>NC_087146.1:2597217-5154435 GCF_030705265.1 Helicoverpa armigera | reverse complement strand
AATACGTAAATAATCGATTGGAATTACAGTAGATGGGGAAATTACTAATATGCACTGCTTTTTGTCATTGTAATGTCGTGGTATTTCCGAAGTAATCCAATTCCATGAATGAAAGGACAATGGGCACTTTGTATGGGATTTGGTACCCGCTCCAACAGTAACGTATGATATATCATTAGAAAGGTATTAACGTGAAGAATAATAAAAACTATGGGGCTTGCCTCAATTAGCTGTCCGATCCGAGTAACGATAAAAATTGAATCGACATACAAGTATGTCATCCATATATGCAAATTCATTAAGAGGCATATTATGTCGTCAGTGTAATAATTTTAAACTCAGTTAACAGACATCTTACATTGTTTGAGATACACTCTATTATAATCTAAAGGTTGTAATAGTCTATGGAGTCATACTACGGAAACACAATCGTCATCTGATTTGACGAAAGCTCAAAACATTTATATTCATCTTTTTTTAAGAAGAAATTCATCATTATCTCAGCACCTCTTGAGGAGCAAGATTAAGTCGTAGTATGTAGTAGGTACTATGTTAACATCGTCTCCTGACTTTTCAACCTCAATTGATTGTAAAGACTGAAAAACTTTCACCAAATACATCAGCTAGTTCTGCGTGAACTGTAAAGGTTTGCAGTCTTTTTTCAAATCAATTGGCAGGCAAACATTCTAAAAAGGCCAAATTCTAGTTTTTGTTACTTTACCAGTTTTATTCGATACAGTTGGATTTAAGAACTACATCTACGTTGATGATTTATGAACATTATGCATTCTATTAGTCGATGTCACGCGAAATGGACAAGGATTTGGGACTAGTCGTCATAGTAAACATTTTTTGCCTTGCCAAGACCTACGCAATGGTACTACATTCAACACTGTTGGACAAGGTACCAAAACGCCCATCGTCCTTTATGAGTGATCGTTGCGTATGCTTTGTGTTTGCGTTTTTTTGAGGGTGCAGCACGGTTTTAACGCCAGTAACATACGCGCCAAGTTTAAATAAGGCTAGATGACATTTACGGAATTCCGAAAAAAAAATAAAGAAAAAAAAAATACGTACCAATTTTTTTATTGATTTGGGTCGAGAATCATTAGCATAATTACCTCCTTGAATATGGCACGGATGCAAATCAACAGCTTGTATAAAAAGTATTAGTCGCAGCACTATAGCCTATTCTGTTATATTTTGTTCATTTGGAAATTAAAAATTAAAACTACAATATCAGCCTGTTGCCTTTCTTATAAAATCTATACTAATATTATAAAGCTGAAGAGTTTGTTTGTTTGTTTGAACGCGCTAATCTCAGGAACTACTGGTCCGATTTGAAAATTTCTTTCAGTGTTAGATAGCCCATTTATCGAGGAAGGCTATAGGCTACTCTTTATCCCGTACGGAAGTAGTTCCACGGGATGCGGGTGAAACCGCTGGCAGAAGCTAGTTAAGAATATTTTCAAAGAGAATTTTTGTACGGAACCTATATGTTCAACGTTGCGACTCACTCTTCACCGTTTTTGTTGCAAATCTTCCCACATTAGCAATAAGATTTTAATTGAATAATTAAAGAAGAATCTTTTGTTGTTTTATAGCCACTTTTATATTGGGAACTTTTTCCTTATTGTGAGAACTAAGTAATTTCACGTGTCTTACTGGCAAGTATTTTAAGAAAAATTAAAGGCCGGGTTTAAAACTGTAGGTAGTTGGTATCTTATTAATCAAAATCTTTCAAATCTATACCTACTAAAATCATAATTAGTTTTTGTTAGACCGCGCTAATTTGCAAAATTATTTTAGTGCCATACCTATAGCTTTTATCGAGGAAGGCTATTACAGGTTACTTTTAATCCAGGTGCGCGGAATAGTTCTCACGGAAACCGTGGGGAACAGTTTCAATTTAAGAATGCACCCAATTTTAAAAAAACATCCCATAGGAAAATCCTTGTATTTTCACCACAACCTTTCTTTAACCATAGCTCTATCAGTATCCGCAGATATTTTACAAAATCAAAATTTCACAATTTCCAATTTCACCACTTGCTCGGTCATTGACCCTGCACACGCATCGTCAAAAGGCCAAAAAGGTCACAATTGTCTTAAGCCCTAAGGTTAAATGGTGGCAGGTTACCAACCTAAGCACAAGACATGCAGACAGACAAAAAAACGGCTACGGAAGACAACTCAATTAGTTCTCACTGTGGTACGAATAGATAACTTATTATCATACTAAAAACACCTTTACACTAACAAAATAAAGTCCAAATTTCAATCACTAAAGAAATCCAAGAATAAAGTCCATCAAAAATCGATACAGTACAAAATAAGTCTTATTACATTTAAAACAAAGTACAATTTTCTTTGCGTGGATTAGTACAAAGAAGGAGCAGTAATGTGTTATGCAAATTTGTGGCTTATTTACATAGTGATAAAGTGTGTTTTCGCTTGTAACGGTGTAAGTACGCGGGCAGTCGAGCTTGAAATGTTTTGGTGACATGAGCAAACGGTGCGCACTGAGAAAGCTATGGAGACGGATTTTATATTAACATTTATTTTAATTGAGTACGGGTGGTCAGAAGCCAGTAAGTCTGACAACCAGTCTAACTACCCTGGTATTGGGTGGCCGGGTAACCGGCTAAGCAGTCGCTCCTTGAAAATCAACTGCGTTCGGTTAGACTTTACTTATTTTAATTAGTACTTTATAAAATTGATTTTATTTAGAAAAGTTTCGATATTCATATACTATACTATTTCCTTTTTTTAACACCTTCAATCATACAGACCACGACAAGAAGTCACTTTTTGCCTTATTTTTTTGTAAATAGATTATGTAAAATGTATATAAATAGTATATATTATTATGTAAATAAAAATTTATAATTTTTCCCTTGAAAATAATATTGTAAAAAACAAGAAGTAGTTCTGTACGGATCAAGTAACGTACTGACAAGGCGCAAGTTGAACATAAAAAAGTGTCAATTATTATCTCAATCGGTTCAGTATTTTACTATTTTCACATTACTTACAATCGCATTCACAATATTAATAAAGAAAAGTTTTATACCAACTTCGACTCCATAGCTTTTGATCGGTGGGTGGCAGACCACCCATAGTGGTACTTTCCCGTATGTTTGTATGGCTCAAATTAGGCGATACCATTCTCAGTTCCTAATTCCGGCTACGCAAGTCTGAACGGGGTAAGCAGAACTTTAGGTTTCTCAAAGAAATTTGTCATTTTTGAAGCTACGTAGAGTTTTAGCTACGCTACTATTATAAAGACGGAAAAAAAATATACAAATATTTTTGTTTGTAACGGATAAACTCAAAAACTAAAGGACCGATTTTTTAAATTCTTTCACCATTAAAAAGCTACGTTATTTGCGAGTAATATAGACTATATTTTTTTCTGGTGCGGGCAGTAGTTCCCACGGGACGCGGGTGTAATGGAAAAACGGCTAGTATATTATATCATAGGTATGGATTTACTCGCGTTTTGAGAGAACTACTGCCAATACATGGATAAAAAGTAACCTGACTCAGACTCTAAGATACTGTCTATCTCTGTGTCAAATTTCATCCAAATCGATTCAGTCATTTCTTCGTAAAGGGGTATTAAACTAACCAATTCACTTTCGCATTTGTATCATAACTGCCTCAAGTGGTTTGCCTTGAGAAGTAACTATGTATCATTGTGTCCGGCTGTCATTTGAACATCTTTGGCAGTCGTTACGTGTAGTCAGAAGCCAGTAAGTCTGACAATCAGTCTTACCAAGGGGTATCACAGATAGGATATCAGATTAGCAATACCTCCATGTGGCATGATTGAAGACTGGAAGCCAGCCAAGACATAGTTGGGAAAAGGCTAGGCAGATGATTATATATGAAATTATATGAACAATTAATAACCCAGTATGCTTACAAATAATTGATTTCAATTGAAATTTATTATTCCATTCTAAATATACTCCGTGGTTTAAAAATAGGTGTTGCGGACTCATTCCTTGAAATACTGTGTGGTCCATATAATATATTAATAGAACGGTTTTCTTACTAAATAGGATAGCTTGTTCCCTGACTTCGCGTGATATTTAATCCTTCGGAAGTCAGACTGTGTGAGGTTGAAATTTGAAATGAGATTGCAATTGTGAAAGTCTTTTGGTGGTTAAGATACTTAGTTTAATAGATTATTATATATTTAAGAAAGGTTTTAATAGAAAGGTTTTAATTTTAAATACATATACTTACCTAGATATTAATTTTAAAAAAAGTATTTATAATAGAACTTAAAATGTAAGTCATTATTCAGTCGGTTTCCTGTCTAACCGGATGCAGCTGAGTACCAGTGCTTTACAAGGAGCGACTGCCTATCTGACCTCCTCAACCCAGTTACCGGGCAACCCAATGCCTCTAGGTTAGACTGGTTGTCAGACTTTCTGGCTTCACTACCCGTAACTACTGCCAAAGATGTTCAAATGACGAATTTTATTATCGATGATATTGATGGCTTAGCCATGAGCTTCTTTTAAATAACAATTAGCTACTTATTCACCATAATTCAAGCAAAACACAAAATTACATTAATTAAACAATAAAATCTTTTATTACGTCTTAGGGTGAAAGCCACAGTTGTCGACCGTACAAAATTTAAAAACACAAATTAGGTAATCCAGGTGCTCGAACGATCTCGATAAAACCTCCTGGTTATAATTGTTTAATTAACGAAAATTTTGTATCGGTACACGGAGTGAAAAGAGCGGAGATACCATAACACAGGTAGGTCACGCCTTCTTCTAGGTCAAATTTGTACTTTGGGCATGACCAAAACGATCAGATACGAGTGAATTCACCAGGCGTTCGGGTTCTTTGAGACATCTGTCAACGATTTTTGTAATACAGGATTAACCTACCACAGACACCAGCCTCTATGTTTGAAACGTGTACTACCATATTCTTGTACTTGATGATGAGAAATAAATAAAATTATTGATTAGGTAATGACTGTAATGGTCGGATCCAAAGAAGGCGTATAAAGGCGAAGACAGTAACGTTCCTCGTCCCCGAACACCCGCATGTTGTCGCGCTACTTTCTTAGGAGATTTTCCGTTATGTCACCTCCGCTAGTCATTTTGTTCTCCATGGTCCGGTATGACAAAATGAGGTTTTATGTTTGCCGACATGGTCGATAATTGGCTGGTTTACCTTACTGTTCAATAAAGGGGTATAAATTAATTGTTCAGAGAATGTATGGTGGAATCGGTATTTGGATTGTTAAGTAGCGGGTTCGAAGTTGGTTGCGACTTTTACTGAGTTTTGAAACTGTGTATTATACTGTAATGTACTTTTATATCACGCTAATATTATAAATATTAAAGTTTGGATGTGTAAATGTTTGTTACACTTTAAAGCCAGCTTTTCACTATGGGGTATAATATAATATTGTTAGCTGCCAGTGGTTACATAAAGGGCAGCAGAGACGAGCAACCATCGACACCCCACCATTCAGTCGTGTATCTCTGCTTGGAGGATTCCATTTTCGAACGTCATTGTGACAGACAAGACATGACATAGTTTGACGGGAATACGATTTTGCCGCGCTTTTGGAATACTTCTGTTCAATCGTAGTTGATTTTCATGTTAAAACTATTTATTGTTATTTCCTTGTTAAATAAACCTGCTTCTGGTTCTTAAAATCAGAAGTGGGATAGTCTCACTCCCACTATAAAGTTTTTGATTTCAGTTTAGATTCATTGGCACTTATTATTAAGTACGACGCGGTGTAAGGAAATCCGCCGACCAAAGGTTTTGCTGTTCTATTTTAATTTTGTAATGGATTGCAGTGCGCTGCATAGATTGGTATTTCAAGATGCTATGCAGGCAGCGTAAGTGATACCAATAAATATGTTGATTGGTTTACTTGTTGTGGAACAAAAATAATACGGAAGGTCTATCGTATTCTGAAGAGTTAAAGACATCAATGCCCAAATAACTGGAAGAATACATTGAAGGATAGCATTAATGTGGACTGCATAAATTCCATTATTGGAAAAATCACAAAGGAACATTGGTTTTATTTATTTTTATGGAAATAACAGGTTTGGTAACTATGGTTATTGGTAAACAAAATTGATTGAACATAGTCACATATAAAGTAGTAATCTAAATGTTTTTGTTATGACCGAATTAACGATTGCTTTTGTTTTCATGTGGATATAACGATGAAATAAGTCTAGAAGTTATGATGCTTCCGATTTATAGCCCAAGCAATGTCTATTGGTTGAGCTTAGTACACTGATGCTGTTGGGACTCTAGTGTGCTTCGGGTGAAATGAGTTTCTGCTTATGTATTGCTCTGGTGTCTGTGAGCAACATGCCTTGCTCCCGTTATGCTCAAGATAATATGAGAGGTATCCTGTAATGTACCTGTATGTAAATGGTGAGATCAATCCAGTTTTATTTAGCCTTTATGTTATACATGACTTGTAATCCATCTTGGTGGCTTATTGGTTAAAAACATACTGAAAGTGTATGAGAACTTGAGTTAGATTCTCAGGTGTCACCGCTAATGACCAACGGGTTGATTTTTAATACAAAACTTAGATAAATGTTTTAAAGCTTGAACAAAGTGTTATGCAAGCTGAAATAATACCTAATGTGCATCTTTTGTTTGCATTTGAAATGTTTTTGTGTCATGAAATTGAAAAACTAACAGTCTTATTATGTAAATGAGCTCAGTAATGTTTATTTTAATCTATCTGCTTAAGAGTTTCAACAAGTACACAGAAATATAAAAGTTTACAACTGTTGTGATATAACTGCACACTGTTTTGATATTGACTTACTCAATTTGTTTACACTAAAGTGGAATAGTTTAAATTGTGCATCAGTCTCTAGATTTGTTAGTTTGAATTATTTATCTGTTTCTACTTTTGATTCTATTGAGTTGTGCAGTATCTATGATGGATATCAGGGTGACCTGGAAAAGACCCATTGGCCTGTCTGATGGCATTGAGATGACTGAAAAGAGACTTGTGTAAACTCTTTGGTACAGTTGGTGTTATGCCGTTGTGGTTGTGGCCGAAGGCCCTTAGAGCTCAAGAAAGGGATACAACCAATATCTAAGATTCCAATGGAAGGCAATGGCGTAATTTGCATTTTATAAATTGAAAGTCTGTTTACCGACTTTGGTTATTATTTTATTTTACTGATTATGTAATTTGGGTGCATTAATTGGTGATGTCAACTAAAGTTCAAATCTGTAACATGACAATGCATGAGAGTCTTTAAATTGAATGTTTGTTTGCTTTAGCCAGATGCTTGCTTGCTTGTCTTTTGACTACAGATATTGAGGATAAGCCTAAGCCAGAAAACACTATGAAATCACCTTTGTGAGAACCATGCGAGGAGATGGTGTAAGCGCTGCAGGTGCTGTGCCACTTGACATACTACGAGTGCTGTGACACTTCAAGTGCCTCGGGTGCATTGCTGCTGCACGAGCTTTGCATGCTGTATAGGGTGCCAACTGCCAGTACCTCGTTTGGCATACTCCAGTAGTGATAGCCAGTGGATGGTAGACCTGGTATATCATGCATTGAGGTCAGGTGATCTGTTCTATTTTTCATATGGCTTTTTGATTCCCAATTTGGAAGTTATTATGCTCTTAGCTCTATTAAGAGGAAAAATGTGTTATAATGTACCAACCGTTGGTATTGACACTCATGAGTATACTGTGTAGCAAAATATGAAGTGAAGTTAATTACACATAATTTATCAAAACGTAATGATGGTTGTGTTTTGAGTGTTGCTGACACATGATTATTACTGACGCTATTTCTGAGACACAGTTCCAAAGTTGAGTTTGTTTGTCAAGGTTATGCCTCGAATTTATTTCATTAAAAGCGAAAAGCTTTCCAGATTTTGATGGTCAGAAGTGGCCGAGCGAAATGTATGTCGTGAGTGCTTGTTCACAGAGTTGTACACTAGAATATGTAACGGCCGTGTCGCAGCAAGCCAGCGCTGTTGTACCGGTGCGGCTGGTCTTAGCACCAGTGCTGCTGTGTGAGTGCTGCTGGTCGCGGCACGAGCGCTGCTGAGCCGGTGCTGCTGGTTGCGGCACGAGCGCTGCTGAGCCGGTGCTGCTGGTTGCGGCACGAGCGCTGCTGAGCCGGTGCTGCTGGTTGCGGCACGAGCGCTGCTGAGCCGGTGCTGCTGGTTGCGGCACGAGCGCTGCTGAGCCGGTGCTGCTGGTTGCGGCACGAGCGCTGCTGAGCCGGTGCTGCTGGTTGCGGCACGAGCGCTGCTGAGCCGGTGCTGCTGGTTGCGGCACGAGCGCTGCTGAGCCGGTGCTGCTGGTTGCGGCACGAGCGCTGCTGAGCCGGTGCTGCTGGTTGCGGCACGAGCGCTGCTGAGCCGGTGCTGCTGGTTGCGGCACGAGCGCTGCTGAGCCGGTGCTGCTGGTTGCGGCACGAGCACTGCTGAGTCGGTGCTGCTGGCAGATTGCTGTCGTAGCTTGACATGATGACGTCAGTGTGGCGTTAAAAGAAGACTGGACTCTGGTGGTGGAGTTACTGCCGAGTCAAGTGGACGCTGTGGTCTGCTCAACCTTATTGAAAGTTGAGAGCACGCTAGTGGTGCTGATGTGTTGGGCCACTGATTGAGGTGGTATGGTTGCGATAATCCATGTTGGATTGTATATCACGCTGTTTCATTGATTCTGTCATTCACGATGCACTGAATTTTATCTATATTCGTGTAAAGTCTGAAGTATTTGTTCTTAATAACATTTTTCTATAGACCTTTGCCCGGGGGCGCTTGAGTGCACGCTTGCGCCCACGGCTTAACTAACAAGTAAAAGTAAATTTTATTCCTTCTTACATTTTTCTTACATGATATATGCTTCAGCCTTTATACACGGTACAAGTTAATAATTTATATGATTGATATTGAATATTGTACATGATTGATACAAGGATTGATATTGAATAATTTACATGACTTCTTTATATGTTGTGTGTGTATGTGTATGAGTAAACACTGGGAGGTATGCAAACTTTGGAGCCTATGCCTACAGTGTGGAAACCTTGCGTGGTATGCAAACTTTTGAGCCTATGCCAGCGAGTCACTGGGAGGTATGCAAACTTTTGGAGCCTATGCCTACAGTGCGGAAACCTTGCGTGGTATGCAAACTTTTGAGCCTATGCCAGCGAGTCACTGGGAGGTATGCAAACTTTTGGAGCCTATGCCTACAGTGCGGAAACCTTGCGTGGTATGCAAACTTTGAGCCTATGCCAGCGAGTCACTGGGAGGTATGCAAACTTTTGGAGCCTATGCCTACAGTGCGGAAACCTTGCGTGGTATGCAAACTTTTGAGCCTATGCCAGCGAGTCACTGGGAGGTATGCAAACTTTTGGAGCCTATGCCTACAGTGCGGAAACCTTGCGTGGTATGCAAACTTTTGAGCCTATGCCAGCGAGTCACTGGGAGGTATGCAAACTTTTGGAGCCTATGCCTACAGTGCGGAAACCTTGCGTGGTATGCAAACTTTTGAGCCTATGCCAGCGAGTCACTGGGAGGTATGCAAACTTTTGGAGCCTATGCCTACAGTGGGAAACCTTGCGTGGTATGCAAACTTTTGAGCCTGCCAGCGAGTCACTGGGAGGTATGCAAACTTTGGAGCCTATGCCTACAGTGCGGAAACCTTGCGTGGTACAAACTTTTGAGCCTATGCCAGCGAGTCACTGGGAGGTATGCAAACTTTTGGAGCCTATGCCTACAGTGCGGAAACCTTGTGCGGTATGCAAACTTTTGAGCCTATGCCGGCGAGTCACTGGGAGGTATGCAAACTTTTGGAGCCTATGCCTACGGTGCGGAAATCTTATGCGATATACAAACTTTTGAGCCCATGTCGGCGAGTCACTGGGTGGTATACCAGTGTTTTGTTATTTATTTTGAACCAATTATTTGATTTAAAGTTGATGTTATTTATTTTCAAGTCGCTGGGTGGTATACCAGTGTTCCGTTATTAATTTTGTACCTGTTATTTGATTTAAAGTTGCTGTTATTTATTTTCGAGTCGCTGGGTGGTATACCAGTGTTTTGTTATTTATTTTGTACCAATTATTTGATTTAAAGTTGATGTTATTTATTTTCAAGTCGCTGGGTGGTATACCAGTGTTCTGTTATTAATTTTGTACCTGTTATTTGATTTAAAGTTGCTGTTATTTATTTTCGAGTCGCTGGGTGGTATACCAGTGTTTTGTTATTTATTTTGTACCAATTATTTGATTTAAAGTTGATGTTATTTATTTTCAAGTCGCTGGGTGGTATACCAGTGTTCTGTTATTAATTTTGTACCTGTTATTTGATTTAAAGTTGATGTTATTTATTTTTCATTGTTTAAATGAATTAGTTCTTTGTTTGAGGTTTGTAATACCTCGAATAATGTTTATTCTGAAAGTTTCATGTGTCCACAAAAACGATGACGACCACGTTAACCAATCGAGATTCAATTATGATGAAATTGAGCCAGGTCCAACTCGCTTATTGAATGTGCAGGTGTTCCGAGACACAACCAGGCTCAGCCAGATCCTGCCGAGGACGTCAGGGTGTCAGGAGAGGCCGTGTTAGCTGCCAGTGGTTACATAAAGGGCAGCAGAGACGAGCAACCATCGACACCCCACCATTCAGTCGTGTATCTCTGCTTGGAGGATTCCATTTTCGAACGTCATTGTGACAAGACATGACATAGTTTGACGGGAATACGATTTTGCCGCGCTTTTGGAATACTTCTGTTCAATCGTAGTTGATTTTCATGTTAAAACTATTTATTGTTATTTCCTTGTTAAATAAACCTGCTTCTGGTTCTTAAAAATATACTATATATTACATCCTGAGACAATATTTTATCGCTTGTCATTTTGAAAAAAATATTTATTTATTTGATGTTTTGATGTTATATATTAAAGCACAGTGGCAAATGTATGACGAGCGATAAAATATTATAGGTATCTCAGGATGTAATATACATTATATTATATCCCACAGTGAAAAGCCGGCTTAACGCAAAATATACTGAACGTATTTTGATGAACCTTGACAGCAGTACAGCTTAGGTAAACATCAAGATATTTACTAACATTTCAAAACTAAACCATTCTACTTTCCTTTTAACCCCTCAGAACCTTTTAAACTCCCCATAATTAACCGTAAAGGAAATAAATAAAATTATTAATTGTGCATTGAAAATAAAAACCATCATGGCGGCTTGATGAAGCTATTAACGTCATTAACTTGAATTTATGCTCAAACTTAAGTTATAAAATTTGCATACAAGTCTTCATGTGTGAGTGTGTGAAAATACTGTATGATAGGATGGTTAGCAACGGGCTGCGGGATTGTTCGCGCGAGTTACCGCGGCGCTGGTACATAAAGGGCTTAAGAAGGAACATGGTGGGTTTTAGTCAGTAAGAGTCTGACACTCTCGAGCGCTGCACCCACAACGGGAGCCGCCATTTGATAATTTCCTGTAATGAGAGGATGGTTAGCAAACATTTTGTAGGAGTTTTAGATTGATATCTGCCCAAGCCTTTTCCCAACTATGTTGGGGTCGGCTTTCAGTTTAACCAGATAGATGTAACTGGGTACCAGTATGCCACATGGACCGACTGCCTGTCTGACCTCTTCCACCCAGTTACCCGGGCAACCCAATACCTACTCATTGGTAAGACTGGTTGTCAGACTTTCTGCCAACGACTTTTGATGAAAGAAAGATGTTCAAATAACAGTTCTTTTTTCCCAAGTTATAGATCAACTAGCTTCCGCCCGCGGCTTCGCCCGCGTACTGTTAGGTTATACCGCGTTCCCAAGAGAACTTTTCAAAAGTCCGGGATAAAAACTATCCCATGTTCTTTCTCAAGGTCAACTCTATCTCTGTACCACATTTTATTAAAATCAGTTCAGTAGTTTAGATGTGAAAGCGTAATAGACAGACAGAGTTACTTTCACATTTATAATATTAGTAGGGATTAGTAACTGTATTTGTTTCGTTGTCCATTCTGTGCGTCTGTATGTCACATAAAAATTAAACCAAAATTCATCAAAATCAGCATATTACGGCTATTAACCGTACTTAATTAAAATTATACAGTTTATGCTTAAATTCCTTCACAAAGCACTCAATTGGTCGCATACTTGAAATACTTCAATAATTAATATGTACTAGGAATATTTTTAAATAGTAATTTCGTATATTTTAAAGAAATTAAGATTTTATACCGTTTTTTTATTATTTCAAACCCGTTTTTTTTTGTAAATAAAATAATTAAGTAAACGAGTTTTATAATCTCTATATTTTAAAAATTACTGCTCGCATCCTTAGAAAATCATTTCAAGCATTAATATGTATGGATTCGCTACTTTCTCCGTACCAGATTTCATCGTTATCGGTAAAGTTATCGGCACGAATCTTGAGCTCTGACCTACATCTGCGCAGAAGTGATATATAGCAAAGAACCAATCCCGAGTGACGGCTATGACGCGATGCACTGCGGGCCAATCACCGCTTTAGCTCGCCCCCGCGCCTCACTTCATACCACAAAAGGGACCCAATAAATTACTTCTGCGCAGGTGAAGGTCAGAGCTCAAGATTCGTGCCGATAACTATACAGTCTATTAGTTCCTGAGATTAGCACGTTCAAGTAAGTATAAGTACAAACCCAAGCTAAGTAGGTATATAATATTGTTACACATTATAGATTTTTGACAGAATTTCAATCAGACCCAAAATCAACTTAGCAAAACATCCTTATACATATAAAAATAAAGTCGAAATTCTCTAACCAGGTCTTTTATTAAGTTATAAAACCTACGTTTATCTGAATAAAAATACAGTGAGCACTCATTTATTGTTGAAAATGTCTTAATTATCAAACTTCGTTGGTGGCAACTTGAGACCCGCTAGGGGTCCGGAATATGGGTTCCGTAGGTCGTCTTTGATCTTATTTTTAGCTGATTAGAGTTAAAATGTTGGTTTAATAATATAATTTTACTGTATGTATGTAATCACCAACTCGCATTGAGCAAGCGTGGTGATTAATACTCAATCCTTCTCCGTGTGAGAGGAAGCCGCAGCCCAGCAGTGGGACGATAAAAGGCTGTAACAGTAACTGTACTGTATGTATGAACAGTTGTAATAGGCGTGATGACAGGGTTAAAATATTAATATTAGTGATTTTAATTAGCACGCATTTTAGATTGCGAAAAAATGATGCTCATGTATTTTTTATTTTAACAAAACAACAAGTATTTACTAAGATATAACGCAACAAAGAGTCTGTGTGACTTCACATTTATGTAAACTTTGTACTTAGAAGTAACGTAACATAAAGTTCAATAGTGTTGTATCTTCGTTGTTATTATTTTGTTTGTGAGAGAAAATAACAAATACCTACGTGTCCACTATTTTAAGGTCAAGTATCTGAAAAACAGAAGACAGACTAATTACTTTTTTTTCTATTCACCATGCCTATTGGTCTTTCCCATTTCTGCCAATACTGAAGTATCTTGGTTTGTATATAACATTTTTATAGTAAAAAAGCAGAACCAATTGTCATGAAATATAATCCGAACATAACCTGCATTCTGAATAATTTACTTTTACATGTTAAGATACACATTTCTTAATTAAAGTGCATTATATTCATATCGTCTTATTATCCAAGCAAAACCGTAAAACAGAGCAAGTTAAACTCCAAACTAAAGCCCACATCAAAACCGGCGCTATGTCCCAATAAACTAAAAACTAAAAAACAAACAAACACGTTACTAAAACAGTGAATGTCTTAATTAGCTGTCCACATGGGTGGTCGATGACGTCACGTCCGTTGCTTAATCAGTCAATATAACGACTAATATAGCTTGAACTGATGATACGATAAATAGCTTGGTTTATTTGAAACTATATGTATAAATATGGCATTTTTTTAAAAGTTAGAAATAGCTATAGTTGCTAATATTATAAAGCTGGAGAGTTTGTTTTTTTTGAAGGTGCGAATCTCAGGAACGGCTGGTTCGATTTGGATAATTCCTTCAGTGTTAGATGGCCCATTTATTGAGGAAGCTGTGGGCTGTGGTGAAGCTGTGAAGTGTGTGTTTTTATCCGGGTGCGCGAAGTAGCTGCTTCAAGAGACATGTGTCAATCCGCTGATGTGAGCAAGTCCTTATAAAAAAAATATTTGCAAATTCGAACGTATAGGTAGATATACATTACCTAGTTGTATTTTTGAAAAATGTGGGATTGCCCGGGTAACTGTGTTGAGGAGGTCAGATAGACAGTCGCTCCTTGTAAAACACTGGTACGCGGCTGCATCCAGTTAGACTGGAAGCCGACCCCAACATAGTTGGGAAAATAGTAGGCAGATGACTTTTTTATGGGACTTCGTCTAATGAGTCCTCCCGCTCTGTGGGTGCAGCGTGATGGGAGTGTCAGACTCTTACTGACTAAAACCCATCATGTTCCTTCTTAAGCCCTTCATGTACCAGGGCCGCGGTAACTCGCGCGAACAATCACGCAGCCCGGGCAGATAACTTTAATACTATTAAAAATGAGAGTTCAACTTATATTGGTGGGTTTTAAAAGCCATACTTTAACTAAAGCAGCTGATTAATTAATTATCTATACTCAAGTTTGATAGCTAATAAAGTTTTACAATAATGATCATTATAAAACTGATGACTTTGACTTTTGATTGCAAGTTACTGAATGAGTTTGCGAAATTATGTTAAGAAATGAGTGAATTTAGTTTTTATGCGTATAGTTACTAATTAACTGATGGTTACTATGATATTTTTCCTATACCTTTCTGATGAACCATCCTATTATATATTGATGAAAATCGCATGAATATCCGTTAAATAGTTTTGAGTTGTGAACGAAGATAATTTCGGAAAAATGTTTATTTGAATTTTAGTTACTGGTATTTTGTTTTTTTTTTACCATTTCAAAAGTGTTAATTATATAATATGTGGTTAAATATAATGTATCGCATATATTTTAACTGAACACTCAATGATTAAAATTAAGTTATTTTTTTCTCATCATATCATCGGCCTTTTTATCGTCCCACTGCATGGCTGCGGCCTCCTCTCACACGGAGAAGGATTGAGCATTAATCACCACGCTTGCTCAATGCGGGTTGGTGATTTCAGACTTTACAGTCCAGGTTTCTTCTAGATGTATTTACCCTAATATAATTTTTTTTTATTATGTGTGTTATTAATGATATTTTTTCTTTTGTTACAGGACGAAGTAAGTACGGGTCGCGCTCACGAGAATCACGTGAGATAACTCCATTTATTTGTTATTTATTTATCAAATATAATAAGTATAAAGTTTATTTATTATCTACTCTATCAAAAAAATCTAAAATATTGAATTATAATAATATATTTGGCATGAAACCATAACCGACAAAAAAGTGAAAAATCAGTGCTATTTTTTTTCTTTGTGTATGTAGAAACGCTTAAAATAAAATAAAAACTAAATTGCAAAAAACTTCAATTTACAGATAAAAATAATATAAATAGTAATCACGTGACTGTCAAAAATAATTGCAAATGCCAATAAAAGGTTTATTTTGAAAAGAAAGGCTATTGATATAATAAATTAGATATTTCTTATTTATTACCTACTATAATAAAACATTTGTTGAAAGTTCTAAAATATAATAAAATACGATGATGGCTCTATTATAAAAAACGTGGTTTAGTTGTTATTCAACTTTCTATAACTAGATAGATTGAATTAATACCGGCCAAGAGCGAACTGCAAAATTATATGAAAGTTCAAAATAATCTTTGATGTTGCTTATTTTTTATGTCGCTTTTAGTATTTGAAAAAAAAAATTACAAATATAAAAAAAGTTTTAAAATTCTTTTAAATTTCTCTAATAATACACAGTGAACTACACTCTTTTGCAAAAAAAACGGGCACCTTTCCGAAATCTTAGTTTTAAGGACTTTACGTGTATTTCAAAGGGTTTTGATGATTGTAGTATGTTTCTACCGTCAAAAGAGTTAGCCGAGCATGCGTGAGAGTGTATTCTAAATTTGAATTTTGTACTATTGCTAAGAAATTGGTTAAACCTTGTTTTGGACTAATTGCTGACAGAAAGTTCGTCGATGTTTCGAAAAGTTTTTGAAGTGATTTTCAGGAAAATGATAATGCAGTTTTAATAAATGATTAATGTACTTTTTTGTTACATCAAAACATTTTTGAAAAACTATGCGTATTTGTTAAAATTTTCACCTGCTCTAAATGGGCTATACTGATGGTTGATGGCAATGTTAAGAGTTTCGGTATTTTAGTGTAAAGCGTTCTATTGTTTAGATATTGTACCCACGTGTTTTAAAATATCGCTTTTTCATAATTAAACACTATTTAGAAGAGAATCAGTACCTTTGGCTGCGACAAAACCAATTTAAAGTAAGCAGTGCCGATCACAACTCGTCTCCTATCGGACTTTGACATTTAAAAAATACCAAATTTTGTGATAAATGTTAAAATTAACCACATGAAAAATGATGAGGAGGGTTAAAGCTATCTGAAAAGTCAAATTATTGCCGCGTTGAAGGTCTCGATAACTCCATAGGTATCGGGTTACTAAACGACGATTTAGTTGAAAGGGAGTCAAGAATTCAAAATTATTGGCCAAACGTATGTTTCTTAAAAAATGAGCAGATAGCCAATTATTGTTATGATTTAAGCAGGAAAGTGCTGTAAATGCCAGAAAATCTCATTGTAGGCAAGTTTATTTAATAAAATGTCCATGGGATGAAAACACGCTATTTGAACGCTCAGACTCATAGATCTTCAGTGGTCTACGGAGTTTCCCAAGAGACGAGGTTGTTTAAAAATCAGTGATTACGAGACCTTAAGACCTCGTGCTCACAGTCTATGCGCTATTTTCTGTATTTTGTAGAATTTCAAGACTTTTAAAAATGTCAAAGTCCGATAGGAGACGAGTTGTGATCGGCACTGCTTACTTTAAATTGGTTTTGTCGCAGCCAAAGGTACTGATACTCTTCTAAATAGAGTTTAATTATGAAAAAGCGATATTTTAAAACACGTGGGTACAATATCCAAACAATAGAACGCTTTACACTAAAATACCGAAACTCTTAACATTGCCATCAACCATCAGTATAGCCCATTTAGAGCAGGTGAAAATTTTAACAAATACGCATAGTTTTTCAAAAATGTTTTGATGTAACAAAAAAGTACATTAATCATTAATTAAAACTGCATTATCATTTTCCTGAAAATCACTTCAAAAACTTTTCGAAACACCGACGAACTTTCTGTCAGCAATTAGTCCAAAACAAGGTTTAAGCAATTTCTTAGCAATTGTACAAAATTCAAATTTAGAATACACTCTCACGCATGCTTGGCTAACTCTTTTGACGGTAGAAACATACTACAATCATCAAAACCCTTTGAAATACACGTAAACTAAGATTTCGCACAGGTGCCCGCTTTTTTTGCAAAAGAGTTTATTTGTCTATTATACAAGTCCATACAAATTAAATAAATAAATTACTTCATCTAATACCAAAATACAATTCTATTCCTAGAACCTTAATTGGACTGTCACAAAATAACATTTTCAAAAAAAAACATCGATTTTCCTCATCACAATAGTCAAAGAGGTACTCTTTAAGCGCACACTAAAAACTTTTAGTCGGCCGATAGTTTGGGCTCATAAATCAGTATGAAGATGAATGGTAGTACGCACATTACAAAGATCAGGTATTTGTCCGGTATCAGACTGCCTGACAACTTTGATGGAATTCACGATTTAAAAAAGAAGAAAAAAAAAACATTTTTTCACCCTGAATTTTTGACCCTTCTTCAATGAATGAATGGACTGTTGACCAACAGTCGGCCGACTTTTTAGTTTGCAGTATGCGCGTAGACAAAGTTATAAAAAAATACAAAAAAAAGTTCTAACTTCGTGACGTAGTTAAATAATGAAATAAAATCGATTAGTTACGGTTAAATTGAATATACGTGGTCTTATTCAGTTTTTAGTTAAATTGTAAAAACTATTATTCTTGATACTAGATGTTGATTTGATTATTAAATGAACAATTTGTGTAGCAAAAACGTGGATAGCATACTAGCCGTTTTCGCCGGTTTCACCCGCGTCCCGTGGCAACTACTGCCCGTACCGGGATAAAATATAGCCTATGTTCCTCGGGAAGAGTGTAGCTTTCCAACAGTGAAAGAATTTTTCAAATCGGTTCAGTCGTTTTGGAGCGTTTAGGGTATAAACAAAGAAAAAATGTTTCCTCTTTATTATATTAGTAGATATAGATCACAAATCAATAAATATCGTGTTAATTTAAAGAAAAAAATACCAACCATACATATGATCTAAGTTGAAACATGACCTTATTTTAAATGATTTTGTGACATTATATTTCTGAAAAATGAATAATAACATAATACATTACTAAGTATATTTAAACGTGTTTTATGATTTATTGAATTAATAATTTCAATCCAAGCATTCATCATCTTTCACTAAATATTTATTATACCAATAAATATAATGAAAAGTGATGTAACGTGCTAAAAGAGTTATTTTTCAGAATGTAATAATAACACACCGCATGTATTAAAATGTGTTTGTGCTAAAATGTTTGTTAATCAACAACAAACCAGAATTTAGTTTTCTTCTCAAGTATCTTTGCTTGTCCGAAGTTAGCTACTATTGACGTCGCTATAATCAAAATGTATAAACAAAACGCTATGCGCATGAGCGAGGCGTCAAATGGATAACTTCGAAGATGCGTAACATGAACTGTAGAAGAAGAATAATTGTACTTTTTGAAAGCAGTTTCAGAATGCTATCTTTCTTATATTATTTAGTAGTTGTTCAATCGATTTCGAATTTGAATGGTTAGTTGTTGATTGACTTGAATTTTCAATTTTGCTGTTTGTTTTGTTTTTGTTTTGTAAACTAACATTTAATTAAGAATTAACTATCTATGTACATCTCAGATTATAACGGGCCCCTTACCGATATTATGACGTTCTAAAATTTCGATCCTGCTTGTGATCTCTCTCCGGTGGTGTCGGATTGCCGTCCCATCGCGCTATAAGAGTGAAGGAATAGTGAGTGCACCTGTGTCCAAGCAAATGCTAGTGCACTATAATGCCCTGGATGAGTTTCCAAGACCTAAAACCACCACCGTGGCAAAATTTGGCTTGGATGCCATTATAATTTTCTAGATTGAGACCCTTATACTTTGCGTACCTAACCTACCCAAAATTCTTCATCATCATTCCTTTATAATCTGAGTTGTACAAATAACCATATACATAGGAACCTTCCAGAGAAACGTATACTTCATCATCATCACCAATCCCGTCAGGCGGTCGGTGAAATATTTTGACCAATTTTAACACTTAGGACTTCGCTCGTTTGAGCTCGAAACTGAATTGGTTAAGATATTGCATCGCCCGCTTGGCTTGGGGAAGACAACGAGAGGAAGCTGCGAGGGTTTCATCATCATCATCATCGGCTTTTACTGGCACTGGTCTAGTTTGACTGGCTGGTGGCATGATGGCATTACCAATTTTGTTGAAGAGGTAGCTTGTATTGCGAAAGTCAATTTGCTGAAAGTAAATGGAGAAATACCATTGAAATATGAAAAATGGAATCCTTCTTTGATTCGAAATTCAGTTAGTGTGGAGTTCCCATTGATTTTATTCCTCTGTACTTATTGAAAGTGAGCTGCCAACTGCAACCGCCGACCGCACTTGCAGCGACTGCATGAAATCAGTCGATATCTGAGAGCGACTACACATGTTGCTGCCGCTTAAATCCAAAACGCTTTCATGTAAACAGTACAAATCAGTAGTGCAGCTGCGGAACGTGTACAACGGTCGGTAGTTGCAATTGGCAGCTCTCTTCCATAACGTGCCTTTAAAGCTAGAGCCCCTTATACTGCAAGCTGAACTGTCGGCCAATAGTTGGCCTGATAGATTGACAGTTTATTTTGAAGGTTATCCTGAATCTAGTTAAACTTGTAGTCGGTCTGATACCGGCTAAATACTTGACCTTGTGCATACAACCATTCTTCTTCATACTGATTTATAAGCTCGATCAAGCTATCGGCCGACTAAAAGTTTGCAGTGTGCTGGAGATCTCGAGACTCTATAATAGTTTGTCCAGTCTGTGTTTGTGCTAAACTATTGTGTTAATGTGTTTGTTTGTATATAACTGCATCCTGCTTTGTTTGTGTGTTTGTCACTGCTATCTTTGTTTGTGTTATGTGTTTGTGCTTGTGTGTATTTGTGTTTGTTATGTTTTATTTTTAATGTTAAATAAGGTCATGTTTCAACTTTACTATCTTCGATTTCAAAATTAGTTTCAAGTGAATGCTTATGGATACTTGTATCATTTTTTTTTTATTTTTTTTTATTTTTGAATAATCACTACAGGTCTGCGAAAGTACATATGCGTGCTTTACCCATTCTTGTGTCTGTAAATTTTAATGTACATGCACATTGTCCTTGTATGCATAAGCTTGAGACTGCTCAGCAATAGCTAAATTGCTGAAGCATACAAATCCAATGTACATATAGTTATCGGTGCGAATCATGAGCTCTGACCTTCACCTGCGCAGAAGTGATTTATTGGGTTCCTTTTGTGGTATGAAGTGAGGCGCGGGGCGGGCTAGAGCGGTGATTGGCCCGCAATAAATGACTTTCATAATAAATTACTTCTGCCCAGATGTAGGTCAGAGCTCAAGATTCGTGCCGATAACTATACCTACATTTGCACCCACCAGTATAGCTCAGCCTCTTTCATTAAATAAAACATCTTTACTACTTTACTACTCTACCATGTTTACCATCCAAGTTTCCTCATCATGAGAGAATAATGTCCAATATTAAGGGTCTAGATATTCGTCCTCCATTTTATTCTGTTTCTGACCAGGTCCTCGAACGCGAAGGCCCAAGAAACCCCCTGGAGACAACACGGTGCCTGACGAGAAGAGACCACGAACTGCTTTTTCAGGACCTCAGCTTGCGAGGTTAAAGGTATGTATTCTCATCATCATCATTTTAGTCATAGGACGTCCACAACTCATTAGGACTTCCTCATTGATTTCCAAAAGAAAGATTCTGTTGCCGTGTTAATTTTTGGTCTTTAATTTAATTTGTATTTAACAGTCGACATACCTATTTATGTATAGGAAAGACTTTGTTAAAGTTTGTATGACTTTGCTGTAGCAATAAATGTTTTGAATACCGTTTTTTGAAACCACGCCACAAATGACTTCACTATGAGTACCAGCAATTTACATGATCAAAAGTAAATTACATCCTTTCTTGGGACGACTACTGATCTGACCTTTACAACCCAGATACCTCAGCACACAATACCCCAATTAAATACTCGTTGTCAAACTTTCTGTAATAAGTCCAAGTCTTAAAGGGCACTCGACATCCCTTAATATGACAGGCTGTCAAATCTTCTTGACTGCCCATAACAAAATCCAGCCTCAAACACTCATCATCTGACTAGCCTTTTCCTAACCATGTTGGGGTCGGCTTCCAGTCTAACCGGCTACAGCTGAGTACCAGTGCTTTACCCAGCCTCGTACAGAAAAACAAATCCTAACCCCCCCAATTTGTCCACAGCACGAATTCGCAGAGAACCGCTACCTGACAGAAAGAAGACGTCAAAGCCTGGCCGCAGAGCTGGGCCTAGCTGAAGCCCAAATTAAGATCTGGTTCCAGAACAAACGAGCCAAGATCAAGAAGGCTTCTGGTCAGAGGAACCCTTGGCTCTGCAGCTGATGGCCCAGGGTCTGTATAACCACTCCACAGTTCCTCTGACGAAGGAGGAGGAAGAATTGGAGATGAAAGCCAGGGAGAGGGAACAGCAATTGAATAGAGTGTAGATTGGTTTTTGGGTTGGGTCTTGATGAGTTCGATTTTTGAGTATAATCATCGGCACGAATCTTGAGCGCTGACCTTCACCTGCGCAGAAGTGATTTATTGGGTCCCTTTTGTGGTATGAAGTGAGGCGCGGGGCCGGGGGTAAAGCAGTGATTGGCCCGCAGCGCATCGCGTCATAGTCGTCACTCGGGATTGGTTCTTTGCTAATAAATCACTTCTGCGCAGGTGAAGGTCAGCGCTCAAGATTCGTGCCGATGATTATAGATGGTCTTTCTTATGTGTGACTGGATTTTTTTGGTAACTCCTCAGATCCGGATTAACAGTAGCCTCAAATGAAATGACTTTTAATGTCACGTGTTGAAGTAAATAGGTCCCGCTCCTAGATTGAAAGTAGCCTATCTCCGCCTCCAGGTTAACACCTATCTCCATGTCAATTTTCATCGCAATGAGTTTAGCTGTTTTATGATGACAGCGTTAAACATTTTTAATTAAAATTGTGATTAGATTTCATGAAAAGTGATCAATAAAAAAAAATTGTACCTATGTTAAAAGCATTTTAAATGGTAATACAAAGGATGACACTGTATTACGATTATATAATTAACTGTGAGGTCTTATTTACAGCCGTTAATTAGAAGAAAAAACTTGCAATAACTGCCAATTACCAATTAAAATAAGATTTTCTTTAATTACAAGTAGTAAAATGTTCGTCATCCTTGCAATTTCTATGTCAATGCCTAGAAAAGGTATTGAATAATATCATAACTGCAAATAGTTCCCCATACCATAAAATATTAATTATTATTATATTAATAACTGGTATCATTCCAGCAATAATTATATTATACATGGAATATCTGAATATACTTAACTAGCTTCCGCCAGCGGCTTCGTCCGCGTAGAGTTCGGTTATATCGCGTTTCCAAGAGAGTTCTTCAAAAGTCCGGGATAAAAACTGTCCTATGTTCTTTCTCAAGGTCAACTCTATCTCTGTACCAGATTTAATTAAAATCAGTTCAGTGGTTTAGACGTGACAGCGTAACAGACAGACAGACAGACAGAGTTACTTTCGCCATTTATAATATTAGTAGCGATGTCTGAGAAAACTCTAGCATCCCTTTCACACTAGTGGATTCTTCGTTCGGTTTTTCCATTCGACTATTTTTGTTTTGCACAAGCAATGTCAGTCTTTTAGCAATAGCAAAAAATAAATGTTTTATCTCCCAAAAGCAGTTAAACCAAACTTGTGTGTGTACCTAAATATAGATGCAAATTGTCTTTGTATGCGTAAGCTCGGGAGCGCTCAGTATTGGCTGAGTCGCCTACTCACACAAAGACAATGTGCATTATACATTTACACACACAAGCATAGCTTATCCGCTTTCGTGACAACGTCTGTATTTCTTAAGATCTGACTCATCAAAACTCAACATTAAAACTACTTTTACAAAATAGAGTGCTCTCTTTGTCAATAGATTAACTGGAAATAATTATACAAATGATTTGAGAAACTAATTTGTAAATCAACCTCTTTTCAGTTTTTTTTTTTGGTTTGTCCATATTGATGCGATAATTTTTGGTTTATTGATTTTTGAAAATTCATATGCTGCTTTTAAAATAAGTAGGTACCTAACACTTAAAAAATACATGCTGTGCAGGCGACTTGGAAACCTCCTTTTTTAAGCTCGCTAAAAAATGAGTTCTACAGATACAAATTTACAAAAAAAATACAATTACGTAATAATTTAATTTTCTAAACACGTTATTCTCTGATTTTTTTCAAATTTTTGACTAGCTCGAGGTACCTACTTACGGAATATTTTTTAAAAGCCCTTAATGTTAAAATGCAATCCATTTTAGAATGAGTTTGAAATCATTCAAAAGTCACAGCATATTTTGCCGGCCGTCCCGACCTTCATAACTTTGATAAAACCATAACCACAGTAATACTACCTTTTAGTATATTATACCAATTTGCAGTATATTCTACCAAAGTAACAATTTCATAAGTATTACAAACAATAATCATATATTATCGCGACAATATACCTATATTTGAATTTCTTGTTTTCTGTTCGTATATATTTTGAACATTACCATAGTCTTTACTGACTAATAATTATTATTAACATGTGTTTTTACTTTATCCCTGTATATTAGCGCCACACACTGCAAACTTTTAGTCGGCCGATAGTTTGTTTGGGCTCATAAATCAGTATGAAGATGAATGGTAGTACGCACATTACAAAGATCAGGTATTTAGCCGGTATCAGAGCGACTGAAAACTTTGATTGGAATCAAAATTTTCTTGAAAAAATAGTTGTCAACCAATGGGTCAACTGTCGGCCGACTATTTAAAACAACTTTAAACATACTGCAAACCTTCATTATGAATTAAAATGTCTACGAAATATAAAATAAACCACTGTATTTAAAAGCAAAAAAAAACAAAAATGTTTTTGTAAAAATTATAGTCGAATCTCCCACTCGAATTGTAAAATAATAAATATCGTGTAAATAATTAATAATAATAAAACTTAATTTTAAGAATTAATTAACAAATTATTATTAAGTTATTTATTGTGCAATGTAGCAGTATTAGTCATTTTATTTTCATATTTTGACAACATTTTTGAAAAAAATATTCACCTTACCCATTTCACCTGAGATTCTCAAACAACATGCAAATTATTTTTTTTCAGTATTTTTCAATATTTTTTTCGTTTTTTTTTTTCAAACTGTTGTCAATTTATGAATGTGAAAAAAGTAGCGATTTATAGACAAATCTTATTAAAAGAAGTTAAATGAAATAGTTTAGTTGTTTTATTTTTATCTCTTTTTTACTACATAATTATGATAGCCTAGCTTTTTTCCAACTACTTTAGGGTTGGCTTCCTGCTTATCTGACCTCCTCAAACCCAGTTACCCGAGCAACCCAATACCCCTTCGTAAGACTGGCTGTCTGATTTATCTGCCTTCTGACTACCCGTAGCGACTGCCAAAGATATTTAAATAACAGCTGGGTCTTGGAGTATTATACACAGTCATTGGTGTCCAAGATATACATAGAAATTACATACAATCTTAGAAAAGTTGCATTGGTACTTGCCTGACCTGGAAACACCGAACACAACTACGTAAAACAGTTTTAACACTTATTTTATCCCTCCAAAGTAACTTCAAACAATCGATTCACTCAATCTAAAAAAATGCAATAAAAAAAAAAACAACAAAATTAAAGTTTCGCACCCGGCAATCGAACCGGCATTCCCGATTCGCGTCGCCGCAAGTATTTCAATAAAACCCACCCCACTCTGGCAGACTTTCAACCCCTAAATGTCAGTTTATTTCGAAGACACCAAATTAAAAGGGTGTGATTGTTAAGACAATTTGTTGTACAAATGGTTTTTTTTTTTTTTGTAGGTAATGTTCTTCATTAATGGTGCAAAAATGGTGTATTTTAAATCAAACATATTAATCACTATTTCAATGGTTTTCCTGTGGAAACGACTACACTATTTAATATTTAAGAAGTACCTAGTTCACATTATATTTTGATACTTAAGCAGTATTGCGGCCAAGTTTCATAATTTTTATCTAGCAGGATTTGCTTATCGAAATCTGTATAAGTAAACGAATGTATACTTGATGTGAAGTAGGAAGTAAGATGATGTATTATAAACTTATAAAGACAAAATCAAAAGTCATTTATTCAAAATAGGCTGAAAATCAACACTTTTTGAAGGTCACAAAAGACAGCCCCCGAGACGACCGCCCTTCACCACTTCCTATGTGTTTTTGCTGGGAAGAAGAAGTGGTGCAACAAACTCCCCAGCCAGAAGACAGTCTCGGGTTCGATTCCTGGGTCAGGCAGTAATAACTTAGCAGGTTTTCAGAAACTTTCAAAAAGCAGCATAAGTGGTAATAAGCAAAAGTGCTTTAGATACTCATTACCTTCGCAAAATCTTTCATCCATATAAATTTTTCTATACCCAAAAAAATGCCCAATTCGATTCTCTATCAAATCGATTTACAACATCAACAGTTAACAGTAGAACTGTAGTTAAAAAAACCCAGTTAATTTGAGAACACGACGCGACACGCGCGCCTCGAGTTTAGTACAAGCTTACATGATGCTGACTGAATAAATGTATGAATAAACTGGTACAGTTGAATTTTATTGGTAAGTAGTATTAGTATTGAAAAAAGTGTGTAAGTAATTAAATAGAAGTTGTAGCTTATATACTGTCTTATGAACCTATGTATATGAGTATAAAATTAAATAGGAAATAGACTATCATCCTCCGAGCCTATCCCAACTATGTTCGGGTGGCTTCCAGTCTAACCGGATGTAGCTGAGTACCAGTGCTTTACAAGGAGCGACTGCCCTATCTGACCCCTCAACCCAGTTACCCGGGCAACCCAATACCCTTGGTTGGACTGGTGTCAGACTTACTGGCTTCTGACTACCCGTAACGACTGCCAAGGATGTTCAATGACAGCCGGGACCTACAGTTTAACGTGTCTAAGATATATGTACTTAGAAAGTACATACAAACTTAGAAAAGTTGCATTGGTACCTACTTGCCTGACCTGGGATCGAACCCGCGCCCTCATACTTGAGAGGTTGGTCCTTCACCCACTAGGCCACCACGACTTTGTTAAATTTTTGCTAATCGACATAATATACCTATAGGTATTAACCAGTATATTAACGTGTTTGATTTAATGTGATTAGTTACGAAACACCCGATATATATTTTATTTATTTCATTTTATACGACATATTTTATTATATACACGATATATTTTATTTTAAACGACAAGGCTAAGAATTTTCCATAATATAAACCAACCTTTACCCAATAGGGGTGTTGAAATTCTTGAGAGAGCAATCGCGGGGGTAACACCCTATCGAAGTGAATTTGATTACTGTCGCGACTTTTTAACACCCCTAGATAAGGGTATTTATTGATTTTACAGTAATTTTTAACGGTTGACAGAAGGAAAACGTGTTAACCCATTCTTGGCATAGTTGACTCATTTTATATTTAAAGGAACCATTTCATTTACACAAAGGTAATTTTGGTGTATAAATCATCATCAGCCTATCGCAGTCCACTGCTGGACATACGCCTCTCCAAGTGCACGCCACTGAGATCGATTTTCGGCTTCTCGCATCCAGCCGTCTTATATAAATACTTAGTAGGTATCTAATTGATGGATAGAAGGAAGAGGTGGCGTGACGATCTAGACGCCTATCTTCGAGACTGGTGGACTCGGTCGAAAGATCGAGAAGTGTCGAAGCGAGATGGGGAGGCCTTTGCCCAACAGTGGGACGTTATGGGATAAAAAATAAATAAAAATAAAATTATCTAATTTATAACTTGTGATAATAGATAGAGGCAAGTACTTATGAAGCCACATTAAAGTAGATGGTTACATTTGGCAAAGCTTTTAATAGGTCAAGCCAAAGATATAGTAGTCTTTTCCCACTATATCGGGTCGGCTTCCAGTCTAACAGAATGCAGCTAACAGCTAGTCTAACAGAACCAGTGTGCCTCATGGAGCGACTGCCTATCTGACCTTCACAACCCTAACCGGGCAACCGACACCCCTCTATAAGAATGATTGTCAAACCTTCTGGTTTCTGACTACCCGTAAATACTGCCAAAGATGTTCTAATGACAGCCGGGGCCTACCAATTAATCGTACGTACCATCTGAAACACAGAGGAACTCAAAATCGGTATGACAAGATAGTCCCATCCACGGAACGACCGCGCCACGCGTTGCTTTACCTTTTGATCGATTGACCTGTGCAGCTGCTACTTAGCCAGTAAAACTTTGTAAAAGAGCATCTCATAATCAAATCGGTATTATAATCTACATAGCTTCTCCTAAAACGAGAACAATAATTAATAATGCATTCTTTAAGATTAAAACCTCTTTATTGATAAGAAATGTCTATTCGTAACTCTACAAATAGACAAACAAATTACACCTTTTTGCCGCCCACACAAGCGCAAAAATCTCCAACATATTAATTAGTAATTAATCAACGTTCTAACGTAAGAGGAACTATTTATCACGACTCAAAATTTGAATAACAAACTAACAAAAAAACAAGAAAAAAAAACCCGTACAGGTGTCAAAAATTAATCGGACCGGGGTGAATGACCTTTTGACGTCCGTATAAAAATTACCGACCACCCACGTCGTACTAAACCACTTCGCGACAACGATTATATCCCATCTCTTTCTCTCTTTACACATTCCAAGCGTTACGCGTACATTGAAAAGAGATAGCTAGAACACGGGTGTTGCGTTTGAATTCGAATATCGTTCGAAAACCATCAAACGTAACCTGACCTGTCATTTAGAACATTCATTGAAATAAAAGAGGCCTATTGCTTTGGTTTATCGACCAATATAAGTTGACCCCCGTACTAGACTAACCACTACATATCGAGAGCTCTTCTTAAATTGGTACAACCAGTGTATATTGAGCTGAGCTTTAGAACATTTTGAACCAAAGCAAAGGTCTTTTAAAATGGTTAGTAGTATGAAGACAAATTGTAAAACGTTTAGGTTTAAATCTAAGTGGTGATCGCGTAAGCCTTGTCTATGGGTTTTAAGAGACAATTGAAATAGAATTTATAGTAGCAATATTAGTAACTGGATGTTTCCCGCAGTCCGAAGGAACAACTTTCCGCACCTGGACAAAAAGCAGTGTCCTTATTAAATTCTTTATCAATTAATTCGATGTGGACCTCATCCAATTTATTAAGCGAATTATATATTTTTTTTGGTGATTTAGTAACAATTAACAATAAAAACTTTAATTTAGACACAATATTATTTTCAACAATTTACTATATTTTTTGTGGTAAGTAGTTTGGAAAAAGCGACAAATTTACTTTTTTTTGTTTTTACTAGGATAGTTTATGTATATATATATTTATTGTAGTATATGTATATTTATTGTAATATGTTAATATCTTCAAGAAAATCAAATGTTTGGAAAACATATACTTGTATAGTTATTAAGTTACAAGCTATAATGATTTCAAACAAAATAATTATAAACTTTAATGTCTGTACTAAGAAAACCTGTGTGGTCTCGAAAATAGTAAATTTTCTTGTAATTTTCATAAAATTGAATCCTCTTGGGTGGTAATCATGTTCTAAACTTATAGTTTTCATTAATATTATGATGAATTTATAAGTTACTCGCCGTTTTCCCGCCGTTTCACCCTCGTCCTATGGGAACTAGTACCGGGATAAAATATAATATAAAAATAAGTCTTACCAAGCTGTATTGGGTTGCCCGGATGACCGGGTAAAGGAGGTCAGATAGGCAGTCGCTCCTTGTAAAACACTGGTACTCAGCTGCATCAGGTTAGACTGGAAGCCGACCCCAACATAGTTGAGAAAAAGCTCGGGAGATGATGACCGTGGTACATTTTTCACAAACTTATTTTCTTGATAAAATAGTATAGATTTATGAATTAAAACGCCCCACATTAAGAAATTCCTTTCATCCGTTAATTTGACAGCTGAGGTAGCAGAAACTTCGTTTTTTAACCAACAAAAATACACGAAAGTATGCAAAATATAGTTATGTGGGAAAATATATAAATAATAATGAATTATTTGGACGGGTTGTATCAATGGCGGGAATTTTTGTAAATGTACTGTGTAAGCGCCAATCAAGAAATAGGGCTGGTGGAACCGAAAATAAGATTATTTTAACTTTATAAGATTAGATGGTTTAACTAACAGGACAATGTAACTTTTCTAAGTTTGTATGTACTTTCTAGGTATATCTCAGACACCAATGGCTGATAAAAAGGTGAAGGAAAACATCTTGAGGAAACCTGGACTATAAAGTCTGAAATCACCAACCCGCATTGAGCAAGCGTGGTGATTAATGCTCAATCCTTCTCCGTGTGAGAGGAGGCGGCAGCCCAGCAGTGGGGCGATAAAAAGGCTGTAACAGTAACAGTAACTAGCAGGTAACACCATTTCTTTGCCTGACCCGTTTTTTATGCGAAATGATCAAAGAACCCCTCCCGCTGTGGGTTAGCACCGTGAGGGAGTGTCAGACTCCCACTGACTAAAACCCATCATGTTCCTTCTCAAGCCCTTTACCTATGGCCGCGGTAACTCGCGCGAACAATCCCGCAGCCCATAGAATGACCCTCTGTCAAAGGTTCATATACAACCCGCATTGAGCAAGCGTGGTGATTAACGCTCAATCCTTCTCTGTGTGAGAGGGGGCCGCAGCCCAGCAGCGGGACGATAAAAAGGCTGATGATGATGTAAACAATTTCAACCTGCAAATGTATGTATGCATCAAGTTTATGCTTTTGTTTGACAGTTTAGCTTTGTGCAAGATTAGTAGAGATCAAAAATGCGAAATTGAGGAAACTTTCTCGCATTGTAATTTGTGCCAATGTTAAATGACCTGTCACTAGATGAAACACAATGCTTTTAACCCTAATTAAATAACTTTAAAAAATGGCAACTTTGGAAACAAAACAAACCAAAAATTTGCCATTTTCCTTACGTTTGTTAAACAAGATTTTCTTTCCACAAAAAAATAATATTTAAAACACACAGTTTGTCAGCCCTACCTCAGTAACCAATCAGCGTCGCGGGCGCCGATCTATCACCGCACGGACGCATGCGCAAACCAAAATAAAAACAAACAGCCACAACCTGGGTGGGCCACAGGTTATATATCAATTTACAATATTCACCTTTAATCAGTTTAAACCGACTTAGTGACCAGTTAAATAAGTTTTTGCGATGGTAATGATAGTTTTATTGTGCGAAATTTTCTTGGTTAAATAACTGGTTTTAAGTAACTGAGCTGATTGAAGGTTAAGCACGGATGGGTGACCAACAATATCATGTCCTTCTTCTGTGTTTCGGAGGCATGTAACACTGTCCTTGCTGTAATTTTTAACGTCTTATGGAAAGTCGTCAGGTCGATAATTCTTGCTAAACGGCAACGTGTAGCTTATTTAAGTAATCTGATTGAGGAGGTCAGATAGGCAGTCGCTCCATGTGTCACACTGTTACTTAGCAGCATGCGGTTAGACTGGAAGCAAGTAAGACTGGTTGTCAGACTTTCCGACTACCAGTAACGACTGCCAAAGATATTCAAATGACAGCTGGGACCCACCAATTTAACGAAACATGGAGGAACTCGTCATGACAAGATGGTCACATTGGTCACCCATCTAGCGTATATTGCCTTATGATCTACTACGTTTTCCCGCAGTTTCACCCGCGTCCCGTGGGAACTACTGCCCATACCTGGATAAAATACAGCTTATGGCACTCGGGAACATTGTAGCTACCTATCAGTGAAAGAATTTTAGAAATCCGACCAGCGGTTCCAAAGATTACCCTCTATATTATACATACAAACTTGCAAATACCCCTTTATAATATTAGTATAGAGATATAAATGTCACCGGAAGACGCTGGATGCAGGTCGCCTCCAACAGGTATCTGTGGAGATCTAAGGGGGAGGCCTATGTTCAGCAGTGGACGTCCTGTGGCTGAGATGATGATGATGATGATAGAGGCTATATAGACCCGTGTGGCTGTAACTTAGCCACGAGCTCCCCAATGATAAAGATAATTAAGTGGGCTATTGGGTCTTATAATATAAAAAATAACTACAACTACGATTGGCGTGAATCGTATTATAAAGTGAAGTTTGAACAATCGCAGTTCATTAATTCCTTTTAAAAGTCAAACATGACTTTACAAAGTATGATATCTGAGGAATTAGGATTGTGCTACACTACTACTTAAAAGATACTCTTGCAATATTTTTAATCGGCTACCAAAGAACTTTTTACTCAGAAATATAAATCAATTTCACAAAAAGCTGAGAGGGACAAAATAAAACTTTTAACATGGCTCTACATTTCTACAAGTCGGTATTTGCAAGTCTGATGGCAGTGTTTCTTTTGGCTCCGACTTTTACTGACTAAAACCTCCTTAATCCATCCTTCTGGACCCCTATGTGTACCGGGACCACGGTAGTTCCTTCGAACAATCCCGAAGTCCTGGCAGGTTTCAGCCCCAAGGGCAGACCAAAAGGATATTCCTATTTCCTATTCCTGTAATTGTTGTATATTATTTGATATCTGCAAGCTACCTTTGACCGATGTAAAGGTCCATCTCAGCAGTAAAACTAGTTTCCTTGACTCCTCGACTAGACTGGTGAACTGTTTATTGCTGTCAAGTTTCTTAAAAATCTTTTCACGCATCACCCAACAAACTCACAAACTTTTGCCTTCATAATATAAGTGTGATTCACTGTTACCCAAATAAAATTAAAAAGAAAGAAAATAGGGGCAACGAAGCTATAAAATATCTTTCTTCAAATCTTAGCTACCACTACACAACATACTCAAGATTTTGATCTCCCGATCAGATCAATTATAACGATAACGCCATATTTGACAACTCCCATAGTTGGCATGTTTGACAGTGTCGTGACGTGCGCACGCGCATATGTAAGCAATTATTGTAACATGGTCAGTGTTTATGACTTCATGTCAGAGTAGTTAGGCTGGGAAATGGATGGGTGACCCGGGTGAAAGGTGAAATTTTGTGATGTGGTCGTTTATTGATTTATTGTAGGTTATTGGGTATTTTACTAATAGGGGTATTCGTTTATTGCACGTTGTATGGAATTTGCAAAATTTTAGGAATGGTTGGTCACCCATCCATAAGTTGACCGTGAAGACTGTTGCTTGACTTTAAAGATTTGATTAAGTAGTACTTAAGTATACTATGTTATACGTTTAAATAGTTTGTAAAGTTAAAACATATTCTTTTATTAAGGATGCATAAAAATTACAACTAGAATCTAATTACATACATAAAAATATTTTAGTCTTAAGTAGTTTGTAGTGTAACATTATTCTTAATAACATTTTAGGTATATTTTGCCAAAAAATAATTATTATTAGTTAAACAAAAAAAGTTTTTTTTTTAAATTTTCATCTAACTTATCCTTGCACATTTTTATAACTCCCATTCAAACTGGGAACATTAAGAGCGAGACAGCTACACATTTCTTCGCGATTAGAACGAGAGCAAAACTCCCAGAGGTCATAGGTGGACGTGCGAAATGGCGATAAACAAATTATGTAAGTGCGAAAGAGATAGCTATCGCGAAAAGTATTAAGAAAGTAAAAAGCATAGATTAAAGTTTGTGGTAGATGTGATAAGACTGATATAGAAAGATTGCTAAAAATGATTATCAAGATTTTTAAATTGGACTAACTGATGCCTGATTTTTCATGGATGAAAAGCAGCCTAAATAGGTATGTCTCTTATACTATCTGTGTACCGAATTTAATTTCAATCGGTACTGTAGTTTTGTACTTGACGTTGGAGACAGATGTAATAAAGTAATACTTTGACCGTCAGTTGCACAAAGCTCTATTAAAATTAAAGCTTTATTAAATCTATTGCCAACACTTTTTATCTTGTTGACAAAGAAAGAGTCAGCAATAGATTTTAAGAAATTTTAACTTTAATGGAGCTTTGTACAACTGACGGTGAGCTAATTTAATTCTTATTAGATTTAAATGTAGAAATAGTAATTCGGTACCTACAATTAACTAAATGGATTCTAGTTAAACTACAGGTAAATAAATACTTTTACTTCCTAGAGCGACTGTCTATCAGAACCTCCATAGCCCATTTACCAGGTGACGACTGGTAGTCAGACTTTCTGACGTCAGACTTTCTGGATTCTGACCATCAATCATTCACAACCAAGAATAACATCTTAATCATCTACAATATAAACAAAACCAATATAATATCAACTAAGTAAAAGATCAAATTCATAGAAAGCGTACAAAAAAAACATACACCCGTAATATTTACATCACAACTGTATGATATTCACCAGGACTACATAAAAAACTTGTGAAAACAAACAGACAGATTAAAGCCATCCTTTATACCAACACGTGCCGAAGAAATATGACTGCTACTGTATTCATCCTCCGAGTCTTTTCCCTACTATGTTGGGGTCGGCTTCCAGTCTAACCGGATGTAGCTGAGTACCAGCGCTTTACAAGGAGCGACTGCCATATCTGACCTCCTCAACTCAGTTACCCGGGCAGCCCGATACCCCTTGGTTAGACTTTTGTCAGACTTACTGGCTTCTGACTACCCGTAACGACATAAGCCAAGCCAAGCCAAGCCATGTTCAATGACAGCCGGGGCCTACAGTTTAACGTGTCATCCGAAACACAGTCAATGGTGTCTAAGATATACTTAGAAAGTACATACAAACTTAAAAAAGTTACATTGGTACTTGCCTGACCTGGGATCGAACCCGCGCCCTCATACTTGAGAGGGTGGTCCTTTACCCACTAGACCACCACGACTTATAATACTCAGATTCTCAAAATATTTTTTGCAAAAGGATTGGCAAATTCACTAACCATTTCTACAAAACTACACATTATCAATTTTTCATTCACGGAAATCAAAAGCACCGTAAGAGGTGCAATCAATGTAAACTAATTACAATTACCACAAGCACCTACTAATTAAAGACACAAAAACACCGACTAATACCTTTTAAAATACCAACTTCTGTTTACAATTTCCAAAAAACAAACGGAGAAAAAGTGCCTACTTACTAAAAAAAAACTTCAAAAAACTTTTTTAGAAGGCAACAATTGAACTACTTAAATTATTTGAAGTTGAAAAAATAAGCGAATTTGTACTCTTACAAGACTTACTCTTTGACAGAAAGCGGGTAAATGAAACGGGAGTAGAAAATGTTCGTGCGAGAGAAGGACGGTGTACGTTTAGACCACCCAAGACGTTCCTTGGCATCCGACTAACAATTCGATTCGGCTTCTATAATCTTGATCGTTTTTTTTTGTATTTTCTTAATTATATATGTATTTAGTTTTTTTCGCAAATTTTTTGATGTGCAATCTAAAGTCGCAATTGGTGTTTTAGGCTGTAGGTCCGGGTTTGATTCCGGTTTAGTGTAAGTTGTAATAGGGCTGATTGTTTGTTTAAATTATTTGGTTTATTTTAGTTGGTTTTTCTTCGGAATAAAATATAATTGGTTATTTGGATTAATCTGCAATAGGTAAGGGAAACAACACCAGGCATTAGGTTAGGAAAGTGTTTTTCATTTTTTTTTTAATTACTGAAATATATAGATACTTCAAACATAAAATATTACTGGTATGTATTGATACATAGATATTTAAAACGCTATAACTAAAAATGAAAACTATTTACTACCTAGCTTTATTTAATTTATTAATCAACTCATGTTAAGCTGCCAGTTTGGACGTATTTTCGTACTTTTTTTCGTAATATTCCTCATAAACAACAAAAATTACATACGCAAAAAAATATCGTCATCTCTTTAAATGCTCTTATTACTAATTACAGCTAAATTGAAAATGGTATTCAATAAATTTTCTCAGTCGTTGCGCGTTTGTCGCCTCGGGGCGAACTAGACTGAACTCAATCTTTATAGCCCAGATCATTATTTATTACAAATATTATTTATTGAAGTTAAATTAGGTATGCAAATATTAATATCGATATTTTTAACGTGTGTGGTAGATTTTTTGCAACTATGTATATTATGTCGATAATTGAGCTATTTTTTTTGCTATCATGATAATTTATCTTAATTTTATATTTAGCAGCTTTTTATTAATAATGATTTCTGATTAAGGAGATACTAATTAATTCTAAATCCATTTTAATTTTAGTTTTTCCTTATATTAATAGATTTCAGTATTGAAATTGGAGTCTCGAACATTGAACTTTCATCAATATAAGGTATTCATAATTAGGTTGAAAATCTGTTGAAGGAATTTGATAAATGACGTAGGTTGATGTGCTACCTTTACCTAAATTGGCTTTTTGGCACTCACATTTTTTTATGTACTTATTTCCTTAATTTGTGTTTGTATTGTCTTGTATGAATAAATGTTTTTTCCTTCTTTCTTCCTTCGTAAAGTATCAAATCATTCGGTCGCGGTAGACCGGTTGTAATAGTCTGGGGGTTTGCACCAATACATTTTTTGATCTCATCCAATGATTGTACTTGTTCAGAACGATTTAGTGTGGAAACGTACGGGAGGATATATTGTGAGGGCACGTTGTGTAAAGAGAAGGTAGATTTTACGTAGTGAAAACTGCACATATATTTATATGGTTGTCTAGGTACTATTTCTTTAAAAAAGTTAATCAATAATTACATGAAGTAAATTATCTACCCACGTGGTTTCTATAAGAAACGATTTTTTTGGCATACGTAGAGAACAGTCAAGAAAACGTACACAGCTGATCATGGTCATTGAATTCACAAAAATATTCTATACAGGCTTATGTCAGAAACCCCAAGTAAAACACATCTTGTCTTTTCACAGAAACGGTTCATAAGTGCGCGTCACAACTCTTCCCCCGTATATTTCCGATCCCAAATGTTTGCTTAACGCCTCTCAGTACATTTTTAATCCATAGCATATTGATAAGCTATTGATGTGGTCGAGTGGTCTATCAACAGTTAATGGCTTGCATCCGTTAATATTTAACAGCTTTTAGTCTTTCAGTAGTCAAAAAAAGTCGTGGTGGCTTAGTGGGTAAAGAACCAACCTTTTAAGTACGAGTCCGTAGGTTCGATTTCAGATCAGGGAAGTACCAATATAACTTTTGTAAGTTTGTATGACTGACCTCCTCAAAACAGTTACCTAGGCAACCCGATACTTCTTGGTCAGACTGGTTGTCAGATTTTCTGGCTAATGACTATCCGTAACGCTTTCTAATGACAGCTCGGAGCCACAAAGGACAATGGGCACAAATACACTCAGCGGCACGGAATCTGGCCCAAGCACATTTTGGTCTTATAACCATTATTAAAATGAAAAATCAGAATTTTTATTTTAAAATTGTTCAATTTACTCATTTTCGAATAGAAAATGACTAACAGACAACAGAATTATGAGGATTTTCATTAAGTTTAATTGAGTTAGAAAACAGAGTCGTTTACCGCAATAATCACCATAAACTTTTAAATTCAACATTTTTAACAAAACAGAAAGTTATTGAATTTTAATAATGGATGTTTCTTCCTCTTGATCTGATGAATGCTTGCATACGATCTGGCATGCTCTGGATCGTGTTTTTTATCTCCACCTGGGAGATCTCCTCCCAGGCAGCTACCAGCGCGGTTTTCAGTTCACTGAAAGTCCGTGGTGGGTTACGACTTGCTCGGACCTGTCTTTTAAGCATGTTCCAGACATGTTCTACAGGATTCATGGCTGGGTTTCTTGCAGGCCAGTCCAATTTTTGAATACCGACCTCGAACAAGTAATCGGTTACTCAAAGAGCTGTGTGAGGTCGAGCATGGTCCTGCATTATACGAAATTCTTCACTTCCTATGAATCCCTGACAGGGTAAAACATGATTTAGAAGAATCTCTTCAATATACCGCACTGTTGTCAGACGACTTTCGACAACCAATAATTCAGTACGGGCTTCTGAACTTCTGCCTCGACAAACCAAGATGGACCCACCATGAAAACCGACTGTTTGCTTGGTAGTGGTGGGAAGAAACCATTGTCCGCGCTTTCCCCATTCACGTTCACGGCCGTCTGGAGCTCTTAGGACGACTCTGCATTCATTGGTCCATAAAATTTTACTCCATTAGTCATGCGTCCAATTTGCATGTTCTCTTGCAAACCTAAGTCTGGCTACGCGATGGTGCGGGAAGAGTTCCGGTCCTCGAGTTGGTCTTTGAGCACGCACATCCCGTTCCTCTATCCTTCTTCTTATTGTGCACTTACGGACGTTGACTTCTCTTGCTGTTTGCAAAGGCTGGCGTATCTCTAACGCAGTGAGAAACCGATTTTTCATTATTGCATGTACGATAAATCGGTCGTCGTGCGCCGACGAACACTTTACATCCCACTTTCTGGTCTTCTTGTGTAAAGGCCAGTCTGGTCATGCATTTTCTATGCATATCTTTCACTTATACGCGGTGCACTTAAAGTTTCAACCATCTTCCACTGCGTACGCCCTTGACGTCTTAGCAACACTACTTGAGCAACTTGGGCTGCAGAAAGGGTAATTTTCAGATCAAATTGTGAAAAAAGAGAAACAAAAAACGATCATAATCATTAATTTTTTTTGGAACGTGCTTAGTACTTCGGCAATTTCTATCTGAATTTAAACATAACTTTCTGCTTTGTGTTCCAACAACGGAATCTGCTTTTAGTGTTATAAAAGTTAAACAGACACACATTTTTCTGTATTTTAATTAACAAATACGAAAGGACAGACAATATGTAATATGAAATTAGAATTTACAACAGCTATCTGGGCTGATATCTACTTGTGTTTGTTTGGGCCAAATTCCGTGCCGCTGAGTGTATATGGGACGTGGTATACCCCACCAATAGCGATGTCATATATATCATTGGATAGGCCTTTTTATGTAGAACAACATTTACTATGACAGCTTTGCTGAAATGTTTGTCCGTTCTGAGATATAGATCAAAAACTGTGCAAAAGTTAAACTAAACTTAACTTAATAATCTATTGATATCTCAAGTTTTTAGAGGAAAAACTAAGTTGAAATAAGTGTAAGTCTCCTGAGTCCTACCTGCTGTACCCGTTAGGGTCCATAATTGTTACTATTATTTTGCATTTGAGTTTTTTTTTTTTTTTGAGAAAAAGACCTATCCATCGATATGCATGACTTTGTTATTGGTGGGGTCTGTTGTTATGCCCAATATCCAGTTAGTACAGTATAAGGTTCAAATGCAAAATAATAGTAACAATTATGGACCCTAACGGGTACAGCAGGTAGGACTCAGGAGACTTACACTTATTTCACTTAGTTTTTCCTGTAAAAACTTGAGATATCAATAGATTATTAAGTTAACTTTAGTTTAACTTTTGCACAGTTTTTGATCTATATCTCAGAACGGACAAACATTTCAGCAAAGCTATCATAGTAAATGTTGTTCTACATAAAAAGGCCTATCCAATGATATATATGACATCGCTATTGGTGGGGTATACCAATCTGCCCAATGTCCTTTAACGTGCACTCTGCAAGATGATCACCCATCCACGGATTGACTGCGCCAACCGTTGCAACCGTTGCTTATCCTGCTGATCCATTAATCAGGTTATTACTTAGCCACACACAGCACTTCATCACACTAATCAATATTATGAAGCTGAACAGTCTGTTTATACTATACACGCTAAAACTGGACCAATTTGAAAAAATATATAAGTTAAAGTAGGTGACATAATGGGCGGTCTTATCGCTAAGAGCGATCTCTTCCAGACAACCTTAGGATGGATTGAGACGAGAAGGAAAAGATTAAGTATACGGTAGGCAGATAGGCAGATTGTACACTTGCTCCTGCAATTTGCACACCTATTAATAATAGTAGATACGGTAAGAAAGCATGTTACTTGTGAGATGACGGCAGATAGAAGAGTATGGAAGGAGAAAACATGCTGTGCTTAACTCAAATAAAATTGGGATAAGGGCAGGAGGATGATGATGATGACTTAGTAGTACAGTCCGACTCATGAGCATGGTATTTCGGGTTAGATTCAAATTACATATCTGGGTTTTCCTAAACTTTTAAACGGCAGTCCAGTTGTTGATTTAATAGTATAAAGAGAACTTAATAACTGGAACTTAATAGTATATAAACCTACACTAAAGCTTCTCTATCTCTTAGTGACATGGCTACTGAGATGGTGTGGGAAGAAGTTTCTGCAAACGTAAGTATAGCGGTGAAACAGCTAGTCATTAAATAAAATCAAAATGCTTATCCAAACCATGATCTGTCGCTGCGGTCAATCGCATTCTCTGTCGCAGTGAGAATCTGTGCGAGCGACTGTAAATAACTAAAGAAAGTTAAAATGATGTCCTCCTAGCCGATTATCGGCCACTGCGACTGCTCTCAAACAAGGAGATCAGCCAGGTGCACAGTACATATAGTGCAGACATAGGTGCACTCACTAGTCGTTCACTCTCATAGCCCGATGGGACGGCAATCTGACACGACTGGCTTCATACTCTCCGATGCATGGGTGTTTCAACACCAACTTCCAGGCTCCGGGCTGCTTTATGCAAGTTTCTAAAAACACAAAGCGATTTCGGCCCGAGCCGGGTATTGAATCTGAAACCTCGTTTGCAGTCGCCACCACTAGACCAACGAGGCACGAACATATAGTCAAAATACCTGTCGCGAATCGAGGTAAGAGGTGTGTAATCGCACCTCTTACCTCGGTATGTCGTTGCGATTAGTCGCAGAGTCTAGAGTCTGTGCGATTAACATCAATCACCAAATACCTTATCAATCGCACCTACGGAGCAGTCTGTCGTTGCGATTAGTCGCAGTCGCATTGGCTAGCGAGTGAGTGCGATTGGTCGTCGACTCTGTCGCTATATAAAGTTTATTATTGTTATTAATACTGGTCGTTTATTGCTTCTGGACGATTACAGCCGTGTTGGAACGATGGAGTAATATGGATGTGACTAAATTACATGTGTTTTTGGTTTCTTTGAAAAAAGCCTCGTTAATATTTTCAAGTACCTAAATATTGTGATAGAGCTGGCTTTTTGGTTGCTAATGTTGAAAAAAATGTTTAATTGGTGCTCCGAAAAGCTGTTTCCTCTATATATTGACATTAAAATATATAGATATAAGTGTATTATAGAGGTATTTATTTAAAAATAAAAATAGAGTTCTAAAATTGAGTTTATTTTGAAAACAGGCATTGAAAAGCTATATGAAAAATTCATTTAGTGTTTCTAAGGAAGGCTGTAGAGTAGACTTTTGACTTGACGAGGCGTAAACCAATTCAGTTTAATACTTAGTTATGAATACCTAAACAAATAAAAAATACATAGCTCAGACGACATAAAACATACTTAAACCTTCTATTTCACCACCAAACAATAGACTAAAAATCTACAAAGCCCAAGAAAAAAACAGCCAAATTTTCTCCTAAAACAGGATTCCAATAAGAAATTCCTTGCCACATAATAATGTCGTGTCCATACTACGATGCCTGCGCGGGCGCACGCCGCTCGCGACGTGTGTGGTCCGACCGATCGGAGTATGCTCTACTACATTTTATTTTTCGAAACATTTCTATGTTAGGAAATTTTGGTTTTGAAAATTCTTGTAGGATTCTTATAGGTTTCTAGTATTTTTGGAGATATTACTTAGCTGTACCCACCAGTTTGACCTACACATCAAGGAAAGAACTTCCCGCAGTCGGATAAATAGTAGCCTATAAAGCCTTTCGCAGACTCTTAATGGTCTATTGGTTCATCATCATCATCATCATCTCAGCCATAGGACGTCCACTGCTGAACATAGGCCTCCCCCTTAGATCTCCACAGATACCTGTTGGAGGCGACCTGCATCCAGCGTCGACGGCGTCTATTGGTTACTCAAAATTAAATTAACATTGTCCATATAAAATCTTTCGAAACAAGTGACGAACGTCTGTTGAATTTGTTTCTGTTAATATCATAAAAAATCTAGTCTTGATCATTTAAATCGTATTATAAGTTTTCGCTTGAAACTACCTCAAATAGACTGAGTTACTTTCGCATTAATAATACTAGTAAGGATATAAGTACAGTTATTTTTAATTAAGTGAATTTTATTGGTCAAAAATAATTATTAAAACATGGAGTAAGTACTCACTTATATTATAATATGTCTAGCTTTGAACTTTAATAGGGCTGCGGCCTCTTCTCATACAGAGAAGGGATGAGCGTTAATCACCACACTTGCTCAAGACAGATTGGCGATTTCAGACTTAAAAACTCCTCAAGATGTTTTCCTTAATTTTTACTCAGTGATTGGTTTCCAAGATATACTTAGAAGAGCTGCGAGATTGTTTGAAAGAGTTACCGCGGCGCTGGTACATAAAGGGCTTAAGAAGGAACATGATGGGTTTTAGTCAGTAAGAGTCTGACACTCCCTTACGCTGCACCCACAGCAGGAGCTGTCATTTGATGATGTCCCGTCAAAAGAAAAGGTAGGTACACTTAGACGGTACATTGAACATCCTTGGCAATCGTTAGGGGTAGTCAGAAGCCAGTAGGTAAGTCTAACCAAGAGGTATCGGGTTGCCCGGGTAACTGGGTTGAGAAGGTCAGATAGGCAGTCGCTCCTTGTAAAACACTGGTACTCAGCTACATCCGGTTAGACTGGAAGACGACCCCAACATAGTTGGGAAAAGGCTCGGGAGGTGATGACTTAACCTACCCTGGAATTGAATCCACACACTCGTACTTGAAAGTCTGTTACTCTACACCTTATACTTGCCTGGAATCGAACCCACGCACTCGTACTCGAAAGTCTGATCCTTTATACCACTAGGCCACCTTCTTATAAGTACTAAGAAATACCGAACAAAGAAATACATTAACTACACGACACGGGAATCGAACTGAGAACATTGCGATTAGCAGAAGCGACGACAGAGCTAACGACGCAATTTTTATGGTTTTTATCTGTCAAGATTTCATGGTAAATTATATGGTGTTATACTTGAAAGCTGGGCTGGTTTTGATATAGCTTTGCTGTGGCCAATAAAATGTAGTACATACCATGAAAAATGCTTTATCTGTGTACCTAGATAATAGATAGATATATATATTCCTTACTAGCTGATCCCGCGATCTTCGTATCGTTCAAACCTTCCCTGGACCTCTACAAACATTTTAAAACCAAAATCAGATAGATAGATAGATAAAACATTTATTCAGACACACAAAAAGACACCACAAAGATACATAATAAGAAAAATAAAACAAAACAAGAAGTGGGTAGAAAGAGAAACATGAAATATGAAATACAATCAGAGATTAACGGCGCGCTGCAGTGTCTTACGTTTGCACCGAATGGGAGTCCAACTCAGCATGTGTCAGGTAGAATACCTGACGCTGGTATTCTGCTGGATCCCTAAAAATGACGCACGGTCGTCGAGTAGACTATTGGTGTGTGTGCTGTGTGTATTTGAAGTAAGTGTTTTATGTTCTGTGTGTGTGTTGTGCTTGAATGTGAACTATGATTAATATTGAAGTGTAGAAATGCGTTACTAGCTAAACTACTAGTACTAGTTCTCTCAGACTACGAGTGAACCGGAATACGGCGACGAAACACCATCACGGCAGGTACCTGCTACTATATTATGGACGTGTTTGAGATCGTCATACCAAGTTCTTTTTGTGAGTTAATGAGGAACTTTCGAAGGTGTATTCTAAAAGTACCAAGAGTTTTGGCATTTCTTATTGGCGGGGGAATATTGTTCCAGCATTTAGTAGCAGCGTACCTAAAACTGCCTCTGAAGGCCGCAGTGCTGTGCGGTTCCGTGGAGAGTTGCTGTGAGCATTGCCTTACCGGGCGTTCTCTCTTACTAGCAATGAAGCTAAATTTGCTATACAAATAGGACGGTTCTTTGTACTTTATAACCCCAAAGAGTAGGCAAGCCAGGTGTAACTTGCGGCGTGACTTCATCTTAAGGATGGAGTGTTCATTAATAAATGGAGTGACGTGAGTTCTTGGCGGTATTTTGAAACAGAATCTGGCGCAGGCGTTTTGCGCTCTCTGGATCAGCTCAATCTGCCCAGCCGTTCTCAAGTTTTAATCAGACTAACGAACAACAATTCATTTTTATTTATATAGATTAGGTACCAATTTTACATTTTTGATCTTATACTAGTTAAAGTAGGTGACATAATGGGCGGTCTTATCGCTAAAAGCGATCTCTTCCAGACAACCTTAGGATGGATTGAGACGAGAAGGAAAAGATTATATGGTAGGCAGTTAGGCAAAGTGTACACTAGAGGTAAATGATAGAATAGATACTTCCCACACCATGATTAAATATAGCCTAATAGGCGTTTTCTCGCGGTTCTACCGGCATCCCGTGGGATCCCATACTTTGATAAAATATAGCCTACGTTACTCGGGAAAAGTGTAGCTTTCCAATGGTGAAAAACATGGTCAAATCAGTTCAGTAGTTTCAGAGCCTTTTGGGTACAAATAAACAATCAAAAAATATATATCCAATTTCTTATATTATGTATTTATAATATGTGGAATGCTAATAAAGCATTGAGTAAGTATTAGTTTGAACCTCCAATCAAATTTTCATTTTTGTTAAAATTAATAGTTTAATATTTGAACTACCTATACATATTTCCTTTCAAACTTAATAGTCTTAAATACAGAACAAACTACCGATGCTACACATTTCGAATTAACACCAATTTCTTACTATTTACTACCAAAAGCCGATGTTTGCCGAACGCTCCCGAAGTTTACCGATCATGATCGACTTAAGGAACATGATAAATATTGACACTTTTCATGTTATAACAATACAAAGTTAACTTTGCAGTTCAACCTCTAACATTTTTCCTCTAGCTAGATACTTTCGAAACCGCAAATGTAATTTTGCACTTCAGAATGACGGTTACAAATTTAAATTTGCGGTCGGTGATAACTACGTGAAGAAGAAAATGTACGGAATTTTTTGTTCCGCGACTGAAAATATAAGTTTGTTTTGTGTAAATATTAGTTTTAGTTATGACTATGCTTTGTAATGGTGATTAAAGTTTTGAAGAAGGTGAAAACGTGAATCAATATTTGTGTGCAGTATTAAATGTAGTTCATGATGCATTTTAGAAAGTTTTTCGTGCCCTATTAAGGTCCGTTAAGATAACAAACAAGAGGAGGCATCTAATAGATATTTAAGATTAGGGAAAACTTTGTCTGTCTGACACGCTTTTATGCCAAAACTACTGAATCTATTAACACAACTATTAGATTATCTACTGTATAGTTTTCATCCATTTTCGGGATGTGGTGAAATTTTTTTAAAAATAATCCTTATGCTGATACGATTTAATGTTATTAACCGCCCCACTCAGAGACATTTAATGGTTACTTAAGAGCCATTCCTTAGTGAAGGATTTGTATGACATTCCGTCACTAAGGAGTGACTTAAGTAATCATTAAATGTCTCTGAGTGGGGAGGTTCTATACAAAATAATGCAAAAGCAATACTTTTGTTTTGGTTGAGCCCTAAATCTATAATATAAAAATGAATCGCAAAATGTGTTGGTAAGCGCATAACTCAACAACGCCTGGACCAATTTGAATAATTCTTTTTTTGTTGTGTTTGTTATTGTCAGGAGAAGGTTCTTATGAAAAAAAAATAGGGTAAAGTAGAGATGTCAGTTGACGGGAGCGAAGCCGCGGGCAAAAGCTAGTAGATAATAATAATGCTCTGAAATTCTGAACCGATGTGAAAAATTATTTTACTGTTCGGAAGCTAAACTATCCCCGTTGACAAAGGCTATCTTTTGCTTGGATTCTGGGCACAAGCACGGCCAAAACTCGGTCACATTAACTTGCTCTCTGATGCACGGGTATAACAATCACCAAGTTCTTGCTGTAACTTCTGGCTGTTTTGTGAAAAATCGAACCCGAGACCTCCTGCACAGTAATCGCGCTTACGACCACTAGACCAACGAGGCAATCTATAGTAACTAAATCTTAGCTATATAGATCCATTCCTATCATCAGAAGCTTCTAAAACACATCGGAGTACCAGCTAAGTTGGTTCGCGTCAACTCTGACTCATAGCTACATGGTATCATCTTAAAATATGACGGATGGCAATCTTGACAGATTTACTAGCGGAGCATCACCGATGTTTTATTTTTATATACTAGTTTTAACATGGGGGTTTGCTTGGAGATAGTTTTTTGTTTTTAAAGGTGGCTAAGGGACAGCCGAAGAGTAGATAGATACTTAATATATAACGTTTAGCAATGCTAGGTAGGGTCTTTCGTTTTTCGGAAGGCACGTTAAATTGGTGGGTCCATCTTTGGCAGTCGTTACGGGTACTTAGAAGCTCTCTGAGCTGATCAGCTAGAAACTCTGATAACCATGGGATATCAGATTGCCCGGGTAACTGGGTTTAGGAGGTCAGATAGAAAATCACTTCTGTAAAACATTGGTACTCAGCTACATCCGATTGAACTGGAAGCCGACTCCAACATAGTTGGGAAAAGGCTAGGCAGTTGAGTATTGTAAAAGGTCCCGTTTTATTCACATTCGCGTCATTTAAAATGCACCTGGTTAAAACTCTAAATCTCCTTTAGTAAATGGACTATCTAAGACTACAGGAGTATATTATATTGCTGCAATACTTCCGGAGATACTGTTACAGCATTATTATCGTCCCACTGCTGGGCTGCGGCCTCCTCTCACACGGAGAAGGATTGAGCGTTAATCACCACGCTTGCTCAATGCGGGTTGGTGATTTCAGACTATATAGTCCAGGTTTCCTCAAGATGTTTTCCTTCACCTTTTTATCAGCCATTGATGTCCAAGATATACTTAGAAAGTACATACAAACTTAGAAAAGTTGCATTGGTACTCGCCTGAACTGGAATCCAATCCACACCCTCATACTCGAGAGGTTGGTTCTTTACCCACTAGGCCACCACCACTTAACAGAGATAACCTCGTACAAACAAACAAACTCTTTACATTAAAATATTATTAGTAAATCAAAGATAGTTAAGTAAGTACAAAATGTATTTATAATAGAATGTTTTAGTGACTGTATTGACAGCATCTGTCTGTCTCGCAGTTAACTATGAGTTAAGGTTTATTTTCGGTTCAATTATTTTTAAATTTAAACTTATGAGAGGGTGATGAAGACTGTTTTGTCGACAAATTAAATTGCAATTGAAAGGGTTAGACTGATTTTGAAGAAAAATAGGATCGGATTTTCCAGTCTATACATCTATATAAACCTTTTTTGATGATGAAAAGTTTGATACTTACAGGAACCAGATACCTACTGGTTTGAAACATTATTTCAGTGTAAAAAAGTTGCTTCTCTTATCAGTACTTTAGTGCATAGTTTTATCTAAATAAATTAATTAAATAAACAAGGGCATCGCGAAAAGGCTGGCTTATTCTTTGGACAAAGAATTAGCATTGCCTTTCAACGTGGCAATGCAGCCAGTCTTCTGGGCACGTTTCCGGAGGACAGTGATGCGGAGGAATACTTCGACGCCTGATCGATGTTTTTTTATATATGTTTTATGTTTATACATATATATATTTTTTGTATACCTATAATAAATAGTCAATTGAGTTTTTTCTCTGCAATTTTCCGAAACACCACACCTCGTATTAGGAAAGTTTGTGTAAAATGTAATTTTGAGAGAATCAATTGATTGACGAAATCAATCTATTTGCCAACTTCTTTCTGAAATACACCAAAACCAATATTCAAAAACTTCACAGAAAACCAAAGTACTAATAAGCCAAACACCAATTAGTTTAACCAAGAAAATAAATAAAACTGACTAAGTTCTATTTTCGGCGTAAATATTTCACGGTACGTTTGCGCGAACGCTAAACGGCCATGATGGATGGTCGAATGCCGGCCTAATTGGTCTCTAATTTTGTATGTCATAGCTCATGAAATATCGTCCTTTATACGGAACCCACATGCTAGTGTAGGACTGCTCTAGAAGAGAAACTACAGAGATATGATTCGACTGTAGTGACGTACAAAGCTCGTCAGATTATTTTGCTTATCCGAAGTTATGTATCGTTAATTGTGGCAATCCAAGGCACAAAGGAGATTATTTTAAGTGAAGTCATTAAATGACCCAATGTGCAGCGTGAGTGCCAGACTCTTACTAAAACCCACCACGCTCCTTAAGCCATTTATGCACCATTGCCGCGGTAACTCTTTCGAACCATTCCAAAACCCGGCAGGCTTTAGCCCTGATGGGCCCCACTGAAGTTATGATGCGCCCGTGGTGTCTTCCACGTCCATCGCAGCGCCTGGGATGACAGATGTGAGTTCTCAGTCGCTCCGCCGTCTTCTTTTCGAGTATTATGAAGTAGACAAGGGCTACCCATTTGCCCCGGACCATGGCTAGAACCAGGGCCGGACGCGAGATACAGAGGAGCTCACTATGACATTGATTGTCACCTATCCATGACGTGACCACTTTAAGAGAAATTTGATTTGTGTATCGATCGCTCTGTGCAGCAATAATTTACCAACTCAGCCATGAGCCCCCTTCTAAGTCGAATCAAAAATTACATAGTATCGGCATTCCCAAAATCATAGGCCGAAAGCCGAAACCGATACCACTCTTACCCCATCACTATTCTTACAAATCTTACATCACACGATCACAAACCACATCAAAGGAACCTATGGCTCAGTGGTTAACAATTACCGCGACATCCTCACTTCGATTCCCGGTAGAGCACATTTAAATCATACGGTTCGCTATAATTCACTTGTTTTTGATTTATTGGTTTTGTTGTGAATTCTTTGGTTTGTGTAAATCAAAATGGTGCTACATAGTATTTTTGTTTTACTAAATGTATGGGAAGGCCTATGTATGTATATTTTTACTATGCTGTAGAGTAGAGTACCTACGTTTGATATGAAGCACAAAATATGTGCTTCTACATACATATTTTTAACTTATTAGAGACGAGCTACTTTTGGACTATCGACCAATACGGTAAGGAGGATTGGTTTGAGCTCTTTTGTGAAGGAGGTACCTTCCTCCATGATCTATTCATACGAATCTTGACTCTTTTTAGAGTAAATAAAGAAATCTTTCAAAAACAATGTTATTAGTATTTATAGGCATATTTCTTATGATGGGAATTGAACCCACTTGGCGAAAAAACAATTAGGTAACCTATTAATCCAATTATATGATTAAAGATGCCTTAATTAGCCTATATTTCATGGCCATCAGTGTAATTCATATTGATATGATATGATAGGTTGATCGATCATAAGGTTAAGCAACGCTTGGCGCGGTTGCTCCAATGATGGGTGACTAGATTAAGGAGTTAGGATTTCAAATAAAATGACTTCATAAACGTAATATAATTTATTTATTATATTCTATACATTTAAAAACTAGCACAGTCACAATAACTACCCGGATAATTATATTTTAATAAATATTTACAATATTAATATTAAAAGAAAGAAAAAAAAACAGAAAGAATGGAAGAAATGAAATGACTAAACGATAGTTTTTCTACAAATTAAAAATAGAAACACCGTTTTTTTTTACTATTTACAAAACACACATAAATAATTCTTATTGTATATTAACTTAATTATATTTTATACACTATTATACAAACATTATTACTATTATGCCAAATAATTTATTCGAAATAAAAAAAAAAATATTTTAGGGAAAACTCATTCTCTTGGCAAATAATTTAATCAAAAATTTAATTAATTCCCAACTATTCAATTATTTTCTATAATTTATTATTAAATAAAACACTCATTGTACAATGCCTCGCTATATTAATTTTTAATATAAATAACACACTATTTATTGACAATATTAAATAATTAACTTATAAACTATTTGGTTACTTATATCGCATCTATTTTTCAGTGTTTCAGTACTTTTTAAATATAAAATTTAACTATAACGATAACCGAACCATTTTCAGTTGTCAAATCGCCGATGTGACCAATGGGCGGCAAGTATACGGCTGGTTATCATCATCTCCCGAGCCTTTTCCCAACTATGTAAGGGTCGGCTTCCAGTCTAACCGGATGCAGCTGAGTACCAGTGCTTTACAAGGAGCGACTGCCTATCTGATCTCCTCAACCCAGTTACCCGGGCAACTCGATACCCCTTGGTTAGACTGGTGTCAGTCTTACTGGCTTCTGACTACCCGTAACGATTGCTATAATTTGGTTATCGTTATAGTTAAATGTTGCAACTTTTTCTTAGTGTATTTTTATGTAAGCAATTTTTAAGTATTTTATATGACTATGCCAAAAGTTTAATTGATATTCTTACAAAGGCTTCTATTTTATCAAACAATTGTTGAGAACTTTTTTCAAAATTTTCTTACATACATCGGGATAATTGATATGATTTTATGACTTTTCAAAAGTTTTTAACTGCTAAAATATCTAATTATTAATTGGTTTTGAGATACAATTGTCAAGTGGATATTTTATTATTATTTTAGTAAGTGTATTATATAACAAACCTTACAATAACTACGTTATATTCAATAGGAATAAATAACGCTAAAGTCTATAAATATTTACATTACCAGGAACATTTTCTTTATTTTACGCTTAATTTAATAAGGATTTCAATAACCGATCCATTGTTTTTCGATTAGACAAAAACATATATCGGGTGTGTCGTACCCAATCACATTAAATCCTATCACATATACTGTATGATATTCTATGGAGAATTGTAAAAAAATAACCTAATCCATTCAGTGGTTTAGCCACAGGAGTCATTTTTCGTTTTCATAATTTACAACATCATGTGTAAAGCAGAGATGAAGTTAGGAGTATTGAATTTTTTGACCAGTTGACAGCTGTCAGTTTTCAAGGGAGAATTTCAATTATTGTTTGTAATGAAATCTCTCTTGTATGGTGTTCTAATTCTTGCTCATTTTTATTCTATTTTTTTATTTTAAAATATTTTATTTTTTTCTTTGTGCTAATCGACATATATTAACCAGTATATTAACGTATTTAATTTAATGTGATTAGGTACGACACACCCGATTTGTACCTACATAAATACAATTTATGTCAAAATACATACATAAACAGCGGATAGTTCACTTATTGAAATCCACATCTAGTAGTTTTATATCTTAATTTAGTCTCAGTATGGCGTTTTTATAATATATTTTCCCAATTTATGGACGCTTTTCTGATCAAAATTATAATTTTTAACTTTATTTCAAATTAAAATGAGATTCTTCTTTCAGTTACTCTGAAAACTTATTATCTTTACAAAAATGCCTCATTTTATATTTTTCCGTCTTTTTTTACTCATTTCCACAATTTTGTCAAGAAATTCAATTTCCTCTTCAATTTAACCCTCAAAAAAACAATTGACAACTATTTCAAAAAACAGTACCAAAGGCTTTTTCCCAATACCTCAGACACTCTAAAATTTTCACAATCCACATTTTTTTTGCTGATACCTCATCGGCTTACGTCACATTTATTTCCTCCTCCTCATCGCTTTCAGTGACTGTGGAGTGGTTATACAGACCCTGGGCCATCAGCTGCAGAGCCAAGGGGTTCCTCTGACCAGTGGCCTTCTTGATCTTGGCTCGTTTGTTCTGGAACCAGATCTTAATTTGGGCTTCAGCTAGGCCTAGTTCTGCGGCCAGGCTTTGACGTCTTCTTTCGGTAAGGTAGCGGTTCTCTGCGAATTCGTGCTAGGAAGAAGAAAAAGGGTAATTAGTTTATGATGTTGGTTGTAAAAGCTGTGAGGATTGGTCGATCATAAAGTGGTAATCAGAAGTCTGTAAACCAGTCTTACTAAGGGGTATTGGGTTGCCCGGGTAACTGGGTTGAGAAGGTCAGATAGGGCAGTCGCTCCTTGTAAAACACTGGTACTCAGCCGCATCCGGTTAGACTGGAAGCCGATCCCAACATGGTTGGGAAAAGGCTAGGCAGATTCAGTTAATGTTTTTTTCTATTAGCTAAGTACCTAATGTTATGCGAAATTGAGTATTTGAGTCTGTCTGTTGGATTTTTGCTGGGATAATGGATCAACCAATGTAAAACATTTTATTTATTTGTTTGCAAAGACTATTGAATCGATCTGAAAAATTCTTTCACTGTTGGGAAGCTACACTATTCCCGAGTAACATAGGCTATATTTTATCAGGATACGGGCAGTAGTTCCCACTGTATGTGAGTGAAACCGCAAGAAACAGCTAGTATTCAATAAGGATATTTACCTTTAATCTAGCGAGTTGGGCAGCACTGAAAGCAGTTCTGGGTCTCTTCTCTTCAGGGGTAGCTTTCTTCTTCATCCTTCTACTTCTTGGACCTGTAGACAAAGAAAATATAGATTTAGTAAAATATTTAAAAAATGCAGTGAGGAATGTGGATACTGGGAAAAATGGGCCGAAAATTATGTTTTAAGATTTTTTATGTTTATTTCTTGTAGATGTCCATTTTGTATTTCGAAAATATAAAATCACTAGCTCTGTCCCGACGGTTTCACCCGCGACTTGAGATAACTACTTCCTTTACATGGGTAAACAGCATATTTAATTCTTATGAATATACTTAAAAATATAAATCCATCCAGTCAGTAGTTTTTGCGTGAAACAGTAACAAACATACATAAATACAAACTTTCTCGTTTATAATATTAGTATAACTTACTATCCCTAACCAAATAAATTATCATCCATTTCTATCAATGAATTTTAAAACCACAAACAATGAAAAGCATAGCCAATCAAATTTCTCTGATGGGGTTACAAAACCATAAATACAATAAAAAGGGGCGTGGCTACGGAACCCTTTCGCTATAATTCTCCTTAATAAATGATTTAACGAACCCTAATGATAGTGGTGCGCTTATAACGTAACTTAGTTGAATTTTATCGATAAATAGGGATGGGACGTTGTTTAAATGTTTTTTTTTTTGTAATTAGATAGGTTTTTTTTCTATTATGTAGAAAAATAATTATGTAGGTTTTATGTAAGGATTGTGTAATTACAGCTTTTTAAGTTTTTTTTAACCACCGACATAAAAGGAGTGTAGGTACCTACTATAAGTTTGACTACTAAATAAGTGTGTCTGTCTGTGACACCGCAACTCTGAAAAGGATCAACCGATTTGAATGTGTTTTTTTTACGAAAACCGATGTGACATCAGTGGTTCTTAAGATATTTTTAATCTATTTTTTTTAAGTTGGTTAAGATCGTTTAACTTGATTCCATTGAGAGAAAAAAAGACAATAATATTTTTTGCAAAAGGTTTCTTCAATCAGGACTTTTAGAAAGTTTTATCCCACCCATTCACAAAACTATATTACTTAACCGCTAAAGCAATTTAACCTAACCCTTAAAACACTCCATTTCCTGATTAAAAACAATAATTGAGTGTCAAATCCAAGATGGCCGACTATCGCGTTCAAAAGTGTTAAGTGTGAATATTTTAACTGGCGTGCTGGCATGCCAACACATAATTTATTACGCCATTCGTGCCACTATGTAATTGTTAGAAAAATGGGCCGTTTTAATTGGCACTTTTCAGTTCAGTTTTGTGTCGTTAATAATTTTTTTTCTATGAATTTTGTTAAGTTTTAAGGTTGATTGTTTTTTGAAAATTAGTAAAAATAACGTCATACATAAATGATAAAAATGTCATCAGAATTGCATTGTTTATGAAAAAAAAACAGGCCCGGCTGACAGCTGTCATTTGAACATCTTTAGCAGTTGTTACATATACTCAAAAGCCAGTAAGTCTGAAACCCGTCTTACCAAGAGGTATCGGGTTGCCCGGGTAACTGGGTTGAGGAGGTCAGATAGGTAGTCACTCCTTGTAAAACACTGGTACTCAGCTGCATCCGATTAGACTGGAAGCCGACCCCAACATAGTTGTGAAAAGACTACGTGTGAGATTATGACATAAGCCGCGAGTATGTTTCAAACATAACTAATTTGACATTCCTAATTGACAATTTCTAACAATAGATAGCAATAACTTTGTCTCCAAGATTCCCTTACAAAGGGGTTTCACTAAATAACTACCAACTTAACAAAGCTAAAAACAATGGATTCTAAATTCAAAGATAGCACAATTAGATACCAACACAACAATAGGAATACATACAGAAAAAAATATTCTCTTCCTGTCAAAGACAATACTGAAGTTTAGACACGGGCACACTGCAAACTTTTAGTCGGCCGACAGTTTGAGATCATACAGTACGGCAGACAGTTTGTTTGAGATCATAAATCAGTATGAAAATGAATGGTAGTACGCACATAATAACGATCAGTTACATATTTAGCCAGTATCACTTTGATTGAATTTTTCCAACTATCGGGCTCCCGAGTCGACCGACTGTTCGCCTAGGCATATGATAAAAATATGTATTGTCGTAAACCTTCAAAGTTATCGGCTTCTATGTGTGTATGTACATTAAGGGTCATTTTCAGCTTCCATATTTCTTAAAACAACTGTTTACTTTAAAACTTGAGCGTAAAACTTTTGAAAAACGGACGTTTATTCTGTCAAATTGAACCATTACGTCATTATAATTTGACCCCACAGTCCGCCATTTTGAATTCTACATGAACAACTAAATACGTGCAAACAAAACAAATTAAGACCCACAGAGTGATTAAAATACATTATTTCAACCCCTAACTTGGACCATTAAAATACTTTACAACCCCATCGGACATTTAACAGGACAAATTACCCCATATATTTATGAGATTACCAAGTCTAAATAATCATTATTTATAGTCTTGTCTAAGAGCTTGAGACACGCTACTTTTTAACCGGGTGCGGGAAGTATTAAATATGGTAGAAAATATTAAATATGGAATGATGATTGATAGTTTTAAAAAGTGATGTTTATATGGTCCTTTCTCGTTAGGTGATTTTTTTATAATTTGTGTAATAAATACTCAATTTTTATAACAAAATGTAAAAAAAAAGTAATTTAAAAGTCTAAATAAACGAAGAAAAGACTAAAAGTGTAAAATAGAGACCATATTTCTTACATTCCCTCGTTTTTAGTTAAACAAAATGGCGTCCGTTCTTTTTTTAAAAGTGACCAACAATTTTCTCGCGCCATTCTCGTTACTGAAAATGTCCGGAACATTTTCAACTCTTGTTTAATTAAAAACTCGAATAAAAATTTACCCAGCTCCTTTATTACCCTGATGAATGGCCTTTAAAAACTGCTAAAGGAAAACAAACTGTATTTTGTGGGCATTAAAACGCATTTTTCAGTGTCGGTTTGGTCGTATACTTTTTCAGAAGTCCAGTGTTTTACGATTTCCTGTGCTATTTTCGGGGCAATAAAGTACAATTTTGATTGCGGCGTTATTGTTTCGATTCGAAGTGAATTGCTGTTTGATTCTCGGAGAATCGTTTGTTATGTTCACGCTTTATTTTCTTGTGGTGTTAGTAGAATAATGTATTAAGAACTTAAAGCTTATTTAAATTGTCTAACACTAGCCGTTTTTCCGTGGTTCACCCGCGTCCCGTGAGAACTACTGCCTGTACCGGGATAAATTATAGCCTATGTTACTCGGGAAGAGTGTAGCTTTCCAACAGTGAAAGAATTTTTCAAATCGGTTCATTAGTTTCGGAGTCTTTAGGGTACAAACAAACAAATAAAACATGATTCCTTTTTATTATTATATTACTTTTACTACCCATAGATAAAGTATTGCCCAGACATTTGCGCTCCAGCAAAAGTCACAGATGTCTGTGACAGACTTTATAACTTCCGAAAATGATGATTAAATGATTATTAATTTATTATTTCTTTGATCAACATTGGTGGTCTGCCAACTCTACTAAATGTTACAGTTTAAATTATTTATTTATTTCAGTTCAAAAGCAAACAGTAATTTATTTCAGCCATTTATATTAGTTTTTATGTGAGCAAATATATTATAATCGTGGAAGTAAAATATTATGATTTTGTATGTTTTTTTTTTCAACGAATAACTTTGATACAGCGATCGTAATTATTTATATAATCATATTTATTTTAACTCTATTTCGTCAGATTTACTAATTTTTTACATGATTTTATTTGTACCACTCATTTTTATACGAAATCGCTGAAAAAACAGACAAATTCCGCATCAATATTCAGAATTCAATCGGATGCAGCTGAGTGTTTTACAAGGAGCGACTGCCTATCTGACCTCCTCAACCCAGTTACCCGGGCAACCCAATACCCCTTGGTAAGACTACCCATAACGTCTGCCAAAGACATCAAAAATACCAGTAGTAGTTTTATTTTGTGGTAGTCCGCGTTTTATAACATGTTTGGACTTTAAAAGAGACTATGAGTTTGTTTCGGCGTTTCTTCTCAGGGATCAGTCAGTTAGGAAATGCCGACCTCAGCGTTCTTAAAATGACGTGTAAAAGTGATGTAATGTCCAACTTGCAAAATAAACGATTTCATTTCATTTCTACCACACAATTGTAAAAACTAAATTCAACTACATATATTACTTTACACCTAGCTAACTATTTCAAGCCCATCAGCACTCCATTACAGTTTAAAACGAAACAAAAGGTACAATCGGCCGCATCTAGGTAGGCGCAATAAATTCTCAACATTTAACATTATCGTGGAAACGGGAGCCGTAAACACTTCTGCGCCTTCCTGTACTTGTGTGGTTTATTTTTTTCGCTCGCTGAAGAATTTTATTCGATGGCTTCTAGTGTGGGAATGTGAAACAATATGGCCGCCGTTTTTAGCCGATTTCAAAATGAGGAGGTTCTCAGTTTGATATGTATGTTTGTGTGTTTTTGTGTGCGTTTATCACACGTTTGGCTGGACCGATTTCGATGCGGTTTTCAACATAAGTACTTAGTATTTTCAGGCTTAGGGGAAAGTTTTCAGTGCATTGCTTGTTGAAATGAGTGTTTTTTTTTTGTAAAAATGACGACGAATTGATATGAAATATGAAAAATTCAAATATATGTTTCTTTGATATTTGCTAAGTTAACGCTCGATAAGTATATGCTTAATTGAACAATGTTCTATATTATTTCGCAATTTAGAAGGTATTAACGCAAATATAAGTTCACATTACGTAAATAAAGCAGTTCCCAACAAAAATGGTGATAAACGGACAGACAACCTCTCACTACGAATAACTCCATTCCGCGAAACCGGTTTAAGCCAGTTTTGTATTTAACTGTTAAAAACAGAAGCTTTTAATAACTTAATTAAGTTGTTTATAAGTTTCCATGGTAACGATCATTATAAGTCATCATCTGTCTAGCCTTTTCCCAACTATGTTGGGGTCGGCTTCCAGTCTAACCGCATGCAGCTGAGTACCGGTGCTTTACAAAGAGCGACTGCGTATCTGACCTCCTCAACCCAGTTACCCGGGCAACCCAATACCTCTTTGTAAGACTGGTTGTCAGACTTACTGGCTTCTGACTACCCGTAACGACTGCCAAGGATGTTCAATGACAGCAATTTTGGTAATGATAAAAATATTATAGGTAAATGCTAAAATACTCCTTTTGTCTGTCACGTTGAAACTACTGCATAGTGCAAAAATTGTAAACGAAGGAAAACATTTCGTTCTAAACCACTTTTGCGTGTGAAAATTGATTTTTGCAACTCAGAGTAGTGAATTTTTGATACGGCATTTTTAAACAGTTCAAGTTTCTATTTTGTCAGGACTAGGGACTGTGTATGTGGAAAAAATGCAAATTCTATTGATTTGGCAGCTAAGATTATAAAGACAGACTTAACTGCAAAGTTATTTGATAAGAAAAAACATACTCATGTTTAAATTAACCTGGTGGTAAAAAATATTTCTGAAATAGTCTGACCGTTTCTTGGTGCAATTGAGAGTATTTTCCCCTGAAAACTGTCAGTTTGTAAAAACCTTCTGTACCCTTATAAGTAAAATAGTTATACAGACCTACTTATAAAAATACATTTACTATGAAATTCTACAAAAAATGTAGATATTACTTTTGCATCTCCACTTCAAAAACCAAATAATCTTCACACATCCTTGAATCTAATACATATTCAGATCACGGATACCAATCCAAATTGCTAAACACATGAACCTTATCACTTTTACAATAAAGCCTATAATCGCTTGAACATTTTTTTCATACCTTCTTACAAGAACTTTCAAAAAATATTTTGATACCTACGTCTTAGGTAATAGAGTTGGTTTTTCATTGAAGTTTTTTTACCGTCTTAGATTTTTTTTCGCTTTGATTTTTAGGGGTATTGGGGTGGTTTTCTATTACATAGAAATGCTTTGTTTTTAACACCCTCTTGCGGGGTCTAAGATTTTTGTTACAAAGGGAATTTGAATTGGTTTGATGCCAATATTATTGTTTGTTTTTGGTTTGGTAAGGAAAGGAATAAAAGAGTATGTAAATAAAAAAAGTATAGAGTAGACTCAAAAGTGAACTTCAAAATTTCTCAAAAAATATTGCGTTGTTGCGGTTAATTATTTTTTGTCACTACATATCAAATTGCTCAAATCGAAAGCCAGAAATAACAGTCAAATTAATCTAATTTTAATAAAGAAATATTGGCAATCTAACATAGCCTCTTCCCAACTAACTATGTTGGGGTCGGCTTCCAGTCTAACCGGATGCAGCTGAGTACCAGTGCTTTACAAGGAGCGACTGCCTATCTGACCTCCTCAACCTAGTTACCCGGGCAACCCAATACCCCTTGGTTAGACTGGTGTCAGATTTGCTGGCTTCTGACTAACCGTAACGACTGCCAAGGATGTGGCATTGTCCCATAGATATACCTTAACAAACTCAAAATTAAATTCACCAAAAAACACCACTAATCCCGAATTACCGAAAATCAATAAAAATACTTACAGGTAATATTTAATGTGCGCAAGCGCATGAATGTTACGACTTAGAATTCTGCCTACCTCTTTATCAAGAACGATTCACGATAAACGAACCAAATCAAGTTATTAGTACATTCTTTTTGACAAGCAAAAACTCCTGCGCATGGTGGGCCTTTCTTAGTAGCTAGGGGTGGGCTAGCTAGTGTGTCGATGATTTTTATCGATACTTTTTTTTGTAGTGATGGGACGCCAGTTTTTGGGGATGGTTAAAAGTTTGTTTTAGTTATGTTTTATTTATAATAGAGGAAAGAAATTTTACTGTATTAAATTTTTACGTTATTTACCTCTAAATGCAGCAATTTATGTAAGTATAATAATATAATAAAATATTATGTGCGTCCGGCAAAAAGTTTATATTTTTATGCTTAAAATTTCAATCATCTTTAACCTAATTTTCAATTATTTCTAAGTATCACAAATAAGAACAAAAATCAAAAACTATCGAGCTTTCAATTATCAATTTACTGTGGGTTTGCTTATTATTGATAGAAACTTGACATTACTTGTATGTTGCAAATGTCAAAACTCCATCTCTAGCAACCAAAACCACAGATAGATCAAATATCGGGAACGGCCACAACCTCATAATTTATCGACATACTTATCCAAATTAATTCTCAATAATAAAACCATAAAAATCCAGCCAAACCCGCAGGATATGAGCTAGTCTAAAAAATTCAATACCATTCTTAAGCTTGGTATCTGTTATTGCCCTATACAATACCGTAAAGGGTTGCCATTAAAAATAAAGACTTATTGTTAGGGATGTACCTTCGAGTATTGTCGGATATCTGTTATCGAGGTTTTGAAATCGATATTAGTGTTGAATTTTGAGTAAGGTATAGTCATAGGAAAATGTATTTGTAGAGAAGTGTGAGTGAGAAGTAATTTATGAAAAAATAACCGGATTTTTGGTTATAATTGGGTATTTCTATTTACGATATAACACTTTATCTTAAAATAATACTTACGTACCGATGCAAAACATATACAAGAAGAAATTAAAAGTAATCAGTTAAATAATTTCATAAATGAAACAATAACTCACTGGGTAAAACAAACGTACCTACAATTTTTAAATACTTATTACAAAACAGTTTAACCTTTCAAATAATATCAGTTATTTTAAGAAGGTGACCGTGACTGTCTTTTTTTTTAAATAAAATAAAGTATATTAAATAGTCTATTTACTAAGGAACATTTTAGTCCTGTCATAATATGACCAACAGGAGCAAAGAAGCTAGCTTTGTCGATAATTGCTTAAGAAATTATGTCTCCGTCATAATATTTAAAGTATTAAGCAATTTACTTTCAAATAGCCAGTTATAGGACATTTTGTTATTAAATAATAGGATCGTTGTTATTAATAATGGTTAACAACTTCCTCAAGTTGTATCGAATTGAATAATTTTAAAGATATTGTATGTAGTTAGCATTTTATTATTATTTATAACTATGATATATAGAGTTTGTCGCTTAGGGTTTGTATACTTCTATTTTAATATTGTAACGAGGTGAAGATTAATAAAGATTATTTATTAAATATTATTCATAATTACTATTTTGTGTTTGAAATAACTTTTTGAATAAATAATAATTGTGATTTATGTAACTGCATTAGTTATTTTTAGCCTTCTGCCAAGAAAGGTTACGTTTTTCATAGTCTTATAATTTTGTAAAAAAGATCCCGTATTTTAGTTTTTTTTTTACAATCTATCGAATTTTGAGAAAAACTATCGATATATCGATAAGTATCGCACATCACTGGTTTCTCTGTAATACCAATTGTCACAGTAGCGGGAAGGTCCGCACTAATTAACTGAGATGGGTGGTACTTATAAACGAAGTACAGGTAAGTGCAAAAGTGTTTTGTATAAAAATTTTTTTTTTCGATTTTTTATAAAAATTTTTTTTTTTTTTTTTAAACCTAATAAAAATCTGTCGACAATGATGGAAATAACTTTTAGTTTTTTACTAGAACAGTTTTAATTTTAACTGTTAATATGGTCGTTGTTCTGTTAATATGTAAGTATCTTTGTACATAAAATGATAAAAAATATTATCTGCGTTACCTACTATAAAATATTGTTGACCTAAGTTTCACAAAAAAAAAAACATTAATTCACTATTTCTTACTTAAAAAGAGATAGCTACAGAAAAAAAATAGTTTTTATTTCACAGTCACTTAAATAAACTTGTCATGATTACAAACTAGCCCTATAAACGCATTGACATGCATGAATGCATAATATTAACATCAAAACTTGAGTGTAGCATGCACTGACATAAATTGACAGAAAAAAATACATATACATACTGACAGGAATATATTTTTCCAGGAAATGCTTGGGGTGCAAAAAATATTTCTTCTGACATTGGCAATTAAAATTAGGTAATGCAACAACATTATTGCTTGCTGTTGCGCAAAGAAGTCTTGAAAAAACATAGCGCTTATGGTAGCTTTGTAAAAAATAACGAATAATTGAAAACTTAAAACAACTGAGCATTTCAAATACGGTCTATAAAATATGATAAAAGCCCGAAAAAAAAACAGTTTTATATCAAAAACTAGATGTGAGTAGCTTTATATTATAGCATTTTGATGAACGCGAACTTAATGTTATTATACTTTAGAGAAGAAAAACTATCCGGATACTTGTCTTTTAAATCCTTAATACACATTTCCTATAAAGGTGGTAGATGATTAATCGATAGAAATTCAGAAAAATAATTTTATTAGTTTTAATTTTTCCCCCTTTTTTATTTTTTGTAAATTTATGTGTAAGTGTAAATATAATTTTAAAATACTAGTTCTGTAAATATCTAAAATACGTCTTTATAATAATACTATTTTATGATTAACACTTTTGTATACAACTGTACAGACATTTCTATCATACTGAGTTAAATTGTAGTAAAGCTGAAGGTTTTCCAATCGTTTTTAGTTTAGTCTGATCAGGTGGCACACCATCATAACATCACGACAGTTTGAAGATGAGGAGGTAAGCAGAAAAGCCTAGCTCATGGCTAGCTGCGAGCTTCGATAAGCGAACTATCCTAGCTCAACGATAGGAGATTGAAATTTGACAAGACTTATATAATAGTTTTTTTTGGTTGGGAAATCATCAAATGACCCCTCTCGCTATGGGTGCAGCGTGAGGGAGTGTCAGACTCTTACTGACTAAAACCCACCATGTTCCTTCTTAAGCGCTTTATGTACCAGCGCCGCGGTAACTCGCGCGAAAAAACCCGCAGCCTCGGTAATCTCGCAGCCCCGATTTTATATAGAGCAATTATCTAAAATTTGCATCTATGTGGGCTATCTATGTAATTATCTAACACTGAAAGATTTTTTCAAATCGTTCCAGTAGTAGTTCTAAAGATTACCACGTTCGAACTAACTCTTCAGCTACCTAATATTACTAAAAATCTACCATTAAAACCTCTCAAACAAACGAACCACTAAAAATGTGTGAACTGTGAACGAACAAACAAACAAAAAACAAGAAAATCCATCTAACCTAACTAATAAACTAAAGGTTGCACATAAACTGCAGTTAGTTTTAACTACCACGCTTACCTTTTTGGGACACTATAGAGTTACAGTTGAACGGGTAATTAACTTGCTAGTTTTTCGCAGTTAACGATTTTTAGGGTTCAGTTTAACTCTTTAATCTTATGGTGGTATTTTTCTTATTGAGTGAGCTGCAGGTTTAATTACCTAACAAGCCCTAGTGTCAGAGTTTTCTCAAATCCACCTGACGGCCTCTGACGTGAAATTGTAACAACGACTGCTACTGGGTAGCCTTATGCATATTTACTGGGTCCATAAGACAGCTGTCTTTGAACATCTTTGGCAGTCGTTACGGGTAGTCTGAAGCCAGTAAGTTTAACAACCAGTCTTACTAAGGGGTATTGGGTGTTGCCCGAGTAACTGGGTTGAGGAGGTCAGATAGGCAGTCGCTCCTTGTAAAGCACTGGTACTCAGCTGCATCCGGTTAGACTGGAAGCCGACCCCAACATAGTTGGGAAAAGGCTCAGCAGATGATTTTCTTTATTAAAAAAAAGGTTTCGAACTAAATCTTATGTACGGAACCACAGACAATCATCCACGGTCGATTACACACCTCGTTGTATTGCGAGGCATAGACAAAGCGACGATAAACTCGTTTGTTTCGTTAATTTCTCAGAAACTATGTAATTGTGCAGAATTATTGTGTTAATTGAATAATTGCTATTGTTGTGTTTGTGTGTGCGTGATTATTTATGTCTATGTGTGGGTAATTGTGGTATAGTTAGCTACAATATAATATGGGTCCCGCGGTATGACTCCTTTTTTAGGGAAAATATTTTTTATGTTTTCAAAACTATTTTAGTAGGTACACACTGTATGAATTTATTTAAAAAAAATGTTAGTTTGAATTTAAATACCTCCTTTATCATATAATTTTTTTTTTAACTTGTAAATAACTCTGCATATATTTTTGTTGTAAATAAGTACATAAAAAAATATAATATTTTTTGTGAAGTTTTACGTTAATCCGATAAAATCAGTGATTTACTAACTCCATAATAAATTTTGATTGCTGATTAATTAAGTAACCTTTTATAAAAAGGTGTGTTCATTACAAAACCCATTAAAAAATCTTATCAGCACCAAAAATAATAACCAACTCAAAAGTTCAATGCGTAATAAATAAATATTACTACTCATTTCACACCTTTAATACTTAAAAGAAAAAAATATATTTATTGAGACCATAAATTATTGCAAAAATAATTTATATCTTCGACGGAATCACACCTTAAATGCTACTGGGCGTTGCCAACATTACGGCAGCGAAACAAAATGGCGGACGCTCGAAAAAAAATGATAATTGCACTATATAATTGAGTTAAATTGTTTCATTACTTCACCTGTTAAACGTACAAATATACACGCTACTATTCATTGGTCAAAATCAATCAATTACCACTCTTATTACAAAGAAAAAAACACTAATTTAAGTTAGCAACATTTTGCCAACTGCAAATATAAAATTGTAAACCGTTATGGAAAATAAAAGGTAGTGTCAATGTGTTAAGTTTTTCCGTCGGTATTGCGAAATTAGACCTTACATTCAAGAAAATAAGGTAGAATAATGTTTAATGGGTATATTTATTAATAATTGGTCCCCTATAATTATGTTGTCAAAGCATTTTTTTTAATAATGAGCGTTTTAGCCGGCCCGATGAAAGATCAAGCCGGTTCATAAGCGCGGCTTATTACTGAATTCTACTAGATTTTTTTGATATCCATTATAATGTTATTTTCGAGAAATCGTCTTGACAACAAAATGGCGGACTTCAGTAATGATCTTCATTGCAACTTTGTAGTTTTAAATGGACAAACTAAAACTGTTGGCATTTCTTCGTTTTCTGTAATGATTTAATGTTAAACTATTATCTCCTTAATGGGAATTTAATTCTATTAATACTTCTTATTGGTTTCAGGTAAGCTGTAAAACTCCTTCTAAATAGATAAACCCATAGTACTAAATTACATTGCTTATGCTCAATATCATAATATACTCTCTCTCATATATCACTCTTCAGTCACACATTAAGTTAGATTTATTAGCTTATACTTGAAACGCATTATTATATTCTTATGAGGAAATCTATTTAGTGTAAAAATAGCAAAACTCCTCCCATCGCTAATAAATCTTAGTTCTATTAAAATCCTACGAGCAAAAATTTTATTTGCAGCCCCGACGGCACAATAATTGCAATTTTTCAACGGAATTAAAACACGCAAAAACTTCTAAGCACCCTGGTTATATCGTTATAGTTAATCAGTGCAAATCAATCTAGGTTCTATTAATACTACAGTATTCTTTAGATATATAATAAGATTGTTCACTACAAGATATTTGATATAAACCTCTGTTTAATGAATGACGAAAATGCACCTTATGTGTGGCATTTAACAACTCTGAATATTAAAAATTTCAATGTTTACTAATCATTATCTAAACAATCATCATTAATATACAAAAGCACATTAAAACAACATCACTTTAAACCCACTTCAACAGTTATTACAAAGAAAACTTCACATTTCTGTCTCCCGCCATTTCCCGCGTCAGTCAGTTGTCACTTTGACAGGTGTCAGGCGGCCATGTTGTTGACACGAACGTCAACAGTATTGTGTATTGTTGAAATGTTGAGTTAGAATTTAGTTTTTACTTTGATTTTATGCGAAATATTGCTTTAGCTAAGTATTGTTATGGTATATTGTTAACAGGAGCGTTGAAAAAAAATATGTTGTTTAGTTTACCTAGGTATGCCTTTTCTTGTGTGAAGCTTATGAGATTTGATGACAGCGAAATCTAATTGGCATCAACAAATATTTATTTTTAATACTTAATGAATGATTAGATGATTTCAGTTAACGTCCTAGGCAAAGTTATATTCAGCAAAATACAGAAATATATATATTTTTCTAAATTCTAACAGGTTCGAGAAAACCTATTGGAAATGTGAAAATACTTATGCATATAACAGAAAGTCATGTTATTTACTTAACAACGGCTGAACTGAAAAGGCTGAAATTTGGAGAGGAGGTAGATTACCTATGTGTATTCGAGAACCAGCTATCTCGAGTTTGTGAACAGCACGTGGAAGCTAAAAGAAAATGCTTAGAGAAGCTAAATTTTATAAAAAATACCTACTAAAATACTTATAAAAAAAACCTTTAGATAAAAATATACCCATAATTCCTCAGTCCCTAGCCTGCAATATTAAAACAGTCCCATAGACCCACATCTCATTAAAAAAACACCATATTACCATACAATACGAACAAAAACAATGATGTGTTATACATGATGACAGACATACAGACAACCAGTGTTTGAATATATTATTGACGCTCAATATTGATAGGTAGGCTAAAATAAATATTTATTACTCTCTACAAATACATTTACAAATATTTACAATAGAAATTTCAAATTATCCTGGTAAAAAGCTATAACTCTCTACTCCGCGGTTTCACGCTTTTATTGAAGGAACTTCTCGCATTTGGGTGAAAAGTAGCCTATATTATTATATTCTGATATAGGTACCTATAAGCTATCTTAATGTCAAGTTTCATCAAATTCCCTTAAGCAGTTTGTGAGTGAAAGATCCGGTTTTGAAAATGGCATAATCAAATTCATATACAGTGTATATGTATTTACCAAAAGTCTTTTTAACCAATAAATAAATAATAATATAACAAAGAGGAAAAGGCTCCAATCCTACTAAACCAATTAGAAAAAATCTCTCACTGTTGGAAAGCTACACTTTTCCCGAGTAACAAAACCTATATTTTATCCCAGTACGGGCAGTAGTTCCCACGGGTCGCGGGTGAAACCGCAGTAAAACGGCAAGTAACTAAGTTATAAATAAATAATTCATATACTTAAGTAATACTGTCAATATACTTTTGACCTCAAGGCCAGTATGATGAAGGAGATTGTCACAAAAACTTTCGCCAGTGAAAGCAGACTCTAAGTTACTGTCAAACTTAATGTCATTTTGACAGTTCATACAAATGACAGGTCAGATATAAATTCCAAACCCGCTTTTAAAACCGACTAGTAAAAAAAATATTAAACCTAGGTACTTAAATCTGCTATTAGTTATTCTTAAACGACTTGTAACTAATTTCCCAAGAAAACAATCAATTAGTAAAAAAAAACGAATACGAAAATCAAGCGCCAATTAGCAAAAATAAAACGAACAAAAAAGTAAATTGACAACCTTCTTTTTAAAAAACGTAATTTACCAACACAGAGTAAAGTAGAGCATATTACCCTACCGTCGAAAGATCCGACCGACGGTTCACCAATAAACCTGAGAAAACTATTTTTACTAAAAAGTCTTGATAAACTGTAGGTCCCGGCTGTCATTTGAACATCTTTGCCAGTCGTTACGGGTAGTCAGAAGCCAGTAAGTGTTACAACCAGTCTTACCAAGGGGTATTGGGTTGCCCGGGTAACTGGGTTGAGGAGATCAGATAGGCAGTCGCTCCTTGTAAAACACTGGTACTCAGCTGCTTTCGGTTAGACTGGAGGCCGACCCCAACATAGTTGGGAAAAGGCTAGACAGATGATGTACCTACTTAAACTTGTGTTTTATCTACTCAATTAAAACAAATACACAGCTACTTACAAAATAAAAGAAAAAAACAAACAACACATTACAATTTCAAAATGCAATAAAGATGTCTTACATTAGAATTCTCATAAAGGACACCGCATTCAACCCAATATTAATTCAAAAAACAAAAAACAAAAAAAGGTACATTTTGAATAAATAAATACGAAAGTCATTACTTTATTACATCTGTAGTGATGTGTCAACAAACAAAATATTCAGTCCCAGTTCCGGATCCCTTGGAACGGGTAATATATTCTAATAAATACACAATGAGAACTCATTGTCAAAATATTTATGTGTGTTTTTGTCCAAATGGAATATTTTAGACGTATCGAATTGTGTAATGATTGTGGAGCACGAAGTTTCATTTTTGAATCCATTGAAATGGTTTTAAAAAGGTGTTTTTATTTTTGTGTTAGTTGTTGTTGTAAAGCTTGGTCAGATTGGTAATAATGTCATCCATGTAAAGTACTAAAAAAACACGCAAAAATATTTTCATTTAATACTTTAAAATAGTAATACCAAATTCTGTAATTCCAAAAGTATACCTAATAAAAATCACCGCTATTCATTAACCTTAATTACTTAACCAACCAAAAACTGACAGTAACTTTCAAACCACACATAAAAAATACGCAAAAACCAAGTACTTGAACGAAAAAAAAAACTCAAAAGCTCCTGTTACACGCAAAACAAACAGTTTCACACAAAAAACGTTACGAAGCCGCAATAATATCTTCAGAAAAACGAAAACACCTGTACCTACTGAGCTACCATTACCACAAAAAAAATGTACATAAAAAATATCCACTCACCGGAACTGGGTCTGTCGCTGTACCTGGTACAATATACCCATGCTGGCCATAATGTACCATTTCCCGATTGGCTGTTCGTATCTGTGCTGCCACAAGTGGACAGAGCACCACTCGAAGTTGAAGAGACCACGGAACTAGCAGAATCAGGCCTCTTCTGGTTCTCAATAATCTTAGGCATCTCTCTCTCTTTGGGTACTTGTTCCCCTATTTGGGAAACTGTCTGTCTTAATCCCCCTAAAGGAGGTAGGGAACTGAATTCGGACTCTTTCGATTTTAGGTAATCAAAGCTGTATTTTTGGAAGTCATTCTGCGGTTTTGAAAGATCATAAGGCTTATATAAAATGCTGTGATTAGGCCCAACTGGCTTCGGACCCTCAATTTTATTCGTTTTTCTTAACGCGTTCAAACCGAATTCAGGGTGTAAAATGTTATTAATTGAGAACGCTATAGGCACCGACGGCTGTGGTCGTTGAATTCTTAATTTCTCAGCATCAAATCTCTGGTCTTCTTGGTTGATTTGCGGTTTAACGTCGGGCGTATCTGGTCGGTAGTAGTTCTGGAAGCTGTCCATCTCGTTTTGGTTCTCAGGACTTGGTGGGGGAGAGTTTGGCTGCACTTTGACTATCATCATGTTAGGGGAGGTACGTTCATACCTTGAGTCTATAGTGGTGCAAGTATACTGACTTTGGGGACAGTAGTTCATCGTGTTCTCTGCGTGAGGAGCAGGAACTCTCCCAGTCACAGGCCCAGGGCTGTTCGCCTGGTTAGGACTGCAGCGGTCTTCAAAAGCCATTTTATCCACAATGTACGGAACCAATTAAAAGTCTCTCAATACATTATACAGCACAGTGCACAAATGTATACAGTACAAGATGTTGTCAGCGCAATTTGAATGGAACACAGTCTTCACATTAATATTTATCTGAATTGATTACGTTTACTTCTTAATTCGCGAACTAGGTTTTTTTGAAGGGCGCGTGATGGGCAGCCGGGCTGTCAGATTGAAATGTCAGTTGCGTGTGACGCGAGACTGTTCTCGGCGGCGGCTGCCGAGTGACTGCGCCCCTCATCTCGTGACGGAGACACGCCCCCGAACAAACAAGCTTTTTACCCTTCCCCATTCGTTTTGTAGGCGTTAACCATCGGCTTTTCATTGCTCGACAACATCTTTTGAGTATTTTATCCTCGTCTAACTTATGGGTGTTGCTCAAGGTAAAAAGAGATGGGTGTCTGACAATTGATTTAACCCAAGTGTATGTTTAGTGGGGCTCCAGCCAGATTTGTAATTCAGTTGTAAATTGCCTGTATGGCTCTTTCGCGTACTCATAATGTATCAATAATACTGGCGGAGGCTTTGTACGGAATTTCAATTAAAGTTTGACAGAATTATTATATTGATAGACGTACGCCATGTTGAATTATTGATCGGATACCGGCGAAGTGGGATTTTTTAAAGAAATTATAACATAATACGTATAATTAAGTTGTGTTAGTTAATATTGAATTGTATGGGCGCGATAAAAATCTACAATTGTTGGCGTATTATTGCTGAATGTAATTACCGTTTAGGGTTCTGTAGAAATGGCGTGGATTTGCGCGTTTTAGCGATTTTTGGGTCACAAATTTTTAGTTTAATAATTATTTTTGATTTCAAAATATTTATAAATTATGAACTAACAAGATTAACATGTTCCCCTAAAATATTTAATGGTGTTATTTTAATTTTCCCATGTATCTAAGTGTGATTTATATTCACAAAATATTTACATTAATTGAAAATAAAATAAACTTATATATATATACAACTTAAATATATACCTTAAATATTTTTATTATCATAGTGTGATTTTGTACAACTTTCCCTAAGAACAATGCTATTTTTTTTAACGCGAATAGAAAGATAGAGGCGTTGCGGCGCAGAGTTATTTTGAACCGACTTAAAAAAGGAGATTCTTAGTTTGACATGTATTATTTTTGTTTGTGCGCGATTATCTCAGGTCTGGCGGAACAGATTTTAATGCAGTTTACAGCACAAGCATTTGTCCGACTTAGTATTTTATTGAAGTCGGTTTTTTAACGAAATATTCAAAGCTACGGAACCCAAACAAATCGAAACACTCTTATAATTCACGTCACAGTTTTAATCATAATCTTTTTATAGTTTCAATTATTTTTTAATATCACCAGTTTCACACTTTTATCAATCTATCAGTTTTCCAATAAACATTCAGCTCATTTTAACTAAAATAACCGTATCAATCAGATTATAAATTCAATCGTAAAATTAATCAACTCAATAATTTATTAATCAATCAAGAAATAATTTTAATGATTATTAACAGGTTTAATCAACTTTAGAGCAAACTGCAAACTTTTAGTCGGCCGATAGTTTGTTTGGGCTCATAAATCAGTTTGAAGATGAATTGTAGTACGCACATTACAAAGATCAGGTATGTAGCCGGTATCAGACCGACTGAAAAATTTTATTGGAATCACAATTTTCTTTAAAATTTGACAACTGTTGGGCGACTGTTTAGTCTGTAGTTTAGTACTCTAATGGTCTCTGCACACAGCGGGCGGGGCGCGACGGGACGGGACGGCGGCGTGACACAATGTACTAGATCGTCGCGTCGCGTCGCGCCGAGCGGGACGGGTCTGTGTGGCGGCCTCCGTAATATCTAGTACATTACAACTGCTCAGCGTCGCGTCGCCGTCCCGTCCCGTCGCGCCCCGCCCGCTGTGTGCAGCGACCATTAGTCTAATTAGTTTCTTAGTAATTAATTTGAAATTACTCTGTAATGTATACTTAATTGAGTTTTAGAATATTTTGAATTATTTTAATATAGGTAATGATGATTATCTACCTAGATTATATTGGCTAGGTGATCAAATTAGTCTTTAGGTAATTACTAAGATCAAAGACGCCATAAAATTGTTAGGTAGATTAATCCTTAATTGTCTAGCAATTTTCAAGTAGCTTATATTTAAATGATAGTGATTTAGTATTCTATCATTATGTATAATATGATACCTAATATCCGGAGTAAATTAAGAGCTAGAATTTGTTTGTGTGTGGGACTTAATCTTTGAAACTAGCAGACCGAAATAGACTATCTACCTAAATTAGAACTTAATCATGACGTTAAAAATAAACTACATCTTTTATGTTTTTTTTTTATTTGTCAATACTAATACTTATTATATGAGTTTGTTTGTATGTTTGTTAGTTTGATAACGCTAATTTTAACAATTGATCCGATAAAAAAAAATCATAGTGTGATAAATTAGCTCATTATCGAGAAAAGCTACTTTTTATGCCACTGCGCCAGTTTCCACGGGAGGCGGGCACAACCGATACCGAACCTAGTATGCGAAAGTAACTCTGTCTGTCTGTTACGCTTTCACGTCTAAACCACTGAACTGATTTTAATAAAATTTGGTACATAGATAGAGTTGACCTTGAGAAAAAACACAATAGTTTTTATCCCGGACTTTTGAAGAATTCTCCTGAAAACGCGATACAACCGAACTCTATGCGTCGAAGACGCGGGTGGAAGCTAGTTTATAAACAAACCAATCCTATTTATTTAAAAGCACAACTTATTTATATACACCTATTATTCTACAAAATAAAGAGTCTATGACGTCATTATGCCATTATTTAACAACGTCATACAAATTAATTGGTATAGAATGCTATGACCGTAACGCGCGTGCCTAATTTAACCAATCGTGACAAAAGAGGTTGTGTAATGACGTGAATTCAAGCGGAAGATTATAATGGACAATGGTTTGGTAGTATTTAGGCTGTTTTTGGTACTATTGAGTAATTTAAAACTGGATTGATTGTAACAGAACTATTTTTAAATCAGATGGGTAGGTAAGTAGCTCTACCTAGCCTTTTCTCAAACTACATATGTTGGGGTCGGCTTCGGTGCGCACACTTCCAGTCTTAACTGGATGTAGCTGAGTAACTGATATACTTACATATTATAGTTATCGGCACGGATATTGAGCCCTGACCTTCACCTGCGCAGAAGCGATTTACTGCCTTATTGCCTTATGCGTACGGGTGCGCAAAGCGATCCCCACTCTTCCGCCGAGAGCTCAATATCCGTGCCGGTAACTACTATACTTAGTTATAAAAAAAAACTGGCCAAGTGCGAGTCGGTCTCGCACACAAAGTGTTCCGTCCGTCCGTATGTTGGTGGGGTGGAAGCCCCGTAAAATATATCTTTTATTTATAGTTTTAAGTATTTGTAGACATAGCGGCAATGGAAACTGATACCTTTATCATTCGTATTTCATCAAAAAATGATAATTTTCAGTCAGTCTCATGCTAGCCAAATACCTGATCTTTGTAATGTGCGTACTACCATTCATCTTCATACTGATTTATGAGCCCAAACAAACTATCGGTCGACTAAAAGTTTGTAGTGTGCGGATACTCTTACCCTTTGTGTAAGGAGCCCTAAAATCAAGTAGTAATGAATAGAAAACAATAGTTAAACAAACAAACCATAATCATATGTACTGTTGAGACTAGAAGCAAAAGCTTCTAACAATGGAAGCATTTACATAAGTATAAGTGTCACTTATTTTAATATTTAATAAGTTTTGTAGCTACTGGGGACAAAACTATTAAATATACAGTAGTAGAAATATCTATCCTTTCAAAAACTCATTACGAAAGAACAATGCACTCTCTATTCCTTCACTCTCATAGCGCGATGGGACGACAATCCGACACCACCGGAGAGAGATCAGGCGCAGGACTGACATTTACGTGCTCTCCGATGATTCAAAAGAAATCGGGTTGGCTAGTTAAGGAGATTAGATAGGCAGTCGCTCCTTGTGGCACACTGGTACTCAGCTCCATCCTGTTAGACTGGAAGCCGACCCCAACTTAGTTGAGAAAAGGCTAGGCAGTTGATGATATTATCATCGGCACGAATCTTGAGCGCTGACCTTCACCTGCGCAGAAGTGATTTATTGGGTCCCTTTTGTGGTATGAAGTGAGGCGCGGGGGCGGACTAAAGCGGTGATTGGCCCGCAGTGCATCGCGTCATAGCCGTCACTCGGGATTGGTTCTTTGCTAATAAATCACTTCTGCCCAGGTGAAGGTCAGCGCTCAAGATTCGTGCCGATGATTCTACTAACCTGATAAATGTACTGTTTTGTCGACATTACATTGTATGTATGTAGGTGTTAAAATACAAGGTTAGAAGGTTACTTCAAATAGCTATGATTACCTTTCTACACTTAGAAACTCATGAATAAAGAATTTTGTTTTATTTAAAGTACCTACATACTTATTTTTTATGTAACTTGTAAGTGATACAAGACACTAGCTTCCGCCCGCGGTTTCAGCCGCGCCCCGTGGGATCTACTTACGTAAGTAAACCTACTTAACGCACCTGGATAAAAAAAGGTAGCCTACCCTAGTAAATGAGGCTATCTATCACTGAAAGGTATTGTCTAATCAGGCCAAAACTTTCTAAGGTTAGCGTGTTCAAGTAAACAAACACTTCAGTTTTATAATAATATTAGTAAAGATTGACCATTTTTTTTCAAAGTAACCAAAAAGTATGAATGTTGAGAAAATCCAAATTTAATTTTGTGACTTTTTTTTAAACCATTGTCCTAGCATGATTTTTCAAAAATATTTTTCTAAAAGAAAACGTCATGGAAATCGAACGATTTTCAATCTCAAAACCCTTAACCAGAACTTCATTTTATCTTAACCGTGGACCGATAAACCTATGCTACGGTGCTTAACCGTCGATCTTTGAAGTCGCCGCACCATCGTCGCCGACAAAGAGAGGTCAAAGTTAACCTGATGAATTATTGAGCAGTTAAATATGATAATTTAACACCTATCTTGGTTATTTATTAGCTGTAGGTACTTTGAGAATTAAATCGTAGGTACAAGGAAGTATTAACACAGATTAATAATTAAGTACTTACTGGGTATATACATAGTTTACATAGGTGTAGCTATATTTATGTATAATACATATAATGAAAGGAGAAATCTTTTTTGTTTCTTAGTTGTACCCTAAAGGCTTCGAAACTACAGAACCGATTTGAAAAATTCTTTCACTGTTGGAAAGCTACACTCTTCCCGAGTAACATAGGCTATATTTTATCCCGGTACAGGACATAGTTCTCTTTAAAACGCGTGTGAAACCACGGACAAGAGCTAAGTAGTGAATAATATTTTTGAGAATAGATAGCGACATCAAAAATTTAGACCTTTCTGTAAAATACTTACGAAGCCCTAAAACCTACTTTCAAACTGAAAATCTAATAAAAATATCTGAAATTAACATAAAATTAAAACTACACGGCTGTAAGCGCCACCGACTAGACAATGTGTAAACAAAGACAATAGAAAAATAAACCAACATGGCGACGAGAGCTGTCACTTCCCGCCTAAATAGCTGTCAAATGTCTGGTGAAGCTGTGGTCACACTTATAGCGATTTTAGGCTTCATTTTTCTATTTTAGAGTCGCTTTTTTACCTACCTAAGCCTATGCTTATTTTAAGGACAGATTGCGGGATTGTTCAAAAGAGTTACCGCGGCCCTGGTATGTAAATGGCTTAAGAATAAGAAGGAACATGGTGGGTTTTAGTCAGTCACACAGCGCGAGCCGTCATTTGATGATTTATGAAAAACAGGATAAACAGTTTCTTTTTCTATTTCTCAACTTGATTATCTGCTTAGAGTATGTTGCAATCGGCTTCCAGTCTAACTGAATGCAGCTGAGTACCAGAGTTTTAAAAGGAGCGGTTCCTTGCCTATCTGACCACCTCAGCCCAGCTGCCCGAGAAACGAAACAAACCTTCGTAAGACTGGCTGTCAGACATTCTGACTACCCGTTAATGACTGCCAAAGATGTAAGACATCCTAATGATAGCCGAGTCAAATTAACGTGACATCTAAAGCACGAACGAGCTAGTTATTTCATAGGCGCTTGTAAACTTCATGCTTACAATGAGACCTGTCCTTACGATGTCAATATGTCGGCCGTAGACATTATTGTTTATTGCAAGGAATATCAATTAGTCAAGTTGTTCGTATGAAAATAGACTGCCAATTAATATATTACCGATTAAAATATGTAGGCTGACTGATGAATAGTTTGTGTGGGTCTGTGTGTGCTGGTTTGTAGCTATATGATTATTTATTGTAGTCTATATTAGTCTGTAACCTTCTTCGATAAATGAGCTATCTAACTGAAAAGCTTTTAAAATTCGACCAGTAGTTTTTAAGATAGCGCTTAATTCTTCAGCTTTATAATATTACGAACTAGTCCCGTGAGAACTACTGCCCGTATTGTAATACTAGTTTCTGCTTAAGGTTTCATCCGCATCCCGTGAGAACTACTGCCCGTACCGGGATAAAATATAGCCTATGTTACTCGGGCAGAGTGTAGCTTTCCAACAGTGAAAGAATTTTTCAAATCGATCTGTAAGTTTATCTATTAAAAACAAACAAAAAAGATTTTTTACTTTTTATAATATTAAATAATTTATCATATTTAATTCCCTTTTCCATACTAATACTAAATACTGCACTATTTAATACTAAAACAGTTAGGAAGTGCAATATGCAAAGAAAAACGCGTCGGTCTGCGCTCGCGTCTATTTCTGAACATCGTGTGTGGTCCGGCCGAGGCGATCGCGTGCGCCGGCGCCGGTTAAGGGGTATACTGTACGAATGTTGAATGGAGTGGTTTTTGGTTTTGATGTTTGGTGAATAAAAATTGGATGTAAGTGATTTTTTAACACTTTTCTGAAGACTAATTATTTGAGTCGTAATTTAAAGTTTTTTATTTATTTCCCTAAGGCATATAAAGTTTTTTTGAACCTCACAGAATTATAAGTGTGGATAAAAATCTTATAATTTTAGAATACCTACTTAAATGGACGTTACGTTTGGCGGTTTTAGGTTAGTATATAAATTTTTAAGATAAGTAATTTGAAATTCATAATAAATTGTAACTTTGGATATTTTTATTCTAATTCTATCATTTCCTCAGTTTCCTTTCGTTGAGCACGTTCACCAAGTATAATACAAGTTATTCAAGAAAAATTTAAGATCTGTTGAATTTATAATGTTTGATAGTCTTCGCCTTAAGAAACAAGTGGCAGCGTACGCGTTGGGTCAAACAGTACAATATAGAGCTACTATTACTTACTACAATACTCTATACATACTAGCTATATACCGCGGTTTTACTCTAACAACTTACAGCTAAGTATATATCTTGGACAACTTCGATTAAAGGTGAAGGAAAGTATCTTGAGGAAACCTGTACTTATCATCTGCATAGCCTTTTCCCAACTATGTTGGGGTCGGCTTCCAGTCTAACCGGATGTAGCTGAGTACCAGTGTTTTACAAGGAGCGACTGCCTATTTGACCTACTCAACCCAGTTACCCGGGCAACCCAATAGTTTTAGGTAAGACTGGTTCTGAGGCATGAAGGTGTAACACCAACAACTTCGAAATTCTGAGCTGCTTCGTGAATATTTCTGAAAAACCCACAATACTATTTCGACCCGACCTATTGAACCTTCTGCTTTGGATGAACCCTGTCAGACTTCTACTGACCAAAACCTACCTATGTTCCTTCTGGTGCCCTTCTTAGTATACCAGGGACTCGGTAAGTTGCGTGAGCAATCCCGCAGCCCTGACAAAACCTGGGTCATTGAGACCACAAACTCGTTATGAGTAGGCTCTACTTACAATCTTCATAGGACGTTTTACAAAAATAGATTTTTAGTAAATAAGCTACTGCTGAAAATAATTAGGGTTTGGGTAATTCTTATTTTTACATTTACATTGATTTTATCCGCATTTCATTGTTAAACTAAGTTAAGCTGAGTTTGAGTATTATTCACCTTAGTTAAGAGCCTACTCAAAAAGAGCATTGAATGCAGTCAACGGGTGAAACACGGGGAAAGCCGCAGAATACAGCTTGTATTGCACAGAAATCATAACCCATATCGTGTATGCATAAGTCGCGTTGAAAGCGATTTGGAAAATTGCATCAAATTGCTATTTGTTAACTCGATAATGATACCGTAATCTTGCACTATTTAGTATTTAGCTTGTATTATGTGAAACTAGACTTTTCATGGGGGTTTACTCTCTAGTAAACATAGAGTACATCGTTACTTCTTCGTGTAGAAGAAGAAAGAAGAAAAATACATCTATTCACGTAGTGTGCTGAGACGTCTAAACCAATTTTTGGTTACAACGGCTGTTTTTGAAAGAGATAAGGTAGTTGCGCAGGACATATTATAGTGCACAAACATTTGCGCAGACACAGGTGCACTCAGTATTCTTTCACTCTCATAGCCCGATGGGACGACAATCCGACACCACCGGAAAGAGACCGCAACTGAAAACATACAAAATATTCGTGCTCGCCGATGCACAGGTGTATCAATCACCAACTTTCAGACTCCGGACTGCTTTTGATTTTTTTTTTCAACCCAGAAAACTTTCCCAGTCAGGTCTGTGTCCTAGACAAACGGGGTTTTCAATCGGGTCACTTGATTGCAGATTTTAGAAATTAACAACTGTGTGTCTGTATTCATTTAAATCGATTCAGTACCTAGTTTTGTCGAAAAACTACGGCAGTGTATTTAACCTTTATAGTATATCTACATAATATAGTAAAATTTAACACTGAGGACTGACTCTTGCTCGAGGTCGTTTGCTCAGAAAACATATATTTTTTACACACATAGTTTAGTTCAGTTTCTATATGTCACTTTATAGACGAACCGACTGACATATCTATTTACGACGATTCACTCAGTAAATAGCACATAATGACTTTCAAGGCAATTCCTAGAATATACTGAAGATTATTAAATTATAACAGAGTGGAAATTGCTTTGATGAAAACGATAATTTGGTTACTTGTTTATCACCTACTAGCACCCGGATAAAAACTAGGTAGCCTAGGGCCCATTTTCACCGACACATAAACGTCTGTTTTTTTTAAACCACTGTTTACCATGAAAGATGAACGTAAAATTCGTAGTAAACAGTTGGTTTAAGAATTTTTGAACTCGGGCCTTGGGCTACCCCGAAAAATTGATTTTCTAACACTGAAATATTTTTGAAATCGGACTTTTTCCTTTCTTAAATTAATGCGTTCGAGCAAAGTTTTTCAGCTTAAAATATTGTTATATGATTATTTTTTTAACAACCTAACCTGAATCTGAATAAAAATCTGAATTCAGACCCTCCTTTTTGGGAAGTCGGTAAAATTAGGCACTAAAAACACAAACATCGCTTCTGCAAGTTTTAATCTTTTACTAAATATTATTTTGCATGTAGGTAAACAAATTGTTAGTTTGAGTGACCATGGTTATACCATGAATAATATAGAAGTATTGACATTATTGCAACGAAGGGTAGTTCTATACGATGTTAATGGGGTACCTATGTTAAATTCATTGGTTGAAGGCTATTCTATTTTCTTTCCATGTTGGCTTTTTAAAGGTGAAAGGGGGAATCGTAGAAGATACATAGTTTGAAAAAGGTATTTGAAGAAAGCTATAGGCTATATTTTATCCAGATGCATGGGGTAGTTCCTAAGAGACGGGTAGACCACACTGCCTATGGTGATGTTGTGGTCAGCTTCCAGTCTAACTGGATGCAGCTGTGTTCCAGTGCCACATGGAGCGACTGCCTATCTGACCTCCTCAACCCATTACAACACAACATCCCATGGGACTGGTTGTCAGACTTTCTTGATCCTAACTACCACAGCGGAGAACACAGAGGAATTCGACATGACAAGTTGGTCACCCATCCACATACCGACCGTACCAAGCGTTGCTTAACCTTATGATCGATTGACTGTTAAAATATAATAGTTTAATTACATAAATACAGAACTTTCTAACCTTTCATACCTAAGTTATCTATCACGCTTCATCAAATCAAAAACGTGTGAACAACCATTTAGGCCTTCACACATAAGCTGTCACTTTTGACAGATGACAGATAAACGAATGAACAACAAATCAAAACTACTCACTCACTCATTCAGGGAGAATAAAATGACTAGCAGAGATGTCATAACGGAATATCTCCTAAGAAAGTAGCGCGACAACATGCGGGTGTTCGGGAGACGAGGAATGTTACTAGCTCCGCTCTTATGGGCCTTCTTAGGCACTTGTCTCACCGGCAACGATTAACGAGTAACGAGTAGAGCTAGAACTAGAAATGAGTTAGCGAGACGCGGGGAGCTAGTGCGTAGTTCCGATATTTGTGTAGCTCGGCTATAAGCGAGTGTGCGAGTGAGGCAGGCGATTACTCGCATCACTCGCTCGCTAGATACGCACTGTAGAGAAATGACCACTGGTTGCTCTCTCGGCGTGAGTTCTAAACGCTTGGCGAGTGTCGCCGAACGAGTGTTATCTTCCATAGCTTTTGTCGCTCAGCGACAAACTAGTGAAGCGAGTGCTCGCCGGCAGTGTGAACAGTCAGCGATCAACTATTTGTATATGCATCTCTTTTATTCACACGGAAAGTATATCTATTGTACGTTTCTTGAGCGAGAAAATAGCCGATAGTTAGTCGTTTTCTCGTCTTTGGTGGGACAACTGCCTTAAGAACCCGCCCATTTATTGTTATACCAAAAATCGTTGAAAGATGTACCAAAGCAAACAAACACCTCGTTAGTTCAGTCGTAACTGATCGTTTTCGTCATGCCTACTATCCGTATTTGAGCTAGAAGAAGGCGCCTGACCTACCTGCATTATGGTATCTCCGATCATTCCTTACTCCTTGATGTTGTCAAAACTGTCAAAGTTGTCACTCTTTATAGAGAGAGATGGAGCTATACGATAATATGTCTGTCTCGTTCTGTTGTGTGAAGATTTTTTTTATGGTCGTGATCTTTTGAACTCTTACAGCCTTACTTATAAAAATCAACTAATCATCTTCTAATAATTGTTTTAAATAATTACTACTTAAAGCCTTAAGTAGTGATTAAATTATTTTGACCTATAAACGTTGCTTAAGCATGTCTTAAGTAATGAACAGATGATGACATAAAAACATACTAATTTCTCAACACTACCGGAATGTTGGTAGCTTAAAAAAATATTTGTCATGAAAACGTTGTGTAATGGCAACAATGGCATCCGTAAAACATAAAATTAAAAAACTGAGCTGTCAATAAACCGGAAATAAAAAATCAGCTGGTAAGAATCCAGCCATTTTGCTAATTAGCGGGTTAAACAAGGGTGTGAGGCTACTTAATTTGACAGCTCATTTAAGACATTGCTAAGAAAATGATTTATTTCAGCCACGTAATAAGTAAGATTTTTTCTTAAACACCCCTTAAGTATAACTTATTATTTAATTCACGTTTATAAGTAAGACTGTTAATTACAGTTTTGTTTGTGAATATAATTTGATCTGTCTTTAGTGTATTTATCTGTATTTCATGTGTTCAGAATATATGTATAATTTAGTATATAACTGCCTCGTTGGTCTAGCTGTCGCAAGTGCGGCTGCTGAGCACGAGGTCTCGGGTTCGATTCCCGAGTCGGGCCGAAATCGCTTTGTGGGTTTTAGAAGACTTTCACAAAGCAGCCCGGAGCCTGGAATTTGGTGATTGATACACCCGTGCATCGGAGAGCACGTAAATGTCGGTCCTGCGCCTGATCCCTCTCCGGTCGTGTCGGATTTGCCGTCCCATCGGGTTATGAGAGTGAAGGAATAGGGAGTGCACCTGTGTCTGCGCAAATGCTTGTGCACTATAATATGTCCTGCGCAATTGGCTGATCTCCTGAAATGAGAACAGCCGCCGTAGCCGATAATCGGCTAGGAGGACATCATAATTTAGTAGTTGTTTACCACTATTCTCAGGACGAACTCAATTATGATCCGTATATGATGTCTTTTCTCAAGCTCTCTATACTATCTAAGCTCTAGACTATCAGGGCAACTCGTTTCATTTTATTCGGTGCAGTATTCTTGGCGTGAAAGGCAAGCATACAGAAAGAATCTGTCTCTTCCTTTGACTAGATGTAAAACAAGGGTAATTTGGAAAAGTTCCTAACAGTACTTATACAGGTACTGCCGAACTGATTTGATGATGGAGCCAGAAGATATGAAAGGTACAGAAAAGTTACACTTTCTCATTTCAAACACATACATTTGTTTTTATTTTTTTATTTCACAAAGCGTATTTTTCTTCTGTTTAATTAATAGTTTAGACTAATAATTATTATCCGATTGCGAATCATAGTTTTCTCGGGATGAAATCGCGGGCAAAATCTATGCAGTCATAAATAATTCTAAATTCATAACCCTCAACATGAATCAAGCATAGACATTTATTCAAACATGGCGTCTCGAACAGTTGTCAAATTTCCCGCGCTAGGCCGCCATTTTACATCCAATGAGTTTTCTGCAAATAATAATAATATTATGAAATGGATTAGGGATTTACACACTTGCGATTTGTCGGGGTTGCGGTCTGCAAGTTTTTTTTGTCGAATCATTTGACTAGATTTTTTATATTGAAGGTCAATGGAACTAAGATTAAAATCGGTTAAATTAAAATAAATCGCACCTTCTAAAATGTGTATGCTTTGCTACTGAAATTGAAATTATAGAGCTTCTCAAATGATCCCTGGAATATTACTATTCTTTAATCCATAACTGAAATAATAAAGCGGAAACATTTTTTTGTTTGTTTGTAACTTGAAAGGCTCCGAAACAACTGAAGCTTTTCGAAAATTTCTTTCACCATTGAAAATCTAAACTCTTCCCGAGTAACAGTCTATATTCATTTTATCCCAGTACGGACGGGTGAAAAGTCTATTATACTATTATAAACAGGTAAAAAGTACGTACTTGAAATTTATTTTCGCGACTAATAATCGCAAAATCGCAGCTTCATACACTACCTTATATCTCAAAGGCAGAACGTAGTAACTCCTTTCCAAAACCATTTCATTATACACACTTCTTTTGTTCCATTTTCAAATATCATTCCGAATACAAACATTGGGGAAGCAACATCATAACTCCTTAGTATTGTTATTGTAAAATAAACTTTATGTTAAAGGAAATAAAGGTGATTTTCTTGTGTAAGGGTTGTTGATATAAGATGTTTTGTGTGTGACAAATATTGTGAGGGTAAAACATTGCAACTGCTTACTATTATTATTGAAAAAGGTGCTTTGTACGTTTAAATATAAGAGTGATTTTCGTGTGTAAGAGTTTTGGATATAAGATGTATTGTATATAAATAATGTTTTCGCGTGAGCTTTTCAAAGGTTACCTTATTTCGGGGCTTGTTAGAAGGGACAGGGACGGAATCGATTTATTTTATAACTAGATATTTCTGGTTTTATTCGGATTACGAAAGATTTAATTTACACAGCTGAAAAAAGTCGTGGTGGCCTAGTGGATACAGAACCAACCTCTCAAGATCGAGTGTTCGATCCCAGGTCAGGCAAGTATCAATGCAACTTTTCTAAGTTTGTATGTACTTTCTAAGTATATCTAAGACACCAATGACTGTGTTTTGGATGGCACGTTAATCTGTAGGTCCCGGCTATTATTGAACATCCTTGGCAGTCGTTACGGGTAGTCAGAAGCCAGTCAGTCTGACAATCCTTAGAGGTATATAGGAGTGCTTGTGTAACTGGGTTAAAAAGAGTTTCTCATTGAAACTATCAGACACGTTTAATATTGCAGATTTTTTATTGTTATTGTGATTAAAACAATTTAGAATTCGCCTCTGTTCGAACACAATTCGTTCAAAGCTTGTTTACAGACAAAACTATCGTTTCAATTTTAACAAACAGAACAACTATAGATCTCTATCATATTCAAATAGAATTTGAAAATAAAGAAATGGTAGAAAACCTATTGTTATTAGTACCTAAACACACCGCATGTATCTCGTGGTGTACTCGCTGTAGCAAACAGTAACACATTGCGCGCGAACATTACTAACATGTCCGCGACACTGCAACCGCCGCGCGAACAATTTTCGTGAAAACTCTAAAAAATATACAGACACTCAAAATGAAAACCTTCCTTTTGATAAGTCGATTAAAAAGACATTTAATTCCCAAGAATCCCAATTATTTTGCCACCTTCTATAAAATTTTTGCCAGTAAATCTGACACCAGTCTTACCTAGTGCTATTGGGTTGCCCGGGTAACTGGGTTGAGGAGGTCAGATAGGCAGTCGCTTCTTGTAAAACACTGGTACCTACTCAGCTCAATCCGGTTAGACTCGAAGCCGACCCCAACACAGTTGGGTAAAGGCTCGGGAGATGATGATGTTTTTAATATTTGAGTTTATATTGTACACTTTAGTAACTACAACATCCCTAGTATATCGCCATAAAATAATACAGAAATTCAGATTAAAACCTCCCTTTTGATAAGGCGGTTAAAAGAAATTTAATTTCCCAAAAACCCAATTAAGTATTTTAACAACATCTATGAGCTAATCCTACAGATGATTAAATTACGACCTCCCCTAAAAACATTCAAATTGAAAACCTCCCTTTTGGGGAATCTATTAAAAATACATTTAGAATCCCAAAATTTCAATTAAGTGTTTTACAAAATTACCTATATTTGAGTTAGGTACAGACATCCAAATTGAATACCTCCCTTTTGTTAAGTCGGTTAAAAATACATTTTATTTCCCAAAAACTCAATCATTTTGGCAACATCCATTAAATATTAGAGTTTATCTAACAGTCCCCTACTATATAAATCATGTATCTAACATAATCTACTATACAGAATACCGCGGGCTCGCCTGCATACAGCGTCGAAGGCGTTACATTAGTGCTATTGTGGACACACCTGGCTTCTCCCATGGTAGGGAGGCTATGAGTTGTTAGTTTTATGGGACAAACACATGAATAGTTGGGTAAATATGGATTTTAGAAATAAGTATCTGTGTAGGAGGAGTAAAAATACATATAAGTAGGTACTCTTAGAAAATAGGAAATAACCTATATGTATAGGAACTGTATCAATTAGCTACCATTGGTTTTCACAAAAAAAAAGGATGAAAGTACATATGTATTTGGATATCATTAATATTGCAACTTCGTATTGCTATTAAATTGTATTTTTTTCTCATAAATAATTATATTTACTTATGAAAACTACTATACAAATTCTTTTTTAAGGTCATAATTGTCTGTTAAGCTATTTGCATGAAAATTTTATCGATTATTTTGAACTATATTACAGAATATGATACCTCGTATGTTGGAATAGCTTGTTAAGATTTATTTACAATAATTCCATAAATAAAACATTGTTACCAGTTACTTTAAAGACCTATAAATATACCATGCAGGAGAGCGCCAAAATATTATCCTTACGGGGCACAGCTCCTAAAACTAAATGTCTAGCTAATTAAAAAAAAACATCTACCATTATCCCCAACCACATCAAAATCATATCCAACCTACATCGCACCCCAATATGGCGTCGCTATATAATCTGTGGTACATTTTTCTTAATCTACTGCCAGGGTGCGGCCTAATGGTTATCATTATGTGTTCAGCTTTTATTTCCGTTGAATTACTAAGTTTTTGGTTGATTTTTGATAGGAAAATATTCGAAAATATAGTTTGGGTTGGCTACTGAGTAAAAACAGTATTAGAGGCAGTCTAAAATATGAAGTAAATTACGTAATATTGAGAATTATGTAAAATTGTTTTTTACAAGGTACTTGACTTTTCAATCTATATAGTATATACCTACCTAAACTGTAGGTCCCGGCTGTCATTGAACATCCTTGGCAGTCGTGACGGGTAGTCAGAAGCCAGCAAGTCTGACACCAGTCTAACCATGGGGTATCGGGTTGCCTGGGTAACTGGGTTGAGGAGGTCAGATAGGCAGTCGTTTCTTGTAAAGCACTGGTACTCAGCTGAATCCGGTTAGACTGGAAGCCGACCCCAACATAGTTGGGGAAAGGCTCGGAGGATGATGATAGTATATACCTACCTATATCTTTAATTTTAAATAAGTTTGAAGTTTTTCAGCTTTTGTGAAAAAATATATCAGACCACTATCACAGTTGAAAGTTTTGTACATATCTGTTTATACTATGCCGCTATGCTTAGAAAATAGCTAACTGAGGATTGAAAAATCAGCTCTTATTGTTGCGAACAAAAAGTCTACATAATATTGTTTTCAAAAATGTTATAAGTAGGTAGGTAACTTAATTATTAAGACGAAAATAGAACGGAAAGCGACTTCTTTTAAGAATCGCATACTTATTTATTTATCGAAGTCGGTCCCTTAGAAACCTTCTTAACTGCATTATCGGCAAAGAAATAATGACTACCGCATTAGCATTTCGCGAAAAAAATATAATTTTATTACATTAAAACCTTTTATCCCGAATCAAGAAACATATAAAATGATTATCACCGTACATGTCGTAAATACATTGCTGTGAACGAAAATATTATAATTTTTAATAAAAAATAATAAAAAGTTCAACTTTAAAAATCGTTCATAAACAACATATCGACCAAATATATGGGCCGATTAAAACATTATTAATATTGCTATCTCTTTCTTACATATACATGCATCCTTTTCTAGGGTCGTTTTGAAAATGCAACGCCGCATGCGCTCAGAATTAGTACCGCTTTTTTTCCTTGTGATTTGAAATATATTTTTTTCTTTATATTTTAAGAAGACGCCATATTGTTTTTTTTTTTGTTTGTTAATTATCAATCGTTTTGAAACATACGTTTTGTGTTTTTATGGCGTACGAGTGTCATTTGGGGCTGATTGCTTTGGGTACAGTGTGTTTTATATAGGAAAAGTGGTTTTCCGTGGTTTTAGTCGTGTCAAGAGAGAAAAATACTTCCCTTAAGTCTACATAGTTTTGTAAAACATTGCGAGAAATGAAAAAAACTACTGCATGGATTTTAATACGGTGTTCACCAATAGCCAGAATATATATTATTAAGGAAGGTCTAGGTTTTTAGGAGGCCGTTAGTTCGTGATGCAAATCAGCCTAAAATCGTCTCTTTTACATTGTCATTTTACTAGAAATCTGTATTATTTCATTGGAGTATCAGATACCAAATTACTAACCTACAACTGTCTATATGTCCTTCTAAGTAATTTTGTTCTCTTCTTTAGTAGGTAAATTATAATTATTTCAACAACTTCAAGTATTTATCACGTTTTTGAAAAATCTAATGAATTTAAAAACAACATGCTGTATACAAACACCAGATGATTTCGAAAATATCCTCATTTTCCAAAATTTCGTTGAGTTTATTAAGTTTTTTTTTCTAAAAACTGACAGATGGGAGATGAGATTTTTTTCTTTTGCTTTTAAACTATAACGCAGCGGAAATCTATTAATTAATTTGAGAAAACTTCGACTTTAGATTGAAATCTTTATTTTTATTTAGGTTTAATATGTTTTTGAAGTTTGTTTAAAGAATTAGTTAATATTGTTGTGTAGTTTTATAAGGCAGGTGGTAAAAATTTTTTTAGTACCCAATTATGTATCTCCAGTACTAAAATAACATAAATCTTTCTGTTTCTTAGAACATAAGTTTGAAATAGTATTTTAACATTGATTGTTATGCTTAGTTTGGGTCAAATATCGAATTACAACGGCTTGCCAAGGGAACCTATTCCCGCATCGAGACAAAAGGTAGTCTTTACAATATTAGTAGGAATACCAAATTACCGACCCATCGCGCTAGCGAGTGCACCTGTGTCTGCACAAATGCTCGTGCACTATAATATGTCCTGCGCAGCTGGCTGATCTCCTTACATGAGAACAGCCGCCGTGGCCGGCGGACATCAGTAGCAGGCTACTTTCAAATGTACTTAGACAGTTACTTTTATATATACCTAAGCTATTTCCTTCAATCCTAATTCCATGAAAACCTTCAATAACAGATACATAGCCAAAAAAACGGTACTCAATATACCTAAGTCTAAAATCCACTTAGTACCAAAAACGCTAACGACTTAAAGAATTAAGTTTTTAAGCTTCACTCATGTTGGTTTCCGAACGGATTCAAAATGGCTGCTCACGAAACGAAATATTTTTTGTTGTTGCCTTTGCCACTATAATTATATGGTGTGTAGTTTGTAGGGTTCAGCTCATTTTAAATGGGTTTGTTAGAAACCGAATATAATTCTGATGCTGCTAGTTCTTTTTAAAGTTATTTGGTGTTACTCGCTAGATGGTACAGTCTATGAAAATTTGGATGGATAACTTCTGCTTTCCCGTGGTTTCTGTCACACCCCGGGAGAACTACTGCTAGTATCGGGATAAAATATAGTTTATGTTACTCAGGAAGAGTGTAGCTTTCCAACAATGAAAGGTTTTTAAAAATCGGTTCAATAGTTTCGGAGCAAACAAGCAAACAAAAAATGGTTCCTCTTTATTATATTTATTATATTACCTAGATAGAACTAGATAGATATGTAATGAAAATATATTGTCTAATCAAATGTTAAAAAAAAGATTATTTAACGAAGTTCAGATTAACAATCCATAGGTTTCTCTCACTCTCAATTTAGACGACATTTGTAATGAAAATGTTACACATTACTTCCACTCGAATTACTGATGAAGCAGAAGTAAAAATCTCATCATCATCATCTCAGCCATAGCAAGTCCACTGCTGAACATAGGCCTCCCCCTTAGATCTCCACAGATACCTGTTGGAGGCGACCTGCATCCAGCGTCTTCCGGCAACAATTATAAGGCCGTCTGAACACCTTGTGGATGAAAAATCTAGTCTCAAACAATCGTTTCTTATACCTCTTATTTAATCTGCACCTACTAAAAATCATCAAAAAACTAAATAATAAAATATTTATCAACAGACCGTTTTGAGAATTTCATATTGTTTATTCTATTTTGAAAATGAGGTCGGATTCATAAAAGTCTATGACTTGGCAACCCTGTGAATTCGTTGAGATATAAAACTTTCTTGGTGTGGGTGTTAAGATTAGTACGGCGGTTCCGTATATTAGTTTTCGTGAAAATTAAAATTGATTTTAAATACAAGAGAAATTAATGCATAACTTTACTAATAGCTTAATCAACACGCTAGCTAAAAACTAATAAAGAATTGAGTATTGAATAAGCGAAGGCAATTTCAGACAATATCGTTTAATATTAGTCATTGATGTAGAGGTAAATACCAGTGAGTACTAATTTAAAAAAAAAATACTCGCCATCTACGTCGATAGTGTCGATAGACAAGCCGAGAGAAACACTTAGCAAGCATAGATAAGTATCTCGTCACTGAGACACATGCTACTAAATACTAATAACATTGTAACGAATATTGCTATATTTACCATTGATTTAAGATCCCACTACCGTTTCATTGATTAACAATGCGTGACAGGCAGGTACCTAACTTTATATGGTGTAAGTACTAATCGTTTCCCCGCGGTTTTACCCGTGTCCCGTGGGAACTACTGCCCTTACTAGGATAAAATATAGCCTATGTTATTCAGGAAGAGTGTAGCTTTCCAAAAGTGAAAGAAGTTTTCAAATCGGCCCAATAGTTTTGGAGCCTTTACGGTACAAAAAAAAACAAAACAATTTTTTTTCCTCTTTATTATATTAGTACCTGTAGATTATACAAACTTGCTAATAAGCCGGGCTAAGTAAATAAAAAGATGAATTTCTTCTTGTCAATTAAAGTTGAGCTTTCAATTTTCCCCCAGTTCTGTTCGTATCAATGAATAAAGAATAACTGTCAACTTTGTTTGTCATCTGTCATTGCAGTTGAAGTTATAGGGGCGGCCATTGTGAATTTGTGTTATTAAATTAACGGGATAGAGCTTCTAAAGTTATTTTTATGTTGTTAATTTTATATTTGTTTATAGGATTTTTTATTCAATTTATTTGGGTGAAAAAATTACTGTAAAAAGTCGAGTAATATTTACATTAAGTATAAAAATCTACTGAATAATTTCAAAAAAAATTATATAACAGAAAAAATATATAAACATGGCCTGTGTATTTTTGCTGTCACTCAATTTCTTAACCGGGTGCGTGGAGTTGTTCCCTCGGGCCGTGGCTGAAACTACAGAAAACACCTACTTAAGTAGTAGGTTTATGTTATATGCATCCTAATTTTACGATATCCAATCAATTTCAACCACCAATAATTAAAATCATCACCGCAAGTACGGAACCCCAAATCTTTCCAAAGCCCATAACAATATTTATAATCAAAACCCAGTGATTAAAAAAACAAATCCTTCGCATAAATTAATAACATCACCCGTATTCATTAGCCTTAAAAATAGATCCCCCCTCAGACAGAGATAGCAACATCCACAAACAATCATAACCCCATTACTTTACCACAAGCGAGAAAGAGACAGCAATATTTCTCGTAGTTGCTGCTAAATAGAACGCTACGCGTCATTGGCTGATGTTTCCCGCGCAAAGGGCGTCGCCGGTTTCCCGCCATAAATTGAGTTGTTGACACATCAATAATGAGGTTATGTTTTAATACCAACCTTTTTTCTCTCGCAAATTATAAACTGGGGTAAAATAATTATTGTTATGATTTTCTGTTTAATGAGCTACGTGTGTGGTCTCTCGGGTTACTTGTAATTAAACTGTTTCGGTTTTGCTTCGGCAGCCATATTTAAATTTTTCTTTGAGTCTTGTTACCAATAGGACGAAATACGAATGTATTTTTTATACGGGCAATGTTTGTGTGAACTTTATTTTTAGTGCCGTGCTGAAATAAATGTAAGTTCTTAGTGGTTGAGCAATTAGTTTTTAAATTACGTACTTACCTATGGTTGTTTTTGTTTGATAGTTTTGTACAAAAGAGGTTGTTGTTTTGAATACAGCGCTTTAGAACTCTATGCTATTATATTGTTTATGTTTTGACAGCATACTTAAGTATTTCTGCAAACATGCTAATTAACGAAACAGGTTTCTATTTAATAACATTATTAGCCTCTAAAAATCTAGTTTGTCTTCTCAATTATTAAGTCAGACTCAAGTTACGAGTATCTTGAATAACTCTTTAGCAATTTATTACATTGTATAAACATTTTTCTAACTGGTACTTAACTATTCCGTCCAAATGTATTCTGGATAAGTATAACATAATATTCTACTTCTAAAAAGTTTTGAATTACTTAATTATTTTTTCAACTAAGTATATTGGCTCTATCCGGTAAGACGAAAGACTTAAGAAAGAAGAAGCAGACTGACTTCGCACAGTACTAGTGTGCCACAAGGAGCGGCTGTCTATCTGACCTCTTAGACTCAGTTACCTGGGCCTGTACCCTTTATATACTTTATGTACTTAGTATGACAGGCTTTCCAGACTTGCTGGCTTTCAGCTACCCAGCGGTACCTAAGTATCTGTGAAAAGGCTAAATAGATGATGATTACCCGTAACGACTGCCAAAGATTTCAGAAACACGAACGAACTCATCATGAAAGCTATTAAACTATTTTGCTCCGAAAGAAGATTATTTTGTATCCCATGTCTACTTACAAAATGATTGTCTTACCGCCGCAGGTACTGTTACAATCTAAAATAACTTTAATGATGAAGCCAACAAGATATATAGCTTAATAAACTTAATGATTCACCTGTTTTTGTTACGAAACATGAGCGTTATTTCCATTTCATATTTTTAGGGTTCCTTTTTTTAGGGTTCCGTAGCCAAAATGGCAAAAACGGAACCCTTATAGTTTCGTCATGTCCGTCTGTCCGTCTGTCCGTCTGTCACAGCCGATTTACTCGGAAACTATAAGTACTACAGTGATGAAATTTGATGGGAATATGTGTTGTATGAACCGCTACAAAAATATGACACTAAATAGTAAAAAAAAGAATTGGGGGTGGGGCCCCCCATACATGTAACTGAGGGATGAAATTTTTTTTTTCGATGTACATACCCGTGTGGGGTATCAATGGAAAGGTCTTTTAAAATGATATAAAGTTTTTTAAAAAACATTTTTCTTAAAGTGAACGGTTTTTGAGATATCAGCTCTCAAAGTCGTAAAAAGTATGTCCCCCCCCCTCTATTTTTATAACTACGGGGTATAAAATTCTAAAAAAAATAGAGGTGATGCATGCTAATTAACTCTTTCAACGATTTTTGGTTTGATCAAAGTATCTCTTATAGTTTTTGAGATAGGTTGATTTAACTGTAATTTACGGAACCCTTCGTGCACGAGTCCGACTCGCACTTGTTGTTAATTATTTTTCGATTTGAAGCGTGACATTTGTAGGTATGTACATCTTTTTCAGTCGTTTAGGGTAGTCAAAAAGTCTGACGACCAGTCTATAAAATAACTAGGTTGAGGAGGTCAAATAGGCAATAGCTCTCTCTACACAAAACACTTTTACTCATCTGCATTTGGCTAAGTTGAATGTTGAACTTCACGAAAATAAATGTTTAGAAAAAGGCTGATCAAAAAATCATGCTGCTTAAAATACTTCCCAACAATTCTGATGCTGCAAAATACGCATTACCTACTTAAAAATTACTTTGGTTGAAAAAAACTAAGGTTACCTAAATAAAACATACTTAATATTCTAGAGACCACAGTTTTTAATTACCTCATTAAGGATTATTTTATTTTAAAATACGGAACCTTTGCTAGGAAAACTCAATCGCTTTTGACCGGCTTTTTATTGCAACTCAATAACAAAAGATAATAACTTTTTCAAAATTCTTTAAGTATCAAATTAGATTAGCGTCTAAATGAGCCGGATAATTAGATAGACGAGTACATTTTAATTAATATTAACTTGAGTATAAAACCTCTTCATTATTTACTGGTTTTCCTACAGTTGTATGTAAATAGTTTAATGGTGCAACTGGGTCTTGAAGTGTCTGTCCGTCACGCTAGAGCCGAACCATCAACATCCTGCGAGCCTTTTTCCCAACTATGTTGGGGTCGGCTTCCAGTCTAACCGGATTCAACTGAGTACCAGTGCTTTACAAGAAGCGACTGCCTATCTGACCTCCTCAACCCAGTTACCCGGGCAACCTAATACCCCTTGGTTAGACTGGTGTCAGACTTACTGTCTTCTGATTACCCGTAACGACTTCCAAGGATGTTCAATGACAGCCGGGACCTACAGTTTAACGTGCCATCCGAAACACTACACTACGCTACAGCCAATTTAAGTAAAATTCGGTACACAGATACATTAGTCTACATTTTATCCTTATAAAGTTAGTCTCCGTCGGGACTTGGATGTGACGTGAAAAACAAGTTTTTATGAATAACAAAATGCAAGCTCTATAAAAAATATTTTAATATTTCTAACTTAAAACCTCCGCCATTTTTCCTGCTATAAACCAGTTTCCTCATAGCCGCTGTAAAATGTAAAACAATCAGAAAAACAATAACAAAACGATTGAAACAATATGTTTCTAGTAGCTCGTTTATTTATTTCACGCGTGAACTGACGTACAGTCAACATAGCCAACTTTCTTATTGTATAAGCAAATTAAAATTATCGCTGTGTGAAACTGCCTATTGACTTTGTTCAGAAATGCGTGGGAACTGAACCTTTTAGGGTTCAACTTTTCTTGTTGCTAGTTATTAAAAAAAAAAAGTTAAAACCTACTTAAAAAAGGAGGTTCAATGGTAAAATTATGGAATCCGGCGTAACTTTGCCGAAATAGATGACATAAAATCCCTAACTTCAAATACTTTTTTGAATAACTAAAACTAATAGGCATTATAAATACGAAAGTAACTCTGTCTGTCTGTCTTTCACGTCTAAACCACTGAACTGATTTTAATTAAATTTGGTACAGAGATAGTGTTGACCTTGAGAAAGAACATAAGATAGTTTTTATGCCTATGACTTTTGAAGAGTTATCTTGGAAACGCGATATAGCCGAACTCTACGAGGGCAAAGCTGCGAGCGGGAGCTAGTCAACCTATTAAGTCTAATGGATTTTGTGTACTTAAGACACAGATAGTTTAGCTAGATCCTGGGAAAAGACTAAGCCTAGGCTACTTGTCATCCAATTACGGGAAGGGGTATCCCCAGGCATGAATAATATGCTACATGTACAGTCTTTATTATAATAAAATCTCTAGTTCTTGGCACCACTTTACTGAAATACTTAACAGTCCAAAAAAACTTACCATCCTATTAACTCTATTGTCTAACTCCCACAAGCCATGAATAGAATTAAAAGTAAAATTGGGCACGCGTAACATCCATCCCAGTAGTTCTTACAAACAATAAATATATAAACAAAACAATAAACAAAGGTACTAACAATATCTTACCTCAAGCAACAAAAAAAGGTTTCACAAAAGAAGGTGTATTCAAAATACGCATTGGCGACGGTGTAAACAAACCATTGTCTATGGCCAGGTGACAGTGACAATTCGGTGTTCGTTTTTCAAAGAGCTGTCAAACTTAACGTCAATATTTTGGCGCAATTTGTAACGCTGTGGGTGTTGGGTAGTTGGACAAACGGGACTTTTTGGAAAACTTTGATACGGTGAGAAGGATTTTGTACGGTCCGTCGGTAATGATTTTAAATGCCTGAGACGTCAAAAAACTAGGTATTTTTATCCTTTACTTACCAAATATTGTTACAACAATAACTTTATCTAGAGGTATATGTGTATAATTACGTACCTAATACATTATTTCACATTGTTTTTAATCTTAATATAATTAAATTCGTCACCTTTTTATAGCGGACAGGACAGGTACTTTAAGATCCTCTATAAATGTAGTATTGTCCAGTTTCAGTCAGATCGCGATAAAAATCTGATACCCCTTTGTAAGGCTGGTTATCAGTCTTTCTGGCTTCTGACTACCAGTAACGATGAACCAATGATGATGATGACCAAAGATGTTCAATCACGACCAACCACTTACAACTTGCCTTCTGAAACACGGAAGAACTCGTCATGACAAGATGGTCACCCATCTCGAACCGACGGCATCAAGCGTTGCTTAACCTTATGACAGATCGACCCGTGCGGCTGTTACATATTACATAGACAAATTTTTTTTTTACTACGACTACGACTAGGCCTACGACGCTACGATATTTCGTAGCAATGCTACGACACTTTGTGACAATATTCTATCTATGACGAAATTACTTGGAGCATAGATCACTACATTATTATAAAAGCAATGTGCTTATCATTACGCAATTAACTCAAAAACTACAGAACGGATTTTCATGCAGTTTTCACTTATAGATAGAGTGGTTTTTGGAGATGGTTTGGGTGTATGATTTATATAAACTTAAAGCCGGGGTGTACCACTAGTTAATGATTAAGTAAATTATAATTTTTCGTATCGGTTATGCTTCAACGTTCTTTACAATGGTAACAAAATATTGCTCATATTTAAGATGCCTTTGAAAACAAGTTGATCTGCCAAACCTGCTTGTGATCTCTCTCCGGTGGTGTCGGATTGTCGTCCCATCGCGCTATGAGAGTGAAGGAATAGTGAGTGCACCTGTGTCCAAGCAAATGCTTGTACACTATAATATGTCCAGCTGGCTGATCTCCTTAGAGGCAACAGCCGTCGGGCCGATAATACATATTATTATTTATAGGTAGGTACATACATCATAGTTCTTTACACTATCTTATAGAAATTACTTTCTAAACCTTAAAAATTCAATTTCATCATAAAACCAAATACTTTAGTTACACCACAGGTGATTTACTTAAAGCTAAAATATTTACCTTCCCGTACAAAACCGATTACAAACTGTACCGTAAAATTTTAAACCCGAGTTACCTTCGCCAAAAAAAAATAACGAGGCATAAAGTCATGAACCGTTTACAATAACAACAACAAATAAAAAAAACGTCAAAACACCTGATAATCAATTTTACCGCGAAAATTGTACGTCAAAATATGTGACAAACTTACATTTGCGGACGTCAAAGTAAATTTCCTTCAACGAATGTATGGTTCGGGTATTTTGACAGCTGCATTTGTAAATTTGTTTGTTAACAACAATGGCGTCTTAGAAAACTCGGCGTGGGTTTAAAATCTGATTCATTTGCAACGAGCGTGACTTATTTAGCGTGTGTAACAATACAAAATTGACAATGAGACTTGTATTTTGAATAAAAATGCCATATTTCCGTGTTTCAATTGGGATGTTTCGGATAGTTGTGGGTATGATTTTGGTTTAAGAAAAATAACACATCACAAACAAATAGGTTCTATAAACGTAAAAGTTCATGTGTAGATACTAGTAGCGGCAAATGTTAATCTTTCACGCAAAAGCCACTGGATTTGATAAAACTAGGTAAAAGTTCTATCACAGATAACCATAATATTTACTCCGCCCTTACGAATATCATAAATATAAAAAATACTATTTCTATCTATCCCGCTAAAATGGACGAACGATTTATTATATTACTAGCATCCGCCCGCGACATCGCCCGCGCAGAGTTCGGTTATATCGCGTTTCCAAGAGAATCCTTCAAAAGTCTGGATAATAACTATCTTATGTTCTTTCTCAAGGTCAACTCTATATCTGTACCTTTTATTAAAATCTGTTCAGTGGTAAGACGTGAAAGCATAACAGAGAGACAGACAGAGTTCGCATTTATAAAATTAGTAGGGATATTGGATTTAAGTAGAGAGATGGCCCACTAGAGCTTGAGAAAGGATTCTTTTCCCGGTTGCAAGAAGTAGGCAGGACACCTATATTATATGTATAGTACAGAAGGCCTGTTATAGACCAATATTCTTCGTAACACAAACTCGATATAAATTGATATTTAACCATGCAATATTGAAAACAAATAAATTCCGTTGACATGTAATCGAGAACAAAGTGCACTTGAACATTATTGACAGGTGAAGACGTTCTTATTTCAAACGTTTCGCGCCATATTGGGGTCGATCAAAGAAAAAATATATTTGTTTGACATTTTGAGCAAAGAGTTTCAATGATGTTGTCTATTGACTTGGTTTGGATAATTTAAATAAAATGTTCTGTTATGTTAAGTGGACTGTTTCCTTAAATGAATTTAATATTCTTTTGGTTCTCTTGTCTATAGATACTATTCCCGTTTATTAGATATCCTCAACCCAGTTACCCGGGCAACCTGATACTCGTTTATTAGACAGTTGCCAATATTTTTATCCAAAACTAGCTGATCCCGCGAACTTCGTATCGTTTAAACCTTCCCTGGACCTCAACAAACATTTTAAAACCAAAATCAGCTCAATCGGCCCAGCCATTCTTGAGTTTTAGCGAGACTAACGAACAGCAATTCATTTTTATATACTTATAAGAAGATAAATGTAAGTATCTACATTATTTTATAGAAAGAAATCTACGATATGGGAACCATTTTATTTGATTCAAAATATAACCGTGGGTGGAAACCAAAACATACTTTCTATACCACTCCCATCCCTCTACTCAATAAAAAAGAAATTATATTATCCCAAAAATACACAAAAGAGGCCAGTATCCATTTATTTGCTGTTTAGAATCCAATATGGCTGACAATGGTGAGGCTATGAGTCCCGTGGAGCGCTAATTACGAAAATATCAAAGGTGAAAGTTGTCGGGGTCTCAAAACACCATGGGTTAGGAAAATAGTATAGTATGGGAGGTAGCGATAAGCGATTTTGGTTATATTACTGTTTATTCTTTATTTTTCAGAGTAATATTAACAATATTATCGAAAAAAAAAACAAACATTCATGTATTAAAAATAAAGCAAATTCTTTGAAGTTATTTCTAATTGAATCCTTTTAAAAATGCAATATCTTGGAATAAACCTCAAGATGATTGGGATGCAACTGAATATAGTCGTAACTTGCAACAATATTTGCAAAGGGGTATAGATAAGACTACACCAACTCAGTTTACAGCCTTAGCCCTTGGTAAAACTGTCTAGTTCTTGGCTAGCTTAAATTGTGCGAGTAGAACTAGTAATTTCCAAGACTTGCGGGTTCAACCAAATTAACAAACTCTTCAGTTTTTTGCTACTAGTAAAGAAATCGGCTAGTTTTAGAACACCGGCTATCATTTGTTTTATGTAGGTTAAAAAGATTTGTACCTTTTTGCAGATAACAAAATTCCGACTTAAAAAAAATAAAACGTAGACCTCTAAACGTAGGTTAAATTACCATAAACCCAGTCTAAAACCGATTAGAGACAACACGCTGGGATACCATATCTCCTATTGTGTTACTTGTCAAAATAATTCTCGTTTTTTCCAACGGTTTCGAGTTTTTTTTTCCGTCCACACCCGCCGCGAAGGCCAAAAATAGTGTCGGCGAAAATTGGGTCTCAAAAGGACTTTTAAAAAGCTTAAGATTGCTGATAGCGGTCCGCTGTTTATTTTGTTATTTTTCCAGTTGTTAAAGTAAGGTTTTTTGGCAGTTTTAAGGTAAAATTTTAGTATTTGTCGTTGGTTGTAGGATCCTGAAATTGCTTTGTGGGTTTTAAGAAAGTTTCATAAAGCACTGAAGTCTGCAAGTTGGTGATAGATACACCCGTGCATCGGAGAGCACGTTAATGTCGGTCCTGCTTGTGATCTCTCTCCGGTGGTGTCGGATTACTGTCCCACCGTGCTATGAGAGTGAAGGAATAGTGAGTGCACCTGTGTCGAAGCAAATGCTTGTGCACCATAATAATGTCCTGTGCTGACTAGCTGATGAAAAACGGAATGCCTACTTCTTTGCATGAGCAGAGGTGCCCAATGATAATTAATCAAACCAGTTTTCATAAATAATAATTAAGTTATCTAGGTATCTAACCAGCAGTTTTACCCGCTTCCAGAGGAAACTATTTCCCGTGTAAAAAGTAGCTTATATGATTTACTGATATACATATCTTAAACTATATTACTGCCAAGTTACATCAAAATCCATTACGTAGTGTTTGATAGAAAGAGCATATAACTTTCGCGTTTGCCATATCAATAAGTATTTCTAACGATACGCTCCAGTTAATACTTTAACCACGTAATATACTTAAGAAGACTGTACTAACCAACTGTTGTACTGTTACAGCGTTTTTATCGTCCCACTGCTGGGCTGCGGCCTCCTCTCACACGGAGAAGGATTGAGCATTAATCACCACGCTTGCTCAATGCGGGTTGCTGATTTCAGACTATATGTAAAGTCCAGGTTTCCTCAAGATGTTTTTCTTCATCTTTTTATCAGCCATTGGTGTGATAGATATACTTACGTACTGACCAACAAATTAATCAATTGATTGACACCTGATATTGTCTTACAGTTAATTATCAACATGTGCACACCAGGTGTGAATTCTGAACGAAATTAAGGGTAATAAATGCACACCTTTGTACATGCTAATTAGTATGTAACTATACTAGTTAAAGCCTGTAGTTTTACTCGGTTTTTTAACACCTCCGACGAAGAAATGAGCGTTAGTTACAAGTTGGATACCTATGTGTGTTTGTGGCAACGTAGCTCTTAAATGGTTGAATTGATTTGGATGTTACTTTTTTGGTTGAAAGCTGGTTTACTAGCGGTGATTTTTATGTAAGTTTCATCAAAATCAGTTCAGCCGTTTTAAAGTTATTCGCTGTTTTGTGATTAAAAGTTACCTGATTATTAAAATATGTAATGTACTGCTATTCATCTCCATACTGATTTATGAGCCCAAACAAACTATCGGCCGACTAAAAGTTTGCAGTGTATGATTGTATAATTATTATCCTTCCCGTATAACCAAAAATGTAGCCATTAAATTAATTGCAATATACCTTAAATTGTGGAACTTCAACAATATCGTAACACTCCTTCACCAATTAACGATATGACCTTTTTACACGCGATAACTCATGTACAGCAGTTTTTGATGTTGCTACAATGTAACGTGACATACATACAAACACGCCTACTTTCTTTATAGTGATAATTGAAGTCTGTAAGTACGAATTATACTCACTTTGAAGACGTAACGAGGTTGTTAATTAGTGTTGCCATAAAAAAATATGATTTTTGATTATTTTTTTTTGAAAACTGAAATGTTAGGGGTGTTTTCAGAATTTATAAATAAGTAGGTTTATCTTGTCAGTCCAGTAGTTGCAAGCACAAATATTGGGTTCGATTCCTGGGCTTGCCCGAAATAGTTTTCTGAGTTTTCAGCGACTCACAAAGCAACAGGAGTCAGATAGTAAGCGACAGATCGATTTTATAAAACTCTTACGCTTAGTTAAGGCATATAAATTGATATCAGTTAAAAACGTTATATTTCTCCATTATTTTAAAAAAAATGGTCACCTACTGAAAATAGAACCTCGCTAAACACAGCTTAACAGATCAATTGCTTACCGCTATTAACCATAATAAAACAATATTATTTCTATGAGCCCATAAATAAAGCCAAGAATTTCTCAAACATTCAAGACTCAGGCATTTCAATTATAATACATGGCAACCCCATCTCGGCCAATTATCTGCGCAATAATTACTTGCCACGCTTTTAGCTGGCAACACTGTAATTATCCTATTAAAACGACGCGCGGTGAAGAAGTCATATTTTATAGAAGGTATGTGGTAAGTGGCGGCCATTTTGGATTACCTAAAGATGTCTCCCGCCAAAATTGGATTCACCCTTTTAGGTTTAAATTTAATGAGAAAAGGTTCGTTATTATGTCAAAAAGTTAAGCAACATGTAGCACGGTCCGTGGATCCATCTTATCATGACGAGTTCTTCCGTGTGCCAGAAGGTAAAATTTCAAATACTTTCAGTAATTTTTAAGTGACAAGCAATATAGTATAGGTGTCTTCAGTCAAGTAAGTATCAGGCACCTACCATTGCAACTTTTCTAAGTTGGTACGAGTATGTACTTTCTAAGTATATCTTTACATCAATGACTGTGTTTCGGATGGCACGTTAAACTGTAGGTCCCGGCTGTCATTGAACATCCTTGGCAGTCGTTACGGGTAGTCAGAAGCCAGTAAGTCTGACACCAGTCTACCCAAGGGGTATCGGGTTGCCCGGGTAACTGGGTTGAGGAGGTCAGATAGGCAGTCGCTCCTTGTAAAGCACTGGTACTCAGCTGAATCCGGTTAGACTGAAAGCCGATCCAACATAGTTCAGATAAGGCTAGTCAGATGATGATGTGTATCTTGATTTTAACAAAGAATATTTATCCTTACCACACTCTTCTAGAAACTTTTTGCTCTATAAGTATGAAATTTAGTTCAATTTAAAGGGTTGAACCGTCCAACTTGACACATTTAATTTTATCTTTAATTTCAACTCTATTCAGTAGTTTTTATAGTGACAAACATTAATGTTTAACTTTAGTAAAGTATCTTTTATAGGGAAAATTACATATCTTTCAATAAAGCGACTAGAATAATGAAAATGAATTAGTAGTAGCTTTAACTGATAAATTGGTTTTACAACATTACCATGAAAAAATAATAACATCAACAAATAAGTAATTTAACGTGTCTGAAACACAAACCGTCTAAAATTAAGTCAATTAAACAATACTACAATATTGAGTCATATACGAAAAAATTGGAAAACTCGAAAACATACGTTCGGAACAAAAATAACATACAATTTTCTACCAATTAAGTTCTTTGGCGTTCTCAATAATATACATACTGAGAAACCAAAACCTACTAAGATATACCACCACTTGAAAATCAACCTTATATTTTATAAACTAAAGTTCAAATTCCCTTGTTTGAATTTTTCTCGGACCACACACGTCGAAGGTTTTTAAAAAAGGAACGCGCCAACCGCGCCTCGTTCGTTACCTCATCGTCGGCTGTTTTTTTTTTTAATTTTCTTTTTTTAAAAGCTTCGAGGTTCGAAGCTAGTTATATACCGCCTCTTTGGTGGGGGATAAGTAGCAATCGTTCGGGACCCAATCCAGTTTATAATTTAGACTTTTTGAGGTAATTTTGGTATTACGTTTATTTGGTATCTTATCGTTTGAGTGTGGCCGCTTCGGAGTATAAGTATCTTTGGGTTAAAAGGACTTTTATATTCAACGCCTTTGACGGCAAAGATTAAATGCATAGTCTGTGATCAATGCAAATAGGTACTCTTTCTGTGTGAAGGGTAATAATGATGTTATTTTTCAAGCTATGAAGTAATTAAGTAGGTAATGTACTTCAAAATACCGAACAGCTTGCTGAAAAACTGAAATAGGTACTGGACTCCACTATTAGCAGAAAAAAGTATCTATTAAAAAAAAGGATAAACTTACTTACACACATAATGCGTAAAATCTAGTCTTTTCTCCTCCGTGGTAAAATCAGAAACACTACAAAACATAATACCTAGTAATTTCAAAAAATCTAGATATTCTGTTCATATTTTTTTCGTTAGCCGTCGGCTGCAGCTTTCGTTATGAAATTTAAGCTTCTAGTCGGTTACCGGGCACGAAAATGACATAATTTTCAGTAAGTACTTATACTTAACATCTAAGAAGTGTCTTGTCTGTATTTCATAAAGTAATATATTAAGTAGGTTTTAAGTATCTAAGTGAATACTGCCTTCGCTCAACGTTTGGCTGTACCGTAAAAGTGCAAGAAATACGAACAGAAATGGTTTTTTCTTCATACTTTTATCTAAGTTTATTTTAGAAACTTAAGTTTTCGTTTAGAGATTTTCCCGCATCGCACTGAACACACTATTTGTTTGGTTAAGCGCTGAAAAAAAAACTGAGGAAGAACTAGACCGATTTGAAAAAATATTTCAGTGTTAGATAGCCCATGACATATCTAGGACTTTTTATCCCTTTTATATTTATAGACTCTTTTCTATCCATTCATCATCATCATCAAAATCGAGTAAACCAAACATGAGACAAAATCGCACAAGCACACATTCACACACTGATTTTTTTTAAACTCGGTTAAAAGGTCCTTCAAGACTTTGAAACCGGGGAACAGTTAATACCTAAACATTTACCCAAAATGGTTGCCTAACCCGCTAATAAATAACACTGCTTTATAACGAGAACCGATCTTAAACGGCCGACCCCGCCATCTTTAGTTTTTATAGTTTTTTAAATATCCCTCAGTAAGTATGTGGTCCCTTTGAAGATTATTTTGTTATCTGCACGTAATAAAATAAAATCAAGTGTGACTTGGACTCACGCTCGAAAGGTTCCGTACCATTATCATATACCATTCGGTAGAAGAAATCACTTTCTGCCACATAGCAGCCCGTAGTCTGGAAGTTGGTGATTGATACACCCGTGCATCGGAGAGCACTTAAATGTCGGTCCTGCGCCTGATCTCTCTCCGGAGGTGTCGGATTGCCGTCCCATCGGGTTATGAGAGTGAATGAATAGTGAGTGCACAGACCTGTGTCCAAGCAAACGCTCGTGCACTATAATATGTCCTGCGCAGTTGGCTGATCTTCTTGTATGAGAACAGCCGCGTTGCTGATAACCGGCTAGAAGGATATCATCATCATTAGCCGTGAAAAGAAGATGATAATATAAGAATTTTCGTAAGAAGGATACGTAATGTCTGAGTAAAAAAATCGTTATAAATTTCAGTAGATACTAGTTGGTACAGCGGTAACAAGAATACATCATAACATCACCTACTTATGAATTTTTTTACTGTCTAGGTATCACCACAAAATACATAGGTACAGAAGTCAATCTACATATAAAGCGCGTTCGAGTCACGCAGACATAGGTGTCTATGTGTGCGTGTTCACAGACGCGCTGTCTCAAAACAACTCAAAACAGTGCGAGCGGGGCTGCCGTTTTCTTGAGATACTCGCGTCACACACAAGGTAGATAAATGTGCACGCGTTTTGATACCTACCTAACTGTAATTTGACTGTAATATTTTTAATTTTAATAACAAAAGAAAAAGTAATAATGGAGTAACAAAAAAAGTCGTATTATATGTGTTCAGTGGACGGTTGTTTTAATACAACAATACTGACTGATGAACTGACGTTTTTTAGCCTGCCGTATTACCTATAGTATGGACCTACTTATTTTCTCATATTTCGATGGTTCTTTTAATAAACGCAGTAGGTAGGTACAGTAAGGTGGGTAGGTAAGCGCCCCGGCGGCCTCTGGCCCAATGCCGTAATAAGTTTTGCTAGTGTCGGCCCAGGCGAACCGCCCAACCTACCCTCAAAGATTATTACTAAGTAGTAGGAGTTGATAATTCATGGCGAGAGTATGTTGTAAGGTAGACGAAATAAAACTCGCAAATCAAGGTTTCTGTAGGTAGAAGCAAGCTTAGATCAGGGACTGTACCAACCCATTACATACAAAAATATTTTTTTCGCAAGTAAAGAGTAATAAGTAAGTATATGTATGAATAACAAAATTATAAATTGCGGTTTCTGAAAAAGTTCGGTATCTCGTTCAAACGAATTTCCGTTGAAAGTGTTTATTAACCTCATGTATGCCACATTAAATATTTTATTATTATTGGTTTATATTTCATTTTTCCTGTTTTATTCTCAACAATAAATCAAATAATTAGATACGAGTACCACTACCACGTTAGTTTTATGCGCATAAAAAGTTGACGACCCTAGCGCGACCGCCGAGTTTAGGCATGAAAAGTGAAGTACATACATGAGATTGACTTCTGTACCTATGTATTTTGTGGTATCACGTTTCTTGAGATACCCTGGTGACAGATAGACAATGAAGTTTTGGGGTCCCGTTTGTCCCTTTTTGTGTACGGATCCCTAATAACCCTAGGTATGTTGTTTGTGGTATGGCTTATTTGTAATCGAGTTTTCGTTACGTGGAACGGACCGATATGTGTTTTTTTAATTGTTCTTTTTCTTGTTTTTTAAATGGCGGCAGATTTTTTGTTGATATTTATGATATGTTTTAATCAGTATGCAAAATTGCGGTGGTAGCTAATTTTAAAAGGTATTTTAACACTATTTTATATAGATTTAGCAGGCACTAGGCATTGTACGTATCGCTTATATTGTAGAGCTTTTCAACATACACGCATTTTTTATGTAACAATATGTAAGGAAATTTAAAAAACGATCAAACAGGATTTTTGTAATGTTTCTTAGCTTGTCGTGTATTGTCATCAGAACTCAGAGCGTGTGCAAAATTTCATCCTAATCGAAGGACGGGAAGTGGGTCACATTAAGATTCCAAGATTTTCTTACATACATAGTTACAAGTGAAGCTAATATAGGCGTGTTAAAACACAAATTAATTAATGAAGTTATTTTTCAAATAAGAAAGGTAAATAACATTATATAACTTATGTAGATACTTATTACAGTTTCGGCTGTATGTATTCTTAACGTTTTGCTTACTCATCCTCTGATAATAAGAGCGATCACAAAGTAGACTACATTGTAAGGACCGAAAACATCAGTGTGAAAAAAGAGCCAAGTCCGAAGACAAGGTATTATTGTACCTATAGATTTTTTGGTAGTTTTGTTTTGTTCATTGCTGTGTACGTATCTAATGTTTGCAATATAACAATAATGTTTTGACAAGAAATAGAATCCTTACTAATTTTACAAACGGATTCAAGCAGGAATGTAGACAGTCTAGACACTGCTTTTCATGTTACAAATGCTGTCTGCTGCCTTATGTCTAAACCTATAATAACCTAACCCATCCTAATCTTTGACTTTATCGCGAACAGACATACACATACAGACAGGTCAGTATACAGGGATATCAAGATACTAATTATAGTCCCAGGAATTATAACATCCAATCACAAAATCAAAGTCTACAAGAAGTACTTATTTTTACATTTCCTCAAGGCCCATATTAATACATACAATACTAGAAGAAAAAACATACTACAAACGACTTGGCTCCCACTACACACCACTCCATTAAGAGTAGCATAGCCAAAAATGCGCCATCACGCCCCCACATCTTGCCTAACACCAATACCACGACACTTCTCCCCACGGAGAGGATATGTGGGTAATTTAGTCTAGTTAGCGGCTAATTGTCCCGACTCGCCCCAGTTTGCTATTGTACGGTGATTTATCAGTTTTTGGGGCATTTTTGTATGAAGGGAGGATGTTGTAAGTAAACTGTGGTAGGGGATTTTTTTAGAGTGGTGTTCATCTGTGATCTGTGCTAATACATAGGTATTACGAAACTGGAGAATTGTTCGTTCACGCTAAAGTTTTTTCGAGCGGGCTAATTTCAGGAACTATTGAATTGATTTGAAGAAATATTCAGTGTTAGATACTAAACCCATTTATCGATTTAGACTTTAGACTGTTTTTTATATGGGTGTACGAATAGTTTCTATAGAATGCGGTTGAGATTGCTGGTGTTTTTTTTTTATAAATGTGTCTAACATTATTTTACTACCGTGAAATATATTTATTGTAGCTTACAATATACGCCATGTAATTTTATAGGTCTTATTCTAAGTCACCTTATTTTAAATTGCCAGATTCCATCGACAATGAAACTTAACTTAAACTTCATCAAAATATACACATAGTTCCAGATTCCATTGAAAATATAACTGAATAAAATATGTAGGTCTGTAGTTCAACTGCTCTTTTTCTTAAATTCTCCAAAGACTTCAGAATGCGCAAAAGACCGTACAAAATATGGAAGATATAAGTAGTAAGTACATTAACAACTACTTGACACTTTAGGCTTATCTGTCATCTTCACAGCCATGTTTATTGAGGACAGCTGAAGAGTACAGGTTAGGCCACACTGAGAGAATAGCGATAGGAAAATATTACTCTAGCAAAAAAATATCATCTGCCTGGTCTTTGCTCAACTATGTTGAGGTCGGCTTCCAGTCTAACAGGAGTACCAGTGTTTTACAAGGAGCGACTGCCTATCTGACCTTCTCAACTCAGTTGTCTGGTCAACCCAATACCTTTAGCTCTAGGTAAATTAAAATAGGTAGTTAATTACTGTATAATGAAGTCCTCTGATGACGTTTTTATGTCTGTTCGCAGTTAACTTAAGAATAATAATTTAATTAACTGTTGTTTAAAAATATTAGGGTTTACTGCAAATAACTGCAATTGTTGCGTAAGTACAATGATTTCAAATATGTTGTCGCACTTAGCTCTTTTTAAACGGTTTTATTTTACCTTTACCTATATTTTTTATGCCTAGAGCATTTTTTATTAACCGAAACTGCCGTAAGCAAGAATATAAGTATATGCTAAGTCTGCCAGTTTCAGAAATCCGTCGCTTCGCATTCAATACAACACAAACCTTACCCCTTATGTATAATTATTGACAATATACTCATTCTTACGTCATTATTATGTAAAATACTAGCCTTAAGCTGAAATGTGAAGCTCGCAAGCATCTGTATACAAGTGATGTATGGAAGAATAGTTGCGTGAACAAGACTAGTTATTGCCTACGGCTCTGCCTGTTTTTGCACTCGGGGATAACGCAAATTTCCATTATGGATGGTAGGTCAACGGTAATTTTATTGAAGTTTGACACTAGTCAATCGCCTTTATCTCAATTACTGTGGTCGGCGTAGTATGCTTTCTCCTTCCATACTCTTCTATCTGCCGTCATCACGCAAGTAACTTTTTTTCTAGCCATATCGAATTTTACACAATACATCTATCGTTTCTTTGGTTATGGTTATCCATCCCCTCTATCCATCAACATTCATGCTCAAATATACACTACCTACACGACCGGGATCAGAAACTGGACCGACTTTTAAGCTCTCTCTGATGCACGGGTGTATGAGTCACCAACTTTCAGACTACGGGCTGCTTCCTACAAAGGAATTTTGGCCCGACCCGATGATCCAACCTGAAACCCCGGGCATAGCAGTCGCTCTATACAACTATTAGACTCGGGGGAAGGAAAAGACAGATGACAACTTTATTTTATTAATTGTCAGCATCTATATTTTCTTGTATATTTTCCTCAACAACTTACCAACGAGTCCCACAAGTTTATTCCACTTACCACCTGAAGCTACCACCCTATACATAATAGGTATAACCACATAATGATTTGCACACCGTGCCTTATCGCGCCGCGGCGACCGCGCTCGACAAATAACAATTTATATGTTAATAATTCGGGTTTTACGACCGGGTGGATGCGGATAGTGACAGGAGGAACCTAACTGATATTTTTTTGTGTTCTTTTTTTAAATATTTTTTGTAATGGTGTTGAAATTTTGATGGCGGAGTTCTGGGTAGTAACTCGATAGTCATATCGACGTTGTGGCCTAGTGGGTAAAGAACCAACCACTCAAGTATTTGAGTGTCGGTTCGATTTCAGGTCAGGTAAGTACTAATGCAACTTTTCTAAGTTTGTATGTACTTTCTAAGTATATCTTGGACACCAATGACTGTGTTTCGGAGGGCACGTTAAACATTAGGTCCCTGTTGTCATTGAAAATATTTGGTAGTCGTTACGGGTAGTCAAAAGCCAGTTTGACAACCAGTCTAACCAAGGGAAATTGGATTGCCCGGGTAACTGGGTTGAGGAGGTCAAATAGGCAATCGCTTCTTGCATAAACACTGGTACTCAGCTGCATCCGGTTAGACTTGAAGCCGACCCCGACATAGTTGGGAAAAGGCTCGGGAGATGATAATCATAGATATTGCAAAAAATCTAGTACGCTGATACTATCAGAAATTCAGATATGTACCTGTCAAACTTTTCGTGATTCCAAGAAAATTAAGTTATTTTGCTATAATCCCCACCATGTAACTTAAATGAATAATATCATAGCAGAATTACCACATTGCAAGAGTAGCAATGTAATACAATTTATCCGCATGATTAAAACCTTAAAGACTTATGGACACACTCAGAGACATTTAATGGTTAGGTACTTAAGCCGTTTTTTAGTGCAGAATTTCTATGAGAATCTGTCACTGAGGAGTGACTTATACTTAAGTTATCATATGTCTCTGAGTGCGGGGGTTATTTACTAATCACTATATTCTCATGCAAGTAACACATATGTTAACTAATGCCTATTATTTTCACGCCATTAGTTTTCTAATGAGTATTCATTTATTTACTTACGTTATGAATACATAGGTGCCTACCTAATCGTTTTGTAAAATTGTTTTTTTGCTTGACTAATAAGGATGTTTAAGGTACTGTAGTACAAGTTTAATACCTTCGCTAGTTTACGTTATTTACGTATGTTCTTTTAGGGTCTAGTAGACGATAGGCGATGCCTAGAGGTGAAACATTGGCCAAAGGAATATAGAGGTATTTATGTCAACTTTTTTTTGCATGAGGTGTTTACATTTATTAGTTTAATCATATTTAGACTTCAATAAAAAAAAAACTATTCAGTTAAACTTATCTATACTAATATTATAAAGAGGAAAACTTTGTTTGTTTGTTTGGTTGTAATGAATAGGCTCAAAAACTACTGGACCGTTTTTAAAAATTCTTTCACCATTCGAAAGCTACATTATCCACGAATAACATAGGCTATATTTTATCCCGGTTCGGGCAGTAGTTACCACGGGACGCGGGTGAAACCGCGGGAAAACGGTTAGTCTTTATATACAACTTAAAACTAATAATAATTACAAAATCACATCAAAAAACTCCTCCTCATCGCTGCCCACCGGGAGTGTACCCAAGAGGCTGGCAGCATTGCCACGTCGGATGGCAATGCTTAATTTTTGACCAAAATATAAACCAGCCTTTGAGTCACTTGAAGTGTCAGCAAGTCGCTTTGCCAACCATATCAAAATGTTCGGAGAAAGCCCAAACCAGTAAGAACCGTGCGGAAGGATCGAGCAGAAAATCCGCTAGCGCAAAAATTGTCTACTAACTAGATAGATAGTAATCTAGACACACGGCAGTGTGTCCGCCAAGTTCGAGCAAAAAAAGCGACACACCGGCCGTGGGTTATATTACACGAACCATTTCGGGCCAAATTCGACCCCCCTGTAACTCAAAATCTATTTTGTTCACGCATATCAAATTTCAAGTATCTGTTGAGACCCCCTCACTTATCTAAAATACAAAATTTCATTAATATACCTATTGTAGGTCTTGAGATATTGACGTCAGAAAATCGCTATTTTTACTATACACTCACTGACTGACTGACTGACTGACTGACTCACTCATCAAAAACCTAGACCACTTCCAATGGTCGTATTGACTTGAAATTTGGCATGGAGGTAGGTCTTTATGTCAAGGTAAAGGGAAAAATCTGAAAATGGTCAAGTGTGAGTCGGTTTTAAAATAATGAAGGTGTTTTATACCTCTAAGGAACTAAAACGAACTAAATTTATCTATATTTATATAATGTATCTTCGAATGGTCGTACCGATCTGAAATTCGTTACAAAGGTTTGTATTTAGTCAAAGTAAAGTAAAAATCTGAAAACGGCCAAGTGTGAGTCACTTTCGAAAATAACGAATGTGTAACTTTGATCCACAAACATAATATATGATAACATGTCATGTCAGTCAGTTGGTAAATCTAGTTCATTTCTTTGTAAGAAGCGTGCATATTAAAAATCTGAAAGATAGAATAAATGAGTCATTTCCTTAACTAACTTAGTCATATGAAAAACCATTGTCTGTAAAGTCGTTTTACTGACGATAGTTGAACGTGACAACGTGAGTAGCTGCCGATTGTGCCTCTTTGTCGCTCGCTGCGTGCTCTCGCTTGCACTTCAAGCCTTAAACGGAACGCCTCAGAGCGAGGTAACGCCGCATGAGTCATGTTTTTTCGTGCGTGCAGCCGGCTCCATCGATTTATAAGACGTTGTCACGTCAAAAAATAAAATAAACAACCTTACAAAATAAATGATATCCCACCCAAAACATAAATGTGAAAGACTGCCAAGTTCGATAATATGGGAACGCTTCGCCTATAAAAGAAGTGAGATCTGAATAAGTACCAAGTTCCATACACATACCTCAGTTAAAAATAGTTACTTTTTAATGATGTTACTTGGCAAGTTTTAATAGAAAATTAAATACTTGATTCATTGCATTTAGTAGGTTTATAACAAGGTGTGTGAAAACTTGCCAAGTAGCATCATTAAAAAGTAACTATTTTTAACTGAGGTATGTGTATGGAACTTGGTACTTATTCAGATCTCACTTCTTTTATAGGCGAAGCGTTCCCATATTATCGAACTTGGCAGTCTTTCACATTTATGTTTTGGGTGGGTTAAGTATACTTTATTAAGTACACCAATTTTTACATGTTTCACGCTAAGAGCCATAATCAATTATCATCCAGCGATTTGTAGACATTTCAAAAGGCAAGTGTCAAAATTGCGCTAATTATAGTCTAGGTACGATAAAAGTAAATAAAAAGTATTAATTCCAGAAGCAGTCGTAACAAAATAAAAATTACTTATGTAGGTACACTGTCAACAGCCAAGAAAAATACAAAATACAAAAGAAAAACGAAACATTTCATTACCCATTAAATGGCTAACAAAAATAAACACGAGCGCACGCAATTAAGCGTAAATATAACATTTTATTACAACACATAAATACGTAATATTCGCTCTTAAAAATATGGTGTAACAATATAAGAGATGACAGATGCGCCTAATGTGGCAGCCATGTTGCCCGACCAATGACAACGCGTAACTTTTTTCATAGCAACGGCAGCTGCGATATTCGTCCAACTAACCGACCTTATTGGTCATTTTTGAAATAAAGTGAGGCAGGGATGTTCTAAGGGTAGTTTTTTTCACACAAAAATGATGATGTTATTTTTCGAAAAGGAATTGGATTTTCGTAATGAGGTTGCGAGATAGAATTTTGATGGCTGTTTTTTTAGATAGAATTTTAAATTGAGTTTTTTTTTGTTGTAAAAGATGGATTCTTAAGATTCTGTTGGCGTGTATTTAATAGGTTTTTATAGTTTTTGAAGGCGTTATGTTGCGTTATGGGGGGTTTTTAATAATGTTATGTTATTCTAGTTATTTGCTATCCGTTAGTTAATAAATTTTACCTACATTTACGTAAGTATACTTAGCTATTTTTTGCGTACTCAGGTACAGTTATTTTTAATTGTTCTTGGAGTAACATTTGTTCACATTTTTATGCAAAAATTAACTGTTAAAAGGGATGGGTAAGTAATTTATTTGTTATAAATGTAGATGTATCTATAGAACAAATTAAGTACGTACCCTACAGAATATTTGATTATGTTTTATTATTGTTTAAGTCTAGATAACGAAGATGTAGGTAAAGTACAAATGGAATTTTTTTTCGTAATACAGTAAGTTCCATTAAATGCCGTTTTTCAATAATCAGTCTGTTAACTTCTATCTGAGGAATAAATATAGCTGTTTGACATTTTCTTACCATGGCATGAATATTACCTGAAAAACAGTAACTACTTATCTACTCAGTACAGTCCCGTCGCGTCCACGAAATATTAAAAATCTACTGAACAGATTTACATAGTTTTGAAAAATATTTCAGGAACACCCTAAAAAATCTTTCCAATAAGCATAAAATTAATCAGTCTCTTTTTATCTCACGAACACCTTATTTAAATACTTCTGAACGTAAAATTGTTTAACTTTTAAACCAAATGTTTAAGTTTACGGTTCATAAAAGCTTGGTTTAAAACTTTATGGTCGCGATGGATATCTAAAAGTATAGGAAATTCATTATTATGAATTATTCATTAAATTGTATCTAGTGAATGAGATTCGAAATCTTGGCGTTTTTATTTTATTTGTTGTAATTAAAACATACCTATGTATTGAAATTCTAAGCTGTTCGAATAAAAATGTGTGTGTAATGTAAGTTAATATCATAACAAAGTATTGTATTTTTTAATTAATTTATTCATTACGTAAATAAATATGAAATAATAAAAATTGCTCCCCGTCGCTGTACCTAGACTTTAGCAATACCCAAGGTAAATAAGAATAGATCTGTGACCGTAATACCCACAGTAAAAGGCTGTTTAATAACTTATTTCGCTGCTTATAAAATTGATTAACAACATTCACAACCCTTTCAAAGAAAACGAAATATTAAAAACATAGTCAATCTTTTTAAAAAGTTATAAAAAACGTTTTGACAAAAAGCTCTTCCATGAATAATACCCCATTTTTTCATAAGCCTAGTTAAACACTTCATTTTGTTCACCTATAAAGTAAATAAACAAATACCTATTTACCTGAACCTAGTACAAAATACCACCTGAATCTATTGCTTACAAAACTAACTAAGGAAACCATAAATTGAACTCTTCAACGCATCGCGTGCAACAGACAGACAACTTGCATGCATATGCATAGAGACATACATAGGTACATATGTACATGCATGCATGTAGATAGATACGGTAGCTTAAGGAATTAAAAAATATATATTGTACCTAGGATATGGAATAAAGATTAAGTAGATGATTAATCTATTAGTAAGTACTTATATTGAATTTGTTAATTAAGAAAAGAGTTAATTATGCCGAACTAACTGTCTTCTCGCGGTTTCACCCGGTAGGAACTAAGGTAAACGCGGGTGAAGTCGTCGTGCCCCAATAGTCGTCAATTAATCTTAAAACTTTTATTATTATTTTCTACTGAACTTAAAATGGGCCGGTTTATATATCAACATATTCTTGATAATATATTGCACAATTGAAATAACAAAACGGGGTTTTAACAGTCACGGCTTCTAAGATATGTTATTTCAAACGTGTGTGCCCTAACAAAATCGTTTTTTCGTGAAGTTCAGCTGTCAAAAGTGAAGCTCAGCACGTGGTTTTGTGTTTTGATTTACATAACTCCAGTGGGGTCTGTGGTATGTTTCTTTGTTTAATTAGATAGTTAAGTTTATTTGCTAGCGATGTAATATGCAATTTGGAATATTTTTAACATAGAAGATATATTTTTTTAATGTGACATCTATTGGTACTTCAAAACTCCCATTTGACCCAAAACCCGTCAATTTTACAATTATTATGACGACTACTGGGACATGCTCAAAAGTTCCACCTAAACTCGTCATAATGAGGATATTTTGTGTTTTACAGTACAAAATGCGAATAAATACCTAATATCGGGACTTTTACAAAATTGATAACTGTCTAGAACAAACATATTTAAGGTTAAGACTACATTTGTTCATAAAACTGCGTTTCTTTTAAGCTTTTTCTTAGGGGTAAATTTTACTCTGCTGGTTCTAGATGCACATTCATGTTATTCGATTCAATTAATATGTTTGTTAATGGTTAAATCCCCTGTTTTCTATAAGTATGCACTTTCTATGAGTGTTTTTTTTTTCAGGTATATATTGGCCGCTGTAGGCCTCCGCCATTTGATTAAGATCTTTGGGTACAAGTAGGTCTAGCACTAGCCTTTGTTTCTACTACGTTTGGATTACAATTTGTGGCAAACAAAAATTTACTGTTCTTACACTATGCTTTTTGTTCGAAATAACTGCATTTCGTCACGCGTATTGCACCGCGTCTTCCTAACGTGCCTTAATAGCGCCTGTATAAAAATTATGTCATTCAACTAGTTTTGACGCAAAAATATTAAAAATTAGTTTTAAAACTAAAATTACATAGCTTCCATCGCTGTCACTTCTTTGCTTGTCGTATTCGATATTGATGGGTAAAGAGTAATCTTAAGTAAGATTTTTTTATTTAAAATTGTCTGTATTTAGTGATTGCATGATCGTAATTTTAATAGCAGATCATGACTGAAAGAAACTACAAGCAAGAGGGCCTTTTAAAAGTCATAAAAGCTGTAAATCAAGGGACCACACACAACTTCAGATGCAGCAAAAAAAAATTATTATATATTTTTAAGACAACTTTAATGAAATGGTGACACAAAACCGACGAATATCCCTGTACACATATACTATAGAAATGAACCTAAGGACAATCTCCGGTTCTGTGCTAAAGTATTGCTAACTATGGAGGAAAACTACTTGGGCTATTGCATTGCGAGGGATGTTAGTGGATTAGGATAAAGGAAACTAAAGGAACTATGGCACCCGGAAAAAAGTCGTGGTGGCCTGGTGGGCCAAGAATCAACCTCTCAAGTATGAGGGCGCGGGTTCGATTCCAGGTCAGGCAAATACCAAAGCAACTTTTCTCAGTTTGTATGTACTTTCTAAGTATATCCTGCAATGACACCAATGACTGTGTTTCGGATGGCACGTTAAACTGTAGGTCCCGGCTAACCTTGAACATCCTTGGCAGTCGTTACGGGTAGTCAAAAGCCAGTAAGTCTCACACCAGTCTAACCAAGGGGTATTGGGTTGCCTGGGTTACTGGGTTAAGGAGGTCAGATAGGCAGTCGCTTCTTGTAAAGTACTGGTACTCGGCTGAATCCGGTTAGGCTGGAAGCCGACCCCAACATAGTTGGGCAAAAAGGGTCGGAGGATGATGATGATAGGAACTATGGCACTTGCCGATGACAATGTATAAAATACATGTTAAAATGGCAGGTGGAGACTCGCCACCTCACTTAATGGGCCCCCGGGAATCAGTTGCTAAATCGCAACAAGAGGGCAACAGGTACATGAGCGGCTGAAGGGTGAGGATACCTCGGCGGACTTTAAACGCAGATCACGCGCTTCCTGTGAGTCCAGCATCACCGGCCCACTCGCCACTTCGGCGGCACTTCGGGCTGCTAACCCTGCTCTAGCGACTCCACTCTGGTCGGCCAATGAAGGCAAGCCAAGAGGCGGGAGACCTTCACTCCGGCAGGCCGGAGATGGGGGACAGTAGGTATACCCTCCCCGGAGCACTCGGATATATAGCCCCGCGGGGTCGCTTCTCCCCGTCATCCACCTCAGATAAGCCCTGTGGGGCTTATTAGATGTTATTATTATTGAGTTTGAACGGTTAGTTGTACCTAGTCATATTTTATTTTTTGATTGATACCTTTAAGACAGCAGATAGTTTAAACTGTCTATAGAGATTTTAGCAAATGGTACATTAAAAATCTTTGCCTTTATTTTAGTATGGATCTGCCTTATGGCTAAATAATCGTTACTGGTCCCGGCTGTCATTTGAACATCTTTCGCAGTCGTTACGGGTAACCATTAGTCAAAAAGTGCGACAACTATAATAGTCTTCCAAAAGGGTATGGCTTATCGGGTTGCCCGGGTAACAGGACTGTAATATTAACTGTTTCAAACAATCCCGCTACATAATATGTATATTAAAAAGTACCAAAGACGGTTTTTAAAACAATGCATTATTATCCCCAATAAACTTATTGCAAATAATCATCAAGCAATATGTTTAATTAATTTTATGATTTCAAAACGAATCGCCAAGGACCAATAATCAAATAATTTCAATTAACTCAAATAAAACAATCGCTTGCAACCATTAAATTATTAATTTTACATACCCACGTAAAAAACTGTATAAAAGCAGAATAAAAATAAATAAAAAGCTAAAGGAACCATAAACAATACACTTTATAGTTATCAATTAACCAATTATTGTCGCTGGACGCGCTTGTAAAAAAATAAAAAAGGTCAGTATTGAAAAAAGGATTTAATCAGTGGTTTAACCAATGGTGTATATTCCTGTTCATTAACGATGGTATTAAAATTTACTTTTTACGTTTCTTAAAGGTACTCGTTTTATGAGAATTTTATGAAAGGGAGAATAAAGGTACTGGTACATACTGTAGACTAATTTTATGAAAGCAAGGCAGAATAAAGCAGACTACAAATTAAACAGTCGACTGACAGTTTGACCCGATTATTGGCAATTTTTTAAAAGAAAATCTTGATTCCAATCAAAGTTTTCAGTCAGTCTGATACCGGCTAACCGGCTAAATACCTGATCTATGTAATGTGCGTACTACCATTCATCTTCATACTGATTTATGAGCCCAAACAAACTATCGGCCGACTAAAAGTTTGCTGTGTGTGTAGGTATTCTAAAGGGTAGTCAGGTAGCCTAGCTTGTAGATGTTTTTATGAGATTTTATCTGAGAAAACTAATTAGTTATTTACGGCTAATTGAGAATCGAGGCAGATTCACTTGGAAAATATCAATGTTTATCGAGTAAGAGTAGGTAAGTAAGACCTATCTTTAGGTACCTATCTTCTGAAGTTCTGACAAGTTAGAACATAATTATTTTACTTACTTTAGTGAATTAATCGCAGCCCGTAGAATCTACTTTCTGTAAGTACCTACCTGGATAAAACCGGGGCTAGTGTAGCTTCCTAATAAGTAGAGTCATCATCATCCTCCGAGCCTTTTTCCCAAACTATTTTGCTTCCAGCCTCCAGGCTTCCAGTCTAACCAGATGCAGCTGAGTACCAGTGCTTAACAAGGAGCGACTGCCTATCTGACCTCCTCAACCCAGTTACCCGGGCAACCCAATACCCCTTGGTTAGACTGGTGTCAGACTTACTGGCTTCTGACTACCCGTAACGACTGCCAAGGATGTTCAATGACAGCCGGGACCTACAGTTTAACGTGCCATCCTTGTATATACGTATATATATTTACAATACATAGGTTATAGGTATTATGATATTGACCACTTGAGACGGCGGTAATCTCAAAGTGGATTAATCTGGTCAGAATATGCTAATTAATACAATATTAAATCTAGATATTTATGTTATATTTATTGAACTGGTTTTATTTTGCATATTCGGTGAAGGTGACAATCTTATATTGCTGTCTCGTTTCTGTAAATGATAATATCTTGTTTTGGTATATGCAGGTGGAAACTTCATCTACCTACTTAAGTATTTTTTACCCTACTGCCAAGAGGGATTATTGTTTCTTTTCATTCTCTTCACCATCTTCTTCATTGCCTTACTATATTATAAATATGAAAGTAACTGCCCAGAGGATTTACTTCCCGCGGCCAAATAAAAAGGCGCTTTCTAAGGATCTAGATCTGTTTGTATGGAAAATTTCGGCTCAATCGAATCAGTCCTTTCAGCGTGAAAGCGTAAGAAACAAACTCACTTGAGTATTTCGCTTCAAAATCATTCTTAAGAATTAAATAACTACTAACAAAACACACATATTTAAACTGAAAACGCTACATAAAACTTCACAACTTAAACCACTAATTTCACTCACCGGACCCCAACAAACTTGGAAAAACACTTCATCTCAAAAACCTTAACACTAACAAAATAAATCTATCCAATAAGTGAATAATCCAACAACAAGCATAATTGAATACGAAAGGGCGGCAACTAAAAAAATCGCGCGCAACAAAAAGTCGGCCAACAATGGGACAACAGTCGCGACACAAATTGCGCGACAATTTACATAGAGAAGTGACAACAAGGGCTTGCGACATTTGTTACGGGGCCCATTGTGTGGAAGAGTATTATATCCAAGGGGTTTTAGGGGCCCGTATTGTTAAACGTACTTTTTTCTTACAATATTATAAATGCGAGAGTAACTCTGTCTTTCTGGTTTTCACGCTAAAACTACTAAAATTTTAATGGGTATATATATACGTAATTATATGAAGCCTGATAAAGAATATAGGCTACATTGTATCCGGATGCGGTAAGTAGACATCTAAAATTCGCAATACATATCTGAAAAATGTAAAAATATTTTAATATTTTCAAATGTAAGTTTCAAGTGCAAAATAATATGTTTATTTTAAAATAATCAACATAAAAACGGGTTTGGTACGATATACTCGGGTGCGGTAAGATTGCTTTCATGTACTTGGATCTAATAAAACTAAATAATTTATTTGTTTGTTTGCTTGAGTGCGCTTATCTTAGAAACTACTGGACCGATTTAAACATCAAGTTCTAGATAACCCATTTATAGAGGCAAGCTATATGTATACATGCTGCAAGAAATTATGCCGATTATCGGCTACGGCGGCTGTTCTCATATAAGGAGATTACCCAACAGCGCAGGACATATTATAGTGCACAAGCATTTGCTTGGACACAAGTGCACTCACTATTCCTTCACTCTCATAGCGTGATGGGACGGCAATCCGACACCACCGGAGAGAGATCAGGCTTCGAGAAATAATATACGGAACCCACGGTCCCAATACAAGAAACAGGCTGCCCATATTTTTTTACACCTTATTTATATTTATAAAACTACGTATTTGGTACAAACTAACAAGATGTTCGTGTCAAACATGCCGCCTAAATAATGCCGCCATGTTTTTCCATAGACAATCTTCCCACTTTCTTTTCGGCAAATGCGTTCGTCGTTCAGCCTGCGGTAGATCGCTGTAGATAGTATGTAATCTCTTTTTTGTTGTTACACTTTGAAATTGTGATTAAATTTGACGGAAAATTGATATTTTGATGGGATTTAAGTTAGTAATAATTGGATACTTTGGTTCTTAGTTCAAGTGTTCGAGTTATTTCATGGTAAGCCGCAGTGACATAGGATTACGTGGTTTTAAATACAAAAAAATCACAAAGGAGGTTGAGGGCTTATGGCGGTGTAATTTTAATCTGGTTATGCAAACCTTTTTGGTACTTTTCAATAGAGTGTGATGTGAATTGTTAGCATTTTAACGAACGTATCTTTAAGGTTTAAGAAATCAAGATTATTAATTTATTAAATACTTTTTGTACATTGTACAACGGCGAGCTTAACCCGTTAGACGTTTTCTATTAGTCTACCTTTAGGTGTTGGAGAAATAGCTGTGGTAGGTAAGATTACCTATGTTTTCAGTTAACAGTTATGTTCAAAAGAAAGCAATTACGTACCTAGCAATCTATACATTGTCTTGCAACAAGATTGTCCAATCCTAGAACCTTAATATTTCACATTTATTATTATATTTGTTACCAAGACTTACGAGAATCCAATAAAAGCCGTCAATATCCAAAGGAGAACTTAGTCAGCGAATACATCCAATAAACGCCTTTGCCCATTTGCAGAAAAAAAAAAACTTTGTCATAGACAAACCGCGGCGTTGGCAACATATGGCGCGTCCAATATGGCGTCTTTTTATTGCTTTCCAAGATTATTACTGAATATGTTTTCTTTGTTGTTATTCTTGTGGTTTTACTATGTGTTTTACGATCATGATTATTTACTGACAATGGTTATATTAATTGGTTGGGACTTTTGTTAATAATGTTTTTACTTTGAGGCTCGATCTTTTGGTTCCAGCCCCGACGTCCATTTCTAGATTCTAACAGTAAATGCAACAATCAAGTCTTGTTAAGAGTACCTGCACATTTTTGGTCGGCCGATAGTTTGTTTGGACTGACAAATCAGTATGAAAAGAATGGTAGTTACTGTTACAGCCTTTTTATCGCCCCACTTACTTACTTACACGATTGAGCATTAATCACCTCACTTGCTCAATGCGGGTTTATGATTTCAGACTATATAGTCCAGGTTTCCTCAAGATGTTTCCCTTCACCTTTTTTATCAGCCATTTGTGTAGTACTACGTAAATTATAAAGATCACGTATTTAACTGAAAATTAAGAGTGGCGAAAAACTTGTGCCGGCCATAAATCATAGCTTTAGAGGGTAGAGTTGTTTAAAACACAGAATCCTTTCAGTTAGATGCAATTAGCATACAATTTTCCTTTTTAATACCCACAGATCCTTCTTCTTTTCAATAACAGGTCACTTCTAAAATCTACCACAAATCTTCTTCGGCTAAACAAATGTTGGTACGACGCGAACAGAAGACTGCGTGTGATCATGATTAGCATTCAATACGTGTTTCACCCTCCTTGTATTAACAATCACTGCCACACCTCGGTGAGTGGGGGGTGGGGTGAGGGATGAGAGGATAGCGGAAAAGTCGACAATTATCTTACCTTTTTCCCAACGACATAAAAATGATGAATCATCATCTGCCAAGCCTTTTCCCAACTATTTTGGGTCAGCATCCAGTCTAGCCGAATGCGGCTGTGTATCAGTGTTTTACAAGGAGCGACTGCCCCATCTGACCTCCTCAATACAGTTACCCGGGCAACCCGATACCCCTTGGTAAGAAAAGAACTGTTTACATTGGAACGTGAAAATTCATTAAATAGTTGTTTTTAGGAAATTGCTGAAAGTATGTACCTATATGTTGTCGGTAAAATTGCGCCCGTTTCATTGAGTTTTTATATGTCAATGGTCTTATTAGGCCAAATTTTTCATCTAGACAACCTACCTTGCCTAGCTTATTTGCAGCTGAATACCAGCCACATGAAGCAACTGCTTAGGCTGATTATTATCTATCTTTACTGATATTACAAAGCTGGTTGATTTTGTGAGATGATTAAATATGCCGATCTCAGGACCCAGTGGTCCAATTAGAAAAATCTTTCAATGTTATATTATGCCGAATTATCTCGGTACGCGAAGAAGTTCCTTTGGAATGCGGGTGAATTTACTGGTGAAAGTAATTATGCTAACTTTAGCCAGTGGTTTCACAAGCGTCCAGCAGAAAATACTCCGCACACACGGATAAAAAGTAGCCTATAACCTTCCACGATAAATAGGCTATCTAACATTGAAAGACAAAAACGCTCGTTCTCACCACAAGAGCAAGCGACTCGCTACCTCCGACCCCTTAGACCAGCTCCCCCAAAATCCATTACCACAGGGGTCTGGGGGTGAAAATTCGTAAACAGCCCCCTCGCAAGGGTAGCTTTGTTTACTCCAAGCTCACTGTTTACACTTCTGCGTGTTATACATGTTTCATGTCATAGGGGATGATTTTGTGTTACCTACACACCATTTTTGGTGGGTATTAAGGCCTATTTTTTACACGCTTATATTAGGTTCACTTGTAACTAGGTATGTATGTTTTCGATAGTCATGTAAGGCCTATTTTGTAGTCCTAAAAGGCCTTTTTTATAAGGTATGCTAATAAGGCCTAGTTTTCGTAAGGTAGTCTTATAAATGCGAAAGCGGTGTGCATCCCTGGTGAGTAGGGTGCGGGTCAGCTCCAACAGTGTCCTAAATATGATAGCTGATAAGGCTGGATTGCTTTTATATAAATCGCTGTTGCGCTATTTCTTACGGGATGGCACATAAATAACTTTATTGGTGTATATTTTTGTTTTTTTTTTTAACTAACACAAAATTAAGATTTTTACTAACATTATGAGTCATGTTACTTGAATAAATAAATTTTCTATTTTCCATTCTATAAAGCCTATTTTGTAAGGGTTGTATAATAAGGCCTGTTTTCTTTGTGTAGGTAAGTATGGGTGTAGGTGTGGTTAGATGATAAATGGTGGACGAGTGAATTGAATAGGGGTTTAAAAAAAATATTGTGTTTTTTAGCTGTTTAGGGATAGAAATTGGTGTTCTAGTTCAAGTAAGACATGTGAAATATCTTTAAAATAAATATTAATTGTCCTGATTTTATATATTAAACCAAGATAGATACCTATGTATTTACTTTAAGTAAAACTAGATTTGACTCGCGATTCCACACACAAATACTGACACTTATGTACCTATAATCTATAGGTATTACAAAATTATTTTCATAGTTTTCAATTCACCTACTCTCTTTCCATTAAAATTTCTAAAAACGCCCTCCTCACATTTTCAAAGAATAATAACCAAAAATACGATCACAATATCAATTTAGTGGTATGTTAACACGAGGATATCACAAAACAAAATGCTTATAACAACTTGGAGAGGGTGATGAAACCAACCCCTAATATAGGGCTGTCACCATGACAGCGATTTGAGCGGGAAATCTCGAACTGTCAATTGAATTTTAATAATGTGTATAAAAGTTTTTTAATTAAAAATCATAATTATTTTGTGATTAAAAATCTTATAAATATCGTGGAAATTACCGATCCATATATTTTTTTAAATCATGTACAAAACTTCATCTAATTTTCAATAATATAAACTTACTATGGGGCTAACCGACCGTGTGTGAAAAGGTGTCCCGACATTATTATTAAAAAAAAACAGCTAGATAATTTCTGCCTTAAAAAAAGCCCGATTTTCATGAATCAACTCCATCTGTAAGAAGCAGCATGAAAATCCTTTCAGGAGTTTTGAGTATATTATACGAATAGATACAGCTGACTTTATTTTAAATAGGTATTTACTTATTCAATAATTAATACCATATTACATTGTTTCTTACACTCTTACCTAATTTTAGAAATGCAATTTAAAATTATTTAATACACCGCCTAATACCTATTAACTAAACTTCTATTACATCACAAGTTTATCCAAAAATAAGTGCACCCCTATAAATTCTTCCGAATCACCCCATTTGTACTGAACCCATAAACAGATTATTGCTAAGAGGCTGTGGTTTGTTCATAAAGGGGAAGATAATACATAATACATACAATAATTGTTTTATGACACCCTCGGGATAAACCATTTACGTTTATTTATAACTGATTGTTGAGAAAGAGGAGTCGTGAAGAACCTCTCGAGTATTAGGGTGTGGGTTCAATTCTAGGTCAGGCAAGTACCAATGCAACTTTTCTAAGTTTGTATGTACTTTCTGAGTATATCTTAGACACCGATGATTGTGTTTCGGATGGCACGTTAAACTGTAGGTCCCGGCTGTCATTGAACATCCTTGGCAGTCGTTACGGTTACGGGTAGTCAGAAGCCAGTAAATCTGACACCAGTCTAACCAAGGGGTATTGGGTTGCCCGGATAAATGGGTTGATGGGGTCAGATAGGCAGTCGCTCCTTGTAAAGCACTGGTACTCAGCTACATCTGGTTAGACTGGAAGCCGACCCCAACGTAGTTAGGAAAAGGCTAGATAGATGATGAATAAAATTATTGTTTAAAATGTAGAGCTCATAGCGCACTGTTCGGTCGATCAGAAAAGCAAGATGCCTATTGCCTAGCCTATGTAAAATACGTTTAACATTTTAAGTTTTTAAACACGATTGTCTAAATTATTTATTCTTTGTACCTTTCAGTCTATGCCTACAGCAAATTTTGTCTAAACCGATTCACCCGTTTCGCCTAATTAAGCATGGCAAACACACTACTAACTTCTTACACTCCATTTAAATATTGGTAAGAATAGCAACCGTCTCAAGTATACATCGAAAAAAATTAAACAATAACAACTTACAAACAAAAGTATTACCGCATTAACATTTTAAAACCACAGCCGTATTACCGCAATAAAAAAATAAAATATCATCTTCGTTTTTTTTCTCTGGTAACACCGGTAGTGTTTATTCAAGACACTCAGTCAAAAGGCTGTACCGAGTTGTCATTGTCTGTTGACAATTGGCGCGAAAAAAAATTACAAAGATTTGTTTATGGTTGCTTGCGCACGCGACAAGTATTATACGACTAATTTAAGTAGGACTGTGCTGTAGTTTAGTTTGTGTTAAGATAGAGGTCTTGTTAAACTGGTTGGCTAATGACCATTTTAATTTGAGCTGTCTTTTTAAGTATTTACTGGATAGATAAAGGTCTTGTTTAAATAGCTTTGTGAAGACACCACTTTTTGAAGTAGGTATTTGCTTATGTTGAAAGATCTTCATTTTCACCGATTTTGGAAAGTCCTTAAAAAAAATTACTTGTGAAATATTTTCATTTTTGCATTTGATGGATGTATTCTAACTAACTAATATTGTAAATTCCTTGGTAGCTGAGTCCGCCTATTTATGTCATTTTTTATTTTAAAAAATTGAATTTGAAAATTCTTATGGACATCACGGTCTCTTGTATTCAGAAGAACCTCCAAAAACCAAAAAGACTTTTGCCATTTTAATCAAATCTTAAGGCATTATAAATAAACAAGTACGTCCCTCTTGATGTCTTTTCAAATAATTACGCTGAGTTCCACCATTTAACTACACATGCGATAACCGAACCATTTTCAGCTGTCAAATCGCCGATGTGACCAATGGTCGGCAAGTATACGGCTGGTTATGGTTTTGATATCACTATACTTAAACTCAACGTTGAAACTTTTTTTTCAGGTAAACGATTTGAAAGCTTTTAATGCGTAAGTCAAAATTTTGTTCAAAGCAAAGAAAAGCTTGTTTTTAATTGTTTTCAAACAATACAAAATTGTAAGTTTTTTTGTAGTATTCATTACTGGTCAGTTTTGCGGTCAACAGCTGATGGTTTAACGTACAGATATTTTTTTTTTATATATTTGTATATTTGCTCAACTTTCTGTCGACAATTTTGACTTTTATAGGGGCGGTATTGTAAAGCAGCCATTTGGAATTTTTTTTGGTTAAGCTGACTGTTTTTAGGTAAATACTGTATAAAAATTATTGTTTTGAGTTATTATGAGCTTCTAATATTGATAAGGCATTGTTTTCATAGTGAATTTGAGTTTGATGTCATCAGCTGCCGATCCTTTTCCCAACCAAGTTGGGGTCGGCTTCAGTCTAACCGGATGCAGCTGAGTACCAATGTTTTACATGGAGCGACTGCCTATCTGACCTCTTCAACCCAGTTACCTGAGCAAGAAGCAGAAGAAGGACAACCCTTGACAAGAGTGGTTGTCGAACATTATATTTTTTCAATATTTAATTTATCACTTCACGGCAAATAAAAATTAACCAACGATCGCACTTACAACATACACAAACCATTTATAAATACAGACCACCCACAATTACCCAACTGAGCATTAACAAACCCAATAAAAGTACCCGCCAAACTACCCCTACAATGAAAACGCCTTTGACGTTTCCCGCGCGCGGGAAAAATGACAGCTGTCAAGCTTGACCATAAATTATAGGTGCGTTTTTTTTTTAAAGAAAGCCGGTGAACCTTTGTGGTCAGCCGTTTCCTGGCCAAGTGTGATCTTGTTTGCATTGTTAGGGAAGAAAGGACACGTGTTTTCAAAAGGAGTTTTTAAGTCGAGGATAATAACGTAATGACATTACATGTTTGCTTTGTAGTTTTGAAAAAGAACGGTTTCTTTTGAGTTTCGTATTGTAGTTGTACAAGGAGGGAGGTTGTGACATTTGATTAGCGTTGAAATGACCGCAGTTTGTAGTTTCTGACCGGTATCAGGTAATAACGTGGTTTTTGTTGTAATATGGCTCGTGAGGTAAATAACAGATGGTATTCTGTTTACCTACGTCTTGTCTTGATGTATCTTGGATAAATAGCGTCGCTCTGACTGACCCTTGGAAACCAAACGCAGATATTCATGTAATTTTTATTTTAGTCGTATTACTATGAAATAAGTAGAAAATAGTTCTTGCGTAAATAATTATTTAAGCAAGAACTATCTTCTAACTATCTTAATATTATAATATATGATGTATTTTTCTCCACCACCCAAAGGTAGTTTGATAGAAAACGCCTAAGGCGTTAAGTCCGTAATGTGCAAAAAGTATTTAATAAATAAATTAATAACATAAAAGGTAGGACATGACATGTCATTTTAATGGTTAAGTATTAAACGCATTGAAAAAGTCACATTGATCAGCTACAACTATTCATTTAATAGGTACATAAGATAAGACCATAATCTTAATTCTACACCCATTCATAAACATACATACATACCTCTCATTTGTAACAACTTGCCGTTAAAAGGGACAACAAAAAAAACCTTCATAATAAAAAAAATAGCAAGCAAAGTACCAACAAATCAGCCAACACATTAAATCGGCCACCCCAGGTACACACAGCACCGACTTCTATGACCATCGACAAAAAATACGCAACAAAACCTTTACCTTCGCCGATCGCGACCATCGACAATACGTCAGTGTAATGTCAAAGACGACTATTAACGTCAAAATATTTTGAAAATACGCTTTTGGCGCCCAAGGGCGTGCTTTGACGAGCCGACGGGAATTTTAAAAGGAGTTTTCGACTTTTGAAGTTTTTTTTTTTCGGTCTTTTGTAGGCGTTTGCAGTTTCGTAGTTGGTTTGTGCAAATTACTTTGACGATTAAGAAAATGTTTTATGTGTAATATTCTTTTGTTTGAAACAAGATTTTGTTGTTTTGAGTTTTGTGATTTAAGTATTAAGATTTAAGTGTAATAAAACGTATTGTTCACGTTCGATTTTTATGAAAAATTACAAGATTTTCCCCTCATCGTGCGCAAACAACTAAACGGATTGTGATTAGGGCATGCAATTTCGGTAAATCAAAAATTACCGGTAAAAATTCGGTAATAATTTTTTTTTTACCGGTAAAACGGTAATTTTTGTAATTTTTTAAAAATGTGATATTATAACAATAAGATTGGGTAGTCTTAAAGCAAAAACTAAATAAATATGCAAAGTATAAGCTGGTAAACGTTTTTTGTGACGTGGGCCGTAACAAAAAACATCTCAGTACCATCCGTCCGCGATGTCGCCGACAAAATGCAAGAGAAACGGCTGCGATGGTACGGACATGTAAAAAGGAGTGACACCTGAGGACATCGTCAGTGTGAATGTGATACTCAATCTGAATATACCCGGTCAAAGGCGCAAAGGCAGGCCGAAACCGAGGTGGTTGAGTGTCGTAATGAATGACATGAAAATCTGCGAACTCGAAGAGGAAGATGTCTATTCAGGAGGATAGAGCGAAGTGGAAGAAGGAAGATACGGAAAGCCGACCCCGTCACAAGACGGGATAAACGCTAAGATTTTACCGTAAAAAATATATTTTTCATTGAAGTGAAAGCCCTTTTTTATGGTAAATCATCAAATGGCAGACTCTTTCTGTCTAAAACCCATGTTTTTTAGTAGGTGTTTTATGGACCAGGGTCGCGGTAACTCTTTCGAACAATCCCGCGGCCCCGGCAGGCCTTGGCCCTGTTGGGACCCACTGGGTTTGCTGACATCTCCCTGAGGAGCCCGTGGAACAACGCGCGCCGCTGACACGGGTCTGTTGTCTATGCAGACGGTGGAACGATGAGCCACCCGAACTCACCGCCCACAGACCGACGCCTACGGTGGGTGGCCGGGAGTCGTCTCTCGACCCTTGGCGCCCGTGGTGTTTTCCTGGTCTACTACAGCGGCTGGGATGAGAGTTGCTACTCGCAGTCGCTCCGCCGTCTCCTTCTCGAGCATGACTGCTTCGCAAAAGGAGGCGACGGCTTCCCATTCCCTCTAGCTCCGGACCATGGTTTGAACCAGGGAAGGACGCGAAAGGTCGCCGCTGCCTATTGCCTCGACGACAACACGGCGGTACCCTTCCCAGGCAGTGCACACCTGGACTGTGTGCTCCACCGTGTCCTCAGAGCTGTCCGCATGGTGGTGAAGTTAAGCCCTTGCTCGGTAAGGTCATAGAGTAGGTAAAATAAGCATTAGCTACATTTGTACCTATTATGAGCTGACAGCTATGAGGAAGAACAGAATAACATAATAATTGAATGCCCTAATTGTGATGTACCTACAATAACATAACTATTAAGATTAAAGAAAGGCATTCGGGCCTGCTGGAAGAGATTTCTTATGAAATAAGCTGTGCCTATGTACTATGTATCTATTTCTTTTCTTCTTGTCTGTATTTTGTGTGTGTACATAAACTATTTAACTATTAAATAAACGAATAAGACTATTTTTTACCATATGTGAGAAAAAGTTCCTCTGTAGATAATCGTCTAGTTTTAATAGAAGTTCAGACAACCTTAGATAACCTATACTTTACCAATTACACTTAAGCAAAAACTGGTAACGTAATAGTCGTATTATGTAATCATTTGCCTAGCCTTTTCCCAACTATGTTCGGAACGGCTTCCAGTCTAACCAGATGCAGCTGAGTACCAGTGCTTTACAAGGAGCGACTGCCTATCTGACCTCCTCAACCCAGTTACCCGGGCAACTCAATAGCCACAGGTAAGACTGGTTGTCAGACTTACTGGCTTCTGACTACCCGTAACAACTGGCAAAGATGTTAAAATAACGGCTGTATTATTATAATAGGCGTATTATGTATTCAACTAAAAAAAAACTTACAAAACATAAACTTAATTTAAATAATAGAAACATTGAGTTAAACAAGATAATGGCTTCGAAATATTTTGTTGTAATTTAAATAATTCATATAACAACTGTTGGTCTACCAATTGGTATAATCGCTTTATAAAAAAAACTAACATTGTCTATGAAATTGTGGCTACTATTTTTAGGGCTATCAGAATATTAAATACTAACTGTTTCGGGTGATTTCACCCGCGTTTTGGGGGACTTTTAACTTTCTGTGTAGGGATAAAATATAGCCTGTGATACGCACTGATAATGTAGCTTACAATTGGTCAAAGAAATTTCAAAATTAGTTCGATAGATCTAGATTTCTTTACAATTTCATAGACACAAAATTCAAATTTAAATTCAAAACACTTATTCACATTTGTTTCACTTTGCCTCTTTATGATATTACTGACTTTTTCCAGCGCTTTCGCCCGCCTCTCGAGGGAACTACCTCTCGCACCATTATAAAAAGTCTGTAGCCGTACTTGATAATTGGGCTATGTAATAGACATAGTGAAATAATTATTTAGGCAATCTAATAGTGAAATAATTATTGTACCTAATTGGTCCATAGATCCTGAAATTAGCAAACTATCTCTGCAGCTTTATAATATTACCTAAAGATGAAATTCAGTAGATACCAAAATTCAAATGTATTTTTTTTTGCTTCAAATAGGTTGACTCTAAACTTACTTAAAAAACATCAATAACCACCAAACAGTAGTTACGCACATAAAAGAATACAAAACCAGTAACTTAAAGTGATTTATAAACGCGACCAGCCCTGCCTATCCCCGAAACGATACAATTTTCTATTACAACCGGATGAACACCGCCATTATGCCATCAAAAAACGCAACTTCCGCTCTTAAAACTATGTGACACGAATATAAATGGGGGAATTAAAATTAATCGCTAGGATTTTCAACCCCGATCGGCAGTCTGTGGCCGAAAAAAGGTTTAAACCTTTTATCTATGGTTGCAAGCGCGCGAAATGTAATGTCACCGTGACATTTGTTCAAAATGGCGACGATAATCGGTGTGTGATTTTTTGTTGATTATTTTTGTTGTTTATTTGTATGTTGAGAAAACTGTTATAACGGGTTAATTTATTCTGAGCACATTTGCGCTATTTATCATTGGCTGATGTGTTAAAGCTGTTGCCCGCGGTCTTTCTTCCCGCACCTGAATAAAAAGTAGTCTATGTCTATATATGTTATTCTAATGTATAAGCTTTATGACTGTAAAGTTTTATCAAAATCCATTCAATAGTTTTTACTACTTACACTAGCTAACTACTTTTTTCCGCGGTTTCAACCGCTTTCCGTGGTAACTACTGCACGCACCAGGATAAAATGTAGCATATTTTACTCGGGAAGAGTGCAGATTTATAACAGTAAAATCGGGAAAATTGTAGCTTTGTAAAAGTAAAATATTTTTTCAAATCGTTTCAGAAGTTTCGGAGCCTTTAGGATACAAAAATAATAATAATATTTCCTCTTCGTTATATTTGAAAAATTACTCATTCCTCCACTCCTCAGCTACAATTTCAAGACCTAAAAGCCAAAGTAACTAGCTACAACATTCATACAAACCATTCTTCAACTAAAACCTGACTAATTAACCAGTAACAGTGACAGAAACGTGCTCCTCGTTTGAAAGCCACGACGTGACTGATTGCCGATAGCCGGGATTAGCAACGTGTGAGGTCCGTTAGCGCCAGTTCCATTCTAAGTTTGAATTTGAATATTTAAATAATTCCAATTTATTGCCAGTTTACAGTTTACAAATAGGTTTTATTGTGGCTTTTTTTAAGGTCGTTAGTGGGACTTGTTTGTGCAAATAGTAGGTTACAATTGTAGTAGATTTGATTGTCCGTAGCTAGCTACTAGTGTCTTAGTCAAAATGTATAGAACAACGAGCCGTTTTCCCGCAGTTTCACGCACTGTGCCGTGGGAGATACTGCCCGTACTGAGATAAAATATAGCCTATGTTACTCGGGAAGAGAGCAGCTCTCCAACAGTAAAAGAATTTTTCAAATCTGTTCAGTAATTTCTGAGCCTTAAGGGCACAAACAAATCACCAAACAAAAAAATGCTTCCCCTTTTTTACATTAGTATATGTAAATGATTGCACTTGGAGAGGCCTATGTCCAGCAGTGGAGTGCGATAGGCTGATGATGATGATGATGTAAATGATTGAGTAAAGGTGAAGGAAAACATCTTGAGGAAATCTTGACTATGTAGTCTGAAATCCGCATTGAGTCATAGCTACTTCAGAGAAGCAATGTTATTTGACGGGAACTGAAAGAACTGACTGATGGATCTTCGTACAACTTAAAATACGGGGGCCCGATAGCCCAAAAAGTGTGAAATTTTCACAAACTTTCCTTATACGAAGAATATATTTTTGGAAAATCCTATAAGCGCGATTGAAACTGTAGACCCACTCGATTTTTAAAAACGCTTTACTAGACCGCCTCTGATAGCCTAAATCCTGTGTTCCCAATTATATATGTGGTCGTCGCTGTATGTTTCATTTCATCTTTCAGTATGCCTTGGAGCAAGAAATAAACAAACAAACCTTGTGTCTACATCATAAGCAGTAAAAATAAATTTTATTTTTTAAACACCGCATCGCTCACGGCACAGCCTATTAAAACCTCCAACGCCAACACTGAACTGGCAACCTCGAAAAAAAAATCACAATCGTTCCGAAGTTCCAAATTCAAAATTCAAAAATTTGAAAAAAGTCGTTATACTATTCTTCCGTAGATGTTTATCTGAACGCCTAATGGGCTATTGTTACGGATGCATTCCGAGTTTTTCTTTAACTAATTTTAATTATGGCAATTTTTAGTGAACGCGTTCTTAAGATATCGGGGGACATTTGATAGCTTTGTCTTGTATTGTTTAATGTTCGTTTTTAAGGTTCAGATATAGTTGAGTAGGACATTTTTCAATGACAGTCTTGCGTAAGTGGGGCTTTCAAATAGAGACTAGTCAAAACTCTCTTGTGTTTAGGAAGAACAAAATTTGTATGAAAAATACTGTTTTTTACCTACATATATGAAGCTTCGTGTAAGATCCTCATTATTTGAATTGAATATTACCAATAGATCACTAGGTAAGTACACTATTTGTTTGTAGGTGTCTATCTACAATTCAATACTAAGACATATGTTGTAAGAATTTCACATAAAAAACTTGTGAACAAGCGCCATGTATAATAACTTCTAAGCATTTTAACACGACAGCCTGACCAGTAGTAACTGGGTTGAGGAGGTCAGATAGACAGTCGCTCCTTGTAAAGCACAGGTACTCAGCTACATCCGGTTAGACTGGAAGCCGACTCCAACATTGAGAAAAGGCTAGGCAGATGATAATTTTAACAACACAACAAAAAAAAAGAATTAGAATTACGTATTTATTCACAAAATATTTACATTAATTGAAAAAAAAATCTTATATATATACAACTTAAAACTAATAAATATTTTTGAAAAAAAAGAATCTTTCTCAATCATGGCCGATCAACAAATAAGTTTGCATGTAGTTTATCGCGCGTCGCTTCACGTTTGAAATAAGAACGTCCGCTCACTTCGTTTGAATTTGGAATGTTCTTATTTTAAAATTCGAATGCAATATTGCACGGTTATAAGAGGCGTGGAGTTGATTCAGTTTTTTTTTTTTTATTTAGAATTGGTTGCAATAAATGTAATTGGTATAAAATACATATACCTACCTATATTTTAATGGAGATGTTTCAGTTATAAATAACTGGATGGTGTACAAAATAGCCATATAAGGTAGACTGGTAGAGAACACCTAAACCTAAGGCGTTAAGTCCGCCATTGTACTTATGTGGAAGGAGTAATAAATAAATAAGATATTCCTTTATATTTATTACGTTTATTGTTTTAATGTTAAATAATCTACGTATATTTATCCATTTTTATTTAAAGAATAAACATGTTCAATAACTTGTAATTACGAAGTCTCTTTAATCCTAATCCTAAAGTTAATCCACATAAATTAAAAAATAATAATCCGGTAACTCTATACCTAATTATGTAAATTCCACTTTAAGTTAATTAAAACCGGCTCAAAAATAACTAAAACAAAAAATAACTCCCAAATACGACTCCATTACTTTGAAAAAATCTCAAATTTCAAAATCCGGTAGGACATTAAGTATCGGGACCTCTCATTGGTCCGTTTAAAAAAGGAACACTTCTTTTTTCAAAGCAACGACATTAAGTTATGGAGCCAAAGGTTTTATATCGCGGCCTTTTTTAAATGCATTTACTTAATTGTTTTTGTTTTTTAAGAAGATAACTTTTTTTAGGTTGGTATTAGGGCTTTCAAATACCGGATTTTTTCAAAACCGGTATCAATACCGGTATTAGAAATTTCAATACCGTGATCACGTGATCACGGTATTGTCGGTCATGCAAATATTGTAATACTCCAGATATTAAAAGTCGTCGCTCCTTTATGCGTCTTCGAAGTGCTTTTGCAAGATTTTGGCTTAAGTCATTAGCTGGACCATCTAACTTCGTCAACATAAATTTTAGCGCAATATCTGCTTTCAGTAAATTAGCATCCCGTTTATAAATTTCTAATACTTTGACTACAGAAAGGCTGTTGTAAATATTTTTTAATATTGTCAAATCGAATTCGTCTAATTCGAAATCGGAGTTTAATTTTAGATCAATTAAAACTTTTAAAGCGCAATCCATTAGTTTCAAAAAGCGTCCAATCATAGCTCCGACACTATGATTAAAAATGAGATTGACTTCATCATGGCGAACAAGAAGCACATAGTCAGAGACGTCTCCGTGATCAATAGGTTTAATACCGGTAGCGATCACCGACTTGTCCGAGGCTCTCTGAATATCAACTTCAAGGCCGAACGTTTCTGTCTGATGAAGGCCAGGCTCCGACCAACACTGCTCCAAACCATTTCAGGATCTGAAACGTTCCAGTCAAATTTCGAGAACCGATTTGCCGCCGTGGAAATTACAACAGACGTTAACCAGAACCACGAATATGTGGTTCGGATCCTCAAGGAGAAAGGTTCGAGATTCTGTAACATGCAGCGTAAGGGCAAGAAATCAAAGCTTTCGGAAGAGACATTAGGGCTTATGAAGAAACGACGTGAAAACCCGCCTGTTACTTCGTCAGCTAAGCGGGCTCTAAACCAAGAGATCAACAAGCACGTACGACGCGACCTCCGGTGCTCCAATACTCTTGACATTGAAAGAGCAATTGAGATTAATCGGGGGTCAAAGGAGTTCGTACAATCTCTTGGAAGAAGCCACTTGACGAAGCTGACCACAACAAGTGGAGAAGTCATTTCTTCGGTGCCGGCAGTCCTTTCGGAAGTGGAAAACTTCTATGGCCGGTTATACGCATCGCATGCATCTCGACCTGATCCCGGAAATGAGGATTCTAGAGCCACATTAACACGCCATTTCACCGAAGACCTGCCAGAACTCAGCAGTGGTGAAATCGAGATCGCTCTGAGACAGCTCAAAAATGGAAAAGCCCCTGGCGAGGATGGCATTACAACAGAGCTATTAAAAGCAGGAGGTAAGCCCGTACTGGGGGAGCTCCAGAAGCTTTTTAACGCCGTCCTGTTTGAAGGGAGAACTTTAGAGGCGTGGCGAGAACACTAGGAGTGTTGTCGTCCTGTTCTTCAAAAAGGGAGACAAAACCCTGCTGAAGAACTATTGCCATTTTCCTCCTAAGCCACGTATATAAGCTGTTCTCAAGAGTGATCACGAACCGACTTGCGCGAAGACTCTACGAATTCCAACCACCGGAGCAGGCTTGGTTTCGTAGCGGATACGGCACCATAGACATCCACACAGTGCGGCAGATTATACAGAAGACCGAAGAGTATAATCAGTCCCTGTGTCTAGCATTTGTGGACTATGAGAAGGCCTTTGACTCCCTGCTCCCTTTCGTCCCTGCAGCGTTGCCAAGTTGCTCGCTCGACCGACTAAGAAACCAGTTGTTTAAGAAAGGTGGCCCGCACCTTATGGGTATGCTGGAGATAAAAGTTGGCGCTTAATACACAAGTGTGAAGTGTGAGAATAATATTACGAGTACATCTTACGAGTACGTAGTTATTTATCTTATTTAATACAACTTCCTGCTACTTATTACAACAAACCACAATAATTAAAAATATAAAAAGATGTAATACCGTAATCACGGTATTGGCTCGTCAATACCGGTATTGAAAAAAGACCAAAATATATCCGTGATCACGGTATTACGGGATCCCGTAATACCGGTATTGAAAGCCCTAGTTGGTATACATTATACAGACTTTTGAGTACCCGCACACTGCAAACTTTTAGTCGGCCGATAGGTGGTTTAGGCTCTAACGACCGTTCAAAATATTTTCTACTAGCTTCTGCCAGCGGTTTCACCCGCATCCCGTGGAAACCTCTGCACGAACCCGGATAAAAATTAGCCAATAGCCTTCCTCGATAAATGAGCTATCTAACACTGGAATAATTTTTCAAATCGGACCAGCAGTTCCTGAGATTAGCGCGTTCAAACAAACAAACAAACAAGCTCTACAGGTTTTTAATATTAGTATAGATTTATTTATTTAAAAACAACTACAAACATTTCTATAGAGATATAGAATAGAGACTCCTCGACATGAAATTTTAAGCCAAAATTATTTGAAATAAACTTGTGTTTTTTGGCTTACTTAGTTTTTTTTTAAAACACCTTACTTACATTATTTACTACAAATAGGAATTTAACATTACTTGTATGGAGCTAATGTGAAAATTCTATCTCTGATAAGCAAATTAACTCATACAATATTGGAAACGATAATAAGTCAGTATGAAGATGACACGATATTTGTAATGTACGCACATTACAAAGATACATGTATTTAGCCGGTAGACCGTCTGAAAACTTTGATTGGAATCAAGATTTTCCTTAAGAAATATTTTTTGCCAACCATCAGGTCCGCAGCGGGCACTACCACCAGTTTCCTGGATGATTGCCTGAAAGATGACATGAATAGGAAGGGAGTGAGTGTCAGTGTGACGAGTGACAGGGGAAAATGGAAGAGGATGACATATTGCGCCGACCCCAAATAAAATTGGGAACAGGGCAGGAATAAGAAGAACCAGCGGGCCACTATCGGCCGACTGTTTCGTCTGCAGTCTACAGGTGTATGGTGGCAACAGCATTTGAAACTTAATTTCGTGAAATATCTTACGGTCGCAGATATCTTTTGAATCTGCGTAATCTTGGTACCTAACTGTAATCAGTAAAATACTGAACGAATGAAGTGAAAATTTTGGGTTATTTTTAAGTGAAATTGTGGACATTTTCATGATGGTGGACTACCGTTTTGAGTGCATTTTGAGAACTGTATAATTTCTGAAGATAATCAGTATTTTTTAATTCCGTTAGGGTTTTTGAAAATTCTGAAGTCTCAGCTATTTGGCTCTTTATTAATCTTATTAATCTTTATTAATCTTTCTGTCAGAAAGTCTTATAAAGATGCTTCATATATTTTCAGCCATTTACATTTTTGTGCTAAAAATTAATGTAAATATTACATCAATTATTTATTTCCAGAGTAATAGTTTAGAACCGTCGGAAGACACGTTAAATTGTAAGTCCCGGCTGTCATTTGAACACCGTTGGCAGTCGTTACAGGTATTCAGAAGACAGTAAGTCTGACAACTGTCTAACCAGGGGTATCGGGTTGCCCGGGTAACTGGGTTGAGGAGGTCAGATAGGCGGTCGATCCTTGTGCCACACTGGTACTCAGCTGCATCTAGTTAGACTGGAAGCCGACCCCAACATATTAAAGAAAAGGCTAGACAAAAATGATGATGATTTAAAGTTTTGGTCCTTCTCCGCTGGTGTCGGATTGTCGTCCCATCGCGCTATGAGAGTGAAGGAACAGTGAGTGCACCTGTGTCCAAGCAAATGCTCGTGCACTATAATATGTCCTGCGCAGCTGGCTGTCTCCTTATATGAGAACAGCCGCCCTGGCCGAAATCGGCCTTGTATACTATATAAAGGATGTGGTAGCTTATCCCTCATTTTCAATCTCACGCTACCTGGTCTAGGCAGGAGAAAAACTTAATGATATAAACAAAATATAGATAAAAGCCTTCTGTGAAACAGATTAGTCTCGGTGAACAGTTTTTATGGAAATCCCACGGGGTTTAGATAAACTGTGTATAGCGTGGTTCCGTAGTATTTTATTTAAGTTTCAAAATCTCACTTTATCTAAGTGAAAAATAGTATAATAGTCATAAAAAATTGGATTTTCATAATTTATTTATTCTGCATCTGAGGCCCATAGAGAATACAATACATAAATATATATACATCATATTAAGATACATCTATGATAATCAATGTTACTATGATGTCCGATCAATGCCAACACTAAGATATTATTTAATTGCTTCCACATGAAAAATACTTATAAATAAGTATCTATACATGCAAATATGTACATACAATAAATAAGTACATATTATTATTGCTTGTCTCCGTTTGTATATCGCGCTTTCACGCCAAAACTACTGAACCGATTTAAATAAGATTTGGTACACAAATAGTGTAAAGCCTGAAAAAGGACATATTATTATGCTACTTTTCATCCAGATGTCGCCAGAAGTTCTTTCAGGAAGCAGGTGCAACTGTGGTTAACAGCTAATGAAAAATGAAAAATTATGTAATTAGCAAATCCCTTAAACTAAAGAAGCTTTACTTTCATAAAAATAACGAAGTCCTTAAAATATTTTTTCATGTACATAACTGAAAATTAAATTAACTTATCTACAATTCTCAAAAAATCACATTGACTCCTAAAAATTTTCAAAACCGCCTCTGCTCCGAGGTTTTTAAATAATATACTCATTTTGTGGGTCCCTAATAACGTATACGGACTATAAATAAAATCATTATACCGTCTGTCTGTGCGGCTGTGTGCGTGATCTCAGAAACTAAATTATCACATTTGTTAGAACTTCAAACTTGAGTACAGGGTGATTGAATTTTGTGTAAAGTTATATTTAGAAGGCTAAGAAACACTGAAATACACTATGTAGAGGTACATATATACTTATATATGTATATATATATTATACTATTACTTAATATAGATAATAAAGATAAAACATTTGTTTGCACCCAAAAGGCTTCGAAACTGCAGAACCGATTTGAAAAATTTATTCACTGTTGGAAAGCTACACTCTTCCCGAGTAACAAAGGCTATATTTTATTCCGGTACGGACAGTAGTTCCCTCTGGACGCTGGTGAGACCGCGGTAAAACACCTACATAGTTAGGTTCATAATAAAACTTTCCTCATGTATCACTCAATCTATTAAAAAACCTCATCAGAATTCGTCGCGTAAGTAGTTTTCAAGATATAAGCACACATACGGTGGAAATCTAGTTACTGTTTCATACTCATTTACGTAATAATGCTTCAAAATGAACAACCTAACTTAACTACAGCACATTAAACAGAACCAACCAAACAGTTTTCTTTCCACCAACAGTTAATTAACCTATTCCTAGTACTAGCGCTTTTAACCTTAACAGTTAAGCGTTAACTGGAATTCTACTTATGAACACCCTTGCTAACGTCAAACGTAAAAACAACACCATGTATATAAAAACAATAATCACCAAAGCACACCGCCCATGCACTCCAATATAATAAAAAAAACTATGTCTATCTCTTTCTAACTTATACTAATAACTATAGTTTTCTCCCTCTCACCCAAAATGGTAAAGAAATTAGAAAGATATGAACCAGTGTTGCTTGAACCGTGAGTTCAAACTAAGTGGTTCGTTCTAGAGGTCAAATTAAGTTGGTTTTGGTCTATTTTCTAGGTTCGTAACGTTACATATAATTTACTCGGAGTGGGTGAAATAATAATTATCTTTGGGAGTCATTTTGACCTTTTTTGGATTCGAAATTAAGTGTAGGGTGACTCGTTTGTGGGTTCAAGTTGGGATATAGAGCAGAAAGTGGGATTGAGGAAAAATGCAGTTTAGCCGACTGCAAAAGGTTTTCAGTTTATATGTATCTATGTATGTTTGGTAGCTATTATTTCATGTTTGGCTTAGGCGATTTTGTTGCGGTTTTCAGCATAGCATTTGTCAGACTTATGAAATGGTAGGTCCTGTATGTTATTAAAGCCGGGTGTTTATTTTAAATTTTCACACATAATTTTAGATTTTACTAGTATTTTGATCATAAATATTTTTAATCATAATATTTTTATTTTTATTTTGATCATAATATTATTTTATAAGTAGTAGCCAACTTCGGATAAGCAAAGCTTCTCGACAATATCTATTATGAATAAATGCGCAGAGAGTTTAATGGCTAGCTCCAAAATTGCACAGTTATTTGGCTCGAAAATTAAGGCTTTCGTCATCATCATCCTCCTGCCCTTTAACACAATTTAGAATTTTATTTGTGGTTGGTGCAGTAAGTCATCTTCCATACTCTTCCATCTGCTGCTGAGTAGCATTCGGGGACGCTTTTCGTGCCATCTCAGGCATCATCCTCCGAGCCTTTTTCCCAACTAGGTTGGGGTCGGCTTCCAGTCTCAGCTCTCAGGCACGGGGGTATAATACCGCCAACTTCCAGGATCCGGGCTGCTTTGTGAAATTTTCTAAAACCTTCAAAGCGATTTTGGCCCGACTTGGGAATCGAACCAGAGACTGTTAAATGCAGTTTATCTCACAAATGAAACCCGATTATGATTACAAGAAATTAAAATGCCCTACATACGACTTATGGTCACCATAACTTGAGCTTGTCAGCCATATTGGATTTTTTCCCTCCAAATATTAATGGCGGCGGCAATCTGTAGCCTCGGGATGACTTCATATAATCTATGGTCGGCCCGATGACTCTATATTATCTATTGCTTTTTTATATTTTTTTCCCCGCCATGAAATTGTTAGGTAATAATTTTTTTGGTGGGAATTATAGAAAGATGAGGAATGTGTGTTGTTGTCAGCACTGTGTTGTTAGTTTGTAATGAGAATAGAAATGTATTTTATATGGAACTATCTATTTTTTGTGTTCTTAGCAAACTAAAAAAAACTTTTGTACATGAAAACATAAGTTTAGTAAATGACGTTGGTGTGCACTATCATATTTTTTTAGTGTAAATAATGCAGATGAATCCAAGTGAAACAACGGTAACTCTTCACGACATTAAGGGCAGAACTACTGAAGGGATTCAAAATGCGTACACAGATAGCCTGTGAAACTTACTACGGCTACTTACTTCTTAGCCGGTTGCCGGTACAACCGCGGGGAAGACTTAAGTATATTCTAGTTTGTTTTAAAATGACTATTTTTTTTAGTAGTAGTTTCAGCCTTTTTACCGTCCCACAGCTGGGCACAGGCCTCCTCTCACATGGAGAAGGATTTTCTATAAGGTAGGTAAATTAAATATGGTGCTATACCTATGTATTTCCAATTGCAAATAAAATCTTGAAAACGCCGGGGAACCATGGTATTTAGGGCTGATTTCAGAGCTGCTGTTATTTAAATAAAACTGTATTTTCATAAGCAAACAATTTGCACAACCACTAAGGTACATTACACGTTTAATACCACCTCAAAAGTCAAAAATTTCTATCTACTTTCCGCTCTTCACAGCCAAAAAAATAATAGCATTAACACACTCTAACAATCGGTCGATTCAAATATTTTGACAGTTTTACACAAAAGCATTGAATTTATAGTTTTTCGGTGACTTTTGGCGGCAAAGTCTAACGCGGATAGTCTACCTGTGGCTTGGAGTCGTATATCACGAACAAAACGCGGCAGCTTTATACCTGGGTGGCCGAAGTGACAAAATACTACAATGACGAAGATTTTTTACAAAAAGACATATATTACGGCTCTTTTCGTGTCGTTTTTGGTCCGTTTTGAAGGCAATTATTTTGATAAATTAATTGTGTTGTGTTGTGCGGCTTTTGTGGGCGGGTTGTTTTTGCTTTATATTTTGAGGTAAATGCTTATTTGGTTTTGGTTATTTTTGGGTATACTTTTTCAGCTGAGTACTAGTGTGCTATATGGTTCGACTGCTAGTATGAACTCCTCAACCAAGGACAACACTATGTTTAGAAATTCATTTATCCATAATACAAGCTCATAAAAATAGTTTTCAGTGGGCTTAATTGAACGTGTTTGAAATAGGGCATGCAATACCGGTTAACCGGTTTCGTTTTTACCGGTAAATCGCCCATTTTTGCGTGTTTAAAATTACCGGTAAAAATAATATGAAACCGGTAATTTACCGGTTTTTACGTTTTTGTGATAAAATATAACAATTGTTCATTTAACGTCAAATCTTTGTTATGTAGCCTGAATATAATGTAATATTGCATACATTACGTATTGTAAGAGTGTTAAAGTTGCTGTTTTTGAGGAAAGTAAACTTGTGTGTCGTTAACTATCTCTAGGTTAGATACAAATCTTCTTTCTCATCTTAATTTATAAAATGTAAACAAATTGTATTCATTCGGTTATTCTGTTTTTCCTCATACCCGTCAGCTCATACTAGGTACAAATGTAGCTAATGCTTATTTTACCTACTGTATGACCTTACTGAGCAAGGGCTTTTACTTCACTACCATGCGGACAGCTCTGAGGACACGGTGGAGCACACAGTCCAGGTGTGCACTGCCTGGGAAGGGTACCACCGTGTTGTCGTCGAGGCAATAGGCAGCGGCGACCTTTCGCGTCCTTCCCTGGTTCAAGCCATGGTCCGGAGAGCTAGAGGGAATGGGAAGCCGTCGCCTCCTTCTGCGAAGCAGTCATGCTCGAGAAGGAGACGGCGGAGCGACTGCGAGTCGCACCTCTCATCCCAGCCGCTGTAGTGGACCAGGAAGACACCACGGGCGCCAAGGGTCGAGAGACGACTCCCGGCCACCGTAGACGTCGGTCTGTGGGCGGTGAGTTCGGGTGGCTCATCGTTCCACCGTCTGCATAGACAACAGACCCGTGTCAGCGGCGCGCGTTGTTTCACGGGCTCCTCAGGGAGATGTCAGCAACCCCAGTGGGGCCCAGCAAGGCCAAGGCCTGCCGGGGCCGCGGGATTGTTCGAAAGAGTTACCGCGACCCTGGTCCATAAAACGCCTACTAAAAAACATGGGTTCCAGACAGAAAGAGTCTGTCATTTGATGATTTACCATAAAAGAAGGCTTTCACTTTTATATTTTTTTACGGTAATTCTTAGCGTTTATCCCGTCTTGTGACGGGGTCGGCTTTCTGTATCTTCCTTCTTCCACTTCGCTCTATCCTCCTGAATAGACATCTTCCTCTTCGAGTTCGCGGATTTTCATGTCATTCATTACGACACTCAACCACCACGGTTTCGGCCTGCCTTTGCGCCTTTGATCGGGTATATTGAGATTGAGTATTACATTCACACTGCCGATGTCCTCAGTTACGGCCCACGTCACAAAAAACGTTTACCACCTTACACTTTGCATATTTATTTACTTTTTCCTTAAAGACTACCCAATCTTATTGTTATAATATCACATTTTAAAATAATTAAAAAAATTACCGTTTTACCGGTTTACCGGTAAAAATATTTTTATTACCGAATTTTTACCGGTAATTTTTGTTTTACCGAAATTGCATGCCCTAGTTTGAAAGGTGTTCTAATATGAAAAAGCCGTACAATCAATCACAAGGAAACGCTTGGCGCGTTAGATCCATGAATGGACCATCTTATCATGACCAAATCCTCCGTGTATTGGAAAGCACATTCAATTATTGAGTCCCGACTGTCTTTTGTACATCTTGGCAGTAGTTACAGTCGCCAGGAGCCAGAAAGTTTGACAACCAGTCTTACCAAAGGGTATCAGTTTTCGGGGGTAACCAGATCGATGAGCTCAAACAGGCAGTCGCTCCTTGTGGCACACTGGTTCTCAGCTACATCTAGTGAGACTGGAAGCCGACCCCAATATAGTTGGGAAAAGTTATGATGATTACAATTCAGTGATAGTACCTACACACCAGGCACAAGAGCAAAGCCCTATTTAATAAGTGATTTTAGGAGCAAATAGAAGTCCATCTTATGTCCAAGAAACCTCAAAATGCGTGACTTGTGCATTTATCCTGCGACAGATTGTGATGACCACATTGACATCTGTCATCCGGAGTGGTCACGAAATTATGGTCACTTGCATCATTATAATGTGTCATTAAGATAATGTATAGCAGATGAGTTTTAGAGATGTGTTTGAGAAATATGAAGAATAAGATGTAGGTAGGTTGCTCTAGTTTTCCTCGCATATCGTCTGTATAAAATATTTTGGATATCTTGAAAATTGAAGTGAAAGAGAATAGGTACATTTGTTTTTGATAGATACGACTTTAAATAATATAAATCTAGGAATAAGCTGTTCTAAGCCTGTGTTCCACCAGGCAGTGTCTTGAGGGAACTACTTACTTACACCCAGATAAAAGCTATGTCTTTTCTCAGGCTTTTCAGACTGTGTAATTTTTTTTATTTTAATCGGTTCATCAGTATTGGCAGTCATTTATAATATTCCTCTCAAGAATAAGTACGGAAAGAAAATTACAAGGATTATAATTTTATACGGAACCTTACACGAATTCTCCAGTTTGACCACAAAACAATCTTTTGCGGAAGAACTGACCTAATTCTTTAAGCCCATATGTTGTTCTCTTGACCACAACAGAAATTATTGACTTTACTTACAGTGCTACAGTCTGAACTCATTGTTAAATAAACATAAGCTTTTCGTATAAAAAGGACGAAGGAAGTTCAAATTGTATTGAAATTAAACAAAATTACTATTTGTGTTTTTCTTGTGGTCAATTGTGGTCACTTTTTTGAAAGTTGACCGTAGGTTCTTATTTGTTTTTTTAACGGACTGCCTTAGCTTCGACTTATCCCTCTCTTTCCTTCTGTGTATTCCACATGGTGGTGGGGTCGGCTTTCCTAATTTTTCTTCTCGATTTTGCTCTATCTGTGACATCGCTCTCGGACACTTGACACTCCTTCATATGTTTTGCCACTATATTCCGTCATCCAGTTTCAACTTGTACATTAAATAAAATCAATTAAAATCTGTCATTTTATTGGCAACATAAGCTACATTATATGATTACCTACATTTAAAGCAACAATAGCAAATGATTTCAAAATAACAACGCGTTCGAAATATTGAGTATTAAATACAACAAACTTCTCAACGAAGGTAGATTTTTGTCAACGGCTTGCACAAAATAATACCTAAGTACTTAATTATTGTAGTTGGTAGTATTTTTAGTACCTACTTTAGCACTCTTCAATTAACACATGATATATACCAACGTTTAATCATAGTAATTTATATCTGCAACAATAACTATATAATACAGTACTGTATTAAGGCGATTATCACACTGCCCCGCATGATGCAGCGTGGTGCGTGGATGCGTTTTTTTCCGTTGTATGGAAATATCTCCGTTTGTATGGAAAACACGCATAGTCCAACACACTGAAAATGCATCCACGCGCGTTCATGCGGATCACGCACATACATGCGGAGAAACACGCACCCCCGCGCGTAGGTGCGGGGCGAAACGCAGGGTATGGCACACTGCTCCCGCAGTGACGCGCGTGATTTTGAATGGGCGTGACGTGTATATTTGAAAATGGAACTCGATGAGAGCCGCTGTGCGTGAATTTACAAAACGCACCTACGCGCGTGAGTGCGTGAAAAACCCGCACGATGATGCAGATCTGCACTCCCGCAAGAACGCGCGTAGGTGCGTCGACACGCAAGATGCAGCGTGATGCGGGGCAGTGTGAAGATCACCTAAATAACCATTCATTTCATAACAATTACTCGCTTGCATTATTTAGAATGATACACACAGCGCCATCTAGTGTCGAATAGCAAATTTAATTTGTACAGCGCCATCTCGTATCTAGTAGCTGTACTAATAAATCAACGTAAAGTTCAAAGCTGAAAGTGATTTACAAAAAATTTCAGAGATGGCGCTGTTTTCAATGATTAGCGACATCTATTATTTTATATACAAACAAACTTAATATCATGCTGCTTTAGTTAAAAACCTACAGATGGCGCTGACGCTTTATGCTATTACTTTTTAATCATAATAATTTTGAATGATTATTCAAGTAGATGAGACCTACACACGAACCACAAAAGTTTAAGGAAAGAAAGAAACAAAGTTCCCCAACAGAGTCAGAAGTATTTAATTTTTGGTCTAAAAATCGCTCGTGTGTCGATCTATCTACATGTAATGTAGGTAATATTCTATTTATATTTATTGGTTTTAATAGAACAACACGAGAGGAAACTATGCCTAGTCTGGTACGCGACAACCACTGTGTTGAATCACCTATACTTCTTTCGTCGCGCTTTCACGGCAAAACTACTGAACCGATTTGAATGAAATGTGGTATTCAGAAAGTTCACAGATAGACATTGGCTACCCGGATATGGGCGAGAGTATAAAAAAATCGTTATTTTTGTGCAAATAAAACGAGCAAACATGTAACATAAAATATATATTTCTTATTTCCTAAATACATAATTTTATGATAATAAGCTATATTAAGTCTAACGCCACGCTGGCACCATACCTAGAAACAAAATTTACACAAATCTACACTGACTGATGTAAAAGGAATGATTAAAACACTTAATTTTATTTTAAAATCACAATAATCAATGCATCTATGATATTTTTATAAGCTGACTATCTAAATACATAACGTAACGCATATTTTTTATTTAACTACAGGCTGTAGTAGAAAAACTACAATTTGCCATTTAATTTTATTTTTAATTTCCATAATAAAGTTACAACGTGTAACGTTATATGCGCAAAACCGAGATTTAAAAATATTTTACTGGTAAGTCCCACTGGTAAGGTCTACTGGTAAGGATTACTGGTAAGTTCTACTGGTAATTCTGATCATTTCTTGCGTCTGTGACGACGCATTGCAACGCTTAAGCCCCGTATTCTTGGTAAACTTCTGTTTATAAACAAAGTTGCGTCAACATGTTGCCGAGTTGCTGGCCACGTGTTGCTGACAAAGGCAAAGTACTGGTTCATCGTCAATGTTGCTAAACAGAAGTTTATTTATTTAACTGTTTATGTACACAGTTACACACAGAATACGTACCTATTAGTAAATCTTCATTAAAAATATTGCCCTGTCTATTTACTAATAGGTACGTATTCTGTGTGTGTTACACACAGAATACGTACCTAAATAGACAGGGCAATATTTTTAATGAAGATTTTTTTTCAAAGTAAACTATATTAGAAAGTAGTTTAATTGATTCTGCACATAGTTCTGATGAAACTATTTTCAGGTTTTGCACGTTTAGTATTACACGTTGTATACTACGGCCAACGGCGGATCCAGGGGGTAGGTCACAAGGTCATGACCCCCCCCTGGGCCAGGTTCAGGACCTAAGAGGACCAATAATTGAAATGGTTAAACACGATGTTTTATGTTTTTGTTATAAGTATGAGACAATTTTTATTCCGAGTGAATAGGTAGATACCTACATAGTTACAGGTAGAGTAGTTTTGCTGAAGAATTCGTGCTCGCAACGCTCGCTCTCTATTCTTTATTTACTCTTTATCCGTAAACAAAAGGAGGAAACGGGGCCCTGTTATTAAGAATCCGCTGTCCGGGTTGTCTACATTGCATGCTGTATCTCATGCAGGGCCGTCTTAACCTATGGTGCAGGATGTGCGAATAACCCGGGCGCCTCGATATCAGGGGCGCCGCGGGACGCCCCACCACCAGGAAATTTCGAAGAAATTACACCCGTTCAATAAAGTCTTCAAACAAATAATTTTAAAAAGTTCGCGCTCGCTGCGCTCGCGGCTACTTGTTGCTTTACAATGTACTTAATCAGGTGCTTTTGTGTCGTAGGCTCTAAAAATTTCGCGCTCGCTTCGCTCGCGCAATATTATATATACCTTACCTAAATAACCTCATAAGTCAAATATAGCAAAAAAAATATGCTAATGGAGTCCTCAAAAACAAAACAGTTTGCGCTTCCGACTGCTTGTTACTTTACAGAGCTTTTTAAAACTTATGAACTTTTTGTGTCCCAAAATTAAAAAATATTCGCGCTCGCTTCGCTCGCGCTAATTTTTGCAATTACGTTATCTTGTCTCGACTTTCATAACTTAAATATGGCCAACAGTTTGAGCCTACAATGATTTGGAAACATTTTTTTAAGTCCTTTACCTACCAAAAAAGTTACTTTCGTTCGAACGCTGTTATTTATATTCCTTGTAAAGAACTTCGATCAATATGTACTACTCAATATCTTTCAATAGATACATAGGTGGGTGATGATTGCACCCAGGTGCTACATGAGCTAGACACGGCCCTGATCTCATGAACCCTTACAAATAGAAAGACAATTAAAGTTTTCATAGAAAATGTTTTATGTTGCTGCAATAAAAAACGTACGCGCCCTTTTCTGCGTACACAATACTTTTCAAACGTTTAGTCTTCAACCAGAAAAAAATCTTGCGCTTGCTATGATCGCGCTTTCTTGTATTTGTGCTGTATATTTGTTATACAGCAAGAAAGCGTTTTCATCTACTTTTAGTCCTCGAACTGAATAAAAATTTTCGCGCTCGCTTCGCTCGCGCCTTTTTCAATTTCACATCTGTGATTATGTCCAAGAAAGCGCGTTCGCTCAGTTAGGACCATTTCTTACATAAAAACACTTTTTTAACCTTAGTCCTCGACCTGAACAAAAATTTTCGCTCTCGCTTCGCTCTCGCTTCGCTCGCGCTTTTTTGTTTGGCACGTGTGTGTAGTATTACTACGAGAAATTGCGCTCACTCTGCACGGGCCATTTTCTACATGAAAACACTTTTCTTAACATTCGTAAAAATTTCGAGCTCGCTACGATCGCGCTTATTGTATTTATACTACTAACTACTTTTAATATTAAAAGAAGTATACGCTACAATATTATATTTTTTGTGACTTGACCACGACTGTGTGACCCCCCCCTGGCGCCGAAGCTGGATCCGCCCTTGACTACGGCCGACTAATCTTGATAAGTCTGAAGTTAGTTTGAAATTCACTGCGGCGCAGTAACCAATTTTTGTTCTTAAAAGATTTACTGCGCAGTCAAATAGCTGATTTCATACCTCATCCATGTTTTAACAAAAATTAAGACATACTACATACATTGACCTAATTTATAAGTATGTTTGTAAATCTTGACAATTCACACACATTTTCGAAAGAGAGCAAGGCATATTATTTCTATGGAGTTTTTTTTTTTATATTGAATATGATTTTGGGTGGGTTTTGCTATGATATACAATTAAATATGAGTCGTTTTGTGTCAGCGATTTACGTATGATAGAGGTGGAATAATGTTTGAGCTATGTTTAAATTAAGTAGTGATTCAGGATTCGGCTGCAATTTTTGTAACGACAAATTACAATTATTTTACAATTTCTTTTTCACTTTTGCGGTTTATACATACACAGTTTATGTTAGAAATAAACAGAGCAATGGATAGAAATCAAATCTTGCATACTTATTAGATACATTTCTCTATTCGTTTAAATAACAGGCTTTTAAAATGATGTTTCCCAGTCCAATCTTCTTAAGTTAAAACCTCATTGAAATCGCGTTTCTCTATAGCATAATTTTAGATCCACATAATAAGATTTTAAATAAAACACCTTCAATTACAGTTTACAAACAACATTGCCTTTAAAAACATATTTTTTGCCTCCAAACCTACTTTTTACCAGCTTTCTTTTTCTTCTTTCTCTTCCTAACTTCACTATAGTCATACTCGACGGTCGTCCCGCTCAAATCTTGATACCCATCCGATTTCTGACTTTCATAATTAGGAAAATTCACTCCTTCCGTTTGCTGGTAATTTTCCGAAAAAGTCTCAGAGAACTTCGTACTCAGAGTTTCGGAGCCGAAGAATTTTGTCGTGTAATTTTCTGCTGGGCGTTGTAGATTTTGGTATTTCTCGTTGTGTGGGTATATGGTGTTTAGAATGTTCGTTGCTATGGCAACCGGCGTGGCGGGGTAACTCCCCTGCTGCGTCGGTCAGAACTTCAGGTCCTAAAAAACAACAGAAAATAATCTTTAGTTAATTTTTTCTTGTGTATGTAGGTAAGTTTATAAAGAAAAGAATATGAAATAAAACTTATGAGAAATAGTCAAATCTAGTATAGCCCAGTTATATCTAAGAAGCTTTTGGCAGCAATTTTATTCGCGAGTAAAACCTGCAGCCTTCTTCGAAAAACGGTTCAGCAGTTCCTAAGATTAAAGTTCAATCAAACAAACCAACTCTTCGACTTTATATTATTAGTATTGATAACTGTACCGCCTAGACTATTTATCTATCAGTAACAATATTATCAGACATTTATTGTAATTACTAATTGCAAATATGTATGTCAAACAAACATCAAGGAATTATTAAGCACTGGATGTAACTCCAAGTATTTATGCTCATATTATAAAGCTGAAATGTTTGGTTGAACGCGCTACTAACAGGAACTACTAGACCGATTAAAAACATATTTCGGTATGAGATAGGCCACTTATAAAAGAAGGACATCGCCTTTTTAGCCGATTGCGTGAAGTAGGAAATTACAGGACGCGTTAAAATACCTAGTAGTCCATATTTTATTACTACATATTTTGGGAAAAAGACAATTTTTTTAATAATGATTAACTATAATTTTTTCCACCAAAATTACGGTCGGATTTTAGTCAATTTTAAATATTATAATTTATATATTTATAACTTCAAAAGACCATCTCAAGATTTATACTATCTAAGACCATTATCTCATCTAACACACATAACTTCTATGATTTACAACACAACAGTTTATAACGACTTTATCTAAATTCTTGTACAAATTAAACATAGCCTGTTATCTCTAGAAACCAATTAGTTAGTTAAATTAAACCAGTACCACTTAAAACGTGTTCCGAGCTAGTCAAAATCACGTTAAAATTTTCAAGGATATTCAATTTTTAAATTATTTTTGCCAAGTATAGCTTATTTATAATAATTACTGTCAATTTGGTGGCTTTTCACCGACTTCAAAAAATGAGGTTTTTAGTTTGAGCTGTATGTATGTTTGTGCGCTATTATCTCACTTTGGTTGCACTAATTCCGATGCGGTTTTCAGCGTGGTATTTTGTAAGACTTGGGGAAGGTTTAGTTATACCTAGGTACTATTAAGTCGGTTCTATTTTTTTTTTTTTTTTGTAAAACCAATTAAAAGGTTTTATACTTTCAAAGTGTATCTTAAGACACTGATTTTCGGTGAAGGAATACATCTTGAGGAAACCTGGACTATATAGTCTGAAATCACCAACCCGCATTGAGCAAGCATGGTGATTGACGCTCAATCCTTCTCCATGTGAGAGGAGGCCGCAGCCCAGCAGTGGGACGATAAAAATACGAATATTTTAAAATTTTATTTTGTCTGTAGGAAACCATGGGACGGGTAAAATAATAGGAACTTAACAATTGTTATTTAAATAGAATTATTTATTTTCAAAAAATATTTTGTACATTATTTCAACAATTGTAAAAAGTGGGTATAAAAATAATACTTTCTTAGTATTTACGTTAAAAAGTGTGATTTTCAGAGAATATCAATAAGACCGAATAAAGGTCACGGCGGTCAATCTCAAAGGTAACTGTGATTGACAATTCGTGGGTGGCCATTTAGCCATGTGGCTTTCCATTTAGCCACTTGGCTATAGTCGCTCATGATTCGAGTAATTTGACAAGAAATCTTTTTTATTTAATTCATATTTTAGTTTGATTTGTACGACGATTTTGCTGTTTCTTTTCTGACTTTTCTTTTCTGTTATTTATTAGGTCGTAAGACCTAAGCGTGTGTAAATATAATTATGGCAGCCATATTGTATAAATTCGACCTACTAACGCAGCGACACGGGATAATCCTGAAACGCGGGGTTTAATAGGAATAAATAAAAAACACAAAAAAAAGGAAAAAATGTGAGAGATAGGTATAATACATAATACTTATTAAGTTCGCACTTATTTTTATTTTTAATAAAGATTTTTATTTTAAAATTAAACACGATGTGCGATAATTTAAGTTTAGCCACAGGTGGCTATTCTACAGATGGCTTTTAGTAGCTATTCCCCTGATATCTATCACTGGCTATTTCACTAGTGGCTATTAGTGGCTATTCACCTACATCTACACCATACTTCCCTATCGCCACTTATGGTCAACTGGCTATTTCGCCTACTGGCTATAACTGACTATAAGTGGCTATTACTGGCTATTTCACTACTGGCTACAACAATCTCACCTTAATAGCCTGCGGGAGGTCGGGGAGCTTCATGTCACGCAGCTGTTGAGGAAGGTTCATACTCTTGACGGCGGAGACGGCGCGGGCTGGTGCTGCCGATATACCCGCCTGTGGACAGAAATGGTAGGTTATTTGGTTTGTATAATGTTATAAACGTGAAAACAATAATTATCCTGGCCGATTTTTCTTTTCTCGACGGAGCCAGCTGGGCAGGATATATAAAACCCATAAGTATACCCAAACCCAACCCAAAACCAGTAGTAAAAGTAACCCAAAATAGCTGTTCTCCGGTTTTACCTGCGTCCCGTACTGTACTTGGATAAAATACCTACAAACTGGCACTTGGGAATTGTCTAGCTTCCCAACAGTGAAAACATTTTTGAAGTCTTTGGGGTACAAACGAAACAATGTTTCCTCTTTGAAACTACTGATTTTGTTGAAACTTTATAGCAATGATAATGGCTTCAAGACCCATAGTCGGCTACGGCGGCTGTTCTCATGTAAGGAGATCAGCCAACTGCGCAGGACATATTATAGTGCACGAGCATTTGCTTGGACACAGGTGCACTCACTATTCCTTCACTCTCATAGCTTGCGGGAATGGTAATACAACACGACCCGACACGAAGAGGTGTACGGGACCATATTTAAGTATGCTCGGAATTTAGTTGTCATTACTTTTCTTTCAAAAAGATCTAATGTTAATTTCTCCAGATATTATAGGTAAAAAGGTTTTACAAAAAATATCAAATTCAGTATGAATTAAAGCTGTTTATTACTACATATTCCATAATATGATATAGGCACTTATGGCAAGATTTTTGATTTTTGATATGTACTATAATTCCAATTGTATGACTATAAATTATAATAGACTACTATTTTTACAACTATTTAATTAATTATTTTATTATTTATCAGTAAAAATATTTTGTGACAAATAACACTACTTAAAATTATAAAACTAAATAAAATAGGTTATATCGCACATGTGACATATTTTTTGATCAAATGTGCTTTATAAAGATGTGCTAGAATAATACAACCTACTTTTTTAGGTATAAAATAAAATGATATTCAATATAATTGACGTTTTACTAAACCTATCCTTACTTTAAATATACCTTTCCTTTTAATGTTTTTTTTTTTTTCCTATATTATTTCTAATACATTTAGTACCTATGGTTATTTATATACTTAGTTATTAATACTAAACTAATATTCACATTTCAGTAAGTTTTAGGTATAAAAAAATCATATCCAACTTTAACCATCAAAATTAATGGTCCCCTTAAACCCGCTAAAAATATATTTCACCACCACCTAAATTTCATCCTTATAGTACCGTCTACTAACCTCAGCTTTCTGCATCTTATTCTGTTCCTGAAGCCTGCACAGGATATCCGCCATGTTGGTCTGCAGTACCATGCCCCCCATGACCAGCTCATCCAAGACCTGATGAGCAGCATCCGCGTGGAAGATCAGATCCAACTCGCAGACGTTCTCGAAGCATTTGTCTAGAGTTTCTACGAACACCTGGAATGAGGCAGCTGGTTAATATTACAACATTACTAAATAGAACAAAGCCGCTTTCTCTGTCCCTATGCTTAAAACTTTTAACGGATTTTGATGCGGTTTTTTTAGTAGATAGAATGATTGAAGAGGAAGGTTTATATCCATTAAATAGTGGAGAAATGCTGTTGAGAAGTCGGGGCGGGTCGCTAGTTTAAGTATAAAAGGCTATTATCAATAATACCAGAGTATAATTATATCTTTTATATAAGCACATAGTAAGTATATTGTTTTTCTTCAGATTTCAAATTATCAAGAGACCCATGTTCCGAGGAAACTACTTGCCAACACCTCGATAAAAAGTAGCCTATGTTCTTTCTCAACCTATAGACTATAAGAATACTTTTAATTTCAATCGATTCAGTAGCTTAAAAACTTTGGCGTAAAAGAGTGAAAGAAATACAGAGTTACTTTCGCATTTATAGATGATTAGTGTTTACAGCACATTTTATACACTTCGTTTTACCTTGTTATTTTAACAGCCAGATATATTTTACAAGGGGCTGGTTAGAAAGTAATGGTTCTTACCTGAATCAAGTCTAGTATGCCAAGCTCACTCTCTGAAGAGTCCACGCAGAACACAAAGTATAGCGTGGCGTAGTGTCTGTAGATCAGCTTGTAGTCTGAACCTCCTATTAAACTGAAACAATAATACACCATTTAGAATGAACTAGAGAACTATTGGGCAGATTTTGGGGAAGTGGTCGCCAGCAAAATGGGCTTTTCCTCGTTTATTACTGGTAGTAAATCATCCTAGAGCAGATTTTTTCAATGATGTTAATGCTCATATAGCTATTCATTCAAAAAAGAACGCTGGTCTTCATCGCATTAGTTTCATCAGTGCTGCCATATACTGTACTAGCCGTTTTACGAGGTTTTACCCGCGTCCCGTGGTAACTACTACTCGTACAGGGAGAAAATATAGCCTGTTGGTCAGGAAGACTGTAGTAGCTGCTTTCCAACAGTGAAAGAATTTTTAAAATCAGTCGCGAAGTGAGTTTATCCATTACAAACACACAAACAAAGAAAAATAAAATTTTTTCCTCTTTATAATATTGTTATAGTGTACATTTAGTGTACACTTTGAAGCAAGACCCTAAAATACTGCAGATTTAAAGAAGAGTCTACATACTACATACAAGACCAACATACCTTCCTCCTTCCAAGAAATTGCACACATTGTCATCTCTCTTGGAGACCAGTTGAAACGTCTCCTTGATTATCTGTTGTTGCATATCTTCATTCTGTAGACAAAAATATTTATATATACACAAAGGGTACAATGGGAGCTGTTGATGATGGTGATGATGATCCTAACGTAGTTAGGAAAAGGCTCGGGAGATGAAGAGGTTGTATACATATTAAGGACAGCTTCCAAGATTGAGTTTAGCTATTGGGTAGCATAAAACTGAAGAGTTTATCACTGTGGTGGGACTCAGATTTGATAAACAGTTAAAGAAAAACCGGCCAAGTACGAGTCAGACTCGCGCATGAAGGGTGCCATACCATTATTTATAAAACAGACAAAAAAATCACGTTTGTTGTATGGGAGCCGCCCAAAATATTTATTTTAATCTAGTTTTCAGTATTTTTTGTTATAGCGGCAACAAAATTTCAACATCAGTGAAAATTTCAACTCTCTAACTATCACGGTTCATGAGATATGAGTGCCTGGTGGCAGACGGATGGACGGACAGAGGAGCGAAAACAATAGGGTCCCGTTTTAACCTTTGGGTACGGAACCCTAAAAAAATATCTCATTCAACCAACCAGATATCATGTTTTAAATATTATATTAAATGTAAATGAATGATAAGTTATCAAGGTTACATATTAACTGGTTGATATTTAAACATTTTACATAATCATACATATAATTATGTTAATTTATTTATAACATTTTGGTTATCAAGTTTTTTATGGTGCAAAATGTGCAGTTTTGCAGTTTTCTCATGTTAATATTTAGACACCTGTTGAATAATCTTGTCCCAGATGTGCAAAAGCATGGTAATATTATAAACTAGCTGTTTTCCCACAGTTTTACTACTGCTGGTTCCAGAATAAAATATAGCCTAAGTTACTCAGGAAGAGTGTAGCTTTCCATCAGCAATTTTGTTTTTCAAATTGGTGCAGTAATTTTGGAGCCTTTAGGGTAAACAAACAAATGTTTCCTCTTCAATAAATTCGTATAGTTTAAATGGAAATACATTGAGCTGTAGTAAGCCACATTTTTTTGTGTCATTTTAATTGAATATGGGGTCTAGTTTAATCCAAATGACTGTTTGTGAAGATTTTGTTAAGCATTGGGGGAGCTGAATTGACAGCTCGGTAGTTAAAGAGTGAGGACCAGTCCAGCTGTAGATTTACATCAGATAATAATGATGAATAGGGCTATAGATACCACCAAGAGGGTCAGTGGGTTGTCTTAAGGAGTATTAGGTGCAGATACTTAAATCATAGATAGCTGATATTTATTTTAACAACCGAAGTAGGAAGCAGTTTTAATGACTCTCCTATACATTAATTTATTTTGGCGATAAAACAGGAAAGAGTTTCAATAACAAAATAAATCGAATAGGAATTTATCGAGTCAGGGATATTAAGAGTTCAAATTCTAACAGAATGCTTGATAAATAACCGGTTCTTTAAGGTTTGACATAAAATAGGGAGTACCTATAGCTATCGCATGCCTTTGTAGACAAAATAAAGAAAAAACTTTCACTCACAAAGTATTGGTAGAATTTCGATAACCGTGGCTTCCCATGATTATTAAATACCAAGATGGCCTTAATCATTGTGTTGATTAAGTAAAAACTTAACTAATGCTTATTATACTTTCATTTATTTAAGTGATAATCTATTGTAATCCAATCAAGAACGAAAAATATCGATTCTGTTGAGACACTGACGTTAACAATTACGTTCGAAAATCGAAACAAAACACGCGTCAATGTCAATTTGATTTCACAGGTAAAATATATTAGCACGTTCCAGTGCTTAAAAATTCACATTTGTTGCTAATTAACTTTTTTTTGTGCGTTGTTTTTATATAAAATGTAATGATATAGAGAGCAAATCTTGTGTAGAGTAATGATTTCCTCCTACGTTCCGTGGGAACTACTGCCAGTACCCGGATAAAGTATAGCCGAATATGTTATTCGGGAAAAATGTAGCTTCCCAAAATGAAATAAATTCTCAAATCACTGCAGTAATTTCGGAGTTTTCAGCGTATATAAAAACAAAAAAAAATTCGTGTTTATTATTTTAGTATACATTAATTTATTGTGTACACTTCCTTATAGTAGAAACAGTATAGTAGCTTGTCAAACCAAAATCAGGCAACACTTAAATCTCGCGAACGCGTTGTGCTGTCTGCTGTAACCGCGAGTGTCACAATAAAAAAAATCGCAAAAACTGAATGATTATTGTGTGAAATAAACATTTATTGTTAATTTTCAAGTTCTGTACAGTGTTAAATGTTTGATGGAAGCCTATTTGCGAGCCGCTGATGCTTTAATAAGGAGATACAGGTCAGTGTAACAAAAGATGAACATGTTATATTTTGTTGTCTTTATTTGGATGTTCGTAGGTTTCTCGCGGTGTCGTATGGCCTATTATGATTCTATACGTCTTTGAGACTCATCTTGAGTCTGTAAGTGAGCTCGAAACTGAGCTGCGTGTGAACAATAACGGGGTTACGAATATACGGCGTCTTGTTGAGTCGGGAGGAAATTTGGAAAGCGTGCGAGAAGCGGTCGGCTTATACAGAGACCGACATAAAACTAATTGTTGCTATTTCGTTACCGCTATCAATTTGAAAGCTAGTAGAAGGTTAGGACGCTGAAAATGTGCGCTTTCGTACAGCTACAGGCTATATCAGTTGATATGAATGTACTGAAATATGTTACTGATTTCAGACACCAAATATTTCGGATTTTCTGGCCTTGAATACCGCTATAATATAATTTTAGTTATGTCTTCTCTTTACTGTTTTACTAGTTATTAATTAACTTACTTTCAGTATTGAAAGAATATTGAATTTTTGGAAACCTGCATTGGAGTGGACTGTATATTAATTAATGTAATAATTTTCAAACTTTTAAATAATTTGTATATGAAATCCTATACAAATATTGTGAAAAATTCTAAATTGCCCAGGCTGCAACTAGTGAGACTAACTTGACTGTAACATAGTTGAGTAAAGCCTGATCAGATAATCATTGACATCATCTGCCTAGCATCTTCATCATCATCCTCCGAGCCTTTTCCCCAACTATGTTGGGGTCGGCTTCCAGTCTAACGGATGCAGCTGAGTACCAGTGCTTTACTAGGAGGGACTACCTATCTGACCTCCTCAACCCAGTTACACGGGCAACCAAAGACTCGTTGTAAAATGTTCTGTTTTATAACTACAATAAAATTTAATGGTTTTTCTACATAAACATAAACTTCACTATACACCACTATCGTTAAGATTATTATCCAATGAAGCAACTCTAGTATTCATTAACAATTATTAATTGTAATCAATCTTGATTAGGTACTGCTATAAATTGTAGAAACACTATTGTACCTATTTTATATAATACTAGTACTAGCTGCTCCCCAAACTGCTGCTCAAAAAAACTTCCTGGCACCTGCTTAATAATTCACAACCTCTCTTTTAAAAAAATTGCATAAAATGCAATTTACTTTGAATTATTACTTAAAAAAAATAGGGTGGTTGTATTACATTGTTTCTCAGGCATTTCATTGAATTTGGTTCTATAGTTTTGTACTTTAAGCCCAACACAGCCAGAGTTAATTATTATTAATTAATAATATTAGTAAGGATTTATTGCAATTTTATTTCCTAACCATCAATGTGCTAATATGTTGCAATATTGTGATTATATTTTAAGTTTTACGAGTAACTCACTGTATTCTCGACGTTTCATCTCTATCCTGTGGGAACTTTCCATACCCAAACAAAATATAGGGGTAGTAAGTAATTAATAAATCAAATTGTTTCATTAGTTTCTAAGCCTTTAGGATACAAACTCTACTCTTTAAAGTATCATTAGTTAAGATCTTTGACAACTTAATAAATATCCAGACAGACAAAATTTCACAAAACATGTAGCACATGCTAATCTATATATAGTTTTCATTACAAAGAAAAAATCTTTGTTTGACCATCAATGTCTTATACTGTCCTCTAATACAAAAGAACTGTATTAAAATGTATTTATTTATAAATGTTGTATTGTCTCTCATCAATAACATTTCATTCACATTGTAGTAAACATATTGTACACTGTATGTCATCAATATTGACTCAGTATCAACCAATATGATTGATTGAGTTCGATTGATAGTAATTACGGTGGCCTGTAAAGAACCAACCTCTCGAGTATGAGTGTGTGGGTTCGATTCCAGGTCAGGCAAGTAACAATGCAACTTTTAAAAGTTTGTATGTACTTTCTAAGTTTAACTTGGCCACCAATGATTGTGTTTCGGAGGGCACGTTAAACTGTAGGTCTCGGCTATCATTGAACATCTTTGGTAGTTTTTACGGGCAGTCAGAAGCCAGTAAGTCTGACAACCAGTCTTACCAAGGGGTATTGGGTAATTGGGTTGAGGAGGTCAAATAGGCAGTCGCTCCTTGTCAAACACTGGTACTCAGCTGCATCCGGTTAGACTGGAAGCCAACCCCATAGTTGGGTAAAGCAGTTTGTACACTCAGTTGCATAAATATAATATTGACTCAGTACTTTCAATGAATATGATTGATTGGTTTTGATTGATGGTAATGGCTTGGTATTTAGAATGTTGGGAGTTTTATGGTTCATCTAAGGTTGGGATGCATAATGAATGAGTTGGTTTGTTTGTATGAATCGGTAATCTTAGGCGATAATAATGTGTCTCAAAGTATTATTTGACGTCTTTGTTCAACTCCGTAATTTCTTTCATTAAAAAAATAACTTTACAGTTGAATTTCCCGCATCTCGTCGTCATCATTTTATTTACGAAAAAAATTAAGTAGATATTCATTTATTTTCTTGTATATGCAAATAGCCGACATTCCTCTTTATAAATCATATTCAAATATTATCAATTTTTTGTCACGACAACTGCCAACAGTTTTTCTACCTCTTCACTTCGTTACAGTCCTATGGCACTGAGGTTAACGTTATCAAAGGTCAGTTCCGACCCGCTTGGCATGCCAATGAACCAGTTTTAGGTCAATCTGAGGTTTGCCACGCAATCATCTGTTTCTGAACGTTCTAAGGACGTGGACACAACAACCAAGGGCCTAGGCAGATCAAAACTTCGTCATTTATTAAAATCCATTTTAGGATTCCGTAACTAAAGGGTAAAAATGGTGCTTAGAGTCCGCTTTCCGTCTATCTATCGCTCAGATTGAAATATAATATAAATACTTGTTTTCTTGCAACTTTATATTAGAAAGTCAGTATTAAGTTTTATGTACTTAGCTATCTTTTTATGAGATGACCAATCATAACCGTATATCGTAGACAATTTTACGGCGCGCTTAGATTCTCCATCATAGGACCTCATTAGGAGGACAACTTTTTGCAAACCTACACTTCGCTTTTTCATCTACGTAAAATAAAAAACAACGATCTAATTTCCAGAGATATTTAGCCTATACCGAGAGTCGAAATATGGACAAGATGGACAGTCAATTACTTCGTCATTCGCTTTAATAAGGATAAGAGACCACCCGAGTTGACACCGGTATCAGCTGTCGTAAAGCTCAACAAATATCAAATGTACTATAACCCTACACCAGTGTGTAAACATCCTAAGGTCCAAGTTCACCGACTATATAAACGTCTGTTTTCTTAAAACTACTGTTTATTATGACAGAAATTTTAAGAAAAACGGCCGTTTATGTTGTCGATGAACCTAGGCCTTATTAATACCAGCTGTGTACCATGGGTTGGCTCGCCTTGGTCTCAGTTCAAATGAGGTGTCAAATGACCGACTTCAGAAGACGGGATGATGCGAAAATAAATTTATGTCTGACATATTCATTCATTGATTTTGATCATTGATTCCAGATGAGGTTAAAATACTACCTCTCCATAAATTTAAGAAAACATTGCAAAAAATTCTAATTGAGAAATGTTTCTACACGGTCGATGAGTTCCTAAATGACTAATTTAGATTTTGATATAATTTAATTCTAGATGTAATTGTAAAAATTTCTTATTTTACGTAGTACGTAGTCCAAACTATATTTGTACGTCTCACCATAGACAGAACATAGCGCACTATTTTATTTAATTTTAAAATCTACATTTTATGTATACCTATGTTTTACAAATAATAACTATGTTTTAAAATACTTTGACTTTGATAAGCCCTGAAGAAATTTACATATACCAGTATCCATGTTCTTATATGCCACAGAAGCCACCTGCGCAAGGGTATAGACCTTCTGTCCAGGTGTTTCCTCCTAAATCAACAGTATTTGAAGCATACTGCATTTCGCATCAAGAAAATAGCATACAATTTTGCACGATCACATTTTTCAGCCGTGCGGAAGTCCCGAAGAGAGCAATTTAAGACGCATCGAGTTATTTTGAAGATACTATACAATATAAAATTATAGCAGCCCACACAAATGCTTTATGCGCACGACTGTCCAGTTGCATCGAGCTCTTTTGCGAAAGATTATTCAATTTTGCATCATTGATGAAGAATGAATTCGGGAGAATTTACGAAAATTCTCGTAGCATCTTCAGTTGTCCTCTAGATGGTTTACTGTTTTATTTAACCTTCCATTACCAGACGGCACCGTTAGAAGTTATTCCTACAGACAAACTGACAAAATATTCAGCCTTTTTGGCGTAAACTGAAGCGTTCTCAAACGTTTGGCGACGACAGGATTGACCAAAATATATGCAGTAAACAAAATCCTGAAGGGAAATTTTCAGTAATTTTTAATATTCTACAGGGCAGGGGAAGGGGGATTATACGAGAAGTTTTCTTGTAGTAGGATTAAGCCATTTGAAGTTTCCATACCAAAAATAAGGTAGAATTTTTCAAGAACTTAATATACAGTAAACCCTTATCGATCAAGTAATGACCATACCACGGTACTTTGCATATAGGAATGTATACTATTAAGTAAACATATGCCGTTTCTGTTCGATTATTTACTATCGTATGACGAATCGATATTCAGTCGTACATACATTACTTTGTAGTAATAATATCTGCTTATCTATACGTCAATGTAAAACAAAATATACATGTTTACTATTAAAACTACTTTTATCGAAAATACTTTGCACCAAGTATAGATATTGTGTCACGAAAGCGGTTGACCCTTACATGTGTGCATAAATACACATACACGTTGTCGTTGTATGTGTCGGCGACTTGGCCAATCTAGAGCGCTCCCGAGCTTACGCATACAAAGACAATGTGCATGTGTATTTACATACACATGTATGTCTTATCCGCTTTCGTGAATAGTCTGTCGTTTAACGTCCTTGGCAGTCGTTACGGGTAGTCAGAAGCCAGTAACTCTGACATCAATCTTACCAAGGGGTATTGGTTTGCCCGGGTTACTGAGTTGAGGAGGTTAGATAGGCAGTCGCTCCTTGTTAAACACTGGTACTCAGCTGCACCCGGTTAGACTGGAAGCCGACCCCAACATAGTTGGGAAAAGGCTCGGGAGATGATGACCCAGTTAAGAGTCCAGTCTTCTACGCCATCTTCTGGGCACGCCATCATTTTACCACTGGAAGATTACCGTGAATCTATTTCCACTTATAATAATATTAGTTTTGGTTGAAATGCTCGGCAGCAGGTACATATAATATAAATCATCTGCCACTGCGCACGTCATTAGCCACAAATTACTTCGCTAATGTCTTGCAGTGATATTATTATTTATTAGGTAGAGGTACAGTTTTAATAAGAGTTACCATAACTCAGGATTTTTGGACTCTGATCAGGGTTGCGGCTGGATTTTGATTTTAAATAAAAACAGGTCATATTTTAAAATGATTGGTTGGCGGGAACACTCAAAAGATCGAGACGTGTGGAGTCAAAATGGGGAGGCCTTTGCCCAGCAATGGGACAATACAGGCTAAGAAAACAAATAAAAATAATAATTAAAAATCTCTTTAATGATTGGTCTCAGTCGTGGCTAATTCCTATCCGCATGCGAAAAGTGGCTTCCCCGGTAAAGCGAGTGAAACCACTGCCAGAAACTAGTATACACATAAAAACAATACATTTGTAACCTCTTAAACGTCTGTCAATTTATACTGATTCGTGTCAATTGATTGTAGAAGGCGCGGCATTGTTTAGTTTTATTTGTTTGTTTGTTTACGAGTTTGTATGAAGATCATGAAGGTTAATATGCTTGTTCGTAAAATTAACTTAAGTATGAATATGGAAGGATGGAGAGGCAGAGGCAGACCGAGGAAAAGATGGATTGATTGCCTGAAAGAGGACATGAAGCAGAAGGGAGTGGATGTGAGTATGACGTCTGACAGAGAGGAATGGAAGAAGAAGACATATTGCGCCGACCCCAAATGACTTGGGAACAGGGCAGGAAGATGATGATTGATGATGTAAGATTAACTTCCCAAAATGGTTGATAAACCTTTTTGTACCGACTGCTGAAAGACGTCACCTGAGTCTTTTGGTCGCCACAGCCATTGCTTACTCAGCTGCATTCAGTTAGACTGGAAGCCGACCCCAACATAGTTGGGAAAAGGCTCGGGAGATGATGAGCCAAAGAACGTCCACTGCTGGACTGCTGCCTCCCCCAAGTTAGGGAGATTTACCCAAAATTACAGCGCTGTGCATGCGTGTTGGTCAGCGCAGTGTAGAATATTTTTAGCTTCGGAGTTGGTGCTGCCCATCTCCTCTATAATTTTATATCCCACTTGGTGCTGTATGGTGGTTATACTGCCACCAGTCGGTCGCCAGACCCTCGTCTATTGATCAGCAGAGTGCACCACGGGTAGGTGAGGCTGGTAATTGAATCAGCTACATATGTCTTTTGCAAGCCTCAATTATTGATTGGGCAATATTTTTATTAAAAGTAGACCACCCAGTTTTACCTTGGGGTTGCGCGGGTAACTGGGTTGATGAGGTCAGATAGGCAGAAGCTCCAGATAGCACACCGGTACTCAGCTGCATCCTGTTAGACTGGAAGCCGACCCCAACATAGTTGGGAAAAGGCTAGGCAGATGATGATGCAATATTATGAACGCTAGTGTAGTTGGACACAGTCAATAAATAATAGCACAAACAGACACGCTGACCTGCTGACTTCTATATTATTGTTATTACGTGATTGCTCTAATTTTTCAAGCTTTGGTAGATGGAGTTCTAACACGCTATCCGTCTGATAGATATTCGATGAATGTGAAATATGGAAAAGTATGTAGGTATAATTGTTAGAATATAGATTTATTCTTATGTGAAATTATTAATTTTACTATTTTTTCCCCGCGGTACCAGCGGCGCCCGGAGAAAACTACTTCCTGCACCCGGATAAAAAGTAGCTTAGATCCTTTCCTAGACTCTAACTAGGTCCATCTCGGGACCAAAGAACCGAATATTAGTATTCCCAAAATATTTTTAATTCCTCTTTTTTACCTCATTCAGATTCAATAATTTATCCATATACATACAGACTATTTAAAACACACAAAATTACCAAAAACGATACTACTAACTACGAAAAACTATCTCAAATCAAGCAGGTGGCGCGAAGTCTAGTCAGTAAAACCCGCCGGTGATTTGGATCCACGCGTCTCGTCACGTGCGCGCGCGCAGAAATAGACCAGTTACAACACGACGACAACTTACTGGTATTTTTGGCATCTTTTTATTATGAACCGCGCTGGAAGATAGTGGATTGCAGTCTCTTTATAATGGAGTTCGAGTGTTTCAAAGTTTTGTAGTAATGAGGTTTTATTTGAGAAATCTTGTCTTTGGTATTTTTACTGACTCAAATGTTGTCGTTGGTGTTCTAGTGTCCACTGCTGAACATAGGCCTCCCCCTTAGATCTCCACAGATACCTTTTGGAGGCGACCTGCATCCATCGTCTTCCAGCGACCTTTATAAGGTCGTCTGTCCACCTTGTTGGTGGACGTCCTATGCTGCGCTTGCTAGTCCGTGGTCTCCACTCCAGCACTTTTCGGCCCCATCGGCCATCTGCTTTATTCATTACGATATAAATCAATCATTTAGTGTTTATTATAAATAACTAATTTATAAGCGTCCTTATCCTCTTTCTCAAGCGCTAATGACCATATTAACAAATGTCTTATTCAGCCCACGGCATAAACTATCCTTGAGCATCTACTTGGCATTCGAAGCGCATACGACATGTCATACTTTGACAATTATTCATTTGTTTAAAAAATGTCTGAGACTCAGTCTAAGATCATTGACTGTTCTGGCTAAAAATAGGGTATCTATTTTTAGTTGTACCTTTATAGATTTTGCTCTGAGAGCTATTGCGAAGTACTTTGTATGATAGAGAGTTTCTGATTATTTTCTTTCTTTCTATTTGGAAAGAATTTTCAGAACATAGAATATCCTGCACTTGGCGAAATAACTGCAGAAGAAATGACGACCTCGTTGAAGCAATGGTCACCATGCCGGACTGAGAAACTGATGGTCCCGGGTTCGATTCCCGGTACGGTCAACATTTTTATGATCAAGCATGAGCATGCTTGTTGACAGTGGTCTGGGTGTTATGTTATATAAAATGTAAGAAGTTTTTCATTTCGGAGATGTAGAGGAAGACCAAAGAAAAGATGGATGGAGTATCTGAGAGGTGATATGGAAATATAGGAATGGATTGAATGTTAGTATGACGACTTACCGAGTGGAATGGAAGCCGAAATTATATTGCAAAAATTGGGAACAGGGCAGGAATAAGAGAGATTTTACACCCTACAAAAAGGTTAGGCGATGTGTATTATAACATGTTTTAGTGTGTAAACAGTGATACACAATAAGTTACGTCAGGTGACATAATGTGTGGTCCTATCGTTAAACGAGATCTTTTGCGGACAACCTTTGAATGATTTATTAGAAGAGAAATTGTACTGTACATATATCGTGGTGTACTAGATATTTAATACTAGCTGTTTCCTGCGGTATCACCAGTGTTTTTACTCCTTCACGCGCTTTAAAATTATCTTCGCAGACTCACCTATTTCCTAACCCTCGTGAATCGGAGAGCACGTAAATGTCGGTCCTGCGCCTGATCTCTCTCCGGTGGTGTTGGATTGCCGTCCAATCGGGCTATGAGAGTGAAGGAATAGTGAGTGCACCTGTGTCTGCGCAAATGCGCGTGCACTATAACATGTCCTGCGCAGCTGGCTGATCTCCTTATATGAGAACAGTCGCCGTGGCCTAATGAACCAGCCTTGGGTGCCATTATTTCCTAACCAATATCAATCTATTGCTAGTCAGTTGGTTCCACCATTTCTTCTTCCCAGCAAGAACACATAGGAAGTGGTGAAGGGTGGGCGTTTTGAGATCTGTCTTTTATAAATATTGACGTTCAAAAAGTGCGGTTTTGCAGCCAAGTTGAATGATTACTCATATTACTTACTTATAATTATGCTGTACATAAATATAGATATGCTGTTTTACATTTTATTACTTACATTCGCTATTACTTTTACTACTTGAAAACTAATTATAGTCAGCAATATGTTGAAACTGGCTGGCACGTGTATCTAATAAATAATACTTATGTATGTGTGTTTGTAAATGTATGTATAATTATGTACTTGTATGACTAATCAATCAATACTGATAGACATGCCTTTAACAGTTCCGAGTTTGATTCCCGATTGACGCCTAGAATTTTGGCTTATCTATAAACTGTTTTTTAGAAGCCTATGAAAAATAATGCCTGCAGTATTTTTACGTGTACATGAAACATTGTAATAAATTGTGTGCTGGCTGATTGCAACGTGAAAATACCATACCATAAAAATATTTGAAAAAAAAAATATTTATGTTCATGTACAGAGGCGAACTTAGATGTAGTATATTTAGTATAGAATAGATAGATTCACTACCGTTTGATAGATTAGCAATGCGTGGCTGATAAGTACATGTGGTATGAGCCCAAGAAATGACCACTGTATAGGCCTGTAGCGGACCCCCGTATGTATAAAACACAAACTATAGCAAGAAAACACGATATTCTGAAAAATGATTTTCAAAATCAAGAAACCAAAAATAATTTGAAGCCGAGAAAAGCAGCACAAATCTACTCACACATGAAAATATCACTCAACTGATGTATTACATTTTTGGCTTCACTAAAATCCCTCCACTGGCGGTCTATCTACTATTGTATATCTACATATACAGGCGACACTGTCCTAACGACGGTTTAATAACGATGTTCGTAGCGATACGAAATGACATAACACATTGTTATCAGTTAAATGATGAACTTAATTTGACTGTTAAGTACATCTTCTTATCTTAATTAGTCTGACATGTCTGTAACAAAAACCTTGGCTGAAATTCTTGATTCGTCATCCTGGTCATAGATGCCCTCAGGACATATTATAGTGCACAAGCATTTGCTCGGACACAGGTGCACTCACTACTCCCTCACTCACATAGCCCGATGGGACGAAAAAATACGAAGGAAAGAAGCAGGTCCGTGTTTCGGTAGGCACGTTAAATTGGTGGACCCGGCTGTCATTTGAACGTCTTTGGCAGTCGTTACGGGTATTCAGAAAGTATGAAGACCAAGATAGTTGCGTTGTGGAGATCAGATATACAGTCGCTCCATATGGCACACTGGTACTAAACTGCATTCGGTTAGACTGGAAGCCGACCCCAACATAGTTGAGAAAAGCTAGGCAGATGATGATGTGACTCTAAGATCAGATGCAGAAAACTGAGTTATCTATTAGCACTATTGTTTAATATTAGTTAGACCAACTAAACTATGAATGGATTATGTTATTTGGAACACCATATGGTCCACATCAAAAGATGTTACTTGAGATATGGCGGCAAACAGAGAAGTATGGAAGAAGAAGATATGCTTCGCCGACCCCAAGTGAATTGTATTAAGGGCAACAGTATGTTGATGTCGCGGTGGCCTAGTGGGTAAAGAACCAACCTCTCGAGTATGAAGGTGTGGGTTCGATTCCAGGTCAGGCAAGTACCAATGCAACTTTTGGACTTTGGACACCAATGGCTCATAAAAAAGGTGAAGGGAAACATCTTGAGGAAACCTGGACTATATAGTCTGAAATCACCAACCCGCATTGAGCAAGCGTGGTGACTAATGCTGAATCCTTCTCCGTGTGAGAGGAGGCCGCAGCCCAGCAGTGGGACGATAAAAAGGCTGTAACAGTAACGTATGTTGATGATCTTCATAATTGAGAGAGGCTTAAAATTACAAATAAAGCCAGCTACATCTTTGGGAAACAATGTTATGATCTGTTAAATATAAACATCCTTATGAATCGATTGATCTGTCTTTTGTGAACAAGATTGTAAGGAAGATAATGATTCATTCGTACGGTACAAATCGAATTCAGGAAATACTCCAAAAATATTCAATCTTTAGCAAAATGATGATGATGATATCCTCCTAGCCGATTATCGGCTACGGGGCTATTTTCATGTAAGGAGTTTAGCCATCTGCGAAGGACATATTATAGTGCACAAGCATTTGCGCAGACACAGGTGCACTTACTATTCCTTCACTCTCATAGCGCGATGGGACGGAAAATTTAGATATTCCGTGGGTGTAGTCGCTTTACCTATCTTACGCCCTTTCTCTGTAAATGCTATCCTACTGGATGAATTCTTCAAATTGGACCTGTTCCTGAGACATTCCTCAGTTTCATATAATTCTCAGATTCTACCGTAAAATGAATACAGATACATTATTCCGATTCAGACATACAGATACAAGTGCACTAGAAAATCGTATCTAAAAATATCCCCCACGTGTTACTAGGCGCGCATAAACGTTGAAAGTTAAATTTATTCGCAATACGCGATACATTGAGGCGTAGGTGTGTCATTTTTATATCTGTAGGTCAGTAGGCCAGCAATGTACGTCATACATTGTACAATACGAGTAATGAATACTAATCTTTTTGGGAGTTCACGTAGGTAGCTTCGACCCGCGGTTTTGCTCATGCCTCTAGAGATATACATCCCGCACATGGATAAAAAGTAGTCTATATCTTTTTCTAATATATCCCTACTATTCCCTACTATTATTATAACTGCGAAAGTAACTCTGTCTGTCTGTTACGCTTTCACGTCTAAATCACTGAACTGATTTTAATAAAATTTGGTACAGAGATAGAGTTGACCTTGAGAAAGAACATAGGATAATTTTTCATCCCGGACTTTTAAGAATTCTCTTGGAAACGCGATATATCCTAACTCTACGCGGGCGAAGCCGCGGGCGGAAGATAGTAAGCTATATTCCTGCTAAGTTTCAACAAAATCCTTTCAATAGTTTTTGCTTGAAAGAGCTACTTTCGCGTATATAATATAGTAGGAAGTACGATAACCCAAAAGGGCAAATTAGAGCAATTTTTTACTCACATATAGAAGACATGATCGCATTTTGGTAGATATTTAGGACAGTTACACACAGAGAGAGAGATAGGAATTGATCAAGTGTGTGTATTTGTGTGTGTGTGTGTGTTTGTGTGTTAAATGAAAGAATCGTGCGTAGATTAGGTCAACGTTTATAGTTTTACGTCACATCACGTCAGAGGCTATATAAAAATATACATTTGTGTGCGTGAAATGGTTTCATTGAGAAAATTGGAGTTATCTAACGAATTGTGATCGCTTGGTGGCGGAAATTCAGTCATACTTATATAATAAAGAGCCCTGAATGAAGGCTACGAAACTACTAAACCGATTCGAAAAATTCTTTCACTGCTGAGAAGCTAGACTACTCCCGAGTATTGGCTATATATTTTGTCTAGGTTCGGGAAGAAGTTTTACAGGGACGCAGGTGAAACCGCGGGGAACCTAGTATATTAAATCTATCGGCCGAAATCGGCCGTGGACGCCATTATAATGTAGTAAAATAGCTATAAAGACACAAAATGGTTAAAAACAGCGTTTAAATTAGTACTCGTTTGCTTTTAACCTAAAGGTAAACCGCTGACATTTACGTTTTCAATGCACGTAAATAGAAACGTTAATTTAGCCGATATTTTATCTTATTTTAAGACAACACGGTCCAATCTGTCTATGTTGCCATGCCTGAGTTCAATTTGTATTTCTACCAATTTGGTAGTTTTTTACTGTAGCTCACTCGATAAGTTTGAACTGTTTGAATTGAATGGAGTCTTACTGACGAAAAACTGGTCAAGTGCCAAGCCCGGACTCGTGCTAAAAGGGTTCCGCACTATATTCCCCTAAAATTAAATTTATTTTATTTAATTATTTTAAATTTTTGTACACACACATAATAAAGAAAGAAGACAGGAAGTAAAGAATTTACAAAGGTAGGTAATGCTTATTTCTAAAGAAATATCTTCCGGCATACCTGCGAAAGGAAAGAATAAAAGAGATGTAGACAGAGTTTATTCTAATTTTAATCATTTATTGTTTGTGAAAACTCTCATTAGATACAGACTGACGGGCAGACGTGACAAAGTCTTGGTAGTAGAGTCCCGTTTTAACCCCAAAAAAGACGTTCTCTCAGCTTTTATCTTTGAACCTTAACTCCATTCATCATTCACAAATATAGTACATGCCCATAACAGGTCACCACATCATCACATATCGATATGGCTGACGACTGTATCGAACCCGCGGCCTCGCGGTCACGGACCAATCAATGCCGCTAGTTGTTATTCAGAGAGCCACCACAATTACAACATGTTACGTGTCTGTGGATGTGTACCAGGGGTTTTATTGTACCTATATCTATGTAATATATGTACTTACTAGGTATATTTTTTTAACAACGTCAAGAATCATCAAATGACCCCTCCCGCTGTGGGTGCAGCGGTGAGGGAATGTCAGACTTTTACTGACTAAAAACCGTCGTGATCCGTCGTAGGCCTTTTATGTACCAGGGCCGCGGTAACTCGCGCGAACAATCCCGCAGCTCCGGAGAAAAGTACTTTCTTCATTTACCTGGATAGAATATAGCCTCTGCCCGCATAGGTTATTTTCATGGTTTTAGTCGCAACTTGAGGAAAGTATTCCATGTAACCCGGATAGAATAAGGTCTAATATCTCGCTTCTGCCCGAAAATTTATCATCGCGTCCCGTGGGAACCACTGCCCGTAAGGGGACAAAATATAGCCTATGTTACTCGGAAAGAGTGTAGCTTTCCAACAGTGAAAGAATTTTTCAAATAGGTTGAGCAGTTTCGGAGTTTTTAAAACAACAAAAATACGTTTATTATATTAGTACATACGTAGATAACATTGAAAGTGGATGTTAGTATGATGTCTGATAGAGAGAAATAGAAGAAAGAAACAATGCGCTAACTGCAAATAACTTCGACATAGGATAGGAAGAAGACCCGCACATAATGTTAATAACCCGTGGAATATTCATAATTGCTGAACAGAACAGAAGATTATCTACAACGTCACAAACTCACATTTTTATGTTTCCCGTGGGGAATTCTTCACGCCTATAGTCCTCTTCGAAAAAATTGTCAATTTTTTCAAATCGTACCAGTAGTTGCTGAGATTAGCACGACCAATCAAACAATGTCCATGGGTCCAGTCCATGTATCATAATTATAGTAACAATGGGTAATGATATTAACTCAATAACAACAATAGTTGATATGGTAACCGTAATGTGGAATAATGACTTAATTAGTTACATAATTATGATTGTATGATACACAATGAAATTAAATTAGGCTCGGTTCTGACTGAAAAACACGCGATTTTACCTTTCATTAATGATAATTTTGATATCTATACTAATATAATAAAGAGGATTTTTTTTGTTTGTTTGTACCATTACTTAAAAGATACTACGTGAAAGACTCGGAAGTTACTGAACAGATTTGAAAAATTATTTTGATGAAGGCTTAGTCTCATCTCGAGGAACATAGGCTACATTTTATCCCGGTACGGGCAGTCGATAGACGTAAGTAAAGCCACGGGAAAACGGTTCTATCTGATAAAACTGTTTTATTAAAATTCTTCATCCTGCTGCCCCGTTCTAAATTTTATTTGGGGTCGGCGCAATATGTCATCCTCTTCCATTTTCCCCTGTCACTCGTCATACTGACACTCACTCCCTATTCATGTCATCTTTCAGGCATCTTTTCTTAGGTTTTATTAAAATTGTTGAAGTCTATTTAATTTTAGGAACTTCGAAATTACTTGTACGCGCGATTTTCATGTCATGTCTATACGAAGTATTGAGCTTTAAGGCGTTCACAAATTAGGTTGCAGTGGCAGTGGTATTTCTATGGAACCTTATGGACATTTATAGGCAGCAGGACAGCAGCTCCCATCAAATGTACGAATTTACTTAAAAAAGGCCCTGTGGCGTAATGTGGAAACGCCCTTACATAGTAATAAGGCTGCGTTTCCACCAGAGATGTGCGAGGATGCATAGCGAGGGATGTGTTTGTAAAGAACCAATAGGATCGCTTCATTTACCTTGCCTCGGTCAGCACAGCTCTGGTGGAAACGGCTCAGCGGAGCTAGATTTTTGCGCATACAAAACAAGCGCGGGATGTGTGCGAGGGATGTGTACGAGGGAAGTGTGCGAGGAATGTGTGTTGAGAAAGATGTGTTGCGAGGTTTGCGCATACTGTACCAGCCAGTCCATAGACGGAGTTTGTTGGAAGTAGAAGTGCGCAAAATAGATAATAATATGGATAATTGGAAAAAGAAAATACTTTTATATTTAACAATTTGTGATGAAGAAATGGAAGCAGAAGATACGGAGTTTATTAGTTCTATAATTTTGAGCAATACAAGAACACACAGGTTTTGGATACGTAACCATATTAAATATCATCGATTACATGGAGAATTCTTTACCTTTTTTCATACGGCTGATGATGAAATATTCGAAAATTCTTATCGAGTATCTAGAAGTAACTTTTATGAGTTACACAATTTGATTGAGAACATTATCAAGAAAGAAGACACTCACTACAGAGAATGCATCAGCACCAAGGAAAATTGGCGGTATGTTTAAAGTAAGTAAAATAGTTTGAATCAATTTTGTCTTTATTAAACATATTAATTGAAAAGTAATCATAATCTGCAAAATAAGTAGACAACAAGTTCCTCTTTTCATGGCAAATTAGGCTCTGTTCCTACTTTGTTTGAAGTATTTGGCGTTTGTAGGTCTGAATGTTGTGTTCCCGGAGATGCTGGTTGTACAGCTTCCAGTTGGAAAGATGAATCCATCTGGCCCACTGTTTTATTTGTATTTCTACCAGAGCTTGAAGAATAACCAAGTTGTTCAGGATCCAGCTGAGGCGGCAAATCCATCTGGCCTGCTATATTACTACCTACTGCTATACTGCTATCAGAGCTTGAAGAATAACCAATATTTTGATTATACCACGACAGCACGTAAGATTCTTCGGCTTCGCTAATCATATTAAAAAGTTTCCTTTTTAAAGGAACTTGCATGTAATCTGGTAATTTTTTAAATGTTTTCGCCATTGAAAGAAAAAAATGATCAGTATCATCGCAGTCCGTTGGTTTTAAAAGTTCTCTTAATTCTTGCCTTTCTTTTCGAAAATCTTCTTGATTTTTCATATGTTTTTGTATTAAAATTGATAATTCATCGCCTTTTTTCTTCTTTGATGATGACGGGGTGACCGAATCTGTTGAAATGCCTGAAGTTGAGGCTATTTCGTAAAGATTGTTGGGATTGTCATTGACGAAATATCCTCTTTATAACTTGACTCTCTATCTCTGTTGGCCATGTACGGTAAAAGAAATTCCATCAATTTTTGGTATTTCCATTCACGTGTTTTGGTTGTAGCCTGTCCGCTTTTTTTAGATTTCTGCCTCTTTAGCGCGTCCCGATGGCTATCCCGTAGTTGTTTCCAACGATACTTAGCGCTTTTCACTGAAATAATAGAAAATTATGATTAGGAATATAACATTTTTATACCAAGCATGTTGTCTTACAGATCGCAAAAAATCAGTAACAGGTAAAGAGTACTTTTTTATTTGTTAATTATTTTTCTTACTATTATTATAAACATTCCTTTTTTTGCAGGTATTTATCCACGGGCTCGTCGTTCACACGATTGGCACAAAATTTTAGGATTGGAGTAGCAAGTGTGTCGAGAATTGTGGCAGAAGTTTGTAATGCTCTTTGGCTTGTTTTACAACCTCTTGTTATTCCAAAACCTACCAAAGACGACTGGAAGCGAATAGCAAAGGATTTTCAAGAGCTATGGCAGTTTAAAAATTGTTTGGGGCTCTAGACGGTAAACATGTTTATATAATGTGTCCTGCAAACACTGGGTCCTCTTTTTTTAATTACAAACAAAGATTTTCTATAGTGCTTATGTGCTTAGCTGACGCTAGGAGAAAGATTATAATGGTTGATGTGGGATCCATGGGAAGATTTAGTGATGCTGGAATATTTGATGATAGTGTTTTGGAAAATATTTGAAAGAAAAAGATTGAATCTTCCAGAACCTGAACCATTATATGAAGGAGGTGAACCAGTACCATTTGTATTCATTGGAGATGAGGCTTTTCCTTTGATGGAAAATTTCATGCGCCCATATCCGCGGGACCAGTTAGACCAACAGAAACGTATATTTAACTATAGACTTTCGAGGGCACGTCGCATTGTAGAAGCTACATTCGGTGTATTGGCACGAAAGTGGTATGTGTATCGTAAAGACTTTGAATGCAGAGTGGAAACGGTTGACAAAATCGTAAAAGCCACATGTGTAATGCATAATTTTTTAATTGAAAGACAAAGTAATTATTTGGATTGCATTGATAACAAAAATACAAGTACTCTTGTATCGGTTCCTAGCATTTCCGTCGTCGTGTCAAGTGATAGTTATGATGTAAGAGAGAAATACTGCTCTTATTTCAATAATCAAGGAAAAGTGTCATGGCAAGATACTCGTATTTCGTCACGAATTCATCGCACACAATAAATACCCAAATATTGTAACTTGTATTTTAATATACCTGATTTTAATACATGATTATTACTTACCATCTTTATATTGTATTTCTTTGACTATTACCTCCCACGCAGCGTCCTTAGTTTCATTACATTTGTAAAATGACAAAGAAGTGTTCCACAAACACGGAAACTTTTGAACGGCATCAATTAATTTTTCGTCCATTATGCCACGCAACCGTACGACATGCGTACGACTACAAGCGCTTACGACAGCAAAGTGAGACGTGAGCGCAGCGCGGTGAGCGGCAGGCAGGCGTTCGCGTTACTCCGCTCCCACTACACCGCACCCCCGTCGACACATTTCACAGCTTCGCAACGCATCCTCGCGCCACACATTAATGCGCATTTTCACAGCTCCGCTACACATCCTCGTAGGCACATTATCATCGCACAGCTTTGGTGGAAACACCCACACATTTTCACAGCACAGCTAGACATCCTCGCACGACACATTTCCATCGCACATCTCTGGTGGAAACGCAGCCTAACGGGTCCAATTACTTCTCTTTCATACATCTTTTAAAGGCAACGAATGCACAATTTATTTACAAGTTGGTCACGCAAATAAGACTGGTAAACAACCTTATTATTGTAGTAGTCAATCGATAGTTTGACATAGGTATAGTATACTATAGCTTTTCTCTGTTTTTTACCGACACAAGTCTCCACCAGCGGTTTCACCCGCGTACCCGAAGACTGGTCCAAGTAGCCTTCCTCGATAAATGGACTATCTTACACTGAAATAATTAAAATTAATAACCGTCTATGTATTAATCTTATCTTTCTCATTTTTAATTATTTATCTTTCTATTGTTACAGGTAATTGTTTAAGATTGCAGCTACCACCAAACTCACCGCCAAAAAAGTTGGGTAAAAGCAAATCTTCTATTACTCGACTTAAGTAGACTCCGTTAAAGCAGAGCAGAGAAGTTGGTAAACAACCAATAAACTTTCTCCGCTCAGGGATAGTACTAATCAAATCAAAAGTCATTTATTCAAAGTAGGCTGAAAATCAGAACTTTTTGAACGTAAAATTTACAAAAGACAGCCCCCAAAACGCCCGCCCTTCACCACTTCCTATGTGCTTTTGCTGGGAAGAAGAACTGGTGGAACAAACTCCCCAGCAACACAATTCGTGAGAAGTTGTCCCCAACATAGTTGGGAAAAAGGCTCGGGAGATGAGGGAAACTACTGAGTGAGTATGACATTCTATTTGTAGTTTCAAAACTTCTCCGCTCCTCTTTAATGGAGTCTGAACTCTGAATCTTATCGTTTAAGATTCTGAACTGATCGGTTAATGACCTAAAACCCAAAACAAATTGCAAACTAACTAGTTGACGCTGGGATTCCCCGAGTAAGAAAAAGATTTACCAAAGAACACTTCGACGTCTTAATCAACAGTTCTAAGTAAAAAGAAAGCGGAAACAGCTTAAAGTTACGTTTTGGATGCTAACTGCCGACTGCAACTGCCGACCGCACATGCAGCGACTGCATGAAGTCGACCACAACTGCACTACTGGTTTGTATGTATTTACACGAAACCGTTTTGGATAGAAGCGGCAGCAGCATGTGCAGATTTTGCAGTCACTGTCAGATATCGATGTCAGATGTCAAGTATGTTCGCGCGAGTTACCGCGGCCTTGGCACATAAAAGGCCTTCGACGGAACACACGACGGTTTTTAGTCAGTAAGAGTCTGGCACTCCCTCACCGCTGCTAACCCACAGCGGGAGGGGCCATTTGATGATTTTTGGAGTTGTTAAAAAAAAGATGTCAGGTTTCTGGCGGTTAGATGTAAATACAAGTCAGTAGTGTAGCTGTGGCCGCCGGCAGTAGCAGTAAACCTCTCGATAGACAAGACAGTCGAAAGTTGAGTGCACCGAGCGTTGAAATGATGCCTCTATCCGAAAAAACAATAGCCCAAAAGTGGAACGTTTTAATCCAGGTCAATCAATAAAGTCTAGTTTTAAATTGAACGGTTTTCTATATCTAATCCATAAACATTGATTGAGCAAATAAAGCCAACAAATATGGTTAGCCCAAGTTGTCCTCTTTGAGACTGCGCTTAAAGAAGTGAATCAAATCGTTTTTGAATGTGTTAGAACTTTTTAGAGAAATTCGAAGATCCTAATTCCTTAGCACTTGTTTTCTCTCTTTATAAGGGCACAATTTTATCAAAATTGTAGTCACTGTAAAGTTTCTAAGCCCTTTCCCTAAGGTCTTTTAAGGCCCTTATCCCAAATTACTATTTGAGGTTGGCAGTTCTTCCTCCATCTTCCTATCTAATGTCATCTCACATGTAAGACTCTTTCGAGCCCTATCGTCTTTCACACAACCCACCCATCGTTCCTTTGTTCATCCTCTTCTATATCCATCCTCATTCATGCTTAACACCTTTCTTACGAACAGGACATGAGAACGGCCTGAGAAAATATGGTCCTATGATCGCAAAATTATTTCCGACGATTTTAGGCAGACTTAGAGCTCTCTAAGCTCACAGTTACAGCCCTTCTTAATTGTCCCACTGATGGGCTGCCTCCTCTCACGCGGAGAAAGATTGAGCATTAATCACCACGCTCTAAACTCTCTGAATTAAAATTCAGGAAGTACTTACACATTTCAATCTTCCATATAATTTCTTCCTCATCCTCTTCATCCCGCCTTGTCCAGATCTTGCACAAAACTTTGAAGATCCGAGCTGCGAATGATGTCATACTTGAACGATTATTTATGGCACACTACACTTCCACTTTTGACTTTAAGAATATCTTGCAACTGTTTATAATTTGGACAGTTTCTTCCAAAAGTTTGCAAAAAATCTACGCTCTAATCCACATAAAGTCTAGTTAACTAGTCCACTTCTAATTCAGTTCACAAATCAGGTCCAAATCTTAGAAAATCGCGCCAAAACCAACCGATTATTTGCAATCGTTCTCTGACACTGATCGTGTCGCCGCCAGCACGACAAACCGACAACTGCCTCCAAGATAACAAAGCAACGTTTTCCGCTAAAAGTAAAGATTTGAAGCAAAAAAAAGGTATCATAAAAAGACATGCAAATATGAAAGACTCTTTTTTCTGCCAATCTCGTTTTCAATTAGAACTTGATAAAAAGCTAATCTTCAGTCAACAAAGAGTGGGAACAATTTGCCTAATGGACCGTTCGAATTTCAAATTGGTGGTGAATAAAAACGCATCCTTCCTGCTTCCGTATTGGTCAGTTCGTTTTTCCCGCGTGTTTTGTGTATAAAATGGCGGTTTGTGACGTAGTGTCGTCAGTCTAGGGATAACCATCATCTTGAGGTTGTTTAGTGGTGTGCTAATTGGATTGCTTTTACTGATCTGGTGAGTTTACTTTCTTTATCATTTCTGAAGACATGAAAACCTAAAAAAATTAAACACAAAATTAGTCAAATTCTTGGCAAGAAATCAATCAATTGACCATTATAAACTGTCAAAAATAATATTGCGCCAAAAACCTAAAAGTAAATAAATAAATCCAAAAAAACTAGAACACATCGTCTATTTCTGATACGGCAGAACACTAGAGCACCTAATTTGCATAAACCTATTTGCGGGTCCAATATGGAGCATTTTGAATGTATCAAATTCGACAACTTTTATTTACTACCATATCCCAAAAAAAATCTGAAAACAGCAAAACACAAATTAATTTGGTTCTGTTTTGAAAGTCCACCGAATTTGCTATCATCACTAGCAATCATGATAGGCTATCGTTTAGTACTTAATAACTAAAATCAATAATACTTTTATGTTTTCGCATGAGGCTTTCTGGGTTGCGAAATATTTGGCCTTCATAAAAATATATATAGAATCCGGGTTCCTTTTCATCGTCTATTGAAAATGCGTACAAAGCTACAAACAGACTTATAAGATGATGGGAAATAGGATGTAGTGTGCTTACATTGCAATTTGCAAATCCGAGGTCCTTGCCAATCCTATCATAGTTTGGACAAATTCTCAATTCGGAAAATTGATAGATCGGTAATTTTATTTTCGGGCAAAACACGACAGGATATGCCTCCTTTTTTTTAGTTGACAAATCAGCAGATGACACCTCCCGTTGTGGGTATATCGGGAGCAAGTATATGACCTTTACTGACTAAAACTCTTCTTGGTCCTTCTAGAGCCCTTTGAGTTCCGAAGAGGTACTTCTTGATAAGACTGGCTGTCATAATTTCTGGCTTCTGTCTACCCGTGACGATTGCCAAAGTTTTTGCCCCATCTGAAGTATTTTATGTACCGAAGAGGATAGTACTCCTGGGTAACACTGGTTGTCTAACTTTCTGGGTTCTGACTACCCGTAACGACTGCCAAAGATGTCCAACTGACAGCCGGTAGCCAAGTACCAATTTCACGTGCCTTCCGAAACACGAGACTCTTGCTACCCTGCCATTAACAATCTTATCATCAATTTATCCTCACGGTTTTTAAACCTTGAAGGTTTGACGAATTTCTATACCCCGTGGACCGAACATCATCAATTATGGTAATCATTTTACTGACAAAACAATGAGTTTTTCCATTGTTTTTTGATTACGTAGAACTGTTACTAAATCTATATGGAACAGTAAGTAAGTTTATATCTAACTTCTAGATGTTAATTGGACCAGTTAGTGTTCAATTGTGAATCTAGTGTGTACTTATTTTTTTGGGCTACTGGTAAATATACCAAATTCTACGTATTTTTAAATATATTCTAGATTTTAGTGGATACCGTTCACTGCTTCATAATATCTGCGTAGCCTTTTCCCAACTATGTTAGGGTCGGCTTCCAGTCTAATGGCATGCAGCTGAGTACCAGTGGTCTTCATGTAGCCACTGCCTATCTAACCTCCTCAACCCAGTTACCAGGGCAACCCAATATCCCTCGATAAGAACTGTTGTCAGATTTTCTGGCTTATCTACCCGTGACGACTGCCAAAGATGTCCAAAGCCAGGAACTATAGTTCATCGTGCCCTCCAAAACACAGTCATTGGTGTCTAAGATATACTTAGAAAGTACATACAAACTTAGAAAAGTTGCATTGCTTGGTAGATACCTGACGTGGAATCAAACCCACACTGATACTTGAGAGGTTGGTCCTTTACCCTCTAGGCCACCACGATATCCGTGATATTTTAAATATCTAAAACTGATGACAGCCCTAACCATATGACGTGTTTAAAATGACACCACATCAAATGATTTTACTGGTGCCAGTCACATGACACCGCATTCACGAGCCATTGTTATAGTACACGTTATGGCGATTTGACCATTTGGCTTCCATGGTGGATCGCACCATGGTATCAAGGTGACCTCCTCTTATACTGACTTTATTATTGACTAATATGTAGTTTCACCCGCGTCCCGTGGGAACTGCTGCCTGCAACGGGATAAAATATAGCCTATGTTACTCGGGAAGAGTGTAGCTTTCCAACAGTGGAAGATTTTTTCAAATCGGTTCTGTAGGTTTAAGCCTTTATAGTATAAATCTAAAAATGATTCGATCATAAGGCTAAGCAACGCTTGGATCAGTCGTTCCGTAGCTAGGTGATCATGTCATGACGAGTTCCTAAGTGTTTCGGAAGGCACGTCTTACTGGTGTCTTTTGAACATCTTTGGAGACTTCAAGGATAGTCAGAAATTCTGACGACCAGATATAAGTTGGGGTTGAGGAGATTAAATAAGCAGTCACTCCACGTGGCACACTGGTACTCAGCTGCATCCAGTTAGACTGGAAGCCGACCCCAACATAGTTGGGAAAAATTAAGCCAAACGACTAGCACGAGTTATTTTTCATCTATGGATCTGATGATGAATCGTGGAAGTGTCTTATGTCTTATTTTCTTTTTATCAATACTCGGAAGTCCAGAATAAAGAATGACAGAATCTAAGAATCCATTGAGACTTCTTAAGAGAAATAAATATCCGTATTGTTCAATACATAGCTATGTACTTCAAAATCTATTCATCCGACAAACAAACACTTATACTTTCGCATTTACTAATTTATGGATGCACGAAATAATAATTTTTACATAGGTGCATACTGTTACCTACTCTAAAATAAAAATGAGGATACATTTTTTGTGGCTCCGAAACTACTGAAAAATTAATTCACTGTTGGAAAGCTACTCTCTTCCCGAGTAACATAGGCTACATTTTATCCCGGTACAGGCAGTAGTTCCCACGGAACGCGGGTGAAACCACGGGAAAACAACTAGTTAAATATAAACATGATTCCCGTGGTTCTACCTGCGTCCCAAACGACATTATCAAAAAGTAAATACAAAACTCCTATACCATATAAGTAAGCATTAGTCAAACAGAAAAAAAACTAGTCTGTCGGTCTGTCTGTCCTTCAGTTGTGCAAAAAATTCACGATCAGTTCAACGACCCGAGCACTCGCGAAATTACACGAGGTTACACGAACATCGCATCGTTAGGACGTACTTATAATATAAAGAAGTAATGTTTGTGTGTATGAAGAGGATAATCTTTGGATCTACTGAAGTGATTTTGAAAATTCTTTTTATCAGTAGAAAACTACTACCAGTGTCATATCTTAAGCTACTTTTTATTCTGTACGCAAGAAGTAGTTTTCTTAGGACACGAGTGAAATCGTATCATCTTCCTAGCCTTTTCCCTACTATGACGGGGTCAGCCTCCAGTCAAACCAGACGCAGCCGAATACCTTCGTATTTTTATAAGGAGCGACTGCCTATCTGACCTCCTCAACCCAGTTACCCGAGCAACCCAATACCCCTACGTAAGACTGGTCATCAGACTTACTGGCTTCTGACTACCCATAACGACTGCCAAAGATGTTCAAACAACTGCCTTAATCTGTCCATTCGTAATTAAAGAATTAAAACGATTCAAAACATTGAAATTAAAATTAAACATGGCCTCTGTGAGCAAGGCTTGCGCCGGCGCATTTACCTTAGCCGTCACGTGGCGTGAATATACAACTGTAGATAGGCGAGTAGGTAATAAACGTATGTGGCCTCACAGAGGACAATGACAGATGTGAATATGTATTAGTTATTTTATTGTCCTGTTAATAGGTATTAGATACGCGATTGTAGATATGTAAGGATTATGTATTAAGGTTTTTTTATCTCGTCATTAAGTAGATATGTACTAGAATAAATTAACTTATAAATGAGAAAGACACAGGCTTATTTTTACTATTGACAATGCAACCTTCAAAAAGAGTATAGGTACCCTTTTTTAAAAAGGCGGGCAACGCACTTGTAAGTCCTCTGATATACCTTTATTAATACTTAAATCCAATCATCGCCTTACTTAACTTTAACTTCTATATAGTAGACTTTCGCAGAGTTTTAAACAATGTAACACAGTCGCCATCATGCTTGAGAAGTTCTTAAAATTGAGTGGCATTTCAATATTTAGCCGAATGACGGAGAATAATTTTCCTTTCTAAGAAAAACGGTCATATCACAATAATCTATGAGATTTCTCGCTTCATTGGTGACTAATAAAGTACAAGAAATTACAGTGTGCGAGCCAAAATATTCCGTTCGCGACACACTCACCGAGTTTTGAAATAGAAACGTAATTAATTGTAGTTAATTTTAATTGTGCGGCCTCGAGACTTGAGATGACAGGATTATTTTTAGATTTTTCGCTTGAAAATTGATAGTGAAAACTTTAAGTGATTCATGTCTACTTATTCTAATTGTGAACTTAAGTTTTCTAAGCTTATTTAACTTAAACTATTGAATCTACTTTTATGTATCTCTAAATATGTGTATAACCTTTCCAAACATGAGCTTTTATTTAAAAATATATAAAAATAAAATTGAATCTACTTCATCAAACTTTCTTCCACATCATTTACGATGTGGAAGAAAGTTTGATGAAGTAGATTCAATTTTATTTTTATATCATAGTTGTCATAGAACAATAATTTACGATTTTTGAAACGCTTAAAAATAACCAATTAAACCTATCAAATTAAAAAAACAACACCATATATTAGGTAACAAACTTGCGTCACAAAAGGCATTTCAAACAAGTGTGACCTCTTTTTTAAACTCGCATAATCTTTGCCATCGTAACGACATCGTTATAGCGAACGAACGTAACGGCACGTTATCGTCGATAGCTTATCGCTGTGCGCCGTTTCCGAACGTACCTGCGCGCGCGCATACACATCGCTCACCGTTCCAAATTCAAACGAATTTAGAAATTGTGCAATTTGATTTTCGAATTTCGACTGCGTTGTGACGTAAGTGTTTTTTTTTTCTTTATTTTTTTTTTAGTATAGAGGTTTTGATTTTAAGGTTTTATATAGTTTTGGTTTCTTACCATGTTTGAAGTAGGTAATTATTATGATGGTTATGTTAGTTTAAACGTATGCATAGATGACGTCATAGAGTTAGGTTATTTTACATAATAATACGATAATATGGTCCGTTTCATAATAGTTTTTTGTTATCAATGTATGCTTGAATTATTACTTGAATGTATGTGAATGTGTTTTGGGTTATTTTGTATTGGCGATGCATTGTCTTGTCGTTAATATAATAAGTTATTTTTAACTGCTCTTTAGACTTAGTTCTCTTTAGAAATAATGACCGGAACGTTTAAGTAAATGAAATGTAAATTAATGCATTGGTATTACTGAGTATAGTCAAAGTCAAAATTGTTTATTGAAAGTGGGCTAGTTAAATTAGCACTTTTTCACGTCAATAAACAAAAGGACAGCCAATAACACAGTTTGTCATTTAAATGACACAAGAATCTTAATTATGTATAACATTATCTACACTACAGAATACTTAATAGTTATGTAAATAACACTAATATAAATAAATACGGAGGATTTTTTGTTTGTCCTCTAAAGACTCCGAAACTACTGAACCGATTTGGAAAATTATTCCACTGTTTTGAAGCTACACTCTTCTCGAGTAATACGATAGGCTATATTTTATCCCGGTACTGGTAGTAGTTCCTACGGGATGTGGGTGAAACCGCGGGAAAACATTTAGTGATTTATAAAACATAATAATATAAACTATATAAATAGCATTAATTTTTTCTGTACATTTGTATGTTTATTTTTGACTTTTCTCTGAGATCCGAGATAATATAATTATGTATCATATTTATAAGTCCATAATAATATATTTTTTAAACTAGGTACAACCGGATGAAAATAGTCTTTAACCGTTTTGTATGACGCACAAGATTCCTATTTTTTTATTATTATATTAAATTTTATATTTTATATCAGGTTTTCTCTTAAAAGATGGAAATTAATTTTGAAAGTGAATCAATACATATTGATTTTCTTATATAACCTTTTCAAATAATAATCTCAGTTTCTTTAAAACAAGCAAAAATAAAAGAAACGCCATCTCAGTTCTTGGCATCGGTCCTGGGTTCGATTCTCGGCTGAGATAAAACGTTGTTTTGCACCACGTTCGACCCTGTGGCTTTGAAAGTCAAATTCTTTTGACTTCCAGCTAAAATATCATTTTTATTTTAGTTGCAACGAGAAACTAAATATTCTATCCAACTTATAAACGCGAAAGTTTGTATATATGAATTTTTGCTCCTCGTTAACTCAAAAACTATTGAACAGATTTTAATGAAACTTGGCAGTAGTATAGCTTTAACATCAGAATAACATACATGCTACTTTTTATCCGTTTTCTAGAAGTAGTTACCGCAGGAAAGCGTGTGAAACCGCTAACGGAAGATAGCTTGATAAAAATATATCAAAAGTGCAGTTAGTTTAAGCAAATATTAAGTATATTTTTAGAATAACAAGGCATTAACCTCTGTAATAACCTTCAACTTATTTGCAATGGCTTAAAATATATGATAGTATTCCCCTTCATACATTTATCTGTACTAAATATAAATATAACTGTAAAAAAAAAATATTGTATGTTAGTTCATCCGGTACATGAGCACTTTTTAGGTGCATAGCTGTTTATCTAAACCATTTTTTATATAATAACTGTTATGCCTCGCAAGCAACGCCGTGGGAAAACCTGGTAAATATTTGATACAAACAATAAAAAAATCTGTCATATTTATCTTATACACACGAAAACCGGATAAATGGGAGTCGTAGGTTTGCTTGAGGGGTTCCAAATTTACAAAAAATACATGTTCAATGTACGGGAGATAAAATCTTTACTGTACATCGTTTTCAGTATTTGTTGTAGAGGTATAGAGGCAGTCAATAATACATTCATTCATTTGTGAATTCTTAGAAATCGGGTGCTAATTTTGCACTTGGTTAAAGAGCACTAAAAAATGTTTAGAGATGACAGTGTCCTCTTTCATGCACATAAGTAAATCTAATAAGTTATATCTTACATACATAAATATCATATTAATGACATTATCTGTAAACTAATATAAAGCGCCATTGTGTTAACACAACTCAGTTTTTGTTATAAATATTATGAGTCATAATGTTCTTCGTATTAAAAATAAATGACTTATGTATCTCAAAGTTTGAAATACTACTTTAGGGTTACAAATAATAATTTCAAGACATTCTGTAAATATGTATCTCTTAATTTGTTTAAACTTCTTGGTATAAAGTAGCTTATGTCCTTTCTATTTATGACTATCTTCATACCAAGTTTCAATTAAATCGATTCAGTATCTTTTGACGTGAACTCGCGACAAACAGTCATTTTCGCATTTATACTTACTTACAAAAAATGCGTTATCTCCAAAATGCAAAAAATATGTTATTTGAGTACGATTTTTTGGGATTTCCGTGTGCATTTTGATATTTAAATCAATCGGACACTTATCATACCTAAACGTCTATAAACCTAAATATGTAATCTTATCTTGAAAGCTACCTATCAATAAAAATGCTGGAATGAGCAGTTACGGAAGCTGATCCACTTAAGATATATGTATAGGCCTCACCAAACTTTCTGTCGTCACAAACCATTGCGCAAGTCGCTTCGTGGAACCCATCTTTGGGTGTATTTAGACTCGTCATCATCATCTCCCGAGCCTTTTACCGACTATGTAGGGAGTTGCTGGTACTCAGCTATTCAGCTGCATCTGGTTAGACTGGAAGCCGACCCTAACATAGTTGGGAAAAGGCTAGGCACTTGATGAGACCCGTTCTTTCGAGAGAATATCTAAAAAAATAATTTGATATGCATTTGATTTAAGCAGCCTTACATACCTATAACTTGTACATACGTAAAAGTTTTTATTGCAGCATCATTCGTAATACATAGGTACTTATCTCATTTTATTTTTATCATAACGAATGGCAGTTCGTGGAACTATCTGCCTGCTACAAAATATTTGTACAGTGCACTGTTTTAGAGTGGCAGTGTTTGTCAAAGTTGTATTATCCACTACGGGGGTTCATGGCATAATAATGTCAGATTCCAGAGTCCTAAGTAATCCAGAGTCTATTGTAAAAAAACATTTGAAGTATTTTCCAGTTTTCGTTAAAGCATCTACGCCAAGTCGCCAATACGATCTCTAGATTCCCTTTTAATGAATAAACAATTATTTATATTCATAGTTTGAGAATCATTGTCAGCTTGTGCAACAAAAATGTGCACTTTACAATTAAAAAGTGAAAGTATGTTTATGCGCTATTTGTAAAGACCTGTTCGTATGAACTTTGTATTTACGGGTAACAACACGGGTTGTGGCTATAAGGTTAAGCAACGTTTGACGCGGCAGTCCGTGGATGGATGACCATCTTGTCATGACGTGTTAGAGAGGTGGGTCACGGCTGTCATTTGTGCATCTTTAGCAGTTGTTACGGCTAGTCAGAGAAGCCAGAAAATCTGAGAACCAGTCCTACCAAGAGGTATCTGGTTGTCCAAATAACTGGGTTGAAGAAATAAGATAGGCAGTGGCTCCGTTTGCACACTGGTTCATCGTACAAACTTCTGTCTACAAGCAGTTCCTAAGTTCCTACCTACATTAAAACTATGTATGACGGGTTACATCACCGTCTCAGTTAATTACCTACAGTCTAGACTGGAACAATCAATTCAGTTAAATCTAGACCCATTAGTGGCTGAATGGGACCACTATAGAGTACTTAGGTATCTGGACTTTGGTCTCTCATTGAGGATACACCAACAGAGCTGTGGTATTGTTTGAAAGACCACGGTCCTGTACACAAAGGGTTAAAGAAGGAACATGATGGGTTTTAGTGAGAGTCTGACTCTCCCTCACGCTGTACTCATAACGAAAGAAGTTATTTAATGATTCAGCCTTTTCCTAACTATGTTGGGGTCGGCTTCCAGTCTAACCGGATGTAGCTGAGTACCAGTGTGTCACAAGGAGCAAACAACCAAATTCTTCATCTCTATAATATTAGTATAGATGAGTATATACTCTACAAGAGTGCTCATTTTCCCTTTCGCCGAAGATCGTGGTTAGTACATTAGTGTTACAGTTATGTTTAGACTGCAAATGACCTAGTCATAGTCATGTACAGTTTCAGTTTATGTCTCAAAGCACTATTAATAATATCTAGGTATATTATATCTAGCTACCTCCCGTAGTTTCGCTCCTGTCTCGTGGGAACTACTGCCCGTACCGGGATATAATATAGCCTATGTTACTCGGGAATAATGTAGTTTTTAATTCTATTTAGTAACTTTTTTTTTTAACGACGTCAAAAATCATCAAATGACCCCGCTGTGGGTTAGCAGCGGTGAGGGAGTGTCAGACTCTTACTGACTAAAAACCGTCGTGTTCCGTCGTAGGCCTTTTATGTACCAGGGCCGCGGTAACTCTTTCGAACAATCCCGCAGCCCCGGCAGATTTAGTAACTTCGGCGCCAAAAAATGTTTACTCTTTAATATATTAGTATAGATTATAACTGGTTTTTTACCGCAGTCGCACCCGCGTCTCTTTAAACATGTAGCGTATTGCCTTCCTGGACATATAGGGCTATCTAACTCTGAAATAAATTGTCCAGTAGTTCATAAACAAAAAACTCTTCACCTTTATAATATTAGTAGGTATATAGTTTTCATCATCAGACTTTTTATCGCCCCACTGCTGGGCTGCGGCCTCCTCTCACACGGGAAGGATTGAGCGTTAATCACCACGCTTGCTCAAGGCAGATTGATTTCAGACTTTAAAGTCCAGGTTTCTTCAAGATGTTTTCCTTTGCCTTTTATACATATGTATGTATATTAGTATAGTATGCCCGTTATATTTTCGTCCTAAAGTTTATGAAGGTAAGGTTTTGACCCTGTGCCCTTAGCAGACACCCACACATTTTCCGCTATTCGACCTTATTAGTATGGGACAATGATTTTAGCCTTCGTTTATAGATTTAGAATATTTTGTCTAAAAAAAATGTGGATATACTAAACATTATTTAAAACTATTTCTCACCCACTAAACTTCTCCAGGCCCATTTTAATCTGATCTCTCTCCGGTGGTGTCGGATTGTCGTCCTATCGGGCTGTGAGAGTAAAGGAGTAGAGAGTGCACCTGTGTCCAAGCAAATGCTTGTGCACTGTAATATGTCCTGCGCAGTTGGCTGATCTCTTTATATGAGAACAGCCGCCGTAGCCGATAATCGGCTAGGAAGACATCAATCGATCCAGCCATTCTAGCGTGAAACAAACAAAGTCATATTCCCAACATTGTGTCATACTAATGTATTTGTGAAGACATAAATCCCCACTAATATTATCTAAAAATACTTATCTAAAAAATTTGTATCTCATAATTATCAAGAAATAGGTACACTAGCCTGCATAATAAAAAACTATAGCCACCATCATACTTTAAAACACAGTCAATAATCTCCATACATTAATTTCACATATTATAGCAGAATAGCACGTTTCAATACCACATATCTTTCCGCCCTAACGAATCCATCACGTTATTCGTTATTTCGTTATACGACACTGAATCATGCGCACCACAGAAATAGATATGACGTAACCATACAAGTTTCCTGTACACACCAAATAAGCTAAAATAAACCTTATATACGTAAGATAAAGTCGGATTTCAGTTGAACAAATTTCAATGTCAGATGCATGAGTTTCGCAAACTAAATCATGATTCGAACACGTTTGAATATGGAGTTTGAAATTTTAAATTCCATTGTTTTTTTTAGGGTTCCGTACCCAAAGGGTAAAACGGGACCCTATTGTTTTCGCTCCTCTGTCCGTCCGACCGTCCGTTTGTCACCAGGCTGTATCTCATGAACCGTGATAGTTAGAGAGTTGATATTTTCACAGATGATGTATTTCTGTTGCCGCTAACAACAAATACTGAAAACTAGAATAAAATAAATATTTCGGGGGGCTCCCATACTCATTTTTGCTCGATATCTATAAATATATGTATGTATATAGAATAATAGTTTGGATGGTAAGGAACCCTACGTGCGCGAGTCCGACTCGCACTTGGCCGGTTTTTTAGGGTTCCGTAGCCAAAATGGCAAAAACGGAACCCTTATAGTTTCGTCATGTCCGTCTGTCCGTCTGTCCGTCTGTCCGTCTGTCACAGCCGATTTACTCGGAAACTATAAGTACTACAGTGATGAAATTTGATGGGAATATGTGTTGTATGAACCGCTACAAAAATATGACACTAAATAGTAAAAAAAAGAATTGGGGGTGGGGCCCCCCATACATGTAACTGAGGGATGAAATTTTTTTTTTCGATGTACATACCCGTGTGGGGTATCAATGGAAAGGTCTTTTAAAATGATATAAAGTTTTCTAAAAAACATTTTTCTTAAAGTGAACGGTTTTTGAGATATCAGCTCTCAAAGTCGTAAAAAGTATGTCCCCCCCCCTCTATTTTTATAACTACGGGGTATAAAATTCTAAAAAAAATAGAGGTGATGCATGCTAATTAACTCTTTCAACGATTTTTGGTTTGATCAAAGTATCTCTTATAGTTTTTGAGATAGGTTGATTTAACTGTAATTTACGGAACCCTTCGTGCACGAGTCCGACTCGCACTTGGCCGGTTTTTTTTTATGTGTTCTTTATTTGAATGTGTTTTGTTTTTTTTTGCGGTATTAGACTGTATGTGGCCAGTATTAAGGTGTGTTTTTGAATAGTGAGTTTTTATATGCTCTTGCGCATACTTTAGTGTCGTTCTCATTTTTTCGTTTAGTGTAACGGGCGTTATACGTTAGCGGCGTTCGCTTGCAGATAGCGTTGATAAAGTATACGTTTATCTGTTAGATAAGGCGTTATCTATTCAATATAGTTATTGTTGTTCCTCTGTCTTGTTTATTGATTGAGTTTGCCGACTTGGAAGAAGAGGTATGTGCTTTTTAATTATTAAATTTAAGTTTTTTTTTTATGGAGTGGTATTTCTTATAAATCCGAAGACTGCTAGAACGTGCTAATTTCAGTGATAAGTAGTCGATTTATCAACTAAGTTTATAAGCTACTTTTTATCCAAATGCGCGAAGTAGAATTCTTGCTCATTATATCCGCCCAGTAGGTATCGACTTGGATGAATAATATAAAATATCTTTTGATAAAATTAACAATGCGCTTAATAACTTAGGTACCTATGTGTTTCTTCTACATTTCGATAAACACGGTAATAAAATTGTTTTAGTACTGCTTTAAGGATAATTTAATTACATACTTATTTTTTGACGATTTTTTTCGTATGAGGAAAATCTACTAGATACCTATATTGAGGTAAATTCGATTCTCTTTAAACTTTGTGCCTAATAGGAATAACTTCATTATTTTATACTGAGTCTTAGTCTTAAGTCTGATGATGATGATATTTTTGATAACATTTTTAGTTGTTTCTACTAAAAAGTTTTCTTAACTCATCATCTCCCGGCCCTTTCCTCAAATATGTTGGAGTCTGCTTCCAGTCTAATCTGATGCAGCTGAGTACCAGTGCTTTAAAAGGAGCGACTGCCTATCTGACCTCCTCAACCCAGGTACCCGGCAACTCAACATTATTACCCCTTGGTAAGACTGGTGTCAGACTTACTGGCTTCTGACTAAAAAGTTTTCTCAACTATCGCGAAATATTTACCAATGTTTTTTATCGGTTAAATACACCAATATTAACTTTTAATTCTTTACAGTCAACATGAGATTACAGTTCGTTGACCTCGCCTCATAATTGGGTCATCGTACGCGAAAATTGTATAACACAGCAAACATACGTTTATCGATATTTTTGTATCGATAATCGATATCAAATCGATTAATATGTTAGGAGTGTAAATTATAGTTTAACAACTTGATATGCGGCGCTTGAATTGCAGTTTTGATACAAATTGGGTCAGAAATGAAAATAATAGAAATTAAAAATTATAAGAAAGGCTGACAGACTAATTATTTAATTTGTCACTGCCTCCTAAAAGTCGGTTTTCGCAATAAAATGACAGTTCACCAATTTAAACAAAAAAAACTCCCTCTTTTTTTTTGTTTGGTTCTTTGAAGAAAAGCTTCACCCTTCCGAGTATACATAGGCTGTATTTTATCCACCTACTGACAAAAGTTCCCCCTAAACGCGGGTGAAACCACGGTAAAACGGCTAGTTCATAGATAAAAGCGGTACACTCTTTTGATATATGAACTAGACATGTTTGTTTACTTAATCAAAGTAGTACAAACGTAGAATAACGTGAACAAGTACATCTAGGACGAACAAACAGACGGAAACGTGTAACGTTATCAAACAGTTTCACCTTGTTTTGATTCCGTTACTTGATAACACGTTATTTGTGATAACCGTTATTGTAACGAAATGTTATCTAGGACGTATGAGTAGGGTAAATATTAATTTAGAGTTTAAGTTTATTGTTCTTACAAATACATATTTGTTAATTTGATTGACGTTAGCTTCTTACTCCGGTTTCACCCACCGAAATGTCTAAAAAAAAATTTGCAAAGAGATAAAAAAAAACTTTAGGCTATCGGAACAGGAAATAATAATATGAAGTACTAATTCAGGGCATTGTTTTTCCAAAAAATGTGTAATATTATGTGATTGTTGATTGTAGTCTGACAAAACTAGTACTGGCAGATTGCATAATTACACATTTTTGCACTTCATTATTAATCTTACATAGTTCATATTCAAACACAACACACACAGAACATTAAACACTTATTTCAAATACACACAGCACACACCAATCATCTACTCGACGTCCGTGCGTCATTTTCGGGATCCATCAGAATACCAGCGTCAGGTATTCTACCTGACACATGCTGAGCTGGACTCCCATTCGGTGCAAGCGTAAGACACTGCACCACGCCGTTAATTTTTGTATTTTATGTTTGTCTTTCTACCCACTTCTTGTTTTGTTTTATTTCTTATTGTGTATCTTTATGGTGTCTTGTCGTTTGTCCGAATAAATGTTTTATCTATCTATCTATCTGATTTTTTTTAGCTGACCTGCTTTAAAAATCAGATTCCAAAACTTATCAGTAAAATCAATTTAATTTCACAACAACAGTTGTCAAAAAATATGTTTTTCTCCTTATCTCCGGGACACTCCTCGAGTGCTCAAAGCAAACCTGTCGACTTATAAAATCGTTTATCGATTAAATCGAACAAACATTTATATCGATATATCGATTAAATTTTATCAATTTCCTTCCGATGTTTTTTTGCTATATCTTTTTACCACAGGAAGTTTACTTTGTGTTTTATTTTTATTTGTTTATTTGTTGAAGCGTGTGACAGTATTCGACCTGTCTATATTTTTTTTTACATAGTAAAAAGTCTTTTTATCTCTTTTCTTTTGATTATATTCTATTGAAGTTTTTTTGTTAAGGAAGTATTGATGATAAATGTCGATTCTTCACGGTTCAGTGGTGTAGGTGTGGCTATTGTGGTAAAAAACGTAGTTTAAGTACATTTCCTAGTCAATTGATGAGATTGAATGATTTTGTTCGTAATCAGAAGCTTAAAAAGCTGTTGTCGTTTCTTGTTTTTTTTTTGCTTTTCTATGAACACATGATTATGATGAAGAACTTTGGTACTATAGAAAATCTTTTCTTTACCAACTAAACCGTTTTGATAAAAACATGCAAATAAGAAAATATATGTTTTTATCAATGCATCTTGACATTTTTTTAAGATTTTAATAAACGCGTAAAAATTATGTTACCCCAATTATGAAAATACAGAATAGGGATAACATACTTTTTACGTTTATAAAGTCTACGACAAAAAAATGGCATTAGTACAAAAACTTAAACGTCTGTTGAACACTTGTCGAAAAAAATTACAAATTATGACGTTAAAATAAGGTTGGAATTTTGCAGCCATACTTTAAACAACAGACGTTTAAAAGTTTTTGCGGTACGACGGAAAATGTTTAGCAACCCTATTATTATGCAGTCAAACAACACAATACCTACATAATATACACTCTTTTGCAAAAAAAACGGGCACCTATGCGAAATCTTGGTTTCAACGCCTTCACGTGTATTTCAAAGGGTTTTAATGACTGAAGGATGTTACTAGCATCAAAAGGGTTAGCCAAGCATGCGTGAGAGTGTATTCTAAATTTGAATTTTGTAGATTTGCTAAGAAACTGTTAAACCTTGTTTTGGACTAATTCCTGGTAGAAGGTTCGTGGGCGTTTTGAAAAGATTTTGACGTGATTTTCAGAAAACTGATAATGCAGTTTTAATGGATGATTCATGTACATTTTTGTTAAATCAAAACATTTTTGAAAAACTATGTGTATTTGATAAAATTTTCACCTGCTCTAAATGGTCTATGCTGATGATTGATGGCAATGTTAAGAGTTTCGGTATTTTTGCGTAAAGCGTTCTATTGTTTAGATATTGTGCCCTCGCGGTTTAAAATAACCCTTTCTCATAAATAAACACAATTTAGAGGAGTATCAGTACTTTGGGCTGCGACAAAACAAATTTAATGTTAGCAGAACCAGATCACAACTCGTCTCCTATCACACTTTGACATTAAAAAAATACCGAATTTGGTGATAAATGCAAAAATAACCATATGAAAAATAATGATAAGAGTTAAAACTATCCAAAAAGTCAAATTATTGCCGCGTTGAAGCTCTCGATAACTCCATAGGTGTCGGGTTACTAAACGATGATTTAGCTGAAAGGGCTTGATGACTTCAAAATGATTGGTAAACGTATGTTTTTTTTTTTAATGATCAGTTAGCCAATTATTGTTATGATTTAAGCAGGAAAATTGCTGTGGATACCAGAAAACCTTGGAATAGACAGGTTTATTTAATAAAATGTCCGTGGGATGAAAACCCGCTATTTGAACGCTCAGACTCATAGATCTTTAGAGGTCTACGGGGTTTCCCAACAGGCGAGGTTATTTAAAAATCAGTGATTACGAGACCTTAAGACCTCGTGCTCACAGTCTATGCGTTATTTTCTGTATTTTGTAGAATTTCAATATTTTTCAAAATGTCAAAGTCTGATAGGAGCCGACTTGTGAACGGCTACCTTTAAATTGTTTTCGTTGCAGTCCAAAATATTGGTACTCCTCTAAATTGTGTTTATTTATGAGAAAGAGATATTTTTAACCGCGTGGGTACAATATCTAAACAATAGAACGCTTTACACAAAAATACCGAAACTCTTAACATTGCCATCAATCATCAGCATAGACCATTTAGAGCAGGTGAAAATTTTATCAAATACGGATAGTTTTTCAAAAATCTTTAGATTTAACAGAAAGGTAGATTAATCATTAATTAAAACTACATTATCAGTTTTCCGAAAATCACGTCAAAAACTTTTCAAAACCCCTACGAACTGTCTATCAGGAATTAGTCCAAAACAAGGTTTAACCAGTTTCTTAGCATATCTACAAAATTCAAATTTAGAATACACTCTCACGCATGCTTGGTTAGCCCTTTTGATGCTAGTAACATCCTACAATCATTAAAACCCTTTGAAATACACGTGAAGGCCTTAAAACCTAGATTTCGCATAGGTGCCCGTTTTTTTTGCAAAAGAGTTTATATGGACCCAAACTAAGTTCAAGTCGGAGATATCGCCCAGTATTCTGGTAGTTCAACAGTCAAGGTCTTACAATAGTTAAAACATTCACTTACGAAGAAATAGAGCTGCAATGTGTAAAAACATTTATTCAGCTAGTCATCATCTGTCTAGCCATTTTCCAATTCAGCCAGTCATCATCTGCCTAACGGCCTAACCTTTTCCCAACTATGTTGGGGTCACTGGTACTCAGCTGCATCTGGTTACACTGGAAGCCGACCCCAACATACTTAGGAAAGAGTTAGACAGATGATACATAAAGCTTATCCATGACTTTAACATACATAATGTGGAAAAGTTTAACCGAAAATTAATCAATAGCTTTTACTTATGTATGAAGTATTTTAGGACAGTCCAAGGTTAAACATTTCTTTTTCATATTCCTACTACTAACGTGAACTTTTATGTCCGTTAATGTAAATAGTCCTTTTAGAATTTATGTTTAAGTAATAAAAGTATGCCCTTACTTTTTACGTTATGAAATGAACCGTGACTTTGTCCTCAAGACATCAAAATATATCATATACAATGTCATGCATTTTATAATCTACTTGATGATTCTCGCGCTTTAACCCTTATCCCAGGGGAGCTTTTTCCCGTACCTGGATAAACTATTAAACTAGTCTTTGACACTCGGGGTTTTAGTAGCTTCCCAATAGTGAAAGAATTTTTCATATCGGTTCAGTAGTTTCGGAGCCTTGATACGTTTAAGAACACATTAGATTTTTCAGACAAAATGTCCATGAAAAACGCCTTATTTTTATGTTTTTTTTTACAATAATTATCGACATTTTAACCGTAGTATAGTTAGCATATTAAAGTTGCTTTTCCTCTACCAAATTATAAATATGTAGAACACTTTCTCATAGCCTCACGTACGACCTACGAGGTCTAGAAATGGATCGGTGACCGTCAAGTGACGTCACAATGACAACAATGTCTTTGGCTAAATACCTACTAAATGAAAACTTTATTTTGAATACGATTTCGTTCCCTTCTCTAAGAAACTCTAACAGAAAGTCTATGTCCCATCATAGGCCCTTGACTGCCTTTCATTTGAATCGGTTCACTAGATTTTGCTTGTAAGTGCAACAAACAGATACACTTTCGCATTTATAATTTTACCAATGATTAAATTTTTATACCAGGTTTTTATTTAACCCAGTAGATATGACGATATGAATCTGATCCCTCGGGACGCTAGCTGAATCGCGGGTCAGCTAGTTGTCTATTATAATAAAGAAGACACATTTTTTTGTACCCTAAAACCTCCGAAATTACTGAACCGATTTGAGAAATTCTTTCACTGATGGAAAGCTACACTCTTCCCGCGTAACATGGGCTATATTTTATCCCGGTACAGGCAGTAGTTCCCACGTGACGTGGGTGAAACCGCGGTTACAACTAGTTTGTACAAATGATGTAAGAAAACATGTTTTCGCGCAAAATCAGGCCAGATCGTTTTTTGCCTTGAACTTGCACGTGTAAAAGTCTTTATATTTAGATAGTTTTTGATGGTCAAACGTTAATGTGCATTTTGTTCTAGATATCTGCGGCGAACAAATTCTATTATAAAATAGGAATACCGATTACACAATTGGTTCGTGTTAATATTTTTATTGCAAAGAAAATGAAAACTGTATTTTTAGTCAAATAACGTTGCCTATCTGAAGTTAGCTTTGGCTTGGTATACAACTTCAATTGTTGTGTTATGTATATATATGGGTTTCTATTTTCTATGTTTATTTATTACTCTTTCACCCAAAACCTGCCGAATGTATTTTTATGAAACTTGGCTACTCCGTAATACAATTTATAAATAACGTAATATACCTATTTACAATAGCGTAACACTACCTACTTTTTATCCGTATAAGATCCGGGAAAGCTGATTAATTTTTACATTAGATCTAAATCTAACTTTCTATCCATAAAATATTTTAGTACTAATCCTGAAAAATAATCTTACACTTAATAATAATAGATTTACCAAGTTTTTATACTGTAAACTGTCGACACCGTATCGAATTGATTCACCGTCCAATTCGTGGCGATTATAGTTCCACTCTTATTAGTATCTCACGATTAGTTCCTGTTTTATTTCTTATTTTGAGAGATTTATAGTGACGTTTGACATATGTTTAAATGTATTTTGTTTAAAACGCGTCCCAAACATCATTTTTTTTTTTGTAAAATGCTTTTGTGATTGAAAATTATTTGCAGATATATCTTTTATTTTATGAAACTTGTAAAAGTTAGTAAAAAAATGGTTACATAAAGGACTGTCAGTAAATTGGCTCTTAAACTATTTCTTATGAATTTTATAACAGCATAATTTAACTATTTGTAGTAGGGTAAAATTATCCTTTAACTACATGTGCCTAAGCCTAACTAATTACGCATTATTATAAAACACACATTTTTCCTCAATCAAAAAGCGACCGAAAATCAACACAAAACGCCAGTGATTTACGCCGTTATTTCTGGCAGTTAGCCAATAACGACTGTTTGTTATATACTCGTATATGCAATACTGCGTCAAGACTGCATAATAGTTAGTGGCAGAATTATGTAATATACAGTTTTGGCACATACCTATATTTCTATAAAAAAAATTTGCAATGCATAATCTCGAAAACAGCTGGACCGATTTCAAAAATTCTTTCAGTTTTGTGGTTAAGTGTAGTTAGCTTGTACATGAGTATTTTGCCTATGTTTTGTGTAATGGAAATGATTTTTTGGTCACACTATATTTAACATACTTCACAATCACAATCAAATAATCTTCAACAGTCGGATACATTTTTATACCGTTAATAACATTAAAAAAGGGTTTTTGGTAATATCGTTGGACCGTTTTTTTTATCCGTTATGTCGAAGAGTTTGTTTTAACACTCGAATCTCAAAAACTACTAAAGCGATAACGAAAAAGTAATCAGTGTTAAATGGACCATTTATCGAGTGCCGGCACGATGAGTTAGAAGTTAAGTAGTAGTGATGCAACCATTTTCAATAGTAATTAAATAATAATGAGGAAGTTAGATAAACTTATAGGAACAAAGACACCACTTATCTATAACAGTTATTAATATAGTTAGTGATATTATAATGTTTTCTGTATACATAACTTATCTTAGTAAAGTTATTTTATAACTTCATCCCACTGTAGATAGAAAATCCGTCTTATTCATCATCTGATTTCTTCCCGACCCGGGAATCGAATCTGTGACCGATATAAGTCAAGACCTGGCTGAACTGATTTTTATTATGTATGTTCTTTAATTACGGAATTACAAAAAACCGTAAAATATACCTAGTTTAGTTCTTTCCACTGTCGGATATAATTTAATGTACTTCGAATTCAATTAGTAAAGATTTTTTCCATAATCGATATAGTTGTTTAAGAAATGACTAATCCAAATGTATATTTTTCTCTATTTACTATTTTACATTGAAATATAATTTTCTAGGAATTTTCTAGGTATCTATAAAAATAATAGTTTTAATCTTGCCTAAACTCCAGACACTTTCTTTTATGAAATATAACAAGTTTCTAAAATGGTGCTATCATCAAGCCGCAATAGGAACAAACTTCCCACAAATGAATATCTAGTACAAGGTCTTCAAATTAACCGAAAAAATCATCTCTAATAGATTAGTTTTTGTTTTTACTGCAATTAGTCACAGATTGACTTGACCCGAGACAAAAACCGTTTAACTGATTTTTTTTGGTTAACCTAACTGGGTTTTTTTCTTATGTAGGTACTTAATTGCAAACCTTTGGAACAATTATTTACGCTGCAATCGTTTTTTTGCAATGGCTGACTGAAGTCTAAACGGTTAATCCATCTTAAGATAGGTTAAGGTACATGATATAAGACCAATAAAACCGAAAAGTCAGTAACAAAGCTAATTGAAAACTAGCAAAATAGAGTTGTCCATCAGAGCCACTAGTCATTCCTCATATTATCTCTCTAAAAATAAGTTGCTACCTAGTTGCTTCCAGTTGCCATTGAGAGTGACCAGTGATTCTAACGGACTCAAAATTGAAGTGTTCTTATGCAAACGTTTAGCAGAAATATTTGTGTACATCCCTTCAGTCAAACCCGTACTTTTTAGCCCCTTATATCGGTCAAGATTTTGTGATTTGAAACTAATGTTTCTTTTTCCTTGTCCACAGATCAACAGCAGCCAACCACACGCCGCTACACAACAAATGGATTAGCCTTATATTATAATATAAGCCAATCATATTTAGCCTAAGCATAACCATGACTCGTCATATAGTCACCGTTTGTATGTTCTGTCTCCTCTGCGCAGCCCATTCCTGTGGCTCACACATAGACATACAAAGCAACGGGATCCTCACATACGATGCGAGCATCAACGAACCAGATCACTTAAATATAGACTTAGAAGAAAAACGGTCTACCCGATACCATCAGAAATTGCAGAAAATTAGACAGGGGAGGTCCAAAAGGGAGGTAAAAGTTGACCCTGATACATATGTACAGCAGATCTTTAGGCTTTATGGAGATGCTGAGCATATGACGATGAATTTGACGGGGTTCAATAAGATGTTGGTGGAACTGGACCTGCATGAGCTGGTGGAGGGAGGACAGAAGAGTGAGAGTACCGGTAGGGGGCTGTACCCCGGAGACCATGCGCAAGATGCTAAAAATGATGTTGTTAATGTGAGTATATCTTGTTTTATTAAGACACTGTGTAGGGAAGGTAGTTTGTGGAGGTCAGATATGCAGTACCTCTATTAAATATGTGGATAGTTCAGATTGATAACTGACCACATGTATGAAAAGGCGTCATAGTTTTAGATTTTTATTATATTCCATTGCGGGTTGGCGAAGATCGAGCAAATTGGCGAACCTTAGGGTAGGCTTTTGTCCAGCAGTGGACATCATTCTGCGTCAGCCGATGATTGTTTTCCAAATCTGCAGTACTTATTAAGAAAAACCTGAACAATGTTATTTATTTTACCTTACCACATCAATGAACGTGAAATTAACATCAAAATTCTCTTGTTTCCAGTGTATGAACAGCTCAGAACTAATCACAACTGTTAACACTCGGTTAAAACCGCCACATGACCACGCTCACGAGCACACCGACCACCACATGCACGAAGCTGATGAGATCATCACGGAATCCACTCTTCAGACCATGTGCCCCATACTCCTGTACCAAAAACTAGCCAGCACCTCCATAGAAAGGACTGGATGTGTCAAAGAAACTAGGATAGGCAGAAGAACAGACGTAGCTCCCAAACATGTGCCCACAGAAATGGCGTACTCTAAAAATATGTATGCCGTATGGCTGTACTCATCGTTGTGTATTTTTGCTATCAGTGCTTGCGGTCTTCTCGGAGTAGCCGTGATCCCAATTATGCATAAGACTTATTACAATCATCTACTGCAGTTTCTAGTAGCTTTAGCTGTTGGTACTCTCTGCGGTGATGCATTACTACATCTCATGCCTCATGCAATGAGTCCTGCTCACGACCACGACAGTCATGGAGAGACAGAACTCGAAATACGAGCGTCTCACGACGATGGAATGTGGAAGGGACTCGCAGCTATGTTAGGTGTGGTCTTCTTCTACTTCACGGAAAAGGGTCTAACAGTTGTTGTCGAATGGAGGAAACGCCGCCAAAAGCTGGAGGAAGACAAACTCCCTTCAAGAGTCCGCGTCCTCAAAGACGAGACTGTAGGAGGCTGTTCGGGAGGCGCTAAAGCCCCAATTACAAACTCCACCTCAAATTCTCTCATGAAAATTTTCAAGCGAGACGAGAAAGGGGATCCTACAACAAAAACTTGCAAGCACAAGTACTCTGAATACCCTTACTGTTATGACGAAATTGATACTGATACTCATGATGACCATCACTTGAGAGACGGTATACCGCCTAGTCCTAAACATGGGAAGAAACACAATAACTCCGTGAGTGTGGTTTCCTCGAATGCTTTGAACGCGGAAGGTAAGGAGGAGCCTACAGCGAAGGATTGGCTGTTGAAGGCGGAGTCCACTCCAGCGGTTGTGGAGATGAATAATATTAAGCATAAAGAGGAGGGAAAGGATCTGAAGGATGGTGATAGTTATACTGTTATATTGAGGTGAGTTGGCTTTTTTGATGGAATCTATAACTACGTATAATAAAGCTGAAGAGTTGGTTATGCAAATCTAAGTAACTAATGGTCCGATTTGAAAAAACTCTCAGTGTAAGACAGTCCAATTCTAGAAGAAGGCTTTTAAGTAACTTTTTATCCAGATTTGCACTTGCTGGCAGAAGCTTCATTAGGTATTTAATGTTCTATAGAAAACTGCCTTTAAAACATATTTTTAACAAAATCTAACCATTTTTCTCTCAACAAATTATTTCTTCTTCTTCTCTAATTCCTTTCTTTCCATTTTAAGTGTCTTCTCGTAATTTCCAGGGAGCACTCTCGCGCCCACCACGGGCACTCTCACGCTCACGGCCACGTGCACGCGCCGCCCTCGTCCATCGCGTCCGTCGCCTGGATGGTCATCATGGGAGACGGGTTGCACAACTTCACTGATGGCATGGCTATAGGTACGTCTTTCCACCATCGTCAGCTCCCGAGCCTTTTTCCAACTATGTTGGGGTCGGCTTCCAATCTAACAGGATGCGGCTGAGTACCAGTGTTTTATAAAGTACGTCTTTACACCCTTACTGGACCATTGATCTAGGAGATCCATGGCATGAATGCTGTGTACAGTTTCACAGGTCCAATTCACGGGTAATGCTCCTGCTCCATCTGCGTCTTAACGCGTAAAATTTTGGCGTTACACAGATGTAGCCAACGTTTTAATGGCATTTTATACAAATGGCATCATTAATAGCATGAAACGTTAAGCGATAACTCGGGTGTCGGTTTAAGTGTAGCCAACGCGCATTTTTAATGCCCTAAATAACGTTTAGTTGTCCATTGACATTAACGTTAACGCTAACGCAGATGGAGCAGTAGCATAAGGTTAAATCTTGTCACGGGTGCAGCAAAGGAGTACAATAAAGGTGCAATTTAGGAGCTGCATATGGGAGTAAATACATAAAGGAGGATAAAAAAGAGAATATAAGGGGGTATTTAAGGTAGTACCTATGGGTAGGAGTACATAGCGGTATTAGATTAGCACTTATGAGAGTAAATCAGACAGCCATTAACTTAAACATACAATCTTTTTTCCAGGTGCTGCGTTCGCTTCGAACATAGCGGGCGGTTTCTCAACAGCCATCGCGGTGTTGTGCCACGAGCTGCCTCATGAATTGGGTAAGTTGACAAAAACATTACACCTTGTTAGTAAAGCAGCTGTGCTGTTTATCCAAATAAAATTGAGGCACTGGCCCTATTACTATAAAAATCCTTCTTCGACTTCCACGCATCTCCCTACACAATCACAGTCTCTTAGAAGACTGAAAGCAGATTAAGAACACAAAAAACTCGTCCGTAAGAATACTTACAATACAAATTACTAATTTAATAATTGGACACCGCCACACCACATAGTAATCGCTGAGACTAGATTCAGTATACAATTTTGTACAAAAAATCCCCACACGCGCACACACACACACACACACAAGAAAAGATTTATTTTGACTCCCAAAGAAACCAACAATTAAAAATACTTTTTCACTCTCCAGGTGACTTCGCAGTCCTCCTAAAAGCGGGTATGTCAGTCAAACGAGCGGTTTGCTACAACATACTCTCGTCTGGCTTATGTCTTCTCGGCATGGTATGCGGCGTCCTAGCGGGCCACGCGCCGTCGGCTACTCGCTGGCTGTTTGCCGCCGCTGCCGGCATGTTCCTGTATATTGCGCTCGTTGATATGGTAAGCTGAAAACTTATTTATTTAAAATTGGCTGCGAAATAGCAGTTCAGACCCAAGAAGACCACTCTTCAGCGCTTGCTATGTGCTTTTGTTGGGAAGAAGTGGCGTAGCAAATTCCCCAGTACGTAAGGCTGTTTTGTGCACAATGGGACGTTTTTGTGCACAATGGAACGGTCGTGTGGTTTGAAAAGCTGCTGAGTACCAGTGTGCCACAAGGAGTGACTGCCTATCTGACCTAAACGTAGTTACTCGGGCGATTCGATAGCGCCCGTCCGAATCCGTCATTATTATGATCAAAAGTTCGTTAAAATATTGTATTTAGCATTAAGCCCACCCATTGCGTCACCTAAATTTTGTATTAATTTGATGTAGTGTAAATAATAAACTATATAACTTTCTATCCATCCAACTTACTTACTAAATTATCCTCCACAGATGCCCGAGTTAAGTACATCGCACAGCAAAGAGGGTACTCTCTGCCAGTGCATACTACAACTGATGGGGCTTGCTACCGGCATTGGCATAATGCTGGTCATTGCTCTCTACGAGCACGACCTCAAAACGCTATTCGGCTAAACTGTGCAGAATAGCCTCTTGTGCAAAATAGGAAAATCCTGTGCAAGATAGAACGATCCTGTGCAAAATAGTACCAACCTGTGCAAAATAGTAGCAAATTGTGCAAAATAGTACCAATCTGTGCAAAATAGTACCAATCTGTGCAAATCGTGAATATTGTGAAATACGTTTAAACCAGTGATAAGTGCCAATCGGACATGTTTATCAAGTGTTAGTGGCTATAAGCAAAACGGTTTATGGTCTGTGACCATAGTGTACAGAAAATGACCATAGTGTAAAAAAGGGAAAAATGAGAATTTTGCAAAAATGTAATTGACGGTTAGATCTCGAATATAATTAATTTTATGTCGACGTTTTCTGGTGCTATGTTTTGTCACCTGATTTTGAGATTTTTCGAAAATACTTGTGAGCATATTTTTTTTTTGGATTTTTCTCCTTTAGAAAATTGCACCTTTTATTTGTAAAATTACACTAGGATAAATTGTGGCCAATTATTTTTGTAGATATGTTCAAAAAATAATTTTCATTTACTTGACTTGCTAAAATAAAAACCAATGAAAGAATTGTACAATTTAAACTGAAAAAGATTGGCCCCTTGTCTATGGAATTTAACTTTTATTTTTAATTATAAATAATAAGTTATGGTGTCTACTTAAAACATGATTTCAAGGTACTTATAAATAGTGTAAATAAAATTAAATGAGAAATAAATAAATTGTGATAAAGCTATACTTCGAAATTTTCTTAAAATATTATTATTTTTAACACTCGAATACTTTGTGAAACTGGTTGTAGAATGTTTAAGTGAACAGTTAAATTAATTAAATGGTTAATATAAAATACGTGCGTTTTTCGACTAAATATTATTACTAAAATAACTGTTGGAGACTAGTTTTTAACTATGGATTTCTTTGGAATTTTATTTACTATACTCTATCCACGGAAGCAAGAGCTAAAAGGTAAACAAATAATGACAATGACATGAATGTCATTCTTTGTTTACCTTTTAGCTCTTGCTTCCGTGGATAGAGTATAGTATATTCCACTTTCACGCATAGGACATAAAAAATATTAATAGACATTAAATAATACATTTTTGACCAAAAATAAACCTGCAAAATGCAGCTTATTAAATCAAATAAATATGGAAAACACATTACCCTTCTTCAAAGTTGGGTAAAAACCAGTATTTATCTATTTTAATCAAATATAAAATTATATACATTGAAAACTAATTCGTGGTTGTACATACACCATCGTACTAATATCATAAATGCTCATAAAAAGTAGCCTTCCTCCATAAATGGTATAATAAAATTGAAATACTTTTTAAATCTGACTTACTCTGAATAAAATAAAAAAATTAAATACTGGTCCGTTCCTGAGATTAGCGCAATCAAACAAACAAACTCTTGAGCCTGATAAAGTCAGTTTTTCATACATAACATGTAAATATGAATCTTCCTACTGTACATGCTTTAATTAGCTGTATTTTACAACCATTCTGTAAAAATCCATATAAAAAAAGAATTAAATTATAGCCCCCCCCTGACCCTATTTCCCGTGTTTTAATTATTTTTATATATTTTTTTCTTTACGACATTTTTATGCAACATATATTCAACATGATACGGTTTTTCTTACAGAATGGTTATAAAATTACCACTATATGTAGATTTTGTAATTTCAAAACTTTTTCTATTTAAACAATAGTCGGAATTAGTAGAAGGGTTTTTAAAGGGTTTCTAGTATGTTATAGCCAGAATTTTCCTACTTGACTTGAAAATCAATCAGAAAGCAGGCTTTATTTTCTCAAAGATCATCGTTAAATTGTGGCTTTTAAAACTCAAGTTTTGAAAATTCTGTATTTCAAAATTCTCTATGGGATTCATTATGTACGGTCGACAATCCTTGGTCTAGCATCTACCAAAACAGATTTTTTTTTAAAGAACCAATGAAATTTCTCCACTCAGTGATACTGATATGATGTCCTCCTAGCTGATTATCGGCTACGGCGGCTGTTCTCAAGTAAGGAGATCAGCCAGCTGCGCAGGACATATTATAGTGCACAAGCATTTGCGCAGACACAGGTGCACTCACTATTCCTTAGGGATACTACCTACTGAGCGCTTGAATAAATTGTATTAGTTGTTTAAAATCTTCTTCACTGTGGTAAAATCTCAAGTTTGGATATTTGGATGCGCAAATAGATCTTTTAGTATTAAAATTTTGTATTGCGCAGCTAATATCCTAACTTCAGGCTAGCCAAGAAACAGCGACCGTACTAAAACACTAGAATAAATTTTATCACAAAGATTCTTCTTTGTATTTTGTTCCTAAACTTGTACTTACGTATATGAATTATTGTGAATAAGTGTTACTTAATATCTACTTAAATACCACCATTGTATCGGATACAAAATACAAAAAATAAAATTGTTGTAAATAATTCCATTTATTTTTTTCTTGCTTCATCTTTTGATAATTTTTGTATCTGATACAAAAGTGGGCATCGAATTGAAAACTCAACAAAAAAGTTATTAAGGTGCGTTTAATTTTATTAGAAAAAACGTTAAAATGCATTTCATTTTTAAATAAATTGGTTAAGTTGATATTTAACACAAATAAGTTGCTTTTTGTCTGTAAAGTGCTGCGTTTTGATATCGATTATCGATAAATGATAGTCGCATCACTAGCTTTCATTTATCGATGTCGATAATAATTGAGGCTAACTTATTTAAAATGTTATGGACCATTGTATGTGTGGTATTCCTTTTGAAATATCTGTTCATAAATATTAAAAAAAAAATGCTATAATTATTTATAGTGATGTTCTATGGCCTAATAGAAATTTTTCAACAATATTCATGAACAAATATTCGAAAGTTGAATAAAACAAAAGTAACTATAGAAAAGCAGTTTGTAAGTACGTTCTTAAGTTATTTTTAAGCGATTTTTGATTTTATTGGTGTTTGCAAATCATGTTTGATGAGAATGTAAATATCGACAAACTGACCGATTCTCAGTTTTGTAAGATATCAAGGAAATGTGTAAAAATGTGATCGCGATGCGAGCTATGTGTGATAAAATGAAACTTGGACATACTTTGCTATATATTGTAATAAAATATAATTCAAATTCATAATTTTTAAACGGTTTTTATTTTAACCTGATCCTGTAGGGTGGGGATGTGATACTCAAAAGGCTGACTGGTCAACATTATTTCACATACTTTTTTTTATTATTTTGGTTCGTATAGGTAAGATTGAATAATTATATTATTCCTTTCTATACTAGGTGAAAACGGGAAACTAGTAAAAACTACTAAATAAAAGTCATAACTTCTAAATAAACTTTTATAATGATCGAGTTAGTTTAAAAACTGTATACAATATATCTTGTAGCTTCTTATTTAACTAATAAAGTTGCCAATCTTGGAGTAACTTTCACATGAATACTAAATGCATAATATCATTACAAATTAAACTTAACACACCTTACATCTTTGAGTTAAAATTTCTTTAAATTGCCATTAACGTCCCATATCTTTTTCATATAAAATAGTGTGTTAAAAAATCATTTTTTCATATAAAAGTTTCACCAAGTTCACACTTTTCATTATAAAAAATCAAACAAGTTATTTAGCACATTTAATATATTATTTAATTGTGATTTCTATACAAATCAAGGCGTGACTCGCTTGGGATCGCGCGGGAACATCGAAGTTTTACGAATATTGTCCAGTCCCAGGTACAACATGACTACTCGCTCCATACCGATACCACCACCTGAAATTGTAAATTAAGAATATAAATAAAAATGAATTGTTGTTCGTTAGTCTGATTAAAACTTGAGAACGGCTGGGCCGATTGAGCTGATTTTGTTTTTAAAATGTTTGTCTAAGTCCAGGGTAGGTCTAAACGGTGAGCAAATAAGAAAAAAATGCGAAAATAAAAAAAAGTATTGTGTAAAATATGCCTCCAATAATTAGGCGGTACGAAGTTCGCCGGGTCAGCTTGTGAAGAATAGAATAGAATATTTTTATTTGTAAAACATAGGTGTTGATAAAATAAAGAGAAGAATAAGAGTAAGAAGAATAAGAATCTTTGTTTGCAGAGACACGGCATTACATACAGGTGTTTTGGTAAAGTTGCATAAAGTACATGCATATCTCACCGCTCAATCGGTATGCAAATTTTGAGTTGACACTGGTACATACTACATTAAAAAGGATATATAAAAGTGTCATTTTCAACAATTCAATAAAATGACCAACAATTGAGAGAATACAATTATTAAAATCCCTACTAATATTATAAATGCGAAAGTAACTCTGTCTGTTACGCTTTCACGTCTAAACCACTGACTTTAATAAAATTTGGTACAGAGTTAGAGTTGTTGACCCTGAGAAAGAACAAAAAAACCACGAAGAACTGGTTACCCTACCGAACGACAATAAAACGCTCTTTTTCACGACGCCGCAACACAAACTGCCGATTTTAGCGTTGCGACGACGCAACGCGTTTATGTGTGGTAGGTAGATGTTTCGACCCATAGGGGAGTACATAGAGTGTACATAGGGGAGTACATAGAGTGTACATAAGGGAGTACATAGAGTGTATTGGATAATTTATATGTAGAAAGTTGAATAATTACCCGCATGAGGAGGACATCCCAGTCTAAACGATTCAATGTAGGCTGCTATCTTCGAGATATCTGAAATATAATAAACTAACGTTATAAACTCTTTAGCAAAACAAACTTCTTGGTTTTACGGACTTTATGTGTGCTGCAAAAGGTTTTAATGGCTGGAATCAGAAGTAGTTCCCACAGGTCGCGGGTGAAACCGCGGGGAACAGCTACTACTTAATATTATAAAGCTGAAGAATTTGTTTGTTTGCTTGAAGATGTTAATAATCACAGGAATTATTGGTCTGATTTTAACTCTCTGTCTGTTACGCTTTCAGTCTTAACCGCTGAACTGATTTTAATAAAATTTGGTACAGAGATATAGTTGACCTTGAGAAAGAACATAGGATAGTTTTTATCCCGGGTTTTTGAAGAATTCTCTCGGAAACGTGATATAGCCGAACTCTTCGCGGGCGAAGCTGCGGGCGGAAGCTAGTAAGCTGATAAATAAATAAATACTAGTATAACAATATAAAACATACCGATGCCATGATGTTTAGCTCTCTCCGTGAGGAACTCGGGATCGTGTATCCTCTGCGCTCCGCTCAGGATCTCCTCACCACGCATAAACATGTCATATGAGTTTGATACTTTCTGTAACATAACAAATATTAATTCATGATTAATAAAATAATCTCGTCGGAAGTCGTGGTGGCCTAGTGGTTAAAGGACCAACCTCTCAAGTATGAGGGCGCGGGTTCGATCCCAGGTCAGGCAAGTACCAATGCAACTTTTCTAAGTTTGTATGTACTTTCTAAGTATATCTTAGACACCATTGACTGTGTTTCGGATGGCACGTTAAACTGTAGGTCCCGGCTGTCATTGAACATCCTTGGCAGTCGTTACAGGTAGTCAGAAGCCAGTATGTCTGACACCAGTCTAACCCAATACCCTTTGTATTGTGTTCCCCGCATAACTGGGTTGAGGGAATCAGATAGACAATCACTCCATGCGACACACTGGTACTCAGCTACATGCGGTTAGACTGGAAGCCGACCCCAACATAGTTGGGAAGGCTCGGAGGATGAACTCACCGGGTTGTCAGCATCAGGCATGGTATAGAAGGGTCTGACAGCTAGCGGGTACTTGTCTAACACGTAGAAGTCGGTGTCGTACTTCGCTCGCACTAGTCTGCCGAGCAGCTTTTCGTCAGGAGTGGAGAGGTCGTCTTCATCGCCGATTGTCACTCCTGGAATAGGTGGTTAAAATATTGAAATAAAAAAAGCATACAAAAAAAAATATCACTAAGAAAAAAAACCGGTCTAAAGCGAGTCGGAATCGCGCAAGACAGTTCCGGTTCTATATAAAACAAAAAATATAAAACGTATTTTGATTTTCAATTTGCTGTGCATATTTCTACGTTTTACCAATTTCTTCGTTATCAATTTTAAGTTCATACTAGCTTTCATAAAAGCTACTACAACTACCTAAAATAGTTATTCTACGTAGTTTTCCCTTTAGTAATCTTTACTATGCTATGACACGGCAACAGAAATGAATCATCTGTGAAAACTAACTAATAATGGCGTCCACGTCCGATTACGGTCACGGCGACTGTTCTCATATAAGGAGATCAGCCAGCTGCGCAGGACATATTATAGTGCACGAGGGTTTGCTTGGACACAGGTGCACTCACTACTCCTTCACTCTCTGCGCGCGATGGGACGACAATCCGACACCACCGGGGAGAGATCAGGCGCAGGACCGACATTTACGTGCTCTCCGATGCACGGGTGTATCAATCACCAGCTTCCAGGCTCCGGGCTGCTCCGTGAAAGTCTTCTAAAACCCACAAAGCGATTTCGGCCCGACTCGGGAATCGAACCCGAGACCTCGTGCTCAGCAGCCGCGCTTGCGACCACTAGACCAACGAGGCATACAAAATGTATGTAACGTTTCACATCCGTGCCCCGTACGAGCCACGCACACGGCACGCCCCAGACACGGCCCGGCCTAATATAAATCATCCCTTATTCTACGTAGTTTTCCCTTAAGTAATCTTTACTATGCTATAACACGGCAACAGAAATAAATCATCTGTGAAAAATCTAGCTTCCACAGTGAATCAACAACAGCCTGGTGCAATCTCAATAATAAATTCCCGTCTTACGGAACCCTTAAAAGTCTATTCACATAACAATGTAATTAATTAAAAGCCTAGCCAAATAAGTCGTGGTGGCCTACTGGGTAAAGAACCAACCTCTCGAGTATGTGGGTGTGGGTTCGATTACAGGTCATACAAGTACCAATGCAACTTTTCAAAGTTTGTATGTACTTTCTAAGTATATCTTGGACACCAATGGCTGATAAAAAGGTGAAGGAAAACATCTTGAGGAAACCTGGACTATATAGTCTGAAATCACCAACCCGCATTGAGCAAGCGTGGTGATCAATGCTCAATCCTTCTCCTTGTGAGAGGAGGCCGCAGCCCAGCAGTGGGACGATAAAAAGGCTGTAACAGTAACAGTAGCCAAATTACCAGCTTCTCTGAGCATCTGTATGGCCTGAGGGAACTGCAGCACGAGCGGGGGCTCGAGGAACTTGAACGGCTCCACGCGGTACTGCTGACCTACTGTCGCTATCTCTGATGCGTACCTGGAAAATAGAGAATATTTGTTTTAGTACTTTTTGACCTTAGAAAGAAGTAAGTGTTCTGCTTTCTCAGACTTTTAATTTATTTTAAGTTTTTGAGAAATTGGGGCAGTTATTTTGGTAACCATCAACAGAGGAATTTGACCTCATTGACCGTCTTTCTGATGAGTTACACTTCACTTGACCTCACTTTTAGAGGAGTTGGATCTCCTGTTGACATCCATTTTTGGTTGTAATTTCTGAGTTTGGCCACATTTGTCCCCCTTTGCGACAAGTTGACCTTGACCTCATTTTCTTAGGAGTTATTATACTTCTGAGGCGTATAACCCCATATAACTCTACGTTCCAGGGATTTTAACCCCCACTTGACACCACTCTGACCCCCGTATGACACTCACTACTGGGCGACGCTGCGGAACATCGGTGTCGAGCACCTCGTGGTAGTGCTGCTTGAACATCTGCAGCCCCCCCTCCCCCTCTCCGCGATCAGTTCCCACTACACTGACTAGCTATATGTGTGATCAACTACATCTAATTCGGTGTAGCCATGACAGTGAGATGGCTATTTCAGTGAAACTATCAGAGAAGCTACCTCGGATTTCTAGCTACATATCTAACAAATTTCATCAACATTGATGCAGACGTTTTAGTTACTTTGGGATTTTTATGATACCCCATTTGACCCCTTTTTCTAGGAGTTTAGCAACACTCTTTTGAGAAGTATCGATCGAGGAGAGACCCTTATTTGACACATTTTAGCAGGATTTGACCCCCTATTGACACCCGTATGACCCCCATATGACACTCACTCTTGTGCGAGGCTTCGGAACAGCTGCGTGAGGCTGCCGGCGATGGTGTCGAGCACCTCGTGGTAGTGGTGCTTGAACGACATCTCCAGGTCGAGTCCCACGAACTCCGTGAGGTGGCGGTGCGTGTTCGAGTCCTCCGCGCGGAATACTGCGCCTACTGTGAATACCTGGGAAATATATAAACGGTAAGTACATCTGTGCTAGTACCAGCTATATTTATTTGAAAATTTGCTGTTTCACAGTCTCAGGAGTCTAAAAGAAACTGCGCCCTAGTGAAATAATAAGTAGTAAGCCTTGGGATATTGGCTATATGCCAAGTCCCGTCAGAATCGGTCTAGCCATTTCTGAAAACATCCGAATAAACTAACAAAACTGTTATCTAATTTTATTTGTTTGCATAATTAATTTATAATTAATTTATGGCTGGGTTTTTGGTCGGACTTTCCATCAGACTCGAAAGGCGACCTAGATAAAAACTGAAATTCAACTATCGTTTTTTGACGTGACAACGTCTTATAAATCGATGGAGCCGGCTGCACGCACGAAAAAACATGACTCATGCGGCGTTACCTCGCTCTGAGGCGTTACTTCGCTCTGAGGCGTTACCTCGCTCTGAGGCGTTCCGTTTAAGGCTTGAAGTGCAAGCGAGAGCACGCAGCGAGCGACAAAGAGGCACAATCGGCAGCTACTCACGTTGTCACGTTCAACTATCGTCAGTAAAAAGACTTTACAGACAATGGTTTTTTTTTAAGAAAATGATGGTGCAAAACATAACCCTTCTTGGTAACGTAACCTTTCATGGAAGTCGGCGAAAAAGTATAATTTTATTAAGATGATTATTTTTCAAACATTATTTACTATACACCATCCTTCTTCATTTGAGTGAAATATTTACAAAATTACCTTATCAAAATCAGCAGCGATGGCCATCTGCTTGTACAGCTGCGGGCTCTGCGCGAGGTAGGCGGACGACTTGAAGTACGACACGGTGAACACGTTCGCGCCGCCCTCGGACGCCGCCGAGATTATCTTCGGCGTGTGGATTTCTACAAAACCTGAGGAGGAAAATGGTACAAATTATCAAATTAAATAATCATATTTATTTCTGCTAATAGGTTTACAAAATCACTTCGTCAATTAACTGTGTCCATTGTATATGTTATGGACCAAGTGATAAATTGGGCAGTATACATAATGCCCGGTCATTATGAATAATGCCCAATATGAGAGTGCAATTTGATAATAATTATTCACACAATCAAATTGACCGGGCACTATACATATTGCCCGTGACCTTTTGGGCAAAGTAATACAAACATATTTTATTTCATTTTTTTTATTGTTACCTATTGACATTTAACTTAAAATAAACTAAATATCACACATCCCATATCAATTGACAGAGCATAGAAGTAAGCATGCAACATGCAGCAAGCATGGCTTCTGTCACGGCTCCGGCGCTGCGGGGCTCCGGCGGTCCCATGCGAGCTTATCGTCGCAGATGGTTTTCACGCTCACCGCCGCAGCTTCGGCTTGCTGGCCGGCCCTCTGCACTCTAGGGGTAGGGCAGACAAGACTACGTGGAGTCGGTTTTGCAGCCATTCGTTTTCGTCACTAAGTTCAGTTTTTAATATAATGTTTTGAATCCAAATTAAATTCTACCATAAAAAAAACGAGCCAAGAAAAATGAGATCAAGAAAAACGAGGCCGAGTTAGTAAATTAGATGACAATTGTCCAATTAATAATTTTCTGGCTAGACTTATAATTTCCCATTAAAATAGAACATATAATTTAAAACACTAATCATAAAATATGTAGCAAGTAACAGGATTTATTTATTAGAACAACTGCCACCCTCGCACCGCATAAAATATAGCTTTATTATCAAATTGCCCAACTATCATGTAGCAATATAATAATGCCCGTGCCAAGTGATAAATAATGAAGTTAAGATAGTTATTAATCATGTGGCCCGATAAAGCTAGACATTATTCATAATGCTCGGGCATTATAAATAATGCCCGAATTAATCACATGGTCCATAACATATATAATCTGAGGGCACGGCAGTGCCCCAGCCAAGACTCGAGCAAAGCGGGCACGGCCGTACCATCTTTTCTCGAAGCGTTTCGCGGCTATTTCAGCCCCCTGTATCTTCCATGTGAACAAAGCTAGGAGTTTAGGTTTTCGATGACCAAGAGTAAGTATTAGAACAAGCTCAGTCCCAAAATTACAAGAAATTTGAATAAACATTTTACGAGTTATGAGCGATCAAAGTTACACCATTTTGTCACTGACTCACTCACTGACCGATCATCAAAAGTCTAAGGTACTTCTAGCAAACTTAGAACCTTCAAATTTGGCACCAAGATAGGTTATTGGCTACATATAAAGGAAAAATTATAAAAACCTTAAAACTTAATAAAAAATAGGAAACAAATTTATATTTGCGGTTTTTCAAGAACATTGTGTATGAATTTTGACTGCGTTGATAACTTTGTTATTTATTTATGTACAAAATGTTACTATTTGTTTTATTGTTACGTAGTGTGGTATATTGTTATTATGTATTAAATATACATACATATGAATAAAAAAGCTAGGTTAAAATAAAATGAATAATGATAAAATCTTTCATATTAATGCAGTGCGATAAATACTGCATGCTCGCTCGATAGATGGCGTTGTCCTGGTCTAAATCGCGCTACGGTTTTTAGTTAAAAAAAAAAACAAATAATTTCATGTGATAGCGCCATCTACCTCTGAAATAAATCTCTTTTGTTCTAAAAGATATTTGATTCAGAAATTCGTCAATTTCGAAAATGATTAGTTTATTTTTTAAAAATGTTGATTACGTGCTACTTTAGGTCTACATATTTAGTGTGTTATATATTTAGTTAGTTGCATGTAAGTTAATTTAATTTGTTATATACTATAGAAGAAAGAGATACTTAGAGAAGAAAGAGACCTACAAAAAATAAATTAGATCCCATCAAAAACATTAAATGTAAAAAAAGCCAATCCTCTACGCAGTTACTCCACCGTAAAAAGTTTTGAGATCGCATAGAAGCCAAGTCCTGTTCAACTTTAATTGTAATAATAAATCAACATTTTGTGACTATATCAATTAAATAGTTTTGTTCACATTACAATAATATTGTCTTGGCCATGAGCACAAGTTAAAAGTCGCTCCTTGTAATAATGTGTAAATACCATTGAATTGATAAATTCTATATGGACATAATTTTACGATTGGACTGATTATGCACTGAAGAACTTAGACCACCATGAGATCACCATGGACTAATCATCCGCCATAGTACATGTGCAGGTCAGTGATGGATGATACTGACTGTCATTTAGTAACGATTGAATAAACTAAATGTATTTAATTCTGTGATATTAAACTCCATGTTTGACTTTCACCTCTCCAAGATATGCTGTATTATATTTGTAGTTTATTGTGCTCATGGCCAAGTCAATATTATTGTAATGTGAACAAAACTATTTAATTGATATAGTCACAAAATGTTGATTTATTATTACAATTAAAGTTGAACAGGACTTGGCTTCTATGCGATCTCAAAACTTTTTACGGTGGAGGAACTGCGTAGAGGATTGGCTTTTTTTACATTTAATGTTTTTGATGGGATACTAGTTCACCATTATCTAATGACACTATACTATAACTATAACTTTATAACTTCTGTTGCAACTTTTTTCTTTTTATATAAGTACTAGCGACCTGACCCGGTTTCGCACGGGTGTACTATTTAAAGATGTTATTATACATATAAACCTTACTCTTCAATAACTCCATCTAATAAAAAAAAACGTATCAAAATCCTTTGCGTAGTTTTAATAGGGACAGAGAAAGCGACTTTGTTTTATACTATGTAGTGTTTGGGCATATAAGTACTATATATTTTGTGAAATGATTGTAGTTATAGATTTAATAAACCCAGTTCAAATCAAATTCAAATGTATTTATTTTGCGAATATGGGTACATACATGTAGATCTTATTTTATTTTACAAAAGGAGCCCATTCCTATCAATCATTCTTATGACCCTGAATCATTTAAATATTTTTGAACGAATTTATATTTTATCTTTTTAAAAGGATTGGCTATTTGTTATTTTAGAAAATGTTGTTCAAAACGCGTTCTTTTAATTTTAAGTAACTGCACCTTGCTTAGTGAGTATATCTCTGAAGAGTCGACAGACGCCGGCCTCTATCCGGAAGATGGCCTGGTTGGCGGGGGTGCGCAGGTCCAGCACGCGGTTGTCCAACCGAGTGTCTTGGTTCACGCGGATACGAAGCGCCTCTGGGTCCTGTTGGAAAAAATATATTTTAAAATCATTTATTTTACTAGCTTCCAGCTGGGATTCGAGGAGATTGTTTCCTGTATGTGGATTAAAAGTAGCCTATATGTTATTCAGGTATATAAGTTATATTGCTGAAAATTCTCTTTACTACATATTAATTTCATATACTGACATACTCGGTATATGGTATTGACTCAATACCATACCAAAACTCGGTCTTTAACCTACCAAAACTCGATCTTTAACCTACCAAAACTCGGTCTATTCTATACCAAAACTCGGTCTATATCTTACCAAAACTCGGTCTACGCTATACCAAAACTCGGTCCAACCACAATACTCACGTCATTCTTTTCGGGCCTGGCCGCATCCTCAATCTGCAGCGGCAGCTGTGTCCTGGCGGCAGACACGAGCCAGATCTCCGCGGCCGCCAGCTCCACGTCACGCACTGTGCACGACTCTATAGGGGAGGCCGTCTTCACTACGGTAGCTTACCATACCAATACTCGATCTATATCATACCAAAACTCGGTCTACCATTCTGAAACTCGGTCTATACCATACCAAGACTCGGTCCATAACAAAACTCGGTCTATACCATATCTAAACCCGGTCCGTAAAATACCAAAACTCGGTCTATACCATACCAAAACTCGGTCTGCACCAAACCAAAACTCGGTCTATACCATACCGAAACTCGGTCTATACCATATACCAAAACTCGGTCTTTATCATACCAAAACTCCATCTGAATCAAACCAAAACCCGGTCTATACATACCGAAACTCGGTCTATATCATACCGAAACTTGGCCTAAACCATACCTAAAGACGGTCTATACCGAACTAAAACCAATATACCGAACTAAAACTCGGTCTTTACAATACCAAAACCCGGTCGAACTACTACATTACTCACGTCATTCTTCTCGGGCCTCGCAGCATCCTCAATCTGCAGCGGCAGCTGTGTCCTGGCGGCAGACACGAGCCAGATCTCCGCGGCCGCCAGCTCCACGTCACGCACTGTGCACGACTCTATAGGGGAGGCTGTCTTCACTACGATCTATACCATACCCAAACTCGGACTAAACCATACTGAAACTCGGTCTATACCATACCAAAACTCGGTCTATACCCTACCCAAAACTCTGTGCGTAACATACCGAAACTCGGTATATACTGTACCAAAACTCGGTCTATAACCAACCTTATCTCGGTCTAAACCATACCAAAACTCGGTCAATACCTTACCAAAACTTGGTCTATCCATACCAAAACTGGGTCTTTACCATACCAAAACTCGGTCTAAACCATACCAAGACTCGGTCTATACCATACCGAAACTTGGTCTACAGCATACCAAAACCCGGTCTAACTACTCAATTACTTACATCATTCTTCTCAGGCCTGGCAGCATCCTCAATCTGCAGCGGCAGCTGTGTCCTGGCGGCAGACACGAGCCAGATCTCCGCGGCCGCCAGCTCCACGTCACGCACTGTGCACGACTCTATAGGGGAGGCCGTCTTCACTACGGTCTATACCATACCAATACTCGATCTATATCATACCTAAACTCAACCTGTACTGTGCCTAAACTCGGTCTATACCATACCAAGACTCGGTCCATAACAAAACTCGGTCTATAGAATATCAAGACTCGGTCCATAACAAAACTCGGTCTATAGAATATCAAGACTCGGTCCATAACAAAACCCGGTCTATACCTAACCAAAACCCAGTCCAGACACATTTTTAGAAACTTACATCGTTCTTCTCAGGCCTGGCAGCATCCTCAATCTGCAGCGGCAGCTGTGTCCTGGCGGCAGACACGAGCCAGATCTCCGCGGCCGCCAGCTCCACGTCACGCACTGTGCACGACTCTATAGGGGAGGCGGTCTTCACTACGGTGGCGAAAACGTCTATTATTGATTCTTTTGTTATGCTGTGGGGAAAAAGAAAAGGTAAGTTAAAAGGTGGAAGTTGAACTAAAGTTGATCTAAAAATATGTATTATATGCAGGTCGATTTTGTCTAGCGAAAGAGGGTGAGTCATACTTTTGTGTATGTGTAAGCTGTCGAGTCGCCGAATTATGTATGGCTCGCACCCTTTCGTGAAATAAAATATCTATATTTTTAATTTATTTTACAATAAATAAGTGTTCTGTAATGGCAACAGAGTGAAGAAGTCTTTAAAAAACCAATAGCATTCCTCCGCTCAGAGATATTACTGAGCGATGGTCGTTGCCTAACGAAGTTATATTGGTAGATAAAAACTTCTTTGGTGAAGTCAAAGTCCAATCTTTTATTTCACAAGTACTCATGAGAAATTAAAACTATGTGTATCTAATTAAATAATATTGAATTTGCTTATTCCAAATGTAGTTTCTTATGGAGCAGAACGTGCAAGAAACTTCATGGTCTGGTCATAAAACATAAATTACACTTACTTGCCGGTAAACTTGACCATCTGCTTGCTGACTGCTCGCTCCTCGTTCACACTGATGAGCAGCTGCACAGTGCTGCTGCTCTGTCTCAGCACTGCGAAGCACTGCTTGCCTTTAGCTCGAGATGTTTGGAGACTGATGATTGTATCACACTTACTTGCCGGTAAACTTGACCATCTGCTTGCTGACTGCTCGCTCCTCGTTCACACTGATGAGCAGCTGCACAGTGCTGCTGCTCTGTCTCAGCACTGCGGCACTGCTTGCCTTTAGCTCGAGATGTTTGGAGACTGATGATTGTATCACACTTACTTGCCGGTAAACTTGACCATCTGCTTGCTGACTGCTCGCTCCTCGTTCACACTGATGAGCAGCTGCACAGTGCTGCTGCTCTGTCTCAGCACTGCGAAGCACTGCTTGCCTTTAGCTCGAGATGTTTGGAGACTGATGATTGTATCACACTTACTTGCCGGTAAACTTGACCATCTGCTTGCTGACTGCTCGCTCCTCGTTCACACTGATGAGCAGCTGCACAGTGCTGCTGCTCTGTCTCAGCACTGCGAAGCACTGCTTGCCTTTAGCTCGAGATGTTTGGAGACTGATGATTGTATCACACTTACTTGCCGGTAAACTTGACCATCTGCTTGCTGACTGCTCGCTCCTCGTTCACACTGATGAGCAGCTGCACAGTGCTGCTGCTCTGTCTCAGCACTGCGAAGCACTGCTTGCCTTTAGCTCGAGATGTTTGGAGACTGATGATTGTATCACACTTACTTGCCGGTAAACTTGACCATCTGCTTGCTGACTGCTCGCTCCTCGTTCACACTGATGAGCAGCTGCACAGTGCTGCTGCTCTGTCTCAGCACTGCGAAGCACTGCTTGCCTTTAGCTCGAGATGTTTGGAGACTGATGATTGTATCACACTTACTTGCCGGTAAACTTGACCATCTGCTTGCTGACTGCTCGCTCCTCGTTCACACTGATGAGCAGCTGCACAGTGCTGCTGCTCTGTCTCAGCACTGCGAAGCACTGCTTGCCTTTAGCTCGAGATGTTTGGAGACGGGCTGGAAGAAAAATTGGTGATTAGACCATTTTTTACTATGGTAAAGGGAGGTGTTTAGGCTCAAGTTCATGTAAAATGCCCGTATTTCATATTCTTTGTTAAGTCTGCAGTTGTTTTAAGCAAACTGACGATTATGTTATCAGTGAACTTGCGCCTTATAAATACTGACTTCTGCTAGCGGTTTCAACCACTTTCTAACGAAACTCCTTAACTCATTTAGAAAAACAGTAGCCTAATCCTTTCTCAGTTGTGACAGATGTTATGTTTGTACCTACTTTGTGATTTGTTTTCGTGAGATGTCAAGAATAATATTTTGTAATGAGGATGATTTGAAATAAAACATTTTGCTTTCTGATCTCGACCACGTTGTATCTTTTAACAGACAAAAGTTGCTTTCGCATTTATTTATTTATTTCAAAGCATACTACTATTATAACTCATTTAACCTCAAGCAAGTTATATCTTTCACATATTTACTACACTTCCAATATTTATAAAGAATGTATAGTCAATGTAAGGCCTGTACTATTTTCAAGAAAATGACCCATATACACCAATTTAAAATAACACCATTTACCTCTGACCCAAACATTCTGTCCATTCAGTTTGACGTTCAGATCCTTAACGTCAGTGTAGACTCGATCACGGTTCTCTCCGGTGGACTGGATCATCTTGAGCACTCCATAGCGGCCAACGGAGACGTCTGTCTCTGGGGCTTCAGCCTGGGGCTGGTTTGAGGCTGCCTGGAACATTAAATAGAAGATTTATTATTGATATTAAGGTGGAAGTTGAAGTTAAGTTAAGGTGAAGTTAACTGGTACTCAGCTGAATCCGGTTAGACTGGAAGCCGACCCCAACATAGTTGGGAAAAAGGCTCGGAGGATAATGATTAAGGTGGAAGTTAAATGCATAAAAATGTATTCTTTAAACACTACAAACAGCATTGGCCCAATGTGTAAACATACAATATACAATGTGTAAACATTGTAAGTTCGGTATTCAGCCATCAATCCGTCGAAAGTAACTCCGTGTGTCAGCAGGCCCCTTCAATTGTGGGTCCTATTTAGGGGACTTCATATTTTTCAAATTGGTGTTTTGCAACCTGTTGCCAATTAAAAACAAAATCAAATAGGCTGTTGGTCCATGTAGCACATTTGTACCTTGCAGCTAGTAAATCCAACATAGTTGGTAAAACATTAGACATAATTGTACAAATTTATGTAAAAAAACTCACCTTATGTTCAGCCTTTTTCTGTTGTTTTTCAGCAGCTTTGGCCGCCTTCTTGGCGGCTTTCTTACTGGCGGCCGCGTCTCCTTCCACTACCGGGGGCTGCTCTTCAGATACCACCATTTTGATTGGTTAACTGCAAAGTTGATGTGAAGAAATGTAAAATGGAAGTTTTTGAATGGATTTAAAATTGTAAGCTCAACTTTAAAAGGTGACAACTAACCATTATGTTTGAAGAAACCTTTTCAACACAATAATCTATGATTAAAAATAATTTAATCATCATAATGTTTGTTTTTGAGCTATGCTTACGGCGGCGTAGAATTTTACTTTAACTGTTTCATTCATAAATCCAATTGAATTCAATTACCTACAAGGTATGACTAATCATGTGTGTAATGTTTAGGCACAGGTATGATGCATATTAATTCGTTTTTTCAGTTTAACCAACTTCCCAAGAAGAAAGAGGTTCTCTAATAATTATTTTATAAAATAATTTAGATGTGTTTGTAAGTTTTTTGCAACAAAACTGCAGTTCTTTATATAAATTTCGATCAAAACAGCATAACCTTCTATACAATAGCTTTGGCCTTCTCATATAGTTGATAATTACATCATTTATACACTATGTACATAGGTACCTATTTACCTTACTTTTGACATTATAAATTTTGACAAGAATAATATTAATTATAACACTGTTAACTATGCAGTTAGCACTGTTTTATCACTAAAACCGCAACGAAACGGATATGTAGAGGTTATCAGTATTAAAACCTTACCTCTTTACACGATGTATTAAAATCTTTTTACTGAAATCTCTTTTGTAGTGGACCTACCGGTTCCTTTGCGGAATAATAACACTGAATTTGAGTGAGAAAATAAAGTAAATGAAGCACAATATATTCGCAAAACAAACATGCAACTTGACACGTACTCCAAGATAAGGATAAACAACTACAAAAACTATAACAATGGTTTTAAAATTGCAATAACTTCACTCGAACTTGCATCATGCCTTCCGGGAAAAGTTGACACAAAACATAACAAACCCACCTAAACTTGTTTAAAGATAATAACTTAACTTATATTAGATATTATTCATGTGATATAAGTTAGTAAGTAATAGAAAAAAACGTGATATTTACCTAAAAATAGTGAGAAATAAGGTTATGTCAAATACGGTCACCACACAACTGTCAATGTCAAACGATTTACTTTTTATTTGCTAACAGGTCTGGCTATGGTATTTCGACTATACTGCTTAGTCTTTTGTAGATTTTCATTTCGCCCATAAAAGAAACACTGACTGTCGCTGATACAGACATACTGACTGTCGTTCTGAGGTCATTCTTTATCTAATTCTTCTTAAATTGTACGTAAGATCATAATAACTATTACTTAGTTTTAAATGCTGTTTCTTTTTCTTCTTCTTCTTCACTTTTCCCAGTTTTGTAGGAAATAAGGATAATCCTCATCGACTTACAGAAATATAGTCTAACCCTCAGAAAGTTCAGAACTGATCGTTTATGATTTTAGTTCTAAAATAAGAAAGGAGAACAAACACAAGCAAGCAGCTACGTCTCCCGTCAAACTAAGGACGCCATTAACAAACAAATAAAAGAAAAAGATTTTATAAGAAGGCAGACCTTGCGTCACGTTGGCATACGTCAATTATAACCATAAAAATTATCTGAGCCTTCCAAAACATTCACATAAACAATTGTGTAATGTATAAATTTGTCGTTCAAAATGTCCATTTTCATAACTGGCCCTAACTTAGCGATCACTGGGGCAGGCATATATAGATATATAATAAACAATAATTGGATAAAATGCCCGTATTTACTGCCAATATACCTGGTACCCTCAAAGTTGGTGACAGAATCGAAATTGGTGGTAAAATTAAAGAGAATGCTCGCAAGTAAGATGTGGTTTCTGTTATGTTTTATGTTGGTATCGAGTGGTGAGCTAATAACCTCCAAGATCTTTGAGAAGACTAACAAACTATGTTGTCCTGGGTCAAGGGAAGGGTGTCTCCTGAATGAGTTTTCTAATCTACTGTCTGCTGCTAATGCTTGTCTCAATTGATATAATCCTGTCGTCTGGAGGTGCATGACACCTATCCCTTTCCTGAACCAGGGTCAAAGCATATCTGGCAAACATAAGAGTTGTATGTAGTGTTCATGAAAAACTTACTGGAGGCCATAGTTTCTTACAAAAATGTTACTTCTCAGTTACTGCCATGTAACGACTCAGCGTGTTGTTACGCGTTTGCTGTATCGTGTCGTGTGCCATGGTATTGGGCTGTGAGAGTGAAGAAATAGAGATAGGACCTGTTTCTACGCAACTAAGTAAACAGCTGGCTGATCTTTACCCCGGGCGTCTTTATTATTACGTTATTTGGTAGTAACTAGTTCGTCTTCATCTATCGTTGGGACCTTACCACGAGCCCTCAGAGCTAACTGGTAAAGATACATGCCCACAAATGCCCTTAACCCTCAGAATGTCGGTGAACCTATGCGCTCAGGAGGGGGAGGAACCACGCGACGTGGTGCTACACTTCGACGTGAGGTTTCACCGGGACAACATCATATCCTTGTCGCGGAAGAACGGCATCTGGATCGGCAGCGGCAACTATGATACCAACTATAATATGTTTGTGCCAGGTTTGTGAACTATTTTGTCAATTTTGAGGCTTAAAGTGTAGACAGACTACAGTGCAGACTATTAACTATCGATCTTCGGCCATCAAAAACTCATCATAAAGTAGGATTTTTGACTGGTCCATGGAATGGTGACGAAAAACGTTAATACTACCAAATATTGCGTTTAATTATATATAAACCAAATTAAATCGTAATTTTTTGATGTCTGAGTAAAATTTTGCCACTACAATTCGGGAGACAAAGTGACATGGTAGACATCCAGTTTTACACCCCTTTGGTAAAACCTGTCTTGTCAAGGACTATTGCAGTTACCACTTGGTTGAGGTCAGTTAGGCAGTCGCTCCATGTGACACATTGGTTCTCAGCTGCATCCACTTAGACTGGAAGCAGACATCTGAAGTCTGTCCCCCAAGAAAAGGCTAGGCAGATGATTCTTTTCCCTCGATTTCTCCTTCCCCAGGAACGATATTCCGCATAATATTCGAGATAAAGGATACAGACGTGATCACCATCTACTGTCAGGGCAAGTTTCACTCCAACTTCTTGCCCAAGATACCGCTGACTATGGCCCGGTTTATCGTCGCTTGGGCGGACGTCGAAAGGATCACACATTGTTACTTCCATTTCTCGAATAAGGTTAGTTTGGTATTGTGTAACTAGACTAGCTTTTGCCATCACTTCGTCGTGGGTAAAATTGGTGGCCGTAGTTAGTCGCATAAATGTTTCAATACTTACGATTTCCCCTTTACTCCATTTTTTTATAAATGATGAACAGCATGCAACTTGTGTCAAGACAGGAGACTAACGTTACCATTATTTTGAACATGAAAAGGGTGCGCCATTCTCCCGGGCTGGTACCTAAAAAATGAGTTTTAGGCAGTGACTTGCGCCAGGTTCTGAGCCCCAATTAACTTGCTTACGTGTATCGGAAGTTTGTTGCACCATTTTTTCTTCCTATATCCAAAAACACATAGGAAGCCCTGAAAGTTAGGAGTTTTGGGCGCTGTCTTTTATAACTATTGACGTTCAAAAACTGTTGTTTTGCAGCCTATTTTTACCCGACTGCCAAAGAAGGAGGGTAATGTTTTGAATTAATTATTTTGTCTTTAAGTTGTATGATAACTAACCTGAATATTTCTCAGGCACTAGGTGATGAGGCCGTCGGTGGCGCTCCAGGCGCGTATCAGCCACAATCTCCTCGACCCACCATGGTAGCTGGCGATATCAAACGATGGTGAGAGACTTACACATTCTTTCTTTCTCAATAAGCTCTATGGCTAACACAGTCGCCGTGAATGTTGACAAAAAAAAAACTGAGATTTCTAAAGAAAATAGGCTTATTTATAGATGATATGAATACCAGTGCTAATTTCGTTATGAATGTTGAAAAAAAAATCTGATTTCTAAAGGAAATAGGCTTGGCTTGATGATGAATGCTAGAGTCTGGCCAACGAAAGCTGTCCACGAAAAAAGGCGGCAATTTTAAAAAATCAAGAGCTGCCAACCCCGGCTGTACGCTGCTTAAACGGAGTTGATACTTATTATTATTCTAAACTAATATGCGATATTTATATCAGTCTTTCATATCAGAACATTACGACTGTAATAACATTATTAAAAAATGCCATAGCATAGCCAGGGTATGGCATTTTTTAACTTCTGCATGCATTGAAGTCCACAGGGATGAATTAAAAAAAAAGTTATTACAAAACGTTTATTTGATGGAATAGATATTTTAATTTCATTACTGTTTCCGCAATTGTAAGTTTTATTTCCTCGTAGTCGTTGTCCTCGTCAATATTACCTGAAAAGTAGATACACGGTGAAAACTATTGCGTTTTTTTAAAATAAGTCAAAAGTATCAAGATGTTCAATGGAAATTCAAAAAACTAACCTAAAAGTGAAATGACTGAATCCAGTCGTCGTATTTTCTCTGCAAATTTCTGATTCAAATCACTTTGTACGTCTTTATATTAGTCAATCATAGTAAATAGAAGCTTTCTCGTCGAACTTTTGATTGTTTTCTGCATTATTTTAAACAAAACCAATGAAAATAAGATGAAATAAAATAACAAACTGACTTTATTAAGAAACGTCAATGGGATATTTTGACAGTTCTAAAATATTGCCATATTAAAAGTTTAGAAAATAATTCGTGGTCAGCTTTCGTTGGCCGGACTCTATTGCTATTATTAATTTTGTTCCTCTATTACTCCTTCTTCACGTTGCTAGTGCTAACTAAACCTAGTAGAAAACTTAACATCTGACAAAAGGTAGTGATCTTCTTTTTCCTATAGTCAGTTGTTGAGTTTGCTGCAAAGTTTTTCATCAGATGCTAGGAATATTGCATTTTCGAAGCTTTTTGTCAACATTTTTTTACGACTGGATCTAAATCTGTTAGATGCTTTTAGATACTAATACGTAAAACTTAATTCCAGCCAAAGGTTGCACAAAAAGTCGGTTCCCGGATCCCCTCAGCTGCACTCCTCGAACGAAAGCTCAGATGAAGACCAAAAACCAAGAACGAAAGCCGACGGCCGAGCCGACAGGTACTTCTACGAGACCCTCATGTGCCAACAGGCTGATCATCCGAAATTCGGCTCTCCAGAGTCTATGAAACGACGGGACCCAAGTTTAGCTAGAAGTAAAATAGAATATAGGAAGTATAGAGAGGTATCTGACACAGAGAAGGACAGCGAAGATTATTCGGAAGACATGCCTTCCAAACATATGGATTCTTCGCTCGTCGAGTCAGACGATGTGCTACAGGAATTGGGCCTAAAAAAGCGTAATAGGCGAGGCAAGTTCGCGCCATTTGCACAAGTCGTAAATTTTATGGGAAAGACGACCAGGAGAAATTAGTTCTGTGCTATGGTAATCGATTGTATTTCAACTGGTAGGTTGTGGTTCGCGCCATATTACTTTGCTGCTCTGGCTGTTTGACTCGCTTTTGTTCGTACAGATTTTGCTGGTCTGAAGTTGCCTTTTGACTTCTCACGAGTGGAAAAAATTGTGAACAAAATCGCAGCCTTGATAGAGGTGTCAAATGACTAAGTTCAGGGCGGTAAAGTTACGTGACGCGAACCGTTATAGTCGAGTTATTTTTCGTTTATATTTTTTGTAGTTTTGTTTGTATTTCTAATAGTGTTGTTTTTTTAACAATGACTAGCGGTAAACATGTTGGGGAGGTTCATTTTATTTACTATTATTTCTTAAAAGAATATATAGAATATTATGATTGTCGTCTTTACTGTTTAATGGAACATCAAGGTTAACATGTAATATTATAAATGACCGCTTTGGTTAAAAAATAATATATTTTGTAACAGTGTTTTTAAAATAAAAGTTTGGAAAAATTATCGATATTTTTATTTACATTCGATATAAAAATACAATGAGGTTAAAATGATAGATTAGGTATAAATAACTAAATTAACTAAAACTACTTACTTACTGTACAATTATTCGTGAGATTTAGTCGATTTTATCGACTACACTATTCAATTTAGTAACAAAAAAATCATTATAAACAATACCTTTGTCTAAAATTGCAGTCGTTTAAAATTAAAACTATTTTAATTATTTACATTTCGATAATATTTTCGTTAAAAGTTCTTACACTATTTGTCGCTAAATCGGTATTTTTGTGCTGTATTTAATAAGTGGACTTAAAACAATTCATTTACTAGTTCTTATATCTACAGGGCTACATGCTTTAAAAGTCTCAATCTGTCAAATGTCTTCAATAGAATTTCAACCTTATCACAATAGTTGAAGGTTAATGTTCGATTGGTAAAATTTGACAGACTCGGGTTGATTGACCTGCTGGCGTACAAAGTTGCCAGGTAAGAGAATAATGCAAAATTAAATTATATTTTCAAATTGATTAAAAGCAAAATACACCAAATAAGTATTCAACGTTATAAAAACAAATGCTCATTGCAAAAAAAAGACTTCAATATTGGGTAAAATATTTAAAAAGTTAGAAGATGAGGCAAGCGTAAGTTGCCTAATACTATTTACAAAAGAATTGTTCTATTTTGTTTAATGATTAAATTACATACACTTAGGTAATCCATGCATTTTGTCTGTGTTAAAATCGCTTCACAAGATATAAAAATGGTCACATTTGGTTACAAAAAGTAGTCTAGTATATTTGACTTTTGGTACAGATTTAGTATTTCAATTTACTAAGAAGATAAATGCGAAAGAATGCTTTTTGTATGGCTAGTTACCCATAATACGATTAATTTCTTTGAATGAGATCCACTAGGGCCAAAGCCTGTCGGGGCTGTGATATTGTTCGCGCGAGTTACCGCGGCCCTGGTACATAAAAAGCCTACGACGGAACACGACGGTATTTAGTCAGTAAGAGTCTGACACTCCCTCACCGCTGCATCTGATGATTTCTCACAAAAGAAACATATGAGAGTAAACCGAGTTTCAGTCGGATTTAGAAGGGGTCTTTTTTTTCACATCTTTTTCAAATATTTTCAGTTTACGACCTTTGAACAAATTCGCAGATATCTTCAGCTTGCTCCTCATCCACTCCGATGATGACCAGCTGTGTCTTGGAGACCAGGAGCAGGGTCTGTCCATCAATCTCATTGTCCTTGAGGATCGCTGCCGTGTCGCACCAGTTGAATTGTACCAGGTAGCTTGATAGGTCTTCAGCCTGTGGTGAAAAAAAGATTTTTGTGTATTTTGTATTGTAAAGGGTCTTTTTGGGAGAGTTGGACTTTTATCGTAGAGTTTGTCTGGGTGGACAAAGTAATCTTAGAAACTACTGGTTTCAGGAAATAAGCGTAAGATCCCATGCTATGCTAGGCCACTTTTTCTCTGGATGGGGAAAGGAGTTTCCTCTATACACAGGAGTTCATTTGAGGTTGTAAACAACACTACAGATGCATATTGAGAATCTGTAGGTATCCTCTGGGAAACTATCTTGATGTAAATCACAATAGAGATAAAAAGGACCCCGGAGAAGATTATAAGGCCACCTTATACTCTAGTAGTTCTTTAAAGGCTTCTGTAAAACCGTAGTAAAACAAAAAGTATAACAAGGTCTTACCGTCCAAGATTTGACGGTGCTCTTCTGTAGTCGCGCGAATGGATTGCTGTTACTACTGTCTTCTAGAAGTTTCTCTTCTTTTATTCCTACTATTGATGTGGTAGCTCCTTCCTGAGGATTTTCTAGCGGATTTTCTTTCTTAGTTTGGGTGATCTGTAATTATTCATTTATTTTTATTGAGTGACTTAGTTACCTTAAATGGATGAAAAGTTTGAGTGTTAACAGAGAGAAATGGAAGCCGAAAACATATTGCCCTGATCACAAAAATTCGGGAACAAGTTAGAAATAAGAAGAAGTGGAAAAAATCTGTACGCGTCGGCGTGAGTCCAGACTGCCGGATTGTTCGCGCGAGTTACCGCGGCGCTGGTACATAAAGGGCTTCAGAAGGAACATAGTGGGTTTTAGTCAGTAAGAGTTTGACACTCCCTCACGCTGCACCCACAGCCGGAGGGGACATTTGATGATTTCCCGCAGAGAAAAGGTTACGTGTATGTCAATTATATTTTTAAGTACTTACCGGAAAGGGATAATTTGATTCCTGAATGATGTGTCCTTCTAATACATGTGTAAGAACAAACCGAGGTTCTGGCTTCAAAGATACTTTTTTATTTGTCTTATTCTTTCTGGGTATTTCTTTAGGTACTTTGAAATCATCAAATGGTTTGTCCCCATCATTTTTAGTATATTCAAGTTTATTTTCATCTACGTTAATAGAGTGATCTACTTCAGCTAAAATATTATCATTTTTAGTAACGATGTTTTGTGTTACTTTATGTTTTGAATTGTTATTTAATTCTCTGCCATTTTCAGTATATTCTTCTAAGATATCTTGATCCTCAATGCTGATTTGTTCGAAGTCAACAATGACACCTTTTTCCAGCTCAGAGCTTACTACGGCTTTTATATTATTGTCATCATCAACAATTTCTTTACTAATTCCACAACTATTTTTAACAACGTCCAATTCATCAATACCTTTTGCTTCTACTTCAGTCTTTTCATCATTGTCAGACTTTTCAGATGACTCAAAATCTTCTTCATTTTTTTCTAATTTACCTTCAAATATTTTGGTTATTTCTTCATCATTTTCAGAATCTGTTTCAGGAATTTCTATCTCTTTATTTATTAATGTTCTTTTATACTTGTTTTTAGTGCTATCATTTGCTATACTTCGGTTTAGTATTTTTGTATGTTTACTATTGAAATAAAACTGATGTCTCATTATTCTTTTGTGTATTGGTTTGCAATCACAATTTTGAGACGATCGTCTTTTGTTTCTAAAAGCTGTGTTATATTTCCTTTGATATTCGTCGTTATCTTTTAAATTACATAGTTGGTATACTGCTGAGTTTTCAATCAGTTTCCTATCATGATATCGCTTTTGGCGATGTCGGTTAAAATAAGACCTATTTGGAGGTAAAATATTGCAATGATTATAAGCCTTGTTTTTAAACTGTCTAGAATACCGATTATAATACGACTTCTTAGTGTTAAAACCTTGATTGGAGGAACTTGCAAACCTGGATGACGTAATGACATTTGATTTGATCAAATTATCATAGTCTACTAAGTCCTGTTCCTCACAATCTTTTGATGATCAGCTCCGAACGAATGCACATATAGTGTCGGCATTTTCTTCTGAAACTCCTATGCTAACTAGTTGTGTCTTCGAGACCAGGAATAGGGACTCTCCATCAATCTCATGATCTTGGAAAACTGATACTGTTTCTTCCCAGTTGTATTTTAGGAGGTGGTTTGATAGATCTTCAACCTGGAAAATAAGAAGCGGATTTTTTTAGGTGCTTTGTTATCGGCTGCGGGATTGTTCGCGCGAGTTACCGCGGCCCTGGTACATGAAAAGCCTACGACGGAACACGACAGTTTTTAGTCAGTAAGAGTCTGGCACTCCCTCACCGGTGCTAACCCACACCAGGAGGGATCATTTGATGGTTTTTGACGTCGTTAAAAAAAGGTGCTTTGTTATAATTTAGTTTTTGGTCAGAATATTTACTAATGTAAAAAATCTGAAGAGTCTGATTGCTTTAACACACTATTCCCAGGACCTATTGAACCGATTTGAAGAAATATGTCAGTGTTAGATAGCCTATTTATACGGGTACGCCCAGTAGTTCCCACGGGATGCGGGTGAAATTTCTGAAAGAATCGAGAGCCGAGTGGGATTTAAGAGATTGTAGAGGTAAGTAAAGATCCCTAGACGTCGATTTTGGAATTTCTAGGTAAACTCAAACTAAAATCACCAAAGTTTTCAAAAATATAGAATCAGAAGAAATCCTATTTGTAGTATAAATATGGAATACAGTTTAAAGAATTTAAATTATATAACTTACTGTCCAAGATTTAACAGTACTATGAACCAAATCACTGAACGGATTCTTCTTCTTACTATCTTCTTTTTCTTCCTCTTCCTCCTTCTTCTTCTCACAGTGGAGAAGTAAGTAGTGGAAAGGTAGTAATTGTACATCTACCCCTGTGTTCTTCATTTCTTCTTTCATGCATTCTTTTAGTGCGTCTGGGGCTTCCGTTTCCGGTTTTGAATTTGCTTGTAAAGTTTTTTCTATTAGGGGTTTTCGGATCTGAAATCAATTGTAAATGGTTTAGCAAGAAAGAAAATATATTTACGAGAACACAAAAATAACAGAAAGACGACAATGATGATGTCATAAGAGAAGAAATAAGGGGTTAGTAGAACCAATAAATAAAGAAACTTAAAATGCTTCTGATTTCAATTAAATCAGAAGTGAATATTTTAGGACACGGTTACAGAGGTTTAACGAGACACATATAACTTTGGACATAAAAGGCCTACGACGGAACACGACGGTGTTTAGTCAGTAAGAGTCTGACTCTCCCTCACCGCTGCTAACCCACAGCGGGAGGGGAACATTTGATGATTTTTGAGGTCGAAAAAAAAAGAGAACTTTGGAGATTCTATTCCGATTCTAAGACCACATAAAGGTAGGTCTTGAAGTTAATTCCAAGCTTAGTTAGGTATGTATTTCTTATTATAATTCAATGAAGTTGTCATACTTACAGGGAATGCAAAATTAGATTCCTGAATAACATATCCGTCGACCACATGAGTCAATATATCTTGTTTCGTTATAACTTTCTCAGTTGCTTCCACCTTTTCATCCTTAACCTCAGCTTTTTGTTCTACAACTTCCATTTTCTCTTCTTGAGTCACTTCTATTTTGATTTCAGTTTTAACTTGAACCTTATTATCTTTGACTTCTGGTTGCTTTTCCTGTGTTTTTATTTCTTTTTCTACTTCTATTTTAGGCGGAGCTGGTTGTGCCACGGCTAATGGTGCTTTTTCAGTCTGTACAGGAGCAATTGTAGCTTTTTCAGTCGGCGTTTCAGTCATTACAGTATCTTTAACAGTCTTTACCTCAGCACTGACTACCTTTTCTGGCTGTTTTACTATATTTTCAGTCGGTATTTGAACACTTTCAGGTGGTTTAACATCTAAAACTTGGGGTGGTATTGAATCACTAATTTTATCCTGTAATACTCTGCCTCGAGCTTGCGTGAACACAGTGTTTCTAATTAGTTTATCACTTTCACTCGGTGCCATCACAGGAGTTATCACAGTTCTAGATTCCGTTACATTAGTTGTCACATTTACATCCTTCTGATCTTTACTTTCTACAATAGCCATAGGTGTAGTATTAATCATTGTCATAGATGGACTAGCTACATTTACACTAGGTTTATGTACCGGACTTGTGTTCGTACCCATTTCATTGCATATCTTAGTGATTATTATACCCTGTTGAAGATTCTTGTAAATTGGCTTCGACGCCGGTGGCACAGCCATTTTGTTTTGGATTTCATCAGGCGATTCACTCTTCCTTTTCCGACTTATACTAGGGTTATTTAAATAGGTTGTGTTCGCTGCTATATTTGAAACAATTTGATGGCTATTTACTTTTTCCTGGTTATATTGTGTTGGCGGAGTTTGGACTGGTATATGTTGTGGTTGAATAGGAACGTTTTGTGGTAACATTTTTGGTACATTAGCGTTATTTTCTACTCGTCGTCTGGGCTGTATTGGTCTGCAGTTGTAATTTTGGGCGAAGTTCCTAACATTTGGCACGGGAGATGCGACGTTACTGTTCATCACTTTATTAGGTTCTTGGGGAGGCTTTTGCACGTTCACATTCTGAATGTTTTGCTGAGGAGATTGTTTCATAACATTTTGTACGTTTATCACATTATTTCCCATCATTTGAGGTCGTACAGCGTTCACGTTCTGAGGCAGTCGTGGTCCAATGTTCTGCACGAATTGCTGACCAGCATTCGCTTGCTGTATTTGTATGTTCTGCATGTTGGCCATTGCTTGCATGTTCTGTATCTGATTTAAGGACATCACTGGCCTAGCTATGTTCATCTGTTGTCCCATTTGTGGCCTGACATTCATGAACATCTGTCTCTGTACTTCAACGGCCTGGTTGTTAGTATTTTGGACTTGTCTCGCTACATTCATTTGGTTCTGCATGATGTTCTGTGCATTTGTCTGCATCTGTCCTGTATTAGGATTCTGATTTATGTTCCTATCATTGGTTTGTATATTCTGTTGCACGTTTTGCACCATGTTTGGCACAATGTTGGCCAATTGCATGGCTGGCCTCATCTCTTGGTGGTTCTGCGCCAACATGTGTTGTTGGAGTTGGAAGTTGGCGAAGTTCTGTTGTAAGAACATTTGGTTTGGGTCTATCTGCTGTTGGACTGGCTGGACCATGTTGTTGGGTAGCTGTTGGACGTACACCACAGGGTTGGGAGCTGGCCTGTTCTGCATCCATGGTGGTGGATTTTGAGGGTTTATGAAGAATGTCTGGTTTGGCTGGATCTGGTCTCCTGGAACAGATTTAGGACTATCACTTACTGTACATTTACGTTCAATTCATTACATGCATCTAATGACAAAACAGTGCGACATCAATAGCCTAAATTCTGCCATGAAACCTCATGAGCCACAACTGGTGGCATGACTACATACTAGAAACAAAGTGCAGTCTAAACCGAACCTTATCCCTTTCACATCAAAGCTCAAAATAATCTAGCAATCTAAGAATCAGAGCCACATTGCTTAGCCACTCACCAGGCTGCACCAGCACTTGGGTCTCGTAGACGAACCTGACAGGACAGAGTACCATCTGCTGCTGAACTCCTTGCTGACCCCTGCAGACAGAAATATCATGATACCTTCTGTGGAGAATTCTTGAGGATATAGGAAGAAGAGGTAAGTTCTGCGAATTGGTTAGGGTAGCAAAGAAGAATGATAATAATTTCTTGGACAATTCGGAGTATTGGAAGACTGTCTATTTACAAAAATGTTGGGGCTGGCTTCTAGTCTAGCTTGCTGCAGCCTGGTACCAGTGTGCCACATGGAGCGACAGCCTATCTGAGCTACTCTACCATAGTTACGTAGGCAACCCATTGGTAAGACCGGTTGTCAGACCAGTCCAGAGTGTGAGAGAAATCAAGATGCTCTTACAATACAAATATCTAAGACTTCTAACGCATCTAGTATTGAATAAAAATTATACACAATAAAAAATTCACTCACCCTATCGACTCCGGCTGATTCAATGGTTGCTGCATCTGTGAACAAATAACAACATGAAATAGTAAAAGTGAATTAGAGATAGAAATAGAGAATGGAGAAGGAGAAGAAGACCGAACAAAAGACTGTTAGATTATCTGAGAGATGACATGAATAAGACAGGAGTGAATTTTAATATAACGAGCCTCTTTTTATTAATAATATCATTGATGACGAGTGAGGAATGGAAGCTGAAGACATATTGCGTCGCGCCATATAAACTTGGGATCATGTCAGGAAGAAGGAAAAGAAGTATGGAATGGGTATAAAATAAACTAAAATCTGAATACGCATTTCAGTTATCACGTGCAGTATTTTTCTTGGAATCGCGGGCACAACTGGGAATATCTAATTTGAATAAATAATGGTTTTCCCTGTACTTATTACATGGGTTTCAGGATAAATAAATCAAAATGTTAGTTAGGTATAAATGAAATGATAGCCTAATATAGGCATAATTACGTTCGACATAATAGTAAAAATACATACATGTTTATTTATTAATAAAAATATGCGTATGTATTTTTGTATCTTTATCTAAAGTGAGTATTTTTTAATAAATAAGAAAAAATAGAAAAAGCACTAAGCAGTGTTCAAAATGTCATCAACTATTTTCTTCACAAAGTACACGCCAAACTTGATGTCGCCTTGCAACTAATTTCCGAGCATAAGAAGGTGTACAGTCAACTTCAGGTCAGTGGTAACAGTTTTATAGGAAAATCATACTTATTACTATTGAGTTAACCGTCAAATCCGTAGCGGACCCCAATCGGGGTCTGAACATCAATGTCACCGTAAGCTCGGTTTAGACCCCAATTGGGGTCTGCGAATCAGTCATACACTTTCCTAATTATTTACGCTCATATTTATTTTCTTTCCAATCAAACCACATTTGTGAGTACTAAATAAAATAACTAAATAAATTTAAATTATTTTTACGCATTCAAACCTTTCATATTTAGCATCCCGTTAGAAATATACCTTTTTAAAATCCAATCGTAATTACCGGGAATTCTGATCGAACTCGCCATGTTTGTTTACATTAGTTGTTTTTTTAAATTTGAAGACGCATAGACAAGATGGCGACGGTGATAGAAGTTTTGCATCGAATGATCCGATTCGTTAAAATAAAGAATCGATTTAATAATTTTATATTATTTGATATTATAATATTACTAAATTGCACTTTTGTATACTTACCATAATCTGAAAATAAATTAGGAAAAGTAAAATGACTTAATTTATTTTGAAAAAAAATGCTAGAAAATCAGTGGTAGAAAATACGTTGTAGCCGGAATAAAAAAAATCTTCGGTTTTTAGGGTTTCTGAAGACGGCAAATGAAGACTTATTTATTTCTTCGGGTGTTTTATGTGCAGGATTCCTGTAGACCTGCCAAACTTAATGGCGATTCGTTACTTCCAACTTTTTAACTGAGCGGCAAAGCTATTAGACGAGAGCCGTAGTTAGGTGTAGTTATCGCAAAATTTTATGACGATTTTATTGTTTGAAAGGGCAAATAGTTCGCTGTTCATCGAAAGCTGGTCCAAGATGGAAAGATGGAGATGGCCGCCGCCGACTTATTTTTAACCGACTTCCCAAAAAGCGGAGGACCGTTTTTTTTTGTATGTTTGTTACGCGATTACTCAGCTCTTCAGTTATCAGACATACATCTGAGTGTCAAGTTATAACCTTATCTATGCTTACAATTTTCGAGAGTTGCCCTCGATTTCTCAAGGTTTCCATCATCAGATCCTGGACCTAATAACAAATATGGGGAATATACCCTTTCGACCAAAAACAAACATCCAAATTGAGAACCACTTCCTTTTTGGGATTCGGTTAAAAATATTTGGTGACTTTAAAATCAATCAATTATTATTATTGTTTCTCATCATCAAATAAGTACATTACTTTGGTAGTTACAAATTGCATTATATTTCAGAACACCAGGCTTACCCTCCGCCGAAACAAAAATCTTAGAATTGTTGAGAAATAATATAAGAATAAATTAAAATTCCGTAATAGGTAATAAAAATTCAATTAAAGTTAAAAATTATTACGAATGACGCAACACCAAAATAAATAATACATATAAAAATTTAATGCTAAAAACTTTCATAAAACTTAAATATCTTTTTTCTTAACAACAAAAACAAATTGAACCTATAATTTAAAATTAATAAATAACATTGAAATAAGTTGCTATTAAAAAATAGGAATATATAAAATTGGTATTCGATTATTTATAATAAATATCCGATTTAGGTATCGAATGCACACCGCTGATTGAAAAAAAAAAAATACTCCATTCCAAACTCTACTTCTTTTTGATCTTGTAAATTGTTCATTTTTATTGTGTATTTTATGTGCTGATTTTTTAGTTATTGAACATAAATAAGTGCACGAAATGTATTGCAACAGATTGAAAATGTTATAAATATGACGTTTGTGTTGTGTTTGAGAAAGTGATGCGATTATTTATTGGTAAGTTTTCACCAAATTTGAAATGCCTAACTTTTCGATAGACTTAAAAACACCGTAATTATTATCTTTTTCTGAATTAACTGACCCCATTTGACCTTTGCACGTTGTTGTCAAATAAGTGAGCTCTAAAGTTATAGTTAAAATACTTCTGATCAGGCATTACGGACTTAGAATTCATGTGTTGAAAGTTAGTAAAAATTTTTGACTTCCATGTCGCGATTCAAAATTCCCGCCGAATCAACGGTAAAGTCATATGTCAAAATCTTGTCGAGCAGAGGGGTTAAGGTGCATGACAGTTACCACTGATGTGCAGTCTACCGTACCTCGCGCTTACGTCCCTTCGCGCCCACTGCTCAGCGCGATGTTACCGGGCTCGAATCGTAACTTACTTATTATAAATTCTAATGATTTTTTTACATAGTTATCGGCACGAATCTTGAGCTCTGACCTACATCTGCGCAGAAGTGATTTATTAGCAAAGAACCAATCCCGAGTGACGGCTATGACGCGATGCACTGCGGGTCAATCACCGCCCGCCCCCACTTCATACCACAAAAGGGACCCAATAAATTACTTCTGCGCAGGTGAAGGTCAGAGCTCAAGATTCGTGCCGATAACTACAATTATTTTGTCATAGATATCTTAAAAAAATTGTTGTGTATTTTGCAAACCAACGATCATCTAGAAATCCTTGTCTATGTACTTCGCACTGTCTTTGGTTTATAAAGATGCACAAAACAATCAAAATTGTCTATGAAAGTTGTTCTAAATCGTTGTCGTTTGTAAACTTTTGACAGAAATCTTAAGAAAGTAGCTTCGCGGTGAATTAAAATGCCAACCTTTTTCTACGACGGAAAGTATGCTTTTAGGGTTCCGTACCAAAAGGGAAAAACGGAACCCTATTGTATAAGACTTCGCTGTCCGTACGGAACCCTTCGTTTACGAGTGCAACAAGCACGTGACAGGTTTTTTTTCCAACGATCATTCAATTTACAATAATTTGCTACTTACTTTTGTGCACTTAATTAAAATAGGTAACCTTTTTCCACGGTTCCACTCGCGTCTTGAGGGAACTAAGTATTTCCCGTACTAGGAGAAAAAGTAGCCTATGTTCTTTCTCAAGTCAATATAATTTTTTTCCAATATAATTGGGGAAAAAGGCTCGGAGGATGTGTTCTTTCTCAAGCTCTACATTATCTGTGTACTAAATTCAATTTAAGTAAATCGGTCTAGTAGATAGATTAGGCGTAAAAACGCGACAGAAGGACAGACTAGTTACTTACTCATAAGTCAGGATTAACGCTGGGTTCAGCTTATTTCAATGTTATTCTTTTCAAGAAAAAATAGCAAGCAAACAAATGACAAGGATTCATATGAAATGACAGGTAAAAGGTGTCGTAAAGGAATCCCCTTTGTGAAAACTTGCAAAATAGTTATTTGTTAGATGTTAATTGTTTTATGTTCTACAAAGTTTTAAAAAAATATATATCTTGTCATATTTAAAAAATCAGTACCTATTAAAAAAAACAGTAAGTACTTAATTAAATAATAATTACATATTATAATTACCTAATGATGAAACAGACTTTGAACAAAACTACAATAGGGGAGAGTGGGGAAATTGGCACATGCATTTTTAACACCGTTTTTTTATATTTTTTTTTTCTTATATTTTTATCACCATTATTTATAAGAATTAATTTCTCCAACTTTAACAATAACATCGAAATATCATTTATTTTAAAATATCGCGTGCAAAATGTAACCATACGGTTTCCGGACAGTTTTAGAATAGAACGAACCCTACTATTATCTGTAATTACTAATATTGCATTATGCGTTTCAAACCATGGTGATTTTGGTCCCCCGGGAATACGCTCGCCTTTCATAGGGAAGCTAGTTTTTGACATTATCATAAGTAATTTTTTTAAGGTTTTTAGCTTTTGGAAACTGGGTAAAGAATATTTATTACTTGGGTAAATACTCTTAAAATTTTACGTCTGATAAAGTTAGTGGAGGATAAACATTTTTTTTTTCGAAATACTTAATCTACTTTCCGCAGTTTCATCCGCGTCTTCATGATTGCCTCGAGCACACGGATTGTAGAAAAACAGGCCTAACTAACTGTTTTATGTCCCACCTATATCTACGCAAAATTTTATAACAATCGATTCATCTGTATTCTCGTAAAATACAAACATAAAAAAAGTTACGTAGCCTTACTTTTAGGGGCCGTGTGTTGCATTTAGCCCAGGGCCACCCATCCAAACATAGGCCGCAGTAAGCATTACATTACTTCATCAATATTTGACTCATATAGCCATGAGCCCCTTCGAAATGAAATTCCCCTGATACATTATTTTGTGTTCAAAATATAAAGGGCAGGTGCTAAGGGATGATCATTTTTTTATCGATGTAAAAAATAACTGGATCGTGATTTGAGACCGAAGCTAGCCCGAGGGCAAAAATTTAAGTAAGGGTGCTTATTTTTTTTATTAACATATCATGATCTCTTTTTAATCGGAATTACTTTATCTTAAAAGATTTTTGAAAAAAATGTCACGTGTTATTTTAAGTGTAGTGATGTAGGTATGTTAATATATTTTTTGTCGATATTGTTTTTAACCCCATACTACTTTAGTAGTTATGATTATTTATTTAAACATGAATTAGTGTTCATATACTATAAAGAAAAATTAACTATCACGATGAGATTTATTTTCAGATATTTGTATGTTTTCAATAGAATATTTTTTAAGCCTACTTTACATACCTATCTGCATGCCTCAAAAAGAACTTATTTCCATATCCTTTGTTAAAATAACTAGCCCATACTTAACTTCCTAGAATAGTCAATTTGTTTGATCTATCAAACAACATCTGATAACACAGTCCGTCCCGGGAATCGAACCCAGAACGTCACGTCCGGCAGCCGTGCTTACGACCACAAGACTGATAAGGAATTAGTAACAGAATGAAGAATAATAGCTGGGTATCTCAAAACAATTGTCATTGTTTTAATAACATAGATATAATAAGTGAGTTGTTTCTCAAGGTTTTTGCCCGCGTCCCAATGCAATTTCTCGCACCTGGATAAAAATACCCAATAGATATGTCTTCAGGTTACCACTTAGCTCCGTCACAAATTTCTTCGCAAACGCTTCAAAACTCAAATAATCTTTTCTAATATGCATTAGTAACAAAAATACAAAAAGATATTAAGACAAAGTGATAATCACACAATAGAGCAGTTAACGACTTGTCGAACCCAGTCCAGCTATTTCGGAGAAAGGCACACACAAACAGACCCCAACGTGGATAAAAACATCAAAATAAGCTTTCTTACGCCACCATCTTTAGCCCCTCGTAAATCAAACGAAGATATTTCAATGGATCGCCACTATTTGCTTTTATTATTATCATTTTCCTACCATTTTCAACCTTATTCTGTTTCCCTAGAGTCGAAATTCGCTTGTCGTACCAATATCCCTTCGACGACAAAGGTATTCATGTGCCACCAATAGAATATGGACTTTAGTACTTAGTAAATAAGGTTTATTATGTATATAAGGGTGGTTGGTAATAATAATCCCTGCGCAGCGGATGGCGGCAGACATTTTATTTTTTTTATCTTAGATAGTGATGTGGTGAGAGTCGATAGACGTAATTATTATTATTATTTTGTACGAGGTTTTTATCGACTGTCGATTTTTGTGTAGACATCCAATTACTATCTATCTTATATGGAAATTGGATTTCTAGGATTTTTTGGCAAAGCCCTCTAATATTGTTCGTGGTAGTAGGATCCACTTATACAGAAATAACAATCACGGTGCCTCTCACATAAAAAATATCGTTTCTCTAATTAAAATAATTAATTACCCAACCACTACAAAATTCCAGAAGCCTGTATCTGATATGCTGGACAGCAGATGGGGGCAAATGATCTGCTTCAGATTAAACCCCAATGCTGATCACGGTCTTCAGAATGAGGGACCAAACCCAAGAAAAAGAACTTAGATGGATGATGACGCCCTAGATGATTATCGGCTATGGCGGCTGTACTCATATAAGGAGATCAGCCAGCTGCGCAGGACATATTATAGTGCACAAGCGTTTGCACACAGGTGCACCCACAGCCACGCTTGCCAACACAGCTGTACCAACGAAGCAGTTACTTAGATGAATACTGATGATAGTTCCTTAATAATCAAGTTTTATACCCAGGGGGAAGAGTGAAGGTGGTTTATTTATCTTATGAACTCAGCTTGTAGGCCCAGTCAAAATATGTAAGTACAGCTTTTTTATTTAACTTTAAAAAGCGATATTGATGACGAAGCATTATAATTCACGGATATCTTAATTGAAATTTTTTGACCACTGCAATAGGATAAAATATTCACCAAGAAAAAACTAACTTGCATAGTCGCCAATCAATTTGTCAACCATAATGATATTAACCAACAAAATAAGCATTGCACTTATTCACAGTAGAATCACAAACAAATAAAATAATATCGCACTCCATATAAAAATAACAAAGTTATCGATAGTCATAAATAACGACGATAAAAACGCGACGACAAAATTACAGCACTAGCATAAATGTAGGGCGCCACAGGGGAACACCGTACACGGCGAGTTCTCTATAAATAAGTCGCATCAACTAGAAAGAGACGCCAACACAACAACAAACAAAGCCAGAAAGAGATGCCACACAAAATCCAATCAAAATATGCAGTACCAGCATTTTAGTCTTTACTGTGAAGTAATAAGAAACTATGTTATCAATATGTCAGCGCAAATTGTCATTTGAAGCCATCTTACATACTCAAATTATATGTTAGTCACTATATCTACACGAAAATATATGTAAACATACAATAACAAAACCTCAAAACCCATTTTACCATTCACAAAAACATTTTTTTCACTAAAAAACACAATTCACTAAAACCAAATCGATTAAAAAGTTAACGGAACCCGTAATCGAGTTCCAATTTCAAATGGCTGTGACGTCACGCACGAAATTCGAAGTTATTTCAGTGTTACAACACAGTTCTGGTACTAAAAATGGAATTTTTGACGTTTTCCCTCAAAATCTCCACTAAAATACAATTTCATATCAATATCTAAATGAAATACGGTGCAAACAACTTACCTTCACAGATCCACAGCAATGGTGTCTTCTTAAACGTCAAAAAACTATAGAAAACGTATCAAAACGTCACGATTAAAGTCACTCCGGACATCTTTCGAAACGAAATGGCTGCACGAATAACATAAAAGATACAGGCAGAGTGTATAGCATGACTACCACGAAACTCGTATCGACACCAGAGAACGACAGATAAACGATACGTCTCGTACAAACCCGTATCGATTTTACAAAACCGACGACATTTTGGTACGAGGGTCGCACAACCAATGATAAAACAGTGAACAACAACGCACCGCATTGGACGGAACGTGTTTCGAAATTCAAACACGTTCCATGACCCCAATATCCTCTCTACGAGACGATGAGGCTGAACAAATGTATGCACGTCTCTCTCACACGCACGTGGATTAGGAGTATGTTAGAGTGAGATGTCAGATGCATTTTTTTCAGATTTAAACGTAGAGTCGACTTAAGAAATTATTTTTGTAAACTAATCGATTTATAATCAGCTTTATTTTAAGTGTATAAGGTTGATAATCCTGGTGTAAGTTTGGTGTAGCTATGCAGTGATGTCATTCAAGTAGAATGGCCGATATAATGAATTATTCACACGATTTGGGCCTATTTGTCGGCTTATAGCTCACATTACATTGTTATAGTTTTATTTATAATACGCCAGCATTATATTGTTTAAATATATATTCAATTGTGGCAGCTATGTCTTTTATTTTGTTGTTATTTTAATGTTTTTATTAGGATTCTAACTGTTGATGCTTTCCGACGGAAAGTTATGATCAACGTTTACACAGAAAGATAGATTCTTATTTGTAATTTAAATGGGGTTGCCAAAAATATATTTTGAAATCGAAGATGGCTTAGCCTTCTATTTAATTTTGAGGTTCAATGTTTTTTTTTATCTTGTAGTTTTTTCGTTTCTTTCTTTTTGAATAACAAGCTTGGAGAGTTATGGTTCTCGATCGAATCAATTGCAGTTTTATTTTTTTACCACAAATGATTCCCAGTTTTTTTAATACCGTCTAGATTTTATCTATTGTAAAGTTTTCGTGTAAAGACAAGACTTGAAGATTTACATTTTTATTTTTATTTAATAGGTACATTTATTTAATTTCGAGAGAATTGATAATAAGTTATTTGAATTGAAGATATAATTTTCTTTTTTTTTTTCAATATTTTATATTAAATTGTTCATAATAATTGTTTTGTTCCTCCTTATTTTTTGTTTATAAGCAACATTACCTACTTATTTCGATTTTATTATATTTTTTTTAATTTTTGTACACACATACTTAGGTAATAAAGAAAGACGACAGGAAAGAAGAAAAATATTTTATATTTGTTCTTGCTAGTTCAGAAACAGCTTCCAAACTATTTTAATTCAATAGGATACCTAAGTAAGAACAATACAATTAAGAAAATGACTCATTAAGTACCTATTAATTTATAAATATCACCAAATTATTTAAAATAAACAGCAGAAGTTCAATTCTACCCTTATCAGATCACAAACAAAAACATAAGACATCGATTTCTACCACAATAACAAAAAAAAACTATTTATTATTCAAAACGAGTATCCATTTTGACCCTATCTCCCCTTTTGATTGCCGCTCTGACTTGACCTTTCAAACGTCAACGCCCATAGAAACTTTAATGGCCCCTCTATTTAAACGATAAATTGTTGCGAAAAAAGTACAAATTACAAGATGTTTTTTTTTAATAAAAGGCGGGAAAAGTGCCTATGTTTTTTAGTATGACTGTGGAATAGGCGTGACGACAGTGTTTAAATAGTGATTCTAATTTGTGAGCATTTTAGATTGGCAAAAAAAATGATACTTACACGTATTTTTTTTGACAAAACATTAAATATTTAGTAGGAGATAATAACGCAACAAAGATTGAGAGGAATTGGGGGCACGTGACGTAAATTTTACCTTAATAAAAAAAAATGTTTTAGGTACGTTACTTTAAAGTGACGTAACACAAATTCAATCAAGTGTTGCATCTTCGTTATTTGTTTGAAAAATACTTACGTGGCCATTACCTATTTTATCAAAAAATTAAGTACCCATTACTTTTCACTCGACATGTCTACCTATTCTAAATAAGTTTGCATTAATCGCATCATCGTCGTGGTTTTAACTAAATTAAAATAATGACATCTAAGAAGAAAAAATGCCATAAGTAAGTACTTTTTGTTATTTTTTGTTCCGCAAATGATATTTGTATAAGTATATTAGCTTTTAACATCTCCTGTATTTTAACGATGAATGTGTCAAAAAACTCCCCATCGTAGTTCCCCATCACGTAATTTCATACGAAAATTATGTGAACGAAAGATAATTATTTATTTTACTTTGGTCATATTTTATCAAGTTACGGAAGTTTTCCTGTATTTTAATATGTAATATTATAAAGCTAAAGAGTTTGATTGTTTACTTCTAGTATTAGATTTATCGACGATAAAAACAGAATATATTTACCTATGTTTTATCTCGATACGCGATTTAGCCGAAACCGCTGCCATAAGCTAAGTAGTTTGAACAAAAAACCCTTGGAATTTGTACAAAACATAGTAGTAGTATATGACGTTGGTCAAAGCAGTGTAGGTTTCAAGTTAAACAAAAAAAAAATCACCAATGGTAGCTAAGCACTCGAAAACAAACAATCCTATCTTATGAACACCCTACATTTTGTAATTAAGTATTAAAAATGTTAAAAAAACATGTCGGTAGAACAAAAATTCCTATTCGTTTGCATATAAAAGAGGAGTTCCATTGAATTTCGTTTAGTTATGATCGGCTAATGAGTTCAGTAAGTTGTGTTTGTATGATTTTTAACACGTTTTTATTAGGTCCACCTGTTTGTAAAAACTATGTAATGGGAATCTAAGGTAATTAAAACCACCTAAATGGTGAATTATTGGTGTTTTGGGGCTGTCTTTAGTAAATTTTGATGTTCAAAAACTAATGTTTTGAAACCCAATTTTGAATATGATTTTGTGTTTGAGTTTACACTATTCTCGAGTAATTTTATCCCGAAAGGAAAGAGGTTCCCACGGGACGTGAACGAAACGGCGGGTAAATAACTAAGTAGGTAGTTATATAAGATGTGGTCTTTAAAAAGTCCCGAAATAGTGAAACCTAGGTACCACTGGAGCCGGTATATTTTTGGACCACGGTGGAAATAGTTTACTTTTAACCCTGTTACGGGAAGCAGTTCAGAATCAAACGCGCGTCAGAGGGTTCCGTGAAATGAAATGAAATCGTTTATTTTGCAAGTTGGACATTACATCACTTTTACACGTCATTTTAAGAACGCTGGGGTCGGCATTTCCTAACTGACTGATCCCTGAGAAGAAACGCCGAAAGAAACTCAAGGGTCATAGTCTTTTTTAAAGTCCAAACATGTTACAAATCGAATTCTATCGGTATTATGTGAGTGTCACCATGTATAAATATAACTTTTGTCGTACGGGAGACCTTAAAATATTGATTCTATTCTAGCTTTCAGTATTTGTTGTTACCTATAGTGGCAACAGAAACACATAGCACAATAAAACGGTTGATGAGATACAGCCTGGTGTGCCTAGTGACAGACGGACAGATAGACAGTGAAGTCTTGGTTATAATAAGGTTTTATCCACTGGGTAGCAGCAATTAAAGGGATTACCAAATAAAACTGCGTAAATAAAAACCATAACCATTTATTACCAATTATTATTAATTAACAATTATAAGAATGTATAAAACAGAAATTAAGAATAACACAAAAAATCATTATTTAAGCTTTCGCGCTTTTACTGGGCTTCATTTTTGGTGGTTTAATGATAGAACCAATACTTTTTCTTCGCATCATACTTTTTTTCTTCGACGGAGTTTGCATGCCTTTAGCAATTCTAACTTTTTTGACTTTCTCTTCGCCATTTTTCTTTCCTTTGAAAGGCTTATTTTCTGTATCTTTTTCCATCTTTTTTACTGGTTTGGCAGTCTTAGTAGATTTCTCTTTACTTTCTTTGGGTTTGACAGGTTTCTTTTTAGTAACTTTTTCTGCGGCGTCTGCAGTCTTAGACATTTCTTTACTTTTCTTCTTCTTTTCTGGATCTTTTGGTTTCTTCTCTTTCTCTTTTAACATCTTTTTGGGTTTAGGTTTCTTTTCCTTTATCGGAACTAGCTTGAAGGACCCAGAAGCGCCGATTCCTTTCATTTGAACGATTTTTCCTTCTTCAACGGCCTTCTTTAAGTACTTTTTCATATGAAAGTTTAACTTTTCCGTATCAACGTTGTATTTTTCTTGTATATACTTCTTGATTGCGTATAGAGAAACGCCTTTCCTGCTATTAAGATCCATCAAAGCTTGATTAATCATTATCTTCGTGGTTAGTTTCTTTTCTGGTTTTGTATTTAACATTCCATCCGAAGGACTTGGCGGCATTTTCTTGTTGGACTTTTTCGGTAAAGCTGATTGTAATTCGATATCTGAACCTTCGGAAGACATTTTTTATGATTACGAAGAATTATTGTTATTTTTAAATATATTTTTAGCAGTTTTCCGTAAATAAATAGGAGGTTAAATAAACGCAAACTTTACCGTAGCGACGAAGCGGTCGTAATTTGAGGAAATGTTAAAATTATGTCGGTATGTTGAAAAATCTGTTTGGTTTGCATATAAAAGTGGTGTTCTGTTGTTTTTTGCTTAGTTGTGATTGGCTATTGAGTTCAGTTGGTATAGTGCGTTAGTATGAATTTAACGAAGAAATGATATTCGTGTTTTTTTATTAGTTGACCACTTTAAGTTCGTGCAGGCTTACTTTAAAAGTTGCTCGTAGTCTTCGATAACTTACTAGAGTATCTCGATACTTTTTTTTGTATTAAGTAAATTTTGGCGTTTGTGTTGTTAAGAAATTATATCCCAATACGTTGGTTGGTACTTTTGACAATTTAACTTTGGTAAGCTACTTTTGACGCTGATCGTAAGTAGATACTTAGGTGCTACCGAAGTTATGTAATGAAACGATTTATATAATGCATTGACGCACACCAAAGGTGACTATGTGCTTCTAAAAATCGCAAAAATTAGATAAGTTCTTTAATCACATAGGTATTTGCATTTACCTACTTTATTTCAGTTTTGTTTTACTCGCTGAATTAGTTTTTGTTTTTTATTAATTTTTTCGCCTAGGTGCACCTAAATGATTGCCACAACATAGGTCCTTATAATTCTTATATTTATAGATTAGATTCTAAGATTCTATTCTATTCTTCTTCCTCCTGCCCTGTTCCCAATTTTATTCGGGATCGGCGCAATATGTCATCCTCTTCCATTTTCCCCTGTCACTCGTCATACTGACACTCACTCCCTTCTTAATCATGTCATCTTTCAGGTAATCCATCATCTTTTCTTAGGTCTTCCTCTTCCTCTCCATCCATCTACATTCATACTTAGCACACATTTGGTTTCATGCGTATCATCCCCAAGATTCTATTCTATTCTAAGTACTTAAAAGAGAGAAAATAAATTTTCATGTCCGATTTCATTTGGGTATTGTAAGAGGATAAAGCGTATTTTTTATTATCCTTTTGCTTCGGATATTTTACTACTTATTTAATTACTTATACCTACGTAAGCAAAAAGACTTATTTCAGTAGTTCTCGTTGAAACACACAAAGTCTTCAGCTTCATAATAGGTATTAAGTATAGATTTACAAACTTTATGAGACCTAAGAAATTGTGTGAAAGTTGCTGCGGAGTTTGTTGCGCCACTTCTTCCCAGCAAAAACACATAGGAAGTGGTGAAGGGCGGGCGTTTTGGGGGCTGTCTTTTGTAAATTTGACCTTCAGAAAGTGCTGATTTTCATCCTACTTTGAATAAATGACTTTTGATTTTGTGAGTAAAAAGTAAATTCTGTTCGTGTGTTTAATTAGTGTTGTGGGTAAAATCGATTTGGTTTGAGTATAAATGGGGAATTTCTATTCAAATTGGTTTAGTCGTATGCTCTTACTTAGCGATTAAGTATCTATGATTATTGTATTTTTCTACAACCTCATCATCATCTTCCGAGCCTTTTTCTAACTATGTTAGGTTTAGCTTCCAGTCTAACCGGATTCAGCCGAGTACCAGTGTTTTTTTTACAAGGAGCGACTACCTATTTGACCGCCTCAACCCAGTTACCCGAGCAACCCGATACCCCTTGGTTAGACTGGCGTCAGACTTACCGGCTTCTGACTACCCATAACGACTGCCAAGGATGTTTAATGACAGCCGGGACCTACAGTTTAACGTGCCATCCGAAGCACAGTCATTGGTGTCTAAGATATACCTACTTAGAAAGTACATACAAACTTAGAAAAGTTGCTTTGCCCTCATACTTGAGATGTTGGTTCTTTGCCCCCTAGGCCACCACGACTCATTTTACTTTTTCTTTGACTTTTGAGGTAAATAAAGTTAATTTTATAAGATAACTAGCTTCCGCCCGCGGCTTCGCACGCGTAGAGTTCGGACATCGAGTTTCCAGAATTTTCTTTGCTATAAACCTCACGGAGCCCAAGACCTTTCCAACGAATGCAAAACCGTGGAAATCGGTTCGTGCATTCTAAGGTTATAGCGTCAGGGAGGAAAACCCGACTTATTTTTATATAATAGATATACCTAGAGGTTAGTATAGAAGTGTAGACACGATAAGATACCTATTACCTATCTATTACTTTGGTATAGATATTTTCGATTTAATTTTCACAACTATGCTTAATGTCTTTTGTACGTAATTACGACGAAATCAAAAGTTAATGAAAGAATCAGTGTAAATATAAAAAATAAGATCATTTACTAACTTTTTGAGACCTGAAGTGTGGGTAACTAGAAAATTCTATCCGTGTGCATAATCCGTGTGTTGTGGGTATTTTGTAAAATCCACTTGGTTTTAGTATGAATGGGGAATTTGTGTTCAAATTGGTTTAGTCGTATGCATCTGCTTGGCGAGTAAGTATCTATGATTTTTTGTACTTTTTTCAACCTAACGACAGTAATATATTCTATATCTATCTATATATATGTAGTATCTACTATAGACATGTTTTGTAGTAATAAGCGTGTTATTTGTTAATATGATAGTTTTTTGTTGTTGTAACCTAAAGGCTCCGAAACTACTGAACTGATTTGAAAAATAGTTTGATTGGTTACGTCCGAACCATTTTTAATTAATCTTAGACGATCAAATCCCAGTTGATAGCGATAGGGGTGAATTTTTGGACGCGTTTTAGATATAGACTTGTGATGTAAATATCAATGTAAATAAAGCTAGGTTATGTAAATCTTACATTAGAACTTTATATAAATGGGATTTATTTAAAACGTAGATTTCGGTTAGATTTTTAAAGATTCTTCTTAGTTCGATTATACTCAAGTAAAATTAATACTTTCGCTATACAAAACGGCATTAATTAACGTTTGAATTTTTGCGTCCATAAAATTTGTAATCTTTATGAGATTTAGATGTAAATTTATTGTTTTATTTAACAGTATATGTACACAGTTACAAGACAAGGCGAAGATAAAATCATCATCCTCCGAGCCATTTTGCCAACTATGTTGGGGTCGACTTCCAGTCTAACCGGATGTAGCTGAGTGCTTTACAAGGCGAAAATGAAATGAAAAATGAAAAAAATGTTTATTTATATCAAAACATTCAAGACTTTAATGTTCTTCTCATTTGACCCATTTACCACTATTTATACTGCGCGCACTCAGCTGAATGCGGACTTTTTCAAGAGTGCGGATTGTGCCAAGTGATATTTTGTTATAATCTTATTATTTATTTTTTATCGTGCTTGTTAGTGATCCTAAGTTGTCTGTTACTTTTTCAGTTTCTACCCGTGAGAATCTATAATTGGCTTACTATATCATATAGAATTGTTATCCCTTTGTTACAGCTGTTGATTCTCCTTCTAGTAAATAAATAAATACATTTTATAAATGAGACGACCCCAGTAAGTAATTAGATAATAACAGGTACCTGTGTTGGGGCTTTTTCGATCTTCCCTTATGTAGCAAAATTGAGACTAGGTTTTACAAGTGAAGACTTAAAAGTAAATGTAGACAAAATAAAAGTGAAAAACATCATCCTCCGAGCCTTTTTTTCCCAACTATGTTGGGGTCGGCTTCCAGTCTACCCGGATTCAGCTGAGTACCAGTGCTTTAGCGCGACTGCCCTATCTGACCCCCTCAACCCAGTTAGGTACCTGGGAAACCCAATACTCCTTGGTTAGACTGGTGTCAGACTTAAGTACTGGCTTCTGACTACCCATAACGACTGCCAAGGATGTTCAATGACAGCCGGGACCTACAGTTTAACGTGCCATCCGAAACACTGTCATTGGAATATTTGGAATATTGGTGTCTAAGATATACTTAAAAAAATAAATAAAAATGAAAAAGCAAAAATAAAAATCTTAGTATGAAAAGTAATAACACGTTGAAATTGTGGGTAAATAGCAAATTCTGTTCGTGTGCAAAAGTGTTGTGGGTATATTGTATTGTATAAAAAGGAGGTTTGTGTCCGAATTGGCTTAGTTTGATAATGATGTTTGTTAAGTAAGCATGTAGGTACCTATAGAGTTAATATGAAGCCAGGTAAATACTTACGTATGAAATTAATATAGCCCTATTATTCTCTACACCTGACGACAAACAAAGCTAGATATTATAATGAAATTAAATACTAACAGTCTTACTTATAAACTAATAAGTTATACTTAAGGGGTGTTTAAGAAAAAATCTTACTTATAAACGTGGCTGAACTATAGTCTGATTTTTAATTCGAGTCAGTAAAATGACATTTCCAGTGTTGCACAGTTTTAAAAAAATAGGGTCCCAAATAAATAGTCATGTGGAAAATCGAGATTTTTAAATCGAGAATTAAAAGTTAGTCTAGATTACATTCATTTATTTATTTGTACATACATTAATTTTTTTTATTAATATCAAATTGGCTTTATATTAACATAAATATGTAATTTACGGAAATTAAACTGAAAACATGTAATTAAATATTACATAAAATACTGTTGCTATATATTTTTTTTGTTATTGGCAGGACTAAAATCATGACTAAACTTCTAAGTCGATCGATTGTGGAACATCACTATTGTAGTGGGTCACCCTTTTTTGTGAAAGTGACAGTTGTCCCTGTCATTTTACTGACTCGAATTAAAAATCAGACTATAAATCATTTTCTTAGCAATGTCTTAAATTAGCTGTCAAATTAAGTAGCCTCACACCCTTGTTTAACCCACTAATTAGCAAAATGGCTGGATTCTTACCAGCTGATTTTTCATTTCCTGTTTATTGACAGCTCAACTTTTTAATTTTATATTTTACGGATGCCATTGTTGCCATTACACAACGTTTTCACGACAAATATTTTTTTAAGCTACCAACATTCCGGTAGTGTTGAGAAATTAGTATGTTTTTATGACATTATCTGTTCATTACTTAAGACATGCTTAAGCAACGTTTATAGGTCAAAATAATTTAATCACTACTTAAAGCTTTAAGTAGTAATTTGTTAAAACAATGATTAGAAGATGATTAGCTGATTTTTATAAGTAAGGCTGTTAGTCTTATTTAAAAATCACCAGGCACCTACTTTTTGACCGATTTCGATAACTCTTCGTTGTAGTCAGGAAGATTTTTATGGTATGAAAAATAAAAAAGTTACCCAGATAAATAAAAAATACGAAAGAAAATTCATATAACTTGTGGTCTCCATAGTTCTCCCGGAACGCGGGTGAAACCGCAGGGAACAACTAGTAAAAATAATAATGACCTATATGAAACTTATCTACACTACCTACTCTCAAAGAACTTCCTCCGTTTTGGGAAGTCGGTTAAAAATAAGAAGATACCGCTATTATTTAATGGTTGATTTTGTTTAGTGATTTTCATGAAGCGTAATCTGGGGGGAAATTATTGATTGACCGCATCTTTGTAAAACAAAAAAGAAACTCGACATTAACGGTCTTACTTATAAACGTGAATTAAATAATAAGTTATACTTAAGGGGTGTTTAAGAAAAAATCTTTCCCCTTACTTATAAAATCTCTAATCACCTCCTAAGCAACATTTTAACTAATCACTACTTAAAATCTTAAGTAGTGATTAAATGTTCGTTAAGACATGCTTAAGCAACGTTTATTAGTAGGAAATTTCTTAAACAGCCCTTAAGTATTACTTATATTTAATTCACGTTTATAAGTAAGGCTGCTTACGTATAAACGTGGCTTAACTAAATTATTTTCTTAGCAATGTCTTATATGAGTTGTCAAATTAAGTAGCCTCACACGGCCTTGTTTAACCCGCTAATTAGCAAAATGGCTGGATTCTTACCAGCTGATTTTTCATTTCCGGTTTATTGACAGCTCAACTTTTTAATTTTATATTTTACGGATGCCATTGTTGCCATTACACAACGTTTTGATGACAAATATTTTTTTAAGCTACCAACATTCAGGTAGTGTTGAGAAATTAGTATGTTTTTATGTCATTATCTGTTCATTACTTAAGACATGCTTAAGCAACGTTTATAGGTAAAAATAATTTAATCACTACTTATGGCTTTAAGTAGTAATTAGTTAAAACAATACTTAGAAGATGATTAGTTGATTTTATAAGTAAGGCTGTAAATACATCTGACGACATTTCAAAATAAGGGCTTTTCGCTGACGATGACGACAGGAATCGAGAGAATTCCTCAAAAATAAGCAGCAACTATTTCGTATTTGTTTTATTCGTATTGATAGGTATCTACCTATGTCTATGATCTATGAGGATCTAGGTGTAAGTATGCACTGCGTTTAGGTTATCCATTCTATGTACCTACATATACCTAACTAAAGTTAATAAAGTACTAACACACAGAGATATAATAAAAACTAGAAAATTGATCGAGCAAAATAAAATCTTTTTCCTTGGAAATACTTTTATTTTATTTATTTTTAGCCCATACTGTCCCACTGCTGGGCAAAGGCCTCCCCATCTTGCTTCCAGACTTCTCGATCTTTCGACCGAGCCCACCAGTCTCGACAATAGGCGTAATATTTAGGTACAGCTTAATTTCTCACTTCTTAAAAAAAATTGTGTGTATGGAGTTTCTTGACGATTCTTCTCTATAAGACCCACTTTTTGAATCGCACGACTAGCTTGACGTATCTTAAACACCTGTAGTAAGTCGATTTGAAATAAAAACCTTTGACTAATATCCTATTGTAAGTACTCCTAATTTTGCTGTGCCCGACATGTGAACTATTTATAAGTATAACCACACCTAAGAATACTTACATGTGGAAAGTAATAAAAGTATTGAGTAATAAGTTGTGAGTATTGTAAACATTCATAGACAATAATTCGTGTCTAATACTTACGTAGCTTTTAGTTGTTTTTATTATTTTATGTATTAGTTTATAAGTATTGTAATGTCATTTATGTACCTACCTATTGTATTTTTCTATAGGCCCTAGTTGCCTGCAATCATCGATCCTGCAATATAGGAATAAATAGAAATAGACAGCCGATGTCATTCATTCGTAAAAGACAACTGAGCGCAGTTTGAACCAAAACCTCTTTTTATATGCAAACCAAGTCAATTTTACAGAGTACCCACAAGACAACTTATTTTGACGAGCAGAAATTATTGTCCACCCACATTTTTATATTGTAACTGCATAGTCCTTTAACTTAACATCGTTGTATTTATTCATCTTTTCGATTGAAAAATAAAGTCTAGATGCAGGGATTTTTGCCTATAATTGCTTAAAATTACTCTTATAACTTCCCTAAGTCCTAAGCCCTATTAAAATGGTCGCCGGAAGACGCTGGATGCAGGTCGCCTCCAACAGGTATCTGTGGAGATCTAAGGGGGAGGCCTATGTTCAGCTGTGGACGTCCTATGGCTGAGATGATGATAATGATGAAGCCCTATTTGCGCTAACAAGGAAAACTGTTGTATCGGAAGTTTTAATATAATTAATTACTTAATAGTTTTAAAAATACTAGAGAAACACGCTTTTACGATGTTCTATCATGAAGTTCCAGTTAATAGGTATCTATCTTCCGACTCCATCATCAGATTAGTTCGACCATATTATTATAGGTAGTATTGTCATCAGAATTACATATTTACAGCTTCCCTTTTTTTCGACGCTACGATATTTGGAAGATAGTTAAATTAAATTACATTAGATTCCATTACATATTTATACACAGGGTCGACCTAATGGACTAAAGTCCATTTCACGAAAGAAGTCTCGCGGAAAATTGTGGAACTATATATTTTTGTACATATTTTCTGAGCTATCGCATAGACAAGAGCACTGCGTCTGCGGGACTTCTTTCAAGAAATGGATTTAAGATGCATTAGATTCCACACATACCTAATTACATATAAGTGGGCCGACCTAATAAAATATTTTTATGTAATTGCAAGAAGTATTTGTATGATTATCCAGCCCATGTATCAAGTAAGACTACAAGTTTATAGAAGTGCCTATTTTCAACTGCACATGCAAAATAATTCTCTCAAACAAAACCACAAGAAACAGCTAGTATAAACTAATTACCAATGACGTCAGGTAGCGTGTTGCTAATCACATTGTAGGAGGCGCCTGACCACTAATTACTTATTATTACTGGCAATTAACCACTTAGGTACTAGGGTTACCAACCTTTTTTTCGAGAAAAAATTTAGCTATGACTACGTTGGAGAAGAAATAAAAATATATTTTCCAAAAAAAACGTAACGTAGTAGGTACCTACTTTTACCTACTTATTATTTTTTTAAACGGTTAAAGACAATTTTGTTTGATGTTCTTGTAGAGGTTAATAAATTGGTGTTACTTTTAAAATATTCAAAAGCCTCATCACCCTTTAGGCCGGATACCAGCCAATTAAAAGAAAAAACAGTATTTTGGTATACATATTTGTACTATATACTTAGGTAATATTATGAAGGTACCTGAAACCCATGTGTAATATACATTTTTTTCACTCGCATTTAGTACCTACCTATAATGTATCGAAAAACAGTATGTTTGGGAACCCTAGCACTTACCTACGTAACAAAGCCACCTGTTTGCCTGACGTTCCCTGTAGGGGCGGTAATACCTAGGTAATTTACAAAGCTATAGCACTATATTTTTTGCAATGGTTTTTTTATGGATATTAGGGCTCAGTTTTTTATATTGGTAATGACTAGGGAGGGATGGTGAGATGGTAGGGGCGGGTCAAATAGGAATTATCTAAGATCTGAGTTTTAATCGAGCGAATTTAAAAAAAGGGAGTTTAGTTCGGCCCGTGTAAACAAACGTTATGGTGCGTTTAAAAATCCTAGTGCGCATGTACTTTTTAAGTTGACTGTGATTTATCTTTGTTAGGTGAGATTAAAACACCAAAACTGATCGCGAACAAAATACGTATCAGATGGGTACGCGTTAACTCGAGTCCAAACCTGCGGCTAGTATGTGTTCACGAACAAATATTGGAATTTAGCGTATCCTAGGTTTTAGAAATGTTCGCACGCAATTTGTTACTGTTTGCTGGAGCGAGTAGACCAGAAGAAACATTTGTATGCGTCACAGTGCCGCACACCGGTGCAATCTTTTTATATTGTTAGCTGATCATTATTAGGTACTACAACAGGTACTTATCTGTGGAGATCTAAGGGGGAAGCCTATGTTCAGCAGTGGACGTCCTATGCCTGAGATGATGATGATGACTACTTGCGTCGATCTGTTCGAATGACAGTCGACCAAAAGATTGTTACTTACGTAGCTGTTTTCAACAGTTTCATCATTAGTGACTTTGTTTGTTACGTTTTCTGTGATATAGTTAAACCGATTGAGATAAAGTCGTCGTGGAGATAAATTTTAGTAGCTACATAAAGGTTTTTACCTTGGAGTGTGTAAAAGAAGATATGAATAAGTAAGGTTTAGTTTTCAATTCTAACCTTGAGAAGATTTTTTTTTTTTCAGGTTAGTATAATCATCGGCAAGGATATTGAGCCCTGACGTTCACCTGCGCAGAAGCGATTTATTGGTTTATTGCCATAAGTGTACAGTGCGCAAAGGATCCCCACTCTTCCGCCGAGAGCTCATTATCCGTGCCAATAACTATAATACAGCCTGTACAGCGGAAGGTTGTAAGCTATATTTGCTTAGGGTGCGCGGTGTATTAGCTACGGGATAGTATCGCTGGCGTTTACTATTGGAATATATACTTTAGGCTGCCAAATGTAGGAAAAAAACACAGTTTTACAGTATAAAAATCGTTTATTTCCTTAGAACTATGATACATTAACTTAGGTATCTATATTTATATGCACTCAACATTACAGCTGATTGAAAAGCCGCCATTTTATTTAATTAGTTCAACATTCACCCACCGCGGCGCTAGTTGTCTCTCATTTTCAATATGGCGTCTACTACACAGCTTGTGTTTTTATAATAAGTTTTACATATTATTTTAATTGCTCATTTCTGTTGCATATCATACTCATCAAAGTTGTCAAATTCATTTTAAAAAAATACCAAATTTATCTACTTATATACAAGAGTAGATTTGCATTTTTTTAGTTAAATGGTATAAGTTTGCTAAAGCATACAGCTTTTTTTTTAGGTGGCTACAGGCTTATTTTTGAGGCGATTCAAAATGTTAAGTTCATTTTGAAAATAGGGTCGACATGTTTTAGAAAAGAGACTAATATCCCTTTTTAAATTAAACCAGAGTATAATTCAACTATAAGGAAAGGATTTGCTTTGATAAAGCCAATAAAAACAGCCTGTATTATAAAAAACTAATATATTAATTTTCCTTATTTATTTATTTCATATAAAATGCATACAATTTATACAAACGAGTATAAAAAGGCTCAGATCATTCACTCATTATGGGTATCATTCACTCTTTTGATTGTCATTCATTCGTTCTTTGCTTCGTTCAAAAGAAGACCTTTTTGATAAATTACTTACAACATGAGGTTACCAATTGCAGTCAAAGTTAACCTATACATACATATATTACATTTTTTCTGATTTTATATACATAGTTATGTAACAAAAGCTATTATTACTAGAAATATTCTTAAATAACAATGTTTTTTTTTACTATTAAACTGGCATTAAGCTAGTAATACCAAGATTGAATGAAATTATTCACTCATTCATTCTTTGACTGTCATGTTATGGATGTATGGAAGATTTTTCGACTTGACAATCATCGGCACGAATCTTGAGCGCTGACATTCACCTGCGCAGAAGTAATTTATTAGGTCCCTTTTGTGGTATGAAGTGAGCGCGGGGGCGGGCTAAAGCGGTGATTGGCCCGCAGCGCATCGCGTCATAGCCGTCACTCGGGATTGGTTCTTTGCTAATAAATCACTTCTGCGCAGGTGAAAGTTAGCGCTCAAGATTCGTGCCGATCATTAACAATAATAAACCATTAAGGTACGTTCTGAACACTAGCTGCCGACTACAACTGCATGTGCGGTCGGCAGTTGGCATTAAAAACGTACCTTTATGAAAACATATACTTTTTTCATACATGAATATCAAATACTTATTTCGTCATAATCTGTCTTTAAACAAAGTTTGTTTATTTGTATGTACTTTTGAAAATATTACTAATGTAAATGCATGATTTGTATTTCTGTTATTTTCGTAATTAAATGATATTTTAATGTCATTAAAATATTGCTATAAACATTGGACTATCTATATAATTATAATCTAAGAACGGAAGGAGTAATTTACGTAGAAAATCATAGATATTTTTTTAAATAAAAAAAGTAAAAATAAACGAATTTTTACTATATTTTTTTAAAATTGAAGCACATAGTTGTAGGAATCTTATTCTAGATCTCGTTAGAAAATAAATTGCTCTTATTATACTTTGAATGTGCTTACAAACAAATATTATTGAAGTTTTTGGTTGTTACAGTCAATGGTTGCTCAATCACTAAATGGTTGCTAGTCATCTGGTTTTTGTAACCAACGTCATCTAATTTATGGTTTAAAAAAAACACGAAGGCTTTTTAGTCCTATTTGGTCATATGATAGTTTTAGCTACATATTAATTAAGCCCGTATTTTTTACTATGTGGTTGCTCAAAATAATCTTATAGCAATTGGTTGCTCAGTGACTATAAAGTAAAAGGTTGCTTAGTTGACACCTATAGCACCATAGTGTATGGTTGGTTTTGTTAAAATAACTATAGTGTATGGTTACGCTATATAAAGCTAAAGCTGATGGTTGTCATCACATTCTGGTTGACTCTGCAACTTTGGTATTCTGGAGTATTTGTAGAATATGGTTGCTCGTAACTAGTTAGTTTCAGTTGAAAAGTTTTTGGTTAACTGTATTTATTTATATTTAAGTCCAAAAACTTGTAACTATTTGGTTCTTAAAAGTTTCTGTTTGACCTTAGATAATGGTTGCTGAATCTAAACTTTATAGTAGAAGGTTGCGCCAACCAAACACTAAATCCACTGTAGTTTCTTATAACTGCTAGCAGCATGAATAGTTGCTGTAATCTGTACTTTATAAGACCGCCATAGTGAAAGGTTGCTGAATACAAATTGCATAGTGTGTGGTTGTTTAGAATTTGCCCTGTTGTTTAGCGTCGGCCGCGAATTTTCTCACGTGTACTATGTAGTCCAACATCACAGTTGCGAAGGCGGCGTCGAGCACAAATTGGGGGATTTTACCTGTAAATGAAGTAAAATATTGTTATGTGAGATGTTAGGCTTCCTGGCTACTGATATCATAAACACAAAATTTTGAAGAAACTTGGCAGTAATATTGCTTGAAAAATATTTTTATCTGGGGACGTTTTCCTTAGGGAAGCGGAGAAAGCTAGTTTTGCTTTGACTGAATATAAAGTTAAGCAGACTTTGGCAAGGTCAAAATAAATAAATATATGATCATCTTGTATCGTGTTCCTCCTTCGGCTGTCATTGAAACCTCTTTGACAGTAGTTACGTGTAGTCAGAAGCTCAAAAAATTTAATAACCAGTCTTAGCAAGGGTTATCTAAATATCCAGGTAACTGGGTTAAGAAGACGCATGTAAAACTTAGTTGCGTCTAGTAAGACTGGAAGCCATCCCTAACAGGAAGAGGCTAGGCAGTTCCTTATAAGAACTTACCTTTAAGATCACAGCACATAAGCCATTGGAAGGTGGTGTGCGTCTCGATCTTGCCGCCTGAAGTCTGTACCGTTCGCGGCTTGAGGAACCAGCACCCGACCTTGTTTTGACCTCTGGAAATCAAGGAAAATTATTTGATTAATATGATCCGTTTTAATGAAAATATTTTTATACCTACAGTGCGCAAATATTTTCAGAATAAACAAGATTTGTAATCATGTTTTTTTTTTGCCTCTTCTATCCTCTATGTAATATGGCACTGACACTAAAATATCAATATATAATTTATTCGAATCTTGAATATCCAATGAAAACAACGGCTGAGTCTGTGTGTCTGTTTTTCAACTTCTGGTTTTAACTACACACAGATGATACTACTTAACAAGCCCAAGACTCTTCCTCTTAAGACCTCATACATATGGCTATATGATATATAAAAACACACTTTTACCCAAGAACATACCCTAAAAAGAAACTCCACATCCTCGCTCCTCTAGACCCTTAAAAACCTTTCCCAGCAACTTCTAGCAGAATTCTTAGTGACCTTACATGATAGAAAAACCTGTCCAAAAAGACCCAAAATCTCAAAAAAATCCCTAGAATCTTAGAAAAATCACAAAAAAACTCGCCAAAAACCCTTAAATAACTTTCCTAGCAACTTCTAGAAGGACTCTTAGTGACCTTGAATCCTAGAAGTACACCAAAAATTGCACGTTTTTTGCCAAATCTTACCTGACCATATCCCTATGCGGCGGGTACCCCGGCACGGTGACACTGACGCCGCTGCTGATGTAGCTGTCAGGGTCGGCAGACACCACCTGACCCTCTTTGGACAAAGGCGCTGTACGACGGAGGATCACGAAGTCTGTCTGTCTGGCTGTTTGTATGATCTCCACAAAGATTGTACTACTAAACTAGCCCATTTTTTCTTCTAAGACTCCTTATAGCTATTTGAGATACTACAAAATTTTCAAAAACACACTTCACCCTAAAAAAAATCCTAAAAAGAAACTCCACATCCTAGCTCCTTTGATTCTTCGAAAAACCTTTCTAAATATTTCTAGAAGGACTCTTAGCGACGTTAGATCCTAGAAAAACCTGTCCAGAAAGACCAAAAATTGCCAAAAATCTTAGAAAACTCACCAAAAACTGGCCAAATACCCTTAAATAACCTTCCTAGGACTCTTAGTGACCTTGGATCCTAGAAGTACACCAAAAATTGCACTTTTTTGCTAAATCTTACCTGACCATATCCCTATGAGGCGGGTACCCCGGCACGGTGACACTGACGCCGCTGCTGATGTAGCTGTCAGGGTCGGAAGACACCACCTGACCCTCTTTGGACAAGGGCGCCGTGCGACGGAGGATCACGAAGTCTGTCTGTCTGTCAGTTTGTTTGTATGATCTCCACAAAGATTGTACTACAAAACTAGCCCTTTTGCTCCTAAGACCCCTTAAGGCTATTTGAAACACTCGAAAATTTCCAAAAATACACTTTCACCCTAGAAACTTCCCTAAAAAGAAACTCCACATCCTAGCTCCTTTGATTCCTCGAAAAACTATTCTAAAAACTTCTAGAAGAACGCTTAGTGACCTTAGATCAAAGACACAGAATCTCAAAAAATTGCCAAAATTCCTTAAAGTCTTAGCAAAATCACCAAAAACCCGCCAAATACCCTTAAATACCCTCCCTAGCAACTTCTAGAAGGACTCTTAGTGACCTTGGATCCTAGAAGAACACCAAAAATCACATTGAAAACTGCACTTTTTTGCCATATCTTACCTGACCATATCCCTATGAGGCGGGTACCCCGGCACGGTGACACTGACGCCGCTGCTGATGTAGCTGTCAGGGTCGGAAGACACCACCTGCCCCTCTTTGGACAAGGGCGCCGTGCGACGGAGGATCACGAAGTCTCTGGGTGCTATAATACCTCGACCTCCACCGGCGGTGACCTGGTAGGACAGGTCTACGCCGGGACCTACTTCCTGAAAGTTAAGGTGGAAATTTTAATAAAGAATAAAGATTTGCAAAATGTAAATATTAGTACTAAAAAGGAAGGCCTAGTGGTTATAGCACACCTCTTGGACACCAATGATTGTATAAAAGAGAAGGAAAACATCTTGACCTGGACTTTAAGTCTGAAATTGTATCCGCCTTTAACCAACGTTAAATTATGGGCAATTGTTGACATTTTCAAATCTTGGCTATCGTTAAAGAACCCAGAATGTCGGACAACCAGTTTTACTAAAGGGCATCGGGTTACCCAGGTAAATGGGTTGAGGAGATCAGATAGTCAGTCGCTCTATGTGACAGCTGCTCAGCTGAATGCAGTTAGACTGGAGGCCGACCCCAACATAGTTGTTCAAAGGCTAGACAGTTAATATACTCTAGCTGCATCTGTTTAGACTGGAAGCCAACGCCAACATTGTTGGAAAAAGGTTTGGCAGTTGATGTATTATATGAAAAACTAGCGATCCATTCCGGGCTTTGCACGGGATAACAGTATTTCCCCCATTTAATGTATGTTCTCATACAAATAAACCTTCCTCTTTAATCACTCTATTAAAAGAAACCTCTAATAAAAATAATTAAAGGGACATAGGGACAGAAAAAGCGATTTTGTTTTATACTATATAGTGATTAACGTGAAACTTGCTGCAATGTGCACTTACCTTTATAAGCTCACTCTTCAATATGGTGGGGTTCCACTCTGGCAGTTTAGTGAGATTATCTCTGAACTCTTCGTATAAAAACTGTGGTGGGGCTTCTACTACACCCTGGAAAAAGAAATTACAAAATAAACCAAGTGGTCCAATACGGGTACCGGTAGTTACTTTTTAAGAATAGGTATCTTACGGTGGATTTTTATAACTTATCGAATTTTCTACGATGAGCAATTGAATATTCACACTAGCTCAATCTCTAATCACAAAGCTAAGGATAGGTAAGTTGTAGAAATGTTTGAGAATAAATAGAAAATTTTGAGAAAAGCTGTTTTTTTTTTAAATTAAGCAATTTGAGCACGCGTGGTGATTAACGCTCAATCTTTCTCTGTAGAGGAAGAGGCTGTGCCCAGCACACGCTTAAAAGGATGATGATAATGATATACATATATTTTTTACATTATTAAATTTTCAATTATATATCGGGTGTGTCGTTCATAATCACATTAAATGAAATGCGTTAATATACTGGTTAATATATGTCGATTAACAGAAATAAAAAAGAAAAGTACGTAAAAACAAAAAAATGAATTTTTCAAACAAAGTAAATAGAATAAAAATGTGCGAAAATTAGAACACCATATAAAAGTCAGTATTTACAAACAACTGAAATTCTCCCTTGAAAACTGACAGCTGTCAACTGATCAAAACATTCAATACTCCGAACTTTATCTCTGCTTTACACATGATGTTGTAAATTATAAAAACGAAAAATGACTCCTGTGGTTAAACCACTGAATGGATTGGGTTATTTTTTTACAACTCGCCATAGAATATCATAAAGTATATGTGATAGGATTTAATGTGATTATGAACGACACACTCTGTATATAATTATATTATAGAATTTCAAATCATTCTTGAGAAGATTTAGGAAAAAACTTTAGACCTTACCTCATAGCAACATGACAATTATTATGATGCAACAATAGACAAAGATTGTTCCAAAGAATATAAGCGGCTTAATTTTATTTATTATTTACCTTTTGAACGATAATGTAATATTTAATCCGCATTTAAATAATGATGGCTTAAATTCTGATATTTTATCGAACACGCATGATAGATTAATTAATAGGTACATACATATTTACTCATTAATAGGTAATCAAATTAAGACGGTTTGTTTCCACATGAGAGCCAACGCACTGCAAACTTTCAGTTGGCCGATAGTTTTTTTGGGCTCATAATTCAGTATGAAGATGAATGGTAGTACGCACATTACAAAGATCAGATATTTATCCGGTACCAGAATGACTGAAAACTATGATTGGAATCAAGATTTTGCTACCCATTCGATCAACATGCAGGCCGACTATTTAGTGTGCATGGGAGTGTCCCTAACTTTTCCAAAGTACAGTGTTATTTTCGGTTAATCAGTAACTCTGCCTGACTTTCGCATCAAAGCTACTACACCGATTTAAAAGAAAGCTACAACTATAGTCAAGTCTGAGAAAAGACATATGCTATATTTTTTTACTCGAGAGCGACAAGACTTTTCAGGAACAGGGAGGCACCACAAGAGGAAAACTTTGTTAATTTGTTTAACTTAAAAACTACTGAACCGATTTGAAAAATTCTTCACTGTTGGAAAGCTACACTCTTCCCGAGTAACACAGGCTATATTTTATCCCTGTACGGGCAGTTTTTCGCACTGTTTTCAATTAAATAACTAAAGAAACATAAAATAAGCCATATAATACTTACAGTAAACCTATAAACCTTGCCAAACTGTTCAGTCTTCTTAGATTCCACGACGTCTCCCTTCGAGCCTTTCTTCTCGACGCTCCAGTTCGGCAAGTTCACAATACGGAATGCATTGTGCATGCTCTCCTCCGCTTGAGCTTTGTATTCGTCTATCTGTGGGACAAAATAACTTAATTTTAATATAGGAATTAAAAGAAATAAAGGACAGGTGGTAATTTTAGGGTTAATCGTGGTGGCCTAATGGGTAAAGAACCAACCTCTCAAGTAAGTGAGATCCAAGAACCAATGCAACTTTTCGAAGTTTGTATATAGTAGAGTAGTAGTATATCTTGGACACCAATGACTGTGTTTCGGATGGCACGTTAAACTGTAGGTCCCGGCTGTCATTGAACATCTTTGGCAGTCGTTACGGGTAGTCAGAAGCCAGTAAGTTTGACAACCAGTATTGCTAAGGGGTATTGGGTTGCCCGGGTAACTGGGTTTAGGAGGTCAGATAGGCAGTCGCTCCTTGTAAAACACTGGTACTCAGCTGCATCCGATTAGGCTGGAAGCCGACCCCAACATAGTTGGGAAAAGGCTCGGGAGATGATGATAAAGAGATAATAAGGAACGGAATCCTTGGTACGTGAATCCGCCTTGCACTCGGCGGATTATTTTACAAGAATACTTACCTAAATTAATGCACTTTTAATAAGATAAGGAAATGACTTACAGTATCAAGCTAGACATTCGATAAGAATGAATAAATTGATTGCCGCTAATGAGATAATTGCCAAACATTATAATATTGATTACATAAATTATCCTTAATTACGTTTATGTACAGATAAAAATTCATAATACAATGATAAATAAATTATTTTGTTGGGTAGTAACTGAGTTGCTACCTAGTTTACTCGATCAGGGCCAAAGCCTGCCGGGGCTGCGGGATTGTTCGCGAGTCACCGCGGCGCTGGTACATAAATGGCTAAAGAAGAAACATGGGTTTTAGTCAGTAAGAGCCTGACACTCCCTCACGCTGCACCCGCAGCGGGAGGGGGTATTTGATAATTTCCCACCAAAATAAGGGAGTTTACGAGAGGATCTCGTGGCTAAGTAACAGCCACTCGAGTCCATCGTTGAAATAATGCTAAGCGAAGAGGGATGGGTAGCCGTCCATTTTATGATGAGTTCCTCTGTATTTCACAAGGCACGTTAAATGGGCCCAGGCTGTCATTTAAACATCATTGGCAATCGTTACGTTCATTCAGGAATCTGACAACCAGTCTTATCAATGTGTATTCGGTTGCCCAGGTAACTGGATAAAGGTCAGGTAGGCAGTCGCTCCGTGTGGCACAATGGTACTCAACGGCATTCTGTAAGACTGGAAGCCGGTCCCAAAGGAGATGAGCATATAGAAGTGGCCCAGTCGCCGACTCATACAAAGACAATTTACATATTTACACACACACAAATATGGCTCATACGCTTTCGTGAGATATAACATCGATACCTAAAGCTTTTAAATCTATATTTAGACTTACAGTCAACCATTCAGCATGGAATTCCTCTTCCTCAGTTCTATTGAACAGGAGTTTCATCCAATTGGCCACAGAGAAGCCAATCTTGTTCAATCTACTCTCATACTCCTCGTGATCTTTAACTTTCTCCAGTTCTTGTAATTGCTTCTCAATTTCTGGCTCCGGCAGTGAAGGTACGGTCGACGGTGAAGCGGCCATTTTGGATTTTTTTGAAGTTTCTTTCTTTTTACAAACTGTCACTTGTTTTTTTTTATTTATGCACTGATGAACTGTTTAATGAAGATTTTTTTAGATAAAGGGCCGATTGTTCAATCGCTAACCTAACTTTTATCTGAAGAATGTTTGACGTTTTGACAGCTTTTTAAAAGAAGCTTTTTAAACCGCCATATTTATTCCTCGGATAGAAGTTAAGCGATGATTGAAAAATGGGCCCTTAGAATCGGAACCGTTTCGTAGTAAAATAGTGTGTTTCTACCTAAAATATTCTTAGGTCCTATTTAAAAATTATTTAAATAATTTATTACATTATTTCCGTATATATTTATTTATTGCAAAATTAAATTTTTAAATAAGATATTATTAGACAAGAATTTGCATTAAAATCAGATAAGTCTTTTACGTTGCCGAAAAAATGATAAAACTGAGTCGAATTTGAATATTGCGTCATAAGCAACATTTAATAAATCATATAAATAGCTGCATACGGTTTTTTGGCCGGAAGTGTACGTGAAGATTTGATTAGTCATATTGATCAAGGTGCAAGGCCACTAGACGGATGGGAGACCATAATTTTTCAACGTACCTATTGTATTTTTTCGCTCCTATTTAAGATTTAAATTTTAAATCTACGATTTGTTGTACCTATTTTTTGTATTAGGTATTCTGATTGTTTAGGTTTAAGTTTTTTAAAATAATTTTCATTCTAATTCATATCGTATACTTAATTAAGTTTAACATATAGTCATAAGAACCTCTATTGATGTCCTCCTAGCCGATTATTGGCTACAGAGCTGTTCTCATGTAAAGAGATTAGCCAACTGCGCAGGACATATTATAGTGCACAAGCATTTGCGCAGACACAGGTGCACTCTCTATTCCTTCACTCTCATAACCCTCTTACAGTTACAGCAAAACTATTTTGATAGACAAGACTTTATTCTTTTCAAGTCAAACTATGAAGAGATAACACGATTCTATTTTTTCTTTATCTATGTACAGACAACAGTACATCAACCTACCTCAATCTGTCAAATGTCTTCAATAGATATTCAACCTTATCACAATAGCGGAAGGTTAATGTTCGATTAGTAAAATTCAACAGATTCTGATAATGATAACTTACTGTTTACACTTATGATTGTTACTTTCACATAAAATATACACAAATAGTTAGTGCTATGTATGACTGATATTATAATAAAGAAGAGTTTGTTCGTTTGTTTCCTTGAAAGAATCCGATAAAAAAGTCTGTATTAGTTAGCTGTAGAGTGTTTATCCGAGTGCGGGATGTGGATCCTTCTTATTTGAAGAAGTCAAGCTATTCACGATAACTTTTCAACGACCAAAGAAGCGATGGATGGATTGCGTAAAAGTCGATATGGCTAGACATAATGTTGTATAAATAATATTGAGTAAGTAAGCAAAAAATATGCTGCGCCGATCACGAATAAAACTTGCAAATGCACCAATCGGCAAAATTCGGAGAAGCAAACTTATTTGATGAAAACTGTGCATCTGGTTATTATGAAGCTCAGTATAATCAGTATTAAGTCCTTTCTAAAGAAACAAACAGTTCCTCTTTACGAAACATCAATAAAATATAAGTACCTACTTTAAGATAACTTATTAGTTCAAAAGGTCATAACCACCACAGCGGCTGTCGCTTAAGACCTTTGACACACAATCCAATAGTTATTGTGTTAAGACAAGACAAAGACTAGTGTATTAGTTAAAGATGAATCATTCATAATACTTATTGTATAAGACTTTCATTGATATAACATTTATTAATTATACCTATGTATATTTTTGCAAAGACTTTCATTGATATAAAATTAATTATTTTTACCCATAATTTAGCAAAAGACATGCATTCATACAGAATTAAGTAATTATTTTAACTATATTTAAGCAAAGACATGCATTGATATAAAATTAATTAATTTTAACTATATTATTGCAAAAGGAAGTCGTTATTATGTAATGAGTTTTTGGTAATAATTACTGCTTTATGCATTTCATTAAATATGTTTATGATGATAATGTGGTCAAAGCGTCTCTGTTTTAAAATGGTTTTGAGTTATAAATGCATGTTATTGAAGTTAACGATATCTGATGTTACTAAGGAAACAAGTTTTTTTGGTTGCTTTATGACTATTTTAAAGCCAGCAAACCAACTATACAAAACTTCCCTTCTTCCTTCTTGATTATTTTCTTCTTTAAGAAAAGTAATTAACAACATTTTTTATATTAGTGACATTGAAAATTTGAACTAATCATGTTACTAATGAAATTACAAATATACAAAACATCTTAAATAGTTTTTTTTATGTATTTCAAACTATTGTTTAATTCATGATTAACATACTTATATTTGCCAAAATTATAATGATATCTCCTACCTCTTACCAGTTACCCTTTACACAAAACACTACGTATTATTTGTTTGATCATAAAAACAATTTCTTAAACCTTTTTTTTTTATTTTTTTTACACATGAATGTATTATACCGGATTATGATATATTTCTAGTTTTTTAACACACGAATTTTTAAAAACTTTTTTTATAAGTAAATTAACTTAAAAAAAAAAAAAAAATATTATTTAAATGTAAAAACACTTGTATTTTACCACTAAACGGTTACAAACGATGTTATTCCGTGGAACACAAAGATAAACTGTTCATAACTGTTTGGCTACAATCTAAGTGATATGCTTGTATGTTGTGTTATCTCTCTGTAGGCTTAGGTTAGTACTGTTGTGTACATAAGTTATTTTAATATTAGATAGTTATATCATACGGTATGAAGGCGATTTGTGATTGTGTATGTTTGTTACTTCTTTACGCGTAAACGGCTGAATGGATGATGATGAAACCGGGCAGTGATATAGCCTATTTTAATAAATGTAGGCTACTTTTTATTAGGCTGCTGAAAGTGGTTGCCTGAGAAAGTAGGTGAAACCGTTGACTATGAAAAGAAAATAATATTCTTCTATCATTAAGAAAAAAAATCGAAATCGGGTTTGTATTTTCGGGGATTAGTTTACATACAGACTAACATCTTTTTTATATTAGTTATTTCAACCGGAATACCTATCTATTAGCTGATACGGAAATTAATAACTTTTTTCGTCGCTAACCCAAATTTTCTGCACCCAAGTGTATTCAAATTAGGTACCTATACGATAAACACTACATTTTAAGGCCAGCAGTTCAACAGATAATGCCTACTAAAATACAAAACTAGGTCATACAGAAACAGACAGATATAAATATAAACATACATATATGTATTTTGTTTTGTTTATATAAATGGTCACTGACCTGCCGAGACAAGAACACAGCATTGTAATTTGCATACAGGTAAGCCCTTGGGGTAAAGCAGGTAAAAAACTATACTAATATTATTCATCTATACATACAGGGTTATAGGTAAAATACTAACAACCTCTCAGGACCATATTACTAATATCATAAACTAAAACTTTTGTTCTATGACTTTTAATAATTCTCAGATTTTAGTTCATCAAAATTTTCACACAAAAATTAAAATATTTCAAGTGTACGCTCTAAAAGTTACGAAGTCTATGCGAAGTACAGTAAACAGTAGTACAAAAGACAGCGGAGGGGAGCAGGGAGCGGGGCTCGGGCGGAGGGGGGGGGAGCGTTTGACCTATTTACGAGCGGCCGTCAGTCGTTTTTATGCGCCCGCGTCGCATCATACGTGTCCTTGTAGGGAAATTCGGTGGTGCGAATTTAATTATCTTTACAATATGGCGTATCGATATTCAAATTTCGAGTACACGGAAATGGTGCGAACGCTGGCTAAGTGTGATGACAATGTTTCGGAAGCCTGTCGCCAATACGCCATACGATTCCCAAACATCCCTACACCTAGCTGAGTAACAATGCTAGCCGCCACACAGCGGTTACGAGATTACGGGCAATTCCGGCATGCCATCAGGGATAGTGATCGTCCACCGAGGCACACAGTACGTGAAAAAGACGATATTTTGTTTTTTTATTTGGCCTTTTCGTAAAAAGGCGGGAAATCGTAGCGTAGCGAGTTACCAATTCAAAAGTATGACTAGGTACGAGAATAGTGCGCGGGAGGGTAGACAAAGATCTTGGTCTCTAAGGTCGACTAATCGCTCGACTGGTCTCGATCGGGCCTTTTGTTGGTGAAGAAATGGTAGAGGCGTGCTTATCACTATAGCAAAATAGAGTTGAAATGTGTTAGATAGACCAATGAAATCTTGTAGGTTTGTTTTTGGCAATTGTATTATGTTTTATAAAAAGTCATAGAACAAAAATTGTAGTTTATGACGTTAGTAATACAGTCCTGCAAGGTTGTTAGTGATTTACCAATAACCCTGTATAATAAATCTGTAGAAAAGTAATTTTTGTACATTGAAGAAATTGACAAAAAAAATAGCCAGCATGTTAAAGGATAACTAACAGAACCCATTTCCATCATTTTTGTCATTTTTGTCTGTTTGTCTGTTTGTCTGTTTATCTGTTTATCTGTTTGTTCGTTCGGGATTCACGTAAAATCTACGAATTCAACGCAGACAATGCTTATATACAAAAATTTTACGTAACTTGGGGTATTACTTAGTTTTTGTTTCATCGAAATCGATTCACTCTATCAAAAGATATGATTAATTTTGTGAATTCAAGATGTAAAATATTACGACACGCAATCTGTTTGTCAAAACTGCACATCTGAATGTTGTACTTATATTAGTTGATCGGCCTATTAATCTTTACACAGAAAATCACACCTTCATAAGTAACTTCGGAAGAAAAAAAAAAAAGAAAATTTTGTTTAGCCAAGGTTAAAGTAGCTCCATCTGTGGTAATCTGTGTTAAATAAATTATATAAAATTTGACAAAGGAGCGAGGTGGTAAATGACAACTAATTACCATACATTCTTTAAAGAGGATTATTATTTCAACAGATGGAGTTGTGTATTTTCCGTAATTCACCATATTTTAACACGTAGTGTAATTTTTCGATAGACATTTCAATAGTGTTTGTCAGTTTGCCGTGCCACATCAGAATCCAATTATAATTATTACCTTGATGAAAGGAAAATTAATAGTTCTCAGCCAAATTTAAAACGGTGCCATCTAAATAAATTTTTGAACATTATGTCAAAAATGATGACTTTAGTATAACAATTAATTATCATTTAAAGTTACAGATGGAGTTCATATCAGGATTTTTTCATAAACATAGTTTAGCTTATCTTCCACTAATGTGGTGGCCTTAAAACAAATTACTTTGAGTGAGTAGTATTAAGTAGACCTTAATTATTTTTTCTGATGCAAAATATGTAAACTTAATCCTAGAAGAAATGAGGATCTGTCTCTCGCAAGCGCTGCTAAGCGTGAGGTAGGTAGGTAATGTAGGATTCTGTAGCTTTAAGAACAAGCCCAGATACAAAGTGCAGATAAGAAATGGGAGCTTTCTCGATTTAATACCATACACACGTAAAATGCTTTATGCGTCTGAAAACCAACACATTGCGCGTCGCATACCAGAGACATGCTTACTTTCAACTTCTGATCGCAAATACACTGGTCACGATTACAAACAGTCTCAGTAGGACCCGAGCCAAGTCTAAAAAAACACCTTTTATATAAAACTACGTTTGATGTCATTCAATCACAAAGACAGAATTGTTTTCTGTTGAAAATCCTATCCACCTGTATCCTATCCTAATCCAGCATGCATTGCACAAAAACCAATGGTATCCTATTCGAGAAGTCAAAAGAGTCGACCTGCCAACGTCAGCTTCTGCGCTAAGCAAGTGTTCTTAATAGTACCATCAGAATTACATTCATCGTTGAATGAGGTGAATAAATTTTCAGAAACCGCAATAACAGTAGGAGCCAAAGCATATGATCGCTTCATAGAGCTCTGATTGGCCCCAGGTGACCAAGTCAGGTCTGATTTGTTCGTTCATCAGATCTTTGAAAGTGTTTCGGTGGATACTGTCGTCCTGTGTGACACAAAATATGGTATATAAACGTCTTCTGCAAGAGCGAAATTTTCCCGGTGTGTGCGGTAGTGACGCACAGTATACAACACTTATGTTTCTTTTGATTTGCTGGCTCCACCAAGAAATGACAAATTGCAAGCGTACATTTTGAAAATCTTGGCAAAACTGCAGGTTTCAAGTACGAACTCGGGCGTGTGAGTAGCGCGGGCGCCGCGCGTGCGTCGCGTTTTGCTGCCCTGCGGCATTTGCAGCGCGCTCGCGGCGCGCACGTGCCGCTCTCCTTGACGTTTAACTGCTAAGGCGTTTAGCGGGCGGCGGGGATAGCGGGCGAAGGGGTAAGAACGCAACTCGAGCGCCGCGTGCTCGCGTGCACATGCCGTAGGGCAGCAAAACGCGACGTTCACGCAGCGCGCTCGCGACGCCCGCGCCACTCACACGCCCGAGGATCGCGCACGCCTAATGTGGGGTCAGCCTTACCATAGTGAGTAAGTGCACAGAAAATCCCCGTCATACAAGTGTTTCTCCCCAGTAGTGAAACTATCCTACCCTATGCGCCTGCTGATGATGATGACTCATTTTATCATCCATCCAGCTATTCCCCAACTATGTTGGTGTTGGCTTCCAGTCACCGAATCTGTTTGAGTACCAATATTTTGCTTGGAGCGACTACCTATCTAGCTACCTTCAATCCAGTCAACTACACAAGACGATATCCATGGTAAGACTGACAGACTTTCTGGCTTCTGATTAGTCGCAGCAGCTGCAGAAAATGTACAAATGACAGCTTTGTCAGACTCAAAGCATATAGACATAGATTATAACTGTTTCCTGTGAAAATTATTTACGCACCATACGTTATAATTTTCCAAATTGGCTGACTGGATCCAGAGATATTCACAACGTCACAAACTTTACTTCTTTTGTTTAGATAAATGGTCACATCCACAACACAACCTTGATCAATGAATCTATGCGACTGCTAAGTGCTAATCCTAATTATACTGTCACGTGAAAGAATGCACCTACGGGATAAGTAGTATTTTGACTATTATATATTGCCCACGCAGACGAAGTTGCGGGCAACAGCTAGACTAGCTGTATAGACTATACTAATATGATAAAGCTGTTTATATCCTAACGGCTCCATAACTCATCATCATCATCCTCCGAGCCTTTTTCCAACTATGTTGGGGTCGGCTTCCAGTCTAACCGGATTCAGCTGAGTACCAGTGCTTTACAAGAAGCGACTGCCTATCTGACCTCCTTAACCCAGTTACCCGGGCAACCCAATACCCCTTGGTTAGACTGGTGTCAGACCTAAAGGCTCCGAAACTACTGCACCGAATTGAAAAAATCTTTCACTGTTGGAAAGCTACACTCTCCCCGAGTAACATAGGCTATATTTTATCCCGGTACGGGCAGTAGTTCCCACGGGACGCGGGTGAAACCGCGCGAAAACGGCTGGTTTGTTTATACAAATATGTGAATGACCTGTTGAGATTGTGAAGTAATTTGCATACAGGTAGGCCCTTGGGGTGAAGCAGGTAAAACTATACTAATATTATTCATGCGAAATAAACACCGTACCTTAGGCTGACCGTACCGTACCGTATTTTTAAATTACTAAATCGCTTTTGATGAAACTAATATTACTTTAATTTTCAGCGTAAAGTAACAGTCTTTCGCATAAGGTATCTTACAGTTGAACGGTTGAACTAATTTTGGAAACATTCTGTATGGATAAAAATTGACCTCAGAAGAAAGGAGTAAGATACAGTTTTGTTCAGGTGGCTAGTGCTCTAAGGAAATCATCTTGAGGAAACCTGGACTATATAGGCTGAAATCAGCAACCCGCATTTAGCAAGCGTGGTGATTAACGCTCAATCCTTCTCCATGTGGGAGGAGGCCGCAGCCCAGCAGTGGGACGACAAAAAGGCTGTAACAGTAGTGCGCTAAGTACATCAATGGAAACAGCTAATATTTTTAACCGACTTCCCAAAAAAGAGGTTTTCAATTTGACCGCGAATATATTTTTACACTAATTAATAATGAACTTTAATAGGTTTGCAAACTTGTTATTGTACGTTAGCATAATTATGTCAAGTTTTGACGTAACAAGAATATTTAAATAATATATGTTTTATCACAAACAATGAAGTTTAGTCATGCATATAATTTTCTTTGTTATTTCACTCATTCATTTATCGTAGTATATGCATGCATATTAAATTAATCATTGAGTAGTTTTCTGTGTAGTAAAATTGTTAATTAGGTAACTGAGTTCGTATTAAATATACAGTCTTTAGCTATTCCTTTATATTAGCAAAACAAGTTTAGTCGCTTATATGAAAGCATAAAAAACCAATTCGTTTTCGTTTACTACACAACTTCAAGAAATTTTCTTAAATTGTTTTGTTATAAAATTATCAAAAACCAATCATTTTCGCAATTAGGTGTAATATTATTAAGTAAGGATAGTTAATAAAGATATAAAGATGAAGTATAGAAGAAATTTTAATTACATTTGGAACAAACTAAAAAGAACGTAAATTTTATATTTTTTAACTTACTTCCTCAAAAGAAGGACTGTATTCTATTCTATCTCTGTTTGTAACAAATAGATAGGTAACACAAAAAAATATAGATAAAATTCTTCCTATTCACGTACATTTTATTAAGAGTTATAAACCCTATAACTACATTATCTATGTATAAACAGGTATTATAATACCTCTAGCAAGGCTATTGTTTTTGCTGAGTAACGATCAAATTACTAAGTATACGGATGTAAAAAAGTTTCTTTTACACATACATATTCATTTATTTTGTTTGTAACCTAAAGGCTCCGAAACTACTGAACCGATTAAAAAAAATATTTCACTGTTGGAAACCTACACTCTTCCCGAGTAACATAGGCTATATTTTATCCCGGTAAAGGCAGTAGTTCCCACGGGACGCGGGTGAAACTGAAACATATAGGGCCTTACTACAAAAACTTTAAACCCTGTTTTACACTTGTCTAATAAAATTTTGGCTGCAAAATGAACCATATGTCAACGTCATAATTTGACATTTTTTTAGACAAGGCATAAACTGACGTTTAAAAGTTTTTGTGGTAAGACGGCTAGCATTTTCTATACCACACTATTTTAGTCACGCCGTATATTTATAGATATCTAAAAAAACTCAGCACACTCTAAAAATAACTTGCAATCGACAACAGACATAAAAAAACACTCTTGGCCAAAAAAACTAGCACAGTTATTTTTTATTAATTTTGACTATTTTTTGTTCAGCACTGACTTCACAAGTGTACCGATAACGGCGATTAGTCAATTAATTATCAATACGATTAAAGTATGATTAAGTATTATGTATGTACAGATTTTAAAATTCACGTGTTTTTACACACACACACACATTTATAATTATTTTCTCTTTGAATTTGTTGAAAACGTTCCTTAAAGTCAACTAAATTTATTATTTTCTTAACTTATTGTGTTTATTGTCACGCTATGCAAAATTGCAGTATTTTTAACTAAAAGAGGATTCTGTACACACTTTGTACCTATATTGTAAACAAATTATTATTATTCTTAATTCACACTAGATTTGGAACTTAATCAACGCAGCACTAATCATTAAAGTTTATTTAATAAAGACTGTCATCGGTACTTCGTCGTATTACAAACACGCTCACTTGCAAAATAATTAACAGTAAGTATTATCCGACAAAATGAATGAAGATGTAATATCTAAATCATTTGACGTAGCATACGACTTTTTATTCCAATAGAGTTATAATTACGGTAGTACAAAACTCGGAATCAGCACTTAGGTTTAAAAATTCACGTGTTTTTTTTACACTAGTTTTTGACGATGACGCGACGTTCTCTGTACGCGGTTCGTACGCGACTGCGAAGGCACGCGATAGTTCCCGTTATAAAATAATTGCTGTACACTCGCGTGCGTTAAAAAGGGAACAGCTTTGATGGGACTGGAATAGAGTTGTTTTGTTTTTTTTGTGTGGGTTTGGGTAAGGGTCGGATGTTCTAAAATCGATTGTAAATATATGTAGCTTAAAAGTTGTTTGTAAAATGTAAATATAGGTAGTAGAGCAATGTCAATGAACTTACGTTTTTCCCGTGACCTATATAAAATATAATAAAATTATTACGAGTCTAGAACCATTAGTTACAAAAAAATTATTAGGCACCTTTTTGCTTATGTATGTCTTTTTTTTAATTGTTCTAGAAAATTCATTTATATACAAGCTGTTGATTTGCATCCGTGCCACAGTCAAGGACATAAATATGCTAATGATTCTCGACCCAAATCAACGAAAAAATGGGTAGGTAATTTTTTCATGTTTTTTTCTTATTTACGTATATCCGTCAGTGTAACCCAGCCGTACTTTAATTCGGCGCGTGTGTTACTAGCCTTACTACCGCGCTGCGCACTCACACAAACGCAAACGATACATGCACAAAGCATACGCAACGATCGTTCAATAAAAATCGTAGATCATCCAGCCTACCCAAATTCACCCAATCACAGTGCGAGTACTCCCACACACTCGCCTCGCCGCTCCCCGCGCGCCCTTGAAGCCGGAACAAACAAGCGCCGACGGCAAGCAGTGTGTTTGATGTCGCCGCCGCTGCTGCGTACGTGCGCTTTGAATTCCGCGACGTGTAGGTACAAAGTGCGAGACGACGGAAAACTACACGAACACGAGTTGGTGGCGATGGTCCGCCTGTATGCCATCAGTGACAACAGTGTACTAACAGCCATCCATCCTCCGAACCTTTTCCCAATCATGCTGGGGTCGGCTTCCAGTCTAACCGGATTCAGCTGAGTACCAGTGCTTTACAAGAAGCGACTGCCTATCTGACCTCCTCAACCCAGTTACCCGGGCAACCCGATACCCCTTGGTTAGACTGGTGTCAGACTTACTGGCTTCTGACTACCCGACACGACTGCCAAGGATGTGCAATGACAGCCGTACATACCTATGTTCCGGGAAATGTTTACCGACCGGGAACCCTCATCACGGAGGGTCATGCTGGTCATGTGACAGACTTATGTGCTAGGACCGTTAACTTAGTGCTTTCGACACATTAAAAACGAATGTGATAGTGTTATGTTAGCTGAAGGACAACCAGCTACTTCGTCGTGCTCGATTGTGCCAAGAGTGTGAAGGTGACAGCTTTGAACAGTACCTCCGGGTAACTAAACTAGGTAATTTATTTATTTGTACATTTTGTAAATACGTAGTCAGCTTAATCAATTTTATTAGTGTAAATAAGTTGATTTCTTAACCACGCCAATAATACCTACGAGCCGAAAGAATCACCTCGTGCCTACACTTAACTAACACATCTTTCACCAATTTAATCGAAAAGTAAAAACAAAATTACTACGAAATCTTTACGCTGAATGTTAAAGCAACCCGAAAATGTTATCAATCAGCTGTTAACAGGTCAGTGAACTTTCCTTTAGCGCACTAGTATTACGTCATTTCCGTGTTCCAAGGTCCTAAGACCGTTAAGAAGGAAGCAAAATTTCTAATTATTAACCAATTTAATTCAAAAATAAAAACTAAATCACTGCGAAAACTTTATGCTGAAAGATAAAGCAAAACGAACATTTTATCAATCAGCTGTTAACATGTTAGTGAACTTTCTTTCGCTTACTAGTATTGCTTATTACTGTAGTTAATAAGATATCTGTGTTAAATTTATGCTCAAAAATTAGTACCTAAGTAAAGTAAAACGAAGTTAATGACAATAATGAAGGTGATTTTCGAAACTTTAGGTAAAATGATTGCTATCGCGTATCACTCGGTCTCGCTCGCTCGCGCGCTCGCGCTTTCATGTTGTAGATAAGACACTAACACATCGACACTCACGCACACATGTAGACATTAGTTTTCTCTGTCTACGCACACATAGCTGCCACCACGCACACACTGTGGCCGCGGGGGAATTCTGTTATGATTTGTGTTTAACCGTGGGCTAAATTCTGAAATACCATGAAATTACAACATCAAAAAAAGCAGCGCATATTAGCTTTTTCCCACCTACCGTAATTCAAATCGATTGTTTACGTATTTAATTTTAACCTCCTTGACTATGGCACGGATGCAAATCAACAGCTTGTATAATATGATAATTTTATTCCGATTTAATTCCAAAATAATTAATTAGCAGATAAATATATTTTCGTACATAACAGGTGTACCTCCTCGTTATTTTATTTACATTCTGCTGAAGATTTGAATCAAAATATTGAGATAGGTACGGAATCGTTTTTTTATCGACCTCATACATATATTAACATAACTATGTATGTATTAATTTTATTTTATTTCGGTTTTGTTTATAAACCGAAAATAACAGCCTGACAAACAGAGTTGTACGTACAAATATCTCTATTATTTACTGGCTTCCAGTAGATACTCGAGTACCGTGGTAATTACTCCGGACACCTGTATAAAAAGTAGCTTATAGCCAGCTTATTTTTCAATAAGTAAGCTATCTTACAAAGAAAGATATTTATAAGTCCGTTCTTTAGTTTTTAAGATTAGCGACTCTTTAACTTTATAATATTAGAAAGATTTTTTTGGAGATTCAATAGAACTAGACCAAAAAAAATATCTCATTTAAGAGCTTTCATTCGGAGGTGGGCTAAAAATACTTTCTGACATGATTTTTAGTGCAAAAACAGTACCGTTCAGTCTAAAATGTACCTAAATATTGATCACGTGCCTATCTCACGCACAGGATATTAATAAAACCTAATGTGTCAAGATATAACATTATCTTAGCACGTGTTAATTAAGTTCAATGCGCTTGACGATAATTTGAAAACGAATATCGTTTGTTCAAAATCAAAATTGTTTTTTGATAGGAAGCTTTTGAGAGGATAAGCCTGGCAACAGTCGTAACAAGGAGCGTGTTACAAGGTAAGTGGAATCGGGAATAAATACCAAAGTGACTCACAGAACATATCTTTGTGATTGCGAGGTGAAAAATTGGGTTTTCAATAGGCTACCTCACCCCGCTCACCTTTTGTATACCCGGAGTAAACCCAAACGAATAACAGGTAAGAGACCATATTGTGGCCGAACTAATTTGCACAGATTAAAACTTCATAAAAACTTTGGACTAATACTTTAAATATGAATTTTGCTTGTTACAGTTTGCGCCAATTGACGTTCCGTCAGTTGCACAAAGCTCCTAAAGTTAATGCTTCTTCAAATCTATTGCTGACTCTTTCTTTGTCAACCAGGTAAAAAGTGATAGCAATAGATTAGGAGCTTGTGCAACTGACGGTTTGTATTTTTGAAACTAGCCTAACTGTTGTGAAGTCAATAATAACCACCTTTGAAGAGCAAAGATTTTGAATTTTTATGAACAAATGCAAAAGAGTGAATTAACTAACTTCAGAAATGCAAAGTTAATTGACACAAACTCAACCCTTTTACCGGAAAACGGCTGATCCGATTGACTAGAAATTAAAAATGGAAGCAAATTAGTTCCTACCAGACGTTCGCAAAAAGTGAGAATTGGCAAGTTTCCTTTTAGTCTGGATTTTTTTGTGTAGTAGGTAGTTAGGTACTTTCATATAAAACCAGATAAAAACTGCAACAGATTATTTTATCAAATGACTGATAGATTGCTAGGCTTAGACTTTTATCTCTCGTCTAATTTGGATTTTGTACGATATGAAAATGCACGTATTAGGCTTAAGTTAATATCTACGCATGATATTGATGATTTTAATATTATGCATTACTAAGCGGAAAAACCTAGGTACCTAAAATGTTAATTATTTATGCTAAAATCCATCTGATTTACAGACAACATTGCGTGGACTTTGCACGGATTAAAATATGCCTAAATGTTGCTTTTGAATCATATTATTTATTCGTGAAAAGGATTAAAAAATATGACTTTGCACAAGTACATACCTATAAGATTTTTAAAATGCCTTTGTATGCAATATGTTTACAAACAAATAAATGCCCTCCGACAGAAAAAAAATCAAGAAATATACGAAACAAAATATAAAAAACAACACATTTTTAACTGTGATTTTTAGTATAGTATCGTATATTTAATGTTAATATAATATAGGCTTAATTATAGTTACAAAAATATCTTCGCTTAATTTGAATAAATACAAATCATTTCCGTGACCAAATGAATATGCACGCGAGTGTAGTCACTGTCAAACAGTTTTGACCTTCACTAATGAAATATCGAACTCATCACGGTAGTCTATACTACGTCACATACATCTGACTAATATATTGACATAGGTACGTATAACATACATACTTATTTCATCAGACTTCTACTGGCTATTTCATCATTGTGAGTTTTGAAAAAAGAAACAATTATAATAGTTAAAAAAACACTAGAAAAACACGCTTCTACAAAAGCACCTAAAACCATAAAATTTACTGTGGTCACAGTTCATCACAAGACTTTTTATAACAAGCATGATACAATGTTCCATTATGAGTTTCAAGTTCATATTGCTCATTAATTCTTTTAGGGTTAATATGGCTCATACACCGAGAGAACTACGATTTACCTGTCTAGTACTAGATAGTTCCCTCGGGACGCGGGAACAAATTTCTATAGGCTGACATTTTGTTTGACAATCTTCTTCTTCGTCCTGCCCTGTTCCCAATTTTATTTGGGGGCAATATGTCATCCTTTTTCATTTTCCCCTGTAACTCGTCATACTGACACTCACTCCCGTCCTATTCATGTCATCTTTCAGGCAATCCAGCCATCTTTTCTTAGGTCCTCCTCTTCCTCTCCATCTATCTACATTCATACTTAGCACCCACTTTGTTGCATGCGTATCATTCCTCCTCATTACATGTCCATACCACGACAATCTTCTACTTTTCATCTTTTCTGTAACTGGCGCTACTTTCAGACTTCCTCTAAAGTAATTATTCCTCACTTTATCCATTCTTGTAACACCACACATCCATCTCAGCATTCTTATTTCTGCTACATGCACTCTCTTCTCATCCCTCTTTTTCAATGCCCAACACTCCGACCCATACAGAATTTGTTTGATAATAAAACTGAAAAGGACTTGGGCCGCATGCTCTCTCCATAAGTAAATATCAAATTTCAGTAAATAGGCTTAACTGTGATATTTAATATTCGTCGGCTTAGCAGTGAAGCATAATAAGTATGTAAAGTTACTTGTTACCTATTATCTTGTTTGTTAGTCGTGTCAAATAATAACTAACAAGTTCTGTGAGCGTTCTTCCATGCACAATCCTTGGTAATATTACAAAATACACATCGGTATAAATATTAATATTATACAAAATGCTTGTATGTTTGCTCGAACGCACTAATCTCTGGAACTACATATGTACTAGTTGGAATTGAAACATTTTTCAGAGCTAAATAGCCTATTAATCGGGGAAGGCTATATGCTACTATGCGGGCGAAGAGAGTAGTTCCTGTGGGAAGCGGGTGAAACCCCTCTGGCTGAAACTACATAGTTTTAAATAATTTATGGGTGGATTTTTAAAACCTATCTATAAGTTGTTTTTTTATTAGACATTTTCACATTAGCTCCATATAATATCATCAAATCTCTAATCACAATCATTACACCAATTTGAATAGAGGGTTGGGTTATAATATGAGAATCTTGAGGCTTACTTAACTGGTTATCCGGATCCGTACGAGAACTTAACCAGCAAATCCGGTAAAACGAAGTATGATTTTTTATCTTCGACTTTGAGTCTATCTATATTCTGGTAAAATACAACTAGAATAGAATACATTGTCATTCTTAAATTAATCTCAATTGGTGATCAGCGGTATCTTTGTGTTAATCACGTCTTATTAATGTAAATTATTGAACCATATGGACTATAGTTAATTAGAAGAAGGTTGAAAACTTTGTTGCAGTTTATATTAACTGCCTAGCCTTTTCCTAACTATGTTGCGGTCAGCTGCAGGTTGTTCGAAAGAGTTACCGCGGCCCTGGCACATAAAATGCCTACGACGGAACATGACGGTTTTTAGTCAGTAAGAGTCTGATACTCCCTCACTGCTGCTAACCCACAGCGGGAGGGGTCATTTGATGATTTTTGTCGTCATTAAAAAAAAAAAAACTAGCAGTCTAACTGGATGCAACTGAGTAACAGTGTGCCACAGGTAGCGGTTGCCTATCTGACCTCTTCAACCCAGTTACCCGGGCAACCCGATACCCGTTTGTAAGACTGTTTGTCAGACCCATGAATTTATAGTTCTTTCCGAAACATGACAAGATGGTCACTTTTACACAGACCGGCCGCGACAAGCGTTTCTAATTCTAAACCTTATGATCGATTGACCCGCGCGTTAGTTACGGCCTCTTCAAAATAAGTCGAGAAATAGATACGATTTTTTTTACACTTTAGTTTTGGCTTTATACAAGGATAGTTTTAATTTTTATAGTAAACATTTATTATTCTGTAAAATCTATGTAGGTAAATCAATTAAATCAGTGGTTTTTTATCAATTTTTTATCAATTTACGCATAAAACTGTCAAAAACACACTCTTAAGTATGGAAGAGACCATCTGACCTGTTCCTGCGTCAATATAACTTGTTCCCCGGGGCGGCGCGGGCGCGGACTGGACTCGGGGGTCTCGACGGGGGAGAACCACTTGACGGTGGACTCCGCGTACTGCGACTGACCCGCCAAGGGGGGCAGGAGTGGGGTGCGTTCTGAGGCACCGTGGGTATCATGGGATATAACTACTGTTTAAGACTGCTAAATCTAGCTAGAATTTTGACCTAAATATGTGAAGAAACCCCCTATTCTACCAAAATCACCAGATCATGGGTTCTTGGGTCAATATAACTTAAGCATGAGACCTCTAGACCGAAAAGAATCACTCTCAACCGTAGACAATTGTATTTTTTCTGCTAAATCCAGCAAAAATTTTACAAAAACCTGTCAAAAAAGCACCCTAAAGTATCAAACACAGCATCTGACCTGTTCCTGCGTCAATATGACTTGTTCCCCGGGGCGGCGCGGGCGGGGACTGGACTCGGGGGTCTCGACGGGGGAGAACCACTTGACGGTGGACTCCGCGTACTGCGACTGACCCGCCAAGGGGGGCAGCAGCGGAGTGCGTTCTGAGGCGCCGTGGGCATCATGAGATAGAACTACTGTTTAAGACTGCTAAATCTAGCTAGAATTTTAACATAAACCTGTCAAGAGTCCCCCCTATTCTATCAAAATCACAAGCTCATCTGTTTTTGGATCAATATGACTTAACCGTGGGACCGTAAGACCGAAGAGAACCACTTAACCATGAACAAATGTCTTTCAGCAGCTAAATCCAGCTAAAATGTTGGCCTAAACCTGTCAAAAACACACTCTAAAGTATGAAAATAGACCAGCTTCCCTGATCCTGCATCAATATGACCAAATAAAGGAGATTCTGAAGATACAAAACTGCGAGGTCCACCTAGAATGTAAAGGCACAAACCTGTCAAAAACACCCAAAAGTATAAAAAATACATCATCTGACCTGTTCCTGCGTCAATATGACCTGTTCCCCGGGGCGGCGCGGGCGCGGACTGGACTCGGGGGTCTCGACGGGGGAGAACCACTTGACGGTGGACTCCGCGTACTGCGACTGACCCGCCAAGGGGGGCAGGAGAGGGGTGCGTTCTGAGGCACCATGGACTTCACGGAATAGTATTATTAAAACTCCACTTCTTTGAAAAGTGCTAAATCCTCCTATATTTTGGCAAAAACCTGGCAAAAGTCCCCCTTTTGTACCAAATAGACCATCTTACCTGTTTTTGGATCAATATAACTTAACCCTGAGACCTCCAAACCGAAGAGAACTTAACTTAACCTTGGACAATTGTCTTTTTACAGCTAAATCCACCTAAAATATTGGCTTAAACCTGTCAAAAAAGCACCCTAAAGTATGAAAATCACCATCTGACCTGTTCCTGCGTCAGTATAACTTGTTCCCCGGGGCGGCGCGGGCGCGGACTGGACTCGGGGGTCTCGACGGGGGAGAACCACTTGACGGTGGACTCCGCGTACTGCGACTGACCCGCCAAGGGGGGCAGCAGCGGGGTGCGTTCTGAGGCACCATAGACTTCACGGGATAGTATTAAAACTCCACTTCTTTGAAAAGTGCTAAATCCTCCTATATTTTGGCAAAAACCTGGCAAAAGTCCCCCTTTTGTACCAAATAGAAAATCTTACCTGTTTTTGGATCAATATAACTGAACCCTGAGACCTCCACGCCGAAAAGAACCACTCTTAACCATGGACAATTGTCTTTTAACTGCTTAAATCCACCTAAAATATAGGCATAAACCTGTCAAAAAACACACTCTAAAGTATCAAATAGACTAGCTTCCCTGATCCTGCATCAATATGACCAAATAGAGGAGATTCTGAAGATACAAAACTGCGAGATCCAGCTAGAAACTTGCCCAAACCTGTCAAAAAAACACTCTAAAGTATGAAATACAGCAACTGACCTGTTCCTGCGTCAATATAACTTGTTCCCCGGGGCGGCGCGGGCGCGGACTGGACTCGGGGGTCTCGACGGGGGAGAACCACTTGACGGTGGACTCCGCGTACTGCGACTGACCCGCCAAGGGGGGCAGCAGCGGGGTGCGCTCTGAGGCACCGTGGGCATCACGGGATAGAACCACTGTTTAAGACTGCTAAATCTAGCTAGAATTTTGACCTAAATCTTTGAAGAACCTTCCTATTCTACCAAAAGAAATCATCAGCTCATCTGTTCTTGGGTCAATATAATTTAACTACGAGACCTCTGGAACGAAGAGAACCACTTAACTATGAACAAATGTCCTCTCAAAATCACCAGCTCATCTGTTCTTGGGTCAATATAACTTAAACCATGAGATTTCTAAACCGAAGAGAACCACTTAACCATGAACAAATGTCTTTCAGCAGCTACATCCAGCTAAAATTTTACCAAAACCTGTCAAAAACACACTCTAAAGTATGAAATAGATCAGCTTACCAGCGTCCATATGACCAAATAGAGGACATTCTGAAGAATCAAAACTGCGAGGTCCACCTAGAATTTTAGGCCGAAACCTGTCAAAAAAGCACCCAAAAGTATCAAATAGACCATCTGACCTGTTCCTGCGTCAGTATAAGTTGTTCCCCGGGGCGGCGCGGGCGCGGACTGGACTCGGGGGTCTCGACGGGGGAGAACCACTTGACGGTGGACTCCGCGTACTGCGACTGACCCGCCAAGGGGGGCAGGAGAGGGGTGCGTTCTGAGACACCGTGATGGACTGCGGGCAGAGAAATGGGGTGGTTAGAGTCTTTGTAGGGTTTTGTACACAAAAGGTAAAGTATCAAAAAACAATTGATTTTGAAAAGGTAAAGAAGGTACGGAATCCTGTTACTAGAGGTAAGATTTTGCTATCCGTCTGCCACTAGGCTTAGGTACTTCATGAACTGTGACAGACGGTTGAAATTTTTATATATGAAGTTTTTCTATTGCCTTTATATCAATCAATACATTCTAAAATCTAATTAATATCGATAAAGAAATAAATAGTATTTTCCTTCTTTGGACTATAGAACGGGAAAGTTTTTAAAATTGATATAAAGGCCAAATACATATTGATACATATTAAAAATATTAAATTTTATCCATATTTTGCTACTATATTGGCCATTTGATATTACATAATGTCAGTTTTTGAATATCATCTATTTCCATACATACCTATAGACTCTAATATCTGTTTAGCCTGCAACTCCTGGGGCAGGACCCGGAAGTCCAGGAACCAGGCCTCTCCCCACGCTAGCGTGAACGACGTCAGAATGAGGAATACCTCGTACACTGGCTGTACCGCATTCGGCCACTGTTGGGGAAAGTGTGGGCATGAATATATGTGGGTTTAGGTATTAAGTATCTCATCGTCTCCCGAGCCTTTTCCCAATTATGTTGGTGTTGGCTTCCAGTCTAACTGGATGCAGCTGAGTACCAGTGTGCCACAAGGAGCGACTGCCCTATCTGACCTGGTTTCCAAGATATACTTCCTGGGGTTGGCTTAAATTTGTGTGGGCTTGAATGTGTGTTGGTTGAAGTATGTGTTGGCTTAAATATGTGTTGGCTTATATAAGTGTTGGCTTAAATATGTGTTGGCTTATATAAGTGTTGGCTTAAATATGTGTTGGCTAAAGCATGTGGGGGCTTGAATATGTGTTGGCTTAAACATGTGTGGGATTAAATAGGTATATGAGTTGGCTTAAACATGGGTCGACTTAAATATGAGTTGGCTCAAATATGTGAGGTCTTAAATATGTGTGGGCTTAAACATGTGTTGGCAAGCGACATTTAAAAAATGTATGTAGTATGAATGGTACTTACGTCAAATACAAAAACCTTAGCTATTAATAAAGCACAGGTACACCCTGTAGATAGCTGAAACAAAACAGAAAACATTTGTTAATTTAATCAATTTAAAAAAAAAACTATTTTGTCCTGAAAACAAGACAAAACAGTCATTTAGGTTATTATTTTCATACAGATAATGAATCTCTAAGTGCGAGTCAGACTCGCGCACGAAGGATTCCATACCATGTTTATACCACCATGTACATACATACATACTTATTTCTATTCAATAAAATTAAAGTGAATAATTTAAAATCAATATCTTTGTCTGTTGCCCTGATTTTTAAATATCGATCATAAATACGTTCGTTTTTTGGGGACAGTACATAAAATATATATTTTGTTCTCTGAAGTCTGCAGACTTAATACCATTATAGACTGACACATTGTCAGTTCTTCTGTATAGGAATCTGAAGTGCCTGACAATACTGAGTACTTTTTTCCAGCAATCAAAGAATGCCTTTAAAGAATAAAGTTACTTAATTAATTTTTAATTGTTTTGCTGATACTCACAGCAATAATACTCCAGTTATTGATATAGAGCACGGCGTAGAAGAGCAGTAACACGACAAACCGACACACAGCCACCATCACTATGTCGAACAGGGATACCTTCACGTTGTACTGCACTATCTCTGTGTTCATTATTTGTTGTAGTGTTTCTCCTCGCATCTGGAATAGAAGATAATATTAATAATATGAAGTTGAAGAGTTTGTTTGTTTCGAAATCCAGTTGATGTTTTAGGTCAAGGAGTATTACCTAGTAAATTTAGGTAATACTTACTCCTTGATACCTCATTTACATATATATTTGTGTGGTAGGCCGTGCTAATCTCAAGAAATACTGGACCGATTTCAGTAATTATTTCAGTGTTAGATACCTCATTTATCGAAGTCGAATTAAAAAGAGGTTTCACGCGCGTGAGGGATTTATTTCCAGGGATAAGAATAAAAAGAATCTTTATTTGATTAGAAATAGCCTATATCTACATACGTTACACTGTAGGTATATTGCTGTTAAGATTCATCAAAATCCGTTTGCACGTGTAGAAGTAACAAACAGACGCACACACACACACACAAACCTCCGCCTTTAAAACATCAGATACAAATAAATTGTAGTGACTGAGAAATTAGTCATTACGTGCTGAATTTCGTACAACCAACATTTTGTTAACTTTTTTTTTGTAAAAGCTCACCATAACACAAATAAGCCACATGAGACTGGTGAACAGCAGGTCGAACGTGACAAACAGACAGAAGAAGCGCCGCACTGTAGACATCTTGCCTTGTGGCCTGTGTCCCGCTACCAGGTCATCTGATACTAGGTTTAGAGATGTTGAGTGTGCTGAAAAGATATAAAAATAACTTTATTTATATTAAAAATGCGGAAGAAACTGTCCGTCTCGAGTCGAGTGGCTTCAGGTTTAATCACCTAAAAAGCCCTGGTGTAAGAGTTGCCTCAATTCCGCCTGACGGCCTCTTTTTTTTTAGCGACGTAAAATCATCAAATGACCCCTCCCGCTGTGGGTTAGCAGCGGTGAGGGAGTGTCAGACTCTTACTGACTAAAATCGTCGTGTTCCGTCATAGGCCTTTTATGTACCAGGGCCGCGGTATCTCTTTCGAACAACCCGCAGCCCCGGCAGGCCTTGGCCCTGCTGGGCCCCGCTGGGGTTGCTGACATCTCTTTGAGGAACGCGTGGAACAACGCGCGCCGTCGACACGGGTCTGTCGTCTAAGTAGACAGAGGGACGATGAGCCACCCGAACTCACCGCCCACAGACCCACGCCTACGGTGGCCGGGAGTCATCTCGCGACACCCGGCGCCCATGGTGTCTACCTGGTCCAGCGCGGCGGCCGGGATGAGAGGTGCGAACTCTCTGGCGTTCCGCCTCCTCCTTCTCGAGCATGACCGCTTCGCAGAAGGAGGCGACGGCATCCCATTCCCTCTCGCCCCGGACCATGGCCTGAACCAGGGCCGGACGCGAGAGGTCGCCGCCGCCTAAAGCCTCGACGAGGACCCGGTGGTGCCCTTCCCATGCGGGGCACACCTGGACCGTGTGGTCCACCGTGTCCTCGGGGCTGTCCGCACAATGGTGACACCCGGGCGCCTCCTCACGACCGATGCGGTGCAGGTACCTCCCGAAACAACCGTGTCCGGTGAGGACCTGCGTCATGCGGTACGTGAGGGCGCCGTGACTCCTCCCGAGCCACTCCTCAAAGAGGGGACTTACCGCCACGATGGTGGCGTGCCCTGCACTGGGTTGCGACAGTCGCTCCCTCCAGGGCCTGACGGCCTCTGACGTGGAATTTTAACAACGAATGCATACACTGAACACTGAGTAGTATTCAGGGACGGCCAAAACTGTTGATCCGGTTTGAATGAAATTTGGAAGAAATGAAATCTAGAACCTGACAAAATATATAGCAATGGGTTAGTGTTTTTATGTTGTACTATATAGCACAGCTTTCATATGACGTTAACATTCTAGCAGTAGTTGTTCTCTGTGATTCCAAACACTCCCCGAAAAAAACACTTTTCTTAATCGGGTAACACATGACTTATAACGCTCACAAATAATTTAGTTTTCTGTAGCTGGAAGATTTTTCAAAATCAGTTCAGCAGACCCAGAGATAATGCCCCTAGCACCCCCACAAACTAAAACTTTATACCTAATATTAAAACTTTTGGCCCATTTTCACCAAGAATGACATTTTACAAAAAGACTACGAAAATTCGAGCTTCATTGTAAAAAAAGGTTGTTTCACCTGCGAATCACATAAACAACTTTTGTTGAAATTGGCACTATGAATAGGTATTATACATAATCATGTCATTTATTAAAAAATAAAATAAATACTCACTAAGCGTCCTATGATGCGGACTAACACTGCTAAGCAGAGACTCGGCCGCCTCCCGTAAATGTGGGTGCGCCATCACGACCCCTGGAATCATTAGTTTAATTAGTTAATTATATTTACTTTAATTTTTACTGTTTACTGATGTCTAAAGTTAAAATCAGTCATAGAATTCACGTCATAAATGGATAATTGGGGTTTTTAATATTGAAAATTAGGGAAAATAATAGTAAATGGATGATTCTTATGATGATTAAGTAATTTGTTTGTTTTGTAGTTTTCGAGTTTATGGTAGACATATAGACTAATGTTTAAGTGATTAACTGAGTTAATTTTCTAATTTGGTCTTACTAACTTGACTTCTTTCTTTTCGGGAAGTTGGTTTAAAAAATAATATACATGTAAGTATCTGGTAATAAATAAATATAAAATCAAGATATATAATAACAATAACATAAGTAAATAATTAGTACCTTTTTAATTGTGATTTTAATGAAGCAACAACAAATTAATTTTATCAACACACAATGTGTGTATGTACAGTCAACTTCAGGTCAGTGGTAACAATTTTATAGGAAAATCTTACTTATTACTATTGAGTTAAGGTGCATGACAGTTACCACTGATGTGCAGTCTACTGTATGTCCCTTAGTACGTGCATTGTGCATTGTGATAAGGTCTGTTTATATTACAATATAACTATATTTATTTCGTAATAACATTTTATAGTAAATGTTAATGAAAACAGGAACTCGTGACCAATCAAACAGGTTAAGCAACGCTTGACGCGGTCGGTCCGTGGATGGGTAACCATCTACGTCATGATGAATTTTTTCGTATTTAATTTGAACATCTTTGGCAGTTGTTAAGGGTAATCAGTAGCTAGAAAGTCTGACAATAAGTATTAATAAGGGGTATTGAGTTGCCCGGGTAACTGGGTTGAGAAGGTCAGATAGGCAGTTGTTCCATGTGGCACTCTGGTACCTAATCAACTGCATCCAGCTACATTGGAAGCCAACTTAACCATACTTAGAAGAGGCTGGACAGATTATTAATTATTATGATAAGAATCTTAGTTTTTTTTTTTTATCGGAACATATTTCTGATAGACTTTTTCTTGATGAAAATTAATCCTTTACGTTTTAATACTCACACAAATAACAACAAAGATATCAATACTTATTAAATTAACTTTAAACATTGTATAATTGAATTAAAACAGCATTCAATGAGCGCCGCTTATCTTGTAACCAATGTGTTGTATATGTTAATAGTCAATAACATACGTAGATAAAACATTTTATTAACATGAAAACAATAAGTTTGATGATTCACTTATTAAAGTATCTAATATGGCCAAAATTCTAAAAATAGTCATGATAAGGTATATCTATGAATGATATAATTAGGAATACCGGAATTTCATTGTTAGGTTTTTTAACAAATTCCCGGAAAATATAATGGACTAGATGTTTTTCCAGTTTCACTGGGGCCTTGTAGGAATTACTGCCTGTAGCTGGATAAAATATAGCCTACGTTGTTCTGGAATAGTCTAGCTTCCCAACAGTGTAAGAATTTTTCAAATCGGTAGTACCTATTACAAACAAAAAAATTATTCCTTTTTATTATATTAGTAAAAATGAGGTAAATAAATGCAAATAATTATGTAGTATTAACTGAACTTTCTTTGTTACACTATTTATTTATGTATAGCAGTATGCTGTTTCTATTGTTCTATAATTAGCAGCATACAAGCGGTTAACTATTTGGTTTATTCACTCAATGTAGTGTGAAGTTACATAGAAATTATGAGGAACTTTAAATTATTGTAAATTGTGAAAATGGGTTTAATTTGGGACTTTGCTTCAAAATCCAGAAAAAAATAATTAAATATGAATTGTGTAACTTTAAATAGTTGAATGGATGTTTGTCAGGTATTTATAAAAGAAAATTTTGTATGGGAATTTTCTTTAAAAATGTTGGTATGTTTAACCTTTTTTATAACACATTCATTCATTAATCAACTTAGTTTGTGTAACACTTCACATCACATTTATCTAAATAAAAAATGAACATAAAATTGATTTCTCAAGACGTAAACTACAATTAGCATAACTTGATTCTTTCAACATAGATTATGCTAATGTCCAAGTGGAAATCTTTGCTTACTTATTTTCTGCTTCATAGATTTTATAGTCTATTATTCTTTCACTTTGTTTAATAATGATTATTCTACTTACAATAACATAATAAAGAGGAAACAACTTTTATTTGTACCTTAAAGGCTCCGAAACTACAGAACCAATTTGAAAAATTCTTTCACTGTTGGAAAGCTACACTCTTGACGAGTATCATAGACTATATTTTATCCCGGTACGGGCAGTAGATCCCACAGGAGGGGGGGTGACACTGCAGGAAAATGGCTTGTCGACAAATAGTGACAGTTAATTAGCTTGATAATGACAAAATCATTAATAAACAACTAGCAAATCATGACTAAGTACTTACCATTTGACAAAATCAAATAATAATAACTTTCATTTTGCATTATTTTAGTATTAAATGTAGGTGAAACATTATATGAGGCCAGATTGATTGTAACTAATGTTACTATGCTATGTTTTTGCCAGTATTACAGATAAAATAATTGGAACAGCACGATATATCTATAAAACATCATAAATTGTATTAAGTGTTTAATGTACTTGTATTCATTCAGATGTTTGAACAAAGGTTTTAATTAAGTTATAACATAAACATGTCGCAAATTGAAGATCGTCACAGCAGCATTACGAAAGAAAAAATATATTTTAATTTCGACCTTCAAATGTTTACTATTTTTCTAATAAAAGACCTTTGAACATTTTGAACTATTTTCGTTGATTTAGCATTTCTTTTGGATTCAGAACTAAACCTTGTTATTTTTCTTTCAACAAGGTGAAACAATGCCATGGTATCAACCATTCACCCTAATAAAAAAAGGTAATGCAACAAAGACTTACTTGTTTTGTACTATCAACAACACTTGTAAACTTAAATTACGAAATGCATAACTCGCTGGGCGTTGACATAAATGCAGCTGTCAGGTTAGTTACTATAATCTCAGCTACATCTCGTTTAATAGGTACACCAATTAGAAATTGTTGTTATCAAACAGTTCAATTGTTATCAAATTTAGCACAAAGCTGTACAAATCTCAGTCGAGGGGTGAACAATTGTGAACGCGTTCCAGGTTTGTGGACAGCAGGATGGCATAATGACTTATCAAAGAAGTTGGAAGAAGACAGCAATATCATCATGCTTCAGAAACCAATAATTCTAAATCGAAATTTTTAATGTTGACGCATAGTTTGACAACGACTTGTAACGTTCCTTTTCGCAGAATATCTGTTTGCTTTAATGTAATATTTATAATAAACTTGTTTTTAATCCAACATAAAACTATTCACAGCTGTAATATTATAAACAAAGCTACAGCCGGGACTTTTGACAGAGCTTAAAATCTATCTCAACAGCAAAAGAAAAGACGGTTTTAAAACTGGACTGATGATGAATACTAGTATGTAATTCGGAACGTCAAAAGGGCATAAAATACTACATAATTTTGATTTTACGTAACTTTTGAACGAAAAGCCCGGAGTGGGTAAATCATTATTAGATATATATCCTGTCCTAATAAATGATGAATACGTATTGCCTAGGTATTCATTCACAAAAATAAAGGAATAGGGATACTCGTGAAATTAATGCCAGCATGAAGGTAGTGATAAAATGTATCAGTGTGAATCACGGAGGAAGAAAAGATGAGATAGCATTTGTATGTTTAGTTACTTTCCATTGCTAGATATTTAGTGTAATTAATCAATTGTTTTATAATAAGAAAGAAACGTAAACTGGGACGTACTTACATACCTATTCCAGATATAAATTAAGTTATGTAAACAAAAGGTTTAGGTAATACCACTTAAAAATCTAAAATGCACAGTGCTGTTACAAGTATTTTCAAATGGCTTAGTTTAGCATACCTAACATATTATAGCCAATTTACTATTAGCGCCATGCTTATGGATATAGTTTAAAAAATAAAACACGAAACGTAAAATATTAATCAGATTTTCATTTATTAAAATTTTACAACAACTACATAATAAAAGACAGATAATTTAAATTTGGACCTGCTTTGGTATCTAAACTATCTTATAATAAAACACATCATAGACATTCGGTATATTACCAATGAAATTAGAACAAAACTGAATCCAACTTATGTAAAAAGACGTATAAGTTTGAGATGTGAACTAAATTCTTAGTTAATTAAATAATATTTTTCCAAAATATACATTTCGATACATATTAGAGAAATATTGAAACCGCTATTATAACGCCTACAATTTTAATCATAGCAATAATACTTAGCAAAAACTCAAGTTTGTTAAAATACGAAAGGATAGTTCCACCTACTCGTTACCTACTGCATTTAGTTGCGTCTGTATGGATAAATAGGAGAAAAGAACATTTTCAAATGATTATTTTATATCAGTTGTAGAATAACATACTTAGATCATGAAAACGATGGTAAGAAATACTATGAAAATTGGTGTCCTGAAAAACATGGTACCTATTGGTATTAAGCTGTTTCCACTTCCATAGTTCGGTTCAATAAGTAGCTTATAACTTATTTTAGCCATACTGAATGGTCTAAACCAGTTCTGCAATTATATAAATAAAAAATAGATCTCAGTGCTCATACTCATTTCTAGCCATAATTAACTTCTCAATACCACCTGGTAGTCCCAACCCGGTTATCCGGCGGGTCTTTCACACAGCAGTAAGAAGCTAGCACACCAATCGTAGCCAAGCACAAAGACAGTAGACTGACACCACAAACGGCTCCGGAGGTGATGTCGTTTAGTGGCGTCCCTGGTTTTGGCTCTAGACATAGTAGAATGAGTAGACCGAACGCGCTGAGTAGTGAAAATGATGAGAGGACGATGTAGCCTGTGGAATAGAAAGAATAAATTGTATTAAAAAAAGGAATTAACTTAGAGAATAGGATCTTGAAATGTCTATGTTGAATTATTGCTTCATTTGCATTCAATTTATTCAGTTTTGTGACTGAATATTTATTGATCAACGTTCTAATCTAATAACATATCTAGAACTAAAAGTGACGAGCCGTATTTTTCCTTTAATAGTGCAACAATTAAAGCATCAATAAGAATAAGTTCTTGGCCAACTTTGAGGCGTTGAAACAAACGAACGTTTGTTTTCATAAAATAAGACGTAATCATGCGGGTAGAAGAACAAAAATATTATAGTAGTTACCTACTCTACTAATGTTTTGTAACCATACAGCCATCTAACTTATATATGAAGAAAGTAAATCCAACGCGCCATAGTTCATTCGTGTATGTATAAGTAAGAGTAGGTATGTATGCCAAATCTACATAACTATAAACTTACCAGATATATAATTCCTATTAGGCAGTAACTGCTGTCTCTTCGTCCTGAATCCAAGTAGTCCCAACAAAAAGCAGGTGAAACCAGCGAGCACGCCGAAGTCTAAATAATAGCGCCTACCGATCTGAAATAGCAGAATGTTGCTAATTGAGAACTTTGATGTTTACATAGGAGGTTAATGAAAACACGATCATTTATCTATTTAAAAGTGTAAGAGGAGTTTATTAGCCTGAACTATGAGGGCTTACAACATTGATATACACAAAATAAGGTTTACAACGTATTTTCTATACAGGGAAGTTCATACATCAATTTGTTCTACATTACATTACATTAATTTCTAGAACTAATACTATTTCCCACAGAAACTTAGAACGGTTTTGGTTGTATTCATGTATATAAACACATACCTACGGTATTTATAGTATACCCACTTCAAAAACAAAAGAAAAACAATCAACCTATTGATTCAGCACGAAACAGATAGCACACAAAAACAAAAGATGACGATGATGTTTCAGGAGCCAAAGTTGAAAATTAAGTCCAGTTAACCATTATATATAACAGACAGCTGGGTGGGCGCTAATGCTGATTTACCAACAAGTTAACAAAGTTTAACTTAAAAGAAAAGTCCAAAACTACTTACCGCATACATCATATAGAAACTCAAGCCGGCCGTCAGTCCGCCACACATCGTCAACATGATGGCCGCTATCAGCAGGGAGGCTGTAGCTCCTGAGAGTGTCTTGAGGCTGGAGAATGATTTGTAGGTCTCTTCGGAGTACACTGATGGCGGGGAGGCTACCCTGGAATGTGTAGAAGTTTTTATAAGTAAATCTTTGATACATAAGATATGGATAAAGATGTTGTTATAAGTAAATCTATAATAGGTATGTACATAATATGATCGCTTGCTTGAATGTTGCTAATCTCAGGAGCTATGTGGAGAGAAAATTATGTCAATGTATATGGGTAATGATAAATGGGCTATCTCAGTCCATTTATCGAAAAAGCCTCCATACAGGCTACATTTTATCCGGATGCGCAAAGTTAGTTGGCACGAACTGCTGGTGGCAGCTAAGCTTATTTCGTAGATATGGTTGATGTGTTATAAATGGTTAAGTATTAGGCATTAAGGAAAAGAAAAAAGGATACTGTTTCCAATAATAACTGGTGGTTACCAAGTTACTCAATTTGAATCCTAAAAATCCGAATTATTTATTACCAACTCTAAATATATTTTTTTTGTTGCTTTACAAAAATAAAAAGAATGTCTAATGATTGACTTAAAAATACTCAAATATGAAGCGGATAGTTATTGCCGTCTTCACCCTAACATTATTTTCATTTTAACTGTTACGCGGCCTTTTTTTCATTTCACGAGACATTATTTATTTTGAAAAAATTAAGCGAGAAACATCTACCTACTAAATTATTTAATCTCTGTAAATAGTTATTTACATCAACTTTTGATAAATATTTAAGCGCCTCACAAAAACGAATAACTTACTAATTACGTCAGTATAGCAACATTTTGCAATAAAAGTTTTAAAAAGACTGTTTCTATTAGACGCTGGAAACTTATTCTATTTGCATTTTGCAAAATAGTAGTAAGTAGATGAAAACTGTGGTATTATTTTATTAATGAATTAAGTACTGACTTATTCAAAATAAGAAAAAACTTCTCAATGCTTATATGGCGGTTAAATATTTTTTGACAATAAAACTACTAGACCCAAGAAGTGCGAAAGGACAAATCTATGAAAAAAAAAACGTAGAAAAAAAACATTTGACACGTGCAAAACAGCTGTCGGTTAGCGTCGATAAGCATTCGATTTTACTATCTCGAAATGTATACCTATGCAAAGTTTATCTAAAGAATTACGATGTCTTACAGCGATTTAAGTATTTTTTATCCAACTGCGTAAAACAGATGCCTCAAAGAGCAGGTGACCGGGCGAAACAAGTAGTAAACCATTTTGTTGTAAACACGACGTTTTAATATTAAAACAATGTCCTTCACTCGTTTGGGGTCTAGGTACTCTTATTCAAGGAAAAACGAAGTTTCGAAAGAAATTTCGCGAACGCCTACCACGGTTCCATTTAGTTTCGAAATTTCGTACAAACGAAGATTGTTTGAAGCTTAGATTATCTAAACCGACTCCAGTAAACTCAAATACACATGGCTTATCAAGTGGTTTTCACCAATATATAGAACGATCAATGAGAAAAGGCACCTTTTTCAACTCACTTTGTCTGTAAAAGTATAAGTAACTATGTATAACTTACCTAGGTATAATAACAGCAGTATTCTTATCCTTTCTCTGGCTCTCCCTTCTCCTTTCATAATCCCTTCTCTCTCTACTCATCTCCCTCTCCAAGTCAAAACTCCTGTCTCTACTCTTATCTCTAAAACTCGTCACGAAAACATCATGTCTGTCAAACGCTGGTATATTTGGCAATTTCTCCGGTAATCCATAGTTCAATTTCTGCTGCGCTTTAGGTGAAATTGGCGAAGTCGGAGCACTAGTTCTAGAAGTCAAATTCGCACAAGACTTTGACGGAGTAACTCCTTGAGTCGGAGTACTGGAAACAAACTTTCTTGGCGTTTCCGAATATTTGTTGTCTATAGATTTATTTGGTGTTATTCTGACTGAGGGCTGGCTTCCATAACTTTTCAATTTCCTCGGCGTTGAAAGAAGCTCATGTAACTTTTGAGTTGCTATTAAATTCTTTTTAGACATTACAGGAGATGTAAAAGTTACGTTACATTTCCTAGGCTCATCATCTTCAGTAGGTATTATCGCGTATCTTAACGTTCTTCCGTTGACAGTCTTCACAATTTCTGTCGGTATTTCTTTCAGTTCGTTTTCATCAGGACCGTCAACGTTATACTCTTCAATCTCATCAGGTTTTGCTTGTACTATTCTCTTTTTTGTCGGTGAGTAATCTACTATATCGTCAAAGTCTTGTATGACTTCGTATCTATGTTTTGTTCGACTATCTTCTAAACCATCGTCGCTGTCTGCTTGTCTTTCAAACCTGGATCGTCGTTGTTGCTTCAATTGTGCCATTTCTAAATCCTCACTTCTCGTTCTACATCTAACGGACCTCGTAGGCTTATAAACTAAAGAAGATTGTCTCTGAAAACTCCTGTTCTGGAATTTAGGAGGTTTCGGCGGCAATTCAGGAGGCTCCTCTCTGTACCTTGGAGCCCCTGCCGGTGACATACGTAAAGGATTATCAGATATATCTGTCCTCATTATTCTGTTGCCTATTTCGATCTTTCTAGGCGAGTTCCCGCCTAAAGGTGACATCCGTTGTCTCTCTGGTGACACAATCTTCGTCATGCATGTTTTCTGTGCGAATACAACTTCGCTTTGTGAGCAAAATGCTGGATTTGAATAGTATTTGTACACGATTTTTGGTGAATCCATTGTTTTAAGCGTAATAATTCCCCTTTAGTGCATGAATCCTGTTTTATAAGAAGGGTGGGCTGTAAGCGTAACCGTTCTCGTTCACTGCGTTCTTGGACTTGCACACTAAGTTAGGCTTAAGTTAAGTTTTCTTATCGAATCAAATTCACTTATTTAAATTACTTTCACTTAAAGTTATTTTAAATATTAATTGTAAAATATTTAGCAAAGTTACAAAGTGTTTTCCATCCAATTTTTAAACCATTCAACCTGGTATTTTTAATTTTTCGTCACACTAAAACACTTCACACTTAACTAAAACTAGACTAAAATTATTGAAAATAAAATCTATTATTATCCTACAGATAACACACGTCTATACAGTTCAACGTATAACCGTCAACTGTAAAATTATTCCTTTTTCAAAAAAACACCGGGGTCGGAAACGGCGCTCGCGCACCCCTGCAAACAGGCACGCGCTATTCGAATACCAATTTCAAAAAAGATCACACATCCTATTTACTACCTTAATTCTTACATCTTAAAGTTGATAATCCCTTGGCCGTTACTATAAATTGGATACCATGACAATAGAAGATCGGATGATTGGAAATTGAATCTTATTTTTAAAGACATAGAGTGTAATATTGAATATCCAGTGGTTTCCTATAGTGGAACTGGTATTACGTTGTGCAATTATTGAATGAACTTAAAGGTCTCTGACAAGGGGTCGTTTTGTTAGGGCTCCGATGTTTTGTATAAAGTTATGTGTAATATGAAGCACCTAGGTAGGTCAGTTTTGAAATATCGTGTCTGTCTAGATCAGAAATCCATGCCTACTTAGTAAATGCTTAAAAATCGGAATAAACCTCGTCAAGAGTAATTTCTATTTTTTTGTAGACGTTATTATAAAAGAAATGAACTTGTTTAAATTCTTAAGTACTTCATTTTGTTCTGTCTATAAATGAAAAACACACAAAAATACAACTTTGATTGATTTTCTGATATTCGTAATGCTGCCAGACTCTTGGGCACGTTCCCAGACTTGAGCGATGAGCAGAAAGTTTGCACTTATTTTATGATTGATGTTAAAGAAATCCGGTCTTACAAATAATACTTTAATGCCATTTCCAACGAATCCAGAATGAAAAATATCTATTATAATTATTCTCAATATCTTTGTTACTAAAAATATTTTTCCCGCAAAAGCCAAAATTTCATTAAAACTCCGATGCATTACCTACCTCTCTGTTTACCGACTTTCTCTATAATAATAATAATAGTGATTACACAGGCAGGGGTAGCACGCGCCGAGTGTAACGGTCGACAGCAGCTGCCTGCGCGCGCGCAGCTGTGACGTGGGGTCACCAACATTTGGTGTCTCTGTGTTGTTTCAAATATTTAATGTTGAAAGTGTCTCAAAGTTTTCTGAAATAAGTTTGAAGACCTTTAACGTAGAAATGTAACATTCTGAATAAAATGGACACTGCAAAGGATTTTTGCGTGCGTTCCAAAAGCCTTGTTTTATGTTATGTTATTTATTTTAAGATTTCATTCAGAACATAATAATTACATACGCACTTACAATGCTTATCATAAATTAATATTGCCGCGAATTAAGCCTCAGTAAGAAGTAATTGTGAAGATTTCAACTGATTTATTTTTCATTGAATGACCAAGTAAAACAAAAAACACACCAGCGTAAATAGGCCTATTTGCACTTCCCTATCAATTTAATTATTTTTAAAGAAAAAATAATTATTGACACCAATAATTTAACTTGTTTAATTGAACCATAGAAGTTATTTAAGTTACGTATTTGAGATTTTACTCCAGCCCAAAAAATACCAACTTCACAAAATGTTTGCATTCCCTGGCTGCGTGTGCGTCGCGCCGGTGCTCCCAAAGCCCGTATCGTATTGACATTATTGTTGATCCACGCAAAAATACATATATTTGACCTTCAATATATTATGTCATTCAGTTATAAACTTAGTAAAAGCAAGCTGATAGTCAGACAATCAGTACCAATGCAACTTCTAATTTATTATATACCTTCTAAGTCCCTACATCTTGGATGTGTGTTAGAAGGGCTGTAGGTCCCGGCTGTCATTGAACATCTTTGGCAGTCGTTACGGGTAGTCAGGAGCCAGTAAGTCTAACGGCAGGTAGAAGAGTATGGAAGAAGAAAACATGCTGCGCCGACCACAAACAAAAATTGTGATAAGGGCAGGAGGATGATGATAACGATGAGTCATAAACTTTAGCTGTTTAAAAGCTAGAATAGAGCCTGACAACCTATACCAATTCAACTTTTCTAAGTTTGTATGTACTTTCTAAGAATATCTTGGACACCAATGACTGTGTTTTGGAGGTCACGTTAAACTGTAGGTGCCGGCTGTCATTGAACATCCTTGGCAGTCATTGAAGCCTGTAAGTCTGTCAGCCAATCTTACCAAGGAGGACAGCCCGGGTAACTGGGATGCGGGGGTCAGATGGGCAGTTGTTCCATGTAAACACTGGTACTCGAAACGGCTGCATCAGGTTAGACTGGGAGCCGATCTAATTTCTATGCATGTAAAATGTTGTATTACCCATTTCAATATACGTTTTAGACATTGCAAAAAGAAACATGAAACCTTGCAGTCCTGAAAAGGACTTTGTCAATAATAATTTAGATCTTAATCAACTCTAGCCTAGGTACCTAAATTTCTTCTATCCTACGCATCTTTTTTCATCGTCTTCTTTGGTAGTAATATAGGATTTATCGCTGGCAACACTCCTCCTTGCGAAATGGTAACACCAGACAACATTTTGTTCAATTCTTCATCGTTTCTTATAGCGAACAGTATATGTCTTGGGATAACTCTGCTCTTCTTATTATCAGTAGCCGCTTCTGCAGCCAACTCGAGTATTTCAGCTGCTAAATATTCTAGTGCTGCCGCCAAGTAGATTGGTGCCCCGCTCCCAATCCTCGGTGCATAGTTGCCATTTCTTAAAATCTTGTGGATTCTTCCAACTGGGAACTGTAGTCCAGCCCTCGACGACCTTGATTTGTTCTTCTTCATTCCGATTTTAGACATTTTTTGTGGTAGGCACAGTAAAGGACAAAGAAGATTGCTTAGCTACTAAGCAGTAGGTATAACGTGTCGCGTAACAAGTTGGTGTGTTTAAGATGTTGAGACGGTCTTAAGTGGAATTGGTGCTAGGCCCAAGTAGTGGGAGGGCGGGTGATGTCTAAGATTGCTGACAGCAAATGACTAAGCGAATGATATTGGGAGTATGTGTCGTTATTTGAATAGGAGGTAGATTGTTTTTTTTTGTATTGTCTATGTTTTTGTTGTACCGTCATTTAAATTAAATTTTGTCCTGGTATTTTTCCATAGGTTTGGAAGATTTTGTTTGCCTTGAAACATCAAATTCAAAATTACTACGGTAACTGTAAGATGTCGAAACCGTTTTTTGCATGAAAAGGTATTCGTTGTGGTGTCCTTCCCTCACAATTCAGTATCTGATGATGGAAATCCAGAGAAGTCGGGGAATAAACAATTATAGGTACATATTAGGTAAAAGATGGTCATCATACACATCCAGTCTAAACAAGGGGTATTGGGTTGCCCGGGTAACTGGGTTGAGGAGGTCAGATAGGCAGTCGCTTCTTGTAAAGCACTGGTACTCAGCTGAATCCGGTTAGACTGGAAGCCGACCCCAACATAGTTCTTTGGGAAAAAGCCTCGGAGGATGATGATCAGGTAAAAGATGACATGCGGTGTAGGTATGTCTGATAACAGTAAAAAACATCAGGTTTTCGAGGTATTCAACGGTACCTATATGCATATTACAGGCCCCCTACTGATCTGACTAATTTTGTTATGACGAACTTAGGCTTAACTTGCTACTTCTAAAGTAGGTACATGATTCTCAAAATCGGTCCAGTAGAACCAAATATTTTATATACTAGCTGCTTTCTCGCAGTTCCACCCACCTCCTGAAGTAACTCCTCACCGTACCCGGATAAAATTTAACCTACATTACTTGGGTAGCATATACATACAAGAAGTAAAAGAATTTTTCAAATCGGTTCTGTAGTTCGTAGTTTCGGAGACATAAAAAACAAACAAAAATCCGTGATCAAGCATCAAATCAAAACTTTTTTTGCATAAAACATGGTAGGTAGGACAAGATGTTCAATTAAATATGTGTACTTACAGCATGTTTTGTCGAGGCATACGGCGCGCAATCATATTAAATGATGAATTAAACAATACTATACACACTATAATCAAATTAGTTATTAAATAATTAAAAGAAAATGGCAATGCAGCCAGCCTTTTGAATACACTGCCGTGTGACAGCGATGATAATCATTTTTCGACGCCCTTTATTAGTTTTAAGTTTTCTTTTTGTTATGAAAAGTTTATTTTAAAATATAATGTACAGATTTTGAAGTATATAAAAGATTTATATGTATAAGAAAATTAAATCTCAAATTAATGAGACATTACAAACAATGAAAACAAAGCAACTATCACAATTAATAACTACTAGCTTGTGCCAGCGGTTTCACCCGTATCCCATGGGAACTTGTAGGTATACGAACCCAGATAAAAAGGCTACAACGTTCCTCGATAATTGAGCTATGTAATACCGAAATATTTTTTCAAATCGGACCAGTATTTCCTGATATAAGCACGTTCAAGCAAACAAAAAAACTCTTTCTCAATGAGGTAATTATAGAGGGGAGGTAGCTTAGACCCGGGAGAAGGACATAGGATAGTTTTTGTCACCATCCAGGACGCGAGTGAAACCGTGGGCAAAACTAGGTAAACGCAGTCTTGGTGGCTTATTGTGTAATGAACCAACCTCATCGGTAAGTATGTGGGTGCCCGATTCCAGGTCAAGCAAGTACCTACCAATGCAATTTTTTACAAGTTCATATGTACCTTTGAAAGTACATCATGGACTGATTAAAGGTCAAGGAAAACATCTCGAGGAAACCTGGACTATAAAGTCTGAAATCACCAACCCGCATTGAGTAAGTGTGGTGACTAACGCCCAATCCTTCTCTGTGTGAGAGGAATTCTATGTCCAGCTGTGGGACGATAAAAAGGATTGTAATGAATTATCGTAAGTGTAATCTGAACTTTCCCAGTATAGTAGCCATAATAACTACCAGCCAGCACAGCACCAAAGATAATAAGCCTTTAACGGAAAAAATATAGTTTAAAAAACAAAAAAACACGCCAGCCATATAATAATATTGTCATCAGAACTCTGAGCGTGTGCAAAATTTCATCCTAATCAAAGACCGAGAAGTGGGTCAAATTAAGATTCATATACCTATATTCTTACTTTCTTGTAGGTACATAGTTACAAGTGAAGCTAAATATAAGCGTGTTAAAAAAATAATAGTTAGGTACATGGTTTGTTATGTGTATTTCATTACCTTGCCAGTAATTATTCGAGCCGTGTTCACTGCGACATGTTTCAACAACCGTAGGTCACCGATAACATAAACGTCTGTTTTTCATAAAACAACTGTGTGCTTCGAAAATTAAACTTAAAAATTCATAGTAAACAGATGTTTAAAGAAAACTGACGGTTTGTCTAGGGACCTTAATGTGCTCATGATCGAGCAACCAAGTTACCATGTATCATGGCAATTTATCATCACCATGGTTAGACTGTGTTTCGGATGGCACGTTAAACTGTAGGTCCCGGCTGTCATTGAACATCCTTGGCAGTCGTTACGGGTAGTCAGAAGCCAGTAAGTCTGACACCAGTCTAACTAAGGGGTATCGGGTTGCCCGGGTAACTGGGTTGAGGAGGTCAGATAGGCAGTCGCTTCTTGTAAAAGCACTGGTACTCAGCTGAATCCGGTTAGACTGGAAGCCGACCCCAACATGATTGGGAAAAGGCTCGGAGGATGATGATGGTTAGACTGGAAGCCGACTCAACAATTAAGTCAAGCCACCCAAATATTGTACGTTTAGACATCCACCGTAAGAAACAGAACATTTGCAGCCCTGAAAAGGGCTTTGTCAATCTTTCCTAAAACTAACCTAAAACTAAATTTCACTTGTAACTTCAACTGCAACTGGTTTGTACAGTATTGTATTTTTTTCCTTGGAATAAGTCTAACCTAAATCTACTTAAAACTAAACTAAAACTAGGCTTCAACTGCAACTGGTTTGTACAGTATTGTATTTTTTTCCTTGAAATTAAACCTAACCTAACCTAGAAAAGACGACACAAAACGGCACAAAACACCGAAAAATGAGACGAATAAAACTTCAAGCTCGCTCGCCACGGACTCTTCTAGCCAACTGGATATCTTTCGGCATGATGGTGACCCGCTTGGCGTGAATCGCACACAAATTCGTGTCCTCAAACAAGCCTACTAGGTACGCTTCGCTAGCTTCCTGTAACGCCATGACCGCAGAGCTCTGGAACCGTAGATCCGTCTTGAAGTCTTGAGCTATCTCTCGAACAAGACGTTGAAACGGCAGCTTTCTGATGAGAAGTTCCGTACTCTTCTGGTATCTTCGGATTTCTCGCAAAGCTACAGTCCCAGGCCTGTATCTATGAGGTTTCTTCACTCCGCCGGTTGCTGGTGCACTTTTTCTTGCCGCTTTTGTGGCTAACTGCTTCCTTGGGGCTTTCCCCCCGGTGGACTTTCGAGCTGTCTGTTTCGTTCGTGCCATTTTTAGGAGTCAAACACTTAATGAACACTGAGGCTAATGCGATGTGTTCACGCCTTTTATACTCTGGTCGCCGCGTTATCGGTCAACTTGAGGGTATTCTGCAAAAGATTTTATTCGGTTTTGTGTTAAGATTACCTTCGTTTTTTTTATTTTTTCGCTGTGGAATTTTCCGTTGTTTGTTAGAATTATGAAGTTTGTTCTATAGTTAGTTATGTACCTATATACATCCACAATACTTAGCATGCCTTTCTTGAGTTAGTTTTAATGGTGCATGGAAAATTAAAAATCAAGATTATACTAATAGCTGGTTGTCTGTCTACATTACCTTTAGTAAACTTAATTATAAAATATCGAGGAATTACTGTAACATAAAGTAATATGTTAGAAGCAGAATAATATATAATTTTTATTTTTATTTTAATACTAGACTTACGTCTTTACCACGTTTGTAAATAATTTAGTTTTTAAATAGTGTTTAGTTCTTTGGATAAGTACTGTAAAGATAGAGAAAGGTGTTTTTTTTGAAATAAATAAAATTATAAAGAGGTATGTAAGTTTGTATGTAGGGCTAATCTTTAGAACCGCTGCTCGGATTTCCAAAATTCTTTAACTGATAGATAGCTACAATGTTCCTGGATGCCATAGGCTATATTTTATCCCGGTACGGGCAGTAATTTCCACGGGACGCGGGTGAAACCGCGGGAAAACGGCCAGCGTTCTAATATTTTTGGGGTTGATACTTAATAGAAATTTTAAATTCACTGCTTGAAAATTATCATTAAAAGTATTAAAAGATGTTGAAATGTAGCTATAATTTTCTTTATCCACCGTTAAAACCGGCCAAGTACTTACAAGTACTATCCATGAAAAAATAATGTTTTTTGTATGGGAGCCAACTAATACATTTATTTACTTCTGGTTTTCAGAATATTATTTTTATTTCAATTTATTTCACATTAGGTGGTACGTGTACCTATTAATATTGTAGGTGTTAATTTGATCATTTAAAATAAATAAATATGGTACCATTTGGTAAGGCTTAAAAAATTGTATCATAACAATATTCAATACCTAAGTTTTCAGAACCTATTTGTTTTCATAGCGGCAAAAGAAATACAAAATCTGGACTTAGATAGTCCAGATTTTGCTAACACAGTTTGGTCAGGTAGTCTGGTAATAATATAAGTACATAGGTATATCACTAAACTTGGACTGTTTTATAACCATATTCCTAGTGTTTTAGTACTAAAGAATCGCCTTCGTACCTATAACTATGTTACGGTATATCCCTGGGGATATAACTGTAGGTAATATAGTTTTATATAAGGTGTACCTAACCTAAGTATATAATGTGATTTACCAACGAAAAAAAAAAATGTTTACATTGTCAGCGTAACAAAAAAAATAAAACTGACTTCCAAAAACACTAAAAAGCAATAATTTGTGTTTTTGGGTGCACTTTATTTTTTTGTAAAAAGTTTGTTATTTTTAGCTTTTCAGTGATAAGAATAGTTGTCACTATCCGCATAACTGGAAAGTGCTCATCAGTACGAATAATACAAGCCCAAACACGATTAAATATTAAATAGGTACATATTAATTCGGTTGTCGAGTTCCCTCGACCTTCTCTGGTCTCCATCATCAGGTCAGTTCCAAACCTTCACTGTTGCAAAGGTCTCGTCAATAGGAATAATATAAGCCCAAACACGAAAAAGTTTACATATTCAGTTGTCGAGTTCCCTCGACCTTCACTGGTATCCATCATCAGGTCAGCTCAAAACCTTCACTGTTGAATAGTGCATCAGGCAAACTCCTGAGTGTCAAGTTTTCACCCTAGGTATTCCTACAATTTTCGAAAGATGCCCTCGATTTCTCAGGGTTTCCATCATCAGATCCTGACCTAATAATGGGACCACCTCGGAAGTATACGCTATCAAACAAAAAAAGAATCATCAAAATCGATTAATAAATGGCTGAGTAATCGCGTAACAAACATACAAAAAAAAATACGGTCGAATTGAGAAGAAGTCGGTTAAAAATAGATGTGGTGGGTGGTAACTGATTTTTCCTGAAGTCTAATACCAGTCTAAGTAGTTACCAAGGGGCTTGCCTAGGTAATTGGATTGCCTAGGTAACTGGATTGAGAACATCAGATAGGCAGTCTATGGCAGCATAGAGTAAAGTGATATAATACTAAAAGTCGCTGCTTGTAAAACACTGGTACTCAGCTACATGCTGTTAGACTGGAAGCGGAAGCCGACCCCAACATACTGGGGAAAAGGCTAGTCTAGGCTAGGCTGATGATGATGATGATAAATTGAGAGTTTCACGTTTTAGACATCCATAAAGAAACAAAAAAATTGCGGCCCTGAAAAGGGCCTTGTCAAAATTGAAATATCCCTAACCTAAGCGCAAATTCCGATCATTCGCAAAATTAACCAATTTAACCTCCGAAACCGTAAAGAGTCCTTCCTTGTCTCTTCAAAGCATAGACAACGTCCATAGCTGTCACAGTCTTTCTTTTCGCGTGCTCGGTGTAGGTCACGGCATCTCGGATGACATTTTCTAGGAAAACCTTTAAAACACCACGAGTTTCTTCGTAAATTAATCCGGATATTCTTTTAACGCCTCCCCTTCTGGCCAATCTTCTGATGGCTGGCTTCGTGATACCCTGGATGTTGTCTCGAAGAACTTTCCTGTGACGTTTGGCACCCCCTTTTCCTAAACCTTTCCCGCCTTTTCCGCGACCTGTCATGTTGACGTTTGACTTTTTTTTAAAGACGTGTATGCAACGATGGTATAATGAGGAATGCGATGTGAGGTCGTGTGCGAAGAGTATTTATACCATCGGCTCGCGAAAAAGTTAGTTTAATGAGGGTGTCTTAAAAAATCTTGAATGCTTAACTTTTTTTTAGGATACCCTTCACATTCCATTTAATTAAAGTCTTAGGTAAACTGTCTGATATTCCTAAATACTTACATTAAGTAAGTAATGAATACTTACGTATAGGGGCTTCTTATAAATCTATTTCTTTGTAGTTGTTTAGCTAAGCAAAGGGCTATTTAACCGAATTGCATTTTGACTAACAGCCAGTTTCTTCATCAAAAGTCAAAGTAATGTCTAAAGTTAAGTAACGGTCAAATTCAATTTTTCTATTAGTTTTGCTGTCACTTTAGCCTTGAAAAAACAAAGTTGACCGTTTCTTTTACTTTAGACATTACTTTAACTTTAACTTTTGATGAAGAAACTGGCCGTAAGTATACCAAAATTTTTGTAACTTAGCAGTAATGAGGTAATTTTTGTGCCATTTATTGCTTTTTCCTGCGTTTTGAAATTTCTCCCGACCTAACTTCTAACCCAGTGGTTCTTAACCTTTTTGACATGAGGGACCACTTTAACTAAATTTTGTCTTGCCGGGGACCACCTCATCGGTTTACCTAAATTAGCACTCATTTCTTCATTATTTATAAAAAAAACTCAATTTTTGGGTCAGTTCTACTCAAAGCTAAATGCATGTCGGCAGTTGTGTAGGCAAGCAAATGCAAAAAAAGAAGCTTGCCTATGTAGTTTCGAAATGCGCGAGCGAAGCGAGCGCGAAATTTTTATCGGACTTAATATTTGGTATATTACGTAAAATGTAGCCCAAACGTACTTAACTTTTTGTTTGTTGACAAATGCAAAAATAAGGGCATATAGTTTCTGAAAACGCGAGCGAAGCGAGCGCGAAATTTTTATCGGACTTAAAACAAAAATTTAGCCCAAACGTACTTAACGTTTTGTTTGTTGACAAATGCAAAAATAAGGGCCATAATATAGTTTCTGAACACGCGAGCGAAGCGAGCGCGAAATTTTATCGGACTTAAACCAAATATTACGTAAATGTAGCCCAAACGTACTTAACTTTTTGTTTGTTGACAAATGCCAAAATCAGGGCATATAGTTTCTGAATACGCGAGCGAAGCGAGTGCGAAATTTTTATCGGATTTAAACCAAATATTACGTAAAATTTAGCCCAAACGTACTTAACTTTTTGTTTGTTGACAAATGCAAAAATAAGGGCATACAGTTTCTGAATACGCGAGCGAAGCGAGCGCGAAATTTCAATTATTTTTTAAGACTCAAAACCAAAATTACGTAAAATGTAGCCCAAACATACATTTTCATGAATGGGGGGACTAGGTACGACACACCCGATATACGTCCATGCGAAAACCCCCGCTCGCAATTATAAGTCGTCAAAAATTAAGTAAGATAACGTATAGTAACGTCGTGCAGCTAAGCTTCGCGGACCACTTGGAATGCCTCCAGGGACCACCAGTGGTCCGCGGACCACCGGTTAAGAACCACTGTTCTAACCAATGATAAAATGTACCTTTAATAATAAAGAGGAACCTTTTTTTTTGTTTGGCTCCAAAACTGAACCTGAACCGATTTGAAAAATTCTTTCACTGTTGCAAAGCTACACTCTTCCCGAGTAACATAGGCTATATTTTATCCCAAGTAGTTCACCTGGGACGCGGGTGACATTGTAATCAGCTAGCAATACCTACATAAGTAAGCTACGTAGACTCAACGAAAATCAATTATCAGGGCAAAAGCACCTGTCATCATCATCATCATCATCATCATCCTCCTGACCTTATCCCATTATTACTTTTCACCTGTGGCTATATATAAAAAAAAAACATTTATTCAAACTTGGCTGCAAGACAGCACTTTTTGAACGTCAATAATTTACATAAGACAGCACAGCCCCCAAAACGCCCACCCTTCAGCACTTCCTGTGTTTTTGCTGGGAAGAAAAAGTTAGGTTAAGCTACTTGTAAAAATTGATAAAAAGAAAGATAGTTCCAGGCTAACAATAATGTTAGGCACTTGTGAGACAACGTCAGATAGAGAAGTTTAGAAGAAGACAGTGTAGTGCAGAGCCGTAACCAAATAAAATTACCTAAGATAGCTGCAAAATGATGATGATGATGATGATAGAAATAGGACGCGTAGAGTGTGAGGAAAATTTTCGTTGTCTAATTTTATTGCGGTCACTTCATATTCCATAAAGTCAAATGTAGATATTTGAAATATTTATCAAGTTTGGTTTGTTAACTCTCGTTTGCTCTGTTCAAATATTATATTTTTGTCTGGTTTTATATTGTCCTAGTTAATTATAGTTGTTCACCGATATAAATTATATTTATATCATATAATGCATTTAGTGTTAGCTTGTAAGTATGTAATTGTTGCACTTATTTAATTGTTCATCATTGTTATTGTAATGGTGTAGGTAAACAATTGTTGGCTAACCTAAATAAATAAATAAATTAAAATAAAATAAAACTTGTTATCATAAGCAATCATCTACAATATACCAAAGTTAACTCATAACCGCAAAACAAGTATAAACTTGTTGAATAGCATTATCATGCACGCTCGTTAGTGATTCACGACTATTCGCAAAGCTCGACCACCCACTACTTGAGCCCAGCTCAAACCCACTTAAGCGGTACAAAACTAGTGGCCCCGTACAACTTAAGAAATCTGGACTTACAAAACAACATTATAACACGACAAAATGGCACCAGTAAAAGGACCGAAAAAACTCCTAAAATCAATGGAGAAACCCATCGACAAACCAATTTCAAAATCAAAGAAGATGAAGAAGAAGAATTACCAGAGTTTCTCCATATATCTCTACAAGCTACTACGGGCCGTCGCGAAAGAAAACTTAGGAATATCAAGGAAGTCTATGCTGATTATGAATAATTTTGTCAATGACATGCTGGAGAAGATTGCTGAAGAAGCAGGAAGATTGGTGGCTCACAGTAAGAAGACCACTATGAGTAGCAGAGAGATTCAGGCAGCAGTCAAGTTAATAATCCCTGGAGAATTATCAACTCACGCGAATATTGAAGCAATGAAAGCCATCAGTATGTACCATAAGAGCCACGAAAGGGATGCCGCGGCGAAAATTTAAGATTTAGGGACGATTTAAGATAGATTTTAAGGTTTTAGGGACTAATAAGTGTTAGAATTGTAATGATAGGATGTATAATAATGTTGATTATGAATAAATAAATGATTTTGAAATTTTTGTTTTGTTGTTTTATTTCAATTATAATATAAATGTTACTTTAAAGCAATTCTGGGTTCGATTCCCAGAACCAACCAACCTACAATAATTTCTTAGGGCTGCTAGGTACCCGTTAGGGAATAATTTGTTGTCTGTTTTTGTTTGTCTGTCTTTTGTTTTGACGTTCGAAAACTGCTGATTTTCAGCCTACTTTGAATAAATGACTTTTGATTTTGATTTTTCTTTTCATATTGCGTAGGTAGGTCAAATATGCCATTAGTTATCTACAATATCTACTATATGGCTTCGATACCTGTCACGATATCATTCCCCTTGATCCTTTATCACATTTTATTTGTAAAGGTGTCTACACACCAAAGCCGCTGATGCCGGCGGCACAGCCCGGCGGCCCAACCCGCCGGCCGTATTTTGTACAATCATGCCGCCGGCTTTCATAGAGTATTTGACAATTACTAGAACACCACATGCCGCGGCTGTCGTGCCGCCGGGCTGTGCCGCCGGGTCAGCGGCTTTGGTGTGTAGACCCCTTAACACACATCATGAATCTCATCATAAATGTCATGTTTTGTATGTACTATCTTGGACAGCAATGACTGTGTTTCGGATGGCACGTTAAACTGTAGGTCCCGGCTGTCATTGAACATCCTTGGTAGTCGTTACGGGTAGTCAGAAGCCAGTAAGTCTGACACCAGTCTAACCAAGGGATATTGGGTTGCCCGGGTAACTGGGTTGAGGGGGTCAGATAGGGCAGTCGCTTCTTGTAAAGCACTGGTACTCAGCTACATCTTGTTAGACTGGAAGCCGACCCCAACATAGTTGGCTCGAAGGATGACGTTTGACTTTCTACCTTAATGGGCTGACGAAGTCCTGCCCCCCATTGGCTCTACCAAATAAAACAATTTTACGGTTTTCATTTAAAAGTATTTATTTACATTTATTTAAAAAATCTTGTATTATACATATTCAACTTAGGTAAGTAAATACACATTTATTATTGCAAACTAGAAAGCAGCACCTACCTACTTACGTATAAATATTACATTTACTTATTGCTTTTTGTAAGTTACACACCGTCATAAATTAATCTAACCTAGGTACTTATGAATAATATAATGATACCTAAAGATTTTGTTGTCAGTAAGTCTGACACCAGTCTGAATCCGGTTAGACTGAAAGCCGACCCCAACATAGTAGGGAAAAGGCTCGAAGGATGATTAGCCATTTATGGAGGAAATCTATACTTTTTTCCAATACACTATCCCCGAGTAACATCCCTACTTCCCTACTAATATTATTTAATGCAAAAGTAACTCTGTCTGTCTGTCTGTTACGCTTTCACGTCTAAAAACCACTGAACTGATTTTAATAAAATTTGGAACAAAGATAGAGTTGACCTTGAGAAAGAACATAGGATAGTTTTCATCCCGGACTTTTGAAGAATTGTCTTGGAAACGCGATATAACCGAAAACTACGCGGGCGGACCTAGTAGGCTATATTTTATCTAGCTACAAAAAGAAACCGCTGGTCAATAAACTCCCAAATTATTCAGCAAATGAGTCAATATGATCTGATGAACATCTCTGAAGACAGTCCTGACATTATCAGTGTCTGTTGCCGTCGTGAAGTGGAAGTAGCACTCTCTAGCGCGACGAGCTTCGGCGACCACGAACCGTTCTGCTGACGCGTCTAAGCGATGGCGTTCGCGTTTCTTTGTTATAAGTTCCTGGAAATTAGAGGTGAATTGGGTTATTTATGTATGTATTTTGAGAAGACTTTATGATTGAAAACTCAGCTTAAAGAAAAACGGATAAAAATACTAAGCGGCTGTCATGGTATGGGCATGTGATGCGGAGGAATGAGAGTCATGTTGTGAGGAAGGTGATGAGTATGAACGTGGACGGATATAGTGGAAGAGGGAGAACAAAGAAACGATGGATGGATCGTGTGAAAGTAGATATGGTAAGAAAGAATGTTACTTGTGAGATGACGGCAGATAGAAGAGTATGGAAGAAATAAACATGCTGCGCCGACCCCAAATAAAGTTGGGATAAGGGCAGGAGGAAGATGACTAAGAATCGCAGTAGTTTATTTGTTTAATATGTATTATTTGTGTAAAAATCAAAATTGTTTTTAATTGTCTACTCAAATGAAAACAGCTTTCAACGACGAAATGAACAGCAAAGGAAGACAGCTAGGCAGTCACTGCATATCAAAACACTGATACTCAACTGCATCCACTTAAGGGGACCAGTTTTGTTCCACCCTTTCTTACCCCAAATAAAGGGTACAAATATGATTAGTATTGCCATCTAAAACAAATACATACCACAAACAGACTCCTAATAAACATCTTGGTTCGCGTATACTCGTCTCCCTGCGCGCTAAACCGCTCGTACTCGGGGAAGTAGGGCGCGATGCTGCGGCCCTGAGATATCTTGTGTTCTAGTATATCTTGCTTGTTTAGGAACAGGATTAGACCGGCTTCTAGGAGGAACCTGGGTAAAGGAGTACCTAAATTAATGTTGACCAAGGCGGTTTTTCTTGTTAAGGTCAGCCAACTGCCCAGGACTTATTATAGTGCACAAGCAGATGTAACTGGGAGGTTCAATCGGCTCTAAATTAAAGTCAGCCACGAGTATCGCGTATAGGGTCTCAATCACGTTACCTACTGCGTTGATGTGACGTTATTTTTCCATGCCCACCTAAGTCTTTTCAACATTACAAAAGGAACAAAGAAGAGGAAACCAATTATAACAAAAACAGCAAAAATTATAAGTTTAATTTTAACTAGATGCATGCTGTTATAAATGAATTTACTAACTTATTATTGAATAATTTACGACATTAAGTAATGTAAGGATGATCTTCGACCACAAATATTGCTATTACTATGGCTTGTGTTTAAACACCACCCAAAAAAGTACCTATTTTACTACCAAAAAAATTCTAAACGGTTACCAAAATGGATAAATGGTCACCAAATAACGTTTCCAAAAATATTATTAGGTAAAACCATTTTTTCGTATTATTGACTACTAAAAAAATATATGGACGCCTTTAAAATACACTTTAGACCAAATATTATATATTGTCACTACTTAGATGTTACCAATTATGTATTACCATGACTCCTAATTTGGTAATTTTTGTTAGACTAAAAAAGCTAACGATCGCTAGAATATTTCCCAAATACCAATTAATATACTGGGGTTCCCAAACGTACGTCGCTTATTTATTGTTATATGAATTTGTGTGTAACTCAGTAGTAAAATGTAAGCACGCAACATGCAGCAAGCATGGCTTCTGTCACGGCTCCGGCGCTGCGGGGCTCCGGCGGTCCCATGCGAGCTTATCGTCGCAGATGGTTTTCACGCTCACCACCGCAGCTTCGGCTTGCGCCTCAGCCGCGGCGGCGAGCGCTGAAACTGCCTGCGCCTCAGCTCGCAGGCCGCCTCGCCCCTCCGCGCCTACGCGGTTTTGAATTGCACTCTAGGGGTAGGGAATAATAAATATAAATCAACTCCAAAAATAATAAAGTCAATTTATTTTTTTTGGAGTTGTTTATTTTATTTGGTGCCTCAGCTTAGAGTCTTAAAAATATTTTTGGTGATCGCCTAAATTATACCCTATTACTATTAAATTAAAGTAATTATCTATAATCTAATGGAATGTTTTTGGTTTTTCAGTCTTACCTACTCTGCCAAACATCTTGAAACAGATCCAAAGCTTCTTGGAGTCGGTTCTGCGAGCCATCTTCCCTGAGGGTCTGATCGAAGTCACTGCACGCCACAAGGAACCAGATGGCGTGGATACCCTCGAACACCTGAACAAATACCAACATTATCATGTCATCTTCATCAGCCTTTTTAGGTCCCTTCTCACAATGAGAAGGTATGTGCATTATAAGTCCAGGTTTCCTCAAAATATCCATGATTTTTGTAAACGCTATCATTTTTAAGATTGCTTTAAGTCTTTTAAAAGTAAGGTAGAAAAAAAATACTTTGACCTAGAGATATTGAAATTTTTTACAAGTTTTTATTTACTTTCTATGTCTTTTCGTCTACCTACTGTATTTTATATAACTTTCTAAAAGTAGTAAAAAATACTCTATTAACTTAATAAGTTAGTTGAGCATATTTCTACCACACAATTTGAATATTTCAAGTCAATATTTAGGCACTTTGAATTCATGAAAGTTTCAGAATTCTTTATTTCTCATACCTGTATCCATTTTTTCCGTTCTCCCCTCTGTCCTCCAACGTCAAACATCCAAAATTCTTGTGTACCTCCGTGCATTGATTTTGGGACCTAAAAAAGTAAAAATTACCTACTTAGTTTTCAACGTAGCGTAGGTAGTTTATCAACTGTCGAGATATTTTATGTCAATAGCTCAATTAGGTAGATAATTGGAAATTCTAATGAAGGAAAAGGGTTACAATTTTGTGTTCTTTTAACTTATCTTCATATCATTTTCAATTTAATAAAAATAATTTTCATTTTTTGCTTACCTTAACTTTAAATTCAATTTTCTGTATCCCAGTCGTTTTCCGTCGACATCTCAATATATCGGCATCTGATGGTATGTAATTCGGGTTTTCAATAAGATCTATTCTATCTAGAAAACTGAAAAGAGAAATTGAATACAAAAATAATGTTCAACACATATTTTCATTGCAATTGTATAATTTTAAAACAGCGCCATCTATCTTCGAAGCAAGAAATCTAAAGGTTTAGTTTTTCTTTCCCACACTAGATGGCGTTGTTATCAATACTTACTATTCAGCGCTGTCTATGAGTTGGTATTCGTTGGATCTTTTGAAGCATTCCCTGACTCCCTTATCTTGCCATAACGCTCTCACATGGTCAAAATATTCCTGAAAACAAATTCCAAAATCCATTTTACAAGACTGCAAATAGGTAAGGGTTATAGCTGATGGATCATAGTTATATACTAGTGAGACTTCTTCTGTGAGGCAAATCTGATCTTCACTTAATTACCTACAGGTAGTTTTACCAAAGGTTTTACTGTAACTGTATTTTTTGGTTTTTGAGCCGAATATAATGCAAACTAAGAAATGACAGCCCATTTTTCTATGGTTTCTTGACCACAAAATTATGTTCATCATAGCTGTTCGTTATAAATAAATTGTTTATTTTCTATTAGGTAGTAAATATGTATTTACTTAAATTGATGCAGGCTGCCAATTACGAGTGTTACGAGGGTGGTTGGCGTTCGTTGGGAGAGGCCTAAGTTCAGCAATTGACCACATTTGGCTGATATGATGATGATGCTGAAGTACTTACTTCATTATACTCCATAGGTCCATCATCGCCAAGTTTGAGTATATACTCTTTGGATACACTATTCTTTGGTTTCTGCAGCTCTATGCCAAGCACCGCCATGCTGTTCACAATGTCATGTATAGATTCGTGGATATTGTGACGAATGTGAATCGCTTTTTCTGCTCGTTCACTGAAATACACAGTGGAATTAATACCTACCTATGGAATTTCTGATCTCTTGCAATAAATTGGTCTCTGGATCTAACTAAGATATAAATATATAAAAAAAAGATCACGACGAATGGAGAATCTCCTCCTTTTTGGGAAGTCGGTTAAAAAAGGACTTATGTACCTTTACCTATTCACAACCTAGGTAATTTTATTAACTAGGTATAAAATTAATGGTAGTTTATCGACCAAGTTAAAACTAAACGCAGAAGTTTGACCACGAGTAAATGGCATAAGGAGAAGAGAGGCTGAAATCTGACTGACGTAATACATAGTTAGGAAAAGGCTAGGCAGATGATAATAATACCTGGCAGAGAATCCTTGCACGTGTAGAATTTTCATTTGTTTTATAATAGTCGTCTTCCCACTCTCTCCTGTGCCCAGCAGTAACAGCTTTATTGCCTGAAAATAATTATAATCGAAAAGTTACCTATTAATCGAAAGTAAACTTTTATGGAAATAAACCTTATGAATTATTTTTTTAAGTTTCGATTAAGTAAACTTTATGTGGCTTCGGCTTCGATTACTAACCCCTTATTTTAACTGGAAAAATATAGAAATAGGGCTTGCGGGATGGTCACCAAGCTACTTTTTACTATACCTCGTTTTATAGCCCTTTGTGTACCAGGGTATTTTTTCCATCAAATCCACTACCCCTGTCGGAAAGCAGTAGGCACAACTTCAATACACACCATATTTTAGATGGCAAATCATCAGATAATCCCGCCCGCCGAGGGTACTGCGTGAGTGTCAGACTCTTACTGACTAAAACCCACCATGTTAATTCTTAAGCCCTTCATATATCAGGGCCACGGTAACTCTTTCGAACAATCCCGCAGCCCCAATAGGCCTTGGCCCTAAGGCCCAATATATTATACACACCTGATTATAAGACTTGATCCATTGTTTGATTTCTCTGTCAATTTGCTTGGAATGCTCTTCTACCTCGTCCCTGGCTCCGATGCAAGGTATCCAGTGCATGATGCGTCATGAAATGCTACTGAAACATTGATAAGATTCTCATGGTTAACTCATGGATATAATCCACTGTATAAACTACTTTGGGTACTTATAAATAGTTCTAACCTGACCGTATTTTATAGGATTCTGATTGATTCGCGTTTTTCGTAGATAGCTGGTAACTTTTATGGATGACAATTGCAACACAAAAATAATTAAATTGTGTTTTAGACTTAACACGTCCTAGGTACCTATACCTACTCATATGTATTTATAAACATTTAACTTACTACACTACTACTTATACTTAGGACTTAAAACACGATATATTAGTTACTATAAAGGTACAGTAGACTACACATCAGTGGTAACTGTCATGCACCTTAACTCAATAGTAAAAAGTACGATTTTACTATAAAACTGTTACCACTGACCTGAAGTTGACTGTACCTTTTTCTTGACTCAACGTTCCGGCCGTATTGCAGGTGTACTGCAAAGGGAGGGTCAGTTTCAATTATTTTTAGTTATCTATCTACCTTAAAGCATTTCTCAGATGTGAACTTATCAAGGGATGAATGGATGAAGTCATGAAGATAACAGAAAATAACATGGAAATACTTTTAGTGGTATCTTCTTTATCTTGATAAAAGGCTTAAAGACATACTAATTGTATAATAATAAACGCCTTGCGTAATCCGGTAGTTTTTTCTCATCAAGGGTTTCTATTGCGCTTTTACGCCAAAACTAGTGAACTGATTTTAATGAAATTTGGTGTGCAGATAGTCTGGAGATTCTAGCTAGAGGCTGAATACTTTTTATCTAGGGGCAGGAGGTAGTGTATTCAGGGTACAACTAGTACAATATGTTTTTTCCAATATTATCTACAGTAATGTTTTAAAACATTTATTTGTAACTCTTCTTAGCAGTCGGAAAAAAGTGTCTAAAGTCTAAAATATTGCGAATTCTGGCCAATTTTAGAATAGAAAGTTGGACACTACTTCTTCCAAGTACGTAAGTACCTGGTTTTTTTATAATTGTGTAAACTTATTCAAATAATTAATTGTACCCAGGCACATTATTTCAAAGGTAAGCGGGGTCTGGAATAGTCTGGATATAATAGGTACCTAATGGCAAAATCCACAGACCCGAAAGCTCCTTCCAACCCATCACCCTGCACTATTATACAAAACAAAAATCCCTATTGTTTTTCTTTAAATTGGCTTTTTTACGTTACGTTACTTATATTAGAAATTAATAAAAATAAATCACTAACCTTCTTAAAATAATAAAAATGTCACGTCCCCGAAATCACAGTAACAAAAATGTGTTGTTATCAAACATAATCATTCTTTAGTTATCAACATTTATCTGATATTTAATGCTAATCAGAATTACAACTGATTAAATATAATTAACTAGCTTCCACCTACAGTTTCACCCGCGTCTCGAGGGAACCATTTCCAGCAGTTGGATAATAAGTAACCTTAAATATCGTTCTGATGTGTAAGATGTTAAGTGCCAAGTTTCATCAAAATCCTTTCAATAGTTATATTCAATAATGCCGGGACATTTTTCACACACGGTCGGTTAGCCCCACGGTAAGTTATTAATTAACTTGTGTTATGGGTGCTAACACAACTGATAAACTACATATAGCTACATATATACATATTTATAAATACATATTATAACACCCAGACCACGGCCAACAAGCATGCTCATCACACACAAATGTCGACCGAACCGAGAATCGAACCCGGGACCTCAGGTTCGGCAGTCCGGCAAGGTGACCATTGCGCCATCGAGGTCGTCAAAGTTATATTCAATACTCAATAACTTTATTGCATTCCATAATGTGTACAGGCTGGTGGGTAAAATTAAAAGAAACAATTATGGACCCTGTCGGGCACAGCAAAGTTAGTTTTTAGAGGAGAGGACGAAGAGAGCTTTTTAAACATAATAATATTGAATTAAATGTAGAAAATCTTATATTTAGATATTTGAGTAGGTATTATTTCTGTGTAGATTTGTTTTTTTAGTTTTTGCGTAAAAGACTAAGAAATCAAACATACATACTTACTTCAGTCTATCTACTGTAGTCCTTCTCTATGCTCAATAATTCAAAAGCGTACATGAAAAAATGTATCAAAACAAAAATTACAAAAATTCTAACTGTTACAAAAAGAGTCGCCCCCGGGTGGGCTTGAACCACCAACCTTTCGGTTAACAGCCGAACGCGCTAACCAATTGCGCCACGGAGGCTACGAGTTCCCGTGTCGAAATAGGTGTCTACTATACTAGTACTTATATATCTGTCTATTATAAGGTAAGCTGGGGTATTCTGGATCCCTATCTAAAAATTATTTTACCTAAAGACATGTCGCTAAGTATATTTTTAGAAGTGCAAGTTCATGTGCACACTCTGGGGTGCTCTCAGTCGGCCTACACTGTTGGTTGTAAAACCAATATTCTCTTCAACGCGTAATAACTTTCTGATGTATCGACACGAAAGAAGAAGAAGAACTTTCTGAAACTACTTAGGACGTAATTAAAATTGTTGTTATCGAGATAATTGAAGTGTGTTATAGGTTTCTGTTAAAGCTTTCCTTCTGGGCGAGCCGTAAGTTAGCTGTTTTAAGTAGATATATAAGTACCTAATCAAGTAGGGAAAGGTATTCCATGTTTGTGAATTCTCTTATCATTTTGAGATATGATAAGTTTCATCGTTATTTTGCTTGTGAAACACACTACAATTTATAATATCTATCCAATGTACATATAATAAGTAAAGCTGTCTGTTTGTTTAAATAAACAGTTCTCTGTGTCTGAACTTCCAAATAACTTATTTCCTATCGAATTTGAGAGAGGTTCAGAGAACTATTTAAAATCTCATGCTTTGAATTGCGACTCCTTGGCTCAAAGAGACGCGACGTGTTGTTGGAACTGCAGTTACTATTTACTTTATAGTACAAGTTTTAGCTAAAAATTAGACCAAAGTAAAGCAAGAAATCGAAGTAGTTAATATTTGAAGTGGTATTTTATCATTTATTGATTTGAAGAGCAAAACGCTCGTTAGCCAACAGCAGATAAACGAAAGATATAATTTGACATTGACAAGGCACTTGATTCTGATTGATGTCAGTAATTCTTGTTTTGATTTGGTAAACGGCTGTCAGTTTTAATATTGCCTTGCTACTTTCGAGAAATTATAACAGATATTTTGTGAAAAATGGCTACAAAAGTCGCAGTAGTAACTGGAGCAAATAAAGGCATCGGTTTCGCTATAGTCCGCGGCCTTTGCAAGAAATTTGAAGGCGTAGTTTACCTAACTTCGCGAGATATCGAACGCGGCAAAAAAGCGGTGGCCGATCTCGAAAAAGAAGGTTTAAACCCTAAATACCATCAATTAGACATCACGGATAAGAAGAGTATTGAAGCATTTAGAGATTACATTAAAGAAAAATACGATGGTATAGATATTTTAGTGAATAACGCTGCTATAGCCTTCAAAAGCACTGCTACAGAATCAGTTGCGGTTCAGGCCGAGCAAACTCTGTTCGTGAATTATTTTTCTCTGGTCTCAGCGTGTGAAACTCTGTTCCCTATCCTGAAGAATGGCGCTAGAGTGGTAAATGTGTCCAGTTCTTGCGGCCAACTAGGTTTGATACCGAGTAAAGAGTTGAGAGATCAGTTGAAAGACGAAAAGTTGACGATTCCAGAACTTTCGAAGCTAATGCAACAGTATGTAGATGCAGCGAAAGTAGGTACCCAAGCTGCCGAATGGGGAACTTCATCGTATGTGGTGTCTAAAGTTGGTGTATCAGCACTCAGTATTATTCAACAGAGAATGCTTGATAGCAGAGGTGAGTGAGATAACAAGTATCGTTAGGCTATTTTGATATAAAGCCACTTTTATTTCTTATCATATACAACAATCATATTATCACTATATAATGATGCATTATTGTTTTAAATGAAATAACTGTCTGTCTTTTGCACTTTCACACTAAATCTACTGAACCAATTTGAATTTAATTTGGTTGATGTAAAACAAAATATAGTCTAAATTCTGAGAAAGGACATAGGCTACTTTTAACAAAAGACTACTACTGCTGAAAATATTTCCCTGAGTATATGGGTGGGTCATATTTCAAGGAACAGCCAGGAGTATTCAACACACAACAAGTTTATTCTTTAGAATAATAAAATTTATCTTAATATTTTTTTTCCTCATAATTAATCAAACTTTCATGTCTTCTTCCAGATATAAAAGTAAATGCAGTACACCCTGGTTACGTTGACACGGACATGTCATCTCACAAAGGACCGCTTTCCATTGACGAGGGAGCTATTGCACCTCTTTTCCTGGCTCTCGATGCTGCAGACTCGGTCAAAGGCAAATACGTATGGTATAATAAGGACATTGTGCCTTGGGATGCTGAAAAACCTTTGCCTGTTGTTTAACTTGTTATGTACTGGAACACAAGTACGGACACAATTGATTTTCTATTCTTCTTATAATTGAGGTGTATTTTGAATGCTAGCTGTAGACCGCAACTGCAGTGACTCTCTCTTTCCAGCTATTTATCCCACATGGGGGTGGGGTCAGCTTTCCTAATTTGTCTTCTCCACTTCGCTCTATCAACGACATCGTTCTCGCATTATTATTTTCATGCAGTCACTGCAGTTATAGTCTAGATATCTAAGGGCAACTGCACATACTGCTGCCGCTTGGATCCAAAACGGTTTCATGTAAATACATACAAACCAGTAGTGCAGCTGCGGCCGATTTAATGCAGTTGCTGTATGTATGTTCGGCAGTTGGCATTCAAAATATATGTTTACTTTATATTAGCAGTTATAAGCTCAACTATGTACACATGCAAAACATGTTTCAATTTATATGTATTTTCAAGTATTACTCTCTATTATATAATTTGGTATTTAGTTGTTAAGAAGATAAAATATTGTGATAAAACAATGTGAAGTGCATATCTATCGATGTACTAAAGATTACATTTTAAATGACAATGATAAGTATTTTGTTATTAATAACTAAAGAAATTTAAATACTCCAGCATTTGAGAGATTTTTTAGCTTTTAAAAAGTTTTGTAAAAGTATTTTCCAAGTATTCTTTTTATATTGGCTTCAGCCTAAAATACACTTCCTATTTAGTCTTTTTTTTCTAAGCTCAAAAAGGTGTTATAAGATGTTCATGTAATAAATTTTGTTTTGTAAATAAAGTTTCTTTTGTCATTGCATACTCATCATCACCATCAAACTGGCCTTTTCCCAACTATGTGGGGGTCGGCTTCCAGTCTAAATAGATGCAGCTAAGTACCAGTGTTTTACAAGGAGTGACTACATACTATAGTGTTCAATAGAAACAGACATCATGCTTTGCTAAAACAATGTCAATATTAGTTTTTTCGGAGCACGTTAATGTCGGTCCTGCGCCTGATCTCTCTCCGGTGGTGTCGGATTGCCGTCCCATCGCGCTATGAGAGTGAAGGAATAGTGAGTGCACTTGTGTCTGCACAAATGCTTGTGCACTATAATATGTCCTGCGCAGTTGGCTGATCTCCTTATATGAGAATAGCCGCCGTGACCAAGATCGGCTAGGAGGACATCATCATTAGTATTTTCGAAGGATAATTAAATAAATAAAACAAACGGCTTGTTTCATTAAATACTTTAATAGACTAAACATTTGATTACTTCTTAAACTACGATAAGTTTGAAAACAATTTGATCGCTACATTTCTTACATCGACTTACATCTACGTATATTAAATTTTTGAATTTCACTTATCTACAATAATTCTAGTTTTTTTAAAGTCTGGCAACACCATTTATGATTCGGGAGACATACAAAAACATGATATAAGGTGAATTTTTATTAAATTAATCAAAGTGAATTTTTATATGAACGCATTCACAAAATCGGTTTACCGAATAGGTTGCGTTTCATACTGTGTAAAAGTATTTTTCAATAAGTCAAAATGAAGTCGAAAAAAAAACGTTTATGATATCGGTGTATTTAGGCCTCACCATACTGAAGTTAGCAGATAAGCTGTGCAGTAGATAATTATTCTAAGGCTGCACGCCCAAGTCAGATAAATCGGTGACCGATATTTTGTCGGAGAAAAATTAGAACACATATAGTTGCAACGTCTTACAAAAAGTTGATGAACAAATCCTAGTCAGATAGTCCTACAAAATATCAGCCCGATTATATCGTGCAAAGTCTGATGTGGGCAGCCTAAATAATCTACTGCGCATCCAAACAGCAGTTCAGACATGCCAAGTTATTTTGGACGCAGTTATATATGCAAGAGATGGTAACAGGCCAGATTGTATTGGTAAAATATAAAAAAAATATATACCAAACAGTTTTAATGTAACATAAAAACTCCTGTATTGAAGATTTTTAGTTTACAATAAGTATATAATTATGTTGTTCACCCAAAGAATTTTATTCCTAAAAAAATTGGTTTAAAGATTAAAACAAGAAATGTATTCGAATCATAAATAGGCGGGCACAATCCTGAGACCACATTAATTAAATAATTTAAACAAAAAACATTTTATCTTACAAACATCAACTTTCAAATGTATTATTTTTAATTTAAAAATTACGAAAATAAAGTTAGAAAATCTTTTAAACAAGATCTCTAAGAACTTTCTAGATATCTTACGACAATTTTGAAAATGAATTTCCTAATATAGGAAAGTCTAAACTACAACATAGTATTAAAAAAAAACTGATAATTATAGGACCTTTTCCGAAATTAATTAAAATTCCACAATAAAAAAATAACATCAAATTCGGCGGAACCATTAATTTTTTGGACTAGCATTGGCCTTAAAACATTTTTGCTCAGATGGTGCGAATTTCTATACCCGATCTCGCTGTTAATCGAAAGTCAATATTGAATCTTCAATCTCCGATCGCAAGTCAGTGGTATTTTTATATATTTATTCTTAAATTTAACGAGTAGACAAAGAATAGAAAGAGATAGAGCTATCAACCTCTTTATAATAAAAAAATAAACGTTTTCTAATACATTTGAAAGTTGACATTTTAAATAACATTTATATAATAGGCGTAAGTAGTTTATATTTGACGTGAATATTTACGTTATTATTATATTTTATTTGTTAAATATATTACATTGTATTTTTACTTGTGGATTTTAATCTTAGGAAAATTTTCTGTAGTTCTGGTCGATATTGGTTTTGGAAGATATTATTTTTTTTTTGGTTGAGGTCTGGTAATAGGCAGTCGCTCCTTGTAAAGCACTGGTACGCAGCTGCATCCGGTTAGACTGGAAGCCGACCCCAACATAGTTGCAAAAAGGCTAAGTAGGTTAAAATTGCAAAAAAAAATCTACATATTTTTTTTTCATATTCATTAGTTTAATCGCAATAATAATAAAGCTGTTTGAAACGTTGATATTCTCATAATCGTACTTACTAATGTTTAATCGTACTCATACTTAAAAAGTACATACAAACTTAGAAAAGATGCATTGGAACTTGCCTGACCTGGAATTCACACACTCATATTTGAGTGGTCGGTTCTTTACCCACTAGGCCACTACTACTTATTACTTACGTTTAATATATTTTGTTTTCTTTTTCTATAGTGTGCAAAATTCACCAATATCGACCAAAACCACAAACATATGTATTAGTCTAGCTACTTCATAAAATACGTTAAAAAAATAAATCAAAATTCCATACAATAATACTTGTTTGCATTTTTTTTTTCAATTTCCAAAACTTGAAAAGATACCTACAGAGGCAATTTGGCTTTTCCAAAAGTGTCAGATCAAAATTATCAGACTTCACAAAACCGAATATATTTGTAAATAAAATTAAAAAATAACACATTTATTACAATTACTCCGTCGATCTAATTAAAATATGAAAAAAAATAGGCCTCGAAACGAAAGCAAAAGTCAAATAAATATAATTCGCCCCAAATTACTTTGCAATTGTGAAGTTAGCCATTTGACTCTCTGACTTGTCATCGTGAAAAATCAGTGTGTAATGTTACTAAAATCTTTTTAGGGCCGATTTTTCAATCATCAGTTAACTTCTATCTCAGGAATAAATATGGCGGTTTGACATATCTTCTATACATCATCCTCAGAGTTTTTTTCCCAACTATGTTGGGGTCGGCCTTCAGTCTAACCGGATGTAGCTGAGTACCAGTGCTTTACAAGAAGCGACTGCCTATCTGACCTCCTCAACCCAGTTACCCGGGTAACCCAATACCCAAAGACTATAAAACCACTTGACTGCGCATACAGTGCCCCGACGCTCGCCAAAAGTTAGTGATTTTGCGCGTACTATAAGGCTACGATCAGTACGATCCTTTAGTAGCGACCTTGAACTGACCAATAGTAGCCGCGGATTATGTCGCCCCCCCCTGCCCGCAGTGGTGAGTCGTGTTCTTAGAAGAAATTGGCGAGTGCGCTCTCTAGTGGTTATTTACTTTATGCCAATACCCCTTGGTTAGACTGGTGTCAGACTTACTGGCTTCTGACTACTCGTAACGACTGCCAAGGATGTTCAATGACGGCCGGGACCTACAGTTTAACGTGCCATCCGAAACACAGTCATAATATCTTCTATACAAAAACTGTCAAAACGTCAAACATATTCTTCTGATAAAAGTCATTTTGCAATTGAAAATTCGGCCTTAAATTGAAATATTTATATAGAATGGCTAGATCGACAGATTTTGATATAATCATGTTGGACATCAAAACATATATTATCTTACGTAAGACAAAAAACACATTAAAAATAAATATTGATAATAATCGACTTCTGAATAACTATTTAGTATTTAGGAAGTACGTAAGTTTTATTTTAGTATATTGAATAATATGGATTGGTATATTAACTGCTATAGAGTATAAAAACAAATATTTCTAATTTTCAAAATAACATGACTAGCCATATTTTAGCATGTTTTTTTTAATTATTTTAATATCCGGATAAGACTCCGTTGCACCATTGAACTATAACGATAACCAAACCATAACCAGCCGTATACTTGCCGCCCATTTTTCACATCGGCGATTTGACAGCTGAAAATGGTTCGGTTATCGTTATAGTTAAATGGTGTAACTGACCTTTAGTAGTTGCATTAAAAAAAACGTAAATTATGAAAAAAAAAATTATGGAAATCTTTTGAATATGAATAATTAAGAGTACCCGATACGGGACCCTATTAAAATTACTTGTTTTCAAAGAAATATAAAAATAATAAGCAATTTAAACTCTATAGCAGTTAAAATACTATTTTTTATCTACTGCAATGTAACCATAGACAATATCAGTTTTATTCTTACAATTAAAGTTGGTGATGACATGAAATTTATACAGCCTATAGATAATTTATTATATTGTTTATTTCTAAACTACTAAAACACATAATCGTAAAAAATGGACGTACATTAATAATAATTATTACAAAAAAAATCTTAAATAATTACTGTAAAAACACAATTATATTTTTTGAGATTGTGCAGAATAAACGTGTTTTGAATAAGAATTTTTCGCAAAATTTCATCAATATTCGTTCATCATTTCTATCTCTGCTACATGGGACAGATTTCATGTCTCAATCACACAAAATGGCTGAACGAATTTGGATGAATTTCGGACCCCTAAATGTTTTTTTTTCTCAAATTCTTGTATAAACAAAATCTTGATTTTCAAAAACATATTATTCTACACAACCTCAAAAAAAAGTACACACACAAGAAAAAAATTACAAAAAAATATACTGTTTAGAAAAAAAAGGAATAAAAATAAAAAACTAAAAATAATTAAAAATAAAAGTTTAGCACCTCACACGAGTTCGCTTATATATTTAAACAATATATAATAATGAATTATATAAAAACACTTATTTGCTTAAATTATAAAACAATTCTGTTATGTTTGTATGTTGATATACACAAATGTTTTTGGAAAAAAATCTGTAGTCCATTTTTCAATAGTTAGATAACTTTTACATATACAAGCTCCATCTATACTAATATAATAAAGAGGGATATTTTTTTCATCTCAAAGAAATTAGCATTTTTTTTTACTCTGATGATGTATAAGCTTTACTAAAATAATCTTTTCAGCAGTTTTTGCGTGAAAGACTAAGAAACATACATCAGTTTATAATATTAGTAGCATAATGTGATTAAATAGTTACCTGACTATAGAAAAATCAGACCCATTTCAAAGTTCACAGACAACTTAAACATCAGTTTTTATTAAAACAACTGTTTACTATGAATTTACTTTCATGTCTAATTTCATAGTAAACGGTTGTTTTAAGATAAGCGGACGTTTATGCCGTTGGAAAATTTGTGTCTCAGTATTTTTTTATTTCAAACATTTGTGTATATGAATATTTTTTAATATTTTAAATACGATCGTTATGTAGACATAGCTGAGATAGTTAACTAACTCTGTTTATGTTAAAATCGATATTTTTAGCCGTAGTTTTCTTGTTTAATATGTATTTGTGTAATAAGTCCTATCGAAATTATTACTTTTAGTTAAGTGCCTATCCAAATGAAGCATAGTTAAAAAAAAAACTATTTCATATAACAACCAGCCATTTTCAAGAATAACCGGCGAATTTACAGAAATACGGTCATTTCACACAATAACCATAAAGCTATGTCTACACAAGATATTCAGGGTGCATTGATAAACAATTTGAGAACACACAATTTTAAACAAAATCACAGATTTGTAACCCAATTCATATGCATTCGATTATTTCTTAATTTATCATCAAATGCTTAGAAATCATTATTTTTTCACAGCTGTTGTAATGAGAAGAATTTTAATTGTAATAGCAGCCAAAGTAGATAAAAATAATTGAAAAATATAACCATTCAAACATGTTTTTTAGCTTAAAAATGAAAAAAAAAAACGCTACAAAATCAAAATTATTTTTCAATACAACAGCAGTCATTCAAAAACTTAGAACTAAATTAAATTCTATTAGTATGCCGATTCCATTAAGTTTTTAATTAAAAATAATAAATTAATCTACACTTTAGAATATCTTCTCCTAATTTTTAGAAATTATTTTTTCCTGAATTTATCGAAAATTTTGCATTTTTATTCATACATATTATATTATAATCTATTTATTTTACTGTACGGACATTTTGAAAAATATTTTCAAAAAAGAGACCTTATATGAAACTAATTTACTTAATACATAATATTCTTGTTTTCTTGCATAAAAAAAACATAATTTTTCACCAAAAAAAATCATTATCAACTTTACCCGGTCATTTTACAAAACCAACTGTAAAAAATCACAAACAAAATAATGGAAGGAGTACCTTAACAAATAATCCACTTTGGCTGGTTATTTCCAGCTTTGACCGGCTATTCTGCAAATTGTCCGCACAGCCGCAGTGTGTTCTGGGGTTTACATCTTAGTCCGGTGGCAGATAACTAAACAGTTTGTATTTGTCTCTTATGTAGGGACGCACGTCGTCTTTCTGAAAGACAAAGAAAAGAATATATTAGACAGTTGTTCTAAAAATGTAATAATATAATGGATTTAAATTAGGCTGAAAATCAGTACATAATATAGTACATCATTTTTTAATTTTCTAGCAGTTTTTTGTACTACTGACAAAAAGAGTTATGTGAATTTTAAAAATTTATTGATATTATTTGTCAAATGTGTCTTTCTACAGTCTATCTGTTTAAAAATTATTAATTTTTAGCCTATACTTATTTTATTGAGGTTTGCTAGACAGAGGAGCTTGTGGCATCATCTGTCATATTTATCTGTTTTGAAAGGCAAGTTAAATTGGTGGGTCTCGGCTGTCATATTATGAACATCTTTGGCAGTCAGTATGGGTAGTCAGAAGCCAGTAAGTGTGACAACCAATCTTACCAAGGAGTTATGCAGATAACTAGATTAAAAAGTTCAGATAAGCAGTCACTCCATGTGGCATATAGTTACTCAGCTGCATCCACTTAGACTGGAAGCCGACCCTAACATAGTTGTGAAAAGGCTAGGCGTATGATACTTACAGTAGCCAGATGCTCCAAGAAGGGTAGTAGTTTAAGAAGCTCATTATCACTTCGGTCGACGAACCAGCTGTCTATCGGTATACCGTTTTCCAGTTGATAGCCAAATGCCTGAAAAAAATGTTTAATAAAATAAGTTTATTTTTGAAAATAAGTTAATGTAAGTACATAAGCATTTTATAAGCAAAGACCTAAGTTCACAAACAACATAAACAACAATTTTCTTAAAACAAGTGTTTACTATGAACTTTCACATTCAATTTTCAAAGTAAACAGTGGTTTTAAGAAAAGACGACGTGATATTGACAGTTGGTGAAAATGAAACATTTACAAGTAGAAAATGTATTTTTGAGACGAAAAAAATTGTTTGGTTCCATTACTATAAACACAAAACTTTAGTAGGTATGTTTATTATTCTTTCAAAGTAAAACTAATGGATAATGGATAAAAAGGCTCGGGGATGATAAAACTAATGGATTGATTTTGATGAAACTTAGCAGTGCTAAGTGCTAAGTTAGCACACACATCAGAATAACATCAAAGCTACTTTTCTGCCGTGTGAGTTTTTCCCTCCGTGTGAAACCACTTGCATAGGGTAGTTAAAAAAGCCATCCGAATCAAAAACCTCCTCTTTTTTGGGAGGTCGGTTGAAAATAACATATTAAACACACGAACCTGTGGACTATTATCAACGATGACAGTCTTGCGCAGATCGCGGCCGAGTATAGACAGGTCCTTCACATAGTTCCCGTTCACCAGGAGGCAGTGCTCGCGGAATAATCTGTGGGAGAAACATACAGGGTTAATACAAGTAATTTAGTAATCAAACCTAGAATATAGGTGAAAAATTTGTGAGTGTCTGTATGTAAGTGGATGAAACTTTCAGTTATAATAAATAAGCTGAATAGCATATACTTGGGTAAATTGTTATTATGGGTGTAGAAAGTCGTCTCTTAAGCTTTCCAAGGGAAATTCCTGCACATGGATAAAAATTGCCTATTCTGTTGAGTTTTAGGGCATTCTTACAGTATTTCTCCATAAGACCAACTCCTTGGAACCGTGCACCTACCTATTGATATGTAACAAGAACTTGTAATACAATATGTCTCTATGAAATAAAAACCTTTAACTTTGTAAAACTCTTTATCTGTGTGTGTGGTAAGGTAGTTCCCTCGGGAAACATGCATAAAACTGCTGGAAACAGCCAGTTTTAAAGACAAAAACCTTACCAAAGCTCTAGAAATACATATTTTCTTTGTATACCTGTATTTGATCCACCTCCTAGCAGGATCGAGCAGGTTGAGCAGCCTGTCGGCGTACACGCGCTTGGAGGCGGTGAACAGGATCACCTCGTACACACGCGATACACGAGACAGGAACTCCGCGAAGTGCGGCCGAGTGCGGACGAACACCTGGGGAAAATATTATAATTTTAATGAAATTAATTAAAAAATAAAATACAAAATGGTATCAAAAAAACTCTTCATCGCTGGCCACCGACAGTGTACCTAAGACGTTGGCAGCTAATAATAATGGCGGCCACGGCCAATTTCGACCACGGCGGCTGTTCTCATATCAGGAGATAGGCCAGCTGCGCAGGACATATTATAGTGCACGAGCATTTGCTTGGACACAGGTGCACTCACTATTCCTTCACTCTCATAGCGCGATGTGACGGCAATCCGACACCACCGGAGAGAGATCAGGCGCAGGACCGACATAAACGTGCTCTCCGATGCACGGGTGTATCAATCACCAACTTAAAAGACTACGGGCTGCTTTGTGCAAATTATAGAAAACCCACAAAGCGATTTCCGATTTATAAGGAATAAGGATTTGGTTGGATGATGATGATGATGATGAAACCACTACATTGATTTTTCAGTTCTATTTTATTTTAAAGCTGAGTTTTTAATAAAAGTATCATCAAAATTGTTAAATTGAAATATGAATCTACAGAGGAAGAAATTCCGAATCAAACGATTTATAAAACAAATCGATAAAATGCGTCCGCGTTATTTCATATTTCTGGTAGACAAAATATGAAAGTGCAAAATACAAGTATATGACGGCGCCACCGTCGATGTGTCAACCGTCGATCTGTCACCGGTGGAGCTTATATAAAGCGGCGCGCGACTCGGGTCATTCGTTCGCCGACCGTTGCCGAGTGCACACCTCACACAAATTCGTGATAAATAATTGTAGTGACTAATACTGTGTTAATTGGAATAAACCAAGTGATTGTGTGAGAACCCCTTTGTTTTATTTAACGATGTCGGATCCTGACGCCGACATATATAATACTTACAGTGTATCGGCAATCCTGAAACAGAACTGGGAAGTGGAAGCTCGCATCTGGTAGTTCCTGCAGCGAGCAGTGCACCAATGTCTCGTCTAGATCTAGCACCTGAACAAAACACAAATAAATATGAATTAAATTAGCTAACTCCCTGTTTCGTGAGGTTTCTCCCGTCAAGAGGGGATAACTTATTTTACTAGTATAAAATTATCGCTAAAAAAATAACGTAAAAAATTTGTCGCCAACTCACAAACCTCACTTCTTTGTGATAAAGTAAATAAAAATGTTTTTTCGTTTGTGTACTGTCTATTTTCGGAACTGATGAACCGATGTAACAAATTCTTTCATTGTTGAGAAGCTTCACAACCCCCTGATATCGGATGATTTTGGCTATATATTTTATCCGGATACCAGAAGTAGTTTTCACAAGAAGCGGGTAGAACCGCAGAAAATATCTGTCAGTTAGTCTAGCATTATATTATAGCGCGTAAGTGATTTTTTTTATTCCCTCGAGACGCAGACAAAGGGCGAAATCTAGTAATGAAAGAATACTTACAAGACTGAAATCAGGGCTGGTCCTAGTTTTCAGGGGCAGAGCCGGATAGCGAGCTCGTAACGCCCCCGTCGCTACGGTCTCCAACGGTGGTAGCTGAAACAATCATAATAAATTAGTGAAATTAAACAATTACAATATTTTAGATATATTGTCTCGAAAACACTGATACTCAGCTGGATCCTGCAGGACTGGATGGCGTCCCGAACATAATTGGGGAAAGGCTGGGTAGGTAATGATATATTGTCATGAGGATGATTTTAGGCAAGAATAAAAAATACCAGCCAAGTGCGAGTGGGACTGGCGTATGAAAGTTTCCAAGCTAATATCTATGTAAAAAACTTTCAGGAACACAACAATCTGCAGGCAAAGTCCTTTTTTTGGTAAAAAAACCTTTAAAAGTATCTATTTACCTATACAGCATTATATACTTATATTATTGTCTATTGGAATGTTAATGTACATTACCCAAAATAGATTATTACTCAAACTTTGCCTTAAGATATTTTTTCTTTACTTTTATATATTATTTAACGAAACGGTATGTAAACTGTTTATTTATGTATAATCTCACCTGCTTAATAAACAGATACGGATCGAAGGCGTCGACCCAGGAAGAGATTTGCTCGCAGTCCACGCGGTTGCTGCACGACGATATCACATCGCCAGCCTCCTCCTATAAAAAACAATTACCGTCGTACCACAAAAACTTTTAAAACGTCTGTTGAACACTTGTCTAAAAAATTATGACGTTAAAATAAGGTCCGTTTTGCAGCCACACCTTTTTTAGACAAGTGTTCAACAGATGTTTAAGTTTTTGTAGTAAGGCTGTTAATATTTAACTCTAGTAATTAATTAAGAAAACTTTATCACTTCACGAAAATTAAAATATAAGAAAAAAAAATCCCGAAAGTAGTGACACCAACTACAAAAATAAAAAAATCGTTCATCAGTCTAGAAGTAGATTACTAATGGATGCAGCTATATATACTTATTTAGCCATTTTTTTATTGTTAGTCTTTTTTGAAGTCGGTTAAGAAAAAAATAATTACAAATTGAAACAAGTATTTTTAGACCCCGGCGCAAAAAAAGTTCTCCAATTTGACCGTCTTTTTAAGTGGCGTAGCTCTTTAACGTATGAACCGATTTGGATGCTGTTTTTTTTAGATATCAGCGATGGTTCTTTTATATACTTTATCAAAATCGGCATAGCTATAAATTTTAACGATAATTCTTTGCGATGGTGTTATTTTTGTATTGACTATTCTATAATAATTGTCGTTTATTTATTTTACAATTAACATAGCACCGACCTCGACCGAGATGTTGGGCTGTCGTTTATTCAAATCAAGGTTTTGTTACAGAGAATATTTAAATTTTAACTAAGACATAAATCTATTAATTTCAAATTCACTGTTACCAATCATGGAAATAATATTGAAACGCTTATCTCAGGAAATTGATTGAAAACTTGAAGAATTATTACATTGTTGGAAAGCTACACTCTTCCCGAGTAACATAGCCTACCTCTATATTTTGTCCGGGTGCGGCAAATAGTTCCCTCGGATTAGTTACCAGGTGAAAAGCTACTAACCTCTATGTCTGTGGGCGATTGCTCGTCGTGGCAAGCAAGCGCAGCTTCATCGGCTGTCATGTCGGTGCCGTTCTGTTCAAAAACAAATAATCATTATTTTATTTTAAAACAATTGAAAGAAAATAGGCCCTGAAGAAGATATTGGGATGCAGAACCAAATCAAATGGGAAGAGAGAAGAATCATTCGCCATCCTTTAATACAAAATGTAAGCCAAAATAATTATTAAGCTCACCAGACTAAACAAGACTTCTTTAGTCATTACGGGTAGTCAAAAGCCAGTAAGCCTGACACCAGTCTAACCAAGGGGTATTGGGTTGCCCGGGTAACTGGGTTGAAGAGGTCAGATAGGCAGTCGCATCTTGTAAAGCACTGGTACTCAGCTGAATCTGGTTAGACTGGAAGCCGACCCCAACATAGTTTGGAAAAGTCTTGGAGGATGATGACTAAACTAGACTTCTTTCCCAGAAAAAACATTATTTTTGCTCCCAAATTAGTCAAGTTATTACACAAGGTCTTAGATATTGGCTTACCCATCCAGCGGCCTCGGCAGCCAAGCTCTGGCTGATCTCAGCCAGGAAGCCGGAGCTAGGGCTGCGAGCTGACAAGGCTTCCAGACTCTCTATGGCAGTCCCCTGGGTGTCGCTAGTCACACTTACCCATCCAGCGGCCTCGGCAGCCAAGCTCTGGCTGATCTCAGCCAGGAAGCCGGAGCTAGGGCTGCGAGCTGACAAGGCTTCCAGACTCTCTATGGCAGTCCCCTGAGTGTCGCAGTCACACTTACCCATCCAGCGGCCTCGGCAGCCAAGCTCTGGCTGATCTCAGCCAGGAAGCCGGAGCTAGGGCTGCGAGCTGACAAGGCTTCCAGACTCTCTATGGCAGTCCCCTGAGTGTCGCTAGTCACACTTACCCATCCAGCGGCCTCGGCAGCCAAGCTCTGGCTGATCTCAGCCAGGAAGCCGGAGCTAGGGCTGCGAGCTGACAAGGCTTCCAGACTCTCTATGGCAGTCCCCTGAGTGTCGCTAGTCACACTTACCCATCCAGCGGCCTCGGCAGCCAAGCTCTGGCTGATCTCAGCCAGGAAGCCGGAGCTAGGGCTGCGAGCTGACAAGGCTTCCAGACTCTCTATGGCAGTCCCCTGAGTGTCGCTAGTCACACTTACCCATCCAGCGGCCTCGGCAGCCAAGCTCTGGCTGATCTCAGCCAGGAAGCCGGAGCTAGGGCTGCGAGCTGACAAGGCTTCCAGACTCTCTATGGCAGTCCCCTGGGTGTCGCAGGTAGATGAGATCTCGCATTCAGAGTCTCGGACGTAGCCGTCCTGTTCTAGCATCGTTACGAAGTCGGGCTGGTGGAGAGAAAGGAAGAACATAATAAGTTTGCCAGATAAAAGTATAAAAAAGGTGGTAAAAAAACTTAGTATCCTAATTGAGGACCTCCCCGATTTGGGAAGTTGGTTAAAACTGTTTTAAAGTATATGATCTTTTTTGGAAATAATACTAGGCTGGTAAATAAGACAAAATATAAGGCATCTCACCTGAACGTATTTTTCCCCGTTAGTCAAGAAATCAGTGCAATTATCGAGATCATCAGTAGTGGACGTCGGCTGGTACATTTCCAGGTCATTGCTGGACTTCCTGCGTTTCATCACCCTCTTCTCCACCGAGTTGGTCCTCGAAGTCTTCTCCGCTGGCTTATCAGTAGTCATCACCCGGGCTGCTTTATCAGCCAGGAAGTTAATATCTTCCTCTGTAGCTGGCATATCTTCATTGATCAGTCGAGCACACTCTGCTATAGCCATGAAGTCATTCAGACAGTCATTTGGAAAACACAGTTCTGACGATTCTACGTGACCATCCGAGTCAGATTCCTCAGACTTCTGAGTGGGAAAGTCAACAAAAGTAGTAGTGTGGGCTTCGTACATGGTCACATCATTGTCTTCAGGGTAACAATTCGTTTCAGGCACCACGGGAGCTTTCTTAGTCCTCTTTTTTGGACTCTCATTAGTAGAACTGACTGAAGACTTAGTTACCTTGGGAGTTATGATCCCAATTTGACGGACTTTACGTATTGGAGAGCTGTTCAAAGATGCTGACTTATCAGTCTTATCCATACGCCTCGTCTTCCGCGGAGAACTGATAGCCGAAGATATCACTTCGGTCTTCTTAAGCTCTCTGTTCAAAGAACTGTGTCGTAGCTGCACACTCTTCGTTGTACGGACTTCCTTGGTCTTAGAAGTTGTGGTAATCTTGTCATTCTGAGGCTTAACCTTCACAGCGGTGGACGAAGATACCGGGTCTTTGGTAGAGCTCCGAACAACCGTCTGAAAGATTGGTTTCTTTGTGCGACCATCATCTTTGTGCTTAGCCTTCTTGTGCGTAGTCTCCAACGGTTTCTCCATACTTAATTTGGTTCTTACAGGACGAGTTTTCAAATTCTTCTGGGACCGAGTGATGCAGAATTGTGGTGTGTCAGACACCACATTTTTCACTTCTCGCTTGAGAATGCTCTGCCAAGCGTTGGGTGGCTTGGTAAGAGGCTTAACAGACTTCTTCTTGAGTTTCGTTACCTTTGTACTCCTTTTACTTGAGAGCGGCCGCTCCCTCTTCCTACTTCTTAACCGCATCGCAAGATTAGAGGACAACTTAACCTGTAAAGTAATAAAGTAGGGAAGAATTTTTATAAGAATGAGGTTGGAGAAGAACATCTAAATAATGTTAAAACTATTGTGGAGAAAGCTTGCTTTATGGGAGATAAAATTGATATATAAATTGAGCAGTCACTTCAGGTGGAACCGCTGGCATAAGCAAGTCATTGATATAAAATTGAACTTGTATTAGTGGGAAGTTGGTCCCAACTGTCATTTGAATTTCTTTGGCAGCTGTTACGTGTGGCCAGAAGTCAGAAAGTCTGACAACCAATGCTGCTAATGGGCATTGGATTGGCCAGGTAAGGGTTGAGGAGATCAGATAGGCATTCATTACTTGTTAAACACAGTATAGTTTGGGATAAGGCCAGACTCATAACATATTCTAAATAAACTTAAGGTACATTTTAAGGCCATTTGCTGACTGCACATAAACAGTGACTGCATGAAATTGGACACAGCTGCACTACTGGTTTGTATGTATTTACATAAAAGGGTTTTGGATCTAAGCAGCGGCAGCACATATGTACAGTTGCCGTTAGAAATTAATTGTTTTCATGCAGTTGCTGTATGCATGGTTGGCAGTTGGCAGTTGTATACTTTTTTTTTAATTATGTCAAAAATCATCAAATGCCCCTTCCCGCTGTGGGTTAGCAGCGGTGAGAGAGTGTCAGACTTTTACTGACTAAAAACCATCATGTTCCGTTGTAGGCCTTTTATGTACCAGGGACGTGGTAACTCTTTCGAACAATCCCGCAGCCCATTCAAAACCTACCTTTAGTATGAATTGAGATTGTTCTATTTTTAAATTGAGTCTAGTTTTTTTGTTTCAGAGAGCCAGATCAAGGTTTAATGCAAATTAAAAATTTAATGCATAATCTATGGACAACCTTTGTTTTGAGGTTCTATAATAAATTATTATAATCTCAATTGTAGCCTTGCCAATTGTTTTTAAACAATTATGGGTAAGTTATGGCTGAATATTCATCATCCTCCTCCTGCCCTTATCCCAATTTTATTTGGGGTCGGCGCAGCATGTTTTCTCCTTCCATACTCTTCTATCTGCCGTCATCTCACAAGTAACATTCTTTCTTACCATATCTACTTTCACACAATCCATCCATCGTTTCTTTGGTCTTCCTCTTCCACTATATCCGTCCACATTCATTCATTCATTATGGTCCTAATTATACCTGGGGTTCAAGAACATATTTGAAATAATTTTGGTTTGTTCATAAGGTTGAAATTCTGGATTTAAGATGACACACTGATTTTGTGGACCTATTTAAATAGTTTAAAAATATATTTGATAAAAAAAGAATGAACCAGATGGTGTAAGGAACATTTAACAATTATAGATTTAGCATTTATTTAAGGAATTGAGAATTTATTTAAGTCCCCAATAGATGGAGGTCCTGATGGGACCCAAAAATGAAAACTTCAGATGAGACCAAAATCATCAAAATAATGTCAATAAATAAAACATGTCAACAATTTATTTGTTTACATTTTTCTGTCACGTTACATGTCAATATTTTTATCCATTACGAAATTAGCATTTTTTTATTATTTTTTATTCGTATATAGCTCTTTATTGTGAACAAATTGGCAAAATCATTCGAGGGCTTACAACTAGCGTAAAAATTACCTCATTCAGGAAATTTATACTTACATGAACTTAATGTTTAGAAAGTAACAATTATTCCATTTGCTGTACGTAATGCATAATCGGAAAATCAATTAAAACACCACTTTGATCTGATACACATAACGCGTTCCCAGATATTCTTTGTTTTAGTTATTATATTTTTTATTTCCGTACTCAAATAAAATCGGCGCGGTTACTTCGCGCCTTTTTACAAATCCACTTTTCACCACATAACACTATCAGTTTTCAGTCAATACACAATTAAAACACTTCATGATGAATACAGGAGCTATTTAAAATAGATTAAGAACACAAATTAATAATATAAAGTGAACATTTCTAACGCGAAAGTAAAAAAGCGGCACTGGTACATTATCGATTTTTTAGGTGCTCGACGCATGCGATTCTCACTGATGCGTTGGATTTTATTCATCCGAATTACCAGCGAAATAGTTCGATAGCGGAAATATATTGAATAATAGCTCGTAATGAGTAATTACATGATAACTTTTGCTGAAGAACACAAAAGCCAAACAAATGTCAAAATGGCGGCTTTCTTTTTTTAACTACGACGTTTTTCTGCAGATGGCGCCGTCGCCGGGCGCATGCGTTTTGCGACTGCTACTGCTCGAAAAGTCGATACTGGGGGGTTGAATCCGATGCATTTCGTGGAATCGCGGGGTGGAACTTGGGTGGAAAACCACCCACTACCGGGTAGTGGGTGGTTTATGTAATATATTTCATTTGCTTTATTAGTTTAGCTGTTACCTTCACCTTTATCTCGACCATAATATACCATCCAAGCAACTATTACATATCGCTTTTTAGTATCCTGCTTATAGCTTATAGCCTCCTTGCTTTCGTATAAATCCGTGTTTCTTCATACTGTTTCAGATCAAACTATTAGATCATTGAGATAAGCGCAGTTAACCACAGTACGCATTAGATGACTCAAAAAATACCTGCCCAGAATTGTTCATGAAAAACTACTAAACTGATTTTGATGACATTTTGCATTAATATAGCTTTTACATCAGAAGACTCGGGTTTGGGAACTTATTCCCTCAGAGCGAGGGCAAAGCTATTATTTATTATACGAAATATTATACGAAATATTTTTAGTTCAAGACTTTGTTGCCTAATATACCTACATTGGTTTTACTAGCCTCCACATCACGAGATAAGTTCCCAATACGCAGAGCCTATCTTCATCTCGAAGGTACATATCTATCTCTGCACAAAATATCCAAATCAGCTAGATTTTCGTGAATGCGTTGTAAATAACCACAATCACTTTCTCATTTACATTACATGTTGGAAATGCTGCGTGAAATGAAGTGTTACCTTCGAGTGTTGTCAGGTGCACCCAGTTTTAGACAGTTATTGGGAAACAACAAAAATAATTAAAAATTCACGTCCAGCTGCAGTTGCAACCAAAAACATTATTTTAATGTTTATTTAATTTGATTGTTTACTACCAAATTTTTAATAGGAAGAAAACACACGCAACACACAAATCACTGTGCAACAAAGTTACTTTACGATAGGGAAAAAATAGGTAAAATTGAAATCACTTTAAGGCAACATAACTCCAACCGCCAAATTAAAAAGTTTTGACATTTTCAATTTTCTGTTTTGTTTTTATTTGTTAAACTATTTTTATCACAACAAATAAACAACTATTTAACCATCAACTAATAGCTACATAAAAATATAGAAGTGAAATAGAGACAGTAATCATGTCTAGTGTATCTGTGACTTCGTCGAAGCGTGAGGTAAAATATGTAAACTTTGTTTCTTTATTTGAATTTTTTTTGTTGCACCAAAATGAATTTTGTAGGCCTATTTTATGTATTGTACCTACTTTAGAATTCTATCTAGTCGCTTGATTTGTTATTTAAGAATAGCACTGTTCAAAAGTTATCTCTAATAAAAAATATATTTGTATTTTAGTGTTAAAGAATTTTATCTAAATTATGATTTTTTCCTTTCAGAAAGTAACAGCAGAACTAACTCAAGAGATAGAGTCAGTGAGAGCTATGAACAGCAGTTTGAGAGCGTATTTAGAACATCTGCTGATGTTCAAGAAAAACCTTCTAGCTATGAACAAAAACTGCACACAATTGCATGATGTTAACAAACAGTGGATTGATATATTGAGTAGTATGAAATAATGTTAGTTTAATGTTAAGTTTGGTTTAATAAATAAGTTTAAGTAACAATTATTCTTTGCATTTGAATCGTGTTTCTCAATAGTAGATATGGTAAACTGGTGGGACTTGGGTATTAATTGAACATCTTTGGCAGTCGTTACGGGTAGTCAGGAACCAGTAAGTCTGACACCAGTCCATCCAAGGGGTATTGGGTTGCCCAGGTAGCTGGGTTGAGGAGGTCTGATAGGGCAGTTGCTCTTTGTAAAGCACTGGTACTCAGCTACATCTGGTTAGACTGGAAGCTGAACCCAACATAGTTGGGAAAAAGGCTCATAGGATGGTGATGATGACATACATATTTATTGTTTATCATCTGACTGCTGGGCTGCGGCCTCCTCTAACGCAGAAGGATTGAGCGTTAATCATCTATGCGCTCAATGTGGGTTGGTGATAACTATTTATTTTATTAATTTACTACACTTTTTGCACACATTTTACACACAAAACAATGTACAAAGGCGGACTTAACGCCTTAGGCGTTAACTATTCCACTTGGCTGCACTTGATATTAATTAATGATTAATCAACTTTTGTAGCAGCTATCAAAACCACAAATTCCTTTATAAATGTAGTATCAGATGTAATATGGTTGAATAAAAAAACAAAACTTTTCTTGTTTATTTATTTTCTATAAAATGTATAAACATGTAATACTATTCCTTATACATTACTGAAAGTATTTATGTTTCATGAGGAGTCATAACCATCTACTGTTGAGGTTGATATTGGCTCGGCGATCACCGCAGGTGGCGAGACTATTGGAGTAGGTATAATTGGTATAGCCACAGGCTTGTTTGAAACTTTACCTGGAAATAAATACATTATATTTCGACATGTTGGTACGCAAACTTCAAATTTCCCTTACTATGTAGGTACGTAATATGTAATAATGGATATTCAAACATTTGGGATTCAGGATACATATGGAGAATTAAGAGAAAAAGTAAAGTAGGGTCATTTCGCCTGTTGGCGACCATTTAGTGCAGTTGGCAAGTTTGACGGCGATAATAAAAATGCTCCAGCACTCATTTCCATGTCAAATTTGTGTAATGTATTCCTTATATACTCTATTTTAAGATTAACTTTCAGTTGTATTAGAAATATCTTACGTTTTCTATTTAAATCGATAAACCTCAGAATTAGGCGTTTTACCCAGTTTGCGTCCACAAAATCCAATTCGCGTCCACCCATGGTCCAGTTCGCGTCCAGCGGCTTTGAAAAGGAATATAGGGGTGAAATTGTTAAGAATTAATAAAGAAAGATTGTATTTGAACAATTTCTTTATTTAACAATAAACTTAATTATTAAAAATCAACATTATCATCATTTAAAATTCACTTTAAACAATAAAAATAATTCTTCTCAACATTGGTTTAAGTAACTTAAAATAAGATTAAACAGTACATTTTTTTATTAAAATATATACGTGGTTATAATTATAATTTAAATATTTAATTATAATTTAATTATAACCACGTATATATCTTAATAAAAAAAATGTACTGTTTAATCTTAATATATTAAGTAATTTCATTTAAGATAAGTTCTTCGGATATAGGAAAAAAGAAGGAAAAGACAACATACACAGAAGAAGATTTAAAGAAAGCATTAAATGATATTCGAGAGAAGAATAAATCGATAAAAAAAATATTCAAAGAATATGCTACCTTGTCTGATAATTTATTGACTCAACAATTCTTTTAGTTGTATGTTTAGACAAAATTGTAATATTGTTTTGTTAATTTAATATGGCCAAAAACTTACTATAATCAACGCGGGTCTTTCCCTGTGATTTTAGGGTAAAATTAACGAAACTGATTATTGTTTATTTTTCAAGTTGCAAAATTAATTGCCTAATTTTAAGTTACTTAAACCAATGTTGAGAAAAATTATTTTTATTTTTTTAAAGTGAATTTTAAATGATGATAATGTTGATTTTTAATTTAAAATAACAAAAAAATTTAAAAATTTACTGTTTAATCTTAATATATTAAACAGTACCCATGTTTTAATTATTTTTTATAAGCAAGTATTTAACGAAAACAGTGGACGCAATTTGGTTTATTAGTATAGAGGATAGTTTTAGTTCGCGTCCATTGTGGACGCAAAGTGGAAGTTTTGTAAAATTCGATGTAGTAATTCGCGTCCACCTTGTTTTATTCGTTAAATATAAAAAACATTATCAAATTCATAAAAAACATTATACCTTTATTCATCATTAAACTGTAGAAATAGCTATCTATCCTAAAATTCACATAAAACAATATAAAACTTACCATCAAACACGCCGCTGCACACTAATTTTTATGTAAAATTCAGCGTGTTTGCGCTTTCTTGTTGAAGAGCCTAGACTAATTATTTTTTCTAAAAGGATTGGTTGGACGCACAGAACTTTTGTCTATCTGTGCGTGCCTCTTATACATTAACGTATTAGCGGTAATGATCTTTCGTTTGATTGGTGTGTTAATTATCTTGTTTTCGAAGTTTTTTTAAAGGAGATCGGCAAAATGGACGCGAACTGGGCGATGGTCGCGAACAGGCGAAATGACCCTACATAATGTATGTAATGGGTTTGTAGGTAATGGTGCCTGATGTAGAAATCCATGAAGAGTTTAGCAATAGCACCAGAATAGCTAGGAGGATTGTTTGCCAGCTTATTTTCTGTTTTAGTTGCGGTCAAACCGGGGCGGAGATATGTAGGGTAACTAAATTACAAATTCATACTTACGAGCTGCCCCTTGCTCTTTATCTATCATACAAATAGAATACTGTGCAGTGTCGCATGCTAATCCGTAGACCAAACCAACAAGATGGTCTTGTCTGTCCAAATTCAAGCAGGAATTATCCATTGAGAACTCTTCATCCAGCCATGGCGGCATCTGGAAAATACAATGTTTAAATTAACGCCATCTTGTGATCAAAATAAGAACTATTATTACTAATGCCATCTAGCGGCGAATAGCAGAACTGAGGGGGTGCCTAAAATGCTGCTTTTCAGAAGAGCCACCTAGTGGCGAGTAGCGAAAGTAAAAATTATAAAGTCGCGTTCATACACTTGGTTTATATCTCAAAGAGGTTTTATTGCAAAGATTTTTTTATATTTAAAGTTCACATTTATTTGTTTCACTAGGTCAAAAAATCTACAGGTCACAGGGTATATCAGGGTATTTTGGTTATATATGTTTTAGTAATTTATACTAGAAATATTCGAGTTTTGGTGTTTAATACTCTTTGCAAAAGAAAAGCGGGCAGCCGTATTATTATAAATTAGTGTTTAAACTTACATATAAACCAGTCTTAGCATCTCCAGATCTTGGGTCCGGGATGCGTTTCCCTCCATTTGGATTATACCAGGAGTAGTGGACGGCATCCGTTGTTAGATCCTTGGTCAGATTCAGGCGACCAGAGACCCATATATGTTCGATTGCTGCAAATATTTTAATATTTATTTAAGTATTGCGTATGAAAAGATAAAATAAGTGTAGAAAACATAATTTCTGAAATGCATATAGGTGCATATAACATACACACACAAGTTAGATTCCCAATTTTAGTACCAATCTTAAAACTAGTGTTTTTTTTGGCTATAATAAGTTAATTAGCTGAATGAATTATCGTATATTCGTGCATAGACACAGTAAAAGTATCTAATCAAAGCGGTTTTTTTGTTTTTAAGACGGAGATTTTTACTGTTACTCATAACTTGTACCTAATAAATAAAAATAAGTTGCTGTGATTTGAACTTATTAATTACCGACAGAGTTTTGGTCGGTCAGAATGTGTCGCGCGTAAAATAACGGAGTGGTAAATCCGTTGATACGAAAACGCTATGCTGTGTTTCGGACTTATAGAAATAAAGAGCTTTGACTTTGACTTTGACTTTGACTTTGACTTATATTTGGCACCTAGGTACTAACTGTGTTTTTGTTTATTTAACCGCAACTTAAAATACTCACGTTCCTCCTTATTTTCTCCCATAACAAGCAGCAATTGTATTAAAATATCGTTATTATCCAAACTAGCGAGTGTTCCGTTGAGTTTCAAGCAGTTTTGATAGGCATGCTGCCAGTAAAACAGTTGGCGGACGAGCACGTAGTAGAACTGGTCGTCGCTAGGTGTCGCCACTGTTATGAACGTTGATGACACGCCTGGGAAAAAAATGGCGGGTTATTGAAAAACTGAAGATATTTATTGTTTTAGTTTTCGTCTTCCAAACTAATATTATAAATGCGAAAGTAACTCTGTCTGTCTGTCTGTCTGTCTGTCTGTCTTTTTTTCACGCCTAAACTACTGAACCGATTTGTGTGAAATTTGGTACAGACATAGTTCGAAACTTGAGAAAGGACATAGGATAGTTTTTATTACAAAAAAATAAATAAAAATAAAATTATTCCGGACATATAGCGCCATCTATTGGTCAAATCAAAAATCTGCTGGTAGTCACTATTCCACGCGAACGAAGTTGCGGGCAAAAGCTAGTTATTTTATAAAAAAGTAAGTAAGTACTGTATGTATTCTCATTCATGTAATTAGCTTTTGAAGTTGGGTGAATCAATAAATAAAAGTTAAAGTAAGTTCGTTACTGTCACATGACACTTATTTTCGATATGGATGTCAATAAAAAAATGGATGAATTTTGGATGTCTTTCTTGAAAATAACCAAACATGAAACAATAATGGTCTCAGAAAGACAAAAAGAAAAGATGGTTATTGTGGGAATTGCAACGTCAAAAAATCCAACAAATCTAAAATCTGGACAAGTAGGTACGGTGGGCGTCAGTGAAAATAGGATGCGACATAGGTTGTGCCTACAAGACTAAAAAATCTTACAATGAATCTATGATATACCTACATAAATATGTAGTTAGAAAAAAGAAGAAACTCTCAATACTACAACGAGGTGTTTGTGCTTTAGAGAAGGAGGTGACTTTCTGATATTGCAATAATAACTTAATGTTATGCACCTTCTTAAAATGTTCTGTAGCTATAATTGGTGCCAGAATAGATAAAGATCAGAAATGTGAATTTCTACATTATTTTGTATCTTTTACTGACCGGATCGACGAACACCTCTTTCTAAGTCACCAAGTTTTGCTGAAAACGATCAACCAATATTTAAAGCAGTTACAGACTGAAGACTAAACTACTAAACCGATAGTTAGCCAGATGGTGAGCCGACAAAACATTCAGTGCGCGTGGGCTCTTATACTAGATTCCTAGTTAGTCTATTAGAATGTATAAAGTATGTAGGTATATCTGTGTATGCCTAACTGCCTTGGCCCTGGGATCTTGGGCTATTAGCAAAATTGTCCTACTTATTCCGAGTTCACCGACAGCATAAACATTTTGTTAAAACCGTTGTTTACTATTGTTTGAATTTTCAAAGTAGGTAAACAGTTCTTTTTAAAAGCGGACCTTTATGCTGTCGGTGAAAATCGGCTGTAGCGGGACTCCGCAGGGCCCCTGAGTTATAAGACATCTATGGAAGTAGGTAAATAAGTAGGTATACTGACCTTCATAGCAGATGAACTGCATCTTCCTCTCGCAGCGTGACTCCAGGAACACTGGCGGGTGAGACGCGTGCCGATCCAGTTGTAGGCAGCCATTTTGTTTTACGTTGTTCCTGTCCCTATAAAACAACATAGGTATTTAAATATTAAACGTGATAGGTATCTCTAATTTCCTAGCAGCTACCTAGCCATTGACCATATGTTTTTATTTTATACACAAACACGACCAATGCCAGTTACATTTATTCTTAAAACATAACAACAGTTTCGTCGGTATCAGTCTTTCTGCCTTTTTACTACCCACCAAATTAACGTGCCTTCCGAAACACGGAGGAATATGAAGGTATGCAGGTGAGGAGGTCTGAAGTCTTACCTCATAGGAGGCCAGGCGTCAGGAGCGGCGTCACTCAGCGGGGGAGTCTGGAAGACACTCACTCCAGTGTCTATCCACTTCCAGTGGCCCAGATTGCCCTTAGCACCTACCCAGGCGTTCTCGATACCTGGTCAAATGTGTTCATTTAAGAAAGTTCTATTTTTTGAATCATAATAAAGGTGGGTAGGAAAGTTGCTGTGTGGTCGGCAGTAAGACTTAAAAACGTATTTTTACTGTTAAAAAGTAGGTATAAGATAATGATTAAAATCTGACTTACTCGGTCGATTCTTTAACATCGTCATGCCCAATCTTCTTAAGCATTTTAGTGATCCAATATTTGCCAACCTGCAATAAATAAAAACATTACGATCAATAACATATGATCATCCATCGACGGGCCGACCGCGTCAAGCATTGCTTAACATTGGTCGGCTGCACCTAGCTGTGGCCGGCTTAACCCAGGTGTAAATGTACTTTGGGCTTTCACCGTAACATAGTGGCGTACATAGAAGTAGTAAATAAAGGTATACATACATAAGTACATGAGGAAGTATATAAGAAAGAAGCCACATAAGCAAGTATATAATAAACGAAAACTTCATCGGAAACCATGTTTAAATTGCAAGAACTTTTAAACCTCAAAAAGAAACATTAAAACAGTACCAGTTGAAGCACTCACCCTAAGAGGAAAGTTTAAATTTTAACAAAATTACCCTCAAGCAAAACTAGAGTTGCTATCTCATCAAAATGAAGACTTACGCCATTCCTTTAAGCACGCAGTAAGCAGCAGCCTGATGCCAGTCCATCTTGCCACTATAGAGATGGTACAGCCCATTCCTGCATCGTACCGTGTTCACCTCCGTCACGCGGACTATATCGCGGGCATCTGATGATGAAAAGGTATTTAGTAGCTTGCTTATAAATAGAAGTAAGGATGGATGTCTAACCAAGGGGTATTGGGTTGCCCGGTTGAAGTTGAGGAGGTCAGATAGGTAGTCGCTCCTTGTAAAACACTGGTACTTAGCTGCATCTGGTTAGACTGGAAGGCGATGCCAACGTAGTTGGCTCGGAAGATGTTGATGACGCTGATGATTAGAAATGGGAGAATATTATCTGTTCTGTAACCAAGTTCTGTGTCTAACCAAGGGGTATCGGATTGCCCGGTTGAGGTTGAGAAGGCCAGATAGGCAGTCGCTCCTTGTAAAGCACTGGTACTCAGCTGCATCCGGTTAGACTGGAAGGCGATGCCAGCATAGTTGGGAAAAGGCTCGGAAGATGATTAACTGTTTCGTAAGTATATTAAAGTGTGTTGTAGTGTGAAAGTCGACATGGCGAGAAGGAATGTTACTAGAATAGAAGAATATGGAAGAACAAAATATGCTGAGCCAAGTAAATTTGGGAGGATGAAGGACATAATGTGTATCGAAAACTGCTTCGTTGGTATAGTAGTTGCATAAAGATTAAGCCTCGTAATCCTTACCTCTCTCACAAGCGAAGGCGCGTTCCAAATGGCATGGCAGGTCGAGGAACACAGGGTGGTCGTGGCTAACTCGCTCCAGAGCTACACAGTCAGCCCCTGTCTCCGGGACTGGTACGTGGGTTCTGTTCAGCCACTGGGGTGAGGAAATAGGTTTATTGGACGGCAGAATAAAGTTATAGGTAGGTAGGCTGCGCAACTACTGAACCGATTTGAAAAATACTTTCACTGTTCGGAAGCTACATTGTCTGCGGGTGTTAAAGGCTATATTTAATCCCAGTTCGGGAAGTAGTCCTTCCGGGACACGGGAGAAACTGCGGAGAATAGCTAGTCGATTATCTATTTATGTAAGTCTTTTACAACTAAAGATTCTTTTTGCTAAAGTGCACACTGCAAATTTCAAATTTGAAAGGGCATCAAAGCAAAGTTTTGGCCAACCAACAGTCTAACTATTTACTAGCTGACAGTTTACAAGCATGTATACAGAATGATAAAACCCTAGAAGTGGGTACATACCATAGGATAATGTCGTGCCACATTATCTTCCTCCTCATTGCCCAGCACGTCCAGAGCTGTTCTCCGCAGCTCCATACCAGGGCCCCAGCGGTACCCCGCGGCGTCCTCTGCTGAATCTCTGCGGGCACCTACCCATACTGATGCCAGGGCTGTGGACGAACAAACGTTGACAAGGCGAATAGTAATTCATAAGATAGCATTTACATTTTAAGGAACTATTGCAAAGGAACAGTGAATTGTGTTCTAACTTCTGCTCAAGCCCTACTAAGTCTTCATCAGTCCTTTTATTGTCCTAGAGCTCAGGACTCTTCTCATAGAGAAGGAATGAGACTTAATCAACAGAATTATAAGAGAACCTAGAATTATAAGATTATTTATAGGTGTTTATTTATGTAAATATGTGTATGTATGGTTGTTTATTGAATAAAAAAACAAACACCTTTGTACTGATAATATATTATTATTAAATGTGGGGTTGGATGTTCCTCAATCGCGCATTCTAATGCGCATCTGAATGGATTTAGACAACTGCAGCATCAGAATAATTTCCTTCAACTGAGATACTGAAAATACATATATCGAAATAATAAAACTCACAGAACTGCGACTCGGCCAACGCTTCGGCTAAGAACTCAGCCTTGTCTCTGGTGTCCAGTACTGCCAAGCTTCCGTTGTGGTAACCCCTTTAAGAAAACATATCGAGTTAGGTAGATGGCGACTATATTTTTGCGTTCTGTGTGCGCGAAAGTATACGACGACGCCTTCTTAGAAGACGAATAAGTGAAGTAAAACGTCTATGTAACAAAGAACTAATCTTCATATAAACCTACTTCATCATCATCATCATCTCAGCCATAGGACGTCCACTGCTGAACATAGGCCTCCCCCTTAGATCTCCACAGATACCTGTTGGAGGCGACCTGCATCCAGCGTCTTCCGGCGACCTTTATAAGGTCGTCTGAACCTAACCTACTTACCGACACAATATCTTGGCATTCTCCCAGTTGACTGGCAACAGTTGTACGATATACTCCTTATTGTTGAACACATAGGACTCAAACTTCGGAGAACTGGAAATGGGTACTGAAACAAAGGAATTTATTCATTTATAAAAAATAAGGTTGAAGATATGAGCCTTTTCATCAAATGACCCCTCCCGCTGTGGGTTAGCAGCGGTGAGGGAGTGTCAGACTCTTACTGACTAAGAACCGTCGTGATCCGTCGTAGGCCTTTTATGTACCAGAGCCGCGGTAACTCTTTCGAACAATCCCGCAGCCCCGGCAGACCTTGGCCCTGCTGGGCCCCGTTGAAGATATGAGCCTTATCCTAGCTTTTCTAGGTTGTTAGGGTCGACTTCCAGTTTAACAGGTTGCAGCTGAGTACCAGTGTGCGACATGGATCGACTGTCTATCTGACATCTTGAGTCCAGTTACATGCTTAACCTCAACCCTGATACTTCTCGACAAGACTGTTTAGAACCTTAAGACGTAAGCAACGTCAAGGGCAAAATCAGGTCGAAAAAAAATGGTGGAGTGGGCTGGCTTATCTACAAGTAGACCTGTCTATAACAATAAAAAAAACTGAAGCTTCTAAAATTGATTAAATCATCATCCTCATCATCCTCCGAGCCTTTTCCCAATCATGTTGAGGTCGGCTTCCAGTCTAACCGGATTCAGCTGAGTACCAGTGCTTTACAAGAAGCGACTGCCTATCTGGCCTCCTCAACCGAGTTACCCGGGTAACCCGATACCCCTTGGTTAGACTGGTGTCAGACTTACTGGCTTCTGACTACCCGTAACGACTGCCAAGGATGTTCAATGACAGCCGGGACCTACAGTTTAACGTGCCATCCGAAACACAGTCAATGGAGTCTAAGATATACTTAGAAAGTACATACAAACTTAGAAAAGTTGCATTGGTACTTGCCTGACCTGGGATCGAACCCGCGCCCTCATATTCGAGAGGTTGGTCCTTTCCCCACTAGGCCACCACGACTTTAAAAAAAAAAAAAAAATTTATTGATATCTTTTTAAAAATTGATTAAATATCTACATATTTTGACCAAACTAGAAGTCTACAAAAATATTACGAGCTCGCTATGTGTACGACTAGAGAAATACCATTTACACGGACTGGACTAACTCAAACAACATGGCGAAGAAAGGGGTGATTATCGAAACGATTATTAGAATATAAAAGAAAAATCATGCTGCTGATCGAAACTAGACTAGAACAACGACAAGACGATGCTGATTCAGAAAAAATGCGTTCACAACGCTAGAAGACTAAACAAGTGCCAACTACCCAAAAGCAGGAATACAGTGCAATAAGCACTTTGAAAATAACCTCCTACCTTGGGAATTATTGACTTGATTCACAATCGGCTGAAAGGGCAATTCAACCGATCCATTTTGGGGTCTGCAAATGATCCCGGAACCATTATAATGGCAATATACTACTCGGGTGGTGCCTTCTGGCATTAGAAGGCTGACTGGTTCATCTGTATTTTGTCTTCTCTCTACAGAGGAGGCTTTTTTACGCTGCGCACATGCTGTAAGGTTTTTGATGCGGTTTATGCGATCTGATAGTCGCTGTATTCTGTCGATTCTGATGCCAGCACGGTCGATGTCTGTAGCAGTAAAGATTTTTTTTCAGAAGTTCTGATTTGAAGGTTTCGTAAGGGTGATCGGTGAGTAGGGTAAAAACTTGTTTTTTTATCCGAATAGAACGACTTTAATAATATAAAGTGAAGACAGTAAAAAAGAACACAATACAAGAAACATTTATTTATAATTTAAATAAAAATAAACAAATTATTGGATGAGGACGAAAGAAAATTCCAAAATAAGGTATTATTAAAATTAGGTTGAAAGACGAAAAATACAGAAAAAAATAGGTACCAACCTCTATACTGCTCATGGTAACTAGCCGAACACGAAATAAAAAACAAAAAGAAAATTAAGAACGAATTTAAAAGTTTCAACATGGCGCTCATATTCCCGCGCCCGACGCCCTCGAATTTGCACTGCGCACTAATTCCTTATTACGGCGCACTAAAGTTATATCTAAAAAAATTAAGATGGCGGTTTATTATTATAAATAAACGCAACTTGAATGGTTTATTGAAATTTCCTAGGCCATATTTTGAAAATATTGGTTTCGTAATCAACAATATCTGGGTGATTCATGGTAAATCCTTTGGGGAGGCGGTAGCTTGCCTATTGTCTATGAATTCATAGCATATTTGTTTGTCATGGTAAAAAATATGGTGCCAAGCGTGTTATGAGTACCTTTGGGTTCTGCATATAATATGTTTTTAACTTTTTTGAAAAGGCAGAGGTAGACCGAGGAAAAGATGGATTGATTGCCTGAAAGAGGACATGAAGCAGAAGGGAGTGGATGTAAGTATGACGTCTGACAGAGAGGAATGGAAGAAAAAGACATGTTGCGCCGACTCCAAATGACTTGGGAACAGGGCAGGAAGATGATGATGAACTTTTTTTAGGTCGACTGTATGTAACTATGTAATGGAATCTAAAGTAACTAATTATATCCATCTTCCAGGGATCGTAGCGTCATGAAAATTGGCAGCTGCATTTAGTTCTGATGACAATACAATAATATGGTACTGTCAAACTGATCTGATGATGGAGCCGGAAGATGAACTGGAACTTCATGATGGAACATCGTATCATAGCTGTGTTTGGGTTTGTTAGAAAAGTCTTGAATGATATTTGAGTGCATTTATGAAGGGGTGTATTTATTTTGCGTTTAAACTAATATTTCATTGAGAGGTCAATAATAGTCCTTTTTATTTAAGTGTACTGACCAGGAATCGAACTACGGACCAGGAAATATGGTTAGATATTTTTATTTCTGTAATTTTATGTTTTTTTTTTTTTACTTTTGGACTTTAAGGAAAGGCTAACACAACATGATTGATGCCGGTTTAATGTCTGGACCATGACATCTTAGGTAGTTTTACATATTTACTTATATATTTTTGGAATAGTGCTACATGTACTAATGTGGAGTTAGTTTAATATATATTTTCTCGTGCAGGTACAAAAAACCATCTGTACTTACATAATAAAGAGGAAGCATTTTTCTGTTTATTTGTACCCTAAAGGCCCCGAAACTATTTGAAAATTTCTTTCACTACATAAAGCTACACTCTTCCCGAATAACATACTTACGGGGCAAAATGATATTTTATTCTTAAGGTCATTTTATCACGGTACGGGAAGAATCTCCCTGGGACGCGGGTGAAACAGTGGAAATCTAGTAAGTTAAATAAGCAAGGATTTCTAATTGTAAGAATCTACAAGTTATCTATTAAATTACGTAACTTTATGAGTTATAAAGACAAACATATTGTATAACATTTCATAACTTGCACGTGGTTAATTAATAATATAGACTAAGTACCGACTCCTTCTTTCGGTTTCCCCTGTATGCTAAATTTAACAAACTTACAATATCTATTATGTATCTGCGCCTAGCCTTTCCTAAACTATGTTGGGATCGGCTTCCAAACTAACCGGATGCAGCTGAGTATCAGTATGCCACATGGAGCAACTAGGTTCCTTGAAAAGCCTGGATGTCAGACGTTCTGGCTTCTGGCTACCCGTAACGACTGCCAAAGATGTTCAAATGACAGCCGAGACCTACCAATTTATCGTGCCGTGAGAAGCACGGAGGAACTCGTCATGACAATTATGGTCACCCATCTATAGACGAAGTACTGCTCAGCCTTATGATCGATCGACTTGTGCTGCTGATACAAAGTTAGCCCCCAGCTCTTCAACACTGTCGTTTCTAGGGTTCCGTACATAAAGTGAAAAAACCGGCCAAGTGCGAGTCGAACTCGCGCACGAAGGGTTCTGTACCAGAGCAAAACTGAGCAAAAAAAAAACACGTTTGTTGTATGGGAGCCCCCCAAAATAATAATTTTATTCTAGTTTTCAATATTTGTTGTTATAGCGGCAACAAAATTACATCATCTGTGAAAATTTCAACTCTCTAACTATCACGGTTCATGAGATACAGCCTCGTGACAGAGGGACGGATGGACAGAGGAGCGAAAACAATAGGGTCCCGTTTTACCCTTTGAGTACGGAACCCTAAAAACGGGACCTTCATAGGTACTAAGGCTTCGCTGTCAGTCCGTCAATCACCAGGATATGTCTCATGAACTGGATAGTTAAACAGTTTTCACAGATGACGTATTATTGTTGCCGCTATACTATAATAACAAATACTGAAAACTAGAATAACATATAAATATTTAAAGGTGCTCCCAAATAACAAACGCGATTTAATAATAATGGCAGCCACGGGCGATTTCGGCCACGGCGGCTGTTCTCATATAAGGAGATCAGCCAGCTGCGCAGCACATATAACAGTGCACGAGCATTTGCGCAGACACAGGTGCACTCCCCATTCCTTCACTCTCATAACTCGCTGGGACGGCAATCCGACACGACCGGAGAGAGATCAGGCGCAGGACCGACATTTACGTGCTCTCCGATGCACGGGTGAATCAATCACCAACTTCCAGGCTCCGGGCTGCTTTGTGGAAGTTTTGGAGAACCCACAAAGCGATTTCGGCCCGACCCGGGAAACAGACCCGATAGTATCTACGGAACCGTTCGTACGCGATTTATATCAGCACTCGCTTCCGCTCGCGGCTTCGCCCGCGTCGAGTTCGGTTATATCGCATTTCCAAGAGAACCCTTCAAAAGTCCTGGATAAAAACTATCCTATGTTCTTTCTCAAGGTCAACCCTATCTCTGTACCAAATTTTATTAAAATCAGTTCAGTGGTTTAGACGTGAAAGCATAACAGACAGACAGAGTTACTTTCGCATTGATAATAAGGTATTAGTAGGGATTCAATTCAACCAGATTTTTATATATATTCATGGGTTAACTTCCCATACATGTTCATTTGTGTTAAGTAAGAACACCTTGGAAGATTCTAAAAGAAGGATATTTCAGTAATGTTGCACATTTAATAAATAGCTTAAAAATAAGATTGAGGTAGGAGTGAGGCGATCAAAGGCTAGAGGCAAAACAAAATAAAGCGAGACGGATATTGAGATAAATAGCTGTAAAAATTATTTTCCTGCGCCCTGGGATGGGGTTATGCGAGATATTGTGAAAAGTAAGTTGTATACAAAGCATTTTTTATATACAGAGTGTGTCGTTCACAATCACATTAAATCCTATCGCATGTACCTACTTTATGATATTCTATGGCAAACTGTAAAAAAATAACCTAATCCACTCCGTGGTTTAACAACATCATGTATAAAGCAGAGATAAAGTTAGCAGTATCGAATGTTTTGACCAGTTGACAGCTATCAGTTTTCAAGGCAGAATTTCAGTTGTTTTTAACGACTGACTTTTTGGTGTTCTAATTTTCGCACATTTTTATTCTATTCACTTTGTTTGAAAACAATTTTATTTTTTTTTTACGTATTTTATTTTTTTCTTTGTGCTAATCGTATTTAATTATTATGTAATTAATATTAACGTATTTAATTTAATGTGATTAGGTACGACACAACCGATATACTTACTGCGAATTCGTCCTAGTTAAAATATTTCAACTTTCTTGGTTCCTTTTTCAACTAAACGGACCAGTCACTGTCAGAGTATTTGCAATAATATTGAAAAATGAAACCAAACGATGTTGCTTCTCAAATAATCTCTACTAATATTATCATAAAGAGGTAAATCCGTTTGTTTGTAGCATCGTCTCGGAGGAACTACTTCCCGTACCCAGATAAAATATAGCCTACGTCACCCGGGGTTTAGCGTAACATCCCAATTGTGAAAAATTTAAAAATCGGGTGAGTAACTTTTAACTTTAAAACACATATTTTTATAAAAAAGGACTCGAGAACCTCCTCCTTTTTTTAAGTCGGTAAATAAGGTGAAACCATATGAAAAACGTGCTAAAAGCCGGCCAAGCGCGAGGCGGACCCGCGCACCCAGAGTCCCGTACCAATGGGTGGGTATCTATAAAACGCCTGAAAAGATCTTTGTTGTATGGGAGCTTAATAAAGTATTTATTTTATACAACTTTTCAGTAAAAATTGTTGTTACAACAAACAGCAACAAATAATACATCATCTATGAAAATTTCAACTGTCTAACTATCCGATTCATGGACAGGCGGAAAGCGAAGTCTTAGTAATAGGGTCCCATTTTACCCTTTTTGTACGGAACTCTGAAATCTATGATAGTTTGCGCTTAGATTCATGTAAATGAAAAATATCTTATTTATTTAAAAAACAATAACGTTTTACAATATTAGTTTACGGTTTTAAAACTAACTTAAACTTCAATTTGCTGAGGAATAAACGATTTCTATTTTCCAGCATTATTTAGTAAATTAGGATTTGATTCAATTTTTCGTCAAAGAGTAAATTGCTTGGACTAAATGGGTAGGTACTAGATTAGCTGCCTAGCCTTTTCCCAGCTATGTTGGGGTCGGCTTCCAGTCTAATCGGATGCAGCTGAGTACCAGTGTGCCACATGGAGCGACTGCCTAACCGACATTAGAGGCCTGCCAGGTATCCCTAGGTAAGACTGGTTGTTAGACTTCCTTTTAGCCGGAAAAAACCTAATTTGTAAAAAGATAGATGTCTTAATTCGCCAGTGTGACTGGCTGTGAGTCTGGCTAGACTTGGCCACTTACGAGCCCCTTCTTAAATTCCTTAAATCTATTTATGTAGTGTTCGAAACTATTTTCAATAGTTACGCAATAATAGGTACCTATAGAATACTAGAATTCGTTTTAATGTCACAGGTCACTTTTCGGTACCACCAGCAAACTGCAAACTTTTATTCGGCCGACAGTTGGTTTCTAGGGCTCGTAAACCATAATCAGTATGAAGATGAATGATAATACGCACATTACAACGATCAAGTGTTTGGCCACCATTTTTTAAACAACATATTTAATCAATATATTATTCTTTCTACGTATATCCTTGGACGGCGATAACACTGTTTCGGAGGGCACGTTAAACTGTATCTTTTATCTATCTAGTATTTGGCAGTCGTTACATATAGTCAGTAAGTTAGACACCAGTCTAACCAAGGGGTACTGGGTTGCCCGGGTAACTGGATTCAATAGGCAGTCTCTCCTTGTAAAGCACTGGTACCCAGCATCCGGTTAGACTGGAAGCCGAGCCTAATGAAGTTGGGAAAAGGCTCGGGAGATGATGACAATATTTTTTCCAACCATCGCGCCAACTGTTGGCCAACTGTTTAGTCCTTAGTCTGCTAATACATAAAGATATGTATTAAAAGTTTCACCGCACGAATGCATTTAGGAAGCTGTCGATGCGTTCACAGACACCCAAAGGAATACTTTCCAGAAATCTCTTTGAGAATACATTCATAAGAATATTTTACACTAGCCTTTTCACACGGTTTCACCCGCGTAAAGGGGCAAGGGGCAACTACTTCCTGTAGACGCTTAAAATATAGTCTATGATATTCACAGATAACGTGACATACATAAGTACATACGAGGTACCATTCATAAAATATACTTTTTAGTCGGTTCATTTTAAGTGTATTTTGGACACCAATAACAGAGTAAAGACGAAGGAAACCATCTCGTGGAAACCTGGACTTTAAAATCTGAAATCGGTAATTTGATTCGTCTTGAGCAAGCGTGGTGTATAGCGCTCATTTCATCTCCGTATGTGAAGAGACATAGCAAAAAGTATGAAAAACTTAAAAAACGTAAATAAAAATACTTTATGGAATAACAGGGATAATTTTATTAATTCATCATCATCATCATCATCTCAGCCATAGGACGTCCACTGCTGAACATAGGCCTCCCCCTTAGATCTCCACAGATACCTGTTGGAGGCGACCTGCATCCAGCGTCATCCGGCGACCTTATAAGATCGTCTGTCCATCTATTATTAATTCACTTTTCATTTAATATTTTTGGTAACTGATGATTTGTATAGGTAAATAAAATCGCATCGCATAGTATAGTTTTTTTTTCAATGTAGCATTTTTTTTTTTATATTATGTACTTCAATTTTATACTAAATCCACACATACAAAAAAATGCTAATTACCTTTGACATATTCAATATTTTTTGGGAGTAAGCATCTATTTTTATCCATGACTTTTTAGGTTTAGCTTATCAATTATCATATAATACCTAAACTAATCCCGAATCAAGACCTAGGTCATCAGGCATAGGTTTTACAGCGAAAACTGAACAGTTTCGCGAAATGCTGTAATTACAAAGTATTCTGTATGCCGCGTTTAAGATTCGCGCTCAAAGAATGGAGTGGAGTCGACTTTGATGTCAAATCTTTTTTATTCTTTTGTTGTTGTTATTTTGTTTTTTTTTACGTTGATTGGTGCTAATATTGTGAAGCTGAAAAGTTTGTTTGTTTGGTCAATCACGCAAATCTAATGAGTGGTCCAAATTAGAAAAAAAATTATTCAATGTGAGATAGCCCATTTGCTTCTGGTAATGAAATTGACGCTCTGATTGTCTAGTAAACACCTGTAATACCGTGTCTCTGCAAATAAATATTCTTCTTCTTCTAGTAAATTCAATTTTTTTTAAACTGACGCCCTAAAAAGAAGGAAGTCCACAAAATAAATAACTTTTGGGTCTTGGAGTCGGTGACAAAATAAACAAAGCTGCAACCACTAAACACCGATTTCCATACTATCCAAGGATTTTTTCTTTTTTTGGTGTGGTTGAGAGAAGGTCCACAATTGTACCTAGCTCTAAGCCTAATTGTAACACCTACTTTATACATTGTGGAATGCAAATAAATAATATGAATATGAATGAATGAAATGGAGTCTTCTCCGTGTGAGAGGAGGCCTATGCCCAGCAGTGGGACGATAACAAGGTTGTGAAGTAGAGTGTTTGAAAGTCGTTTTTTTTTGTTTTGCAAACAGAAAAAAAAATATCTAAAAGAAGTACTTTTTAGTGCTAACGCCGTCTCCTAGCTTCAGTTGGCTCACGTCCCGCCCACCTGTAGCGGTTGTATTAAACGCGCGCGACGACGCAGCGCCAGCATTGCTAGCGCGGACACCAAGCACCCACCAGCTGCTCACCCGCTCACTGGGATACAGGTTAGTGGTAGATTTTGAATTTCAAACGCAAGTTCTATTTTTGGGAATGGGAATTTAGAAAAAGAAATGTTTTGGGTATAAATTTTTATTGCTATCGTTTATTTACCTATTGAAATACATATTGATTACATATTTAACAATTAAATAAAAATATATTAATTACAAAGACATTTATATAACTAAATGACTACTAAATAACTAAAGAAATGATTACAATAAAAATTAAAACTATCCTAGTAAAAAATAAAACTATAATTGCAAAACTAAAATTGGAGAGATTGTGTTTAGGGTACAAAGTTGGAAATATAAGATTATTTTTTTTGTAAATGTTTAATTTTTTGTTGCATTCAGAATGCAACAGTTAAAAATAATAAAGTATTTTTTTTACAAATGCATTAATTTGTACTTAATTAACCAAAAACGAATGTAATAAAATTATTACAACATTCATAAGAATAAAACTGAAAATGTACCTACTTCTTAATAAAATATTTTAATATTGATTTCAATATTAATTTTAGTCTGAAGATTCCTTTAAGTACCTATACTTAGTTATTGCATATTGCTAAGACAAACTTAAATGTTTAAAAAAGGATAAAAGTAGGCAGACACCGTTATAAATATTTTAATTTTATGTAAGGAAACGAAAAAAAGTAACAAAAAAAAACAAACCAAAAATAATAGAAGCGTGAATCAATTAAAAAAAAGAAAACCCGCCATTTTGAAATAATTTAAACAAGGCGGACCTTTGTCAACCCTACGGCGGAATATTAAATCATTTTTGGCAATTAAACAATATTTACGACTAGCTGATTACCTTAAAATTGTTGAGAATTTTTCTTGCCAACTTTTTAGCATACTAAGTTAGTTAATATAAAATTATTAGCACGATAAATCTTTTGAAGAGGTTGGTAAGTTACCTTTGCCTTTTTGACTTGAAATTAATATTGTCTATTGATGGATTTTACTCTTAAGATGTCACCATCATCCTCCTGCCCTCATCCCAATTTTATTTGTGGTCTTTTCCTGTCATACTCTTCTATCTGCCGTCATCTCACAAGTAACATTCTTTCTTACCATATCTACTTTCACACAATCCATCCATCATTTCTTTGGTCGTCCTGTTCCACTATATCCGTCCACGTTCATGTTCAAAACCTTCACATGACTTTCAATAGATATTAGTTTATCCATTGATTTGCGATTAGAGATAGAATTTAGATGAAAATGTCAGTTGCAACTTCTTGTAAGCAAATTAACGGATAGGTTATAGAAATGCTCAGTTTTAGAGCTACCGAGCCAACTACTCTTACCAGTGCTGCTAGCTATTTCATGTTGACATTCTAATACATTGTCCAAAAAAAACGGTAGATCCATGTCGTAAAACGTCATCTACATATTCTGTTACTTTCAAAACAAATTGTTTATTATTTTAACGATTATGTAAATATTTTTTTTCATTTAAAAATAAAGCTTAGATTCCTCTGTTTCGATTATTAATATCCATATTTCGATATGGATGATGTGCACATTATAAAGATTCACACTAAGTATATGCCTTATATTTTCTTTTTAACACAAAGGTAAAGCGAAAGTTCTCTGCGAAAGAACCTAAATGAAGCGTTGGTCTAGTTATCATTAAGCGTTTATCCTGCAAAAGGTCGAACATTCGATTCTCGTAACAGACAGAATATCTGATATTTTTGGAAATACTTCCGCAGTACTAACCCAATATTTTTTTGCGTTGTTGATAGCAATGAACTTTCCTAGTTAGTACGAGTTTGAATGTCGCGAATTTTGTGGCATTGGCAATTGTAGTTCCGTTGTAGTTATTCTGAGCATAGATTGATTAGTTCACGATACTGTCAAAACCTGGATTATAAATTTCCAAATCATCATCTCGCATTGAGTTAGTGTGGTGATTAACGCTCAATCCCTCTCTGTGTGAGAGGAGGCCGCAGCCCAGCAGTAGGACGATAAAAAGGCTGATGACGACTGACAAAATACTGAACCCTAAATAAAAATGTGTAAAGATATGATTCCACCCGCAAAATTGCACAATGCATGACAAAAATGTATCTCTCATCATGTAGTTTTATTCACTTTAATTAATGATTCCATTGTGGGTCCAGTTGTCGGCGTTTCAGACTACTTTTGATACGGGTTCGGGGAACAACTAGTGAAATATATAAAAAAAAATATTTCGGAGAGTTGCAGTATTTTACAAGAAGAATAACCAAACCATAACCAGCCGTGTACTTGCCGATCTTTGTACTTATCAAGCGCCCGATCAAACTGATGGCCGACTAAAAAGTCTGAAGACTAAACTCTTATTACTTTTTAACTATTCGGCCAGCAACAACTTAACTTCAGCGAAACCTCCACAGTAGGTAACCAAGATATTTTTTTTATATTTGTCTTTTCTATACAGACCTACATAAATCCACAGCTTTCTGATCCATTGATTGATTTTGACATTTTCTACTGCCTAACATTTATCTGAATCAATTTTTACTGATGTTTCTCTCTAGTTTCCTACTACCCCTACATAAATCCACATTTCTCATCCCTTGAAATTTTCTACTGCCTTACATTTTACCTGAAGTCAATCTTTCAAGTTTCACCAAGTTACGACCCTTATAAATATTTGTATGACAACCGGAACTGACAGTTTAACGATCAAGAGAACGGACAGGTTGTATATTTTGAAATGATCACCTATCATAGATAAAGTAATAACACATAGGAATTGGTGGGCGTTTCTGGGGCTGTCTCATGTAATCTTGACGTTCGAAATGTGCTGTTTTTCAGCCTACTTTCGACTAAATGGTTTTTGATTTAGATTTTTATACGTATTATCAAGTTTGGGTGTATGTATGTTTGTTACTCATTATTTATCTGCCTTCATCTTGTGCACTTCAGTCGCATAGCGTGACTGCCGTGCACTCGGTTGTCGGGTTCGATTGCTAGGTTTTTTGGGACGAATCTCTTTGTAGGTAAGAGACCTTTCATAATGAAGCCTGGAGTCCGGAAGTTGGTGAATGATACACCGGCGAATCTGAGAGTATGTTAATGAACCTGCGCCTGATCGCTTTGGTGGGATTGCCGTCCCATCGGGTTATTAGAGTGAAGGAATTTGAAGTGCACCAGTGTCAGTGCAAATGCTTATACTTGTATGTAGTGCACTACAATATGTTCTGCGCCGATGGCTGATCTCTATATATGAGAACGACAGCCGTGGCAAACAGGCGCAGTATATTATCTTCTTCCCTACCTACTTGTCTATCTGCCGTTACCTTGCAAGTAACATATTATTCCTCCATCCACGTCGACTTGCCTTGCACACAATCCATCCATCGTTTCTTTGGGCACCTGTTACTTAGTTAGCTAGGAGAGCTATTCTAATCAATTCTTAAATACTCTTTAGGCCCAATGAGATCTAATTTCACCAACAATATAAAAAAATCACAGTCAGCATAAACGTCAGTTTTTCTTGAAACTACCGTTTAGCTTGAAAATTCATAGTAAACAGTTGTTTTAAGAAAACTGACGTTTATGCTGACTGTGAATTTTTGTTTTATGTGTTAAATTCTCTTTATGCAATATAAATTCGGCATCAAACCTTTTTGTTTTGTCAAAAGTCTTTGTTTTTATAATCTGTGACAACAATGGCGGGAGATATCGACGCCATATTGGTTTATTTCGTATCAAGGTAGCAATCAAATTAATTTAGCATACAATAGGACAGATTTGTGACGTCAAAACGTTTTTATAACAATTGGGGGCTTTGAACGTTCTTTTAAAATACACAAATTGATTTTAGACCAGGGAATCGAACCAGCGGGTACAACGCGGGTCCAATCAGTAGCTAGACCATTATAGAGTTCTGATTTTTATAGAAAACTAGCTTTTGCCCGCGGCTTCTCTACTTTACTCCCATAAACTGACTTCGCTACTTTACCCTATTTTTTTTTCATAAGAACCTTCTCCTGACAATAACAAACACAACAAAAAAAGAATTAGCCAAATTGGTCCAGGCGTTGTTGAGTTATGCGCTTACCAACACATTTAGCGATTCATTTTTATATAATAGATGATTACGATTAAAAAAAAAACCTAACTAATAAGTTTGTTAGTTAGGATCTCACGCTATGTGGTTAAACCATAACAATAGGTATATAATAACTATAAAATATAATAGGTATATACAAAAGTCTGACTCCTAACTCCTAACATATTAAACTGCCAAAGTAAATAGAAAAGTTGTTTTTGTTTAACACGCGTCAAATATTTTTTCGTGAAAAACGCAAAGCAAAGCAAATTAAAGATATTTTAATTGCCCATGTAATTGGTGTCTAGTTTGACACTCTACAGACCTATTTTCTTCTGTCTATGACAACGCAAAAAAAACTAATACCATTACGAAAATTACTCTTAATTGTGATTTTATCAATTTTTTAAATTGTTTTCTAACCCTTATCTGCTACTAGACGTTTTCCCGCGGTTTCACCTGTGTATTTTGGGCACTTCTGTCAGTTTTCGAGCTAAAATGTAGCTTATGTTACTCGGGAAAAGTGTAGCTTTCCAACAGTGAATGAATTTTTCAAATCAGTTCACAATAGTTTCGGGGCCTTTAAGGTACAAACAAAAATAATGTTTTCTCTTTATTATAGATATTAGTATACCTATAATACAAATCCCACGTGACTTAGATAGATCCTATTTTTAGGCACAATACCAAAAATAGACTAAAGATATTATAATCCTAGTATTTTTAGCGCGCACATTCAAATATCGAATACTTACGCATGCCAAAATGGCCACTAAGGTTGTGCAAAGAGGTTTGACCCGCACCATAGAGAAAAGAGTTGTAGATGTCAAGTTGATAAAAGAGTATTGTTAAGATTCTATTTTGAATAAATGATGTTAGATTTTATTATTTGATTAGGTATAGGGACAATTGTTCGTTCAAGAGCCTGTGGGTAGGCGATTTCTTATATTTTCTCTTGTATTTAGGGAGAGGGGAAGGATAAATGACGTAAAGGGATTTTTAAAAAGGTCAATATACGGAGCCATTCATGTTTTTTGGGGTTAGTTTCTACTACTTACGTTGAAGATCAGCGTATTTAGTTAATTAAATAAAAAACCGCAGATAGAACAAAATACTTTTATTTTTGTAATAATAAAAACTTCTAAAGTTAAATAAATAGGTAAATATATCTTATTTTAGAACTCGTACCCATAAAATAAATACTTAAGTACCTACATATCTATATGTATTTTGAGTCAGAAGATTTTCTCATGGTTTGGATTAGGTATCGGAAATATCATTGTTTGTCGACAACCACAGATGGGTTTTGGTTCTCTCCATTTTAATCACTGAATTAAAGATTTTGTTTCTTTGTTTTTTTTCATTAATAAAATTAAATTTGTTATGGATAATAGATAAACATAATGGGCCTTACTACAAAAACTTTAAACCCTGTTTTACACTTGTCTAATAAAATTTTGGCTGCAAAATGAACCTTATGTCAACGTCATAATTTGACATTTTTTTAGACAAGGCATAAACTGACGTTAAAAAGTTTTTGTGGTAAGACGGAATGAGACTAGAGAGATCTCGTTTAATGACAAAGTTATTTTGCAATCTATCCAACCCCTACAATATAGTAGGATACTTACCAAATTCTTATTTTATACAATTGCAGAAAACTTCCTTACAGTCACAACATACATACGTTAATACATACGTAATGAAAACAACCTTTAAACCCCAATCAAATGGTTGGCAACTCGTTCCCGAAACGCAAGTAATTAAATAGAATTAAACAATTTATTCTAAATTAAGAGTCTACGCGAGAAATGGGGGTTGTTAAGATTTTACGAGCTCACCTAAGATCCTGTATGTGGGAGGAATGTGTTGCAAACAGCTATTTAAAGATTACACATTTGTTTAACTGTCTAAAGTGTTTTCAATCATCAGTGGACTTCTATCTGAGGAATCAATATGGCGGTTTGACGTATTGTCTTGACAGCTGTCAAAACGTCAAACATATTCTGAAATTAAAAGTTTTGTGGTGATTGGATAATCAGCCTTTATTGACATGTTATAGTTTTTAAGATTCATAATATAATAAAAATAATGAGTTAACTTGCAACTAATATTATAAACCTGAAGAGTTAATAGTGTAATAAAAAGTTCGTTTTTAAATAGGACCTAAAGATCGTTAAGGCTCAAAAAAAATATTAATCTGTCTAGACCTTTTCAGACTATATTATATAAGTAATATTATTTTCCAGTCTTATATCTGACTACCAGTGATTTACAAAAGACTTGAATACTTACACCTCTTTACAAAAATATGCCCATAAATTGATCAGTTGTTCAGCTACTCGGCAATCTAGAACAAGATGTTTTAAAAATCCTCAAAATTCACCTATAAAAACGCCTAAAAAATCTTCCAGCTAAAAATAGGACCCTTTTTAAACAGCAAAGATTGAAACAGGTCTTTAAACACATTTAAAACAAAATTCTTCTGATTAAGTCGGTAAAAATGGTGCCTTGGGGACAGTTTTGGCTTCCATTAAACCAACTTGCGTATATTCTTATATGATATGACTTTTTAACCAAAAGTGTGTATCTTCATACCCCTGCCTGCCTCTGAGGTGTCGTCAAATTGTGTTTTACATTTAAACGTGTGCAACGATTTTTAAATGGTTTTTCTGAGGTTTATTTTATATTTATAATTTTAGGATTCTTTCAAATACAATTATTCTCATTTGAAAGAATCTATGGTTTGCTATGCTTAGATACTCGGTGGAAATCTACAGCGTGCCTATGTAAAAAGTCCATATGTATAACCAAATTAAAAACTTCTTCCATTTTGAGAAGTTGGTTAAAAATTGCTATTTCAGAGATGCAGATTTTTTCTGAAGTAATTTACTGAAATCTATTAGAATAAAAATTACGTTGCGTGCGATACTTTACACAGCCAGGTAGCTATTTTGAAGGTAGAAATTTTCAAGACCTGTAAGTAGGTACTCCATAACTCATAAAGAACTAAAAGATCATAAGTCAGAAAGCTCAACCGCTGCGACATCTAAGATGAAATATTCAAGCCATATCAAAAAGGACGAACGCAATTAACAGTACCTAAGTTTTGTAAAACTTCAACTTGTAAACTGTTTCGCAAAGTTGGCGGGAATTCATACCACGGCCGCCATCTTGCACGTTCCGTTTCTAGTTAATGTGTTGCCAAGCGTGAAAATAATATCCGCCGTGGTGTGAATACTGCCTTTGAGGCTGGCAACACCGTTGGCTGTTTATTATTCAAATATTTTTGTTCGTGCGTTAATTTTTCAGAGGATTTGCGTGCTGGTAGTTATATTGGTTTAATAATAGTCTTCATTAAAGTATGGTAGTCTATTGATATGTGCGTCTTGAGGTATAAAATATGAAGATTATGTATGCAAATGGCTTACGTGCTAAGAATTATAATTACTAATGTAAATATGTAGGTGTATTTATTTATTAAGTAGGTACATATGGCACTTACTTACGCAATAAGTACCTAACAAAAAGAATTTGCAGCAGCAGTTGACAACATATTTTGGATCAGTTAAAACTCTTATACGTACCTATTTATCTAAAATTGTTAAATACCTATATGATAGATACCAATACCAAGATAACGAAATCATTGTGGCTTGAAAAATATTCAATTTGAATTCTAACAATCTAATTAGGTACAACGAAACAGAACCTAAACGATCACTGAATTTTTTTCAACAATAGGTAACTACTTAATTTTTTCAAAAATATTTCAAGAACTTTGCTCAATCAAAGCTGCATCCACAAGTTAAATGTCGTCGCACTTGATTGCAAACGAAATACTATTTATAACAAACCATTGAAAACCGGCTAAAACAAAACAAACTAGAAAATTGGCATCTACCCGCATCCAGCAACGCATGATGGAAATTGTGGAGCCTCTTCATTGTTAGAACGGCGGCACACGGGGGCAAATCAACTGCGTAGGGTTGGGTGGAAGAGTATCGATGTTTTATCGATATTTAGAAACTATTTCTTTAGGGAGTTACTAGTGTTAATTGCAAGCATTGCCAATATTGAAAAGGTCTTAAGATATAAAAGAATTTTAGAGTTTGCAGTATGCGGGCACTGAAAACTTTTAGTCATCAGATAGTTGGTTTTGGTTCGTTAATTGGCATGAAGATGAATGCCAGGTATTTGGCCAGCATCATATCATGTCAGCCGACTGTACAGTCCGCAGTGTACGGGTACTATTGTAGCAATTGTCTATTTGAAGAATAGCAGCAGGCTAATGTTTCGATAAATAGCTTAAAAGTTCATCTCATAAACTTGTTGTATCAAATTATGATAAAAATAGTAAAAAATAGTCAATTACTAATATATCTCCAATTTTGGAATAGGGTATTTTAGTCTAGATGAGAAAAAAATTAAAAGTGTATTACAATGATTGTTTAGAGGAAAAGCAATCGGGAAATGTTAGTTTCACTTCGTAAGGTACATAAATATATTTTTTATTGCAGTTTAAAGTTTTTATGTTTTTTTATCTGTCTTTGAACACTACGAAATGTCGCCGCCATGCTAATGACGTCATTACGGTAGTAAACAACTTTTAACCAAGTGTTTCTCATATTTATATCCACTGGTACTTGAATCCATAATTTGTCTGGTGTTTTTACACTAGTGTTCTCACATTCAGAAACAACACACCAACGATACGGAGCATAATTACTCATTATTAAAATTTTAAATACATATCAAAATATGTATTACTGTAGTTTGCTTACTAACGTAATGACGTCATGACCAAAAAACAATCATGGCGTCCGTTGTGTGCCGCGTTTTCGCGAAATACGCGCGAAATTTGAAATTATGATAAAACAATTAATTTATATTCGTACATAACGTGAGAAAAAAAAATATTTTTATTTTTTTAGAGATATATTAAGACTAAAGAATTTATTTAAGATATATTTCAAAAATGCATGTAATACCCTATTGGTAATAAGGTAGTAGCTATTTTTTGTATATTACACATACAAAAACGACTTACATAAAAGAAAACCCTTGAAGTCTCACCAACATTTAGCTTTAATTTATACCAAAAAATATGAAACACGAAAATATCGATATCGATAACTTACCCTCAACCCATCCCTAAACCACTTGTTGTACGGGGCGGGTAATTTAGCCGCTCCCCATTGAAAGACGGGGAGCTTCAAGTTAGCCGGGCAAACACCGGCTAAACGGGTATTTTTACAAAATGCCAAAGTAAATTGTTTGCTAAATAAGAGGTTGGTGTCTTGATTTTAGGGAAAATAGGGTTGAAGATTTATATTTTATGGTAGAGTAGGTCAACGTTTAAGATGATTTTAAAGGAACGTTTTGTAGTGGTAGTAGACGGTTAGATTACATGTCCTATCATGTACCTAAATAAATAAATAAAAAGCGTAACTTGGTTTGCCAATAATTGGTCATGAAAGCAGACAAACATAATTGATAAAGAATGCGACGCATTTCGGCTCCAAAATGGACGAATGTAGCACTGTTTAGGATATCATTCACTGCACGGTATTACGAAACACATCATACCTACAAGAAATAGGTACAATAATTCAAAACTACTTCTTTCTTATTGTCTGATATTAAATTGGTGCTTAGGAATCGTGAATAAGCAATATGATGAACAAAACAGTGCTATTTGAAAAAACGTATGTAATAAAAATAGTAGGTTTATTTCATCGATTAAAAATATTTTTCTTTTTTACAAACACTATATCTAAGGAAGTGTAGCTAGTTAAGCTAGTTTATTCAAGTGCAAAAAAAAAAACAAAAAAAAGTTAACACCTACAAAGGAGGTGCGTAAAAAATCTTTCACCTTTTCCGAAAAGGGTCGCTTACAACGTAAACGATTCAGATGTTTCTTACAAAACTAATTATAAAGTTCAAAGATGACGCATTTTCTTGAGAAGTTATTTTAAAAGAGTAATTTACACATCTTCTGTAAAGGGCAACAAAGATTCTTAATGGCCCAAGATATTCGTCAACACTGTTCTTAATTAATATGTTCTTTGCAAAACCTTGTTGGTCATTCATTAGCTGGTTTTCACCAAATTACAGTAACAGAGATAGTTTTTAAATATGATTATCTATTTTGAGGAATTAGATAGATAGACAGAAGCCGAAAATAGATCTCAGTGGCGTGCACTTGGAGAGGCCTATGTCCAGCAGTGGACTGCGATAGGCTGATGATGATGATGATGATGATTATCTAACCATAGATTTTTGAAAATCAATCTGATTTGCTTAGCTTTTTCTCAACTCAACAACTTTCCCAATTTTTTTTTTATTCTCAGCCGTTTTATCACAATAGCATAAAAGCTGCTTCAAATTCTGAACTTTGTTTTTCAAATCAAATGGAATCTATGTTCGTTATAGCATAGAAAATTACGACAGCTTCCAAACACAAGTGGCTTACGTATTTACTCTGCAACATCTAATTAATACATGAAAACCCACACAAAAGCGAAAAGATTAAACATTAAAAACTGATTAACATAATCACATAAAGCTGGGACATCGATAAATAACTCAATATTATCGATAAAACGAGTGCTCGCCGATTAGCACTCGCTTTGATGTGTCTGACATTTATCGATGTTTTGTTATCGGTGGGAACAACACTAGTACCGTAATTAGTGCTGTGAATCTAGTTTTTAGTGTTTTATAACTTTATAATCAATTTTTATGGTGTTATAAAACTTATAAGGCTCTTGTATTTGGTACTCAGACACTTTATGATAGATACTTGATTTTTCAAGTATGTTCACCATAAATGACGCTGTTGCAAGTTTTATAAGAGCTTGTAAATGTGACAATATTTTATGGGCTTGAAAAGTACGTTGGACACCCATTGACCGAATGAACTACCCTCAGAGAGTAGAAGGTATAACATACCTTCCAAGAGGCTTTAGTGGCTTTTTACCCGAGCGCGGAGAAGTTCTTACGGGATACCGGTGAAATCAATGGTGGAAACTAAACTGGCAAAGCAATGGTGGACACTAGTGAAACGTATGGCCATCCAAATTAAAAAGTTCATTACCTCGGAGCACACCTCATTAACTCCGTTTTCATTATATAAATGACCCCACTGTATTTGAGTATCATTTCAAATAAACTGTCAAACACATGAGATTTACTTCAGCCCTGGAACACAAAAGTCTCCAAAAGAAAGATGGGCGGCTTCAGACTTTCGTTTCAACGTTCTTTCTAACAACACCCACAGCGACCACACCGGAAGAATAACATTTAAAGCAAAACCATCACATGAAGCCTGCTCTTCTTCTTCTTCCTCCTACCCTATTCCCAATTTTATTTCGGGTCGGCGCAATATGTCATTCTCTTCCATTTTCCCCTCATCATCTTTCAGGCAAATCCATCAATTTTTTCTTAGGTCTTCCTCTTCCTCTCCATCCATCTACATTCATACTTAGCACACACTATTAATAGTAAAAACAAACTATATTATTATAATGCTAATTACATGCCTTAACCATATAAAATGTCCAAACTGCATTGTTAAATATAACTTCATCATTTTGGCGCGATCGAGAGCTTAACAAACATGGCGGCTTGTATGCGAAGCGCTTGACAGTTGTAGCCTCTGTGGTAATTAAATTATGGTAACTTTTGTTTCTGATCGAACAAATGTGGGTTTATTTTTGGGTATTCTTAAATTGTTTTGTAGGGTTCCGTAACTAAATAGTAAACGCTCAAATATAAATCAAAAGGTGACAACATTTGAGCATATCTTTATTTTTGGGAAGTCAGTTGAAAATGCCTCCCCCAAGAAAGAACAAAGAATAAAAGAAAAACCATTAACCTATTCAACACAAAATTCGGAAGATGAGTTAAAACAAAAACATTTTTCACAGCCCACAGACTTCATCATCTACCTGGACTTTTCCCAACCATATAGTGGGGTTGGCTTTCAGTCTAATCTGATGCGGCGAGTGACACCTGGCATTCCTAGTTACGTGGAGCCTACTACTACCTATCTGAACCCAATTACCCGATACCATACGCATAGTAAAACTGACAGCCAGCCGGGATCCCACCAATTTAACGTGCCTTCCGAAACATAGCCAGACTAATAAACCAATAAAAATCAGTTGTGTAATACATGAAAAAGGCTGTAACACTTGAAATACAATCAGTATTTAGTTATATCTTGGTGCATTCATCTGTGACTGCGATACTGGGGATTATTTCCTAACTGATGTGAGATTAACGCCACGCGTCAACACGTGGCCTGGATTTTTACTATTTTATCGATCTAGAAATGCGTTACTGTTGTTAGCAAGCGTGACGATTAATTTTTTCTCCAATGGGAGGAAACCTGTGTTCTTCAGTCGAACCGTAAAATGGCTGATGATAAACGAGGAGGGGTGAAGAGAACCTTTCAAAACGTATCGTACTTAAACTTGATAGTACTGATGGAACGACCACAACAGAGCCAACTAAGTTTTGCTCGGTCGTCCGTCACAGTCGTGTATAAACTATCGACATCCGTGTGTGATCACGAGCGGCATTCATATACTCGATCTATGAAGACTCCATGGACCCATTACAGAGTCAAAACCTCCACAAATACATCAACAAATTACCTATCTCTTACACTTCTCCTCAACTTTGACCTCCGAAAGTTGGTTATTTTTTAACCGACTTCAAAAAAGGAGGTTCTCAATTTGACCGTATTTTTTTTTCTTCCGTATAAATCACATAAGAAGTGATGAATGGTGGGTGTTTTACGGGCAGTCTTTTTAAAATTTTTGACATTCAAAAAGAGCTGTGTTGTAGCCAAGCAGGATAAACGATTTTTGATTTTGATATTAAATTAACCCATCACTTTTCTTTGCAGTCAAAATGCGTTTCCTCCTCGCCGCCATGTTGCTGTTGTCAGCCATCTTGTCGTGCGCCGCGCAGGCGCAATATCCGCGCCCGCGTCGCCCCGAGCGCTTCGATACGGCGGAACAGATCTCCAACTATTTGAAGGAGCTGCAGGAATATTACTCTGTGCATGGGAGAGGACGGTGAGTTTGTAGTTGGTGGCAAAGTTTGTGGCGGCTTGCTGCTAATTTCAGAGTACAGGTACTTGTGGCTATCAGGGACCACCGAAGCTCAATAGTGGTGTGATACTAAGCTTTTAGACAGCATTAAGTTTGGCACTAGCTGTCGATGAACATGGAGTAAAAAAGTAGTAAAAATATTCAAGAAAATAATATCTAATGAAGGAATCGGTCATTGCTAAAATGTATCATCTGTGCAAGATGATTAAAATGAAGAGTTTCTTGATTAATTATCACCAGAAACTACATAGATTAGACAAAATGCGCTGAAATATTCTAGTAACGTCGATCTCATAAGATTCCTGTTGGTCCCACGTTGGGCGCCAATATTCAATCAAGTTATTTCTACTACGCAGTTACTTAATCAAATATTGATAACAACTATTCGAAAAACAATAACACCAACCAGACCTGCTTATACTATTTGGTTTATTGGGCGCCGATGATAATAGGACTGTACCACAGTATGTTGTATTGAATGCAGTCTTACTGTAGCGCTTGTCACTTGTTCAGTTAGTAGTACCACTACTCGACACTAGATGACACTGTCTTGTGAAACTGATTCTGATAAAAGCGCCATCTGTTATTTCAATATACAACGACTGACAAACAGGTTATTTCACCGTAAAGAAGTTGTCGGAAAGTTTTCGTCAGAAATCAAAGATGTATTAGGGAACCAAGCAATTTTTAATAGTCTTAACTTTAACATGTAGTGCTGAAACTATTTTTATGCGGTTTTTCAGCAAAGCACCTATTTGATAAACTTGGAGGTTTTATGTACTTATGTCTTTAATTGAACTCGTTTCTTACTGTAAAAAGTCTTCTATATAGATAGGTGACAAAAAACTTTTGACTAATTAATATATTCTTGTTTCAGATACGGCAAGAGACAAATGCACATAGCCGATGCTTCAGTAATATTCAGGGAGAGTCCATTTTTCGAGCACAATCTTAACGACGAACCGGCCTTTAAAAACCTTGGTTATAAGTAAATAAATAAATAACTAATATACTTAAATAATAAATAATATACTAACATTGTTATTAACATATTCCCGAGCAAATGAAACTGAATATTTTTAATGTTATTTTGCTTATCTACAGAATTCATGCTAGTTTTCAACTGTGATTTGATTTGTTCTTACAAATTAATAATAATGAGGTTATTTTTCAAAGAGATGGGTATTTATAGACTTATTTTTTTTATTAATTTAATAGTTGACAACTCAAATTCAATACTTGTACCTATAAGACGGTATTTTCTAAGCAGTTTGTATGAAACTGTAAGTTCAAATTAAGCTATTTACTTTTTTATTACTTATATTTTTACAACATTTGACTTTATTTTTGACACTCTATAATTTATATGTTTTATTTACAGCTAACGTTATTGTTTTACCCAAAAACTTGACATCAGTTGTTATTATAATTCTATGTACACTTAAAGAAAGCCCATCTGTATCAACTATTATTTTAAATAACTAATTACATATTCCTCAAATTATATTTTAATATTTATTTAATCAAAATGGCTCACTGTATTTAATTTAAACTTAATTTAAACAAATCCGCCATAAGAATCTAGTCATTAAAACGCTTAATTTTTCCAAAAAGGTTCCTAAAAATAGTTTTCAAGCTGGGTGCAAAACTATTTTTAGAATTTTTGCCGCCAAAATTTTATTGTAACAGTTAATAAAACTAATTTAAATAATGAACAGAAAATAGTGTAACTAAACATGTATGTAGTATTTATTCAAAATGCAAGATTGTTTCATCATGTGTCTTTTGTTTTATTTTAAGCCTTATATATTTCCTTCATTTTTTCAGCCCTTACGATATTTTAGAAATTGACATTAACAGAGGAAAACCTTTTTTTTAACGACGTCCAAAATCATCAAATGCCCCCTCTCGCTGTGGGTTAGCAGCGGTGAGGGAGTGTCAGACTCTTACTGACTAAAAACCGTTGTGTTCCGTCGTAGGCCTTTTCCTACCAGGGCCGCGGTAACTCTTTCGAGCAATCCCGCAGCCCCGGCAGGAAAGGAAACCTCTCAAATACCTATAGAAAAATGAGGTAAATAACATTAACAGCCGCATTGTCAGTTGTTTTTGTAGCATACTACGGAAAAGGCTAGGCCGATTAGATGCCGATTATTAAATATTTACAGCAAAATTAGTTTGGATGCAGGCCCGCCGCTAGCTGTTTGTTCGCCCGCGTGCATAACTGATTATGCCGCCCTACGACTACATACGTTTTGTCAAAAAATATATAAGGGGTCCAGGGGTCCGGAAATATGTTATTTGGTGGGTTTCCCGTTGAAAAGTCAACTTATAAGATACATTGCATATGTAAGAGAGAGAAATTTTTTTACTCTAAGGACACAAAACAAATAAAAACTACTGTAAATCAACAAAGCAAAGTCAAAAAGTAAGATATGCACATAAGTGAAGTGCAAAAGCCGCGAGCGAAGCGAGCGCGATTTTTTCCTTAGAGTTTTCATGAAGTAAACATATCATATAAAAAGCCATAACGGACGTGCGCGAAAAATGTTTTTTCGGAATTGAATGCCTCAACAATTAAACAAAGATAAAATGCGATATGTGACATGGAGCCGCGAGCGCAGCGAGCGCGAATTTTTTTGGGGATGCAAAGGGTGAAACAGTCAAAATTAATAGGAGACGACCAAAGCTAGGGCGGCTTTTTCTGAAATTTTATTGGTTTAATTTTGCCGCCCCCTAAATAGCATTTGCTCCACGCTACGCCACTGGTTGATCTTAAATCGTTCTTAAGAATCTTTAATTTTGAAAATGTCCTTTCAACAGATGTACCTAACCGAAACCGGCAGTGTAAGTAATATTCTTAGCGCTATTGCTGTGTTCGGAAATATTGAAATCAAATCATTAGTAAAAAGATATTATATTTTTTAAATATTACGTGATAACTCGCTAGATTTGCCGCCCCCTAGGACGTGCCGCCCGCGTGCTGTGCACGCGCTGCACGCCCGCTTACGGCGGGCCTGTTTGGATGTTATTATTAATAATCTAGAAAGATGTAAGTATTCTTAGCCATCATTTGTTCGAAAGAGTTTCGAAGGCCCTGAAACACAATGGTCACAATCCTACTAACAAAACGTTCATGATTTGACTGCCAATTATCTTAATAACTACGATTTCTTCTTCAAAATGCTCATTAAAAGCTAGCAAAGAAAATAACCTTGAAACAATACACTTTTAATGTACACTAACATACATTTGGCTTACCTAATTAGCACATTTACTATGTTAGTACTTTATAATCTGTGTTCCCTCATAGAGTTTTAAAACCTCCATCAATTAAGTTGTTCCACTAGAGAGTGATCAAATGACATCACTACCACATCATTTGATTTTTAACCTTGTGACCAACAGTGGAGGGTCGACTTTAACTTGACAGTGGTTAATGAAAATACACCAGAGTATTTATCTCTGCGTATAGAAGTAAAGTTTGTAGGTTTGTCTGTTTGTAGCAATGAAAAAGTTATTTTGGAAACAAAATTAAAAGCCAGTGATGGAAATGCGGTAGAATATTTTGGAATACTCAAAAGTCTTATTAATGACGTTGACGATTCGTCAACGAATAATGCCTAAATCTGTACACAAATACTAAACGTCACTAAGTACCACAGTCTTTTATAGAGTGACATCGCCTTTGGTACGAATCAGTCAAGCTTGCTTTACGTCAACGATAACTCCAATATCACCTACTAAATTAATCCGATACGTCACTATCATATTTATAAGTGACGTTGACGTCTGACTTGTGAATCCAGTTAGGATTCAAAATGGCGTGACGATAATCAAAATTATCTTATAGGTTCTAATCCCAAACGTCACTAGACTAAATAAAAGGTGACGTCGTGTTAGTCATAATGACTCAAAAGAACAAATCGATGACGTGTCCACCTGAACGATAAGTTAAGTATGTGAAACTAATCGGAAACGTCACTATCGTAAGTGACGGTGGCGTATGACTAACTGGAGTCAAGATGGCATGACGATAATCAAAATTATTTAAACCTAAACGTCACTAGACTATATAAAAGGTGACATTGCCTCAATCATGATTCAAAAGATAAAACAATGACGTGTGCCTCATTTGAAATACAACTTCTATACAAATATCTACTAATCCGAAACGTCACAATCATATTTACAAGTGACATTGGCGAAGTTAAGATGGCGTGACGGTAATCTAAATCCTCTATTAGTTCTAATCCCTAACGTCACTACATAAAATAAAAGGTGACATCGCCAAGTCATGACTCAAAAGATAAATTAATGACGTATGCGTTACCTCCAAATACGTGATAACTCCAAAAAGTACTAATTCGAAACGTAATTATGAGATTTATAAGGAACGTTGACGTCTGACTAACTGGTATCAAAATGGCGTGACGATAATCAAAACTCTCTAATATATTCTAATCATAAACGTCACTAGACAATGACTCAAAAAATAAATCAATGACGTTTGCTGAGCGATGAGTTAAGTAGGTTCTGATCTGAAACGTCATTATCATATTTGTAAGTGATGTTGACGTATGACAAACTGACGTTAAGATGGCGTGAAGATAAAAGTACAAAGCGTAGTTTATTTACAGATCAGTCATAGATTGATAAATACTCTATCGTCACTATTTATGGTGTAACATACATTACCAAAATAAAAAAATATTTTATACATAGCACTTGAAACACAGAACACTACTTGAACATCCTTGACAGTCGTTACGGGTAGTCAGAAGCCAGTAAGTCTGACACCAGTCTAACCAAGGGGTATCGGGTTGCCGGGGAAACTGGGTTGAGGGGGTAAGATAGGGCAGTCGCTCCTTGTAAAGCACTGGTACTCAGCTGCATCCGGTTAGACTGGAAGCCGACCCCAACGTAGTTGGGAAAAAGGCTTGAAGGATGATTCCTAATTGGGAAGTAGGTATGTAAATACAACTACTTATTAAACCGTAAAATTATAAAGTTTTTTTACCCAATGTATAAAATAGAGGTCAAATGTCAAAATCTTAATAACAAAATCACCTACTAATTCTTAAATTAGCTAGCCAGTAATCCGGCAAAAATCTTGTTAGACTGACCACGTAAATGCTTAACCAACAAAATTACTTCAATAAATAATTTATTCCTATTAAACGCAAACAGAACCGAATTGTTTGCTAGTATTTGTATCGCATTACTGCAACTTCAATTTGAACCATATACCTTAAACTTAAAGTTGATATTCAAATGTCAATAAGATGTAACATTACTACAAAGTAAATTTTAACCTTATTTTTAAAGCGTTAAGGTTGAAATTTGAAAGACAATGAGATGTAAAGAGAGTACGTCAAATCGAAACTAAGTGGATTATAAACAGAATGCGCGCGCATCTGCGATGTTGAGCCATAATGGCGGAAAGCTCTTTTTAGTAGGCACACTGGATCGGTGCGGAACAGCTATTTCGGAACGGTTATCTATAGTAATATTATAATATTTATATTTGTTTGTTTGTACTTGGGGTCCCAAGCTACTGAACCGATTCGAAAAACTCCTTCAGGATCGGAAAGCTACATTATTTGCGCGTAATATGGGCTATATTTTATCATCGTACGGACAGTAGTTCTCACGTTACGCGTAATAAGTACTAAGTGTTATTGTTTATTTATTTTCGATGTGAAATATTTTGTTACTACAGTGACGTAATGGCGCCCACCGTGGGACAAATAGCGTGGATGGGTGAGTTTGTCAATGATAAGAAGACTACATATCTTTCATTCAATGAAATGGGGGCTCTTTCAATGAAATAAAACACTGTACAGTGTGAGAAGTCGGTGAATGTCTCTGCCACCCGCTGTATTTTAAAATAGTTCAAGCGCAGTATTTCGCAAAGTTCCAAGACGCCAGAAAGTCTACCGCAAATAATACAACACTAAAACCCTTACCAAGGCGTTCCAAAAATACCTGTTCCTAAATCACTGTTCCTAAAGCGAGACAGTCGACTTCATAAACAGCCCAGTGATCGCGACTCGGAAGCGAGCGCTGCTTATTTTTTACTCAAATAATCTATATTTTAAACTAAATATTTAGAAAAACCGACTATTTTATACACGATTTTCTACCTGAGTAATATTTTTGAGAGTGGCACCTATATTTAAATGAAATTTTCTACCATTTGTTGCTAAGACCCATATCAATGTGTTTTTGAGTCTAGAATGTGATTTTTTTGTTTTTATTTCCTAGCTGCTAAATAAAGGAATTGAAAGGTAAGTTATTATATTAATTTTAATAATAAACTAGATTAGTCTTTTGTAGTTTTTCTATTTCCTTTAAGAATTCAGAAATATATTATTATCAGCTGTTTGTAGATATCGGAAGGCGTGATTTTATTCAAGCAAATAGGAATGATATTATATTTCGGTAAAAAATAAATAATTTCTTTAATCAATTTTAGTATCCAAGGTTTTTCGTCGATTTTTTATGCGGCATTAAAGACTTATATTGACGTTATCAGGAATTGCAAATGCAAAGAGATCAGATTAGATTTAAATAAATAACAAATATTGTACCTACATAATAATGTAAGTTTTTTTACTGTCCTTATTTTCTTTTGCTTATTTTATGTCAATAGTATCTACTGGCAGCCTTATTACGATGGTTAATGCATTTTTAACGTCGTTTTTATGGTTTATAAACATTTACGATTGCCCTCATGGTTTTCCTGTTATTATTTTCGTGAATTCGGTTTATATATCATAACAGGTTTGTATTTTTTTTAATAAGATAGATAGATAGATATATTCTTTATTAAATTATGCACACCAATTAAAAATCAACAAGAACAAACAAAAATTTTGAAGTCGGTGACACAATGGGCGGTCTTATCGCTAAAAGCGATCTCTTACAGACAACCTTTGAAAATATTTCGTAGTAGGTACCTTTAGAAGTACCTATAAATTATATTCTACTCGAAGCTACATCGGATCGGTAGTGAACTCCTTTCGAACTCCGACAAAACGTCAAACATTTGTAGCGATAAAAGTTCCCTCTTCCGATACATCGAGTAAACCGTTTATTATGAATACTAGCTGTATCCGATTCCCGAGGGAACCACTTCCCGCACCCGGAAAAATAAAATCTTGTCTCAGTATAACCTGTGGAGAAAAAAAAAACATTTGAATCGACTTAAAAGATTTGGCGTGAAAGAAAAAAAGAAAGTTGTCAGTTTTAATTTTAAAATTTCCGATAACCTAACTGTAGAAATAACGTAAAAATAAATCATCATCATCATCCTCCTGCCCTTATCCCAATTTTATTTGAGGTCGGCGCAGCATGTTTTCTCCTTCTTCTATCTGCCGTCATCTCACAAGTAACATTCTTTCTTACCAAATAAATACGGTGAATATATATTTTCAAATTACAACAAAACAACTTCCCGCAAAAACTAAACCTACTATTTACCTAGGTACTTATGTTAATGCGTATATGTCACCGGAAAATAACAAGATCCGTAAGTTTGTGTAAATGTGGACGTAAAATATTACTATTTATCTCCCGTTTAGAATCTTACGAAAGTTTATAAACTTCCTAGTAAATTGATAAACTTACGGATCTTGTTATTTTCCGGTGACATATATAAACCTACGCAGTAATGAAATTGCGCATCAAGCCTTCTTATGCTTCATTTATTTCCCATAGATATCTAAATTCTCTTATACATAGCAAGATAAGTAAGTACCTATACCTTTGCACTTATCTTACCCACAAGAAAAACCTTGTAAGTACAATTTTTCCCACCGTGACCAAGTGGACCAAGAACCTTTACACATAATTTTATAATTGGAGGCCACACTGAAGGATGCTTGAAGAAAAAAGAAAAAAGACGTGTGAGCCGGCCTTAAGTGCTCTCGAATCGTGTAAAATTCACGGCCCAGCCGTTTTATGTCAGTTGTTAATTTGTACCGGTGGTGTATCAACGAGTACTTACGGGGTTTTTGGTACTGGTGTAAATATAAGATTCTGAAAATAATCTCTTAGCCTTCGTAGGCCCGGGGGTTGAAAAAAGTGAATTCAATCGAAGTTTTTAGTCGGTCAAATACCTGATTGTTGTTACGTGTGTACTTCTATTCATACTGATTTATGAGCAAAAACCAACTATCGGCCGACTAAACGTTAGTAGTGTGCGTACTTCTAAACGTCTCCAAATGAATTCATTAAAAGTGGGTATTTTTCTTCTAAATTCTCTCGTATCTAATCAACTAAGTATATTTTGACTACTTAACGACAAAAAAGGGGTGTTATGAGTTTGCACGCTGTATGTGTCTGTCTGTCCAAGTGTGTCTTAAAAAAACTGATTTTTTTTTTTTACCCGACTGCAAGAAGTATTATGTATTTTTAATACTTCGCAACACAAATTAACTTTTAGCCCGAGCTAGGACTTATGGTAAACCAATTCGGGATATGGAGTTGGAGTTTCTTGAGAGTTCATCTCTATGAGAACTCTTTGGAACCGTGCAACTAGCTTGACGTTTCGAAAGAGCTGTTATTCACTGGACCTTTTGAAAAAAAACAGACTTTGACTCTACTTCCAATAGGTACGCCGTGGTTTCCAAGGTCTGCAAGTCTAAATATAAAATTTTTGTTTCAGAGAATGGCACCAGTGAAGTTCGGCCTGTTCAAAGCTCGCAGCAGAGACTATCAGGAACAGCCTTCGACTGAGAACCTACTGCACACCAGCCATAGCACCGACAATTGTGAGTTTTAAAACATATTATGTCATCAAAAAATTACAAGGTCCGTAAGATTATTTACCTAGGGAAATTATAGCCTTTCGTAAGATTCTAAATAAGTGATGAAGTGAGTCCTTCTAGGAAATTTTTAAACTCATTAGTTTCCAAGATCCATTGATCTTGTTAATTTCTGATGACATGATTATATATTTGAAGGTCTTTTTTACTTTAAAATGTAGCATTCGAGTTATCTCCGTGGTTCACCCGCATCCTAAGGGAGCTTTTTCGACTCAAATAAAAAGTAGCTTGTGTCCTTTTTCAGGCTTTAGATCTTAAGACTTATATGTTTACATTTTGTTTAAAAAAATCGTGTCAAAGTGCATTAATTTCTGTGATGTAAAAATAACTAATACATAAGACGTAAAGTTTTAAAATAACTCAAATCTCGACCCAGTAAGAATTACTTTAAAGAAATTAATCTAAAGTGGTCGGTAGCGTGTCGCACGGTATAGAGTATCGACTATTTCCTGCCATTATAGTGAGACTACTTCGCGTTTCTACCCGCGTCTTGTGGGAATCCGCTCTAGGATAAAAAGTGCACTATATTTTATTTTGATAAATAAGCTAAAATCTTCATAAATATAGTAGTTTGTGTGAAAGGATAACAAACCATAGTCACATACCTACTTATATAGGTACTTCCTTATATAAGTAGATCTGGATTTCAGCTTTCTTTCAGGGCAAGATGTACTCACGCTGAAAGAAAGCGGTTTTTTATTTCTAACGCATTATCCTTTTCACTACCACATAAAAATACGTAGGTACTTAAAACTATGTATCTACTCCTATATAGTAGTATAGCTTGAATCACCATAACAATTCAGTTTATTTTTGTCCAGATGCGGGAAGCAGTTCACTCTATACTCGGATATTTTCTAAACACATTTGTCCCCTACATCAGCTGTGGTCAGTATTTATCTACTTCAGTATCCCAGTTGACAAAAGGCGTTCTGATATTCTTAAGTGGAAAATTGCTGTCTACAGTACCTAATAACGTCAATTGGTATACAAAGAACATACTGTGTGTATGAATTATTATTGCGTATTGTGTTTATGTATCTTATTCTTGACTTCAAAAGAGAAGAAAATATGCTTATCCAGATACATCAGAATCAGGTTTCTCACTGCAGGCCAAAATCGTCTTTTCAAAATGTTGTCTATCTTTTTCATTCCAGTTAATCTCTGAAATTCCTGGACTGATTTTGGTGGGACTTTCAGTAGTAGACAGCTGATATAATAAAGAATAACCTAAAAAAAAGTTTGCTTAAGAATTTTTGCGCATTCTAAGTATATTTTTGTTAAAGTCCAAAATTAAAATAGGTAAGTGCTAAATTAAACACCTGAAAAAAATATGCACTAGATAAAATTATTCCTGTACCTATATGACATTCACAGAAGATCAAGATAAAATCTTTAACCTACTTAAATGTAATTTCCTCCGATATCGACTGTGACTGTAGGTAACACTCCAGCTAGTATTTAATTTCCGTTGCGACTTGCCACACTGTTGTTCTGCAAAACCTATAATGTTATACGTATCTTACTAACGCGGGTGAGCTTTACTTGTGTATGTGTATGTTTAAATTTGATACTTTTAGTATGTAACACGTGTATGAGTAACATATGAGTATGAGGGCGCGGGTTCGATTCCAGGTAAGGCCAATGCAACTTTTCTAATTTTGTATGTACTTTCTAAGTATATCTTAGACACGAATGACTGTGTTTCGGATGGCACGTTAAACTGTACCTAGGTCCCGGCTGTCATTGAACATCCTTGGCAGTCGTTACGGGTAGTCAGAAGCCAGTAAGTTTGACATCAGTCTAACCAAGGGGTTGCCCGGGTAACTGGGTTGAGGAGGTCAGATAGGCAGTCGCTTCTTGTAAAGCACTGGTACTCAGCTGCATCCGGTTAGACTGGAAGCCGGAAGGCTCGGAGGATGATGAGCATGTAACACATGTATATTTATCACCGATCGTTCACTATGGGCTGTTTAGGTAATTTCCGGATTGGCAATTTGCGGATTTTGGCCTTGTCTTTTCTTACCTAATAAAAAATTTACGAGTTACCTACGTAGAAGGTTGCCCCCTTAATTGCTTCTTTCAAGCAGAAAGTAGAAACACAGTGGTGATTGGAATTAGGATGGTATATTTTATTACATCTTTAATTTATAAAAGAATATTGACCCACATTAGGAAGTTTATGGGGAGTTTGTTGCGCCACTTCTTCCCAGCATCCCGGCAAATACACATACAAAGAGGTGAAGGGCGGGCGTTTTTGGTGTAGTCCTTTCTAAAACTGTTGATCAAAAGTGTAGATTTCATTCTTCTTTGAAGAACTGACTTTTTATCTTTATCTTGTCTATGTTTTCGTGATGTTAAGTTTACAAAAGAAGAAGTTAAAGCTTGCGTGACATGCACACCTAGAGCCGATGCAATCTTTTAGTAAGTTATGTAATTCTTTCTTGTGTTCATTTCCAGTGGGTCCGCCATCTTCCCCCATACCGTCGACCAGTAAGGGGGTGCTGGATGACGCGGCGTCAGCTGATCTGGCAGACCTCAATATTGATAGCGAGGATGATGTAAGTTAGATCAAAGATTTTTTCATTCATGCTTATCACCTTTGTTGAAATATACGCATCATGTACGTATAATACCTCCTTTACAAATATCCAAGTTTATACCTACTTCAATCATTCGTCAAACATTCAATCATTCAATGTTCACTTCAATCGTACATTCTTACATTCGAAATATAACAGTCGTCCAGGATACATGTCTTTCTACAACCTGCACCCATATCCAACAACCTTCCTAATTTACGTAGGTACCTACATGTAGTAAAAGGTTTTGGCTTAAGTCTTACAGCCTCCTGCCTTACGCTAACCCTCCTTAGGAATGCTATTGAGGTGGTTTTCCCTCCACCTTGCCTGGCCTTAACTCCCTTAGCATTAGTGAATAGGCCAACACACAAGAGATTTCTGATTACAGGACACAATATCACAACAGAAAATAGTTACTCGGCGAGTGAGTGACACAAGCAGACTGGAAGACTCTCAGGTAATAATAAAAATAAATAAATAAATAAATGTTTTATTGGCATAAAAAATAAAATACAATTACAAAGGAAGCCCTGGCTCCTGTGCTAGGTGAGACCTGTGTTACAGGAGCCAGTGTCTTCACCCGTTTTTTAGAACAACACTTTATATGCAATAAAATCTAAGGACAAAATAAGTAAAGTAAACATAAGAAAAAAAAAATGAATATGCTTGCTCTTTTGCTGAGTGGTGTGATGAGAGTGAATGTAAATATGTATGGGTTGTGCTCTTTGTGTGTATTTGTGTGTATGTGTGTGTGTATGTGTGTGTATATGTGTGTATGTATGTGTGTGTGTGAGTGTTATTGTCGTCATGAGTACTGTTCTTTCATTAGGTTTTCCGTCTGTTCGTAATCAAGTGTTTGAAGCCATGATTTAAGTACCTTTTTAGTTTTATTTTTAGTTTGTGGGTTGAAGTTTAGAATTTTGTTAGTCTTGTTGTACACATATGTGGATAGGAATAGCCGCTGCCGACGAGCCGAGGCGGTCTTGCATTTGATCGTGCTACATACATTGCCGACAGTTCTTTTATGTTGGATTCCTTGTTTGATCGGTGTGATTATATGCTGTGCCAATATGAGATTGAGAAGGTATAGTTGTCTTACTGTAAGTACTTGACAATCTTCGTACAGTGTTTTTGTAGGGAACCGATATGGCTTAAAGGTCATTACCTTTAACAGAGATCGTTGAGCTCTCTCGAGGCTTATCATGTAAGATTTGCAGGCGCCCCCCCATGCCGTGATGCAGTAACTTATGATGGACTGCGCCAGTGCTTGATAAATGGAGCGTAGGAGTTGGAATTCGGCCACTTGTCGCAATCGTAATCGTCGGTAATATAATAACGTGGTTTGCTTTGTAAATAACTATAAGGGGTATTGCACCAATTAACCATAATGATAACTTGTCATATACTTGCCGCCCATTGGTCACATCGGCGATTTGACAACTGAAAATGGTTCGGTTATCGTTAAGTTTAATATTGCAACTCACCGTAACTAAAGCATACTCGATTCTTACGCTAGAATTCTTACGCTACGAAGGCTGCAAAAAAACTTTCTGAATAATCTGGAATGTTCTCAAATTCATCATGGCTGGTTTCATTGTCATTTTCTGTGCATGGGTCCCCGGTATTTCTCTATTTCTTAAATCGCATTAAAAAAACTACTCAGTTGCTGTACTCAAACAATTTCAGAGAGCGATGCGTGACTTGAAAACCATTCTGATCTTAAAAATTAAGGTTCAAAAAATTAACATTAAATTAAAAAATTATCCATTCATTGCCACTAAAACTAACTGAAAAAAGCTTAAAACTAACAAAATATAGCTGCCTGCCTGATTCTACCAAATTGCTGAACACACAAAAAGAAAATTACCAAATCACAAAATTATTTTATAGTTGCAACCCCGAGCGGTGAAGGCGCGATGGCGGGTAGGCGGCCATTTTGTTGTAACGTCACGTCGCTCCAATCTCAGGCGTACTTTGAAAACGGTGGTAATAGAAATAAATTGGGCTTACTTCATCTATCAATATTTCTTTGACTGGGACTTGTCCTTTTTTTTTCTTCTATAAATATAGGTTCAGCATTTTATGCAGTCGAATATTTAGGTACCAGTGTTGTCTCAATATAATGTCTATTAAAAATGAAGCCAGCCACAAATAGGTATTCGTTTTGGAGACATTTGGAGAACACAAACTTTATTTTACCTGAAGTAAACTTTCCTTAAAATGAAGAACTAAGCTAAAAACTTCTAAAAGTAACAACTGTGTATAAAAACTCTTATTATGTAAAAAAATTAACCGATCTCACCAAAAAGAACTTGGTCTTTTCAATCGTTGCTAACTATACCACGCGCGGCGAATGATGATCCAACTGGCAGTTGTAATAGTGATGCGAAACTGCGATAAAATACTGTTAGGCAAAGGTCATGTCATTCAGACAGGTGCATTTCATTGCATTCATTACATTCAACGGCCTTATTATATTTCATTTTACTACACATTAATTTTTATTAAAATATTAAAATCGAGATGTACAATTCAACAATATTATTGACCAACCGTTAATAATAAACGTCGATATTTTGTTTATTGATGTGTCCCTTTTTTTCAATAACAGCTAGACGACGTAACTTTTGCAGCACGTACCATGTACATTTGCATTGAGTTTTTTTCCATTATTTCAGAACATTACGTACCTTTTTTTTTCCGACGTCAAAAATCATCAAATGACCCCTCCCGCTGTGGGTTAGCAGCGGTGAGGGAGTGTCAGACTCTTACTGACTAAAAACCGTCGTGTTCCGTCATAGGCCTTTTATAATAATTTCTTAATATTCATTTTTATAATTTACAAATTAATGTACACAATTATGATTTTTTCGAATTTTTAATGGGCCTGTAAAGGATTTGTTGTGACAGGACGTCACTACAATGTTAAGCGCTAACGAACTGTCATAGGGATCATGATTCGCCGCGCTTAGATAACGACTCTATAACCCTATGCGACTAGAGATGGAATTTTGACATTTGCATCATAATTTCAATCTCTAATCGCAATACAACGAATAGATAGATTATAAAAACCACTACTACATCTTCCAGATAAACTACCAGCCCCTTAAAAACCAAGCTTCAACGGACGCTACTTCCATGTCTACTCTAAATTCTGAGCTAGAAGACCGAGAGACCACGCTAGTAGACGATGGAGACGGTGCCTCAACATCCTGTGACGTTCTCTCCTTACAATTCGATGATACTTCTATAGCAGCCAGCGAAGACCTGTCGGTCTACTGTGGGACTTTAAAGAAGACTAAAAAGATCAGAATTAAGGAGGAGAAGAAATTGAGAGATTTGGATATGTGGCAAGCTAGTAATGTTGAAGTTATGCAGGTAAGGTTTCAAGATGTTTTAAGTAACTGGTCTTTTTCTTTTCATTGCTGTGCAAGGGGCTCGACTCATGAGTAATAATGCCGAAATCGCTTTGTTAGTTTTAAGGATTTTTGACACAGTAGCTCGTTCTCTGGAAGATGGTGATTGATACACCCGTGCGTGAAAGCACGTTAATGTTGGTTCCACGCCTGATCTCTCTCCGGTGGTGTCGGATTACCGTCCCATCGCGCCATGAGAGTGAAGGCATAGTGAGTGCACCTGTGTCTGCGCAAATGCTTGTGCACTATAATATGTCCTGCGCAGTTGGCTCATCTCCTTAGAGAGAATAGCTACCGTAACTGCATTATTGCTTTCAATATATTTACATTTTTGTATAAAGTATATTTCACCGCCTTTTTTCCTCAACAGAATCTCCTAAGCAGAAGTGGGACCCTAGATGACCAGATCAAATGGGAAGCTATTGCTACAGCCCGAGGCCTTTGCACCCTCAAAGACAGCTGTACTTGCGACGACTGTGTGAGGGCGAAGTACCTCGCGGGGGTCACAGATGGCGACGGAGGCCTGGGTGCTGCGCCCCTTTTTAATGCCATCAGCGTAGGGTGTGTGGTTCAGTAAAAAGTAGAAAAAAGGATGGTGATGGAAAGGACAATGTGTGTTTTTTAAGGTTGGTAGAATTGGTAATTGTGTGGTATTTTGTGTTTTTTGTGTGCTAGCAACTATGCATTGTTTGGTAGTTTTTTAAACTCTGCAGTATTTTGTCGTTGTAACTAAAATTACAGAACATAATGCTATAAATACGATTTATTGTGCATTATTATTTCTGAGTGTTTTCTTTTCGAGTATTATTTCAAAGTGCAGAGTTTATTTCAAACTGCAGAGTTTGATATAACTGCTAAAAAGAAGGCTAGGCTGGATTAAGAAATGTGAGAATACATATTCATGTGTTTATTACGTAAAATTAGCCTTATTTTAAAACTCTGCATAATCAAATAATCACTTATATACTAGTGAAAGGTATTCAATTATTCTTACATTCTTGTACAATGTGTTGTTTTTGACAAGCAATTTGGAGTGGCGTTTGTGTGTCTTATTTTGAAACGTAATTGTATTTTAAATAGTAATCTTCAATTATGTCATTATTTGATAAAATTTAACAGGTAAGACCAAATAAAGGCAGCTTCTTTTATCCTAAAAATACTCTAGCTAGATAATAGTCGATGAGTGAAATTCAATTTACTCTTATTTCTTAGGAAATAAACCAGTAACCGATTTGTCTCGCTTGTGTGTGAAATAAAGATAATTTATAGCCACAGTTACAATCAATTTGATTCTTGTGTGATTAGATACATAGTGGCGAATAATATATTTGTCTGTTAACCTTTGCTACTGCAAGGGCTGAACTTGTTACCTAATTAAAATGTTCTTTTATTCGAGAACATTTTTTTCCGATATGTGGGTCAAACTGAAAGACACAGTGAATTTTATATAAATATCTTATATGAAAATATTGTCATTTTTATTAGTCTGATATTAAAAGAAGGCCTGCCTTCTGTGTAGCTTGTGATATATCAATGTTTAGTCAATTTAGTTGTGTAATTAAATATTGAATAAAAATAATGTAATTTTTTAGTGGTAAGAATATTATCATGGTCGGAAAAATTCTATCAAACGTTTTCACTACAAGTGTTTTTTTTTTATTTGTTTAACTATCTTTCTTCAAGTTATCTAAATATATAAAACTCAAAGGTGACTGACTGACTGACATAGTGATCTATCAACGCACAGCTGAAACCACTGGACGGATCGGGCTGAAATTTGGCATGCAGGTAGATGTTATGACGTAGGCATCCGCTAAGAAAGGATTTTGATCAATTCTACCCCCAAGGGGATAATATAGGGGATGAAAGTTTGTATGAAACTTGCCCACGCAGACGAAGTTGCGGGCAACAGCTAGTTTTAAATATACATTTGAGAATTGAAATTATGATCATTTTCACCTACTATGTAATATGAAAATATTATTTCTTAGTTTGAATGAATTGGTATTTTCTTCATTATTTTAGACAAGATTCCTCTCAGTTAATTATAGTTCAAGTAAGGTTTATTTATGTAATATTTAATTATTGTTAGCTTTAAGTAGATAATCTGATATACTAGCGTAGAATTAATCAGAAAAATACGTTTTATTATCTCTGGTATTGCTGCCATATTTTAGAAATCAATACCTTAGTTCGATTTTACTACTTTTGTACTAAGATTAATTGAATTTTTAAATGTAAACCTAGCTTATTGTCCTGATATTATTACTATTAGTTACAAAATATATCTTCAAAGTTAAAAAGAACATACACTTTTCGATATAGTGATGTGGTCTTTTTACTTATGAGGGTAAAATACGTATTTTTTATCGATTTGTGAGTGTCGTCTTAGGCTGCAAAACTAGTTAAAATATTAATGAATTTTCCCAATTATGATATTATAATATTAATGTTAGAACACGTGAATTATTCTGAATCTTCGAGCGATTTGATTAAAGGCCTCTGTGTAATTCCGTGTAAGACTGAATTGTACTCACTTTATTGTATTATACTAGGAATATGAGAGAATTGAGGATAAAACACACACTTTTGTACGGATACTGCTTGAACAACTTATTTGCAGGGCAGTGTATGTGATTATTTGAATCATGAATATGGGCCACTATTGACTGCAATGTGAGTAATGCCACTGTTTTGCTAGCATTTCGTCTAAAAAATCTGATTTTAAAGGTGATTTTTTCACTTAACCACATATTGTCAAAGGTTCGGATGTAGTGGATTTGTAAAATTACTACTACCTAGGATGCAGCTGTAGATGTTAATTTAAACACAATCTAGGCAGAGAATTGATCCAGGACTTCCACCACGTACCTATGTGGAAAAAAAATACAGTCAGCACCAAAAGTGCTGATCTTGAGTAGTATCCTGTCCTTGTGTCATATATGGGATACTCACCGAGTGTTTAACTATTGTGTCTGCATCGTGGACAGTGAAGTGGTTAAAGCAACCCCTATGACGCGATTGAAAATTAAAAACTGAAAACTAAGTATTCACCATAAAGGCAAATGCTAGCGAATTAGTGTGCAAAGAGAATTCCTGCTGGCGGGAATTATACTACTAAAAGTTATTTTCATTCACAATCTTTACAAGAATCACCTACAGGTTAGGTTTTCTTAAAACTAGATGTAGCTAGATCATGTGTTTAGAACTAATATTGTAGTTTTTTCATGGATGTTAGTTACTCTATAACAGATAGCAAATTATAACTGAAATACTTGTGTTATTTTTGTGTCAAAGATCTTGAAAGTATGTACAAAAGGCATAGAAACAACTCATATTTTTTATTGACTGATTAATGGGAATTGACTCTTCTGAAAATGCCATATTGAAATGTGTTTCCATGGTAGTCTTTGAGAAAGATTTCGTAATATATGAAAAGTCTCAGTCATGTCATGTCAATGAATTTGAAATTTGAATCAATTTGCAAAATATGGCCTTAGAATGGATACTATAACGGGTATTTTGTAACAAGGCTAGAATTTTTTTTCTGGCTAAAAATTAATTTGATTGAATGTTCTTCTGGTATCTACGGAATAATATATTCAGAGCTTCATGTCTTACTTGACATAAAAAAATGATTTTTTAACTACCTACAAGAAAAATACACACAAAATTACTGTTTGTATATTTGACATTTAATATTTTATTTTTAGCACTTCAAAAATCTTGCCTCTTAGTATTAAAAACTGTGTGTTTACGATACTACTATATAAGACATACAAAATATATGAAAAAAAATGTAAAGAAAGTATTTTTACATGTTAACTGTGCAAAGTTATCAATGGTAATCAACGATTTCTTGAATATACATAATGTGTGTGATTTTTCATAGATAATACACTAACTTGTTGGAGAAAGGACGGTTTTGTTAAATACATAAAGGTCAACAACGTTGGTAAGAAAGACCAGTTTGATATAGTTATCGGCACGAATCTTGAGCTCTGACCTACATCTGCGCAGAAGTGATTTGTTAGCAAAGAACCGGAAGAAGCGCTGCGGCCCAATCACCGCTTTAGACCGCCCCCGCGCCTCACTTCATACCACAAAAGGGACCCAATAAATTACTTCTGCGCAGGTGAAGGTCAGAGCTCAAGATTCGTGCCGATAACTATACCGAAGCTTCACTACAAAAAAAAACTAACTTACTGCGGATTTCAATCCATCTGTTGTTAAAAATTTCAAATTTAAATTATGGCAAATTTGAATCAGTTACCTATCTAAAAACAAGAGATGGATTTGTTATTGCAGTCCGCAGTTATTTACCTATCTTCTGAAAAGCAAAATCGTCCTTTCAAACAACATACACCTGCAAAGTATAATTTTAAAATTATTCACTTATTGTCATGTATGTAATATATTATATACAAGTAGATATACGTGTTAGCATAGTATATACATAATATATGTACCTTATTAGGTATACTTTCATACTGTGTGTTTTGTAACGATATGGCTCGATAGTCACCATTTTACGAGAACAGATCGTTAAAAAGTTCATAACTCATTTACTTACATATAATACTAAAAGAAACAAATTAATCAGTATTCTTTAAAAACCTGTGTTTTCAAATAAAATCAATGACTTGGTACTTTTACTGATATGTAACTATGATGTTCTTTTATTAATAAAATTAAATGACTGGAAATTTTAAATGCGTCTTATATTTGTCTGTCATTTGAACATCTTTGGCAGTCGATACGGGTAGTCAGAAGCCAGTAAGTGTGACTCCAACATAGAGTTGGGAACAGGCTAGACTGATCATGAATGTCTCCCTAACTAACTTAATCTTTAATTATTATCAACTTCAGCGAATTACTTAAGTAATATTAAATGTGTTCATAAAAACAAAATTGTTAATATCCTATCGAGCCACATCATATTTTATAATCCGTGTATTACGATTACAACTTATGCCTTTTAGTATGGTTCCTATACAACTTTCTTACTGTCAATATGTGAAACTTTTCTATCAGTATAGCTGTGTTAGCTAAATAGAGTGTGGAAAAAATACAAAAAAAAAGTATTTCAGTAAAAATAGACATACTTACGTATTTAAAATGTGATTTTTCATAATCTCGTCTGGTTACACAAATGTTGAGGCTGACTTACACGACTTAAAATCCATAATTCGTCTTTATCAAATTGAAATTAACGAACAGTATTTTCAAATATTTTTCTGTAATTTTAATCAGTAAGAAGTGGTGCAAGTTAGCCTTAATGTAATATATTTTATTGCTATTCAAAACCTTTGTGTGTGTAAATCACTTTGAAGCATATAATTCAGTATTTTCCCATAAAGGTATTATTTTCATTTGACAAGCAATGCTCTGCCAAAAATCTCTGCAGTATCACTTATTATTCGGTACTGCAGAGTTATTTTAAACATTTATTTTTCAGCATATCGTGTTAAAACTTACAATGAATCCTTTTGTGTTTAGAATACTAACTTTATTATTTCAATCTGCAAACTTTAGTTCTGCAGAGTTATTTAAATAGCCATGTTTTAAGCATTTATCATGCAAATAAATATGATTTATTCATAATCTAGATTACATGTCTAGCAACAATAAAGTTATCAATTGTTATGAACATAATAATTATCAATTTGTTCGCATAAATCGTTAGTTTGTGTTGTAATTATATTATTGTGCTGTCTGGTGGTAATGTGTTTTATTTCGAAGTAGGTACGGTAAACTGCACATCAGTGGTAACTGTCATGCACCTTAACTCAATAGTAATAAGTACGATTTTCCTATAAAACTGTTACCACTGACCTGAAGTTGACTGTACCTACAGATTTTAAAGGCTTATATACCACAAAATAAAAAAAGAAATATTATCGCCAAAAACCGTATCGAGATGTTAAAAACTTTATTTGCATTTCCATCCACTGCCCACCATCTTCTTCAAATCGTCGTTTCACGGTACAGCAGGATTTTCCTTATATTGTTGTTGTTACTGTTACAGCCTTTTTATCGTCCCACTGCTGAGCACAGGCCTCCTATCTCACGGAAAAGGATTGAGCGTTAATCACCACGCTTGCTCAATGCGGGTTGGTGATTTCAGACTATCTAGTCCAGGTTTCCTCAAGATGTTTTCCTTCACCTTTTTATCAGCCATTGGTGTCCAAGATATATTAGTACTAAATGGTAAATGAAAGTGGCATTATTTTAAAATACTTTAATGGTGAAAAAAGAATTTGGATAAAGATTTTTATTTAGTCCATTTGGCTGAATCACAATACTTGTTCTAGGTTGTAGGTGACTCTTCATCAAAAGTGTTAATAGCAACCTAAACGATCAATTAAATTGCGCAAACTTGACCGTCTAGAGCGCCCATTAAAACCACCAACACGAACGTCGAGACGGTAAATGCACCTTCCCTAAAACAACTGAGTGTTGATTCTGAGTTTTGTTAGTTTATGCGCTCGATACGTAATTAGGTATAACTTGGCTGAAGTGAAGGGTCGTATGCTACATGACATGATTAGAATATAGCACGTTCATTAATTTTTCCGGATAATGACGTTTACCTACTATTTCGCAAGTGAGCGCGTTTATAGTACGACCAAGTGCCGATGACAGCTTTCATTAAATAAACAGTTCTAAAATTAATTCTACGTCATTAAGTTGTATGATAATTTACGCATCGAGAAAGTGCACCGTGAAACGTGAAAATCCATTCTAAACAGTGGTTTAAGAAACCTAACGTTTGTGTGGTTTTGAACTTGAAAGTTAGACGGAAATTTCGTCATCGCTCAAATCATCTAAGTCTTCATCATCATCGTCATGGTCTTCGATGTCATGATCCAGGGCTGAGCGTTCTGCAGGTTCCCGGGGCCTGTGCAGCGTCAGCATTGGTGGCGCGTATGGTGCTGAAGAACAGAATTAAGAAATGTGTTAGACAGTTTTTCCTTATTTACATAGATATTTACAACACAAAAAAAAACTATCCTAGTAAAACAATAAAAAAAACCACTATATATAAAAAGCGTCAAAAAATTCATCTCCATCGCTGTCAACTGGGAGCGTACCCAAGAGGCTGGCAGCATTACCTCGTTGGATGGCCATGCTGATCCTTTGTCCGAGGTAATATCCAGCCTTTTGGTCACGAGAAGCGTCAACCAGCCGCCTAGACATATCTTTTAATAGGGTTGTGCTCATTCGGACCCTATGACCCGAGGGTTTCAACCCCAAACGGTTCGAAAATATAGTTGCCGACAAGGCCACTATATTTCCGCCGCTTGAGGTTCTCCGCATTAGAAAGTATAATAATTGGTAGTACTTATATACTTCATTCGAGTAGGTAAATAATCGTGATTAAAAATAAAACGCGGCTATTGATAAAGGTAAATACAACAATAATAATGACACAATCAATCGAATCATTATTTTAAGCCAGCTTCACTCGCGTCCTGTGGAAAATATAGTCCATGTTTAGCGCAGAAATATAGATAAATAATAGATAGCTATAGAAATATAGATAGCTGACTAACAGTCAAGTAGCTTCGGAGTCTATTCCATTGAAACAAACAATCAAATCTTTAGTCTTTACAATATAGTACATAGTATACACAGATTAAAAAATGGCGCCCTTTTGACACTTCTCGTGACCAACCGACTGGCTTTTATATCGCCCAAAGTTTAAGCATTGCCATTCAACGTGACAATGCAGCCAGCCTTTTGGGTACACTGCTGGGTGACAGCGATGAAGACCAATCTTTCGAAGCCCTCTATGAACTTTTAAACTTTTATTGAATTATTAATGTACACACTATACATATATACAAACTTAAGCTACTTATCTTTATACAAAACTAAAAATAAAATACTATATACAAAATGTATATAAACATAAAACATAATATAAAAGAGCATCGATCAGGCGTCGAAGTATTCCTCCGCATCACTCTATTGGTTTTAACTTTATGGTTATGTAAATATAGATTTATTTTACGTCCTAAGATAGCATCGTAAGATTTTGGCACATATAGGTAAATAAGGCGCTGGAAGCCGACCCCAACGTAGTTGAGAAAAAGGCTCGGATGGATGAGGTAATAAATATATAATCGGCTTTACCGTCAGGTTCGTGCCGACGAATTTCTACAGATCTTTGATGACCCCTCTCTTCTTTCCCACTACTAAAAGCCACCAAAACGCACATCACACACAAAACTATTAATACTTTCATGTTTTTGTTCGCCACAGTGAACTCTCACTACTGAAGACTAGGTTATGGTCACTATAATGCCCCTATGACGGTATATATACCGACCCTATGGCGTTACAGGCCATAATATCATTATTTCAAAAATAAACACAATAGCACAATGGTTAGTATTGATATGAATAAATAAGGAAAATTATGTTTTTACGGATATTATTAATGTTATCTATGCATGTAATATAAACAGGTAAATAGATGCAAGTTTACAATTAAGAGATTGTACAGTCAATACGAAAAACTATTGAACCTTTGTATAAGAGTTTTTTTGCCTTCTTGGAGGTCAAGTAACGTATTGGTCTGCGGGTTGTTCGAAAGAGATACCGCGGCCCTGGAACATAAAAGGCCTATGACGGAACACGACGGTTTTTAGACAGTAAGAGTCTGACACTCCCTCACCGCTGCTAACCCACAGCGAGAGGGGTCATTTGATGATTTTTGACGTCGGAAAAAAAAAATAACGTGTTGGTATGTATGTGTTATCGGCACGGATGAGCTCTCGGCGGAAGAGTGGGATCGCTTTGCGCACTGTACACTTATGGCAAAAAAACCAATAAATCATTTCTGCCCAGGTGAAGGTCAAGGCTCAATATCCTTGCCGATGATTATATATGCGTGATCAGTCAGGCCAGTCAGTACTAGAACTAACGTACGACTTCCTTATCAAATGAAGACCAGATTGGTCTTGATTGATTGCTGACCTCCCCACTCAGAGACATTAATGATTACTTAAGCCATTCCTTAGTGAAGGATTTGTATGACATTCCGTCACTAAGGAGTGACTTAAGTAATCATTAAATGTCTCTGAGTGGGGAGGTGAAAGAAACATTTTGTATTCTTTAAAAATCAGTCATCAATTACCTAGCCTTTTCCCAACTATGTTGGGGTCAGCTGAGTAAAACTAATACGAGACTTTCTGGCTGCTGACTACCCATAACGACTTCCAGAGATGGCAGCCGTGACCTTTTTTTTTAACGACGTCAAAAATCATTAAATGACCCTTCCGGGTCCTTCTGGGTTAGCAGCGGTCAGGGAGTGTCAGACTCTTAGTGACTAAAAACCGTCGTGTTCCGTTGTAGGCCTTTTATGTACCAGGACCACGGTATCTCTTTCGAACAACCCGCAGATGGCAGCCGAGACCTTCAGTTTATCTTGCTTTCTGAAACTTTCCGTTATGACAAGATGGTCACTGACTTAGCCACGAGCTTTCAAAATCAGTGTTTCAAGTAAACTTAATGACTTCACCTGACAACTTTAATATGGTGTCCTTTTTTCATTATTAATTAGTTTTTCTTCCTCCTGCCCTGTTCCCACTTTTATTTGGGGTTGGCGCAATATGTCATCATCTTCCATTTTCCCCTCTCACTCGTCATACTGACACTCACTCCCTTCCTATTCATGTCATCTTTCAGGCAATCCATCCATCTTTTCTTAGGTCTTCCTCTTCCTCTCCATCCATCTACATTCATACTTAGCACACACTTTGTTGCATGCGTATCATCCCTCCTCATTAAATGCCCATACCATGACAATCTTCATATTAATTAGTGAACAAATGAAATGCATCTTTAAATTGTCTTTATAACTTCATCTTTTGATAAGTATTATCAACTCCCGCGAATTACTTAGGTAATATTAAATGTGTTCATAAAAACAAAATTACAACTTATGCCTTTTATTTTATTTAATTGCAATACAAATCCCTGTGAAAAAAAAACAAACCTTTTTCATTTTAATTTGACAAGCAATAACTATGTAACCAATAAATAATAATAATATAATAAGAACTTTATTGCAGACCAGGGTCCATAAAAAATAACAAAATTACAATTATACACAATACAAAAAAGAACACATACATACATAAAGTAAATAACCACTAGAGAGCGCACTCGCCAATTTCTTCTAAGAACACGACTCACCACTGCGGGCGGGGGGGCGCGGCATAATCCGCGGCTACTATTGGTCAGTTCACGGTCGCTACTAAAGGATCGTACTGATCGTAGCCTTATAGTACGCGCAAAATCACTAACTTTTGGCGAGCGTCGGGGCACTGTATGCGCAGTCAAGTGGTTTTATAGTCTTTGCATACATACAATCACAAATACAAAGACAATAAGACATACATAGAATTACAAAAACAGAACAAAATACAATAAATACATTTACTTAATATAAGTGAATGACGCACAATGTGTCGTCATCCAGTGCCACATCATCGGGCTGTCCAGTCTGTTGGCCACAATAGCCACCAGGCTGTTGGAGCTATCGCGCACTCGCCGCATCAGGGATGCTATGCGTGTCCTCATAATGGCGTGGAAATCAGGCACGCCTGCCTCTGCGAACATGCCCGACGCACTGCAAAAGCGCGGTAACCCCAACATCACCCTGAAGGCATTATTATATTGGACTCGCAGAGCATTATACGAGCTTTTTGTATAGCCGACCCATAGTGCGCACGTGTACAGAGATTGGCAATATGCCCTAAAAAGTGTGATTTTTACTTCTTTTGTACAGCGTGCGAACCTACGAGCCAGCATGTTACAGCGGACCGCTAATGCTCTGCGTTCATTCTCCAGATCCATATCGTCCGAAAGGCTATCGGTGACCCAATGCCCCAGGTACTTGAACTGAGTCACTCTGGTAGGCGGAGTGCCCGCCAGGGTGACCGGTGGCACTATGTCGTAACATTTGTTACCCGCCTTAAAAACCATAGTCCGCATAGTCCTCGCAGACGCGGAGAAGCCTCCTCAGTGCACTGATTGATGGGCTCAGCAACACCATATCATCTGCATAACTTATATTATTGACACAGTGCCCGTCAATGGAGCACCCGATATTAGTATTGCTGAGCTCACAAATCAGCTGATTTACATACAGGTTGAAAAGCTTAGGTGAGCTGAGTCCCCCCTGCCTTACCCCGCAATCCAACCTGTATGCATCCGACAGGACACCCGCCCACTTGACATAATTGTATTGGTTGTTATACCAATACTTCAGCATGTTTACAACATCACCTGGAAGGTTTGTGACCTGCGATAGTTTCCCCCATAGGCAGTCATATGACACTAGGTCAAAGGCCTTGGAAAGGTCCAGAAAACAAGCATACACGGGTGTTTGCCTGCTTGTATAGTATCGAACAGTCTGCTTGAGACAGAGGATAGCTGTTTCAGTGGATAAATGAGGCTTAACGCTTTACTAAAAAGGTTGGCGATTTCACTGGGGTCACTAACTCCCTCAACGCTCGCGGGCAGACTTGACCTGTGATAAAATCTCTGCAGTATCACTTATTATTCGGCAATGAATTCCTTTATTTTTAGAACATTAGCTCGGTGGAGCTATTCTTGTTCAATTTCGTCTTCATTATTTTAATCTGCAGACTTGAGTTCTGCAGATTCTGCAGTGTTATTTAAATAGAAGTGTTTTAAGCATAATGCAAATAAATATGATTTACTCATAATCTGGTTACATGTCTGGTAACAATAAAAGTAACTTTGATTGTTTGTTTGTAACTTTGTACCAAACAAAATATAAACCAATTTGTAAACGCTGTGTAGGTAGCATTTTAATTTTGTCATTTTATTCTCATAGTTTTTATCTGTGATTCTACATGATCCTCTCATGTTACTATCATATGTGTCAATACATGATACAAACTGTAATACCTATTATGTTTTAAAAAGAGCAGCCATGGAGTTTCTTGCCCGTTCTTCTCCATAGGAAGCTACTTTTGGAATGGGCAACTAGAATCAAACCTATTTATAATTTTTGACGTTCATAAGTGCTTATAAAGGCCTAAATTAAATAAATGATTTGTTTTTTTTTATCAATTGCTATGAACATAATAATTTAATTATCTGTCGAAGACTGTCATTAGTACGGACACTAAACGTCACGCAAGCGCGCCCTCTGGTGGCGTTTCGGGTGAAACAACATTTTGGCGCGCTAGGCAGAGTCGTGGTGGTCGGCGTGGCGTCCGCGGAGCTCAGTCTTCGTTGAGCTGTCGTGTTGCACACATCTCGAAACTGCCCTACGTCACGTCTAGTGTACCTAGTGTTATTGCCTAGTGTTGTAGTGCCGTTGTAGATCCATATTGTAAAGTGTGTAAAGTGTCTTTTTAAATTAAAGTGTAAAGGTTCTTCTAACCTAACAGACAGACATGTGTTGCTGGGGAGTTTGTTCCGCCACTTCTTCTCCCCAGCCAAAACACATAGGAAGTGGCGAAGGGCGGGCGTTATGGGGGCTGTCTTTTGTTCTGACTAATTTGAATAAACGTTTGAGTTTTGAGTTTGTTTGAGTTTCTTTGAGTTATCTCTTTGTACGATTACCCTAAGTGATCTCGGACAAGAGTGCCATTCTGATGTGTTCGCCCATCCGACATATCAATGTGTTCGCCTATAAGGTTAGTTTGTGTTGTAATTATATTGTTGTGCTGTCTGATCAAGTGTGTTTTCTTCAGAACTATCTTCTGCCCGCGGTTTTACTCGCGTTCTGAGATAACTGCTTCCCTAAGCCGGATGATGACATAAACTATCCTACGTAATGTCATTCTCCCCGATCTACTGAGCCAGTTCCCCTCTTATTTTCAGCTTAATCGGTTCACACGTCATGGCGTGACCAAGGGATAACAGGGATTCATTTTTATATCGGGTGTGTCGTTCATAATCACATTAAATTAAATGCGTTAATATACTGGTTAATATATGTTGATTAAAACAAACAAAAAAGAAAAATACGTAAAAATAAAAAAATGATTTTTTCAAACAAAGTAAATGTAATAAAAATGTACAAAAATTAGAACACCATATAAAAGTCAGTCATTACAAACAACTGAAATTCTCCCTTGAAAACTGACAGCTGTCAACTGATCAAAACGTACGATACTCCTAACTTTATCTCTGCTTTACACATGATGTTGTAAATTATAAAAACGAAAAATGACTCCTGTGGTTAAACCACTGAATGGATTAGGTTATTTTTTTTACAATTCGCCATAGAATATCATAAAGTATATGCGATATGATTAAATGTGATTGTGAACGACACACCCGATATATATAGATTACCTACCTACTGATTTAAAGGACTCTGTACCTCAAAATAAATAAGGAAACTTTATAAGAATGCGAAAAACTGTATCGAGCTGTTATAAGAACGGCAACTTTCTTTGCAATTTGTATGAAAATAAGTAGGAGTAAAACTACCTAACTTTCCTTATCAACATCATCATATCATATTAGCTGATTGCCGTCCATTGCTGAACGTAGGCCTCCCCCAAAGAACTCGAACCATCCTGATCATGGGCAGGGGCCCGATTCTCCTAAGTTAATAATGTCAAAATTGAATAGAAATCGAAACGCAATATGATCGCAATAGCAGTTTTAACCATATCGGGCATTCTGCTACTAATAAAAGACTAATCGTATTCGATTGACATTTGATTGGTGTGCGATTGGTCTGCTATTTTGGTGATTTTGGTATATACGGTAGTTTGCTGTACAATCATTTTGCAATCATAAATCATTTGCAGACAAAATGATTCATTATTGAATGACAGAAAAGGATAAAAACGTAAATTTGAAAGAAAAAATAGCGAAACATACGCTTCAATCGTAATTGATTCGTGATTGGATCTCAGTCGAATGTGAATCGTATGTCGCTTAAGTAAAATTAGAAGAATCGGGCCCCTGGTCATGGGCAGCCCGCATCCATCCATTGACAGCTACCTTCAAATCGTCGGTCCACGGTTATATTATTACAAAATGGTTAATGAAAGAAACTTCTATTCTTACAAAACTTTAATGGTTAAAAAAATATTTGACAAAGGATTTTATTTTAACCTAGTCAAAATCACAATATTTTAAGTTGTTCTCGGTTGTAGGTAACTCTTCATCAAAAGTTAGGAACATCCTAGACGGTCAATTATATTGCGCAAACTTTACTGTCTAGAGCGCCTTAGATCCATTTAAACCTCCAACATGAACGTCTGATTTTTTAAAGGAAGGTGACGGAAAATGCGCCTTCTCTAAACAACTGTTTGAAAATAAACCGTGAAACGTGAAAATTCATACTTAGTAGTTTTTTTAACCCATTAGAGGTAAAAAAAGTACTTATATTATTTTGGAATTTTCTTTGTTTTCATACAGAATGGGGAACATGAAAAAAAAACATGAAAAAAAAATTGGGAAAAAATAAGGATTATTTTTGAAAAAAAAAACACGCTACGCACATAATATTTTTCATATCATAAATGTTATAATTAAGTAAAATAACAAGGTTAACTACATTAATTTTACGAGATCTGTTATTTACAATTAGGAATATGACTGTACTCAATAGAGTACCTACAGTAGGGCTGCCATCCGTCCGGGTTTCCCCGGATTTGTCCTCGTTTGGAGGCCGTCCGGGGGCGGTCCGGGCGGGGTTTCGAGAAGGGGAAAACCCGGACACTTTTCATGTAAGGAAGCACCTCATTGAATTTAAGTATATATTAATGGTAAATGGATTACAAATTAGGTTATTATTGTTTAAAAAAATCCTATTCGTTCGGAGAATAAATGCGATTTACGCGGTTTTTTGAATGTTTGTCCGGGTTTGGCGAAATCCAAGATGGCAGCCCTAACCTACAGTGACTTGTAATGGGTTAAGAAATCTGACGTGGTTGTTGTGGTTGATTTGAAACATAGACGGCTATTTCATGATCGCTTAATTCATCTTCTTCTTCTAAATCTTCTTCTTCATCTTCCTCTTCATAGTCCTCATCATCATGGTCTTCGATGTCATGATCCTGGACTGTGGAGCGTTCTGAAGGTTTCCGGGGTCTATGCGGTGTCAGCAGTGGCTCTGAAGAACAGAATAATAAAAAAACTTTATTTTCTCTTAAGTTTGGACGTACTTTCTAAGTATATCTTGGACACCAATGGCTGATAAAAAGTTGAAGGAAAACATCTCGAGGAAACCTGGACTATAAAGTCTGAAATCACCAACCCGCATTGAGCAAGCGGGGTGATTAACGCTCAATCCTTCTCCGTGTGAGAGGAGGCCGCAGCCCAGCAGTGGGACGATACAAAGGCTGTAAATTAAATTAGAAAAGCTGGCCCTACCAGCTTCTGGGATACATAGCAGGAAAGAGAGAGAAAATTAAGGGCAGTAAGTAAATATATTATTATACACCTTCGTATTTTTAGAGAATATTGTCCGAATAAGTGTGTGATAGATCAACATTTATCATTTATATTTTGTTCATTTATGCAGCACATTTAAGTCATGAGGATCACATTTTTATTAGGACGCCCTTATTAGTTTTAAGTTATTTTTTTTATGTAAATATATATTTAGTTTATTTCATAAGATAGTAAATACCTAAAGATTTGGTACAATCGGCTTTAGCGTCAAGTTCATGCCGACGGATTTCTACAGATTTTTGTTGAGACCTCTTTTTCTTCCCACTACTGAAAGCCACCAAAACACACATTAGACACAACACAATTAATAATTTCATTTCACCTTTCTCCACTGATAACTAGGTTATGGTCACAATAATGCCCCTAGACGGTATATATACCGACCCTACAGGGTTACAGGTCATGAGCCGATCATTATTTCAAAAATAAACACAATAGCACAATGGTTAGTTTTGATATGAATAAATACGGAAAATGCTGTTTTTTACGGATATTATTAAAGTTATCCAAGCATGTAATATAAACACGTATTTCAATATTCAGGAATTTTTTAAATAGACGCAAGTTTGCGATTAAGAGATTGTACAGTCAATAAGAAAAACTATTGAACGAAGTTCAGTATTTTCTCGGATGGACGCCTTCTTGTAATTGAAGTACCTAACCTGAGGCGAATTCCTTGTCAAATCAAGACCGGTGACATAGTCTTGATTGATTGGTGATTTTATTTTGAAAAAAAAGGGCTGGTTTATTTATTACCTATTATTATTTATTTATCTAAAATGAAAATAATTTCGCCCAACGTTTAAGCATTGCCATTCAACGTCGCAATGCAGTCAGCCTTTTGGGTAGGTACACTGCCGGGTGACGGCGATGAGGATAAATTTTTCGACGCCTTTTATAAGTTTTAAATTATCTTTTTTATGTTTATGTTTATTTTAAAATATAACGTACCTACAGATTTTGTTGAAAAATAAATAACAGACTAACATGGGTAGGTTCCATAATTCCGGAGCTAGCAACGTTCCTCGTCTCCCGAACCCTCTTATTTTGACGCTAGTAATTTTGTTCAGGAGTTTTTGGTTTTGACTGTACCTGCATTGTAAAACACATCATTTGTTACATTGTTTTTGAGGCAAATCAATTTAAACAATGCGACTGATCCGTGTAAATGTAAGTATATAAAATGTTGTAGTTTCAATTTTGTCGACATAACTATGCTGTAGGTAGGAAGTATATGTTCACGTCATGGACATGAAAATATTATTTATTTTGTGTGTTGTGTGCATGGTGGTGGCCGTACCTGAGAATGGACATAGACAGAGGAGGGAGATAGAACGTCGACAGTACAATATTGGAGGTAGATTTACTTTGCTTACATTTTTGTCGTTACGGGTAGTCAGAAGCCATATTAGTTTAATAGGCTAAAGTCAGCGTTATAGAATCTCGTGGCTAAGAAACAGCCGCATGGGTCGATCAATCATAAGATTAATCAACGCTTGGCGCGGTCGATCCGTGGATGGCTGGCAGTCGTTACATGGTCAGAAGCCGGGAAGTTTTACAACCAGTCAGTCAGACTTACTTACCAGTTGAATATATCGAGAGACACTCCTTGGGTATCTGACATGAGTACCTACTCCTAAGTCCTTGATCAGATAGGCAGTCGCTCCATGTAAAACTGGCACTCCAGCTACATCCGTTAAGACTGAAAGTAGAGTCCAAAATAGTAGGGAAAATGCTAGATTGATCATAGAAACTTACTTAATGTTGGAGAAATTTTGTCTTCAAAACATTTTTTAAATCATTTTTTTTTTTTGTTTGTTTGTATGTATATTCAATTGTCCCTTTTAATTTTATAGATGTTGTTTGTTTTATGTTTCTGTGCTTTGAAGTTATATATTTTCATTTAATTATTGTATAGTATTGTGTCCTATCTATCGCGTTAGGTTAAGATAACCCTATAATGGTAGATTAGTGACATAAATAAATAAATATTGTTTTTGAAATATTACAGGACCGGTCCCCCCGCCACCATTTGGTCCAATATCTCCGTCACCTTATCCTGGCTGGAATTCTCCGGGACCAAGGCCTCGCCCTTGGCGCCCTGGCAAACGGCGACCAAGACCATTTCGACCTAAGAACCGACGACCATGGCTTAAGCGGCGACAACCAAATAACTATTATGGGCAACCTCCATATGGTTATGGGTTGTCGCAATCGCTGTTGTAATGTGACTAGTTTTCATCAGCGGTTTCTCTCGCGTCCCTGGGGACTAGCTTTGATTAACTTGAACGAGTAAACAAATTCTTCAGATTTTTATAATCCTCTGTATGTCTGTCTGTCTGTCTGTTACCAGTAACTATTATAGTACTTAATCTGTGCTGTTACGCTTTCACGTCAAACCACTGAACTGATTTTAATAAAATTTGGTACAGAGATAGAGTTGATCTTGAGAAAGAACATAGGATAGTTTTTATCCCGGACTTTTGAAGAGTTCTCTTGGAAATGCGATATAATCGAACTCGAAGCGGGCGAAGCCGCGGGCGGAAGCTAGTAATTATATAAGTGTAGATGTGCTGAACCTAACATAGATTATTTTTTGTGTGCTCTAGAGTAGTGAAAATAAATATGTAAGAACTTAAAATGTATTTAATTTGAATCCTATCTTCCACCCCTTTTTAACTCCCCAAAAAGAAAGTTCTCAATTCTGATATTTGTATTTTTATTGACCAATAGAGGCGCTATATGATGTCCGGAATAAATTTTATTTATCAATCAGAGCCGAGAATGTATTATGCCTCTGCGGGGCGCGGGTTCGACGCGCCATCTTGTCTATGACAGTTCTTGTTGTGACATTATTTTAAGCGGGAACATGTGATCGAGTTGAATTTAGTGATTTGTTGCATGGTGTTGTGTAGAAAAAAATAATAGATATAATCAAAAAAAGATCGAAGCACTGAACCCGCTGCTAGGTCATAATTTATAATTTTCTTTTAGACTTTGGTGTCAAGTGATAAAACATTGTGCGTTTAGTAGTGTGAAATGGTGGACATTGTATTTTGTGCAAGCATTCTACCCCAAAGATGGCTAAGAAGACTAAGCCTGCAACTACTAATGACGATGTCGCTTAGAACTATGTTTCTCCGACAGGTATATATAGTGGATCCCAGTTGTCATATGAACATCTTTGGCAGTCGTAACGAGTAGTTAGAAGCCGAAAAGTGACCATCTTGTCATGACGAGTTCCTCCGTGTTTCGGAAGGCACGGTAAATTGATAGTTCTCGGCTGTAATTTGAACATCTTTGGCAGTCGTTAGATTAGACAACATGTGGAAAGTAGCTAAACCTGTCTAACCAAGGGGTATCGGGTTGCCCTGTAGCTGGGTTGAGGTCAGATAGGCAGTCACTCCTTGTAAAACACTGGTTCTTAGCAATTCGAATATAGTTGGGAAAGGCTAGGCGGATAATAAAAAAACTCAATACCTTAAATCTATTTATTCTCAGTCATTAAAAAATCCATTAAAATTATAATACACATAATCATTCACACGACGATACATATAATTATTTTATTTCTACAACTTACAACTAAGGATGAGTTAGAACACTTAACTATAACGATAACCAAACCATAACCAGCCGTATACTTGCCGCCCATTGGTCACATCGACGTTTTGACAACTGAAAATGGTTCGGTCATCGTTATAGTTAAATGGTGCAACTGGCAGACAGTTGAGAGATTTTTTACGAAAAAGACATTTTTTTACTAATGGCTATATTAAAACATGCGGTCTTTACTTGTACAGAGGGCTTCGAGTTTTGCAAGATGGCCGCGGTTTCACTTGCGTCCCGTGGGAACTACTGCCCGTACCGGAATAAAATATAGCCTATGTTACTCGGGATGTAGTCGTGGTGGCCTAGTGGGTAAAGGACCAACCTCTCAAGTATGAGGGCGCGGGTTCGATCCCAGGTCAGGCAAGTACCAATGCAACTTTTCTAAGTTTGTATGTACTTTCTAAGTATTTCTTAGACACCATTGACTGTGTTTCGGATGGCACGTTAAACTGTAGGTCCCGGCTGTCATTAAACATCCTTGGCAGTCGTTACGGGTAGTCAGAAGCCAGTAAGTCTGACACCAGTCTAACCAAAGGGTATCGGGTTGCCCGGGGAACTGGGTTGAGGAGGTCAGATAGGCAGTCGCTTCTTGTAAAAGCACTGGTACTCAGCTGAATCCGGTTAGACTGGAAGCCGACCCCAACATGATTGGGAAAAGGCTCGGAGGATGATATGTTACTCGGGAAAAGTGTAGCTTTCCAACAGTGGATTTTTCAAATTTTTCAAATCACTAGTTTCGGAACTTAGGTAAATGAATAATGTTTTCTCTCAAGTGTCCGATTTCATGTAATTTTAAAACTGTTTTAATTTAGTAAAATAATTATATCTTTAACGTAAAAAATCTCTGTATGCACTTTGTATAATCTGGTTAACGATAGCGCTATATAAAGATGGATTACAAGATATGTTTATAAAATAGGTCTGTTTGTTAAAATTACTGCCATATACAGGGTTTCTAAATTAAATCGAATAAAATATAACCAACATGGATGGATTGCCTGAAAGATGACATGAATAGGAAGGGAGTGAGTGTCAGTATGACGAGTGACAGGGGAAATGGAAGAGGAAGACATATTGCGCCGACCGCATATAAAATTGGGAACAGGGCAGGAGGAAGAAGACGAATATAACCAACATCTATTAAAAAAATGTTTTTTACCGACGTTCTTGGATTTAACAGTAACGCAAAAGGTCTTATGCAATTCGATTTTATCTATACAAGGAACATCATGTTTCGAATCTGTATAAGTCTGTATGTAATCACAAATATGTAAGTATTTCATTTTATTGATTAATCAATATTTTATATCTTCATACAAAAAACTCCATTCGAGAAGGCATTTAACTGTAGTTTTTTTTTAAACACAGATTAAAAAATATAATGCTGGTACAAATATATGTAAATAGTACAATCAAGACTGTTTACTTTTAGCTAAGTAAGTGCCTACTCCAATGGCGTACCGCTATCGTCAACAACTTATATAAATCATCGGCACGAATCTTGAGCGCTGACCTTCACCTGCGCAGAAGTGATTTATTGGGTCCCTTTTGTGGTATGAAGTGAGGCGTGGGGGCGGGCTAAAGCGGTGATTGGCCCGCAGCGCATCGCGTCATAGCCGTCACTCGGGATTGGTTCTTTGCTAATAAATCACTTCTGCGCAGATGAAAGTCAGCGCTCAAGATTCGTACCGATGATTCTACATATATAAAATAGTATATCTGCCTGTATAATGTACAATATTTGTGTGTATTAAGGACACTTCCTCTCGAGCTGTCCCTTGCCGCCCTCGTCGTACTCCTGTGAGGAGATCCACATCTGCTGGAACGAACCTATTGAGGCTAAGATTGATCCACCTGCGAACATAAAGCACATAATTAATAATAATAATTAATGACGTCTAAGGATAACTTTGTTGAGAAGGTCAGATAGGCAGTCGTTCTCAGCTCAGCTCTGGTTAGACTAGAAGCTGACCCCAACATAGTTGGGAAAAGACTCGGGTGATGATAAGGAAATCAGCCAGCTGCGCAGGACATATTATAGAGCAGTCACGACTGCACTCACTATTCCTTCACTCTCATAGCGCGATGGGACGCCAATCCGACACCACCGGAGAGAGATCAGGTGCAAAACCGACATTCGTGCTTTTCGATGCAAGGGAAAATTTGGTATGAACTAGTTGTTGACTATTTGTTTCGAGCTAAGTAAAAGCCGAGCGGATAGATCATAAGGTTAAGTCAAAATCAGTTCTTCCGTGTTTCGGATGGAACGATAAACTAGTGGGTTCAGGTTTCAAAATAACAAACATAGAAGTCAGGAAGTCTTACAACCAGACATATAAGGTCGCTTCAGGTAACAGTGTTGAGGAGGTCAGATAGGCAATCGTCGTATATGGCGCTCTGGTACTGAGCTGCATCTAGTTAGACTCGGAGCCCACACCAACATAGTTGAAAAAAGGCTTGGGAGATGATGATGTCGTATAAGTTGGAGAGGACATTTTAGAAGCGTAACACGACGTCAACACTTCGTGTGCATTAGATATTGATTGAATGACAAATGGCCTTTAGGTGTTTGATACCAATAAATAAATCAAAATTCATACCGATCCAGGGCGCGAACCGTCTCTCCGTAGCATTAGGCGCAGCGTGGGTCTTGAGGCGATGCGAGGAGGGAGCCCTCGCCGCCAACTCCTTAGCGAGACGCTCCAACCAGCCCGGCGCCGCGCTCAGGCCGCCGCACGCCACCACCGCGCCCCACAGCGCCGGCCGCGCGTCCGCGTCGCACGCTGACGCCGCCGCGCATACTGCGACAACAACACACATACAGCGACGCGGAGACAACAACACACAGCGCCGGCCGCGCGTCCGCGTCGCACGCTGACGCCGCCGCGCATACTGCGACAACAACACGCATACAGCGACGCGGAGACAACAACACACAGCGCCGGCCGCGCGTCCGCGTCGCACGCTGACGCCGCCGCGCATACTGCGACAACAACACACATACAGCGACGCGGAGACAACAACACACAGCGCCGGCCGCGCGTCCGCGTCGCACGCTGACGCCGCCGCGCATACTGCGACAACAACACACATACAGCGACGCGGAGACAACAACACACAGCGCCGGCCGCGCGTCCGCGTCGCACGCTGACGCCGCCGCGCATACTGCGACAACAACACATACAGCGACGCGGAGACAACAACACACAGCGCCGGCCGCGCGTCCGCGTCGCACGCTGACGCCGCCGCGCATACTGCGACAACAACACACATACAGCGACGCGGAGACAACAACACACAGCGCCGGCCGCGCGTCCGCGTCGCACGCTGACGCCGCCGCGCATACTGCGACAACAACACACATACAGCGACGCGGAGACAACAACACACAGCGCCGGCCGCGCGTCCGCGTCGCACGCTGACGCCGCCGCGCATACTGCGACAACAACACACATACAGCGACGCGGAGACAACAACACACACACAACGAGGCTGCGACAACAACACACATACTACGAGGCTGCGATAACGGGTACAAGAACTAAACTAAATTTGCCATAGAATATCATAAAGTATATGTGATAGGATTTAATGAGATTAGGTACGAGACACCCGACACATTCTCCTACTTACCTAACTGCGGGGCTCCAAGAGACTGCTCGAACAGGCACTCGGTGAGCTTGAACCTCTCGGGACCGAAGTCCTGGTGGTAGCCGCCGGGGAACTCGTAGTGGCTGAAGGGCACTGATGCTGCTGTCCGCTCGTCGTACTGGCTTTCTGATACCTGGTATAAAATATGGTAAATGTATAATCCCAGGGCTGGATGATAACAGTTACTTTCTCACTTATGAAATCTTGTTTTAAGATTAAGTAAAATAGGATGTTGAATAATTGATTTCTTTCCTTATTTATATAGACTTTATATGGAAATATGAGAATGTGGTCAATGTTTCCCAGGCTTATTACGACCGGTCGATAATGTACTGCTTCAAATGAAGAAATAAAGCGTACTAGGTATAGGCCGTTCGCTATTTTGGTGTATTATCGGCAGAAGGGAGTTAAAATTAATTAGTGTATTTATTAAAAACCTTAATTAAATTCATTGAAAGCGCTAGTCAAACAGCTATAATTATGATGAACAATACTGAAGTTCCAGTTCATATCTTCCGTCTCCATCATCAGATCAGTTCGACAGTACCATATTATTATATTGTCATCAGAATACAGCTGCCAATTTTCATGACGCTACGATCCCGTCCACGGAAGATGGTTAAAGTTGTGACCTTAAATTCTATTACATAGTTATAAACAAACCAAAGCGAGAAAAAAAACTGTTTGTCAATAATTTTATAAGCATACCTGTGCTACACAATGACAGAAGTCTTCATACTGTCTCTTCAGCATATATTGCTGCCAGGAGTGCGTCAATCCTGCTGGCAAAGTCTTCAACGTATAGCGACCGCGTTCACGTTCTCTTATCACCTCCTTACTCTGGAACAAGTGATGATGATGTTGAGGGTCGAGGGAACTCCTCAACGCTTAATAGCAGGTAATTCGGATATGGGCTTAGGTATTTGTTTTGATGAGAACTTTACAAATTCCTGTTGGTTACTATGACTGTTATCTCTTTACTCTAGAACAAGTGATGAAGAAGTGGTTAAGGGTCGAAGGAACTCCTCAACGGTCAATAGCAGATACTTCGTGTTTTGGCTTAGATATTTGGTTTGATAAGAACTTAACAAATTCCTGTTGGTTACTAAGACTTGTGACCTCTTTACTCTTGAATGAGTGATGAGGTTGAGGGTCGACGGAACTCCTCAACGGTCAGTAGCAGGTACCTCGTGTTTGGACTAACATATTTAATTTGATCAGAACTTTACAAATTGTTGTTTGTTACTAAGACATTGATGAACAATATACTCTACCAAAAACGAGGAATAGTAAAAAATAAGTTGTTTTAAGATTGCTCTAAATTAAATGACTGCTAGGACCATCGTGTGAGCCGCCATTAAGATCGGTAACATACCTGTATACTGTATATAGGCAGCATCTGTATATGCATATTAGTCAGCATATGCTTAGCTTGAGCTGCGAGGTGGTCTCCACCCACTGGGGAGCGGACAGCAGCATTTACGAGGGCATAGCTATGAACAAAAAAACGTTGTTATTAGTTAACTATCTGCTATGATGATGATCTACTCCCTACTCTCCAAAGAAAACACTTAAAGAATCTGAATAATAAGCAGCCTATCAACCAACCAACCAGAACCAGATCAAGGGAAACTATGACAATCGGTTTAGCAATTTTAGCGCGAAAATGTTACAAACAAAACACATTGCTTGAATGCGTTATTCTCAGCAACTGCTGGTCCTATTTGAAAAACTATTCAAGTCGAGGATAGCCCACTGTGCTCAGTAGTTCCATCGGATGCAAGTTAAACTGCGGGCAGAAGCTATTATAATAATTTTCTAGATATTTCTCAATCAAATTGCGTGTGAAACCTAGCAGAAGTTTGTCATTTGACCAGGCCCAAACCTATATAAATTAACTAAACCTCTCCTAAGAAGTATGCTGGCTAAATATAATGATAAATTATTTATATAAAACTCACCCATCAATAACAGGAACAGCAGAAGTCTGACTGGCTCCAGCGTCCACCACTAAAGCCGTTGACTTGCCATTAGCAAAAGCTGCCAACACGGCACTCTTCACCAGGAAGAACGCTGGTGCCTGGTACTTCTCGAAGAGGAGTTCAGCTAACTTCTCCCTAGCTGGTCGAGTCGTCCAGACAGCCTCTGTGAATAGCGCTGGATGGTGTTCTGATGGGGATCGGATTACCTGTGAAAAGTTGGTTATGTTTAGCTGGATTTTGAGTGGGTGTGACAACTAAAAAATAGTTATTAGTATGCATTTTTATGCACCTGTATGTTTAAATTTAATCATGATAAATTGAACTTCGTATTATACTGGCTTGAGAATATATATAAAACATGCATATAAACAACTGGTATTTTTTTTAAATAAATAGACCAAAAATGGGCACAAAATATATAGAACACTCTTGACAGGCCTATTGTAACTCTGAAAAGTAAATTATGAAACCAAAACTCCGCCCCTAAGACGACCCACTGACCCAAAAAACCAATTCATATTTTGACTCACAGAATGGATAGGACTTAATGTGATTAGGTTCAACACACTTTGTACAACAGCTATTTTCCAGATATTTCTCATATCTCCTTACCTTAGCATAACAATAATCAAGCATCTTCTCAAACAGGTCCCAGTTGTCGACCTGTCCGTCTTTCATGTACGTGTGCACTTCCATGCCCGCTCGGGGCACGTGTAGCTCTGTCACGTCTATGTAGTGGCGAAGTTCACTACCGGCTTTGGATCCTGTAGTAAAAATAGTGTATGAATATACTTTGTCTAATAGTGTAAGGAAATGCTCAATCCTTCTCCGTATGAGAGCAGGCCTGTGCCCAGCAGTATTACGATAAAAAGGCTGTAACAGTAATAGTGTAAAGGTTGCCGGAAGATGCTGGATGCAGGTCGCCTTCAACAGGTATCTGTGGAGATCTAAGGGGGAGGCCTATGTTCAGCAGTGGACGTCCTATGGCTGAGATGGTGATGGATGATGATGATGATCAATAGTGTAAAGGAGTAGCTTGTCAGGTTGTAGGGGATAACTCTGGATGTACTAAATTGACTTACAAAAGCTGTCTGATATTATTTTATTTACTTATACATAGGTAGGTTATTTGTGAATGTTATAACCTGTCTGACTCAGGTAACCAAGTTGTGGCGGTATAACTACCATCATCCTCCAAGCCTTTTTCCCAACTATGTTAGGGTTGGCTTCTAGTCTAACCGGATGTAGCTGAATACCAGTGTTTTACACTATTTATTGTTGGTATAACTACCATAGGGAAACAAATGAACTCTGAGATGGGCAGCAGCATGTCTAAATCTAAAATTATGCTACACTGCGGTCATCAACATATACTGTTGTGAGTGCTCATATCTTACTAACTATTGGTTTGATTTGGCTACTTTGGTCAGTGGGTCGTCTTTTATCTGTATGTGAGAAGTTAGAAAGCAATATAGAGCACAAAATAGTCTATTGGATTTTGATGTCTTTGATGCAACTATGATTTTTGCATTGTGTTTATATTTAGAAGCTTTGTCAACAAACAACAATTCAAACACATTTGGAATAAGTATTTTACGTTTATTAATCTATAAATATCGTATAATAAGCCTGGTTAATAAGAAAGTTTTGCTTTTATGAGCTAGATTTGAGAGAATTCAGTGCTAACTTTAACAATGAAAGATGGGATTGAAACATGAAGAATTTTGGTGGTAAAACCTACCGGTTTGCGTGACATTTCCATCTGGAACCTTCTCTTCTGGCTCAGGAACGTGTGTGGCTGGTCCAACGCCAACTACGGCTGGAATATCAGCCTTAGGAGTATCTTCTTGGGCATAACCAACTCTGAGAGAATGGTGACCCGGGTCGAACACAAGAGCGCCTATCTCATCGCCACCGTACAACATCCCGTTAGGACCACTCATTTTAAGGTTTTAATCTTAAACGTAATTATTGTTTTAGTAGTATTTTTAGATTTTACACAGTTTCGGCGCGTCGCGGCTTCTGTTGATCACCAACGAAAACTGATTATTTTGCGTTATCTGTGGTGATTGCTGTTCTTGTCAGACGTTTGTAGAATGTTTAGCTTGTAACTGTTGTGTGAGACAGAGACATATCTATACGATCTTAGAGAGTGTGAGGAGTTTATCCATGTTGTGAATATGAGTCAATACCAGTAATTTCACGTTTGGAGCTGGAACGTAGTTTTGATATTTTGCGTGAAACTAAACGCATTTTTAAGAAATTATTTCTTAACAAGTTCTTCAATTAAATTAATATCTTCAAGGTTAATTTAATATTTCGCTATACATATTAAGCAGAAGAGTGTATATCTTTGAACAACTTTTGCGTGTGCTCATGTATGATTAGACTCATCTCTATCAGTGTTAGATAGATCGGGCCCATTCATCGAGGAAGGCAACTTTTCATCCAGGGTACAAGGAATGACATACACTCATGGAGTATCTATATTTATTAATAAAAACAGCACATCTCCAGATTATAAACTGAAATTAGTAACGGGTAGGGATATAAAACATAAACGGTTCCGGCACGGTTGGTCGCCGACGCATTGGTCGCCGTTTTGGGTGCGCAGGTCGCCGGGTGTCGCCGGCTCGGTAATAGGTTTGAAGCCTTCTGTAATTAATCATAGGAGGAGGCGGCGGAGGAGCCATGGGTCCTGAAACAAAAGAATAAAGATATTTTCGTTACCTACTCATGTAGTCATTTTTTACTCTAGTGCCCAGCACAATGTGTGGTCGCTTAGCACGATTGCTGTGTATAGGGTCTCGGGTTCGATCCCGAGTCAAGCCAGATCCCTTGTGGGATTTTCTCAATAGGTATAGCCCGCCGGAATATGAAACTTTGCGATGTCACACCCCTGTACTTGGTACCTAATGATACTCAGTCGTTGTCGTTACGACGACACGACAAAAGCCTTCAGGTAGTTTTTTTGTTGGGAAGTTATCAAATGACCCCTCTCCCTGGATGCACCGCGAGGAACTCTTACAGACTAAAACCCATCAAGTTCCTTCTTGGGCCCTTCACGTACCAGGATCGCGGTTAGGTACATACCTACTCACGGATTTTACCAGAGGTGCATGCAACTGATGTTGACTTCGGTCAATAAATCTTTTTATTAACCGAAAAAAGATTAAGAAAACTTACCTCCAATCTTATACTGACGATGTTCTATCTCTCTCCTCTCTCTATATCCATGCTCAGGTACGGCCGCCACCATGCACACCGCACACAAAATAAAAATTATTCTCATGTCTGTTATGTGTACTGTATAGTGGACGGATGATATTGTAGTCAAAGCTGCCTTTACGTAGCTTTATATAAGTAGTGAAATAATATATTTTACGTACTGAAAATAATTCTGTATTATTTAAATGCTATAGATAGATAGATGATTTGTATGTATTTATATTTTAGTAATAAATCATTGTTTATTTGTTCAATGATTATATAATTTAAAACTATATTTGGTGTTCAATAGTTTTTTTCCTGGATATTCGTTGTTTATTTTTAATACTATTGTTTTAATGTGTTAACACTAATAATAGCTTCATAATCCATAACTTGCAATCAGTAACATAATTAACAATTTAAACAATCATGAATGGTATCATTTATTAATAAAAAAATATCAGTATATAACGCAGTAAGCGCATCATTTTCAACAGAACTTCACTCCTCTCTGAGTGCGATAGACTTATAAAAGTATAGAACTAGCTTTTACCCGTGTTTTAAGGGAACTACTTCCCGCACCCGGACAAAAAGGAGCCTATATATTATTCTGATATATAAGCTGTATAACTGCTCAGTTACATCGAAATATATCTTGTAGTTTTCCGTGGAAAAGCAACAAACATTCATATAATTACCTACATACGAATTTTCGCGGTTATAAAATCAAATATGGCGCCCAGTGACGTCATAGTTATGGGAATATTCGTCTTGTTTTGTGTGCTATCCGTCGTGGCTGGTGACCCTCAATATGGATACAGAGGAATGAATGACGACTATGATTTTTATGGTCGACATGGAGGTGAGTTCAAATTTACACATCATACAACATCTAGGTATTACCTATACCTACAGGGTAGAATAATAAGGTTATTTAAAGGTGTTGGCAATAATGTTAAGGTACAGACAGCTTAAAGACATTTTTTAGGTCGATTACAGAAACGATCATCGGTGAAACTGGGTCTTAGTAATCATCATGCTTCTGCCCTAATTCAAATTTTATTGGGGATCAGCGCAGCATGTTTTCTTCTTCCATACCGATCTGTCTGCCGTCACCTCCCATATTATATCATTCATTCCTATTATAATATCCTTATAAGCCATTACGTCGATTTCCACATAATCCATCCATGGTTACTTTGGTGGTCCCCTTCCACTATTTTCATCCTCATTCCTCCGCATCAAATGTCCATACCTAACATGACAGCCAGTTCTAACACAGTTTTAATTGAGCCTTGGTCTAGGCCACCTACTGATGATCATACCTTGGTTCCAGCATTTCCACCGGCAATACGCCCGCAACCACCAGGTACCAGTCCAAGAAGGCATTCTAAACCGGCTTCCAGAAACGAGCCTTTCAGAAGCGAAGGAGTAGTTTCGGCTCCAATGATGATTCGTTATCACGCCGTAGCTTCAGAAAAATGTACCTAAACAGCCTAAATACTGGCCTAAAGCTAATAATCGGAAGACGGGAAAACCTTCAGGGAAGAGAAATAAGCAATCTTCTCGTAAAAGCCATAAGCGTGGCCATAGGGAACCACATTATGGGTAAGCATAGATTTATTGCACAAGTTCAAGGAAAGCATAAACGTCAGCTTTTTTTTAAAAACTTAACTATTTCTGTTCGCTCAATATTTAAAGTTAACAGTTGTTTTGAGAAAAACGGGTGTTTACAGGTGTTTATGTTGTCGGAGAAAGATCTTACGATAGATTTTTGATAGTCTCAATGTGTGACAGATAAATAATTAACGATCCTGGTCAGAGATATACATATAAGAATAGTATTCGGGGTTTTAATTTAATTACTCCTCCTATTCCTAGTTCCTTTTGATAAGCACCTATCCTCTTTTTTGTTTCTTATAGTAATCATTGTAAAAAAGCCGGTAATCCGAAAGACTATATGATGTAACCGTAGATGCCGTTTGGGCGGTAACCGTAAGTGTTTTGAGCAAGCACCTAAGGACAGCTCAGAAACTGACTACAAGATTGCAAAATAAAAAACATATTTAAATCAAACCTTTATTAGTAAGTAGGTAAATAAAAACAATATATTAAAGCTAAGAGTTAAAGAATTGTACTTAAAAAATAATTACATTTGAATATTTTGGCAAATCAAACCGTCATTTTGAACAAAAAATTTTTCAATACATATAAAACCACAGATAATTTTTATATCAATTTATTATAAACTAGCTCTATGACACGGTTTCACCCGCGACTTATGGAAACTACTTCTCATACCCCGACAAAATGTAGCCTAATCACCCGGTGATAGTGTGTCTCCCCAACAGTGAAAAAATTTTTTTTAGGGTAAAAACTAACAAAAATATTCCTTTTTATAACATTAGTTTAAAAGGCTACTCTTCTATTTACCACTTCACCAGCGTACTAGAGAACCAATTTTACACAACCAGATAAAGATAGGTACATATTATATTCATTCCATGAGCATGGGGTCGTCCAGTTGTAGTTGAACCATTTGGTTACCGTTAACAAGCACGCCGTCCCGGAGCAGTAACTGCACGTTTAAGTCTGATAACTCCTGGAAAATAAATATCATGTTATGTTGTGTTGTTTAAACCTCAAACGGCGCAAATACAGTACCCTGTGGGTACTATACTTTTGAGCCATAGGGTCGCCGCGCGGTAGCGGACAATTCTCAAACTGTTGAGCAACTATCACAAAACAAGCAACCAGCAATGCCGAACTGTTGGGCAACTATGAACCGAAAATTAACGGACTGCTGGGCAACTACTTATCACAAAATTATCAACCAACAATTGCCAAATTAACAAGTGTTCAGTTGCTATTTGTAGGTACCTATGGTGGTAATCCAAACAGCAAAAAAAAAAAACAACTTTCTGTCTTAATTAGGCACGGACGTAAATTGGTATTGAATTTATGTTGTGTTTATCTTTATATTCTACACCGCTATCGCTATGTATGAGTATGATGATATGACCGTGGCACGGGCATGGTATGAGTATCCTACATATCGCCATAGCAGAAGCATGGTGTTTACGTCTACAAGCACATTAAGCCACAACCTCACCTCGCCACTAACAATAGGATAAGCAGAAGGATCCTGTGAGTCTCCCCGCTGCAGTATCTTGGGGCGGCGCGGGTTCTTAGCAATACCGCGACCACGACGAGCGGGTTGGAATTCATCCACTGAAATATAGTAAATACTATTTTTATTGCGAACGTGGGAATATCACTTAGAATTCTACAGGTGTCTGTAGGTACAATAATGAATTTGCCAGATACAGTGCTTTTTTCGCTTATTGCAGGAATCAATTGATATTTGGTCATTTTTATAACTTTTGGTGCCCATCATTTTTATAAACCCTCCGAAGTCTAAATCGCCCTTGGCCGGTTTGAATTTTTTATTTTAACAGTAGGTACCTAACCTACTTCTGAACATAAAACCTCCGGATATACTGGAAGCTGACCCCAACATAATTGGGAAAAGGCAACGCAGTTGATGAAGACTATTTCTGTAGCAATATACTTTAAATATTACAACACTTTCTTTTAACTCTCACACACTAAAGTCTTCAGCTTTCTATCAAGCACCTCCTTTCGCAAATCTGCTGGTAGTTTCTTTTGAAATAAGCAGTAGGTACCTATGGACTCAATATTACTTTACCCTATTGTTTTCTGTTTGTTTATAGTCTGGATAGCAAATAAATATAATACTACATACACATGTTAGAAGGCGCGGGCTTGATGCAGGCGACATGGGTCCGCGGCACCGCGCTCAGCGCTGACAGCGCGCGGGCGCATGACGGTATCACGCTGGTCGTGCCCTTGAGACGATGATGACATATAGTATCTTTATAATATATTGTGTGCTCTTTAATTATAAAGAAAGGCCCGCTTTAGTATCACTACTTGATACTCATGAGCAACCCCATTCGGGGACGGGAAGTAGTGATTCAGTCGGGATGTGGGTGGAACCGCTAATAATAGTTAGTCTTCGCGCGCACGACGATATCACGCTGGTCGTGCCCTATGAAGCGGTGAAAGAATATACTATGTACTATATTATGTACTGTATACTGTTTAATAATAAAGATCTGTCTCTGTCCAGTGGTGTCGGATTACCGTCCCATCGCGCTATGAGAGTGAAGGAATAGTGAGTGCACCGCAGTCCAAGCAAATGCTGGTGCACTGTAATATGTCCTGCGCAGTTGGCTGATCGCCTTACATGAGAACAGCCGCCGTAGCCGATAATTGGCTAGGAGGACATCATTATCATCTTCTTCTTCTTATATATAAAAATGAATTGATGTTCGTTAGTCTCACTAAAGCTCAAGAATGGCTGAACCGATTTGGCTTATTTTGGTTTTAAAATGTTTGTAGAGGTCCAGGTAAGGTTTAAACGATACGAAGTTCGCGGGATCAACTAGTCATCAATAATAAAGAAAAATACTCGCTTTAGTAACACTATTGCACTAACTATGCAGTAACTAGTAACACTCAAGAGCTACCCCATTCGGTGATGGGAAGTAGAGATTCAGTCGGGATATGGGTGGAACCGCGAAGAATAAATAGTCTTGATATAACTTAGTATCTGTCCGAGGTTTCACCCGCATCTCGAAGGCACTACATCCCGTAAACGGATGAGCATAAAAAAACCTATGTCCATCCCCATGGACAAAGCTACCTCCCCACCAACTTTATCAGTTCAGCACTTTCATCCCTCTTTATCAATGCCAATATACTGATTCATGCAGGTCTAATAAATGCTCTATTTCATACTAGTAGGATAAAATCCACATTGAAAGTAATGCTGTAATAAAAAGAAGATGATGAAAAACAAATGACGAAAAGAAGATGAATATAAAAATTAGTAATAATGAAAAAATTAGCGTACCTTTGCGAAGGACATTTTAGTTATCTCAATGAGTTTGTCGTGAGGAACATTTTGCTCTGAAAGGGTTTTCATCACATCTTCAGAAGACGGATTTAGGCCTTCCATCTGAAAATTACACATTTACAGTCTTACTTATAAACTAATAAGTTATACTTAAGGGGTGTTTAAGAAAAAATCTTACTTATAAACGTGGCTGAACTAAATCATTTTCTTAGCAATGTCTTAAATGAGCTGTCAAATTAAGTAGCCTCACACCCTTGTTTAAAGTATCTACATCCCTTAAAGTATCTACATAAATTACGAGAGCTTCCGGGATGAAATCTACATTAATTTTATAAAGCTAAAGAGTTTGTTAAGCTGGACGAGCTAATCTAAGGACCTATAGACTAATCCGATTTGAAAGATTCTTTCAGTGTTAAATAGCTCATTTATCGAGGTAGGCTTAAGGCTTTTTATTTGGGTGTGCGTTCTATGGTTTATCGTTGTCTTACTCCCGACAACGATAAACCGACTTCTATCCAGACTAAATCAATACGCCACGATAAAAAGCGTGGCAGGCCATTTAGTTGTTTCAAGTCGCTATGGGACAGTTAGAATAAGGTATTATTAATATATTTGAAAGCCACTAACCTCAACAACAACAATAGTAGCCGGATGTTTCAGTCTCAAATGCGTCCGCAAGTCGGATCGTATGCGAAACCGTTTGGGACAGCGTCCGCAGGCCCACGCGCGGACCCCCGTGTGAATGAGCCGGTGGTTCCTCATAGCTGTGGACCTGCACAGTTACAGCGAACATAATGTTCAGTCTCTAATGCGTCCGCAAGTCGGATCGTATGCGAAACCGTTTGGGACAGCGTCCGCAGGCCCACGCGCGGACCCCCGTGTGAATGAGCCGGTGGTTCCTCATAGCTGTGGACCTGCACAGTTACAGCGAACATAATGTTCAGTCTCAAATGCGTCCGCAAGTCGGATCGTATGCGAAACCGTTTGGGACAGCGTCCGCAGGCCCACGCGCGGACCCCCGTGTGAATGAGCCGGTGGTTCCTCATAGCTGTGGACCTGCACAGTTACAGTGAACATACGAAAGATAGACATAATATTCATATAATAGATATAATTTATTGTCCCACTGCAGGGCACAGGCCTCTTCTTATACAGAGAAAGAATTAATGTCGTCTAACACATGCCGGAAGACGCTGGATGCAGGTCGCCTCCAACAGGTATCTGTGGAGATCTAAGGGGACGCCTATGTTCAGCAGTGGACGTCCGCCGGCTGAGATGATGATGAACACATAGGCACATGCCTCCAGGTTTCCTCAAGATATGTTTTTATCACGAAGTAATGAGCGTTAACACCATATGCGCTTCAGGTGTCCTCAAGATTCTATCATCATCTTTACTCAGTCATTGGTGTCCAAAATATACTGATGAGTTAAACCTTGCAACATTCATGTTAGTGGTGCCGATTATGAACTGGGACTGTTTATGTTACAGATGTTTATGATGAAGTTAAATGATAATCTTGACATATTTTATTGCTAAAGATGAAAAAAAAAGCTCTGAAAAAGGTGAAGCAATAAGCGTATATAATGACTTTCATGCTAGAACTCTGATGATCACAATATTACATACAACATACCTTCTGAACGCTACTCCACAGACATCACAAGGGAAGGGGCGTTCACCCGTGTGGACGCGCAGATGTTCGTTCCGCATGGACAGCGTGCGGAACCCGTGGCCGCACACCGGGCATGTGTGTGGCCGGCCCGGCTTGTTCGACCAGCTTGCGTTTGATGAGCCGTGTGCTTCTCTGTTCACAGACAGGAGGACCTATACTTAAGATAGTTCTCGCAAAACTTTTTGTCGTCACAGAATATTAAGCAAGTTATAGGTGTAGTCATATCCCGAACCTACAGCTACCCGTTAACACCTAAAGGATCCAGACAAGGTATGCGTCGCGATGGCTCGACCCAAGCATATTATTAGACTGATATAATTTTTCACACACACACCTCAAGAAGAGGCATGTATTGTGCGTTTTTCACGGAACATGCCTTAGAACGTCTAAATCTACCTTAAGGATAGCAGAAATGCAGGAAGGGTATACAAGAGTTTTACATGAATAGCTCGGATTTTGGTGAAACATTTATCAAGAATGTCATCATTACACATAAGGTTTTTTTTTAATGAAAATACTCCTATGCATTTAACGTAAGTTCATACATAAGTTTACTGGTTCTTAAAGCCACAAAACACTAGCTAGAAATACCCTAGGTACTAACTTGACATGTTTGTGCAGGTCGGTGGCATGCGTGAAGGTGGCGTGACAGTGCGGGCAAGCGCCGCCGCCACCGGTGGACTCCTCATGCGAGTACATGCCTATAAATAATATACCTAGTTATATGTAGACCTTTATATTGATGTTAGTACTATATGGATAGAAGGGAAACAAGTTGTGATACAATCTTTTTAGACTGTATACATATGTTACCTAATAAGTGTTCCACTGTGGACACACAATGTGGACTATAAGATTCTTCTTATCCCGGCATGCCGAGTATTCTTATCAAGGGACGCCATTGGAAGCTAGGCTATACTCACTCCATCTGAGTAGGCAGTTAACTAGAGGACTTTTTATTTAAAAACTCACATTTAAAAATAAAAATAAATTAGTTCTAAAGTAACTAATTTATTTTAGATAAAAATTAATTACTTGATTGATTATTTATTAAGCAGTTGTCTACCTATGTAATATGGTATTTCAAATAACTCACCAGGCTTACTACTAGGGCGAATAGTATTATCGCTGTGCTCCTTCTTCCGATGCTTGTAGAGCGCAGTTTTGTTTGGTAGCACCTCGCTACAATCGCGACATGGTATCCTTAGAAAACATAAACTTGGCTTTGCAACTATATTTACAACACATGAAATAAGACTTTTATTTAGAGAATTTTCATAGTAGCACATTTTCGGCTCGATAACTCCGCAATTTTAAAGTTGTTATAAATAAATAACTCCGCAATTTTAAAGTTGTTGTAAATCGCAAAACAGGTTTTGCCGCACGGAATGTATCGCGCGTAGAAATACCGAGCTCCGTATATAGAGACAAAATCCGCTAGTGTGGAAAAGTGAGGTTGAACAATTAAAAACTTGGATCCAATGTCGGTACTATTTCTAAAGGATACTTATAAATTATAAATTTAAAAAAACCCCCGACCCAAAAAAAGTACGCAATAATTATGACAAAAGGTTAAAAACGCTAAACCCTATAAAAAGCAAAAAATAACTTTTAACACTACGTAAACTAAATTTTGTCGTGTCGGGGGACCGCTCTAATTTATTACTTTAGATACGTGTTTTTTTTTTAAACGAATGTTGTAATTAGGTAGGTATCATTTGATTTATGTAAGTATTTATGAAGGTAAAAAGCGGTCCCCCGACACGTCAAAATTTAGTTTACGTAGTGTTAAAAGTTATTTTTTGCTTTTTATAGGGTTTAGCGTTTTTAACCTTTTGTCATAATTATTGCGTACTTTTTTTGGGTCGGGGGTTTTTTTAAATTTATAATTTAATGTTATTTCATGCTTTTTAAAGGAGCTCCTTAATTTTTCCTTCTTTCATTGAATTTATTTTATCTTAAGATGGGGTCGCTATTTGCGATCTCGGCCAAAGGAAGCTGTTTAACAATCCTCATGACAAACTGGCTCTGGGAGAATTGCACAGATTGAGAAACAATAAAGATTCACCTTTGGACATTCTAGATTTTCAGCAAAAATATAAATCGGTTTATCCGTTTAATTCCGGCATTCCAGGGTTTCATCCGCCACATCCCATTTCCAGCATCAGGTTCTCATCAATCAGAAACATGAAGAGAACTCGTCAAGACAAATTCAACGAGCCCAAACTCGATGGGTTTACTAAAAGGCAGTTCAGGGTTACGTCTCCTACCTTCGTGCCCTAACAGCAGACCAGCTCAGTGGTTCCAAAAGACATTAGTGTTTCAAATTTCAGATCCCACATATACGTGCAAGTAAACTGAGCGTGTAACATTCCTATCACATCTAGCAATCGAGCTGATGACCTTGAAGACCTGAACCGATTTCCACCAAACATAGCTAAGAACACTCCCGACTGACATACCTTTTAAACAAAAAAAACCGCATTACAATCGGATCATCCGTTTGGGAGCTACGATGCCACATACACACACACACACACACACACACACACACACACACACACACAGACACGTCAAACTTATAACACCCCGTCGTTTTTGCGTCGGGGGTTAAAAAAGCAACCAAAAAGATTTTAATTTGCGGATAAAACACTTTTTAGGTGCTCCATTACTGGCACCATTCTTTTGTAAAAGGGAGGCAAGAATTTGAATATTTTTACTGAGAATATTTCCAAGTGTAAATACCTACAGTAATCAGTAAATATAGCACTTATTACCTATAATCGTCCTTGCTAATCTTGCTGGTGGCGCCAGGGTCATCAGGTCCGGTCTTCCCGTGCACCTTCTTACGATGATACGCTAAGCTCCAACTGTGGTATAGAGAGCATTACACGTTTATGTACATATATCATCATCATCATCAGTCCTTTTATCGTCCCACTGTTGGGCTGCGGCCTACTCTCACACAGAAAAGAATTGAGCGTTTATCACCACGCTTGCTCAAGGAAACCAGATATGTTTTATAGAGATAGAGATGTTTTCGTTCACCTTTAAACTTCACCTGATCAGTGTTAGATAGCTCATTTATTGAGGGAATGTAAAGGGTACTTGTTTCGGGTGCACCGAGTAGTTTCAACAGGATGCGGGTTAAACCGCAGAACCTAGTCTTTAAGAAAGCCTACTAGCCTTCTTTGATAAATGGGCTATGTGACGCTAGAAGAAATATTTAAATTGGACCAATAGTTCCTGAGATTACCACCAACACCACCCAAGTATTGAGCGTACGTGGTGATGAACGCTCAATCCTTCTCTGTGTGGGAGAAGACCCGTGCCCCACATTGAAACGACAAAAGGGCTGATGATGACATAAGTCTTTAAGCCTTAAAGACTTAAGTCATATGATATTACACCTTAAAATTTAAGGTGTAATATCAGGTCGATGTAGCCTGAAAATAAAGGTATTTAATGTACCTGTTAGGAAAGGTGACTTCACACTGGTTACACTTGTAGAGAAAGTTCTCGTTCGCGTGTTTCATGCGCCTGTGCACTTGTAGGTACGTCCAGTGTAAGTAGGAGCGACCGCAATCCTGTTGACAAGACGTGTTTGTTAACACAAACAAACAGATAGATACGAGGGCATGGCGGAATCAAAAGGATTGCTCTGTACGTAGGTTTTCACTACTTTATAATTAAATAATGTACTTTCATTTATAACAGCGTTATGTTTGTAACTGCTTATGACCCAAAAACTGTGAAACTAATTTTCATGCGTTTTCCTTGATACACAGAATAATTTTTCAGGAAGGGTACCCAACACAGGTTCTTACCTGTTGAGTGGGTAATTTCGGTTCAAACTAGATATTTTTTAAATCTGTTTTTTTTTTTTAATAAGTATTGGTAATTCATAGAATAGTTGGTATACGAGGACATGAGGAAGGTGTCTTATTAAAAAGTAACCACCTTACACTATAGTAAGTCTCTAACGCAAAAAATAACAGCGCATCAGACAAGTACCAACCTTGCACAAAAAGTGTTTGACTAGAGAACGCTTCTAAAAGACATGGATTGTTACAAAACTGCTTACCTGACACTTAAAGTACCGCCCCAACACAAAGTACTACGCTAACACAAAAAGTACCTACCTTACCTTTTGTATTTGTAAAAAGTACCAACCTCACACAAGAAGTGCTTGACGACGGGAAAGTCCCCGTAGCCGAGGATGCCGGTGGCTGATCGATTGCCGTCGGTATCGGCCGTCAGACCATCGGCCTGCTTCTTAGCGTCCGCTAGAGAGCGCTTGTAAAAACCGTGGGTTGTTTCGTTTATAACTAGACATTATCCAAAGTTTCTAACTACATATAACCCAAAAACTGCTAACCTTACTTTGATGTACTCTTCACTAATTACAAAAATTATTTATGAGCAAGCTGACTTTTGAGAAAAGTAGGTACCTATCTAACACAAAGTACCAATCTAACACACAAAAAGTACCAACCTAACACAAGAAATGCGTGACTCGACTGGCACTTAAAGTAGGTACCGACACAACATAGAGTACCAACGTAAAACAAAAAGTACCAACCTCACACAAGAAGTGCTTGACGACGGGAAAGTCTCCGTAGCCGAGGATGCCGGTGGCTGATCGATTGCCGTCGGTATCGGCCGTCAGCCCGTCGGCCTGTTTCTTAGCGTCCGCTAAGAGCGCTTGTAGAAACCGTGGGTAGTGTTGCTCGTAATAATATATTAGCCAAATAATGCTGACCTTATTTTCATGCGATTTTGACTAATACGCAGCATAGTATTTGACGAAGATGGTTTATAACAAAAGTACATACCAAACACAAAAGTACCATCCTAGCTGACAAGTACCACTATAACACCAAAAAAGTACCAACCTAACACATAGTACCAACCTCGCACAAGAAGTGCTTGACGACGGGAAAGTCCCCGTAGCCGAGGATGCCGGTGGCTGATCGATTGCCGTCGGTATCGGCCGTCAGACCATCGGCCTGTTTCTTAGCGTCCGCTAGAGAGCGCTTGTAGAAACCGTGGGTTGTTTCGTTTATAGCTTTATATGAGCCAAAAACAGCTGACCAGATTTTTATGCAGTTTTTACTAATATACAGAAATATTTTTGAGAAAAGTTGCTTATTAAAAAAGTGTCCACCTAACACAAAAAGTACCAACCTAACACAAAAATTACCCACCTAACACAAAAGTACGTCTCCAACACGAAAGTACCACTCTAACACAAAGTACCACACCAACACAAAGTACCAACCTCACACAAGAAGTGCTTGACGACGGGAAAGTCCCCGTAGCCGAGGATGCCGGTGGCTGATCGATTGCCGTCGGTATCGGCCGTCAGCCCATCGGCCTGCTTCTTAGCGTCCGCTAGAGAGCGCTTGTAAAAACCGTGGGTAGTTTTGTGGGTTGTACATCTAAAAGGAAATTAATAATTTCGGTTATAATACTATCGGATTTTATCTAACTACTTGGCGCTCTTTCACAATAAAACTACTGAACCAATTTACATGAATTTTGGTACACAAATCAACCTGAGAAAAGACATAGGCTACTTATTACTGTGGTACACTCAAGTAGTAGTTTTCTCTGGACGCGGGTGAAACCGCGGGGAACAGACAGTGTTGTTATAAGAGGGTGGATTGTATGTATTTTAGTTTATAAGTATAGTTAATGATAAAGATATGTGTATTTGTATTCTTATGGGCCCTAGTTGCCTGAAATAAAGGTTTAAATAAATAAAACACTAGTTTATGACAGCGTTTTAACCTCCCTCCAGAGGGAGCTACTTCCAGCACCCGGATTGAAAGCAATAAGCCTCTACATAAGCACATACATAAGCCATAAGCTACATTACATCATAATTATTTCGGTTGTTTTAGCATGAGAGGAATTAACATCCATACATACACACATTCGCAGTTATAATATTAGCAGGATAATATAAATAACTTACCTAGAATAAGTAGCAAAGCTAACTTTACAGATGTGGCAAGTGAAAGGATTTTTCACACCCTTGTGTATCGCGCGGTGACTGTTCAATCCGCTTTCTAAGTAGAACACGCTGAAAGAAAACATTATTTTTTATTAATATTCGCCTAACCATTTCCCTAACTATGTTGGGGTCGGCAGATGCAGCTAAGTACCAGTGTGCCACATGAATCGACTGCCTATCTGACCTCCTCAACACAGATACCCGGGCAAATCTATGCCCCTTGCTTAGGCAGGTTGTCCGACTTTCTGGCTTCTGAATAACCGTAAGGTAAAATCCTCCCAGGTCTCAAAAATGGAGGGGGTTCGTGGCTTCTATGATGATGAGGAGCTCGTGGCTAATATGATGATGACGGACTCAAAAATGGAGAGGCTCGTGGCTAACATGTTGATGACCTATTCTAAAAATAGAGGGGATTATAGCTAACATCATGATGACCTACTCCCAAAATGGAGGGCTCGCAGCTAATATGATGTGAGACTCGTATCTAATATGATGAGGGGCTCGTGGCTAATATGATGGAGTTGCTCGTGGCTAACATGATGATGACTTAATAAACACTAAAATGCGACTAACTCTTCACAGTACTCGCATCGGAAGGCCTTCTCGATCTCGACGACTCGTATAAGCGCCCTGGCTTCGTCCGCCAGCTGAGACAGTAGCGGCTCGCCCACTTCATTCGATACTTGGCGTTTTATCCCCCTTTTTCGAAGTCGGTTAAAGTCTCCCTAATCTCAAAAATGGAGGGGCTCGTAGCTAATATGAGTGGCTCGTGGCTAATAATATGAGGGGTTATTCCAAAAATGAAGGGGGCTGGTGGCTAATCTGATGTGGGGCTCGTGGCTAATATGATGAGTTGCTCGTGGCTAACATGATGACTAAATAAAAGCTAAAATGCGACTAACTCTTCACAGTACTCGCATCGGAAGGCCTTCTCGATCTCGACGACTCGTATGAGCGCCCTGGCTTCGTCTGCCAGCTGAGACAGTAGCGGCTCGCCCACTTCATTCGATACCTGGCGTTTTATTGGTTTCGATAGTTTCGGGGACTCTGAGAAAATAAGTTAGAATGGAGATAAACTAGGTAGCTGTTTCTTGCGTAACAAGGGAATGTTTGAATGGACGTATTTATATTTGTAGACACACACAACCAATGTCGAGTTGCCTTTCTTTGCTTTCTTTGAAGTTAGTTATGCGGTGAAGACGTCAAGTCCCAGATATGGTGTCGTTTCAATCGTCGTTTTGGCAGTGGTTCATAATATAAATAATAAATTATATAATAAATAATATAATATAATAAATAATAAATAAATATCAAACATCTGCTTATGGTCGAGAGACCGATCGCATGATAGCAATAAACATAAAAAATGTTATGTTGTGCTGATGTGTAAGCTACATCATTGCAAGTTTCATCTCAGTAGTTTTTGCGTGTGACAGTTATAAACATACATACATTTACATATTTACGCGTTAATAATATTTGCAGGAAATACGTAATACCATTGACTGATTAACCACCTACAAACGATTTTTCGAAACCCCACATAAGGAGGAAGTTTGTGTGAAAGTTCAATGTTTTGAACAACCTAATGTCTGATATAACAAAAAATATTTCAGTGTTATATAGCCCACTTGTTGAGGAAGGTTATATATAAGCTACTTTTTATCTCCACGGGACGTGGATGAAACCGCTGACAGAAGCTAAATTAATATTAGTAGGATATTAAAATACACACTACACTGGTTGCAAACAAAATTAGATAAAGTATACAATATAAACTTACCCACAATCTGCACGGTATGTCTAACAAGGCCGCTGGTGGGAGACAGCTGAACGGTCATCTCTTCGGCTTCTTCCTTCAGCTCGTTGGCAAACGCCTCTATGCATTCCGTTGATTTTGTTGCATGCTCCTGATTTTTAGTTTCAAAGTCAAAGGTTTTTATTTCTTATATACCTATTACAGGTGTTTAAGAAACGTCAAGTTAGTTGCGCGGTTACAAAAAGTGGGTCTTTTGGAGAAGAACCGGCAAGAAACTTCATAGACACTCTTTAAAAAATGAAGTATTTACAATATTTTAGGGGTTGACTCTGAGAAAATTATATAACGGAATAAAGTCAAGAAGTTTTTTTGAGGAATGATAAAGGGGTTTTAAACGAGATCGTCAACATAGTTCCGCAAATTCGTTGGCGAAAGCCTTTATGCATTCCGTTGATTTTGTTGCATGCTCCTGTATTTTAAGGTCCAAGAAGAGAGAACGCTTGTTTGAGCAAATTAATGATACTTAAAGGGTTTTTTTGTTAATTAACTATCATTAATTTTGGGGTTTTTGGTCACGATAAAAGGGGTTGAAAACGAGATCATCAACATGGTTTGGTCGTAAGTGCTGGGGAGTTGCACCACTTCTTCCCAGCAAAAACATATAGGAAGTGTTAAAGGATTTTGGGAACCGTCTTTTGTTTTTGAAGTCGGCAATCCGACACCACCAGAGAGAGATCAGTGTCAGGACCGACATTAACGTGCTCTCCGATGCACGGGTGTATCAATCACCAACTTCTAAACTCCGGGCTGCTTTGTGTAAGTTTCGAAAGGCCCGGGAATCCGAGACCTCGTGCTCAGCAGCAGCAAAAATTACCTTCTATTCTATTCTATCAACTAACCTGGGCATGACGATGGTCTCTGAAGGCTCTAGTGCACACAGCACAGACTCGCACCAGTGTTGGAGCTAACTCCTCCTCGTGTGCTCTCACGTGCATGCGGAGACGAGAGCGACGGGTCAACTGCTTTAGACATATGTGGCATTGGAAGGGTTTGATCTGAGGATGAAGACATCTCTTATTGAGGAACTACGCCATATAATATTGAAATGGCTTCAAACTAACGTTACTGGCAAAATACGAAATAAAAAAAAATCATATTAAAAGAGAAACGACTTCTACTTCAAACTAGCGTTACTGACTTAATTTGTACTAAAATGCTTACCTATTATTAAAATTTAATATCTAAAATACGAAATAAAAAATCTTCATCATAGAAAAAGAAAATTGACTTCTAATTTTCTAGATAAAAACTCGTAAAAAGAATGATGCGTGGTCAACAAAGATAGCAAAATAAATACAGAGGCTTCTAATTCTAGACAGGTACTTCTATAAGAACATTTAGATTTTTTTTATAACTCCTACTGTCTGCCAAGTTTTCACGCTACAACTACTGACACGATTTAAATGTACAGTCAAGTTCAGGTCAGTGGTAACAGTTTTATAGGAAAATCGTACTTATTACTATCGGGTTAAAGTGCATGACAGTTACCACTGATGTGCAGTCTACCGTACATAGGTTAACAGATAGAAGATATACTGCCAGTAGGCTACATAGTTTTAATTAGGATGCGGGCAGTAGTTCCAACGGGAAACTATATTATAGTATTAATCAGACTGTAACAAATACATGTCGAGGTGGCCTAGTGGGTAAAGAGCCAACCTCTCAAGTATGAGGGTGTGGGTTCGATTCCGGGTCAGGCAAAGCCACTTTTCTAAGTTTGTATGTACTTTCTAAGTATATCTTAGACACCAATGGCTGATAAAAAAGGTGAAGGAAAACAGCTTAAGGAGACCTGGACTATAAAGTCTGAAATCACCAACCCGCATTGAGCAAGCGTGGTGATTAACGCTCAATCCTTCTCCGTGTGAGAGGAGGCCTGTGCCTAGCAGTGGGACGATAAAAAGGCTGTAACAGTAACAAATACATATAGTAAGTAATTTTATTTCTTTACCTGTAAATGTGTAACTCCATGCTCGTCCAAAGTCTGTTTGTCTAAGAACCGCTTGTCGCACGTGACGCACACATAGCGACGCGTGTCTGTGTGAGTGCGACTGTGTTTCGTTAGAGTCGCCCTGTACAACAAATATTAACATTATCTAATGTATGTAAATGTTAATATTGTGTAAATGTGTAACTCCATGCTCGTCCAAAGTCTGTTTGTCTAAGAACCGCTTGTCGCACGTGACGCACACATAGCGACGCGTGTCTGTGTGAGTGCGACTGTGTTTCGTTAGAGTCGCCCTGTAGGACAATCAGACATATCTTATTTACATCTGAAACATTTTCTAAAGTAAAAAGTTTTTAGAAGTAGAAAAACGGATACATAACTATAATTACATAGTCCTTTTAATAATAATAATGACCATCTATATAAATAAATATGTATTTCATAATCAATTTTAGGCCGCCTCTTCAGAGATCAGCCATCTGCGCAAGACCCATTTTAAAGCAGAAATGACTTTATAATGCCAATCATAGAAGGATAATTGTCATAAACACACTTTGGAAAAGGGGAGATAGATAATGATTTACCAATGTGGCCTAAGAATGGAAAAACATAAATAAGACTTCATTCAAATGTCAGGTCTTCTACTGGTTTTTAATCCTAAGACCCTTGGGAAATGGTTAGACACAGGACATTTCTCACCTGAGAAGATAGCTGAACTTTCTGGAACAGCACCTATAAGACTTAGCAGTATATTTCCCTGACCTGAGGAAGAAGGTCTTCCCGCAGCCGTCTACAGGGCACTGCCAGCGCTTGTGCTTGTCATGCTGGAAGTGCACGTGGTCGAACAGCTCCGTCTCGGTGGAGAAGGTGGCTCCAGAACATTCCATAGTTAGGGAGATACTCTCCAAGTAGCTTTCAATGTTTTACCAGCTTTTTTATGGCGAAAATCTTAAGAAGATGGCATATATTAGCCATCATTTATCAATACCTATAGGTTCTTCTACATGGCTTCTTTGAAATACCTGGTCTTCTACTAGTTGTCAATCCTAAGACACTTGGGAAATGGCTAGACAAATGACTTTTCTTACCTTAAAGCTTGGTTTTCTTTCTATATCTCGTGGAAACTTTGCAGTCCTCTCAGAGAAATATCTGGTCTTCTACTGGTTGTGAATCCTAAGATACTTGGGAAAAGGCTAGACAAAATGACATTTCTTACCAGAGACTATGGTTTTCTTTCTATATCTGGTGGAAAAGTAAGCAGTCTTCTAAGAGAACTTTCTAGGAACAGCACCCTAAAGTCTTTGCGGTATATAACCCTGAACTGATGAAGGTCTTCCCGCAGCCGTCCAATCTGGCTTCTGGTCTTCTGATCCTCAAAATACCAGAGGAACAGCTAGCCAAATGACTTTTCTAACCTGAGACGAACTAACTCTCTTCTTACCTAGGAAGGAGTCTTCTAAGAGAACCAGGAACTGACCTGAGGAAGAAGGTCTTCCCGCAGCCGTCGACAGGACACTGCCAGCGCTTGTGCTTGTCATGCTGGAAGAGCACGTGGTCGAACAGCTGCGTTTCCGTGGAGAAGGTGGTTCCAGAACACTCCAGAGTTAGGGAGACACTCTTCAAGTAGACTCCAGTGTTATAACCAGCTTTTTCATGGCGAAAATTTTAAGAAGATGGCATATACAAGCCATCATTTATCAATACCTATGGGTTCTTCAACATGGCTTCTGTGAAATACCTGGTCTTCTACTGGTTGTCAATCCTAAGACACTTGGGAAATGGCTAGACAAATGACATTTCCTACCTTAGACTATAGTTTTCTTTCAATGTCTGGTGGAAACTTAGCAGTCCTCTAAGATAAATATCTGGTCTTCTAATGGTTGTCAATCCCAAAATACTTGGGAACATCATTTATCAATACCTATGGGTTCTTCAACATGGCTTCTTTGAAATATCTAGTCTTCTCTTGGTTGTCAATCCTAAAAGACTTGGGAAATGTCTAGCCAAATGACATTTCTTACCTAAGACGCTGGTTTCCTTTTTAAGTCTGGTGCGAAAATTGGCAGTCTTCTAAGAAAACTTTCTGGAACAGCACCTAGAACTGACCTGAGGAAGAAGGTCTTCCCGCAGCCGTCTACAGGGCACTGCCAGCGCTTGTGCTTGTCATGCTGGAAGTGCACGTGGTCGAACAGCTCCGTCTCCGTGGAGAAGGTGGTTCCTGAACACTCGGTGCAAGTGTAGCGGCCGTCTGGGCGAATGAGGTTTGTGGATTCGTGGAACTGCCTATTGAAGAAAAAAATTGAAAACAGCTAGTCATTTTTATATGTACCTTATGTCAAAATGCAATATAATCGCAATTGAGTGGATAGATAGATACTAAACAACTAGCTACGCCTCCGCCTTTTCATCTCAGTAGGTAACTATTTCGCGCACTCGGATAAACCACGGATTACTAATAGGTACTTTTATTCAATAGTAACTCTGTCTCCGTAGCGCTTTCACACCAAAAAAAATTTTGTATTTAGATGGTTATAGACACCTGGAAAAAAATACGCTATGCAAAAAAAAATGCATAGTTATTTCCAGGAGTGGGAAGGCTTTCCGGACGCGGATGAAACAGCAGAGACAGCTAGTACGCCAGATTTTGCCGTAAAAAAGTGTTTGTATATGAAAATCTGTACGCATTTTTTACAATAACGAGGGTGCAACAGCGGGCAACAGCTATTACTTACAAAAAGAACTTATTTAAAGAAAATACACTTACATATGAAACTTAAGTCTAACTTTGGAAGTGAACGACTCATTACAATTATGACAAGTCACCACTTGAGGGTTGGAGGTCGGTTCCCGGCTGCGGCGTTTTCTAGGACGCTGCAAAGTTAGACATTTGATTTGTACGCAGTAATGGAGTAGGGAAACGGCTAGGCAGGTGGTTTGAAACTTACCATAACGAGTAGATCGCTGTCTATGGATGATTCTACTTGTCTTGGTCGGCCTTGAGCTCTCTGCCAGAAAATGTATAAATCATCAAAATTACTGCATCTATAGTATTCCATCAATCGATTTCTTTTTTAAATTTAAGGACACGCTGGTCAATATACAAGGTGTCCCTCGAAGCAAGGATCAAATGAATTACAAGATATTTGCATCAACTTGGTAATATGAAGAACTTTTGACTTGAAGAAGAAATCATGTATCTAGGATTTTTTTTTTCAGGATGTTGTGTTTTAAGAAGTGTACGCTGATGGGAAAACAGGTAAAAAAAGATAATGAACAAGGGATTTATAAAAATATATACCTTCAAGAAATCTTCCTCTGTAGGTATACAAATAAGATTGCCCAGATCTTTAGACTTCCGTTTCCGACCACGCCTTCTACATCTATGGTTCGTCAAACCCTCTGCGCTGGCAAATATTTGGCTATGGGACAAAATATAATAATCAACAGGCTTAGTCAAGATTAACCGACAACATATGTAAGTTTAAGCTTAACTTAAGTTTTCTTAAAGCAATTACATAGTACCTAACTATGAATTCACCTTTAGGTTTCAAAGTAAACAGTCGTTTTGAGAAAATATGTGGTCGGTAAACTTTGGGCCTTACAAATTATTTAAAGTTGACTGGAATTAAAACATTTAAATCCAGATTTCAATAGAATTGCGCCCCTTTTTGCGCAATGTTGTGCACCTTGTGCAACCTTGCGCAAAGATGCGCAAAATTGCTATCATACCTGCAATTAAAGCACTTGTGTGTCTTTGTTGTTTCACCTTCCTGGCCATCTTCTTTGCCCTAAAAAGAAATGATTACGAACATTATATAGTACGTAGCTTCCACCAGCGGTTTCACCCGCGTCCCAAAGGAACTAATTTACGCAGCCGGGCAAATGTAATCCCCTAAGATCTTCTGTAAATAACATGTTAAATCTCAGGAATTACTGGACCGCTTTTAAAAATTCTATATTTTTCATCCGGGACATGGTTGAAACTGGTGGCGGAAGGTAATTAATATTAGAAAAGATTTTTCATAGAATAAGTGTTTCTATTATTTACCTTGGCAACACAGAGTAATTTCTGCAACTCTTGCGTGGCTTCCACATCAGCCGTTTGAACGATCCAGATCTCATCTTCACTGCTATCCACGCATTCCTGCTTAACTTCCGTTTTTATGATGGGTGGCTTTGGCTGTTTCGTATATAATTATTTAATTTTAAATATGTGTTTTTTTTAGATTGTACACAAATTAGGCTCATTGTCATTGACATCATAAACGTCAGTTAAAGATCGTTGTTTTAAGAAAACTAACGTTTAAGCCGTCGGTGTCGTTGGGCCTTTAGAGAAGTAAAAAAAATCTAGGATATATTCAAAATACTAGAATATACCTAATAGGAATGACATATAGGTACAACTACGAACTATAAAATAAAGTTTTTATAAATAAAATGAAATTCTAAACATAGTATGAAAATAAATGGATTTCATGAGCATGAAATTTAACAAAAATGATTCAGTACTCTAAGTAAAAATGATTAAAAATATTAAATCTTAAATCTGTTTTGATAATTTTAACAAAACTAACCGCTTCTTTGCTAGGTTCATTCTTTTCTTCAGAATCTTCTTCATCTAAAATTTTGTTCATATATTATTATTATTACCAAATAGTCGTTTCTGGATATGGTCTAAATACTAAAAGTACCTAGCAGCTTAATTTTAATTCCCGTGTAAAATAATTTTGGATCTGTATGTATACTCGCGTCTGTATAGATTGCGTCGTGAATAGGTACAACGCGTGTTTTTAGGAAACTCTGAGTAGATATGCAAGTTTTAAACCGACACTTGAAAAAGGAGGAAATTCTCCATTAATGCTTGTTTTTTTTTTAACGAAAAAGCTGTCATTGTCAGTCATATTTTGTTATCCTAAAAATTGTTATATACTGATTATTCTACAAATAAATACCTTTTCTATCACCATCTTTTTTGTTTGAACTTCTAGTACGTGTAGCGATGGGAGACGACCTTTTAGGCGATGTGTCTTGTTCATCTGAAAATATTATGACATTTACTACTTAGGAATCAATCCAGACTACAAGTTGAGAAATTTGACACAAATTCTACTAGCATTTTGCGCAACTTTGCGCAATGACCAAAATGTTTGCGCAATATGCCAAAATTATATGCGCAAAGTTATATGGTTTAGTAAGTAAATAACTCGTACCTTTATTTTCTTGTTTCATTTGCTCATTTTCATCTTTTAAACTTTTATTAGGTTCGGATTTCTCATGAGCTGCTTTCAGGTGACCTTTCAGCCATTTTAAATTTGCGTAGCCTGTAACACAAGTAATAAGAACAATCAACCTCAGATATCTTAATTATATAGCAAATGGATTAATATCTACTTTAAATACCTTATCGTATACCTTACCTGATACCTTAAAAAAAGTATAAATAGTAGTAAAAAATATGCCTTTTATGCTAATAACCAGACAGACATAAATTCAGACACATTTGTCAAATATATTTCGCATATTCCTTTAATTTTAGACGTCGCTGGTGGTCAAAATAACATACCATAGAAACAAAGTGGGCATGGGAAAACATCGCCATCTTCCAAATCATGTTTATGTGTTTCACAGTGCACCAACACTTCGGACAAATCCGGGAATATTTGCTCGCAAAATCTGGTGACAATCACATTTTGATTTTAAAGGAAAATACTTCGATTATGACAATAATGTATAAAAAAGCGAAAGTTTGTGAGTGTGTGTGTGCGCAAATGTTTGTTACTTCTTCACGCAAAATTGGCAGCAATAATAGCTCAAAATAGAGAGGCTACTTTTTATCAGAGTGCGGGAAGTAGTTCCCTCAAGAACCGGGTAAGCACAATAAATTCTGAGAGCCAGCGAATGCAAGTCATAAGCCAAAAGTAAACTTCGTAGTAGATAATCTTTCATACAAAGTCAGCCTTTCTAAAATACTAGTTGTGCCCCGCGGTTACGCCTGTATCAAAGTGGAACTATGTACTACGCACCAGAATACCCTTCTTTCACCATTTATCGGTTCAGCAAGTTAAGCGTTAAAAACGTTATAGTTGTACAATAACTACTCGATAATATCATTAAGATTACCTGCATTTCAACTCAGTAACTTCACTATTATCACACTGGTACTTCCCTAAAAACTCCTTCACTTCCTCGTCAGCCTCTTCCAGATTGTCTATGATATTATCTATCTCCGGTTCCGGCTCTACAATCTCTACATCACTTGAACTACCGTCCTTCTTCTCATCTTTCACAACTATGACATCATCAGACCTCGGATCATTGTCTATAGGTTTCGTTATAATCTCCCCGTCAGAACCAATTTCGACTTTCACAAATTCTTCCTTATCTAACTTAGAATCCTGTTTACTCATCATATCTTTATGCTTCCCTAAATGGGTGAAATTAAAGTTCTTCACCTTCTGAAATATATATTGCTGATTATTGCGTATGACCAGAAATTCGTCCGGATTCAGAAATTGGTTGGCACTCTTCATCCGGCAAGGTTTAAAATTTTCATTCAAACAGCATTCACATATAATCTTCAACTGCGTCGACATTTTCTTTTGAGGAGAACATCTATGTACCCTCTGGTCTTCGTTATCAAAGAGGTACAGTTTATCGACACTGTTATCGACATGTTTTCCACAAATGAAACATATTTGACTCTCTGTTTCTCCTATAAGAACTCCATCTATATCAATATAGGAAATAGGTTTGGTCCAACTCTTATGCACCAGTCTTGAAGGATCAGTCTTCCTAACATGTCTTCTCTCGCTGTAGCCTTGGTCATAAGGCAAAGACGTCATTGGCGAATCCTTGAACATGTTCAGAATCTCCTCTCTAGTATAAGCCAAATTATCATTCCTCTGGTAATTGTCATCGTAGTTCTTAAAATTATCCTTGATCAAGCTTTTAGGAGACTTATTCCGACTAGTCACAGGGTTCAAAGTCGCGTACGTTTTAGAATTGTTAGCTTCTAAATATTTAGTGAACTGAGCTTCGAATCCCGATGTGTTATTGCAAACTAATTTAAAAGGTAAAGAATTAACAAAACTGCATTTGGGACTAGAATTTTTGCTGGACCATCTTGAAACAGGACTTTCGACTATATTAATTTTCTTTGTTTCCGCATGTATTGTATCTATTTCCGGATCGTTAACATCATCAGCGTATTTGACAAAGGGTATTTTTTCAGCTGTTAAATCTATTAAGGGATCATCATTGTCAAAATGTATTTGTGAAGCCCGAATTTGTGTGCCATCGTCCAATATATAGACCAAATCGTTGGCCCCATCATTGGTGTCCAACATTTGATCAAAGTTTTGCGTGAGGTCGTCGGCTTGTAAATTTTGTTCGGTATTCAATAGGAATTGGTATATGTTTTCGGATAGGGAAACTGGCTGGTTTCTGGTTATGGAGTTTAGGTCGACTTCGAAGCCTAGGAGGCCCCTGTAATGAAGGGATTTTATTCAGATGAAAGATTACGAAATTCTTGCATGTAGCTATGTGCACACCATTGAATTTGGCGCGAAATACAGCTTATCGTAGATACAAGGTGTACCTATATACGGTGGTTGTGTTTTTAGACAGTGGAAAACCTGCCCAGTGTCAAAGTGTACAAAATCAAAGGAAGCAAGGCCTTTTTGAAAAGTCACAAGTCAGCAGTTTCCCTGTTTGACTTTGATACAGCTTGGCGACGGATGGACAGACTGGCACACAGTATATCTCAGTAATACAGTCCCAGTTTTAGGGACCCTAAAACTGAGTGCTACTAATTTTAGATTACATTTTTTATTTGAATTTTTGAAATTAAATTATATTTTTGACCAAATACCTAAAAAATATAGCAACCGAAGAATACCCCTGCAACTTACCGAGCTTTATCCAGGAACATCTGGAAGTTATCATCAGGTTCCACCCTGAGAGCTACTTCTTCACCTGTTGCATTTTCCATGCAGAGAATCAAGGGGGGCTGCGTCTCTGTCATTTTCACTACAGCAATATGTAAAGCGGATTAGTATTATAAGCAATGACAAAAACTTGATTAATATTATAAGGTAAGTACTCTAGCTTTACACAGGGAATCAAGTCATCACTATCATCTGCCTCGCCCTTTCCCAACTACATATGTTGGGGTCGGTTTCCAGTCGAACAAGATGCAGTTGAGTCGCAGTGTTTTACATAAAGCAATCTGACTAGTTACCTGGGCAAACCTAAACCCCTGTTAAGACTGGTTTCAAAAAGTTGAGTTTCAAGTATAGATGTTTTATGTGTTGAAAGCAAGTGAGCTACACTTGTGTGTGTAAATGTGCATGGACATTGTCTGCATTTGGCAGACTTCAGAGTGGCTATGTTTTATGAAGCATCAAAGCATAATATTAGAGTATGAGTATTAGAGTCCTACAATATACAGAAAATTATCTTTGGTAATTTGTTGAAAGGAAAAAGTATTTCAGCATGTGTAGCTTTTGCAAGCATTCTTTAAAAAAATATATATTTCATGTACCCTAAACAAATAAATCTAGTAGTGAGATTAAAAACTTTATTAAATGTATTTTATTAAATAAGAGACAGAGGAAAATCTAAATATTCACAAAATAAATTCCATTAGAAATATTCTCAAAACAAATTGAATGTATCAGACTGAAAATGAAATAGGGAAATATTTCTTTTAATTTCGAAAATAAAAGTTTTCGTAAAGTAGTTTATTTATTTATCTTTACTCTAAATTATAATTTCCAGCCTAGCCATTAAAAACCAAAGCGGGAGTATGAAAACTGACACTGGCCACCAAATAAAATAAATTCAAATGGCCAGTGACAATATATTACCGGCACACTTTTTTCGATAAATTGGACCACAAAAAGGTGATAGAATAAAATTATATCACAACCATCGACAGATATCTTACCAAATCGTCTTTTTCAGCACAAAAATCCTCACTTTCTTTGAACAACTGGCACTTCTTTAGAAAAATAACAATTGAAACATTATTTTTCTCGCCATTTGTGTCAAATTTGAAAAGTTCAAAACAAAAACAATCCGATCCAAACCAAAGACAATTTTGGTATACTTTTTGTCAAATTATAATTTGTGATGTAGATTGCTGCTTCCGCAAGCGAGTTGTGATAAACAGCAATGTATACATTTTTCTTGAAAGCGCAAAATAAATAAATTAAAATTAAATTACTTACAATAATACAGTGAATGAAGATTTTAATGTCGTTTTAAACGTGTGCGTTGTCAAAAGTGATAGAAATGTGAATATATTTGAATGAATTTCTTAACGTTTGAATGATTTTCCAAATAATTGCAATTTGGTGTGTACCTATTAATGTTGATTATTTGTTGAGAATAGTTTGTATTAAATGTAATTGCTTAATAAAAAAATACACAAAGAAGATTAATTAGATTAATTAGTACATTTTCGCACATTTGGCTGATTAAAATTGTTTATGGAAACGCCCTTTGTTTGTATTAAAAATAATTATGTGAGAAAGAGACAGGCTCATGTATATTTATTCGAAATTGATAAATAATTCAAATGAAATGTTATAATTAAAGTGGTACACATTATAAATAAGTAAAATTGGCATATTTTACAGTCCTAAATTAGTGCCACCAAGGTCCGTGTTATTTAAAATTCTAGCAAATAAGCCGGGATGCGACAGAGATGGAATTCTTTGATTTGTTGATTGACAAGTGAACTGTCATTCACATTCGCAATATGGCCGAGAGTTGTATCTAAATACGGAACATAATAATTGTGCGCGAATATATAATTTCCCATGCAAATGATACTTTGTTTATTTTAATGACTTAGTGAGTGAAGTGTCGCGGTATGTTTCCCTTAACTCCACCGGTCGTGAAACGGCTGTTAGGGTGGAAAAAGGGCCCCGAGGGTTCATCTGCTGCCGAAGATAAATGGTCTGAGAAGGCAGTGAAGAGTTTAGTTAAGAAATTAAAGAAAAGCGGAGCTCTCGAAGAATTGGAAAAGGCGATATCAAGCCAAAATAGTCATACGAAATGCGTAACTATTCCCAGGTTAGTCTAATATTGATTTATTTTTTCCTGATAACAATCATTTGGGAATGTGACGTTTCCGGTGGCTAATGTGTATCCTTGCAATGTTTTTGAACCTTATTTCCATGAAATAGGACTGATTTTCGGTGAGCGAATCTATTGCAAAAATCTTGAACTTAAATGACATTTTTGCTAAAGAAATTGGTTCTAGTTTATAGGTAAATCTAAACTTATAAGATTCTTATTTTATAGTATCTCTAGTATCTTTATTTCTCATTATTCGATAAAGTTCAACATTTTCTGTGGTAGGATTATTTCGGTGGTCCTATAACCCGGCCAAATTCGATAGTCACCTACCAGTAGTAGACGGTCGTAGATTGCAGCGACCATCCCATTTTGGTTGCATACACAGAGTACTTTTTATATTATGAAATAGAGGTCCAACTCGACTACCAAACTAAGTAAGACAAGTGGCGCCTTCTGAACGCAGGTTTAAGAAACTATTTGTCAATATATATACATATAGCTACATAAAGCAGTGGTTACTGGGTCTAGGTAGATTTTTGTTTCTTTTTGTTTAATATTTATAAGATGTTTTTCAATAAATAAAACACTGATAACCTTTAATATAATTTATTTTTTTCTTTTAAAACATTTCATGTATAATTTTTTCGCTTTTAGCTTATAGGAATCCGTATCATCATCACACTCTCTCCTATTTATTAATATTTTATTAATATCTTTACAGTAATTGTAAATAAAGAATCTGCAGGATATATTGATTAAAAAGTCTATTAATTTTTCTTTATGAATTTCACATTTTATGAAATCGAATTTCAAATGTATAAATATTAATGTTTTGATGAAATCTTTTAAATATTTTTTCCAAACATTTTTAATTATTGTGTAATTTATATCCTGCAGATTCGAAACACAATTTAAGAGAGAGTCGCTGGGACTGCAAAGCCATTTTTATTAGCATACTCTCTATATTTTAAATAATCGTGTTCCTGATCGGACATTAAATTTTTACATTCACTACAACCCTTGAAGACTTTCTTCTTAGCGGTTTTAATAAAATAACCGCTAACATATTGTAGCCCCAATTATACGGGGTCGCTTTTGTCTTCAAGGGCTGTAAATTCAATGTCGGAATCTCAGAGAGCTCACAATTTATTTGTTCTTTGCAGGCCCCGCTTGTGATGAGAACTTCATGCAAAGCGTGGCAATTATCTGCCTCACAATTTGTCCCTGGGGCATGGACACTAGATAGGCTGTTTATTAAAAGGCTGCTAAATGCTGCTTCAAATCCATCTGGAGTAGGGTTTACGTTGCGGCATCCTTGACTCCTTATCGATCCAAAAAAATTTTCTATTGGATCCTGATTCAGATGCCGCAACCAAACCGATGTCACTCCGTACTTCGCAGCAATTTTTTTTAAAAGCAGTTCTATTCCTTCTAGTGTCCATACCCAGTTACTTAAGGTGGGAACATACTCCACATTCGAGGTTTTTACATTCAAAAATATTTTTGCCTCCATCCATGTTTTGTGATGTATTGAGTTCGGCGTCGCAGGTCCCAGCAGTGGTTTACTGTGCTTCCTTTTCCCGAAGCTTCCGTTAATGGAGTCAAAAAGTTTGTCAAAAAACAAGATGACGTCCGCTGTATTTTGCGCATCTTGAGAGATTATTCCTTTTCTGCAAAAATAAGAAAAAATATTAATAAATATTCCTCACACGTTCTTACAACGCAATCTAGTCCCAAACAAAGCATTGCTTGCTTGTAATTTGGGTACAGCAGACAACCAATAAATGAACTTATATAAATATAAATATTTTATAAATAACATAACATAGTGTACATATGTAGAAACACCCACACACATAAATGTTTGACTTATGCGGGAATCGAACCCGCGACCTCCTGTGGCAGGCAGATACACTGGCTACTATGGCATCTAGTCATCAATAAGAAACTTGTTATTATTAAATCTGAACTGGGAGCAGTTTTTAATTTGTGAAAACTTTACTATACAATCTTCCGCCCGCGGTTCTACCGCATCCCGTGAAAGCTACTTCGCGCACCCAGATTAAAAGTCACTTTTAGTCTTCCTCAATAAATGAGCTATCTAACGGTGAAAGATTATTTCAAATTAGACCTGATCGACCTTGGTGATTGGATTGGTTCTTCAGATTAGCATGGTTAAGAAAACATACAAACAAAAAAATCTTCAGCTTTATAATATATAAGTATCGATAAAATAATGCAATGTGAAAACATTATGTAATAAAGTTTATTTACCTGCTAGGTAGCCCATATTTGATGCTACAGTTTGGCTGAATAGTTGCGTAGCAAATTTAACTTTCATCCGTGGAATTTTACTGGGAATGCAGTGGGAGTCTGTTAATTTTGGCACCAGTCTTATGCCTTTGTAGCCTGGGTTTTCTTGGTGCAGTGCAGTTATGTGTTCCCACTTTGCCATTAGCATTTTGTTGTCTTTTTTATATAGTAGATTTTTCGTTATTAAATTATTTCTTATACATTTCATTAAGTGAGGTGGGTCATACAAGGGAATGATTTCCTGTTTATTTATTAAAATAATATTTCCCTCAGGTTCTTCTGATTTTCTTAACAGAATACCTCTTGTTTCTTGTAACAAGAATTTAATGCAGTTAACATTATTTGTTCCTTGGTCGCACACTGTTGCTACCACATTAAGACCAGCATTTTGTAGTTCTGTGATGACAGCCTTTAATTGTTTTGCCAGTTCTGGTCCCTTTGTGGCAGACTGAGAAAATGTGTATGCAACGGGTTGCTTATAATTTTTTATAAGTCCTCTTATCATAAATACCTGCGCATGATCTGCATACTCAGGCAGTGTCTCTTGCCCATTGGTTACAAACCCACTCACTCTGTCCTTCCTTTCATTGTATGCCACATTCGGTTTTAGTGACATTTCGTCAAAAAGAACCACACATAATTTGTGCTCTGGTTTCATTTTAATTTTTTATTTGTGCCATCAAATTTTTATTGATACCAGCATTTATATCTGCCATATTAATTAATTTTATTAAAATTTGGCGTGATGGCAGGATAAAGATTTTCCTCAGGAATCTGTATCCTTTTGGGCTTTGCTTGAGGATAGTCAAAGCTACAATTTTTTCCTCTAATGTGAAACGCCGGCCTTTTTTTTCCTTTTTGTGCTCCCTGAACTGCAGCAAAGTTAAAATTTTTGATGTGCTAGACATTTTGTCTAGAGTTTCTAAAAATTGAGGGTTTGTAGTAATATTTTGCAGGGCCTTGATCTTGATTGCCTGCTTTTAACCTTGCTACGGCATTTGCTGAGTTTCACACCAACTTGCAGCATTTTCTGATACAGAGCACGCTCAGTTTTCGTAACAGCAACCTGTTTTACCGCCTTCTTACTAACACATTTAACTTTGCGATGCACTGAAAAAATAATAAGAATCATATGAATAAAAATTGCAGAATTTAAGAGTACATATGAGTGAGATAGCATCAAAGCTAGTTGTGTGTGAAAGTATCCCATGATTGAAATATGTATTAAATCTATAAATCAGTACCTAGTTAATAAACCATGATAGTGAGTGTAACAAGCAAACTCAGCTTTGAAGTTATTAAGTTTGATTACAATTGTGTTGCTTACCAAGATCTTTCACCACCTCAACATTTTCTTCTTCACTATGAGGCTGTCTATCACTGTGTACAGACTGAGATTCTGAAGTGACAGGATCTGAAAGGTCATTAACATATTTGGTAAGAAATGTGTGCCTATTATATACAAACCAATTAAGCTGATGATCATTACCATCATCATGAATGTAGCAGTTCATATTGAGTAACCATTATTTGAATCATATTGAATTAATTAAAGCCAGCCCACTACTAGACAAAGTTACTTTTCTTTTATATAGTTTATAATATCAACTAGCGACCCGCCCCGGCTTCGCACGGGATAACAGTATTTCCCCAGTATTTAATGTATGTTATTATACATAAAAACCTTCCTCTTGAATCACTCTACCTATTACAAAAAACCGCATCAAAATCCGTTGCGTAGTTTTAAAGATTTGAGCGTTCATAGGGACATACAACATGACACATGACAGAAAAAGCGACTTTGTTTTATACTATGTAGTGATAAGGATGTTAACATTTTAGGACTTATGCATATGACATATAAATGTAATTTAACAAACTGTATTTCATCAATCACTCTTGTCTTAAGGGATAGGTTTATAGAGAGCTAGTTTACTTTAATTGTTTGCAAAATTATAACTCAGGAACAACAAAAATAATTCAATTTAAGATGATTTTAAGGTAAATTAGCACATTTATCGAGAGAGGCTACATTTTATCCGGGCGCATGAAGGAGTTCCAGGACAGAATATGTGTAAAATAATTGCTGATTAAATGCTTGTATGTAGGATCACTCACCAAGATTCTCTTTCATTTGTACATCTTCAATTGAACCTTGTGAGTGTATATGTAGATGCGCAGGTTCTGTAAATAATAATATTCAGTGATTAGTATATGTTATTATTACATCATTTATTGCTAGTGTCTATCTATCAATTACACTATATGCTGTCCGCATGGGTGCCGCATATTATGCACAAATATGTTGACATTATTGAAAAGAAACAAGTATTAAACAAAACAAAGTAATACAAAAGTAAATTATTTCAGACATGGTAATGGTTTTGTATGCCTAAGTGAGAGTAGTAGAAATCATAATTGACATGTACCTTGAAAACTAGACGTTATGGATACCACATATTATGTTTGGAACATTTGATCTATGATTCATTACCTATTCATTCAGTCAAGAGGGTACCAAAATTGTGTAATGCAGTGCTATTTAAGTATTACAACAAATTAAAAATAGCAAAGGATTTTTGGTAAATGTGACATTCAAGTTACTCAATTTCAGCCTAATTTGTAGGAATAAATGATCTTTGAAATAACTTCACTCAAAATGGCTGGACCGATTTGGTTGAAATTTGGTATGTAGATAGGTGATACCCTGGATTAAGACATAGGCCACTTTTATCAATACACCATGCGGACGAAGCCGCAAGTGGAAGCTAGTACATACGTAATGTAAATGTATGTATGTATGTATAAAATGAATTGCTTGTTTATATGTATATGATAAAATATACCTTTTGATGTAGACGGTCCTGAAATCTGAAGAGGTCTTAGTGCTCTTTTTCAATGCTGAATTTCGAGCAAGATAATCCTGTAAACAACGATAAAATAATATGAATTATAAATATAGTAAATTTTGAAATGTAATATAGAAACTCTTGTATGACATACTGCGTACATACAGAAATTGTGGCTCCAAAGAAATCTCTATTCAGATGTTTTAGACTTACTGCAGCTTTTCATTTTGTGATTTGGAAAGTTTACTTTAAACTCAAATAACATGACTGTTTATTTCTTTCTAACATCAACTCTAGAAATTTGAGACTTAGGTACTCTTTAAGGTAAACAGGTACCTTAATTTGGGTATTTTACTAAAACTAACCTGGCATGTTTTTTGTAGGTACAGCTCCTTTGGCAAGTCGGTTATTCCGGCACCAATATTTTGGTTCGAAATGATCATTACAGACGCGGCGGTATTTGAAAATATGGTTATTTTCAAGTTGCAAAATGTCACCACCAATATGAAAGACCCATGTATTAAATAGCTGCCTATCCTTATCTGGATTAGGGAATTTATGTAAATACCCGTAGTGTCTGAAAAAGGGTAACAAGTTAGAATTCAGTGGAGTCGTGACAAAATGACGACTATTTGTTTTAAGGATGTTGATAAATGCTTACCTAAGCCATTTGTACATCCGGGAACACAACACTTTCTATTAGACATGATAAATATTAATTATCACAAAACGGGTCAACGAGTCCTATCTCAAGCACAAAATTCACAAGATTTCGATCACCTCAAGCACAAAATCGACACGGCCGAAGGAGCAGAGGCTCAACTTAACGGACTTAGGTGGATAAAGCACTAATAGGGATAAAAATCTGGAAAAACAAACAAGACACCGAAAAGCACTTCAGCGCAAACCGGCAGCCAAATTTGTTTGATTGACAATTTTTGCATAATGTTGCATGTAGAAAATGGATTTAATGTTGCCAGTAGAAAATAAATTCTTGAATTTTATTTTATTTCTGGCTAATTGATAATAAACATTAAATTTTAGTAATTGCTTCAATATGCAACTCAAAATTTTTATTATTTATTTTTTTATTTTAGCTGAAAAAAAAGATAGGGTAAGAGTAGAACCAATAAAAGATGTGATAGCGCCCTCTTACACACCTAAGCATAACTACTACGCAATCGCGCATCATCGTCATTACAAATAACGCCATCTATATTTCAGTTTCTTTAATATCTTACATTATAATACTACCAAATTAAAATGACACTTCCATGTAAGGACCTCAATGTATTTACTGTCTCACTTCATTTTGCAGACCTATAATGATACGTTTTCTCGTTTGCCACTATTAAGATTGTCACCCCTGGTTGCATAACATACAGGACGTAAAATCGGAAAGGTCAAGACTCCGTCAAAACAAATCGAAGTGCTCTGTCAACATGGCGGACATATTTTGAACATTGCGAATTCTTTATTGCTAATTTCCTAAGTAATTAATACAGGAAACGTGTGTTTTATACTATTTTAGTCTTTTGTGCGCATTTTGAAGGACATCCGCGTATCCTTTCGTCCTTGAAAGTGTATACGTCAGTAGTTCCGTGTAGTGTTATTGAAAGAGTAAAACAGCTTCTAATTTATGCGACAATATTGCAATTCCTGTGTAATAAATACGTGTTCCGGACTGTTATTTGGTGAGATTAATGTTCCTGTTTGTTATTTTGCACATAAAAGTGGTTATTTTAATGAAAAAATGCCAATCAGAACCTTATTAGATTTGTTCATTAAAAATTCTGTGACTTGCTGCAACTCTGGGACAATGCCCCAATGACATTCCGCCAGGAAATCATTTGCCGCCAAATTCATGCAAAGTAGATCGATTGCATTCTAATTTATTAATATTTTAATTCATAATTACTTGTTTAGTCGAAAATAACTGAATACATAGTTATTTTTTGGGTTATTAACTTATTCTAATTTTATAATTCTTATTGACTGTTGTGTTAAACTCATTAAAACTTGTCTGGTCAGATTAATGACCCCTTTTGACCTTTCCAAGGAGGTTTTATGTTATTATGAGTTAAAAATAGTAATTTGAAAGTTTATAGTAGTATAGTATGGTTTAGTTAGATAGTAGGTAACTGCTGAGCAAGGGATATTAGATTTGATTCCTAAGTAAGGTTATTTTTTTTAATTATTTTCTAATGTGGCCTAAACTTCATTTGAGGAAGCACTTATCTAAAGATAACAATCTTGATATAACTTTTTATATAAGAACTTAGTTTAAAATTAAAATGTACCTAAAATCAATGTAAATACAATAACATCAATTGAATCATTGTTACATTGATTTTAGGTGTGGAAGGAGTTCCACACTCTTCTGTTTGCTGGCACCATATAAGTAACATTATATCTAGCCATATCAACTTTCACATAATCCATTCATAATTTCTTTGGTTGTCCCTATCCACTATCTGCGGATTACAATAACCAATACATGCGTTATATTTCGATTAAGAGATTGAAATTACACAATTACATGACACAATTTATATGTATGAATAATATCAAAATTCTATCTCCGGTTATTTTAATCCACAGTATATCCATCTACATATTTTTTTACAATTTCTATTTATGTAAAATGTTCTACCAAGATTGTTTACCTTTAGTTAGTGACTACTCCTATGGATTATACTTAAACTGAAGTTGGCCATATTCTTCCCTTATTTATTGATGAATTTATAATGTAAAATTTTCAACGAAAAGGTCAAATAACTTTGAAATTGTTGACATTTACACAGGGGTCATATGGGGTCATTGGACTGCAAATGTCATACCTGCATTATGCATTTTCTATACTAAACATTGGAATGAATTAAAAACTATATGTTACTACTTTTTATATGGGTGCAGGAAGCGGTTGAAACCTCTGACAGTTGCAAGTATTTACTAAAGACATAAATTAATACACCTTTAAGTAACATTTTTGATGCTCCCGTTGAGCAATTTTGTTGTTCTGAAAAGTTTATTTTATTTGTTAAACAATTGTATAATATGTCCTCTTTTTATTAATAAGTAAGTATATAGATCATATTTTCCATTTCTTCCACAGAGTGAAACCTAATGAGAACGTGATAAACGGACAGTACCGCAAAGGATTGCCGCATGTTGTTTACTGCAGGCTGTGGCGTTGGCCGCAGCTACAGGTAATAAGCATTATATTGTTATTTATTTTGAAAACTTAGTTTTGAGTATGGAAATTGCACCAATACATAAATAGTAAATAGTACACCAATCAAAAATTATTTATTTGTAAAACATAGTTAATGGTTATACCTACAGAAGAAAATGAGGAGTACATAAGTTTTTATCTTATGATATGATATTGGTGGACAAGCCATACATATGTGTAGTACAGTTACAGTTTTTGGATGTGTAATTCAGGAGCCCTCAGTAGTGGCTGAGTAGATACATACACAAATATGGTTCATCTATTTTCTTGAGAAAATATTATACCTAAAACAAAGTCGTGTTGCAACCCCAAATTATCTTCTTCTTTCTTCTGCTCTATTCCCAATTTTATTTCAGGTCGGTGCAATATGTCTTCTGCTTCCATTTTCCCCTGTCACTGGTCATACTGACATTCACTCCCTTCCTATTCATGTCATCTTTCAGGCAATTACATAAAAATGTTTATATTGTTTATTGCAGAGCCAGCATGAGCTAAAGCCAGTGGATCACTGTGAATACGCTTACCAGTTGAAGAAAGACGAGGTCTGCATCAACCCTTATCATTACAATAAAATTGATTCACCCGGTAAGTTATTTATTTATTTATTTATTTATTAGGAATTCCAACAAGAAATACACAACTTCATACAAAAAAAAAAAAAAATACAAACAACCATGCAATGTGTTTCCTCACTTATAGGAATCCACATCATGCGTAGACAAATAAGTTGAATATAACATAATATAAAAATCAAGTCACATAGAAACCAAACAAAAATTTTTCAAACCATATACGAACAAGCAGAACATACAAAGAATACGAGATAATTAAAACACATTAGACAAATTATTGTTAATCAAGGTCAAGAACAAATTTACAAATTTACAAATTAAATCAAGTTAGAACATACAATGAAATCAAAACAATACAAAAAAATAAACACAGTACCTATGCATAAATCAGAACAAACAAACTTATATTTTTAGTTTCTTATGAATTAAATTTATAATTTATTAAAATTAATTAGAAATACAATTAAGATAAAAAAAAATAATATATTATAATTATAATATAATTATAATTATTTTAATATATTTTATTTTCTTTCGCGTAACACTAATTTTTAAAATATTATACCTTAACTAGTTTCAGCCAGTAGTTTTGCCGGTTTCTGTGGGGACTAATTCCTGTATCTGGATAAAATGTAACTTATAGCTTTCCTTGAGAGATGGGGAATTTTTCAAATTGGATTTTATAATTGTTTGCTCGCTTGAACTCTCGAGTGATTCAATTAAAAAATAACTTTGTGTTTTGCCCGTTCATTGAGGGAGGCTATTATAAGTAACTTTATTGATGTCTGCACGTCGTGAAAGTCGTTCCAGGACGCGGGTAAAACTACTGGCAGAAGCAAAGCTAGCCAACTATATACCTTATATTTTATTATTTAGATATTATTAGCAAATAAATAATGTTCTTTGTGTCTTGTTCCAGCATTGCCCCCGATCCTAGTGCCCCGGCACGGAGACAGCGAGGTCCGCGCGCCGCCGCCCTACACGGACTATCACCAGCCGCATCACGAACACACTGACACGTTAGTATTATTATCATATTGCCCCAGCATTGCCCCCGATCCTAGTGCCCCGGCACGGAGACAGCGAGGTCCGCGCGCCGCCGCCCTACACGGACTATCACCAGCCGCATCACGAACACACTGACACGTTAGTATTATTATCATATTGCCCCAGCATTGCCCCCGATCCTAGTGCCCCGGCACGGAGACAGCGAGGTCCGCGCGCCGCCGCCCTACACGGACTATCACCAGCCGCATCACGAACACACTGACACGTTAGTATTATTATCATATTGCCCCAGCATTGCCCCCGATCCTAGTGCCCCGGCACGGAGACAGCGAGGTCCGCGCGCCGCCGCCCTACACGGACTATCACCAGCCGCATCACGAACACACTGACACGTTAGTATTGTTATCATATTGCCCCAGCATTGCCCCGATCCTAGTGCCCCGGCACGAGACAGCGAGGTCCGCGCGCCGCCGCCCTACACGGACTATCACCAGCCGCATCACGAACACACTGACACGTTAGTATTATTATCATATTGCCCCAGCATTGCCCCCGATCCTAGTGCCCCGGCACGGAGACAGCGAGGTCCGCGCGCCGCCGCCCTACACGGACTATCACCAGCCGCATCACGAACACACTGACACGTTAGTATTATTATCATATTGCCCCAGCATTGCCCCCGATCCTAGTGCCCCGGCACGGAGACAGCGAGGTCCGCGCGCCGCCGCCCTACACGGACTATCACCAGCCGCATCACGAACACACTGACACGTTAGTATTATTATCATATTGCCCCAGCATTGCCTCATGTTTCATCTCTATTATCTACCGAGCCTTTTCCACAACTATATTGGGGTCGGCTTCCAGTCTAACCGGATACAGCTGAGTACCCGTGTTCTACACTTGGGCAATCTAATACCCCTTGGTAAGACTGGTTGTCAGACTTACTGGTTTCTGTAATGACAAAAGTGTAGTCTTGATTAGCATTGAAGAACACAGCGTTTTTTTTTTCTGTAAATAAATTGTCGTTTTTAACCCCCGACGCAAAAACGACGGGGTGTTATAAGTTTGACGTGTCTGTGTGTGTGTGTGTGTGTGTGTGTGTGTGTGTGTGTGTGTGTGTGTGTGTGTGTGTGTATGTGGCATCGTAGCTCCCAAACGGATGATCCGATTGTAATCCGGTTTTTTTTGTTTAAAAGGTATGTCAGTCGGGAGTGTTCTTAGTTATGTTTGGTGGAAATCGGTTCAGGTCTTCAAGGTCATCAGCTCGTTTGCTAGATGTGATAGGAATGTTACACGCTCAGTTTACTTGCACGTATATGTGGGATCTGAAATTTGAAACACTAATGTCTTTTGGAACCACTGAGCTGGTCTGCTGTTAGGGCACGAAGGTAGGAGACGTAACCCTGAACTGCCTTTTAATAAACCCATCGAGTTTGGGCTCGTTGAATTTGTCTTGACGAGTTCTCTTCATGTTTCTGACTGGCGAGAACCTGATGCTGGAAATGGGATGTGGCGGATGAAACACTGGAATGCCGGAATTAAACGGATAAACCGATTTATATTTTGCTGAAAATCTAGAATGTCCAAAGGTGAATCTTTATTGTTTCTCAATCTGTGCAATTCTCCCAGAGCCAGTTTGTCATGAGGATTGTTAAACAGCTTCCTTTGGCCGAGATCGCAAATAGCGACCCCATCTTAAGATAAAATAAATTAAATGAAAGAAGGAAAAATTAAGGAGCTCCTTTAAAAAGCATGAAATAAAATTAAATTATAAATTTAAAAACCCCGACCCAAAAAGTACGCAATAATTATGACAAAAGGTTAAAACGCTAAACCCTATAAAAAGCAAAAAATAACTTTTAACACTACGTAAACTAAATTTTGACGTGTCGGGGGACCGCTTTTTACCTTCATAAATACTTACATAAATAAAATGATATTACAACATTCGTTTAAAAAAAAAACGCGTATCTAAAGTAATGAATTAGAGCGGTCCCCCGACACGACAAAATTTAGTTTACGTAGTGTTAAAAGTTATTTTTTGCTTTTTATAGGGTTTAGCGTTTTTAACCTTTTGTCATAATTATTGCGTACTTTTTTTGGGTCGGGGGTTTTTTATATGTATGCTACTGATCTCTCACGTGTTCCATATCGCACTAACATAGTTTTCATAAACAGGTATCTGAACAAAATGAATATGACAATTGACTTTCAGGCTTGAAATAGATCTTTAAAATGCCGAGATTTCATAATATTTACAAAATCCGGCCGCAATCCTGAGGAAAGGAGAAGATATATCCGACTCATATGATACGGCTGATAATCGAAGTGCGGTTAAACCTAGTTTTAGCCGGTTAACCTAAGCATGACTAGGATATTGATAACTGTAATACGGGACAAGTGAAGGAGAATAACAATTAGTAATCAAACCTATCACGTTTATTTATCTTTAATAATAAACAAGATGGCTCAAAAGGCCGTAGGGTTCCGTACCGAAAGAACAAATAAACGCGTTTATTGTATGGGTGCCCCTTAAATATTTATTTTATTCTAGTTTTCAGTATATGTTGTTATAGAGGCAATAGAAATATACATATCTTCCGTGAAAATTTTAACTGACTCACGATTCATGAGATACAGCCTGGTTATAGATGGACAGCGTAGTCTTAGTATTAGAGCCTTTACTGCTAAGTTTCAGCTTACGCATGTAGACATCTTTCGAAAATTGCCCTCGATATCTCAGGTTTCCATCATCAGATCCTTGTCCTGATGTCAATGAGACCATTTGAGAAGCATACCCTTTCAAACAAAAGTATTGTTCGAATCGGTAAACGACGGAGATATGCGTGACCAAACATAAAAAAAATCCTGAGAACCTTCTTTTTGAGAAGTTGGTTAAAATGATACATGCATAATTAGTTTAGTTTTTCAAAACAAGATATTGCACAACTAACAATAACAGATATCAAGCCAGTTTTGATTAGATTACAAAAATAAATATATAAGGATAACAATGCAATATTTTGACGCAGTTTTAACCAACTTTACAAGGAGCTTTGTTTTGGCTTGATATTAGTTTTGATATATCTCTACAATGCTACAGTGTCTGTAAGTGATTTTTTTATACGAGCTTTTTCCCAACTATGCTGGGATCGGCTTCCAGTCTAACCGGATGCAGCTGAGTATCAGTGTTTTACAAGGAGCGACCGCCTATCTGACCTCCTCAACCCAGTTACCCGGGCAACCCAATACCCCTTGGTTAGACTGGTGTCAGACTTACTGACTTCTGACTACTCGTAACTCTCTCTGTCTGTCTGTAAATAATACGATATTTATTTTAAGTCAAATGCCTGTCTTTTTTCAACGAGTTCTTCAGTGTTTCGTAAGACAATAAATATTAATATTACTAGCTTCTGCCAGCGGTTTCAACCGCATCCCGTGGGAACTACTTCCCGTACCGGGATAAAAAGTAGCCTATAGCCTTCCTCGATAAATGGGCTATCTAACACTGAAAGAAGTTTTCAAATCGGACCAGTAGTTCCTGAGATCGCGTTCAAACAAACAAACAAACTCTTCAGCTTTATAATATTAGTATAGATGTAATCCCGACGTTTCGGATCAAAGTAGTTTAATTTAAATGTCTAATATTCACGTGAGCGTCAGAAATAATTAAATATTTTCTTACCATGTTATATATTTATCATGATATTGTTCCAGTGTGATGCAGAGCGGCGGCGTGGTGGGCGTGGGCGCTCACAGCGCCATGTACCTGGAGGCCACGCTCGCGCAGCAGGTGCCGGGCAACACCACCGTGCATGTGTCAGTATTGCTAGAGTATCTGTTGTAGTGCTAAGAGTGGGTGAACAAACGTAAATGATTTGGGATATGAAAGTTTTTCTTCTTAGGAACTCTATATGTATCCTTGTACATTCCCGTATATGTTTCCCTGTATACCCCTCTTTATATAATGGGGATAGGTCTCCCGCCTCTTGGCTTGCCTTCATCGGCCGGTCAGAGTGGAGTCGCTAGAGCAAGGTTAGTCCTGCTCGGAGGGTAGGTGCCTCGTGGTAAGTGGCGAGTGGGCCGGTGATGCTGGACCCACAGGGAGCGCGTGATCTGCGTTTAAAGTCCGCCGAGGTATCCTCACCCTTCTCAGCCGCTCATGTCCCTGTTGCCCTCTTGTTGCTTTTCAGTGACTGATTTCCGGGGGCCCAGTAAGTGAGTTGGCGAGTCTCCACCTGCCATTTTAACATGTATCTAATACATTGTCATCGGCAGGTGCCATAGTTCCCGTAGTTTCCCCATTCCTAGTCCATTAGCATCCCATCACAATAGCCCAAGTAGTTTTCATCCATAGTTAGCAATAGTTTAGCACAGAACCGGGGATTGTCCTTGGGTACATTTCTATAGTGTATACAGGGATAATCGTCGGTTTTGTGTCACCATTTCATTAAAGTTGTCTCAAAAGGGCTTCAGCGTGTTGGCTTCGGCCCCACGTTCGCCTTCCAAAAATCCGGGACTCTGTAGTCCCGTGGTCGGAAAAAGACATACAAAATAATAATAATAAATCGTTTATTTGCTTGAATAAGGTACATAAAAGGTCTTTACAGTAACAATACAATCTCTTATTCTGCCGCTTATTGCGGCGTGCAAATTTTCTTAAAACTATTTAATTTACTATATTTACACAAGAAATGAATTATTTTTCACATAGACAATACTTTATACTTATTTCAATCACAGACCTTTATATCTTAAGGGGTCTACACACCAAAGCCGCTGACCCGGCGGCACAGCCCGGCGGCACGACTGCCGCGGCATGTGGTGTTCTAGTTATTGTCAAATACTCTATGAAAGCCGGCGGCATGATTGTACAAAATACGGCCGGCGGGTTGGGCCGCCGGGCTGTGCCGCCGGCATCAGCGGCTTTGGTGTGTAGACAACTTTACAACTTATAATCTAGGAATTCATGAACACTATAAAAACATCGGTCTGTCAATTGTTTTACTAAGGCACGCTTAAATATTCCCCTATTTACTCCCCCTATATATTCCCCGATATATTCCCTGATATATTCCCCCTGTATCTATGTGTTCCCTTTTGTATATCCACAGGATACAGGCATCTTTTCATATAGATAAGAAATAAGGTGTTAGTAACATACCTCACATAATGCTATTTGGTTGGCGATTAAGATCTTTTTCTTTTGAGTCTAGTTGTCTTTAGGACGTTTTCCTTCACACTTACTCAGTCAAAGATGCACTAATAATGAAACTAAGAAATAACACTAGTATTTTGAGACATGGGCCACATTTTTCTTCTTAGCCCTAACTGACCCACTGATGGGCAAAGGCCTCCCCATTTTGTCTCTATACCTCTCGATTCTTCGATTATTCCCACCAATCAGGGTTGTGTCATAGGCCATATATCTTATTTAATTGTTTTATCTCATTGTAGGAGCTCATCAACGGTGGAGACACCTCCTCCGGGCTACATCAGCGAGGACGGAGACCCGATGGACCATAACGACAACATGAGTGAGTTTGTACACAATTTTATTATATTACACACACTAATATTAATTTAAAGAGTAGGCAGGGAGCTAGGGGCTACCAGACCTAAAAAAAATTGTCTTCAAAAACCACCATTAGTAAAATTTTGTGGTATATCGTTCATATTCATCTTTAGGATGAATATCAAAAAGTAAATAACAGAGGAATGGCAGCCGCTGGGTCTTGTTCTATTTTCTAACATAAATATGTATTTAATTACCAGACAATCTTTCATTACAAGTTTATGTACTTGTTCCATACTTTTTATTACTATATTTAATTACTGGCCTACATATTTGTACCATATTTCATTACCAGCTCATTTAATAGTTCAAATGGCAACCAGGGCCCCATCCATTTTGCGTCATGACAGTATGGTCAGTATGGTCACCCATCCACGCAAGCGTTGCTTAACCTTATAACCGACCTATACAGCTGCCACATACCAATTACTTACTAAAAGAACATCCTCTCTTCCAGACTTAACCCGTCTAACCCCATCCCCGCCTGGCCTAACAGCCGAGGCAGCCCCAGTCCTGTACCACGAGCCAGCGTTCTGGTGCAGCATCAGCTACTACGAGCTCAACACGCGCGTGGGCGAGACCTTCCATGCCTCGCAGCCCTCCATCACCGTGGACGGCTTCACCGACCCCAGCAACAGCGAGAGGTGAGTTGGCTGATCATCGGCCGAGGCGGCTGAAGCAGCCCAGTCCTGTACCACGAGCCAGCGTTCTGGTGCAGCATCAGCTACTACGAGCTCAACACGCGCGTGGGCGAGACCTTCCATGCCTCGCAGCCCTCCATCACCGTGGACGGCTTCACCGACCCCAGCAACAGCGAGAGGTGAGTTGGCTGATCATCGGCCGAGGCGGGAGCCAGCTATGTATTCTAGTAATAGTGACCGGGAGATGCGTTTTTTAGCAACAGTGAGTGGTGAGGATAGATAGTCACGGTGACTTGGCTGATAATCGGCCAGGGCGGCTGATCTTGAAGTAGACCAGCCACCTAAGCCGTCTAGTAATAGTGAGTGGTGAGGATAGTCATTGTGACTTGGCTGATTATCGACCGAGGTGGCTGATCTTGAAGTTGACCAGCCAGCTGCGCATTCTAGCAACAGTGAAAAGTAAGTATCATTATCATCATCACTTCACTGATTGTCGGCAAATGCGGCTGTTCTCTAAGTAGAATAAAATCTGAAATCTAGAATAAGTATTTCAGAAGGCAGCTCCCATACAAGAAAAAAAAAGATTTTTGGCCGTGGTATAGATAAATGGCATGGAACAACCAACTCCCACTTGTTATTCAGAAATCTTCATTTTCAACTGTTCTAAATTCTGTTTTTTTACTTGACAGGTTCTGCCTAGGCCTGTTGTCTAACGTGAATCGTAACGAGGTGGTGGAACAAACTCGCAGACACATCGGCAAAGGAGTCAGACTGTATTATATTGGCGGTAAGTATTTATCATCATCATTAACGTAACTGAAACGTCAGTTTGTATAACAACTTTTTACACCATAAATATTTTTCTATGTTATTGGTAAAAATGAACATCAGTAATGTATTGTATTTACTTTATTTATCAATGTATGTACACAGTTGATGAGACAAGAAAAATCAAGTACAAAGGCACTTATTTCTTAAGAAATCTCTTTCAGCAGGCCCGCTGTGGCTATATAGGTTAATTTTTTTAGCCTCATTTTATTATTAAAATACTTTTTATGGTCGCTGCACACAGCGGGCGGGGCGCGACGGGATGGGACGGCGACGCGACGATGAGCAGTTGTAATGTACTAGATATTACGGAGGCCGCCACACAGAGCCGTCCCGCTCGGCGCGACGCGCCCGCGCCGTGCAGAGACCATTAAATATAAAACGGTTGTTAAGTAACTAAATTGAGGATTCACTTAAATTGGCCAATAATTTTTGAGTTTATTTGTTACTTCGTACGTACGAGGCTTTTTTTCATATAATAATACCCCCTTACTTATAAAAATCTCTAATCACCTTCTAAGCAACATTTTAACTACATGTTAGTTAAGACATGCTTCAGCAACGTTTATAAGTAAGAATTTTCTTAAACAGCCCTTAAGTATTACTTATTATTTAATTCACGTTTATAAGTAAGGCTGATAGTGTATAAGTATAGATATTCCGAACAGTACTAACTCAATTATCTCTCGTTCCCAGGCGAAGTATTCGCGGAATGCCTGAGCGACTCGTCGATATTCGTGCAGAGCCCCAACTGCAACCAGCGCTACGGCTGGCATCCCGCCACCGTCTGCAAGATACCACCAGGTCAGTGAGCTATTTGTCTAGCCAATACCTGATTACGTCAGACTTTTTGTAGGACAGTTAATAAGAAAACCATTTATTTTACATAAGGATTATGAAGTAGTTCTATAAAATATGTTAATGCACTTGTTATTTTTTAAATTATTTATTTATTTCCTTTATCTACTGCTTTTTTAATAAATATTAATTAAGCTATCATAATTTACAATTAGGATAGATAATTGGGCCGATTTTTTGTAGGACTTTCTGACCGACTTTTCATAGGACTTGTGTGTTGCACTATTGCTATCAGTGTGTTCTATTTTTCATACATATTATTATATGTAGTGAGCTACTACAGTGCACTAACATTTGCTCAGACACATTTACACTCACTATACTTTCACTCTTATAATATAGCCCGAAGGATCGACAATCCGACGCCATCCGAGAGGGGCATGAGAGGACTTACGGCCGATCCCAATATCTTATCTATGTGTTAATGTCATAATTATATCTCTAGTAAGCAAAACAACAGATAGAATATTGAGAACGACCGTTAATGTATAGGTAATGCTAGTCAAACTAACAAATAACTTTATCCCCCAGGCTGCAACCTGAAAATCTTCAACAACCAGGAGTTCGCAGCGCTGCTGTCGCAGTCGGTGTCGCAGGGCTTCGAGGCGGTGTTCCAGCTCACGCGCATGTGTACCATACGCATGAGCTTCGTCAAGGGATGGGGGGCTGAGTACAGGTTATTATACTCATATTTATATATTTTAGCTGGGGAGTTTATTCCATCACTTCTTCCCAGCAAAAACACATGAAAGAGGTGAAGGGCGGGCATTTTGTAAAGGACAATGGGCAGATTGGTATACCCCACCAATAGCAATGTCATATATATCATTGGATAGGCCTTTTTATGTAGAACAATATTTACTATGACAGCTTTGCTGAAATGTTTGTCCGTTCTGAGATATAGATCAAAAACTGTGCAAAAGTTAGAACTAAGTAATCTATTGATAACTCAAGTTTTTAAAGGAAAATCTAAGAACTACTAAGTGTAAGTCTTGTATGAAAGAAAATCAGATTACAGTATTGATTAGCATCAGTTTTAAGATTGTTTGTTATCTTTATCTCAGAACGGACAAACAATAGAACAAAGCTGTCAGAGTAAATGTTGTTCCAGTTAAAAAGACCTATCCAATGATATGTATGACTTTCCTATTGGTGCGGTTTCTCACTACGCCCAACATCCAGTTGGTACAATAAAAGGTTGAAATGCTACATAATAGTAACAATTATGGATCCTAACGGGCATAGTAGTACTTACAAGACTTAAAGTTATTAGTACTTAGATTTTCCTTTAAAAACTTGAGGTATCAATAGATTACTTAGTTCTAACTTTTGCACAGTTTTTGATCTATATCTCAGAACGGACAAACATTTCAGCAAAGCTGTCATAGTAAATGTTGTTCTACATAAAAAGGCCTATCCAATGATATATATGACATTCCTATTGGTGGGGTATACCAGGTCCCATATATTTGTGCCCATTGTCCTTTGACCTTCAAACAGTGCTGAATTTCAGCATATTTTGAGTTTTTATCTATTAAAAAGGTAAATACATAAATTATATACTAAGCCCCGCAAGGCCGTTGTAATGGTTTGACTGTGGGGTCTTTAGATAATCTTATTTATACTACAGCCTGAAATGGAATTCATTGGCAATATTTTTACAATGATTGTGTTCTACTCATGATTGATTATATCGTTTATGCTCATTAAATAGTGATAAATAGATAAAGTAACGCTTGGCGCGATCAGTCTATGTATTAGTGAGACTGGAAGCCGAACCCAACATAGTTGGGATAAGGTTTGGGAGATATTAATTGACCTAGGAGTATTTACGTATTTGACCTGGAAGAAGACGCCTAACTTACCTCCCTTTTGGCATTTCCGGACATTTTTCTTCCTCCTTGACTATAACAATTTTTTTTGTTGTCAGACGTCAAACAGTGACATCGACGCCGTGCTGGATCGAGCTGCACCTGAACGGTCCGCTGCAGTGGCTCGACCGCGTGCTCACGCAGATGGGCTCGCCCCGCCTGCCCTGCTCCTCCATGTCCTAGGTATGTCATCATCCCAGCAGGGCCCAGCAGAGCTAAGTCCTGCCGGGATTGTTCGAAAGAGTTACCGCGACCCTTCTTTTAACGACGTCAAGAATCATCAAATGACCCCTCCCGCTGTGGGTTAGCAGCGGTGAGGGAGTGTCAGACTCTTACTGACTAAAAACCGTCGTGTTCCGTCGTAGGCCTTTTATGTACCAGGGCTGCGGTAACGCCGGGGCTGCGAGATTGTTCGAAAGAGTTACCGCGGCCCTGGTATATAAATAGCCTACGAAAGAACATGATGGGTTTTAGTCGGTAACCGTCGTACCACAAAAACTTTTGAACGTCTGCTGAACACTTGTTTAAAAAAATTACGAATTTTGGCGTAGGAAGGTCCGTTTTGCAGCCACACTTTTTTTGAGACCAGTGTTCAGCAGATGATTAAGTTTTTGTAATAAGACTGTAAAAGTCTGACACTCCCTCACCGCTACTAACCCACAGCGGGAGGAGTCATTTGATTATTAACCATTGAAAAAAAAGGTATGTGATCATGATGTCCTCCTAGCCGATGCTTTTCCCTTATAAGAAGATCAGCTGCGCAGGACATATTATAGTGCACAAACATTTGCTTGGACACAGGCGCACTCACTATTCCTTCACTCTCATAGCCCGATGGGTCGACAATAAAAAAGTCAGCTATGTAAAATATGATAAAAATACAATTTTGATGGTAAAAACTGCAATCGTTTTCTCTTTCAGACCCTCCACAGAGTAAAGAGAAAGAAGTTATACTCACACACAATGTACAGAGTTAGCTCAAAACAATGAATACCTCCTTTTTGAGTCGTAGGCTTAACGTGAAGGGACATAAGTATTCATAGATTTAGCTTTTACTTGCAAAATATAAAGTATATGTGTCACATTCTAGAAAACCACACATAAAATATTATTACCACCAAAAAACAATAATAACGCTATAAAATTCAGCGAATATATTTTACGAGCTGATATATCACAGACAAAAATATTCAAAAAATATATTATTGTAAATGGCTAAAAAGATTCCCTATAAAAAATATTAAAATTGTAATACATATTTCCATTAAAATATGGGTAAACTAAGTCTTTAACAAATCTATGAATATTTGTGTAGTCTTCGCACGCAATATTTGATAATAAACAATACATATAAAATATAAATGTTTTAATAAAATTAGAGTTTACTGTGCAAAGAGTATTATTTTTTCTCTTAGAAAATAAAAACCTTGTTGAAGTTTTTCCACTCGCTAAATAGCGCAGTTGCGCAAAATTTTGCGCTACATACATAATGGTGAAATAAAATTTTATTAACTTTTCAATCACTTTGGAGTCACTTTGCGCTAAATAGCGCAGTTTGCGCAAACTTTTGCGCTTGCTATTTTGAAGGAAAAGAATTAATACTTTTTGCACGGAACCAATATGTAAATCAAGTCTGTGATTAATTATTGCGTATTGTTGGCGAAATCACAAATAAATACAAACATTCAACCTCCTCCTTTTTGGGAAGTCGGTTTAAAATAAACAGCTATGTCAAAATGTATGAAAAAGTGAAAAAATCTCTCGATGCATACGGAATTGATGATTGTACCCTCCCTTTTTCTAAGTCGGTTAAATATTTAAAAATACGATTTCGTCAATAATATGCAAAAATATATGAAACAGCGTCACTTTTTGTACGTGTTTAAGGAAACGAAATTATTTTTATTTGTTATTGTACATGTAAGAATTAAAAATGTGAATCAATATGCAATATTTTTAAGTCGACGTTATGTACAGTATATAAATGATAATAATCATTTTGATAGGAGACTACTTCCTAATTCTGCAGGTCAGAACTAAATCTAAATATACCTCGTTGCGAGGGAAATACTTCCCGCATATGGATATAAAATAGGCTATATGAATTCTGATAAATAAGCTATTTTACTGTCAAGTTTCATCAATATACATTCAATAGTTTTTGCGTACAAGAGTCACAAACATACATTCTTTCAAACTTTATAATATGTGTATTAAAATTCATAATTAAACACTCTTCTTGCTATGTCGACCGACATACTTTACAATTTGTCATAAGAAAGGATTTTTTAGAAAGTTGTACCTACGTGGGTGAAGCCACAGCTAAACATAAGTATCATTAATATATTGTACATAATGTTTTCAAGAACAATTTACTCTTAAAAAAAGCAACAAAATAATTACACTATTGACATAATTTCGCCATCGCATCGTGCATTTATCAATTTTATTATATTATTAGCACGGAGAAGCGAAAGATAAGCGGAGATACCATAACGCAGGTAGGTCAAGCACCTTCTAGGTCATAACGATCAATTACGAGTGAACTAACGAGGCGTTCGGGTCCCTTGACACATCTGTCGAAGATTTTTGGTTTTACAAAAAATGGGCGGGTTCCAAAGAAGGCGGGGCTTAACGTTCCTCGTCCCCCGAACACCCGCATGTTGTCGACGCTAATTTCTAAAGCCGGGTTTTCACAGTAAGAGTTGGCTCAGATCGAGTGCACTCGTACGAGTCAGCTTCGTACAAGTGTCCACGGATAGTGGTTTAATTTAATTAATTAATAATTTATATTATTCTATTCTATTCTAATTGTCGCCATATTGTTGTTTCATAAAAATGATCCACAGAGTACATTGAAATGATCCGAGTAAGCTCGAAAAATAGAGCAGAGTCCGAGTCTACTCGGATTAGACGTTGGCGTCCGAGTGCGCTCAGATTACGTGTTTACATGATACGAGTAGCATCCGAGAAGACATCCGAGCGCACTCGGTCCGAGCCAACTCTTACTGTGAAAACCCGGCTTTAGGAGATTTTCCGTTATGATATCTCCGCTAGTCACTTCATTCTCCTTGATTTTATTAAAAAACCAATGTGTATTGTATACATAGTTGTTTTTTTTATTATTATTAATATTAAACGTCAACTATAGTTGTGTGGTTTATGATAGTAAACTTTTATGTTTTGTGGGAATAAAGTTCGAGTCTTGGACGGTGAAAAAATTGCGATCTCTAAAGCATTTTGACTATGGTTTTTGACGGAAAAAGTTTGGTGTATATTGTCTACGGTGATACGAAGAATTACCATAAATAAAGAGTATTACAAAAGAAAAGCTTTTCACTATGGTTTTCGATCGAAAAAGTTTGGTGTTGTATATTGTCTATGGTTGTAAGAAACTTACCATAAATACAGAGTATTTTGGAAACAGTTAGAATTTCACACAAAACATACGAGTGAGTAAAGAAAAATGTAAATATATCTACGTTTTTGATTTAATGTTTTTTAATTATTATTTTCTATGGATTACTGTGTAACCTTAGTTGTAATCGAACGGTTATTTATATCTAAAGATTTGTACTGTCATTGCGATGCATTGCTTGAAAAGTTGAATTTTATTTTAAACATACTTTCACAGATTTTCATATCGATAAAATAATCTTACATCTGTTCAATAGTATTATTACTTAAAGAGTTATCAAGTTAGACTAAAGCATTTGGTTGTAAATTTTTTAGATTTTTCAATAATCATCATCATCATCTCAGGCATAGGACGTCCACTGCTGAACCTATGCCTCCCCCTTAGATCTGCACAGATACCTGTTGGAGGCGACCTGCATCCAGCGTCTGCCGGCGACCTTTATAAGGTCGTCTGGCCACCTTGTTGGTGGACGTCCCTTGACCATATTACTTTTTTAAATTAGTGAAAACATATTGTAATAGGCAATGCATCTAAATGAAATGCGACAGGGGTTTCGCGATTAAACCCTGCCACGTAGCGAGTAATTGGCACATTATATTATATATTTACTTATTACTTATTGACTTGAAAATCTAAAAAAAAAAAGCTAAAAGAGAGGTTATTTTGGACAAGTTTTAAGACGTATATGCGACAAAATTGGTAAGTATATTTGCCAAATATATTGTACAAACAGAAATTGAACATCTTTGGCAGTCGTTACTAGTAGTCAGAAGCCAGTAAGTCTGCCACAGTCTGACCAAGGGGTATTGGGTTGCCCGGGTAACTGGGTCGAGGAGGTCAGATAGGCAGTCGCTCCTTGTAAAGCACTGGTACTCAGCTGCATCCGGTTAGACTGGAAGCCGACCTCAACATAGTTGGGAAAAGGCGTTCAACGTATTAAGGCGTAGAAGTCATTGAGATACTTATATTTGAAAATCTATTTGTTTCATAAATTGCATGTATACTTATCAATTTTGTCATTTATACTGAGAGAAAAGGTATTTTTAATAGATGGATAGGGATGTCTGAAAAACGGTGGCTTTGAATTTTCTTTGAAAAAATATTTATTGATGGATAAAAAAGCAGCTACAAGAACAAAAAGTGATTATTTTAATATTTTTTAAAATAAAATTTCAAAGCCACCATGTTTTTCATAAATGTAGTGAGAATGTATTATCATTTTAAAATTATTATTGTTTTTTATGGAAATCATGTGAAATCTTTATTTATTCTACCAATTTGTTATATTAGTATTGTTTGCTAAGCACAATCAAATCGACATTTTGAAATAATATATTACCCTTTATATAAGGTGACCGGTAATTAGTGATCACATGGTCACCCATTCACGGACCGACCACGCCAAGCGTTGCTTAACCTGATGATCGATCGGCTTTGACTTGCTCATGAACTCTTGAGATTAAAAAGTAATGAGTATAGAAAAAACTTACTTTAGGTAAGTTGTTTGAAATCATGTTTAGAATCACGTATTCAAGTATCAGTCATTAATTACCAGTCATCCTATACAATTTAGTCTTCCAAACTATTTGATTTTAGTTATGTATTGTTAAGAAAACAGTTTCAATACGGCAAAAAAATGATTTTAATCCATTACGCACCAATATCCACTAAATATAAATTTTAACATAATTCTGTCTCATTTTATTAGACAGAGATAGAAATATGTTTAATTACTATTTAGCGGGAATTTTTTGAACTGGTGTTGCAAGCTTTAAAAAAATATTTTCTTCTATGTTATTTGTTTTTAAAATACATTCTCTGTGTAACGGTTAATATCGTGGTTCGGTGCTAGATTGATTGGTTAGAGGGTAGAAGTGAGATCGCTTCTAGTGACAGATTTACATACAAAATGTAAGATTTTTTATATGTATCACAACACTTTGGATTTGTTGGGTAAAGTAGGTTCAACCTAGTGAGGAAATGTTAAAAGGGGAAACGTTAAAAAGAAAGATCCGATTATAAATAAAACATTCGAATTGAGAACCTTCTTTTCGAGAAGTCGGTTAAAAATAGTTTGAACCCAATTGTTATTGTAAGAAAGTACAATTTATCATTTTGTTTTTATATATCAATGACGACGAAAAAAACGTGTTAATTTGTTTAAAATACTTTAATTATTATTATTAATTTGTGACTAGGCGTACGATCAACGGTTTTTTTTATTATTATTATTTTGTCATGAAAATAATGAATTTAATAGGCAATTAGGAGATTGTTGGTTTTTCAACTGATTTGCTTGTTGCGTTGTAAGTTAATTATTGATAAACATTGTGGTAATATTTTGCAGTTTTTCATCATCTTTTACTAAAAATTCGTCAGTGGTTAAAATGTGATAGAATGGCGTTTGAAAAACTTGTTTGACACACAGAGCAGCTAAAATTAGAGTGAGAAAAATAATATACTAGGTGAGAAATACTGCAAAATATTGTCTCATGTATGCAGCGTTAATATATTTATAAATACCGGCTCTTTTTATTATTATTGTAGATGATTTTGGTGTCTGTTTATGAAATAAACAATAATAAATACATAGATTTTCCTCTTATATATTTTCAAAGAAATATGTCATTCTATGTAGTATCATAAGTACAAGATATTACATTTTGCTATTTTTTTAACGGTTAAAATTAAAGATTATTTAAAATTCTACCAATTTGGTAGTTATTTTTGTGTGCTGGTAACCTTACTTTTTCATAGCCACATTTTAATAATATGTATTTTGTTAGTTTATTTGATAAACAGACACCAAAATAGTATATTTAGTAATAAGTTTACGTTATCAATAGTGTAAGTTGTACCATATTTATGTTTTACTGGCTTCCAAACTTTATTTGCGGCGGTCTCACTGCGTGGGATGTGTTAGGAATATTATATGAAAATAACTACCAATAAACGTGTGGTTTTTATTTTGGTTTGTTTTATTTTCTTTATGTTCTTGTTAGCTTTGTTGGAACCAATAAAAAAGGATTGTACTAGCTATTTTACTCGCTTTTCTCGGGGAAACGTCCCTAGACAAGATGTAGCCCTTGACTCAATCAGTCAATGCTTACAGCTAGCCAAGTGAAAAGGACAAAAATCGTTTTGCAGTTTATGAATAACTAAAGTTTATGTACAACTACAAAAATAAAATCCAAAAATTGTACTTTTTCATTATATTATTATCAAAACACTTACAAAATGCCACTTCACAAGACGGACTACACACGAATAATTTTTGTACCCGGCTCCCACTTATAACTGTTGAAGCCGCTCCGAACTTTCTTGACAATGCTATTAACCATTGACGGCTTCTTAACTGTCTCCATAGAAGTATAGTAGACTATATTCGTGGAGGGATCGCAGCTCAAGCTTTCGTCAGACTTCCTTCTGGAAACTTCTGAGTACGTGTCTTGGCTAAGACTTGAAGTTGACCTCCGTATCCCGGAGTGAGACCTGTCTATGCTTTGGACTTTGATTTTGCCGTCTTCGGAGACCATGTCGACTCGATTCGTGGCTCTGTTGCTGAGGATGGCGGCGCAGCTGTGAAACTTGGAGAACTTGTCGTGGACTCGGTGTTCCAGGTCTACATGAAGGCTTAGCTGTCGCCTGTGGAAAGGAACGGGAAGATTTCGAAGTGGATATGTAAGGATTGGTGAGGAGGAAGTGAATAAAGGAAATGAGAGTGCGTTTCCTCCGTAATACACAAGGAGTTAAAACTAACATGAGGGTAGCCCCTTCAACAGATGAAACTCCGGACCTCCAGCTGCTAAAGGGGCAGAAAAATGCAGGCAATTGGGAATGTTTCCTTTGCCAGACTTACCTAATAGATAACTGTTAGTTACTGTATAATGAAGAACTATCCACGATAATGGTTGATTGCCAGGCTGCAGCACATGATGTTCCTAGACCACGGTCTTTCAACTTACCAGGCTCGTGGTTAGTTTTACCTGTAATTGAAAGTCTCTCCACAAATGTGACAAGTGATAGGCGAGCTGAACTGGTGTTTCGAAGTCACCTCGGATTCAGCAGATGAGGCGCACTTCGACTTATCCACCTTCCGATGTAGGTTCACGCAGCTGACCGTCCTCTTGTCGGAATCCGACGATTCAGCCGTCTCATTGGTCCCCGATTTAGAATTCTGCAGGTTAGATTCAGAGAATCTATTCTTCTTGATTTCCGTCAAAATTTGGTCCGGGTCAGAGATTTTATCGAAGAACGACACGATTTTCTTCAATTTATCTTCTGGAACATCACATTTCGTCAACTCGGGGTCGGTTTGGGTGTTACTGGCCTTCTTGAGGGTCTGTCGATCGGTCGAAGGGGTGGAGATGTTGGTGGCTCCCAGCTTGGTGATGCCGATGTGTTCGTTCTCGTGGACAAACTTGTCGTATTCTCTCTCGAAGCCCTCGTGGCAGTAATGACAGATAAACTTTCTGTCGGGGAAGTGGCAGAGGTTTAGGTGGTCGTTGTAATTTATGATGCCTGAAAAAGTTAAAGAAAATTATATTACCTGCTAAAAATCATTTTTATACAATTGACTTTGATTACAATTACAGTTTCTAAAGAAAACTACAAACCGTAAGAGCGCATGCAGCATCCCAAAATCGGACACTGTCTCGGCGTGGTGTCCATTAAACAACTTCTCTGCACTGACTGGACATACGTCAAGATAACCGGGCTGTTGACATCCCTCAGTGCGATCTCCGACTGTATCTTCTTCGGCCGCCGCAGCCTCCTGAACCTCAGCCCCCTTCGCCGTCTCTTCTCGCAAAAGTTATGCGTGATATTATTATCGCTGGCAGCATACACATGGCCGTTCGGTAACACGTAATTCTTATACGGTCTTTCCCGACGAATACCGAAGATTCGCTGTATGAAGCACTGGAACCGGGTCAGCTTTCGCTTCTCATTGATCATGAGGAAGGGGATCGGCGGGTGAGGGTGCTGGTGAGGGTGCTGATGAGGTTCGCTCGTCTGTGTGAACTCGCATTCTCGCCGCTCCGGCCCCACGGGCTGTTCTACCATCAAGTTTTTGTCTACCGATGAGTTCCTTTCAGTCATGTTTTCTTTAGACTCCTGTGTGGCTGAGTACTTGTTGTCCTTGGACACTAGCGACTCCATCTGCGTGGAAGTGCAAGAACATTGAGTCATTTTCAAGTCTCTGATGACAGCGGTCGCGATGGACTCCTTCTCGGTGTCAGTGTGGATTGTGGCGTCGCCGCTGGAGACTTCGGTGGTCCCAGCACATGCGTCAGTCTTGGTGCGATGCGACCGCTTCTTCCTCTTCTTGTTGGCCTTAATATCCTCCTCTAAGTAGCCTTCGGGGCCGTACGATTCAGGCAGGATCCCAATCACGCTTGCATCGTATATTTGGAAGAGTTTCTTAAGACATTTATACTTAGCTTTAAGCACCTCGTGTTTTTTCTTCGGCACCCATTTATTAGTTAGATGCTCATCTTCGTTCTCGTTGCGCTCTGGTATACTCGTTAAAGTCGGTTGCTTCCTATACATACCGCGATACCAGATAGCCAAACTACAGAAAATTTTGATTACAAAAAAGAAAATGACACTAGCGAATACTTCGCAATTTCGATATGGTATCATAACTGTACCGCTTTACAGTTATTAAATAATGGTTTTTTATATAATGTTGACTTAATCCTGATGAGTGCATAGTGTAGTGACATTTTTTGTCGGAAATGTCAGACTTGAAAACAAAATGCGGCTGAAAGTTGCATTCTTTTTCAAGAAAGAAGTTTGCCAGCCAGTTGTGAAGAAGGTTGTATTTATATTATTCGGCTTTCACTTCCAAAGGAGTCTTAGTCTAAAATCAAAAAGTTTTATTTCAAAGAGGCCCTTGCAGAATTTAATGGTAAGAAGACACTAGTCGCTCTGTTCCAAATAGTGGGTTTTATAGAGTTTGACTTGGCACACAGAGGACCAGCAAGCCGACATATTAAAATTTAAATAAGCCGATGATGACTTTATAGTAAATTAGTAAGTAGGTATCTCACCAACGGATACCAGGTTGCCCGGGTAACTGGGTTGAGACTGGAAGCCAACCTCAACATAGTTGAGAAAAGACTAGTCAGATGATGATGACGGTAAGTAATCGACAAAGTTGAATAGAAAAAACGTTTAAGTTTGTTAGGAAATGTTTATTTTTTTAATAAATAACAACTGTACATATAAAATTAAGTACTTTACTTAAGTTAATATTATAATAAAATAAATAAATATCACTTTTTAACCGAACGCGTTCTCTGGCATCAATAGACCTGAAACAAAAACAGACAAAAATATTATTGTCAGAAAGTCAAAACTATGTTTAATAGATCAAAAGAGGGATTTGATATTGCCATTTTAGGGGTCAATTTCACCGACAGCCGTTTAGGTAATCGGTAGTTTAAGTGTCAACTCTTCTTTGCTATGAAAATGAAAATTTCGTGAAATGCTGCCTATGCATGAATGTGCATAAAAGCCTGTGTTTGTTTAACTTGTCTGTTTGTTTAACTTGTGAGTTGATGGGATCGAAAATACATGAGTGAGCTGTTATTTATTTTGATAATTTACGCACCTGCTATGCACGCGGTCATGAAACAAATACCGCAGCCAGCGAAGAATGCTCTTACGGCTATCTGTAAATAGAAATAACATTTACATATCCCAATACATGGATACGACACCTGGTCAGACGATGTGCAAAAATCACTACTTGCAACAGATTCTTTTGGACACAAATGATAGATTAAATGGGAAGAAAAACATTTTTAGGACACCTGAACTACTACTGGCGAAACCTCTTCCTACACCGAACCAATAGATCAGTGCCGTACAGAGGGACAGAAATGGGCTGAACTTATGATGATGTTGTTTTTTAAGAAGAAAACCGATGATGATGATTTTTTAAGGCAATAAAAAATATAGGCATATTTTTTCTAATGACTGAACTGCTTATCATTATAATTTTCACTTCTCATACACTATGAATCAAAGTAACAAATATTATCTATACTCACACTAGAGAGCACTTCTCTCTGGTTTGGCGCCATGGCAGCAATGGCGCCGATCATGATGCCAGCTGACGCGGGGTTCGTGAACCCGCAGAGCGAATACGTCGCTATTAACTCTGCTCGAGGCTGGAAATAACAAACAAAATAATGTAAGGATATATACCTAAGGCAACTTCGAAAATTATATAATATTATAATTATTATTAATCATCCTATTTTGTGTTGGGTTTAGGGCCAATTTCACCGACAGCCGTTTAAGTAGGTAATCGCTAGGTAAAAATGGATCAATATCCATTTTGCCCAAGAAATGCCCATTTTTAAAACAATTGTTGGCTTAGAAAAATGTCACGTGGAAATAGTAAAAAAAGTTGTTTTTGTAATAAAGCCGCATTAGAGAAACATTTTAAGTCCAAGAACCTTCAAAGGCATCGAAAATATTTTGATTAAAAGAATAAATTAAATTTTGGCTTAAGTTATATTTATATCAAAAAACCTTAAATAAATTTACCCTAAAAAACACATAGTTAAATATTTACCGATAGCAGTCCTTCTCTCTTCATCTCTCCCATCCGCTGGTACGCCACGAACTCGTTGACGACTGTCTTCAAGCCGATCAGAGAACCCACCAGCTCACACTCCTCCCACGGCACTCCTGTAATGTTACAGCATTTTATATTTAAAACTTATTACGGACAAGTGGATGAAGATTACCACAATTAATCTTAGGAAACCATTGAAGGAAGGTGGCCTAGAGGCAGACTAAGGAAACGCTGACGAGAAAATTTGGACATAGACAGAAGAATGGAAAAGTATCGGGGGAGGCCTTTGCCCAGCATTGGGACATCATAGGCTAACAAAAATAAACTTTGTAACCCTATTTCTTTGATCTAAGTTTGTAACTATGAGTCTCATTTAAACTTAATTGTATTTTTTATTAACTTAATTTGAAGGCATCAAATCTTTTGAGGTCAAGAATATGAAAGGTAGTTTTCATGGGCAAAAACGGAACCCTAAGTACATCCGGCTCGCACTTGGCCGGTTAGGTAATTTGTTTTTGTCATAAGAACAATATGTGAACAAAATATAATAACGGTACTTATGTGTACCTTTCACGTTCGTTCGTAACGGAACTAACGGATTATCAATATCTCATAATATAAACATTAAGTTTTGTTGTTTTCAGTGCACAATACGTTACTACTCACGTATTTTACTTAACATTCATGCATTATCATGAAAATAATAACCATGTTTGTGTAGTAAACTGGCTACAAAGGTAGTAACTCATACTTTTATGTATTCGTTATCTTTAAACACGTTAACGTGTCGAATTTAATTATTGGTTGTTGAACGCTTGTGTAAACTAATGATGCATTATTTCTGTAGCGAAAAAACTTGGTAAAGTAAGTTTACTTAGGGCCAATTTCAATGACATTTGGTAACGTAATCGGTCGATTAAGCTAAGCTACAAAGCGGGAATTTTCATGCTGCTTGGGGGATCAATAGTTAATAACAAATAACATATCTAAGCCTTAAAAAATGATTATTCTATGTATCTACTATATATTAGAGATTTATAATTATTTAATAATAATGACGAAAAGATGGATTGATTGCCTGAAAGAGGACATGAATCAGAAGGGAGTGGATGTAAGTATGACGTCTGACAGAGAGGAATGGAAGAACAAGACATGTTGCGCCGACCCCAAATGACTTGGGAACAGGGCAGGAAGATGATGAATTATTTAATAATAATTAGTATAGTTATCGGAATGAATCTTGAGCGCTGACCTTCACCTGCGCAGAAGTGATTTATTAGCAAAGAACCAATCCCGAGTGACGGCTATGACGCGATGCGCTGCGGGCCAATCACCGCTTTAGCCCGCCCCCGCGCCTCACTTCATACCACAAAAGGGACCCAACAAATTATTTCTGCGCAGGTGAAGGTCAGCGCTCAAGATTCGTGACGATGATAACCTCTATAGTGTAAACAGTTTTGCACTTACCCATCACCCAAGAGAGAGGTATGAACACTTTTCCCAGTATCCACTCCAGGTTAATATCAGGGTTGCCCAACAGTCCCCCGCAATAGCCCAGGACTCCGTTAATGAAGGCTATGAAAGCCACAAAGGCTATTATATTAGCTACAATGTTCAGGATTAAAGCAATGCCGTTGGTGGCGCCTCTGGTGGCCGCTGAGAGAACTGACTGGTCTTCGCTGTGAAAGAAAGATAAAAATATTTTATTTATTTACAAGGCTATATAAAAAAAGTGTCTGATCGGATGCGGATAAGTACAAGCATGCCACATGGAGCGACTGCCTATCTGATGCACTCAACCCAGTTACCCAGACAACCTAAGGGGTATCCCCTAGGTAAGACTGGTTGTCACACTTTCTGCCGTCTTTCAGCTGACCCCGACATACTTGAGAAAAGGCTAGGATTATCTGGATCCAGGTTTTAATTTATACAACTGTTCCTTAACCAGATGATTATCTTTTTGTAAAATTGGGCCAGTCAGTAAACGGGAGTAGACCGAGTAGATAAATAAATACATTTATTTAAAACTCCCTGCACTATCTTTACAAGACTTATCCTAATACGGCAGCTAAGAAATTAACACTATTTAAAAACTACATTTTACAGAGACTGAAAGGTCCTTTGATTTTCTATAGTCCCATATTTCCTACCTACTTTAAATGGCAGAATCTAGGTTTATACTGTAAGCCAATACCTTCATAGGTTCTTCATACTTAAAAATAGCTTTAATTCACTCACCACTCAACAGGCTGTATATTATCCACCGTGGTCAGCGACCTCTTGGTCTCCGGCATCAGCAGCTTGGAGAAGCAGATCGCGGCAGGGGCTGACATCACACTAGCGGTGACCAGGTGAGCCGGTTCCGCGCCGAAACCGATGTAGGAGGCTAGGATTGTACCTGATGGAGAAGAAGACATTTGTGTATACCTACTTGGGCACAAGTTCTCCGTAGTCTATATTTCTTAAACGAAACTGTTTACCTAGAATTTGCACGTTCAATTTTCCAAACTAAAGCTTCCAGAAAGTTGTTTTAAAAAAATCTTTTTGTTTTGCGCTTATTAAAGTTATTCAAGTTGTCCGTGAACTTGGGCTTTATGTAAGTAGTAGTGGCTTTTGCTAGCGGCTTTACCCGAGTCGCGTGGGAAATGCTTAATAAATACCTATACATCAGTATAGCACATACTTATAACAGTTCCTAAAATTACGTAGCGCATTCATAAGTAAACAAGCTTCTTCTTCTATGAAGTTGTACTTAGTAGTCTTGGAAGAGTACTTCCCGTACAATAATTTATTAAAGCCTACATATACCAAGTTTCATCAAAATTGATTATGTAGCTTTTAGCTGAGAGTTACCAATATACAAGCGGACATCTTTATAAAATCTCTTTTTATAATCTAAGGATGATATAAATGCAAGAAAAACCGAAATAATAACATTAAATGAAATTGCTGCCAATATTAAAATATCTAAAGCCAGCACGTGTGTCAAGGATACCAAAGGTATTTATGATTCAATAACTGATTAATTGATACAACATTTTATTGATAATAACCAAAACAGCGTGGTTTTAGCTATGTCCTTGTATCTAAATTATTTATCAACTATTTGATAAGTTTTCGATAGTCTAGTTGATGTCATTTATTTACCTCATATAATTAATACTTACGTCAATTTATGGCCAGATTACACCAAAACTCTTCGCCAATAAAAATGTACGGTAGACCGCACGTCAGTGGTAACTGTCATGCACCTTAACTCAATAGTAATAAGTACGATTTTCCTATAAAACTGTTACCACTGACCTGAAGTTGACTGTACACGTCAATGCGAGTCCACTGCTAGCATATGACATACCTACTTATTTAAAGGGCTTTTAACGACGTCAAAAATCATCAACTGACCCCTCCCGCTGTGGGTTAGCAACGGTGAGGGAGTGTCAGACTCTTACTGACTAAAAACCGTCGTGTTCCGTCGTAGACGTTTTATGTACCAGGGCCGCGGTAACTCTTTCGAACAATCCTGCAGCCCCGGTTGTTTAAAGGGCTGTGACGCGCATTTGTCTTTGCTAGAGCAATCAGTAACAAATTGCGTCTGAACATTTGTAAAATATCCACGAAACTGCAACCTTTGTGCGCGAACACAGCAGTTGACTCGCACTCATTTCTTGACCACGAAAAAATATGCGCAAATCATCCTCCGAGCCTTTTTGTCCCAACTATGTTGGCTTCCAGTCTAACTGGATGTAGCTGACAACCAGCGCTTTACAAGGAACGACTGTCCTATCTGACCTCCTCAACCCAGTTACCCGGGCAACCTAATACCCCTTGGTTAGACTAGGCAGTTTTTTTTCAGTCCTAAACAAATGTGCGCGAACGAACAATTTCAATTACTTACTACCACAATAACAGAATAGGAACTAAGAGGCAACTATTGCAAAATATAGAAGTAGGAGAGGAAAAATAATGGAACACCTTATACGTCACGACGATCTTATCAAAAACATCGTGGAAGGGAAGGTCGAAGGAAAGAGAGGAAGAGGTCGTCCAAGGTACATCAAGCAAATTAAAGAAAAGGTGAAGGTTGTGATGTATAAGGAAGTTCAGGAGTTGGCGCTAGATAGGTGTAAATGGAAGGAGCTGCACCGACAAGAGCTAGGCTCTTAAAAATAATGATGACTACCACTATATTTTAGTCTGTAACTCACCTGAGACAGTAGCGAATCCCGAAGACATCACAACATGCAGTTCAGAAGGTGTCTGGAGAGGCAGGTACGGTTTCACCAACAATACTGACTCTGTCTGAAACAATACCATAGGGAATTATTGTCTTGAACCACATCCTTGAAAAGGCAAAAAGATTTTGAGAATAGGTATGCCTCTATCTATAAATGTAATGTCACTAGCTTCGGCCAGCGTTAGAAAACCCTAGAGGAGACCTCTCCTTCCAAAGTAGACTTTTCCCAATTACTTGAGGGTGTTGGCCTCCAGTCTTACTGGATAAGAGTGAGACCAACTTGCCGCATAGAGATACCCCTTAGTGAAAGTGGTTGTCAGACTTTCTGGTTTCTTAACTACCCACGATGGCCTGGGCTCGCCTGTTCATTTCATCATGATAAGATGGACATCCATCCATCCATCCTGTCAGTCAGTTAACTCAGTCGATCCGTTCTAATCCCATTCCGATGTTTAAGTGAATTTCAACATCATCCGTTGGTGCGTTTGGACGTAAAACAATAGGTAAACACAGTCACAAGCTTTTGCTTTCATAATTAATTTAGGTACAAAGCTACAATGGTACTCTCTGTTGAAAACTGCCTATCTAACTCCATCCAGTAGAACAACATCTCCACCAGCATGCTGGAGAAGAATATATTCTACTCACCATCCCCAAGAACACATTGCCAACAGCGATGACACTCTCGCAGACCGTGGTGCCGGTAGCCGCGCGAAGCACCAGCCCCAGCTTCAGACAGAACCACTGCAGCGCCCCCCAGTAGACCAGCATCTCCACCAGCATGCTGAAGAAGAATATAGTCTACTCACCATCCCCAAGAACACATTGCCAACAGCGATGACACTCTCGCAGACCGTGGTGCCGGTAGCCGCGCGAAGCACCAGCCCCAGCTTCAGACAGAACCACTGCAGCGCCCCCCAGAAGAACAGCATCTCCACCAGCATGCTGAAGAAGAATATAGTCTACTCACCATCCCCAAGAACACATTGCCAACAGCGATGACACTCTCGCAGACCGTGGTGCCGGTAGCCGCGCGAAGCACCAGCCCCAGCTTCAGACAGAACCACTGCAGCGCCCCCCAGAAGACCAGCATCTCCAGCAGTATGCTGAAGAAGAATATATTGGACTCACCATCCCCAAGAACACATTGCCAACAGCGATGACACTCTCGCAGACCGTGGTGCCGGTAGCCGCGCGAAGCACCAGCCCCAGCTTCAGACAGAACCACTGCAGCGCCCCCCAGAAGAACAGCATCTCCACCAGCATGCTGAAGAAGAATATAGTCTACTCACCATCCCCAAGAACACATTGCCAACAGCGATGACACTCTCGCAGACCGTGGTGCCGGTAGCCGCGCGAAGCACCAGCCCCAGCTTCAGACAGAACCACTGCAGCGCCCCCCAGAAGACCAGCATCTCCAGCAGTATGCTGAAGAAGAATATATTGGACTCACCATCCCCAAGAACACATTGCCAACAGCGATGACACTCTCGCAGACCGTGGTGCCGGTAGCCGCGCGAAGCACCAGCCCCAGCTTCAGACAGAACCACTGCAGCGCCCCCCAGAAGACCAGCATCTCCACCAGCATGCTGAAGAAGAATATATTCTACTCACCATCCCCAAGAACACATTGCCAACAGCGATGACACTCTCGCAGACCGTGGTGCCGGTAGCCGCGCGAAGCACCAGCCCCAGCTTCAGACAGAACCACTGCAGCGCCCCCCAGAAGAACAGCATCTCCACCAGCATGCTGAAGAAGAATATAGTCTACTCACCATCCCCAAGAACACATTGCCAACAGCGATGACACTCTCGCAGACCGTGGTGCCGGTAGCCGCGCGAAGCACCAGCCCCAGCTTCAGACAGAACCACTGCAGCGCCCCCCAGAAGACCAGCATCTCCACCAGCATGCTGAAGAAGAATATATTCTACTCACCATCCCCAAGAACACATTGCCAACAGCGATGACACTCTCGCAGACCGTGGTGCCGGTAGCCGCGCGAAGCACCAGCCCCAGCTTCAGACAGAACCACTGCAGCGCCCCCCAGAAGAACAGCATCTCCACCAGCATGCTGAAGAAGAAGATTACTGGTAGCGTCTGGAAGGAAGATGAAGTTGGTTAAAATGTTGTACTAGAGCTAGTTTTGTCGGTGATTTCAGTATTGCCCTGTGGGAATTATTTTGCGTGCTCGAATAATAGAATTCCTTATAAGTTTTCTGGTTAAATGGGCTATTTGTTAAACCGATAGTCCACAACGTTAGACCGTTTTTTATTCCCCATTTCCTTCTCATCGAGCTTCGTAACGTGGTCTTTCAGTCATGACTGATAGCACACTGATTAAAGATATTTATGAACTGCCCACAAATCGACAGTTTGACAATGGAAAATAGTTTTTCAAAGATTTAAGATAGCTTTATTCTTAAAGTCTTTCATTAATGTACTGGCTTTCTATCTATCCTTCTATTGTAAGTTTCACTACATCATAAAGTTTACTTACACTGAACGCGAAGACTCCCTCAGTCCTGACGAGCAGGTCTCCGAACGCGAATGCTGCTCCCTCCACACCATACGAGAGGAACGTTGCTACCTGATGAAGAAGAGTATGAAAGAGTTAGTATAAGTGGATCTCGTTGCATAGGCAATATCTTCAAAGTACAAGTTTAAATAACGTTTTAATAACAAAAAATAACGTTTGTTATAGTTGCAAAATGGGTCTTAGACCATGGTGAAGGCTCACCCGTTATGGGGGCCTGTTACAGCCTTTTTTATCGTCCCACTGCTGGGCACAGGCCTCCTCTTACACGGAGAAGGATTGAGCATTAATTGAGCATGGGGGCCATCTGTTGTTAATCTGTCGTTCAACTGATTTATCTACCTAATCAGAAAAACTATCTTCGTATTTTGCCCTTACCTTATCAGAGAAGCACTGCAGCGCGACCCTGCCAGGAGTCCATCTGATGAAGAGAACTCCGAACACGAACTGGATGAGCAGCCCCGTGGACACGGTGCGCCAGTTCACTCGTCCAGGGTTCGCGGAAAACACAAAACCTGGGATAGAAGATGGCATATAAGGGATTTGTTTTAAGCGCACTATGGATGGCTTAAATGATAAATTGTATTTTTATTTTGCAAATAAGAGTAGCCTGAAAACAACACTTTAACACGTCAAATCATCTATTCCAAAGTACCAACCAACTCCGTTTTTCGAAAACCATGTTGTTGTAATATAATGTTACTCATAACTCTTCGATAGCTAAACAGATGGATCTTCTGTCAATTGAACATCTTTGGCAGTCGTCACGAATCAGGAGCCAGAAAGTCTAGCAGCCTATTTGACTGTAGCCCGGGTAACTGAGTTGAAGAAGTCCGTCAGATAAGCAGTTGCTCCATGTTAAATAAATAGTAGTCTGGTGCATACCGTAAGTCTAAATGGGGGATTGAAGAAGGAGTGATTCTCCCTATTAAAGAGTATTATGAAGAAGTGAATATTCCTATGCAAATTCTAATCAAATTCAGGTAAGAATAATAGACATACCTAAAATCAATATAATAGAGAGTCCTAACAATGAGATGAGACGCTCCGGGTCGTGACGCGCGTCCAGGTACAGGTACAGACCTATCGCGCCCAGGATCACCAGGCACAAGCACCAGCGGAACCAACTGTGGGAAGAAAATAGCGTTAAGGGTTATGACTACAACAAGTCTTTGTTATATTAGGTGTAAGATTTTATAATGTACCTAACTGTTTGCTGTAAAATAAAAAATAAAATTCCTTAAAAATAAATATTGATCAGTTGTTAGCAAAAACAGGAATAAGATCGCCGACAGTAAAACGTCATAAGTTCTGGTAAAAAAAAAACTGTTTACTTTGAAAAATATAGTGAAAATTCATAGTGTTTATTACGAACAGCACTTTTCTAGGAATAACTGTAGACTCCAAAATTCAATGGGGTGAGCATATAACTGGCCTCACGAATAGACTAAGCTCTGCTGCGTACGCTGTCAGAAAGGTAAGAGCTCTCACCGATGTAGCCACGGCGCGTTTAGTGTACTTCAGTTATTTCCACAGTGTTATGTGCTACGGAATTCTTATGTGGGGCAATGCTGCCGACATAGAAAATGTCTTCGTGTTACAGAAGCGCGCTGTCCGTGCTATATACCGACTAGGTACTAGAGTCTCCTTAAGGGAAAGGTTTAAGGATATTGGTGTTCTCACTGTGGCGTCTCAATATATTTATGCCAATATAATATATGTAAGGCAAAACATAGAGTTATTTAGTAAAAAGAGTGACGTGCACAATTTCAACACCAGAAATAAACATAAATTAACCGCATCCAACTATCGATTGCATAAAGTGCACGGTTCGTTTGTGGGCCTTTGTATACGCATTTATAATAGAATCCCAGTTCATTTGCTAGAACTAACGGACAGTTCTTTTAAAATCAAAATTAAGGATATTCTGATTAAAAAGGCTTATTATAACATTAATGATTATTTCACAGATACAAGTGTTTTTTATATATTTTTTTTTGTGACTATAATTTGAAAAGATATTGAATTATATAATTGTAATTTAATTATATTTAATTGTAATAGACAGCTGTGTTGCTGGGAAGTTTGTTCTTCACCACTTCTTCTTCCCAGCCATAACACTAGGAAGTGGTGAAAGGGGGGCGTTTTGGGGGTGCTGTCCTTATGTATTACTTGACGTGAAAAAGTGCTAGAAACTAGCCTATTTTCAATAAACGTTTTTGACTTTGACTTTGAACAACTGTTGAGTTGTTTTAAGAAAACTGAAGTTTATGTTGTCGGTGACTTTGGGTCTTGAACTCGGCTTTTCAACGACATTCGTTTTAGTCAACGACGACTGTCTTTTGTAGGCCCAAGTTCACCGATGTCTTTCTTAAAACAGCTATTTACTTTGAATGTAAAAATCCATAGTTAAGAGTTACTATCTGTGACATCATTTTCACTGCAGTTTTCAATATTTGTCAATTTTATTAGGTAGGTATACCTAGGTACGTGTAAAACCAAATAAATATTGGAGATTCCCATTCAACAAACATGTTTTTCTGTATATGTATCTGTTTTTTGCGTTCATTTCTCGTACCTAACTGTTCTATCAATTAATTTCTCGGAATCCCGAAGTCAACAGTATTGCCTTGCCTAATAATTTAGACGGGACTAAAAAACTTAGCTATTGGAGTACCTTCACACTGCAGACTAAACAGTTGGCCGACAGTTGGCCCGACGGTTGCCATTTTCTTTAAAGAAAATCTTGATTCCAATCAATTCGGTTTAAAACCGACTAAATGCCTGATCTTTGTACCTAATATCTGTACTACCGAACCTTACTGTACCTTAATAGTTACTTCGATACTACCCTTTATCTTCATACTGTTTAATAAGCCCAAAAAAACTATTGGCCGACTAAAAGTTTGCAGTGTACGGGTATTTTAATGTCAATCATAAACCCAGTTGATAGGCTCAAATAATTCTAGCGCTCATCATCAATTGTTTGATTAATCTTTCTTTTTAGTTTACCGACGAATAGTAACGGGAAGGTTAAGAGTTTAATTGATTGCGTACTATTCGCAATAGCGTCGTCATTTTTGCTCCGTGGAAATAATTTAATATACCAATAGGTTTTCCTAATAAAGTGTAAACCTCACGCATCTTGTAACACTTAAGAATGATTTAAAAGTATGTATAAAAAGTAGCCAATAGCTTTTTTCGATAAATGGATACTGAAATATTATTTGTAATCGTCCCAGAGGTTCTTGATTTGCATTTATTTTCGTAATTTTAAAACTATTCCCTCCGAGTTTGCTTAAATTAAGTTAATTAGATGTCATTAATGGTGGAAGACTTTCTAATTGATAATTGTTGTTTCACATAGAATTAGGCAATTTTGGATCATCAGTAAGTAGTTAACACCATTTAGGCAGGTCTGTCATTTGTTTTTACGACAAATTATCAAATTCTAGCTTCTCAACTTCTATAGGTAATAAGCTTAATTAACTTAATTTAATGAGTTAAACTGGGAAAATTACAATGGAGTTTGCTGCACCGAAATTAAAATCGATTTTTAAAACGACTGTTAATGTTGAATGTTGAAACTAAACATCATAGAAAACAGATGTTGCAGGAAAACTGACGTTTTTATTATCTATGGTTTTATGCTCTTCATAGACAAGGCAACACAAATCTCTCATACATTATTTACAGGCTCTAAGATAGATCACTAGATTATAAGTAATATGCTTATGTACACTCACGTCATTCCCCATAGCTTCTCAAAGGCGTTTTCAACCTTAAGCCACACGACTCTCTCGAACCATACGCCGAAATACCTCTTCACCACCGTGAAGTATATGATGAAGAAGTAGATTATACTCAGAAAAGCTATGAGGCTGCCGAAACCGTGACACAGTTCTAAGGGATCAGTACCTGTGGAAAGAAAGAAGAATATATTTAAACTGTCCATTTTTAAGCTGCGAAAATCCCCCGAAAAAGTAGAGACCACGGACTAGCAAGCGCAGCGTAGGACGTCCACCAACAAGGTGGACAGACGACCTTATAAAGGTCGCCGGAAGACGCTGGATGCAGGTCGCCTCCAACAGGTATCTGTGGAGATCTAAGGGAGAGGCCTATGTTCAGCAGTGGACGTCCTATGGCTGAGATGATGATGATGATGAAAAATCCTTCTATGAACTCCACTATGTATTTCCTTATGTACTCTATTAACTGCCCTATGTATTTCCTTATGCACACTCTATGAACTCTCTTATTTATTTCCTTATGTATACTCTATGTACTTCCTTATTTATTTCCTTATGTACACTCTATGTACTCCCTTATGTATTTCTTTATAGTGCACAAGCATTTGCGCAGACACAGGTGCACTCCCTATTCCTTCACTCTCACAGCGCGATGGGACGGCAATCCGACACCACCGGAGAGAGATCAGGCGCAGGACCGACATTAACGTGCTCTCCGATGCTCGGGTGTATCATCATCCTCCGAGCCTTTTTCCCAACTATGTCAGGGTCGGCTTCCAGTCTAACCGGATTCAGCTAAGTACCAGTGCTTTACAAGAAGCGACTGCCTATCTGACCTCCTCAACCCAGTTACTCGGGAAACCCAATACCCCTTGGTTAGACTGGTGTTAGGCTTACTGGCTTCTGACTACCCGTAACGACTGCCAAGGATGTTCAATGACAGCCGGGACCTACAGTTTAACGTGCCATCCGAAACACAGTCATAGGTGTCTAAGATTATACTTAGAAAGTACATCACCAACTAGAACTACTACTTACTATAATTTAACCAATAATATAGACATCCGAAGAAGAATCCCAACACAGCTCCATTGATGACGAACAGCGTGACAGTTTTGACAACTGATCGGTTCTCCTTGAAAAAGTCATCTGTGGAGTTACCGACCCTCATGAGAGTGGTCTCCAGCCACCCTGAGGGTTGGTAGTCCAGGTATTCGTGGGTTATCGTCTGAAACAAATCATGGTAAGTAAAGCTAAGCGTCCACTTGTCGGTATCGTACGCAACAGATCGTAGTATTATTTATATAGAATGCGATGCGTACGATACCGACAAGTGGACGCTTAGCTTTAATAAGACTGTTGAAATATTTAAAACTAAAGAGTTAGTTTTCACGAGGAGATTATTTATGATTATTCTATTACACCCATGGCGAGGGAAAACGGATGAACAGATTTCAATGTGAAATTTTTATGTAGAAATAGCTTAAGCAGGGGCTAATTCATAAAAAAAACACTGATACTTAGTTTTGAAAGGCTAGTTTCGAGCTGTTGCACACTGCAAACTTTTAGTCTCCCGATAGTTTATTCGTGCTCATAAATCAATATGAAAGAAGATGTTTGGTAATACGCACATTACAAGAGTCAGGTACATAGCCGGTATAAGATCGAGCAAACAGTTTGATTGAATTCACCATTACCTACGAAATAAACTATCATCTAACTACCACCCTACACTTTAGTTTGCAATGTGCGAAGTCTATAGCAGCGGTTCCCGAATTCTTTTGGCTTCGGAACCCTTTTCGTTTCACCATTTTTCGGCGGAACCTTAGCTTAAGTAAGAAGTAAACTAAAGACGTAAATACACTTAGGTACGGCTCGTGGCGCGTGGTAGCGCACCAAATGGTTATATGGTTAGAGACATATTCATTATACTCAGGCGTAGCATGGTTACCTATCTGCCACAAGGGCCAGAAAACAATTTAGCCGCCCTTGACTTTGTGTATTATGTGAATATTTTTCAGTTTGAAGACTGACAAAGTAAACGCAAAAAGAAATAGATTGGGCTTGTACAGGTGCAAGGCGAGCGAGCGCGATTTTTTTTAACTAAAAGAAGAAGTTCCAAGCCCCTGCTAGCATTGAAAGACATTCAGCGGTAGCCGGTATCGCGAGCGAAGCGAGCGCGATTTTTTTTTAAGTTTATGTACCTACACAAAATAAACAAAACCACTGTAAATTAATAAGGTCTCAAAAGGTACAATATCCACAAAAAAAGCAAATGCAAATGAATAAGCAGCTGGCGAAGAAAACGCTATTGCTTTTTACACGCTTTTTATTAGCTTCACCTGTATGTTTGTAGGTTTGTATGTTTGTATGTTTGTATGTTTGTTTGTAACCGACTTCTTTGGGCGCGATTTTGACCCACTTTAAACGGCCAGATTTCGTTCAAACTTTGTAGATTTATTGAGGACCGATGACAATACACTAATTTGATAAAATTATTCCATTTTAACCGACTTCCCAAAAAGGAGGAGGTTACACATACACATCGATTACTCCGAGGTTTATAGACCGATTTACGTGATTCTTTTTTTGTTCGACTTGGAATAGCTGCCAGTTGGTCCCATATTCATCAGGTCAGGATCTGATGATGGAAACCCTGAGAAATCGAGGGCAACCTTCAAAACTTGTAGGCATACATAGGGTAAAAACTTGACACTTAGGTGTACGCCTAAAAGCACTATTCAACTGTGAAGATTTGGAGCTGACCTGATGATGGAGACCAGAGAGGGTCGAGGGAACTCGACAACTGAATATGTAAACTACCTCGTGTTTGGGCTTAAATTATTTGTATTGACAAGACCTTTGCAACAGTGAAGGTTTGGAGCTGACCTGATGATGGAGACCAGAGAAAATGGAGGGAACTCGACAACTGAATATGTAAACTATCTCGTGTTTGGGCTTAAATTATTCGTATTGACAAGACCTATGCAACAGTGAAGGTTTGGAGCTGACCTGATGATGGAGACCAGAGAAAGTCAAGGGAACTCGACAACTGAATATGTAAAATACCTCGTTTGGACTTATATTCTTTGTATTGATGAGAACTTCCCACTTGTATGGATAGTGACAACTATTCGTATCACTGAAAAGCTTTAAATAAATAACCTTTTACAAAAAATTAAACCGAGTTCCCAAAACACTAAAAAGCAAAAAAACTAATTTTAGGTGCATCGGCCTAGAAGTCGGTGGCAAAATTAACTTAGTAACATCCATTAGACACCGACTTCTAGGCTTTTCAATTTGCAAAATATGATCTATGTTAATTTATATAATTTTCATCTATAGTCGATAAGGTAAGAAAATTAATTAAAATTTTCTAGAATTTTTCTCTACAGTCGATAAGGCAGGACTCGATGTTAATTTTTATTTCCAATAATTATCTTTAGCCGTTTTCTCTAATATTGACAAATTTTTGTATACTAAAGAGAATTTTAATTCTACAAAACAATTAATAGTTTGAAAACAAACTAAAAGTAGAAAATAAATAATAGTTTAAAAAAACTAAAAAACACGCTTTTTATAGAAAAACGAACTAAAAAATAGGAAATAAATTTTAATGAATTTAAATTAAGAAAACAGTGTTAAAAATTTCAATGAATATAAATTAATAATAGTGTGAATACAAAAAAAATATATTTAAAAAAAGCGTGGGGTGCTTTTTAAGATATTATCGAAATGAAAATCACTGTACTCATATCTGTCAATAAAATATTTATAACTATTGACACCATGCACCCCACGCTTTTTTTAAATATATTTTTTTTGTATTCACACTATTATTAATTTATATTCATTGAAATTTTTAACACTGTTTTCTTAATTTAAATTCATTAAAATTTATTTCCTATTTTTTAGTTCGTTTTTCTATAAAAAGCGTGTTTTTTAGTTTTTTTAAACTATTATTTTCTGAACCAGAGGAATAAAAAATAAACATCAAAGGAAACCTCGACGGAAGACCGCGAAATTTTTTCGATGTTGGATACTTGAGCAATTAAATGAACCTAAAAGCATCACACGTAACATGGAGTCGCGAGCGCGAAATTTTCGGATTCGCGGAGGTGCAAAAATTGGAAATAATGTCACACTTTGATTCATGGTAAAGATAGCCACTGGAAATACTCGTATGCCGTTTCATTTCACGTCCTGTCAAATGTGTAAAATCGTATAATCCTGGCGATGAAATAAGCCTCGCTACCTACTTTTGCCGATTGAAGAAGACCTGGAGGTATTAAGTTAATCTACAATTTGTAAAAAACGGAATTAAATTATCTGCTGCCGTGGCCTTCCCCCGCCACTTGTCGCGAAAGTACGAGACTTACACTCCCGAGTGGTACCAACCTACATGGTGCCAAAATGGAATTTTGGAATGCAATATTTAAAACAATTTAATTGAAAATGAATTATAATTTAATATTGTCAAAAGTGAAACGATTTACCATATGGAAATCTTGAATTTTCCACGGAACCCCTGAGGGCCTGTCACGGAACCTCAGGGTTCCGCGGAACCCCATTTGGGAACGGCTGGTCTATAGAATATCTCTTCATCGTCTCCCGAGCCTTTTCCCAACTATGTTGCGGTCGGCTTCCAGTCTAACCGGATGTAAGAATATCTCTTAAGTAAGTATATTTTTACGTTAGCGAAAACTTTGTAAACATATCCAATACTTATCTATCATCTAAGCAACGAATTTAAAGATAAAGGGTTTCTACTTATAAGTTTTTCCCCGACCACCTCATCGCAAATTAGTGTGTGGTTGATGAATTTTAATAGCGTCTTGATAAGTGCTATATATAGGTACCTATTGATAACTTTTGATTGTTTTTTCCTTAACAGTATACTTCCTCCTTTTTAGCCAGATTGAGTATAGTATAGTATTCTATTTTGTACGTGCACCTAGCATATTGAGCGGAACTTTGGGTCGAAAATGTTTACCGCATTAAAAAAACTTTTCAAAATTATTATTCTTACTTATGCTCACATGAAATGTACAGTAAGCACCTAACTTTGTCCGTTGGGCTTTCACACCAAAGCCACTGAACCGATTTAAATATATCGTACACAAGTGTCTCGATTAACTAGGTAGTAGGATAATAAACAAATACTCACTTTGCCATTTTTTTCATTATTGTCGCCTTCATCGATAGTTACTTCATTACTTTCCGAGTTCTGCAAAACAATAAAAAATAACTTAATTAATTAAAGTTAATTTTTCTAAGAGGTAGGTTATATATTTTGGTCATATAATATGTAGATAATGTCAATTGGTCAAAATCTAGTTGGCTATGGCGCAAAAAAAAATCAGTAATTTTTATGAAAAACATAGCATTTTCCATAAGAAATGGTACATTTTAACAACGTATTTTTTATATTTTAATTAATAAATATTATTTTATTGATTAAAAACTTAAAACTTTAACTTGTTTTTTTGGACGAGTCACTTTCGCCAAGCAGATGTATAAACTCTGAGTCAAGTTGAAATAAAACCAACAAATACTATTTTATACATAAGTACCTATTAAAATAAATACCTGAATCATTGCTTTAACGATCACTTTTATCCTCAGATATTCACTAAATATTATATCTATTTTAACCACTTTACAAAAAAACGATTTAAAACACTTGAAAAAAATTCTACAAAAATAATTTCAGGTCACGACACAACCTTTCTTTGTAAGACTGCATATAATAATGTGCCCTGAATAGTCTATTGACACCCGATTTAATTTCAATTGTTTATCAACAGTCAAACCGTATTGTTTTCAAATATCCAAGATAGTTTGTTTATTTTTTTAAATAAGTATAAACAATAACTGAATGCCTATTGGATTGTCTACAGATTTCGCCTTTGTTATTATTTACAATAATGGCGTATCATATTAAGGAGATCAGCCAGCTGCGCAGGACATAGGTATTATGATAAACAAGCATTTGCGCAGACACAGGTGCACTCACTATTCATTCATTCTCATAGCACGATGGGACGACAATCCGACACGACCGGAGAGAGATCAGGCGCAAGACCGACATTAACGTGCTCTCCGATGCACGGGTGTATCAATCACCATCACTGTTTCATATTTACTGTAGGTCCTATTCATCACTGTATTTTGTTTTTATTCATCAGTGAATTTAGCCCAAAAAATGCACGCTAACACGTCATCTGCCTAGCTTCACCTTAACTATTGGTGTGAAATTCCAGTCTTAACGAATGCAGCTGATTACCAGTGTGCCACATGGAGTGACTGCCTTTCTGTCATCCTCAACCCAGTTGCCTGGGCAACCCGATTGCCTTTGGTGAGACTGGTTATCAGACTTTCTGGCTTCTGACTACCCATAACGACTGCCAATGATGTTCAAATGACAGCCAGGACCCACTAATTTATCGCGTCGTGCGAAACATGGAAAAAGGACAATGGGCGATTCCGGTCCAAATGTCCACCACGAACGAGACCTATATGGCTAAATGTAGAACATTTTTTGTTATGAGAGTAAAAAAAAATATAATGCCAGAAAAAAGTTATAGCAAAATCAAATAAAACATTTTATAGATTTTTTCAATTTCAATTTTTCAATTACGATTAGATTTTCGTACTTTCTGTTACTTCTGACAAAATAGAATTGTTCATTATAAGAGAGAAGACACCACCAGTTACATCCAACTTTCTTAGATCCAGGAACCGCTGAGTATATTCAAGCACTTCTGGCGCCTCAATTGGTTAGTGATTCGTACATCCATCGGGCAAAAAAATATGGGCTATTTATATGCAAATGTGTGTTACTCATCTTAGTTTTAGATAAAATGCGGAAATCTTAGTGGAATAAAATAAAAAATAATAACGATAACATACAAAAACTACCGAAAATTAAGAATACAGTTTTGGCTATAACTTTTTTTCGGCATTGTTTTTTTTTTACTTTCTTAGTAAAAGTTACTCTAAATTAAGTGGACTATTTAATTATATAGGTCTCGTTCGTGGTGGACATTTGGACCAAACTTCATACATTCTTGCCCAATCTCCTTTGTCATGATAACATGGTCACACATTGTTTCTACAGCAAGTATCTTTAGTCAATATTATTTTACAAGCAAACGTGACACAGGTATGTTAGTTCTACTTTATCACGGGCATGTGAAGCAGTAAACATAATTGATTATAAATAACGTATTATTTTAACTGCATCTATTTATGTAGGTATTACAATCAGGTTTATTTTAACCACTAGCTTCTGCCAGTTGTTTCACCTATAGGTATTGCATTCGAAATAATTCATCAACAAAATATATTTAATAGAAAGCTGAAAGAAATCGCTAGCGTAATCCTACACTACCTTTTTGATTACAACTTAGGTACAAACTGACTCCAATTTTTATAACTTTTTGAGCAAAACAGCAGGGATCAAGCTGTAGGTACCTGATTAACGATATCAAATAAAGGTATTGATTTGATTCAATAAATGACTTTGCGTCGTAAACTAATAAATTGTTTTACCTATGTATGCTTGTAGTCGTAAAATAGAAATCGATATTGTGTTTCTTTTTCAATAAACAACGTCTTTTAATTCTGAAGTCTATTATAGTTTTTGTTGCGTTTAAGACATCGGGCGATGAGTGTAAAGGAATAAATAGTGAGTGCACCTGTGTTTGCGCAAATGCTTGTGCATTGTCAATGTCCTGTGCGGCTGGCTGATCACCTTATGCGAAAACAATCACCGTCGTAGCCGATTTTATTACTTAGGTACTTCATTATTTCTTAAAATCTTCAAACTCAAACTCAAAAACGTTTATTCAAATTAGGCTGATGAATCAGCACTTTTCGAACGTCATAAAACAAAAGACAGCCCCCAAAACGCCCGCCCTTCACCACTTCCTTTGTGTTTTTGCTGGGAAGAAGAAGTGGCACAACAAACTCCCCAGCAACACATGTCTGTCTGTTAGGTTGGTCAAAAGTAAAGATGTACGGTTATCATGAAAATAATAAAAATAAAATATACCTAGGGGATCTCCTGTAGGCCGGAACTTATTAAAACAATTCATATCAATTGTTTTATTGATAACAGATAGATAACATAGGTAATATCATTTCAGCTATTTTAATCGAAGATTAGGATAATTATCTGTAGTTTTACGTATCTATCTACGTATGCTAATTTTTGTTAAAAAAGTATTTAGCAACAAAAAAAAATTTTCGGTTCTTCCCTTTGAAATCAAAACTAATTTATCTAGATAAAACGACCTACTTATATCTCATTCTATTAGTAGGCTACTAACATTATAAATAGGAAAAACCTATTTTTTATTTATCATAGAAATATTTTTTACACAGTGTTAATACGAACTATATTTCCAAACTTCAACAAACTAAAATAAAATAAAACATAACATACCTATATAAAATATTTTTTTGTTTGTAAGTAAATGCTCCGAAATTACTGAAACGATTTGAAAATTCTTCAAAAATAAAGGTTTTGGGACCAGTGCGCCATTTTTTCTCAAAACGGGGATAAAACTCCTAGAATGGTAAAATAATAAAAATACCACTTACCTCGGCAAGTTTCGCTTCAGGGTCGTTATTTTCCATATTTTCTTAATAAAATAAATATTTTGACTAGAACTAAATATCACTTGTTTAATAAATAATAATAAATTACTATTATATTTAAATTCTGTTTATAAATGCACGCAATATCTTCTGGTTACGGAAAAGATTTTTAACTTGATCTGCATCATTTTATCTGAAAACGAAAAAAAAAACATGTTTTTAGAAAAGTTTTGACAATTCCAATTCGTGTACATAACTACTCCAACATTTTTTTTTAGTTAAGACAACACATAATTTTATGAAAATTATAGATAGGTAAATAGAAAATAATAATGAAAAATTTTGATTTACGTTCCTAGGAGAATTCTCACACTGCTAAGTTTTAGTCGGCTAGTAGTTGGTTTGGGCTCATAAATCAGTATAAAGATTACAATTAGTACGAACATCACATTACAAAGACCAGGTATTTAGCCGGTATCAGACCGACTGAAAACTTTGATTGGAATCAAAAAAGAAATAAGAAAAAAAATTGACTATCGGGTCAACTGTCAACCATTTAGCTTCTTCTCTCTCTACAGCGCGCTTAACTTCTAAGAGAAAAAATTTTTTGATAAAAAATAATAATTGAAAACACAATTTGGGTTAGAAACATAATGAAAATGAAGAAAACAATGAAAATATTTACAAAACTGTTTCGTTTGTTGCACATTCAAAATCATAACATTATGTACTTTTCTTAACCCTGTTTTCTTTTTTGAAATGGCATAGTCATGCTGAATTACACATACAGAATTAGGTAACTCCAGTCAGCGGTTTCACCCACATTCCGTGGGAAATGCTACGCGAACCTGTTTAAAAAGTAGCCTAAAGCCTTCCTCGATAAATGGGCTATCTAACACTGTAATAATTTTTCAAATCGGTCAAATAGTTCTTGAGAATAGCGAGTTCAAACAAAAAAAAACTTCATATTTCCTTCTCTGATTTATCATCTTGTGTTGTTCCATTTTTTTTCTTTACAAACTTATTATTTAAAGACGAAAACACACATATTTTCTTAGATAAGCACTTTGTTTGACTTAATTTTTCCTTTAAAACATAGAACACATATTGCTACAAGCCTAATTACCACAGTTTTTCACAACAACACAATCATTTAGCAAATTATTTTAATTTCTGCTTTTTTCTATACAAAAACCACTCTAAACTTGTAAATAAATAATCTGATTCACCAATTTAATGTAAAAAATTGAAAAATAACTTGATTTTCTTTACATTTAAGTCCATATTTGGTATGTTTAGGTTATTAAAACAATTGAATTGTACAATACATACCGTTGTCCTATCTAGTTGATTATAAACTGAAGTAAGATACGCAGTTGTTATCATTGTAATTTAAATAAGATAACAGCAGTATGCCTTCTGACTACTCATCGGTACATTGCTAATTTGTAGGATTATAATCGTAAATTGTATGACGAAAATTTTGACGAAACTGTCGATGGATTGGGGTTCCGTGTAGTTAAGGCTAATGACCCCGAAATAAAAGAAGAAAAATCTTTTTTTTTCAAAGAATATATACAAACGTTTTACACAAAATTAAGAACATTAACAACAACAATTCTTAAAGATAATAAAGATATGAAAGTACTTAGTTACACAAGAGAGACTGGGAAATGACATGAGCTATTTTTTATTCGGTTGCGGAAAGTAGTTGTCTTAGATCTCGTGTGGAATAGCGAATCTATATTATACCCAATATACAATTTTGTTTGGAAAAGGCTTCAAAACTACTGCACCGATTTGAAAAATTATTCCACTGTTGGAAAGCTACGCTCTCCCCGAGTAACATAGGCTATATTTTATCCCGGTAGGGGATAGCAGTTTTACCACGGGACGGGGAAACCGTGGGAAAATGGCTAGTTAGAAATATAAGGGGAAAACATATAGAAGAAAAATGAGTTTCACCAAATCTTGACTTTTCATTGCCATCCTACTTTGTTAAACTTTGTAAAGCCAAGTTTTCTCACCTGCTCCCGAAGGGTGCGGCTGAGTACCAGTGTTTTACAAGGTGCGACTGCCTATCTGACCTTCTCAACCCAGTTACCCGGGCAACCCAATACCCCTTGGTAAGACATATTTCCTCTCTCGTAAAAATATTTTTAAATATTTTATTTACATACATAAGTATCTTGAAAATAAACAGTTTCATATGTAAACTATAAACATATCGATATGAGTTATTCCCAATTTGTCATTAGTACCGATTGGTCACCAACTATTTTTTCCATACACCAAGTCCCAATTGGTCATTCGAGCAAAATAAATAATTTAATATTTAAATTTTGAGTTCCGATTCGTCCCCCGCATAAAATTTCACGTATCAGAGTACCGTCAGAAATAAAAGTGTTAGAAGAAATTTTAAATGAAAAACTTCGATGTAGGTAAAGGTATAGCTCTCATATAAATATAATAAAATTTACATTAAAACACAGGTGAAGACAACTTGGGCATTTTATAAACCCGAAAATGTGACTCGATACTTTTTGTGTCGGTAACAAAAGTACCAGGGGCCCATAACTAGCAAAGAGATTGTATACATAAAAATGATGAATGATGGTGTAAATTGGTATGTTTATCTACAATTAGGAAAAAAACGTAAAATCCTGACACTCTTGACTGCTATACTCCTTTAAGTTATGCGGTCCTAGTACACGGTGGGCAGTTCCATGGACACTCGTTGATTGGTATATTACTTATCTGATTTATGCGATCCTGGTATTTTGGTTTTGGCCGTGCGGTGTGTGACGCCGTTGAAATCGCGATTTTATTAATAGCGTCTTGCCATATTCGGAAAAAACATAACCAAAATAAATAATAAAAAAACATATTACACTATTGTGAAGCTTATCTTGTTGACAGTACTTTTTACAAAATAAAGTACGGATGATCAATTGGGACTAAGCAAAATAAAATATTTTATTGAATGACCAACTGGGACACGTTTTTTATGGATGCCAAATCACTAAAATGACGAATCGGGCATAACTCATCGATATCACAGCAATTTGAACAACGTGAATCGAATTGAAAAACAATCAATCGAGAACAAATATGTTTTTTATCAGATAAGTACTTTAAAATATTTTAATAATGTTCTACTTTATCGGGGTTTTTCACGTGTTAGATAAGATAAAAACAATTTAGTTTTATCCTTCTGTGAAGATGCAATTATTAGGGCGAGCCTTTGGAAAAGGAATCTTATTAATCTATGCTAATTATAATAAAAAAGGGGAACAAATATAATGACCACCATAAAATGCTTTGCTACCCTTAGTTTTGCAACCAGAAAAATCTACTGAACACCAGAAAAATAAAGTCTAAAAATGTAATAGTACCAGCTATTTTAGTCACGACTTCACTTTAAATTGTATTCGACCACCAAATTTAGTAAATGATCACCAACTCTTGACGACCAAATTAATGTATTATTTTTGCCTAAATAAGTCACTGTGATCGTCATAAAATGTAGGCTTATTATCAAATAAAGTATTATGATGCCATATTAAGTTATGTGTCCGGCTTGCAATGTATGCGTGAGTGTCAGTATGACGAGTGACAGGGGAAAATGGAAGAAAATGACATATTGCGCCGACCCCAAGTAAAATTGGGAACAGGGCAGGAGAAAGAAGAAGAAGAATGTGTTTCTCAATACACTCCCTCGAAAACACACTCTTATCGCACTGTTTAGAGGCATGCAATAGACAATTTTCCACCCTAGTACAGGAAAAGGGTCCCCATAATGTTATTACATTTATTTTATCAGGCCGAACTTATTTTTTTGGAGTCAGTTTACTTAAACAGGATAGCAAGATGTAAAAACTTTGATTATCATTTTATATTAAAACGCTGGTATAATTTTGATGATCATTCACTACTTTTGGTGATCATTTACTACTTTTGGGATAACAATGATTTATTTGGACTCATTTTGCTTAAATAGGATAGCAGAATGTAAAAACTTTGGTTATCATTTTACTTTAAAATGGTGGTTTAATTCTGGTGATCATTTACTATTTTTGGCTTGCGCATGATTTATTTTGGAGTAATTTCACTTAAATAGGATAGCAAAGTGTTGAAACTTTGGTTATCATTTTACATTAAAATGCGAGTTTCATTTTGGTGATCATTTACTATTTTTGTCTGCTATTTGTTACTATTTCTGGTGATCAGTTAAACATAAGCCATAAAAAAGATACATTTCTTTGTTTATTTATACCCCAAAGGCTTGGTAATACATGTTTAACCGGGTACGGGAAGAAGTTTTCCCGAGAAAACTTCAAGTAGTTATTATAGTGTTTATTTATTTACATCATAATATTAATTATTTTTACAATTAAAATTAAAAAACTATTCTAGTAAAAAACCCTACATATCCTATCTAAACTAAATATTTACAAAAATAAAAACTAAGTAGGTATCAAAAATTCCGCATCGCTATCAGCGAGGATGGTGCCCAAAAGGCTGGCTGCATTGCCACGCCGAAAATTGAAAATGAAAACCCGTTACTATAAAGCTGAAAAGTTTATTTGCTTGGTCAAGCTAATCTTGGAAACTACTGGTTAAATGGCCCGATTTGAAAATTTTTTCATCGTTAGATAGCCCATTCATCGGGAAAGGCTACTTTTTAACCAAGTACCTAAGTAGGTACTCGGAGTAATTCCGAAGGGATGCAGCCGAAACCGCTTAACGGAAATTATTACAATAACGTTACAAAAAGTAAATGTTTTAATCGTCAAAAAATGTCGTGATGAGTCAGCCAGTTACGACAATATTATTTAACAATTCGTTTTGCACGGACTGTTGAGTGCAAGTTACTCAATCGTGGCGGAGGTCAGGGTCAGCATTCGGCAGTTGTAGGTCAACTTGTGTGGTCATAGTGACGGTCAAGCCTAAGTAGAAACGTGGGCGGAAGACTTGGAAGTCAAATGGAGTGTCACGAGATTGGGTAACAGTTTTATGATGAGAGTAGGTCAATATAGAAGTTGTAAAGAGAGCAACATCTGTATTGGGGGTCTAATAATCCATTTCTGTTGCCAAAATCTTTTGAGAGTCTATTATCTAATAATGGAATCGATAGCTTAATTCTGTTCTCATATAGGGGCATCAACCAGCTACGCAGGTCCAATTACAGTGCACAAAAGCATTTGCGCCGATACAAGTGCACTCACTATTCCTTCACTCTCATAGCGCGATGGGACGGCAATCCGACACCACCGGAGAGTGGTCACAAGCAGACACGACTCTGATTCATTGGTAAATAAATCACCTAATTTGAGTCTAATCTTATAGCCCTAAGCTTGTGAAAGCGTGTTAAAAATACTCCATGGATACTCTCTCTTATAAATAAAGTTAGTACATCACACGTCTTAAATTGACTGTAAATCATCAATAACAATTGATCTGCGCGCACGCAGACGTTATGGCATCGTGACGGTGTAGTAATAATGTATGGGCTTATTCATTGTAAGGACGAGTGAACCATCAAGTGTGTATGTACTAACCACAGAGTAAGGAAAGATGAGAGATGCCATAACGCAGGTAGGTCAAGCGCCTTCTTATAGGTCAAATACGAACGGTGGGCATGACGAAAAATATTAGTTACTTACGAGTAAACTAACAACGCGTCGATGCATCTGTTATTACAAAAAACATTCATTTTTGCATTCATTGCATTTTTGGTATTACAAAAAACGGTCGGCTCTAAAGAGAAGCCAGTAAGTCTGACACCAGTCTAACCAAGGGGTATCGGGTTGCCCGGGTAACTGGGTTGAGGTCAGATAGGCAGTCGCTTCTTGTAAAGCACTGGTACTCAGCTGCCGGTTAGACAGGAAGCCGACCCCAACGTAGTTGGGAAAAATTCTCGGATGATGCTGGTCGGCTCTAAAGGTGTATAAGGGCGAAAACAGTCCTCGTCTCCCGCTCACCCGCATTTTGGCGCGCTACTCTCTTAAGCGATTTTCCGTTATGGCACCTCCGCTAGTCATTTTGTTCTCCATGGTAAGGGCTCATTCAATATACCGACAAGTTTAATGTCATGTATGTACGTATTAACAAAGGTAAGTACATAAACATATGTAATTAGTTACGGAGTTTGATCATAATGAAAAGACGTAAATAACAATTTGTGGGTTATTGAATAACTTGTACTATGTACTTATTACTAATTACTCGAAAAACAATAAGGTTATTGAGTACCATAACTTTTCTGGAACTGTTACCTACATAGATTTACGATTTATAATTCACTAACGATTGTTAAGTACGTTAACTCTTAGTTAATTACCCTCTTGTTCATTTAAGGGCCTTATACTCAACATCCTCCGAGCCTTTTTCCCAACTATGTTGGGGTCGGCTTCCCGTCTAACTGGATGTAACTGAGTACCAGTGCTTTACAAGGAGCGACTGCCCTATCTGACCTCCTCAACCCAGTTACCCGGGCCTTAAAGGGCCTTATACTAATTAGATATAACGCTCTCTATTTATGTTTTTTTGCCAGCAACTTTGATTCCTCCCGCCTCCCTTGGGAAATATTTCCCGCACCCACATAAAAGTAGTTTTCCACTTTCATAAATTCAAATACATATTTGGTACTCAGATAGTCTCTAGAATACCACCTACATATTAACAAATAGGTTCAGTAGTTTATAGATACACTTTCGCATTTAGGTATAACATTAGTTTCAATACCTGTAATATACGACGGATGATAATGGAATTATATTAGAAGGTATTAAAAGTATTATTCTCCTCATGTTTTACTTTCAAAATCAGGGAATCAAATACAGGACCCACACGCAAGCTCCTTTCTCAAACGAGTTGCCAAAATTACTTCAAAATACTTGCGGACCAGTTTAAATGACGCAAAAAAGTTGTTCTCAAATGGCCTGATGAGAAAATTACCATGTTTTAGAGTTCCTTCGGTTATTAAATGAAACCTTTTTTGTTTGGAGAACGAAATTAGCGTCTTTTTTTCTTTAGTTAAAAAGTGAGATTCCTTATTTTCTCGTGTTATGCACACAGAATCCCAACTAATATAATAAATGCTAAAGTAACTGTCTGTCTGTCTGTTACGCTTTCACGTCTAAATCACTGAACTGATTTTAATAAAATTTGGTACAAAGATAGAGTTGACCTTGAGAAAGAACATAGGATAGTTTTTATCCCGGACTTTTTAAGAATTCTCTTGGAAACGCGATATAACCGAACTCTACGCGGACGAAGCCGCGGGCGGAAGCTAGTACTAAATAAAGTTCTATGTTAGTGGTTATCTCACACTATCGAATTGCCTTTTAAACCGCAACCCCAATAACTGAATACTTAATATTATTATTTTAAAAAATAAAAGCTAAAAACTCACAAACTAAAACATAGAATACAATAATTTTGTATATTATATAGGTACACATTAAATAGTAAACAAACATTACCATTGCAATAATGTATTTTTTAAATCATCTATGTTCCCGTAATATTATGCTTTTTGTACGGAACCCGACTTATATGTGGCGGTACAGTTATAACAACAATTTCATTATAATAAATACTTGGTAAAATCAGGTGCCTGACTGTACTAAGAACGCTATTTTCCTGTTGCATTATGTTTAAAAATCATGGAATTTCCTTAACATCGATGATTAAGTAGGTATGTATTAGAAAAAAAGTGTAGATATATTATTAGGAAGACTTAAATTAAGTTGTGTATGGAATGTCCCTTATTAGAACTAACGTAGTGTACTGTTATTATATTATGTATATAGATGTATGTAAATAATAATCTATACTGAATACTAATATGTATTGTGAAGCTGAAGAGTTAGTACGTTTTATTTTAACTTATATATAGCACAGATTATCCTAATAGTTACTTCCTTATAGTACTTATTTCAGTGTTCGATAGACCATTTATTGAGGAAAACTGTAGGTTATTTTTTATTCAGATGCGCGTAGTAATCAAAACAAAATCAAAATACCGCGAAGCAAACTTAACTTACAACCATGGATTACGCCTGGACTCATAAGATGTATTAAGCACCGTGATAACCTACATCTGTCTTTGAGGCAGCCCCGGATCTAGGGGGGGGCAAGCCGGGGCCCATGCCCCGGGCGGCAAATTCAGGGGGCGGCAAAATGGCTGCGTGATTTTAAATCCTACATCACAGATTACCATAATAGTTACCTACAGGGCCGTCTTAACCTATGGTGCAGGGTGTGCGAATAACCCGGCCGTCTCGGTCTCAGGAGCGCCGCGGGGCGCCCCACCACCAGAAAATGTCGATGAAATTACACCCGTTTGATAAGGAAGTTCCACATTGTGTCATGATACTGACAAGCAAAGTTTCTAAAAAAGCCGCCTTCGCTTTGTTTTATTGATCATTTTGATTATTTTTCACTTTTAACATCCTCCAACTAAGTGAAAAAATTCTCGCTCGCTACGCTCGCGACTAAATGACAATGTACGCGCTCTTTTTCTGATGGTTTATTATTTTTATTGACGCACCGAATCAACGAACACAAATTTTAATGACACTCGCTCTAATCACGGTTTCTTTTTATTTGTACATAATTCCCAGTTTAATTTGTGAGTCTTCAAACAAATAACTAAAAAAATTCGCGCTCGCTTCGCTCGCGGCTACTTCTTGCTTGGCAATGTACTTAATCAGGTACTTTTGTGTCGTAGGCACAAAAAATTTCGCGCTCGCTTCGCTCGCGCAATATTATACAGACGTTACTTTGTTACCTTCATAAGTCAAATCTACGCTGTCTTACCTTCTATAAGTCAAATGTAGCAAAAATAACTTTTTGTGTACATTAATCTGTCTCGACTCTCATTACTTAAACCTGGCCAACAGTTTGAGCCTACTATGATTTGAACACTTTTTTATAGTCATTTACCTACCAAAAAAGTTACAATCGTTGGTGAAAATAAACATAAGTAGGTAGGTAGGCGGGGCGGCATTTTTCAGTTTTTGCCCCACCTAAAATAAATTGAAGATCCGGGGCTGCTTTGAGGTCCGATCCAGAAAATACTTCCAAAAAGCTAATTTACACTCGCTATAGAAATTTTTGTAATAAACTCTTAAGAAACCTGAGAACTGACTACGATAGCCGACAAATACAAGAAAACAACAAAAACCCTCAAATGCTGTGGAAAGTGCTAAAATCCATCTACGACCCCAACGCTCAAAGAAATGCCAGAACTAGCGTGACGTCAAACTCTACAGATCCAATCGACTGTCTCAACAAATTCAATTCTTATTTCACAGCAGTAGGTAAAAATTTAGCCGATACTATACTAACGAGATTGTCTGAAACACAAAAATCCCTAACCAGCAAATATACGCCACACAAACCCTCACCCACCACCTTCTTTCTTCACCCCACTGACGAAACAGAAATATCCCACTTTATCAGCCAAGTAAAAAACGACAGCAGCCCTGGACTCGACAAAATTGGTGTGAGACTTCTGAAAAAGATACAAAGCTCCATTACAGCTCCCTTAACACATATAATCAACCTCAGTTTAGAAACAGGTGTATTTCCTGAACATTGGAAAGTCGCTGCAGTGAGTCCAATTCACAAAGGAGGACCCACAGATAAACCTGAAAACTACAGGCCGATTGCACTCCTTAGTATACTGTCAAAAATCCTCGAAAAAGTTGTAAATACACGTTTGGTAAATTTCCTAGAAAAGAACCACCTTATATCAGATAGACAATTTGGCTTCAGAAAAGGGAAGTCTACTGAAGATGCCACTTTGCTTTTAACAAATAAAATATCAGATTGCGTCGAAAGGGGGGACAGATGTATGGCGGTTTTCTTAGATCTAGCCAAAGCATTCCACACAATCTCAACTAATCTTCTCCTCAGAAAACTAGAGTCATCCGGTATAAGAGGCAAGCCGCTCGAATGGTTTCACAGCTATCTAACAAACCGCAGTCAGTACGTCAAATCTGAGGGATATAAAAGTAATAAACTCCACATTAACTTTGGAGTTCCTCAAGGTAGTCTTTTGGGCCCCACTCTCTTCATAATCTATATGAACGATATACTCAATCTGAATCTGCCAAATGCAGAACTAATATCTTACGCTGACGATACTGTCATAATCTTTCATTTCAAAACTTGGGAACACCTATTTAACTTAGCTGAGGAAGGCCTAGCAACAGTAGCACAAACTCTTAACTACAACTTGCTAACACTTAACGTCAAAAAAACCAAAATAGTCACATTTTCCAAAACCCTAACGTCCAGTCCACCTCCTAATCTCTCACTTAAATTCCACACATGCACTCCATACACATCAAGAGAAACCTGTTCATGTGAACACATTCAACGAACCCAATCTATTCGCTACCTAGGCCTCCTCATTGATGAAAATCTCTCCTTTAAAATACACATCCAATCTCTGTCAGGTCGAGTCAGAAAACTAATATACATTATGAAAAAACTCAGAGACCGAACACCAAAAGACATACTCCTCATGGTATATTACGCCTTGTGCCAGTCAATCATTCAATACGGTATATCTGTATGGGGAGGAGCGGGCAAAGCCACACTCATAGACCTTGAAAGAGCACAAAGGGCAGTGATCAAAGTGCTTCTTAAAAAGCCATGGCTCTTTCCAACAGACACCCTATATAAAGAATTTGGAGTCCTGCGTGTCCGCCAACTATTCATCCTTAATGCATACCTACACACACACAAATCCTTGAAAAGAAGACCAGACTATAACACACTCACCTCAAAACGTATATTCAAAATCCCAATACCACGCACGACTTCCCTCTTAACCAGACGTTGCCCTACCTATCTCCACGCAACTGTCTTTAACAACGTACACAGCAGGTTACCCCACGACACAAATGAGCTGAAACTTTCCACATGTAAAAAGATAGTAAAACAATGGTTAATAGGACTATCATATGAAGAGACAGAAAACATTCTCACAACACAATCAACACTCGAAAGGACGCATTAGCACATTTTGCACACACACACACACACACACACACACACACACACACACACACAACTACACACACACGCGCACGCGCGCGCGCATCACTCACACAATTAATACTATAAAGAAACCATATTGAGACTGATAAGCTAAGTTCGAGTAGCATTTATTAAATTTTATTAAGCATTTTTATTTTTATTATAATTTTTATTTTTTACTTAATACATATTCTACTTTTAACGTCTAGAAAGAGACAATTTTTTAGTTTTTTAAGAAGAAGCTCCAATTTGTTTAACTTTCTTAATTTTTTTTTTACGTTTTGTTTAAATCTTTTATATTCTATCTTTGTCCACATATATACCGCACACGACAAAAATACTCATGTAACCGCAACTCGGGCTCCCAAGATACAGGCCTAGCCTAGTTTGGGGACCGCCGATCCAAGAAAGCAATGTCTGCTACTACAATATAGTTACACCTAACAAATGTACCTTACTTAATTTTAAGGCAAACAAACTGTATGTAACTGTGGATAAATAAAATTTATTATTATTATATTATATTATTATAATCCCCTATTGTTAGTATAGGTAACTATACTGTTCTAGTATAAGTACATCCCTGACAGTCGTTACGGGTAGTCAGAAGCCAGTAAGTCTGACACCAGTCTAACCAAGTGGTATTGGGTTGCCCGGGTAAGTGGGCTGAGGGGGCAGGTAGGGCAGTCGCTCCTTGTAAAGCACTGCTCCTCAGCTGAATCCGGTTAGACTAGAAGCCGACGCCAACATAGACATAGTTGGGAAAAAGGCTCGGAAGATGATAGTATAAATAACTACTGTGCCATCTTCTATTTTTACTACGTCCTTAATGAATTATTACCGATAAATTGCTTACTGAATTACTCAGCTTTAATTATACAAAAAAAATGCATTTAAAAACATTGTCATTTTGACAATTAAAACAATCATTGTGGCTATTAACAGTACTATTTACTTGATTTATGACACTTTAAAGCCGACCTCAACATAGTTGGGAAAAGGCTAGGCAGATGATGATGATGACTTAATTTTTTAAGACCATTCATCTAACAATTGAAAAACAATTGTGTTTTATTTTTTGTATAATTTGATGGAAAAATTGCTGACAGACAAATCTTTTAGTCGACAGTTTGATCGGGCTATTCAGTCAGTATGAAAATGAATGGTAGTACTAGGGGCTTGATTTAATAATATGTCAATTGGATATGAATTGAATTTCAATAGCTGTTTAACCTTACCGGGCATTCTACATGATCTTCGCATGCTGTTAGGAGTTTCTTGCCCGTTCTTCTCCATAGAAAACGACTTTTGGAATGGGCAACTAGAATCAGATTTAGTCATATTTTTGACGTTCATAAGTGCTTGTAAAGGCCTAAATGTGGAATAAGTAAATGATTTGACATTGACTTTCTTCATTTAAAAAAATCTTCACTGTTGGCAAGCTACATTATCTCTGAGTAACATAGGCTACATTTTATCCCGGTACGGGCAGTAGTTCCCACGGGACGCGAGTGAAACCGATCGCAGAAGCTAGTTGAAGATATGTCAAAGCATTGTGGATTATCTACATACACTGATAAGTTACCCCTAGCTAATATCTTACGGATTATATCGTTTATTAATTTATTAACCTACTTAGGTATTAGATTATGATAATATGTATACCTAAATCCACCTTCTTTTGTATGCAAATCAATAAAATTAGATAGGCAGATACGTAATATGGAAAAGCCATATTTTTTATATTTATTTATTTAACCATTTATGTATACAGTAAACACATGACTGAAGAAGTAATAACATAAAATAGGAAAAGGCCTATCTATATACCTACTAATATTATAAATAGAAAAAAAAATGTTTTTTTTGTAATCGATAAACAAAAAAATTACAGGACTGATTCAATATAATCCTTCACCATTAGAAAGCTACATTATCTGCGAGTAACATAGGCTATATTTTATCCCGATACGGGCAGTAGTTCCCAGGTTCCCACGGTGGGCAGGTGAAACCGCGGAAAAACAGCTCGTTCAAATTGTTCAGTTTATGGTTTTACAAAAAAAAATGCAACGTTGTTTAGATGTAATAAAGTGAATTGTACTACTTAGGTACTATTTACCTAAATACTTGAAAAATATTTATTTCGTGTTGGTAGGTAATAGATTAGATTTTCCAAAAACTAAATCAATATTTCTTTCTTTCTTTCTAAAACAAGAACCCTATGAAGGCAAATTTTAATTTTGTGAAATTGAAATTCACTGTTTGGCTTAGGTAATTTCTTGTTTGCACACTTTTATAGCAAAAAGAAGATAAAAGTTGATTTTGAGCGTGAGTATAAAATTGCCTTTTAAAACTTTATGACCAATAAACTTGAAAAAGGTTTAACTAGGTACCAAATAATTTTAAACCACAATCTCTTTCACCATATTGCAATTTTACTTACCATGTTTGTATCTTTATCCTAAATACATAACATTAAAAAACCACATTGACTCACACACTCATAAAAAATAAAATTACAACGACCCTTTTTGGTAACAAATGCAAAACTCTTTTTCAATATTTTCGTCCGCACTTTTCTATAAAAAAAAAAATAACACTCGTATTATCTGTGGTTAAGATGGCGCGCGCGTCCGTTTCCCGCCAAATGTAAAGTCAGACTGTTTTATAGAGTTACAACACGATTGAAAACGTTTACAAATCGCACATATACACAGTTGATTTCGCGCGCCAATTAAATTAAATAAGGCGTTATTTTATTACCAATCGTATTCTGTTACCTAAGGTAACGTAAACGTCAGTTTTGTACACAAAAACAACTGTTTAATATGACTTTTTCATAAGATTTTCAAACTAAACAGTTGTTTTAAGAAAAATAAATGTTTTTGTTGTCTCATAAACTCATTTCTAAGTTATCAAGAGTCACAGTAGTCTAGACATGGTTTAGGATATTGAACCAGCCGTTTTCCTGCGGTTTCACCCGCGTCCCGTGGGAACTACTGCCCGTACCGGGATAAAATATAGCAAATATGTTCCTCGGGAAGTGTGTAGCTTTCTTTATATTCAAATGACAGCCGCAATTTGCAAACATTAACAATATCAATAAAAGGTTCAATAAAAGTGTTTTGATTTTCCTGTATTCAAAATCAAAACTTTTTATTGAAGCAATTAGTACTCCGCACACTGAAGACTTTTTAGTCGCCCGACAGTTTGATCGCTTTGAGAAGTAGTAGCTAAGCCTCACTAGGACGCCATGGCGACGTCACCAGCGGCACAGGTCTGGCTACTTCTGGCATGCAAATGTCGGCAAGTCGAGTGGCCATGGCGTCTCGACAGTCAATTGTTTACGTCGTCGCTGAAGAAATTGCACGCTGACTGGCGACCACATTGGCGACTGTGTGAGGGAGGTGCGCTTTACCGTGTACATTATAGTGGCAACTGTGGCCACGTCGCCAAGTTGCCACGGTAGCCAGAAGCCACGTAGGGAACTGTAGTTCGTGGCCACGCCTCCAATTTGGCGACGTTGCCAAACCGTCGCCAAGTGAGTTAGGTTCCATACATTTCAATACTAACTGCTTGGATACGTAGCCGGCGACGTCGCCATTGGCGTCCTAATGAGGCAGGGCTCTTACAGAGATGTAGTGAAGTTGAAGTGGCAATGTGCAGGCCATATTGCTCGCAGAGCAGATGGCCGATGGGATCGAAAGTGCTAGAGTGGAGACCACGGACTAGCAAGCGCAGCGTAGGACGTCCACCAACAACGTGGACAGACGACCTTATAAACGTCGCCGGAAGACGCTGGATGCAGGTCGCCTCCAACAGGTATCTGTGGAGATCTAAGGGGGAGGCCTATGTTCAGCAGTGGACGTCCCATGGCTGAGATCGTACAGAGATGTACGGGAGTGCGCACATGATAATAACCAGGTATTTGACCAGTATTATTACAACTAAAAACTTTGATTAATTCACTATTTTATTAAAGAAAATCTATTTTTCAACCATCGGCCATTTTCAATGTCGGCCCACTGTTTAGTCTGTGTGTGGCTTTGGGATGATCCCAGAAGTTCAAATTACGGTGCAAATTGACCACCAAAGTCAGGTTTTACTTTCAAAGATTGCAAGTATTTGACTCACTCAAAGTTTTGACGTCATTTTCTTCACATTTGTAGAGGAAAACGCTTTGAGGAGACGGGGAAGAACTAAAATACAACTTAGATATTGAACTGTGGCCTTGATATAGGTATGTACCTACATAAGTAATGCTCTTTTCAAATAAGTTTGCCGGTCTGAAGTTGGTTACAAGTTGGGTGCTGCAGAATAATGAAAATGAATATTTAAGCCGCTTTGACGGGCTCCGTCGATGTCGCCGTCACTTCGGACTTTGGTTGCTGTAAACCGACTTAATTTATAGATATGATTTATCTCACGACAATGGGTGAAAGTTTTAGATTTAAGCCCTATCTACTCTGCAAAACACTTGTAAAACACTGGTACTCAGCTGCATCTGGTTAGACTCGAAGCCGACCCCAACATAGTTGCGAAAAGGTTTGGGAGATGATGATGATCCAACATCATTAAAAAAAACTATTGATATTAAAACTATACAGTAGGTAACCTCACTCACGTAGGTGCATAAGTAACGAGGAGGAAATAAAGTAATTGACATTACCACATGTAATTTCTCATAGCATTGCAATGGTATATAAACAAAAACATATAGGTAGGTTTTCCCTATACATAGATCCTTACCTATGTGCCTACAATATTTAATGATTGTTATTCATAAATAGACTAGTTTCCGCCTGCGGCTTCGCCCGCGTTTAGTTCGGTTATATCGCGTTTCCAAGAGAATTCTTCAAAAGTCCGGAATAAAAACTATCCTATGTTTTTTTCTCAAGGTCAACTCTATCTCTGTAGGTACCAAATATTAAAATCAGTTCAGTGGTTTAGACGTGAAATCGTAACAGTCAGACAGACAGACAGAGTTACTTTCGCATTTATAATATTAGTAGGGACTAGTAGGGATTATTAAAACATAAAGTAAATTAGTAACATAAGTACTAATGAGCAAAGTTTATCTACGTCAGTTCTTTGAGAATTCCATAATTAATAATTAAAATGTGTAAATTATATCTAGTGTAAATAATGATGCCTTTTTTCAATACATACTCTATTATTTTATTTTTATTGTTTTTTTTTGTCAAAGGTCTGTTTGTTTTAATTGCTATTTCAACAAATTGGCTATGAGATAATGTCTAGTGCTACTTAGTCATCATCTCCCGAGTCTTTTCCCAACTATGTTGGTGTCGGCTTCCAGTCTAACCGGATTCAGCTGAGTAGGTACCAGCGCTTTACAAGGACCGGCTGCCTATCTGACCTCCTCAACCCAGTTATCCGGGCAACCCGATACCCCTTGGTTAGACTGGCGTCAGACTTAGTAAAGACTGGTTGTCAGACTTACTGGCTTCTGACTACCCGTAACGACTGCCAAGGATGTTTAATGACAGCTGGGACTTTTTTTCTACACTCTCTAGTAAGTCTAGTGCTACTTAGTAAAAACGGTTATTTTAAAATTATAAGCAGACACTCTAATTTTATTTATTCGGTATCAGATGGCAGACAATATCTACCTAAGTAATAATCTAATAATAGGTGTAAACTGAAATGGTTTGCAGAGAAAGTTAGAAATTACTATCATTTGCTGTGGTGGAATTAACCACATATGTCCGAGTGTGTTATTTTACAATCATATTGTATACTAGCTAGTTATTCACCGACGTTTCACCAGTGGCCCAGACAGAAGTGGCCTTTGTTCTTTCTCAGGTTCTTGATATTCGGCTTCAAAGTGATGACAAAATTGTCAGACCGAAGCCGACTCTAAAGTGGAAAAAGACTATCTATCTGTTCCATGTTAGACTGCCTACCTTATCCAATGAGCTCATTTACCCGGGTAACCCTATGTCCCCTTGTAATATTGGTTGTCACTTATTGCCTTAAAGATATTCAAATGACAATCAGGATTCACATGCTTTCAGAAACACGAAGGAACTAGTCTTGTCAAGACAGTCACCACCCATCCAAATGGACCGATCACGAGTCTGTAAAAGTGGTTGTCCTTAAGTCTCAAAAAGTACCTACCTACCGATTGAACTATCTTCTAAAGAGAAACGTCAGTTCAGTAATATAGAACTTTTAGAAACCTTTAGGGGCCTCATGTAGGCACGAGGCCTGTAGCAATTGATACCTACTCTTTTTTAAGTATGGTTAATCCATACTGATCTCTTTGCTGAAACTTGTTTGAAGTTTCCAGAACATTGCCTCCAGCCACATCATGACAAGTTTGTTCAACATTGACTCTGAATGATTGCTTGTTGATATTACCCCGTGTGAACGCCATTGTTCGACAATATTGCTTATGTTTAGCACCTTGCCGTGTTTTGCCGTTCATTGCACTGCTTCGTCTTTGGAGCAAGTTTTGATACGATTTTATTCTTTACTGTGTTGTGTGGGAACTAATTCCCACATATGGATAGAAATAACCTATAGTTTTCCTTGACAAATGGGCTGTCTAACACTGAAGAAATCTTTCAAATCGGACCAGTAGTTCTTAAGATGGGATCGTTCAAGCAACAGACAATTTTATAATATCCAAAAGTCTTGAAATTGTATTGTATTGTTGTCTTGAGATCGTAACGCAAAGAGCTTCAGAAGGAATATGGCTAGTAATAAGTCAGTATCAGTCTTCTTTTAGCTCCACTCCACACCAATATCTACAGTGAATGTAGGTCGTTTCAGAATTCCTGCTTAAATTAAAACAGAGGATCAAAACTGGCACGTACAGGCAAAGAATCGGTTCATCCGTCTAAGAGGTACTGTAACGTCGTTAGGTACGGGTAGTCAAAAGCCAGAAAGTCGGACAAGTCTTACCAAGGGGTATAGAGTTGCCCGGGTAACTGGGTTGAGGAGGTCAGATAGGGCAGTCGCTCCTTGTAAAACACTGGTATTCAGCTACATCCAGTTAGACTGGAAGCCGACCCCAACATAGTTGGGAAAAGGCTCGGCAAATGATCGTCTCAATGACTAATTATGTAGATACTTATTATTGATAGATAGACAACTATAAGTAACTGTTATTTGAGTAGTTTTAATGATACTATAGTTTTTGTGGCTAATCAAACTTCATACATAATTATACCTAGAAGACATATTCACTAGTGGCTGTTATAGTAAAACTGTGTTTTTTACCCAAGTAGAAAGTAAAAAAATGATTGTAGGATATCTAATTAGGCAGACATGTGTAAAATGATTGTAGGATATATAATGAGGCAGGCGTATTTTACTCTCACATTCAAGAGGTTATTTACCTCACAGTTTTTAAAGTACATATGTACAATTGTACTATGCGTATTTTACTCATCAAAAAAAGTTTGCGATCACTTCGAAAAACTGAAATCTTTTTTGTTACTGTAGATCATGTTATGATTTTTTCTTTTTTTTAGATTCTTTGTAGTGTATGTTTTATCTTTTGCAATGACAATGTTACAAGTACTATCGGGAACTCTTCCGCGTTACCACTAGGTTCCTTTTTGCTTCTTCTTCTTCCTGCCTTGGTCTCAATTATATTTGGAGTCGGGGCAATATGTCATCCTCTTCCATTTTTCCCTATCACTCGTCATACTGATACTCACTCCCTTCTTATTCATGCCATCTTTCAGGCAATCCATCCATATTTCCTTAAGTAGGAACTTAAGCAAACGGGAGTTTGCTTATACATTAGACAAAATACTTTCTTGCCTTGCCCTAATGACCTTAAATTAACGTTTTTTTTTTACTTACTTTTCTTGATTTACACGACTACAAAAGTCAATTACATAAATACAATTAAGTAAGTAGGTGTACATTACGTACATTATGCTGTCATAGAAGGCTAAATTTATAAAGGGTTTTCTCCGAATAGCGCCGTAGGATTTCAAACGCAAAATTGTATCAGAGTCCGTTAGTACATTTACACACACATGTATGTATCACCCACTTTCATGAGATAAAACATACATACAAGTCTATCAATCAAAGCAGTGGTTAGTCATTCAATGGCCTGAGGGTTTCCAATTAGCAAAGATGTACGAAGTTGTACTGAAATGGACCTACTTGGTTGATTTTGGAAAGTAGATAATTCTCTCATTTTTATATTCTACTTGCTGTTCCCCGCAGTTCAAATATTTCTAATATTGCCCAGGTTGAGAAAGTCAAATAGGCAGTCGCTCCATGTGGCTCACGGGTACTCAGCTGCATCCGGTTAGACTGGAAGCCGACCACAACATAGTTGGGAAAAAGCTAGGCAGCTGATGTTCGCCGCGGTTCCACCCGCGTAAGGGTAGAACTATTTCCTGCACGTGGACAAAAAAGTTGCCTATATATTATAAGCTGTAGATAGCACAGATTACTTAATTTAGTACTCTGTCAAGTGAAAGAATAACAATATTACCAACATACGCAAACTAATTTGACGCAAACCATACATCATCATAAAATCTATTGTTTTTACATAAGTACGTAAGTATGTAGTTTCTGTGACATTTATTATCAACAATTCACTCATTTACCGATTATTATCTATCGACAAAGATAATAAATACTTAATAAATTATGTTAAAACTACGTATTGTCCAACTACGTAATTATGCAAGGAGATAGTTTGATATCTCTCGAGGTAACTGAGGGGCCAATACCCTTAGTAACAATCTATTTATTATATTTTACGTCAAATAATTTATCTATTTAGTAGTTGCTGAGGTTTATTGCGAATAGAGTGACAGACACACCACTGGTTTGTTATTTAGTGAAATAAAGAAAAAAATCCATATCCATCTTTATCTATGAGGCAGTCTTTTTAAGGTTCCATACGCAAAGATTAAAACACTTAGCTGTCACCAGACTGTATTTTATAAACAGTGATAGTTGATGTATTAATGTTACCGTTATAACAACCACGGCTGAAAACAAAAAATATTGCTCAAGGGGTCTCTCATACGACAAACGCGATATTTTTTATTCTACTCCAGCGTCATCATTATCTGCCCAGCTTTTACCCAGCAGCTAAGTACCAGTCTCCTACAAGGAGCGACTGTCAATCTGACCTCTTCTGCCCAGTTACCCGGGAAACCCAATACACCTTGGTAAGACTGGTTGTCAGACTTACTGGCGTCTGACTACCCGTAACGACTGCCAAAGATGTTCCAATGAAGGAAACTGGCAAGGTATCGAAGAAATAAATATACAATTTTATTCAATTAATGATTTTATTTTAATAACATAACATCTAAGGAATGTAGAGTGCTCATTACACAAAAACAGTTAACACGTAAAAACAAATACCAACATAATTCCTCTATGATTTTAAATCCACAATTATAATAACAATCATAAGAATTTTTTAATATACCAATATTAGTACGATTACATAGATATGCGATATATTGCTTTTTACAATTATTTCAAAGAAAAACACAGCAAATACGTAATCGAATGTCATATATGACAACTGATTACATGATTACATATTTTTTTGGCTGTTACCAAAGGATTAATGTTTTTAACATGGCATAAACGTTTTAACAATTTGTAACATTTACATAAAGTTTAATTTATGACACGTCTTTTTTTGTATATAAATAGCTTTTTTATTATTTTATGATTAGCTTCTATACAGTGCTTATTAGGCATAGCATGTTATTAATCTGAGTACATATTACTTATCAAGCATTTTTTAAATATTCCTGTCTGCGAAAATTGATTACAAGACAGAAATAGATGTTTTTGAAAATACTCGCTAAGTAGTATCTATTTCATTTATATCTTGGTTTAAGCGCCTGTTAATATCACCCAAATTAAATTCCTGCAATATATCTGACCATTTACTTGTTACATAAACTTTAGTAGTTCTCGTTTTAGTAATTATTTTTATCATGGCTAACAAAAAGGCTGCATTTTTTAATATTAGATTGCCACGCGATCAGCTGCTAGCAAGAAGTTTGCAATAGACGTTATCTTCCAATATTCATTATATGTAAATAACATTTTTTAATTAATAATGATCACTTTAGAGATAAATTCCATATATATTTTGTCGTTTGTTACATTAACGAATGACACAACAATTTCAATCAATTGACGAATAATAATTTCAATATATCCACATTACATTTGGAAAGAATTTAATAAACTCGAAAAGTTTCAACTTGAGCACCTAATAAATATAATTTCAAGTATATACAACACAACATAAATATATATTTCTCTATATTTTTAATACATTAAGTACAACAAGGAGATATTATTACATATATTTTTCTACATTTTTAAGCTATACGACAATTTGCTAGGAAAAATTCTGATATACACCTGTCGTATGCACAACAAATAAATAAATAAATAATAACAATTACATACAAAATACTGATTTTACAAAATCTTCTATTTAAGTACTTAGTGCCTGCTTTTGCTATAATGTTCTATTTCAAAACTACATTCATAATAAATTGCTTTACCTCTATTATTATCTTAATAACCGCGGTTTTAATATGGAAACAATAAGGAACTATAGATAAGTAAAAAATGGAATGTCAAAACGAAAGGGTATAAAATCTGCTAGTCTGCAAATGCCATAATTTCGTGTCTATAAAAGTTCTTTATCCTTGTTTTTGAGACCACAGTATTAAGAACCCATATAAATATCTCTTTATTACAGTTTTTTTTAATAATGTCTGAAATTACCAAGTCGTAAGGTACTCGACTTTGATTTTATAGACACTCAATCAAGACATATACTAGCAGAAACCCAAAAATTGCTTAGAAATCTTAAATTATTCACCTTTGTATCAGTGTAAAGCATTAATTATTATACGCAATCAAAACTTCGTAAGAAAATGGTGGAAAAAAGTTTACATAATATAATAAATACAAGCTTCGAAAGCACCTAGCGCAAATGGTAACACTGTTTATTTTCTAAATTATTTCTAAGTTACATACTTATTGAGTCCACATACTTTAATATTTTGGAAAGTTGTATAAATATTTTTTCTTGATATTTATGAAAAATCAAAAGTCAGTTTATTAAAAATCATTTTAATTGCAAAAGCCCTACTAACTTTGATTTATCATGTAGCTTTGCCAACTCAAATATCCGTATTTGTATGTATGTATTGATTTATTTTTTGATATTTTTACAACTCTCCAAAACCCAACTATAATTTCTCTATACAACAATAATTCTAATAAACTTTTATTTACTATAAATAACATTAATTTAAACACAATGGAATGACACTAAACGTTTGTGAAAAAAGCAGCTGCAGACATTATTATATTTTTTCTATTCATACAGCGCTTTTCACAACAAATTGATATTAAATTCACCACAATTTTACCACATTATGTATATTAAATATCTTTATATACAAATAAGATTTTTATTCACGACGAACACGGATTTTAGAAGCACTATTCGCTTATTTATTTTGCTTAAATTTCGGCAGTACGCATTTTATTTTACATGCTATTATTTATTAAGACCAGCACAGACGAGACATAGTTTATACATTACACGAAATAGTCTCAGGGTTTATTTAGCTACCTATCGACATTTTATTAAAAATTATAGTTTTCATAAATTATCAAATTCGCTGACTCTTTTGAAGAGTGTATACAGTACTGGACGAAGAAACAATTTTTAAATTATCATTTAACAATATTCCAGGCATTTAATCGTTTGTAGTATTGAATACGACATAAGATTACCAAACATTAGTAAGTTTTACTCGTCCGAACTGGCCTATATAACAATTATAGCCATCAATAGTGGCTTTAACTTGCGCAAATATATTTATTTACTTGACAATACATTCAGATGGAATAAATTGTCTTAATTTGTTATAAATAAACAACATTATTATTTTAATTATTTTTTTTTTTTACTTTTTTTAAAGAATACTCAGAATACTTAAGATCATTTCCAAACTATGTTGGGGTCGGTTTCCAGTCTAACCGGATGCACCTGAGTACCAGTGTTTTACAAGGAGCGACTACCTATCTGACCTCCTTAACCCAGTTACCCGGGCAACCCGATACCCCTTGGTTAGACTGGTTGTCAGACTTACTGGCTTCTGACTACCCGTAACGACTTAGAAATAGAACTGCCACATATTTTAAAAGTAATTTAAATCGTGTGTTTATTGAGAATAATATTTCAAACGTGGTTTCGAAAAGTGATGAATAATTTGAACTAATCAGTTTAACCCTCTGCAGCTGAGGTGGTAGTCCCACAGACACCGCAAAATACAAAATCAAGTTTTTTACCGTCATTTTTCAAATTCATGCGCCAGCTCTTCGAGTACCTTCCTATAAAGGGCTCGCGCGTCGGTCAGTGTGCGGGGGGCGGTCACAGTGAGCTTACTTTAACCTGGAGGAAGAAAAGTGTCCACGGGACTACCACGTCAGCGTCAAGGTAAGTTTCCACGAGACTACCACCTCAGTCAAATGGTTATATCTTCATAGTGTCTCCTAAACTACCACGTCAGTAACCTAGTTTAAATGATTTATTTTTAGTGTTATTTTCCAATTTTCCTGAAATATTACGTTAATATTTTAATTACTTATCAATTAACTTGAATGCCAAGCTAACTGGTGTTAAGTACCGAACAAGTTTTTAGATGGACATCTCAAGCAACAAGCCTAAACCAGGGACTTCTGCACGTAAAAGAACATCGGCTGGAACTCTCCAGAGATATGAAGGGGAAATATTGAACTAACTGTAACAGGAAAGTGACGATGCCTTTAGTGTTAGGTATTGATGATAAAGATGGAGATCCATTAGTTTCGATCCTGAAACCGAACGCGATGAAGATGACGCCATTTCACGTGGAGAAGAGTTTTAGGCATGGATGGGGGGTCCCTCCATCTCCGGTAGTTCGATTTATTCCACTGAGTGACAAAACATTTTGTTATATTTTTCCAACTTAAATAAAAAGACAAACTAAGTATCGTTGCTGTGATTGTTCGAAGCCAATTTGCCTTCAGTTCTCTAAGCCACTGTGTGATAATTGCCAAAAAAAGGTGTGACTTTGAATCACTCTAGTTTATAATTTGACCAACGAATGTATATCATTTTTCCAACACTGATTCATATTATTGTGAACTTTTAAAATATATAATTGAAAATTTGAAAAAGTTGATTTTGTTACTTTTTTTAGTTCATAAATGATTAAGTAGAATTTTTCAGGCTGATTTGACATACGTAAATAAAAGTTGTTTAATTTTGAAAGTATATTTTCTTTTTTTTATTCCAAGTTAATTTAACATTTAAAATAGGCTATAAATCTAATAAATATCAATAAGTTAGCTGTATAGTTTAATTTTACAAAAATATTTGCAATTGAATTGGTGTCTCGTGTACTACCACCTCAGTTGAATTGTAAAAATTTGACCACGTCAGTTGCAGAGGGTTAAGTAACAAAAACCTTTGTAAGTAGTATAATAAAAAATGTATAAACCTTAATTTAAAACTAGAAAATAACTTCGTTGATTAAAAACTTATTTTATAAAGGAAATGGCTGAGATAGACTGCGTTTTGGAAAAAATATAATAACTCAAAATTTTATAATTGACTCTTCTGATGACTAAAGATTTTCGATGTTTAGTATTTTTTTCAAAAGGAAGACTAATTTTGGGAAGCATTTCATGAAGTTGATATTTTGAAAAATTATTTTTGTAAATACCTTAAATAAAATCCACAAGGCTACATCAAAAATTCATACACACAATGATGAACTCACGCGGGAATCGAACCCCTAACTTTAGCGTAGATATACACTAACTATTACGCCATCTGGCTGTTAGAAAAAAAAAACAAACAATTTGACCAAAAAAATAAATAAATTGTCATATCTCATCGTAGAAAATATTCAAAAATGTATTGAAAAGTAAGTATAGTTCGCGCCACACTTAATGGCGTCGGAACATTGTGAGACTGGCATCTCAGAAACCCCTATGAAGACGCTAAAAGTAATTTCTTAGCGGAAACAAATGAAAAGTCAGTGTAATATTATATTTCTGCGGCATCTAATGTATTTAAGCAATAATGGTTTCTATTCATTCGTGATTTATTTACTAAATGATAATTATTGTTATTGAAATTGTCGGATTAATTTTACTTGATGATATAAGAATAAACATAATTTAAGAATTTCAATTATTTTTCAATGGAAACAGTTGATAGTATTACAAAAACATAAAAATTCTACCGAAATTAAATAATACTTTTATGTCCAAAAAAATGGAGAAATAAATCACAGCTTTATTGGAATGTTATAGTGAAAAAATGTCATCATCATCTGTAGCTAAGTACCAGTCTTTTACAAGGAGCGACTGCCTATGTGACCTCGTCAACCCAGTTACCCGGGCAACCCCTATGTAAGACTGGTAGTCAGACTTACTGGCTTCTGACTACCCGTAACGACTGCCAAAGATGATCAATGTCAGACAATGTTAAGTGTGAATAAATATATTATGTATTTTGCTTTAACCGATTTATATAATATAATAAATAATAATGGCACCATATTAACCGATTATTTTGTATGGCAATAACCGAGGAACGAAAATCTTGAGTTATTTGAAGATATTTTATATAAGGCAAGATGTAAAAATTAATATATTAAGGTATGTATTGCCCATTTAGATTTTATAAAGTAGCATATTTTAGCAATTTTTAATCACAAATCAAGTGTAGTATTTTGATTATTTGATTCAGATTACCTTTAAAATCTAACAGACATGAAACTATATGAGCAAAATTATACAAAAATGTTAGGCTAATATCCTAAAGCTATTTCAACTACTTCTTGTATTAAATAGACCGTCTTTTACATTTACAAAAACATAACAACTATTGTGTTTAAAACTTATAACTTTATTATTCCTACGGTCTTTTCCGTCTACTTGGTCTTTTCAACGAAAGACCACGATTATTATTGGTTCTTTACAAAATAATACCTATAGTTTTGAACATACCTTCTTATTCTACGGTCTTTTCGGTCTACTAACTCTATTTCATATTCCAGCTATAAACATAATAAATTGTCGTTGATTCAACCTAAATCCTTGAATGGTCTACTTGGTCTACTCAATATATTACAGTAGACCAGCTGTAAAAAAATAAAAAACAGCTACAGGCATGTTTGTTCACCTTATTCCGTCGGTATTATCACCTGGTCTTCTCCGTCTTCTTATATTTTGGTGAGTAGACCTTCCAGTTCTAGCACTTCTGGTAACTCTATGGCTTCCAGGCGTATTGATGACGGGTTGAAGGGGAATTGCACCGAGAATATCATCTTTGAGTCCATCAGAAGGTTTTGCTGCAACAAAGAAGACAAAATTGTGTGATAAAAGAAGTTCTTTATCATCAGCCAGTAAAGAATTACTGGCTATTCGGATGAGTAACAAATTTGTCAAACTATAAATATGGCAGTTGGTCTGCTAGTCAAATTCAATACTTCAATTGAATTGTCAATAACGGTTACTTTATAAACCATTTACTGCACGACTTTCAGAATCACTGATTTTACACGTAACGCTGTTTATTTTACTTATTAACTATAGGTAAATGAAAGTGTGATTATATATTTAGATGATTTATCAAACAACAAATTTATGCCTTACGGCATAGGATTAAATTTTGATCTCGATGACAGATTCGAAAATTATTTCCTTTTTAGGGTTCCGTAGCCAAAATGGCAAAAACGGAACCCTTATAGTTTCGTCATGTCCGTCTGTCCGTCTGTCCGTCTGTCCGTCTGTCACAGCCGATTTACTCGGAAACTATAAGTACTACAGTGATGAAATTTGATGGGAATATGTGTTGTATGAACCGCTACAAAAATATGACACTATAGTTCGGCCGCTCAGAGAATGCGTTTCTGACACATCGCGATTGAACTGACGACGTAACTTTGTAATGGCGTTGCAGTACGATAAAAATATTTTTGCTGGTTGTTTATCGTTTTAACAATTGATGAGCATTAAAACAACATTATTATATCAATAATAATCAATGAATGTTGTAATTTTGTGCCAAATTGAGTGTCAAATAACTTGGTACACAATATTTTTCTAAATCTATACTGCGCTATTACAAGGTTATGTCAGCGCTTTATATTTGTAGTGCTGTGCTAAAAATAACAGGCAAGTATCGTAATCTGTTCTGGTTGATGGTTCTTATACAGTTATACTTATAATATAAAATAATACGTTTTGTTTTTCTTTTTAAAATTTGAAAATAATGGACTATAAGATAACTTTTATGAAATATAAAAATAAAACTATGATCAAACTGAACGCGCGAAAGAAAGTAGCATTTTTATATTTAGGTTGAAAATGGTAACCCCAAATGGCATCATGGGCCGTCATTTTGTGACGCTAAATAGTCGTTTGTTGTCGTTTCGTGCGCTAAGACTAAGTGCCCTGCCTCATTAGGACGCCAATGGCGACGTCGCCGGCTACGTATCATAGCAGTTAGTATTGAAATGTATGGAACCTAACTCACTTGGCGACGGTTTGGCAACGTCGCCAAATTGGAGGCGTGGCCACGAGCTACAGTTCCCTATGTGGCTTCTGGCTACCGTGGCAACTTGGCGACGTGGCCACAGTAGCCACTATAATGTACACGGTAAAGCGCACCTCCCTCACACAGTCGCCAATGTGGTCGCCAGTCAGCTTGCAATTTCTTGAGCGACGACGTAAACAATTGACTGTCGAGACGCCATGGCCACTCGACTTGGCGACATTTGGATGCCAGAAGTAGCCAGACCTGTGCCGCTGGCGACGTCGCCATGGCGTCCCAGTGAGGTAGAGCTCTAAAAACCTGATTTTGGAAGATTTTGACCGAGATATCAGGATTGATTCTGTTATTGATAATACCTAATATAATTATACACGTAGGCGAAGATGATGATGAAGACACCACCTCCTCAAGCGAATCGGAGTCTGATTAATATTCTGTACGCACATTCAATTAAATGTACTTACTTTATTGCATAGAAATACAGATTGTAACTTTGTAACAAAGAATAAATAAAACGATTTTATTATATGAATATTACCTTTTTTTGGTTTCCACTTAAATAACTAAAATATAAATTTTAAATGATTCCGCCAATTTAAAACGAAAATAATCTTAAAATAATGCGGCGGTTTATTTTGGGGGAACGGTAACGAACTCAGTGTTATGTTGTGCCCATCACTAGTCGTGACGAACTGATAGGTGTCAGGAACGCATTCTCTGAACGGCCGAACTATAAATAGTAAAAAAAAGAATTGGGGGTGGGGCCCCCCATACATGTAAGTGAGGGATGAAATTTTTTTTTTCGATGTACATACCCGTGTGGGGTATCAATGGAAAGGTCTTTTAAAATGATATAAAGTTTTCTAAAAAACATTTTTCTTAAAGTGAACGGTTTTTGAGATATCAGCTCTCAAAGTCGTAAAAAGTGTGATTTTTGGTTTGATCAAAGTATCTCTTATAGTTTTTGAGATAGGTTGATTTAACTGTAATTTACGGAACCCTTCGTGCACGAGTCCGACTCGCACTTGGCCGGTTTTTATATATTCTTGCATTTAACAAAGAATTCGAATTCGTTTTACAACAGCATCATTTGTCTTCCGACAGAAGTCTATGTAAAAAGAAAACATGCTACGCCTACCCCGTATAAAATTGGCATTAGGGCAGGAGGATGATGATGATATAAATAGTACTTAGTTGCTGTTAGAGAACCCAACTCTGGGTTAAACTCGCCTTTGTACACAACTTCTTTGTGATAAAATATTTGTATGTACAGTCAACTTCAGGTCAGTGGTAACAGTTTTATAAGAAAATCGTACTTATTACTGTTGAGTAAAGGTGCATGACAGTTACCACTGATGTGCAGTCTACCGTACAATAAAGAATAATAATAATACTTACTGGTTCCTTATCAGGGTTGGTGCCGGCCTTCTCCTGCATTTTCTTCTGTATCTCGTGGATGAACTCGCGAGTCACCTTCACCTCGTACTCTTCAGCGGGAGTGTACATGTTCAGGATCTGGAGATAATATGTATTTTTAGTATTTATGTAATTATCCTCTGTGTGTTTGTGTGTATGGATCGATTTTACAATCATCAGTTAATTTCTCTCTGAGGAATAGAAGCTGTAAAAACGTCTAACATATTCTCAAGATAAAAGTTATTTGGCAATTTAATGATCGGCCCTTAGTCACCCAAATCCTAAATAGATAGACAGATCTTATTATTTTGTATTGAAAACAAATAAGAACAATTTAAAAGTATGTAATGGTAGAATGTAAATGGTCTACTTTAGATTTAAGAACATATTCTGTACACCTGCATTCTGGCAAATAAAAGACTTCGTCTTTAGCTTATTTCTATGTGGCACACTGGTACTCAGCTGCACCCTGTTAGAGTGGAAGCCGATTCCAACAGTCGGAGAAATTTGAGTCTTTAATCTAAACTAATATTATAAATGCGAAAGTAACTCTGTCTGTCTGTCTGTCTTTTCTTCACGCCTAAACTACTGAACCGATTTGTGTAAAATTTGGTACAGACATAGTTTGAAACTTGAGAAAGGACATAGGATAGTTTTTATTACAAAAAATAAAAATAAAAAATAAAATTTAGTACGGACATATAGCGCCATCTATTGGTCAAATCAAAAATCTGCTGGTAGTCACTATTCCACGCGAACGAAGTTGCGGGCAAAAGCTAGTACTTTAATATGTTTATGCCTGGTTGGTAGTGATCATGAAAATATATGAATGCTGTTATATTTGAATGCTGACATACCTTACAAACTTGCATGGCGTTAAGGTTGGCGCACATGTCGACGGTGCTCTGCACGTCCTGCATGGACTTGCGAGCTTGCAGCAACTGCACTGCCTGCGTGATCGGCTTCAGAACACCCAGGATCTCTTCCACCTGGGACAGAAAACAGGCATGGTGAATGAAAATAATAATAAGGGGGTCTTTTAGATAAATCATCCACTACATGGTGCAAGTAGCTGGAGCAAGTAAAAATGCGCAAGTGACAACGGTGAAAGTAGCTTGCGTTGAGTTGAACAATGAAAGTTGAGGGACACTAAAAGACACAATTATTAACAATTGGTAAAAAAAATCATAAGCCTTATTTAATGCGTTATATCATTGTGAATTATTATTGTTTTGTTAAAATGTAAAATGACATTTTCAATGTTTAAAGGTTATCTAAAAGAAAGACTAATCAGACCCATGATTTAATCCTTTCATCAAGCCTATGTGTAAGAAATTAAACTAGTTTTACTAGTTTAATACATAATAATACGACGCTAACCATATAGTGGATTTGCTCACTTAAAAATATATGAGATAATTTCTCAAAATAGTTGCATTTCATCATAATGATCAACTTCATTTGATCACAACATTAGATCGTCAACGTTTTACGACTTTCACAAAATAAAAATAAAACTAGGTACTAAAACAAATACTCACGCTCTTCTGCCCATATTCAGCGAGATGCTCCTTTATCCAGGTCTCGAGATGTGAGATGTTGTACCTGATCTGCAAGCCCTTAGCCCAGCAGCACAGGTCTTTGCGTAGAAGTAGCTGATTCAAACTGTACGCGCAGATGTAGTAGAATAACTGTGAAATACAAAGAAGAGTTAGAAACATGGAGAACAAAATGACTAGCGGAGATATCATAACGGAAAATCTCCTAGGAAAGATGCGCGTCACCATACGAGTGTTCGGGGGACGAGGAACGTTACTAGCTCCGCCCTTACAAGCCTTCTGTGGAACCTGTCCATTATTTTCAGAGTAAAACCACCAATCAATCAAGACCAACCTTTGACAGATTGGTTTTGATTTGACAAGGAGGCGTTTGGGCGTCTCGTTAGTTCTAGTTGAGCCTCCAAGAAGGCACCTGGGTTGCCAGGTAATTGTGTTAAGGAGTTTAGAGTTACACTAGTTCTTAGGTTATTGCATCTGATTTGATTAGAAGCCGTCATCAACATAGTTGGGACAAAAAGCTCTCTCAAGTGGTGTCAGATTGCCGTCCCATCACGCTATCAGAGTGAAGGAATAGGGAGTGCACCTGTGTCCAAGCAAATGCTTGTTCATTATAATATGCGCACTTGGCCGATGCTTATCAAAAACACAATCCTGGATCGTGGACCCTGGGGCTGACCCGAAACTGACCTGCTTAAATATAGTGAGCCTTAACGGCTGATCAACAGCGAAGGTGTGCAGATGGTCATGCGTGGCCGACAGCTCGTGCTTCAGCCTCGCGGGGCCCGCGCCGGGCGGGGCGGGACGGGCACTGGGACCTGACAGGCCGCTGATCTCCTCGTGTTCTAGGATGGCGGGCACTATGAGGCGTTCTAGTTGACGTTCTAGGAGGTGGATTAGACCTGGGAAAAAAATACAAAGTTAATGTGTATTTTCATAGATTTTTTTCTGGTAGTATCTGTAATATAACTAAATTAGAAGTCCCCACGGCATTAATAGATGGAACTAGCGACGGAACGGACTAGCTAGATTCTCACGTTACTCTATGGCGGTCTGTAACTGTATTCTTCACACAAGTATGTACGACTTTGAGGTCTTAAGACTAGGAGGTAAATGCGGGGCAGTCCTCAAAGAGAATCAGAAAACCCAGTGTATCCCTAAGAGCCAAAACCTGCCTGGACTGCAGGGTTGTTCGAAAGATCTACTTCGGCCCTGATACATAGGGTTCAATAAGGATCATGGTTGGTGGCAGTCTGACACTTCCTCACGCTGTCCAGTAGCCTGTGGGAGAGAGGTACACTTACCCTGGTATATCCAGACAGCGATGTCGCTCAGCACCTGCCGGTACTCGGACAGGTCGAAGATGCGCAGACACTGCTGGCTCTGTCACAGGGTATGCAGTAGCCTGTGGGAGAGAGGTACACTTACCCTGGTATATCCAGACGGCGATGTCGCTCAGCACCTGCCGGTACTCGGACAGGTCGAAGATGCGCAGACACTGCTGGCTCTGTCACAGGGTATGCAGTAGCCTGTGGAGAGAGGTACACTTACCCTGGTATATCCAGACGGCGATGTCGCTCAGCACCTGCCGGTACTCGGACAGGTCGAAGATGCGCAGACACTGCTGGCTCTGTCACAGGGTATGCAGTAGCCTGTGGGAGAGAGGTACACTTACCCTGGTATATCCAGACGGCGATGTCGCTCAGCACCTGCCGGTACTCGGACAGGTCGAAGATGCGCAGACACTGCTGGCTCTGTCACAGGGCATGCAGTAGCCTGTGGGAGAGAGGTACACTTACCCTGGTATATCCAGACGGCGATGTCGCTCAGCACCTGCCGGTACTCGGACAGGTCGAAGATGCGCAGACACTGCTGGCTCTGTCACAGGGTATGCAGTAGCCTGTGGGAGAGAGGTACACTTACCCTGGTATATCCAGACGGCGATGTCGCTCAGCACCTGCCGGTACTCGGACAGGTCGAAGATGCGCAGACACTGCTGGTTCTGACGAGGGGTGTTGGCTGTCTGGTAGATTGTGTCGCCGCTATATTGGCGTAGGTTGTTCAGTAGTCTGCGAAAGAAATGGGAATTATTATTTAACGTTATGTAGCTTCCACCAGCGGCTTCACTCACGTTTCAAAGGATAGATCAAGAGATTAGAGCGTACGAAATACATATACAAACACTTTAGATTGAAAATGTGACAATAGATGAATTTAAATTTTCAGATTTTAAGCTTCCATCCGCAGTTTCACCTGCTTCATGTGGAACTACTTAATACTTAATAAATACTTAATACTTACCGAAAGTGGGCTATATAACACTGAATTATTATTCGAACCAATCGTTCCTGAGATATGAACGTGAATGATCCGGGAGAAAGACAAAAACTAAATATGTGATGTTGTTCACAATTCTCTATAAAACATTGTTAAACATTTGCCGTCTTACCACAAAAACTTTTAAACGTCAGTTTAAGCCTTGTCTAAAAAAATGACAGATTATGACGTTTACATATGGGTCATTTTGCAGCCTCAATTTTTTTAGACAAGTATAAAACAGGTGTTTAAGTTTTTGTAGTAAGGCCATTGGCATTTTTGACATCAAATAGCGTATCAAAACTTACCTCAACATATTAGCCAGCCACAACGCATTATACTCGACACTCTCCCCTCGTTTCTTCAAGGTCTTCTTAACGGCAGTTCTGACGGCTTTCATGAGCTGATGCATCTTAGGCTCGTCGTCCACGTGGTCCATGTGTCGCAGCATCATGAACAGTATGTACGCGGGCAGCCCGGGGAGCAGCGTCACTGCCGTTTTGGGCTTTAAGTCTGTTGAGGTAAGGATGGAATTGCAATGACTAAGTTGCTGTGACATTTTTAGACGACTTAGTTATAAGCGCTGGGGTAATAAAAGACCATCAAGATACTTGCAACAGTAGCGCAAACTGCGCTAAAGTTGCGCAAAGTGCGCTAAAATTTGCGCAAATTGTGCAAAAGTTTGCGCATATTGCGCAAAGTTTTCATCAGTTTTTCTTAGACCGTAAATATGGCAGATATCATTGTTGTCGGACTAATGAAGACTATCTTAACCGACTTAAAAAACTGGAGGTTTTATGTTCAAGACTAATATATTGTCCTAAAAACTACTGTTGCAGTGGCACAGGTGGGCTTTTAGAATGTTTCGCATATAAAGCCACTAATAGTCAGTGTATCTGACGGCTTTCATGAGCTGATGCATCTTAGGCTCGTCGTCCACGTGGTCCATGTGTCGCAGCATCATGAACAGTATGTACGCGGGCAGCCCGGGGAGCAGCGTCACTGCCGTTTTGGGCTTTAAGTCTGTTGGTGTAAGGGTGAAATTGCTTTGAGTGACAGTTATTAATGTGTTAAAGTTACTGGGACCTTTTAGGTACTGCTAAATCATAACCACTGGGGTTATAACGGACCATCAAGCTACACCTACTATTGCGCAACGGTTGCGCAAACTGCGCTCAACTTTGCGCAAACTGCGCTAAAGTTAGCGCCAATTGCGCAAAAGTTTTAGACAGCTTTTCTTATATTGTAAATATGACAGACATAATTTTTGTTGGATTAATGAAGACCATCTCAACCGACTTCAAAAATGGGAGGTTCTATTTTTAAGACTAATATATTGTCTTAAAAACTACTGCTGCAATTTAGACAGATGAGTATTTGAAATTTTTCGCATATAAAAGCCACTAATAGTCAGTGTATCTGACAGCTTTCATGAGCTGATGCATCTTAGGCTCGTCGTCCACGTGGTCCATGTGTCGCAGCATCATGAACAGTATGTACGCGGGCAGCCCGGGGAGCAGCGTCACTGCCGTTTTGGGCTTTAAGTCTGTTGAGGTAAGGATGGAATTGCAATGACTAAGTTGCTGTGACATTTTTAGACGACTTAGTTATAAGCGCTGGGGTAATAAAAGACCATCAAGATACTTGCAACAGTAGCGCAAACTGCGCTAAAGTTGCGCAAAGTGCGCTAAAATTTGCGCAAATTGTGCAAAAGTTTGCGCATATTGCGCAAAGTTTTCATCAGTTTTTCTTAGACCGTAAATATGGCAGATATCATTGTTGTCGGACTAATGAAGACTATCTTAACCGACTTAAAAAACTGGAGGTTTTATGTTCAAGACTAATATATTGTCCTAAAAACTACTGTTGCAGTGGCACAGGTGGGCTTTTAGAATGTTTCGCATATAAAGCCACTAATAGTCAGTGTATCTGACGGCTTTCATGAGCTGATGCATCTTAGGCTCGTCGTCCACGTGGTCCATGTGTCGCAGCATCATGAACAGTATGTACGCGGGCAGCCCGGGGAGCAGCGTCACTGCCGTTTTGGGCTTTAAGTCTGTTGGTGTAAGGGTGAAATTGCTTTGAGTGACAGTTATTAATGTGTTAAAGTTACTGGGACCTTTTAGGTACTGCTAAATCATAACCACTGGGGTTATAACGGACCATCAAGCTACACCTACTATTGCGCAACGGTTGCGCAAACTGCGCTCAACTTTGCGCAAACTGCGCTAAAGTTAGCGCCAATTGCGCAAAAGTTTTAGACAGCTTTTCTTATATTGTAAATATGACAGACATAATTTTTGTTGGATTAATGAAGACCATCTCAACCGACTTCAAAAATGGGAGGTTCTATTTTTAAGACTAATATATTGTCTTAAAAACTACTGCTGCAATTTAGACAGATGAGTATTTGAAATTTTTCGCATATAAAAGCCACTAATAGTCAGTGTATCTGACAGCTTTCATGAGCTGATGCATCTTAGGCTCGTCGTCCACGTGGTCCATGTGTCGCAGCATCATGAACAGTATGTACGCGGGCAGCCCGGGGAGCAGCGTCACTGCCGTTTTGGGCTTTAAGTCTGTTGGTGTAAGGATGATATTGCGTTGACCAAGGGTGACTGCTGAAGTTAAAATCCTTCATAGTGTTGCTTGCTATAGTAGGTTAAAAAGGGAAAATTTGTAAAAGCAACATACACCATTGCGCAACAGTTGCGCAAACTGCGCAGTTTTTTATAGATCGTATATATCAGAGGTCGCTGTTGTTGGCAGACTGTGTTAACAGGGTCGAGATTTTAAATTGCGCAAATTGTACAAAGTTTTAGCTAGTTTTTCTTAGATCGTACTTCTTATTATATTTTTATGTAATTTTATGTAGCAAACGCTAGTAAAAGAAGCTAAATAATTTATTTAGGAAAATATTTTTTGTTCCACCTTATTTTACGAACGTCACGCTAAAACTGCGCAAACAAACTGCACTCTAACAAACAAAACAAAGAGAGTATTTTATTAGGCAAACCCAGTCGACTCTCATCAATACAGAGTAGAAAACATTTCTATTCTTATCACTCTTGATAATAACGGCTTCGTCCTGTATCTTGTACTCGAACACGCCGACTCTAGCGTCATCGACGAGTTTGTCTTTGCGCAAACTACGCGCTTATCTTTGCGCAAAATATGTGCTAATCTTTGCGCAAACGATGCACTTATCTTTGCGCAAACTACGCGCTTGTTGGCGCAAACTACGCGCTTATATTTGCGCAAATTACGCGCTTATTTTTGCGCAAACTATACAATAATCTTTGCGCAACTATGCGCTTAATTGCGCATCTCACACATACTAATTTCTATCTATTTCTCAACACTCACCAGAGATTAGTTTCTTGATAATGACGGCTTCGTCCTGTATCTTGTACTCGAACATGCCGAGGTACTCGCGCCCCTTCTTACGCGTCACCGGCGCCATCTCTAGCGTCATCGACGCGTTTATCTTTGCGCAAACTATGCGACTATCTTTGCGCAAACGACAAGCTTATTTTTGCGCAAAGTACGCGCTTATTTTTACGCAAACTATGAGCTTATCTTTGCGCAAAGTGCGCGGTTGTCTTTGCGTAAACTATGCGCTTATTTTTGCGCAAACTACGCGATTATCTTTACGCAAACTATGAGCTTATATTTGCGCAAAGTGCGCGGTTATCTTTGCGCAAACTACGCGCTTATCTTTACGCAAACTATGAGCTTATATTTGCGCAAAGTGCGCGGTTATCTTTGCGCAAACTACGCGCTTATCTTTGCGCAAACTACGCGATTATCTTTACGCAAACTATGAGCTTATATTTGCGCAAAGTGCGCGGTTATCTTTGCGCAAACTACGCGCTTATCTTTGCGCAAACTTTGCACTTAATTGCGCAAAATATGTGCTATTTTTTGCGCATCTCACCAATACTAATTTCTATCTATTTGTCAATACTTACCAGAGATAAGTTTCTTGATAATGACGGCCTCGTCCTGTATCTTGTACTCGAACATGCCGAGGTACTCGCGCTCCTTCTTGCGTGTCACCGGCGCCATCTCTAGCGTCATCGACGCGTTTGTTTTTGCGCAAACTGTGCGATTATCTTTGCGCAAACTATGCGTTTATCATTGCGCAAACTATGCGCTTAATTGCGCAAACCACGAACTTATCTTTGCGAAAAGTATACAATAATCTTATCGTAAAGTACGCGCTTATCTTTGCGCAAACTGTGCGCTATTTTTTGCGCAAAATATGTGCTAATCTTAGCGTAACTTTGCGCAAACATAGCACAATTTAGACAAATATATATAAATGCCTTGTTTTGTAACACTTACCAGAGATAAGTTTCTTGATAATGACGGCCTCGTCCTGTATCTTGTACTCGAACATGCCGAGGTACTCGCGCTCCTTCTTACGTGTTACCGGCGCCATCTCTAGCGTCATCGACGCGTTGGGTGGCGCCACTGGGTCTGGGGGAGACGAAATATATGAAAACGATAAACATTTAAGAAGGAAAAAACACTGCGAACATATTTAAATTCGAAATTGCAAAAAATATGTAAAATATAGCGTATTTCTATTATAAGCTAGTTTCCTATCGCGATTTTATACATGTTCCCAAGGAACTGCTTCCCGCATGGAAATAAAATAGACTATGTGTTATTCTACATATATATTGCATATACATATATTACTGAAAACTTTCATCGAAATTTACCCAGTAGGAACATGCAACAAACATGTCCACTCGAAAGACTTACATCCTTACCGCATAAGTATAAGTAGGATTTACTTAATTCTACCAAATACTGGTATAATTTTTCTTTTAATCCCGAAAATTTTGCTTGAGGCGCAAATCTCAGGAACTAATGGACCGATTTGAAACATTTTTTCAGTTTCCTATTATAAAGACTATATTAAGTTACATTTTATCTGCTCGAAGTAACAGCATTTCCCGCTCGGGACGCTAGAGAAACCACTAGCAGAAGCTAGTAAACAGGCCCGCCGCTAGCTGTTTGTTCGCCCGCGTGCAAAACTGATTATGCCGCCCTACGACTACATACGTTTTGTCAAAAAATATATAAGGGGGGGGGGATCCAGGGGGTCCGGAAATTCATATCCATCGTACTTGTCCAACAGAAAAAAATATGTACACGCACCGCTCTGATTGCAGAAAATCCACCTACTTTTGGATAAATAACCATTGCAATACATAACATACATTACACATAACTTTTTATTTACTTGATATGTTCAGAGTAACCTAAGCAGTCCTGGGTTAGCCCATAAGCAAACTAAGCAATTGCTTAGGGCATCAATGCAGTGCAATCATTACCCAAGTGGCCCCTATGTATTGAAAGATTGTGATTAACTTAAATTACTTAACGCACTTAAATATCTATAACAATATTTAAAGTCAGTAAAATATGTTATTTAGTGGGTTTCCCGTTGAAAAATGAGCTTTCAAGACACATTAAATATGTAAGGAAGCGCGAGCGGAGCGAGCGCGAAAATTTTTTAGTTTAAGGACACAAAACAAATAAAAACCACTGTAAATTAACAAAGCAAAGTCAAAAAGTAAGATATGCACAGAAGTGAAGTGCAAAAGCCGCGAGCGAAGCGAGCGCGATTTTTTCCTTAGAGTTTTCATGAAGTAAACATATCATGAAAAGCCAGCCAGTGCGCGAAAAATGTTTTTTCGGAATTGAATGCCTCAACAATTAAACAAAGATAAAATGCGATATCTGACATGGAGACGCGAGCGCAGCGAGCGCGAATTTTTTTGGGGATGCAAAGGGTGAAACAGTCAAAAATAGGAGACGACCAAAGCTAGGGCGGCTTTTTCTGAAATTTTATTGGTTTAATTTTGCCGCCCTCTAAATAGCATTTTGGTTGATCTTAAATCGTTTTTAAGAATCTTTAATTTTGAAAATGTCCTTTCAACAGATGTACCTAACTGAAACCGGCAGTGTAGGTAATATTCTTAGCGCTATTGCTGTGTTTGGAAATATTGAAATCAAATCATTAGTAAAAAGATATTGTATTTTTTAAATATTACGTGATAACTCGCTAGATTTGCCGCCCCCTAGGACGTGCCGCCCGCGTGCTGTGCACGCGCTGCACGCCCGCTTACGGCGGGCCTGCTAGTAAACTACATATATCTAAAAAATAATGTACTCACCAGTGTTATCAAGTATATCGTTGACGTCTTCAATGCCGACTTCTTTAAGCTTGTTGACTAACAATCGAATCTGGTTCTTGTAACGGCGACAGCTTTCCGATAACTTGTCCACACGTTCCTGTTATACAAACAAATATTACTTAAATGCAGTGAAAATAAGTAAAATGAAACATTCTTTACCCTCAAAGAAAACAATTAATTTCCTGCCTGTTTGCCCGGGTAATTGCACGGGTTGAGGAATGAGGAGGTCAGATAGGGCAGCCGCTCCTTGTAAAGCACTGGTACTCAGCTGAATCCGGTTATACTGGAAGCCGACCTCAACATAGTTGCGAAAAAGGCTCGGGAGATGAGTTAAACGAAAAAAACAGCTAACGAGAACGTGTTAATTGGTAACAATAAAGTTCGAAATAAAAAATACAATATCTGTAATTTTTTTGGTTGGATATCATTGATTAGAAATACGATTTGTATGTCGGTGGTTTCAAAATTGAATTTTAACGATGAATAAAAAAGTAATTAATTTGTCTTTTAAATAACCTGATATAACGAACAAGCATTTTTTTTTCTCCCACAAAGAACTATAACAGCCACGGTACAAATTAATTTTATTTAATTGCATTTGAATTTGTCTACGTCACTCAATTTTTATTTTAAAGTGAAGTCACGGACCACTCCTTTTCACATTTTCCATACCTTTTTATTCATGCATTTTATACTAAACTAGCTTTTGCCCGCGACTTCGTTCGCGTGGAATAGTGACTTCTGGTTTGAACAATAGATGGCGCTATATGTCCAGGATATTTTTTTTTAATATATTTATATAATATATGTCCATTCTCAAGTTCCAAACTATTTCTGTACCTAATTTCACACAAATCGGTTCAGTAAATTAGGCGTGAAGAAAAGACAGACAGACTTTCACATTTATAGTAAACTAGCTTTTGCCCGCGGCTTCGCTCCCGTCAACTGACTTCTCTACTTTACCCTATTTTTTTTTCATAAGAACCTTCTCCTGACAATAACAAACACAACAAAAAAGAATTAGCCAAATTGGTCTAGGCGTTGTTGAGTTATGCGCTTACCAACACATTTTGCGATTCATTTTTATATTTTAGATATTACATTGGATTTTATACTAAATAATAGGTAAATATAAATGTCATAAGAAACATACCTGTAACGCCAAACTTTCAGCTGCCAATCGAATGATTTCATTCTGTGCGAATTCCTGAGTCTTATTCTTGGGTTCAGCGCTCAAATCAGCACTTAGCAACCTACAACAAGACATTTTATACAGTGTTGAACAGTGAAAATTATATTTAAAGTCGGTTACCAGGTTTTGAAAGTCAACAGAGAGAGCCCGTTTGTTCTATTCTATGTGATGTTGAAAAGTGAAAATGATGTGAATTTCTTATATGATAAATTAGTTAAGATTATATATTTATTACTAATAATAATTAAATAGAGTCAAGATTTTATTCTGTTAATTAAGGATTTAGTAAAATTCAAAATAACTTAAAATTTAAAATCAAAATATCTTTTGCTTCATTTCAATATACATAGTTGCAATATTTAATTATTATTATTTTTAGAATAAATTCTTGACCTTGTTGAAACATATAATGTCACCCCAGAATGGAATAAAATATATTTCTATTGCTTATCTTTTAGTTACAGTTCTGACATTATGTTCTGACTTTTGCTTCCGAACACAAAATATTAACACACTAAAAATAGTAATTTATTAACCTACATCGTCCCGCTGCTGGGCAAATATATTCTCCATTTGAATATATCGTAGGCAAATCGTAGGTAAAACAATTGAATCGACTAAGATGAAATTGTCGGTATTCATGTCATTCACAGAATTAATATATTTTTGCTATATTTGTACACATATTTATGTTGTTATTTACTTATATGTCTTCATAGTACATAATTAAATGTGGATTTTAATTAGGTACTTATTATTTTTTAGGTTATTTACAGCGTGACAAAAAGGTAATCTCATGAAATGTCATGTAATAGGTACTATTGTCAATTAACTTTGCCACTCGAAACCTGACTATCTGATCCATTGTGCACGTGAGAGTTGGTTGATTTGGTTTATACATTTTGACTATTACGCCGTCCCTAGTGGCCTGTTTCAGAGCGAAAAAGTTAGTCGACGAGACAATATCTTTTAGTTCTTTTAAAAAAAATACACACACGAAAAGCTTACATAAAAAATGAGGATGAAAAACAAAATGGATAAAGAATGAAATGCAAAAAAAAAAAACTGAAAAATGATAATCAAAATACATTTAATTAAACACAAAACATAAATATACTCTTTGAAACTTAAACAAATATAATTTTCAATACTGTTAAAGTTAATTCTAATAATACTTTAGTACAAGTGCATGACACAAAGTTTGCTGAACAATTTTTCGTGCAATTTCTTCTGAATTCCATGTGGATTTTCGTGTAATCTTCCACGCTGAAATGGTTTATGATATTTGCTAATATTGTATTTACAAAATGTGGGGTGTTATTTCTGAATAATATTATAACATTTATAGTTGAGAGGCAGTAATGTTACGAGCACAAATATTTTTAACAAGAAAATCCCAAACCTATGATGATGATTATATGAATGATGGAAAATGATAAATATTTACAGAGAGTTGCATAAAAATGGTTTTACAAATTATGCATGAGTTTTCAACTTTATAATAATTAGCATAGGTTAAAGTGAATGCTTCAACATACAAAATATGATGATTTTATTTTTTACTATATTTACGTAATGGAAAATAATCTTGACTTTGGCCTACAACTTAAAATATAGCAACCATTTTCATGCAACTCAGTAAACTACAAAAAAAATATATATAGAAAAATCATTCTACTCACTTTTGATACTTCTCATTCTCTTCTCTTAGTTTCTCTATCTCTGTTTTTGACTTCGATATGTGTTCGGAATAGAATTTCTTCTCTGCCAATAACTCTTCTTGTAGTTGCCTGCAATTAAATATACTTATGTATATAAAAACCTTACTTATATTATAAATGCAACGTTTACAAGGAAGTTTATATGTAGGTATGTGTGTTACTCTTTCATCATATAGCTACGGAATGGATTTTGATGAAACTTAGCAGTTCACTTAGTTCAATTTATTTATAACCACATAAATAAAAATAAATTAATACCAATAAATTTTAACCACATACGAGTATAATATTATAAAACCTAAAAAATTGCATCATGTAGAACATAATTGATAAAACGAAGAACTGCCGAATTACTGCATAATTATATTGTAATCATTTAGGAAACATGCATTTAGGTTTCTCGTAACTGATAACAAGACACACCCTAGTAAAAGAATAAGGAATTTTAATGCAAACACAACACATTTGTTCATCTTTGGCAGTCGTTACGGGTAGTCAGAAAATCTGACAACCAGTCATTCGTATTTATTTTATTTATTCCTTTAATTCAGGCAACTATGGCCCATTATTGCCCAGGTAACTCTGTTAAGATCTGCTCTATATGGCACACTGCCAACACAGCTCATACTCAGCTGCATCCTCTTAGACTGGAAGTCGGCCACTAGGAAAAGGCTAGGCAGATGATTACATACCTGTTAATACCCTTCTGAGCTTCATAAGCTGTAGCTAACTCTCCGTCTTCATTTATAATATCGACGTCTGACCCGTAGTTTGATGTGGCAAGCGACTTTAGATTCACAGTCTGTGGACATAAGGTTTAAAATTGAAAAGGTGGTTTTGAGTAATTTTTTTTTGTAATTTGGTGATTGAAACTAAAAGAATTGTGCAGTTTTTGGCAAACTTAATGGCGAGTCGCAATAGGCATGAAAAAAAATAATTATTCATTCTTTTGGATAACGTTAAAACAATGGACAAGTATTTTTTATTTTCTCTTTTAGTCGAATATGTAACAATAAAGGTATACAGTATGTATGTACTTTTTAAGTATATCTTAGACACCATTCGTTTCGGATGGCTCGTTAAACTGTAGGTCCCGGCTGTCATTGAACATCCTTGGCGGTCGTTACGGGTAGTCAGAAGCCAGTAAGTCTGACGCCAGTGTAACCAAGGGGTATTGGGTTGCCCGGGTTAAGGGTTGAGGGGGTCAGATAGGTAGTCGCTCCTTGTAAAGCACTGGTACTCAGCTGAATCCGGTTAGACTGGAAGCCGGCCCCAACATAGTTGGGAAAATGCTCGGAGGATGATGAAAGGTATAAAGTTTATCCCTGTCATCACGACTATTAAATTGGTGCACGCTCCGCCGCCATTAAGTTTGATAAAAGAGCTAAATATAAGGTAAATTAAGATTCATAAGTCGGAGGTGCATTTTAAATCTACAAGGTACACAATTCTAAGGAGGTACCTACATAAGAATTAGTTACATGGGAAAAGGGGGTGATCAAAACTTAAACCAATAAGTTTATATATTTAAAGTTAACACAATATATTCTTAATTTTATATTATGTGTGAAGAACAGTTATACTAACTACAAAAATATATAACAAAACACAATAAGTACCATGCAATAACAGCAACGGAGAGCATGGAAAAATAATAAACATGAAAATAAATAACAAAGCAAACATATTTTTTTGAAACTTGTAACATAAATTCGACATCTTTTTTAAAATCATAATTAATAATAAAAACCTATCAATTTAAAAAAAAAACTGTCGCTAAATAGTGTTTTAGATATAAAATATAACATTTCATAAAATTAAAATTTTACAACCACATATTTTTAGGCAAATAAAAGGTTTTCTTTTCATTAAGCTAAAAAAACATTTAAAAAGGGTCAACTAAAATACAGCAAAAAGCAGTGGATTTTAATAACATTGCCCACTACGTTTTATTTCTATTACTTACAACGTTTTTGAGAGCTTGGAACCATGGCTTCTGCGTTGCAATCAAAAATATGTATTTTAAAAATATTTTCAAAAAGATCTGACTTACATATGCACTGTTATAAAAACTGTTGCAAGTTCTTATTTATAGACCCAGGACATAAAATCGTTCGTATCTCTAATATAAATTAATTTTGTCTATTTCCCGATGAAATTACTTCCAGCACCTGGATAAAACTCAGCTTATAACAGTCTCTAGATTAATCCCTATTTCTATCCTAAACATTTCAACAACGTCAGGTGTTTTACTGAGAAACCTAACAAAGAAAACTCACTGTCGCATCTACGATGTTAGGATGATACATAATCTGATCTGTACGATCAGTCTCCTACCTAACTCCTCTTTAACGGCTGTATACCGATTTGGTTGATTGTCCTTATCGTATAATATGTATTTTAATAAGTTCCTGGACGGTTTAGTTCTAGTTCAAAGATTAAAATCATGAATTTACTAAATATTAAACAGGAAATCAAATAACAATACCTGTTTCTGACAATAATAGTAACAACTCCTATGGACCGGTTCATCCATATGTAACTGTCTTGATATTTTCACACCAGTTAGTGGAATTGCCATTTTGTATAAACATACCTATTTCATACGTTTTAAATTCATATTTACATAGATTTTCGATTAATGGGAGTTATTCACTATATCACATTTTTTTGTTTGTTTTTAAATTCTTGTCTTTCCAAAAAATAATGATAAATTCATTTCTAATAGGAACACGACGGTTTTTAGTCAGTAAGAGTCTGACACTCCCTCACCGCTGCTAACCCACAGCCAGATCATTTGATGATTTTTGACGTCGGTACAAAAAAAGCACTGCACTTTTTAGGTTATCCTTTCAGCACAATACAATTTTGAGAAATTAATTTGTAAATTAATAAGTCAAATTAAAATTAATAGTATACTTGTACACTTATATACTTTAATACATAAATATGAAAACGGTATGTTTGGTATTTCCGTCACTGAAAAAGAATGTCTCATTTCTGAGAGAAACAAATACAGAATGATACAATGACATACTAAAATATTTAGATTTAATACTGATCTTGTCATGTGGTTTTGCTTGTTCATTTTATTTGTAACTGCAATCATAAATGCTAATGTGCTTGTCTTATGTCCGTTTTCACTAAAAATCTCTTAACGTTTCTCTAAGTGTCACTTAGAATAAGAGCTCCTCCAATAATAAAGGTTATAAGGGACACTTAAGCTTTGGTGAAAAGTGTTCCCTAAATGCTCTTAGGGGATCCCTAAAATGCATTTGTTGGTAAAAATGGGCATAAATGTTCTTGTAGCTTCTTAAAGAAGCGGCTAGGCGGATAGTCTATTGACTGGAAGCCGATCTCAACATACATAGTTGAAAAAAGGCTGGACAGGTGAATTTTGTTGCTTTCTTGGGTGGCTAAACCAATTTAGATAATTTATAAGATAACTTGAGCCTTGACGTATCTATACTATAAATAATTTAAAATTCGAATAACAAACTATGTCGTCTTATTCTTATTCGAGTAGTTGTAAAAGAAAAGTTTTGTACACACAGAGACAGTCCAACATTTTCATACATTAACATCTTTCTGTGACATTCGCAAACAGCACAGATAACTATTATCTAAAAAACACATCATAGATAAACTAGCGTGACAGTTAGGACAACGCTTTTAGATAAAACGCCAATCTGACGTCAGTGTGTACATATCCTTAAAGTAGTTTATTTCGTAATACACTGCAGTTTTTTAAAAGCCCAAACCGAGTCCATATATTAGTCCTCGCAATAAAATAAAACCTAAAAAAAATGTAATTAATTCGAATGTTAATCTGTTGCAGTTATAGTTATCGGCACGAATCTTGAACTCTGACCTTCACCTGCGCAGAAGTGATTTATTATGTCCCTTTTATGGTATGAAGTGAGGCGCGGGGGCGGGCTAAAGCGGTGATTGGCCCGCAGCGCGGGATTGGTTCTTTGCTAATAAATCACTTCTGCGCAGATGTAGGTCAGAGCTCAAGATTCGTAACTATACACAGCAAGACTGCAATATAGAATTTGCGTATGGACGCATAAGGTAATAATCTATAATCTATACCTAATTATAAAGATCAATTTGATTGTTACATTTTCACGCGAAAACGGAACTGTTTGCGATAAAGTTGGTATGAAGATAGGTGGTACCGTGGAGACGGATATAGAATACTCTTGTATCCGGGTGCTAAAAGTAGTTCTCTTGAGACCCGGACAAATTTAATGCTGATATTATACAGATGACTTTTTGTTTGTTTGTAGCCCAAAGGTTCTAAAACTATTGAACCGATTTGAAAAATTCTACCACTGTCGGGAAGCTACAATATCCCCGAGTAAGATAGGCTATGTTTTATCCCGGTACGGGCCGTAGTTCCCACGAGACACAGGTAAAAGCTAGAAATAAATTCAATACATACCTGGTTAGTGAGTACACTCTTAAGTTGTATGCATTCATCTCGCCTTCTGTCCAGTTCTTTCTGCATTATGTTCATTTGTTCTGGAAAAACAAGGAATGATATAAATTCGGTAGTGTACCTAATCTGTCTTTCTTACAGTCTCTAACAATCTCTCTATACCCCTCTGTCGCTGTTCCTCTTTCAATTCCTATCTTTTTACTGCTAACTATCCCCCGATTTCCTGCCCGCTGTATCTATAGCTTTACTACTATATACTGTATCCACTGGTCTATTTCTTGTTCACTCTCTTTTTAACCTTTATATCTCTCTTCCTCTATATTTCTTCATCCCCCGATCCCTATATATTTCTATACTTTATCCCCTAGGTATCTCTTTGTCAGTCTACCTCTTCTATCTCTCTACCTCCCGTCTTCTATATTCCCCTCCATCTTTCTACCCCCCCCCCTCTCTCTTTCTATCCCTCGATTTACCTGAGTTTCAGCCCATTCCTTTCGAGGCTTTTTAGCGTATATTAATGGCATAAGTATTTTTTAACTATTTTGTCTTGGTTATCTTGGTAATTTTTGGAAACCAGTACGCACGTCGTACTTCCAAAGGTATTCATCTACTTCGTTGAGTCTATATGGAAGCGGCTAAACCAATAAAGATGGTGACATACCTATGACTTCCTTGGAGACCAGCACTGTGTCTCCGGCAGCTCTCAGCCTGTCTAAATGTTCTCGAAGTTTCTTGTTCTCAATTTCTAGTTCTTCAAGTTTGTAGCGGTCTATGTTGGGGTTCGTTGGCGCTGACGAGTGGCGGTCTGGGGATTAATAGTGGTGATTAATATTTTTCTACTTGCTATTATATCTTGAAAATAAAAAAAAATTATGGTGGGTGGAGAACCTCTCAAGGATAAATGTGTGGGTGCGATTCCAGATCAGGCAGAAGTATATTTTAGACACCAATGACTGATTATCCTGTCAAATGCTGATATACGCGAGACATAATTGGATTTTTAATTGTTTTATAATTAGCGGCATACAAGCAGTTAAAGGTAAACATTTTAAGAAAACCTGGACTATTAAGTCTGAAATCAGCAAGCGTGATGATTGACGCTCAATCCTTCTCTGTATGATAGGAGGCCGCAGCCCTGCAGTGGGACGATAAAAACGCCGATGATGATGAAACAAAGCAATCAAATTATTTCTCTTTATAATATTAGTGCATACAACAAGTTATAAACCGCTGCAACTCGAGACAGTGTCATACTCTTACAGACTAAAACCCATCATGTTCCTTCTGGAGAAGTTATGACAACTCCGCTCATTATTTTGTTCTCCAACACCGTATCTCAGTTCGGACAAGCAAAGTTATTTGACGAAACCTGCATAAAGTAAAAGTGATGTGTATGTGCATCTCGCTCACTCATGTGTAGCACCGCATTGTGTGAAGGTGTCATTGCGCACGGGAGTATTAAACTAGTATCCATCGAAACCTCACGTCTTCTTATTTCTGCACCATTTACCCACAAACATATCAAAAAGATATATATAACTCACTCATAATCCTCTCCTCGAGGTCGGCGGCTCGCTTGGTGGTGCGCGACAGTTCGCTCTGTAACGCCGATATTCTGTTGCGCATACGCAGAACCAGTCCCGCGTCTGCTGACTGTGGGATAGAATATTGCGTATTATTATTAAGGATAGATAGATAGATAGATATATACTTTATTATGTACACCAATTTTACGATTTGTGGTATGGTCAACGAGGTCAATTAGAAACAGATTTAATGGTCTTTTTTTGGTGATATGAAAAAAAACGTAGCTCTATGTGGTACACTAGTACTCGATTGTATCCGTATATAATTTAAAGTCTTTTCGCAACTATTGTATGTTGGTGATGATGATGTGTCCTCCTAACCGGTTATCAGTCATTTCGGCCGTATCTTTCGTAAAGAGATTAGCCAGCTGCGCAGGACATATTATGGTGCACAAGCATTTCCTTGGACACAAGAGCACTCACTATTCCTTCACTCTCATAGCGCGATAGAACGGCAATCCGACACCACCGGGGAGACTAGGCTGACATAATCACCAATTTCCAGGCTGCATTTTGAGTATTTAAAACCCACAAAGCGATTTCGGCTCGATCCGGGAATCGAACCCAAGACCTCGTGCACAGCTGTCGCGAAGTGCAAGACATTTCGCAATTCGCAAATAATAATATTAGCATTATGTTTTTGTGTTGATAACCTCCATTTTTTGAAGTCGGTTTATTAATTAAAATAAGTTAAACTAACCGGTTGTGTGGGTCCATTGTGCGTGCCGGCGGACCAGTTGACGGCTTCCAGCGCCGGCCGAGAGCTCTCCACCGATCTGACTGAACCGTAGCCATAGTCCTGTGGGGTAGATAATACAAATTTGGTATATTATACTAGCTTCTGTAAGATTTTACCTGCTTCCTGAGAGAACTACTTCAATTAAACAGATTTTTATTTTATATATTTATAACCGTTTATATATAGGTACTGCTTTGTACCATTTACGTATCATCCAGCAGACCCGTAGTAAGAGAGTTAGAATAACAGATGTAAACGGACTTTGTAGGCGGTTTTTTTCTTCTTTCAAACAAAAACTTAGAATTAACAAATCAGAATAACATACAGGCTACTTTTCATCTATGTGCGGGAAGAAGATCCCACGAGCTGCGGGTGAAACCGACGGCAGAAACTAGTTAATCATAGTTTTGGACTTTACTGCGTACATATTTTGTGACATTAAGTTCATAGTTCACTTGCTGTCAGTAGTATAATATAGGGTGAATAAACAAAAACTTACGTCTTCAACGGTAGTTTCTTGTTGAGAATTATTGCTCGCGTCTGACAGCGATCTTCTGTGTTCTTTGGGTGCTGGTTTGCTGTAAATATAATAACAAATAAAACGTTACTTTCTTATTTTATATTTAAAATAAGTCATTACATAAGGGAAAAACGCCTTCTATATGCATCTCTCTTTTGTTCCGTTTTTTTATCTTTTACAAGTCTCTTTTTATTTATTCTTTCCTTTTGTAGTGTGTGTGATTCTCACGCTTTCTTAAATTAATTCTCCCTCTTATTCTCCCTCTCTTAGTATCTCTTTTTTCCTCTCCCCTATCTCTCGTTCTCAAACACACTCACACATACACCACCACCACCAAACACTCAGAGTTACTGACCTCTGCAAAGAGTCGATCCTCTCCTGCAGCTCATATTGCGCGGACAATAACTTCTGTCGACTCTGTCGCTCTGCTTCTAACTCTGCGTTCAAAGCCTTCTTCTCTTGTTCGTGCTGTTTGTCGCGTTCTGTGGGAGAAAATAGCATTCAAATATGGACTCTAGAAAAAATATAGTCTAACTAGCTGTTTGTGTCTCTGCGGTAATAGGGGAACTACTTCTCGCAGTCGGATAAGCAATTGCATTGAAATTGGTTTAGATGTTTATGCTTTGTAGTGCGAAAGAACGATAGAAATTTTTTTATGTGTTTGATAGCGTACTTATTTATCGAAAAGTTACCACGAGACGCGGATAAAACCGCGGTATAAGTGTGTGTCTGTATTTAATTGTTAAGAAGTAAATGTAAGTACTTAAAAACAAATTGATTACTTTGTTTATGAATATGCGGTAGGTACGCGATTTCAGCTCCTCAGACCACCAAAAAAATATTTCTTGAAATTGTTATTTATTAAGCTTTCGAAAGTCTCAAAAACTTGTAATAATATTTGAAGTACCTTTCCATAGTTGAGCGCGACTTTTGAACTCCTGAGACCACTCCACTAGCGTGGGCTCATAAGATTTAACTGTTATATCACTTTTATTTATCACTTCTGTTTCTACCAACATTTTGAAATGGCACTCTATTTCCTGGTCAGTAAGGTATAAATTGATCTGTCTTCAGACTCGGAGTTTTTTATATTCAATGCATCGTTTGTGTATTTTCCCAACTTTGTTATGGTCGGCTTCCAGGTTAACGGGCTGAGTACCAGTGCGCCATATAAAATGACTACAGTGAGTGTCTATCTGACCACTTCAATTTAGTTACTGGGTAGCAAGACACTTTTTCTTATGTCTAGTCTTTCCAGCTTCTTATTGTTTTAAATGATGAAGAAAACACCTTTGAAACGAACAGATTTCGGTGAAACTTCTCTATTTGTTTATGTAATTATTTTGTTTTGTTTACGAATAAAATACTGTTTCCGTTATACTAAATCACACTGTTTACATTCAAAACAATACCAAACACTTTTTGACAGCTCAAATTGGAATTAACTACCACTAAACCTTTTTAGCGTTTCACAAGCATTTCTCAATAATAATAATTATTATTAATCACTTTCACTATAAACAATAACTTCGTCACATTTTGAAGAATGCACTTTTTCTTCTTATCGAGTGAGCTGCAGGTTTAATCACCTAACAAGCCCTAGTGTCAGAGTTTTCCCAAATCCGCCTGACGACCTCCGACGTGGAATTGTAACAACGACTGCTACTGAGTAGCATTCGGGGCCGCCGGTTTTACGTGCCAAAATTAACTTTATTTATTTATTTGTATGAAAAATGTCGTCCATTTTTCCGCCAACTTGGCGATATAAAAAAATCGATTTTGTGACTAAAACAAAATACATGAAAGTTAATTAATTCTGCTCTTATCAACTATTAGATAATGTTATCAAATATATAATGTTGGTATTATCTTTTGTCGATAATGCGTGTTTTATCAGAGCTATTGTTAACATATATTTTTTTGGTTTATTCGAAATGTTACTTTGTATGTACTTTTTAGATATACAAGTAATGCAAACTTGCATTGGACTGATTTGTTTTTATCAATACCTACTAATGTACCTATGTAAAAATATGTTAGTACTGTGTTCATTTTAACGATAATTTATTAAGGCTTTTAAATCAGTATGATTTATTACGTAGGTACGTAGTACTTTAATAAAAAATACTTTGATTGGAATCAAGACTTTCTTAGTTTCTTGTATAGTAATGATAATGGTAAAATAATTTTAAAGAGCTATGCAAGACGAAAATTTCAATTGAGAGACACTGGTAGATAAAGCCGAGGGACAAGGCTAGTGAATCATATCTACATATATAAAAAATACATTGTGATAAAAGCGTGCTAATTCTACTAAGTATTGCACTTCCTATTACAAAGTTTTAATAAAAATAGTGTTTTTGCTTAGTAAATTCTAACAACATATAGATGGTTTTAATGCTAAAATAATATTTTTGATAAATGTTGCAAATCGCCCCAAACACGTATGATATGATTGATGTTTCATACTTTTATTGCATAATTAAGCTACATGTAAAACCGCGAATCATCATTATTTTTTAAAAAGAAAATAAAAATTAAACACTTAAAATTAAAGACATGCAAATTATGACGCATAATTGGTACAAGGATATCATAAATACCAAAACATAAAACACATGTCATGAATATTACAAGTGTTTGTCCGATTGAACACGCTTATCTCAGGAACAACTACACCGATTTGAAAAGTTATTTCAGTATTAGACAGCTTATTTACCGAACCAGGCTTTAAGTTATACTTTTTAACCTTATGCGCGGAGTAGTTCCCACAGGACGTAGGTGAATGTGATACTCAAATAACACCTTCAAGGACGCAAGAGAAACCGGAAAACTACTGCTACAACAAAACTACTACTCCTATATCAAAAAAATGCTATCAGCCTAAATCATATTTTATGGATGTTACAAGGCCATTGACGATCAAAATAAAATACTCAAAAACTCACCTTCAATTGCCAACTCAAAATGCTCCTTATTACTCTTCAACTCATTCGCTAATTTCTCACTCTCTTCTTCCCACGAAGCTCTATTCAACTCATACTGTTCTTCTATTAACTTCTTCTCGTGTTTCAACTGCTTGTTACTTTCTTTCTCTCTCTCTAACTCCTCTTGGAGAGTAGAGATCTGGTTGTTCTTGTCGAAAAGGTCCGTTCTGAGAGTTTTGGCTTCTATTTCTACGAGTTTCAGGATTTCTAGTTTGGCTCTGTGAGAGAAGAACAAAAATTGGTTATAGTAGATAATAGGTAAGCTTGTATGTACTTTCTAAGAATATTTTGGACACCAATGACTGTGTTTCGGATGGCACGTTAAACTGTAGGTCCCGGCTATCGAACATCCTTGGCAGTCGTTACGGGTAGTCAGAAGCCAGTAAGTCTGACACCAGTCTAACCAAGGGGTATTGAGTTGCCCGGGTAACTGGGTTGAGGAGGTCAGATAGGTAGTCGCTCCTTGCAAAGCACTGGTACTCAGCTACATCCGGTTAGACTGGAAGCCGACCCCAACATAGTTGGGAAAAGGCTCGCAGGTGTACAATAACTTACTTTAAGTCGACAATTTGCGCTAATAATGGCTCAATGCTCTTATTCTTCTCGAGAGAGTCGGCCACCTTCTGTTGTAGACTGATTATCTTGTACTATAAACCTTAATTTACTAAACAAATGTACTATATTTGTTTAGATTGATACACCCGCGCATCGGAGAGCACGTTAACGTCGGTCCTGCGCCTGATCTCTTTCTGCTCCTGTCGGATTGTCGTCCCATCGGGCTATGAGAGTGAAGGAATAGTGATTGCACCTGTGTCCAAGCAAATGTGCGTGCACTATAACATGTCCTGCGCAGTTGGCTGATCTCCTTATGAGAACAGCCGCCGTAGCCGATAATCGGCTAGGAGGATAACTTACTTTAAGTCGACAATTTGAGCTAATAACGGTTCAATACTCTTTTTATTCTCGAACGCGTCGCCCAACTTCTGTTGTAGACTGATGATCTTATTCTCAAAGCCTTTATTATGTACTATATTTGTTACTTATATGCTATATGTGTTACTAATTGTACAATAACTTACTTTAAGTCGACAATTTGCGCTAACAGAGGCTCAATGCTCTTATTCTTCACCCAACTTCTGTTGTAGACTGATGATCATGTTCTCTAAGCCTTAATTTACTAGACAAATGTACCTACTATATTTGTTATTTTTTGTGCTAAAACTTACTTGAGGTCGATAATTTGCGCTAACAGAGGCTCAATGCTCTTATTCTTCTCGAGCGCGTCGCCCAACTTCTGTTGTAGACTGATGATCATGTCCTCTAAGCCTCTATTTACTAAATAAATATACTATAATATGATTGCTTCACCCGAGCATCAGAGAGCACGTTAACATCGGTCCTGCTTGTGATCTCTCTCCGGTGGTGTCGGATTGCCGTCCCATCGGGCGCAGAGAGTGAAGGAATAGTGAGTGCACCTGTGTCCAAGCAAATGCTTGTGCACTATAATATGTCCTGCGCAGCTGGCTGATCTGCTTATGACAACAGCCGCAGTCGCCGAAATCGGCCCTGGACGCATTATTAATATACTATATATGTTACTTATTGTACAATAACTTACTTTAAGTCGACAATCTGAGCTAATAGAGGCTCAATGCTCTTATTCTTCTCGAGCGCATCGCCCAACTTCTGTTGTAGACTGATGATATATACTATATTTGTTATTTATATACTATATTTGCTACTTATATACTGTATTTGTTACTTATTGTACAAAAACTTACTTGAGGTCGACAATTTGCGCTAATAACGGCTCAATACTCTTATTCTTCTCGAGCGCGTCGCCCAACTTCTGTTGTAGACTGATGATCTTGTTCTCAAAGCCTTTATTTACTACACAAATATACTATGATTGATACACCCGTGCATCGGAGAGCACGTTAATGTCAGTCCTGCGCCTGATCTCTCTCCGGTGGTGTCGGATTGTCGTCCCATCGCGCTATGAGAGTGAAGGAATAGTGAGTGCACCTGTGTCCAAGCAAATGCTCGTGCACTATAACATGTCCTGCGCAGTTGGCTAATCTCCTTATGACAACAGCTGCAGTCGCCGAAATCGGTCGTAGACACATTATTATTATTATTTTGTACTATAACTTACTTTAAGTCGACAATCTGAGCTAATAACGGCTCAATGCTCTTATTTTTCTCGAGCGCATCGCCCAGCTTCTGTTGTAGACTGATGATCTTGTTCTCAAGTCCTTTGTTGAGAGACTTGACGTGGTCGATGCTGCGAGCTTCTATGCGGAGGCGCTTGTATTGACGACGGGCGAGGAAGCGGCGGATCTGAGGAAGACCATGTTGAGTTTGTGTTTTTAAAGGTTTTTCGGTTTGTCCTGCGTGATAAGGGGCCTACGTCCAGCACACTAATAAAAAGTTGCTTGTAAGTTATACTGAAAAATATGAAAATAAAATCCATACAGTAGTATTTGGAAGATGGATCCATAAACTTCTATCGATACATGTGGGAAACAACTAGTAGCTTACATATCAATCAATCAATCATTTTATTTAGTTCTCATCATCAAGTACAGGAATTATGGTAGTACAAGTTTCATTAAACATAGAAACTGGTGTCTGTGGTAGGTTAATCCTGTATTACAGAACACCAGGCGTACCTTCCGGAACAAAATCTTAAGCTATTGAGATCAGTTAATGAGAAAATAATATAGTTAAATTTACAAATTACTTAGCAACGAAAACAAATTAAACTTATATTCAAAAACAAAATTCTTATAACTTATATCAGAATAAATCAAATCAAATCAAATCAAAACGTTTATTCGCGTTCGTGACGCACACACAAAAACGAATACATATAAAAGCTCACAAAAATAAAACAAAACAGGAGTGAAAACGAAAAAAAGAAGAGAATGGAAAAAGGAAAATATGCGTCACGATCACGCGAAATGGCCCTCGCTCAGCATATGCAGCGACCCTATGCGAGACAGAGTCGCGGCGCTGGTTTTCAGCGATGGCCAACACTAACATGTGACGTCAATCGGTGTGTAACCTTAACTAAGTATATACATACTAAGTGTGTAATATATATTTATAAAATATAAAATACTGCTATAAAAACATACTAAATATAAATAGAAAAAACTAACTAACATAACAACATTCTGAACGAATGTGAATGGAAGTGACACTTGACGTGCTTCACAAAATTCTATAATTAGCTATGGTCAAAGCCGTTCACCAATGACCATACACACACAATGCAAACTATTTACGAATTACGTAATGGCGACGAGTGCTTATCAACAATGAGGGTTTTTGAATTTTTTTCTGCCACCGGGTGGCGCCACGTATGCGTCTGGTCCAAACAGCTGTCAAATAGTATGGAATTGTAGGTGCAGAACTTATTGTTTATTGAAATTCTGTTATATTGGAAGTGTTATTGATTTTATTATGGACTACGGTCAGAATAAGGTTTCCGAACTAAAAATTGAGCTAAGAGGGAAGGTGCAAAAGTCACTGGTACTAAGGAAAAGCTTGTTGAAAAATTTGTTAACACAATATGATTTAGTTTTTTTTATTTACTCAACCGCAATAGTAAAACAATAATGCAGTGCTTTAATTATAAAATAAAAAAAACACTAAAATCGTTCACTATTCATAGTAAACATAAGCACTTTGACAGTTATTGGACCTGACGACTCGGTGCTGCCACCTCGTGGATTGCCATTTTAGAAAACCCTCATTATGCAACAATTATTATAATAACGTGTGCAACCGCAAGTGGAAATGGGAATTAAAAGTGATTCTTTTCCCAAAGACGTTACAATTAATTATTCAATGAAATAACTCCTGTAAGTAAATAATAATACTTCTTGTGTTACAAAATTGACACAATTTTTTACCGTTAAGTTAGCGTGTACACCTTACGCTGGATTTTTGAGAAACATGTAGAAATATCGAAAAATCACACCGATCAATGATTTTGAATAAGTCAATATAGAATACTTACAGAAGCCTGTGCAATGACAATCTGTCGGCGTATCTTCTGCGCACGTTTGCGAGCGAGGTAGCCGCGAGCGTACCTCTGTATTGTAATGACCTGGGTAACAAATAAAATTACATTATTTACTGTTATGTAGCCTAACTTTTGTTACTTATCAACTTGATATTTGTGAGACTTCCTGAACAGGTAAAGAATAGTTATTTTATGTTTCTACAGCTTTGTGAACCAGCAAAATCTTATTCTTGCCGTGTAACCCCTGCAATGAGTTTAGTGGCAAACGGTTATAACCGTATTTTTTGTAGCCCGCTTAGTTAATTATAATAGTTCCTCCTTCATAATATCTTAATGCATAACTCACCGCTTTAACCTTCCTGCGATCTCTATAGAGGTTCCTGGCCATGTAACCCCTAGCATGTGCTTGTAACCCAATGGCCAGACGGCGTAACCTCTGGTACTTGAGTCTACCTACTTACCTCTAGTATCACCTTCTTAGAAATCTAATGTCTCATGAATTAATGTATGCGATATGTATGTGTTACAGTAATAATTCTATTTTTTTTTATAATGTTTGATCTATACATAAGCCGAGTCCCTTTAAAATCTTCCTATATTATATGTATATAAAGCAGTGGTATGTATATCCAAGTAAAACTTACCGCTTTAACCTTCCTGCGGTCTCTATAGAGGTTCCTCGCCATGTAACCCCGAGCATGTGCTTGTAACCCAATGGCCAGACGCCGTAACCTCTGGTACTTGAGTCTAGCTTACCTACTTATATATTTACTATGTATTTTGCCTAACTAACTAATTAGTCTACTAGCTTATCTTGTCACCTATAGACACTTTACAAGAGTAACCCTGGAAAATATGACTCTATAACTTAAAACCTATAACTTTCCAAGTTAAACTTACCGCTTTAACCCTATGTATTTAGACTAATCCGCTCATTTTTTTTATCTTGTCACCTACACACTTTTACAAGAGTTACCCTAGAAAAAACGTCCCTATCAATTAAAGTCTATTAGGATCCTAGAAGAAACTTATCGTTTTAATTCCTAGCATGTGCTTGTTTTAAAATCTCCCTATGTATTATAAACCTAGGAAGAATGTATTACTTACCGCTTTAACCTTCCTGCGGTCCCTATAGAGGTTTCTCGCCATGTAACCCCGAGCATGTGCTTGTAACCCAATGGCCAGACGCCGTAACCTCTGGTACTTGAGTCTAGCTTACTTACCTATGTATCTACTATGTATTTTGCCTAACTAACTAATCCAAACTAATATTATAAATGCGAAAGTAACTCTGTCTGTCTGTCTGTCTGTCTTTTCTTCACGCCTAAACTACTGAACCGATTTGTGTGAAATTTGGTACAGACATAGTTTGAAACTTGAGAAAGGACATAGGATAGTTTTTATTACAAAAAAAATAAAAATAAAATTATTCCGGACATATAGCGCCATCTATTGGTCAAATCAAAAATCTGCTGGTAGTCACTATTCCACGCGGACGAAGTTGCGGGCAAAAGCTAGTGAGTTTATATCTTGTCGTGTCACCTATAGAGACTTACAAGAGTAACCCTTCATGTAATTTAAAATATTTAAGGATCCAAGTTAAACTTACCGCTTTAACCTTCCTACGATCTCTATACAAGTTCCTCGCCATGTAACCCCGAGCATGTGCTTGTAACCCAATGGCCAGACGCCGTAACCTCTGGTACTTGAGTCTAGCGAGCCATCCTCTGACGTTGCGCTGAATTTTAATAGCTGCTCTTTTACGACGGATCTCTTGGGCGCGTCTGTGTGAAAAAAGTGGTGTAAATACATTAAAAAAGAAGCTTTATAAATATGATGAAACGTGAATTAAAGTGAAATGTAACATGAACAAATAGTGACATAAAAACCACGTAACACTGTAATAATAAGCTTATTCAAATCATTTAAATAATATTTTCAGATCGCTGTACCCTGCGGCTCACCGGCATCCCAAGGATCCTTCTCATGATTGGATAAAATATAGCTTATGTCACTCGGGGTAAGTGTCTCAACAGTGCAAGATTTTTTTTATTTCAGTGCAGTATTTTCAGAGCTTATTCTCTCTCGCCGCAGCAGATGGCCGATGGGGCCGAAAAGTGCTGGAGTGGAGAGCACGGACTAGCAAGCGCAGCGTAGGACGTCCACCAACAAGGCGGACAGACGACCTTATAAAGGTCACCGGAAGACGCTGGATGCAGGTCGCCTCTAACAGGTATCTGTGGAGATCTAAGGGGGAGGCCTATGTTCAGCAGTGGACGTCCTATGGCTGAGATGATGATGATTCTCTCACGCCGTATGTCCGGATCCTCTGTAAGTAGCCACCTTACTCACCTCCTCGCCAAGTAGCCCCTCGCCCGCGCCTGCAGCCCCCGGATGGCGGCCACTAGCCGCAGATACTTGCGTCTTGCTATGAAGCGTCGCACGCAGCTCTGTACCCTCACGCAGTAGTCGCGCTGTATGTCAGCACGGATCTTTTCTAGGTACGCCACCTTTGGAAAGTAAATGGAAGTAAATTAGATTTAAATAGCAAAGTAATTGTTAAAATTATTCGTTAGGATATCGCTTGGAAACAAAGTTTTCCTCTGTTGACGATATAAACAAGGATAGCTAGCAAACATTCGTATGTGTCTACAACACAAAGTTGATTACAAACACTCCCGTATTCTCATATAAGGAGATTAGCCAACTGCGCAGGACATATTATAGTGCACGCACATTTGCTTGGACACAGGCGCACTCACTATTCCTTCACTCTCATAGCGCGATGGGACGGCAATCCTACACGACCAGAGAGAGATCAGGCGCAGGACCGACATTAACGTGCTCTCGGATGAACGTGTATAGTATACAAACCTGTCCAGCTCTGAAGAATATCTTGGTGGCTCCGAACTGATACTTGTCGGGGTCTCTGACGTGTCGCGCGAGGATGCGCCCACATGTCGCCTTGATGTTGCCGCGGTCTATCTCCTTGTGGAGGCAGAGGAGACGATATCTAATGGAGAAATTAGGGAATAAATACAGTAAACTTAGCACCATACAAGCAATGTCAAATTACTTTCTTAAGTGAGCAATACAACAGATAGATATAATATCGGGATAGGATGTAAAACAATAAAAAAATATTTGTTTTGTTAAAACAAAAGAGGGGTTATTAGTTACGACGTTAGACCGTTAGCGTATCCGTTTATGGCTCCGTATTTTAAACAACACAATTCAAATAAAACCTGAAACAGCGGAGGTCAATTTTAGCGTTTCAACAAAATCGGGTCGGCAATTTCAAATTATTATATGAAACTACGATTTTTTTTAATAAAAATTATCTCTTATGTTTCTATCTCTATGACATTTAAAGTCAAAGCAAATAAAAAGCATGTCCTGAAATAATCCGTCTTTAATACATACCTATTAAAGAAATCTTGATAAAGCCATCTAGACGGGAAACCAGCCGCTGATATTCTTATAGTCTCTAACACTCCACATGCCCTGTAAACAAATAATAATACATAAAACTGCGCCAGCGATTCTCATATAACGCAAATTTGCAAACTTAGCGCAACTTTGCGCAAACTTAGCGCAAAAGATTAAAGTTTACAGATTTTTGCGTTCATTTAAAAATAGTTCACAGTAGAATTGTGAGCCGACTGTCTGTTTCTTAGAGAAACAGTGTAGAACCTTCTACAATGTTGTAGAACGCACCTGAGCTGGTTGACGGCCCTGGCGCTGTCGAAGCTGAAGGGCTCCTTGGTGTCGTTAGGCTTGATGCAGCGCACGTAGTGCGGCGTGGTGGCCGACAGCGTCGACATCAGCGCCGACAGCGACTGACGGAATTGTGAGCCGACTGTCTGTTTCTTAGAGAAACAGTCTAGAACCTTCTACAATGTTGTAGAACGCACCTGAGCTGGTTGACGGCCCTGGCGCTGTCGAAGCTGAAGGGCTCCTTGGTGTCGTTAGGCTTGATGCAGCGCACGTAGTGCGGCGTGGTGGCCGACAGCGTCGACATCAGCGCCGACAGCGACTGACGGAATTGTGAGCCGACTGTCTGTTTCTTAGAGAAACAGTGTAGAACCTTCTACAATGTTGTAGAACGCACCTGAGCTGGTTGACGGCCCTGGCGCTGTCGAAGCTGAAGGGCTCCTTGGTGTCGTTAGGCTTGATGCAGCGCACGTAGTGCGGCGTGGTGGCCGACAGCGTCGACATCAGCGCCGACAGCGACTGACGGAATTGTGAGCCCACTGTCTGTTTCTGGCCTGAGGTTCGGCGGGGCGGTTGCTGTGGAAGAAAACTAGGATTACCACAACTTTCAAAATTATTATCATAATATTTTTATTAATAAATGCGAAACAGAGGAGCCTATAGTTAAGTCACAGTGGTGCGAATAGCTCGATCATAAGGTTGAGCAATGCTTGGCGCGGTCAGTCCGTTGGGAGATAGGAGACTATCTTGTCGTGAAGAGTTCTTCCATGTTAGGGGAGGTAAGTAAAATTGCTTTATCCCGGCCATCATTTGAAAATCTTTGGCAGTCGTTACAGGTAGTCAGATGCCAGAGATTCTGACAACCAGTCGTACGAAGGGATATCGGATCGGCCTACCTGGATAACGAGGTTCAGGAATAGTTAAATTGGAAGCCGACATACTTGGGTAAAGCTAGACAGTTGATGAGACTGAAACCCAAAGGCCACATGGTAGCGAAATGGTTAGACATATAAATAACACATAACACCATATTTACCTACAGTCAAACTGTAAGTATTGTCACAGCAATGTATTGGATGAGGAACTCAACTCCCCCACGTTCTCCGTAAACGTATAAGGTATGCGGCATGGTATATGTATAAGTCGACAACTCGTCGCAGACTTCATATCAACTCAATAACTTTAGAACCCGGCTTTCACACAGTTAACCTCAACATCCTGAATCCCTCTATTTATTCATTAAAACCGTATGAAAATAAATTCAGTAGTGACGGAGTTTATCACAAACAGACTTACCTTAGGATTTTTTTGCAGCTAAGCAAAACAACTACATAAAATTAAGTATATTATAAATAACTTACAGTTAAGCTCGTTAGCGGCACAGAAGGCGTAGTCCTCCGTTTACTCGGTGGGGGTAAAGTATTGAAAGAGGAACTCAACTCCCCCGCATTCTCCGTAAACATGGTATGTATGAGTCGACAACTCGTTGCAGACTTCATATCAACTAAGTAAATTTAGAACCCGACTTTTGCATACTCAACTTTGACCTCCTGAATCCCTCTATTTATTGGTGAAACCCGCATTAAAACTTATTCAGTATTTTCCGAGTTTCAGAGCCACGTTTCTCTCATACTTACACCTTAACCTTATTAATCCCTTTTATCTATAAGTGACAACCGCATGAAAACCCGTTCAGTCGTTTCCGAGTTTATAAGGTTAAACATATGTAGAAAAACTTACAGTCAAGCTAGTAAGCGGCACAGAAGGCGTAGTCCTCCGTTTAGACGGCGGAGGCAGAGTATTAGACGAAGAACTCAATTCCCCCGCGTTCTCCGTAAACATGGTATGTATGAGTCGACAACTCGTTGCGGACTTTATGCACTCTAGTTGTTCTTCTGAGACTGTATCTCTGTTCTTTTCTAGGAAACCGCCCGATTGGTACTCTACGTTATCGGCGAAGTGTTTTATGATGAACGCTGGAAGAATGAAAATATGTATATAAGAATAGTTATGTGGATAAAATAAATATTGGAAACAGGTTTAAAAAACTTACGTGAATAAAAATACTTTATTGGAAATAGGTTATAAACTAGTGATTCTATAAGAGACAGAGATGATATATTGGTCACGCATTTTTTGTTTGAATGAAACTATAGAGTGACTCAGATGTAACACAGTCTGATTAAAGAATCTGGTTTTATCTGAAAGATGGATAGTACCTGTTTTAATCTGGCACCAAATAGTTACGTTAGGTAAACCAATTTCTAGTAATTTTGATATGGAAGGAAGCAGTAACATAAACAGTAACCATATGGCAGTTTTAATTGATGATGTAGCTTTATCTGGATGCAAGATACAACCAAATATGAATAGTTTTTTTTATAGTAATAATATTTAAAAGAAACAGTAATACATATATTTAAATCGCAAAACTCACCAGCATTCCCAAACCTAGGCTTCATGAAATGCGCATACCTAGCGCAGGACTGATGCAGCTTAGCGACAAAGCCCGCATCGCTGCCCTGCGGCACCCGGCACTGCTCGTCCAACAACGCCAGCACGCCCAGCCGGTCCTCTATCAGGTCTATGCACGGTTGATTGTCGTAGAACTCTATCATCTCCCAAGATATTTCCTCCTAAAGTAAGTAAAAAGCGTTGAAAATATGTGGGAAAATATCGATACTTTTATCGCGGTACATGACTACCTATGCAAAAATATCGACAACCCTAAATCACATCCCCATCAATCGATAAGAGTGCAAAAATATCGACAAAAACATTTCGATAACCCTTAACATCACTATATTCTCGATACGTGCAAAAACATCGACAAGAATATGTCGATAACTCTACGTCACATCACTATAAACTCGATAAGAACGCAAAAACATCGACAAAAACATATTGATAACTCTTCACATCCCTAGCCTCGATAAGAATGCAAAAATATCGATAAGAATATATCGACAATTCTTACTTAGTCACATCACTATAACCTCGATATCTGCAAAAATATCGACACCTATCACAATAACAATATCGATGTATATCACTATAGTACAACCCTGGCGCTGAGCACATCGACATGTAGAGTGTAGCGACAAAGCCCGCATCACTGCCCTGCGGCACCCGGCACTGCTCGTCCAACAACGCCAGCACGCCCAGCCGGTCCTCTATCAGGTCTATGCACGGTTGATTGTCGTAGAACTCTATCATCTCCCAAGATATTTCCTCCTAAAGTAAGTAAAAAGCGTTGAAAATATGTGGGAAAATATCGATACTTTTATCGCGGTACATGACTACCTATGCAAAAATATCGACAACCCTAAATCACATCCCCATCAATCGATAAGAGTGCAAAAATATCGACAAAAACATTTCGATAACCCTTAACATCACTATATTCTCGATACGTGCAAAAACATCGACAAGAATATGTCGATAACTCTACGTCACATCACTATAAACTCGATAAGAACGCAAAAACATCGACAAAAACATATTGATAACTCTTCACATCCCTAGCCTCGATAAGAATGCAAAAATATCGATAAGAATATATCGACAATTCTTACTTAGTCACATCACTATAACCTCGATATCTGCAAAAATATCGACACCTATCACAATAACAATATCGATGTATATCACTATAGTACAACCCTGGCGCTGAGCACATCGACATGTAGAGTGTAGCGACAAAGCCCGCATCACTGCCCTGCGGCACCCGGCACTGCTCGTCCAACAACGCCAGCACGCCCAGCCGGTCCTCTATCAGGTCTATGCACGGCTGGTTGTCGTAGAACTCTATCATCTCCCAAGAAATTTCCTCCTAAAGTAATTAAAAAACGTTTCAAAAGAAGTACAAAAATATCGATACTTTTTTCTGGGTACATCACTATCTCTGCAAAAATATCGATAACTCTTGATCACATCACTATAGACACGATAAGAGTGCTAAAACATCGACAAGAATACATCGATATCTCATCACACCACTATAGACACAATAAGAGAGCAAAAACATCGATAACTCTTAACATCCCTAGCCTCAATAACTGCAAAAATATCGACACCTATCACAACGACACTATGGATGTATGTCACTACAGTACAACTCTGGCGCTGAACACATCGACATGTAGAGTGTAGCGACAAAGCCCGCATCACTGCCCTGCGGCACCCGGCACTGCTCGTCCAACAACGCCAGCACGCCCAGCCGGTCCTCTATCAGGTCTATGCACGGCTGGTTATCGTAGAACTCTATCATCTCCCATGATATTTCTTCCTAAATGGAGAACAATTACATTTTGAGAAAGAAAAAAGTACTTATCGATATTTTTTTTCGAGTGGTACATCACTATTCTCAGTGGTACATCACTACAGGCCTCATAAGTGCTAAAATATCGATAACTCTAGGTCACATCACTATAGACACGACAAGAGTGCTAAAACATCGACAAGAATATATCGATATATCGGAATATACATAACAACACTACATCCTCGACATCAATGCATAAAAATTTACAAAATTATGCCCACACTTTTTGCCATTGTAATCGATAAAAGTTACCAATCAGTTTAATCGATAAAAGCTAAAAAACACCTATGCAAATAACATCTTTCACACATAAAATAACCATATCGATATTGTCATCGATAACACTATATACCTTAATATACTCGTCCTATTCCAACTTAAACACGTGCGAATTAAACTGCTTTTGCAACTTCTCGTTCGAATAGTTTATATACCACTCTATTTATAAAGATAGATGACTCAAAACTATCGACATTTTGACGACCCTATAATCTCGACATTAATTCGATATTAACCCCACACTCTGTAACTTTTTTATCGATAAAAGTTACTAACCTGTTTTCTTTCACAAACACAACCTTTGCAAATTACATTTTAAATGTTTCACACTACTAGGAAAATATGGGAAATTCAACAGTGAGGGAATATCGTCGAGTTTTTATGAATTACCGCCGCGGTTGTAGTTTTGTGAAAATATAAGCTACCAACCAAAAAAATTACATTTTGACATTATCCCCTCACTATTTCACATAATTATCGATAAAAGCCACAAACCTTGATATATTCGTCTTGCTCTAGCTTAAACACATGCGAATTAAACTGCTGTTGTAATTTCTCATTCGCGTAGTTTATGCAGAACTGCTCGAAGGAGTTTATTTCAAACGTCTCGAAACCGTAGATATCTAGGACACCTGTGAACAATAATAATTATGATTATAAATGAGCTATCAAATCTACATTATATTCACTTACTGTCTAAATAGAAAATAATTGTGAGCTTATTTCTAATTTTAAGTTTTAACCCCCTTTTTATGATCGGAAATCATCAAATGACCCTTCCTGCTGTGAGCAGCGTGAGGGAGTGTCAGACTCTTACTGACTAAACACCGTCGTGTTCCGTCGTAGGCCTTTTATGTACCAGGGCCGCGGTAACTCGCGCGAACAATCCCGCAGCCTCGCTTGGTAAGACTAAAGGCTCGAGCAGACCGGATGCGTATGCGTAACCACGTCGTAGTCACGCGCGTCATCATCATCATCATGATGATGATGACGCGCGTGACTACGACGTGCACGTCTACGTTACGCAAGCGGTGTGGCCTGTCTCATACATTTCCATACATTACAACTCATGGTTACGCCGTAACTACGCGCGTGACTACGACGTGGTTACGCATACGCATCCGGTCTGCTGGAGCCTTTATTGGGTTGCCCGGGTAACTGGGTTGAGGAGGTCAGAAAGGAAGAAGCTATTGGTTCTCAGCTGTATCCGGTTAGACTGGAATACGACACCGACATAGTTGGGAAAAAGGCTCGGAGGATGATGGAGCATTTGCTTGGACACAGGTGCATTCACTACTCCTTCACTCTTATAACCCGATGGGACGACAATCCGACACCACCGGAGAAAGATCAGGCGCATGACCGTCATTTACGTGCTCTCTAATGCACGGGTGTATCAATCACCAACTTCCAGGCTTGGGGTTGCTTTGTGAAAGTTTCTAAATCCTAGGGAAATGTTGATAAAACTCACCGATAAAATGTTTCTTAGCATGTCCGGTGTCTAGCGCCCTGTTGACAGCTAGCACGAGCCACGCGAATAGCTCGCCGTACATACGCTTGGCGAGAGCGTCGCGAGCGAACGATGCTCTTTGTACGTCCATGCGAGATACTAATAATGTCCTCCTAGCCGATTATCTGCTACGGCGGCTGTTCTCATTTAAGGAGATCAGCCAGCTGCGCAGGACATATTATAGTGCACGAGCATATGCGTAGACACAGGTGCACTCACTATTCCTTCACTCTCATAGCCCGATGGGACGGCAATCCGACACCACCGGAGAGAGATCAGGGGCAGGACCGACATTTACATGCTCTCCGATGCACGGGTGTATCAATCACCAGCTTCCAGGCTTCGGGCTGCTTTGTGAAAGTTTCTAAAACCTAGGCAAATGTTGATAAAACTCACCTATAAAATGTTTCTTAGCATGTCCGGTGTCTAGCGCCCTGTTGACAGCTAGCACGAGCCACGCGAATAGCTCGCCGTACATACGCTTGGCGAGAGCGTCGCGAGCGAACGATGCTCTTTGCACGTCCATAAGGGTACTAATAATGTCCTCCTAACCGATTATCGGCTATGGCGGCTGTTCTCATGTAAGGAGATTAGCCAACTGCGCAGGACATATTATAGTGCACGAGCATTTGCGCAGACACAGGTGCACTCACTATTCCTGCACTCTCATAACCCGATAGGACGACAATCCGACACGACCGGAGAGAGATCAGGCGCAGTACCGACATTAACGTGCTCTCCGATGCAAATCACCAACTTCCAGACTACGGGCTGCTTTGGGAAAGTTTCTAAAACCTAGGCAAATGTTGATAAAACTCACCGATGAAGTGTTTCTTAGCATGTCCGGTGTCTAGCGCCCTGTTGACAGCTAGCACGAGCCACGCGAATAGCTCGCCGTACATACGCTTGGCGAGAGCGTCGCGAGCGAACGATGCTCTTTGTACGTCCATGCGGGATACTATCACCTAAGGAAGTGAAAGGAATTAAAATCAAACCTATGGAAAAACGGTTAAAACCACACGTAGGTACCCAAAAATCATTCTATTATAATAGAAATATAGCTTCTACATTAGAATAACATTAAGCTTCTTTTAACCACTTCGGGAACCACTGGACCGATTTGAAAAATCTTTGTGTTTGATAGCCCGTTTATCAAGGAAAGCTATGTTTGGTTTCTTTGCACCCGGGTGCGCGGAGTAGTTTTCACAGGACCTACCAGAAATACTACCAGAAAGGTACTATCATAAATACCTACATAAATAACTCTGTCAATTTCTTAAGGAACCATGCAAAAACACTACTCTGATCAAGATGAAACTTAGCAGAAATACAGCTTATATACTAAAACCTAGTATAACATATTTATACGTTTCGCAAAGTTACCTACAATATAAAAAAATATTTACCTCATGTGCAGATGCTATTCTTCTATGCGTGAGCCAGCGAGATAGTTCAGCTTTCGATATCCCCAGTAGAGAGCATACGATGGATAGATGCTTGTCGTTAGACTGAAATTAAAACGTTGATATTATAGTGTACATTTTATCTTAATTGATAAATTAAGGAATTGCTAACAGGTAATTAATCTTTGTAAAAAGAACACTTCGGCTTTTACAATAACCATGGTCTTTGAAAATTGGTATACTCATCGTATTTAAAATGTTGCCATAAAAATATTAAAAGTTTATAATATTTTTTAGTAGTACTAATGATAACCTTATGTCAAAAAATGTCGTGGTGGCCTGGTGGGTCAAGAACCAACCTTTCGAGTATGAGGGTGAGGCTCGATTCTAGGTTAGGCAGGTACCAATGCAACTTTTCTAAGTTTGTATGTACTTTCTAAGTTTATCTGTGTTTCGGATGGCACCTTAAACTGTAGGTCTCATTGAAAATCCTTGGCAGTCGTTACAAGTGATCAGAAGCCCGCAAGTCTGACCACCAGTCTTACCTAGAGGTATCAAGATGCCCGGGTAACTGGGTTGAGGAGGTCAGATAGGCAGTCGCTCCTTGTAAAGCACTGGTACTCAGCTGCATTCATGCATGGACAAAGGCTAAACAGATAAGTATGTGACTTACACTAATGTAAGCGCCGTCGTCGGCATCAGCCGTGGGAGCGTCCGGGTCACAAGCACTGAGCTCCACATTACCCAGGTGCAGGATAGTGGATAGTTACTTGTATATAATATATAGTTACGTGACTTACACTAATGTAAGCGCCGTCGTCGGCATCAGCCGTGGGAGCGTCCGGGTCACAAGCACTGAGCTCCACATTACCCAGGTGCAGGATAGTGGATAGTTACTTGTATATAATATATAGTTACGTGACTTACACTAATGTAAGCGCCGTCGTCGGCATCAGCCGTGGAGCGTCCGGGTCACAAGCACTGAGCTCCACATTACCCAGGTGCAGGATAGTGGATAGTTACTTGTATATAATATATAGTTACGTGACTTACACTAATGTAAGCGCCGTCGTCGGCATCAGCCGTGGGAGCGTCCGGGTCACAAGCACTGAGCTCCACATTACCCAGGTGCAGGATAGTGGATAGTTACTTGTATATAATATATAGTTACGTGACTTACACTAATGTAAGCGCCGTCGTCGGCATCAGCCGTGGGAGCGTCCGGGTCACAAGCACTGAGCCCACATTACCCAGGTGCAGGATAGTGGATAGTTACTTGTATATAATATATAGTTACGTGACTTACACTAATGTAAGCGCCGTCGTCGGCATCAGCCGTGGGAGCGTCCGGGTCACAAGCACTGAGCTCCACATTACCCAGGTGCAGGATAGTGGATAGTTACTTGTATATAATATATAGTTACGTGACTTACACTAATGTAAGCGCCGTCGTCGGCATCAGCCGTGGGAGCGTCCGGGTCACAAGCACTGAGCTCCACATTACCCAGGTGCAGGATAGTGGATAGTTACTTGTATATAATATATAGTTACGTGACTTACACTAATGTAAGCGCCGTCGTCGGCATCAGCCGGGAGCGTCCGGGTCACAAGCACTGAGCTCCACATTACCCAGGTGCAGGATAGTGGATAGTTACTTGTATATAATATATAGTTACGTGACTTACACTAATGTAAGCGCCGTCGTCGGCATCAGCCGTGGAGCGTCCGGGTCACAAGCACTGAGCTCCACATTACCCAGGTGCAGGATAGTGGATAGTTACTTGTATATAATATATAGTTACGTGACTTACACTAATGTAAGCGCCGTCGTCGGCATCAGCCGTGGAGCGTCCGGGTCACAAGCACTGAGCTCCACATTACCCAGGTGCAGGATAGTGGATAGTTACTTGTATATAATATATAGTTACGTGACTTACACTAATGTAAGCGCCGTCGTCGGCATCAGCCGTGGAGCGTCCGGGTCACAAGCACTGAGCTCCACATTACCCAGGTGCAGGATAGTGGATAGTTACTTGTATATAATATATAGTTACGTGACTTACACTAATGTAAGCGCCGTCGTCGGCATCAGCCGTGGAGCGTCCGGGTCACAAGCACTGAGCTCCACATTACCCAGGTGCAGGATAGTGGATAGTTACTTGTATATAATATATAGTTACGTGACTTACACTAATGTAAGCGCCGTCGTCGGCATCAGCCGTGGAGCGTCCGGGTCACAAGCACTGAGCTCCACATTACCCAGGTGCAGGATAGTGGATAGTTACTTGTATATAATATATAGTTACGTGACTTACACTAATGTAAGCGCCGTCGTCGGCATCAGCCGTGGGAGCGTCCGGGTCACAAGCACTGAGCTCCACATTACCCAGGTGCAGGATAGTGGATAGTTACTTGTATATAATATATAGTTACGTGACTTACACTAATGTAAGCGCCGTCGTCGGCATCAGCCGTGGAGCGTCCGGGTCACAAGCACTGAGCTCCACATTACCCAGGTGCAGGATAGTGGATAGTTACTTGTATATAATATATAGTTACGTGACTTACACTAATGTAAGCGCCGTCGTCGGCATCAGCCGTGGAGCGTCCGGGTCACAAGCACTGAGCTCCACATTACCCAGGTGCAGGATAGTGGATAGTTACTTGTATATAATATATAGTTACGTGACTTACACTAATGTAAGCGCCGTCGTCGGCATCAGCCGTGGGAGCGTCCGGGTCACAAGCACTGAGCTCCACATTACCCAGGTGCAGGATAGTGGATAGTTACTTGTATATAATATATAGTTACGTGACTTACACTAATGTAAGCGCCGTCGTCGGCATCAGCCGTGGGAGCGTCCGGGTCACAAGCACTGAGCTCCACATTACCCAGGTGCAGGATAGTGGATAGTTACTTGTATATAATATATAGTTACGTGACTTACACTAATGTAAGCGCCGTCGTCGGCATCAGCCGTGGGAGCGTCCGGGTCACAAGCACTGAGCTCCACATTACCCAGGTGCAGGATAGTGGATAGTTACTTGTATATAATATATAGTTACGTGACTTACACTAATGTAAGCGCCGTCGTCGGCATCAGCCGTGGAGCGTCCGGGTCACAAGCACTGAGCTCCACATTACCCAGGTGCAGGATAGTGGATAGTTACTTGTATATAATATATAGTTACGTGACTTACACTAATGTAAGCGCCGTCGTCGGCATCAGCCGTGGGAGCGTCCGGGTCACAAGCACTGAGCTCCACATTACCCAGGTGCAGGATAGTGGATAGTTACTTGTATATAATATATAGTTACGTGACTTACACTAATGTAAGCGCCGTCGTCGGCATCAGCCGTGGAGCGTCCGGGTCACAAGCACTGAGCTCCACATTACCCAGGTGCAGGATAGTGGATAGTTACTTGTATATAATATATAGTTACGTGACTTACACTAATGTAAGCGCCGTCGTCGGCATCAGCCGTGGGAGCGTCCGGGTCACAAGCACTGAGCTCCACATTACCCAGGTGCAGGATAGTGGATAGTTACTTGTATATAATATATAGTTACGTGACTTACACTAATGTAAGCGCCGTCGTCGGCATCAGCCGTGGGAGCGTCCGGGTCACAAGCACTGAGCTCCACATTACCCAGGTGCAGGATAGTGGATAGTTACTTGTATATAATATATAGTTACGTGACTTACACTAATGTAAGCGCCGTCGTCGGCATCAGCCGTGGAGCGTCCGGGTCACAAGCACTGAGCTCCACATTACCCAGGTGCAGGATAGTGGATAGTTACTTGTATATAATATATAGTTACGTGACTTACACTAATGTAAGCGCCGTCGTCGGCATCAGCCGTGGAGCGTCCGGGTCACAAGCACTGAGCTCCACATTACCCAGGTGCAGGATAGTGGATAGTTACTTGTATATAATATATAGTTACGTGACTTACACTAATGTAAGCGCCGTCGTCGGCATCAGCCGTGGAGCGTCCGGGTCACAAGCACTGAGCTCCACATTACCCAGGTGCAGGATAGTGGATAGTTACTTGTATATAATATATAGTTACGTGACTTACACTAATGTAAGCGCCGTCGTCGGCATCAGCCGTGGAGCGTCCGGGTCACAAGCACTGAGCTCCACATTACCCAGGTGCAGGATAGTGGATAGTTACTTGTATATAATATATAGTTACGTGACTTACACTAATGTAAGCGCCGTCGTCGGCATCAGCCGTGGAGCGTCCGGGTCACAAGCACTGAGCTCCACATTACCCAGGTGCAGGATAGTGGATAGTTACTTGTATATAATATATAGTTACGTGACTTACACTAATGTAAGCGCCGTCGTCGGCATCAGCCGTGGAGCGTCCGGGTCACAAGCACTGAGCTCCACATTACCCAGGTGCAGGATAGTGGATAGTTACTTGTATATAATATATAGTTACGTGACTTACACTAATGTAAGCGCCGTCGTCGGCATCAGCCGTGGAGCGTCCGGGTCACAAGCACTGAGCTCCACATTACCCAGGTGCAGGATAGTGGATAGTTACTTGTATATAATATATAGTTACGTGACTTACACTAATGTAAGCGCCGTCGTCGGCATCAGCCGTGGGAGCGTCCGGGTCACAAGCACTGAGCTCCACATTACCCAGGTGCAGGATAGTGGATAGTTACTTGTATATAATATATAGTTACGTGACTTACACTAATGTAAGCGCCGTCGTCGGCATCAGCCGTGGAGCGTCCGGGTCACAAGCACTGAGCTCCACATTACCCAGGTGCAGGATAGTGGATAGTTACTTGTATATAATATATAGTTACGTGACTTACACTAATGTAAGCGCCGTCGTCGGCATCAGCCGTGGGAGCGTCCGGGTCACAAGCACTGAGCTCCACATTACCCAGGTGCAGGATAGTGGATAGTTACTTGTATATAATATATAGTTACGTGACTTACACTAATGTAAGCGCCGTCGTCGGCATCAGCCGTGGAGCGTCCGGGTCACAAGCACTGAGCTCCACATTACCCAGGTGCAGGATAGTGGATAGTTACTTGTATATAATATATAGTTACGTGACTTACACTAATGTAAGCGCCGTCGTCGGCATCAGCCGTGGGAGCGTCCGGGTCACAAGCACTGAGCTCCACATTACCCAGGTGCAGGATAGTGGATAGTTACTTGTATATAATATATAGTTACGTGACTTACACTAATGTAAGCGCCGTCGTCGGCATCAGCCGTGGGAGCGTCCGGGTCACAAGCACTGAGCTCCACATTACCCAGGTGCAGGATAGTGGATAGTTACTTGTATATAATATATAGTTACGTGACTTACACTAATGTAAGCGCCGTCGTCGGCATCAGCCGTGGGAGCGTCCGGGTCACAAGCACTGAGCTCCACATTACCCAGGTGCAGGATAGTGGATAGTTACTTGTATATAATATATAGTTACGTGACTTACACTAATGTAAGCGCCGTCGTCGGCATCAGCCGTGGAGCGTCCGGGTCACAAGCACTGAGCTCCACATTACCCAGGTGCAGGATAGTGGATAGTTACTTGTATATAATATATAGTTACGTGACTTACACTAATGTAAGCGCCGTCGTCGGCATCAGCCGTGGGAGCGTCCGGGTCACAAGCACTGAGCTCCACATTACCCAGGTGCAGGATAGTGGATAGTTACTTGTATATAATATATAGTTACGTGACTTACACTAATGTAAGCGCCGTCGTCGGCATCAGCCGTGGGAGCGTCCGGGTCACAAGCACTGAGCTCCACATTACCCAGGTGCAGGATAGTGGATAGTATGATAAACATGTCTTGCTGCTCGGTTTCTGTAACTCCTGAAAAAAAAATTACAGCTTTTGATTGTACCTGCTATTTTAGTTACAAGCATTTTTGATTTAGTAGTATTTTGCAGTATTTTAGTTATAAGCATTTTTAGAATCATCTTCAGCTAGTAAGAGTGTGGGGGTTCAAATACCAGGTTAGACGACAGACCTTATATTACTTTTTCTAAGTCAAATACACTATCAACCAATGATATGTATGTGTCGGCGTCAGGATCCGACATCGTTAAATAAAACAAAGGGGTTCTCACACAATCACTTGGTTTATTCCAATTAACACAATATTAGTCACTACAATTATTTATCACGAATTTGTGGGAGGTGTGCACTCGGCAACGGTCGGCGAACGAATGACCCGAGTCGTGCGCGCGCGCCGCGCAATATAAGGTCCACCGTTGACAGATCGACAGTTGACACATCGACAGTGGCGCCGTCATATGTATGACCCTTATTTAGCAAGTTTCTTAGAGACAATCAAATGCAATAAGGTCGAATTTCATCTTTGTTGATTTGGTAGTTTCGAACCAGAAGTATCTAATGGAACCATCCCACTCCAAAATTCTTGGTTTCAAACGATGTTTACATTAATAGTTATTTGTTATACAAGAGTGCAAAGTTGCTTTTTAACCGCGGGCTCAATTTTGATGACCGAGCAAGCGAAGGATTCTAAAATTGAAACACGAGCGTAGCGAGTGTTTCAATAATTAGAATCCTGAGCGATAGCGAGGGAATCAAAAGAGCACAAGGTGAAAAATCTTTGCACTCGAGTGCAACACGTAACTTTTCATCCCACCTCATCGAGGAAATTACTAAATGCAAAGAAACAAAATGGCGCGCACATACGCGTATTAAATTAAAAAGATGTACCTATTAAAGTTCATATATTTGAAAACTCACTTTAAAAATGAAACGACTTTAAAAATCTGTGTAAAATCAATAATAAAAAATACTTAATTAATTGAATAATTATTTTAGGCAGTATTTTATTTGTTTAATATGTATTTGTTTGAAAAGTCTTATCAAGATTGTCACAAATGGAGTATTGCACACGATGTTCTAAATTCAAATCACTTTGCCGCTCTAGAGGATAAAAACGACTTTTGCGCTCAGATATCAAAGGGTAAAACTACTCTTTCCGAGATGGTGGGATGAAAATAGGTTTTACGTGTCATTGTCATTGGTATAAAATAGACAGTCATTGGTGTCCAGCAAGATACACTAATCTTGGACACACCAGTGACTGCATAAAGAAAAAAATCTTGAAGAAACCTGGACTTTAAATTCCGAAATCGCCAAACCTTGAGCAAGCTTGCTTTTTGCACAAAAATGACACTTAAAACCAAGAAAACAGAGTCCATATTTAAATAAAACTTACCTAATGTGGTGAGAGCGCTTCTCGTCTCATTAAAAGTCCTTAGATCATCAACCCCGTCTATATTTGGACTGCCGCCCTGGTTCAAATAGTGGAACGAGTCCTGATGATCTGAAAATGAACAAAAATTAACGCAAACTGCAGGCTAAGGGTATTGGGTTGCCATGGTAACTGTGTTGAGGAGGTCAGATAGGGCAGTCGCTCCTTGTAAAGCACTGGCACTCAGCTGCATTCGGTTAGACTGGAAGCCAACCCCAACATAGTTGGGAGTAGGCTCGGGAGATGATGATACTGCAGGCTAAACTGTCGGCCTATAGTTAGCCCGATGGTTGGCTAACAAATTATCTTGAAGGTAATCGAATTTTGTTATTGCTGGGGAGTTTCTTCCACCATTTCTTCTCCCCAGCAAAAACACATAGGAAGTGGGCCAGAGCCGGCGTTTGGGGGGTTGTCTTTTGGAAACTTGGCCTTCAAAATATGCTGATTTCCAGAAAAAGACACGCTATTGATGAAAATATTAATAAAGGCCAAAAATAAAATGGCTAAAGTGTCGGCATGCTGACCCATAGATCGTGTGTTCAAACCCCACATTGCACTATTCATATAAATAAACTGTTTATTATATACATACATACATATTTAACTTAAAAACAACCCCAATATCCATACTAAGGACAAAAAAACATAACCCTTCTCTTAACAATCGGGTAAAATCACTTACCAAGTTGTAATTCAGGCATATGCCTAGCAGCAGAACACAGCTGATAGAATATATGATAGTTCCTCTCTCCAGCACTCTGGTAGACCACTCTGGACTTCTCCAACAAATAGGTTCGCATACTAGCCCCGGATATCCGGTATACGTTGTCGAAGTGTATCTCTATGAATTTGCCGAAACGGGATGAGTTGTCGTTACGGGTTGTTTTTGCGTTTCCTATGGCCTGTGGACAAGTAAATAAAATTGTTAATGTGATAATTTATTTTATTTATTTATTTATCTTTATTGACCAACCAACAATTGTTTATACTGTTACATTTTAACATAAATATTCTATAAACTAAGGTTAGTATAACAATTTCTTATAGGTTAGCACCGCATGCCCCATAAATTAACAATTAAAATGTGCTACAAACACTATCTTAAAATTAACTATTTATAATTACAAAACAAAAAAAAAATTAAATAATAATATGCATTGAGTTTTGGGACTTGAATAAAATAACAACACGGAATGAAATAAAAACACAAATAGGAAACTTAAAACAACATACATAATCAGGATTATTTAAACATGATTCGAAATGATACGGCGGAACTTGCCTAAGGAGTCGAAATGGACATCTACCTTATCTCCATAGCTGTTCAACAGTTTGCACAGCCGCGGGACGATAGAGCTTGCACCTAGTACTGTCCTACGAGGTGGGGGATAAAGAGGAGTTATAGGAGCCCGAGGTAGCCTAGCTGGAGCCCGAAACTGGAACCTATTCAATAATTGAGGGCAGTCGATTTTAGATCGAAGGATTTTAAATATAAAAATGGTGTCTGTGATGCTTCTTCGTTTATCTAAAGACATCATCCTAAAATAAGTTAGTCTGTCCTGGTAAGATTTGACTTTTTTGGCTAAACCGCAAGCGTACGCTAGGTGCCAAAGAAATCTTTTTTGTACGCGCTCCAATCTAAGATTGTGCGTAGCATAATGGGGTCTCCAGATCGCACTGCAATACTCCAATATAGACCTAACCATACTGTTATATAATAAGATCTTGGTACTACTACGTCTGAAACTAGCGACATTTCTGATAACAAATCCAAGCATTCTCGAGGCCCTTTTTATGACAGATTCCACTTGTGGAACGAATGTTAGTTCCTTGTCAAATAGAACTCCCAAGTCCCTAACTTGATGGACTTCCTGGATAAGGTCAGAACCTATGTGATATACACTTGTTGTGAATTTCTTTCTCCGGGTATATTTTACGTGGTAGCACTTTTTAACGTTCAACGTCATTTCATTCTCATTACACCACTGAGTCAACGAGTTGATATCGCTCTGAAGTAGTGCTACGTCGTTATTGGATTCAATTACCCTGGAAAACTTGAGATCATCTGCATACATATAACAGTCGGAGAATTTGAGGCAGTGTGGGATATCGTTTACGAATATGTTGAACAGAATTGGTCCTAAGTGTGAGCCTTGCGGCACGCCCGAAGTTGTCATGCATGTTTTGGATTGAAAACCATTAACTACCACAAAAAAGAAACGATTCTCAAGATACGATTTTAGCCAGTCAAGAAGTGAGCCTGTGATGCCATATGCTGATAACTTTAACAAAAGCGTAGCATGAGGGACTAGGTCAAAAGCTTTGCTAAAGTCAGTGTATATAACGTCTATCTGCTTGCCACGGTCAATACCATCAGACAGCATTTCTGTAAAAGTAGCAAGGTTGGTGCAAGTTGACCTACAACTAACGAAACCGTGTTGAGAATCGCTCAAGTAGAGTTTAAAATGTGACTGGATGTAAGGGCAAATTAGGGACTCAAACACCTTGGCAAGAGTTGATAATATGGAAATGGGCCTGTAATTATTAACATCATTCCTCTCATCACTTTTATAAATCGGTACAACTTTAGCGATTTTCCAACAGTCCGGAAAGACTCCGGTACTTAATGATTTATTAAAGATCCGAGTTAATGGGGATAACAATGCAGGAGCGCACTTATATATAAATATTGGTGGAATGCCATCAGGCCCTGCGCCTTTACGAAGGTCCAACGCTTTCAGTTTAAGTGCTAATTTCTCGCGGTCAATTACCGGCGGTGTCAGTGGTAGACTGTTATTCCTAAGTTTGTGTAGCAGATCGGATGTAAGCTCAGTTTTACTCCCTTTCGCAATACTAAACGCTGAGGAAAAATGAGAGGCAAACATTTCACACACTTGCATGCAGTCAGAAGTTACTAGGGATCCGTTGGTCATTGTAGCTGGGAAGGAACTAGTGCCACCTCTTTTTCCCTTAACGTAAGCCCAAAAGCGATTCGGATTCTTTGAGATTTCGTTTTCTATATCTCGAATATAGTTATTATAGCAGTCTGTTGCTAATTTAGAACACCGTTTTCCTAAAAGTTTATATTCGAGTTCGTCCAGTGGATTTTTATAGGTTTTATAACGGGTTCTGACTTTTTGCTTTTCCTTTAAGGCACGTAGAAGTTTTTTGTTAAACCAGGGAGGGTACTTTTTACCTTTGAAGGTAGGTTTAGACATAGAAGGTACATTTGTGTTTATAATATTTGTGATTCTCTCGTAGAAAATACGAACCATATCATTGACGTCAGTTAGTCCCAGAAACTCAGTCTCCCAATCAATATCATTTAGGTCATTGCAAACCTTGTCGTAATCTAATTTGTGAAAGTTTGGTCTCATGTTTGGCTCAAAATTATATGGAAGCCAGGTTTCTTTGCGTGCTTTTAACTCAATTTCAAAAGGAGGGTGTAGGACATCAACAGTACTAAGGGGGTTTAGAGCGGCAACCACGTTACTACAAGGTATGTTAGTCAGAACTAAATCCAATATTCGTCCACTTATATTTGTAATGTCATTAATTTGCACTAAATTGTGCGTTTCAGTAAAGTCCAATAGTAAGCTACTGAAGCTAGGCGGAGTATAGTTATCAGCTGTGTCCTTAAGCAAGTTCCAATTAATGTTGCCTAGATTAAAATCACCAACAATACAGGCGTGCAAACCAGATCGTTCGAGAATGACATGACAACCATCCAAAAAACTATCCAAAGTACTGCGTAGAACTGGGGGTGGCAAATAGACTGCGCACAGAGCTATCTGACGAATAGATTTCATTAGCGGGACCTCAACGATTAACCAAAGATCTTCGCACTGGCTTTCCCATTGTATCAAACGTTTCGATTTTATACTTTACAATACGGCTATCAAAACACCCCCTCCGTCTTTTTTACTATTGTTTCTATCTCTTCGGTACACTATGTATCTATCGTCAAAGAGCTCCGCGCTGCATACACTTTCATTGAGCCATGTTTCAGTTAGGATAATAATATCATAATTTTCCAAAGAAAGTTGACGATAAAAATTATGGGTCTTTGTCCTTAGGCCTCTTATGTTTTGGTAATAAATATTGATGGCCGAGAATTGTAACAAAAATATAATACTAATTCTATCACAGTATTAAAGCGTGATCTAAGATAACTTTTTTAAAATGTCCATGTTTTCACCATAATGTGTTCAGATTCTTCGGCTTTACGCATAAAGATTCTTCCACCACGAACCCAGACAAATTTGTAGCCAAGTTCCTTAGCTTTCAGTCTCGCCGAAGCATGGAGAGACTTATATGTTGGGGACAGATGTTCCGTCACATAAATTGAAGTTTTCGGTCCAGCAAAACCGAGATGCATGCTGTTTAATTTATTGTCTCTATTAGACTTGTTGAAATTTATGACGGACGCGAGGAGTTGGTCACGAATTCTCGGGGAGGCGAGCTGCACAATAATCGACCGGGGTCGGTTTTTTTCAGGGTTTAGTTTGGCAACACGAGTGCAGTGAAGAATATCTTTGTTTTCTATGGAACATCCAACAGTTTTTGACAATTCTGATACAATGTTAAACAAATTTTCCTGTTTTTTCTCAGGTAGACATTGAATTTCCACGTTATTTGAGCGAGTTTGCTGCTCCAGTTGTTCTAAACGTGTCTTTAATGAGCTCATGGTAGTTTTCATTTCAGAATTCTCTTTCTGAAGTTCTCTTACAGCCTCGGTAGATGTTGCATGCTCTTTAAGGAGGTCCTCATACTGATTATTCATAAAATTCAATGATGCCTCCATGCCAGAAATTTTGTCATTGATGGGTTGTAACTCTTTATTCAATAGTACTTTCATTCTGTCATCGAAGTCGGATAACGCACGAGATAACTCGGTCTTCAGCACGTCCTCAATAATTTCTCGAATATTGGCGCGTGACGATATCTTCAGTGTTAGGGGATACAGGCGGAGAGCCAACAGCCTGCCTTTTATTCCCTCTGGTAGTCGAAATATTACGCATAGAGGTGTTTTCGACTTCCTTAGCGGAGGTTTGAATTTGTGACATATTTAGTTGTATGATAATAACAGTTTTACAGCTACAGCGTTCTTATATTAGAGGGCAATATAGGCAATTTCTTCAAACAAAAAGCAAGCAGCAAAGCAAAATAAAATTAAAAAAGAAGAAAAAAGTTATTCTCGGTTCTGAGTTTTGAACCCGCGACACTTGGATCGACAAGTCGCTACAACCCCACGTAGCTATCAACTCTTGCAGAATAGTAGCGAAATTAACGATCTGTTTCTCGCACCTTTGTCGTAATATGCAGGAACATGTATTTTGTGACCTTATAAGGTAGCGTATTGACACCTCTTGCACGTTCTGACTCACCGCCAATCGGCCAATGGGGGCGGCTTACGTAGCTGTGATTCACCAGCGGGCCGTGAGTTGTTGGTTCTTGAGACTTTTGAGGTAAGTTAATAATGCTTATTTCTTCATGTAGAAATAATATTTCGCAGATATTATATCACCAATACGAATACTAGGTTATGCACTGTACTTTAAGTGTAATTATATCTAATATTATGCACTTTGAGCTACATAAAATATTTGTTTACAACGGAATGACTTGCAACACGTCCAACTGTTAAGAACGCCAGCGCGTGAAGTAACTCTTGTCTGTCTGTTGGTAATATTACATAACGGTAAAACGGGTAGGCCAATGGGTATTTATTTCAAGAATTGTCATAATACAAATTATATTCACCAACTAACTTAAATGAAATTAATTGAAATATTAATAATAGCTTTTGCCCGCAACTTCGTTCGCGTGGAATAGTGACTACCAGCAGATTTTTGATTTGACCAATAGATGGCGCTATATGTCCGGAATAATTTTATTTTTATTTTTTTTTTGTAATAAAAACTATCCTATGTCCTTTCTCAAGTATCAAACTATGTCTGTACCAAATTTCACACAAATCGGTTCAGTAGTTTAGGCGTGAAGAAAAGACAGACAGACAGACAGAAAGACAGACAGACAGACAGAGTTACTTTCGCATTTATAATATTAGTTTGGATAAAAAATAGCATCAAAAAACGACGCCATGGCTTTGTACGGCCAGACCAATTGAGGTAACAGAAATGTTATAGAGTACTGGCTATCTGGCTAGACTAAGTAATACCTTGAAGATTGACCAGGCTACTTTTTTTATACGGGCGATGGAAGAAATTCCTTCGGGAAGCGGATGAAACGGCGAACAAGATATAAAATAGGCCTAGCTATGATTTGAACATTTTAGCAGCCCTAACTTTATCAAAGGGTTTATCAAGAAGATTTCTACGGGGATTGTTGGGACAGACCTGCAGTCGCTTCTTGTGGCAAACCGGTACTCAGCTGTATTCGGTTAGACTGGAAGCCTACGCTAAAATTGGGGAAAGGTTAGGAAGTTGATTGGTGGTCCCTGTACTCTACCAATGGATATCGCTGGTATAACTCTAACATAGTTGAGAAAAGTCAGATGATGATAATTCCATGATGATGATGGAACTTACCTCCATGATAGGACTAGAGGCTAGCACCTTCCTCTCGACCTGCGTCTCGCTAGCATTGCCGCCGACCGCCGCGAAGTAGCGCATCGCGTACTTAGCTGATACTGTCTTGCCGGCGCCGGATTCTCCGCTTACTGGAAGGAAGATATTTTCGTACATATGTTTAAAAGTCCAGGTGAAGGAAAATATCTTGAGGAAACCTGGACTTTCAAGTCTGAAATCCCCTCCGCCTTGAGAAAGGGTGGTGATTAATGTTCACTACTTCTCGGTATGAGAAAAGGCCTGTGCTCCACAGTGGGACAATATTACGAGGTCATCGCTGGACACGATAGGTCCGTGGATGTGTGACCTTTTCATGTCAACTTCCTTCGTGTTCCGGAAGCCACGTGAAATTAATGGGCACCGGCTGTCATTTGAAGATTTGGCAGTCGTTATGGGTATTCAGAAGCTAGAAAATCAAAGACCCAGTCTTGTCAGTGCGTAACGGGTTGCCCGGTTGAGGTGGTTAGACAGGCAGTCGCTTCATGTGACACTCAGCTGCATCTCATGAGCACTGGAGGCCGACCCGAACATAGTTTGTGAAAAAGGCTAAGCAATTCGACAGTCTGACTCCGGTGATCGCTGATTCACCAATGTAAAATATACCTAAAGTCCAATACTTAAAGTCCACATTTGTTCTTCTGGCACTTACCAATAATACTCTGATCCCTTCTCTCTCGCTCTAGCTTGGTGTATGCCTCTTCGGACACGGCGAATATATGCGGGTCTAGATCACCCATGGATTGACCGCGGTAAGCCATTATTGTTTCATCACCTGAAAATTAATATTTTATGAATTTAGCAAAAAATAACTACCAATTTCACAGAAGTAAAAGACTTATCTGTCTAATTTTTTTGAGGTGGGAAATATTTTGGTTGCAATTTTTAATATATTTTAAATAATGGTTATTTATTTATTTATCAAAAGTTACATTTAAAGTTTTATAAGATACATTAAAATGTCCAACAAAACTATACACATAGTTTATCTGTTGGATCACAATTATTATTATTTACTAATTTTTTTAAGTATAAATGTAAATATGAACAAATTCATTTTCATTTCTTATTAGTATCATCATTTTCACAAGCAGAAATACTGTATAGACTGAAATCACCAACCCGCATTGAGCAAGCGTGGTGATTAACGCTTAATCCTTCTCCGTGTGAGAGGAGGCCGCAGCCCAGCAGTGGGACAGTAAAGAGGGCTGATGATGATTAGAATGAATGCTTATAAAAGAGATTTTAACTTACCATATATAGGCAAATCATAGTAAGGATTGATGGCGACTAAAACAATCCCACAGTATGTGTAGATGGCGTTGCGGTCGCAGAATCTGTGGATAAAAGGTGATAATTATAATGAGCTCGTGGATAAGTCAAAGTACGTAAGGTATAACATAAGAAAGTACGTAAGGGAGTACATTATGAAAGTACATATTGAAGTACATAGATGATTATAAAAGAACGCACAGAGGGGAAGTACATAAAAGTGTGCATAGGAAATATAAAAGGAAGGTACATAGGGGAGTGCAAAAGGGAGTAAAGAGGAAACATTTTTTAGTTTTTTTGTAAACCTAAACTTAAAGGGTACGGAACTACTGAACCGATTTGAAAAAATATTTCACTAATGGGAAATTGGATGGCTTGGCTTATCCTCCGAGTAACATAGGCTATATTTTATCCCGGTACGGGAAGAAGTTTAGAAAAAAACAGAATTCGTAAAACCGCGGGAAAGCATGTTTAATTTAGATATCGTATTTTTATAATTTTTGCTATTAAAATCAAATAATAATAATCTATAGGGACGGAACCCTCATATCTCTTTGTCATCCTACACATTCACAAGGACGCTAACAATCCCTTCAATTTTGAACCTTAAAACAATGGGCTTAAGATAACTTTTCGTGTTAATGTAAAAAACAATATTTAACATCAATGCCATATTTAAATGAATCATTATTTAAACAAGTGTTATGTTTTGTAAGATTATGAAAATTACAACATTATCAGAACTTATGGATAAAATTCTTATTCAGTTATTCATAAACTAAGATAGATATATCCCGCAATTCCATTTTTCTGGACTTTTTATAATGGTGTGGCTTCCAGTTTAGACTGGTTACCCAGTGCAGCTGAGTACCAGTATTTTTATTTCTAATGTGCAGTAATATAATAAAGAGGATACATTTATTTGTCTGTTTGTTTGTAGGTTCCCAAATTACTGAACTGATTTGGAAAATTCTTTCATTGTTGGGAAGCTGGGATATTCCCGAGAACTTAACATAGTTATATTTTGTCCGAATACGAGACGAGGTCCTCCCGATACGCGGATGTAACCGCAAACAGCTAGTTCTTTATATTGTGCCGAATTTTTTTTGCCTATTTATCAAGAGACAAGCTATTGGCCAGTTTTTATCCTGGTACATAAAAGTAATCCCCTAGAAACGCAAGTCAAAACTCCGTCGAAGTATAGTAAATAAATAAATCGGCCTATACGGCACAGATTTCACACAGTGCATATACAACCTACATAGCTATAGTATCATCGTGACTGTTATCAGCCGTTATCTGAACGTGATTCACGGATTTCGTCATGCGTTTTGTACGGAAATGTGTTTATTTATCGTCGTTTGTATGAAGTGGGCTGAATTATCCATAGTTTATCCCGAATAGGGAATTTCTTGGTAATAATTTTAGTGGTGTGTTATGTTGTCCAACAAAAAGTCATACTAAATGGGTGAACGGATTGAGTTATTTAGTATGAGAACTCTTCCTTATACCAAACAGAAAATTATTTCAAATTAAAGACATCTACACATCCGGATTTATAATACCAGTCGTTTCCCGCGGTTTCACCCGCGTCCCGTGGAAAACACTGCCAATATCGGGATAAAATACAGCCTATCTAACTTGGGGAGAGTGTAGGTTTCCTACAATGGAAGTATTTTTTGAATGGGTGCAGGAGTTTGAGTCTTTACGATGAATACAGACAAACAAAAAACATTTCTAATTTATTATATTAGTATAGATTTGAAGAGCCCTTTCTTATATCTTATTAGCAAGTTTCATCAAAATCCGTTCAATAGTTTTTGCGTGGAAGTGAAAACATTCACACATCTAATTATAATGGATGTTGATGAAAATTCGCAATTATAGAGCTTTTTATCAGAGTAGAGACACGGCTACTTTTTAACCGGGTGCGAGGAGAGTAATTCCCTTAGGACGCGGGAGAAGCAGCAGGGACAGCTACTTATCGATACTTTTATATCGACTTCAGTTTTTCTACTAACAAAAAAAACTAAAAAGGAATCCTTACTATCATTGTACATGCGTAATTACTTGGTTGCCTACTACGATTTCACGGTTAAATGACTGACCCAATTTAGATGTAATTTGATACGGAAGTAGCTTGAACCCGGACTACATAACATTTTAGGTTATGTGAAATAGTTTTTTCAGGCTGCGAGTGAAGCCGAAAAAATATCTAGGGTGCCTTGTGTAGTCAGAAGTCAGGAAGACACCCAGTCTGGTCAAGGGGTATCGGGTTGTCTGAGTAACTGACTTGAGGTCAGGTAGGTAGTTGCTCTATGTGAAACACTGGTACTGAGATGCAGCAAGTTAGAGAAGCCAACCCTAATATAGCTAGAAAGACTAGGGAAAAGAGTTGCCAAGGCCCTGGTACACAAAGGGCCCCAGAAGGAACATGGGGTTTTAATGAGCTGAGATTATTTAATGACCGGGCTGGTTAAACTGGAAACTACTACGAGGACCCTGATAAAAGCCCATAGTCACCTCGCCAAATGGGCTGTATTACTCTGAAAGAATTTTTCAAATCGGTCCAGTTGTACCTACCTACCTGATAACAGCGCTTTCAGATTATTCAACTTCATAATATTAGTGGAGATCTATGGAGATCAAAGGGGGAGGCCTATGTTCAGCAGTGGACGTCCTATGGCTGAGATGATGATGATGATGATGATAATATTAGTATGGGGCCGTTAAGAATTCCTTACTACCTAAGTAGTGGATTCCATAGTGGACAAATATTAGGCCTCCAAAATTGCCATCAACTCCCAAAAGAGAAGAGAAGTGTTGCTCTGTTGCTCTTACTTACCTAACTCTAAGGTTATGAAGCACAGCAGGCTCGTGGAGATACGACAATGACGTCAGGTCATTCTGCCCGATCAGGAGCGAAGGATTCCGGAGGGGAGGCATCTTGCCTTCATCTTTGATCTGTTGGGTAAAGAAACAAGTGTTTATTAGCTGCTGTATACATCCAAAGAGTTATAAAATCCTGAAATACCTAGATTTTGCCGATGCCTGAAATATCACGCACAAAAACCTTTCAAACTTAAAGGGCAAGTTTTCAATATAACAGAATATAAAAAAGTAAAACCCTCAAACCATAAATGACAACAAAAATCTGTCAAATATGCAAACGTCAACTGTCATTTCGAATTTTGCCGCTTTATCCTACTAGTTCACAATTTTTATACGATTAATATCCTTTATTTATTAGAATTTTTGTGATTAAATACCTGATGTTCTGGCGTACCCCCCACTCCCCCCAAATGCACGTAATCACTAACTAACTTTAATTGGTTCATGAATACTATCGTGATTGGTTCACGCCACACTGACAATTTTGACAATACAAGACATCAAGCATTTCTTTGATTGAAAAGGTAAGCAGTGAGACACCTAGAAATATGGAAGGCGAGAAAACTGCTCGGCCACGTCCGATAAATCGGTGACCGATTCTTTGTAGGAGGAAAATAGTATATACTGATAGCAATAGTGCAACGTACACCTACATAACTTCGGTCAGAAAATCCTAGTCCTACAGAAAATCGGTCCGATTATCTATCCTGCAAAAAGTCTGACGTGGTCGGACAACGGAAAGCGGACAATGTTTCTTCTGGTCTACTTGCTCTAGCCAAGAGTTGATGAAGAGATTGTAAATGTATATTTCTAAAATTTCCGCAAAGAAGAAACATTTTGTAGGCGAACTCATACTAGCAATGCAATGGATCGCGTTTCGCAATTTTTGTGAAATCCCGCCATAAAAGTCAACATTTTTATGGGAGTCCTATATTATTTTTTTAAATTAGCTATTTCTCCCGCTGACACATACATAAGTTAAAAAATACGTAGGTAACTTGATTGACCCCAAACTACGCCATTGATGGTGGTTGGTGGAGGGTGGTTGACACCATTGATCAATTGACCTACTTTTCATGAACCACCGAAACGCGATTCTCTCATAATTTTCAGCATTTATTGATCAGTGCATTTCATTTGACAGCTAATTTCTGTACACTGTATTTACCCGACTGCACCGAAAAGGAGGGTTGTGTATTTATCAGCCTATGCATGTATGACAGTTTTTAGTTTTATACCTTTGTGGCACTATTTATTTGGACTTGAATTTTTTACTTTTCTCAGGCCTTTGTCGCAAGTGAAAAAATGGATTACTATTATTTATTATAATTATATCGGGGCACCTTTTACACACGATCGGTTAACCCCAAATAATCCTGAAATCTCTTCTCATGCAGGAAATGATTAACTAATCCTTATCCTTCAGTGTATGTGAAGGAAAGTAAAAAGGCTGATGAAATGCACAAATAATAAAATTAAAGATTTTAAGTATACTGACCTTTATCTGTCTGATCTCTCCGGACTGGTCTATCTTGACGATGAGCACACCGGACCGGTAGTCGGATGTCACTGTGGCACTCTCCCATACCTTCTCTGGGTGCTCCACCCATATCCGGGCACCCTGGGGAAAGAAATATTTGCTTTTAATCACATGAATATTACCAAGGTACAGTTATCGGCACGGATATCGAGCCATGACCTTCACCTGCGCAGAAGCGATTTAATGCCTTATTGCCTTATGCGTACGGGTGCGCAAAGCGATCCCCACTCTTCCGCCGAGAGCTCAATATCCGTGCCGGTAACTGTAAAGTTTTTGTGAATGTGTCTATGTGTGTGTGTGTTTGTCACTTCTGCATGTGCAAATTGCTGAAAAGATTTTGAGGAAACTTGGCTGTAAAATTGCTTATTCATCAGAATAACATATGGGCTATTTTTTGTCAAGCTGTGAAAAGTAGCTCCCTCAGGACGCGGGTAAAACCATGGGAGAAAGCTTGTAATAAATATTAATATTTTGATTGTGACTGAATGCATTTTGATGAAACTTGACAGTAATTGTTTACATTGGTTTGGTCGTGTCGGGTTATGAGAGTGAAGGAATAGCGAGTGCACCTGTGTCCAAGCAAATGCTTGTGCACTATAATATGTCCTGCGCAGTTGGCTTATCTCCTTACATGAGAACAGCCGCCGTAGCCGATAATCGGCTAGGACACACCACATTGCTAATACCTAAAAAAATTAAGTCTGGACTTTCGGACACGTTGCTTAGGGCTCCAGAAAAAACTAATTATTATTTTTGTAATGAGCAAAATTTATTTCTGTTTAAAAAATATATCTATTCACATTAAGTTAAAACAGCCATTTTAGAATCAAATAACAGTATATATGCCAATAAATATAGTTCCTAAAGTTCTTACAATCGTAAGTAGTTTAATAGTAGTATTTCAACATATTTTGTAACAACATAACATGACATAATAATATGTAAATTCATTTAAAAGGCACCATTTAAATTAAGGTATTTTTATGGTTGAATTTAATATATAAGGAAGTTTATAATAATATTTACATAAAATACTAGTTGACATGACCACCCACAAAAAAGCTATAAAATGGTGGACACCATAAAAATCTAAATAAATAAATAAATTAAAACAGTCCTTCCCCTCAACATAAAAGAATATTGTAAATAGAATATTTTGGAAACCAAGTTTGTACGTACTTTCTAAATATATCTTGGATTGGTGTCCACTGTGTTTCAGAGAGCATATTAAACTGTAGGTCCTGGCTATCATATAAACATCTTTGGCAGTTGTTATGGGTAGTCAAAACCAGTCTGACAACCAAGGGATATTGAGTGCCTGGGCAACGGGGTTGAGGAGGTCAGACAGGCAGTCGCTCCATGTAAAACACAGATACTCAGCTGCATCCGGTTAGACTGGAAGCTGACCCCAACATAGTTGGGAAATGGCTAGGCAGATGTTTATAAATGGATTCTGGATAAGAACATGTTTAATTATTGATGAGATTGTTCAATACTATTCTATGTTCTTTATAAGGGCAGTCGCTCCTTGTAAAGCACTGGTACTCAGCTACATCCGGTTAGACTGGAAGCCGACCCCAACAGAGTTGGGAAAAAGGCTCACAGGCTGATGTTTTTTATAACGTAATTTGGAGTTAACACAAAGCACTCCTTACCAGGAAATCTTAATATTTATCAATTAGCTGTCAATCCCAATATTCAATCTATGTGTTATTGTGCTTACTGGAGATAGGAATCTGACATAATTTAACAGGGTTTATGTCAAAATTCTATCTCTATTTACCAAATGAATGGATAGATATAATATTGGAAATGGCTCTGTTACATAATTCATTACCAAGAGAGGTGAAACTGGCCCCTTAAAAGACCATTAGCATAAGATTAACATTGCTTTGAATAAAAACAAGAAATAATGGCCTTGATTTGTCAAGAATTTGTTATGATAATTAATAAATGCATTAAGAAATGCATTTTAAATATTTAGTTGTTTGTTTGAATGTTGGTATGACATCATAGTCTTAACATTTTACTGAACTTTTGTTATGGCATATTAAACCTTATTTCTGTAACCTTAAATCAGTTTTTACGATACTAATGTATTGTAATGCATTCTAAAATCAAATCAATGCATAAAGATTACAACTATGATTATTTTTCTATAGATATCTATGATTTTATGTACATGACAACTAAAAAGTTTGCAATCAAAATGACATTTGTAAAAAAATGCTAAAAATTAAAAGGCAATTTTTGTCATAAAGATAACACGATATGCATTGAAACATATGATAAGTTAATTTAATAACATATTTATAATCTTAAGATAAAGATCAGAATGGCATTTTACAGTTTTTTAATTAACTTCATATAACAGTGAGTACCCAAGCACTGTGTAATTGCAATATAAATAATTCATGAGCAAAATATATCTCACTAATCTAGACAGTAAAAGTGATATGCTAATAAGCATATCAACAAGATTATTTAAGGAAATCATATTGATTTCGCCATTTCGGAAATAATGAGGATTTCTGAGTAGTTTGAATAAAGAATGGTCAGTCAGTGTATTGTTTGTTTAATGTTTTTAAAAATGGAACACTAGGGCGAATTGTAGCGACGTGAAATCTGACGTCATCACGGAACTCGTAATATTCCCTGACACGACAAATATTTATAAATGTAGCTGAATTAGCGATAGCCCAATACACAAATTGAAATGACGTCCCATTCAATTAAATGAAGAAGGTCAATCGTAAACAGTCGACTGTTCTGATTACATTTATTTAATTACTATAATTAACAATTACTGAAATAAAGTGCCGAATTCATCAATGAAATGATACTGCAAGACTTTAATTGACTTCGAGTTCTAAATTCGAAATAATACGTCTACGAAAAAACAAAATACAATCAAATACTTTTACTTGAAAGGTTTACCTTCGTATACAACTCCTTCGTTGTCATTTTGATATTTTTTATTTAATGCTTGATTACTTGAACAAATAATTAGTGTTTTATCATTATTTCACCACGGGTTCACAACTTAAATGTTCCATTTTATTAAAGTAAGGTAGATTCGAAATACGATTTTTCCGAATGCGAAACGTCACTGCAATGTTATTGACATTTTGATTCCAGTGTTATCAGTTTTTTATCACAATAATAAAATTATTTGAGCACCAAACTGTTTGATTTCACACTGTGGGAATATATCATGATTTCTACGAGGAAGCGAATTCTTATTGGAATCTAATTGTAGGACAAAAACATTTGACAACAATACAAATTGAAAGTTCCACTTTATCTATAAAGTTCCCACGGTCGGGGCTGCCATGATAAAATAAGTGGATCTAGGACAAATCTACGGTTCATTTCACGCAGTCTTATGAAAGGAAACTATAGGTTATTGATTTTTTTATAGAAGTTTTATACACCTTGTCATGATCTTAAAATTATTTAAATGTATATTTTAGGAATTTTGCTATCTTTTTAATTAGAAAGAAATAAATTGGAATCACTTCTACAGTCGTTTAATGAAGCCAAAAATTTTGAGAATCTTAATATTATTTCGCTTCATCAGTTTCCAGTTGGAACCTTATAATAACTTACCTATATTATAGCTACCTCCAAGATTTTACACGCAAAGAGATCTATTGCCTGCACCCAGATAAGAAATAGCTTAACTTACTCCTAGTTACATCAGCTATTTGCCAATGAAAACCCCATCAAAATCGGTTGAACCAATTCAAACTAGACGTTTAAGTATTCTTTTTTTGAAAATTTTGTTTTGGTATGTTGGTCGTGTATAAATAATTGTTTTATTTAATTGCACGATGTATACCTGAGATAGGAAAGAAAAAGTACCTCGCTAATTAAGACTCCTGTGATAATTATCATTGTTTTCACATAGGAACTAGTAATATTAACTTTTGTGTAGGCGCTTTTAAAGATTTTCTTTGCTTTTTTAATATTATACGCACTTCAGCGTTACAATAGACGAAATAAAAATATATTGTAGTAAGTTGTTTAGAATTTACAAAACAAAACACTTAGCAAGGATGGTACTTTTAAGGTGGGCAAGGTAGGTATTGAATCTCCAGAAAATACTCGATTGAGGTATGAATTAAACAAATATTTACTGTTTTTAAGCATTTATTTCTACATATTCAGTATCCAGCCTTTATGAGAGATCAATTTAACATTATTATTTAGATTATTTTTCAAAATGAGCGGAAGCATCAGTGTTGCAATGCTTAGTAAAAAATACCTACAAATTAATATTTTCTACCACAGTCCGAATGTCGAGCTATTGTCGTTATTATGTTTGTTGTAGTTAATTAATGAATTCACTTGTTTTCTTGAGATGGGAACCATGCCTGGCAAGCTTCTGTGGCGATCTCGCAGAGAGCAGTGAAGGTCTTGCCGCGTTGATCATATTCTGTGGAGAATAGTAGATTTATAATTAAATATAGGTTTCTTTAAAATACATACTATTTTTTTCTAGATATAGATCAAATCATAAGTAAATAGGAAATGATTGCTAATGTAACCAAAGGCATTATCTTTTCGCGTTATGTTAAGATTGATAGCGATAAGGGCATAATAATAATCATCCAAGGAAGGATGTCTTTTAGAGTTACGATAAACATGTCTTTTACGTTGAAAGAGGTAAATTATAAGATATTGAAAAGTTTCATATAGATATACTATCACTAGTCTTAGAATGATCAACAACGAATGATAACTGATAACCTACCGTACACCTAGCTTACGACGTTTCATATGAATCTGGTATTTCTATATGAAAAAGACTTTGAACTATTAGAACATACCAGTAGGACCCCTCTTGCCAAACATGATACCGTTCATGGGCGCGTTCTTGTAGTTGGCTTCGCTGACTCCTGCGAGAGACAGGAGCACCACGACCACGCAGACGACGCCAATGGTGAAACGCAGCATGGCTCCGGACATCTGGGGACAAAGAAGAGAAAATAAAAGGGTTGGGAAGATGAAAAGTGCTGGAGTAACATGTTTTACCAGGAATTGAATGGTCAAAAAGTGGTATTACAGCTTTTTGGAAGCTGTTCCATGTAATAATGTGAAGTTATTGGTCAAAAACAGCTTTTCCTTACAAGAATATAAATAAATTGCACTTTGGTGTCTCTGAAAGTGAGTATTTACTTATAAGCTAAACTTTGTCTTAAGAACGTCTTCCGACAGTTACAGCAATTTTGAATAATAATAAAATGTTGAGGCTGTATTAGCTCAATTTTGCTTCACTCAACAAACTGTACGAAATTTGAAATAAAAATATAATAAAACTGAAAACTACCTTGTAGGTTGATGTATTTCTTGCTGGTAACACTGGAATGGTTGAATGTCAACTGATGCTGTGAGTCGAGTTTCCCGCCAATTTATACTCCGATATCAAAGATGGCTGCTGTCCATCCAATTATTGGATTATTGGATACTGACCACATATTACGACGAAGATTCCCGGCGAATCCTAAGGGATTATAACTTTGTTAGTGCATAAGATTAGTAGCGAGAATTGAAGGGACGCCATCTTGGATTCGTTAAGCACATACGTGGTTATAGAACTTTGTCTTTGATCAATGCTACGTTGTCAAGTAACCGTTCAGTGATCATCCTCAGACTTTTTCGTCCCACTGCTGATGATGTGATATTTTACTATCCTATTAATCTGTCATTGGTGTTCAAAAAAAGCTGCATTGGTAGGTACTTGCATGCCCTGGAATCAAACCAGCACACTCATACCTACAGACCTTCTGTGCTCATTCCCTCTCAAAGGCCGGTGCTTTAACCACTTGTTCATCATTCTTCAGTGATAAAATTTACTTATTGGTGTCAAAAACAACTACAATAAGGCAAAGTCAAAACTCCAAGCAATCACCTAGGTAGGTAGGTACTTAAATTAGGACCCAGTAGATATACTTTCGGCTGAGGCGAAATTACAAGACTAGAGTAAAAAGCAGACTATGCGTAATGTGCCTAGCCAGGTGTCCAGACAGATATTTTTTGAGAATAGAAAGAAGAATAAGTATTCAGAAAAGAGCAGTTGCCTTTCATGTTACTCTTTTTGGCTTTCATGCTTCATGCAATGTGAATGATCACCAATACACATGCCCAGTACAGTGAGAATGAGTAAATCCTCCAAACTAGGGGAGGCAGCAGTCTAGCAGTGGACGTTTTTCAGCTGTGATGCTGATGCAATTTGATGCCTCCACCGACTGAATTCTCTTCCAGGGCCGATGCTGACCGTTATGCCTTTAGACGAATATTATTTTCAACCGCCTACGTAACGGCGCATAGAAAAACGGCAAGACATATAATTATGATCATAACAAAATAGATTGGCACATATTTAACTCAAATTAATATCGTCTGATTTCATTGACAAACCAAATCAAAAGAAAAATTGGATTCGCCAAGAAAAACTCCTTGACCATTTTTCTAATACAATTTGTTTCTCATTATTTTCTCAATAACTTTGTCTGGACGCAAAATTGCAGTAAATTAGAAGTAAACTCGATTAGAAGGGTAGTTTTAGTATAAAAGGGGATAGAAACTGGAGAAATGCATCAGTTCCTCTCCAAGTTTTCGATCTACAAGATCATCTCAAAAGAGTTTTATAACTAAGTAAGTTGTTTAATTTTTTTTATCAGTTTTTCTCCATTGAAAATAATTATTTCTTGGAAACGGTCAGAAATTCTAAAGTTTGGCTTCTTATTTTAAAAATCAGAAGAAATCCAACCCATTTTTCGTTTTTCCATTGAAAAGTAAGCTATATATTTAATACATTTGGAATAGTGGTCTCACCTTTTTCTTATGGGAACTACTTCGCAGACCCGGATAAAATGTACCTTTCCTAGATACAAGGGCTATCTTACCAGATCAGTCACAGGGAAATTGGCTCGTTCATACTAACTCAGTTACCAGAAAATAGTTTTAATAACGACCCTTGTTCCATGACGCCAAAATGTTTGGCGAGGACTATACCAACTGTACCTAATCGTTATTTCTTCATTACAGCTCACTAGAAATGCGTTTCATCGTAGCTCTGTGCCTCTTCGCCATCGTGATGTGCCTTCACAATGCTGAAGCCACATACAGGAAGCCCCCTTTCAATGGATCCATATTCGGCAAGCGTGGTGTTGTTGGTAAGTGGCAAGTGGCACATTTATATGATTACTAGCTCCCACCAGCCCGCTTCACCCGCGTCAAATTCGGTTATATCGCATTTCCAAGAGAACTCTTCAAAAGTCCGGGATAAAAACTATCCTATGTTCTTTCTCAAGGTCAACTCTATCTCTTTTCCAAATTGTATTAAAATCAGTTCAGTGGTTTAGACGTGAAAGCGTAACAGACAGACAGAGTTACTTTCGCATTTATAATATTAGTAGGATTGGCCCTTTTCCCGCGGGATAAAATATAGCCTATGTTGCTCACCAAAACTGTAGCTTTTTAATGGTTCCTGTAGGTAGTTCTTGAGTTTATTCTTTCAACCAGTTTGAAGAAGTCATTGCGTAGTTTTAACATAATATAAAGAACATCATTTTTTATCGATTTCCCACGAAGGAGCTTCTCAATTTGAATGTTCGTTTTTTCCTTGCTTTTTAAGAAAGTCTTATTATTTGGTGTCACCTTTCAGAATACGACTCGACCGGCAAAGCATTGTCGGCGTTATGCGAAATTGCCGCTGAAACCTGCCAGGCGTGGTACCAAGCCTTAGAAAATAAGTGAACATAACAATTTAATGTAATTTTTCATATATTCAATAAAACTAGCCTTATAGCCTTTTAGCGATGTGATAATAATGTTTTGACTGTAAAACGTATTTAACCTTTAATAATCGTAATAAAGTTATTTACTCATACTGAAATTATATTGTTTTTATTTTATTCCATAACAGCGCTTCATCGCGGTTCCACCCTCGTCTCGCTAAGATATAAATTATTTAAAAAATAGTTACCATAAAAGAACAAATATTTATTTCATAGCTGATCCACCTACTTTACAATATATATGAAGGCAAACGCACGCTTATACACTCAGTTTACAGAGTATGTAGATAGATCCATACTCAACACCAACTAAGTCTTGGTGAGAACGTTGGTAATTGCTTCAGGGACTCAGAGATTTCATCGTGTGTACAAGGATTACAGTTAATGGCGTCCTAAACTAATATACGGTGTTGATAGTGCCAAATTGGTCTTAATAGACGTCTTAAACTTTGATAAGTAGCTGGTTTTCTTAATTAAAGAAATAGGTCACTTCCTATGTAAGAAGCTACTTGTAGTTAATAATAATCAAAGAGTGCATTTCAATTGATAAAAGGTTATCTGTGTGTAAACCTACATAATCTTTTATTGCTGAATAAATTATGAAATAAATAGTTAAATAAATGAGCTTGCTCTTGTTTTCTTTTTCTTAGAATTATCACGGAGTTAGGTATCATTTTACTATGTAATAGGATAACACCATCTAGTCCACATAGGCAGCTTAATTAAATCATCAATTACTGGTATGATAAATAAATAAATGTTGGGTTTTAATGTATCTTCAGTTAATGAAAACTCATGAAACGAAACGTTTCTTGTAAGTTCGTTCTGAGTTACAAAGTTACGACAATGTGGATCGAGCTGTCATTCTGGGGATTTTTTTATCTGTGTTGGATAGACGTCAATAAATAGAGGTTTCTTATTGGTAGTTAATAGCATCCATTGCCAAGACCCAATCAGAATATTCCAATTAGAATGAATTTTCCTCACAGAAAACAAATTTTAATCTGTCTAATGGCTGCTACATTTTTGCGATTTACGTGTGTGGCAAATTAAATTTCAATTGTTATTTAAATAATTAATGAAGATTTACTGTGTGTTGACCGAGTATCTACCGTGAGAGTTTTACACATCCCAAGAGAAATCACTCTGTCTACGACTGAAATTGACGTCTAAATCCGAAGTCCATTCCGAGGTAAATCAAAGATTATTTTACTCAATTATTACGTATATTTTATAGAAAATTCATATGTTATCTGCTTGTGTTTGAAGAAGATATGTTACCGATGCGTTTATTTGTAAGTTTCGGCTGTTATTACGTGAAATACGTCGTGTATAAGTGTTTCTAATTGAGGCAACGTAAAAGGACTGATTATCAGTTTTTTTGTCAACAACGAGCCATAATTGACAGACTGGACGATTATCTATAATGTAGTAAAACTGTCGTCACTTAATTAGCGTAGTTCGAGTGATGTAGTGTCGGAAATATCAACATTTCGTTCAAAATTCTACATCTTGTAATCTACAAGGTATAATCGCGATATTTCGTGATAAAACTACGTAAATACAAGATCTGCGAATCATTTTCATACGTCCTGTTATTAATATGAAGTATTTTTATCTAACAACACTGCATACTACAATAATTACCAAAGATGAAATGTCTAATGTACCATAGATGTACCAAGAAATCTACACAAAGTTTTTATGCTATTATTTTCGTTTTAAACCATTGATAATGTTAACCTTGACTTTGTCTTAAACTATATATAAATAGTTGTACAAGAAAATATGTTTTGAAGTAAACACTATAACTTCTTAGTACTCTTTTAAGTACTGAATTAGAGTTAACTAATAAGAAAAATGGTTACACTATCTTCAATTAAATTACAAAACAGAAAAAAAGTCTCACAGATTATTTAAATATTTGAAAAAATGCACAATTTGCATCATTAAAAATAAGTATACAACTGGGCTATACATTGTAAAAAATATGTACAAAAAAACGCTTTTCTAAAACAAAAAAAATATTACATGACAATTGGTAAAATGTAGCGACGAGTTTGTTTCGGTTTCATTTTTTTTATTTACCGTGTGAAATTCAGTTAAATTACAGTGTGTGTTATGAATCGTGTTGTTCTTTGTTTCTTTTCAGCGAGTACACAAGAAACACGCAGACTTTGGAACATTGAAGAAAATTATGAATTCATAAATAATTCTTCATTGGCTTATCTGACATACAAACAAGAAGGATGGATTAAAAACCTTGCTCTATTTGTAAAATAAATAGAAAAGAATAATCGTCAATAATGTCAGAAACTACAGAACCACCGTTAAAAAAACCAAAGATGGCCGAAACTGTTGACAGTTTCATACAAAACATCATATGTTCGACAAATGACATTCACGCGGTCGTAAGCAATGACTTTTCGTATCCTATAGCATTCACAAAAGTCTATGTCGGTCAAGTGAGGAATGTGAAGGAATTATCTAAAATTATAACAATTTTGAACGAGAAATTGCCACTGAAAGAACTACAGCATTTAAAAAGAGCTCGGAAGAAGGAGGTTTTGCTATGTCCTGTCCGATATTTGAACGTGGCAACACAGCAATCAATTCAAGAGTACATTGAAGAGAAAGTGAATGAGCTACGAGACTCTTTTGAGTACTTCAAAGTTATGGGGTTGCCATCATTGCCTCCGAAACTAAAATGGCAGCACACTGAATACACTAAAATCTGGTCGTGCAATTTCCATCCTAATGACTACTTAGAAAGATTGTGCGGTAAAGGATTTTTTAATAGTGAAGAACTTACAAAGCACCGTTGTTATATGGGAGTTGCATTTGAAGTAGCCAGATATTATTTGAGTAAAACAAAAACCCCTTTGGATGTATCAGACTTAACTTTAAGCAACATAAATGCTACGGTTGTAGTAGATCCATTATTGAATTTAGTTGTAACCGTAGCTTTTGATAATAGAGAATGCCATCCAGTTCAGCATTCAGCCATGTTGGCCATAGACAATGTAGCAAAAACTCAAAACGGTGGAGCCTGGAACACAGACAATATAGAATACGTGACATCAGGTGCTATAGACAAGAGTCTGTTTCTGTATTTAAAAAGTAAATTCCCAGATGTCAAATTTGGCGCCAGGAATTATGTGTCAAAGGAGGTTTTGGATGAGAATAAAATGAGTGCTTCGGAAAGTCCTTATCTATGTACTGGGTACTATATTTATATGATTAGGGAGCCGTGTTTCATGTGCGCGATGGGATTGGTCCATGCTCGGGCTAACAGGGTGTTTTTCAGCCTAAACAATGAAACGCAAGGGGCTCTATGTTCGAAAACCAAGTTGCATTGTGTGCCATCTTTGAATCACCATTTTGAAGTATTTACTGAATTTTTATAGGTGTTTTGACTTTTACTTGAATTGTAAAATATGTATGAAGTGAATTGATTATTCAATATCATTAAAATAAATATATTTTAACAATTTTATTGTTGGTTTTATTGAAGTCTTGAGAGCTTTCAATCATTACTCATTATTAGAAAGTTTGGTAATTAAAAACATGTCAGTAATGACTGTCTCGTTACATAGCCGTTCAATAAAATGGCTAGCCTTTTCTTTTAACAGTCCAACTGCTGTTGTCTGCTAATTTATGTTGCCAATATAAAATATATCTAAAGAGCTTCACTTAAAGCCCATATTTGAATTATTTGAAGTTACTTGCCAAATTTTAAATTAGTCTTCTAAACGAAGTAGCTTTGTAATTAAAATGAAATAAGGCATATCCTTTATTAAGAATTCTATTGGTAGTTATAGGTTGACTTGCTAATTCCGATCATATAGGATCACGGCTTATTGGTTTTATTAGTCCTGTTTTATAATACGTACCTAAATAATAAAGAGGAAACATTTTTTTATTGTTTGTACCCTGAAGACAGCCTCCAAAACTACTGAACCCATTTGAAAAATTCTTTCAGTGTTGGAAGACAGACTGTCCCCGAGTGGTACAGGCTATATTTTTTACGGGCAGCAGTTCAAACGGGGACGCGAGTGAAACCGCGGGAAAACAGCCAGTATATAAAAAAATGCTACTGGCTATTGGCTTTTTAGCTTCGCGTCCCGTGGGGACTACTTCGTGTACCCAGATAAAAAGTAATCATAAATGTGTTCTGCGATAAATAGTCTGTTTAGAAGCGAAAGACTTTTCAAACTCCACCAGTAGTTCCAGAGACTACCGCGCCCAAACAAACCTTTCAGCTTTGCAATATCAGTACAGATGTAATAGTATACCTGCTCTTATGGTATTGTGTCGCGAGTCGCGAGTGACATAATCCCGTATGTTACTCATAGGTACATGTGACTCCTATGTACGTAGGTATGTATATACCTACTAGTCTTACAAAGTAATCATGATTACTAGAAGTGACATAGATTCTGGCCTAGATATATTTTTTTTTTTTTGTTTTTCGGAACTCTTTTTCAAAAAGATATCTACGAATGGAAGAGAACATCATCATAATATTAACTCTAGTAATATACTAGCAATATACTAGTAATATACTAGCTTTCACCTGCCTCCCGAGGCATACCTATGAGAAGATTATCTTCATATGAGAAGTTCTTCACTTCTATGAGGATAATACTTGGCCTATGACTCCTATAACATGGCTACTTGTATGTAGATCTAAACATAACCCTTTCCAACCTCCTAGGCCTCATAGGCCTCCCAGCCAGGGCTACGGGATTGTTCGCGTGAGTTACCACGGCCCTGGTACACTGTGGTTTTCAGAAGGAACATGGTGGGTTTTAGTCAGTAAGTGTCTGACCCTCCCTCACTCTGTACCCACAGCGGGCGAGAGATCAACTGACGATTTCTAGTCACAAAAAAAAGTTTAAGAACCATAATGTGTAGCAAAAGTTTTCATGTCCCAAGTAAAAACGTCGCCCGTTTTGTAACTAAAACTACATAAAGAGAAAACTCTTCACAAGAGTATCCATAATTTTGAGAAATTCTTACCAATTGTGATGGTGGTAGCTACACTGTACCATTAAAAAAATCTTATCATTTCCAAAGAGATTGAATGCTTTCAGGAATGTTAAAAATGTGTGAATACCTACTATACCAGATAGACAAACAGGCCATATTTTGACTTCACAAGTACCTACCTATGTTTTTCATAAGCGTAAATACTCCAATTCCTACATTTGCACCTGTTCAACACTAAATCTTTTTGCCAAATAACGCCATAGACATCTTCTATTAGTTTCAAATCCACATCCACCCGATCACATGAGTATTATAATGTCAATTTGAACTGTACCAAATAATGTGGCTAATGCTTAAGTTCATTCAATATGTGCCCAATTGCGTCCCCTCCCCATAGCGACATCGCCACTGCAATCCAGACTCTTGCCCGATTTAAACGCGCAAGCGCATAAGAAAATACAGATTTTTTTCTTAAAAAAATATCAATGTTCTAAGTTTGAATTTTAGTGGTTAAAAAAAATTAGGTAATAGAGAGTTGGTATAAGTTAAAATGGCAGTTTTTCGCTGCGTTTTGAGCGTGAGTGACGCTATTTGGTGAGTTTTTTAGTTTTTTTTTAATTGCGTCTGTAGGTAACTTTTTTTGTAGATTTTACGAGTTTTATTTTTTGTTCTATCTATTTTTAATTTTATGCTCACTACTCACAACAATTTTTGGCTGTTTTTTTTTTTGCGTAGAAAATTAGGTAACAACATTTTTTTTATCATTTCCAATTTTTATTACGTCATACCTAATTGTCATTACCAGCAAAGAGACCTCAAAATAATAAACCTTATTACCTAAAACATTTTTTTTTTTATAAAAAAAAGTCTCACACAAAAAAATTAGGAACCGTATCCAGTCAGCAAAAACTGGTTCACACTGAATACCATTACAATAACTCTTGCTTAAACTGTCAGCTTCCGCAGAGAGATCCGTGGATCTTATTGCTATGTATATAAGGTACAATTTTGATTGTTAGCTGTTAAATTAGGAATGCCTTCCCTTCACGTGGGTAATAAATGTACGCGTGTTAGTTCTTGGGCATAATATTGGATGGCTTCTTTTGAATTTAACGTGTTGCGTGAAATGGTCTTGATTGATTGCTGAAAAGCTGGTGGTGTGGTAATTTACTTTGTCATTTGTTGATTTGCAAAATTAAAAAAATATATAGATGAAGACCGATATCGGGAACAGGGTTCAAGGTAGTTACGAAAAACGATTGATAGACGGACATTTGTGGTCTAATGGTGAACTGTGAAGGAATAGAGCACATTAGTACCTAGATATTTTCGGATACGCCATGCATGTCGTATCATTATGTAGGAAAAAACATTTGATTTACAAATGTAATTTTTTGCGATAATTATGCCATTTTACTGCTGGCTGCAACTTCCAGAACTTTATCTAATTCCTCTGGACATCCTACCTATGTGTTTATGTCACCCAGCTTCCCCTAAACGGATTATATTTTGGTTTCTGGACGGTCACACGAAAACACAATCGTAACCGGTAGATGGCGCTGCTGCCTATGTATTTTTAAACGTCTTTTAAACTAAGTACCCAGAAAAGTTTTCAATTAGGATGATTGTAATTTTTTCTTACATAATCGTCTCGTTGATAATACCAATTAATTAATCATCTTAGGTCTTGGATCACAATACCATTCATCGCTCCACGAGGCACTATCATATTACATAGTGATGGTGTATATTTACAATAATACATACATATAGGTACATATACATATGTGCTAACTAGATTAATCTCGTTATACATAGGTGACGTTTCAAAGCCTTTTTATATGGGAAATCATCAAATGACCCTCAGAGTCCGACTCTTATTGACTAAACCCACCATGTTCCTTCTGGAGCTTAACGTGTACCAGGGCCGCGGTAACTCACGCAAACAATCCCGCAGCTCCAGCAGGCTTTGGTCCCTTAGGACCACCGCAGTGCCTCTTAAGGCACTGCGGTGGGTTTAACGATTCTGTTTGATGAACGTTTCTAAGCCTCCTTAGATTTTTAGTGAAAAAAACCTAGCCTTGAAATCGCTGAAAACAACTTATATTGAACTTCAATTCTGCCAAAAACATCCCACCAGATTAGAATTGAATTTGTAAAAAAAAACTAAATTTGTTTTTCGACTGGAGTAGTTAGACTGGAGCTGACCCTAACATAATTGGGCTAGCCAGTTGATGATGATATTATGATCCAAAACAGTCATTTAGTTACCTTAAATCCTGTCAAATATTTTGCCTCATTGATAGAGTAGCCCATACTGAGTTATATAAGAAAATTTCTCGCTCCATCTACAGCACAACTATCATTCTAGAAATAACCAGACATAACCAGTAATGATATATGATGACAGTCGAGGAGTTCAAGGCTAATCAGGGGTTCCTGTTATTCTAACTATCAGGCTTGAGACAGATCTGTCTAGGGACTGAAGTGTAGTAGGTACTTGTGAAGACATGTATGATGATGAGAAATTTTGGCATTTCGGAAAAAATATGCGTCTTTTTGCAAGATGCTACGTTTTCTACAAAATAATTGTGTAAAATTACGGTGTTCTGTAAATTAAATCTTCATTCTTTATTATAATACCCACATATGCATAAATAATATAATACATATTAAGTACCTGTGTTTGTTGTTAAATGATAAATAAATAAGGAACCCACGTGTTAGAAAAACATATGCCACTCATATATTTTTGACTTTTGTTGTATTTACCCCGTAAAGGTTGTATCGAATTTCATAGAACTTTCAAAGATTCAAGGTTACATACACGTAGTTGAAATGAAAAGTTTTTTTCTTGAAGGGTTTTCAGTAAAAAACATAAAAAGAAAAACAAATTATAGATAGGATTTTCAGATGCAGAAGAAAATTAATCTAATATATGAAAAAATAAACTAAAAATGCAATTTCTTCTATTTCAGAAACCCAAGAACTCACAACACGTGCCATAAGAAAGAGACACACCACACCTACAAGTGAGAGCGAGACAGCAACACTTCCTCAGCTCCGTCCCCCGTTAGAATATTAATGGAAATCATTTGTATTGGTGTTATTGCGACTGTGATGAAGAAAAATTTAGCTGTCATCAATTTATTGTACTGATTTTTAGCAAATCTTTTTTGGAGAACGACCTTTTTGTCGTTAATGGTGAGTTTTTTCTTTCCTTCTTTCTTTCTTTCTTTCCTAAGTAAGCCTGTAAGAAGAATGTGTGAGGGGTCTCTTTTTTGGGTGGGAAATCATCAAATGACCCCTCCAAGTGTGGCAGCAGCATGAGTGTCAGACTCTTTACTGACTAAAACCCACCATAGTCCTCTCGGAGCCCTTTATGTACGAGGGTTGCGGTAGATAGTTAGAAATATCCCGCAGCAATTGTGAGGTTCCAGGATCCATGAGGGCTAAATAAAGTTTAAAAATCTTCCTTCTAATATCTATGGGGTTAATTTTTTATCCGGGTTATAAGTTCGTGAGCATGCATATTTTTTTCGATGACCGTAGGCTACCTATCTAATCACATCATAACCAACCTTTTTAGTCTATAGCCTTCCACGATAACTCGAGTATCTAACAATGAAATATTTTAGCTATCCAGTAGTCCTAGAAATTTGCGTTCAAGCAAACAAAGAAACTTAAGCTTTACAATATTAGTATAGATTTACTCCTAGTAGAAAAAGTTCTTTAACTGCACGATGTGTTGTCTAAAATCGGATGACTTCAAAATTATAAGTTCGCGTGATCAGCACTAATTAAACAAACAAACAAATAATCGTCAACAGCGAATTAAAAGCTTCCTTGTTTTTCACAAACGATTAGTTGTTTATGACGGAAGGGAATCTTCCATGATTTGTCAGCTCCGCTTTATTAGTTATGACAAAACAGTAGGTTAAGTATATGACTGATCAACATCTTTTCTGGGTAGCCATCTGAGGAAAATAGCACGGAATCAAGACTCACTGTCTTAGGAGACAGAAATAGAGAAAAATCATTATTAAAGAATGTTTATTTATTTAATTGGGGAAACAAACAGAAGTATATTAAATATACAGACAGTAATAGCGTAGTTCAAAGGTTTGCTATAAAAAATACAATACCTACCCATGCTGCAGCTAAGTAGATGAAAAGCAGCCTGTATGTTATTCTGATATGTGAGCTATGTTACTGCCATATTATCTCTTCAAACCAGTGAAACTGCTGCAAGAATCTAGTGTGAAGATTCATAAAAACCCGGGCAATATTTTTTGCGTGAAAGAGTGGATATACGCTCTTTCCTACACATCCAACAACGCATATATTATGCCACATAAAATTACCATGAAGTATGGTGTGAACACATTTGATCTATCAACCAGCAGCCCACAACCTAATCTTTTCATCACCACACAAAAGATGAACCAACGACCTACCTTGCAAACCAATCCCATGATTGTCCACTGAACACCATTGTCCTTCGCCCTTGGCCATCCATGATGTCACCTCTTCAGTACTCGTGATAACAGATCTCTATCTGTGTAAATAGTTTGATTGGGTGTCTTTGTGTGTGTGAATGTTGGGTAGGAGGCTTTGTCCAGTGGTGTGAAGTTGGTTTGGTATGAAAGACCCTAAATATGGCGTACTTATAAATACTTGCTTTTTGAAATTCCCAAAAAATGTGTGGTCTGAAAAAGTCGTGGTGGTCTAGTGGTACCAGTCTCTTAAGTATAATCATACTTGAGAGACTAGTACCAGGTCAGGCAAGTGGAAATGTAACTATTCTAGGTTATATGTACTGCCTAAATGTATCTTAGACACCAAAGAATGAGTAAAGATGAAGGAAAACATATTGAGGTAACCTCGACTTTAAAGTCTGAAATCACCAATCCGCCTTCAGCAAGGGTAGAGATCAATCACCAATCGTGGCAAGCCTGGTGAGTAACGCACATCTTTTCTCCGTATGAAAAGAGGCATGTGCCTTGCAGTGGGACAATAAAAGGCTGATAATGTTGATTGTCCCAAAATTTTCGACCAAAAATTGAGACAGTCTGAAATCGTTACTATATAATCACAAATCCAATTTCTTCTCATAACTGTCTGTGATCCAATATAAGGGCCGGAGGATGATGAGCTGATCCAAAAGGTCGTCCACAAAAATTGTCTGCAAAAAAATCCCTTCTTTCATTCCCATGCTTGAAAATTCGCGAGACACTGTTTAATTGTGTTCAATAGGTATTAATTAAAATCATTGTGTGTACCACCACGCTTCGTTATTACTTGTCATTGTAGTTAATTGGCTCTTGGGCTTGGCTTGAAGATTTCAGGATTGGGGAAATACTTTTTGGTTGGATATAGGGTTAGGAATATATGGTAAAGATCTTGTCAAACCTTTTTGTCGACATAGAACTTTGTATAAGTCGCTGCTCACAAACCTATTGTCATTACCCGAAAGAAATTATAATAGACTAGTTTCGACCAGCGGTGTAAGCGGATGACACCGTAGTAAACTACTTCCCGCACCCGGAAAAAAAGTAGCCTGTACATATTTATGTTATTGCCATACATACCAACATTCGCTTTTATATGTATTCACAAAGCAAGACACCTTTTCTTTTCTCTTCTTAGTTTCCTCGAAATTCTGGGAAAGAAAACGGTGTTAATAAAATCCCCATTTAAAGTCCAGAGTACTAGGTATGTACAAATATATGTATGTACCAGTGGAGAAAGTTTTAAACCTTAATGTTGAGGAAGGGTTTTGCAGTAAGAATAGAAATAAACATAACAATAATCAATTAGTTATCCTCCTTACTCATACACCGAGTATTTCTCCGTTGATTTGCAGATTAGGAAAGTGTAACTGGGTTTTTCAAAAGGGGATATTTTCGTTAGCTGTTTATGCCAATTGTATTGACTACATAAATAAATGTTGGTATCTTGTAGGCACCTTGGATGCAATGTCATTAGAGAATAGCTTGGGAATTATTTCGCACACCTGCATAAAAGCCTACGGCTGTCTTTCATAAATAGGCTAGATGTATAACACTAGAATAGCTAGAATGTTTTTTCAAGTTTGCCCGTATTGGTCCTGAGATTAGAGCTTCTAATTAACAAACATCAGCTTTATAATATTAGCAGATATAGGTGGTTATTTTTGAGATATACCTGGAGAAAATCTTCGACTATTTACTATTGTAAAAAACCGTAACCCGATTTAGGATCGGATTTGCTGAATCATACGCTGAAATAAAAGTTTTCATTTCGATTCGTAAATGTTGTAATAGTTCAAAATCAAGTTAAACTGTAAATTATCTTACTATATTATAGTAAACGCTACTGACAATTGAATTGTTTGTAACTGACGCCGGCCATCTTGGATTTAATAAATCTGTCATTGGCTCCTTTTGGCGGGACAATGACTTGGTTATGATATTGCAGAATATTGTCGATAGCATGGTTGGTTTTCTGTTCATTGTTTTTTTCTTGCAAAATAATAGGTAACTGGGTTGAAGAGGTCTAATAGGCAGTCGCTCCATGTGTTTCACTGGTACTCAGCTGCATTCGGTTAGACTGGAAGCTGACCCCAACATAGATGGGAAATGGCTAGAGAGATGCGATATAATTTGAAACTAAATAAGTAAAGGTCGTTCGCATATCGTTCTTCATTGCCAAAATTTTATTAAATGACCAAGTAATTCAACTCGGAAGCTGAATGATTTAAAGATGATAGTTGACAATTATTAAACTGTCTACCACCAATCAATTCAAAAGCAACAATATGCAGAACCTTACAAGTACAAGCAGTACCCACAAACGTCTTGACCTGACCATTATCTGACCCTGCTCGAGCCAAGTGGACCCAATTCCCGACATCCACACTCCGCTAGCGTTCCTCTCTGCCATTGGTCAGGGAATTAATGACAATATTGCGTACTTATTCCTTTGACCGTCTACGTATGTACCTTCAATTTAGCAATAGACGTTCGACGAGTTGACGTCCGCGCGTGTCGGCTGTTCGCGCTAATTTGATTTGAATTTCGAAAACTTTCCAACTGATATCCGTTTAGCGGGTAATTTGAATTAATTCTTTTTTCGTTTGTTTTAAAAATGGTGGACTGATGGTTTTTTTGAAAGACGGGGACGGTAGAGGTGACATTTTTTATGTGTGTTTCGCCAATATGGCTTTGTAGATAAAACTGTGATGAGATATTCGGCGCCCCCGAATGTTATATTTTTTATGTGTTATCAAGGACTCGATTTAAAGGTGAGAACATGTGGATTGATTGTGGTTTTTTTTGTGTGATACTGGTTTTATTTTATAAGGAGGTATTTCTTTTATTTTTCGACTAATTTTCATGGTCTCTATTGATCTACTAACAAACGTATTGGCAAAATAAGAACTCATTACAATATTTGATTCTGACATTAATAACTCAAAAACTATTTACAATATCAAAAGTTAGCTATATAGCATAAACGCCAATTATTTATATGAAAAATACTTGTTCATGATTTTTCCAGAGTTTTCTTCTCTTCCACCTGTATGGTATAATTTAAGAAAATACATTACTTTAAATCAATTAAATATTCGATGCGCTTGCGACGCAAATCAATTGATTTGGGTAGGTAGAACATGAGTCACGGTACAAGTCCAAATCAGTTTTTCAAGAACATACATATCTTAATCTACATACACATTATTTTATTATAAGAGGAAAGATTTGCGAGTTTGCACCGATTTTATAAATCTTTCATCTTTCGAATTGTTACGTCCGTTAATAAAACATAAGCCACTTTTTATCCAGTTAAGGGAAGGGAAGAAATTGTTTGTCCCTTATTATAATAAGTTACTTTTTTATCCGGGTACGGGAAGTAGTTCCCTGGAAACGTGGCAAGCAGTTATTGCTAAATAACTTTGCTAGTCATACACGAGGCTGGAAAATGGCTGACTTCAGATCGGAATGCCCTTAACAGTTTTTGCAATCTCCAGTTCCCAATTAGATTTGAATCAAAAACTGTTTTTCGTAATTGTCAATGATTTCTCGACACAGTTGCGAGAAGACAATTAACGCTGGGTTGCCAATTAAAGAATTAGGCCCGTTTGCAAGGAAATCTCCATGACGTATTTTGTACTCGAATTTACAGCACATCATCTCCCGAGCCTTTTCCTAACTATGTTGGGGTTGGCTTCTAGTCTAACTGGATGCAGCTGAGTACCAGTGTGCCACGTGGAGCGACTGCCTATCTGACCTATTCAACACAGTTATGCGGGCATCTTGGTACACCGTGGTAGGACCAGTCCAGTGCCAGTCTTACTGGCTTCTGACTACCCGTAACGACTGCTAAAGATGTTCAAATGACAGCCGGGATCCATTAATTTAAAGTCCTGCCAGATTCACAGCACACCACCACACTAATATTATAAACGTGAATTCGGAATAGAATAGTATTTAATTTTGCAAATACATACATATGTATAAGTTTGTTGTTTGCTATTTCTTATAGATACAGCAAATCATTTGAGCTAAGGCTACTTTTTATCTAGATACGAGTCCCTCTGAGCGCTATTGGAACCTCAAAGAACAAGGTTTATTTTCCAAAACTGTCAAAGTGAGCCCAGCTCAACCAATAGTTACCTCGGCCCTGGTACATAAAAGGCCTACGACGGAACACGACGGTTTTTAGTCAGTAAGAGTCTGACACTCCCTCACCGCTGCTAACCCACAGCGAGAGGGGTCATTTGATGATTTTTGACGTCGTTAAAAAAAAAAGCTCAACTAAACTCTTTTATTTGTCGTCACTCCCTTTTTTATTCCCCTTCCATTCTTTCTTTCTACAATCTTCACGACAGTTTCTAAGTACGCGCCATATTTGCATCACGTGGCACTCAATTGTCGGCCATAGTGCAAATAGATGCTCAAGGCCTTGCCATATAAAACTAAGTGAATAATTTACTGTAAGAGTGTAGACCTAAGGAAAATCGGTCTGCTATGAGTATGTGTATGAAGATTGGTGGTGACAGGTTAAAATGTGGGGAGTCCTACTAATATTATTATTAATGTGAAATTTTGTTGGTCTTTCTTGCAAAAGATACTGAATGGTTTTTTGTGGAAACTTGTCAGGAAGGCCTATAGGTACGTTTATTAGACTAAAATGTAGGTTCCTTACGTAAGGAAGTAAAGCTGTGTAAAAAGTTAGTAGGTACATAGTTTTAGATATAGAACATAGATTGGTCGTAAATAATTGTTATACATATTCGGAACAGGTTTGAAAATCTTCTTAAATGGTACTATGTACCATTTAAGAAGACCTACCTATTATGATCATGCTTGAACAAAATGGCGTCTGTCGTCCGCCATTTTTACTTTTAAAGCTTGAGATTTTTATGTTATTTTTAAGGCTGTCCGAAGAATGTTATTTCTCCGATTTAAATAAGTGCAGAAAAGGATAATATCTATAGATATTTACTTACGTTTATATAATTACACGTGCGAAATATGGACTATCGCGTGGTAAAATCAAAATGACTGCCTAGTGTGGTAGGAACATGTTTCCACTTACGAGTCCTCGCCACCACTCAATTCCAATACTTAGAGGTTGTACTAGTGTCTATGCCATTGCATGTAATTGCAGTCAAAATTTGATAGTTCCACAATTTTCCGTCGGACTTGAGTTGCCTCGCGGTCTCTATATTTAGGTACATGAAAAACAGCAACTGCCCCAACAAATCCCCATTTAATATTAAATTAATATTTGTTTTCTTATTCCAGGAGCCGTAGTACACCGCCCCGCCAAAAGGCCAAGCACTACACGAAGAATCGAGAGGTTCACCAATCGCGAACTGTGCCACATGGAGCCCACCCTCACTCACCCAACATATCTGATCGGAAACCGCTTCACCAAGAAAACCTTCCCGGGACAGCCCCAAGAGTACCACCACTGCCGAGCTAATACCAATATGCTCTTAAAAATAGAAAACCAACTCCTGCAAAGCCACCGCCAAAGAGAAACGACCGGCATTAAAAAGTTATACAATTCCTTCTTCGTTCTATTCTAATTTCGTTCACTCACTCAATCATTCACTCATTTCATTCATCATTCAGTGACTTTTGTGTTGGCATGGCCAAATTGTGATGGAATTTTATGATCTAGTAGATAAGGACTATAGTATGCATGATAGTCGGAAGGAAGATACCTATACTTGGGAGTCTAGCGTGAGATTAGCTCTGGTTGGTCGGGAAGAGGAACTCGGGATGTATTTGGAAGAGAGGGAAGGGAGGAAGCGGAAGTGGCAGGGGGAGGGGAAGATGATGCGGAGGGATGATAGCGAGGAAAAGGAGCAGAGGAAGGTGCCTCCTAAGAAGGTTATGGGTGAGTACATAAAACTCTTTTTTTTGTCGGATAGTCCAAAAGTTGACGTGAATCCGCAAAATCTATCACGGAACATGCCTTAGGTCAATACCCAAACTTCTTGTCGTCACTGAACATAATTAACAACAAAATAATTCTCGGTATCATTTTGCGGTTTGATGTCAGCTTTTAGACCACCCTGCATTTCAGCTCTTATGAATCGTATTTTTTTTACCTACAAAGAAACATGTAGTAAAATATTTCTGAGGTATCGGAACTCTTTAACCAACCTGGCAACATTTATTTCTTAAAAATGATTTTACTATATCAAAATAAGAGAGAAATATGTATAAAACTGAAAGTAATTAAGATAATATTCAAAATAAGGTTTTAAATATGCCACTCAGATAAAAATGCATCCTTAAAAAGTATGCATACAAGATAATAGATGGAGCCACTAGTAACATGTTACTTACCTTAATTTATCTCAAACTATCTTTTTTATTTGAAATTATATTTTGTAACTCGAATTAAAAAACTGAAAATTTGCTGGGAAGCTCAGCAGTTTCTTCTTCCCGGCCATAATACTAGGAAGCTGTAAATGGTGGGCATTTTGGGGTTTGCTGTCTAATGAAATTGTCTTGAATGCTAATTTAATTTAACTAGAATTCAACTTCTACTCAATTACCAAATATACACATATTTACATAAAGAAACAACTAAAAATAATCTTACATTAGACGAACTTTATACTGACTATAAGATATACATTTTAACCTAGATGATGGCGGCTGACAAAATATCCATTTACTCTTACATTGACTGATAAATAGTTTTAACATTTTTACACAAAACAAACAGCAGACAGATACAAATTTCTTTATTTAACGATACGTAACTGCTATTGATATTGGTCTACCAATCAGCGATGACTGAACAAAGATTATGTAGGTGTAGACACGACAGTGTGGGTTTTGTTTTGTGCCTACATTTGACAGAATTTCATGAATAGTTAATGTGTGAACATACAAGATTATTCTAAAATAAATTAACATATGGAATATATTATTACAATTAAACATACCTACTTACATTTACAGAACATCTGATTTCGTAGATCAAAAGATTGTGTTACAAGCCTTGCCTAAGTCATACTATTGCTAGGTAGGTCCCAAGTAGTGATGAAAGTATTTTCAGAATAATAGTGTGAAGACTACTATAATATCACCTGAATTTCGAATGGTCTTTTATTAGTAGTATTAACATCTTAAGCCTCTCAGAGTAAACCAACTCTTAGGCACAATAACAACACTTAAGTAACATAAAAATAATCTTTGACAAATACTGATAATGCAGTAATGAGTTATGAATATAACGCACAAAACAGTGGCTCATCACGCGTCGCGAACGACAAACGTGTTTGCGATTATTTCGTCGCACGTCTAAAAAGTGTTTAGTGTTAGTGGTAGTAAAAAGACAGTGGTTTTTAAATAATTGTGTGTGTTTTATATTGAAATAGAAAAGAGGACATTTATGGTAAAATTGATAGAAAAATATTATTTAAATTCTCTTTTGGGATTTCATAATGTTTTTTTTTGTTTGTTTATATTTGTTAGTATCTTCTGTATTAAGAGGCAACCAACCTTGTTAATAAGTCAGATTGATTGCTTACATATGTTATTTACGTATACTATTTCTTCCCCGTGCCACTGTGGGTGCAGCGCGACGAAATGACAGACTCTTACTGACCATGCTCCTTCTTAAGCCCTTTATGTACCAATGCCGCGGTAACTCGATCGAACAAACCCGCAGACCCGGCAGGCTTTGGCCTTGGTGGGCCATTGTACGGATATACTATCTGATAGGATATTTATTTTTCTAACCTTAGCTGTCCCACGGCTCAGCAAAGACCTGCCTACATCTCTTGATGCCTACAACTGTAATATGTGTGAAAATTTAAAGGATCAAGAGGTGTGGAACATATCTTTTAATGAGACAAAAAAACCTGTCACGTTTTTTTTTCGTATTTCTAAATACAAACATACATATTTACATAGCTCGAAAATAATCTACATGAATGTGGCAGACAGGTGACCATCGCAGACGATCTTGAATCTAAGTAATCATCTCCTTTGCTCAGTCATTGGTCTCCAAGACACACTTCGGCCATTCCCAATATTCTATCGATCTGTTGATTTTACTTAGAGATAGAATATTGACATCAGTCCCAAACAATTACAGTCAATTTCTTATGTCCAGAAAGCCAAAGAAAAGATTGATAGGATATGGAAATGGCCGTTAGAATGTAGCATATATAATGCCTTAAAACGCGGGCGAAACCGAGGGATTTTAGTAAGCTAATATTGAAGATAAATCAGAGCATTTTGTTATTTAATTTTGTCACGTACAAATAATGATTTCCTAGTTTGTTATCCGTAACCTCGTAAACTTTAAACCGGTATCATTTCTTATATCTTGTTACTATGTGAATATTTTACATCATCTTCGCTAATATTATGTATGTGTGTTTGTTTGTAATGTAACGCTCTTTCGGCAAAACAACTGAAGCAATTCAGACGAAAAGAGTGAGCATTAGAAGATATCACCGAAGTAACTACTACTACTAACTACTATATTATAGTAATCTAATCTGTGATATCACGTTAAATTGGTGGGTCTCGTCAATCATTTGAATATCTTTGGCAGACGTTACGGGTAGTCGGAAGCCAGATAATTTATTTATTTATTTATTTATATACTTTTGCACAAACAGTACAATGGCGGACTTAACGCCTTAGGCGTTTTCTCCCAGTCTACCTTTGGGTGGTGGAGAAATAGCAGTGGTAGGTGCAGTTTTTAATATAATCTATGTAAAGAAAAAAAAAGAAAGAAATATTTATATAATCAATCAATATAATCTGACAATTACTCTTACCTAGGGGTTGCCCAGGGAACTGGGATGAGAAGGTCAGAAAGTCTGGCAATTAGACTTACCAAGGAAATCGGGTTGCCCTGGTAATCGGGTGGAGGAAGTGAGGTAGGCAGTCGCTCCATGTAACATACTGGTACTGCATCCGACTGAAACTGGATCCCAATATGATTAGGTAAAGGTAGATACGTTTTCTATTTTTTAAATAGATCATGTCTACGCTTGTCAAAAATCTGTTAATTAATAGTCGAGTTAATTAACCTGAGAGGCCACTATCGTAACCAGTTATTAAGTTTATTGCATCATCATAAAGTTTTAGTTTAATCATTTCTTTGTTTGTTCGTTTTATTGTGTTTGTGGTGACATTTCCACTAACTTGTATACTGTCATCCGGTTTTTGTTTAGTTTTCTCCATAATGCAGAAGACAGTAAAATTATTAAGTTCATTCCCGTCTGTTACTTTGTTTATTTTTGTCAGTCTTACGAGTAGTCGCACAACGTCTGATTATCACCTGTCTTGCCAAGGGCACAGATTCCCAGGGCGGGCTGAAATCGCTTTGTGGGTTTTATAAACTTGAACACAGCAGCCCGCAGTCTGGGAGTTGGTGATTGATTCACCCGTGCATCGGAGAGTACGTTAATGTCGGTCCTGCGCCTGATCTCTCTTGGCTGGTGCCATCCCATCGCGCTATGAGAGTGAAGGAATAGGGAGTACACCTGTGTCTACGCAAATACTTATGCACTATAATAAGTCCTGCGCAGCTGGCTGATCTCCTTAGTCCGTACCTGCCGGGCCTGCGGGATTGTTCGAAAGAGTTACCGCTGTCTTAGTACATAAAGAACTTAAAAAGGAACATGGTGGGTTTTAGTCAGTCTGAAATTCCCTCATACAGTACCTACCCAGAGTAGGAGGTCATTTCGTCAAATTGGGGGATGCCTTTTTTCTGCAGTGGACATATTTAGGCTCCAAAGACGAAAATTAAGACCTCTCAGATCATATTAACCATCAAACAGATCCACTTCTAAGATAGGCACAACTCATTAATACCAACCTTTGACATCGCGCGTGTCTGTCAGTTTGAAGCCGATGGCAATAACTGTATATGATACTGGCTGACCCCTGACACAAACCAGCTCACTGGATACGCGGACATTTTGTTGTAATTTATAGGTTAATGCTGATAACGGTGGTCTGGTTTTGATTTGGTTCTTAAAAGAATGATTCTTGTTAAGTTCTTGCAAAAGTTGATGGTGGTCCTTTACAAAATTCTAAGTACGAGTGCTAAGCACGTGTGGCCCATTCAAAAACTGCCGAAACTACTAACAAAAAAACTACTGCGCTACCCCTCTGATACGTAAAATTGGTTTCTGCGCAGCGGCTCGCGCAAGTTTCTGTGACGACAAAAAGTTTGGCTAGAAGTAGTAGGTAACTACTTCTACCGATCCTGATCATTTGCAAAGTCTTTCCCCTACTTTGTTGGTCTAACCTAACCGGATGCAGCTGAGTACCAGTGTGCTACATGAAGCGACAGCCTATCTGACCTCCTCAACTCAGTAGCGTGGACAACCCTTGTTAAGACTTGCAGGCCTCATAGTTAAGATCCGGAAAATAATTACTACCAAAGATTCTTTGCAGTTTTCTCTATGTGACTTTGTCTGTCGCGCTTTCATACCAAATCTGCTGAACCGATATAAATGGTTTTATACGGTAATGTTACACAGACCCTGAGGAAGGACATAAGCTATTTTCGGTTGCGCAAAGTGGTTTTTAAATGAAACATGGAGGGTGTACTATTCCATAAATACTTCCAAAAATATCCGGGTATTGTCCTAAAGATACCAACTTGTTTATTAAGCATTTTCCATAAATAATCTTCAGTTCACACTCGTTCGTGCTAAATATCTATGACGTTTGACTTCAGCGACAATTTGCACGATAAACTTGACAAATATTAATCTCTTTATTTGTTCATATTTAGATTTCTTAGGTACTGTCCCTTTCTTACATGTATTGTGTGTTTTAGGTTCTTTTTGTGATAAAACAACTAGCTTTTGCCGGCGGTTTCACCCGCTTCTTGAAGGAACGACTTCCCATGTACCCTGATAAAAATATCCTGTCTCCTGGTTCCAAGCTATTTAGCCACCATTTTCAGTGAAAATGCTCGGCCTTTATTGAGTTATAAATAATGTAACTAACCCGTCGGTCTTTTCCTGAACCTCTATCTGTATGATCCCAATTAATTAATAAACCAATACACAGATTTACATTCGGTTTTCACCAATAGATGGTTTGATTCATGGGGTAGTGTGGTTCGCTGCGGGTCGTTCGAACGAGATACCGCGGCCCTGGTACATAAAAGGCCTATAACGGAACACGACGGTTTTTAGTCAGTAAGAGTCTGACACTCCCTCACCGCTGCTAACCCACAGCGTGAGGGGTCATTTGATGATTTTTGCGTCGTTAAAAAAAAATAAAAAAAATAGTGTGGTTCATGCTAGGAATCCTAATTAGTGAGAAATTAAGAAACACACCGACTCGCATAATGTCCCAAGCCGCCATAAAGTTTGAAAACTATACACAAAACACAACCTTAAATACCAACAATATTTGCTCCTAATTCACTTAGCACGTTAGACCACGCCTCTCTACATACTTCCTTTTTGCCAAAAGGTTATTTTTACAAATACAGACAAGCACATCAAGCTACTTAAATCAGTAAATTCCCAAACAACATTGAACCTTACACTTATGAGTTAAAGCTGAAAATCCATTAAAGAAATTTGACAGTTTGTAGAAACTTGTGCTGACATCTATACATTTTTATGCTAGAAACCTACACTTGAAACGTGTACTATATTTACTAGCTTCAATGTACAATACATATTATTGTCATAAGAAGCAAAATCACGCTCAATTATCGCGAGTCTGACGTAACATAGCTTTATCTAAATAAAACACCTGTATGTTTGCATATTACCGTATCTGTCACATTTTATATGTCTTCGACTAGAGCAAGCAGGGTTTGCGAAAAAATACTTTTCAATTTTGAATCCACCTTTTTGAAAAAAACAATCTCAGTGCACAAGTCCGACTCGCACTTAGCCAATTTGTCTCTCGCAACCTTCATCTTAGCACTGCAAAAAAAAAAAACAAAAACATTATGAAATTATCGTCACGTAAAAAAACATTATTTTGTCTACTCATTCGTATATCGATGTATCTCGGGTCACTTTGTAATCAAAGCAAAACATATTATATCTTGACTAAAAAAACAGTTTACAATATCAAAATTAAATATTTATAAATTATATCACTTCGTTTTTGATAAGGAAGTCTTAAAAAATTGTGGTGATTTGTAAAACGTATTTGATTGGGCGATTATTTATTTCCTTCTCCTTACATATAAAATTATACTATCGATGTTCTTATCGTTCCACTGCAGAGCACAGGCCTCTTCTCATACAGAGAAGGAATGAGCGTTAATCACAACGTACGCCCAAAATTTTTAAATGCAGGTGCCTGCGAAGATTTTTTTCATTTTTAATCATTCCTTGGTACACAAGGGGCTTCAAAAGAAACACGAGTAAGTTTTAGATAGAAAAAGGCAAAAGTCTAACAATACCACAAGTTGCAGCCACTGCGATAGGGGTTATCTGATGATTTCCCATCTAAAAAAGGGTGGTAGATCTCGCTGTACTAGATTTTTTGCTCAAATGATCTAATGACCCCGCTGTGGGTTAGCAGCGAGAGGGGGTGTCAGACTCTCACTGACTAAAAATCATAATGTTCCTTCGTAGGCCTTTTATGTACCAGAGCCGCGGTAACTCTTTCGATCAATCCCTCAGCCTGCCTGACCTGAAGTCAAAAATTTTCAAGCTTTATATAATCTTGCGAAGTAGGTAAGAGTGACAGACTTCCATAGTTGCTATCCTCGTTTTATCTTGTCAGTAATAGGTATTTAATCAATTCTTCATGTAAAAGCTTACGAACATTGTTTAAACATTAGAACAAGATAATAATCTTGCTAAGTGGGAATCAGACTTTCCACTATACTAGCAAATATTATTACTATTTCACCCACCCATTAAATTTCTTGAAATGACTGACAGGTGCTGTAAAAGAATTGGATTCAGTATTGTGAATTTAACGAATTGGTTGGTTGCCTCAATAAATATATAACTAACGGATCTTTTCTTACTAATAAGTAGTGACTGAAAATTGGAGTAACCCAAATTGCAACCTCTTACGATCGAAAAAACTATGGGGCTAAATAAAATAGGACGAAAAGATAATCTAACAGTGTGAGTGCAAAAAAAAACTCTAAAAACACAAGTGAAGTGATAAAACGAAACTTTATCAGTAAAATGACACTAGAACACTTTTTGAGCGCGACGAAGTACCACAGAAATATCATAGTCAGTCAAGCCAATACATGGACGTTTAAACTATCATTTTGTGACTGGTACTTCTGACAGTGACTTCAAAAATTCCAAGAAAAGGCTGTGATATCACTACAAGTCATTTAAAAGTACTAGCGCCCTCTGTCATTCGAAATATTGAAAACAACGCCATCTATTGAGTGGGGTTTGAAAACTTTGTGGAACGTTGCGTCGCCATCTAGCGGTGGCGAGCTGAACTTGCAAGGGAGTTGTAGCGCCATCTGTTGGTGTGTGCCGTCAAGCTGTCGAACATGGTTGAGGATACGGCTCAGCAGCAGGACAGGGTGTCCGCTGCTGCGGTTCTCCAGTTTGCTGCGAGAGAAGCGAGGGAGGGAAGGAGGTTCACCGAGTTTGGGGCGCATGCGTTCGCCAGCATCACTTACAATGCTTACGGTACTTTTTAATAACAATTTTATATTTTTAGGACAATGATTATTTGGAAAGTTTCTGGTAATCTGTTGTCGTTACCTGCCATTTTCACGAGGAAGTCTGATTCGGAAATAATATGACGAAAACGCAATATTTTTGCATTGCCAAAAAAGTTATTTTTAAAATTATGAAAAACAGCCATACCACCAGGTGTTTTATTAAAACATATTTAAAGAGTCTTTAGTATACAATTCTTTAGTATGTAAACGGTCCCATTTACTTCTTTTATTCGTCGTTTCTTTAATTGATATAAATTAACCCAATTCACAATCATTTGTGTTTTAAACTTAGTAGGTAGTAACACGTTCAAATGACTCTGTTGACACTTTTAGTGGCAGATTGGTACTTATCGGTGGCTTACGTAACTGCGAGTTGGTACCAAGTGCCTACCGAGATAGTGCCACTGGTACTTTTCCATACACGAGTAGTGCCAAGCGAGATATTGCGCAAAATTTTGCAATTATGTTGCTTATTACATGTTCTTGGTGATTGTAGTTTTTAATACTTGTTTTTTTAGTGCCAATTTGATTCTTATTGTCAATAATTAACAGGATGATGGCATAGGAAGACTAGATTCTGTCAGCTGTGTTAGATTTCAGAAGTATGTATACTTATTGAATTCAAATTAGGACGGTTTGACAAGACTGCGGACAACTTGTTAAGTTATTCCCACAAAATACTCGATAGTATCCTATCGTATATAATAATTTTAAGGTGGGTCCTGTATTTTGGAACCGATTACTAAGGAGGAATTTTGTAAGCTGCAGGTTTAATCACCTAACAGGACCTACAGGATCTATATTAGTTCTCTCAAATCTGCCTCACATTCTCCGATGTGGAATTGTAACAAAAACTGCCACTAGGTAACAACCGAGAATGACGGCTCTACGTGCCCTCCAAAGCACGGGGGTTTAACACCACCAACTTTTAGACATGGAGCTGCTTTAAGTAACTTTCCTAAGACCCTCGACACAATTATGTTTAGTTTTCGTATGTGCAATGTAACTAATTTTGTCTTATTAGGCTAAGTACCTGTAAAGATAAAATTTAGCTGTGTTTTGATATAAATAAATAAATAAAATTTCGGACCTCTCAGTTCGGTCAGTCGCGCAAGGGACAGAGTAAATAAAATCCTAGATAATTATTAATTTTCATGTTATTTGCGAAAAGGCAAGACATTCCACCTTTCATATTGGTGGGGTTTTCTTTGTTATTAAGTGATGAGGATTTTATGCATTCAATTAACATATACAAGTAAGACTCAAATTGAGTTGCCTTTGTTTTAAAGATTATCTACTATTATTATTATTTTTTAATTTGAATAAAATTCAAATTATTGAGCTTATAGCAAAAATGTCCTGATATGGTGGTAATTATCTAATGTCAAATTAGAGTGATATCTTTACCTACATACATAATAATATCATTGTTATACATCTTTTACTATTCTAATCGTTACTAGAGTTCCGGCTGAAGGTTGAATAAGAAACCTGAAAATCTGACAACCATTCTTACCAAGGGATATCATCATTAAGTGTAAATAATTGGAGGCTATAATTTTCTATTTATCAAACATATTCAATGCTTAAGTTAGTTAAGGTATGTAGGGTGAGTGCTAGCTAGCATGTGGTGTATAAATTATTTTTACTGTATTGTCCTCTATTGTAATATACAAATTAAATTGTATACAAATGTACATATCAAACAATGTTCAAGGTTCTTCTAACCTAACAGACAGAAATGTGTTGCTGGGGAGTTTGTTGTGCCACTTCTTCTTCCCAGCAAAAACACATAGGAAGTGGTGAAGGGTGGGCGTTTTGGGGGCTGTCTTTTGTAAATTTATTTTTTTGACGTTCGAAAAGTGCTGTTTTGCAGCCAAGTTTGAATAAATGACTTTTGATTTTGATTTTGATCTCATCGGGTTACCCGGGTAACTAGTTTGAGGTCAGATACTAAAAGCATTCCATGTAAAACACTGGTACTCAACTGCATCCGGTTAGACTGGAAGCCGACCCCAACATAGTTGGCAAACATTTAGGCAGATGGCAGATAAAGACTATTAGAAAATACCTTAAAACCCTTTTAATTATTCTTTTAATCGTCGTAATTTAACCAAGAAATTAATTCGTCGGGAGACACAGATAGACGGAGTAGTTACAACTAGTTCACCGCTCCGCTGGGTCAAAGTGTACGAGATAAGGGCGTGTACTGGATCGCTCGTTGTTTCAATAGCTTTATTGATAGGTCGTTTATGTATTTAGGAGTTGGCTTGTAGACCTTGCTTGAAGGTTTTCATCATCATCATAATCTCAGCCATAGGACGTCCACTGCTGAACATCCCCCTTGGATCTCCACAGAAACCTGTTGGAAGCGACCTGCGTCCAGCGTCTTCCGGCGACCTTTATAAGATCGTCTGTTCACCTTGTTGGTGGACGTCCTACGCTGCGCTTGCTAATCCGTGGTCTCCACTCCAGCACTTTTCGACCTCATCAGCCATTTGCTCTTCGAGCAATATGGCCTGCCCATTGCCACTTCAACTTGCTAATCCGGTGGGCTATATCGGTGACTTTACTGAAGGTTTTATGAAGATCTGATGTTGGATATAGGTACAGGTATCATCATCATCTATCTAGCCTTTTCCCAACTAACATAGTTGTGAAAAGGTGTCGGCGTCCAGTCTAACCGGATGCATCTATGTAGGTACCAGTTGGCCACATGGAGCGACTGCCTATCTGACCTCCTCAACCCAGTTACCTGGTCAACACGATACCCCTTGGTAACACTGGTTGTCAGACTTTCTGGCTTCTGATTTCCCGTAATGACTGCCAAAGATGATTAAATGTCATGTAATTTGGAATAATATCTATACTATTTTAGGGGGATTTCCCGCCTTATCTAAATTAGGTGCTTCGTGAGAGCATATTATTTAGATAAAGATAAAATGTTGAGCAGTTAGGGTATCTATTTATATTTGTTGCTAACCGAGTCGATAATTAGGTATAAACAGGTATTATCAATGAGATAGATATTTTGTCTGTCTGTCATACTTCTTCTTCCGATCCTTTTCCAAACTATCTTGGAGTCGGCTTCTGGTCTTACCGGATGCAGCTTCTCAACCCATTTACCCGGGGAAGACATGCGTAATAGATAGAATGTTAGATACTTGTGAGATGACAGCAGATAGAAGAGTATAGAAGGAGAAAACATACTGCGCCGACCAAGAATAAAATTGCGATAAGGGTAGGAGGAAGAAGAAGTATGAGCCCGATATTATTCAAGACAGTCCTGACAGATGATGATGTAGGAGGGCCAAAATTTACACTTTCAACAACAAATAAGAGGTATATTAAATAGAAAAATATTAAAAAACAATGACTGTCATTCCGATAAGGTCCGTTCGTAAACAAGTAATATCGGAGGTCAATAAGTTAATAATGATGAACCGACTTATTCTGGATCGTGTAGTTATTACATCAACGTGTGCACGTTCCCTTGTGTAATTTTGAGGGACCTTCGATTTATCAGATTGTATGTAGAGGTAGGTATTTAGTTACCGGCCACAACCACCACTTTGTGTTTGTGGGTCGTAAGCGGCGACTCTTAGATACTTTTGATTTTTGAAATCTAGAAACTTTTGTCAAGTTTTAATTTTGGAGAAGGTGGTGAACTTTTCAAAAATTATCGTGTCCATTTCAGAACTGCATATTTGCCAGCACAAGATCTGAAAACTGCTAATATTGCATTCAAATACTAGCGCTTTATGTGTTACACTGTGGCTCCATCTATGTTTAAGGTTTAGGTAACTTTCGGTAACTTATTTAAAGAACCAGGAAGATTACAAAATCCATTATTTCAAACCCTAAAAGCGTTTTGCAGGCGGCTAAAAATTGTCTTCATCTTGTATTTGTTAGTGTTGTAATAATTGTTTGTATATTTTACTCATCACACCCTTGTCTTTCTCCAGCGGCTCTGAGCGATATGGGCGGCAGCGGCACCAGCTCGTCTTCTTCACACATGTCTCCCGGCTGGCAGGTCAATGACCTGGATCTGGATCTGCCCGGAGAGCTGTCTATGAAGTGAGTTTCACTATAACTTGTCAAGTAATTTAGAATTAGCTTTCGCTACCAGATACTTCGAGAACACTAACATAAAATCTAACAGCCTACCTCCTTCCTCAAACACTGATTTTTTTTCAAATCGGAACAGTAGTTCTTGAGATGAGTGGATTGGATCCAAGCAATCAAAACAACATACTCTTCAGCTTCACAATATTACTTATATATTCTGGGTTTTTAACCTTACTGCACCTCAGATGTGACTGTGCTTGGGATTCTTTACTGAATACAATAAATTCATCAATCTATGTAATAAACATATCAATATTTTTCCGTATAATCGCCTATCTACTTGAAACAGTACTCTTCTGTTGACCTTTTACACAAAATTGATCGAATTTTATGTTCCTCTGTTTACCTCTGTTTTCGAAAACACACTTTCAGAAAATAAATTATCTGTATATAAAAAAAATACATACAGCGCCATCTCTTATCGAACTTCCAAAACACTCACCACTCAGTACTCTCCCTTACCGCAGCGAGGCGCTGCTGTCGCTGCCGTCTCTGGCAGTCTTCAAGCAGGAGGCTCCTTCTCCGACTGGCGCTGTGCTGTCTCCGCCACGACGCGTGTGGCCGCCGAGAAGACCTGATGATAGACAGGTATGAAGCTACGGAATTTCTGGGTGCTTGAACTGCTTGGGTATTTGGCAGATTTAAATATAACGGTACGTTTTGAATGAAATTAGTGAAAAAAGTGACTGCATGAAATCGGTCGATATCAGAGGGCGTGCTGCTGCCTCTTCTATCCAAACGGTTTTATATACATACAAACCAGTATTGCAGCTACAGCCTATTTAATGCAGTCACGGCATGTGCAATCGGCAACTGGCATACAAAACGCAACTTAAATATATGTCTTCTTTTGCTTCTCGAGGACCAAACTAATGGATTTTACATTAAATCTCTATAAATTAAACAGCTTTTCAATTATAGTTTTTGCAAAGATACATAAAATGCTTCAAAGTTACATCTGAAAAACAGTTTGTCGAGTTACATGTACTTAAGTCATTATTCTTTGTAGAGACTGGTGAAATGCCATAATATCTAACAGTGATCATTTGCTAAGAAAATTTCTTCTGTTTGCCGGTAAAAAATAGGACATGAAACATATTATATTCTTACTATATAAAAACAACGAACACGCCCTTGGACATCACTTTTCCCAAAAAAAATATGTATTTGTCGGCGTCAGGATCCGACATCGTTAAATAAAACAAAGGGGTTCTCACACAATCACTTGGTTTATTCCAATTAACACAATATTAGTCACTACAATTAATATTAACGAAATAAATTATCACGAATTTGTGGGAGGTGTGCACTCGGCAACGGTCGGCGAACGAATGACCCGAGTCGTGCGCGCGCCGCTTTATATAAGGTCCACCGTTGACAGATCGACGGTTGACACATCGACGGTGGCGCCGTCATATTTATAAATTGTCTGTCATTGAGCATCGTTGGCAGTCATTACAGGTAGTCAGAAGCCAGTCATTCTTACAACCAGTGTTGCCTAGAGGTATTGGGTTGCCTGAGTATAACTGGGTAGTGGGTTGAGAGGGTCAGATAGGCAGATGCTCCTTGTAAAGCACTGGTACTCAGCTGCATCGGGTTAGACTGGAAGCCGACCCCAACATAGCTGGGAAAAGGCCCCGGAGATGATGAGTTAGAACGAAAATTTACCGCAAATAAAAAGATAGATCATCACATAATAGTTTAAAAGCACTACTACCATAATTTCACACACACATCCTTACCCTACACTGCGTGTCAAAAAAACGACCCCTCATGTTTCCCAACAGCCGTTACACTTGCGTGCGAATAAAGTGTATCATTATTATTTCATTTAGGCCTTTACAAGCACTCATGAACGTCAAAAAGTATGATGCAAGTTGTCCATTCTAAGACTAGCTTCCTATGGAGAAGAACGGGCAAGAAACAGTTGATACACCATGGTTTTCTTTTTAATTCTCAGATCAGTGTGGATTTTACCGAGTTACACCAGAGCCAGGCGGTTTCTGACAGGGATTTCAAGAATATATGGGAGGTGGATATGTTACCTTCTTAGATCTCACCTTTCGCGATATTGCTATCAAACCTTCTTGTTCCTTTCTCTTACTGCAGTTCCAATATTCTATCTGCTTACTAGCTTACCAGAGATAGATTTCTGACATTAGCCTCACAACTAATGGCACATTCCTATCTTTAGTAACCAAATCAGTGGTTAGATAGAATATTGAAAACGGCAGTAAACCAATGCTAATGTCTTGTTAGTGCATCCACTATCTGTTTCTATGTTGTAGGAAATCCCTATTTTATTTGCACAGAAAAAACTTTCAAAAATTATTTAATATTTCAATGCACTTATTTTCATTTTTAAGTATTTTTCTGTCTGTATTTGTGTATGTGGCTTGGTCCTATATTGCTTTGACTTTATAGATATTTTTTCCTGTAACAATCATTGTCGATATTCCTTTCTGTAAAATCTTTGCTTTTAGCCCTCTTTTTAGTACTGTTTTTCCGTATAAGGCCTTTCCTATACTGGAAAATATAAATGCGCAACATTGAGATACTGTCCAAATAGTTTGTAGTTTGGACCATTTTAAATATCAAGCTACGATTTCAGACCGCATTAAAAAGTCTAAGTACAGAAAGAAAGAAAAGGAAAAAATCATTTATTTGTCAGAAAATCACGCATAGACTACACAAAAATAAAATGCAGACAAAAAAGTACAAATAACAGAAATCAATTTTTGCTTGATAATACAATCGATATGTTAGAATACAATGCCATCCATACTGATCTGAGAATAAATAAAAGCCTAAGAAAGGACACTTATTTCTTACGTTATGTTAGGACAAATCACATAGGAGATTAAGAAAACAACTAAACGAAGAATGTATTGCATGGTAGCTAGCTTAAACTACTCTCGAACTCTTTTTGCATTTCTTAGTTATAATATTCTTACTTAAAAAATATGTCTCAATAATCAATCATTGGAATTTCATAGCTAGCTTAAACTACTCTCGAACTCTTTTTGCATTTCTTAGTTATAATATTCTTACTTAAAAAATATGTCTCAATAATCAATCATTGGAATTTCAAAAGATAAAAATACGATTTTTCCATTGATTCGTACTTTAATTTTCAATAACTATATAATTCTTAAGATCATGGCACATGCACGGCGACGTCTCAAATTGCTGTGTAGCTGGACGCTGTTTTAACTTTGTAAAATGTTTTATATAACATGCGATATAAGAGTCAACTTCAAATGACAAGTTAATCACTAGGTTAGAGCTGCGTTCACATGTGCCATGATCTTTAAAATACCCAGTTTTCCGGTTATAAGCATCGGCAAGGATATTGAGCCCAGACCTTCACTTGCGCAGAAGTGATTTATTGGTTTATTGCCTTAAGTGTACAGTGCGCAAAGCGATCCCCACTCTTCCGCCGAGAGCTCAATATCCGTGCCGATAACTATATCGTCAAACTAATTTCAGTACCTCCTACAGTTTGGCTAATTCCTTTCACACAGATCACGAGCATGGTGGTGGACAGCAACCGCGATGCCATGGAAGAGGGCAGCTGTCAGCAGTCCCCCCCACATAACGGGAATATGATCGTGCAACATGGTGAGTAGCGCCACGTTGGTCCACTTAGTGATACGGGCATATGAGCGCTAGATGGCGTGTTCTAGATCACACAAAGAACATTTACAATTAACATGATTTATATTTTGATTTCAAAAAATGGGGAAAGTTTGCATGACCTGACAAACAATTGGTCCAATTTGAAAATTTCTTATGGCATTAGAATGCTACGTTATCTTTGACCTGGGATGCGTTGAAACCGCGGAAAACATCTAGTAAGAAATTCTGGAAATTTTTAGGACAAACTATTTTAATTATTATTGCTATCAAAATGTATTTAATTACTTAATATCTTTTTTGATTGATTACAGGCAGCCCAGAGAGCATGCAATGCCAGCCGACCATGCCACCAGGCACCATCGTACCCATCAACGGATATCACTCACCAAATGCTCAGGAAAACAAGAGTAAGCTAATAATATTATTTTTGGAACTATCGAGGTCGTCTGCGTCCCAGAGGCACTACGTTCAGCACACAGATAAAAAATAGCTGCTTAAAATCTTCTTCGATAAATGTTCTGTCCAGCATTGAAATATTTTTCATATCGAACCAATAATTTGTGCATGTTTAAAATATGCAATTAAAGCTGATTGTCTGCAGCCAGCTTTAAAAACCGGGAGGGAGTTTCAAGGCTCATTGCTATAGGGCTTAGAATGACTCTAAAACCTCAGTCACTTCTGGATCCCTTTGCTTATTTTATTTGATTATTTGCAAAACCGGTAACCGGTAACTCTTTCGAAAATTCCCGCTTGGTCCTGAAATGACCCCCTATTTATTTCTTCAACACAACAGATGCAGGATTGCTGATGTGTTCTCCCGTGGGCTCGCTGGACGGGTTCCTCCACTCGCCCATACAGACACGCTCCGAACCCAGCTTCAAGGATGATACCAGGTAACCAGCGTAATTTCAAAATAAAACTATCAGCAATAGAAACATATATAATTTGGTGAAAAGTAACTTAGAACGACAGGAAATCCAGCTTTCAAGTAAAAAAACTAATCTAAGTCAGTTCATCTGATTTAAGAGTTACGGTGTCACAGATACATACATATTATTATGTATCAGTCAAACTTATAACAGCGCTCGGGCTTTTTGCGTCGTTTAATCTTCGTGTATTTAGAATATACGTAATTGCCAATGTAATTTTGCAGAGACGACAATTTCTTAATTTCCACAGCAAAAAGCTTTACGACTTTTTTACGCTTGGACGCCTATTAGTCAGAAGCCAGGGAGTTGACGACTAATTTTATCCAAAGAATATATTGTTTTCAATAATTATGAAATCAAGTCGCTGAAATAAATAATACTAGTATTTTCAATAGAACGATCTCTGGCTGAAAACCTAACCCCATTTTACCGATATTCTGACCCAAAAAATATATTTTTCCCTTCAGATTCCAATACGTCCTAGCAGCAGCGACATCTATAGCCACTAAACAGAACGAGGAGACGTTGACGTATCTGAACCAGGGTCAGCCGTATGAGATCAAACTCAAGAAGTTAGGAGATCTGTCGCATTATAAGGGGAAGATTTTGAAGGTATATTGTTTAATTTATTGTCAACTAGCTTTAGTTAACAGTATTATCCGTTTCCGAGGAATTACTTCGCGCTACAAAAAGGACATGAGCTATCTAAAATTGACGAATTTTTCAAATCCAAACAGTAATTCCTGAGATTAAGCGCGTTCAAGCAAACATACAAAAAATTTTCTTATTCTTCATTATTTTGCATAGATAAGCTACAATAGCATTAAGAATTAAGAAGTATATTCATTTATTTGTTCTTCGCACACCCTAAAAATCTACATAAAGCCTTCTTCGATACATGGAAATTAGACCCTTGCTAACTGAAATAAGCGCCATCAAACAAACACCGAGTACTATTTTGTGCAATGTCTTTTTCTGTCATGCATTTACTGTGCACATAAATAGTTAAGTAATAAATAATATTAACAAACTAACAAAATAATTCTGTTGTTATAGAGCGTGATCAAAATCTGTTTCCACGAGCGTCGCCTTCAGTATATGGAGAGAGAGCAAATTGCGCAGTGGCACAACGAGAGACCCGGAGAGAGAATTGTGGAGGTAAATAATCTATAATTTAATAAAAAAAAAATTAAAGAAACAGTAAATGATGGATTAATAAGTATCAAAATAAGTGCCTACTTAAATGGAGTATACGTTGACAATGATTGGGGTGTTTTTCTAGTGTAGATGTTTTATCTCACGAAAGCGGATGAGCCATACTTGTGTATGTAAATAAACACGCACTTTGTCTGTATATGGCTCACACGCATTCGTGAAATAAAAGATCTGATTCACTCCATTATATTTTAGCTAAGATTTAACCAAAATGATCATGATCAAGTTTAGTAATTTTTTTTATAGTGTAAACCAAACCATAACTGATCAAATTGACAGAGCGATTTGGCATTTTTTTTTTCAACTAAAGCCTATAAGAAGCATTGGTAAATTACTTTTTAACCCAATCAACACTCTTACCACAAAATATGTTGTTTCTCCCACAGGTGGACGTCCCTCTCTCATACGGAGTGATTCGCGTGGAACAGCCGGCTTGTCTGAACGCTCTGCATGTCTTCTGGGACCCCACTAAAGATGTCGGCGTTTATATCAAGGTATGTTAACTTGTTCTTTACTAAAATGCATAGCTATAATATTAAAATAATGAGGAAACGTTTTTTCGTTTGGTTTGAGTCTGTTGTTTTTACCCTAAAGGGTCCAAAATTACTGAACTGATTTCTTTTTTACTATGGGGAAGCTAGACTCTTCCTGAGTATCATAGGCTAACTTTTTATCCGTATGTGGTAAATAGTTCCCTAAAGATGCTGTGTTTCTACCTATCCCGCGGTTTCACCTCCGAATCTCGCGGCAACCACATCCCATACCCGGTTAAAATATAGGTTATATTACTCGGAAAAGTAAAGCTTCCCAACAGTGAAAGATTTTTTCATATCCATTACTTTCTGAACCTTCAGGGTACAAAAACAGATCTCCATAATTGAGTGTATATGGGTTAGTAAATGAGTCGATTTAGACCCAGGTTCACCGATAACATAACGTCCGTTTTAAAACAACTGTTTAATTTGAAAATTGTAGGTAGATACGTGAAAATTCAAAGTAGTACATAGTTGTTTTAAGATGACTATAAATATGTTGTCAATGAACTTGGACTGCTTAGACACTCAAAGTATAGTTTAATTAGAGATAGTTAAACATTCTTTTTATTCACAAAACACCCATTTTCAGGTGAACTGCATATCAACAGAATTCACAGCCAAGAAGCACGGTGGTGAGAAGGGCGTCCCCTTCCGCATACAGGTGGAGACTTACCTCGCTAGCGACGAACATAATAGGCTGCATGCGGCTGCTTGCCAGATTAAGGTAACTAGTTAACCGATTTCCCTAAAAGAAGGATGATTCGGCTGTTTATCACACTTGAACGTTCGTGTGTGCATATAATTGCTATGTGAAGGATTTTGGTAGAAATTAGCATTAATACCTATAGCTAATGACTTAGATAGATATACAGGCAAGTTTTTATCCAGACGCGAAAAACTTGGCTTGTATACTGGTGTACATAGATCATCATCCTCCGAGCCTTTTCCCAACTATGTTGGGGTCGGCTTCCAGTCTGACCGGATTCAGCTGAGTACCAGCGCTTTACTGGTGTACATAGATATCACATAATATATAGTTGTAGTACACTTATGTTGCTAACAAAAGACATGGAGATATAATTTGTCTTCAGAATCACACTAAACATCCTGTTTATAATTGTATAATTTCGTATTTATTATTTTGTTTCTCTAAAGTAGATCACTTAAAACGCTCTAAAAACTAATATATTATTGCGCATCCCTGCGCAAAGTTGCGCATCATTGCGCAAAACTACAAAAGTTGCGCAAAATCCTGACCTAACTCTTTTTTCACCAGGTATTCAAACTGAAAGGAGCGGACAGGAAACACAAGCAGGATCGCGAGAAGGTCATGCGCAGACCTCGCACTGACTTGGAGAAGTACCAGCCAGGGTGTGAAGCTACTGTTCTTACTACGGTGAGAAATCCTTTTTTTGTCTAGCCGTTTCCTATGTACATTTTGCGCAAAATAACTTTTTAATTCTGAAGTTAGGTATTTAACTCCTTGAGCATTATTCCTTACAGATATTTTCAAAGTTAAAGGTTTTTTTTCATAAAGACCTATTACGGGTTCTTACTAAACGTCACTAGCTAAGTGCACGGTCTTAAACAGTGCCATACATAAGACAGTCTCCATACATAAGACTCGCCTATGTATGGAGAAGAACCGTCAAGAAACTTCACAGACACTGTCGAATAGCTTTGCTAGTCTGAAGTATGAAAAAATATAGACTAAATACAAATGGCTAACTTTAGAATTGCAAAGTTACGTAACTCGAACCGTACCTATGTTCGTTAGCATCCAAAGTCAAAGTCAAATCATTTATTTCATTTAGACTTTACAAGCACTTATGAATGTCAAAAATATAAATAAAGATTGTAGTTCTCCATTCTAAAAGTAGTGTACTATGGAGAAGAACTAACTAGATAATTTAGATGTGTTACTTGAATAATTATATTTGTTGACAGCTGTCAAACGATGCTCTGATGCCGCCGCCATCTTTGGTGACCACCTCCCCACCGTACTCGCCTGAAATGTGGTAAGTTTTATTTAATTTTTAATTATCTTCAGCCAGTGGTATCACCTGCATCTTGTGGGAACTACTTCGCGCATCAGGATAAAAAAAATGCCTCTAGCTTCGACACATGATTTTTTTTTAACGACGTCAAAAATCATCAAATGACCCCTCCCGCTGTGGGTTAGCAGCGGTGAGGGAGTGTCAGACTCTTACTGACTGAAAACTGTCGTGTTCCGTCGTAGGCCTTTTATGTGCCAGGGCCGCGGTAACTCGCACAAACAATCCCGCAGCCCTCGATACATGGGCTACGCAACACTTTAGATTCTATAATATAGATATTTGATCAGCGATAAGTCTAAGCGACCATGGGCCGCATGCAACCGATTGTGAAGAAATTTTGGTAAGTCTTTCAACGCAATGCAAACTGTGTATTAAGGCCTGAATCATATGAAGTTTGCTGCCTCATCAAAAAGTCAAAGTCGTGGTGGCCTAGTGGGCAAAGAACCAACCTCTCGAGTATGAGGGCGCGGGTTCGAATCCAGGTCAGGCAAGTACCAATGCAACTTTTCTAAGTTTGTATGTACTTTCTAAGTATATCTTAGACACCAATGGCTGATAAAAAGGTGAAGGAAAACATCTTGAGGAAACCTGGACTATATAGTCTGAAATCACCAACCCGCATTGAGCAAGCGTGGTGATTAATGCTCAATCCTTCTCCGTGTGAGAGGAGGCCTGTGCCCAGCAGTGGGACGATAAATAGGCTGCAACTAACTAACTAACTAACTTGCTGCCTCATGAAATAGTACCATTTTATTCATACTAGGTGGTGTATGCAGGATTTTTAACACTTATACCTGCCAAGAATATCAGAATCACAAGGCAAAAGCAAAAGTACTGTAGGACCGGGAGACAACTCGCTTGCTCAAATGAAAAACTGATTTAATATCACGACGTTTATTGTTCGAGTTCGAGAGGTGAAGACACATACTTCAATATAAAAATCCTAATCTATTCTTTTTATAGAACGCATTTAAAATGATTGTCCGGACAGTACCAAATATATCTAATGAATAAAACCTTACACAAAAGAGTTTCTAACTAAATGCGTTACAGTACACATCAACATAATGTTTTTATATCCTTCTTTCAGAGATATCTTATTATAAGACACGGATGTAATTTTCCATAAACAAACTAAACTAAGGCATATTAATGACTTACGCGTCACGGATATCAATTTCTCTCAATTGCTAAGACAGTTGATATTTATTCGTCATATCAATGTTAATTACTACTAAGTTTTTTTCTGAGAATTCCACGAATTAGTCATTTATTAGGATTACTTGCATTTAGAATCTCGACGTAATGTATCCATTTGTAAAAATATTACATTGATAAATAATAAATAAGTAAATATCAAACTGGCTACCGTTGGAAGAGATTACTGTAAAAAATAAGCATTAAAACATCAAGAATTTATTACATAAAAAGAAACTGAACAATGCGTTGCGCAATTTGCGCTATAGTAAAAATGACAAATTCAAATAAATATATAGATTTTGGGTTAAATATACAAGTATGTTTTAATTGAAAACGTCATGAAACGTCAAGCTTGCAATTTATACTAGGTATGTCACATGTTAAGAATTTAGAACAATAAATAACAATTGGTGTCATGTGAGGACAATCATGTCTTAACCAAATGTTATAGAACCTGTCACCTACAGTTTATTGGTTCAGCCAGCGGTTTCCATCCCTTGGGAACTAATTCCCGCACATAGATAAAAAGTAGCTTTTAGTATTCTTCGATAAGTGGTCTATCTAACTATGAAATATCTTTTCTAATCGTTCTAGTAGTTTCTGAGATGAGCGCGTTCATGCAAACAAACTCCTCAGTTTTATATTATAATACCTACTTTTACTATTATTTATTTAGTGTGATTGTAGCGATTTTCGAATTAGGATAACTTTGAAATCAAAAACCTTATTACTCTTTTGGTAAAAACGTGCTGGCTATTTAATCTTTGCCTTGAAATTCGCAAAATCTAGAACGTACTATCTGTCTAATATTATCAGTCCTTCACCTAAATACTGCAATAAAAACAAGAGTTTTTATCAAGTGTTTATTTACTTTCAATGCTAGAATTTGCGATAACCATACTTCAAAAAAATATGCTTAGTACTCAAACGAAAGGCTCCGAAATTATTGAACCAATTTGAAAGAATGATTCTCTGTTGTGAAGTCCCTGGATGACATAGGCTAGGTACCTATATTTTATCCGAACACAGGAAATGACGAGGAAGGAACCGTGGAGAACAACTAGTCATATCTTACTAATATCATCATGAAGTGGAAAGATTTTTTTTTTGTTTGTGTGCTCCCTAAAGACTCCGAAACCAATCACTTCCACTATTGAAAAGCTACATTATCCCCTAGTAACATAGCTTATATTTTATCCGAAGTACAGGAAGTTTCTTCCTCAATACTAAACAATAAACTACATAATGAAATTCGCCTTCAAACAAACGAGCTGAAGTTATGTGACCTCTGTCAATAGATATCTGTGCCTAGGAACCTAGGTATAATATAGGAAGCTAGGCCACGACCTAGTCTAAGTAGTGGTCATTGGTCAATAATTTAGATTTTAATATAGGAAGTTGTCTTCCTGATTATTATAAAGCGTTGAAAGTGATGTACTTTTGTCCATGGTCTGCTGAAAACGTCCTTTACTAGAGAAAGGCCTTCCTAGGTTGAACTTTTTTTTTTAATTTATTGCCACGAGACCAATCAAAATCAATAAAGAAAGATTTAGTTAGCCCGCTGATTGAAAAAGCTTATAGCTATTCTGAGTTACCGCTTGCGTAACATTGTTAGTTTCCCCGGGACGCAGGTGAAAGAAACCATTGGCATAACCTATAAGTGATTTCATAAAAGATCATGTTACAAAGTTTTCGTTGAATTTTCATGATGGCAACAAATCATGATTTGGCCATTTAGTAAACACATCATTTATAATTACTTCCAACGGTTTCAATTTAAATTAGGTGTTTCACATTCTGAAGACCAATTTAGCCGTGTGTAGTTGATTTAAATATATGGGTGGAAAATGCCGGTAGATTCCTTATATCAATTTTAATTTTGTAATTATTTACCGCGGCAGAAAACTAGAATTATCACGTTTCCATATTCAAAACCAAAACAAAATAATAGTGTTGGGACACTACACAAAAAACCGTAAATTACCGCAAAAAAATATCGACATTACAACATCACTAGTGAGTACGTGCACTATAAAAATAGCCCATCAACTGAGTCCCCTTTGGCCGCTAATTGAATGCTAGCCCTATTACGTGTAATTAGTATGCTTGGTTCAATGGCGGACAATTGCCTCCCTTCGTGTTACGTACCGAGCTAACTATGGAGTTGGATAAAATTGAAAATAGGGACATGTTTAACTGAAAATATAGGCCAGTACAACGAGTATTGAGAAATTGAATTACCAAATATTAAATGAGAAGAATTTGTTTGCAAATAACCAAGTATTTAGTTATTACAACGTATGTAACAAAGTATTATTTTTTTAAGTCATACATTTTCGTTATGTTACAGTTTTCCGCCTTAAAAATCAAAAGATCTTAGGGTCTCCATTATTTACTGAGAAGTATTGACACAAGGATCAGGTAGTGTAGAAGCGAGATGCAGGCTTTGCTCAGCTGTGGGAAATGATAAGCTAATTGTAATAAGTAAATAAATAATTGACCTTTTTGAAAAATAAACTTTTTGATTTATCTTGATGACAAATGAAAACCTAATCAAAACTAACAGCGCTGATCTGAACAACTTGCTAGGTGCAGTATAGCGTGATTGTCATACCAGTTCGCATGGTAGCATGCGATGTACGAGTATATCTGCATGCAGCGCGAATTAATAAAGGAGGTTTTTCTACTGTTTTTATCTTTTTGTGTTACGTAATTACCGTCTGTAGCACGCAATTTTGTATGGTGAAAATAAATACGACTCGGTCTTTTAATTTATGGAGTGTTGAATTACGATTTCTTGTTTATTTTTACATAATTTTAGTCAAGTATATATTCTATAGCAAAATAAACCGCTTCTAATGTAATTTTGACCTTAATCCTCTTTCAATATACATCCATACCTTAACCGTCAGTACCATTTCCTTTCAAAAATCATACGACTAACTAAAAATACATCCTCACTACAAAGGTCAGTGGCTGACCACAAAAGCGCCATCAAAAGCCTATTCATCATCATATTATTACACAACCTGGCATCCATTCATACAAGACCACGGAGTAAGGACAGATGAACGGAGATGCTATAAAGCGGTCAGGCGCCTCCTTCTAGGTCCAAATTTTGATAGGTGTCACGATAAGGTACAGTTCGGGTTCTTTGAGTCTTCTTTCAACAATATCCGATATTACAAAAAATGAGCGGGTTCCAAAGAGGGCGTATAAGGGTGGAGACAGTAATGTCCCTCGTCTCCCGAAAACTCGCATTGGCGACGCCAATTTCTTAGTCAATTTCCGTTATGGCACCTCCGCTTGTTATTTTGTACTCCATGTCCAAGACGTTCGAAGTCAGTCGACCCCATTACTGTAAATTGTACTCAACTATATTTAGAACGGATCTATATGCTTCGAGAGAACTCGTTCTAACTGGATTAGAAGAGGATGTAATGGTAATGTAAGCTGAAGCTGTTTGTGACCTGTCAAGTGGCTAACCTTTGACTTTGAATTTTGTACGTTGTAGGCGGTGGCTGTCATGTAAGGAGATTAGCCAACAGCGCAGCACATATTATAGTGCTCAAGCATTTGTGCAGACACAGGTGCACTCACTATTCCTTCACTCTCATAGCCCGACGGGACGGCAATACGACACGACATTAACGTGCGGTGGATATTGTAAATGAAGAAAATTGTCTAAATCAGCTCTTTATGGTGTGGTTTCAATATTTTCCACAAAATATTATACACAAATACGTCTTTGAGGACACCTAAAATATGTTCCTAACCAAAATAGAAAATCTGGTTTACGGGGTGTCCTGCGTGAGCGACGAACGCGACGCGACGCGACGCAACACGGCGCGACGTAATGCGACGCGATGCTATACGCGACAAATGTCCTGCGTGGTTTTGGTCATTACTTCTCAAATCAGTTAGAAATACAGTAAAATTTTGCTTGGAATTTCATATTTAAAGTACAGACTTTTAAAAAAATATCGTAAAAAGCACAGAAAGAAAACAAATATAATATTTTTACAAAGAAACACATTTGGTGAGTTCCATAATTTATATAAAAAATTAAGACCATAACGTAATTCGTGGTGTCGCGTCTGGTCGCCCTCAAAACAAGTTCGCGTTACGTCGCGTCTCGCCGCAGACTGTCACATAGGCCGCATGTAGGGAATGCCGTAGAGTTGATCGCGTTCGTCGCGTTTGCAGCGTCGCGTCGCGTCGCGTTCGTCGCTCACACAGGACACCGCGTTATATTATTCTAGTAGGAAGTTGTCTTGGAGATGTCAACTCATCATGCTATCAGAAAACATGAAACTGATATTTCCTTATAAGATTGCTATACAGTGGAATATTTTTAAGACTTTTTCCTGTATCTTTTCATTATTTAAAAGCAAAGAAAAACGGTCTGTTAATATTACTTCGCATTTGGTCTTGCACCTGAGAAAAAGTGGTCTTCTTTGCAATTTGCTGGTTCTTTGTTGCATCTATAGTCTAACTAACCTTTTAATCAAGTCGTTTTACTCCTCTCATATTATAGTTAGTAAGTTCCCCATCAAGTACCGAAGTTAATAATGAAAGTTCGTTGACTTTTGAACCTTTGCTCTGAAACCATCAAGCGTCAACACAAACATTTCATTATGCAATACGATTCTAAAACCGCATCGCTAATCCGGTGCTATTTCTGTCCTGTTCTTGCGTTTAGTGTACTCTGTCGTAACCTATAGTGGCACGGTTCGTGATTCGCTACGTATAAAGTCCACCATTTTGTTACAAAAATGTCAAAGTCCTGTTAAGCAGTACCTACATGGCCACCTAGACTAAACTGTGAGATGATATACCAAAAAAGAAAAATGTAATATTATAAGAGGAAACATTTCTTTGTTTGCAGCCTAAACGCTCCGAAACTACTGAACTGATTTGAAAAATTCTTTTACTGTTGCAAAGCTACATTATCCCTAAGTAACTTAGGCTACATATTATCCCGGTAAGGGCAGTAGTTCCCACCGAAACGGCTAGTAGATAACCTATATATGTATGTATGTAGAATGCAGGGTCTAGTCAGGTCGTTGACTTTCATGGTTAGCTGCTTATGCAATACCTGTGTTCTAGTTACGTGCAAAGTTAGTGCTGAGTACATTTTCATGCGACTATGAACTCACTTTGAAGTACGTCTAGATGATTAAGACACAGGGACTTCAGGACCCTCACGTATTTGGAAAAAGGCTAGGCACAGAACAAGTAATGTTCGACCGTTAATGTAAACCTGAAAGCTTCAAAATTACAGAACCGATTTGAAAAAATATTTTACTGTTAGGAAACTAGAACTAGGGTTAGACTGGAAGCCGACCCCAACATAGTTTGGGAAAAAGGCTCGGAGAAAAGAACTGTTAGGAAACTGAACTATGCCCGATTAACAATGGATTTGGTCCGGTTACGGGAAATAGTTCCCACGGGACGGAAGAACAGCTAGTCGATAGCGAGCCGATTACATGGTTTTCACCCGGAAAAATTCAGTTCCCAAATAATACAAGTAAACTTCCAGCAAACGTCTAGAAACACAAAGTCAGATATATCAGCAAAACGAACTGATAGACGTATAATTGCCACACCAGTTTTGGGAGTTTAAACTGCAAATGGCCGACGAAAAATCAGCTCAAATCCAGTTTACAAATATCAAATGCAATTTGCCGCTTGCATGCAGTTCGGACGCGTATCCACTAAGGATTGCTAACAAGACAGTTGAAGATCACAATTTAATGCTCCAAACTCAAACTCAAAAACGTTTATTGAAATTAGGCTGACAAATCAGTACTTTTCGAACGTCACAAAACAAAAGACAGTCCCCAAAACGCCCTTCACCACTTCCTGTGTGTTTTTGCTGGGAAGAAGAAGTGGCGCAACAAACTCCCCAGCAATACAAAACATGTTCGAAACTAGACTTGTTAGGCCAGATGCCTTCTCAGATGCAGATGATTCATATTAAGTTTGTTTTCAAGTGTATTCAGGTATTCTGGCTTTCATGTTGTTTTGGTTTAGCGTAGTTCATAAGAAGTTGTGTAATTTGTTATTCCAAAATTTATATAGATCATTAGAATAAGTAGGTATTATATCCGCATCATAGGCTTACTAATCAGTCTCACTAAAAAAAAATACTAAGTACTTTCCTTTTTCCCCCGTTTTTAGAATGTGGTGAATATGTATAAAAGCGTAACGTATTAACGAGTACTTTCTACTTTCTATATTTTAATGGACAGTCGAAAGACATAAACCCAAACTTCAGCATGAATATTTAAATGCTTACTCTTATAAACAAAAGCAAAGAAAACAAATTGTATCAGAATGTTGTTTTCACAAACAATGCAATAACGAGGTGTTGTAACACTTGACTGAGATCAGATCCTCCGTTATATCTTGGAATTCCGCCAGCTCATTGCTGATTGTTGAAAAAACTTGTTTTTCTTTTTTTGTAATGTTGTTTGTTTTTCTTGATAGCAAGATATTGTTGTAGGGATTTCTTGGCTTTGAACGTTATACCATTAGATGTTTTACGGTGTATTCTGAAGTTTTTTTGTTTAAAGCTTTCAACTGTAGTAGGCTGCTTTGGATTCTGAAACACAGAAAATTTTTCAGATTTCAGTAGAGTGTTTTTCCATAATCTACGTAAAAATACCTTTACATAATCTAATCTAATACTCATGGACTAGTAATTTTTTTTTTCTATTCTTCAATGCTAATACGTTTCTGCGATTTATTATATTATTGGTAGAATACTGAATTCACATCATATTAGTTTTCAGACCTTTTTATCTACCTATATAATAACGTCAATAACATCACAAGCCTGAAGTACTAATTACCCTCACATCGTCAGTCACAGCGCATAACCGATTAGTTTTCGCCACAAAGTCGCGTGAAGGTTGCGGTAACCAGAATAAACCACCAGCCAGTGGTTACCGGCACCCCTCGCTTCGCTAATTTATTGACACGACCGCGTTACGTGTCGCTAGTAATTATTGTTTTACTGCTAACTTAGATATAAAATAGTGTCATAAAAACTCATGCCATTATTAAGTACGTATTTTTTTAATAGCTCCTGAGTATAATAATTTAGATTGAAATTCGATACGATATTTAGCTCAATATAATTTCTCGATAAAATATTGCTATCATTGAATTGATTTGAATTACTTACATTTTAGACGTAGATTGAGGCTTGGTTTTAGTTAAATTAAAGTTTACCTCTGGATATGAAATCAAACCGAAAGGTACGCTTATGAATAACAAAATGTCAATTCTTATCTAAGTTCATAAATCTGGAGATTTTCATTTGGGAAACGAAATCTAATAATTCCTAAAATCGTCAACAATTGAAAAATAAAAACAACGTGTCCATTTAAAATAACTTTTCAGCTGCTGAAAGTTAATCCGCCTTACACTATTAAAATTCCAGCTACAATTAGAAACGTCAGCAACAAACAAGAAATATGTGAAACTATTTTCAGTGATTTATCTCCGTTAACGGCCGTATCATCACTGTGACGGAAGATATTACTGATCTCGCGTTGTCTTAGGTCCGGTAGACATAATATTATCTGTATAATAGTGTTGTTATTTATAACTATTTTAGTTGTAATGATCGTTTCATTGATTTTGATCCTAGAAATCAGTGTCATCATCATCATCCTCCCAGCCTTTTTCCCAACTATTTTGGGGTCGGCTTCCAGTCTAACCGGATGTAGCTGATTTAGAAATCAGTGTTCTTATAGTGTTTTGTTATTTATATCTATTTTAGATTAATTCATCGTTGCACTTGCATTTTAGAAATCTGTGCCCTTAGATCTATATGTAAGGATAGGTAAAGTCTGATTAGTAAGTCTAATATTTTAAAGCTAAAGAGCTCTGGAAACCAATCCCAAGATAGCCCATTTATTGAGGAAATCTATACTTAAGCCACTTCTGATCCAGATGCGCGGAGTAATTTCCACGGGACATTCGCAGACGCTAGTACGATAATATCGTATGAAAATCCATAATATTAAAAAGATCACTACCTGTCGTTCCCGGTAATCTATTGTATAGTTGATTTGCTTAAATACTAGACATAGAATTTGACATTACATATTTAATAAGGTTAATGTCAAAATTCTATCTTCTTCTTCCTGCCCTGCTCCCAATGTTATTTGGAGTCGGCGCAATATGTCATCCTCTTCCATTTTCTCCTGTCACTCGTCATACTGAAACTCACAAAATTCTATCTCTATTAAGAAATCAACACATAGAATATATAACAGTATAAATAAGAACAGCGCTAAAGTGAATTATCCAATGATAGTTATAAATACTGTCGCAATCGATGACTCGTCAATAGGAAAGTTTTGTTTGTTTGTATGTCAATACGATGACATAAAACGGCTTATCTCATTGATACGATTTCGTTAGTTCGTCATAGTCATCCTATAGATGCGTAGAAACTCTGTTTGATCGTTTATTTAGCCAACGCTTTGACGATTGGTATTCGTATGGTTTCACCCGCATCCTGAGGGAATTGCTTTAACTAGATTAAAAGTGCCCTATGTACTTACTTGCTTTCAATCAATCTTTGTATTATTTCATTTTTTTTTTAATGCTTTTCAATTATCATTAAATTGTATTAAGTAACTAATTAATCTTCTTCTAATCAGCGTTAGTTATATCGCAAATCATCAATTTTGTTGGTAAAATACCTATTGTCATTAAATGTATGAATTTATTTTCTATAGTCCAGTTGAACCATTTAACTATTACGACAACCAATTTATAACCAGCCTCATACTTTCCACACGTTGAAAATAGTTCGTTTATCGTTCTAGTTAAATCATCGTAAGTAATCAGTTCCTATCTATAGAAATCTGCCCTAAATCAAAAATTTTTAAAAATTACAATTGCTTCATATAATTTATGTCAAATATCAATATTATCGAAAAACATAACCGATCTATCTAAGATCGGTTATAGAAATTGAATTAGTTATGAAGTATCATATCATCGTTAGATCGCAACGATATGTAAACAAAATACTCAACAGTTAATCTATTTTTAGTTCATTCATTGTGTTGTTATGGCCACGACCAATCATCTAACACATTTTTAAATTAAGCCATTGAATAATATTAAATTCTTCAACTGGGTACATATCATGCTAATTTTATCCATACTTCTTGGAAATAACCTATAGAATCGGGTTGCACAAACTGGATTGCATGAGCTCGCAATAAATTGACACTCAATTGGGCGAAACCGAATAAAGCTAATATTATATCCGGTTTTATGCCGATCTGTCTAAGTTTTAAACTAATAGCACTTAGTTTTATAGAGCGCAAGCAATTAAAAACTTCCTCTACACAAATAAATCCCGTAACAGTTGAAAAAATCTAGTATAAATAAAATAAGGTTAAATATAGTTTGCGATAAATTCCGATTCAAACGAAACTAAAAGGAAAACCGAATCGATACGACATAAACATACGTGTCACAGCACTACGATGCACCGACCCGAGCCGGCCGCAGCCTCTGCGAACCGATTCCAACCGGTTTTGATCCAATCGAGGTGCGCGCCTCACTCACGACCAATCAGCGGCCATTACGCCCAGTCGTTCGCGCTCCGTCGCCTGTCACGTACTCCTTTGTTTCTCTACGACACAATTATTTTCCGCTGCTAAATCGTTGATTATTTCACTGCAAATACTCGTACCGGTGTTATCCTGTGTGTTATAACGCATCGCTGATTGTAAAAGACGTAATTCGCGATCGAAATTGCAATTTCTGCGGGCAGTTCGCTGACCAAATATGTTGGACAAGTAAAAAGGTGCTGCGAACGGTATAAGGACTTACAGCCTTGTGTTGTGGTGTACATAGTGCGAATATAATCGTGACAAATGGTTGTTGAAGCGAGCTGGGGGCCAGCTATGGTGGTTGCACGCGGGCGGGCGTACCGTGTCGGATCTGGTGCATTCATCTTCTTCAACCTGACGAGGCAGGACTATAGCTGACGAGTAAGATGCTCGTGCTCGAGCAGAGACTAAGTGCGCGGCACCTGGGCCGTGGGGTTGTGCTCAGTGCTCGCTTTTTGCACGGCGTGGAGGCCCGAGGCTGGCGAATGAAGTTTTCCCTCCTTAAAGCCGAGGTTGAGATCGAAGCTGACCCGGCGACGTATAGGGAACTAGCAAGGAGGCTGAATGCGGCTAATGTTCACGTCAGACCCGCTCGACGACCGAGATTGCTGTAAATATACATTATTTTCACTCATTTTTCCTTGTATTTCGTGTTAGAAACATCTAGGTCGTTTCTATGCTCATTATTTATGTATTTTTAGGTTGTTTTTCTTGTTAGAATGTCATAAATATGTCAAATCTTGTTACCCAAAGTAGTGTTTGTTTTGGTTTTCTTCTATACATTTACATTGGCTTGATGTCTTGTAAATCTGCCTAAAACTAGATATTTGACAACATAGAAACTGGTTTGGCACTTAGAACCAGATTTATCATGTCAGGTTTCGGAAATCTATGTGTACATAACACAATATCAATGGGTAGATACTATGTGTAGGTTGTATACCAGTCTTACCAAGGAGTATTGGGTTGCCTGGGTAACTGGGTTGAGGAGGTCAGATAGGCAGTCACTCTATGTGGTACTCGGCTGCATCTAGTTATACTTGAAGTGACCCCAATGTTGTTATAATTAACCAAGGTATCAAAAAAAAGGTATCCTAAATAGTGAAGTTTGTCCATTTCTATGGTAACGTCTGAAACTATAGTCAACATAATAAACCAAACTAGACTTTACCACAATCCTTGAAAAGAGAAAGTACTAAAATCATAGTTTCTGTGATGAAACTTCTGTACAGTTATTGTTTAAACTTCTAACAGTCCAGTTTTAGGTTTTATTCCAACATTTTAGTCATTGAAATGCGAGAAATATTAAGATAGTACTTTTAACTTCAAAAAGGTACATTAGTACTTCGTTTTTAACCCCAAACTGAACTTCTGTCAGTGGCACTATAGCTTTTAAACGGATGAACTGATTTGGATGCAGTTTTTGTAGTTTAAAGTCAGTCTACCTCCTTGTATATGTTTTATCAAAATCAGTCCTGCCTATTCCAAGTTATTGTCCGTTTTTCATAAGACATCGTATAAAACCCTTCAACATAATATAAGTTAGTATAGCCACATTGTCTATGTGACCTGCATCATTTGATTTGACCCTGAAGTCAATCAATTTGACCTGCATTCGCTCTGGTATTTTTGGTTCATTAAAGTATACTGTACATGTATATATTCCTACTGCTGTTGAAGGAAGGCTTTGGGCCGTATTATAATTTTCTAACCATATCTCTTCATGTTCCACCAGCAGTTTCATTGTACATCCAATGGGGATTACTTTGCGCATCTGTATAAAAAGTAGCCTATAACCATCTATACTAATATTATAAAGCTGAAGAGTTTGTTTGTTTGTTTGGAACTACTGGTCCGATTTGAACAATTCTTTCGGTGTTAGATAGCCCATTTATCGAGGAAGGCTATAGGCTTTTTATCCGGGTTTGTGCAGAGGTTCCCACGGGATGCGGGTGAAACCGCTGGCAGAAGCTAGTCCTTGATAAATTGGCTATCTAACACTGAAATAATTTTCAAAATTGCTTCAGCCGTTTTTATTATGAAAGCATAACAAATAAACTTACATTTGCAATTATAATATTACTTTACACTTAAGTAGATATGTTATAAGCCTCTTTCATAACCATGTTCAGTTTTATTCATATCCTTATCACAAAATAGATTATGTACTATTATTATCTCTTATTTATTTCCTGAATTACAATGACTATATTTACTTACTACAATACATATAACATATCTATACTCCATTTAAGTGGGCACTTAACTAGAGGTAAAAAAATCTTAATAGGACTTTTTCCACAAATACATAGGTACAAAACAAGTAAAAAATGTTTCAATGGACTTACATTTCATTGCTTATTTATATACGTATAATAGATTGTTGAAAGGTTCTTCTAGCTAACCTACAGACAGACATGTGTTGCTGGGGAGTTTGTTGCGCCGCTTCTTCTTCCCATCAAAAACACATCGGAAGTGGTGAAGGGTGGGTGTTTTGGGGGCTATCTTTTGTAAATTTCTGACGTTTGAAAAGTGCTGTTTTGCAGCCAAGTTTTGAATAACTAAACGATTTTTATACAGCCATTCTCAATATTTTACTTTTAAATGTTACATTTTATTTTTAAATGAAGGATTTTATATAAAAAGTCAAATCAAGATTGCTTATCTTTACTTTAGTGCGTACTCAAATGGATTATAAAGTTATTTTATCTACAAAAACAATGTTTATTATAATTGAGGACAATTATTACATTTAGAAATTGCGTAATCTGATAACTGACCTACCTTAATTTTTACTTTTGTTGTAACTTGTTTTTGGGAACTTTTTTCAGGACCAGGATAAAATATAGCCTAGGTTACTCGGGGATAGTCTAGCTTCCCAACAGTAAAATAATTTTTCAAATCTGTTCAGTAGTTTAGGAGCCTTTAATACGCACAAACAAGAATCTTTACCCTTTACTATTAGTATAGATTAGTATGATGATGATTTAATATTAAATAATATATTTTCTTTGTTGCAGTGTGGCCCCCAAGGCTGTAGCAAGCCCAATAGTGGTCAACAAACCAGTTCTACCACACAATGGTAAGTCTTACATACTGCTGGACACATTTATCTAATTTCTAGAGGGCTCATCATTCTAAGTATGTAGCTCTAGTAGTTTAAGCCTGCGGTTTCACCCGCATGCCAAGGGAACAACATACACACCATTTGGGTAGACATTAACTAAATATAAACAATTTGATATGACTTTTTATTTAAAAGCTCAGTTTGAGTATAAAATATGGCTAAAAATAAATGTAAATACAACAATAACAGTAACTTGATTAATTTAATGATTATTTAAGCATTACTTTATTTGTTTATTATGTATTTGTATAAAAAGTCCTATGTTTACCTAAGTGCCTACTCAAATGGAATATACCTCCCTGAAAGGGGCTGGAGCAAGATGATATTCAACTCTTCTCTCTTTTAGTATTCAAAATTAATTGTATTTATTTTGTTTCAGCAATTCTTGCCGCCAACAATCAAATGAAGCCGTCTTATTGCCAAGAGTAAGTTTCTCTTTATTATAAAGTAGCTTTTTCCCGCGGTTTCACCCGCATCCTTATGAGACATTATTAACCGGGAAGATACTTATCTCTTGCCGGTTCAATAAAGGAACCACTTCCCTTTACTATTTTTACATAAATAAAAAATTACCTACATGTTATTATGAAAATTTACTGCCAAATTTCATCAAAATCCATTCAACCATTTTTGCTTGAAAGTATAACAAACACACACTCAAAATTTCGCCCTTATAATATTAGTGTGTTTAGTGTAGTTTTTCAAACTCCCATCTAAATCTTAGTACTCAAGTATAACGTTACAAGGAAAACCAGTTTTTTCAAGATACACATACAAATAAAAAGATACTGTTTATACCGGGCTGTGCTTGAAGGCCGTTTGCAAACATAAATAAATATAGATTTTGGCAGCCTCTCTTATCTGTGCAGTGTTTGTATTGTTTGGGAATCGAAAGTGGAGAGATTTTGAGAAAATTTTGTATTAGACTTAGGCTTCTTTTTGTATTTTGTATTAGGCTTCTGTCTGCGGTTTTGCTTGCTTCCTGTGGGAACTACTTCATGCACCTGGATAAAAACCTATGGGCTATCTAATACTGAAAGAAATTATTAAATCAGTCCTGTAGTTCCTGAGATTAGTGAGTAGTCAAATTTCTCATCCCATGGGAACTACTTCGCGTATCCGGATCCGCTTTCCAAGATTGATATAATTTGTTAAATCGGTTCTGTAGTTTCTGAGACTAGGATATACAAAAAAGTCTTCTGCTTTATTAGTAAAATATAATTTATTTAGGTGCTCAAACAAACAAAAAACAAGCTTCCTCTTATTTGGGTATAGATTAATTAATTAATGTAATGCTCATAGGCATTGTAGGTTATGCATGTGTAGGTTATTAATTAATATTAATAATTATTTGTGTGCAGTAACGACGTGAAAGTGAACTCACCTCCGTGCCACTCGCCCGGAGCCATACTGCCTGACCTACCGCAACCCGCTGAGGATCCGGAGAAGGTAAATAACTAATAGATTAGTTACTGGGTTTATTCATATTTATCACTATAAGAAAAAATACCTTTTATGTATGACTGGCTCTTGCCTGCTGTTGCACCTGTAGAATTCCGTTGATAGGGTACCCAAAGAGCAAAACGGGATCTTATTACGACTTTTCTGTCCATCTGTCATCAGGCTGTTTCTAATGATTCGTTGCAGAAAGTATTTTCGAAGATGATGTATTTCTGTTGCCACTATAACAAATAATACTAAACTGTAGTTTAGCAACCCAACAGTGAAATAATTTTTCAAACCGGTTCGGTAGTTTCGGAGCCTTTAGGGTACAACAAAAAAACATTTTTCCTTGTTTCCTCTTTATTGTAAGACCAAACTTCCTAGCAATGCGCAGGTGTATTTTAATATGTATGTTAATTTTCTTCTTCAATATTTATGTAGTTTTGTGATCCATAATTTGTGATGTGGCAATTCTCATTTACCTTTCCCAACTGTGTAGGGGTCGACGCCAGTCAAATCAGATGCAGTTGGGTACCTCAACTCTTTTATAATAATAAGACATTTTCAGACCAAAATAAAAGATCCATAAGTTAAAATAAATTATTATTTTTATAAATAAATATATTTTGTCGCAGAGCTCCGGCCTATCAAAGGAAGCCACCTCGTCTGAGACGCAGGCGTGGCTCGCGCGTCACCGCTTCGCGCATCACGCCGCTACATTCACCAACTTCTCCGGAGCTGATCTGCTCAGGTAATGCCTGAAAATAATTTTATTTTTGTTCATTAATGTATTGGATTCACTGAGAATATCAACAGACAACAAAATGCATAAATATAAAATTAAAAAAACTCAAGAAAATATAGAAATTTTAATTCTATCAAGTAATTTCATAAGGATAATACTGTTGTAATTTTTATAAATTGGAAGAATCAGTTCACAACTTTTTTCCAGACAAATGAAATTGCATATTTACTAGGCGTTTATTGAAAATAGACTAATTGAATTAGCTCTCTTTTTCACGTCAACTATTGCAATAGACAGCACCGTCAATAACGCTCTTCACCATATCCTATTGCTATTTTAATTTTATAAATATTTGTGCTCAGGTTGTCCCGTGACGATATAATACAAATCTGCGGTTTGGCAGACGGTATTCGTCTATTCAACGCTCTACATGCCAAGTAAGTGTATATCTACTTTATTCATAAACTAAGATCATGATTGCAAATCATCATTATCTGCCCAGCCTTTTCCCCACTATGGCAGAGGGCTGATTTCCAGTCTAAACGGATGCTTCTGAGTAGCTACCTACCAGTGTGCCAATCTGACCTCAACCCAGTTACGCGGGAAACCCGATACGTATCCTTGGGTGCCACTAGTTGTCGGACATCCTGGCTTCTGACTGTCTGTAACTTGTCATGTACGGTCACCCATCCGTGGGCTGACCGCGCTGCGCCAAAAGTAGCTTAACCTTATGATCAAATTCAGTTCACAAATATCGGAGAAAAATAACGTAAATACATATAATAAATAACATAGATTTTTTATATAACATATTTTTTTCACTTTTTTAAATAATAAAAGAATATGTAATAAATTACTTTTTAATAAACAGGCTAGGCAGATTTTAATAAAGAAACAAATAGTGTATTCTATTTGAGTGACAAGCCACTAGCCAATTTGGTACACTTTCAAACTCACAGAAATAGATTTCGTTACTAGATTATTTATACCGGTCTAAATCTAGAATGTCTTCATTGTGGTGCCAAAATACTTTAGCGTTATAATTGTAATTAATTTTATTGTGTGTGTTAAGACAGGTCATGTTTGGGGTCACTTATACTAAACTTACTCGCGTCTCGCGGGAAAAATAATTGGGAGCCTATAGCCTTGCTCGATAATGGTCTATCTAACACTGAAATATTTTTTAAATGGCGCCCCATTTAAAAAAATATTTCAGTTTACCCAGTTAAAAAATGTTTCTAGCAAATAAATACATATACAAACGAACTCTAGCTTTGTAATATTCTTTATAATATGATTTTTATGTACAGAGAACCAACTCGAATATTTTTTTAACTCTTGCACTCGAATTTTCATGCATAGTACCTACCTACAGTAAATATAATGGGTCATACATAACAAATGGGTTGCCAAAAATATGATGCTTTATTCGCATTTTTCTCAAAATCCATATGAATTTTCATTTACTTATTAACCATTTTTGGACACAATTTTTGTAATAAAGGAAGAAGACAAGAAATAAAATTTTACAAGGTAATGCTAATTTCTAAAGAAACCTCTTCCAGTATGCCTGCGAAAGGAAAATGAGAATAAAAGAGATGTAGACAGCGTGTAAAGTGCAATGGAAACATAAGTCCTTCATATATTTGTTACCATTACAGACGCATAGAACCCCGACTGACAGTATACGTATGTGCAGCCGGTAGCAACATCTACAGCGCACTATATCTACACGCGTGTCGAGCCCAGGAGCTACTGCACAAGCTCAACTCGCTGCTGCATGCTTCCAAGGTAATTATACCATCCGGCTAGTCGCTTCCCAAGTGCTCAGCTGAGCACCAGTGTGCCACACGGAGTGAGAGTCTATCTGATCTACTCAACCCAGTTACCCGGGCAACGCAATACACCTTTGTTAGACAGGTGTCAAACGTACTGGCTTCTGACTACTCGTAACGACTGCCAAGGGTGTTCAATGACGGCCGGGACCTACAGTATAACGTGCGAACGAAACAGTCTTTGGTGCCCAAGATATACTTAGAAAGTACATACAAACTTAGAAAAGTTGCATCGACGTCAAAAATCATCAAATGACTCCTCCCGCTATGGGTTAGCAGCGGTGAGGGAGTGTCAGACTCTTACTGACTAAAAACCGTCGTGTTCCGTCAAAGGCCTTTATGTACTAGGACCGCGGTAACTCTTTCAAACAATCCCGCAGCCCCGGCAGGCCTTGGCCCTGCTGGGCCCCGCTGCTTGGTACTTGCCTGACTTGGAATCGAACCCACATCAAAAAAATTACTTAATAAATAATTTCTTTCCCCACAGGAATGCGAGTCAGTCCTAGTATCAGGCCCCAACGGCGCCCGCGTCCGTCTGACGGACGAGCTTGTCCGTCACATGCCGGACAACTCGACATACCGTTTGGAGCGGTTGGACGACTGCGGCGCGTTGCTGCTTTGTGCTACTAATAATAATTAAATTAAATATATACAAAGTGATATACTACTCGTCAAGTACTGGTAAATATAGGATTTGAAATTTTTCACTAAAATTTTGGTACTACCTTTCATAGGTATCACCAAAATACTCATCTATAATTATAAAAATTAATGTCACTTTTCGTTGTAATTATATAACTCAAGAATGAGCTCACCTAGCCAAACTAAATATTTAGGCTTCGTTCGGACTATTTAGTAGATGGTTTATGTGAAGTTTGCATTAGTTCGGTTGAGCGGTTCTTCATTTATCACAGTTTTTAAAACAAAATTGTGGAATTTATACGTAGCGAAGCACATACCTCTTTTAGTCTATTTTACCAACTAATATGAATTTGTTTTGACGAGTAGTTTAATCAGCCCTTCAGTATAACTGGGCAAAACCAAAAAGTCTTACAAAGTTGTTGAGACAAGAATATTTACCAAATAAATTTTCCTATATAGGAATTTAAACTTGGACTTTGAAATGTGAACAAAATGTGTGTTCAAAAGCATTGTTATATGCAACTGTGTATATAAGTATTTTTTTACCCGATTTCGGAGAAGTTTTGTGTATGCCGATGCAAGGCCTTTAGTGCCGATAAGCATTTAATGTCGTACTCGACATAATATTAAACCCTAAATTGTGGGTTTTCTATGAACTGAGTTTTCTTTTGGAAAATAAAACGTGTGTTGTAAAAACACAAGATTGGACTGTGACTATACCTAAACAATATATGTATTGGATATAATATTATCCAATTATAATTGAGAGAGATATTTTTTCAACCGTATAGGCGTCTATTCACTATAACTTTAATAAGTAAAATGAATAGACATTAAAGTAGTTAATACTACTCTTACCCGACTACGGCTAAGCCAAAAGGGTAATATTTTCAAGGATTTGACATTAAAACAAAAATCATTTGTGTTATCAAGTATGTAGTCTAGAAATTGGAATGTAAAGGAAAGTGTTTTCGAAAAACAGGGGCCATGAAGTATTCTTGTCATTAAAAATCACCTCATTCATTAATTTTTACTCAAAATATTTTACTTTTTATTAAATTTCTATATTACTGTATGCTTATATGTGTAGATTGTAAGAGATTTTGAGCAGTTTTCAAATAAACTGTTTAGTTCTTTAATTGCTATGGTTAAAGTTAATGTATTTTTTGTTTATAATAATGTAAACTAATACTTGAAATTATTAACAGGCTTTCATATTGTTTTTTTGTTCTGTAAATCTGTAAAATAGTCTTTTATAGTTTCAAATTAAACCCAGTCTAGACAACCAGAGGTATCGGGTTGCCCGGGTAACTGGGTTGAAGATGTCAGATAGGGCAGTCGCTCCTTGTAAAACACTAGTACTCAGCTGCATCCGGTTAGACTGGGAGCCGACCCCAACATAGTTGGGAAAAGGCTAGGCCTTCTTGGCAAAAATATGTGTGACTAAATAAATACAATAATATTTTGAAAACAATTCCCAAGTACAAATGTGACTAAAAAAACAATTAGTTTACATTATTATGAAGTTAATTATAAAATGGTTAAGTTTTATTCCGTATTATTAAATAATCGTGGAGAATTGATTGTTTTAGAATATCGAAGATAGCCATGGGTTATGTGTTAAAGATTAATATTGTTTGTTTAGAATGAGCGAGACCTTTGATAAAAACATATTTTCAAAAATGTGCAAAAAAATAAGTTTATATAAATGATGATATTTAAAAAAAATTGCTGTTGACAGCTTATTATTTTTAGATTTATTCTAAATTATACAATTTATATATTGAAAAAAGGTCTCGCAAAAATATGGATGTCGTAAAATTATAGGCAGCTACACACCATCACTAAGTTAGTTAGCTTTAATTCGGTTGTTATGTAATCACAGATTATAATTGTTATCTAAGATTATTTTACGCCTTGTGGCTTGCATGTTATTATAAATAAATGATATTTTTATTTTCTAAATAAGTTTCAAGTTTTTCATATCAAATAGAGGCAAAAAATTACCCTGAAAATGGGTAATTTCTCAACAAAGCGTTTTCACCCCAATATGGGTCTATATTTCAATAGTAAAGATATACTAAAACCCCCTTACTCATAAACGTGAATTAAATATAAGTAATACTTAAGGGCTGTTTAAGAAAATTCTTACTTATAAACTTTGCTTAAGCATGTCTTAACTAACATTTAATCACTACTTAAGACTTTAAGTAGTGATTAGTTAAAATGTTGCTTAGAAGGTGATTAGAGATTTTATAAGTAAGGGGGTTATGTTTTTATGTACAGTATAAATAGTTATTCACATTGTTAATTGGTGAAAAAAAAACTTTTTACCCAACTGCTGAGAAGGGTATGTTTTTCTTTACAAAAGGTGCCTTAAATAGTGCCTAACACGACCTCTGAGGTCCGCGCTGTTGTTTACGGAGTATTATCGATAAATATTTTATAAGATTTTATTACAATATAAATTGATTAGATAATATGTTGCATGATTTAGTTGTAGTCAAATGTATGAAGTATATAGTCAATAAATGTATAAAGACGATTATTGAATTTTTATTTTATGTATACCTAAAAACCTGACATTAAATAAACCCAACATTTTGAATGATCGTATGCGTATGCTTTTTGTATGTATGAATTTAAATACGGCTGGGTTATACACAAATTGTGTAAGATGGGCCGATAGGCTGTCTGTGTCGTACGGGCTATCGGCGGGGTAAGACAAGGGGGTATAACGTCATCAAAGCTGTTTAACCTTTACGCGGTGTCCTGCGTGAGCGACGAACGCGACGCGATGCGACGCAACACGACGCGACGTAATGCGACGCGATGATATACGCGACAAATGTCCTACGTGATTTTGGTCATTACTTCTCAAATCATGGAGAAGTACAGTACAATTTTGCTTGAAAGTTCATATTTAAAGTACAGACAGCAACATTCTTTCAAGTTCTTTGTACTAATAAACGATTTCTATAATGTTTATGTTTTTTGTCCCACAACAATCGTTATTCTCGCACTGCGGCGATCAACGCTTCCGAATAGTTCGTGGTGTCGCATCTGGTCGCCCATCAAATCAAGTGCGCGTTACGTCGCGTTTCGCCGCAGACTCTCACATAGGCCACATGTAGGGCATGCCGTTGAGTTGATCGCGTCGCGTCGCGTTCGTCGCTCACGCAGGACACCGCGTTACATTAACGATCTGATTGTTGAGCTTAGCAGCAGAAACATTGGGTGTCGCATTGATGACGTTAGCGTCAATTAGTTATGATGACGATATGGTGCTGCTGAGCCCAACAGTCAGGGCGCTTAGAGAGCTGCTGAGTTGCTGTGAGCGCTAAGCTCAGGAACATGGGCTCATGTAACTAAAATAACACTTTTTAAAGTTTATTGTCAAGTGTTTTACACGTGCAGTCTGTGGACCAACTATACTCAGCGGACTATCAGCGCCTTGCGGGTTCAATACAATAAGGGATATAATAAAACGAGCGATTAAAAAAACGCTTTGCGACTGATGATGACATACTGTATTAATAACTTGAGCGGTATGGATTTGAGTAAGCGAAAAATTAACTAAACTAACAACGAATATTGATTAATAATAAAATCCAGAACGAGCTTACAAAAAGTGAATTGTGATAAATCCATTTCATATAGGTATTAAACTTTTATCCGAGCGACTACATTACTAAGTGAGCGACTGGAAATACAGAGAGGACAACTTCAATATTAAGATAAAATCGATTTTTCTAAGTGAGGTTATACATAACGTAGGTACTACTAAAGTGAGCAAAGTTTTGTAAGCTGCTTTATTAATGATTATTGGTTCCTGATATTCTATTTTAAGATGGCAGAATTTTGAAAACGAATCACTGCAACACCGACTCCACGTAGTCTTGTCTGCCCTATCCCTAGAGTGCAATTCAAAACCGCATAGGCGCGGAGGGGCGAGGCGGCCTGCGAGCTGAGGCGCAGGTAGTTTTAACGCTCGCCGCCGCGGCTGAGGCTGGCCGGCCAGCAAGCCGAAGCTGAGGCGGTGAGCGTGAAAACCATCTGCGACGATAAGCTCGTATGGGACCGCCGGAGCCCCGCAGCGCCGGAGCCGTGACAGAAGCCATGCTTGCTGCATGTTGCATTGTGCTTCCATGCTGCATGCCTGCTTGCATGCTTCGTTTCAATCCCCTTCCCCCGCTCCGCTATCCCCCGCTTACTCCTTCATATCTTAATTATACATTTCCGATTACTATTTTGGAAATGTATAGATTTCCTAGGAAATGTGTCTAATGTAATTAATTTCACACATTTTGTATTCGAAACACTTCATTTAAGATAAAATGCCGCTGAGTATAAAAAATGCAGGACGTAACGTTGACACTCAAACAAACATTAAAGGCTCGAGCAGACCGGATGCGCATCCGGTCTGCTCGAGCCTTTAGTCGCTCAAATATTATGAAGCTGCTCATTTTGTATTTTAAGTAACTCAAATTAATGTCTGTAAGATACTATTCTGTTGATTTTTCGTCACTTGCAGTCAGTCGCTCAGTAATTATATAACCCAAATTAATTAATTTTGACACTTAAAATTGTAATTCACAGTCACTCGTTTAAATACTATCCATACAATAATGGGTTTAGGATGTTGATGGGGCTGCCCCGTTTCTGCAGTGCATCAGGTATGTTCGCCGAGGCACGCGTTGATGGCTTCCACGCCATTGTTAGACAGAAATCTGCCTCTTTGCTCTGCAGAGTGCGGGCTAGCTCCAACTCCATCCTGAAGACCATAGCGTGTCGACGTGTTTCCTGCACCTCGTGTTGGACGAGAACTTCTGGCCAGAGGGCGTGGTGTTCCGTCGCTTCCGCGGACAAGTGCCACAGAACCGCACTGAGTGACATAGTGCGTAGTGAAGTGTTACTAACATAGATTTAAGTTTTTTTATGTACTAACAATGTTTTGTATAATATATTATGTATGTTATTCTTTAAGGTATATATCTATGGGCCTATGCAGCCTGAAAATAAAGAGATTTGATTTGATAGCGGAGAGGTACGATTCTCCTCTGTTAGGTGATGTTGTTCACAGATGCATCGTGAACAACCACCTTGTATCGAAATAATTTTAAATAGATAGATATTAGGTTTTTACTAACATAGGTGATGAGGCGTGTAAATAGCCTCATCGGGGAAAAATAATAAAAAGTTAATGGATTTAATTGGGACAAATTTAGAAGGTTGAATGAAGAAAGCAAAGAGAAATGCGGTATGCGGGAGCGGTGATTTCAAATCTTGAAAATCGAATGCGGGAAAAACAATATGGCGGTGAAACCCAAATCGTATTTCAATTAAATCCCTGCTGATGATATTCCTTTAGACACCAATACCCACTACAACTATTTGCAGCAATAAAGCCCACGTACCTTGTGAATCCAGGGACCTCACTTAGAACCAGCGAGATGTGAAGATGCCTCGTTCCAGGGCGCGTGGTCGCGGTAAGGGCTGCCGGCCGGCGAGCTAAATCTAGGTTCATCCACCGGTGGACTGGTTAAAACTCGTGAAATCAGCACTGCACTATAAGTCCACAATGTCTTCTAGCAGCAGGTTCAATTATTACACGAGAATCTTCAGGAAATCACATATAGGGAAATAATGACGCGGAGCGGTGTGTATTCGACACAATGCGAATGGCGGCGGGAGAAGTACTACGTCCGTCCATGGCGGTGGCCAGACGCAACACTGCTAGCTTGTTGCGGGTATCTTCTAGAACACTCGATACGAACCAATGGGCGCTGCGGTAGCTAGTATTGTCGTTCGGATATCATCACCAGAGACTCAATTGGGTTATTATTAATATGAAAATGATCGAAATAAATTTTTAAGTTGCGGGAAAAATAACTTATGTATTTAATTTATTATTGAATAAATATTTGCATTGAAAAAAAAAAGACATTGACGCTTCACCAATAGGTTTCAGTGTTCTTTGTTGACTAACCCATATGGATGTCACTTATCCGAAATAATGTTTTTTTTTTATACCCACGGATTTCCGTAAATAAGAAAAAAAAATACCTACCCATTTTATTGTTGATTTGGGTCGAGAATCATCAGTATAATTACATCCTTGAATTTGATATGGATGCAAATCACCATCTTGTATCATAATCTTAGGTACGATTTTAATAAAACCAAAGAATAGCTTATAAAATTTATTAAATATTACAAAAGGCACTGTAACTTAATACTGGTCCTATATAATATATAGCGTTTGTGATGGTTAAGATATAACAGTAAGTTTAACAATCAAGTTATTGCTATTAACAGATTAAAAACTGAAGCCATATAAGAAAAATATACAGTTTATGATAAAATAAAGGTTATTTTTACCCAAAAGGGTATATTTTACCCTCAGTATCCATTCTAAGACCCCATTGGAATGAAGATATGACCCATTAAGGCTACTGTGACCCAAGTTATGATAAAAATGGAACCCACAAGGGGTATAAAAGTACCCCAACTAAAACTTTACCCCAGTCTCAAATTAATTGAATTGTTGATTATCTGTGATTCAAATAAAAGAGAACTGATAAAAAAAGCTATTGAGAGTTTTTATTTCCCTAATCAAAACAGCTAATGTATGCAACTTTGCATTTTTGAATTCATAACAACCCCATTATATTTTACTGAAAATGCATTGACAAATCTGAGTACTATTAAAAAAAAATGCAAGAAAAATATTAAAATGAATACTTAATCTATTAAAAACTGCCACTAAATTATTGTCACAATATGGAATGTTTATACATAAGAGTCGATAATCGATCTCAGTGGCGTGCACTTGGAGAGGCCTATGTCCAGCAGTGGACTGCGATAGGCTGATGATGATGATGATACATAAGAGTATTGTATAAATATAACAGTGCCTAATATTATGCAGTAACCTTTACATTTTGATATCAGTTGTATATTTTGCGTACCAATTTAACCACCTGCGGAAATGGTGAATTTGCCAAAAAAAACATAGTTTTATTAATATTTATACTCCATTTGAGAAGGCATTTATAAATAATCTTGATGTTTTATTAAAAAATTCATGCATTTTACTTAAAAGCTCGAGTCTAAAAATAAAATATGCTCAAATTTGATGTAAATAATTGTATTTACTAAAAGATTAATATGTATGCATATATTTAATAATAGATTGAGCAACTGTAATATTGATTATTAACAGTTGCTCAATCTATTAAAATAATGATTTTAACCAGTAGTTAATTTTTCAATATTTATTTGAGTAAAAAGTACTAACAAGATTGTTCACTTCTCAAATGTATTACATATGATACGAGTAACTTCTCAAATAGAGTACAGTTATTTTTTAAGAAATCCTGATGTTTCACCACCGATCATGTCAATATACATAGGCGATATATTCCAGACTACCATTTTTAGGTAATTCATAATGTCATCATCACCAGTTTAGCCATAAGACTGCTGAACTTATGTACAACCTTCAAATCTGCAAGTGATTATATTGGTACCTTATATACTTACAGTAAGTTACACAATCTAACTATAACGATAACCGAACCATTTTCAGTTGTCAAACCACCGATGTGACCAATGGGCGGCAAGTATACGGCTGGTTATGGTTTGGTTATCGTTATAGTTAAATAGTGCATCTCACGCTTATTGGATAAACTCATATTAATATATTGTTAATCTAACATGTTTATTTACAAGATTTTGACCTGAACCAGGTACTTTTAATGTTAATTATTACTTAGTTAAAGTATAACAATATTTCATATTTTGTTAGTTTTGACGTGACAACGTCTTATAAATCGATGGAGCCGGCTGCACGCACGAAAAAACATGACTCATGCGGCGTTACCTCGCTCTGAGGCGTTACCTCGCTCTGAGGCGTTACCTCGCTCTGAGGCGTTACCTCGCTCTGAGGCGTTCCGTTTAAGGCTTGAAGTGCAAGCGAGAGCACGCAGCGAGCGACAAAGAGGCACAATCGGCAGCTACTCACGTTATCACGTTCAACTATCGTCAGTAAAACGACTTTACAGACAATGTTTTTTTTTCATAAGATATGATATCAATGTGTGACTCAAGTATTTTCCTATCTCTGTTTTACAGTTGCATTGACATAAATTATGATTTTTAAACGCTTAAAAGGTCATAAGAATACGCTTAAATGTAAAATACCAATGACCATATTAAAACACTGTAGAGAAAAAAAGTATAACTTAAAAAGTGGAATGAATATTAAATGCTTAAATAAACAGAATTTGTTCGCTTAAATAACTTTCTATATGAGTTCAGACTATGTATCAAAAAAATATATATTGTAAGTTCTAAATACGAGAAAAGTATTTAAATATATCTGGAATATGTTTTTAAAGAATGTGTTAAGTAGTTTAGGTTTTTTCAGGTTTTTCATACATTTAATTCTTATATTTATAGAAGTTAAGGCCTTGATACAGCTTATAGAAATCCAGCCTTTTTAACATTATTTTTATTTAAAATTCAGTCATAAGAATCCGACTTAATATGCATGCGTATAAAATATATAAGCTTTTTTTTAATATACTGAAAACTAGTTTAATTTAAAATATTTTTATATATTTTCGCCACCTCTCAAAAATAAGTTTTGAGTATGATTTTGAATTATTGTAAGAATCTTTTTATAAGAGGTAACAAAAATATATACTTTTAAAATCTTAATATTATAAATAAATTTCGCGAAAAGTTATATTTTATATTCTTAATATTTATACATAAAAAAATCTACAAAATGTAACGTTAGTGGCAATTACATAAAAAGCTACGAATTTATCATTTTTCGTGAAAATTTTATCCAAAAGTTCTTTTTGATATTATCAAAATTGGTCCAGCCATTGCTTATGATTTTATTTGCTGTCGAATATAATAGTAAATGTTAAAATCTACATTTGTAGAAGATAAAATTGATATACATTTAAAATGCGCGTTTGAAGAGTGCCAAAAAGTGCATTTTCAACTGATACCAGTCAAATTCATGATAATTTCGAGGCACATTCATTTAAAATTTTATTTAAAAAATCTATGAAATCACTATATGGTGATCGGCTTAACCAGTCAGAGATTGGTTAACCTTTTTGTAGCATTTGGTTGCCAAGCTATCGAACTTACGATGATTGAAAAATCACCGCCAAAAATGTTGAAAAATGTATTGGTTGACCAACCTACCAAATCTGTAAAACAACCTCTAACCTCCACTATTTGAAGCACAACCTAATGCTACTTAAAATAGCATAAAAATACACATAAAAAATAATAAATAGACGTACCACTACTTAATTTCAGTAATAACATATTTTTTTATCCCATTTGGTTGTCGGCAACCAAACGCTGTCACCTGGCATGCAGCAACCAAGCGCTTCGGGGTCACCTGGCATGCAGCAACCAAGTGCTTCGGTTGTCGGGAGGTCAGTGACCCGGTCAGTTGTCGTAGTGTTGTGGGACGGCGTTGGAGGGCGCTAGTTCGACGTAGTTGGCCGGGAGCATGCCGGTGCGACCCGTGCGTAGTACCTGTCCGGTCATCCAGCCGGAATCGATCGATGTTACGTTGGAAATTAAGTCGCCTTCGCGGAATGATACCTGAAAGGTGTATAGTGTGTTTTTAGAAGCAATATTTTTTATGTGATAATCATTGAGTGATGAGTTTTTAAAAGTAAATAAAAAATATATTAAAATAATCCACCGGCATGTCTGTTTTTATTACTCATGGTTTTGTTCAAAATAAATGGAAAGTAAAGGGTATAATTTAGGCGGTCACCAAAAATATTTTTAAGACTCTAGGCTGAGGCACCAAATAAAATAAACAACTCCAAAAAAAATAAATTGACTTTATTAAAAGGGCACTAAAGTATATAATATTATGATCCAAAAAAAATAAAATAACATCAGAAAAATCGCAAATCTCGCACACATATTATTTTTGGTTCCCAAAATGGATTAATGGTCACCAAATTCTATCCAACTAAAAGATTAATATTACTACCAAAAATCAAAGTTAGTGACCTAAACGAATGCTGCAAAACCGACTCCGCTTAGTCTTGTCTGCCCTACCCCTAGTGTGCAATTCAAAACCGCGTAGGCGCGGAGGGGCGAGGCGGCCTGCGAGCTGAGGCGCAGGTAGTTTTAACGCTCGCCGCCGCGGCTGAGGCTGGCCGGCGGAGCCGGCCAGCAAGCCGAAGCTGCGGTGGTGAGCGTGAAAACCATCTGCGACGATAAGCTCGCATGGGACCGCCGGAGCCCCGCAGCGCCGGAGCCGTGACAGAAGCCATGCTTGCTGCATGTTGCGTGCTTACATTTTAAACGCACTGAGTTACACACAAATTCATATAACAATAAATAAGCGACGTAAGTTTGGGAACCCTAGTATATTAATTGGTATTTAGGAAATATTCTAGCGATCGTTAGCTTTTTTAGTCTAACAAAAATGACCAAATTAGGAGTCATGGTATTACATAATTGTGGGGATCAGGGTTCGTGGAATACTTGCGTAATTAAATAATAACCGTTGAATTTCAATCTAAACTGTTTATTACTATTTTTTTACTTAAAATCGTTAGGTACATCGTATGTTAACTCTTCCATCTTTTAAATTAAAAATCTCTAAACCAATCTCTCACTCTCATTCATTCATTCCCTCTTACTCCCACTCATTCGTTTAGAAACGTCCATCATCTTACACACATCTCGATCGTTCAGAAACATTCAATCCCACATTCGGTCATCCTGACGGAGTGTCTGTCCTCAGACACTTTACCAAATAAACATCATTGAGTTTACATCGTAAGGCTTAAATTAAACAAAAAATCTTTTTAAACCTAAACAAAGGATCTTCTTAGAATTTAACAAAATATCTTAGGTATTAAACATGACTAACAACTTTTTTGACAAACAGTTAAACTTATTTTTAAACAAAACTTAAGGGGAAAAACCAACCGGCATTCATCTCTTTTTTCATTGTATACTTTTTCTACATCGTAACGGTCTTTCATTTTAACTTTCCTAAATTTGTAGGGACCTTGGACCTTTGGCTTCAATTTTCTATGATAAACACATTTTCTCACAGATCTATCCCTTTTCCGAACAAGTACTAAGGGACTAGCATATTCAGAGTGACTTACCCGAACGATGCCTTTATCTAACCATTCTTTAACTTGTGTTTCTACCTCTTGTTGTTCTTTCAATGAAATCCTTCGGGGACGTTGTGCTACAGGGACATCATCCTTGACAATAATCTTCATTTGTATGGGAGATTCTTTACCTTGCTGAGGTTTGTAACTTTTAACTAACTGTTGAACTTTGTTTCGCACCTTGTTATCTTTAATATGATCTGTGGAAGGAAAATCATAGCACACATAAGCCTCACTCAACATGCAGCTCAACCAGTCGTCATCTTTACTACCAAACCACACAGAATTACCACTCATACACATTGTCACTCTTTGTAAAAAATCATTGCCTAATATGATACAAAAAGGCATTTCACGTTTCGAGATAACATAAAACTTAACGTTTTCGTATTTCTTATTGTCTATAACAATGTCCACTGTGCACGAACCACTCGTTTTTATCACTGATAAACCTAAACCACTTACCGAAACACTATCACCGTTAACACTCATTCCTAGTTGACGACGACACTCATCCGTAATAAGATTGATATCGCTGCCCGAATCCACCAGCGCATCTGTTGTTTTACCGCATATTTCCACCGTTTTCAGCGGTTTCTGGCGCGATTTCGATGTAAACAGTGCTATGTTGTTGTTATTATTGACATCTTGATCTTGATCGATAACGTCACTTGATGAGCTGTCACTGTCATACGTTGCGTTTCGTTCATCATGAATCGTGGCGCACTTCATACCCGTGTTGACAACATGAACATCGTGCACGACGTCGTCGATCTCATCGCGATCGCTCTCGTTCTCAATCTCACTCGTGAAGTAGGTCTGCTTCGGCGGAAGTCGCGTAGCTGCGTCCGGTGTCGGGCGACTCCGTGGATATTCGTGCCGTTCAGTTGTTCGGGTTGTTCGTTCACCGCCGCCGCCATCTTTCTTGATTGCATGAATGTTTTGAAGGCGTTGCATGCTTCTTATTCGGACATTCTACCGAAATATGTCCAAAATCGTTACAATGGAAACATTTCTTGCCTTTACTGCTATTCGGGCACTGGTCTGACATGTGGCTTCGATCGCCGCAGCTGTAACATCTTGCTTGAAATGGCTTATGATAATCATTGTGACTCACCGCTTGAGGCTTACTGCGCACACTCAATGTTCTCGCCTTCATTTTTTCTTTCACCATCTCATAAATTTTAAACTTTTCTTTTAGATCTGGATATGTCGTAACACCGTAAAGCATGATTTTGTTACTCTCTAAGTCAGGTATCCCGTCTACAATGTAGCGGATGGCGATATAGTCCGGCATTTTACCACGTTTTCCTAATTCCTTCATTGTATATAGGTACTCTAATAGGGACTCACTGGGTTTTTTTCTACGCGCACTCATTAATTCATGCACTGTTTTTTGATCCAACGTGTCAGGAAATTCCTTTGAGATAGCCGTTTTCAACTCGTCCCATGTCTTGAAGGTTTTTTCGGCTCGGAACCAGAGCGCGGCTGTACCAGTATTGGGATTCTATAAAACTCGATCAACAACTCGCATTTCACTTCGATTCGTAATGTCATTTCATACTTTAGGGGAGGTAGGGGAGGGATGGGCACTTTTTCACATTTATTGCATAAAAAATCAGATTTTACAGATAATCAACTTTTATTGCCATTTCTTATGTTTGGCTAGATAAAATCAAAGAGCTATCCTAAAAATTACAATCAGTTTCAACATTACGAGATATTTAAACGGTTTAAATAAAACCGTCGACACGTCAAAATTTTGTTTAGTCTGACATGCTTTAGTTGGTACTTACGTAGTGTTTAAAATTACTTTTTGCTTTTTATAGGGTTTATCGTTTATAACATTTTGTCATAATAATTGCGTACTTTTTTGGGTCGGGGGTTTTTTTTAATTTATAATTTTATTTTATTTCATGGTTTTTTAAAGGAGCTCCTTAATGTTTCCTTCTTTTATGATGGGTTCGCTAATGCGATCTCAGCCAAAGGAAGCTGTTTAACAATCCTCATGACAAACTGGCTCTGGGAGAATTGCACAGATTGAGAAACAATAAAGATGGACCTTTGTTGATCCAGGGTTATATATCATTCTAGGGTTTCATCCGCCACATCCCATTTCCAGCTTTAGGTTCTCGTCAATTAGAAACATGAAGAAAACTAGTCAAGACAAATTAAACGAGCCCAAACTCGATGGGTTTACTAAAAGGCAGTTCAGGGTTACCTATCTTCGTGTCCTAACAGCAGACCAGCTCAGTGGTGCCAGAAGACATTAGTATTTCAAATTTTAGATCCCACATATGCTTGCAAGTAAACTGAGCGTGTAACATTCCTATCACACCTAACAAACGAGCTGATGACCTTGAAGACCTGAACCGATTTCCACCAAACATAGCTAAGAACACTCCCGAATGACATTCCTTTTAAACAAAAAAAACCGCATTACAATCGGATCATCCGTTTGGGAGCTACGATGCCACATACACACACACACACACACAGACACGTCAAACTTATAACACCCCGTCGTTTTTGCGTCGGGGGTTAAAAAGAATGGTTTGCGACGGGAAATTCCTAAAGATTTAATATAACGAGCAATACAAGAGGTATCAAAAGGTTAAAAAATAAAATTAACAGCTGATAAATATGGAGTCCCTAGATCAAGTTGGCAACGGTACCTGAAACAAGATTCTATAAAGGATTTTTAGCGCAGATTTATAACCTCACAAATTTTCACTGAAGAAGAAGAACAAAAATTTACAAATTATACATTACATGGTATGTCCAAGCCTCCCTACCATAGGGAGCATTGGACACTTTGACTTAGTTTATAAAAAAAATCGGTAAAAACTTAAGTAAAACGGTTTTATCTTATGTGCACTGAAAACTAGAAAATAAAAATAGTTACTTACCTGTCAACCTACGTAGGTGGTCCCGGTCATATTAGACTAAAATAAAACGTGGGGCCCATAAACTATTGCTGTAGTACCTCTTCTAGAGGTATAATAGGTGTGGATTGCATCGACTTACTATAATCGTAACTGGAGATTTTGACAATCAATCATTAATAATAGAAAATACACATACCTTTCATTAGTTTTCTCTTTATAACGATCCGAAACCGCAACAAAATATTTAAGTACTTTTACGAGTGTTTGTTCTTGACAACTCACAGAAATGACAGATAGTCTATGGATGAACACTGTTACCAGTCGGTAACGTAAACTACCCAATAAAAAAAAAAAACTATGATCAAATCAGAATAAAAGGACCCCCTTTTAATCTGATTTGATCATGTCTCCAACTGCCCATCTCCCCTACCTCCCTATAGATAGACAGATTTTGGCAGATCTGTCAAAATCTCGACTTTGATTTAGTTCAACTTGTCAACACGCTCGATAGTGTAGCGCTAGTGTAGTTTGACAATGTCAATCACGAAACTTTAAGGTAGAATTCCGTGGGTCGCGATTGTCGCAGCCGCGCGCGACAAAAGTCAACCTATGAAAATGTATGGCACCGCTGCCGAGGGCCGCGACAGTCGCGCGCGGACGACGAATTTCGTGAGCCGCTGGCGGCCGTACGCTTCTCAACATGGTCTAGCGCTTAATAACATCTATAGAATTTTAGTAAAACCAGAATTAAATTGTTGACAATGCCGCGAGCAGCTTACGAAATTCGTCGGCCGCGCGCGACTGTCACGGGCCTCGGCAACGGTGCCATACATTTTCATAGGTTGACTATTGTCGCGTCCACGGAATTCTACCTTTAGATCGAAGTCGAAGTGAGAGTGATGTCGAAGTGAGTTGTGATATTTTATAGAATCGACATGCAGTAAGCGAGCGCCTGGCGACGATGAGCTGTTGTATTGGTGACCACTGGAATATGTCTTTATTATCCTCGATATCTTGAATCCATTTCGAGACGGGGTACGTCTTGTCCTGCCCGCTGAACGATGGAACGGCGTCCTTGGTGTACCAGAGCTGCTCGTGGTCTGGTGAACCACCGGCATCAGTATCCTTCGACATCCTCTTGAAATCGTCGTAGTCGTAGCGTCGTAGTTTTCGTTAGTCGTCGTCGTCGTCGTAATAATTTTCGAAGGAAACCGGTGCGGCGTGCAGAGGCGTAATGGCGTTCCACGTGGCGTCTTTGTTCGTCGGTACGAATCGTATCCACAGCACTGATCCCGGACGAGCCCCCAAAACTGTGGGGATCAGGGTTCGTGGAATACTTGCGTAATTAAATAATAACCGTTGAATTTCAATCTAAACTGTTTATTACTATTTTTTTACTTAAAATCGTTAGGTACATCGTATGTTAACTCTTCCATCTTTTAAATTAAAAATCTCTAAACCAATCTCTCACTCTCATTCATTCATTCCCTCTTACTCCCACTCATTCGTTTAGAAACGTCCATCATCTTACACACATCTCGATCGTTCAGAAACATTCAATCCCACATAATTGGTAACATCTAAGTAGTTACAATATATAATATTTGGTCTAAAGTGTATTTTAAAGGCGTCCATAAATTTTTTTAGTAGTCAATAATAAGAAAAAATGGTTTTATCTAATAATATTTTTGGAAACGTTATTTGGTGACCATTTATCCATTTTGGTAACCGTTTAGAATTTTTTTGGTAGTAAAATAGGTACTTTTTTGGGTGGTGTTTAAACATAAGCCGAAAGTAAACCTCGTGAATATAAATAAACAACAATATGTATATAAAAAACTATCCTTGTAAAAAAATTAAGTTTTTTATTTTTTTATAGTTTATGATATGTGTTGTAAATATCTATGTAAATTAATACCAGTATGTTTTAACAACACTACTATATTGTAATTGGTGAAACTTGTAATGAAAGTTGTGTTCTGTTAATAATCTCAATTAATTAATTGATAAAACTGCGTTTGTTTTAATTTACCTCATCGCTGTCGCTCGCCTCGTAGTCGTACATAGCGATGTATACTCGCTGAAAATATAAAATTAACACTTTAAAATAAACACTTTATAATCATTTGTAATTATATCAACTAGGTAATTGTTTGACATAAGTTTGGATCATTTTGTCTAAATTAACATAATTCTTTTTCAATTGTCTTTAGAAAATTCATGGGTACGAGGGACGGTTAAAGGCTCCTTTTTAACGTGTTCTTAAATTAGTTCTCAGCGGAGTAAAAAGTCCCCAAAAAAGTTAAAAACACTATGCTTCTTGGCAGTTGGGTAAAAATACCTTCATTATTCACTTTTCATATTCAAAATCTACAACTCTGACCTGTGACACCCAAACTGAGAGAATTATGTAATCCTACATTTTATAACAGCGATAATTTTGCACCAATTTTCATCGAACTATATTGGCCCCGGCGAGGCCATTTTGTACCGATTATCAGACAGTCTCGCAACCTTTTCTCCTTTTAAAACACTAACCTGGTTGTGATGGTTGGCGGGCTGTCTAGGCAGTTCATTGGCCAGCGGGTCGAGGTCGGTCACGCGACCAATGTGACGGCTTTGTTGCTGTTGTTGCTGCTGCACTTGCTGGTGGGAACCTGATGATTATAGTGTAATTATTAGCTTATAAGTTAACTGAAAATAATCAAGAAATATATGTATTCTTAAAGGCTCCGAAACTACTGAACCGATTTGATAATTAATTTGTTTAGGAGCCACACTATCCCCTAGTAATACAGGCTATATTTTATCCAAGTACGGGAAGAAATTCCCACGTGACGCGGGTGATACCACGGGAAAACAGCTAGTGTAAAAAATAAAAGTGTCTGTCACGATTTCATACAGAAATTACAGAACCGATTTAAATAAAATGTAGAAAGGTAGTATGGAGCCTGAAAAAGGGTATATATTACTTTAAATCCCAGTAGTTTCCTCAAGACGCAGAAAATAAACAGTAGTCTAATAAGTAACAGTATCAAGATCATTTACAGATATAATTATAAAATAAATATTGAGAATAGTGAAATCGCTTTTACATGAAATCCGAAACTGAATTAATCTTGGGTTCGATTTATAATACATTTTTAAATACATAGAATAAGAAACTTACGGTTTTATAAGGAAAATTATGTAGTTTTTGTCAAAGAAGATTTTTTTATGAACATCAAAAATTGCTTGAATAACAAAACCCAACACCAAAAAGAAAACAAAAAATAAGTGAAAACATAAAATGAATGAAAGTTTGGACCCACAACATAAAAAGCAAATAAATAAAACTCGAGCAAAAAATCCAGGTAATGATCAGATTTTTTTGCTCGAGTGTATACCAAATTAAACAGTTTTCACAAAAACGCAAACATAACAAACCTCGTTTCCCATCACTAGTGCTATTATAAATAAGCGTAGCCGACGCCCTCTGCGTGTTCGGCGGCGCTCTAGGCCCGTCACTGATCGGATCATAATCCTGAATCCTGCCAATCTTCTGTTGCTGACTTTGTTGTTGCTGTTGCACCGGATAATTCTGATATTGCTGGTAATATTGGCCTTGATATTCTTGATATTGAGGATAGTATTCCTCTTTAGGCTTATAGTACTGTTCTTGATACTGTCTATTATGTCCCGAAGGTTGGTGAGCAACCTGTTGCTGCATTGGTTGCTGCACTGGCGGCGGGTGGTACGTGGTTGCTGGGGTCTGGTAGTGGTTCTTCGGGGGCAGATTTGGGGGCGGTATGTTTGGGGGCAGCATTTCTGTTGCGTAGTTGTCGATTTGTTGGTGATAGTTGTCCGATGGCACTTCTAAAGGGGAGGTTGATTAGAAACATATGTATGGGGGTCGGAAAAATAACATTAATTGTTCTACTATGTAAAACACTATAGATACACTATAGACTGTTAACTTTTTTTCTGCATTAATAGTATTAAGTTTGTATGATAAGGGAACTCCCTGACACCGATTTTAGAAATTCATCTGTATCCTTGATATTAATTTTATGCGGTTCGTATCATATGCATAGCATCAAGGACACCCTAAAAGGATTTTAACTACCTATGAAATTAACAGTCACCGTTACAATAATATAATAGCATGCATATTAATTTTGGAGTTATCGCTTTTCCCTTTACCCGAATAAATTGCTATATCTACCCGTTATTTTTACCATAAGTAATTATAAACAGATGTTTTTTTATGGACTCCAAGTATACATTTTCTAACTCTTCTTACTAAAAATCCCTTCATGCAAATTTGGTTAAACCGACTTCAAAAATGAAGGTCGTATTCTACCCGTATTATTTAAATATGTCATAGTGAATAATGATTGTTATTCAAAAAACTCGAACTTTAAACAAATCGTATGAAAATACACCATAACTTGAATTAACACAATATTACCACATAGTAGGTAATTTTAAGGATGGCAACATTTTTTGAAGACAGTTACAAAATCACGGGAAACAATTAAAAATGAACATAAAATGCTTGAAAAACACAAAGTAAAAAAAAAACTAAGTTCTGTCTAGATACAGGAAAATAGTTTCATTTTCAGTCAGTATTGAGCAGGAAAATTGCCAACTGAACTATAATTAAATTAATGATAGTGGTTGAGGAAAAAATATATTTTTAGACGTGATTTCACTGGTCATGCATTTTCAGGTATTTTGAATTCATCTACAACCTGGGTGCTACATGTAGTACTATTGGCATAAAACTCCTGCCTATCTGATCTACTTAACCGGGTGACATAGCATATATTTTTATTTATTTATAGTACTTTATGCACACATATTGAAAACTATGTACAAAGGTGGACTTAACGCCTTAATATGTACTCATCATCAGCCTTTTTATTGTCCCACTGCAGGGCACAGGCCTCCTCTCACGCGGAGAAGGATTGTGCATTAATGACCACGCTTGGTCTCGGCGGATTGGCGATTTCAGACTTCTAATGTCAACAAGATGTTTTGTCAGATTTGAAGATGACCTGCTTCGAATCGAATAGGCACAGTCATGCATGCACTGTGACTTTTTTTCCGGCAGTTATTTTGTAATAACTAAAACTTCTACTTTACATGTATCTATCTAATAATGGGTAGGAACGATTGACCACTATGAAGTTTGACTGGTAGTGACTTTGGAAGATCATTATCTGACTAGCCTTTTCCCAACTATGTTGCGGTAGGAAGATGTGACAAAAGAAACCCATATTGTTCCTTTACAATTTTAACAACTTTCTAGGTGTGACAACCAATATCCCGTTATTGTGATATATGTATAGGGCCCCTACAAAATTTATATTAATAATGCAGTATTCCTTTATTCGTTTTTCTATGACAATGTTATTTTTCCGATTAAATGGTCGATATGAGAGTTAGCAACAAATGTTGGTAAACCATCAATGATTTGGACATGGGACCACATTAAATGGACCATGAGCGATGAGAAAATGTACCTTTTTGATATCAATAAGACCGTCAAAACAAGTTTTTGAAAATATTAGAATTTTAGTGTTATAAGCTGGCAACACCTTTCTAAAAAAAACGAGTTTCTGCAACTATTAACATACTGAAAATTAGTTTGTGAAATATACTCTTTAAACTATAGATTCATATAAAATTTGTAATTTAAATATGTGTAAAAATTGTTCGGACAGTCTTATTATGGAATTGATTTTTAATGTGTGGACTGAATTTTGATAATAACTTAATAATGATCATGAATATTTAATTACTTTGTAACTCGAATTATCTTACGGATGTAAGTTATCGAATTCTTTGGATCATCCAGCGTTTTTTTGTAATGAATTTTGCATAGTTAAGACAGTAATTTTATTTCCGCTTTGAATAAAAAAATATCCTCTTTAGTATATGTATATATGTACTTGATAATTTAGGTGGAATCTCAAATTACCTTAATTAAATGAATTATTAATTAATTAACTTTATAGAACAACAAATATTAAAATAAAAAGTAATTATTTGTCAAATCAAAATTCAGTCCAACACAGCACCAACATAACCAAACACACAACATTTACCAACCAGCCAACATTGTGACCAACTTACCAACAATTTCTCCATTCTCATTGATCTGGCGCTGTTTCTCCATCTGAGCCTTCTTCTCCAGTTCTCCATGATAAGCTACGTTGCTGATTATCTTCGTGTTAGCTTTAATTCTTAAGGTTTCTGGGTCGTCGGCAACCTGTAAGTAAGATTTGTACTGAATTGAAGTTTAGAGCTGTTTCTTTGCTATTTTGATAGAGATTGTAGACTGATTTGAGCCACGGCGGCTGTTCTCACTAAGGAGATCAGCCAGTTGCGCAGGACATATTATAGTGCACAAGCATTTGCGCAAACACAGGTGCACTCTCTGTTACTTCACTCTCATAACCCGATGGGAGCCGACACCACCGGGGAGAGGTCAGGTGCACGGGGCACCTGATCTTTCTGTATTCATTTTTTTTTTGTATTAATCGTAACTTTCAGATTTCAGGCTACTTTGTGTTCTTATTGTCCCAATGCAGGGAACAGATTTCTTACCATGCAGAGAAGGAATAAGCGTTATAAGGCGTTTGACGAAAACAGCTAAGACACGTGTGTAAAATAGGAGCACTCAGCAGTGACCGAGTCCTCGAGTCATACAAAGACCATGTACACATAAATAAGGGCGGTTCACCCGCTTTCTCAAGATGAAACATCTATATTTCTTAATACATACCTGTGTGAATTTCCCCTTGCTCTTCTCGAAGTCAGCGTGGTACTTGACGTTGCTCTGTATCTTCGTGTTTTCAGCTATTCGCTTCAGTTCAGGAGTTTCAGCCATCGTCGTGTGCTTTGCTTTCGGGACGTGTCTGTAATTTCACGGAATTATGTTTAATACTTTTTCTTTCGGATATTGTGGAAGAGGATGATCAAAAAAACGATGGATGGACTGTGTGATATGGTTAGAATGTTACTTGTGAGATGACGACAGATAGAAGAGTAGAGTATGGAAGAAGAAAACGTGCTGCTCAGGGGACCACATGCAAAATTAGGATAAAACATGAGTGTAAAACTGTATTCAGTGAGGAGATCATGGCTAAATATGGCTAATATAATATACGAGGCATCTATGTATGTCATGAAGAGTTCCTCCGTTTTGCGAAAGGCATATTAACTAATTTGTGGGTTCTAGCTGCCGTTTGAAAATCTAGTAATCAGAGTATTCAGGAGCCAGAGATTTTGACAACTGGTTTGAGGAGGCCAGATAAGCTGTCGTTCCATGTAATTTAATGAGCAGTTTTTGGAAAGGCTAGGAGGAAGATTCAAGGCGCGGAAAATGCGGAAAGCAGCTAGTAATCCATATTTAAGCAAACACATACTAAGATTCCTTTCTAGATGGATATTTTCTGTTTTTTTTTTTTAGTCCGATCAGTAACACTAATGTGTCCAATTACTAAAGAATTTGCCGTCAAGCGTAAAATTCGCAGTTTTTAGCAAAAAAGAAAAAAACAGTAGTTTCCGCGAAGTAGTAAGTAAAAGTGTGAATAATCGCGACAATCAAACTTTCATTTATTGTGACAGCACGCACTTTGAAGATTTTTGTTGATTGATGGAAATTGTAATGAGATGATGGAAATTGACTTATAAAATAGCTACTGTTTTTATGACACCACTTTTATTTAGCTTTTTCCAGCGGTTTTGCCTGTGTCCCATGCGAACTACTTTACCTGAATAAATATGGGAAACTAGCTCCTGCTAGTCTTCATCGATAAATGGGCTATCTAAGAGTAAAATATGTTTTCTAATTGATTTAGTGGTCCCTGAGATTAGCACGTTTAAACAAACTCATATTATTGTTTTTTTATTTTATTTTTTAATGTTACTTTTTTTTGTAAATAAAACTTTTAAATAGGTATGTTATGTAAATATTTCTAACCGAGGTTAAAACAAATTAAAGTATACGTTATATGTGACATTTTTGCCAACTTAATTAAGCAAAATTCCTACATTTATGGGTGTAACGCTTATAATAGTTGCGTGCAGTAAATGCTATGTGAACGAGGTCAGGCAATGAAATACTAAGTCAGCTATATCTTAGTTATTGATGACAAACGCGTTTTATTAAGTAAAGCACTATTATATCGGGTGTGTCGTTCATAATCACATTAAATTCTATCACATGTACTTCATGATATTCTATAGTGAATTGTAAAAAAAATAACATAATCCATTCAGTGGTTTAGCCACAGGACTCATTTTTCGTTTTCATAATTTACAACATCATGTGTAAAGCAGAGATAAAGTTAGGAGTATTGAATGTTTTGATCAGTTGACAGCTGTCAGTTTTCAAGGGAGAATTTCAGCTGTTTGTAATGACTGACTTCTATATGGTGTTCTAATTTTCGCACATTTTTATTCTATTTACTTTGTTTGAAAAATGCATTTTTTTATTTTTGCGTATTTTTCTTTTTTCTTTGTGTTAATCGACATATATCAACCAGTATATTAACGCATTTCATTTAATGTGATTATGAACGACACACCCGATATAGTGCATAATTGTTGACCTTATAACTAGGGTGGGGAAAGTCTCGACGTAAGATTTATCGATAAATCTTTTCGTTTTGTTTTCATGAAAGTTATTATACTACATGGTCTTCATTGTGCCATCCAAATCGCGGGAGAACTATTTTCCACGACAGATTAATAAGTAGCCTTTTTCTTTTTCCAGGCTCTAGTCTAGAGTATAAAAATACATGTGACATTTTTGATAACATTAAAATTAAGCAAAATTCCTACATTTTATGGGTGTAACGCTTATAGTTGCGTGCAGTAAATGTTATGTGAACGAGGTCAGGCTATGAAATAGTTACTTAGTCAACTATATCTTAGTTATTGATGACAAACGCGTTTTACTAAGTAAAGCATTATAGTATATCAGAATTGTTGACCTTATAACTAGGGTGGGGAAAGTGTCGATGTAAGATTTATCGATAATGTCTACTTGTCTTTAGAAGAAAAAGATTTTACGTTGTAAAAGAATTTGTCAGCTTCAGAGTATCTGTATACCAAATTCCATTTAAATTGATTCACAAGTTTTGGCTCGCTAACAAAACAGACAGGGCAGGAATTACTTTCGGATTTAAAGTAATTTGGGAAATCCAACTTATAGGCTGGTTCTTAAAAATCGTTCAAAGATTTAGTAGCTTTAAGAACTACCACTATTTTAGGTACAAACAGTGCAAAAGCAATATATTTTTTATTCGGGTCATAAAATAAAAAGTATGTTACTAAATTTCACGGAAATCGCTTAAACACTTAAAGGAAACACAAATCAAACTATTACAAAACTATCGATAATTAAATTAATTAGATTCCACATAACATCCGAAGTAGGATAAAATCTGCATTGCATAACAAACCTGGTCAGCAGTCAACCAGTCCGTCATTTACATTGAAATCGGTGCAGCCGTTTTGACGTAACAGACGTAATAAACGTGTTTGTTTATATGTTACGTCGTTCGAGTGTCGATGTCGATAAAAATGTGGTCACTTCCTTTTGTTTTTCGTAAAAGTGGAATTCTATCGATATTTATAATTTTTAAATGGTCACAACTCAAATTTTCTGGTTCATAAAATAATATTAGATTTTTATTATTCGGTTTATTTCGGTTAGCAGTTTCACCCGCATCACGTAGGCACTATTCCGCGCACACGGATAAAAATATTTAAATACTGGATAAATGGGCTACTAACACTGCAAGAATTTTATAAATCGGACCAGTAGTAGTTCTTGAAATTATTGATTAAAAAATAACTCTTCCGCTTTGTTATATTACTCTTGCGGTTTAACTCACATTTTAGCAGATTACCGAAGGGAAAGGTACCAAATTCCATTCCACTTGCATTACAAAAATCTCGATTTGTTCAGCCGTTTTACCGTGAAAGAGTAACAAACAAACGCATTTACAAGTAAAAATGGATTTTAGTAAACATTTTCTTTTACATACGATGATGATGTTTTCCTAGCCTATTATCGGCTACGGCGGCTGTTCTCATATAAGGAGATCAGCCAACTGCGCAGGACATATTATAGTGTACAAGCATTTGCGCTGACACAAGTGCACTCACTATTCCTTCACTCTCATAACCCGATGGGATGGCAATCCGACACGACCGGAGAGAGATCAGGCGTAGGACCGACATTAACGTGCTCTCCGATGCACGGGTGTATCAATCACCAACTTCCAAATTACGGGCTGTTTTATGACAGTTTCTTAAACCAATTTCGGCCCGGGAATCGAACCCGAGACCTCGTGCTCAGCAGCCGCGCTTGCGACAGCTAGACCAACGAAGCAGTTAGACTACATACTTACATAGCAATAAAATTTCATTGTTTATGATCTTAAAAGTCTACATATGACATGCGCGTGATTCACACATTATGCGGTGTAGCAGAACGGCGGTAGTGAGTAATTCAGTAATTGCTATGAGTAACTACATACATAAACAAACACGGCTTTAAACCGTCAAACTTTGAGCATTCAGCCAACCGGAGTATGAGAGGGCTGCGGGATTGTTCGAAAGAGTTACCGCGGCGCTGGTACATAAAGGGTTTCAGAAGGAACATGTTGGGTTTAAAGAGTCTGACAGTCCCTCAAGTTGCACCAACAGTGGGAGGGATTATTTGACGACTTCCCAAAAAAATACAGATCTCTATCGGTGGATTTCAATAACCTTTCTATCTGTGAAGTAACGAAACAAATAGTGATAGCTCACTCAATTTTCCATCACATCGATACGCACACACGCCATTAACCTGACAAAGTCAAAGGTTTTGTTCCATATATACCTATTACTTAATAAACTTCAATATCTAGGTGCACGGTTCCGAGGAGTAGGTCTTACGGAGAAGAATAGGCAAGAAGCTCCATAGATATTCTTTGAACAGATGCCAGCACATTAAGCTATCACAATCCCTTAGTTTAATTTAATAGATCTCAGGTACGGCAATAGGGTAGTGTCCAGGGTCGAAATAATGAAATAATATTTAGTCCGCTTTTTAGATAATCTAAAAATATTGGATACGTATTTTTTCTTTTTTTATTTAAACATAAAATGACAAAGATAATACACTTCAAAAATTAGGAGGGCCTTTACGTCACAGTGTCCTGAAAATTGTAGCAACTTGTGACGTCACACTCAACTTTAACACGCTATATCTTAACAAGTTCTGATCCAATTTAAAAAAGAAAAAATACGTATCGCTTAATTTTGGACAATCTACAAGACGGACTAATTATTATTTTTTAGGAAACTAGCCAACACCAGCTTGTGGTCGCTCTCTTTCCTTGAATCTTTGAAGTCTCAATAACCAAAATTCATAGAATACTTCAACCAGATTCCTATGACGACTCCCTCAAAAATGCGGCAAAGCAAAAAGCCAACAAGTCCATAAATAAACCTATTAAAACGTATCCAACCTTGACCTACGCAGTGCGTGCTTTGCATATGCCGATAGGCGGGTATTAACATTTGTATTAGGTAACGGCTAGTTTACATAATTATTGTTGCAACGAAAGTGAAAATGAATGGACAGTATGGACACTGTTTTATCGTTTGAATTGATTGTGATGTTTTATGGCTGTCTGTCTGTATGTTCGTCGTGTTATGAATCAGGATCATGTGGGGAAGGGAACATCTTTGGCAGTCGTTACGGGTAATCAGAAGCGAGAAAGTCAGACAACCAGTCTTACCAAGGGGTATTTGTTGCCCGGGTAACTGGGTTGAGTAGGTCGTAAAGGCAGTCGCTCCTTGTAAAACACTGGTACTCAACTGCATCTGGTTAGACTGGAAGCCGACCCCAAAATAGTTGAGAAGAAAAGGTTCGGGAGATGATGAAGAATACTGGATCAACAATCGCAAATTGGAAGGTCCGTGAGAAAGATACTTGGGAAAATGCTGGGCCATGCTCATGATGGAATAATTTAAAGGTCATCATCTCCTGCCCTTGTCCAAATTTTATTTCTGGTCCGCGCAACACGTTTTCTCCTTCCATATGCCGTCATCTCACAAGTAACATTTTGAATTATGTTTAAAATTAGATAATATAAAATGTACTTACGCTTCGCAGTATGGTAGTTTCCCGTATCCTTTGTATGTCCTCATGTTGAGAGTCATGCCACATTCCTGGCATTTGAAACAGCCTTTGTGCCATACCTGAAATCAAAAACATTGATCGTTGTAAAATTTTCAATACATTGTTAATTAAACACGAAGACACTAATTTATTTGGCTTTTGAAGTCTTCCTTTTACAAAAATTCTTGTTTTGTATGGTTACACCCGTGTCTCTAGAGAACCACTTCTCGTACCCAGTTGAAAAGTAGCCTATGTCCTTTCTCATGCTGTACTAACTATGACTAAGTGTGTATCTCCCTCTATGTCATTTAAATCGCTTCAGTAGTTTTGGCAACTCTGACACCAGGGCCTGCTAGGTGATTAAAACCTGTGGCCCACTCGATAAGAAGAGAAGTTTGTAGTTGACGGCCTGATTTTCGGGCTTAAGTTACTTTTGCATTTATAATGTGTCTATTTCTGCCTGTCTGTGGGGAAAACCGTCTCTAAAACCGCGCGTATCAGCTAGTATGAAAATAATTATTACGTCTGTATGTCTAAACGCAATTGTTACACGTTTTTCCTCAACGATATCGTAATTAAGTGAATTGCAAAACATCACGTGTGACATGTAGCATAAAATTATCATAGTAAGCGGTTGGTCAATCACCTAGGATGTAAATGTTGCTACGTGAGCAATATCTACTTAGTTCTGAAGAAAACTTTTCTTTTAATATACTTGTCGTCAAACTTTTTGGCGTGACGAAACATTGGGAGTCCCTACTTAGAAACTATTGTCGGGTCTTGCGAGTCCGGGGATGCGGGATTGTTCGTGCGAGTTACCGCGGCCCTAGTACATAAAGGACTTAAGAAGGAACATGGTGGGTTTTAGTCAGTAAGAGTCTGACACTCCTTCACGCTGCACCCATATCGGGAGGGGTCATTTGATGATTTCCCTCTAAAAAAAATCTTCGTGGGTGGTAAAGTTTTGGGATATATCTGTCTGTCAAGCTTTCACGCCAAAACCACAGGACCGATTTTAATGAAGTTTTGTACACAGAAAGTCTAAAGCCTGATAAAGGACATAGGCTACTTTTTCCCCGGTTGCTGGAAGTCATTCTCCCTGAACGTGGTTAAAACAAGGACGAGAAGTGGTACTCCCGGAATCTGGCTATATCAAAGAACAGCTATTTTTAAATAAGTACCGTGTACATTTTTTGGAAACAATACCCACTATCATATCATTCACATCTAAAATATTGAGCCACAGTCCATCGGGCGTTGCGCAAAGTTTTCGCAAACGCTGGCCCACTTCACAGCATATAATACAACAATTAGGTAACAATACATGGTATTTTGCAGACGTCGATTACGTTTGGATGCAACCGGGAGTTATATTGTTGTGAAGTCAGGGTTTTTTTGATGGGTATTCATGGATTTTTCTCATGTGAGCTTGTACAAAGGGTCAGACATTTTTTTTAGTTCTTTGTAACCTTTAACATTTCTTTGTTGAAAGAAGGTAACTTACTTTCGCATTTAATTATTGGTAAGGACTGGTAGCTATTCCCCACGTTTTAACACGTTCCAAAGTCAAATTTTCCGCACCTGGGCAAAAGTATCTTATGTCCTTTTTCAGACTTTAGACTATCTTTGTAAATTTAAATCGGTTCAGTAGTTTTGACGTGAAAGCTTGACAGACAGACAGTGGAATTTATAATATTACGAGGTATATTGTATGCGTTTAAACGGCCCAGAGAGCGGAGATTTTGAAATGATCTTTATCATGTTTAGCACGAAGAATAGAAGGAGAAATGATGATATTATGAAAAGCATTTCATCCATAAGTGGAAAATGAAGCATACAATTATATAAGCAAGTCTTCAAATGGCTTAAAACAGTTTGTCATTCTGATATTTCTCAGTCAAGGTTAGTTCTCGACTAAAAGTCTAGTGTCAGCGTTTTTACCTTTGTTAGTAAGTGCGGCATATTTTTGACCCAGATTATACCAACGCAGACAATAGGCTATAACATAATAGAACGGGCGGGATATGCGCGAACGCATGACTCACGGTTCACAATTAGATTTAGTTTATGTTTGGTGTAACGAGCAGTTTTTATAGAAGTATAGAAAGAGTTGCTTTTCACGTTAGATAGAAAAGTATGGAAGATTACCCTAAATAAAATTGGGATAGAGGCAGGAGGAAGATCGTAGATAAGGTTATGTATGAGAACATATGCATGTTGAGAGAACGGGTTTCCCATGTTGTTATAGGTAATTGGAGGAACTTGGTAAAAAGAAAGATGATGTTCACTGTAAATATCCATCCTCCGAGCCTTTTTCTCAACTATGTTGGGGTCGGCTTCCAGTGTAACCTTATGTACTTAGCTGGGTACCAGTGTTTTATAAGGTGCGACTGCCCTATCTGACCTCCTCAACCAGTTACCCGGGCAACCCAGTAAATAATAGGATACTTTTACCTCGAAAACATAATTTCCTAATTTTATATATGTTTTGTACATAGTCCTACTAATATTATAAACGCGAAAGTTTGTATGTATGGATGTATGGATGTTTGTTACTCTTTCACGCAAAAACTACTGAATGGATTTTAATTAAACTTAACAATAATATAGCTTATACATCAGAATAACACATAGGCTACAATTTGTAAACATATTGTTCGAAATACTAAACCTGCGCAGACGAAGTCGCGGGTACCAGGTAGTATTTTATATAGTATTTTTATTTAGAAAAGTAGTTTAAGTTTGTAAATATGGATTTCCTAAGTATTTGAGCGAGGAATTCCAACAAAATTGTTCGAACGAAAAATGTGTACGCATCGGCACGAGTCCACTGCTATCATTGTGTTTGCGAACAAAGGTTACAATTTCGCGGACATTTTAGAAATGTTTGCACACAATTTGTTATTGTTTGCTAGAGCGAGTACGCCAGAAGATACATTTGCGTAAGTCACAATTTCTTACAGTGGTAGAATCTCACCTTGCGATTAAACATAAAAATAAGATTTAAGTATAATCACTAATCAGTCTAGGCGGCTGGTTGACGCTTCTCGTGACCAAAAGGCTGGCTATTACCTCTGACAAAGGCTCAGCATGGCCATCCAACGAGGTAATGCTGCCAGCAGCAGGGTACGCTCTCAGTTGACAGCGATGGGGATGAATTTTTTGACGCATTTTAGTTATAGTATTTTTTTTACTAGGATATTTTTATATGTATCGTAAATATCATGTAAATAAAAATTAATACAGATGTAAGTACCTACTTCTCAAGACCGGCAAAGGTGTTAAGATGTAAATCTCAGATCGGCAAAGGTGTCAATATGACAAAACTTAACTTAACCTTTCGAAATAATGGCCAATTTCAGTTGTTACGTGTACCAAACGAAACAGTTTGTATAGCAGTTAAAATAATAGCAGAGAAATAAATGGCCCGCTTTGTATAATGAGTGAGTATTTGCAAATAACTCGTAACGCAAACATTGGTGTTTCCGTTACAGGATTTTGTTTGACTAGCTTCGGTGCGTGGTTTTGCTTGTGTTATGTAATATTTTTATTTACTAAGATATTTTGTAGTAAAGAAGCACGATAGAAGTTTAGTATTTTTGTAAGTAACTTGTTATATCTTTGGTTTCTGTCAGTGAAAGTCTCGTTAAGATTGGACGAGCCATTATCGAGATCGTTCTGATTAAAAAGATGGATAGTTTCCGGTAAAATTGTGTGTTTTGATGTATTTTCCATTTCCGTTGATATGTCGCGTGTTATATATGTCACCGTAAGATTACAAACATCGTTAGATTACAATCTATCTCGAGAGATTGTAAACTGTCGAATTATTGTGAACCGTAACATCTGATTGCAATTTAACGCATTATTTTTCGCTATATTATAATCTATCGATGAGTAATTGTCAAATTGTCAACTGTCCGAAAGCTCTCCCTGATTGGTCAGTCTTTTTGTAAGATCGACCAATAATCCGTTCTGTTCCCATGGAGTTCCCGTAGAGTTAGGAATGAAATAGAGGTGTCAGTTAAATAAAATAAATGCTCTTCAAAAATTCTTCAAGTATTTGTTATTTAGTACGAGTATGTAATTAATATTCCTGACATATGGAGAGAACAAATTGTAACGAAATATTTATTCTTCAAACACAAATTGAAATTGGAAACATATTGATTTCTGACACTTACGCGAATATTAGACATTTAAATAAAACTACTTTTACGGATTTTATCGCGGTTATATTATATTATTTTATCCCGACGTTTAAAACCGACCGCGATAAAATCCGTAAAATTTATTTAAATGAAATTGGAAAATTATAAGAAACTTTTATAAAAAAAAAAAACAAAACAATTAGGTAGTTTGTCTTCAAACACAAATTCATTCCTAACTCTACGGGAACTCCATGGCAACAGAACGGCTGGTCGTGATTGGTCGATCTTACAAAAAGACTGACCAATCAGGGAGAGCTTTCGGACAGTTGACAATTACTCATCGATAGATTATAATATAGCGAAAAATAATGCGTTAAATTGCAATCAGATGTTACGGTTCACAATAATTCGACAGTTTACAATCTCTCGAGATAGATTGTAATCTAACGATGTTTGTAATCTTACGGTGACATATACAAACACACAGCACTTAATTTATGGTAATAAACCAGCCTTCGCTAGCGGTTCCACCCGCACCCCGCGGGAACTACTTCACAAACCCGGATGAAAACCTATCTCGACAAATAGGCTATCCAACACTAAAATCAGACCAGTAGATTCTGAGATTAGCACGTTCAAACCAAACTCTTCAGCTTTAAAATATTAGTATAGCAAGATGTTGACTGCCTTATGCAACATAGTCAACGTTTATTTTCGACGATGTGAACCGAATTTTAAATAGAAACGCTATTATGTCGTCCATTCCTTATGGCAGACACATTTCCTGTCGCTGATTGGTTAGCGTTATTTTTGGGCAGATTGGCAAATCTGTTACAGCATGGCGATGTTTTTATTAGACGCTTTCTTCTTCCTGATCCGTTCCCAGTTTTATTTAGGGCAAGTAATATATTTTCCGCTTCCATTTTGTATAGACCTATTACAGGTTCTTACGAAACGTCAATAGCTAGGTGCACGTTTCCAAGGAGTGGGTCTTTGGGATTCCTTTCTGTCAGTCATACTATACTCACTCCTTAATTTCTCTACCGTGCACACTGGACTAGAATCCCGGATATTCAGAATGTAGCCAAAGCCAACATGCTGAAGCCCTTTTTGAGGAAAACAATGGTGAATTATATTTATGTCATCACTTATGCAATCCATCTTTTTTGCGGTCTATCTCTTCTTCTTCACCCATACTTATCGTCAATTCATCATCTACATTCATGCTTAACACAATCATTATGGCGAATTTAGAAGATACCATAGTTTAGTCTTTGCAAATAAACGTTTTATATTTCTCTCTTCATTGTATTACTGGCAGTTGCAACGGTCATTCCTTCTCTGTATGAGAAGAGGCCTGTGTCCTGTAGTGGGACAATAAAATGGCTTATATCATTATATGCGTAACCGAAGACTCTGCAGCAAGTACCTGACACGCACCAGATTTCTTTGACCCAGTTAACCACCCCACATTTAGGACTAACAAAACACACTTTCCATTTTCCTAGGCGCGTTGTTTATTTTTTAATTATCATGTTTAATGAGGAAGTAGTTATGTAGCTTGGATGTTAGTGGTACAGTGATCAATGGCCCAAAAAATTAATTTAAAAAAAGTTTAAAATAGATACTGACTGCTCCACGAAGTTTCACCAATATCCCTAAGAGAACCCCTCCCCAGCACCTGGTCAAAAGTAGCCTATAGCCTTCCTCCATAAATAGGCTATCTAACTCTGAAAGTATTTCTCTTGAACCCGTAGGTTCTGAAATTAACGGATTTATATAGCATACAATTGCAAACTCTTCAGCTTTATAATAGTTTACAGTATAGATGTGTAAATCAGGCCTAAGAACAGCGTACTTTTTATATCAATCTACATAAGCCCTAGATCCCACAAGTTTCTAGTCTATTGTAGTTTTAAACATATGAGAGTCGCGTGCATCTTATCTTAGTAATAAAATCTGATAGGAACTGGTAAATAATTAGTGTTTTGTAGGTTTTTTTTTATAAATAACTTTTCATCTATTCTAAAGGTGTATTAGCATGCAGACATTGGTTATTTTAAAAAGCTGAAGAGTTTGAAAGCGTTTTCAACTGCGTCCCTTGAAACTGCTCTGCGCACCCGGATAAAAAGTAGCCTACAGCAAAGCCTTCCGCGATAAATGGGCTGTCTATTACTGCTTTTTTTTGTCAAATCGTCCACTAGTTCCCGAGATTAGTGCGTTCAAGCAAACGGACTCTTCAGCTTCAAAACATTACTATAATTTGGACCATATTCATGGCTTAAATTACGCATTATATAAAATTTAATATACCCAACACTAAGAAAGGCAATAAAGTATCCTGAGCTAACAATAGTGCCACTAATAGGTACGGTCAATCATCCTCCTGCCCTTATCCCAATTTTATTTGTGGTCGGCGCAGCATGTTTTCTCCTTCCATACTCTTCTATCTGCCGTCATCTCACAAGTAACATTCTTTTTTACCATATCTACTTTCACACAATCCATCCATCGTTTCTTTGGTCTTCCTCTTCCACTATATCCGTCCACATTCATACTCATCATCTTTCTCACTACATGATTCTCATTCCTCCGCATCACATGCCCATACCATGACACATATAAAACTTAATTTACCAAACAGCAAGAAAGGTAATAAACTAGCCTGAGCTAACAATAGTGCCACTAATAGGTACGGTCAAGTACAGCAGAATTGACCCAGTTTGAACACAATTGTGCAGGATGGTACTCGTTTAGAGATCGTGGATAAACTGTATCAGTATGGTTTAGTATGATGCTGGGTATTTTTAAAAAGGGTTCACGGAAAATTCGACTGTTTAAGTAATTCAGATTACAATGTACGATGAAAGAAATAAAAAAAATCTTAAAAAAAAACGTCGTCTTTACAACACAGAAGAGACAAATTCTGAGTATGGCTCTAGAAGTCGGTGCTTGAAGGTCTGGAGACAGTATTTAATTTGCCGCCGACTTCTAGAGCCATGTCATAAGTTTCCTCCTTTTTTGGAAGTGGGTTAATTATTTCGGTAACGTCGAGTATTTCGATCTGTCTGTTTTCCACGCCAAAACTACTGAGCCAATGTAAATACAAAGTACAGAGATAGACAAGGCCTGATAAAATACATAAGCTGAAGTACTTCTGAAAGATCACGGGCATAACCACGGGAAACCGATGGTATTAGAATAAAGAGATGTTCCACATTAATCCAAGCTACAATTTTGAGAAACACTCAAAAAATCAGATCTTAAAACAAGACAGACATAAAAACTAATTCTCAAAATAACAGCACAGCAATAAATAAAATAACTTATTTGACCCAATTTGTGCGCAAGCGTTCAATCGCACAGTTTACTTAGATGTCGAGATACAACTGTGTAACTGTACTGTTGAACGCACCGTATAAGGTTAACGTAAACTCGGGTTAAGGTGAACTGCTGTTATGATTTCTGCTTGAAGCCCATTTGATTGAAGACTATCTTATTTAATAGTTATCATCAATCTTAGAAACCTATCGAGTTTCCCATTCATTCAGAAGTTAAATCCCCTTTTTATGTGACATTATCTTCCACCAGTAGTTTCACCCATCATCCTCCATTTTCCCAACTATGTTGGGGTCGGCTTCCAGTAGTTTTAACCGTGGACACTATTTCGCGCAATGGCATAAACTAGCCTAGTTTTCCTCAACAAATGGGCTCCCTGACACTTTCTCAAATCAGACCTGTAGTTCCTGAAATCACAGCTTTATCATAATTTCCCGAGCCTTTTCCCAACTATATTGGGGTCGGCTTCCAGGTTTATAACATCAGTTAAGAAGATGGCGCTTTGACCGCAAGACATACTGGTCGGAATTGAATGATTAAATCAATAAACACTAAAAAATCAATAAAATAACTTATTTGACCCAATTTGTGCAAGCGTTCAATCGCACAGTTTACTTAGATGTCGAGATACAACTGTCTAACTGTACTGTTGAGTACACCGTATAAGGTTAACGTAAACTCGGGTTAAGGTGAACCGCTGTTATGATTTCTGCTAGAACCCCATTTGATTGTAGACTACTTATCTTAATTAATAGTTATCATCAATCTTAGAAAACTATCGAGTTTCCTATTCATTCGGAAGTTAAACCCCCTTTTTATGTGATATTATCTTCCACCAGTAGTTTCACCCATCATCCTCCATTTTCCCAACTATGTTGGGGTCGGCTTCCAGTAGTTTTACCCGTGGACACTATTTCGCGCAATGACATTAACTAAGTAGCCTAGTTTTCTTAAAAAAATGGGCTCGCTGACACTCAAACAATTTCTCAAATCAGACCAGTAGTTCCTGAAATCACAGCTTTATAGTCATCTCCCGAGCCTTTTCCCAACTATGTTGTGGTCGGCTTCCAGGTTTATAACATCAGTTAAGAAGATGGCGCTTCGACCACAAGACATACTGGTCGGAATTGAATTATTAAATCAATAAACACTAAAAAATCAATAAAATAACTTATTTGACCCAATTTGTGCAAGCGTTCAATCGCACAGTTTACTTAGATGTCGAGATACAACTGTCTGACTGTACTGTTGAACACACCGTATAAGGTTAAGCTAAACTCGGGTTAAGGTGAACTGCTGTTATGATTTCTGTTATAGAAAATGTTATATGGTTTATTTATAAAACTTAGGTCATAGATGGTATCGTACGATCTAAAAAGTAACTTGATTTATTTATAGTCTATATTTCAAGCTTGCAACATGAATTAATCGCTCTCCATTCGTGCAAATGACACGAAAAACGGTCCATTGTAGAGTATTGTGAACTTGTCGCGAAAATATCAGTGACATAGATATAGTTTTATTACATGTAGTGTATAACGCGCCCCGTGGAAACTACTTAGTGCATCTGGCTAAAAAGCCTTTCGCCTTCCTCAATAAACGTGTTATTATATAGGCTATCCAACACTATATATATTTTCTGAGATTTGCACGGTCAACTAAACAAACTTCACTTTTATAAATTAGTATCGTATATAGATACTGAAGTTAATGATTAAGATTATCCATTCAAGTCAGTAATCCTGTAACTTTTTATTTAACTACTAAAGCTACAACAAACAGTGAAGTAGCAATTGTCCATTCAAGAAGACGTGACCCAAAGAAAGCAATATGGCGGACAAGACAATGCGTACAAACCGCTCGAACGAACTACAGCTGATACTTGACTCTTTTATTTTTAAAGCGAATACAAACTAAATGAACATGTGTGGTTTAACATACTTTGAAAGTCAATCAAGTAATATTTCGACAAAACAATTTAAATGATGGAGTTAAGAAACCTGGACTATGTCTGAAATCACCAACCCGCATTGAGCAAGCGTGGTGATTTACGCTCAATCCTACTCTGTGTGAGAGGAGGCCGTAGCCCAGCAGTGGGACGATAAAAAAGACCTGATGATGACGTACCTAGTGATTCTGTAACTTTAAATTTAACTACTAAAGTTACAACCTCCTCCTCCTCCGAGCGTTTTTCCCAACTATGTTGGGGTCGGCTTCCAGCCTAACTGGATGTAGCTGAGTAGACTTTACAAGAAGCGACTGCCCTGCCTGACCTACTCAACACAGTTACCCGGGCAACCCAATACCCCTTGGTTAGACTGGTGTCAGACTTACTTAAAATTACAAAACTCCATCCAAGAAGACGTGACCCAAAGAAAGCAATATGGCGGACAAGACAATACGTACAAACCGCTTGAACGAACTACAGCTGATACTTGACTCTTCTATTTTTAAGAGAATACAAACTAAATGAACATGTGTGGTTAAATATACTTTGAAAGTTAATCCAGTAATTTTCATCATTTTAATTGGACTTTTTTGGATCATAGAGCTGATGGTTCTTCTCCATGGGATCCACTTTTTGGACCTATGCAACTAGTGTATCATTTTTATATGAATGTTTACGAGTATTTTGAAACAAGCTATTTATTTCCCACGGGGTTATGTTATTTGCTTAGTTAGGTATGTATTTCCGATATGAATTACATCGTATTAGGTTTAACCTTCAAAGACTTTCGTATGTATAAGATCCATGAAAGGACATTAATTTGGATTGGCTAGGAAGAAGACAGTCCATCTCATGGTTAATAAAAGACATGTGAATCACCATAGATAGCAGATGCAGACTTACACCATCCCCACACATTGACACCCTAAATCACAAACAACAATAAATGCGTAATTGAGTGTCAAACTGACGTCAACTAACAAAAGATTAGCGTTGTGCAACCAACTCGTAACCTTACGTTAACAGGTCAGTCATGGTTAACTTGCTACTTTCTATATTGTGACCATCTGGTGTTTTTTATTATTAGTATATATTACTAGCTTCATCCAAAGGTTTCACCCGCTATCGAAGGAACTCATCATCTGTCTAACCTTTACTAACAATATTGGGGTCGGCTTCCAGTCTAAACGGACGCAGCTGAGTACCAGTGTGCCACATGGAGCAACTGCCGATCTGACTTCCTCAACCCAGTTAACTGCGAAACCCGGCCCTTTTGGTATGTCTCTTTCTACGTCCTGAGAGAGGATGGATAAAAAGTAGCCTATATGTATTGTTATTAGGATATTGTGTAAGCTATATGACTGCAATTTCTCAACAATGGTAGTTTTTTTTTTTTTGTGAAAGGGGGACAAACATCCATACATACAAACTTTCACGATTACAATATTAGTAGGATGCTATATACAATACTTATATTGTCCAAATTGCGGTACAAAACAATCGTTTGGAAATCAAAAAGGATGGAACGATCAAATGAATCAATCAACCGGATAAGTCCATATTTTTTGTATTAGACATCCTGCAATATAATGGAACTATTGTAATTGTTTAATGTATCAATCATTATAAGGAAATATGGACTTAAAGGGCGAAATTCCCCACAAGGCAGTATGACGCACATAAATGTATCTTCTGGTCTACTCGCTCTAGCAAAGAGTGACAAATTGCGTGCGAACATTTCTAAAATGCCCGCCAAATTGCAACCTTTGTGCGAGAACAATTTTGGTGGAATCCCGCCATAATAAATAATGACGGTCAAAACCTGCGGGATTGTTCGAAAGAGTTGCCGCGACCCTGGTACATAGAGGGCTTAAGAAGGGACATGGCGGGTTTTAGTCAGTAAGAGGCTGACACTCCCTCACGCTGCACCCACATCGGGAGAGGGCATTTGATGATTTACCATTAAAAAAAAATACCAGCAATTAAGGTACCAGTTCACCAACAACATTTTAGCCAGTTTTCTTAAACAACTGTTTACTACGAATTTTCATCTCCAATTTTTACAGTAAACGGTTGTTTTATGAAAACTGACGTTTATATTGTCGGTGAACTTTGCCCGTAGCTAGGCGCCACGCGACCCGGTCCGTCTCGCTGTTATGCTTTACTTGCTACTTTCTATATTGTGGCGAACAGCTGTATGCGAGAGTACTCTTATAAATAAGGAACATTTTGTGGGCTTCTAAATTAACAACTTTTCCGTTACAAAAATCCATACTTATAAGTTAAGCGCTGTTCAGAAGCTAAAGGAAAAATTTGAAATTGTCAGTGTAAGACACTACAGCCCATTTATCGCGGAAGGCTATACACTACTTTCTGTCCGAGTGTGCAAAGTAGTGATGCTGGTGGGATCGCTGAAAGATGCTAGTAGGATCATTTTACTGTAGAGTCTACAGTGTAGACTATCTCAATTAATAGCTACCAATCACAGAAAACTAACGAGTTTACTATTCATTCGGAAGTTGAACCCTATTTTTATTAGACACTAGCTTTCGCCAGTAGTTTCACCATTAATAGGACACTATTTCGCGCAATCGGCTAGGCTAACCTAACCTTTCTTTTGTGAATAAATGTGCTATCTAACCCTGACATTATTTTATTCTCCAGCTTCACAGCATCAAGTAAAGAAGATGGCGCATTGACCGCAAGACATACTGCTCTGAATTGAATTATTAAATCAATGAATAGTTTCTGTAGGCGCGCCCGATGCTATAGGGGACCATGTTAGTCACACTTGGAAGACACGTCACGCAAATTCCCTGAGGAATTCTAATTAACACGTAATATATAATGTAATAGTCTCCCACTCATACGGAAGCTGAATCCTCCTTTCCAACGGACTTCCCAAAAGGGAGAAAGTTCTCAATTCGGATGTTTTATCATGAACTACCACCACCACTAGCTACCATCAGCGGTTTAACCCGCATCCTGTGGACACTACTTATTTTGCGCACTCGAGCAGGTAGCCTTACTTAGCCTAGCTTTTGTCAATAAATGGGCTCCCTAACACTGAAAGAACTTCTCAATTCAGACCAGACAGTAGTTCCTGAGATCCAGCTTCATAACACAGCATCCGATTACACTGGAGGCCGACCCCAACATAGTTGGGAAAAGGCTAGGCAGATGAATGTAAAAGAAGATGGCGCATTGGCCGCAAGACATACTGGTCTGAATTGAATTATTAAATCAATGAATAGTTTCTGTAGGCGCGCCCGATGATATAGGGGACGTTAGTCACACTTGGAAGACACGTCACGCAAATTCCAAAGGGAATTCTAATTAACACGTAGTTGGGAATTTTGTATAATAATAGTATAAATAGGTCTTTGTATGAGTATTTGTCAGTAAAGTTAGCTATTTGATGAGTAATAATTAGTAATGACACTTTAGGGAAATTCGGTAAATATTAACCAGATGTGGGAAATACATTAACAGTAATTAAAAAATATGTTTTTATTAATGAACTTCTAAACAATTCTATATTCAAGGCAAAAGTTTAGGCATATCAAATGTTAACAAAAATAAAGTAATGTATCAAAAGGTAATAACAGATCAATGGATGTGCCCTTATATATAATTTGAGGAGTAGTAGATAATAAGAATATTTGTAATTAATTTTTATCCTGAAAAGGACAGGAGTAATTTGAAAAGGAGTCCCTTGACTTTCAATGTCAACTCTCTTTCTGGGTCAATGTCACAAAATGGCAATACCTAGTCAAATCTATTGCTGATGTGGGAACAGAATACTCGGTAGGCCTATAGATACCGAAGTACCATCATTTCGTCACGGCTATGAGCGTGAGCACAATGACTCTTGACGCTTCAACGCACACCAATGTTGACATATGATTCGTTACTATAAATAGTCTAGCAGTTCCTGAGATTAGCGTGTTTGAGTAGACAAACTTTTTAACCTTTATAATTTTGGGTATGGAAGTATGTGTTCTCTTCGCCGCTCTTTGCAAAGGATGCCAGAAACATGGAAACACTTCGGATCTATACTCTTTTTGAGCATATTTAACTAAGGCAAACAATCTTGATTACTTTTTGTACAAATACTTAGAATTAAGTATGTAGAAACAAATGAACTACTCACTGCTTTAATTAATGAGTCAATTTTGTTATTTACTTTCGTTGATCTTAGCAGCATGTTATTTTTTTAACTGACTTTTTACATAAAGTTATATCAAAATTGTTTAAATAACTGCCTACTCAAAAAGAAATTGTATAGTTTATGCAATGTTTGGTTTTGTCATTTCGTTTTATTTTTCCTATAAAATCTTATATTTTCTACGCTTTTAGACGTCAAACATCAACTATATTAGTTACATTTTGGAAAGTCGACCAAAATTGTAACATTTAGTTAATATCTAAGAATAGACGATATCGCTCCCCTTAGATAAAGATTAATGGGCATCACTCCCCTCGCTATTGCAACTGTTCATTGTCATATATTTGGGGGAGGGGGAGTGAGAATTTTGGAAAGAGGAATGCAGTATTTGATTACATATCTTACCAATACTATAAATGTGAAAGTTAATGAGAATGTATGGATGTATGTTTGGAATTCTTTCACGCAAAAAACGGCTGGACCGATTTGGTATGAACATAGGCGATACCCTGGATTAACACATAGGCTACTTTTTATCAACACACCACGCGGGCCAAGCCGCTAGCTAGAGGAAGCTACGGAACAATAATAAGGGCGTCCAAGGCCGTTTTCGGCCACGGCTTCTGTTCTCATATAAGGAGATCAAAAAGCCGCGCAGGACATATTATAGTGCACAAGCATTTGCGCAGACACAGGTGCACTCTCTATTCCTCCAATCTCATAGTCCGATGGTATGGCAATCCGACACGACAGGAGAGAGGTCAGGCGCAGGACCGACATTTACGTGCTCTCCGATGCACGGGTCCCGACTATATTTTATCCAAAAGTACGGGAAGTAGTTTCTATGATACTTAGGTGAAACCAAGGGTAAGATTGAGAGTCTCTCTGAGTCTGCATAAAGTGTCCACTTGGCAAACACAAAAATTCACATTCACATAAAACTTATCATTCGACCTTGCTTGCTTATCCACAGATGTGAGTAAACAATATTTATTTACGAAAGTAACATAGACACGATATTTCATGAATGTTACATTTTCTGCTCTATTAAGTTTGTTGAATTTCTTATTTATGCGTGTGATATTGAAATATTGCTTTTGTTTTGTGTTGAATTGCTGTTGTTATGAGAAAATCACCTGGTAAGTAATTTTGTGTATAAAATACAGTTTCCTCATCTGCGGGATTGTTCGCAGGAGTTACCGCGGCCCTGGTACATGAAGGGCTCCAGAAGGTACATGATGGGTTTTAGTCAGTAAGAGTCTGACACTCCCTCACGCTGCATCCACTACGGTAGGGGTCTTTTAATGATTTCCCATCTCAACACCATGGAGAAGAGTCCATAGAGAATTATTGTGGAACTTTTTAATAAAGTATGTAAACAGGGAGAAACTGCGAATTGTTTCTAACTATGAAATCAACTAAAATTTCTTCACACTGCCACTAATGAATTGAAATGGCTGAACGAATTCTAATGACTTTTATTTTTATTTATTACAAGTAACTATTACGACAGAGTCCTAAATAGAAGGCTGTATCAAATGTCAGGCTTTACTAATTTTTAAATACGTTGGTGAATTTTAGCACATTTATAACGAACGTCTATGTTGATGCTTGCCTAACGTAGCTGTAAAATATATACATATATGGATTCGCCATTATGTAATTTGAGGAACATTTTGAAATGCAGTCTATTGAGTTTTAAGTCTTTCTTGGCAAGTACATGAGGCCTAAGTTCACCGACTACATACACGTCAGTAAAACACTGTTTACTTTCATGTTCAATTTACAAAGTAAACAGCTGTTTTAAGAAAAAATACGTTTATATTGTCAGTGAATTTGGGTCTTGAAATTGCAATATTTTTGAGCTAACAGCGCTAATCTTAACTTGGTGGGACTATAAAAAACTTTCGCGCCCCAATAAAAACAGTTACGTCAAGTCATAACTGTCAAAAATGGCGGCTAATTACCGCCATTTGTAATGACACAACGTGCTTGTGTCTGTAGTTTGTTGAGGTATGTTTTGAAAGCGAGCTGCCGGCTGCAACCGCCTCATTGACATCGGCCGCTGAGCTGAGCGCCTGTGAACTGGAAGAGCGACTGACAGAGCTCGTGGCTAGTGGACAAAGTGGGTATTGAAACCAGGAGTAAGCCAAAGCCGCGCGGGTCGTTCGAACAACGGTAAATTGGTGGGTCTCCTGCCTGTCATTTGAACATCTTTGGCAGTTGTTACAAGGAGTCAGTAGCCAGAAATTCTGACCTGAAAACCAGTCTTACGAAGGGGTATCGGGTTGCCCGTGTAACTGGGTTGAGTTCAGACAAGCAGTCATTTGTGTGCTGAAATAAATGGATTTTCTTTTCTTTCTTTCTTCTTTCAGTGGCACGCTTATACTCAGCTGCATCCGGTTAGACTGGAAGCCGACCCCAACATAGTTGAGTTGAGTGTAAGGGTAAAGGCTAGGCAAATGATTATCAACCGAGGACGACTGCACAGGCTGCTGTCGACAGTTGCAGTCGACAGCTAGCTTCTAAAACGCACCTTAAAGCTACACTTTCACGCTACATTTGTTTGCTATGTTGCGATAAACGTTTCGTTATCTGGTTACCTAATACCTAGGTATTATTCATTGATACCTTATTATATTATATTGTGAGTTCAGCCGACTGCGTTAACGAGCTATTGATAGGAAATATGATATTTATTTCGTTTGTGTTTCATTCAACAGGGTTGTGCAGATGAAGAAAATTGACACCAACAAAGGATTTTCTGGCTTTCTGACTACCAGACTCGATTGTCAAATATGAGCTAATGGCAGTATGGACCCAACTTAACGTGCCTTTTGAGAAGAGATTCTGACAAATACTACGCTGAAAACCGCACCAATATCGGTTCAGTCGAACATGAGGTAATCGAAAGACCATAATACAAAGGTCACATTGTATGTACAGCCTATAACAAAAGTAATCTCTTCCAGCTATTCAGCGGTAAAGGAATATACTAGGTATATCCCTACTAATATTATAAATTCGAAAGAAACTCTGCCACTGAACTGATTTTAATAAAATTTGGTACAAACATAGAGTTGACCTTGAGAAAGAAAGAACATAGGATAGTTTTTACCCCGGACTTTTGAAGAGTTCTCTTGGAAACCCGGTATAACAGAACTCTAGGCGGGCGAAGCCGCGGTCGGAAGCTAGTAATACCTTTATAGGAACGATAAGAAAAACAATAGATTGCACTTTTAATTCTGAACAAAACAATTGAATTCGTCAAAAACAGTGTACAACCAATGCTAACGGCCAGTTTCTTCATCAAAAGTTAAAGTTAAAGTTATGGCTAAAGTAATGTCTAAAGTAAAAGTAACGGTTAAATTAAATTTTTCTATTAGTTTTGCTGTCACTTTAGCCTTGAAAAAACGAATTTGACCGTTACTTTTACTTTAGACATTACTTTAACTTTAACTTTTGATGAAGAAACTGGCCGTAAGTAATTCAGAGCAATATTTAGCATAGAATCGATAGATAACCATTTTTAGCTTTGCAATGATAAATAAGCAATCACGAAGTTTGACGTAATTGCGATTTCAAAAGATATTAATTAAGGTCCTATTAGATACGTATCTTAGGTAGGTATTTTAAATAGGTGGGTAAGTAAAATATTTTATTGTCAAACTTAAATTTCAAAATCAACAGTTACAGTTTTTATTTTTATCAATTTTGTTTACTTTGTTCCACTTCCATGCCCATCTGTACATAGCATCTACAAAAAGACACATTTGAACGAACGGTATCAAAAAAAGATCTCTTAGACAATTTTTTTAAATAACAGGTAGGTAGGCGAACATAGACAAAGCCGCGCTTATGACATAGTAATCGCTAATTAAAATACCCGCACTTTCTTATCAAGAAAAGCATTTGAATATTACAACACAACATTGCATGGTACAAAGTCATGAATGGTTACATATTTGCATGTACAATGATACCTTGTTCATGTCCAATTTTGTACTGTGACGTAACAGCATGTAAAAACGAAAGTGAGTGTACGACTCGAATGTGAATTTGGAGCGAGTACTCAACTGGTTCCGTGGTGTAGTGGTTATCACATCTGCTTTACACGCAGAAGGCCGCCAGTTCGATCCTGGCCGGAATCATATCTTTTTGGGTTTGTTTTTCTTAATTTTGTATCAATTTCTAATAGTGCTTTTTTTATTCTAGCTGTAGATCTTTTGTTGTAGGTAATAATTTTAAGTTTGTAAATATACCTAGTAATAATTTTAAGTTTGTAAATATAGTAATAGTTATAATAGTTAGTTAATAGTAATTTTTATCATAAATCATGTATTATAGTTTCACAATAAAGTACATACAGTGAGGGAGCACTCATTTAAAGCTTTAAAAAAATTAATTTCATATCATTAAGGTAATGAATATACATAGGTAAACAAGTATGTAAATTAACTTTGAAATGTAACTTTTTGTTTTAGTATTTTTTCCTTGATAATGAAAGTAAACCAATCAAAATGTGATTTTTATCAGCAAATGGTTTACTTAATACTGCAAATAAGATAAACTGATAAAAGCATTTTTGTAACCCATTTATATTTTGATCGAAAATATACATTCATGTCTGCTTTTTGACTTCCTTTTATTGTAGTCGGTTCAGTGGTAATTTGGTCATTGTGCATAAGTGAACCATTTAAAACAAGCTTGTCTACGAATTCACCATAAATAATAACTGTATGACTTAACTATGATGCTATGGTGACTTAACACTATGACTAATTAATTTTAATAGGTCTCTCCACTTTAGTCTCTTCATTCCTCCCCAATTCTGATATTCTTATACTAGTGATTTTACCGCAGTTTTAACTCGCTTCCTGCAGGAACTATTGTTTGTACCTGGATAAAGTACAGCTTATGTTACTTAGGAATAATCTAGCTTCCCAACAGCGAAATCATTTTTCAAAATCGTCCAATAATTTTGGACCTTTTAGCAGTCATCGATCTCAGTGGCGTGCACTTGGACTGTGATAGACTGATGATGATGATGATACAAAGTGACACATTAGTAATAGGATAGAACAAAACTTTGATGCTATGGTGACTTAATGCAATGACTAATTGATTTTAATAAGGATAATACTGTCATAAAACTACAATTAAGGTAAACGTAAAGTGAATCACATGAGTTATGTGTGAAAAACCAAATTGACATTTTTGTATAAGGATTCAGGCTTTTGTAAAAACTAAATACATAGTTTAGTTAGTACATAGTTTTACCTGCATCCCAATGGAACCACTTCCAAAACATGGATAAATAGTAGTGTAGTCATTCTGAAGCTATATCCAGCAAGACCATAGGACGTACTGAAGAGTGCGGATTTTGGGGGCTGTCTTTTGTAAATATTGACATTCAAAAAGTGCTGTTTTGCAGCCAAGTTTGAATAAATGATATTAAGTTTGAGTTTAATACCAAGTTATAACAAACATTTATAAACTTTTTCCTTTACAAATTATGATGAATGAGGCTATTGTTTTGTAAATAGGTAATTTTTAAAACCATACCTATAACACACTAAAATACTTTTTGGAAAGTTGGTTGATCAGTGAACAAAGCAGGAATTTGTTCATCATTGAGACAATTGCATATTACTTTTTTAATCTTATGCCCAGCAGTAGGACAAAACATTGCTTTATGAACTGGATTAAGGAGAAGGTATAATCATCGGCAAGGATATTGAGCCCTGACCTTCACCTGCGCAGAAGTGATTTATTGGTTTATTGCCATAAGTGTACGGTGCGCAAAGTGATCTCCTCTTCCGGGGAGAGCTCATTATCTGTGCCGATAACTATAACAGTCAGAGATGATTATCTAAATAACTCCTCGTTTCTGGATTATGACATTCTAATAAAAAAAATAATTTCCTCAAACTAGATCAATAGTCTAAGAATTTTCTACCAAGGTCCAATACCAACAGTTCAGGCAAGAAATATTTTATTTTAAACCAGATCTTAAAATTAGCATAATTTAGCTCACAAAACACCTACCTATTTACATTGATGGAACTTGTATGTTAATTTTGGCAAAAAAGTCATTTCATTGACTAGTTATGTCAAAACCTGCCTATTTAAATATTTCTGATTTTGAATATCATGAATAATTTTGGTCTGTTAAAATTCAAAATTGGATGCTCTATCTATTGAATGCCATCTGCCTAGTCTTTTCCCTACTCTGTTGGGGTTGGCTTCAGGTCTAACCAGATGCAGCTGAGTACCAGTGCTTTACAAGGATCGACTGCCTATCTGACCTCCTCAACCCAGTTAGTGACGCAACCCAATATTTCTAGGTAAGACTGGTTGTCAATCTTACTGGCTTCTGATTACCCGTAGTTACTGCCAGAGATGTTAAAATGACAGATAGGACCTACAGTTTATTGTGGCCTCATAAACATGGAAAAACTGGTTATGACCAGATGGTTATCCATCCAGAGAATAACAGTGCCAGGTGTTGCTTAACCTCATAATCTATTGATCTGCAGCGCTTTGAATGGGCCAGAGTCAACATTTTCATCTGTAGTAAAAATTTAAAGCATGTATGCTTTTAAACTATGGTGGGTGACAGAAAAAATATTAACTTTGTCTTATAAATAATGTGCTTATATAATTGTATATTTTTATAAATGAAGATGTCATTATTTATGTAAGTAATTTGACCTAAGGAAATTCTACAGAATGCCAAGTGTTATAAAAGTACAGGTGTTTCAAAACAGGTTGTTAAAACCTTAATAAATGTTTTGGTACACACATTTGTTTGTTTCTTGTCTATGTTTGGTTAAAAAAAACTATTTGAGGAATGCCAGCCAGTTACTACAACATGTACAAACTTTTGAACAAAATATGTTAACTTGCTTTGGACTACTTTAGAGTCACCAGGACTTGGATACTGACTTTCTGTGCTCATTTTCATGGGAACCAATAGTCCTGGGTAGAAAGAATCCTGATGATATCAGTCTTATTTTTGGTCATTCTATGTGATAGAACTCAAAAACTGGCCATTTCTAAGAATTTTTATTATTGTTGAATTTTTTAGGTTCTGAACTTTGTGCTGTTTTTAATATGCAAAAAATATGTTTTATGACATTCAAAACTATCGTAATCTACACAGCAGTACAGTGCACACATAATTTCTGTCCTTATCTTTAAAGATAAAGTATTAGGCAAGTGATATCAAAAGATAAAAGTTAATGCCTGATGGCAGTGTAAACAATTCGCGGGAAATTTTATCTCATCACTGAACTAATTGGCAAAGGTATTAGGTCCATTCTTCCAAGAGTTTTCATTTGAATACAATCGATGCAATAAAATAATAAATAAAAATAAAATAAAATAATGTTTATTATCAAAAACGCAACTTTACATTGTGGTAGATACCGTTGAGCCACAAACTAAGCACAGCTTGTATCTTGTGGCTCTGAGTGCTTTAATATTGCTTATATTATAAAGTTACATAGGTACCAAATCTTTGGAGATGAAATAGTAAAGGAAATTATGAGCTCAGGATGTTGGAACTTAAATTGAGGTACATAATATAAAGAAAATGATATTAAAACTAGGTGAATTAATCGGGCTTTTATTCTAGTTTGGTGTGTATGTGAGGGCATGTGTGAATGAGTGTATGTGTGAGGTGAGAGAGTGTGTGGTGTGTAGTGTCGGTGTGAGAGTGATAGTGTTGATGTATAATAATATGACACAAGGTCATGTATTGCCTAAGACGACTCTAATTAGTTAAAAAGGTCGATGCAAGTACAGATGCGGTATTATAAACAGCTCACAATGATATCAGCAGCAATTTATATAATTTAATGAGTCACGCGTCCGGCTGAAATGATGTGCCCGGCACACGACAATAGTTACGAAAAAAGTTAAGTCGGTTGATGAAATTTAGAACATTGGAAATTGCATTCTACAGCAGTGTTATATAGACATTCCTATCGCAATTCTCATAAAAAATACAATCAAAACCGTTAACCGGTTTGCAATAGACTTTAAAAGGAATTCAAGTGAAAATTACCTTGTCCAAACATTTCAATTCCTCAGTCGGATAAACTGTTTTCTCACACCTTGCGCAAGTTTTATTCATGATGAATGTTTTTAACACAAAAACACAACAAATATATATACGCACTGGTATTTCACAGAGAAACACGGGTTTTCACGATTCACAAACAAAGTTCAAAACTCGGTATTGTAAGAAAACACTCAAGAGCACGATTTTCGTAGCATCCCCGTACGCGCATGCCAAAAAAATGACAAATGGCGGCGGTTATGGTAGGCTTGGGCAAAAAATATCGATATATCAAAATATCGATATTTTTTCAGAAAAATATCGATATAAATCAGCGATATTTTTTCCCGCGATATATCAACTTTCGATATTTATTTTTAGGTATCAAAATCGATATATTTTTTAAAGCTCTGCTGTCTGCTCATGCGTCACATCATGTCTTTGACCAATCTGATTTCTTAAATTTAATTCAAACGCAAACAAAAATTACACTCTATAGTCTATGACCTGCTTGTCTATTTTGTTCATCTATGACAATGACACTGCTTGTTGGTTTGGTTTGGTTGGTATCACTGACTGCGTGTGTTGGAGTGTTGGTATGGTACTTGAGTAGTTGAGTGTGGCGGCCAACTGGCGAGTAAGCTCAGCTCAGCGTAGCTCATTGTTATTTATGATAAAACGTTATTATGTCTGCTGTGTGGAAGTTGAAACTGATGTCAAAACAGCCAGATGTGTACTTGCTTTAAAATTTCGAATATTTTGACAATTTTTATAGATAATTGCTTATTGCGCAGAAAATATCGATATATCAACATATCGATATTTTTTAGTCAATTATTATCGATATATTTTAAAAATATCGATACGATATATATCGATATTTTTTCCCCATTTGCCCATCCCTAGGTTATGGGTAGCCAACATCACGACGAATTTCTATCAGAAAAAATCTGGTAAAATGTTGCTAGCATCAGAAAAGTGACAAATTTAAAATGTTGAATCTTAAATCATTACGTGTATTCACGAGGCTCATTTTACACCATCGTTGCATTTAAATCGCGATTAATTAAATTCTATGCTATCAGATGTGGAAGCTGGGTCCAAAGTTTGTATTTTACATATATGAGACCAACTTAAAACTAGTAAGATACCTAATTTGGATTTGGATACTCTACGATATAGTTCATAGATCTAATTTCAGGTTTTGTCCACAAATTAAATACATATTTCATCCAAAACTAATGTAATTAACGAAAATAAAAAATAATATACAACATAAAAATAATTAGGAACACAAGCACTTCTCTCTTTGTAACACCATCAGTGCTTCATTGAATAACTGTTTCGACGTCTGTATCATTTCCGTCAAATGATTGTAATCATATTGCTTTTCTTCTTCAATCATTTTTAGTTTATCCTCTAGAATTTTCAGTTTTTCTTCTGTTAACTCTAGTTTGAACTTTAAGTCTTCTCTATCAAGGGTTTCTTCCCCTGTTTGGGAATCGGTACCTGTAGGACTGTCACTAGGTTTATCAGGCATCCCGGTCACTGAGGACATCTTCTTTACTAATGTTGAAGACCCATTATTGAAGTCAAAATGCTCCTTTATCATTGATGATTTTGAAATTCTCGAACCTCTTCTAGAGTCCCTAAGACACCTGATTTCTTCCTCCATGCTGGCAACTTTTCGTTCTAAACGTTTCTTCTTTTCTTTCGTTTTCCTGTGGGTAAGTTCTAGCTCCTCCCATTTGTGCCTTTCTTCGTCAAGCCTCGTGTTTAGTGTGACAACTAACTCTGATAGCTTTTTTATTTCGTTGTCCGTTGCAGTTTTCATAGGAGTAAAGAATATGCTCTGTAGAGAACACTCCTCGTATCTTAGAAGTTGTGCTCTCAATTCTTCAATTTTTGTAGCCTTCTCTGTGGCTTGTTTTCGTAAAGCATCTATTTTGGCGTCGGTATTCTTTATCAGTTTTTGATATTCAACGATTTCTGTGTTCATCTTGTTCATTTTTGCTGTGTTTTCTTTTAGGATTTCTTGATAATATAGCTCTGAACTTTTGATTTGATTCTGAAAGAAAAGAAAATGTCATTTTATTTTCGCAGCCTCATCTGTATGTAGCGTCCTCGATTATTCGGCCATTTAAATAGAGAGTGAGAGACATCTGTGTAGACCTACATAATATTTAATGGATACGCGTTAATTTTGAATTGGATGACTGTCGATGATACCTAACTTTCGCATATTGTATTGATCAGATTTATCAGTATAACATGAAATAAAATATTAACAAGAGCAATCAACTTACTCTTTGCTCATTAATCAGCATGTCATCATGGCTACTCTTCTCAACGAAAGTCTGCATCTTCTGTCTAATAGTCGTGGCATCGCATTCCAGATTCCTAATCCTGCATCTTGCACCTTCCAGCCTACGTTTTAGTTCTTGATTCTCTTCTCTAAGGGTTTCCATCTCTTTCATGGCTTGATCCACCTCCTTCTTTCGTTTTTGTTCAAGATCTCGAATAAGCTGTGAGGAAAAACGCTGCAATTTTAGAGTGTCATACGTTTCTAGTAGCAGATTTGTTTGACTTGTTGGCAATATTAGGCTTTTTGGTCGTGGAAATTCAAAGATCTCAGCAAAGAGACCAGCGAAAATTGAGAAAGACCTAGTATTGACTTATTTGCAAAATCATCTACATTCAGCAGATACTTTGCTTGATTCTGAAAGTGATATAGTACCTATTGACATCATAAATATTCAACGTACCTGAGCTTGATCCTTCTTCTTATTTTCCGAATGCACGTCTGACTTAGATTTTATATTCAACTTGTCCTCTAGCTCGCTAATTTTAGCTTGAAGCAGTACTATCTGTTGTGCCCTTCCTTTCCAACCAGCCACATCATTCTGCAACTCCTTAATACTCGTGAATTTATCTCCCAACTCCTGCTGAAGTATTCTCGTTGCCATTAGAATATCGTTCTTCAGTTCCAAATTCCTATTCTTGCTTTCATATAGCTTTTTATTGACGGAATTTAATTTGTTGTTTAATTCTTTAAGTTCATCCGGGTTTGGGTCTATGTGGTCGTCTTTGCAAACGCATATGTCAAGCTTTTCGTGCTCTTTATTTATAATGTCTAGTTGCATTACTTTTCTTTCTAGGGCTGCGTTTTTGGTTTTGTAGCTTTCTATTTCGGAGACTAGATGTCGATTTTGTTTGCAGAGATCAGTGATCTTTGCGCTGATGATGCCGGCAGATTTTGAAGATATTGCTGGACCTGTGCCTGATATTATATCTCGTATTCTCTGGTTGAGATCGGCTATAGTTTTGTTCAGCTCTTTTATGTTCTCGTCTTTTAAAAACACGCATTTCCGAAGTTCGTTGTTGTCGGCTGTCATTACCTGCAACGCTTAGTCAATTTTACCTTATTTCTCAAAATAAATTTAAAAGGGGAAGCCCCGTTCCATTTCTACTTTTAATTGTGTGTTGTGGGCTGGTATGATTGATTTAGACTTTATAAGTTCTCGAAGACGTAATCAAAAAGGAATAGAAATTACATTAAAACTTTTACTAAACTACTAAGTAAAGTGTAGTTTGTGGGGGCTAGATACTCTACCATCGCTCTAAAGTTCATTCACCTACGTAAAAAAATAATATATTCTGCTTTCGTGTATCTCTCGATGAATCTGTGTATTGCATGAAAGAGTTATTTATTGCAATAATTAAAGTAACATTTATTTTCTCTTACTGTAAGTTGTTCAAGTAGATGGGAATTCAGCTCTGGTGGATACAGACTATCCTCGGGTTCAGCTTTTTCAAGAGAACTAAACATTTTAAGTTTCATCTCATCAATTACGTCGATTTTACTGGATAAATCAGCAGGACTATCTTTTTTCTCTTCTTTCATATTCGCTTTTGATCGGTCCTTTGGTTTTGCTTTTTCCGCCATTATTTTTATATATTTTGTTCAATTTAAAATGTAAATAAAATATCACCATTGCTTTCACACATGAAAACTGACATTTTATAAGAATGTTCGACTTTTAAAATACGATGTATTCTGAAAATCAACCTTTTTTGGCTGTTTTTCACCAATTTTGTTTAGAAACTTGCTGAATCCGAACGATAGTATTTTGAGTATTAAAGAAACTTTGCACTAAAATAGTTATTTAATCAAACACTTATTACTTACCTTATTTGCACTTAATCAAAATGAAACTTGGCAAAAACAAAAATAATTTCCTAACAGGGTTGCCGGGTTGGTTATGTACTCAAACCAGTTATTTATTTCGTGGAACGTATAAAACGCGGTAACGACGATGCCAACATAATCGTTTTAACTGTCAACGTCATAGAAATAGAAATCACATTAGCTGTCAAAAAACTGACAGCAAAGTCGATTGATTTTTGTCGCAGTATTACTGTTTTTATTATAATTAAAAATTATAAGTGCATTTCAGTGCAAGTTTTGGTAGCCCCCATGGACGTTTAGCGGTGCGGGAGCTGTTGAAACCTTTTTATCGGTCCCTAATAGTACTAAGCAGGTAATAAATTGATTTGTCCTTGGTATCTTGCAGACGATACCAGAGAATCCTGTCTTATCATATTATTATGCTAACAAAACATCTTCACGGTACATTTGTGTACTGTTTCAGGTATTACCTAACGCACTTCTATAATACATGTGTTGTCACATGATTTTGTCCAATGAGACACTGCTGTGTGTGAAATAGAATGCAATAAATATTTTTTGTTTTTTCTTTTCTACCAGTAGTTTAATATTCTAATTAGTATCTAATATGCAATAAAACAGGTCGCGATTCACCAAAAGTCGTTAACTGAAATTGATATTGTTGAAACTGACTATTATGAATTTATTTTCTATATAATTGATTCTAAAATGTCTTGAGCATACTCCCCCTAATTTTTAATATGCATTGTTGTATTTCTTAATTACTTTAAAATGAAGATCTATAGTTAATTACTATTTTCATTATTTGACCTGGATTCCAAAGGAAACAATTGGAATTCATTTTGTGTCCAAATAATATAACTAAAACAATACAATATGGATTATTATATAAACTTGAAAGAGTTAACTAATAAATAAGAATAGGAAGTACATAGATATATTACATCATAATGGTTTTACTTTCCTTACATCCTTTCCAAAGTATGCATTCCCCAATTTTCTAATTCACATTCAAAATTATGAAATTATTGAACACTAAATTCTACCTTAAGTCATCATCATCCGACTGCCCACATCCCAATTTTATTTGTGGTCGGCGCAGCATGTTTTCTTCTTCCATACTCTTCTATCTGCCGTCATCTCACAAGTAACATTCTTTCTTACCATATCTACTTTCACACAATCCATCAATCCAAAATCTATCTTAAGTAATTACAAAACATAGAAACCTGGATAGCAGAAAACTACAATTGGTTTTTAATGCTTTAGGCTTTTGTTTCTAAATGTGCAACGTATTACATCATTACCAAAAAAGATGCAACTCAATAAAAGTTAAAGTGACAATAGACAAATTTTTAAGAAAATGTTTTATGTGAATAGTCTGTTTTAACTTTCTAACACGCTTATATTACCTTCACTTGTAACTATGTATGTAAGAAAATCGTAAAATCTCAATTTGGCCCACTTCCCGGTCTTCGATTAGGATGAAATTTTGCACATGCTCTGAGCTCTGATGACAAATACATGACTAGCATTTAGTTTTTAAAACTATTAATTTTTTTATAATAACATAGGTATTTTTGTCTTTCCACAGCCATGCCGGGCACAAACCTCATAGTGCCCGTAGTACTATGGGGAAAGCATGCCCCCACTCACTGCGTCTCCTCGGTCTACCTATCCCGGGACCAGAAGACTCTAGTCACCGGGTGCTATGACGGACAGATCTGTATTTGGCAAGTTGACCCGGATAACTTGAAGATGACGCCCCGATGTCTGTTAGTTGGTCATACGGCTCCCGTCACTTGTTTGTCTAGGGCTTCTATTATACAGGTGAGTTTTGGTGGATTTCTATATATTATCAGAGATTTGAGATTGAATTTTGAGAGTAGCTATTTACAAATGGTCTATATCTAATCTCAAAACGATGCATAGATAGGATATAAGAATGTGCAATACTTGGTTTTTTATGTCACTAGATTTTGTCAACAATTTCATCTGCATTCCAATTAATGTCCTGTACCAGGATAAAAAGTAGCCTTCATGTATAAGCTATGTAACCAAGTTTCACCACACTCAAAAAAACATACCTACTTTAGTTTAAGAGAGAATTATATCATTTTTAAACTCTGCAATTATTTATTTGTTCAGTTTTGAAAAATACCCTGTTAGAATTAAATGGGCTGAGATAACTTTTGGATTATTTCTGTTATCTTAATCGTAGATTTCCTTTATTCTTTTCAAACTTTGAAGATAGCAAGAAAAATATGTAACAGTCTCAAAATACTTAATTTTTATTAATAATATATGATAATTATTAATATATAGATATTTATAATGTAAATAATTTAAAATTACACCTATTTATAAACATTTCCAGGACAATAACTTCATAGTGTCATCATCGGAAGCCGGTGAGATGTGCACGTGGGATCTGGTCGACGGTAAATGCAGGGAGAGTGTTAAACTGTCACAGATACACACTAATATACAGGTCAGTTAGTCATTATTTTATTTTATATAGACGTCAGTTCCCTGTGGTTCTACCAGCTGAAATGAATATCTAGATAAAATGTAGCCTATATTTTATTTTGATCTGTAACCTGTAGTATTGCCAAGTTTCATCACAATCCGCTCAGCATAAATACACGCTCCCAAAATTACGCTTTTAGGATCTACTTACCCTAGACAGCAGGATTAGCAGGAAGTATAATATCCCTGTCTCACAATTGTATTCAGCTCAGTGGCGTAGCGTGGGGGGGCAGAGGGGGCACATTCCCCGGGCGGCAGCTTTTAGGGGGCGGCAAAATTTACTCAATTAAAAAAAAAAAACTCGCAACTAGTATCTGCGCCGCTACATAAAACGGGTTAGGGGGAAACTCGCCTCTGGGCCGCGGCCCAGATTACACGGTATAATAACAGTCGGGAAAACTGGTCCGAATATGCGGGCCAGATTACTATGTGAAAAAAGTGACGGAGGTAAGTCGACCCATCGCGACTTAATTTCATAAAATCCGATAGTTGTGAAATTTTTCACAGCTCAAAATCGTCAGGAGGCAAAAAGACTTAGATCTTTTTCATAATTTTCATCATAAATATAATATTTTGTCTAGATACTGGACTCCTAGTACGTAATATAAACTTCGTTATCTGGCCCGCACATTCGGACCAGTTTTCCCGACTGTTATTATACCGTGTAATCTGGGCCGCGGCCCAGAGGCGAGTTTCCCCCTAACCCCATAAAACTGTCTAACAATAACAAAACATTAAACAAGAAAGTTGAAACTTTTTAAACTTAAAATTAATTATTGTTAAAATTTGGTACTTAAAACACACGTGACACTTCATTTTACGTAATTTTGGTTTTAAGTCTTAAATAAAAAATAATTAAAATTTCGCGCTCGCTTCGCTCGCGTATTCAGAAACTGTATGCGCTTGATTTTGCATTTGTCAACAAACAAAAAGTTAAGTACGTTTGGGCTAAATTTTACGTAATATTTGGTTTAAGTCCGATAAAATTTCGCGCTCGCTTCGCTCGCGTATTCAGAAACTATATTATGGCCCTTGTTTTTGCATTTGCCAACAAACAAAAAGTTAAGTACGTTTGGGCAAAATTTTACGTAATTTTTGTTTTAAGTCATTTGATGATTTTTAACGTCGATACAAAAAAAGTCCCTTTCTTTGAAGTCGGTTAAAAATGACAAACGGCCAGTAACACTTGTTAAAAAAAAATACACGGGAAGGGGCGGCAAAATCGACAACTGCCCCGGGCGGCAGATACCCACGCAACGCCACTGATTCAGCTGCATCAAATCGGGCTGGAAGCCGACTCCAAAATAGTATATAATATCCCCCAAAATGTGAAATACATGTTTGGATAATAATATATAGACTTGTTTTTTTTACATATGGGTGCATCCAGTTAGATTCTAAGTCGACTCCAATATAGCAGGGAAAATGCTGAGCAGATGATACTTTTTTATTCAACCGTGTTACACATTTCTCTAAATATGTAAAAGCTCCCCACGAATTCAGAACCACCTCCGTCGGTAAAATGCTTTTTTTTACAATTTCAGGCATACCACATGTGCAACAGTGAAGATTTGCGTCTGTTCTGTAACGGGTATTACGCAGAGATTCTGATCATGGACCCGTTCTCTCTAGAGATACTGTTCTCTCTGAGCTCTAAGATGAACCCTGATTGGATATCCGCTTTGCATGTGAGTATAGTTTTTGCAAGAATTAATGAAAGAAGAAAGTTAGAAAGAAATAAATAATTTATTTTTTGAGCAAGTGTACACTGGATACCTGTGAAAAAAGTACGTAGAAAAGACAAAAGTAAATAGTGAAAAAAATACGACATAAAATACACCACTTAATATTCTTCCTCGGATATTTTCTCTATCGTACACTGGTACTCAGCTACATCCGGTTAGACTGGAAGCCGACCCCAACATAGTTGGGAAAGGGCTCGGAAGATTATATTTTCTCTATTGTCCAAAAAACACATGCAAATGCGTCTTTTTTATTATTATTTATATAACAAAAGTTAAAAAAAAAACATTTTTTTTACATTTCAGGTCCTCCGTCCATCTTCAAGAAAAGATGATGTTGTTCTAGCCATATCAATTACTGGGACTGTTAAAGTAAGTATAACTTATAAGTTAAGTATAAAATATTAACTGCCTGAATGCCGCAAATTAAAGAACATAGAAAATCAATTGTGTCTCGCGTGGACAACGGCGGATCCAGGGGGTAGGTCACAAGGTCATGACCCCCCCCTGGGCCAGGTTCAGGACCAATAATTGAAATAGTTAAACACGATGTTTTAAGTATAAGATAATTTTTATTTTAAGTGAATAGGTAGATACCTAAATCGTTCCAGGTAGAGTAGTTTTGCTGAAGAATTCGTGCTCGCAACGCTCGCTCTCTATTCTTTATTTATTCTTTATCTGTACCCAAAAGGAGGAAACGGGACCGTGTTACTAAGAATCCGCTGTCCGGGTTGTCTACATTACATGCTGTATCTCATGCAGGACTGTCTTAACCTATGGTGCAGGGTGTGCGAATATCGCGGGCGCCTCGATATCAGGGGCGCCGGGGGACGCCCCACTACCAGGAAATTTCGAAGAAATTACACCCGTTCGATAAGGAAGTTCCACATTGTCATGACACTGACAAAAAAGTCGGCTTCGCTTTGTTGGATTGATCATTTTGATTATTTTTAATTTTTAACATCCTCCAACTAAGTGAAAAAATTCTAGCTCCCTACGCTCGCGAGTAAATTACTATGTCTGTAGGTACTGTATTTCTGATTGTTTATTATTTTTATTGACGCACCGAATCAACGAACACAAATGGCTCTCGCTCTAATCACGGTTCCTTTTTATTTGTACGTAATTCCCCGTCTGATTTGTGAGTCTTCAAACAAATAATTTAAAAAAGTGCGCGCTCGCTGCGCTCGCGGCTACTTGTTGCTTTACAGTGTACTTAATCAGGTGCTTTTGTGTTATAGGCTCAAAAAATTTCGCGCTCGTTTCGCTCGCGCAATAGGAGTCCTCAAAAACAAAACAGTTTGCGCTTCCGACTGCTTGTTACTTTACAGCGCTTTTTAAAACTTATGAACTTTTTGTGCCCCAAAATTGAAAAATTTGCGCGCTCGCTTCGCTCGCGTTCATTTTTACAATTACGTTGTCCTGTCTCGACTTTCATAACTTCAATCTGGCCAACAGTTTGAGCCTACAATGATTTGGAAACATTTTTTTAAGTCCTTTACCTACCAAAAAAGTGAATTTCGTTCGAACGTTCTTATTTATATTCCTTGTAAAGTACTTCGATCAATATGTACTACTCAAAATCTTTCAATAGATACATAGGTGGCGCTTGGGTGATGATTGCACCCAGGCGCTACATGAGCTAGAGCCGGCCCTGATCTCATGAACCCATACCAATAGTAAGACAATTGAAGTTTTCACAGAAAATGTTTTACTGTTGCTGCAATAAAAAACGTACGCGGCATTTTCTGCGTACACAATACTTTTCAAACGTTTAGTCTTCAACCTGAAAAAATTCTCGCGCTTGCGATGATCGCGCTTTCTTGTATTTGTGCTGTATATTTGTTATACAGCAAGAAAGCGTTTTCATCTACTTTTAGTTCCCGAACTGAAAAAAAATTTTCGCGCTCGCTTCGCTCGCGCTTTTTTCAATTTCGCGTGTCTGATTGTGTCTGATTATGTATGTAATCGCGTTCGCTCAGCTCGGACCATTTTCTACATAAAAACACTCTTTTAACCTTAGTCCTCGACCTGAACAAAAATTGTCGCGCTCGCTTCGCTCGCGCTTTTTTGTTTGGCACATGTGTGTAGTATATTTACGAGAAATTGCCCTCACTCTGCTCGGGCCATTTTCTACATGAAAACACTTTTCTTATCATTCGTACAAATTTCGAGCTCGCTACGATCGCGCTTATTGTATTTATACTACTACTTTTAATATTAAAAGAAGTATACGCTACATTATAATATTTTTTGTGACTTGACCACGACTGTGTGACCCCCCCCTGGTGCCGAAGCTGGATCCGCCCTTGCGCGTGGATCCGTGCACCAGCATTCAAGGGGTTAAACTAGATCCTTCCCGCGATTTCATTGCGTGGGCACTTCTTCCCATGCCTGGATACAAAGTTTATTATTTTTCATTTATTTATTCTGAACATATTAATTACATTTTTAAATAGTCAATATAAAAATAAAAAAACATTTAAAAATATAAAAAATAGGTTGCCACCGATATCGGGCACAGGGTCCAAGGTACCGGTGGTTAGGGTCCCAGAGACAGAAACCTCCTCACAATACGTGCCGTATCAAGGAGTACTGCCTTCTGAATCAGTACACATACATCCCTTGATCCAGCCGCCTAACGAGAGCCATTTTATTATTTAGCCTCCTTAGAGAAGTAGGCTGTAAAAAAACTGTAAAAATTCTTTAAATTGGGCTCGTATGTATAGTTCCCGAGATAATCGCGTTTTAGCAAAATGTCAAGCAAGTTAAATGTCTGTTTCATTTATAATGACTGAGCGTTTACAGTGACACTCATAAAATTGTTATTGAACATAAATCTCTACTGAAGTACAATAGCTAATAAATATTAATAGTGATTAAAATATCCTTTGTTATTGTATATAAATAAGTATAATAGAAACGAATACTAGAATATACAAGACTTATAAAATAATTTTTCAAATCGGTTCAGTATTTTCCGAACCTTTAGGGCACAAATAATAATAAAAAATCCTCTTTATCATATTAGTATAGGTAAAAGTTACAATGGTTCATGTCTGATTTGGAAACTTATATTTTAGAGGCCGGTAGTTTAACCACTAGGCCAGCAAGACTTTCTTCTTAATACTAAATAAACATACATTTCTTCCAGGTATGGTCTCTCCTAGGCCACGAAAACAAGCAATCGGAACCGATTTACGAGAACGAATCGAAACAGATTCGCTGTCTCAACGCTTTGTCACTCAACTGCTGTGCTTACAACCAGAGGACTGTGCTCATAGTCTGCGCTAAGTACTGTCAGATATATGATGCTGGTAAGTCTATTCTATTTATTAATATTTTACTCTAAGATAAAAAGTCATTCCCCTGGGTCTCAACTGCTGTGCTTACAACCAGAGGACTGCTTATCGTCTGCGCTAAGTATTGTCAGATATATGATGCTGGTGAGTTTATTGTAATTAAAGTAATTATTAAGATACTGTTAACATACTACTGAAGACACAGGACTGATTCTTTAATCAGTCACCTGTGTCTCGACTGCTGTGTTTACAACCAGAGGACTGTGCTCATCGTCTGCGCTAAGTATTGTTAGATCTATGATGCTGGTAAGTTTATTGTAATTAACGTAATGATTAAGATACTGTTAATATACTACGGGAGACAGGGGACTGATTCTGTCAGTACCCTGGGTCTCAACTGCTGTGCTTACAACCAGAGGACTGTGCTTATAGTCTGCGCTAAGTATTGCCAGATATATGAAGCTAGTAAGTACATTATAATTAAAGTAATAATTAAGATACTGTTAATATAATACGGAAGACACAGGACTGATTCCGTAATCAGTCCCCTGTGTCTCAACTGCTGTGCTTACAACCAGGGGACTGTGCGTATCAACAGAGGACTGTGCTTATAGTCTGCGCTAAGTATTGTCAGATTTATGATGCTGGTGAGTTTATTATACTGTTCTTATTTCGCCACCGATTTCAACAGCTTTCTGAGGGAAGAAAATTGTCCATATTTTATGCCGAAGTATATGCTACTGCCACGTTTCACGAAAACCCTTTCAGCCTTTCATATGCGCGTGTAGATGTAACAGACATACTCACAAACTTTCGCATTAATTATATTAGTATGGTTACCGTCACACATAGAATCAGTCCCCTGTGTCTCAACACGCATGCTGTCCACCAGAGAACTGATCTCATATTTTTTTTACTTTGGATATTTTGATTTGGATTATCCAGTTCAACAACTGCCAAACAGACAGTCGTTCCATATCTACTTACCACCATTTGACATTCCCACATATAGAACTTCAAATCTTTCTTTCCAGGTGATTTCTCAGTCCTCTGTTCGATACAAGCGCCGTCAGGCGAGCGCTGGATGTCGGGCGACTTCCTCGCGCCCGACAGAGTGCTCGTATGTTCTACTGAAGGCAAAGGATATTTGTATAGGTTGCCTGCCAAGTAAGTTTTGTTTTTATGTTGTTACTTGTGTTGTGAAGGTTTTATGGTCTGCTTGGAGGGAGGTTGCGTGTAGATAAATGGAGATATGTTAACTGATTAACTTCTGCCGGCCCGTGTGAACTATTTCGGGCACCTAGATAAAAAGTGGTCAATAGGCTCGATAAATGGGTTGACTAGCACTGAAAGTACCTGAGAATAGTGAGTTGAAACAAACCAACTTTTCAACTAATATGTATATAGTAAAGCTATAATAATATGATCTCTCTTTTGATTAAATCTAAAACAGTTTTAATTATTATATTAGATTTTTATGCAAAGTCATTGGTTAATATATCTCTGTTTAACCGCAGCTTCCCTCCGCTTTAAAGTTCAGGAGTCTTAAGCTAGGTTACTTCAATTTGTATTGCCAGGATAAAATAAATAACAAGACAAAAATTGTGAATTTATAAAATATCTACGTCTAAGAATACTTATTCCAGATATGCAAAGTCGTTTTTAACTCGATTTTAGTTTATTTATAAGCTCAAAAAATAACTTTAATTTACTAGAAAAAAATATAGGGATAGTCTTACAGTTGAAGATACGCTAATTAAGCTAGTATGTGCTATAAAAAGCGATAGAAAGTAATTCTACAATTTTGATTTTAAGAAAATTCACACGTAAAATATGGTTTAAGTATCATTCAGGTGATAGGTATCAAAATGATTATCAAAATTTTTAGTAAGGTCTATGACTAGAATAAGCTTGAACAGGGTATTTGTACAATAGATTTTGAACTTTAATGTGTAGGCAGTTAGGTTTAGGACTAAACAGCATGCTAAAAAATTCATCGTTACTAGCTACCACCAGCGTATCCCGTGCAAACGAATAAATGAGCTATGAAACTCTGAAATATTTTTTCAAATCGGACCAGCAGTTCCTGAGAGTTCCAACAAGTTTAAGCAGACAAACTTTTCAGCTCTATAAGAGTAATATAAGACGATTTGAATTAGAAATATCTATATTCCGCAGTAAATTATGTTATCGTAATATTTTTTGTCTAGCTCTCTTTTAAAAACCGACCTCGTTCAAGCTGCTATTCTAAAATGGACCTTATTGTCTAAACAATTTAGTTTGAATTGGCATGTCATTCGTTCAAGTATCATCATTAGATTCTCATTGGAGCACTACAAGCCTATGTTATAGATGTTTATTTGGATATTAAATGGGTTGTTTGTAAACTTTGTATATTAAAAAAAAAAAAATTAAAGATTCCATATTAATTTATTTAAAAAATTACCGACAAGTTTGTGTTTTCACACAAGTACACACCCGGATAAAAATAGCTGATGCCTTTTCTCTAGCGCTAGACTATATGTGTACCCAATTTAATTTTAATTGGTTCAGTAGTTTTAGTGTGAAAGTCGGATAGACGGACAGACAGAGTTACTTTCGCATTTATAATACAAGTAAGGATGTGTGAAAGAGAAAAATGTACCTTGTAAATTGGTCTGTGTGTACATACAGTATAAAAAAAAATTAAGATACATAATATTTTTTACCAACTAGTTTTTGTCAATTTATTTATGTACCGCGTATTTTAAAGTTTTAACTACGAATTTATGTTAAAACATGAATATGGTTAATGTATTTAAAAATACAGAGTTTACAAACAACCCAAAAAAACTTCCGTCCACTAAAAGCTGAAAAGTATAACTTTTTAAAGCTTTAATCCTAAGCTACACTTAAAGCTATACCATGCGATAATATACCAAGATATAAATATTTCTTTTATAGCAAACTACGAGGACGGGCTATCAGTAGGTCAGCACATTTGTCTGTTTATATGTATTTTGTATGTAGATAGAGTTATTTTGCTAGCACTTATGTCCGCTTTATTTTGGTTTTGTTTAGTTTTTTTTTTAGTTTTTAGGTTTGATAGAGTATGAAAATGTTACTGAAGGCTATGTTTATTTAAATAGTATCTGTAAAGCGCAGGCATCTCTACATAAAATTATAAATATACGAAGTAATTCAGGCGGTTCCATTCGCGTTTCGAGGAAACTACTTTCTGCACCCAGATAAAATTAGCCTGTGTCCGTTCTCAGGTTCTCAAGATATAGAAAGACAGACAGAGATACTTTCGTGTTTACAATATTAATAAGAATTTATTTTGTGAGTTTCTCTTTTATCCCTCTTTATCTCTCATCCTGGAATTTCACATTCTAACCCCCATTCCAACATATCCTTTAAAATACAAAAACCAAACTATAGCGTCTAATTTTTATAGCCTTCAGTAGGACAATACCTTAGCGATTCTTTGAAATATTTTAAGTTTTTTTTAGATAAATCTGAAAAAAATAATGTTATACATAATTAGAGCGTATTATATTAATTTGCCTTTGCACTATCATATATATCCATCCGTTTTTGGTTTAGTTTTTTATTTTGATTTGATATGTATTTTCAAAGAAATTAGGTGCGTAGTACCCGCAACCGGCTTTTAATGAAAAATATGTAAAAACAATTGAATATTATTATTTGTGAGCAAAATACGTAGTACATTATGTATCTAAGCTTTTAGCTTAGAAAATTCCGAAATTGTTGGCGTTTGTATATAAACTAAAGTATTCTTTGTTAATGAAAGTATTGTGGTTTATTTTTTGATTGATACATTGATTGTATTTTGTTTTATTTATAAAATACTGATTCTTGTCTGTTTTGTGAAGAATGAAGCCCCTTTTCAAATCCTTATTGATATTAGGTACCATGTGACAGTTGTAAAAACATAGTAAAATGATTGAATATGTTGCTATATTGTTAAAACTAGCTATTCCACCGCATTGCGAGAAACACTTTTCTCAAACGGGAACACTTTCCTTTCTCTGGACTATCTTTATATGTGGACTACCTAATATTGTAGACTTAGACTATCTGTGTACCAAATTTAATTATAATCGGATTAGCCTTTTTTCGAAAGCCGGACAGACAGAGTTATTTTCACGTTTAGAATATTAGTTACAAAATAATTAAAATGTAGCTGTATAAAGGAAGATAATACAACCAAATAAAAATCGTTAATTATTCTCATGGTATCTAATATCATTACCTCCCCTAATTTTAAATATTTTTCCCCTTTCAATACCCAAACACCACTAAATAAACTTTACCTTGTATACTATTAACTAAATAATTTAACTGATATGTTATAGCTCGGTCCCCGATCACAAAGGATTTCACGGCCCTACCGTGGATCATGATAGTCCAGTACTGTTTGGCATTCTTGCTCATCCGGATAATAAGGTAAAGCAAAAGTTTTTTAACAAACTTCATTATAATCATCATCCCTTTATCATCATCATCACCATCCCTTTATTATCACTGTCACCATCCTTTCATCATCATAACTTCATCATCATCATCCTCTATTCTCTCAACCTTCATACTCAAAAGGAATGTGATTTCAGATTTTAGCGTCCAGGTTTCCTTAAGATGTTTTCTTTCACTTTTACTCAGTTTTTGGTGTCAAAGATATACGAAGATTACTAAGTTCTAATAACTTGAAAACTAAATTGGTGGTGTTTCAGTCATTCTCGAGTTGCTGTGAGAATGTTAAGACTGATTCTCGAAGTTGCACCCGTGTTCCGAGAGAACAAGAATTTCTCTCGAGAGTAGAGTCTCAAGTAGTTCTTCCCCAGCTCTATAAAAAGCCTAACCTCTATCTATATGTTCATTTATTTTAGAGTCTTTCCATCTGACAGAATAACTTTCACACCTTTTAAAAGAAAGTATATATTTTTCTCCACAGCTCCTATCCTGTCCCCCCGCCATGCGTTTCGTGATAACATCAGTGGGCGGCAAGCAGCGTCGGCTGCTGCTCCGCGGCGACTCCGCCGGCGTGGTCTCCGCCTGGAGTGTAGATGATGCCGCCATGCCCACTCCTCATCATACTCCTTGTGAGTATATAGCTCTAGGCTAGTATATAGTGATAACATCAGTGGGCGGCAAGCAGCGTCGGCTGCTGCTCCGCGGCGACTCCGCCGGCGTGGTCTCCGCCTGGAGTGTAGATGATGCCGCCATGCCCACTCCTCATCATACTCCTTGTGAGTATATAGCTCCTGCATTTAGTCCAATAAGCGGTCAATTGGACAGTTAAATGGAAAATCAAGGAAGAAAGTGCTCGCCGCGTCGCTGCCGTCCGCGGTCGTTCCGGTGTGACTCGGGCCTTAGTTTATCTTGTCAAACTTAATGGCGATTTGTTACTAACTTCTGAGCACAAGTATGGGCCTCCACATACCCTAGTCGTGCTGCCAACCTTTTCTTCTATACTCAAAAATAAAACAACTATAACTCAAAAATGGTTTATAAGTGTATAGACGGTAATTTAACAACCTTGGCTGTCTTTACGGGTAGTCGTCAGAAGCCCGAAAATCTGACAAACATCTTAGAAAGGGGTATTGGGTTACTCGAGTAACTGGGTTGATCAGGTCAGATAGGCAGTCACTCCATGTACCAAACTGGTACTCAGTGGCACCCGCTCTGACTGGAAGCCGACCCCAACATAGTTGGGAAAAGTCTAGGCAGATGTATAGAGTCAGTCCCCTGTGTCTCAATTGCTCTGCTTACAACCAGGGGATTGGTTTGACTGTCTGCGCTAAGTATTGCTAGATTTATAAAGAATTAAGATTTATGAAAGATCCGACCCTAACTTTTTTTTTTTTTAACGACTTCAAATGTCATCAAATGACGGCTCCCGCTGTGGGTTAGCAGCGGTGAGGGAGTGTCAGACTCTTACTGACTAAAAACCGTCGTGTTCCGTCATAGGCCTTTTATGTACCAGGGCCGCGGTAACTCGCGCGAACAATCCCGCAGCCCCGAGCCGACCCCACCTTAATTGGGAAAAGGCAGATCATGAGACTCCTGGTCTATTTTCAATTGAATGATTTTAATATTGTTTTGTTCTTTTCAGCACACGCCCCAATCGTGATGACGAGTTTGGACATAGCGTGGGAAGATATGAATCCCAGTCCCGTTGGTATATTGGACCAGTTGAATCATCCTGAAGAACAAGGTATGTACTTTTGTTATTTATTTATTTCTTCGTTAAAAGGTACATTTTATGTTATGTAAAGTACAAAATGTCCAACAAAACTATAAACATAGTTTGTCTGTTGGATTATGTTTTGTACAGATATACGGGTGAAAGTTCATTGTGAGAAAAAATATAGGTTACGGGTTAAAATGTTTTGAATTCAAAAGGTCCGTGTTAACGAAATTTATAGAGTGTACTTAAGGAAAAACATATCGAGATAGAGTGTACATAAGGAAATACATAGGGAAGTACATAGAGTGTACATAAGGAAATGGTACTCAGCTGAATCCGGTTAGACTGGAAGCCGACCCCAACATAGTTGGGAAAACTCTAGGGCCTAGGCAGATGTATAGAGTCAGTCCCCTGTGTCTCAATAGCTCTGCTTACACCCAGAGGACTGACTGTCATATTGCCAGATTGCATTGGTACCCAGCTATATCCGGCTAGACTGGAAGCCGACCCCAACATAGTTGGGAAAAAAGGCTCGGAGGATGGATGAAATATATTTTGTATATTTTATTTACAGAAATAAAACTAACAGCCTCCATATATCTTCTGGCTGCTAATCGTCTGGTGGTGGGCAGAGAAGACGGCTCTATAGTCATAGTGAACGCGACACATACGGTGCAGCTGCAACTGTTGCATGGCAATCATCAGCAGCTAGATGGTGAGTTGGTATTTATAGTGTTTATAACTGCTTCGTTGGTCTAGCTATCGCAAGGCACGAGGTCTCGGGTTCGACTCCCGGGTCCTGCCGAAATCGCTTTGTGGATTTTAGAAACTTGTATCAGCCCGGAGCCTGGAAGTTGGTGATTGATACACCCGTGCATCGGAGAGCACGTTAATGTCGGTCCTGCGCCTGATCTCTCTCCGGTGGTGTCGGATTGCCGTCCCATCGCGCTATGAGAGTGAAGGAATAGTGAGTGCACCTGTATCTGCGCAAATGCTTGTGCACTATAATATGTCCTGCGCAGTTGGCTGATCTCCTTACATGAGAACAGCCGTCGTAGCCGACAATCGGCTAGGAGGACATCATATTGTTTGTAAGTAACTTTTACCTCTATACATATATCTTCTGGCTGCTAATCGTCTGGTGGTGGGCAGAGAAGACGGGTCTATAGTCATAGTGAACGCGACGCATACGGTGCAGCTGCAACTGTTGCATGGAAATCATCAACAGCTTGATGGTAAGTGCTTTTATAGAGGTACCGAATATTTGCTGCTGCTGTTCGTTGTTAGTTTTCAAGGGAAAATAGCGGCATGTGACTGTCAGCAACTGCACCATTGTTTAGAAGTAAATCTGTTAATTTTTATTAATTTAATAAATAACTTATAGCTCAAACAAAAGAAAAGACACAACTTTCTCATTCAGTGTCTTTTCCCTATTCGAAGCTTTTCTCACGAGATTCAGGGCGTTTTTTACTGTCTGCAAAAATCTTAATTTCTGTGTAGTAAGCAGATCTAATATTGTTCATATCTTTCGATGCTTTTCATAATAATTGTATGAAAACTGTATTGTTTTAGACTGGCCTCCCCACCAGTTGTTGCTCGGTCACATTGGGCGAGTCAACTGTTTGCTGTATCCACATCATGTGCATCAAAGGTATGCCAATTTTGTTCTCTATTGTTATAGTAATAGGGCTTAAAATCGAAAATTATACTTCTTAAAAAAAAATTGGTAGCCATTTCTGAAGTTAGTTGGACTTTGGACTCCTTGTGCATTTGTTCCGTCAGATCTTGTCAAGAGTCTTTGCTTATTCGAAATTGGCTAGTATTGTTTATTCTACGTATACTTTGTCATATTTACTACTGGACTATTTTTGTAAAAATTAAATCTGTTAGCATCATTGATATACAAAAACCTGTTTTGTATATCAATGGTTGGCATAAATAAACATTAATGTGCATGAGTTTCTATACACATTATAGCGAATTTCAATCGTTTTTTGTTGTGTACGCTTGTTTCGTAAATTCATTCATAGATTTATTTTTGGTTATTTATTCGGTTGACTTTTGTCATAAAGGCCCGACAGTCAGACAATATCCCTTAATAAATCCCGAATGTAATTTATAATACGATGTATTTACGAAGTAAAATATTTTCCCTACAGATACGACAAATCCCACCTGGTATCAGGCGGCATAGACTTCGCAGTGTGTCTGTGGGATCTATTCAGCGGAGCGCTGTTACATAGGTTCTGTGTGCACGCGGGAGAGATCACACAGTTGATTGTGCCGCCTCATAATTGTAGCGTAAGTATTATTTATTACCTTTATTTCAGACATACTAGGGCCCATAGAAAATAAAAATACACATAGATAATACACTTGCAATTTTCCCGCGGTTTGACCCGCGTCCCGGATGGTGTTAAAAACTTCTCCCGGATCTAAGCTACCTCCCCTCTAATTTTCAGCTTAAACGGTTCTTGAGTTATAAAATGTGTAACTAACACGACTTTCTTTTATACATATATATAGATTAGCTTTTTATCGTGGTTTCACCCGCGTTCCGTTTGAGCTTCTGCTGGTACCGGGATAAAATATAGCCTATGTTACTCGGGAAGAGTGTAGCTTTTCAACAGTGAAAGAATTTGAATTCGTTCAGCAGTTTTCCAGCCTTCACAAAGAAACAAATGTTTCCTCTTCATTATATTAGTATAGACAAGCCATGAGCCAGCTACCCCCGGTTAGACTGGAAGCCGACCCCAACATAGTTGAGAAAAGGCTCGGTAGATGATATAGACTAGCTGTATCCCGCGGTTTCACCCTTGTCCCGTGAGAACTGTTTCCCACCTGGTATCAGGCGGCATAGACTTCGCAGTGTGTCTGTGGGATCTATTCAGCGGCGCGCTGCTACATAGATTCTGCGTGCACGCGGGGGAGATCACACAGTTGATTGTGCCGCCTCATAATTGTAGTGTGAGTATTATTATTTGTTACTAGGTGTTTCCCCCGGTACCCGAATATACTAGTTACGAAACACAGAGAAGAAGTAGCCTAAGTAGTTATAAAAGTCATCCTGATGTATAAGCCATAATACTGCCCAGTTTCATCAACCCATCGAGCAGTTTTTCTGTGACATTGCAACAAATGTCCATAAATCCATACATATCGCGTTTATAAATATTATAAGTAGGAAGGGATAGCTTCCACCTGCGGTTTTAGCCGTGTGGTGTGTGAAATACTCCCCGCACTTGGATAAAAAATTGTATATTGAATACCTCGATAAATGGGCTATCTAACATGCAATTTAGTTAATTTTATTTTCTTGTTGCAGCCTCGAATACAGAAATGTATCTGCTCAGTGGCATCAGATCACAGCGTTACGTTACTAAGTAAGTTTTATTTCTTTAATTCACTCCGTATACTTACACGATACTTTCTTTTAGTATATTGACATGAATGAAATATATATTCCGTTCGACTTTCGAGTTTGTTACTACTTTGACTTTACGCATAATGCTCACTTTCCACCAAGGCAGAACGGAGAAGTTTTGAAACGACCGATTTCGTTATTCAAACATCTTGTTCCCTCAGTATCGATCAATGCCAGAGTAAGACCATATCTGGGTCTTAATTGTCTCCCTGCTAGACCAAAGTCATGTTTATAATTAAATTGACATCAAGGCTTTCATGAACATGGTATCTTTGATTTTTAATCAGTGGTGTTCACATGGTCTGTTTCCGATCGGTCCTTTTAGAAATCACTGGGGTTGACTTATTTGCCACAGTGGATGTCATTGGCCTGAGATGATGATGATAACTTGTCTCTTCTTCTCCCACTAGCTTTTAAACAACTGTCTCTTTCTTTTCAGGTTTGACAGAACGCAAATGCGTAACCCTAGCCTCCCGTCACCTGTTCCCCGTGGTAGCCATCAAATGGAGACCAGCAGACGACTTCATGGTGGTCGGGTGTAGTGACGGCACGGTGTTCGTGTGGCAGATGGAGACGGGGCACGTGGATAGAGTGCTGCATGGTAAGTGGCAGGTGACACTGGTAGACTCGTGGTGCTACATCAAGTGGAGTGGAGCAGACGACTTCATGGTGGTCGGGTGTAGTGACGGCACGGTGTTCGTGTGGCAGATGGAGACGGGGCACGTGGATAGAGTGCTGCATGGTAAGTGGCAGGTGACACTGGTAGACTCGTGGTGCTACATCAAGTGGAGTGGAGCAGACGACTTCATGGTGGTCGGGTGTAGTGACGGCACGGTGTTCGTGTGGCAGATGGAGACGGGGCACGTGGATAGAGTGCTGCATGGTAAGTGGCAGGTGACACTGGTAGACTCGTGGTGCTACATCAAGTGGAGTGGAGCAGACGACTTCATGGTGGTCGGGTGTAGTGACGGCACGGTGTTCGTGTGGCAGATGGAGACGGGGCACGTGGATAGAGTGCTGCATGGTAAGTGGCAGGTGACACTGGTAGACTCGTGGTGCTACATCAAGTGGAGTGGAGCAGACGACTTCATGGTGGTCGGGTGTAGTGACGGCACGGTGTTCGTGTGGCAGATGGAGACGGGGCACGTGGATAGAGTGCTGCATGGTAAGTGGCAGGTGACACTGGTAGACTCGTGGTGCTACATCAAGTGGAGTGGAGCAGACGACTTCATGGTGGTCGGGTGTAGTGACGGCACGGTGTTCGTGTGGCAGATGGAGACGGGGCACGTGGATAGAGTGCTGCATGGTAAGTGGCAGGTGACACTGGTAGACTCGTGGTGCTACATCAAGTGGAGTGGAGCAGACGACTTCATGGTGGTCGGGTGTAGTGACGGCACGGTGTTCGTGTGGCAGATGGAGACGGGGCACGTGGATAGAGTGCTGCATGGTAAGTGGCAGGTGACACTGGTAGACTCGTGGTGCTACATCAAGTGGAGTGGAGCAGACGACTTCATGGTGGTCGGGTGTAGTGACGGCACGGTGTTCGTGTGGCAGATGGAGACGGGGCACGTGGATAGAGTGCTGCATGGTAAGTGGCAGGTGACACTGGTAGACTCGTGGTGCTACATCAAGTGGAGTGGAGCAGACGACTTCATGGTGGTCGGGTGTAGTGACGGCACGGTGTTCGTGTGGCAGATGGAGACGGGGCACGTGGATAGAGTGCTGCATGGTAAGTGGCAGGTGACACTGGTAGACTCGTGGTGCTACATCAAGTGGAGTGGAGCAGACGACTTCATGGTGGTCGGGTGTAGTGACGGCACGGTGTTCGTGTGGCAGATGGAGACGGGGCACGTGGATAGAGTGCTGCATGGTAAGTGGCAGGTGACACTGGTAGACTCGTGGTGCTACATCAAGTGGAGTGGAGCAGACGACTTCATGGTGGTCGGGTGTAGTGACGGCACGGTGTTCGTGTGGCAGATGGAGACGGGGCACGTGGATAGAGTGCTGCATGGTAAGTGGCAGGTGACACTGGTAGACTCGTGGTGCTACATCAAGTGGAGTGGAGCAGACGACTTCATGGTGGTCGGGTGTAGACGTGGGACGGTGTTCGGTGGCAGATGGAGACGGGGCACGTGGATAGAGTGCTGCATGGTAAGTGGCAGGTGACACTGGTAGACTCGTGGTGCTACATCAAGTGGAGTGGGCAGACGTGGTGGTCGGAGTGGCACGGTAGTGTTCGTGTGGCAGATGGAGACGGGGCACGTGGATAGAGTGCTGCATGGTAAGTGGCAGGTGACACTGGTAGACTCGTGGTGCTACATCAAGTGGAGTGGAGCAGACGACTTCATGGTGGTCGGGTGTAGTGACGGCACGGTGTTCGTGTGGCAGATGGAGACGGGGCACGTGGATAGAGTGCTGCATGGTAAGTGGCAGGTGACACTGGTAGACTCGTGGTGCTACATCAAGTGGACACCAGCAGAGGAATATACAGGAGAAAATAACAAAGCCACAATTTCAGAGAAAACATAACTTGAGTCACGAGCTCCGATTCTCATCGGATCTCTTTGGCCACTAACGGATAAAAACTATTATGATCTTTCCCATCTCCCGAGCCTTTTTAGCCAACTATGTTGGGGTCGGGTTCCAGTCTAACCGGATGTGGCTTTACAAGGAGCGACTGCCCTATCTGACCTCCTCAACCCAGTTACTCGGACAATCCAATACCCCCTTTTTTAACAACTTCAAAAATTATCAAATGACCCCTCCCGCTGTGGGTTAGCAGCTGTGAGGGAGTGTCAGACTCTTACTGACTAAAAACCGTCGTGTTCCGTCGTAGGCATTTTATGTATTAGGACCGCGGTAACTCTTTCGAACAATCCCGCAGCCCCGACAGGCCTTGGCCCTGCTGGGCTCCACTGGGGGACCCAATACCCCTTGGTTAGAATTATAATTTTTTTAACTATTATGACCTTTTTGCACAGTAATCAATAATCTTCCATTCTGTTCTCATCAGGTATGATAGCCGAGGAGGTGCTATCAGCGTGTGATGAGGCGTTAGCTGATGACCTCGGCGGCGGCTCACTGGCGGGGGGCTCCAGTGACGGCCTCGCCAACCCTGCTGTGCACTTCTTCAGGTAATACTAGCTGTGATGAGGGTACTGTTTCCTGCATGTGGGTAAAAAGTAGCCTATATGATATTTTGGTACATATAAGTTAAATTGCTGTCAAGTTTTGACATAATCCATTTTATTGTATTTTAACTAAATTTTGACATTTGTTTTGTGTCAATTCATCAATCAATTTTAATATTTTATTTTGTTAAATAGTGTATGCCTAAGGGTAGCTTTTTGAGTTACTACCATTAAAATTACTATTAAGACCTACTATATCGCCAAAAAGCACACTAATAAATACTTTGACTTTCCATCCGAGAGTTTTTGATTGAAAGAGTAAGAAAGTTACATACTCACATCTAAACGCTTTTATGATATTAGTAGGATGTTCTTGCTCATCATACTAAATACTTTTCAATACGATAACATTGTGATCCAAGTGTTATTATATCAAGTATAGATATGCTGGGGAGTGAGTCAGATACTTTTACCTTTATTAGCGATGCGCACGGGACTGTAAGCTGGCTTGATCACTGTATTACAACTCAAGCGGCTAAGATGACTGTTATTGATGTGAACGTAATGTATGACACGAAGTGGTCTGATCATTTCCCACTGATAATTAAATGTAACCTACATTTAATAAACCCTAAGATATCACCTAGAATAGACAATGTTAACAAAGATGTGTTATGGGGCGTAAAGAATGATGATCAAATAAGAATATACACAAAAGAGTGTCATGATAGGTTAAAATGTATAGACTTTCCCTCTGAGTGTTTGAGTTGTGCTGATAGTTGTTGTAGTGACCGTGGCCACAGGCTTGTTTTGGATAAACTTTACACCGACATTGTGACAGCTCTTCGGGATGCGGCTACTTTGGCAGGTCGGGGAGGTAGCAAGAAGAGGATGTGTGGCTCGCGCATAGTGGGTTGGAACAAATATGTCAGCGATGCTCACAGGGCGGCTAGATCAAAGTTCCTAGTGTGGGTAATGTCGGGAAAACCTAAGTCCGGTATCCTTTACTCCGAAATGTCCGAGAGCAGAAGGATATTCAAATCACGGTTAAAATGGTGCCAAAATCATCAGGACCAAATAAAAATGGATGCGCTTGTGGTTAAACACAATAAAGGAGACTTTCGTGGTTTCTGGAAGAGTACCAATAACATAAGTGTACGTCAGGGCCTCCCTGTGAGCATTGACGGTGTGAATGACCCTAAGGAGATTGGGAATGTTTTTAAAGACTATTTCAGTGTTAAGTCATTGCTGGGTCCGGTGGCAACAGTGCACAATGCTGACCCTCCCGGGTTTCAAAAAGTGGGGATTCATTTCAGAGCAAAAGACGTAGTTCAGGCCTTTAGAGATATGTCAGGAGGAAAGTCCCCAGGACATGACGGACTCAGTGTTGAACATCTAAAACATGCCGGGCCTCACATCGCAAGGGTTCTGGCTGTGTTCTACTCGCTGTGTGTGAGCCATTCTTACCTACCGGCGGACTTTATGAAAACTGTGGTGGTGCCTATAGTGAAAAATAAAACGGGAGACCTTAGTGACAAAAGTAACTATAGGCCTATTTCTCTTGCCACCGTGATAGCAAAAGTGTTTGACAGTTTGCTTAACACACAGTTGAATAAATTCGTGGTAATACATGATAACCAGTTTGGGTTTCGCCCTCGCCTATCAACTGAAAGTGCCATACTGTGTCTTAAGCAGACTGTCAAGTACTATACAAATCGTAAAACCCCAGTGTACGCGTGCTTCCTCGACCTGTCAAAGGCATTTGACCGTGTGGAGTATAGGTTGCTGTGGGATAAGCTGAAAAGCATAAATGTGCCACTAGAACTCGTCAGCGTGTTCCAATACTGGTATGCTCAACAGACCAATAATGTCAGATGGGCGGGGGTAATGTCGGATTCGTACCAGCTTGAGTGCGGCGTCAGGCAAGGTGGCTTAACATCTCCGACCCTATTTAATGTGTACATTAACGGTCTAATTGTTGCACTCAGTAGTCAACATGTTGGTTGTCACATTGATGGTGTTTGTGTAAATAATCTCAGTTATGCGGATGACATGGTGCTGCTGAGTGCATCAATCTGTGGACTGAGAAAGTTAATACAGACTTGTGAGGAATATGCCTGTGGTCATGGTTTAATGTACAATGTTAAAAAAAGTCAGTATATGATCTTTGAGACAGCGGGTGCGAGATGCCCAGTAAACATACCTCCTGTGAAACTTAGCGGTGTTGCTCTGGAACGAGTTAAACAGTTTAAATACCTTGGGCATATCGTAACTGTTAGTCTTGGAGATCATGCTGACATGGAAAGGGAGCGGAGGGCATTGTCTGTTAAAGCGAATATGGTCGCTCGCAGATTTGCGAGGTGCTCACGCGAGGTCAAAGTGACACTCTTCAGAGCGTACTGTACTTCGCTGTACACGTGCAGTCTGTGGGCGCACTATACTAGCAGAGACTACAGTGCCATCCGCGTCCAATACAATAATGCATTCAGGGCAGTTGTGGGATTGCCCCGATACTGTAGCGCCTCGGGTATGTTCACAGAATCGCGCACCGATGGCTTTCAAGCTACTATGCGCAAACGCGCGGCATCCCTAGTGCGCAGAGTGCGGGCCAGTGCCAACACTATTTTGGCGATGATCGGGGATAGGCTAGACTGCCCTTTCATAAAACACTGTTCTGACAGGCATGTAACTGTGCGAATGCCAAACAGAAAATTTTAATTTTATTTCATTTTATTTTATTGTATTTTATTGTATTTTATTTTATTTTATTTTATTTCATTTTATTTTAATTTTGTAATTGTGATGTATAATTGATTTATTAATATTGTTTGATTGTATGTATAAGTTAATTATTAATATTGTTTGTGTGAATTTCTGATATGGGTGAATTTGCCTGAAATAAATGACATTTTATTTTATTTATATATAATGTTTCTTAGAAAGCCGTTTTTATATTACTTACAACAATATAATTTTGTTCTGACAGAGGTCTCCGCCACCGCAACCTGACGGCCATGCGAGCAGCCACACAACGGGGCCTCGCAGCCCTACAGCACAGCGGCCCCGCCGGCAACGCGGGGCCCCTAGCCGAGCCTGCCCGCGCCAGGAGGGCCCAGCTCACCGTCCAGGGCTTCCGCAGCAACCCTGCTGGTGAGTTCCCTCAGGGTGCAACACAACGCGGGCCCCTAGCCGAGCCTGCCCGCGCCAGGAGGGCCCAGCTCACCGTCCAGGGCTTCCGCAGCAACCCTGCTGGTGAGTTCCCTCAGGGTGCAACACAACGCGGGCCCCTAGCCGAGCCTGCCCGCGCCAGGAGGGCCCAGCTCACCGTCCAGGGCTTCCGCAGCAACCCTGCCGGTGAGTTCCCTCAGGGTGCAACACAACGCGGGCCCCTAGCCGAGCCTGCCCGCGCCAGGAGGGCCCAGCTCACCGTCCAGGGCTTCCGCAGCAACCCTGCTGGTGAGTTCCCTCAGGGTGCAACACAACGCGGGCCCCTAGCCGAGCCTGCCCGCGCCAGGAGGGCCCAGCTCACCGTCCAGGGCTTCCGCAGCAACCCTGCCGGTGAGTTCCCTCAGGGTGCAACACAACGCGGGCCCCTAGCCGAGCCTGCCCGCGCCAGGAGGGCCCAGCTCACCGTCCAGGGCTTCCGCAGCAACCCTGCTGGTGAGTTCCCTCAGGGTGCAACACAACGCGGGCCCCTAGCCGAGCCTGCCCGCGCCAGGAGGGCCCAGCTCACCGTCCAGGGCTTCCGCAGCAACCCTGCCGGTGAGTTCCCTCAGGGTGCAACACAACGCGGGCCCCTAGCCGAGCCTGCCCGCGCCAGGAGGGCCCAGCTCACCGTCCAGGGCTTCCGCAGCAACCCTGCTGGTGAGTTCCCTCAGGGTGCAACACAACGCGGGCCCCTAGCCGAGCCTGCCCGCGCCAGGAGGGCCCAGCTCACCGTCCAGGGCTTCCGCAGCAACCCTGCTGGTGAGTTCCCTCAGGGTGCAACACAACGCGGGCCCCTAGCCGAGCCTGCCGGGGCCCAAGAGGGACTCAAAACTGCTCAACAGACTTTTATATGGTTTTGACTAATAGTGAATATATTTTAAGTGTTTTTAGAAGTCTTATGGCCATTTTCACCAGTTACTGATAAATCAAATAACTTTATTTTCGGTCTGCATTAGTCCATAGATACCTTATATACCTTAAAGACTAACATACATATTATATTAAACAAACATTTTTAGTATATAAAAAACTTAAATCTGTGTGATAAAGACTCCGATCACAGGAACTTACCTGTCAGTTAAACTATAATCTTTGGTACCATATCATAGCAATATCTAACAGAAATTATAAGCAGCCTTTATATTACAGATAGCATTTACTATGGGATAATTGACTGACACCAGTAACCAATGAAACCGGGTCTAAAAGACTTGAAACTGTTTTATACATATAACTTGATATAGAATTAACTTTATATTTTATCTCGTAGATCCGGAGAGCCACATCCTATTCTTCGACATCGAGGGTCTGATAGTGGAACTCCTCAGTGAGGAGTATTCCGCCATGAGTCCTGCTAGTTTGGAGGTAAATATATATTTTCATCACCATCTGCCCAGCCATTTCTTACTTAGACTTTCTGGGTTTTAACTATCTGTAGCGACTCGACTTTCAAAGAAGTATTAGTTACAGCAAAGTTCAAGTGACCTACACCTTTTATTTTCTGTCAAATTTTCGGTCAAAAGTAAAGCGTTGCCATCCAATGTGACAATGATACCAGCGTCTTGGGTATGCTTCCTTTGGACGGCAATGAAAAAGAATTTTTGATGCCGTGTATTGAGAAAAGTATTTATGTAGTTTAGAAATAACATTTTTGTGTGATGGTTATTCGTAGCAGTGGGTCTGCCACCTTTCCTAACTTGATTTCAATTACATGAGAATTTGCTAATTTGAAAGATGATATGAATAAGAAGAGAGTGAGTGTCAGTATGACGAGTGACAGGGGAAAATGGAAGAGGATAACATATTGCGCCGACCCCTAATAAAATTGGGAACAGGGCAGGAGGGAGAAGAGAGAATTTGCTACAGTTGGCAATTTTTTTCCTTCTTATTGTATTTCTTTTTGTCACTATTTTAGTTACATCCCATATTATATTTCCCGTAGGCTGCCGGTTTAATAACGAGCGAGTACATGAAGGTAGCAGCTTTGACGCAGTCGGCCAGCCCTGACGCCACCAAACGAATATCAGGTGATTATATGCAAATATATACTTTATTTATAAAGTTTTAAGGGTCATTTTTGAATGGGATTTTTTGTGGAGCTCGGTAACGATTTGTGTAGTGTAATAAACAAATATCAACTTAATGTACTAAGGGTTAAGGAAAATTTTTGTGTGGCATATTTCGTGGTATAGCATGATTCTTGCGAATAAACAAATGGCAACTTTATTTACTGGGAGTTAAGGGTATTTTTGTTGCTATATTTTGTAGTGCTAGGTTATGCTTTCTGTAGAAAAGTAACTTTATGTTCTAAGGATTGAGGTTCATTTTTGTATGGGATATTTCCTTGAGATGGGTATTAATGTTTTTGTAGTGTTTTACACAAATATCAACTTTATGTACTAAGGTTTAGTGGTCGTTATCAAAAAGAGTTGCGGGATTTGTACAAAATATTTTTCTTCATCATCATCATCATCAAAATATCAACGTTACAACATTTTAATATAAAATATTTGTCACACATGCTTACTAAACGGATAGATTTCTTTGGCCGTGTCAAAGATAAGGCTGGAGATATGGAAAGGATATTAAAAGAAAAAGATAAACATGGTGGGTATATAGAATATACAACTAATGAAATATAGTAATACATTCAAATAATAACCTTATATCGGAGTTCCGTCTGTACCCCTTGGGAACTACTTCAGGCATCGGGATAAAAAGTAAGCCTCCCGTCGATAAATGGGCTATTTAATAATACTGAAATGTTTTTTAAATACGATATGTACCCGATATTAGCGCGTTCAAGTAAACATATAAATCATCGAGTCTTTAACTTAATAATAAGCCTGTACTATTCCATGTATAGACTCCACCAAAGTGTAGCCGAGAAGTTTTAAACAATCAATGGAATTTTTCAGCTCAGGAGTTTGACTGACTGCCGCGGTGATGGTTATTTGAAAACTTCTCCGCTCCGCTCTGCTTTGGTGTCTGGCCCTTATATGCTCTAGTTTTATTGTTCATAAAATTACTACATTTTGTTATTACATTTTGTATACCTACATTATTCTAACAAATACATTTTCCAACAGGTATACTGGCTAAAATGAAGGAGGGTGCTGAAAACATGCAGACTAAGTTACAGGCGAAGGCCGAACAGCTGAAAGGTCATCTTGAGGCTAAAGGTAGGTGCTACACAGGTGCAAATAAGGTGAAGACGTAGGTGCTGATATAGGTGCTACACAGGTGCAGAGGTGCTCTACAGGAGCAGAAATAGGTGCAACAATAGTGCTGAGATAGGTGCTATATAGGTGCAACAAAAGTGCTGACTAGTTGCTACATAGAAACAGAGGTGCTCTACACGTGCAAAAGTAGATATAACAAAGGTGCGGATATACATAGGTGCAGATATAGGTGATACATATGTGATAGGTATGATGCAGAGCTGCTCCACATGGGCTAAATAGGTGCAACAAAGGTGCAGAGTTATTTACTACATACGTGACGTGGTAAGTAAAGAATGTGTTGATTTCATGTCATTTTAAATTCGTTAAAAAATTATGCTACATAAACTTTTATTTTTCTTTTTGACATAGATTTTGCATTAAATTTTGACATAAAAAATATTAACGCAATTGATAATGACCATAAGTGCAATGAACACCTCGGTATGAGGAGCACATGTTGAAAAGTTATACTTATTAACATTTAATGGAGTTCCTAAAGAGCCTACAAAAACCAGGCTTTCTTTTGGTACATGAAACTTTGAAAATTTTACGATAAAATCATGAAAAATTGCAAACACAAAATATTAATAAACTTTTCAAGTTATGACATAAGTAAAAACCTTTCGATAAATGAATTATGTACAGAACTCTTTCTAAAATCCAGCATGGTCGAACCTAGCCATCGTTCGCGGCGCAATCTCGCAAAGTCTGTACACGCCTTTACACGTTACGCCTTGATAATGTCTGATTGACGCGAATTCCAAACCTCAATTTAATGTATCTTATTACGAGAATAAATTAGTCGGCTTTATCTGAACCCTTTAGGTAATTGACGCATAAATTGTATGGCTTTTAATATAAACTAAATGATATGAAACGGAATTGATAGGCGGCTTACATTTTAATTCAAATTCAAATTCAAATCTTTATTTGCGTTCCATATGTAATACAGGTGGTATCTTATAAAGTTTAAACAATATATTTGAAACAATATGGACCCGGTAGGGCACAGCATAAAGAGGTAGGAGAGGTTTGCAGTACTTATAATAATTGCCTAGTTTAGTTTTATTAAATCTATACTTATTACTAAAACAAAAAGGTGTGCGGTCGCTAGTATAATAACTTTAAACTGAATTTCAAAGGAGAACTTTCTTTGAAATTAGCTTAATTTGTCTCAAAGTTACTATACCTATCTCAGGTCAATGGTCAATCATATGCCGAAGCTCACAGTCAGACAGTTTTCTTAAAACAACTGGTTACTATGAATTTTCACTTTCAAGTTTCAGAGTGTAAGTATAGCTGTTTTAAGAAAAACTAAATTATATGTTATGATTCTACTTATAGTCTTTGTCCGGTGATTTAGGATTGCTGGCCTGGTCCTGATATTCACTAATGCTCTTACTTTGATACAAGCTAACGACGCGCAATGCTTGGGTATAAACATTGTATTCATATTTCATATGCCTTAACAACATTCTTACCACACAACATAGACCTAGGATAATATGTTTCAATCAAACCTACACAAGTTACCTAGGTAACCTAGCTATAGGTAACTCCTAGTTAGGGCTGCCATCCGTCCGGGTTTCCCCGGATTTGTCCTCTTTTGGAGGCCGTCCGGGGGCCGTGCGGGCAAAACCCGGACACTTTTCATGTAAGGAAGCACCTCATTGAATTTAAGTATATGTTAATAGTAAATGGATTACAAATTAGGTATAATATTGTTTAAAAAAAATCGTATTCGTTCGGAGAAAAAATGCGATTTACGCCAAATGTCCGGGTTTTTTTAATGTTTGACCGGGTTTGGCGAAATTCGGGATGGCAGCCCTACTCCTAGGCAACCTAGGTATTATAGTGCCTAGGCGAGACTCGTCTAGGCGTGGTTACAGCCTTGTATATTGTTTAGACTGGTTCGCCTACGTTAATATGTTGCGGTGCAAGTGGGAACGGAATGTGGGTGGTTTGGGAAAGTACTGATAGGCTTTTTGTGATGATGGATTGATTGTATGTGCGTATGCCTTTCTTTTGTTGGAGGAGTTTATATTATACTGATATAGATTTTAGATAAAGCAAACCGTATTCTTCTTTGTCGTTATCACTCTTGAGAGAGTGGTCGTGGTCATCACTTCAGGTGTTGGTGGCAAGCTTTACAACCCTCCGCCACTCCCCTCTGATGGCCGCCTTCCTCGTGCATTCGTAGAGTGACGATGAGCCATTTACTGCCGCTTTTATCTGGTCAGTCCACCTCATAGGCGATCTTCAAAGCAAACCGTATACGTGTATGTAAAACCGTATGCTTCTTATATTTTTTACAAATTTAAAACATCGCTGCATAAGCCAAAAAGATAAATGACATATTTAAAAAACTAAAAAAAACTATTATGACCTTACTGTAAAAACTTAAACATCTGTCGAACACTTGTGTAAAAAAATGTGACTTATCTCAACGTCATATTCTGTCATTTTTTAGACAAGTGTTCAACAGACTTATAAAAGTTTTTGTGGTACGACGGTTATATTCCATTCCAACTTTAACCGTTACACGAATTATCAGAACTGCAGTTTAGCAACTCAATTTTGATTTAAAGGTGTCGGTCAGCTATCTATATGATCATTGAATTATTAGGACATGACTGTACATGTAATTTACTAATCATATTGTAATGCTTATTGCCTATATCACGCCCTTATTTCAAGAGAGACAGTTGTACCTACCCTATTTCATATTTATCACGCTTTTTCAGAATTAGGTAGAAGGTGTACCCTTATTTTTATCTCTAATTTATAATAAGAACTACTAGAACTAGTATTTCCCCACAATTGAATGGATGTTATTGAACATAAAAACCTTCCTCTTCAATCACTCTATTAAAAAACCGTTTGAAAATCGGTTGCGTAGTTTTTAAAATTTAAGCGTAGGTACAAAGGGACAGAAAAAGCGACCTTGTTTTATACTATGTAGTGATGAAAATTACACATTAATATTCACATCTGCTTAGTCTTTTTCCGACTATAATAGGGTCGGATACCACATGGAGCGAATTCCTCAACCTATGTTATCCGGGAACAACCAACAACATAACGTTATTGGTAAGACAATATCCAACTTACTGACTTCGATAGAATGCAGATCTTAAGGGTTATTTCTCTGTTTATTAATATTTCCCAAAAAACATAAGGCTTAAAATGTGCAGTTTTTTGCCACTACCAAGCCTCGACTCAGCTTGCAGACCAATTTATACAAGCTGCGTTATATTTACAGAGGAAGTGCAAATATATACAATATGCTAATTATATATGCGTAATGAGGTCTTGTTTATTCATTCTGCACGGTCGTCAAGGTGATCTACATTCATAAATTATTTCGTCCAAATGATACCACGGGACATACTGTTGGGTGTGCCGGCGAGCTTGCCAACTTATTGGGCGTTCGGTTGTGATTCACAGTTCTTGAGACTGGACCTATACTCCTATGAAATAAATTAAGAATAAGCTGAGTTTATACGACACTGTTCATAAAATAATCTGGTTTAAAACATACGTATTTGCCCTTTGAAAATAAATTTATTTTTATTAGATCATGGGGTACAATGCCACTCATTTGCCATACTTAATTGCACATAAAAAAAAACTTCTTGGGTGTCACGATCACGATAGAAGTAAAAATTTACAGGAACATTTGATCCTATAAGGGTAAAGTAAAACTCGCGATCATCATACATGCTTGTTGTTATAGTGTATGTAACGGCAACCCACTGTTTTATTAACATTGAAGGATATTGTACATAGTTAGGAATATATATTATATTTATATGGTGAAACTAATAGTCCCAATAACTTTAGACCAATTTCTTTATTGCCAGTATTTTCAAAGATATTAGAAAGAGTGGTCAATAAACGTTTAGTGAAGTATCTTGAATCCAATAATATTTTATCACCAAATCAATTTGGATTCAGGTCAAAACGCTCAACCGAGGATGCAGTAAAGTTACTCACCCATAATATTGTGCATAATCTAGACAATGGCAGGGCATGCATTGGTGTTTTCCTAGACCTTGCAAAAGCCTTTGACACCGTGTCAATTCCAATCCTACTGCGACGTCTGGAAAGCATCGGTGTCAGAGGTATTGCTCTTAATTGGTTCCAAAGCTATCTCACTGGAAGACAGCAATGTTTAAAAGTAGATTCATGGGTTAGTTCCTCCAGAGGACTGTCCTTTGGTGTTCCGCAGGGCAGTGTTCTTGGTCCTACTTTATTTTTAATTTATTTGAATAATCTTGCCTCGTTAACATTGCGAAATGCTGAAATTATTTGCTATGCCGATGATACCGCTATAATATTCCATGAAGCAAATTGGAGTGAATGTTTTAGAAGCGCGGAATACGGAATGACAAAGTCTTTGAGTGGCTCTCTGATAATCTACTGACGTTAAACACTGCGAAAACGAAATACGTATGTTTTCATAAAACCGCGATTTCATCTCCCTTGGTCACAACTGATATCAAAATTCATGAGCGTACTTGCAATAATACACCTAATGTTAACTCCTGTAATTGTAACTTCATTCAACGAACTCATACCATCAAATATTTAGGCGTCAATATCGACGAAAAACTTACATTTAGTGATCACACAGCAGCTCTATCAGCTAGGGTCAGAAAGTTGATATATGTTATGAAACAAATAAGAGACGTAGCAAACCCAGATCTTGCAAAATATATTTATATTGCTCTTTGCCAATCGATTGTAACGTATTGTATTAACACCTGGGGGGGTATTGCTGCGTCACATTTAATCTCATTGGAAAGAGCTCAGCGGTCCGTGCTAAAGGTTATGCTAAAAAAGCCTATAAGGTATTCCACAGCACTTATTTACAATGAAACGAACTTATTAAGTATTCGCCGCCTTTACATAAAAGCTGCTATCTGTCTTACACATAAACAAATATTAAAATCTGAATCTTACAACAAACTGCTGACAAATAGAATATTTAGAATCCCGGTACCCACAGTTAATACTTCCTTTGCACAAAGATTCTCAAATTTTTTATTTCCTTATTTATACAACAAAATCTGTAAAATCTGTAAATTTAAAGACGACACGGCGCGCGTAATTCAATCAAAGGTTACAAAATATTTAAATGATTTAACATATAACGAAGTAGAACAGCTACTAAAACCCACACGGTAAGAGGATGTAAATTTTTTGCACATAACACACACACACACACACACACACACACACACACACACACCTCGCACACAAACACACACATTGTCTTTTTGTTATAATTACTTTTAGTCTTGTACTTGTATTTTGATCTCATTAGTCCTTAAGGAAACCGTATTGTTGATAGCCGCGATACAGGCTTTGCCTAGTGCGGTTGTCATTGTAAATTATTACTGTATACTCTGGAATGCCTAATAAAGATTTATTTATTTACTCGATACGCGATCGAGTACGGACGTGTTTGCGCTGCACTGTATGAATTCTAAATTCGCGAATTGCGCGGCTATAGCCGCTGCCCGGTTTTCGCTATGAGTGCACAAACGCTCATAGCCAACGAAGTGTTGGCATTTATTAAACATGCCATTGATTATATGGACGAGATTAGCATCTTGCAGATCTGCAAGACATCGTTCAATGAGGATGAAATTAGCAGTGCCAAGTTGCTGCTGTTCACGACGCTTGGCAAAGTCAGCCAGATGCCGTCTCGTCGAAGGGATGGCACACAGAAGAGTGTCCAGGATATTATAACGCTGTTCAAGGAGACCGACCCGGACGACGTGCCTGAATTCGTGGCGAAGGATCTGCACAAGCTTCCTCCCGTCACATTCGACCACGTAGATGTCACCAGGCTGCTGAAGGATATCACAATCCTTAAGCAAAGCCAGGCCGAGATGCAGCATCAGCTGGAGGTGTCCAACAACACCATCAGTGATCTACGGGCAGAATTAGTAGCATTGCGCAATGTAATATCTGCAAGTAGGTCACCTATCGCCAGCGACAGTAATGTGAACACGCGTCGCGGGGCGCAAAATGCCTCCATCTGCAGTTTCGAGTCGGCGGGCTCGAATGCGTCACCAACTGCCGAGAATGCATGCGTTGCAACGTGTGCCGCCGCCGTCCCTGCCTCGACACCGGTAGAGACGACGACTCGTGTAGGTTCGTCAACCCCGAAACGAGCCTACGCAGCAATTGTAGCTGCTAAAAAGTCTGTTGAGCCACAAAACTCGCAGGTTAAACTAGCGGTAAACACTAAAGGGGGCAAGAAGAGCCGGTCGAAACCAAACCAGGTTTTGAGAAGGCAGGGTCCCAAGGACGACACGTGCGACAAAGATGGTTTCATCAAGGTCGAGAGGAGGAAGAAGAAGAAACCTACTTGTCGGAACCAGTGCGGTACTGCGCTGGCGGGGCCCAACATGCTGCTGCGTCCAGCTATACCAACGACGCTTCTGTACGTGTCCAGGCTGCACCATTCTACGAGGGTTGAGGAGGTCGTAGAATATCTGCGCGTTAAGACCAACTGGACCTTGAGGGTCGAGAGGTTGGAGCCGCGTCACAACACGAATTTTAACTCGTTCGTGGTGCGTGTTCCGACACAAGCGCTTGAAAAGGTCCTCAAGGAAGATTTTTGGCCGAAGGGTGTTATGTACCGCCGGTTTCGTGGCCGGCTACGTGACACCAGTCAGCGTAACACGACGCCGACACATCGTGTGCATTAGTTTTTTAAGAATATTTGTTATATATTTATAGTATGTTTAAGTTGTGTATAGATATAGTATTGTATATATTTGTTGATATGGTGATTTTTATGTATTAGTTTATAAGTATTGTAATGTAAGATATATATGTGTATTTGTATTTTTATGGGCCCTAGTTGCCTGAAATAAAGGAATAAATAAAAAAAAAAAATAAAAAAAATTATTATTATTATCTTGTATGTCTCTACCAGACCTCGGGACTATAGAGTCCCGGATTTTTGGGAGGCGAACGTGGGGCCGAAGCCAACACGCTGAAGCCCTTTTGAGACAACTTTAATGAAATGGTGACACAAAACCGACGATTATCCCTGTATACACTATAGAAATGTACCCAAGGACAATCCCCGGTTCTGTGCTAAACTATTGCTAACTATGGATGAAAACTACTTGGGCTATTGTGATGGGATGCTAATGGACTAGGAATGGGGAAACTACGGGAACTATGGCACCTGCCGATAACAATGTAATAAATACACGTAAAAATGGCAGGTGGAGACTCGCCAACTCACTTACTGGGCCCCCGGGAATCAGTCACTGAATAGCAACAAGAGGGCAACAGGGATTATTATTATTATTATTATTGATACCAGAAAATTGGCCTTGTAATTTAGCCGTATATTTTGGCTCTACCTTTCCTTACCTTTTTCTATATCTGTACATATAAAGTATATATCAATTCCTCGCAACATCGAGCTTGTCACCCAACAAGCTCGCCAACCTTCCCACTCCCTATATCACGACCGACAAAAGGCTACGCCCTCACCAAGGCAGTCTAGATATCAAGTAACCAGTTCGCCCTACACCTACAGACGTTATTAACTCTTATTACCTTACACTAAAGGTCATATTACCCTGTCAACACCGTCAGGGCTTGGCGAGTTATCCAGAATTCCTTTGTTCGTCGCTCTGGTATTTTGAACGTTTTATTTAAGTTCAGGAAGTCGTTTTTATGGGGATTAAGTGGTTTTATTGCTTCTGTGTAGTGGATTTATATTTTTGTCGTTGCTACGTTGAGATATTTGGCGAAAGATTGGCAGGAGTTGAATGCTTTAGGCCTTTTGTGTACCAGGGCCGCGGTAACTTTAGAATAATCCCGCAGTCCCTGCAGGCTTCAGCCCCAAGTGGCCCTGCTGGGGAAAGCCATAGGGCCTTTAGGCCAAATATTCCTTGTGTTAAGCTTGTGTCTTTTATCATACATGTACATATTTTTCTTCCTACAATGTTTGGGTCGGCTTCCAGTCTAACCATATGCAGCTGAATACCAGTGTTATACTCGTATACGGAGCGACTGCCCATCTGACCTAGTTACCTGGGCAACCAATTACTCCTTAATATGGGTTTTCAGACTTTCTGGCTTCTGACTACACGAAAGGGCTGCCAAACATCTTCAAATGCTAGCCGGGACCCACCAATTTAATGTGCCTTCTCATACACGGAGGAATAATCATGACAAGATGGTCACAGGTCACCCATCCACGGTTAACTCTACGATCGATCTACCAGCAGCTGTTATACTTAGTCACCAACTCCTTGCTAATAATTTATAACAGACAACTTATAATTTATCCACATTAATATACATTATATCTGTCAGATTATGTGTGGAACGTAATTAGTTTCAATAGATTCGTTTAGTTTAGATTATATAAACCGGTTTTTGAATAATTATACTTATTTACTCGCATAGTTTAATATAACGCCCTTAAAAGGATAGACAGGAGTATGAATTAAATGTAGGTATACCTACGATAAATATCTTCCGTTCTGGATTCACCCTGGTCCTGGTCCTGAAAAGTACTTCTTGAATCTGGATAAAAAGTAGCTTATATGTATGTTATTCTGATGTTTTACCAGTACTACTGCTAATATCCATAAGAATCCGATATGAATTTTTTGCGTGAAGAAAAAGATCAGGTTTTTTTCTAATAGGTATCTATTAGTGCGATATTAAGACTAGGTAATACGTTGCAGTTTTACCTGCTTCTTGAGACACCTACTTATTACTATGGCCTTCCAAAGATCTTACTTTACCTATGTCTTTAGCACAAATTCCATGTAATTTGTGTAGTTGTTTTGTCTGGATAGCATGACAGATAGACAGAGAGATAAATTAATTTTGCTATAAGTGTACCTATATTAATTATTTTGTACTTAGTAAGGATTAGTTTCAACAGATTTTTAAGTTACATATTTGTATTTGGGATTGAAATAAACTACATACATACATACTTTGATTATTGTGTGAAATAAATTGTGTAAAAATTTGTGAAGTATGAATGTTGATAGATGGAGAGTGAGATCAAAGAAAAGATGCATGGATTTTCTGAAAGATGACTTAATAAGAAGGGAGTGTTTGTTAATATAACAACTTCGCAGAAAGGAATGGTAGTTAGTGGGAAACATGTTGCATGACCCAGAAAACAATTGGGCGCGAAGAAGATGGAAATTAGTAATGATGGTCAAAAAATGTGTAGGAGAGATGTCCAATAATTGTGTTTAGAAGTGACTTCAGTGTCTGCTTTTTTACCTTTAGATGGTACAGCTATCTAAGTAGGCTTTGTTACTGGTTGTCATTTTTTTGTTTTGTGTCAATTGACCATTACATTGATTCTGTAAACTTCTGTAGTGTGTATATATATAACCTTATGTGTATGTAATCAAATTGTACTTGTCACATTTTTTTCATAAGTCAGGGTGAAAAGGAGTCGTAAATCAAAGCACATAAAGTTTGTTTTGTAAAAACGTGTTTATTTACACTTTGGCAGTGATGGCATGTTTTATTTACTTGTATTTACAAAGAGAGTTACTATATGAGACCTTAGTTCGTTTGAGCATGTTTTTTTCCATTGAGCGGTGGTGTTGCAAACCCTTGCCAATTACCTGGCAACACTGACAGTGTAAACACCACCAGTGTTACCAGATACAACCGACAAAGGGGTTACCAAAAACAGCTGTCAGAAAAATTACCAATTTAAAAATAATAATTTTTAAAACAACGGTTTTTGGCGCCGATTATCGATTTACCAGCCGTGGATGCCAAGGCCGTGAGCAGCGTAGGGTGCAGCAATGCCGTAGGGAGCAGCGATGCCGTATGGAGCAGCAGCAATGCCATAGGGAGCAGCAATGCCGTAAGGGGCAGCCAAACCAGCACGAGCAGCAACGACACCGCTCACAGCAGCAGCATGAGACTGGGCAGCGGCAACGGCATTCTGGTTAGCGGCCAAAGAACCCCAGTACGCATTCTCATGTAAATCTCTGTTAGCTTCGGCGACTTGACGGACTGCCTCAGTGTTGAATTGGACGGCGGCTTCGGCAGCCCGAGCCTGGCTTTCGCCGACGGCACGGGCGTGGTCCTGGGCGGCTACCGTGGCGTCGATGGCTGCTGCCTGAGCGTCGCCGGCGTTCACCCCGTAGACTAGGGGGCTGATGACGCTGGCGGAGGCATAGCCGAGGATGGCGACAAAGGCGATCTGTTGAAAGAAGGATGGATATGTTGAGTTTTGGTCTGTGTTTTTTTGCATGTGTGAGGGTGTGTAGGTGCGAAGGATGAAAGAAAATAATGAAGACATCCTGCTAATATTATTTGTGAAGGTTTATGGATTGATTTTGTTGTTACTAGGCAGTAGCTTATATGTCAGAATAACATATAGGCTTCTTTTAAAAGTTAAGTAAAGTATTTAGTGCCTTATGATTGGGTAATCCTTTTGGGTTGGGTGTATGATTAGGTGGTATAATATACAAGTTATTTCATTTATATTAAGTTACATATCTTGCACACTCTCTTGGAAAATTTACTTCAGACCTATTTGTATTCTTTCCTTTCACTTTTCAGCTTTTGCACAAGCACTTGTTACCTTATCATTACTTGTATCAGTCTATCAGATAGCAATGTTTACATCAATACCGATTTCAATCGATGTATTATCCAATAAAAACGTAACCAATTAAATAACTGTTTTCACGATAATATCTAATCGAGCAATTAACAACAAAAGAAAAACTTGTTAATTCCGCTATCAACTGATTACAAGATAGTTAATAATTAGTGCTCAAAAACCCGTGAAATATTAGCCTCAAATATCCACACTTACATAGCTTTGTTGCGTTACTAATGAATATGTATGCGGATTAGGAAATAGATTAAAGTTATAATAACTCTATGTGTACTTCCGTTTTGCGTTTACGTACAAATAACTGGATAATGTTTTAATAACTGCATATAATTTTTGGTTATAACTGAAAAAGGCTTTTTCTCAGACAAAGTTGATTAACAGGCCCAGCTGCGCAGGACATATTATAGTGCACAAGCATTCGCGCAGACACAGGTGCACTCACTATTCCTTAACTCTCATAGCGCGATGGGACGGCAATCCGACACGACAGGAGAGAGATCGGATGCGAGACTGATATTTACGTACCCCAATATAGTTTGGAAAAAGCTAGGCAGATAATGATGTTTTATATCCTTATTATCTTTCAACTAAAATGTATGGTTTACTTAATTGTTATACAGGAGCTTCTAAATTATTCAGCGTTGCAAACTGACTTCCCGTTTTTTGCCAGTACAAATGCCGACGTACCTAAGTTACTTCTTTTCATTACCATATGTGTAATTAAAAACTTAATTGCTATTAGCGAGCAACGTTTGCCCGAAAAAATGGTATGACAAAATTCTATTAGCATTGGAGTTGTAGGCGGACGATTTTGTATGAGTGTTGCGCAACTTTTTGTTACGTGTTAAAAAAAAATCCGTTTAAGGATAAGGAAGTCTACTATTTAAATACTCTAATCTCAAAAACATCTTGACCGATTAAAAAAAAAAAGAATTAGATAGCCTTTATATCTAAGGAACGCTTTATGCTATTTATTATCCGGGAGCGTAAAGTACTTCCCAAGGGATGCGGATGAAATCGCTTGTATAATAATTAAGAAAAAATAATAGGAATTATTTGTGAGACAAAGTGGGAGATACTAAATGATTTGAATCTAATAAAATAGGAGAAGATTCTCTGAGATGAAGTTATTAGATGAATCTTCATTACAATATGTGTTGGAACTTTGTCCTCCTCGAGGCTAGAGCAATAAAAAAAACTGGACCTACCATTTATCAAATCTACATTGGAATGTTGAACAAGCCATTAATAAAACAGTAGGCAACAGTTGTATTATCAAAACGTGTATATCAATTAGGTACCTGTCAAACGGTTGCAACTAAAATAATTAATAGTTTGAAGTTCGCGAAAATTAGTCAAATTGTTTTTTTGTGATATTTACATTAGTGTCAGTTCCAATGATCATAAAAAGGTAGCAACTTTTTTGTGGTTTTTTTGTTGCCAGTCTACGTTCCGTTCTGCGCAGAATTATGTTTTGTAACAATACACTCGATGTTAATTCTGAATAATCGTTTCACAGGATCTACGCAACGGTACTTTGGTATTGTGTAAAATTGTTGTTTATTTGGTTATCGAACGTTCCATTTTACGCATGCAAGTGATGTTTCTACGAAGCGCTGTGAATTTTAAACAGTTTCTTGTTTAACTGTAACTGGGTTAAGTAAATCTTGAGTTTTTGTAATATAGGAATACAACGGCTGAACTGATTTGGAAGGAATTTTGAGAAACTTGAACTTTGGGGAAGGACATAGCGTCCATCATCTTCCTAATTTTTTTCTCTATAAAGACTCCGAAACTATATCGAGTAATTGATTTGAAAAATCTTGTCAGGGAAGCTACATTATCTCCAATTAATATAAGCTATATTTTATCTATGTAGGGGAAGTAGTTCCCCTAGGACACGGGTGATCGATAAACAGCTAGTTGAAATTATATAAAACAATTATGTATTTCCTCTATCATTGAACAAGACAACTTACAAAACAGGTTCAAAACCAAACCCTAATTTATTATAGCCTAAAACCTCAATTTACAATTATAATATTGCAACAAACCCTATGCATTTGGAACACGGCTACGCCTTAAATATTTTAGTGAAATGTTTCGCAATCCGCCATGTTGGAGTACAATGACAGTGACAGCCGTGACAGCTTTGGATTTTGACATTGCTTTTGGCGGGATTTTACGGTTTTGAAGTTTGAGGTTGTTGAAAGATTGGAAGAATTGTATGAATGGTTTGGTTTCGGAAAATGAAGTTTCAAACTGTCTTTGGACAAAAGCATGGTGAATAATGCTAATGCCTTCTATGTATGAGAAGAGGTCAGTGCCTCGTAGGGACAGTAACAATCTTATCAAGTGAACCTAGTCTTAGTGTCAGTTTTCTTAAATCCGTTTGTTTTTTGTATTGTTTTTTTAAGTACATAACTATATCTTAACCTGATGATATAGATGGTTGGTTTGTACATAGAGGTACATATTTTTGTTTATAATGTAACTATCAAAGTTACTTGCTACAGCTATTTGTTAGGCGTGCCTAGTTTAATCGCGGAACCAATTAAGATGTCAAATACTAGACAATAGGTTTCCTGGTACAAGAAGTAATTTCCTTAGGATGTTAGGAAATTCGCGTGAAATAACGCTTAAATATAATTAGTAGAATCTATGCCCCGTTGGTCTAGTGTTCACAATTGCGACTGTTTGGCTCTCGGGTTCGATGTCCCAGTCGGGCCAAAATTGCTTTGCTGAGTGTAAAGACTCAATAAGGCGCCTGGAGTCTGGAAGTTGGTAATTGATACACGCGTGCATCGGAGAACACGTTAATGTCGGTCCTGCGCCTGATCTCTTTCCGGTGGTGTCGGATTGCCGTCCCATCGGGCTATGAGAGGGAAACAATCCCTAGTATATGATTGCAATTTTCCTTGGCTTCAACCTGTCCGAATCTGTCAAATTCGAACATTAACCTTCCACTATTGTCATAAGATTGAAAATCCATTGAAGAAATTTGACAGATTGAGTGCAGTTGTCTGTACAGTCAACTTCAGGTCAGTGGTAACAGTTTTATAGGAAAATCGTACTCATTACTATTGAGTTAAGGTGCATGACAGTTACCACTGATGTGCAGTCTACTGTACTAATATATTAGCAAGACAATACCTATTGACACGTTTTTCATAACATTCACAATGAGAGGCTTCTTTGCATAGCAATGAGCGACCTTGACACTACGTTTAGTTATGGCACGTGCGTAATGCTGTACTTAAATGGACTTGTTCAAAGCGTTTTGTTATTGCGTAAGCTTTGCAGTTTTGGTCGCGGAATATGGTTTAATTTTCGTTAAATTTCTTCAGATAGAAGATTTTTTAGAGATCATAAAGATGCAGATACTGTAAGAGTGAATTAAAAACTCTAAAGGACATGTGAAAGTTTTCGTCTTCTAAACGATAGAAAAAGACCCTTTTAGTTTTTGGGGTTCTGTGTGCAGAAGTACACTTCTGCATTTCTGCACTTCTGCATTTATTTTATGAGAAGCAAGTCCAAAGAAATGGCATGGGCCACATTTTTCCGGGTGCGGGAAGTTGTCTTTCACTATAGATTCTTATGGAACGGCGGGGAAGTGTTAGGAAGCTTGAATGTACATCTATAAAAATAAGATGAAGTTCATACACCAATTAATATATCAATTGACATAAAACCTTGTACAAAATAACACCTTGTATTCGAACCACGAATTAATTACAGTCATATTAGCGACACGTAGCAAAAACGGAACGTAGCACATGAAAATAATTACATGTCGTCTATGGTACGAAGTTTTTGCCGGCCTTGATAATGACATTGCGTGGAATGGAATGTGATTGACGTTTTTTGTTATTACGCGCGGTATTTTAATTTGGCATGTTGGGTAAAAAATGGAGCATATTTTTCTATTAAGGTATTAATATCTGGCTCTAAAGGAGCGCGTGGCTATGTAATAGCCGCAAGGGAAGATCGATCATAAGGTTAAGCAACGCTTGGCGTGGTCTGTGTATGAGTGACCATCTTGTCATGACGAGTTCCTCTGTCTTTTGGAAGACTCGTTAAATTAGTGGGCTCGACTGTCATTTGAACATCTTTGACAGTTGCTACGTGAAACTAGAAAGTCTGACAGCCAATACCAAGAGGTATAGTGTTGCCCAGGTAACTGGGTCGAGAAGATCAGATATGTAGTCGCTTCATGTGGCACACTGGTACTCAGCTGCATCTTGTTAGACTGGAAGCCGACCCCAACATAGTTGGAAAATGTATAGGTAGAAAATACGGGCGGAACTAATAGAAATATAGAAAAACCTCAAGTTCGAACTACTAATTAATACAAGACTGATGTGTTCACGTGCGTTTGTTCAATAAAAACAATAAAATTGTAGTTTTACACGCAAAGCTATGTAGTCCGTACGTCGTTTATATTTTTCCCACATCAATCATTGTATTGTGGAACCGATGTATCGATTTGAAGAAATAATCGCGTTTTGATTTAATCGATTTCTTTTTTGTGTAATTAAGTAATTTAATTATTGTTATGATAGATTAGTTATTACATGTGTAAAAGTGGGGATGATGCTATTTTATTTGATGTGGAATTGCAGGCTACCTTATGTCTTAAAAATATATTAAAAAGGTATCTACACTATTAGATTCCTCTCAATTTTAATGCTGCAGAAGAAAATAAGATCTTTGTTCTGTGCTTTATGGATTTCAAAAATAATCTTTTTTGGTTCACAAATGTCAAACTGTATCTGAGGAATGAGTATGACGAATTGACATATTTTCTATAATATCTTCAGATAGATTATCTGGCTATTGGAAAATCGTCCCTAAGTTCGTGATAAAATCGGCCCAATTTTTTACATAAATCAAAGCATATAATACATAGCAATACATTGATACATAGTTCTAATATTTCCTTTTTATCTCTAAATATGTAGATTTAATATGTAATTTAAATATCTATGTATATAAAATCAAAGTATCTGGTTAATTATTACAATCATAACTATGCTTATCTTAAACCACATTTAAATGAAAACATTAAACTATTATCCATTATCGCGTAACTTAATTCCCGCCACAAAACCAGATGATTGACATTTTATACGTGCCACAGATAAACAATACTTAGTCATAGACAAGTATTGAGATAATGTGAACGAATGAGTATTGTTTTGCAATATAATTGTAATGGTTGGACATTATTTTGAATAGCTTGTTTATTTGTAATGGCAATGTGGAGGTATTTTGAAATTAGGGCCCAATAAAGGTATGTACAATATGGTGAAGGGTGTAGCTAAATAGTAGGTATCTATGTTTGAATGACAATTTAAATATGTTATGTGTAATCTTCGAGGAGTAAAGTGTCGGAAAGAAGGTTAGGTTATTCAAAAACAATAATGCCCAGAATGTTTAAGATTGTTTTAAAAAATATTTTTCAAAACTATCAGATAGCAGCCTTTTGCCCAGCAGTGGGACAGTACAGGCTATTTAAAATTAAAATAAAAACTAAATAGTATATAATATCGTTAAATCCTTCTCTGTATAAGAAGAGGCTTTTGCCCAGCAGTGGGTCGATAAAAAAGGTCTGATGATGATGAGTATATTGTACAAATATGACTAAGAAATTAAGAAGAATGTGCAAAAATGCTACACAAATAGTGACAATTAAGTAATTATTTACTTGTACTTCATACCACAAGAAACAAGTTTTAAGGTGTGATATGTAACTCAATATATTCGATATACAACCTTGTCATACAAATTGAAATAGCTTTTTTTATTTTTTATTCATACAAAGTCTTAATAAACACCATATAAAGAATATAAACACTGTATGTATGGTTAATTACTAAGATAAATAGCTTAGTAAAGTAAAAATTTAAATTCTAAGCTTTTTTTCTATTTATATGATAAGCTTTATGTAGTTAAATGAATAAGATATGTAAATAGTGACAACTGAACGCATTTTTAAATACTCTTTTGACAAAGATGTATTCGGCGGGAAAATTGACAGATGACAATTTTAAGCGCCATTTTTTTTAAATAAATTAATTTCTAGGATTATTTTGATAAAATAATAGAAAATATTATTTTGAGATTATTGTAAATAAAATTAAGATTAAAAATAGTATTTTTTGAGATGGACTTTTTCCAAAACGTTCTGTTATCATTATCACTTTTTTATATATAAAAGAAAAAAATGGTAAATAAAAAATGAAATTATTACCAGAAATCTCATCGTGCACTTCTTGTTGACTGCAGGATAGCTACTGAATACTGTTGTGGTGTTACACCGGTCTTTTATAGCGAGTACAACCGCGGTATAGTGATATTGAAAGTGTATACAAGTAGTACCTGTTTACTACGAAGGATTAGACTAGGCGGACCAGTGATGCGGGCAAGGTCTCAAAAAAAAAATTAAATAAAAAAAAAAGCAAGTGACATTTCTGTTGGTGATGACAGTTCTTTTTGAAAATCGAAGGGTTGTTGGATGACGATTGTTCTGGCGCCATTTATTTTGACGTTAAGGCTTATTATTTAATTGTTTTCTCATCTATGATACCGGGATAATTTAGTCCAGAATATTTTGGGGTGTATTGTATCTCAATTCATTGTCGCACGTCTCTATGTCTATATATATAAAAATATTAGCATTTCTATACCCTAATTGCTATGTGGGCATTGTAAATAATAGCTGAGGAAAATCAGTTCATCACTTAGGTGTCCTTCTGTGTTCGCCCATCTTCGATAGATTTTCTTTGAGTTTTTATCCGCGTAGGTCGTTCTATGATACTTGCATGCCTGGTGCGGTCGATCCTTTTACCATCTATACCACGACGCCCATTTTTAGCAGTCATTACGGGAAGACAGAAGCCAGAACGTCTGACAATCTTACCTAGGGGTGTTGGGTTGCCCGAGTAACTGGATTGAGGAGGTCAGATAGACAGTCGCTTTATGTGGCACACTGGTACTCAGTTGCACCCGGTTAGACTGGAAGCTGACCTTATCATAGTTGGGAGAAGTTGTCATGATGTGATTATGGTAAAACCTCTTAATTTGAAAAGAGGCTTGTGTCCAATATAAGATCGTTATTTTTTAGGTTGGGAAATCATACATATAGTTACCCTTCCCGCTGTGAGTGCAGTGCGAGGTAGTGTCAAACTCTTACTGACTAAACCCCACCATGTTCCTTCTGGAGCCCTTTATGTACCAGTGCCGCGGTAACTCTTTCGAACAATCCCTCTTTTGGCCCCAATGGGCCCCACTTGGATTTCCTTAATTTATCTGAACCGAACTTTATTTATTATTGAAAATAATGCAATTGATGCAATATACGTCATGGACGGAAATAATTTATTTATAAATGTAGCATAAACTATAAATAAACGGTGTGCCCTTCATAATGTCTAGATAGGGCTTAATTTTTAATGATTTTTTAATTTTTAATTGGAACTTTATGGTGTTTCTGCATTGCTTTTGTGGTATATACCAATGTAAATAGTGAAACCTGGTTAAGTGGAGAACCTTCATACCTGGAACCTCATACTCAGGTTCCGATTCTTTTGCACTGAACTACCGTTATTGAGGTTTTCGATAACCTATGTATATCATTATATTCGTTTTGTTTACTAGATATAGGATTTTTACATCAGGTTCGTAAAAATAATACGGATAGAGGTAGCTTATTGATACCCGAACAACCGATTTTCATCAATGACATTTTTTTTTTAATTTTCCTTTGCTCCATGATTTATTCATATTATTATATATTAACTGATTATTCATATCATTATTATATATTGTGTAAACAATAAAATTCTAGTATTTAAGTGTGTATAATAAGTACGGGTATTGAAAAAAATAAATAAAAAAGAACATGAAATTTTTATTTAAAAAAATTCGATCCTCATGCCTTTTAAAAGTGCAGTTATGAAACTTCTGTCCTTGAAAATGCTAACCAATTCCATTAGTCGTACTTATCGCACTGTTCTATATTACTAACTTTGGACATTCCAAACGATAATTAGTATTCTGCGCGCATGGTAAAAAATTGGGCGTTGTACCTACAATGTCGTGTCATGATGTAAATGTTGGTGATTTTCAACGATACTCGCGGCAGTTGCAGATTATTATTTTTTGTTTCAGTTTATTTGTTTTTAACTGAATGTTTATTCTCTTAAAGTGTTTTATATAATACTTTTAATTTTACTATTTCTTCTTCGTCTTGTCGGGTGAGCTGCAGGTTTAATCACCTGTCAAGCCCTTGTTAGAGTTTTAAATCCTACTATTATTGTAAATGCGAAAGTGTGGATGTGTGTTCTCTTTCACGCAAATACTTCTGGATGGATATTGATGATATACGTCATAATAACATATAGACTACTTCTTCCATGTGCGAGAAATAATTTTTTGGGACGCGTGTGGAACCGTTGCGGAAGCTAGTTTTTCATAAGTCATCTAAACCTGTCATTTTTGTTCAAGATAATAAAAACAATTTCCAACATCTTCAATTTCTTCTAAAATTTTCTTGGAAATTCCAAATAAAAATATAATTTTGATATGGCTTTAAAAGTTGGTCTCTTAACTTTACTGCTGTCTTGCCTTTGCCACGACAAAAAAAAAACAATTTTGTCCCTTCTATAATTTAATAAGTCTACGTCACCAGCTGATCAGCTGGGTGGAGTAGGAAGCTTTAATATACCAAATGAGAATAAATACTGTCACTATATGTACTGACATTTGCGCTCAGACAAATAAGAGAGGCTGTCTGTTACACCGTAGTGTAGCGTTTGGGCTATTTTCTGAGCCGTTTTGTAGGTTAAATTGCTGCGTTTATCGAAAAACTGGCTTCAGATAAGTTTCATACACAGACTGTGGGAACCATACTTTAGATATGATTATTTAAAAAATGAAAGAGTCGTTAGAGAAACATTCGAATTTAAAATACTTACAGTGTTAAAAAAATCTTTAGAAGGTATATCATAAGCGCGAATGATAGGTAAGATTAAGCCTCATGTTATCTGATAACTAGCCGTATTCTTACGGTTTCACTCGCGTCCCAGTGGCACTTCTTCCCGTGCTCTGACAAAATATAGCCGATGTTATTCAGAGACTAGCTTCCGAAAAGTGAAAGACATTTTCAAATCGGGTCAGTAGCTTCGTAGCTTTGAAAGTAAAAAAATAATAAAATTGTTTCCTATTTATTTTATGATTACTTACAGGTGATCTAGATTGATCAATTAGCAAAATTCAAGAGCACTATCTATCTGAACAGCTAAACATAAGGAAGCTATTAGCGATTACACCAAACTATTCAATACACAATCAATGCCACGCGTTACATGTCGGTGTGACATAAGGAAATTCGCGCAATTTGTTTTAAGGGCAGCGGTAACACTGCATTTTAAATTGTTACTGCTTCATATTAATATCACACTTGATAGGTGTATTATGCTTATTTTGATGGAGAAGGAACATACATATATCCTTGTTTTAACTGGATTGCGGATTCCCATATAGTCCTTCTGAATCAAGACAGACACTGGTGGGCAAAGGCCTCCCCATTTTGCCTCCACACCTCTCGATCTTTTGAGTCCTCTCTCCAATCAGGGTTGTAGGCATCCCGGTCATCCCGCCGTCTCTTTCGGGGTCTACCCCGCCTCCGATGGCCATCCTTTGGTAGCCACTGGGTGACGATGTTGGTTGATGTGGTAGGTAGACAATCTTGATATTACAAATCTATTGACTGTTAAGTAGTTTCCTAAAGTGCATTTTGTCTTTGTTGTCAATCTTAATATTACAATCTATTAATACTTCGTGCAGACGATATACATACCTACATACGTAGGTATATTTTAAGATTTTCCGATGCGTGTTATTTTTTCGAGAGATGCCGTTGATCGTATGACCTGACGACAATGGGACCAAACTGCTAGCGTATATACCCTTTCATATAGACAAAGAATTTTCCAAAGTGGTCTTTAAAAATGAGTTACAAAGACAAAAAAAAAACATCCGAAGGACCTCCTCCTTTTTGCGAAGTGGCTTGAAAACTGATGTCTTTTCTGTAAGACAAAATGGGAACACAAGAACCACCAAGAAAAATATCAAAACCAGTTACCCTAATGTCCGCCAATGCATTATACCTTACCTCGGAAGGTCGGATAGAAAGGCTGATGAAATAGTCAACACCGATTGCGGGAAGTGGGCGCGCACCGGGGCTAAGCGCCGTAGGTAGCTTTGTGCGAGTCGGGCACAAATTCCAATAGTTTGGGATATATTTCATCAGCTTCATAACTTAGATATGATATGAGACATAGCTTGATACAAAAAGACTAGAAAACCCCCCAAAATCTCTTACCTCCGTAAACCTTAAGAGTGTTTGTTTGAAAGAGCATTATGGACCAATTTGGAAATAATACTTCAGAGTTAGATAGCTCATTTATCGAGGAAGGATATAGGCTACTTTTCATCCGGGTGCGTAAAGTAGTACCTTCGGGAGAAACAATGGTGCAGATACAATATAATTTGCAAATTAGCTGAGAAACTACTGAATCAATTTGAATACAGTGGTAGGTAGCCAATTTATCGAAGAAGGCTCTAGGCTATTTTTTATCCGGGTGCGTGAAGTAGTCTCTACGGGACGCAACTCAAACCGCTGGCGTAAGCTAGTACAGATACAATTTACAAATGACAAAGATTTCTAAAATGTCCGCGAAATTGCAATCTTTGTGCGCGAACACATGCTAGCAGTGAACTCGTGCCGAGACATACACGCTAAGTAGAATCTTGCCGAAAAAAAATACATAAGAACTTTAACAAAGAAATACCAATACATAGGTATATGAAACAATCAGTTTAAATATAGCACTTAAACCAGTATGAGTCTAAATTAAGTTCACTAAACGACCTCAAGGAAGGTACCAAATACAGATTGAACAACTTTCTTCATATAAGCCCAGGTATTTAAAGGTTAAAACATCATATATGAAATAACTTAATATTGTAGAGCTGAAGGGTTGATCTGTTTGGTTGCTCGGTAATCTTAGGAATTACTGGACCGATTCGATTTTTTTTTCAGCGTTGTATACTTAGATAGGCGATATATCAAAATATTTGTATGGATAGACTATGTCTGATAAGAAATGTTTTTGTTCCTTCTATAATGCAGTAGCAGATCATATCAAAAGACCTTTCCAAGCTTGTTTCCTGATGAACTGCTTCCCGCACCCGGATAAAAGGTATATATAACAGTATCTGTGTTATTCTGTTTTAAAATCTATATTACTGCCAAGTTAGGCACATCAACATGCATTCAATAGTTTTTGCGTGAAAGAAAACTCATAGGTACCGACAAAATCATCTTCTCTTCTACGTCTCTTAGAATAATATTAGTAGGATTCTAAAATCGATCAGCATTAACAACACACATTACAAATTAGTTGCACATGACCATTCAAAATGGCGCCTGCCACTCAAGTTTCTAAGATAACAAAGGCGTGATTGAAAACGAATAAATTAGATACATTTTTTGTGTTGACGAGTTTATATTGTAAACATTATTAGAGTTTAATGCCACTGGCTTGCCGGATATGTGGGGTAGGCATTGTAATGATACTCAAGTACGTTTGGAGGTCGAATTCTTGTGATAATTTTATAGAATTTATTATCGTTGTTCTATTTTTGCATCACTAGCTTCTGCAAACGATTTACCCTCGTCCTGAGGGCACTAAATACTAACTTCTCGCCCTAATGAAAAGTAGCAAATTCATCATTCGCCTAGTCTTTTCCCAATTATATTGAAGTCGGCCTTTAGTCTAACCAGATCAGTGTGCCACAAGGAGCGACTGCGGGTCCGACCTTCTAAGCCCAGTTACCCGGGCAACCCAATACCCCCTTTTTGTAACGACGTCCTCCCGCTGTGGGTTAGCGGTGGTGAGGGAGTGTCAGACTCTTACTGACTAAAAACCGTCGTGTTCCGTCGTAGATCCTTTATGTACCAGGCCCGCGGTAACTCTTTCGAACAATCCCGTAGCCTACCCCTTGGTAAGACTGGTTGTCTTTCTGACCTCGTGACTATTCATAACGACTGCTAAAGATGTACAAATCATAGCCGAGACCCACCAGCTTAAATTGTCTTCCAAATCACTAAAGAACTTGACAAGATGGTTACCCATCCTCGGACTGACCGCGTCAAGCATTGCTTTAACTAATGAATGAGCGAACCACGCGGCTTCTGTTACCCATATTACCATAATATAATTCAAATCACATACGAACTTACATAAGAGTAGCCCAGTCACCTATTTCTTATATTTCGTGTAGAGAATAAACAATATATGAGTCAAAGTGTCGCTCTAAGTATAACACTTTCATTGTTGACCAATGTTGCAGGCGTATTGGGAAATCAGACGTTCTGTGAAATGTCCGGATATGTATGTTTGTATGCTAAAAAGTTTTTTTTAAATTATTAATTATTTTCTTTATTATTATTTATTTATTATAAAGATACTAAGCTATACAAAACTGTTGTATTGGATTAACTGTGGAGTCAATGAGTCTCTAAATAAAATATAAATCTTACTGTAACAGTTCAAAATATGAATAAATAAATGGAAGAATTTCTTTCATTCTGAAAGTGATCGTATGTTTATACTTTTTTGAACTTAAAAATTTTGACAGCCCAACCGAAAAGTACTTGTTTTGGTGTTGTTTAAAAATTTCAGTGACACTTTAGACATAGAGAAGATAAAAAAAAAAACATATAAAATAAATATGACACATGTTTTTAACTTTATTAGTGCAGACAGGAAGTTAAATGAAGGCGTGGACTGAAGCAAAAACTGGTCATAAGTTATGGAATATGACATTTTCTTTGTTATTAATATTGTGCTTTTATTACTGAGTTGAAATATTAAATTCTGCGTTGGCTGGACTCGTAATTATTGAGGTCGTAAAAGGGTTTAAATGATATTGTTACAAAATTTTGTAAAGCAAAAACCATGTTATCCTCAGATGACTTCTTTATGATGAAAAGTTTTTTTTTAGTCACGTTTACTAACTTGCATGCCCAGCGCGGTGAGTATGGGCGAATCCCTTCAACTAGAGGTGACCTTTTTCCAGCACTGGACGTTAAAATCGTTTATTTGTTAGAAATACTTTTTTATAAAGGTAAGATCTTAAAAGCTAAGAATTCTATCTGTATTCAGTTGAGACGATGTAAAAATATCCTACTTATCAAAACTGCTTGCCAAGGCAACTTTTATCATACTCTCTGGACTATTTACCACCTAGGTTGAGATAGTTCTCAAATGACTCACTTAATATTTGCATATCTCAACTCTCGAGCCTTTTTCCCAACTATGTTGTGGTCGGCTTCCAGTCTAACCGTATGCAGCTGAGTACCAGTGTTTTACAAGGAGCGACTGCCTATCTGATCTCCTTAACCCAGTACCCCTTGTTAAGACTGGTTGTCAGACTTACGGGATTATAACTACCCGTAACGACAGCTAATGTTGTTCAAATGACTACGTAAAGTACGTTCTAGAAAATATCCTATTTATCAAGACAACTTTTATCATACTCTCTGGACTATTTACCATCTAGGCTGAGATAGTTCTCAAATGACTCACTTAATATATTTGCATATGTGAATAAATAATCTAGTTACAAGGTAACAGGGTTCTGATTGATTGACTTTACAATGCTGTTGGAGACACTTTTGTCGTCTATAGAGGTACTAGCTGGTGCCCGCGACTTCGTCTGCGCAGGTTTAGTATTTCGAACAATATGTTTACAAATTGTAGCCTATGTGTTATTCTGATGTATAAGCTATATTATTGTAAAGTTTCATTAAAATCCATTCAGTAGTTTTTGCGTGAAAGAGTAACAAACATCCATACATCCATACATACAAACTTTCGCGTTTATAATATTAGTAGGATAATGATTCTATTTGATAGTTGCTAATTTTAGAAATGTGAAGGATATCTTTTACGGTATGGTTATGATTGCAATGGTTGATTATTATGGAGATAGTTGGAAGACAGGGCCGAATCTTGCCAGATCTGAGGCATTGTTCGAAAGAGTTACCGTGGCTCTAATACACATAGGGCTCCAGAGGAAACATAGAAGGGTTGTAGTTTGTAACAGTTTGACACTCTCACCCTCAGTGAGGTCATCTGATGTTAGCCCTTCTAAAAACCATTGGTTTTACTCGCAACGTGAAGAAGTTCCATCAAGATGATAAATAAATGACTTTGATTATAAGTTGAAATTATCATGTTTACTGTTTTAACAAGTATGATTTAGACATTTAACTTCGATCTTGGGCTTTCAATACCTAGAAACATTGAGACTGCGAACATTATCAAATAACACTTAAAACATTGCATTCTCAAGTCTTCAAAAACATAATAACACTACATTTTTCAACCAGCTTAACTATAGCGTTAACAGTTACATAATAAGCAGTTACCATAACCGCCGGAACCTGACGACCTGCCTCAACAAGATTCTTGCTCTTGACATACTCTCATTTGTAGTAGCTATCATATTTAATAAGTGTTATTGGATTTCATGAGACACTTAGGTCGAAGAGTGATGGTATGCTGCTCTAGTTTGTCTTAGACGATCAGTTATTAAGGTTGTAGATTTTTGAGGTAACCACGTTAAATTGTGGGTCCTGCTGTCATGACCCACAATTTAGGACATCTTTGGCAGTCGTTAAGGGTAGCCTTTTCCTGACTAGGTTGTCTCTTAGTTTAACCAGGTGCAACTGAGTACCCAACAATGTGTCACATAGAGCTATTATATGCCCTCCTCAACTAGTTAACTTTTTGATGATTGATTATTTTGGAAGGCTGACTCTAGGTAGTCAGATAGCAGAAAGTCTGTCAAGCAGTCTTGACAAGGGCTATCTTGTTACCTACCTGCTGTTACTGGGATTAGGGATCAGATAGGCAGTGGTTCTGTTAGCACACTATTACTCAGCTGCTTCCAGTTATATTGGAAACCAACTCCAACATAGTGGAGAAAAGCATTGTTAGATTTTTTTTTAAAGATGTTCAAATGCCAAGAACCTTTGACATATTTCTATGTATACGCTACTTATTCTGGGACCAGATCACAACTTTGTTCATAAACAGACTAAGTAAAGATGTATCTGTCAGCTGTAGGCAGGTGAACTCGATCGTGCATGAACGCTGCGCGTGAGTTGTTTTGTGCGATTTTGTTTGTAAGTTTATAGACCTGACGTCCTTTAGGTTTGTGTAGCGACTTTGAATTATATTATTAAAGTGATAAACATTAAATAAAGTATGGTGATAGATTGTAACACGGGAAGTCCTATTCAATAGCTCATATCATAATGTTTTGGAATAATTTTAAAATGCCCTTCTAAAACTAAAGAAGTAATTTAAAATGAAAAAGAATCTTAAAAAAATAATCTAGCTTCCGCCTGCAGTTTCACCCGCTTCCTGAGATAACTTAGTTCCCGTGCTCGACCAGAAAGTAGCCTATATTATGTTGTTCTGATGTAAAACCTTATTGCTGTCAAGGTTCATGAAAATCCATTTAGCCATGAAGAAGCAACAAAACACAGACTCAAAAACTTTTGCTTTTATAACATTAGTGTACAATTTCAAACTTTTCCATTTATAATATCAGTGTACAATTTCACCTTTTCATAACTGTAGAAAAATATTAAGTTTTCCTCTTTATAATATTAGTATAGATACATAAACTAACAAATAAATACAGCCAGATTAAATTAATCTATCTGTTGTATCCACCAGAGCTTTCAACTCGGATTTATTGATAGTTTACTTGCAAATAATTGCGCTCGCGCCGGCCGTACACAATGGAATACCAGTTTAATAGGGCGTGGACTGGGTTTGTTATCGTTCTAGAAGTTTTGTGGTCAGTGGTTATAAAAGCCTTTTGCTGTGAGGAATTTTATACTTAATTCTACTCACTTCACTCCAGTCCCAAAGAAACTTCTTCGCACATAAAAAGTAACCCCTATGTTATTCTGATCTGTAAGATATATTATCTCCAAGCTTTATAAGAATAATAAAAATCTATTCAGGTTTTTTTCGTGAAATTGTTATCCAGACAAAAAGATAATTGATAAAATATGAATAGAAATTGTGGTAAAAATAATGTATGTAAGTGCAGACTTTTTTGTTTTTTTTTGCAGAAAGTCTTCAAGTGCAACTGGTTAGAATGATCGCTACGAAACATTTAAATGGTTACAAATGACAGTTGGCACTAACAACTTAATATTTTTAGCATGATAATTAATATTTCATTATGAAAGTTTAAATAGACAAGGTTAAAAATTTGCATTAGCCAATTTCTAGCCAAATAAAAACATATTTAACAGTGTGAAAAAAAAAAAACTAATAATAATCACAACACATTTATTTTAATTAGCATTCTTAAACTTGTCTTTCACACTTTATGAACGCATTTATAATTCTTTAGAAAGATTTCGAAGTTTTTATCCTTGACTTAGTAAGTTCTTGTTTTGGCCTAATTGTTTTAGTGACCGTGACATTTTTTTGTTTGTAAAAGCAAGGAGTATAATGATTTGAAAAATCCCTAGGTGTAGAAAGAATGATTATATTTTTTCTACGTATAATGGTGCTTTTTGTGGTTATTAATCCTTAGTATGACCGCAGCAAACAGGGCAGAGAGACATTTCTTCCTTTAACCCTGTCAAAATGCATGAAAGATCCTACTGGCCATCTTGGTATTGTTAAATATAATTAAAACAGGACCTTTAGTCGGTCTGTATAATATTGTAGGTACACCTGTTTCAGTTAGAATACGATGATTCTTTTAACTTTATATTGTGTCATCTCATATTCTGTGCAAATTCTTATGCTTATTGTCATCCGGCTGTCATTTGAACATCTTTGGCAATCGTGACGGGTAGTCAAAAGTCAGTAAGTCTGATAACCATTCTCGTCTAGGGGTATTGGGTTGCCCGGGTAACTGGGCTCAAGAGGACAGATAGGCAGTCGCTCCTTGTAAAGCACTGGTACTCAGCTGCATCCGGTTAGACTGGAAGCCGACCCCAACATAGTTGGGAAAAGACTTGACAGATAATGTCTTGTAGAGAACAGATGAACAAAAGAGCAACATCCTATATGAAGGCGTGTTTTTTAATAAGATTCAAGTATTTATCGTAATAGATACATGTTTTACATAATAATTGTAATTTATTGACAAATGATGTAGGCTGGGCATAAGGAAATGTTTGCGGACAGTTAGCTGAGACTTTAAGCTTGGCAATTAACTTTAATGATAACGACGTGAAAAAATGTGGTATATCTCAATTCTCTCTTAGTTTTTCATAGCGTAATGCGGAACTAGATTTCTGCTGTTTAATTTACCAATAGCCTTCTTTGGTAAATGGGCTAATACTGTGCTTTTTTAAAACCGGACTAGTTCTTTAGTTAAGACTTGTTCTAACATAGCGCGTTTACGTAAAAAAAATTCATCAGCTTTATAATACCTGCATAATCATCATCATCTTCCTGCCCTGTTCCCAAGTCATTTGAGGTCGGCGCAACATGTCTTTTTCTTCCATTCCTCTCTGTCAGACGTCATACTTACATCCACTCCCTTCTGCTTCATGTCCTCTTTCAGGCAATCAATCCATCTTTTCCTCAGTCTACCTGCATAATATATTAGTAAAAATAACAATCTGTCTGCCTTTCCGGCTTTAAGCATTTTTTACAACAATCTCCTGGCTGTCATTTGCAAAAAAGTAGGTGACAGTTGATTCTGTTAATATCTACTGCAAAGAGTCAAAAATAATTCACCAGATTTTGAAAATTTTGCAAAATATTACTACGATGTGATAGATGACAATTTCATTGTTATATTTATCCTCAGAATAAAATATTACAGTTGTTTTTCTATACTTATTAATATTTCTAGATCCATATAGAGAGATTATTGCATGAACATGTCTTACTCCATTAAGTTATACAGTTTTAATGATTAATGGCTTCCATATTCGTTTTGTTAGTGATACCTTTTGTTTTTTGCCTTTGTTAAACCTTGTATGTTAGTTTCTTACATGGAGAATGGAATCACGGAGATTCCATAACGGAAAATCTCCTTAGAAAGTTGCGTCGCTAAAATGTGGGTGTGCGACGGACGAGAAACGTTATTGTCTCCGCCTTTGTAAAACCAAAAATATTGTCGTTCAAGGCCGATTTAAGTCACATCAGCTGTTCTCATATAAGTAGATCAGCCAGCTAGGCAGGACACATTGTAGTGCACGAGCATTTGCGCAGACACAGGACACTCACTATTCCTTCACTCTCATGGCGCGATGCGACGGCAATCCGACCTGAGACGATCTGAGAAAGATCAACTTATCTGCCTGTAGAATCTCCACTCATTTTTGCTTACTCCTTGGTTTATTAGAAAACGATATCGCTGAAATATGGATGTTGTTGTCTTGTTCTTATAAGTTGATTGATTTGCAAGGTTAGTAGGTTTTCTGGGTTATAGTTTAATTATATAAAAATAATTTACTCTGTGCCCGATAGCGGTGGTCACCTATTTTTTATATAAATATTAAAAAAAAAGAAAAATAAATAAAGGAAATAGTAATAATAGAGTCCAGACCGATTGTCGGCCATAGTGGATGTTCTCGAAGGAGATCAGCCAGCTGCGCAGGATATACTTACTTATTTATTTATACTTTTTGCACATTTTAAAACGGCAGACATAACGCCTTAGGCGTTCACTACCAGTCCACCTTTGGGTGGTACATATTATAGTGCAAAAGCATTTGCGCAAATACAGGTGTCGTTAAATACTTCCTAAAATAGATTTTGTATATTAAAACGAAGGAAACTGTCATATTTATTAGTAATATTAATTAAATTGAATAAAAACAAAATGTAAGTATATCAGTTATTAAAATAAGTTTATATAAAAAAGTAAGTCGGGGTCAGCAGCTATAAAAACACACTTGTTTTCATACCATTCATTCACATAAAACTGTCAAAAATATATTTTACAGCGTTTTAAATTGAAAAACAAGAAAGTTTTAAATAAAACACTCTGTATATAAAGACTTACTTACCCCGTACCGGTAAAGGTCAGCAAGTATTACAATGTGTTTAACGATGGATCTGTAGCATTTTGCACAAATATGTTGCGGTGCAAGTTTGAATATGTGACATTTTGAGAAATGACCGGGTTTAAAAATAGTTTTTTTTTTACTCTGGTAAATATCACAGGAAATCATATTTTTTTTAAATAGAAATTAATTTTTATGTGTAATTGAATCGTTTTTACTGGGACAAAACTGCACCAATTATTGTATGAGATCCCGCCAGACATTACTATTTGTTCTAAATGTCTAAATTTTATGACTTTTTTGCCACTGACTTGTAAAGCGACAAAAATATATTTTGAATATATTTTTCAATTTTCTTAGGGTTGTTTTTATTGATTTTTTACCTAATCTTATTGGGTTGTAAAATTTAATTGCTCAGCCTTAGTTCGGATTGCAAAATATTAACGAAGATTTTCCTGATTTACGACTAAGAAATACTTTATTTAAGACACTGTATTTTGACGTGAAGTAAAACATCTTGACTTGATCATAAGTTATTGACATTCAAAAACGCACCTTTAAGCATCTGTGTATAGTATTTACTTGAGAAAAAAATAACTATAGTATTAATGCATAGCAGATTCTAGAGCGCCTAACCATTTTTGAACAAAATATGATTGTCGTGCAGTGATTTATTTACCGATGCAATATTATATCAGGCGTTCTTACAAGTAAATTGTCTACTATAAATAAGTTAAGCATACCTGTTTAAGTTTGAATGTACAAGTCGACATTACAATGTTAACTTTGTGTCTTGACTAACCTTTTCTCACATCCGTTTTACGGGCGATATACTTCCCATTCCCAAATAAAAAGCCTTTGCCATTCACAAAGTGCGGGGCTTTCTAATTGGTATAAGAATATGTAAAATCCGTTCAGTAGGTACCAAGAGATTTAATTGTAATGATATAAATGTGGATTTTGGCTACCCACTGGCTCCCTGAAGGAAAACTGTCGTGCATCTAGTAAATACTAATAGTGTTAGCGTTCGATATTTTGCTTTAATTCTACGCCTTGTGTAGGCGTGGTGTACAATTCTCTTGCATATTTTGTAGGAGCAAAGCTATTTAATTAAAAAACAAATGTCGTAACATTAAATAGGCAAAGATGATATTAAAATATCAGTACTGGTGCACTCGGATGAAAAGTATTTTTTCGATAAAAGGGCTTTATAGCACTGAAGTATTTTTTCAACTGAAATTATTCTAGCGCGTTCAACAAAATAAATAAAACTCTTTATCTTTATAATATTACATGATGAGTTGATGAATCACACTATTTATTGTCATGATGACACCTTCAACATTTTTAGCTGATTATCTAACAGACAATCGTAATTAATTCGCCAAAAGGGTGTAGGCAGACAATACTAAGAACCAAAATAAAACAAGGAAGCTAGTCGTTCGAATTATCATTTTTAATTAATCCACCTCCACTCTTACCAGGCCTTGACAAACGTCGGAGCCAGGACTGGTTGCACGGCAGCATACTTCAGAATCGGTTGTCCAACCACATGACCAACTGCTGGGATAGCTACGTCATATCTGTATACGTTAGGGAGTCCGATTTGAGCAACCAATGGCTGAGCGATCAATGCAGGTTTCTCGTTTAAGTTTACAGCGGCTTTCACAGCTGGGGATTCAGTAGCTTCGGCCTTTTCTGCCTCCTTGGCACCTGATGCTGGTTCGGCTTCCTTCGCTGGTTCGGAAGTCTTGACAGCAGCTTCTTGTTCCTTGTTCTCTTCTTTGATTTCAGTTTTAATTTCTTGTCCAGTTACCAAAGTCTGGGTGGAGTAGCTGGTAGCACCTACGTAAGGGGAATAGACTACTGGTGGGATCGGAGCCACGATAGGTGCAACGGCACCTACAGCTGCTACATAAGGATAGACACCGTTAACAGCGGATTTAGCAATCAGATTAGCATTGCTAGCTACAGCACCATCTATCTGAGCCTCAGCAGTCTTCAAAGCATCAACCGCCTGCCATTTCTTGTCTTCAGCAGACCAGAAAGCTTCCAAATTCTGCTCATTACCTACAGTAGAGTCTGTTATCGCTTTCTCGTTGATGTTCTCAGTAGCTTGTTCAGCTAATTCTCTGGCTTTGTCAGCGGCGGCTTGGGCCTGATCCTGGGCTTGTACTTGGGCGTCTATGGCAGCTGCCTGGATGTCTCCGGGTGATATGGTGGGGATGGCTGCTGGTACTGCAACGGTTCTGACGGCTGGGACGATGACTGGGGCGTAGAGGCCTGAGGGCGCGGCGGCCGCGACAGCGAAGAGGGCGGATACAATCTGAAAGAGACGTGGTGGGTTTTAGTTAGAGTTGTCATTTGGTTTTTGGCTGTTGACGCTAAAAGAGGGGGTGTTATGTTTGACCGCTATGTGTGTCTGTTTGTGTCTTTCTGTTTGTAGAACCATATTTCTCATACGGACGAACCAGTTGGTATGCAATTTTGTATGCGTTTAGTGAAGCTTCTCTAGTGGTGGTTTTTAGAGGTCTTTCTTCAAAATTGTTTCTATGATCCTTGAAAACATAGTATTTCCTTCTGAACTTGATAATTGAAATAATATCGTAAATAAGTAGTTGAAAAAAAAAAAAACACTTATTCCGTTCAGCCAGTTAACCATGAAAGTGACAGATGTATTTACTTTCGCATTTATAATATTAGTACTAGACTTCTAGTCTAAGCTAGTTCTAGATAAAGCTCTTACATTTTTACATTATTTATGTCACATTACATTGAAGGTGAACTTTAGTAATTGCATATATTAAATTGTTCAATTGAGGCTCAAGTTCACCGATATTATAAACGCCAGTTTTCACAAAACACCTCATCGTCTATCTAGCCAATTCCCAACTATGTTGGGGTCGGCTTCCAGTCTAACCGGATGCAACTGAGTACCAGTGCTTTACAAGGAGCGACTGCCCTATCTGACCCCCTCAACACAGTTACCCAGGCAACCCAATATCTCTTGTTAAGACTGATTGTTTTCTTAAAACAATTGTTTTCTATGAATTTTCACGTGCAAGTTTCGAAGTAAGCTGTCGATTTAAGGACGTTTATGTTGTCAATGAACTTGGGCTTACATAATGTATTATGAATATCGAGTTACTCGGAATAGGCACGTTTAGAGCTTGTGAGCACTGAATAGGCTTAGTGCGTAGACGATGTTTTACTAAGCGAGTAATATGACTGAGCTGCGACATAAATGTTGTCATATAAAATAAAATTGCAACGTGCCGCAGGGCCAAAGGCAGATTCTAAGCTCATAATAAATTCATAGAAAAAAGGTTTCGTTATTAATTATTATTTTTATGAATTTAAGATTATGCACTTGCACTGTGTAATAAGCATAACAATATTATAACTTTGAAAGCACACATAGTTTACACATAGGTTTTTTTTTGCAAATATCACAGAAAATAGATTTCTTTGCGTAAATTGACAAAAACTACTTTTTTAAAATACTATCTTACTGTTTTTTTTTTCAAAGTAAACAATTGAAAAATATAGTCCCAAAAAAGCGCTATAATTTTCACTTCACCAAAAAATATTGAAATTAAAAAAAAAAAAAAAAAACAGACCAGAACTCTCATCTTGTCTATGATAACTTAAGATGGCTACTGATAATCAATGCATTTAAAACATTGCTATTTATATGCACTAAACACATAGGTGCAGTACAAATGACATTTAAATAAAATAAATGTATGAAAAAATTCAAGAGTAATTTATGCACATGATAAGAGGAGGTTCTGTATGTTTTTTTGTCTATCTTTTAATGCGTGCTGAATGTAGCTCTATTTTAATCACTTCTAAAGTTGCAATGCAGCTGTTAACAGTGGTGAATTTTATAAAGTGCGAGAGCACTATTATTTTGAAAAATATTTTTCTTATAACTTATTCATTTTTATCTACGTGGAAATATGAAAAAAAATATTTGGTTCCTAGATAAACATTTAAAAAATACAAAGAGATTACTAATTCTAATTACTAGATTGATACAAATCAAAATGAGATTAAAATTAGCACCGCACATTTTTTCTCTCAATAGACTACTAGCAGTACTAGCGGTACCTATATGTCACAAAGGTGGAGTAAACAAAAAATTATACTTATCAACGATCCTTTAAGTCACTTTTTACAAAAACCAAACACGGGAAAACAAAACCACTTTTCACACAAACCCTTGTTTTTAACTAAAAAAGGTATTTAATAAGCCAAATTACTATGGCAACACTGACCAGAACTCTCATCTTGACCCTGGGAGCTGCAGATGGCTACTGATGATCAGATCGTCCGTCCATCGGTATTTATACCATACAATATAGATCAGACGGGATACTCGGACACTTAATGTAGGTAAATAAGTAAAAAACAGCAATAACCTGTAGTGTATTTTTCGTTGAAACTTGAGTGGGTTCTGTAGACCAAAAAATATTTTTTTCGATTATTTTTCTCCTGTGGTTTTACTTGCGTATCTTATAAACTACTGAGCGAATCTTATAAAAAGTAGCTTATATCCTTCCTCGATAAATGAGCTATCTAACACTGTAAGAATTTTTTAAATCGGTCCAGTAGTTTCCAAGATAATCGCGTTTAAACAAACTTTTCTTCTTCATAATATTAGTATAGTTTTTTTTTGTTATGAAATGTCGAAGTCCATCAATATTGATGATTTAAATTTATGGATATCAAGTCACGGTTTTTATAGGGCATAGTTGTTTGTTCTTAGAAAAACATCTTAGTTGCATCTGTTTTGCATATTGGTGCAAGTGGGTGCAATGTCGTTTTTGTTGTCATTTAAGTGCTGAGAATGGGTGATTTAAAGTCTGTACTTCACTTGCTTTTTACTTATTTATTATATTACACTTTATTTACACCATCCTACAGAGGTTTTCTTATATGGGGCATAGGTAATTTTTTTGGCAAGGTGCTATCGAAATCTGAGATATATCACCATGAACAATTTTTACAGCATAGAGCCTAGAAATATTTGTTATTTGATTTGGACAGTTAAGTAAAAATTCTATACAAGTTCTGTTCTCAATTTGAAGAATAATTTGCAAACTTGTTCGGATACAAAACATCACATCAAACCAACAGAGACGACTTACCTGAAATTCACAAAGTAGGCAAATAAATATTATAAATTAATCTATCTATCTATTATCCTGATTCTGGATACACGCACAGGCACATTTTTTAAATGGGGTATTTTTTCATTAAAATGGAGTATTTTGCAGCATTGCCGACCATATTAATTTTGTTTTAGGCTAAATAATTTTCTTACCATGCCACGACACATTACTTCTTAAACAAAAAGCCAAGTAAAAGCCTTTTACTCTATTTCGACGGAACCCCAAACCGCTCTGTGAAGCGAGGGCGCTAAGAATGCAGGAAGCTACGATTGACAAGCGGGCGCCATCTTGCTTTTAACTTAATCATTTTCGTGGTTCGTTGCGTCACTATCATTAGACTATGTGCTCGTTCTGTGATTGGGTTTCGGTTGAAGTTCAAAGTTTTTTTTGACTAGAGGCTGTCGTTTGAACATCTTTGGCAGTCGTTACGGGTAGTCAGAATGCCAGTAAGTCTCACAACTAGTCTTGTCTAGGGGTATTTGGTTGAGGAGGGTAGATAGGCAGTCGCTCCTTGTTAAACACTGGTACTCAGCGGCATCCAGTTAGATTGGAAGCCGACCCCAACATAGCTAAAGGCTAGATAGATGATGATGGTAAATATTGGTAACTGGTTTGAGGAGGTCTGATAGGCAGACGTTCCTTGTAAGACGCTGGTACTCATCTGCATCCAATATGTCTGGAAGCCGACCCCAACATAGTTGGGAAAAGGTTTCGGTGAGAAGTCATTAAATGAACCCTCTCGCTGTAGGTATAGAATAGATACCAGAGTAGGTATAGATAGATATCAGAGTCTTACTGTCTAAAAAACCCATCATGATTGCTTCTTCTGTAGCTCTTTGTGTACCAGGGTAGTGGTAACTTTCTCGAACAACCTGGCAGCCCCAGCGTATGTCATTCAATTATAATTATAAAGAAATTCTGACAAAATAATTGCGCACAATAATCTCATACATTTAATTGGTTTAAAATGTTTTTTACGGCAACAAAAATAAACAATCTGAAATTAAATTAAATCGAATTCCAATGATTCCTGTAGGCGGATTTTAATTAGTGTTCTCTTGTAATTTTTAAATCGCCATTACTAAGTATCCTTTGGTCCTATTAAAGTCTCCAAGAAGACCGGTTTTACGCTGCCATTGGTTCAAAGAATATGCTTTTTTTTCTAGAAAAAGTGAAACAAAAACTTGTTTGTTTCAATTTTTTTCAAGGAATTGGAGACGGGTGTTGAATGACTTTTTCAAGCCATGTTGGTTTAATGTAAGGTGCTCGTGGTTACGTTGGTGATCAAGGTTAGGTTATATTAATCCCGGTCAGTCGGGAGATGGTTGGTAGCACATGTAAAAGCAACCTTTTACGCATTTGGTGGATGGGTGACCATCTTGTCAGGACGAGTACCTCCGCGTTTCAGATGGCACATTAATTTGGTGGATCCTGGCTGTCATTTGATTTGAACACCCTAGGCCGTTACATAGTTACGGGCAGTTTGGAAAGACTCCTATGACTGTATTTTGCAAAACTATAGTTTTCGCAGACAATATCATATATTTGTTTTGTAAAAAGTATAGTTTTAACTAGCGTGCTTCCTCTCTGAACTCTGAAAAAATGGTTGGTTGGAATCCTTCTATTTTTCATCGGCTTAACGTTTAATCCAGTGTTCTTTTAATTCAATATTTTCACACCAACTGTCTTGTTTGTGTACAGACAGACAGATAAAGCTTTGTTTTCTTTATGTATCAACTCATTACCTGCTTTATCTAGTCCGAGTTTAAATGTCAACGGTGCAAAATTGTGGGGTTGCTTTGTGGGATATTGAAGCCATTTTATAGGTCCATAGCTATTTCAATTTATATTATAGTTCATTTTGGTCATGTATGCATACTTACTTGTTTATTTATTTTTATTTATTATTTATTTATTTATTTATTTATTAGAAAAATACAGAGTAAACTTAAGAACTAAAAACAAAGTCCCACAAAACTGTAAAAGCAGTTTGACTGTGGGATCAACTTATATTTATTAACTAATTAAAATACAATTTATTTTAACAAATGAAGTGCTTAGTTATGTATACTATGTTATATTACAAATCAATGTTTAGGTTTTCTCCACAAAATTTAATTTACATGTTTTTATGTATGCCTACTCACTGTATAATTACTAGTTTTAGATAATTGCAATTTTGTTAATGATTTTAAAGGTTTTTTTTTTATATTTGAAACCATATCAGATGAAGTAGTAGTTGGTATATCTACCTGGCGTGCCTACCACGCTAGAGGTCTCTAGATTGATTCTCGCAAAAGTGAAACATTTTTGTTTTAGACATAGATCATCAATCAAATTCACGAGAAATAATGTTATAACTACAGAACCCACAGCGGAAATACATACAATGTTTGTTTTTAAGACTAATATAGATTGAAAATAAAAATCCAAAGAAATAAAATATCCCACGCTTGGAAACAAGAGATCTTTCAGCCAGCAGCCGGGTATCAAGTTGTCGTTAACATTCCGATAATTATTTATTAAAGTATTAAAAATAATCATCGTGCCTACAAACTTCTTAAACATCTTTGGCAGTCGTTACGGGAAGTCAGAAGCCAGAAAGACTAATAACCAGATTTTCCAAGGAGTGTCGGGTTGCCCGGGTAACTGGATTATGGAGGTCAGATGGCAGTGGCTCCTTGTAAAACACTAGTACTCAGCTGCATCTGGTTAGACTGGAAACCGACCCTAACATAGTTGAGAATAGGCTAGGCAGATTAAATGAGGAAAAAATGACGAAGAAATTATTATGCTAGAAATAAGAATTTATTTACAAATTATTAAGTAATTGAATACTACAGAACCCCATAAAATAAAACTAGGAATGTAATTTTAATGCCTTATGCAAATGATTCAGACTAATTTCTGCCCAAAAAAACCGCCAAACAAATACCAAAGGTGTAGTTTAAAGGCCGTTTCCAATATTCTACTTATCCGTTCATAAGCTTACTGGAGATAGAATTCTCGACATTTGCTCGATACGAGTAATGTCATATTTCTATCTCTGCTAAGTAAAACCTCAGATAGATAGAATATTGGGCTAACGATAACGGCTGTAAGTCGTAAATAATTTAATTGATATTACTCTCAAATACAGTAATTACCTCGTAATGTCAGCTTCCGTGAAGTTTTGTATAATTTTCACATTTACCCAAATGCGTTGTCATTGCATGCGTAGGAGTTTTTTTCTAGTTTGTAAACACATGATATGTTATTTCTTAGCAGCTGTGTATGTAGTAAAGCTACTCGAATTTTTTCAAAGATTTATGCTAAACCAGCAATTTCACCCGCGTCCCGAGGTTAAAGCAAGAAAAGAAAAGAAAGAAAAATGTTTTTATATACTATTGCTAAACTATTTTTATTTTATTTTAAAACGCGAACCTAAATTCTTCCCGTATCCGGATAAAATATAGCCTTTGTCACTTTGGGATAGTCCAGCTTCCTAACAAAGAAAGAATTTTTCAAACTGGTTTAGTAGTGCCAAAACGCTGGACAAAAATCTCCCAAAAGCTAGAGGGGATTTTCCCATGCCACGCTGGGCATGCGTGTTGGTGAGCGCAGTATGACATTTGCCCTTATAGATTGCAAAAACGTAATCAAAAAGTTTTTTTTAATCCGTATCTTTCTCAAAAACAGCCGACTACCGCAAACCTATAAAGAAAACAATAATGTACCAGTTCACATTTCACTTTTATATAGCGGAAGGTTTTAAACTGCAAACCAGCCCATCATGTACGCTCACTTTCTGCCGACCTTGACCTTCAGAACGGGTAGTGACCTTTGACCTTCGAGTTTTTGTTAGTGAATCATCTTCATCTTGATTTTGATAGACAGAAGCTAGCTTTGTGGTTAATGAAGACTAGTTTATGTAGCGGTTATTTAAGAATTCCTTTTGTTGTCTGCAGGTAATGTAGAGCCGAAGAGTTTCAAAATATATTTCAGTATTAGGTGGCCCCTAAAGCACTGGTACTCAGCTACATCCGGTTAGACTGGAAGCCGACCCCAACATAGTTGGGAAAACGGCTCAGAGGATGATACTAGATGGCCCCTATATAGAGGGAAGCTATTAGGTGAAATTTTATCCGGGTTCCCAGAGTAGTAGAGTAGCTTGTTATTTTGAGGATTTTTCTTTTGTATTTCTTAATAGGTTAAGTACTTATAGAAAGCCAGACTGACGTAGGAGGGTAAATTATACTCTAACTCTCGTCTAGGTGTATACCAATGGGTGGTTGATATAAATAGACTCTCAGTTTCTAAAGGTTCTATAAAAATTTGAGCACGTTCTCCTTAAAATGGTAATGAAAATATTATACGCCTATCCTTTTCGGAATATGAATATCCCATCAACCTAGTGGTCTTAAGCTCAACTGCTGTTCACGGTCTCGGGTACAATTTCAGAGTCGGCCTTAATCGCTTCACGGACGTAACAATAAAAAACTATCCCTGAGTCTGGAACTTAGTAGTGTTACACCCCCGAGCCTGTTACGAAAAACCGACGTCCCTGAATGCAGTCGTTGTTACAATTCCACGTCAGAGATGCGTCAGGCAAAAATAACAAAAAAAAAGAAGATCAAAAAATATAAACACGATGACTTCATCATAAATACAGCTATGTTAGATAATATTATTATTTATACAAAGGTTTTTACTCTCGTTTGACCTTGAACTCGGAAGATGAGCGGTTACCGACCTCTAAGAACGAGATGTTCTTGTGACGTCGACTGTACGAATAAATTATGTTAAAGTGTGTGTTTGTTTGTAAGGGTTAATCCCACTAATATTATAAACGGGAATTTTTATATAAACGTTGTTTATGTTATTTATTTATTTCCGATTTATTTTGTACACGCCCATAATAAAGAAACACGACAGGAAAGAAAGAATTCACAAAGGTAATGCTCATTTCGAAAGGAAAATGCGAAAATAAAAGAGATGTAGACAGTGTTGTTTCTCTTTCGAGCAAAAAAATACATAATGAATTTTGATGTTACTTGCTAGTTATATACATAGAGGTAGCTTATGTGTCAGAATATCATTAGGCTATATTTTGTCCGGATTCGGGAAGAAGTTCTCTTGGGAGGATATGCAAACTGGTAACGAAAGCCAGTATTATCATAAATCTGAAAGTAGGCTATTGTTCCTCAGTCATGGCTTTTGATGACACTTTTCATTAATATAGCTTATACATCAGAATAACCTACAGGTTACTTTTTTGTGGGTGCAGAATGTAGTTCCCTTGAGACTCATTTCAAAGCAAGTCCTGAAAGAATTACTTTTTACAAATTCACTCTTAATTTTTTTCTGTACGAACGACGCCGCGACATACAGCTAGTGCATAAATATGTACACAAGTGATGATGGTCCAATCTTATTTGTGTGTGATGAGTCAAAATGTAAGCTAGTGTGGGTAATTTGTGATTGATGGGCGTAAAGCTGTGATGTAATAATCTTGTACGTCTGTTGATGATGATTGCTTATGCAATAATGTGGTTAGGATTGTTTTTGATATGTATCTTCTGAATGAAAGTTGGTGGACTGCGGTTTCTAATCTTCGGTCTCGAATTTTGTGCTACGATGAACCCAACTTTTTTTAAAATTGTTAATGTTCTGTTTATGTCCATAAACATTCTTATTTATAAACCGCAAAAATCTTTAACTTAGTTTATCTTAACGCATTGTATAACAAGCCGTATCTTCTAAAAATATTTGCAATTTCTCTTTACAAATCCCAATTTTGTTTTTGTTTAGGTAATAGGTACATTTTACAATTACGTTGTTGCGTTTCGTATCAATGTGCGCCTTACGATTCTAGCACAGCATCGCTTGTTGTATTCTGTTTGCAGAAACTATAAAGCAAGGCGTTTGTAACAAATACAATTTCTTGTATCATTGCACTAGCAGTATCGTAGGCGCTTAGACTTAATTACAATACTCTTGTTATTTCAATGTAATTTAGCGGGTCACATTTTGTTTTCCTTAGAATTGAATAATATAGATAGAATCATATACCATTGCGGTCTGTGTTAACATATTGTGTATTCTCACGTCTTCTATGTTTTACTGAGCGGTAGGGTAGCATTTGCATGTCCTTATAATATTGATTCAGAAACCATAAGGCGCAAAAAAATCTTTCACCAATTTCTAAAGTCATGTTGAATTGATAGGTTTTGTCTGTCATTTGAACATCTTTGGCGGTCGTTACAGGGAAACAGTAGCCAGAAAATCTCACCAAGTATAACCAGGATGTCCAGGTGACTGGATTGAGGAGGTCAGGAAAAGAGTTTATGCAATAAGAGTAAAAGTGCAATACCTTGCAGATTATCAAGTAGGTTACTTACGCGTTAAGATACATACAGCATCCTAATGACGAGAGAACTGGTTTCTTTGTAACCTTATTCAGAGAAAGTTAAGATAGTCTGGACACAATTGAACTGTACTAAGTTTGGTTTAGATAAAGGTATTGCAGAAGCTTGCCGCCTGTTATCTGTAGTTAAAACCAGATCGATATGCACAAAAGGACAGCTGTTTCCCAATGGAAGTACTTCCCGCATCCAGACAAAAAGTAGTAGCGCACTGTATCAAATAATTGAATTGGTTCAGTAGTTTTGGCGTAAAACCACGACGGATGATTTAGTGGCCAACGCCTAAATCGCAAATATTTTAATAACTAATATCCTATCCTATTCATTTCGGCCAGGATTCTGGCCTATAACACTTTTAAATGAACCTGCAATTTCCAGTTAAATGGCCCTTCATTCAAACTAAGGTTTGACATTTAACTTACCAACAAATGTCAACTCGACCAGTCCTGCCAATTCTAACTAAACCAAATCACCCCAGGGGAGAATTGCCCCATAGGAGCAAAAACTAGTCCACTCAGATAATACACACATAGCTAATGCTACCTAATGGCGGGTCCACACGATACCATGATCTTCCGAGCCCTTTTCTCAACTATATTGGGGTCGGCTTCCAGTCTAACTGGGTGCAACTGAGTACCAGTGCTTTACAAAGAGCGACTGCCTTACTGCCCTCTTCAACCCGGTTACCCGGGTAACCCAATACCCCCTAGTAATACTGCTTGTCGGACTTACTGGCTTCTGCCTACCCGTTACGACTCCCGAAGATGTTGAATGATAGCCAAGACCTACAGTTTAACGTGCCCTCCGAAACACAGTCATTGGTGTCCAAGATATCCTTAGATATTTGTACAAACTTAAAATCTGTATCGTGTGGACCTACCATAATTCCAGTTTGATTGTTGGCGTAACAATTCAAAATGGCGGCTACAATAATATCTAGAATATAGTGAGGTAGACTCGCAGACTAGACTAGAATGTTAGGTAAAGACGTGATCAGATTGTGTTAGAACATATTTGGGTGGGACCTTTTTGTTTTTATGTTCATAATGTTTTTTTTTATTTGTTGCGATGTGGCAACAAGACATATTATCGTCGCGATAAGTTGCAGCCAAATATCTTACTCTACTAAAATTTTTGGACGCGCTTCTTTCAGAACTACGGGATCGATTTGAAAAAAAAAACAGTTAAAGTTAAATAGCAGATTTATCGAGTAGAAATGATTTTTATCCGGGAACCGGGAGTATTCCCACGGGACTCAGGTAAAACCGCTGGCGGAGGCTAGTTAGAAATAGGAAAGAAATAAAGGAAGAAGATTATATCTGTAACACTTTTATTGTGTTACGCATTGCTTACTATTTATCGTTCTACTAGTTTCTTACGAGGTTCAAAACTAGTCCTTGCTTATATTATAAATATAAAAGTAACCATGTCTGAAATAACAAAATTAAAACCCATTTCAGTGAAGTTTTGTACCTACATAGATAATCTGGGAGTCTGGAAGTACTTGGCTACTTTTGACGAGGGGTACCGGTACTAGTCCTCTTGAGATACGAGTAAAACCGGGAGAAACAGCTAGTACACAATAAAATCTAAACTTCCATTACACAAGTTACTCTGCACACGTCTCAAGCGACCAGCATTTGCCATTTAGTTTAATTTATAACTATTTAGTTGGCTCACTTCGAGTTTCATAACTCAGTAATTGTTGTGAGAAGTGAACTCATTTTGTATTGACTCATTTCTCACTTGTTTGCTATTATTTGTAATGTTTCGAGCAGTAAAAATGGTGGCTCGTGGCTAATTAACAGCCACACAGGTAAATCGATCATAAGGTTAAGTATGGATGGGTGATCATTTGGCCATGTACAGTAATATTTCTGGGCCACGGTTGTCATTGAACTTCTTTGGCAGTTGTTACGGGTAGTCTGAAGCCAGAAAGTCTGACAACCAGTCTAACCAAGGGGTATTGGGTTGCCCGGGTAACTGGGTTGGGGAGGTCAGATAGCAATTTACTGTATGATACTTTCATGCTGGTTTTTTATGTCAAATAAATTGTTTTATTGAAGAATAAACACGTAATATTCTCAAAGCCTTTCAAATATTCTATTGTTCTAGAAATATTAAAACAAAGACCGCATTGCTTATTCACATTGTGTCATTACAAACTAGATACCTACTTAATATAAAGTTGACCTAGAATTCAGAAATTTTTAAGCTTGCATTATGAATGTTTCGACCTTGAGTTTGTACGAGTTACATTAGAAATATTGACCTTCGAGTATCCTTTTTCCTTACTCCATTTTTATTTCTAATAAAAAACTAAATTCTTTAGAACGTAAATAATTAATTTAACACGCCAAAATATAGAAGCGGAAGTCCAAAATATCTGTGTAAATAACCTTGAGTGATTCTAGATGAATAAGTTATAGTAAAAAACTTAATACGAGTTTAAATTAAGGCGTGGTAACTATAAAAAGTATCGAATAGTTATTATTGACTTTAGCTGTCAGGAAGTCATTGTCTTTCATGTTTTATTACAAAAGTATTTTATTACATATACCTACTTTAATTTATTAGTGTTGTGCCAAACTATGTCAAGCTATCGATATTATGCATTAAAAACACTAATAAATCGAGACATTGAGCTTTATCGTGCTAAGGCCGACGATTTAAAATCTGAACTTGACATTTCGAAACGAATAATAGCAGCGATTATCGAATATTTGTTTTAAATTATCGATGTAACTATCGATCCGTGCTCAACGATTTTATTGTTCGAAACCATTCGCGTGTTGTAAATTATGTGTTGCTGAGATGTAGGAAGCAATTATTATGTAAAGGAAACAAAATAATAAAATTACTATTTCATTTATTCACACATCCTCGCCTCTGTTTAGCCTGTATACTTTTTTTTTTAATATATAATTTATTTACAAAATCCAAAACATTGAGTATTATTTTTTTGGTATCTAAAGTTTATCACAGTTTACCATGCGTGTCCGTGGAGTCCATGAGCGTAGGCGACGGGGGCGGCGTGGGCGACCGCGAGGGGGGCGGCGTGGGCGACGGCCAGGGGAGCGTGCACCACGGGGGCGGGGTGGGTCTGGGACAGCGAGGAGCTGGACACGGAGTGGCTACCACCGTAGGCAACAGCGGGGGCAATACCCACACCGTGACCGGCGTAACCGTGAGCACCGTAGGCAACGGGAGCCGCGGCAACCAGACCAGCGTGTCCATGACCAGCCAACTGCTTAGCCAGCACGGGGGCGACGCCAGCGGCGGCACCGTCCAACTGAGCCTCAGCGGTCTTCACGGCATCAACGGCTTGCCAAGAGTGGTCCTCAGCGGCGTTGATAGCCTGGCCATGGAGCTCGGAAGCCTGGTCGTGGTATTCGCGGGCGGCGTCGGCGGCGGCGCGGACGTGGTCGGAGGCTTCAACGTGAGCGTCGATGGCAGCACCGGCGATGTCTCCGGGGGAGATGGTGGGGAGAGCGGGGCCGTGGGCGACGGCTACCGGGGCGTGGGCCACGGCCAACGGGGCGGCGTGAGCCACCGCGTAGGGAGCCGCGTGGGCCACTGCGAGCCCAGCGTGGCCCACTGCGAGCCCAGCGTGGCCGACGAGGCCATGGCCGTAGGGTGCTGCCAGCAGGCCGGAGGGCGCGGCTGCGGCGCAGGCGAGGACGGCGGCGACAATCTGCCAAAACAAAACCGATTAAAACATCGATAACACGATCACATCACTAATCACAGACACTGAACCACAGCACTAGAATTAAAATTAAAAAGCACGAAAGAGTTTGTAAGTTGGACCCACCAGAACTCTCATCGTGCACTTCTGTATTAGACTGCTCGAAGGCTACTGACTGCTCTGAATTGGTCGCGGCACGTTTTTATACCATTACCAGTTGCTTGAGCTGTGTACGTAAAAAAAGTAAGTGGTCGGTATTCAAGGGCGGGTAGGGTGTATAGGAAGCGCTATACATTTTTGACTGATAGATTCGTACCGAGGAAATGGCCGACAACTTTTTAAAATTGGAACGACATGACTTTGACAGTGCATTCGAATTAATTTGAATATTTTTAAAATTGGAATTCCGATTTTAATAATAGACAAATGTTTTACTTTTTTTTTATATGAGCTTGATATTACATTTCATTTATTTTCAATCTACCTACATTATATTACGTTGTAATATGTAGATCCATATTTGCAATAGAATGTAGGTGAACTTTTAGACGACATTTGATATTGAAGTATAATTTGTTAATATTAATTATAATATGCATACATATATAAATATCATTATGATAGATTGCTCTTGTAGATTGCACCTGTGAGACACGCAATTTACAAATTAATTTAGAATTGCAACGTATATATCTATAAATAATTCATGTTATTTAAACAAAAACTTCTTAGTCTTAGATAGACTTTTCTGAAATTTCTCCAAAAGTTTTAAATCTCATGAAAAAAAACTAGCTTTTCCTCGGTTTCACTCGCATCTTTAAGGCACTACTTCTCGCACCCAGATAAAAAGTAGCGTATGTGAAATTATGATGTTCAACCTATGCTACTAAAAAGTTTCTTATAGATCCGTTCAGTTCAGTGGTTTTTATATTTAAGTGACAAACATCCACTTCTTATCACAAAGTTTCACATTTGTAATATTTGTGAGATGGGAAAGACTCGAAAAAGAATATAGACGTATGATTTATGCTCTTCGTGTACATATATATCTTCAACTAACTAAGTATGCATCTATTCTTTCATACGTTGCCATGAACATTAATTAACATCATTTTCTCTTAAAATTGGGTTGCTATGTAGAAATATGGCATACAAAAACTACTGCAAAACTGCTTGTTTGAATATGTACTAAAATAGGGCTATACACATTTTTGAAATGTAGCTATGGTTAGCGCCGTTGGTTCAAAGATAGGTCACCATCTTATCATAATGAGTTCTTCCGTGTTCCAGAAGGCACGTTAAATTGGTGTGTCCCGACTGTCATTTGAACATCGTTAGCAGTCGTTACGGGTAGTCAGAACACCAGAAAGTCTGACAACAGTTTTACTATGGGATATCGGGTTGAAGAGTTCAGATAGGCAGTCGTTCCATGTAAAACCCTGGTACTTATTTGCATTATTGGAAGTCGACTCTAACATAGTTGAGAAAAGGCTAGGCAGATGATATTTGCTGCATTTAATTTTAGTCAAAATTGCATAATTAAAATTGTTGATCTTTAGTCAAATACTTGCCCAAATGTAGTAGAGTTGTAATAAGTACATACATACATACAGTAAATACATATCTAAGGTAAAGTTCACGGAACCACAGTTTCCTCTCTCTCGGTTGGCTAATATCCTGTAATGCTAGGCTAAAACCGGTTGTTTTAATGTATTTAACTATGTACCTTTATTTACCATTGCTTCGGTTTCGCGTAGTTTTGGTCCTTTGACTCGTATTGGGTAAAAAGGACCAGGTAGCGTGTTCTACTAATATTATAAGTGTTAAGTGTGTTACTCTTTGGATCTAAAAGTTGTGAATGGATTTTGATGTAACTTAGCAGCAGACAATTTAGCTTTACTTATATCAGAATAAATGTAGGCTACTTTTTAGCCTTTTGCGAGGATTCGTTCCTTCGCTTGTGAAACCACTAGTGGAAAACATAAGATAGCATTTTCCTTGTCATTGAAATCAAAACGATTAAAAAATATATTTAATAAATAGGTTCAAACGAGGTTTTACCACCTTTACTATTTTTTTTACAGGTATAAATCAGTAGACTGAATTAACAGCGGTTTTATCATCAGGACTTAATGTCAAAGATCAAATGAAGTTTTCCATTAATGATTTGTCCAACGCAACGTTATTTAATCCAAACCACCACGAGACAATCTATTTTCAAACAAACTAACGCCCTATAATTACCATACCAACATCTTCTTCATAATACGGTGTTTACTTCCCTATAGTAAGAAATAACAGTATAATTTGTACGCATCTTGAGAGCGTCACAGCCGAGCCAATAAAATATGCTAATCATATGATCTCATACATAGAGATACTACAGATTGCAATAAGCGAACCATCCGTGGGTTGCGATTGGATATTGAATTTTGAAGTAAGCTTCTTATAAATTGTATTATTGTAATCTGCAGAAATATGTCGTAGTATATGAATACGATGTAGATTTTCTCTCTTCATGAAATGTAAAAAGGAGTCTTCCTTTTTTTAACCAAAAACATATAATACAAATAATATAGGTAATGAGATCAAGAATTTTTCGCAAATCGATCAATCAAAAAATTTACACGAAATCGGTAGCGCATTGAACTAAAAAGTCTTCGACTTCATACTTTTGCGTTAATAGACTGAGTAATATATCTTTTTTATGGTATACAAGTTTCATTTCTAATGCAGAATGTTCATGAAAATTTAAAATAGCCTGCTTTAACTTCCTGGCTACAGATTAATAGATCAACATTCGCGAAGGAAATAGATATTTCGTAAAACTTAACACCATTTACTAAAACCTGGGTTATTTCAAACTAGCTTCTGCCAGCGGTTTCACCCGCATCCCGTGGGAACTACTTCCCATACCGGGATAAAAAGTAGCCTGTAGCCTATAGCCTTCCTCGATAAATGGGCTATCTAACACTGAAAGAAATTTTCAAATCGGACCAGTAGTTCCTGAGATGAGCGCGTTCAAACAAACAAACAAACAAACTCTTCAGCTTTATAATATTAGTATAGATACATACTACTAGCAACTCCCCGTGATTCTGCTTGCGTCTTGAGGGAACTACTTCCTGCACCCAGGTTATATCGCATTTCCAAGAGAACTCTTCAAAGGTCCGGGATAAAAACTATCCCATGTTCTTTCTCAAGGTCAACTCGATCTCTGTACCGAATTTTATTAAAATCAGTTCAGTGGTTTAGACTTGAAAGCGTAACAAACAGACAGAGTTACTTTCGCATTTATAATATTAGTAGGGATAAGCCACATTTAATCCTGCTACAGACAGTAGGTACCTCAGACCCGGGTGAAACCGCATAAAACAACTATTGACCACTTAAAGTGACTCATCGTCCGACATTTTGCATTCATACTATCCATAGACAACACGTGATATGTTTTAATGTAAGCTGGTCAAGGCAATTCGTACATACGGCCTACATATTTTTTGCATTCTACAAAATTTTTGGAATAATTACTTTCGTCTTGATGTTATATAAATAAGTGATTTGGTTAATTTGGTCTTCGTTACATTGTTTAATAGTTTTTTTTTGTTCATTTACCTATACTTTTAGTAATTGTTGAGTAGGTTTTCTGTAGCCGTTAAGTCTAACAAATAGTGTTACCTAGGGGTATTGGGTTGCCCAGGTAACTGAGTTGAGGAGGTTAGATAGGGCAGTCGCTGCTTGTAAAGCGCTGGTACTCAGCTAAATCCGGTTAGACTGGAAGCCGACCCCAACATAGTTGGGAAAATTACCTACTATATTTTGAGGGTTACTTGACAAAGAAACTTTATCCATCAGTCGGGAAGAAGTTACCTAGGAATGCGGGTGGAACTCGGGGCACAGCTAGTATAGTATACATATATTTGTATTTTCTTAAGAAATTGAGCACCTATTTCAAGACATAATTTATTAAGTTAGTTTTAAAAGCTAATGATAAATAATATTTTTACTCTTTTTTCTTTATAGGCTCAAAAATAGACAAAAAAAATAGCTTTCAAAAACTATTATGCCTTTCAAATCTCGAGCTAAATCTAGAGCAATGATATAAGTAGCTGTCATGTTATAATAAAATTAATATTCGAATACTTAATCTAAAAAAAAGTGAGCTCAACAAATTACGAAAGGGTTCTGTATATTAAATAAAAAATATTATTTTCATGTCATTGTTAAACGACCTTTAGCAATGAGCGTCTTAGGACCGAAGTTGGCAAGAATCGTGAGATGAAAACAGGTCCTATTTTTTTTCAAGCAGACATAAATGATGTCAATATCCACAGAATAATGCACAAGCAATAACAGGGACCACTTTTTTGTATCATTTATTGCACTATGTGCAAGCTAACACTTATTAAAGGACCCAAAGCCTTGCTAAGTTATATGCCAGCTACTGTACCTCGGCCCTGGTACACAGTGGGCTCCAGAAGGAACATGGTGGGTTTTAGTTTGAGTCTGACACTGACGAGTAAAAAGCTTTAAAATTTGCTTACGGAACTCCAACAAGTGCAATACCGATCTATCGATCAAATCATAATTGAATACAGATCTTTTAATTTACTACTTTTCTTCGAATTGCAACTGGTGCGAACTTTCTAAAAGTTAGAAAAAAAAAACTAAATAATTAGATTATAAATATTGAAAGGACCAGCTTCCAGCGGTTTTATCTGTGTCCCATTGAAAATACATCACGCAGCCGGATAAAAACAAGCCTGTAGCCTCTCTCCTTTGTTTGAATTAAAAACATACATATTTTTTTATTATAAGTTCGATATTTAACACCGAAATAATACTTCAAATAGGGCCAGTAGTTCCTGAGATTAGCACATTCAAACAAGCTCTTCAACTTTATGGGCCAGGCCACAACAGTGCGTTGCGGCGTCGCATCGCAAAAACAACATTGCACAGCTATGCGATTAATATGATATGAGTCGTTGATTTTTGCGATGCGACGCCGCAACGCACTGTTGTGGCCTGGCCCTATGATATTATTAGCAAGTATATAAAGTCAAATAATAATGTTATTACGCTACTATTTGACTTTATAGTGAAACAAGAAATACCATGACTAACACAAATTGTATGAACTGTAGTATATAGCCCGGAGCTGGTAATATGAGTTCTATTCTTACGATAAAATGTATCACAGAAGTACAAAATATGTATGTCCTTGCTGTATCATAAAATGATGTCCTCCTAGCCGATTATCGGCTACGACGGCTGTTCTCATGTAAGGAGAAGATTAGCCAACTGCGCAGGACATAGTGCACAAGCATTTACGCAGACACAGGTGCACTCACTATTCCTTCAATCTCATAGCCCGATGGGACGGCAATCCGACACCACCGGAGAGAGATCAGGCACAGGACCGACATTTAAGTGCTCTTCGATGCACGGGTGTATCAATTATCTTCCAGGCTCCGGGCTGCTTCGAGAAAGTTAAATTTAAAGTAACAACGCTATATATGTTTATTTAAATAAAATTAAAAAAAGATTATTACACATCATTGCTTTCTTTTCCAATTTCAACCCACGATTTTTCTCTGTAACTTTTTGATGACTGTGAAAACAGGCTTTCATTTGCTTTTTCCCAACTATGTTGGGGTCGGCTTCCAGTCTAACCGGATTCAGCTGAGTACCAGTGTTTTACAAGAAGCGACTGCCTATCCGACCTTCTCAACCCAGTTACCCGGGCAACCCAATACCCCTTGGTTAGACTGGTGTCAGACTTACTGGCTTCTGATTACCCGTAACGACCTTTTTAAGCCTTCTAAATATTACCTGTGTTGTACCATACAAGTGTCTTGTTGGTCCTAGTTGTGTAGTCGAAGGAAACGTGTCATTATCGGTAGCTAGATGTTGTACCTGTCTAACATTATAGGCTCAGTTGTATGCCTAGATTTGGAGCTAGATAGATAGATAGATATTCTTTATTAGGTACACCAATTTTACAATTTTGATCTTAAACTAGTTAAAGTAGGTGACATAATGGGCGGTCTTATCGCTAAGAGCGATCTCTTCCAGACAATCTTAGGATGGATTGAGAGCTAGCAATGCTAGCATAGTGCGTAGAAATATCGTAGAAATAATGTTATAGTTATTAATAACAAGTCGTTTCACCCGCGTCTAATGGGAACTATACTATAGCCTATGGCCTATATGTTACTCGGGAAGAGTGTAGCCTTTCAACATAAAAGAATTTTTCAAATCGGTTCAGTACTTTCGAAGCGTTCTGGATACAAACATACAAAATAATAGTTTCAAAAAACTAAAAAACACGCTTTTTATAGAAAAACGAACTAAAAAATAGGAAATAAATTTTAATGAATTTAAATTAAGAAAACAGTGTTAAAAATTTCAATGAATATAAATTAATAATAGTGTGAATACAAAAAAAATATTAAAAAAAAAGCGTGGGGTGCATGGTGTCAATAGTTATAAATATTTTATTGACAGATATGAGTACCTACAGTGATTTTCATTTCGATAATAACTATCTTAAAAAGCACCCCACGCTTTTTTTAAATATTTTTTTTTGTATTCACACTATTATTAATTTATATTCATTGAAATTTTTAACACTGTTTTCTTAATTTAAATTCATTAAAATTTATTTCCTATTTTTTAGTTCGTTATTTTATAAAAAGCGTGTTTTTTAGTTTTTTGAAACTATTATTTATTTTCTACTTTTTAGTTTGTTTTAAAACTATTATTTGTTTTGTAGAATTAAAATTCTCTTTAGTATACAAAAATTTGTCAATATTAGAGAAAACGGCTAAAGATAATTATTGGAAATAAAAATTGACATCGAGTCCTGCCTTATCGACTGTAGAGAAAAAATCTAGAAAATTTTAATTAATTTTCTTACCTTATCGACTATAGATGAAAATTATATAAATTAACAAAAATCATATTTTGCAAATTGAAAAGCCTAGAAGTCGGTGTCTAATGGATGTTACTAAGTTAATTTTGCCACCGACTTCTAGGCCGATGCACCTAAAATTAGATTTTTTTTTGCTTTTTAGTGTTTTGGGAAGTCGGTTTAATTTTTTTGTAAAAAGGTTATTTATTTAAAGCTTTTCAGTGATACGAGTAGCTGTCACTATCCATACAAGTGGGAAGTTCTCATCAATACAAAGAATATAAGTCCAAACGAGGTATTTTACATATTCAGTTGTCGAGTTCCCTTGACTTTCTCTGGTCTCCATCATCAGGTCAGCTCCAAACCTTCACTGTTGCATAGGTCTTGTCAATACGAATAATTTAAGCCCAAACACGAGGTAGTTTACATATTCAGTTGTCGAGTTCCCTCCATTTTCTCTGATCTTCATCATCAGGTCAGCTCCAAACCTTCACTGTTGCAAAGGTCTTGTCAATACAAATAATTTAAGCCCAAACACGAGGTAGTTTACATATTCAGTTGCCGAGTTCCCTCGACCCTCTCTGGTCTCCATCATCAGGTCAGCTCCAAATCTTCACAGTTGAATAGTGCTTTTAGGCGTACACCTAAGTGTTAAGTCTTTACCCTATGTATGCCTACAAGTTTTGAAGGTTGCCCTCGATTTCTCAGGGTTTCCATCATCAGATCCTGACCTGATGAATATGGGACCAACTGGCAGCTATTCCAAGTCGAACAAAAAAAGAATCACGTAAATCGGTCTATAAACCTCGGTGTAATCGATGTGTATGTGTAACCTCCTCCTTTTTGGGAAGTCGGTTAAAATGGAATAATTTTATCAAATTAGTGTATTGTCATCGGTCCTCAATAAATCTACAAAGTTTGAACGAAATCTGGCCGTTTAAAGTGGGTCAAAATCGCGCCCAAAGAAGTCGGTTACAAACAAACATACAAACATACAAACCTACAAACATACAAACATACAGGTGAAGCTAATAAAAAGCGTGTAAAAATAATATTTTCTCTTTATTATATTAGCATAGAAGTTGGTACTTAAAGATATGCTTTCGGTAACTTTTCTAGTAAAATTAAAATTTGGTGTTTTTTCAACAAAAATTAAGAGTCGGGTATGTTATCTATGTGCGACTAAAAGCTACTGCATTTTATAACATTCTTTCGCGTAGTTTTTCCAACAAAAAAATGCCGTGACATTGTACTTAACTTAAACTATCAGTTCAGGGTGACTGGGTTATTCATAGTAAAGTAAATAATCTTTACTTACTGTACACAGATATTTTAAGCTTGAGAAAGGAGACAGACATGTGTTGCTGGGGAGTTTGTTGCGCCACTTCTTCCCAGCAAAAACACATAGGAAGTGGTGAAGGATGGGCGTTTTGGGGGATGTCTTTTGTTTTTGATGTTCGAAAAGTGCTGATTTATCAGCCTAATTTAAATAAATGTTTTGAGTTTGAGTTTTTTTAATTTTTATCCTGGTGAGCATTTTCGTGGATGATCATGATTTTTTGATAAATTCGCAGTATGCTATGATAAAGCTTACTAATGAATCTATCTTTGGGTAAAGACAGCATCAATGCCCGCAGTAGTTTTCGAATTTATCACAAAGACACAGAAAGACACGTTTATGGACTTTGTTTCAAAATGAACATATAATAGATATGCGCTGGTTTCAACCGTTTCCCAAAGGTAAGTTCCTGAACCAGAGAAAAAAAATAGCCTATCCTTCTCAGTCTACGCTAGACAACTTCGTACCTACCTTTAAATCAGTCCAGAAGTTTTGGCATAAAAGCACGAGATAGACAGACAGAGTAAACTTCCCATTTATAAAATTAGTAAGGATTGTTACCAAGAAGTTATTTAGACCTCAAAATGGGTTTAACTCAATGCGGAAGCTAAAGAACCGGGTTTGGTGCCCGGTTGGGAAAGGCCCGTGATTCATAGGCGTTTATAGTGTTGCTACATTATTTTATTTATAAAGTTGGCTACACGGAACTTCCATTATAATAAATGAAACGAGAATAGCTTTATTGACAATTGGTCCAAAATGTACGTCAATTGGCTATTTACTTATGTACGTAATCTTTATCCTACTAATATTATAAACGCGAAAGTTTGTATGTATGGATGTATGGATGTTTGTTACAATAATATAGCTTATACATCAGAATAACACATAGGCTACAATTTGTAAACATATTGTTCGAAATACTAAACCTGCGCAGACGAAGTCGCGGGCACCAGCTAGTTAACGTTATAATAAGTTATTAATTTTTTTTCGAATTAAGATTTGAATAAATCTTTCAGTGTTAGGTAGCCAATTTTTTGACGGGAAATCATCAGATGACCTCTCCCGCTGTGGGTGCAGCGCGAGAGAGTGTCAGACTCTTACTGACTAAAACCCACCATGTTCCTTCTGTAGCCCTTTATGTACCAGGGCCGCGATAACTCTTTCGAACTCTTTTCATGGAGGAAGTAGTTTCTCTGAAAAGCGGGTGATACCGCAGGTGGCGGCTCGTTGTAAAGAAAATTAGTGTGATGCTGATGAAAGAATCTTGCGCAGTCTATTCTAACAAAAAACAGTGAAAAATTTATCAAACTACAATAATAGTTATATTAATAGATATTTCATTAGCTGTATTTCAACATTGAAATCAAAGTCTAGACATTTCCACAGAAAAAGTAGTAAGTACCTATTTCAAAATATAGATTTCAAATAAGTAGGTTCAAAACAGTTTTATATCTGTGTAGATTTTAACGTACAAAAGATGTTCTATTTAAATATTTAATCATCCATCTAGAATCTAGACTAATTCTAGGTTCTATTACAACAATTCTTAATGTTCTTTATCAAAAAACTATCAAAAAATCTCATCTAAACTGCTTCAAAAAAACACTAACAATATAATTTCGCAAACGCATTAAAAACATACCATTTCAAAAAAAAACCGGCCAAGTGCGAGTCGAAATCGCGCACGCATGGTTCCGTACCATTATTTAGAAAATGAGCAAAAAAACACGTTTGTTGTATGGGAGCCCCCGCAAATATTTATTAAATTCTAGTTTTCAGTATTTGTTGTTACAGCGGCAACGGAAATACATCATCTGTGAAAATTTCAACTCTGTAACTATCACGGTTCATAAGATACAGCCTGGTGACAGACGGACAGAGGAACCCTTTAGGAGTTTTACCCTTTGGGTACGGAACCCTAAATATTCAATTTTATTTCAAATAAAGAACGCACTCAATAAAGAGGTCGAATACTCATGACCCATAGATAAAGTTAAAACGTAATCCGACCTTCTTACACTTAACCATGAAATTATGGAGGTATGTAATAATTCATTGTGCTTTGTTTAATTATGTGGAATCGTGTAAAAATGTCAACTTTTATCTGTTTAAATTGTAATAGTGTTGTGGCGTGCGAAACTTCGGCGTGGCTCGTGATTCTTGGCATAGAGTGACCATAAACAACGTATATTGTTAATGTTCCTTGGTCTATAGTTACTAATGATATTATAAAGTTGGTTTGTAAACCTAAGCGCGCACTACTGGGTAACTACTGAATGAAATCAAATCAAATTGAAATCTTACAGTGTTTGATGGCTTATTTATCGAGGAAGACTATAGGCTACTTTTTATTGCAGAGATCGAAGTAGTTCCCTCACGACGAGGCTGAAACCGATTAGGAAAGCTAGTAAACCTAAATAGAGTGAAAAAGTAGAGCCTATAGAACTTGACAATAAGACCTGAGATAAGAACGTTAAAACATATTCTTTAACTTTACAAAGCTTCATCCATTCTTCGTAGAAAACCTTCATTACTATAATTCACTCACGCTCGTCTCATTTCAAATCTTTTTTCAAGCAAGTCATCCATATCTTTTGCATGCAACTACAGGCGATCCTAAGATCCTCTCAAATACTTTTATCCTGACTTTTCCCCTATAAACTAAAGTCACCCCAACAGTCGGACGAACAAGCTTTGTATATATCAACTATCTTACGACTCTCGCAATCATTACTACTGACCCACTCACAAATATCAATTAAATATATACCTTTACACCATATTCTTAAAGTCTATATCTCACTGCTAGAACAGAGAGCGATTCTAATAAAGGAATTTGGACTTTAAACTAAAGTAAATAAGGTAGATTTTTGATTGTCGTTTGTAGGTGTATGTTAGTCGCTCTTAGCGTCAATTCTGTTAGGTTAATATCAGGCTATGTGCTTGAGAAGTCATAGTTTGAGAAAGATAAGTATACTAATAATGTCGTGTGGTGATATTTGTCTAGTATTTTTTGTGTGAAGAATTCCTATGGTATTCTGGTCGGCTGAACTCTAACTTTCCTGAAACAAATATAATGCAGAATAATAAAACGATTGCAGCTAAGTACGAAACGCCACATGTAGTGACCGCCTATCTGACCTCCTCCCAGTTACCTTTGCAACCCGCTACCCTTGGGTAAGACTGGTTTTCAGACTTTCTGGCCCTCAAAGACTCAAATGGCAGCCCGGACCCTCAAACTTGCCTTCCAAAACGCGCAGGAACCTTTGTCATGATGGACACCCATCCACACAAGCGTTGCTTAACTTCAAGATCTTTCAACCCGTGCCGCTATTGCTTACCCACGAGCTCTACATAACCTCTAACATGATAACAAGTCCTTGTACACACAAAGTTATAATCTAAGCATAATTACTTACGAAATACCCACCATGGTCTCTTACAATGTACAGTCAACTTCAGGTCAGTGGTAACAGTTCTATAGGAAAATCGTACTTATTACTATTGAGTTAAGGTGCATGACAGTTACCACTGATGTGCAGTCCACCGTACTATCAACCAATGAAATGTATGTATAACCTGAAGCAATCTTAAAATGGCCTATGTTTGTCTGGACAATAGTCAAAAGAGTCTAACGCCTTAATTTTTGAGCCTGTTATTTGTAAATGGCCTTCACGAGTCTTTTTATTGTCCCGCTGCAGAGCACAGGCCTGTTCTAAAACAGATAAGAAATGAGCGTTAATCACCACGTGCGCGAGAGGCGGATTGGAAATGTCAGACTTTAAAGTCTAGGTTTCCTGAAGATGTTTTCATTCATCTTTACCTAGTCATTGGTGTCACATATACACTTAGAAAGTAGGTACATAATATGACTTCTAAAAGTTACAATTGGTGCTTCTTTCGAACCCGCAAACTCGTATTTGACAACTAGAACACCGCGACTTACAGTCTGACCCTTCTTAGTACAGTAAAAAGAACAGTAGATTCCCTTGAAACTTCGGTACTCCTATATAAATAATCTTCTATATAAATAAAAATGAAACCCGCTTTCCGTTGTCACGGCATAACATGAAAACGGCTTGACCGATTTGGCTGAAAATTAGAGGGGAGATAACTTAGACCCGGGAGAAGATTTCGGCTACGGGACGTGGGTGAAACCGCGGGCGAAAGCTAGTCCTTTTATATAAAGGTTAACAGCCAGACACACGGAGAGACGGTAACCTTACCACAGAACTAATAATAAGCATAAATAAAACAATTGAATTCCAATGCAATAGACAATAAGTATTAACTGTATCATTCAATTCGACAATGATAAACTATAGCAGAGTTACAATCGATTTTGTAATAGATTAATCAATCTCTCAATACATGTAACAATTTAAAATAATGAAATTGAAAGTCTTGTTAGATCGTTTGATTGTCTGTGGTCTTGATGACCATAGATGGCTTGAACCAATTTCGATACAGACCCCATGCTATTTTGAACGGACTACAGAGAAGACAAAAGGGTTCTTATGTATTTTAGGTCAATGCCATGTCTGTTACTTAAGAGTTCCCATTTCACTACATAGCATAAAACAAAGTCGCCTTTTAGGGTTCCGTACCCAAAGGGTAAAGGGTAAAACGGGACCCTATTGTTTTTGCTCCTCTGTCCGTCCGTCCGTCCGTCTGTCACCAGGCTGTATCTCATGAACCGTAATAGAGAGCTGAAATTTTCACAGATGATGTATTTTTGTTGCCGCTATAACAATAAATACTGAAAACTAGAATTAAATATTTTTTTTGGGGGCTCCCATAAAACAAACGTGGTTTTTTTTGTCCGTTTTGTAAATAATGGTATGGAACCATTCGTGCGCGAGTCCGACTCGCACTTGGCCGGTTTTTTCTGTGCCCATGTCCCTATTATAGAATATTTTTTTTCCTAGGTAAGTCTTAGGAAACTTCGAGACCTAAAATCCCAAATGATCGAAGGTCTATGAACTAAGAACGAGTTTAACTAACGAAATATAATCCACTTATAGGTCTCAACTCTCGGTACGTAACACTATACTTAAACCTAAAACCGGTTGGTTTACGTAACCTTTTGTTAAGCTGTTAGTTCTAGTTTCGATATACAAGATGTTTTATAAAGGTTTTTTGGCTTTACAGTATGATCTGGTTCTTCTTATAAAGAGAGCCTATCACCTAACAAGCCCTGTGGTGTCAGAGTTTTCTCAAATCTGCCTGACGGCCTCTGACGTGGAATTGCTACTGAGTAATATACGGGACGCCCCCTTCGCCCAAGATAGGAGAGTCTAACACCAACAACTTCGATACTCTAGGCTGCTTTTTGTTTCTAAAAACCCACAAATTAATTTTGCGTGAAATCAAGAATGAACCGAATGCCCCCTGCACGGCAATCATGCTTACGACCAGTATGACTAATTTTTAGCTGATAAAAAGTATGACGTTGTTCACAAAGACAGAAAATTAACTTAACAAAAATGAACCACCCTGTAAAGAAGTGAGCGTGAGTCTCTCGTGAACTTAGATTCTGATAAATACGAGACTGCCTCGGATGTTAGCAATGAGTCTTAAATACACACTTTATGCGGCTCCCGTAAGGAAACCAAAGAATTTGGATAATTCGCGTATTTAATTAATAATCCACAAAAAGTCGTGGTGGAAAAATAGTGGAAAGAACCAACCTCTCAGGTACGAGTGTGTGGGTTCGATTCCATGTCAGGAAGTACCAAGTTTGTATGTACTTTCTAAGTACGTCTTGAACAATAACTGCGTTTCGGAGGGCACGTTAAATTGTAGGTCCCGGTTGTTATTTAATATCTTAAGCAGTCGTTACGGGTAGTCAGAAGCCAGAAAGTCTGACAACCATTTACCCAAAAGGGTATTGCATTGCCCGGGTAACTGGGTTGAAGAAGTCAGATAGGCAGTCACTCCATGTAGCACACTGGTACTCAGCTGCATCCGATTAGACTGGAAGCCGACCCCAACATAGTTGGTAAAAGGCTAGACAGATGACGATCACTTAGAAACGATGATAGATATAGCAAACAATCTTGCTACATTGCCTTAATAGTGAAAAGTTTTTATACCTGAAAGCCTAGTAGCAGCAAAAAGTTTTAAGCAACGAAGTTTTTACTTAAATCAATCAATATTACAGCTTGAAGTTAGTATGTGGTCATAATTAGTGCGGTGTTGCATGTTTCTCATCATCTAAATATCGAGTTCTCGATAATTTATATTATATTCAGTAAAGTTGACTTATAACGGCGTCTAGACCGATTGTCAGCCATGGCAGCTGCTCTATAAAGAGATCAGTCAGCTGCGCATAGGGCTGCCATCCGTCCGGGTTTCCCCGGATTTGTCCTCGTTTTGACCCCGTCCGGGGGACGTCCGGGCGGGTTTTCTAGTAGCGTCCGGGGAAAACCCGGACACTTTTCATGTAAGAAAGTACCTCATTGAATTTAAGTATATGTTAATAGTAAATGGATTACAAAATAGGTATTATTTTGTTTAAACAAAATCGTACTCGTTCGGGGAAAAAATGCGATTTACGATAAATGTCCGGGTTTTTTTAATGTTGGTCCAGGTTTGGCGAAATTCGAGATGGCAGCCCTAGCTGCGCAGGACATATTATACATAGTGCACGAGCATTTGCGCAGACACAGGTGCACTTACTATTCCATCACTCTCATAGCGCCATGGGACGGCAATCCGACACCACAGGAGAGAGATCATAAGCAGGACCTGCGAGGCATGGTTGTATTAATCACCAACTTATTCCTGCTATGAAAAAAAAAAACTGAAAACACACATAGAAAAACTGACACATATTAAACTTGTTTTACTAACAATTTATGGATCTTTTAGTTGTCCGAAATAAATGATTATTATTATAATTGTATGTCTCTTTCTGACCTCGGGATTACAGAGTCCCGGATTTTTGGGAGGCGAACGTGGGGCCGAAGCCAACACGCTGAAGCCCTTTTGAGACAACTTTAATGAAATGGTGACACAAAACCGACGATTATCCCTGTATACACTATAGAAATGTACCCAAGGACAATCCCCGGTTCTGTGCTAAACTATTGCTAACTATGGATGAAAACTACTTGGGCTATTGTGATGGGATGCTAATGGACTAGGAATGGGGAAACTACGGGAACTATGGCACCTGCCGATGACAATGTATTAGATACATGTTAAAATGGCAGGTGGAGACTCGCCAACTCACTTACTGGGCCCCCGGGAATCAGTCACTGAAAAGCAACAAGAGGGCAACAGGGACATGAGCTTATTATTATTATTTTGTTAAGTTATTTAGTTTTCTTCTCTTTAAGGAGAGTTTAAAACCTTGCAGGCGGGCCGGAGCCAAGCTTGCAAGGGGATGATTAGATAGAGAATGTAGATGATAATGTGGAAGATGTCAGGAATTTTCTTGTGATTCTGCAAGTGTTGAGTATGGTGGCTTTTTGAAGCATGTGTAGTGTATGGGCAGGCATGTGTAGTGTGTTGAGACTTTGTATAAGGGATTTGGGTATGATACCGGTAGATGATAAAACTATGGGGACAATGTGAACGGTTTGCGCTTTCCATTGCGTTTTAATTTCAATCGCGAGATCCTGATATTTACTTAGTTTCTCCGAAATAGTGGTTTGGATGTTGTGTGAATTGGGTATTGCAATGTCTATTAAGTAAACTGTTTTAGTAGTTTTATCGTGTACTGTTATGTCCGGTCTATTGAAATGAATAGTTTTATCTGTTATTATTGTGCGGTCCCAGTAGATTTTATGATTTCTGCCTTCTAAAATTGTCTCAGGTTTGTATTTATAATATGGTACTATTTTATCTATGAGTTTGTGTCTGTAAGCTAGGTGTTGGTGTATGATTGCTGCAACCTGGTCGTGCCGGTGTTTATAGTCGGTTTGTGCTAGCGATTTGCATGCTCCTGTAATGTGCTGTATCGTTTCAGACACCGTGTTGCAGTGTCTGCATAAATCAGTTGGCTGAGTTTGGTCTTTAATTATATACTTTCTGTAGTTTCTAGTGGCTATAATCTGGTCTTGTATTGCGAGCATGAACCCTTCAGTCTCCGGGAACAAGTCGCCTCTCCTGAGCCATTCGTTCGACTTAAGTTTATCGACGTGTGGCTGGCACAGGAAGGCTAGGTGTCTTCCGTGTAAGGCTTTGGTGGACCATGCTGCTATTTTTTGTTGTGTGTTTGTTATTGTTTCGTTAGTTTGTGTATTTCGGTCGTGTAGGTTGAGTGGTGTTAGTTGTATGTCGGTGTTCGTGATGTGTCTGTGTAGTGGTGAGTGTTCAGATTTGTTGTGGAAATATGTTCTGAGTGTCGATATTTGTTTGTTGTGTAGGTTGTGTATGTCTATCAATCCTCTTCCTCCTTCTTGTCTTGGTAGTGTGAGGCGTTGTGTGCATGATTTGGGGTGGTGTTTTCTGTGTTTAGTGAATGAAGTGTTAATAGTGCGTTGCAGATTTTGAATGTCGGTATTAGACCATTGTATGATTCCGAAAGAGTATGTGAGGATGGGTATTTATTAAAGAGATAGGAAAACTAAAAACTTTATTAATAGGTATCTGTACCCTATTTCTTTGATCTGAGCCGGTACATATTAAAATTTGAGCCCTGCCTTATAATAAACTTTAGTTTTTGACAGACAATAGCCCGGATTCCTTCGCCCGCGAGACCTACTCACAATAGGGTAGTGTCCAGGGTCGAAATAATGAAATAATATTTAGTCCGCTTTTTAGATAAACAAAAAATATTGGATACGTATTTTTTCTTTTTTTAATTAAACATAAAATGACAAAGATAATACACTTCAAAAATTAGGAGTGGGGGCCTTTTACGTCACAGTGTCCTGAAAATTGTAGCAACTTGTGACGTCACACTCAACTTTAACACGCTATATCTTAACAAGTTCTGATCCAATTTAAAAAAGAAAAAATACGTATCGCTTAATTTTGGACAATCTACTAGACGGACTAATTATTATTTTTTAGGAAACTAGCCTATTAGCCGTTTTTTTTTGTTTTTGACTTTGTCTTAGACTAATTAAATGTTGCTAATTAGGCAACCATGTACCTACTCTGCAAGGTAACAAACACACAAAGTGACTTTGCACAACCCAGACATCGAACTCACTACTTCAATAGCTAACACACGATTATTGCACCAGCATATCATTATTATTTCTAAAAGACAGTGAACATGACATACAAAAGATATAATTACTAAGAAATTAATTAGATGGAATGATCTAGATAAAATGTCGTGTATAATTGCGATGCTAAGTTTTAGTCTGCGACTTCGCTCACATTTATTGAAAGGTAGTTTAGTTTAGTTCATTGACTCAGTCATGGTTTCTATAACTTATCTATGTATCTGTATAACTTATCAGAGATAGAAAGACATAACTTTATGCCACTTTTGACCAAAAAATAACTCGTCGTTTGTCATGACATAATAATATATGGTCTCCCATCATAAGTGCGACCGCGTCAAGCTTTGATTTTCCTTTGATCGTTGGCCTGTGCGGCTAGAATGATTGTCCATTATGTATCTGTAGAAAATCAAAGTTGAACTATATTTTCAGCCCTTTTTTTGTCACCTAAAGCCTCTTAACACTACTGAATCGATTTGAAAAATAGTTCACTGTTAGGAAGAAATACTACCACCTATGACATAGATAGGCTACATTTCATCACATTACGGGAATAGAAGTTTTCACGACACACGAGTGAAACAGCCAGTAAAAAAAAGTATAAAAGCAAAAAGTATTAAACTAGCTATCACTTAACTAATATCTTAACATCCCAATTAACTGTTCTTCAGATAACACTTGGATATTGTTCTCAGTTTCACATCTCAGGTTATAAAACTAGTTAACAAATTACATTATGAAGTCTAGCATCTATTGTTTGTGACTGGGTCAGGTTAAATGGAAAAAAAGTTCAAAAGTTCCATGAAAAATGTTTGTACCCTTAAGACTCCGAAATTACTGAACCGATTAGAAAAATTATTTCACTGTCGGAAAGCTACACTCTTCCCGAGTACCTAACACAGGCTGTATTTTATCTCTATAAGGAAAGAAGTTCCCCGGGACCCTGATAAAACCAACAGCTGACTCTTATTATTTTTTTTAACACAAACGCTACTGAAAGGATTTTGATGGAGCTTGACAGTAATACAGCTTTTCACTAGATTCCACCAAAATTGTTCGCGAACAAAAAACATGTACACTATGGCGCGAGTATACCAGAAGAAACATTTGTGTTGTATCTCGCTTTTATACAACAGATTGACATTATATATGAAAGGTTACTTTTTATCTGGACACTGTTAGTAGGTTGTTCCCTTGGGACCCGGCTAAAATCACAGAGAACTGCGTACAAATTAATAAATGGTAAGAATTAAACATTTTTGAAGAGACCATAAAGTTGCTTTCGCAATGACAATATCAAATGATACTTCTTTATTCAGTCAGTTCATTGGTTGAGCTATGTTAGGCCATTTGCTTGCTCTATTACGGGTGAGGACACTATCCATAAGCGATTGCGGATAGCGTTTTTAGGTAAATTCTAGTCAAACATATCAGAATTTTTGAAAAAGTTGTATACTTTTCTTCTACGCTTATTTTTATAATGGTAAATTCATTTTCCTAGTTTTTCTCCGCGGTTACACCCATGTCTCGGCAGAGCCATTTCCCTCAACCGGGTAAAAGGTAGCTTGTTCTTTTTAGCTAGACTATCTGTGTTCCTTCTGGCGTTAAAGCGACAAACAGACAGACAAACACAGTTATTTTTAGCAAGGATCATACATCATATAATTTCTTTGCTATTTAAGGCTCCGAGCTAGACAAACTACCAAATAAAACACATAAAACTAAAACCTATGATTTACAAACAGAATAGATCAATCTCAATAAGCTTCCGGCTGATATTATCTTTACATTTCCTCCCCTCCCAGCATCAGCTCGCCTTTCACCCCGCATTCCTCTATCCATGGTCGACAGCCGGACCCAATATACTATCTGACCTTGCAGAGGGACACTGCCTTCTAGAAAACAACTTTAAAACACACCACTGTTAATATTATCCCATTGAAAAAGCAATCTTATGTCTTAGAACTTAAGGTCTACTGCAAAAATTGTGAAAGGCAAACTTAAGTTGGTAAAGTCCAGTGTAAAACAAAAGAATGATGCAGTTATATTCAAATTTTGTTCTGCGATTTTCAACTTTATTTCTTAGTAGTAAGAGTGAAGGGGCGCTTTTAAGGGGTGTATAAATAAGTTGGTAGTAATATGGCCAGTTCCAAGTAATGATATATAAGGAAGTAGGGCATACAATGATTGATATAAGATCCGGTGCGCGTACGCATGTTTTGTGCACGTCAACGGATTAATATGTGCGAAAAGTGAAAGGTTTTTTTGAAATATAATAGGGGGCTTATGAACTAAGGTGGCTTGTGGCTAAGTAATAGCCCCCCAGGTTGACCGATCATAGGTTAAGCAACGCTCGGCACGGTTGGTTCATGGATGGGGAGACCACCTATATCATAACGACAGTAGCTTCTTTTTTGTAATGGTAAATCATCTGATGACCCCTCCCGCTGTGGGTGCAGCATGAGGGAATGTCAGACTCTTACTGACTAAAACCCACCATGTTCCTTCTTAAGCCCTTTATGTACCAGGGCCGCGGTAACTCGCGCGAACGATCCCGCAGCCCCGACATGATAATTTGCTCCTAAAATTACGCCTATGCGTAACCTTGCCTTTATTTTCAAGTCAGCTAATTATAGATTTTATTCTAGACAGCAAATCGAAGTTTGATCGTATCTTTTCTATGACTACCCACTATTACGACGATCTAATCAGATGGAACTTTTAAAAGTAAATTACTGTACGTAATGTGCTTGTTAAGTATCGCCAATTATCTTTAAATATCATCAATATTTGACATTAATAACCACTTATGGAACATTAGCTTTTAGGCTTTTACCCACATTTTGGGAGAACTTGGAAGAAAGCTTCTAAAAACTTACAAAATCGATTTTGACCCCAACGGGGAATCGAACCCAAGACCACGTGCAGAGCAGTCCAAACTCAACCAAAGAAATGGACCCAATGAAAATTCATATTTTGATGAATAAACATTTTTGCATATAAAAATATTTCAAAGGATCTTAGCCAAGAATTTTCAGACCACCATATCATACTTTATACTAAGTCACGCTTCATCTCTTCATATCTCTCTCGAAAAAAATAACTACATTGCAAAGAAACAGTTCTCATTGCCATATAAAGATATTAATGCGTGCTCACAAAGACAATGGCGATATAAAAGGCTATCAGAAACATTCAGAACTCACCAAGTGGGTTGTTCATTGCGTCATAGAAGGCAGTAGTCTGTATGTATAGGGCTGCCACGGAATATAAAAAACAGTTAACTACTATTATAAAATTAAATCGTACATAACTATAACGTCAGACAGATTATCTGCTACGCCGACTCCAACATAGTTGGGAAAAGACTCGGAAGAAGAAGAGATTATCAGGATAGCACGAGCATTTGCACGCATACTGGTGTGCTTTCATAAGCCCGATGGAATGGCAATCCGGCACCACCAATCGTAGAGATCCGAACCGACATTTACGTGCTCGTTAATTTTTGGGTCCCGGCTGTCATTTCAATATTTTAGGCAGTCGTTACGGGTAGTCGGAAGCCAGAAAGTTTTATAACCACTACTATTAAGGAGTATCGGGTTGCCCGGGTTGAGGTCTTCAAATTCACGGGGGCTCCTTGTAGCACACTGGTCCTTAGCTGCATTTGGTTAGACTGGAAGCCAACCCCAACAGAGTTGGGGAAATGCTAGACGTTGTCGAAGAATTTTGGGGACACTTGAACTCTTAAGTCTGCAATCGCGAATCCTTGACCAAGCATGGTGATTTTAACACCTATACAAATGAACTCTTTCGCAATTTCTCTTAAATAAAACAGGTTTTTTTTTTAACAACGGGTCATCCACACTACATAACTGTTAAGGTTAGTATTACCAAATATCCCATTGTAAGAAGTCTGGTCCTACGACAAACAAGATTTTACTTAACCGTATAAGACCACATCATCAGGTCACGTTTTTGACCGACTTCGCCCCCCAAACTGGTATTTGGTATTCTCACCATTTTGTAACTAAAGATCACGTGGTTAATTTGATGTTTTGTACTCAAATATCATGTTTTGACAGTGAGGTAGAATCAAAGTATCAGTAGTACTTCTCTCAATATGTAACCGTCTTCACGGGGCCACATAATAAATTCAAAGTCAAATCATTTATTTCATTTAGGCCTTTACAAGCACTTATGAACGTCAAAAATATAACTAAGTTTGATTCTAGTTGCCCATTCCAAAAGTAGCTTCCTATGGAGAAGAACGGGCAAGAAACTCCATAATATGTAAATTCATATCAAATGTCAGCAATTTTAGCAGAGAGAAACAATAAGATTTGAGAAGCATTTATTCTAATAACTAGCTGCCGTTAGTTCACTTCGTCCCATAGGAGTTACTCCCCAAACCCATATGAAATTCCTTGATAAACAATAGAAAAACATTGTCTTTAATCGGACCGCTATGTACTGAGTTTTTGAGATAAGCACCTTCAAACAAACTCTTCAGCTTAGACATATGTATGTACTATATTACAAAAAAATCGTGGCAACCCTGCACCGCGTTCAAATCAAGTGCAAGTTCGCATGATGCAAGAGCGGTGTGCAAGCGCTCCTTATTAACTACTTCTCGTCTAGTCGCTCTAGAACTGTGACGAAACTGCCGCCTTTTTATTCAGTAGGTACTTTTATTATAATAGGTACTTACCTCTACTTAGTTATGTTTTTATATTTGAAAGTACCTCATGCAATAATTTATTTTTATTTAGGTACTGCTGTGTATTTGTAACATAGCAGGGGCAACTGAAATCCATCGTCTGTGAAAATTTAAACTGTCTAGCTAGGGTTCCTATCATGGTTCATGAAATACAGCCAGATACAGGTAAAACGCCCGTTTTACCCTTTGGTTAAAGAACTCTAAAAATATTCACTGCTTTTGTGTAAGTATATAGGTACAAAAGTTTGTATGTAATAAATAATATATTCAAGTATACGTTGACATTTAATACCATACATAGGGACAGTGACATTCACATGTATGTATGTAGTTCAAGACATATGATATTTATGAGAACGCAATTATCTCAAAGTGCATGGTTAAACTGGCGGTCAAAAATGGACTTGGGTTACACTAGGAAATGACAAACCGGTTTATTATGAAATAAGAACGTTAACAACAATTTTGATATATTAAATCTTAATTTTTTGTTCAGTGCTTATATAAAATTAATTATTTAATACCTATTTAGTATTCTTTTCCTTATCAAGTGAGCTGCAGGTTTAATCACCTGACAAGCCCTAGTGTCAGAGTTTTCTCAAATCCGACTGACGGCCTCTGACGTGGAATTGTAACAACGACTGCTACTGAGTAGCATTCGGGGACGCTGGCTTTACGTGCCCTCTCAAGCACCGAGTGTAACGCCGACAACTTCTAGACTTCGGGCTTCTTTGTGAAAGTCTGTGTCTCACAAAGCCATTTCGGCTTGAACCCAGGAATCGAAACACAATGTACAAAAAAAAAATTGATCCATACAAAATTTAAAAAACTAACAATTCAAATACCTTAAATAATTACATCAATTTTAAAATTTTCAACGCTCCATCGCTAGTGATGCACCGATGTATCGATATACAAAGGTTATCTATCTGTCGTAATCGATTCGCGTCGAGATAATCGAGACCTACGTAATTGCATGGGAACTAGTCTTACAAGGCTCTTTTAATACTAAAATTACTAGATTTTGAAAGGAATAATCGCTGGCTGTATCGATTATTGTATAACTTCGGAAGTATGAATGAGACTGTAGTGAATCGAATGATGACAAACTATTCGAGTTACGATTATGAAATACGTATTTATTTTTAGGAGTTCATATTTTAAGATTATTTTATAGAACTACTTCTCGCACATGGGTAAAGGTAGCCTGTATCTTCTTCTTTCTGTACTATTCCCAATTTTATTTGTTGTGAGCGTAATATGTTTTTCGCTTCCATTCTTCGCTGTCACTCGTCATACTGACACTCACTCCCTTCTTATTCATGTCTTCTTTAAGGCATATGTAAAAGTAGCCTATGGGTTGTCTTGATATGACAAGCTTTATTACTGACATGTTACATCAAAATCCATCCTATAGTTTTTGACTTATAGACTCTGCGTAGAATTCTGTTATTGTAGTGATTTTGCAATGAATGTGATATGAAATTTGACTAGCCACTGCGACATTTTCTCATATTAAACATAAACGTGTGATATTCCCAAAATTAAACCACAATGCAAGGCTGTGTAAAGGCGTAGATCCACCGGTGTGCAAAACTATGACGCAAACAAATGTTGCTTCTGGTCTATTCATTCCAACAAAAAAAAATGCAAGCAACCATTTCTAAAACATGCTAGCTGTGGACAACGGGTAGACAGAAGCCAGTAAGTCTGACGCCAGTCTAACCAAGGGGTATCGGGTTGCCCGGGTAACTGGGTTGAGGAGGTCAGATAGGCAGTCGCTCCTTGTAAAGCACTGGTACTTAGCTGAATCCGGTTAGACTGGAAGCCGACCCCAACATGGTTGGGAAAAAGGCTCGGATTAAGAAGCTAGCTGTGGACAACATTTTTCGCGCACATTTGTTCGTGAATAATTTAACTGGAATCTCCTTTGTTAACAAATACTTTCCTGATGTGAACAAGATTGCTAAAGTTGATTATTATTTTAATTTTAACCTAGCTGAAATAGTCTTAATAGTCTCTTTGTATGTGAAGTGGGACGCGGTATTCTCATGACTTATAATATGTAATCAATGATGTCCACACATGTGATTTAATGTGTTTCATCATTTGGCTAGCCTTTATCTTAACTAGGAATAAATAAATGCTTTATTGATGCAAATCCTTACAATTATGCTTAATATATAGCAGGTTTACAATTCAATGAAGGCTAAACTAGGAATGCCTGTGACTTAGGAGCCAGTGTTCTACTGTCACTTGGACACTATGAAAATAGGTCGTGACTTATTAACAGCCCACCGAACCAAGTTTTGCTCAAACTTATGATCTTACGATTAAGTATCGCTTGGCGCGGTCAGTCCCTGGATGGGGTGTTTCTATCTTAAAACGATTTTCTCCATGTTCCTGACTGTCATTTATATGTTTTTGGGAGTCGTTACGGGTAGTCAGATGCCAGAATAAGAGAGACTGACTAGCAGTCTTACCAAGCAGAAGCTCTATGTGACACACAAGAGGTATTATTCAGCTGCATAAGATTAGACTGGAAGCTCCAACATAGGGGGAAATATCAAGGCAGGCAAATCAAAATACTTGAAAACTCTTCTCACGTTCATTATTTTTCAAACATCCATATTAAGAAGATAAGAGATTGCAATCACTCTTTTAGTATATACTTATGTCGCTAATACGGTAGGCGGTTAAGAAATAAAACTGTTATCTGAATAATGTTTAAAAAGACGAAAAAATGTCAGTTCAATTCGCCGCAAATAACTGTGCATTTTGCATTTCTGATCTTAACATTTTCGCGCAAGCTTGGGATATTATACATCACTAGCCGTTTTCTCGTGGTTTAACTCGCGTCCCGTGGGAACTGCTGCCCGTACCGGGATAAAATATAGCCTATGTTACTCGGGAATAGTATAGCTTCCCGGCAGTGAAAAAAATAGAAATCTGGTCAGTAGTCCCAGAACCTTTAGAGTACAAACTAAGAAACAAAACATTTTATTACCTAAGATGAACTCTGAAAATGAGCTGATTTTAGGCAAATGTTACCCTATTTATTTTGCATCAAAATTGATGATAGGCTATTTTTCCAGCCAAGCGAAGTAACAGGTAGAAATCACGTCATATTATTACATACTCTATTTATGGAAGGTGGCATTTAATTAAAGTAATAATGGAGTACAATGTCACCTGCAGTGATTCGAGTGGGTGACACGTAGGTGTCGACTACTTTCTTAAAGTGCAAGGTCCGGCACTGGGCTGTAGGGATGCGAAAATGTTATCGATAAATTACATATTGTAAGAGCGGGGTGAATATCGATGTTGTTCAGTTGTTTGGGCATTTATGTCGGATTCAATTCTTGAAATAATTGTAACTTTTGCTTTTTAGCGATGGTTAAATGGATATATCAGAAAATCATTGCACTATTTATCATTGCAATAGTTTAGTGCAAAAAAAAAAACAAATTAACATATTAATTGATTTGATTTTTTTTTAATATTTTCCTTGATAGTGTTAGTAGCTAAAAGTTACGATTATACTAATCCACTTTCTCAATTCCATAATATCACGACAAACCTCTACCGCTGAATTTATTGCTAGATCTCTATCGATATATGTTCCTATCGACACACCCCAATCTCTAGTCACCGCCCTGCGATCAGGTGACAACTAGTCATATCACTTGACCAGTCGAGTGAACTGGCATGGTCACTAGCTTGCTTTACTATACTTGGAAATTGTAATACATACTGGTTTTAATATATCATGTAAGCCTCAGTGAGAGAGGTTATTACTATTGATATTTTGGGTACCCGGTTAAAAAGTAGTATTTCCTGATATAGAGCCTGTATGACTCTGAAAGAATTCCAGATAGTTTTCAATATTTCTTGGTCATTTCTAACTACATAAGAGTAACCAACCAGGGAACTCTTCCCGCACTCGGATAAAAAGTAGCTAATGTCCTGTCTCTATATGACGAAAGATGTATATGGTATGTAGTCGGTTCAGCCAAAGGTAAGATAATTGCTCAAAAACATACCTACAATTCAAACTGAGAACCTCTTTTTTTGAAGACGGTTAAAATTGGTACCAGCTATGTTCTATGCAAATAAATGATTCTTTCTTTCTTTCAAAAAAAGCGGGGCAGACAGACAGACAAATGGACAAAGTTACTTTCGAATTTACCTATAATAATTGTTTGATTTTTTTAAAACATTTGATAACAATTTTTTCAATTTTCTTCAAATAAAATATTCAGCCCCAGTATCATACAACACAGCTGTTCGTGTGACGCATGCGCACGCGTAACGGACATACGTGAAAACCTGTTGCGTACGTTTAATGTCAAGGTGTATTACATTGTTAGTACGTTATATTGTGTTATGTACGTTGACGAACAGACCCCACTGTTATGACGTATGTATTGACGTGACGTGGTTGCAAAGAATCATGCTGTAGGTACCCACTTTTCAAGATCGCTCAAAAATGATAAGACCTAAGTCTTATGAAAGCTCGCCAAAAAACATCCAGACCATAATTGAGTTTAAAAACTTTGCAATTCTAAAAAAAGTGTTCAGCAGGTATTAGGTTTTATAGCGACAAGAACAATACATACATCATCTCTGATAATTTCAACTGTCTATTATGGTTCATGAGATACAGTATTGTGACAGACGATATGAAACCCTAAAATAGCCTCAAGAACACCCAAAAAAAACGAGTTTTTCTTAAACGAAAATCGAATGTGAAAATTATAGCATACAGTTTTTTAAGATAACTGACGTTTTTCGAGAGTTTTCCGATAACATTGCAGGTTTAAAAAAAAACAACAAAAATTGCCTTCATAATTTTTACTACTTTGAAATTAAAAAATATGTTAAGATCTGATGCAATAAATGTAATTGCGTATCTAGTCTGCATACCAAATTTTTTTGGACTTTGCTCGCTCATAGTTTTAATTGAATTAAATTAAATAATTATATTCGCATTAAACTATTGCGAATATAATGCGTTTAGCTTTGTATTACAATGCCAAATTAAATACTTTCAAATTTTTTTGTGACCTCAAAATTGCGAAAGTAGTTTTTTTTTTCTAATTACGTACCTACCTACATACATACTTATATTCTAGTTTAGTTGTTACTTATAAATGAATGTTTAGACTCTCTCCAAACGGGTGCTATGTTTAAAAATGTTCAGCTTTCCTTTAAAAATGAAATGGTTACGTGTTTTTTTCATAAATGTAAGGAACCAGCTTTATGCCTGCGTTTTCACCCTTGTCCTGTGGGAACAACTTAGCGCGCCCGAATAAAAAAAATATTATAGCCTGGACTGTCTATCACTGCAAGAATTTTTCTAATCGGTAAAGTAGCTCCTAATATTACAGCGTCCAAAATAACTCATCAGCTTCATTTATCAGTATACATGATTTTAAGACACCTCTAACTCCACCTTTTATACTACGTGGCTTCGCCCGCGTAGAGTTCGGTTATATCGCTTTTCCTAGAGAATTCTTCAAATTTCCGGGATAAAAACTATCCTATGCTCTTTCTCAAGGTCGATCAATTCTACCTCTGTACCAAATTTTATTAAAATCAGATCAGTGGTTTAGACGTGAAAGCGTAACAGACAGACAGAGTTACTTTCGCATTTATAATATTAGTAGAGATTTATCCAGATGACTTATGTACACCGACCATGAAACGAAACCTAGATATTTCTTAATCATCAACATCCATTATTGAGTTAAATATACACCGTGACATAACGACTATGTAGGCAGACCGCAGAGCTAGACAGGGTAGATTGTGTCTAGGCATAACACAGGTTTGTTTGACGAAGGTCCAATATTATCAGCATATCATGTTTGTTTTGCAGAGAGTTAGGTTCGATTCACATTATAGCATAAACAGTTAACAGATAGTAACTCTGTATGTCTGTTTGTCAGGCTTTTACACAAAAACTCATTGTCTGCGTAGCCTTTTCCCAACTATGTTGGGGTCGGTTTCCAGTCTAACCACATGCAGCTGAGTACCAGTGTTTACAATTAACTGTTTACATCTCCCATCCGTAGTTTCAGTCTGTCACGAGAGAACTGCTTCTCCCGCTCATGGATAAAAAGTTTAATGCCAGTGCTGTCAAGTTTCATCGGTGTGCCATATGGAGCAACTGCCTATCTGACCTCAACTCCTTACCATGTCAACCGTATTGGGTTGGTAAGACTGGACTGGTATCAGACTTCTGACTACCCGTAACGACTGCCAAAGATGTTCAAATGACAGCAGCGACGCACCAGTTTAACGTGCCTGCCGAAACATGGAGGAACCCATCATGTATTTTTACCCAGCTAGGCATATTCATGCATAGAGTAGTATTTCTGCAATTCTTTTACTGAAGTGACCGCGCCTAGGGCAATGGCTAGCCTTCATTGCGCCTTACATCTATCTATTGTTGTAATCAATAGCAGATCGAAAGGCGTTGAATCACGACTTATTGAACTAACCTAATGAACAGCAGACAGATAAGTATTTCATTGTTAAGATTCCGTTACTAATGTAATAAATGCGAAAGTTTATAAGGATGCTTTATGTATGACGGTATGTTAGATACCTTTTCATGCGAAGAAAAAAGCAATGAAAGTTGATGAAACTGTGCAGACCATCAAAATAACACATAGGCTCTCTCCATGAGCAAGGAACGGATAGTATGAGCACGTTATCCACCTAACCATTTTTTTATTCGGTGTTTTTTTACTAAAAGTGGTAGGAGTCTGACGCTTGACCAAATACTGTGACAGTAACAGTATTTGGTCGTGCGTCAGACTCCTACCACTTTTAGTATTAATGTACCACGTTTTATAATGACCTTCAAATACTCATCTTACACCATAAATTAAAAATAACCCATCGAATTATATCCAAAATAATAAATTAATTATCTACGGAAGCTCTACTTCCTTGTTTGTTTATGTTTTATGCGTGATAATTAAATTAAGGTAAAGTCCATAAATATTATTAAAGTAAGTTGTTCCGTTAATTAATTTATTCTGACTGTAACTTCCGCAATTTAATTAGATAAATACTTTGATTAGGTTTAGGATCCCACCATTACATCATTATCATCCTCCGAGCCTTTTCCCCAACTATGTTCGGGTCGGCTTCCAGTCTAACCGAATACAGCTGAGTACCAGTGCTTTACAAAGAGCGACTGCCTATCTGACCTCCTCAACCCAGTTACGCGGGTAACCCATTATCCCTTGGTAAGGCTGGTATCAGACTTACTGGCGTCTGACTACCCGTAACGACTACGTACCAAGGATGTTCAATGACAGCCGGGACCTACGGTTTAACGTGAATCCGAAACAGTCATTGGTGTCCAAGATAATACTTAGAAAGTACATACAAACTTAGAAAAGTTGCATACTCATACTTGAGAGGTTGATTCTTTACCCATTATGCCACCACGATTTTCAATTTTGAAGAAGTCTATAAGGCTACTTTTTATCGGTGTGCATGGAGCAGTTCTTACAGAACCCGGTTGAAACCGCTAGCAGAAGCTATGTTCTATGTTTTCAAATATTTATGACTAGCTTTTGCCCGCAACTTCGTTCGCGTGGAATAGTGACTACCAGCAGATTTTTGATTTGACCAATAGATGGCGCTATATGTCCGGAATAATTTTATTTTTATTTTTTTTGTAATAAAAAGTATCCTATGTCCTTTCTCAAGTTTCAAACTATGTCTGTACCAAATTTCACACAAATCGGTTCAGTAGTTTAGGCGTGAAGAAAAGACAGACAGACAGACAGACAGAGTTACTTTCGCATTTATAATATTAGTTTGGATCTACTAAACAAATTCACCAACACCACTAAGTATACAATAAAATACAACACAAGTAACACTACATCCACATAGCCGCCATTAGACATTGCGCCATAGGAATCACGGAGTACCACTTCGAGTCCGAGTTGTGACATTCTAGTCATGTCGACTTATTGCGGAAATGTATAGTACATGTAGATTTTACTTGATATTAAGTATATTATGCCCTGCGGTTCGCGCCCGAGGTTCGAGACCTGCAAGTACTAGGTATTGGATGGATTTTGATGAAAATTAGTGGTTATCAGAATAACTGTAGACGTTTTATCTATGTGCTAGAAAAAGTTCTCTCGGGACACATATAAACGCACAGGCGAAGGTTTTAATTAAAAAAAAATAAATGGGTATGTTAATTAATAGGTTAGGTAGGTAATAATTAACGTTCTCATTCTGCTATTCACTATTGTCTCGGGAGATACCGGGATCCAATTTAATTTAGAAAAAAGCAAGGTTTCACGTCAATGACTGAGTAAAAGTGAAGGAAATCATCTTGAGGAAACCTGGACTTTACTGAAATCGCCACGCCCACAGCCAATGACCCTGTATATCCCCAATGAAATGATAATAATCAATGTTGAGAGTTAATATGTGACTGCGTAATAAAACCATAGTTTGGATTTTATAGTCTTTAAATAATTTATATCAATCCAATTAATAAATTTTCCTCATTTCTCGAATGCATACTATAACAAGGTCGGTATCCGATAGCTCTATTAAACGCTATTAAGTTAAATTACTTACATTCTTTAGAGATTACAACACTGCATATAATAGTGCATTGATATGCCCCGCGGATTCTAATGGTTTTTAACCCTCCTTACTATACATATATTAAGACAAAAGAACGACTTTAAAAATATGTACCTACACCTAAAACCATCTCCTAGGTCTGACATACAAGTATACCACAGCATAATCAGTTCGGCCAAACATGAGATAATAGCGCGCTAACATACAAACAGATGAAACTGAAAACCTCTTTTTTTAATTTGGTTACAAAAGTATCTGTAGCTGCAGGATCTCTACAAATCTGTTCGCTCGATTCAATGAATACAAAGTTTTGCAGCTGTGTAAAATGTAACACCGTTCTGCGGGGCATGACGGTTAGTATTTAGTTACTTTACCTTTATTGGTAATTTATAATTAACTAATACGCATGTTGCTTGTCTAAAAATATCATCTATGTTCGAATAACTCATACTTTAGATATTACTCACAGCTACTTTGAAGTTTTAATTCTAACTAGATGCAGCTGGCTGACCTCCTCAACCCAGTGACCTGATCAACATTATACATATTGGTGAGACCGCTATCAGACTTACAGGCTTATGAAGATTCATAACGACTGTCAACCTCTTCTCTCTAAGAAAATCAACCAGCTGCGCAGGACATATTATAGTCCACAAGCATTTGCTTGGACACAGGTGCACTCACTATTCCTTCACTCTCTGCGCGCGATAGGACGACAATCCGACACGACCGAAGAGCGATCAGGCGCAGGACTGACATTAACGTGCTCTCCGATGCACGGGTGCCTCAATCACCAACTTCCAGACTCCGGGCTGCTTTAGAAGTTACTAACCAGCATAAGCGTAAGTTTAAGTGGCAATGGGCAGGCCATTTTGCTCGCAGAGCAGATGGCCGATGGGTCGAAAAGTGCTGGAGTGGAGACCACGGACTAGCAAGCGCAGGGTAGGACGTCCACCAACAAGGTGGACAGACGACCTTATAAAGGTCGCTGGAAGACGCTGGATGCAGGTCGCCTCCAACAGGTATCTGTGGAGATCTTAAGGGGAGGCCTATGTTCAGCAGTGGACGTCCTATGGCTGAGATGATGATGATGATGATGATGATGAACCAGCATAATGAAGGTTCCAGAAATTTCCAACTAAACGTTATTTTGTCTTGTTTCAGATGAAGCCACTCAAGCCAAACGCCAAAGACCAAGGGACATGTCGTTGGCAGAGCCACCGCATACCATGGAGATAGCTCAGATCCTGATATCCTTGCTGCACGCGTGGGGGCTGGACCCTGACCTTGATAGGGTCTGTGAGTCCAAGTTGGGGTTATTGAGGCCTATGGTAAGTTGTTATTCAGCTGTTAAGATACCTCAGATTAGGCTTACTGCCCTCAGAAGTGGAGAGAGACTGTGGTAGGGAGAAACTGAGAATATTAACCAACTTGCTTCTGCCAACGGTTACATCCTATTTTAGAGGAAAATACTTACGGCACCTAGATCAGAAGGAGCATGTGTATGTTATAGTAACATAATATAAGTTACATTAAAGGCAAGTTTCATCAAAACAGCAGTTTTTGTATGAATTAGGAACAAACATCCGTACACACATACGCACAATCAAAACCTTTCGCCTTTATAGGAACAATAGGACTGATTTTATGTTTTGGTTTATATTTCTCCTCACTGCAGAATAACACTAGGCTAGAAAGTTTTTTAGGATTGTACGCAAGAAGACACCAAAGTTTTATCACAATTTGAATAACAGGTTCACTTATTTAATTAATCAAAATATTTTTTTATTAATAAACCATTCCTTGCTGACTAGGGCTGAGCTGTATTATATTTTAAAACTTATGTATACCCATATTTGCAAAACAACATTACATTCCGTTCGATTCTATTCTTGCTTAAAATCGAATTTTATCATTTTCTACCGCAGGTCCCAGTATGCTTCGGCGTGGTATCCCGTCACGGCCACATGGCGGTCCAGCTCCCCACATGGCTCGGTAGCTGGTCAGCGGCCTGCGCGTCCGCTCCTGATGACCCTCTGCTCATCACCTCTGATTTACCACCCGAGCTGGTGCGGCAGGAGAAGTTGACTAGGTATGTGGATGATGATAGATTTGCTTGAAATACTGCAAAGTTTTCAGAATAACTGAACTATATTTTCAAAGACAGCACTTTATGGCCTCTCGGAATATCACGATAGTCGCTGCGTAGAAACCATTTTGAGGTATGAGTGGGTGACGGTTGAGGGGTATGGGACAGCTACCATCATCTGTCTAGCCTTTTCCAAGTATATTTATGGTTTCGATTTTAAATGGATGCAGCTGAGTATCAGATTTATATAGAATCACTCCCTACCTCGTGTAACTGGCAACTCTGTAACTCGGGTTACAGGATCAACCAGATATACTTTGCTTAAAAATGGTTGCCAAACTTTCTAGCATCTAACTACCCGTAACGACTGCCAAAGTTGTTCAAATGTGGCCGGGAGTTACCAAATGTACCTTTGTAAACTCGTCACCACCCTTCCGTAGACTGCGCCAAGTTTTGCTTATGTTTATGATCGATTCTTCCAGGCTGTTCTCGTCAAAACTCCACTGGGAGCTCAGCACTACTCTGACTACCTCTATCTCCTCTCCATCGTGGCTCTGGCCAACACGCTGATATCCATGATACATTGCCAATACCATACAATACAATACAAGCTGTCATTTAACATCCTTAGCAATCGTTACGGGTAGTCAGAAGCCAGTAAGTCTGACGCCAGTCTAACCAAGGGGTATTGTGCTGCCCGGGTAACTGGGTTGAGGAGGTCAGATAGGCAGTTGCTCCTTGTGAAGCACTGGTACTCAGCTGGATCCGGTTACACTGGAAGCCGACCCCAACATATGGTTGGGGAAACGGCTCGGAGGATGATGACCATACAATACAAGTTCTCTGTATTTCAGACTATTCTCCTCGAAGCTCCACTGGGAGCTCAGCACAACTCTAACGACCAACCACCTCCTCTCCATCGTGGCTCTTGCTAACACGCTGATGTCTATGAGTAACGCCAGCTTCGTGCCCGAACAGGAGGTCATCAGAAGACTGCACAGGTGATGATGATTCAGACATACAATCATTTATTAATAGACTTCAAAAAAAGATGGAGGTTCTTAATTCACCCCGATTATTTTTTGTGTTATAAACTGGTAGTTTGTAAGTAAGTAGATAACAAGAGAGACGAAATCAATTGAAAGACATGCTAACTTTTTTTATACCACTCACTATTAGGGTATTATAGGTCTCTTCTCATACAGAGAAGAAATGAGCGATAATCACCCGTGCGCTTGAAGCAGATTGGCAATTCCAGATCTTTTAAGTCCAGGTTTCCCGAGATGTTTTCCTTCATTTATGCTTAATCATTGGTGTTTAAGATATATGTATTTACAAAGTACATACAACTTGGAAAAAGTAAATTGGAACTTGACTGACCTGTTATTGAACTCAAACACTAGTGCACAGTCTATCATAGGTTGTTGCTTTAAGGATTAGGCTACCACAACTTTGCTTACCTTTTTACTACCTATATTTCGCCACCATAAACTATATTGTGCCGATTAGCTTATAAAAATAGATGAAATCAATCTCTATCCACCACACCTATAATCTACCCACCCGGGACGCACACTCCTCTTGTCCCCAGACCGTCAACCAGGAGTTCCTCATCATGGGCGGCTGATGAGGAGAGGGAGGAGCAACTGGCTGCACAGCAGGCTCACATCAAGCAGGGCTGGTCACTCCTGGCCACCTTGCACTGTGTTCTACTGCCGGATAAGGTGGTTGCCGCTGGTGAGTTAACTAAACCCTTGGGAAAATTGTGTTTTCAAGCTAAAATTGTGTCTAGGATAGCAGAATAGGTTGTCATGGTATGGGCATCTAACGAGGAGGGATGATACGCATGCAACTAAGTGTGTGCTAAGTATGAATGTAGATGGATGGAGAGGAAGAGGAAGACCTAAGAAAGGATGGATGGATTGCCTGAAAGATGACATGAATAAGAAGGGATAGTGAGTGTCAGTATGACAGGGAAGAATGGAAGCAAAAGACATATTGCGCCGACCCCAAATAAAATTGGGAACGGGGCAGAAGAAGAAGTTGGGTTAGTACTATGAATGAGTGTTGACAATGATGAGGAGAGAGAGGAACAACTGGCCGCCGAGCAAGCTCACATCAAGCAGGGCTGGTCACTCCTGGCTACCTTGCACTGTGTTCTACTGCCGGATAAGGTGGTTGCCGCTGGTAATTTTACGAAACCCTTACCATTTCTGTGAGATGACAGCAGATAGAAGAGTGTGGAAGGAGAAAACATGCTAAAGCTGCCGTAAATAAAATTGGGATAAGAGCGGAAATAGCGACGCCTTTAAGTGACTAAAGTAGTATCGTAAGTAGGTATTTAAGTGACCTGCCGGGGCTGTCAATTTTTCGAGAGAGTTACCGCAGCTCTGGGACACAAAGTGCTCCAAAAGGAACATGATAGGTTTTAGTCAAAAGAGTCCGTCACTCTCTCATGCTACAACCACAGCGTGTTTAATGACTTTACACAAAAAAAAGATGTAGTTATCTATGTAAGGATGGAAGATCTAAATAGTACGCAGGTACAGTATACAGCTCACTAAAATTGCGTTAGTGGGGTCTTTACAGCGTTTTAATCCTGGATAAAGTGGTCGCTTCTGATATTTTTGACAAGGGCTGACACCTGTCAGAAAAGAATGAATAAAACATTGTATCTTTACAAATTAAATTATGATAATTATCTACATGGCCTAACTAAATTAGATACTATTTATTGTTCAGGCGCCAAAAGCTTCAAGCGTCCTCAAGTGGAGATGCTCGCTCGTCGCTGGCAACATCACTGCTTGGAAGTCAGAGAGGCGTCGCAGGCGTTGTTGCTTGCTGAATTAGGACGGTAAGACATTATTATATAGATTTACCACCTATTGAGCTTAAATATCCTATATTTTTGGGCACTGTTGCAAATCTAGAAAAAAATGAGAGTTATGTAAGGTAAAATGGTAACTATTACCTATACAAAAAGATGTGTTGAAATGTTTATTTACTTATTATATACATTAATTGATATATCTCATGACCATCTACATACATAAACTCCAGAATTAAGTCAAATCAAGGCAAGTCGAAATGTTGAAATGTTTATTTACTTATTATAAACAGTTGATATACCTACCTCATTATCTACATACATAAAACATCAGAATTAGGCCCAGACTCGATAGGAGCGGAAGAATTTTTAAACAAAGCTTTTGGTGGAATCTGGGCCTTAAGATTATAATGTGAACTTTATGAAGGTGAAGCACTGCTGACTACAAAAAACCTTATTATATAATAATAATAAGGTTTTTTGTCATCATCATCATCTCAGCCATAGGACGTCCACTGCTGAACATAGGCCTCCCCCCTAGATCTCCACAGATACCTGTTGGAGGCGACCAGCATCCAGCGTCTTCGGGCGACCTTTATAAGGTCGTCTGTCCACCTTGTTGGTGGACGTCCTACGCTGCGCTTACACTAATTTATTTCCCACCATTTCCTTCAACAGCCTAGGTCCGAAAGGGCGTAAGACGCTGGTAGACAACTGGGCGCAATTCCTGCCTCTATACACACACACAGAGAGTATAAACCCGCATGCAGCACATAAGGAACCCGCTGAGAAGGTGCAACAAGTTGTGAGTATTACATATTTATTTAAATACTAGCTTTCGCCCGCGGTTTCACCCGCATCCCGTAGCCGGATGGTGACAAAAACTGTACTAAAACCTTCTCCCGGGTCTAAGTTACCTCCCCAGCCAAATCGGTCAAGCCGTTTTCATGTTATGTCGTGACAACGGAAAGCGGGTTTCATTTTTATATATATAGATTTCTTTACCGTAGAATACCTCTACATAATGTAGGTAATGGATAGGGTTATAAAAAGATACAAACTAATATGCAGTAGTATAATTGATAGTCTTACCGCGAATAAATTAATAGAGTAAACACTAGAACGCTTTCATAAATGCAAAACTTAATGTTAGTCAAAGTTCATCACAAGAGCTTTCTAACAAGTCCTAACACAGCTATTATCAACGTCAGCGATGTTCGATCATGAAGGACAGTTCATATCTTCCGGCTCCATCATCAGATCAGTTCGACAGTACCATATTATTGTATTGTCATCAGAACTACATACAGCTGCCATTGTTCATGACGCTGCGATTCTTAGAAGATGGTTAAATTAGTTACCTTTACATAGTTAGACATACATACAGGTCGACCTAATAAAAGCTTGTTCAAAAAAATACTCTATTCTAATCTTCTGTATCCCTCTAACAGCAAGAAGAAGAATTTGAAGAAGAAGAAGAAGAGATTATCCGCAAGCCGTCATCTCTGGCTGAACTCAAGCGCAAGCAGACCACTGCTGTTGTGTTGCTGGGAGTCATAGGCGCAGAGTTCGGACAGGATATTACTAGCGAAGGTAAATATTATGATCAGTTTCACCCGTAAAGTTTCTGATAACAGCCGATCAGGAATAACTTTTGGTTTCACAGATCTCGGATATATATATATATATATTTGGCAGAAATTATTAACAGTCTTCAGCCAATTATATAGTTATAGTATATAAAGTGTTATCAAATTAAATTAAAACCAAAACTACTGACTTTTTTAGAGCCTGTGAAAGGACATAGATTACTTTTTACCCGGTTTCAGGTAGTGAGTCTCTGCTAGTATCACTTAATATGATATTTTGATTTCAGGCGCCGCTGGCAACAAAAGACGGAAAGACGGCGACAGTCGCAAGAGCTCAGTAGTCGAAGGTAAAATATTTATACATTTACTTACTATGCAATGCAAATACAACTTGTAGGAGTGGGTTTAATACCAGTAGGACAGTTTAAATATAAAAAAAATCTACATCCTCTAAATCTGAAAACTGGACTGTTAAGTCTGAAATCACCAACCCGCATTGAGCAAACGTGGTGATTAACACTCAATCCTTCTCTGCATGAGAGGAGGCCGCAGCCCAGCAGTAGGACGATAAAAGGGCTGATTATGATGTATTTTTTTTTAACATTATCGTTCCAGGCTTCACCCTAAGCTCATGGAACAACTTAGCCTGCCTCACAGCGCTGGCTCTCACCCACCTCCTCCTGTCCCCCGCGTGTCCGCGCCTGCCCGCGTACACGCCACTAACGGTCGCTCCCAATATTGCATCTGTTGTTATACTCACTAGAGATATTACACTTAAAATTTCTCAAAACATAGATAAATAAGGAATATTGGGATCGGCCGTTAGATGGGCCACTGTTGACCTATGGGGTCGTTTTTGTTTCCCGAAAAACATAGGCTATATTTTGTCCCGTTTCAGACAGTAGTTCCCATGGAACACGACGAAACCGCGGGGAACGGTTAGCATCTCATATAAATGTAGTTTTTTTTTTCAAATATTACAATATTCTGCAATATTTGTTTAAGGTTTCACCCTAAGCTCGTCGAACAACTTAGCCCGGCTCACAGCGCTGGCTCTGACGCACCTCCTGCTGTCCCCCGCGTGTCCGCGCCTGCCCGCGCACACGCCACTAACGATCGCTCCCAATATCCTCCAATATCTGTTGTTATGCTCACTAGAGATATTACACTTAAAATTTCTCAAAAAGTAGAAAGAAAGAATATTGGGAACAGCCGTTAGAAGGGCCACTGTCGTTTTTGACACTAAAGACTACGAAACTATTGAACCGATTTTACTTGACATAGACTATATTTTTTCCCGTTACGGGCTGTAGTTCCCACGGGACGCATCTGAATCCGGAGCAAACAGATACCACAAGAACTTTTAAACGTCTGTTGAACACTGGTCTAAAAAATGACAGATTATGACGTTGAAATAAGGTCCGTTTTTCAGCCACATTTTTTTGACAGATGTTTAAGTTTTTGTTGTAAGGCTTTTAGTGTCTGATAGAAATATTTTTTTCTTTTTCTATTCTAGGTTTCACCCTAAGCTCATCGAACAACTTAGCCCGCCTCACAGCGCTAGCTCTGACCCACTTACTCCTTTCCCCCGCGTGTCCGCGCCTGCCCGCGCACACGCCGCTGCGACGAGCCGCTGTGGACCTGCTGGGTCGAGGGTTCACTGTCTGGGAACCTTATTTGGATGTTTCTCATGTTTTGCTTGGTAAGTTTATAATTTGTATAGCCTTTATTCTTTATTTATTAATATCAAAACAGCTAATTTTTTCTTTACTTTAGGATATAGGTATTTAACCGTCAGTTGCAGAAAGATCCATTAAAGTTAAAGTTTCTTTAAATCGATTGCTGACATTTTTCATCTTGTTGATAAAGAGTCAGCAATAGATTTAAAGAAGCTGACTTTAATTAATCTTTCTGCAACTGACGGTAAGCTACCTATAATATTTAGTTATGGTATAATTTGGTAAGGTTTTCATAAGTCTAGATCAGTGGCGGATCCAGCTCTCAAGGTTATGAGCACATCCGTCCGCTATGGCTGAAAATTCACATTCATTCAAAATTCACATTCATTCAAATACGATAGGGGAAAGTACGTTAGGTAGTGATTAGGGGCGCATAAGGGAGTTTAAAAGAAGAGTTCATAGGAGTTCAATTATATGCATGCTTATCAACGGAGTGCATTGAAAAGCTTGCATATAAGGAAGACATGAGTTTACACAGTAATATCTAAAGCATGATAGTACCAGGGTACATGGAGCGTTTACCTGTCTGACCACTCAGATAACCCTTAGTAAGACTTTTGGTTGTCAGACTTTCTGGCTTCTACAGATAGCCAGTAACGATTTACAAAGATATCCAAATGACAGCCGAAATCACCAATTTAAAGAGAAAATATCTGAGGGATTGATAGTTCTTTTTATATTCATTCTTTTTTGTGTGTTTTCATTTTCTCCTTTTACACATTTTCCGCAAAAAAATTATGTTTTTTCTTTCAGTTTTCTTTCTGCGATTAATTAATATTTAACTTTCCATCAGGTCTCCTTGAAATGTGCTGCGATGCTGATAAACTGGTGCCTTCAATGACATACGGCTTGCCGCTCACTCCGCAGGCCGACTCGTGCCGCACCGCCAGGCATGCGCTCACCCTTATCGCTACTGCCAGGTAATATTGCAATTTATTTATGTATTAAGTTAACTAACAAAATCCTAAATTAAAAATAAAATTTGTCTTTAGAAAATGGAGTTTAAAATGTGGATTATTTTTATATATATAATTTCTTAAATATTTTAGCACGTTTTTTTCTTTTTTGTTTTTTGTCACTTCATTTATCTTGGATAAATATCTGTTTTTAATCTTCTTCTATTTCAAATACAGAGGCCCAAGTTCACCGACAATACAAACGTCAATTTTCTTATAACAATTGTTTACTAAGAATTTTCACGTTCAATTTTCAAAGTACACATTCATTTTAAGTAAAACTGACGTGTATGTAGTCCGTAAACTAGGGCCTTATAAGGATATTAATTATTTCTTAAACATACTCCATACATCTCTGGATTTTTATAACCTTTTTGACTGTATTATTATTCTGCTACTTTAATTACTTTTAAAACACTCGATTGGATATATTGTGACGGGTTCCCAAGATTTTATTATTTTCATTCTTCAAGCTGACTTTTTTATCCACATTCTCTTCCCACTTGACATATTATATTAAAAACTATATATCTATATTTATCTACACAGACCAGCAGCATTCATAACAACAATGGCTCGGGAGGTAGCTCGCTGCGCCGCCGCCGCGCAGTCGGGGCAGCCCTCGCCCGCGTACCTCGCGCTACAGAAGGGACGAGCCGAAGTGCTGAGAGGCATCGAACTGCTCATAGATAGGATGCATAATGAGGTCGCTGAGTTACTTGTAGAGGTATGTACAGAAATATATTGTAGTAGTAGTTTATTTTGGAATATTTTAGCACAAAGCTGGGGCTGTCTTTGGGTATATTTCTATAGTTTATACGGAGAGATAGAGACAGAGAGAGAAACAGAGGTTTCTACTTGTAGAGGTACGTATTTTTTTAGCCTTTTTATCGTCCCAATGCTGGTTGCGGCCTCCTCTCACACGGTGAAGGATTGAGCGTTCATCACCACGCTTGCTCGATGCGGGTTGGTGATTTCAGACTTTATACTCCAGGTTTCCACCCTTGATCAGTCATTTGGTGTCCAAGGTATACTTAGAAAGTAGTAGTAAGGTATATAAGATCAGCCAGCAGTCGGTTCAGCCGTCTACCACCACCACCGTGTGACAGCGATGAGGACCAATGTTTCGACGCCCTTTATTAGTTTTAAGTGTCTTTTTATTTAAATTATATAATATAAAAATTATGTTCCACGCAAATAGAGTAAATTGTGTATCAAAAATACTATATCAAAGAACCGTTGTATAAAATTATCAAAATTGTCAAACACAATCATATAAAATATATTCTCTAGTTTTATATTTTATGGTAATTTGAACCCTATTCCTTCACAGGTAATGGACATAATCCTGCACTGCGTGGACCAATCCCATTTGAAGAATAAAGGCTTGAACGAAGTATTTCCTGCCATCTGCAGATACAACCAGGTGTCTCACTGTCCAGCTACCAGGAGAATTGCAGGTACATCTTCTTATATATCGCGTCCCGTGGGAACTACTGCCCGTACCGGGATTAAATATAGCCTATGGCACTCATGAACATTGTAAGCTATCTATCAGGGAAAGAATTTTGTAAATCCGACCAGCGGTTCCAAAGATTAGGATAGATTGTTATCATCTGCCTAGCCGCTTCCTAAGTATCTAGGGGTTGGCTTCCAGTAAACGGATGCAGCTAGTGTACCAGTGTGTCATATGGAGCGACTGCCTACCTGACCTGATCTCTGACTCTTTGGGAATACTGGCTGTCGGACTTTCTGGCTGGCTATCCGGAACGACTGCCAAATATGTTCAAATGACAACTGGGATCCATCAATGACGTGCCTTCCGAAACACGTTACCTCGTCAAGATAAGACGGATCGACCGCGTCAAGCATTGCTTTTAAAGTTATGATCCATCAACCAGACATGTGTTGCTGGGGAGTTTGTTGCGTGAAACATCAACGCGGAAGTGTGTCATGTGAATTTGGCGTTCGAAAAGTGCTGTTTATCAGCCTACTTTGAATAAACTCTTTTTGATTTTGATTAGACCCGTGCGATTGTTAGCCACAAGCTCCTTATTTTGATACAAACAAAATTTGTTAAAAATCTTAATAAAATCCACATTTTATCCCACAGTGGGCAGTCACACAGGCCAGCTAGCGATGTACGAGCTCCGAGCCGGACGCTGTCAGTCTCTCGCAGCCCACGCCGGCCCGGTCACCGCCTGCGCCTTCAGTCCTGACGGACGCTACCTCGTGTCGTACGCCACGGCTGATAACCGGCTTTCCTTCTGGCAGAGTACTGCTGGTAAGTGTTTTGGTTAATGTAGTTCAGGTCATCATTGTGTAGTTCAGGTCATAATTGTGTAGTCCACTTCATTATCGTGTAGTCCACTTCATAATTGTGTAGTCCACTTCATTATCGTGTAGACCTCTTTATAATTATGTAGTCCACTTTATTATCGTGTAGTCCACTTTAGTATTGTGTAGTCCACTTTATTATTGTGTAGTCCACTTTATTATTGTGTAGTCCACTTCATTATTGTGTAGTCCACTTCATTATTGTGTAGTCCACTTCATTATCGTGTAGTCCTCTTTATAATTATGTAACTTTATCAACTTGTAGTTCTCCTCATCATGTATTCCTATTATTATCGTGTAGTTTACTTCATCATCATGTAGTTCTCCTTATTACATAGTAGTCCTTTTTATCATTTTGTGGTCCACCTTATCATGCTATATTCCACCTCAACATCATATAGTCTACCTCATCATGTAGTGCTCTTTATCATCGAGTAGTCTTTTTTATCATTATGTAGTTCACCTCATAATTCTGTAGACCACCTCAGGATTATATAGTATATTTCATCATTTTGTAGTACTCTTTATTGTCTAGAAGTAGTTCTTGATATTTTATAGTCTACCTTATCATCTTGTAGGCCCCCTTATCACCATGTAGTCCACCTAATCACCATGTAGTCTACATTATACTCATGTAGTCCATCCTATCATCTTCTAGTCCTCCTCATCACCATCATTAATTCTCACCACATTTCTCAATTCCAGGTATGTTTGGCCTAGGCGCAGCACAAACTCGTTGTGTGAAATGCTACAGTACCGCTCCAATGGCCGATGTGGCTCGTTTGAACCCCGCTCGACTAGCGAGGCTCGTTTGGACTAACTCCAGGACAGTCACTCTCATGCTAGCAGATGGGTCAGAGACCAGATTTAACGTGTAAATAAAATTTTCATGTCAATTGTATGAAGTTAGAATGTTAACTGTTAGAAGAAGATATAATTGTTGTTTTTTTTTGCTTGTTACTTGTTTCGCATAATATATTATGTATTGTATTGTAAACAATTTATATCCACTGTTTTTTATTGTAATTCCGCTGAAACTATAATTGATTTATATAATGTATCCTAGTGGTATATTTTTCACGCACAATACTTATAACCATTAACTTTTGCAGAAAAATAATTATATTTTCATATGAGTTATGCTATCATCATCTTTAAAGAAATACCGTCGTACCACAGAAACTTTTAAACGTCAGTTAAACACTTGTCTAAAAAAATGCCAGATTATGATTTTGAAATAAGGTCCATTTTGCAGCCACACTTTTTTAGACAAGTGTTCGACACATGTTTATGTTTTGGTAGTAAGACTAATATGCTCTAAGTTTGTATATCATAATACTGTGGGTTGCACCATTTGACTATAACGATAACCGAACCATTTTCAGTTGTCAAATCGCCGATGTGACCAATGGGCGGCAAGTATACGGCTGGTTATGGTTTGGTTATCGTTATAGTTAAATGGTGCAAATCACACTCATACTACTGAACTGATTCCAGAAATTATATCACTATTAAAAATATTCATATAGCCTGAATGCTCGTCTAAAACTTATTATTAAATTAATACAATAAGTATTGATTATCGAAATATACTTCTTTATTAATATAAAAATTAAACTATGTTTAAAACATATAAAATGTATGTTGTCTAATATAAATATTGTTACCATCCAAAATGTATATTAATGAATAACTTATTTATATTAATGCTTAATATTTTATTCATAAGCTGGGATTGTAAATGGAGCTTAAAAGATACACTTATCAATACTAATATAATACAGAGAAAATATACTTTTGTTTGCACCCTACAGGTTCCGAAACTACGGAACCGATTTGAAAATTCTTTCACTGTTGGAAAGCTACACTCTTCCCGAGTAACATAGGCTATATTTTATCCCGGTACGGGCAGTAGTTCCCACGAGTCGCGAAATGAAACCGCGGGAGAACGACTAATAGATTGAATTCCATATTAAAAAACTTTTCACTTAGAAATGTCCTTGGGTTAAATTAAAGTTTCATAAATGAGTTCAGAACAATAATATTAAAGCGTAGCTTTCTTATTAAGCACAGCCTTGTCTGTAATTCTGTAATATACTACAATTAATGTACGAATGCTTATTTGTTAATTATTATTATTATATCTAGTTGTCGCAAGCGCGGCTGCTGTGCACGAGGTCTCGGGTTCGATTCCCGTGTCTTTGTGGATTAAAGTAGGTGTTTGATACACCCGTGCATCGGAGAGCACGTTAATGTCGGTCCTGCGCCTGATCTCTCTCCGGTAGTGACGGATTGCCGTCCCATCGCGCTATGAGAGTGAAGAAATAGTGAGTGCACCTGTGTCTGCACAAATGCTCGTGCACTATAATATGTCCTGCGCAGCTGGCTGATCTCCTTATATGAGAACAGCCGCCGTGGCCGAAGTCGACCTTGGACGTATTGTTATTATTCTTGTGAAACTCGCCCGAGTACCTAAAGTGTTACCAGCACAGTCATACTTAATGTAAAAAAGGTACAATAATGACTTTAAAAATTATCATATTATTCCAGCGACGAGATAGATAATACACATTTCGTCACTATTAATGTATAATTAATATAATTGTGTAACTGTAAATTATTAATTAATGTGTGTAAATGTTAATTAAATAAATTAATTATTAACTCTACTATAACCCCACACTGTATTAAAATGTTATAATAAACTGTGTATTTATTCCAAAGTTATAAGAAAAAAAAAAAAAATTATGTTTGTTCTGCAAAATAAAAGAATGCATTTTTCTTTTTTGTTGTAAAATGTGACGTTTGGATATTGTAATGAAGTATTATTTTGTTGAATTGATGTTGTTATTTTGTATATTGTAAGGCACTGTAATCAATGTTATATAATATAATAAATAAATATGTTACATTTACTGTTTGTTATTATTGCTGAGCCCATAATCATTAAGCTTAATTAAGTTACGCTGTAACGCGCGCCTTCTTTTTCGTGGCCGAGTCCATGGCCATATAAGGCAATCGCATGATCACCGAGCCGACCAATACGTGGCCGGCCGGCAGAGAGGTGCGGGGAGCGAGGGCCTACTCTCACGAGCGGGGACGCTCGCTGAGTCGCCAGTCCGGCGCACGACGCCATGTGTTACGCACGCTGTGTTAGCTCTCGCGACCGTGGCTATCTAGATAAGTACGACGTGTGATTGTGAACTACCTATGTAACTAATTACCATTTCTCTATTTTAATTACAATAAACTTTCTATACCCAACAATGTGTTTGTTGTTATAACGCTTTTTTTTTTAATATTACTTTCGGGAAAAAATGCAATTTACGCCTAATGTCCGGGTTTTTTTAATCTTTGTCCGGGTTTGGCGAAATTCGAGATAGCAGCCCTAACTAAAGGTAACCAATCTTGATATGAATTTTTACATTAATACAGGTCAGAACAAAATAGGTACACTTTCCAATTGTCATGACGCTACGATCCTTGGAAAATGTTTAAATTATTTACCTTAGTGGAGACCACGGACTAGCAAGCGCAGCGTATTACGTCCACCAAGGTGGACAGACGACCATATAAAGGTCGCCAGAAGACGCTGGATGCAGGTCGCCTCCAACAGGTATCTGTGGAGATCTAAGGGGGAGGCCTATGTTCAGCAGTGGACGTCCTATGGCTGAGATGATGATGTTGAGTTACCTTAGATCATGGGCGTAGCCAGCTTTGGGCTCAGGGTGGGGCAGCAGTCAAAAAATCATAAAAAATAATAATTAATTGTTGTAATGAAATTTTTATCGGACTTAAACCAAATATTACGTAAAATTTAGCCCAAACGTACTTAACTTTTTGTTTGTTAACAAATGCAAAAATAAGGGTATATAGTTTCTGAATACGCGAGCGAAGCGAGCTCGAAATTTTTATCGGACTTAAACCAAATACCTATATTACGTAAAAATTTGCCCAAACGTACTTAACTTTTTGTTTGTTGACAAATGCAAAAATGAGGGCATATACCTAGTTTCTGAATACGCGAGCAAAGCGAGCGTGAAATTTTTATCAGACTTAAACCAAATATTACGTATTTAGCCCAAACGTACTTAACTTTTTGTTTCTTGACAAATACAAAAATAATATAGTTTCTGAATACGCGAGCGAAGCGAGCGCGAAATTTTAATTCTTTTTTAAGACTCAAAACCAAAAACTACGTAAAATGTCGCCCAAATATACATTTTCATGAATGGGGGGACTAGGTACGACACATCCGATTTACGTCCATACGAAAACCCCCTCGCTCGCATAGATAAGTCGATAAAAATAAAGTTAGATACCTAAAGTTGCGTCTACGCTAGAAGAGCCGAGCACGAGCGGCGCACGAACCGAACACAATTCGTCTAGTCTGGACCAAATTACAAGCTTCTAACGAGCGCGCTGCGAGCATTTCGTTCGTACTCGGCTGCATTCCGCCTGTTGTCGGTTTTGCCCTTGTAAAAAACGCCCTTTATAAAAAGGGCTTGACTGGCTGCAACAGCAGCGGCTACTGCAATATTATTAATATCATCCATATTCGCCAAGTACCTACTCACTGCGGAAAACTACGTTCGAGAACAGTGATCGTTGTAGGTTCGTTGTACGTCCACACTTGATGCCGCGAACGACGGCTCCGCTAGCTTCGCTCGTGCTCGGTTCGTCTAGCGTAGATCCGCCTTAACGTATAGCAACGTCGCGCAGCTAAGCTTCGGACCACTCGGAATGCCTCCAGGGACCACCAGTGGTCCGCGGACCACCGGTTAAGAACCACTGTGCTAAACGATCGTTCTATTGTACTCGAGCGTGTATTTTGTTTTGATCGCTCTCTTTTCAAAGTCGACAATTTTTTTGTGCAATAACTTACGGATAGTAGGTACATAAATATGATTGTTGATGTTGTTAGAGTTAGTAAAAAAAAACATTGTTTAATCAGACACCTTATAGGTCAGAGCCAGGGCTCAGGGTGGGGCAAGTGCCCCAGCTTGCCCCAGTGTGGCTACGCCCATGCCTTAGATGTTTTAAAAGGATGTTAAAATGGGTAAAATTAGGAAACTAATCCGGTGAATTCCAAAGAAATACATTATGAGAACAAACTCCTAATTGTTATTTTATGATTACGTTCCGAGAGTTTGTAAGGTACATAAGACTAACCATATTCCCCCGGTTTCACGCGGTTTTGGAAGCTACAGCCCGCATCAAGATAAAATATAGCCCATGTTACTCGGCAGTCAAATAATTTTTCAGATTGGTTCAATCGTTTTAACGTCTTTAGGGTATAAACACTACTACGTGTTTACTATTTATTATATTAGGTAATGTTAATAAAAACAATATACAAGTATTTTTTTATTAATAGGAGAATAAACTTTATGATTTATATTTACATATTTACAATACATATGAAAACTATCCTAGTAAAACAAAAAAAAACTAGCCAAGTGCGAGTCGGACTCGCGCACGACGGATTCCGAGCCGCTTTATAAAACGGAAAAAGAAATCACGTTTGTTGAATGGGAGCCCCCCAAAATATTTATTTTATTCTAGTTTTCAGTATTTAGGGTTTATAGGGTTCCGTACCCAAACAAACGTGATTTTTTTGTCCGTTTTATAAATAATGATACGGTTTTTTTAATTGTTGTCAACAAAAAACGATTCGTTATACGATCTAAAAATTCGATGACGTTCCGTACCTTGCTTTTTGGAGATTTAAAAAAAGAAAAAGAAAATCCCAAGTGAATTTTCGGTAAAAGTCGATTTTCCTTACCTGTATCTTAGTATCTTCCCTCCATACTCACAGCACTAGTGAGTGAGTGAGTGAACTATTCACTACAGTCAGCCAATCAGAGGCGCTCAACGAATTATTCTTATTGACTTACTTCAATCCTGTGCTTCAATCAAAACAAATTATTCGCAGAATCGTCAGTGAAAAGTTACAATAACTTCAAGTTCTTGCAGTTCACTTTACGAAAAGTATTTGTATTGCTGCTAACGATTTTGTTTATTTACGGAGTCAAAAGTAAGAGTTCATTATAAACTGACCCACGTGCCAAGGTGTTAAACTTAAAGAACATTTTCTCTGGACTAGATACCGAGTGGGGTTTGTTTACCCGCATTACCCAAGATATAAATCAAAAATCATCTGGTGGATTCCTTTGCAAATACATTGAAGGAATCTAGCTTTTGAAAAAGTAATTCTGATACCTACTTGACTGCCTTAACCGCTAAAACCGTCGTGTATTAAAACCAGAATAATATTGGTACGTTGGTGCCTCTCTGAAGTGTAAACATGTGTCCTTTCCTCCGTTCTAAAGCGGATGAGGAAGAAATAGAAGGTGATGGGTCAATGGACCTTACGGGCGCTGAGCTGCAAGCTGATGAACAAGATTTTGACATGGACGACGAGGAAGAAGAAATTGAGGTCTGGACTGATTCTAAACAAAAGAAAATAGATGCTGCACTTCTTACGTTTATAATCAGTTCGTTACAAAATGTTTCAGTAGTAGTAAGCTTACGTGGATTATTGGCAACTCACGAAAATTACGTTATACCAGAATGTGAAGATATAGTCGAAAGAATCCTACCCCATATGCACAATGCTTGTTTTAACGAGCTGAAAGCAAGTATACAAGAAGCAAGTTCAGTTTGTCTTTCTATTGAACAATGGAAAAATATCGAAAGGGAAAATATTATATCCATCACTGCCCACTACGTAAACTCTGAATTTGAACTAAAATCTATTTTACTCAAATGCTGTGAATTTTATTTTTATGATGCTGAAGAAAGCATAACATTTTTCAAGGAAACGTGTAACGAATGGGACATTTTGGGAAAAATAAATGGTTGTCTCTATAACAGAAATTCAAAATACTCTGCTAATATCAAGGAAGCTTTAAATTTGTTAGGCTGGGATGACTATGTCTGTGCCGCTCACAAAATAAACGTAATCCTGAAGAAGTCACTTGAATTATTCAAACCAATTTTGGTAAAAGTCAAGAAAGTAGCCGTACACTTCCTAAATGACTCCACAAGCATGTCGAAGCTGAATTTTTATCATCAAACAGACGAGGATGAACCACAAGAAATAATGGATGCTCTCACCCGTGAGGATATAACCTACGAAATGATTGAAACATTTCTAGAACTAGAAGATACCATCGCTGCAGTATTACATGAAAACGAGTCACTTCTGTTTACTGACGAAGATTGGAGTATACTTAATCAATTATTCAGGTTATATGAACCTTTATCAGAAGCAATTAAACAATTAGGTGCAGGAAACAAATATGTGTGCAGTTCAATTATTATACCTACTATCAACGTTTTAAGAAATTCATTGCAAGCGATGGATGACAGCCTAAACTTTGAAGATGTACATGAGGAAATAAAATGTTTAATGGATATATTAAATAAGCAATTTGAGGATATTGAGTCTGACCCCAACTTGGCTATGTGTACTTTATTGGACCCTAGGTACAAAATGTCTAAGTTTAAAGACAGGAATGCTGCTGACGCGGCCAAAGCAAATTTGGTGGCTGAGGTAAAAAATCTTGTGAACCTCAACAGTATTTCTGATTCGGGGAAGACAGAATCTGGCGAAGATAATGAAGGAAATGTAATTCCAGAAAAAGGTTTAATCAATGATTCAGAAGACATTTTAGTGGTCGCTCAAACAGAAACAGACCAGTACATCCAAGCTGATTTAACCGATTTAGAGCCAAGCGTATGGTGGCAAAATAATCAGGAAAAATATCCCCACATTGCACAGCTATTTAAGACTAAATGCAGTATTGTGGCTACCTCACTTCTTAGTGAATATTTGTTTTCAGAGAAAAATGGTTTTTTAGTCCATAATAGGAAGTTATTATCACCGGACATAGCTAAGTATCTGGTATTTTTAAAAGAAAATGTAAAGGATGACAGTGATTATTTTAAATTTATGCCTTAAAGCTGTTTTTGTAACTTAACATTTGTAGCTACTTTTAAGTGCCTTAAGCCTTAAAAAATGTCATACCTACTTGTTAAATTATTCCCTTATTTTTGTTATAAGTACTACTGTTAGTGTGTTAATTAATATTATAATATAAAAAAAAAAACTACTAACAGACCTACCTAAACCCTAACGAATACTATGTTAAAACCGCATCAAAATCGGTCCGGTAGTGTATGGAGCCTGAATTTGATTCCAATTTCTACTCATCATGTGATTGTTATTACCTAAATGTTTTATTTTACTTAGCTATCTATAAGAATAAAAAACTGTAAAGGTACGTTTTGAATGTCAGCTGCCTACTGCACTCGCAGCGACAGTAGGATTTTTTTTTAACGACGTCAAAAATCATCAAATGACCTTCCCGCTGTGGGTTAGCAGCGGTGAGGGAGTGTCAGACTCTTACTGACTAAAAACCGTCGTGTTCCGTCGTAGGCCTTTTATGTACCAGGGCCGCGGTAACTCTTTCGAACAATCCCGCAGCACAGTAGGAATTCAGTCGAGATATCAGCCGAAAATCGATCTCAGTGGCGTGCACTTGGAGAGGCCTATGTCCAGCAGTGGACTGCGATAGGCTGATGATGATGATGATGATCAACCGAAAGCTGGCAAGTAGTGCAGCTGCGGTTGATTTCAGGCAGTCACCTGCGGTCGGCAGCTTGCTTTCAAAACGAACCATTTTAAAATGTTCTTTAAGTTTAAAACGAAATCTATGTTCGTTGTCTTTTTGATTTTTTTATTCTGTCTTTGTTACTAAGAAGTAAGAACTAAAGTGTATCTAATTTAAAATTAGAATTTGACGCAATAAATACTACCTCTTGTTCCATAAATAAACTTTTTATTATTTAATACATCATACTTCCCAACTTTGTTAAGTTCCAGTAAACGCCTGCAGCTTTGTACCATTGTGCCACATGGAGCGACTGCCTATCTGACCTCCACAACCTTTCTGACAAACTCAATAACGACTACCCATCCAGCGACCGACCTCGCCAGGCTTCTCTTAACGCTCATTCCATATCTGTATGATAATTGTCCTGTAATAAGGTGAGGGGAAAGGCTGATGATGATTATTACCATAGACGCCAGCAGGTCAACCTACCCGAATCTGTAAAATTTTACCAATCGAACATTATAATCTTCTATTGTGATAAGCTTGAGAATCGATTGAAGAAAGACAGATGAAGGTAAGTTGACGTGCTGTCTGTACCAGGAAAATAATAAAGTTGGAATTAAAACCACATTAATAATACAATGAAAAAAAAAAAAAAAATATTTTTCAAGATCTTTATTTGATGATTAAGTACAAAAACTTACAATTAGGTTAGGAAAAAAAAATGCTTTTATCTATGAAATCAATTGCATAAAAACTCAGAAATATGCAAAGGTCATGATATTTAAGCGTAACTTACATTTATTCATTACAATTTTTTTCTGTTTTCAACAAAAAATTGAAATATACATTTTAACAAAAAAAAGAAAATAAAAAAAAAGAGAACAGACCATTCTCGCTTAACGTGTGGTGTGTCAGTGATTAACATCTTACCTATGAACAATTAAAATTAACAAAATTAATTGAAAAAGAAAACTTATTTAAAAAAAATGCTGACAATATTTTTATACACATACAGTCAACTTTAGGTCAGTGGTAACAGTTTTATAGGAAAATCGTACTTATTACTATTGAGTTAAGGTGCATGACAGTTATCACTGATGTGATTACATACATACATGTCGATTTGTCGAAATTGATCTTTTTTTGAAGTGTGTTAAAAACAGCCGTTTTGTTTGAGTACAGTTTGATGGAAAAGTAAAAAAATTGAAATAATCATAGTAAATAAGTAGTATCTAATTATTGTTTAAAATATGATATTATATCAGTTTAAGTTATATAATATAAAAGCACTTATTGAATATTGAGATATTTATGAAAATAATATGCGCTTTCTGATATGCACGCACGAAGGTAGAAACACAATATTTGCATATTTGTTCTACCTCTAAGTGGCGATTCCATGTGGTATTCAAACCAGTATGATAAGTTTTCAACCTAGTAAAATTTTAGCCGAAACCAATGCAGCATGATAAAGTCAAGATGACGGCATACAGAAGAGTATGGAAAAAAACATGCTGCACCGACCTCAAAAATGGGATAAGGGAACAAGCTATCTCAAGATTCCGGTTGGCAGAAATCGTTAAGTCTCAAAAATAAGCTTCAGAAAAGGGCGGCAATTCTGAACGCACCTCACGAAGCCGAAAAGGTCGCGGTAGGACGTCAAAAAAGGGATCATTGGTGGATAAGTCCGAGTCCCACTAGTAAGTAAAAAGAGGAAAAATTTAAAGGGAACTTAAAGGATAACTTAGAAAACAACTTCAATAGTTGGAAAATTATAAAATAAACGTGAAAATGGCAGGTGGAGGCTCGCCAGCTCACTTAGGACGCCCTGGGAAAAGGCCGCGAAACTTACAATAAGAGGGCAACGGGGACAGGAGCGGCTGAAGGGTGGTGAAGACACCACGTTGGACTTTTAACTCAGATCGAGCGCTTGCCCAGCATGATAGACCCACTCGCCGCTTAGGCTGTCTGCCCACATCAGATTTTTTGTAGGGCTATCTGATAAGGTTCTCTTTTACAGATTTTATCGCGTTTATATTTAATCATATTTAATCCCGACGTTTCTCTTTTTTCTCTAACTCTCCCATAATGGGCTTTCTGGAAGAGATTTCATAGTTCTGTTTTGCTTCTTGAATACATAAATAAGGATTTTCTGACTAAGTTATTGCAGGAAATGTGCGTTGCTTTTTCGCTATCAGTGTTCTCTTTTTCTCCTACAAAAAATCGGTCACCGATATCGGACGTGGGCGGACTACCACGAGGCATTCCTCCTAGCAGAGCTACTAACCCTGCTCTAGAGACTCCACTCTGGACGGCCAATGAAGGCAAGCCAGAGGCGGGAGACCAATCCCTCGTCATCGTTTGCCGACCGGAGATGAGGAAAAGTCCTCTCCCTGGAGCATTTTGTATAATCATCGGCACGAATCTTGAGCGCTGATCTTCACCTACGCAGATGTGATTTATTAGCAAAGAACCAATCCCGAGTAACGGCTATGACGCGATGCGCTGTGGGCCAATCACCGCCTTAGAACGCCCCCGCGCCTCACTTCATACCACAAAAGGGGCAAAAAAAATCACTTCTGCGCAGGTGAAGGTCAGCGCTCAAGATTCGTGCCGATGATTATACATCATCAAATGACCCCCGCTGTGGGCGCAGCGTTCTTCATTCGTTAGAAAATAAGGGAAATAACGATTTTGTTGTTATTTTAAATGATTTATAGAAATGAAATTATTAATAAAACCTTATGAGGCTCTCGTAAGTGAAGGGACTGATTCAGAAGGCGGTACTCCTTGAAACAGAGCAAATTGTGAGGATGTTTCTGTCTCTGGGGCCCTAACCACAGACCTTGGACTCTGTGCCCGATATAGGTCCATTTATTTCTAATATTTAAAAATATATGGATATGTGTAATATATGTATTTGGACTTTGTGTAAAGAGAGGAAGAAATAATAATCACCAGCCTATCTAATTATCTAAATCTATGCGTACCTAGCCTATTACTGCTTAACCTAAAAAAGAAATGTAAACAATTTTTTTTAGGTTTTTTAATTTTAAACGCTACCAAAATAACTAATACTGACGTATTTTTTAAAAGAAACTTAAAAAAATATTATTTAAAGACTAAAAGTGGCGCTGATAAGCACGGTTTTGTTAATATCAATCATTGCCAATCAATAAGGTCGAACAATCTGAACATCTATCTATTTGCATCAACAGCCAAATATAGCGTAGCCACCGCGCCGCGAGCCGCAAAAATAATATGCTATCGTGGGATATTTTTTACATAATTTAAAGGACAACATTTTCGTCATACATGGTTTCTGTATAGCTTTAACCATTAAGGCTGCACACGCGACGGAAGCTTAAAAAATTGAGTAACTTCTCCTGTTTTCCTAACATTTCCCTTCACTGCTCTGCTCCTATTGATCGTAGCGTGATGAAAAGTATCATATAACCTGCCCAGGAGTATGAAGAATATTGTGCCAAGTTTCATTAAAATCCGTCGAGTAGTTTTTGTTTCTATAACGAACATACGTACAGACAACAATTTTACTGATTGCATTTTTGGCATCAGTATCGATCACTAATCACCCCCAGATATTTTGGAAATATATTTAATTTACAGAATTGACCTCTCTACAGATTTATTATAAGTATAGATATGTTTTACAAAATGGCGTCTAGACCGCGGTCACGGCAATTGTTTTTCATAAATTAGCCAGCTGCATATATCAATTACGACCGGAGAGAGATCAGGCGCAGGACCGACATTAACGTGCTCTCCGATGCACGGGTCGGGTCGAAATTGCTTTGTGGGTTTTTCTAAACTTGCACATAGCGGCCTTAGTCTGGAAGTTGGTGATTGATTCACCCGTGCATCAGAGAGCACCTTACTGTCGGTGCTGCGCCTGATCTCTTTCCGGTCGTGTCGGATTGCCGTCCCATCGGGCTATGAGAGTGAAGGAATAGTGAGTGCACCTGTGTCTGCGCAAATGCCCGTGCACTATAATATGTCCTGCGCAGCTGGCTGATTTTACCCACTAGGCTACCACGACTCTCAAAAATCAAGGCAAAAATTACATCGCATCGCAGTTTTGTGTAGGAGCCCTTAATAAAATAAGATAGCAAAGCTTAAATTAAATTACATAAAAGCTATATATATTTAAGACTAGGTCTAAAAAGGAACTTTTTAGGAATAATTCGGTTAAAAGTTGCTTTGAAATAACAATATTGTGCTTATTTACCTAAACTAAAAAACAAAAAATTAATGCAACAATATTTTTGTAAACCTATGTATTCTCTAAATTAGTATTTAAAAATGTACCATATACATATTTTGATAGCCTTTCAAGTGGATACCGGATCGGTGAGCAACCCAATTTATTCTATACTGGATTTTGCCCGCGACTTCTTTCGCGTGACTTCCGGCAGATTTCGGCAGATTCCGGTTTGACCAATAGATGGCGCTGTAGGTCCGGGATAAATTTTCTTTTTTGTAATAAAAACTATCCTAATAGGATCTAGGTCTTTTCCTCACGCCTAAACTACTGAACCGATTTGTGTAAAATTTAGTACAGACATAGTTTAGAACTTAAGAAAGGACATAGGATAGTTTTTATTACAAATAATAAAATTTAAAACCAAAAAACTGCTGGAAGTCACAATTCCACGCGAACGAAGACGCGGGCAAAATCTAGTGTAAAATAATTCTGTCCCGTTTGAATAAACATAAGAGAGATAATTATAAAATTAAAATTACTTTCTCATCATGCAATTTCATTGCCATATCACAATTTACTTACAGTTAAAGTAAAAATATAAAATTAAAAAATATATACAAAAGTCATGAAAGCTTGTGTTTATTTTTCACGGTTAGTCGTTTTCCAGGTTTTTCACCCTTGTCCTGTGAAAACTGTTGCCCTTACCGGGATGAAAAATAGCCTATTGTTTGTACCCTAAATGCTCCAAAACTACTGAACCGACGAAAATTCTTTCACTGTTAGAAAGCTACACTCTTCCCGAGTAACATAGGCTATATTTTATTACGGTACGGGCAGTAGTTTCGGGACGGGGGTGAAACACAGGACAACTAATCGTCATCATCCTCCGAAGCCTTTTCCCAACTATGTTGGGGTCGGCTTCCAGTCTAACCGGATGCAGCTGAGTACGAGTGTTTTACATGAAGCGACTGCCCTAACTGACCTCCTCAACCCGGGCAACTCAATACCCCTTAGTAAGACTGGTGTCAGACTTACTGGCTTCTGACTACCCGTAACGACTGACAAAGATGTTCAATGACAGCCGGGATCTACAGTTTAACGTGCCATCCGAAACACAGTCATTGGTGTCTAAGATTTATTAAGAAAGTACATACAAACTTAGAAAAGTTGCATTGGTACTTATACAAGATAGGTTGGTTCTTTGCGTACTAGGCCACCACGACTCCCTCGGTTAATAAGAAAATGTAATATCATCTTCCAGATTATCATCGCTGTCACTATCAATTTGTTCAGGCAACATTTTTTTTCTGTCATCTAGAATAACTGATTCTTCATCAGAAGTAACTTCTATGTTCTCTATGTCATAAGCTATCCATTTTTTTACAGCAACATCGCTAGTTAAAGACAGCCAGTTACTTGCTAATACTTTCCATAGCTTCACTAGTATGTACTGACCTTTATTTGAGTGAAAAGATTTATTCAAATTCACAACGCCATACAACTCAAAATCGAAACCGTATTTTGTATCATTTGCGTCAGCTGAAAACTTGATATACCTCTCTTTAATAACAAGGTCGTATTCATCAACTATTATTTTGATTTTTATTGTAACCGTATTATTGTTTTGGCACCAAAGCAATTTGGGTTTGCTAAGTTCGTCAGTCTTAATATTTTCTGCTTGTAAAATAGGTTTATTGTCTAGCTTAATTTCTGTTTCTCCTATAGGGGCAGCTAAAGTATTATCATTCCATTCCGTTTCGGGAAGTTCTGTTATGCCCACAACTTCGGCTAAAGGGATAGAAGATAGTTTCCCTTTATCATCAGAAACCAGTTCAAATTCATCGGAATCATCATCCGATCCTACTAATGGAACTGATCTAATAATAGTGTTTGAGGGTTTCATGGAATTAGGTTTGTTATTTACTTCAGAAGTTATTACTGGCCGTATTGGAGGTAAAGCCACACTTTTCTGCTCCGGTGCGTCATCAATATCAGAATCAGACGATTCTTCTGACTTTCTTTCAAAACCTAAATTGTGTAGCAGCTCAAATTCTTCGTTTTCCTCAGCCAAATTTTTATCGACTAACATCTGGTTTATAATAACATCTTCTGTGGAATACGTGTCTATTAGGACAACGCCGTATTTGTGACCTTCAGTAAATTCAGCTTTTTCTTTAGTGAAATATTTAGTGTACAATTGTTTGTGTTTATCGAGTGAATCGAAACACGAATCTACGAAGAAGTTGGTGCTAAAGTCCGTCCAACTATCACCGAATGGTTGAATACCTATTAACCTACATTCTATAGCTTGGAACGGTAATCGCGTAATGAGTTTTTCAGTGATCGGAAGTATTTTATTAACAGAAACCTCACTTGATTCAGCTTGATCAACAAAGAAACATTTGACTTTACCATTTTTAACTTCACTATCTATCCTAGCTCTTTCATAAGTGGCATCACCGGGCAGTTCAGCTATAACTATGTCTCCAACATTTACGTTTTCTACAGGCTCGGGATTTTCATTAACATACTGCTTAATATCATTTACTAAGGTGTTTAAACACGAGTCAAATTTAACTGGCCTCACAAAGAATTTCCAAGGACTCTCAGCATCAACAAAGAAAACTGAAGAAAATTGACCGCTCTCCAAATGTGCCCATCTGGGTTTAGGCAGTATTTTAATAGGATTTGGCACTTCAATGCGAATGGGTTCTTCTTTAATCTCTTCACAAGCATAATCACATATTTTACGCAAATTTTTAATATGATCAGGATTTTGCATAGCGTGATTATCCAAGAGTTCCTTTCGAAAATCAGAATAGACTACCACTTCTTCTAAGGACGACAGATTCTGACACGCTTCCAGTGTATCTACTAAAATTACATTACCAACGACCATTTTTATTTGACCCCTCATATAGAGATCTTCCTTTTCCTCAGTGATTCTTTTTAACTGGTACTCAGCTAGCTTGGAGAAAGTTACATCTTTATCCTGAGGTATAAGATTAGCCAGTATGACGGTAACTACGTGGGTTTCTATACCCTTTAACTCATCTGGCAAACAGTAGAGCCAGGTGTCGCGAGCTATTTCGTACCTTTCTTCGTCGATAAGTTTAACTAGTAAAAGAGTAGGTCTGTTGTTTGTGGTTTTTAATACTTTAGCGATCTGGCAACGAGCAAACAGATTCTGTTTTAAGGTAACCGCGCATATGTCTCCGACTTTAGGAACACCGTACAGCCTCCTATTTTCTTCTTTACTGAAATACATCCCCATTTTGAACGACAACAAGCTATAAGTTTGTGCGTATTTTACGGTATTCGATTTAGTGATACAAGATGTTATTCTAGCAGAATAATATATAGCTGAGTGATAGTGCAGTATTTGGAAGATAATAGTACCTTCTTTCGGCATCCAAGCCTTCGGTGTATCGTAATCTTTAAATATAGCATGTCTTTCCATACAGTTCCAAAAATCTGGACATTTACCTAGTGACAAAAGTTTTTTGCAAATTGGCACAAAGTTTTGAGCTTTCTTTAGATTTTTTTCAGATAAAACAGTTGAGCTAATCTCATTTAATACTGGTGATACGTTATTTGTACATCTTTTGATAAAATGAAGAATCTTTGGCAATTGTTCTATATTAGTATCGTCGAGTAATATTTTAATTTTTATCTTGGTCTCTTCGTCTTTAAATACGGAAGGATAATTATCAATTAATACAGCAAATCTTTTGCAGAACATAGAATATAGACTGGGCAATGAATAATGAATCAAATAGACAGCGTTCGTTACGTTCAGATGGGTCAAATTCCCGTCAAGGCACACCAAAACAGGCCCAGAAACGGGTTCTTCATAATCTTTCAAGGCTTTATCTAAATTATACAAATCTTGCACCGTCATTGTGCTGTCACTGGAGAACACTACATACTTCAATTTCGTCAAAGTATTTACGAGTAATTTAACTTCGTCGTCAGTTCTACAAACTATAACAGACATCTTCGACCTGTCAATGTCTTTCAAAAAGTTGATAACTGCCTCTACTTTATTCTCTTGTTTAACAAATTCTACTGAAGTAGGTACTTTAGTATAAGGGACACACTCTTCGAATGCGCTGATGCATATCACGGAATCCGGTGCTTTCCTAGCAAGAGTGGACATAAAATCACACCATACCCTCGAAACGATTACATACTGAACTTTCCACTCTTTATTAGCTCGGCTTTTAACAATATCCATAACCTTAAGAAGGCAAAACTTAAGCTCCTTTGTGTAAACTTTGGATACGCGTTCACAATCGTCTACGACAAAAGTGGATAGATTATGAAGATCGAGACTAAAATCTTCTTGTATCAGACGGACTAGCATAGTAGGAGTGCAGATGAGAATATCGCATCCATTTAAAAGTGAGGTGGTAATATCAAGGTCACTCATGCCAGCGAAGCAAGCGAGAATCTTCGCTCTGTGTAAAAACATTTTGCAAACAGTTTCCACGTTTGTCACAGAGTGAGAGGTCGCGCAAACTATGATGCAGCTCAGACCGAAATTGTTGGGCATGTTCTTGTAATCGCTGACTAACCGGCACACAGCTGGTAAATAGCCCATAGTACTACCACTGTTATAAGGACCGATTAGGAAGAAACTGTGCCCACGCATTATGGTAGGCCAGGAAACTGTTTGAGGTCTCATCGGCTTCTCAATACCCATATTCTTAAGTACCATATGAATATCGTCCCCAAAAGGAATATCCCTCATATTACTAACTGGTTGTATGCGGTTATTTTTCTTAGTATGTACCATCAAAACAGGACTGACTAACTTGTCAACGAATATTGAGATACTACCGTCTAAGTTTCTAAATGGGTTAACATTCCATTTATTTACTTCTACATCAAAATGTAGTGGTTCCGGGTCAGGGTTAACAACTTTTTTTGATCTATTACGACTGAATTCCTCTTCTAGTGCAGTTAAACTTTCAGCGTCAGACTCTAAATCACATTTGGAACTATCCCTATCAGAAATCGAAGATAGACTGTCATTCATTTTAGCTTTTTTTTCTTCGAGATATTTAATTTTACGTCTCAACGCAGTCAATGCACTATTTGGACTAGCAGTTTTACTGTCACATTTATCATCGTTAGGCAAAACATTTTGTGCTTTAATTTTCTTTAAAATATCCAAATTAGTTATTTTCAAGTTTACCTCAGAGTCTGTGTTTGCATACACGTCTGGATTTTTTTCTTCTTCTACTTCAATTTCTGGCTTTCTTTCTTCTGCCTTCTTTTTTTCAGAAGCTTGTAAATCTTCTTCCTTTTGAGGTTTTAACATACGTGAAAACTTATTTAAAGGGAGGCCTGCTGGACCAATGGCTATGAGATTGTCTTCTGTAGGTTGCCACCGCTGTTTTTTGCCTGATGACGCTGGAAAAGATGACAAAGTATTGAAATGAAAGAATTTTTACAATGTTTTAGGTGACATAGAAGAATACTTGTAAAATACAATTACAATTCTGCACATTTTGTCGTTTTGAGTCTTTGCCGTTCTGCTGATTATTAAACCGAACTTATTAATTGAAAGGTTGTATAGAGCTTGAGAAAGGACTTGAAACGTAGCCTAATTTTTACCCAGGTAGACAAAAACTTTGAAGCATTCGGGATACTGTACCTATTCTGGAATTATATTGAAATTCAATTTGCAAATAAAGTTATTCCTTTTCCAGCTCACTTCATAACTCCTTGTGAATGAACAAAAAATACTCTAGAAAACAGCCTATTTAGATACTTACCAAGCTTGGTCTCATGATTATTGTTGCTATCGCCGTCAAATAAAACCTTGTTTGCAGGTTTTGGATTATCAACTTGGTCATCAAAATCACTTTTGTTTTTGATACTGTCATCTACCGTATGTACTTTTCGGTTTTCAATTTTCTGTGATCGCAACCAGTCCAACTTCTTTTTCATAGCTACACTAACTACACTAGAAGGTCTAGAACTCCTAAAGGTGCTGGCTATTCCAACGGAATCCTCGTCTACATCTTTGCAAAGCTTCAAAGCGTTCAGCTTGTTTTTAAGAACAGTTTCAACATTACGGCCATCAGTTATATGAAGTTTACGTGAAGCTAGACTGGTTTCTATCATCTTAGCTTCATGTAGTACAAATGTTTGGCTTTTTAAGACTTCTAGCCATATATCCTTCGGTATTTTTCGAGATTTATAGCCCTCTTCTAATTGCTTAATTACTTCATGTATGGTTAGGTAGTCGAGTCTAGTATCAAGTTGGTTGTCCCGCAATTCCTTGTGGAAAAGACACTCGTCTTCAAATCCGAAGCCAGTGTCGACAATTTCATTGAGTATGTTGACCTCTTTACCATCTTTAAGAATAACTATCAGCTCTCCATACTTGTGAATATTGTCTTCGAAAATGGATGTTCTGTAACAATGGATTTTAGAAATTATATGTATATAATTTGGTCAGTCCTAGTGGATAACCAACCTCTCGAGTACGAGGGCGCAGGTTTGATTCCAGGTCAGGCAAGTATCAATGCAACATTTCTGTTTGTATGTACTTTCTAAGTATATCTTAGACACCAATGACTGTGTTTCGGTTGGCATGTTAAACTGTAGGTCCCGACTGTCATTGAACATCCTTGGCAGTCGTTAAGGGTAGTCAGAAACCAATATAAGTCTAGACACCAGTCTAACCAAGGGTATTGGATTGCCCGGGTAACGGGGCTGAGGGAGTCAGATAGGGCAGTCGCTCCTTGTAGAACATTGGTACTCAGCTACATCCGGTTAGACTGGAAGCCGACCCTAACGTAGTTGGGAAAAGGGCTCTGAGGATGATGATATAATTTGGCCAGTGAACTAATGGCCAAGAGCCCCAACCTAAACCTCAAGAGGCTCTCTTTCTTGAAGGGTTAGTGTGTAGCAAAGGGTGTGCAAGGCTTTTGGGACTTAGAAAATTTTTCATAAAAAATGAAAATTTCTGAAAATGTCTAGTTTTTCATTTCTATCGTATAGAATACTTAAAAATAAGACGAAAACCATCTGGGCACCTTTTGCCTAGGACCAACGGTTCACCTGAAAATGAGCACTGAAGGTCATTGTAAACAAAGGCAAAGTCGACGGAGCCCCGCTGCGCGGGGCTCCTTCTTCTGGGTGGTTTAAAAAAAAATAACCACGAAGGGGATGGCGGGGTCTGCCAGACCCCGCCATCCCCTTCGAACCTAACCTGTCCGAGTCGGGGTTGCCCTAAGTCGAGGTTGGTCCTTGCTAAGTCCTTGGTCCTAGACAAAAAGTGCCCAGATGGTTTTCGTCTTATTTTTAGGTATTCTATACGATAGATATGAAAAACTAGACATTTTCAGAAATTTTCATATTTTATGAAAAATTTTCTAAGTCCCAAAAGCCTTGCACACCCTTTGCTACACTCCAACCCTAGAATCCATTCAAGTAGGCACTCAATTACAGATACTTTTCTTTTTACACAAAAACATGTTAAAATTTCTTTTTGCCGCCAATTTTAATTTTTACATAAACTAAAATTTATCAAGACTACCTTTAGTTAGTACCTACAGAAATGGAGTTTACCTATATATATGGGTATTATTTTACTTTTCCTTTTCATAGAAATGATACCGTATTATAATTCATACTTTCTTTCGACAAAGTAAGGTACAAAAGAAATAAGTATCAAAAAACATACTTTTTGTCGATATAGGTTGGAGAAAACCAAACCTCGGCGGCTTCTCGTAATGCTTTCTTCATTGGAATAACTGATGCTGGCATCCACGTAGAACAAGACTCAGTTTTCACCACGCAATCATCTCCAATAGTTACATTTTGAGGCATAATCCCATAAATTCCAATTTGTTCGAAGAAAAACTTATCTTCCTCCCCTTCTTTGTGAACTACCACCCATATTAAGTAGGGATTAATGTAGTGGAGCACATCCACTTTATACTGATCTAGCCCCATTTTCAATAAAAAGTGTACTTAGCAATAATTTTGAGTCTACTTGAAACTTAACTCCAACTAGTCGGCAAAATATTTCAAAAACATGGTCGGTCGACTTCCGAGAACCGGCGAATCATTTCATTCGCATTCAACCAAATTGAATGAACTTGAATGAACTAAATAATAGTGATGTCTCTAATCGGTGTAAAGCCGGAACACCGATATTTTACACAGTAACCAGTAACCAGGCAAAGCTCTAGCAATTTCGAATGTTATCTTGGTGTCGTTCTTCGATTCTCCCCTTTCATTAATATTTTTCGGACATTTTACAGAAATAATTCACAGTTATACGTGTAGAAGTCAGTCAGTAATATTTAATGTATGGATAACTGCTACTACTTGCGTAGAATATATCCTTAAATTCTTGTCTAGGCCTGTCAACATACAATGGTTGATGAGGATTATTTTTTGTACAATTAATTGAACTCAAGATTTGTATCTTAAAAATAAGTAACTTATCAATGAACGCGTTCAATAGTTCAATGCTCTTTCGTTTTCAAAATGTCATCGTCGTACTTACAAATGTCAAATATTTGACAAATCGGCAATGATTTCGTGGCTGAAAACAAATCGCGGCCTAAAATATTAATTAAATTGCTGTATTAATGTTAAATTTAGACTAGAATCTGCGAATATAACAGGTAAGAATTATCATTGTATAAAGCATAGCGGCTTGCAAGTATTAATTGTAGATAAAACGAAGAAAGATTGCGTGTATACCATAGTCATTGAAAGACTTAAAAAATAATTGGTGATATCTCTGTTTATTATGAAGTTTGTTAGTTTAATTGTTTATATGACATACATATCGGAAGCTAAAAATTCAATTTATATACTTGGGCACACGTTTATGTTGTCGAATGCGTGTTAAAGTCCTATTGGGAGTTCTTTCTGCGACATCAATTGATTATTTCGTTGGTGGCTGTGTTACAGTGAAATAGATTGACTAATTCGTTGTGAAACACTTAAATTTTGTCCGGCTGCGCCACGCAAGTAAGAAAGTTTATCTTAGCGGGTCAATATCACTGCTCAATTGGTAACCTTTTACGTTTTCAAGTTAACAAATACAAAGTTCAATAATATGGGTCTATTTAAAACTATGTTGGGGTCAGCAGCTTCCAGTCTCACCGGATGCAAGCTGTGTCCCAGTGTTCTACAAGGACTGACTGCCTATCTGACCTCTTCAACCTAGTTACCCGGGCAACCAGGCCTGGTTAAGTCTAGTCAGACTTACTGGTTATCTACTATTGTATGCATATTCTATCTTAGCAATTAACACATTTATCAGGCACCTACTTTAAAATTCAATTAATACAATTGGCACTATGTTTCAAGTAGGTGTTATATACATAAAAACAACTGATACTATTATTGATTATTTTAAACAAAGTATATATTATATATATATATTCAGCCGTTCTTGAGTTATAAATACTGTTAGACTTTCTCAATTAAAAACCTACAGATCTGCATTCAAAAATAATCAATAGTTCCCTTGACATAATGTATCATACAACAACATTTTTAATTACTTTATAATGTCGGGACATCTTTTCACACCGTTTCATGCAGTCGGGACACCCCATACTAAGTTATTAATTAACTTGTGTTATGGGTGCACTGATAAACTACATATAGCTACATATATACATATTTATAAATACATATTGTAACACCCAGACCACGGCCAGCAAGCATGCTCATCACACAAATATCGACTGAACTGGGAATAGAACCCAGGACCTCAAGTTTGGCAGTCCGGCATGGTGACCATTGTGCCATCGAGGTTGTCAAACTATTAATAATGGCGTCCACGGCCGATTTCGGCCACGGCGGCTGTTCTCATTTAAGGAGATCAGCCAGCTGCGCAGGATATATTATAGCGCACGAGCATTTGTGCAGAGACACTCCCTTAACTGACTCACTCATCATAACCTGATGGGACGACAATCCGACACGACCGGAGAGATCAGGCGCAGGACCGACATTTACGTGCTCTCCGATGCACGGGTGAATCAATCACCAACTTCCAGACTATGGACTGCTTTGTGTGTGATTTTGTGTGTGCTTCTCAAACTATTATATGGGCGATTCTCTGTAAGCTCGTAATCGGCTGTCCGGACAGATATTTTCAATAAATAGTTTAATTCTTATTTAAAAAATCACATTTTATGAAACTTTAACCCTGAAGCATCACGGGCCCTTTGTTTTTATAACCATAATTACTTTAATTTTTTTTCTATACGTTTTAGAAGCTCGAAAAATACAGTCCCCTGGCTGTCCCTTTCACTGCATTCACACTTAGAAATGCGATTTCCGAAAAACATGATGAAACTACATTCACTTGGCAGTTAATATCACAAACAAAAATAATGAAATTATATTATTTTCGTAAAACAAGCACTCATTACAACTTTATTCATTTTAATAAACTCCTGTAAACTTTGTCCTGAGAATTTTAATACAGTCCCCTGCCAAAAATTTAAATCAATATTTGAAAAAAACTATAATACTTTACAAGCGTTTTATTAGTGCAACGAAATGCAATTGTTGTGAAGTTGGCAGACTTATCAAATGCGGTAACGATACGCCATTCTGTTAAGTGTTAGAGCGTCATTTGTGAGGTGAACAAGCGTTTGGGCCGCTACCACACACAGGCCTCTGGTAAATAATTGTATGTAATTTAATTACTTAAATTATCTCTATTTATAGTTAATTGTTACATTATTTGTGCCTTAATTGATCGGTAGGTTCTTAAAAAACTATAAGACATCGGTTTCATAAATATTGTGAAACTAGCTTTTGCCCGCAACTTCGTTCGCGTGGAATAGTGACTACCAGCAGATTTTTGATTTGACCAATAGATGGCGCTATATGTCCGGAATAATTTTATTTTTATTTTTTTTGTAATAAAAACTATCCTATGTCCTTTCTCAAGTTTCAAACTGTGTCTGTACCAAATTTCACACAAATCGGTTCAGTAGTTTAGGCGTGAAGAAAAGACAGACAGACAGACAGACAGACAGACAGAGTTACTTTCGCATTTATAATATTAGTTTGGATCTAACTGAAATACACAGTCCTCTGGCAACAGTCCTTTGCCAAAAAACGCAACAGGGGACTGTTTAACAAAACAGGGGACTGTTTATTCTGCGTATTGGTTTAATAGTTTTCATGAATTGTTTGTGTAAATGTATTCGCTAGTCTCTTTTATTAATTTAAGAATCAAACTATCATTGCATCGCATTATTTTTTTCCTTTATGAACTTGAATTATATTACACAGGCTGATCGAACGCACGTGATATGGCTCCTAAAAAGAAGAAGCTATCCCGAGAGGAATTACTACAACAAAGAGAGAAGCAGAGCGGCAGGAGCGACTGCCCCTATCTGACCTCCACAACTCAGTTACCCGTGCAACCGACTTTTTTTAACGACGCTAAAAATCATCAAATGACCCCTCCCGCTGCGGGTCAGAAGCGGTGAGGGAGTGTCAGACTTTTACTGACTAAAAATCCGTCGTGTTCCGTCGTAGGCCTTTAATGTACCAGGGCCGTGGTAACTCTTTTGTACAGTCCCGCAGTCCCAGCGGCCCTATGCCCTGCTGGGCCTCGCTAGGGTTGCTGACATCAACTTGAGGAGCGCGTGGAACTACGCACGCCACCAACACGGGTCTGTTGTCTAAAAAGACGCAGGAACGATGAACCATCTGAACTCATCGCCCACAGACCCACGCCTCCCGGCCACCGTGGCCGGGAGTCGTCTCGCGCAACCCGGCGCCCGTGGTGACTACCTGGTCCAGCCGGGATGAGAGATGCGAACTCTCTGTCGTTCCGCCGCCTACTTCTCGAGCATGACTGCTTCGCAGAAGGAGGCGACGGCATCCCATTCCTCTCGCCCCGGACCATGGCATGAACCAGGGCCGGACGCCCTCGACGAGGATCCGACGGTGTCCTTCCCATGCAGGGCACTCCTGGACTGTGAGGTCCACCGTGTCCTAGAAACTGTCCGCACAGTGGTGACACCCGGGCGCCACCTCACGACCGATTCGATACTTCCCAAAACAACCGTGTCCGGTGAGGACTTGCGTCATGCGGTAAATGAGGGCGCCGTGACTCCTCAAAGAGGTCCCCACTATGGTGGCGTGCCCTAACCCTGTACCCCTTAGTTCGACTGGTGTTAGACTTACTGGCTTCTGACTACCCGTAACGACTGCCAAAGATGTTCAATAACAGCCGAGACCTACAGTCTAACGTGCCATCCGAAACGTAGTCTCTGGTGAAAGTACATACAGAAAAGTTGCATTGGTACTTGCCTGACCTGGAATCGAAGCCGCGCCCTCATAATTGACAAGTTGGTTCTTTACCCACGAGGTCCACCACGACTTTTTCGCCGGCGACGTCATTGGTAAGCAGTTGAAAGAAATGGGTTATCAAACCAAACGCTCAAAATGGCGAAACACGTCTTTGTATAGTTCGCAGCCACATAGACATGAAGCTCAGCGCTCTTCATACTGCTAACATATTAACTTACAACAATCACCAGGAGTTGCTGGAAGATCTATGTTGCGATGTATCTAGATCAATGTCGTGTCATGCTTGCGGTAATAAAAACCCGAAATATATGGCTTTTGATCATAGAAAAGTCATAAAATGTGGGTTTCTGTTCACATTCAAAACAGTCCCCTGATGCCTCAAACAGTCCCCTGTCATGATTTTTTGGAAAATCGCTAATAACTCGGAAAATATGTACAAATTCAGTGGGCCTCCTTGTCTAACTAAATAAATAGTTAATTTTCTTTGGCATAGGACTAGGTTTTTTGTCAAATTTAAAAAAAAATTGCCAGGACAGAAATTGTATGGAGCTGAACGAGCTTACAGAGAATCGCCCATATATTATTGCTATTAAAGCTTTATATATGGAACTTTTCAGATAAAGATGGGAGTAGCAATAAGCAGATATTCGGAGCTGTCTTCCAATGAGCTTCTGACAAGGTTCTGTTCGTCCGAGGTTATCTGCCCGAATGATCCGTTCTGGAACCAGTTGCTCGCCTTTAATATCAATCCACCGAGTAGTGCGTGAGTATTGTTTTATTTGTTATATAAAATCTATATAAAACCAGGGACCCGATTCTCCTAATTTTACTTAAGCGCCACTCGATTCACGTTCGACTGCGATCCAATCACGACTCGATTACGATTGAAGCGTATGTGGCATTCCGTTATTTTTTCTTTGAAATAAACGTTTTTATCCTTTTCTGTCATTCAATAATGAATCATTTTGTCTGCAAATGATTTACGATTGCAATATGATTGAAGAGCAAACTACCGTATAAACCAAAATCACCAAAATAGCAGACCAATGGAAAGTCGTTTGAATACGATTGGTCTTAATTAGTAGCAGTACGCCCGATATGGTTAAAACTGCTATTGCGATCATATTGCGATTCAATTTCTATTCGATTTTGACATTATTAACTTAGGAGAATCGGGCCCCAGCTGTTAGAATAGTAGGAAGTAAAATGGGTAACAATACAATACTATGTGCTGATGATAATACAAGGAAAAACATATTCAATTGCAAAAACAAACCAATATATGTGAAATAAATAACGACCATTAACTAAATCTTATCAGATTTCACATCAATCATTAGAACAACGAAAAAAATTAAAATTTAACTGCAATCACTAAATGATAAGAATCAGTAACATTGTTTTATTTAAGTGCTGTTAAAATAACTGTTGATATGGAACTTCAAAAATAGTCATCAAACTGTTATGGGTTTTAAAATTATCTACATTTTAAACCAACTTCCCAAAAAGGGGGTACTCAGTTCATGTATTTTTTAACACTAGGTATCTTTCTTTCTCTAAAAGTCTGATGTTTTCATTGATTTCATTATGTATACTGTTATAGTTATCGGCACGAATCTTGAGCTCTGACCTACATCTGCGCAGAAGGGATTTATTGGCTCCCTTTTGTGGTATGAAGTGAGGCGCGGGGGCGGGCTAAAGCGGTGATTGGCCCGCAGTGCATCGCGTCATATGATTTTTAGTGCGTGCTTAAAGCGAGTTTTTAGGGTTCCGTACCCAAAGGGCAAAACGGGACCCTATTTTCCGTCCGTCTCATGAACCGTTATAGTTAGAGAGTTGAAATTTTCACAGATGATGTATTTTTGTTGCCGCTGTGACAACAAAATTTGTTAATAATAATTTTATTTTATTTTGGGTGGCTCCCATACAACAAACGTGAATTTTTTGTCCGTTTTATAAATAATAGTACGGAACCCTTCGTGCGTGATTCTGACTCACACTTGGCTATATATTTGGTATTTTTTTTAAATTCTTGTCTATTAAATAAAACCTTTTTTTTCTCTATTCCAGCGATGAACAGCTAATGTTCGATGGCAGCACGGAGGCTTTACTTCAGAAATTCCTGCAGAATAACCCTCAGACCGGCAACCTTGGATCCCTTGTCCAGGTCTTCATTACCAGAGCTACTGAACTGCTGGCAGCTCCCAATAGTGACAAGTAAGTGGATATTAAGAAAGAAAGAAAATACGTTTATTCACGCAGGCGTGTGACACTGCCTTACAAACAATAAATAAAAATAAAAATTACAGTCCATAGAAATAGAAAATAAAGACGAATTACAATTAAAATACAGTAATGGGAAATATGTGTCACACCCCACGTGAAACGGCCCTCGCTCAGCATAATGCTGAGACCCTATACGGGACAAAAGTCTCAGCGCTGAATTTCAGCGAGAGCCGATCTTATTAGGTAATATAGTTAAAGAAAGGAATTTTTAACCAACTTCAAAAGAAGGAGATTCTCAGTTTGATATGTATGTGTGTTGTGTATGTTTATAAGCAATTATCACAGCGTTTTGGTGAACCGATTTTGATGCGGTTTTCAGTATAGTTGTCAGACGAGAAGGTTGAAGTCGGTCTTATTTCTTTTGCAAAATGTTTTTTTATCATATTCTCTCGTGTACGAGAGACCTTTAAAATTCCTTTCTTTAATGAACTGACCGTTATATAATAAGAGGTACACTTATTTACTAATTTTGCGAAAACTTACACCCATTTTTTTATGAGAAACCATGTAACTACCCTCCCGCTGTGGGTGCAGCGTGAGGGAGTGTCAGACTCTTATTGACTAAAACCCACCAAGTTCCTCAAACTCAAAACCTATTTATTTTTTCGAATATCGGTACATGTGGATCTTATATTATTTAACAAGAGGAGCGTTGACCATATCCTACCATAAGGTTTGCAAAATTAAACTATTAAATGTAAAAAGTAGATTTATAAATATACAAAGCAATTTTGATAAAATTACTGTATGCTAAAAATAACAATTTTTATAAAATTGCTGTATGTATGATAAAATAACTGAAATTCACACGTTTTCTGAGTACCTACTAAATACACTACAAACTAGACTATATAACAAAGTCTTTTCGCATATAATGTAGTAGGTTTTTTTCAATAGTAATTTTCGTAACTTTTAGGCCCTTTATGCACCGGGGCCGCGGCAACTCGTATAAGAACTACTCTTTAAAACCTTGGACCTAGCTATTGACGTTACATTTGTATTTTTTTGAACTGTAGACGCATCGAAAAGAAAAAACAAGCATGAATTTGTATAAATGCGAATTTATTCACAGTTAATTGCGCAGTCGCTTAACTAAAATCTTCAATTAACAGCCGTTCCCAATTTTCCTGAACCTGAACCTTTTTTTGTGCACTGCTTAAAAAACTATTCTATCAGACATTAGAACTTCTAAGAAGTCAACCATTTTTATTAAAAATATCTTGCAACTTTGGAAAGGATATAATGCCTGAGGCAGGTGCTGCACTACCTGAAAAATATTAAAGATATATTATATACTCCAATATAGACTGAACGCCCACGTCTCCGATAATCGGTGACCGATTTTTTGTAGGAGAAAAATAGAACACACTGATAGCAACTGTCCAAAAAAACACGTCCTATAAAACGTCGGTCACAATGTCCTACAAAATATCGGTCCGATTATCTGTCGTACAAAATATCTGTTACCGGTTGTAACCGGTACGGGCAGTTCCCACAGGACTCGGGTGAAACCGCGGGAAGACGGCTAGTGGGTAACAAATGTGTAAATATTGTAGGCACGTTAAACTGTAGGTCCCGGCTGTCATTGAACATCCTTGACAGTCGTTACGGGTAGTCAGAAGCCAGTAAGTCTGACGCCAGTCTAGCCAAGGAGTATTGGGTTGCCCGGGCAACTGGGCTGAGGAGGTCAGATAGGCAGTCGCTTCTTGTAAAGCACTGGTACTCAGCTGAATCCGGTTAGACTGGAAGCCGACCCCAACATAGTTGGGAAAAGGCTCGGGAGGTGATACATCTTATGGGATGGTGTTCAATCAAGGAGCATTGCAATTTTGCTGTAAAGCAATAAATTTTAAACTGATCTCATTACAAATAGGTACCAATAGATTTGACGTTCTACCAAAAACATTTTTTTTCACATTCTTCTATACTCTTTTTTTTTTCTTAGCCCTTACTGTCCCACTGGTGGGCAAAGGCCTCACCATTTTGTCTCCACACCTCTCGATCTTTTGAGACCTCTCACCAATATTCTCACAAAAGTCTATAGAACATGAGTCTTACCAACATTAATTGGTTCTTGGACATGGTGTCTATTCGGAAAAGTGTCATTCTGCTGCATCGGATATCCTGAAAAGCGAACCAATTATTATCATTTATTTATTTATTACATACTAGCTGATCCCGCGAACTTCGTATCGTTTAAACCTTCTCTGGAACTCTACAAACATTTTAAAACCAAAAAAAGCCAAATCGGTCCAGCCATTCTCGAGTTTTAGTCAGACTAACGAACAGCAATTCATTTTTATATATAAAGAAAGATTAAGATTATCACATAATTACATAAGTTATGCCATTTTAAATAGGGCAAGTTTGCGCTCCCAATTACAGGCGATCACATGTAATCGTTACTTGGCAATTGAACCATTTAATAAGTTATACCCTTTCCAACAAAAAAATAATAATTTCAAATTGGATGCCAAACGACAGAGTTATGCGCGAACAAATATATATTTTTCAATATCCCACTTGAGAGGCTCCCCCATTTTTGGGAAGTCAGTAAAAAAGTTCCTTATTTTGATGTTTCTTCTTCTTCTTTAGTCGGTCCCTCACTCGTTGAGGATCGTGACCCCATCTCCTACGCCGACTATTAGCTGTCGCCAGCGTTCTCTAAATTTTGATGTTTAATAACCTCTTAACACAATAGATAGAAAACTGTTGTAATTAATTTTATTTTCTTTTAAAAAGAGTGTCCATGGAGTTTCTTGCCAGTTCTTCTCCATGAGACCAACTCTTTGGAACCGTGCTACTAACTACTTTGACGTTTCGAAAAAGCTTTCATAGGCCTATTAGTTTTTTTTTTTAAGTTTGAGTTTTAGCTTAACACAGAAAGAAGAACACAGAAGGAAAACATCTCGACGAAACCTGGACAATATAGTCTGAAATCACCAACCCGCATTGAGCAAGCGTGGTGATTAACGCTCAATCCTTCTCCGTGTGAGAGGAAGCCGCAGCCCAGCAGTGGGACGATAAAAAGGCTGTAACAAAACATCAATTCTTACCATAGATTATTGGCTCTCTATCCGGAATACTGTAATTCATCTGCTCAGGGATATCTGAAAGCAAATCCAATCTTGGTCAGGCCGATTTTATATTTAAAAGTTTAGCTCATGCAAGTAACTTTCGATAAAAGAGAATGCCCAAAAGCCGTCTACCAATGTTAAACGTTGCAGAACCAAAATAATAAAATCCTCATCTTCCGAGCCTTTTCCCAACTATGTTGAGGAGGTCAGATAGGCAGTCGCTCCTTGTAAAGCACTGGTACTCAGCTGCATCCGATTAGACTGGAAGCCGACCCCAACATAGTTGGGAAAAGGCTAGGCAGATGAGATGAATGAATTTCAGTCTTACCATAGTTTTGTGGTATCCAAGTTTCAGGTGGTGGTGGTGTAGCATTCAATTGTGTAAGCATTTCTGAAAGCAAAACAAATCATGTTAGGAAAAGGTTACATATTAATATTGTGAAACAACTATAATCCATTGGAATATAATAGGTAAACCGTTTCCGTGATTCAATAATGCAAACTACTGTATACTATAGACCAATCGCAAACCAATGGAATGTCATTGGTATACGATTGGTCTTATATTAGTAGCAGAATGCCCGCTAAAACTGCTATTGCGATTCAATTTATATTCAATGTTGACATTATTAACTTAGAAGAATCGGGCCCCTGTTCAGTAGTTCCAGCTCGCAAGCCAAACAGACAGGTATTATGAATTATATGAATTTGGATAACTAAATAGTTACTACGTAAGTCTTACCATAGTTCTGTGGTGTCGTTTCTTCGAGTGGTGTAGTAGCATTCAATTGTGTAAGAATATCTGAAAGCAAAACAAATAATGTTTAGGAAAAGGTTAGGTACATATTTTTTTAAGAATACTTGAAGTGTGATCTATAAACGATTCTGTCTGAACCCAAATATGTAGTTTTTAGAATGTTTGTCTGTTTATCTGTTTGTCTGTAGGTATGTCCGGAGTAAACTCAAAAAGTACTGCACGGATTTACTTCAAACTTTGCATGAATATTGCTAAGAGGGTCAGGACATATATCGTCACGCTAACACTTTTTTTTAACGACGTCAAAAATCATCAAATGACCCCTCCCGCTGTGGGTTAACAGCGGTGAGGGAGTGTCAGACTCTTACTGACTGAAACCGTCGTGTTCCGTCGTAGGCCCTTTATGTACCAGGGCCGCGGTAACTCTTTCGAACAACCCGCAGCCCCGGCAGGCCCGGGGGATGAGCAATGAACCATTTCTGCTAACGTTTATATGCATATTTGAATGTTCTACTCATATTAGTTGACCGGCCTATAATAATCAATCTTTACACAGAAAATCAAAAATTGCACATTTATTATGCTATCATGTGAAAGAATACACCTACGGGATGAGTAGTACTTTGGCAATTCTATATTGCCCACGCAGACGAAGTCGCGGGCAACAACTAGTAAATAAATATGAATATAGGAAACTAAATAGATACACGTAAGTCTTACCATAGTTTTGTGGTGTCGTTTCTTCGAGTGGTGTAGTGGCATTCAGTTCTGTAAGGATTTCTAAAAGCAAAACAAATTATGTTTAGGAAATTGTTACACATAATATGTATATTGCAATATTATGTTACATATTTTAGTCAGTTAAACGACTTATTGTAGTAGTATTGTTTCCTGCGGCGATAAAACGTACGCCTGTGTCCATCCCTGTACCATATAGGCGAGGAATTGGTCAACAATAATTCCATAACCGGCACGCGCATCTAAGGCGCCAAAAGGGGTCGGAGCGTCTGAGCGGGGCGAGGATAACAATACGTGCGCTAGCTTATAACTAAAAGTCGTAAGCGACAAAATGGTTTTGTAATTTTATTATTTAGAAATGATAATTTGATAAAAATTCCTTCTACAATTTTAAAGAGTATGTATATACTCAACTACTAAAAAAGTTAAGAGGCTTAAATCGGTCCCGTTTGCCCATAATATGTGAATCTCTTTTTAAAAAGAGGTATGTTTGATATATTTTTCTCTGTTATAAAAGTTACCTAATCATGTTTCTACGTCTAACAAAATAAGGTTTATATCATGAACTTTCAGGTAACCAAGTTGTATTTGGATCCGTTTTGTATTTACTGAGAAAAATTGAAATCCTTGGCGCCAAAAATTCCAATTCGTCCTCTTAAAATCTGTTCAATAGCTAGTTTTGATGTTGAAACCAAATAAACAGACAGATAGAGATTTTAAAAAAATGAATATGAATATAACTAAATAGTTACTACCTAACACTAAATAGTTGATACTAAATACTACTAAATAGTCACTAAATAGTTAGGGGTATTGGGTTGCCGGGTAACTGGGTTGAGGAGGTCAGATAGGCAGTCGCTCCTTGTAAAGCTCTGGTACTCAGCTGTATCCGGTTAGACTGGAAGCCGACCACAACATAGTTGGGAAAAAGGCTCGGTGGATGCAGTTACTACGTAAGTCTTACCATAGTTTTGTGGTGTCGTTTCTTCGAGTGGTGTAGTGGCATTGAATTGTATAGGGATTTCTGAAAGCAAAACCAATTATGGTTAGAAAAAGGTACATATTATAATGATACACGATAAACTGTGTAGGTCCCGGCAGTCATTGAACATCCTTGGCAGTCGTTATGGGTAGTCAGAAGCCAGTAAGTCTGACGCCAGTCTAACCAAGGGGTATTGGGTTGCCCGGGTAACTGGGTTGAAGAGGTCAGATAGGCAGTCGCTTCTTGTAAAGCACTGGTACTCAGCCGACCCCAACATAGTTGTTAGTAGTAACAAAATAATTTGCTTACCTAGTGGTCATAGCGCACAAAGTAAACAAACAGTTATTATAGAATAAATGAATACAATAGGTACCTAAATAGGAACTAACGTATCTAGACTACTAACGTAAGTCTTACCATAATTTTGTGGCGTTGTCTCTTCAAGTGGAATAGTGGCATTCAATGTTATAGGGATTTCTGGAAGCAAAACCAATGAATTAAGTTTCGACTAAGACAAGAAACTAATCTAGAATTTTTCACACTTACATAATTTTTCGAAGTTAAACTATTTTGTTTTAATGCCAAAGGGTCCCGTGCCGTTGCTCATGACTTTTATTAGATTCATAGGTCCCTAGTCTAGTGGGTAAAGAACCAACCTCTCGAGTATGAGGGTGTAGGTTCGATTCCAGGTCAGGCAAGTACCAATGCAACTTTTCTAAGTTTGTATGTACTTTCTAAGTATATCTTAGACACCAATGGCTGATAAAAAGTTGAAGGAAAACATCTTAAAGAAACCTGAACTATAAAGTCTGAAATCACCAACCCGCATTGAGCAAGCGTCGTGATTAATGCCCAATTCTTGTGAGAGGAGGCCGCAGCCCAAGCAGTGGGACGATAAAAAGGCTGTAACAGTAACTTAGGTCCCTAGCCTACTTAGTTTGGGCACTGCAGAGGCCTAAGTTCAACGCCTTAGAAAATTGAACGTGAGAATTCATAGCAAAAAGTTGTTTCAAGAAAACTGCCTATAACTATAGTAAATACATATAATAACACTTACCATTTATCCTAGTATCAGCACTCACTAATATAAAACACCAAAATAATATGAAGAAATGCTTCATTTTTACCCAACTACGCACCTCAAAATGCGATTTACTTTAGTTCCTACGTAGATATTATTGTAAGAAATTCAACAACGTTATGAGCTAAGGTCCAGCCAGAGCAAGTATTTAATATCTTCTATAATGGTTGGGGTCTAAAAATATATAAAACGGGAATACAAGTTTTATTTCATACAGGTTTAACTAGATGCCCTTGGTATAGCAGGGTTAATTAGGGTTCTTTACCCAAAGGGTAAAACGGGACTCTATAATTTCTTATGATATAACATTCGGTAAGGCATATTCAAATAATGTCATTTTCATTAACTGTTTTGGGATAAGGACAGGAGGATGATTTCATTTATTGTTTCGATGGAAAAAAGGTTTTCATCATCATCTTAGCCGTAGGACGTCCACTGCTGAACATAGGCCTCCCCCTTAGATCTCCACAGATACTTGTTATAGGCGACCTGCATCCAGCGTCTTCCGGCGACCTTTATAAGGTCGTCTGTCAACCTTGTTGGTGGACGAAAAAGGTTTTAAAGCAAAATAAAAAACATTAAGCTTGAAGTGACAAATGTGGCGTCACAGTTTATATTTCACACAAATTGCATAAAAAATGTTTTTTTTGTCAGTTCTATAAATGTATAGAATTTGATCAGTCGTCAACTGCAGTTTCTTCAATTACATATTATCAACTTTGCGGTTCTAAAATCTCCAATTAGTCCCAGTTTCAACATTTTGATATCCGAACCGTTTTCAGTTGTCAAACCGCTGAGAGTATTTGTGGATATATGAAAGGTGGCGCTTTATTTGTACCTGAAATTACAAAATTAATTAGCAATATCTAGACATCAATACTAGTATTATAAATGCGAAAGTAACTCTGTCTGTCTGTTACGCTTTCACGTCTAAACCACTGAGCCGAAAAATAAAATTTGGTACAGAGATAGAGTTGACCTTGAGAAAGAACATAGGATAGTTTTTATCCCGTACTTTTGAAGAGTTCTCTTGGAAACGCGATATAACCGAACTAAGCGGAAGCTAGTTTATAAATAAACAAATGTAGTGCTAGTCCTTAAGACGCAAAATGATTTTTAGGCACGTTATCTTTTTTTGATATTGTGAAGAAAAAAGAGAAAATTCTTACTGTTATTATTTTTCTTCTTAAACGGACTGTTCAAGGCTTTGGTTTTCCTCTGGCTTGTTCGTAAATATGTTCCAATTGCCTCGGCGGTAGAATATTGTTGTGAACTATGAAAGGCGGCCTTTTTGTACCTGAAATTATAAAAGGTCCTGAAATCTATTGGAAAAAATTGTATTTCCTTAACTAGCTCCCGCCCGCGGCTTCGCTTGCGTGGTATGTTGATAAAAATGTGTGTATGTTTTAATTTAGAGTATCACCTATCTACAGACCAATCGGTCCATCCGTTTTTGCGTGAAAGAATAACAAACATACATCCATACATTCTCACAAACTTTCACATGTATAATATTTGTAGGATGTTTTCAGCTGCAAAAAAATACTGCTTTATTTATAGATAATCGTATGTTACGTATGACACAAGATGGTCACCCATCCACGGAGCAACCGCACGGTATGTTGCTTGACCTTGAGATAGGTTAGATCATCAAAATAATCACTAATGTAACTTATGGACACACTAGAGACATTTAATGGTTACTTAAGCCGTTCCTTAGTGCAGAATTTCTATGAGAAACTGTCACTAAGGAGTGACTTAAGTAATCATTATCCCCCTTTCTTATAAAATCTCTAATCACCTTCTAAGCAACATTTTATCTAATCACAACTTAAGTAGTGATTAAATGTTAATTAAGATATGCTTAAGCAACGTTTATAAGTAAGAATTTTCGTAAACAACCCTTAAGTATTACTTATATTTAATTCACGTTTATAAGTAAGGCTGTAAATGTGTCTGAGAGCGGGGGTTAGAATCTAAAATTATAACTAAAGAATCTTGGACATCAATAACTTATTTGTGAAGGAAAATATATTTTGATGAAACTTAGAATCATGTGTCTCAAAGTTATATCCACTACATACCTAACTAAAGAAATATGCACTAACCTTTGTTCTTCTTATCAGCAGCAACCAGTAGAAAACACAAAAACAATATATATAAAAGCTTCATTTTTACTAAGTAAGTTAATATTGTATGAAGTGCAACACCGTTGTGGTTTAAGACGCAGTCAGGACAAGCATTTAATAGTGACTACACCTAATGATATGCGCTCAATAAAGTAGAACACAGAAGTACAACTTATCCTGCCGGGGCTGCGGGTTGTTCGAAAGAGTTACCGCGGCCCTGGTACATAAAAGGCCTACGACGGAACACGACGGTTTTTAGTCAGTAAGAGTCTGACACTCCCTCACCGCTGCTAACCCACAGCGGGAGGGATTTTTAACGTCGTTAAAAAAAGAAGAAGTACAACTTATACAGGAATGTATTTTATTCAGTGCAAACTTTGTCAACTTATAGTTAAATAAGTTTTAAAGATACGTATATTTTTATTTTGTCGTGTTTTAGTACAAAAAAGAATAGTTATTAATAGCGAAAGGTGTTTATTTTGTAACCGATTGTACGGTTACAGTCGTCATGGTAGGCACGGCGCGGCGGCAACGCGAAACCGGATAGTATCCATGTTTCGCTGATTTTAAGGCTACTACTAATTTTTACTGATGATATGCAGATATACACTAAATTGTAATATTAAATATAAAAACATTTAATTTGTATAGATTATTATTAAACTGATCTGGCTGAAAACTGGCCATTCTCGAAACCTAAACTAGTTCCCATCTGAATTTTTCAAAATTGGACCGGTACTTTCTGAGATTTCATCCATAGTGAAATCTAAGTTTTTCTCAAGTTATTTATCCTCAATACACACTCGCCTTGAATGACAATCATATAAAATACGCAGCATAACTTCTGATATTATTCTGTTTTATTTATACACTATGGATAATTCCTAAAATTTTTCCTTAATACGGGATTTCTCATCACTCATTCAAAAGAGGCACGAACCAATTCAACTGTTTAGTCCTTTGTTTGAATAGAATTTGTCTCATCGCTATCATAAAGGCCTATTCAGACCTAAGCGGTATTCGCTACCGTCTGCGGCAGAGAAAACCTTGTGAGTATGCGGTAATATTAGTGTTCAGACCTAAGCGGTATTCGCTACCACCTGCGGCAGAGAAAACCCAGTGGGTATGCGATAATATTACTGTTCATGTTCGGGATGCATGCCGCTGCTCCCGCGCGGTATGTCTACCCTCAGCGGCAGTGAATATCGCTCAGATCGCTCTAGCCGCGGTACTTGATACTAAATACCTGAGCGAAACCCGCGCGGTATGTACCTCTAGTCCTCTACCCACAGCGGCAGCGAATATCGCTCAGGTTTGAATAGGCCTTAATACCTTTTCTTTAATTCGGATTCGCGGTGGAAAAAGTCCCTTTTTAACCGACCTTGTCAGCATGGGTTACGTTTTTGGGGTGTGTATTTCTGCTGACATCATATGTCCTAGAGTTTTTAAGGACATGTATAAAAACAAGGGGTAGGATTGCCCTCTAAATATCTTGGTTAAGGAGGTCCGATAGGCAGTCGCTCTATGTATGTGGCGATCCGTTCATCAGGTACCTTCGGTCTAGGCTAGACAAATGATGTGTCATTTGATTCTTTCTTAGTACCTACTCTTGATTGTGAGAGTGATACTGGATACCGTTTCCCAACTGTGTTGGGGTCGGCTTCCAGTCTAACAGGATGCAGCTGAGTACCAGACTGCCCACCTGGTCTCCTCAACCCAGTTACTCTACTAGTGTTAGTTTGAACAAAGGATATATTCAAACCCACAATAGTTATATTTTTTTCAAAAAGTCTCGCAACATGGCACGCACACTTTAATATTTTTCGTAGAAAATATGCAAGGGTCAATGACTTTTAGGTATACTCCCTTTTCCCCTGGCACTTTGCTCTGCTGTTTACAAATTCTGTTCTAGCGCGGTTCCGTTGGACAATTAAATCACAAAGAACACGGATCACAATCCATACAAAATTGCCCCACGTCCTAAAACAAAGTGATGTATTTCAAAAAAAAAAGATAAAAATGTTTAAAAAAATATGGCATACTCTTTAATTTAATTTTTGTACACCTTCGTACGAAAAAATTGTTCAGGCGCTAGCATAGTTGTCACTATCCGCCTTAATGGAAAGTTCTCAACAATACGAATAATATAAGACCAAGTACGAGGTGGTTTACATATTCAGTTGTCGAATTCCCCCGACCTTCTTTTTTAAAATTATTTAGTCCTTGTAATAGATGGTGGTTTTATTCGTGATGAAATCCCCAAATTAAACAAATACGAATTAATAAAATACAATTTGTTTTCAGCTGGGTAGTTGACTAGGACTTGACGGACTGAATCATATTTTAAATTAGGTATATAATTTCTTATATAACATTTGGTAAGGCATATTAAAATAATATCACTTTCATTTACTGTTTTTAGATAAGGGCAGGAGGATGATTTCATTTATTGTTTCGATAGAAAAAAAGCTTTTAAAGCAAAATAAATATACATCAAGCTTCAAGTGACAAATGTGACGTCACAGTTTATATTTCACACAAAATACATAAAAAATGATATTTTTGTCAGTTCCTTCTTTCCTTTTTTCTTATAATCCTGCTTTCATTATTAATTCTGTTCGTAAATTGATTGATCACGGTTTGAGTTTTCCACTGGCTTGTTTGTAAAGATGTTCCATTTGACTCCGTGGCAGAATATTTGTGTGATATATGAAAGGTGGCGCTTTATTTGTACCTGAAATTACAAAACTTATTAGCAATATCTATACATACTTACTAATATAATAAAAAGGAATCTCTTATTTGTGTCTCCTGTGTACCTAAAAGACATAAAACATAAGCCTGACTGCCTCGTTGGTCTAGCAATATCTATCGATTTTATAGGCCACGGCGGCTGTTCTCATGTAAGGAGATCAGATAACTGCGCAGGACATATAATAGTGCACAAGCATTTGCGCAGACACAGGTGCACTCACTATTCCTTCACTCTCATAGCGCGATGGGACGGCAATTCGAATCGACCGGCTGTCATTGAACATCCTTGGCAGTCGTTACGGGTAGTCAGAAGCCAGTAAGTCTGACAACAGTCTAACCAAGCGGTATTGTGTTGCTCGGGTTACTGGGTTGAGGCGGTTAGATGGGCAGTCGCTCCTTGTAAAGCACTGGTACTCAGCTGAATCCGGTTAGACTGGAAGCCGACCCCAACATAGTTGGGAAAAGGCTCGGAGGATGATGACATGTAGTGCGAGTCCTTAAGACGCAAAATTATTTTTGCAGGCAGGTTATCTTTTTTGCTGTTGTAAAGAAAAAATAAAAAAAAATACTGTATTACTTTTCTTCTTAAACCCATTAATCAAGGCTGTATTGGTGTTGTCCCTTTTTTGTTATCTTTGTAAATCTTTATCATTTTACTCGCCGGTAGAAGTCTATCGAGAATCATGAAAGGCGGCTGTTCAGTTCCTGAAATTATAAAGAGCTCCTGTAATCTATTGGAGAAAATTGCCGGCTTTTCACTATGGGATATAGTATATATTACTTCCTAAGATATAATGTTTTATCGCTCATCAATCATATGTTACGTAGTGATAATCTTATGTTACGTATGGACACAAGATGGTCACCCATCCACGGACCGACCGCACGGAATGTTGCCCCAAAATGATTACTTTTTTATGTAACTCATGGACACACTCAGTGACATTTAATGGTTACTTAAGCCGTTCCTTAAGGCCTTATTACACTTGACTAAATTCAGTCGTCTAAATGATTCAGTCACTAAATTCAGTCAAATGTAATCGCATTTAGGAAGGTAGTTTTCATTAAATCATTTAGAAACCTAATTAGACAAACCTATTTAGACGACTGAATTTAGTCAAATGTAATAAGCCCTTTAGTGCAGACTTTCTATGAGAATCTGTCACTAAGGAGTGACTTATGTAATCATTAAATGTCTCTGAGTGCGGGGGTTAAGAATCTAAAATTTAAATTAAAGAAACCAATAATCTTGGACATCAATAACTTATTTGTGAAGGTAAATATAATTTGATGAAACTTAGAATCATATGTCTCAAAAAAATATCTCAAAGTTATTAGCCACACAATTATATTAAAAAAATATTCACTTACCATCATTCTCAATATCAGCGGCAATGCCGGCAATCAGTAGAAAACACAAAAACAATAAATATAAGAGCTTCATTTTTAAGTAAGCTAGGTATTATAGATATTGTATGAAGTTCAAAAACGATTTGGTTAAAACGCAATTGCAGCAAGCATTTTATTTACTTACTCCTTCTATTGTTATGCGCTTAAGAAAGTAGAAAACAGAAGTATAACTTAGATTTTTTTTTGCGAAGATTCCCTCCGCTATATAATATAATCATCGGCACGAATCTTGAGCGCTGACCTATACCTGCGCAGAAGTAATTTATTGTGTCCCTTTTGTGGTATGAAGTGAGGCGCGGGGGCGGGCTAAACCGGTGATTGGCTCGCAGGGCATCGCGTCACAGCCGTCACTCGGTATTGGTTCTTTGCAAATAAATCACTTCTGCGCAGATGAAGGAGTTGGGTGGAGGAGGTTAGATAGGTAGTCGCTTCTTGGAAAGCACTGGTACTCAGCTGCACCCGGTTAGACTGGAAGCCGACCCCAACATAGTTGGGAAAAGGCTCGGGAGATGATGATGATTCTTGTTCTTTATTATATTAACCTATAGTCCAGTCCAGTGAATGAAATGTTTGAATCGTTATATATCTCCGAAACAGTGGCTCGTAGGAAAAAAAGTATTATATTAGTTCATAGATAATTTTATAATCTACAATTTTACCGAAGATATTATTGTGATAAAACTTACTGTTTTGCTTTCTTTTAAAAAAATCTAGGAGACTTGACTTCTGATATTATTCTGTTCTATACACTATGGATAATTTATATAATTTTTCCTAAATAGCGATTAATAGGATTTCGCATCCGTCATTCAAAATGAGCATGAGCCAATTAAACTGTTTAATCATTTGTAACATTTGTCATAGCAAATTCCTAATTCCTAACTAATATTATAAATGTGAAAGTAACTCTTGTCTGTCTGTCTTTCTGTCTGTCTGTCTTTTCTTCACGCCCGATTTGTATGAAATTTGGTACAGACATAGTTTCGAACTTTAGAAAGGAAATAGGATAGAAAAATATATATGTAAATAAAAAATACAATTAAGAACATATGGCGCCATCTATTGGTCAAACCAAAAATCTGCCAGAAGTCGCTATTCCACGCGAACGAAGTCGCGGCCAAAAGCTAGTTTGTCATAAGTACATTTGTTTCAAATAGGCGGTGGAAAAACAACCTAACAAAAAATGGTAGCCCCCATTAAATTACAAATTAATGTCATGGTTTTCATACAGAGCGTGTCCAACCTAATCACATTAAATTAAATACGCTAATATACTGGTTAATATATGTTGATTAGCATAAAGAAAAAAATAAAATACGTAAAAATAAAAAACAAAAATTTCTAACAAAGTAAATAGAATAAAAATGTGTGAGAATTAGAATACCATATAAAGAGTCAGTCATTACAAACAACGGAAATTCTCCCTTGAAAACTGACAGCTGTCAACTGGTCAAATAATTCGATACCCCTAACTTTATCTCTGCTTTACACATGATGTTGTAGGTAAATTATGAAAACGAAAAATGACTCCTGTGTCTAAACCACTGAATGGTATTTTTTTTTACAATTCGCCATAGAATATCATGAAGTCTATGTGATAGGATTTAATGTGATTAGGTCCGTCAAACCCGATATATATTTAGTACTAGCCGGTATCCCGCGGTTTCACCCGCTTCCCGTGGGAACCACTGCCCGTACCGGGATAAAATAAAGCTTACGCTAACTTACTCGGGAAAAGTTACCCCCCAACTTTTAGGCCTTTAGTTGGTAAAAATTAAATAGTTCTACTGTTTATTTATAAATCAGGAAAAGCTCTATATGAGTCACAGACCGGTTTTTACTGCTTTATAGGATAACACAGTATTAATTTATGTACTTAAACTTAATTTCCTTATTGATATCTATACTAACATAATTAAGAGGATATATTTTTTTTACTTAAGAGGCTCCAAAATATTTGAACCGATTTCTGAAATTCTTTTTAGGGTACGAACAAACAAAAAATTCCTCTTTATTATATTGATGTACCTAGGTAAGGGGTATTGGGTTGCCCGGGTAACTGGGTTGAGGTGGTCAGATAGGGCAGTCGCTCCTTGTAAAGCACTGGTACTCAGCTACATCTGGTTAGACTGGAAGTCGACCCCAACATAGGTGAGAAAGTTGAGAAAAGGGCTCAAGGCAAAGGATGACCTAGATTATTTGCTTATTTTGGGAATTTTACTTTCATTAAGATCAAGTCTGCATCGTAAATAAAATTTATTTGATTTTGCTCTTTAAATAAAATAGCTTTATTTTTTAAAAGTATTTTAATGCTGTAATTTTTTTTTTTATCTTATTTAGTTTCTGATGCTTTTATCAAAACTTGTCTGAATTAAAGTTCTCAGATGTTCACTTTTTAAGCGTTTTTCTTCCCTTCAGTTGATGCTTTATTCATGTCATATTGGTTTTGTATTTGAGTGTAACTCGCTAAATATGGAGCGGGTACTTGCTGGCCTGAAAATAAATAGATTATATTAATATACAAGATTATAGACGAGCACTTTTTGAACGTCAAAATTTACAAGAGACAGCCCCCAAAACGCCCGCTCTTCACCACTTCCTGTGTTTTTGCTGGGAAGAAGAAGTGGCGGAACAAACTCCCCAACACCACAGCGTTTGTTAGGTTAGAAGTACCTTTCAATATACATATATGTATAGAGATATTTGTCTTACCTGGTAAATTAGCATTCGGCTTCTCATTGATCTTGTTTATAATATAATCAACAGGAATTATTGGGCTGCGTGGCGCAGCAGCAGCTGAAAAAACATAGAATATTATGACTTTACTCACCACTAAAACTTTACATAAAGTGTATTATTCAAAACTATCTGTTTCTGCCGGTTTCTCCTTCATTCCGAGGGTAATATTCTCCGAACTCAGTTAAAACGTAGCCAAAGTTTCAAGTGATGAACTTGATATTATTAGGCTGAAAAGTTTGTCTGAATGCCCTGATCACTTGAACTATTGGTTCGATAGTAAATTCTTCGTGAAAAGATATATATAAGTACCTACAAATACAGGCTACTTTTTATCCTGATGAGTGAAACATTTCACTTGGGGCGCAGGTGAAAACTGGCAGAAACGATTTTAAAAATTATCTCAGTGCTAGATAGCCCTTTTTTCGCAAAGAAGTTTAATAGAATATAAAAATAAATAAATAACTTACTTCCATCTGCAATCTCTTGCCCATAACTATAGCCGAACACAAAGAAAATCAACAAAATATATAGAAACTTCATTTTAAAGACGTCTGTTTGTAAAGACAACTTGTTCAGGTGTGGCTAAAAATATATTAATGCTAGGAATAAATATGGATACGAGTAGCCTTTCTTGCCCTTTAAGATATTTGCGCGTGAGTTGAGATTGGGACACATCGTGCGCGAACGCAGTTATTTTTTTATTTATTTATTGGTTATTAAAAGGTACATTATATATTCTAAAATGTACAAAATGTCCAACAAAACTGTATGAACTCCCACAGCCCTTTGTGCTTTGTGCCCACAAACAGACAGAATTGTGTTGCTGGGGAGTTTGTTCCACCACTTCTTCTTCCCAGCAAAAACACATAGGAAGTGGTGAATGGCGATGTTTATAGGCTGTCTTTTTAAAATTAGACTTTCATAAAGTGCTGATTTTCAGCCTACTTTGAATAAATGACTTTTTATCTATACATTTAGAATTATTAAAAATTCACATTATCAGCCTTTTTATCGTTCCACTGCTGGGCTCAGACCTCTTCAGAGAAGGATTGAGTGTTAATCACCACGCTTGCTCAATGCGAGTTGGTTAACGCTCAATCCTTCTCCGTGTGAGAGGAGGCTGCAGCCCAGCAGTGGGACGATAAAAAGGCTGATGATGATACCGATAATATATTAAAATAGCTTAGTATATTATTTAAATTCATTATTTAAAATTGCAAGAACCTAGTGTGTCCCTACCTTTATACAATTTTGTCTGAGAACCGGTAACTACAGCTATATTAAGAAAAAAATGATGCCTAGGGTTTTTTTTCCTTTAACTATATATATCTTCGTTCCTCATTGGAATATTACTAGTTTATTTAAGACTTACTTTTGTCCGCGGTTTCACCCGCGTCCCTTGAGAACTACTGCTCGTACCGGGATAAAATATAGCCTATGTTACTCGGGGATAGTTTAGTTTTCCAATAGTGAAAGAATTTTTCAATCTGTTCAGTAGTTTCGGAGACCCTGTTTAACGTTACAAAGGCGAAAATTTGTTTGTATGTTTGTCATTTCTTCACGCGCTAACGGCTGAACGGGTTTAGTGAAAATGTAGCATATTAAGTATGCTTTATGATTGCCAAGTTGTATAGCCTGATGTAGATCCCCTGGGGCTCGGGAAAGTTCGCGAGCCAAAGCTAGTTAGGGATAATAAATAAAAAACAAAAAATTGGTTGCTTTACATTTAATCTTAAATTAGTATTTTATATTCTTAGGTAAACATTCAGGTTTTACAACTCTTTTCTGGTTTTTGATGGCATCATATCGTTGACGGAAGTATTCCAGTGGTCCTGATAATACAAGCATATGAAACCCTTGTATCCGTTTACCTGAAAATTAAACAAAAATTACTGTAAAGTAGACGAAGTACTTACATGTTTATTTACATAGTTATATACATAGATATTTACAACACAAAAAAACTATCCTAGTAAAACAATTAAAAAAAACTATATCTAAAAAGCGTCAAAAAATTCATCCTCATCGCTGTCAACTGAGGCTGGCAGCATTACCTCGTTGGATCTCCATGCTGATCCTTTGTCCGTGGTAATAGCCAGCCTTTTGGTCACGAGAAGCGTCAACCAGCCGCCTAGACAGATCTTTAAATAGGGTTGTGCTTATTGGGACCCTATGACCCGAGGGTTTCAACCCCAAACGGTTCGAAAATATAGTTGCCGACAAGGCCACTATATTTCCGCCACTTGAGGTTCTAGTAGCCTATATTCCATTTGAGTAAGTAAATAACTGAAGGTAAACAATATTGATAAGACTATTGATTTTTATCTCAGTTTCAAAATAAAATCCGGTTAAAAATCAATGTAATTAACAATGACTAACACCCAGTTTCTTCATCAAAAGTAAAAGCCAATGTAATGGCATAAAGTAAAAGTAACGGTTAAAGTCTTTTCACGATTTTATCTATTAGTTTTGCTGTTACTTTAGCTTTGAAAACCCGAATTTGACCGTTACTTTTACTTTATATGACATTACATTGGCTTTTACTTTTGATGAAAAAACTGGCTGTTAGACAGACCGACTCGGAGACGAGAGCAAATTCTAAATACGTTGAAAATCGAGTACTCATTATTTGTAGTAAGGCTTATTTTTGCATGTGCACTGCTTTTGTCATTAAGAATGCTCGAAGGCGCTCGGTGTGAAATTAAAGAGGAGCGTAACTTTTTCTCGGTCTTGCAGACGTTGCTCTTTCAGCCGATCGGAGCCGATTCCGGTGTGTGTGAAAAGGAAATTGCGCGCCGATGCTCCCCGAGCCGGTCTGTCTGAACAGACCCTTAGGGTACGAACAAACAAAAATTTCCTGTTTATTATATTAATATACCTAGATTATTTGCTAATTTTGGTAATTTTACTTTCATAAAGATCAAGTTTCCATCGTAAATAAAGTTTATTTGATTTTGCTCTTTAAATAAAACTGCTACGAAATTGGTTTAAGTATTTTAATGCTGATCATTTTATTTTTTATCTTAAATCATTTTAGTTTCTAATGTTTTGATCCAAACTTGGCTAATTTAAGGTTCTCAGATTTTCACTTGTTGATCGGTTTTTTTCCTTTCGGCAGCTGCTTTATTCATGTCATATAAGTTTTGTAGGTGAATGTAAGTCCCTAAAGATGGAGGAACTACAGGCTTGCCTGAAAAAATAATTATTGAAATTATTAGAGGTCGGAATAATTTGGGTTGAGAATCATTAGCATAATTACGTCCTTGAAAGTGCAAATTAACATCTTGTATAAACGCTGTCAGAACGTCAGACATATTCTTCAGTAAAAAGCTATTTTATCATTGAAAAATCAGCCGTTTATTTCGTAGACTTTGTTTGTTTACCTTTAGTGAATTGCCTACTCAAATGGAGCAGATATAGATTTTAGTACAGGGGTTTACATTACCTGCTAAATTGGCGTCCTCATTGCTATTGTTTATAATATATTCAACAGGAACTAATGGGCGGTATGGCCCAGCAGCAGCTGGAAAGACAAACAATATTATGCCTTTATTTACCTAAAAACTGCACAAAGTATATTATTCAAAACGGCTCCCCCCAGGTTATGGGTCCATTCAGATAGACCGGGTCGGAGAGCATCGGCGCGCATTTTTCTTTTCACACAGATCGGAGCCGATCGGCTGCGCGAGTATTAAAGAGTCAAACGTCAGGAAAAAATACACGATCAGAGCCGACCGGCTCCTCTTATTATTTCACACCGAGCGTATTTGAGCATTCTCAATGACAAAAGCAGTGCGCATACAAAAATAAACCTTACTTCAAATACTAAGTATCTACTCAATTTTCGACGTGTTAAGAATTTGCTCTGCTCTCCGAGCCGGTCTGTCTGAACGGACCCTAACCCCCATTTCGGTAGTTTTCAAAAAGTAGTTGTAAGTTTCATGTGATGGTCCACGGGCCCGATTCTCCTAAGTTAATAATGTCATAATCTAATAGAAATTGAATCGCAATAGCAGTTTTAGACATATCTGGCATTCCACTACTAATATAAGACCAATCGTATTCCAACGACATTCGATTGATTTGCGATTGGTCTGCTATTTTGGTAATTTTAGTCTACAATCATATTGCAATCGTAAATCATTTGCAGACAAAATGATTCATCTAAGCTAAGGAACTACTGGTCCGATTGAAAAAAAAAATGAATGCTAGATAGCCCATTTTTGGTGAAGTTTAACAGAATTGAAACAAGATTATATAAAACTTACCTCCATTCGCAATATCTTGCCCATAACTACAGCCGAACACAAAGAAAATCAACAAGATATATAAAAACTTCATCGTTAAGACGACTGTGTGTGTGGGACACACCGTGCGCAAACGCTGTTTATACATCGTTCCTTTTATTTCCAAAATCCTCATAATAATCATCGGCACGAATATTGAGCCCTGACCTTCACCTGCGCAGAAGCAATTTATTATTGGTTTATTGCCTTGTGTGTACAGTGCGCAAAGCGATCCCCACTCTTCCGCCGAGAGCTCAATATCCGTGCCGATAACTATACCGAATCCTTCTCCGTGTGAGAGGAGGAATAATATTTATACCTTCGTTCCTTATTGGAATATTACTAGTTAATTTAAGACTAAGTTTTTCCCGTTGTGTAGGGGCTACTGCTCGTACCGGGATAAAATATAGCCAATGTTACTCGGGGATAGTTTAGCTTTCCAATAGTAAAAGAATTTTTCAAGTGAGTGCAGTAGTTTAGAAGCCTTTACAAACAAAACGAAACATGTGTCGCACCAACGACAATAATTTAACAAATGAATAAAAAAACTAAGGACAGGAGTATGGGAGATGATACAGTTATAAAAAGAAAACTTAGATATTTTTATTCACAATAAAGATTCTTTAAACCAAAAAATAAGGTAATAATAATTATTCTTTCAACTTAATAATAATACATTTATTTACGAGAACATAACACATACACAATTACGGACATTATGAAACAACTAAGACTCTAGTTCCCCGACAACATAAACGTGTAGTTTTCTCAAAACAACTGTTTACCAATTTTCACATTTAATTTTGAAAGTAACCAGTTGTTTTAAAATAACTGGTCGTCTATGTTTCCGTTAAACTAGCTTAAATTACAAAAAAGAGTATTATAAGAAAGTTTACAGAAGAGATAAAGGGAAATACATACATATGTATGTATACACCACCTACGTAAAACGGCCGGTTAACAATGATTTAGTTTTCGCTCCTTAACCATTCGTAAGATTTTTGTTAAGATTGTAAGAGTAAAGAAGTCTGGAAGCCGAGAGGTAAGTATTGATCGAGATTCTCTGTTGAAGGCTTGATCCTGTAACCGAAGAAAAAACAAATGGACAAAAAGTATTTGACAAATAAATCCACGAGCCTTTTCTAAAATAATTAAAAAAAAAAAAACTAAAATATAAGGAACCACTGGTCCGATTGAAAAAATATTTCAGTGCTAGATAGCCCATTTTTGGTGAAGTTTAACAGAATTGAAACTTTATTATATAAAACTTACTTCCATCTTGCCCATAACTACAGCCGAACACAAAGCAAAATCAACAAAAACCCCCGACCCAAAAAAATTACGCAATAATTATGACAAAAGGTTAAAAACGCTAAACCCTATAAAAAGCAAAAAATAACTTTTAGCACTAGGTAAACTAAATTTTGTCGTGTCGGGGGACCGCTCTAATTCATTACTTTAGATACGTGTTTTTTTTTTTAAACGAATGTTGTAATTAGGTAGGTATCATTTGATTTATGTAAGTATTTATGAAGGTAGAAAGCGGTCCCCCGACACGTCAAAATTTAGTTTACCTAGTGCTAAAAGTTATTTTTTGCTTTTTATAGGGTTTAGCGTTTTTAACCTTTTGTCATAATTATTGCGTAATTTTTTTGGGTCGGGGGTTTTTTTAAATTTATAATTTAATTTTATTTCATGCTTTTTAAAGGAGCTCCTTAATTTTTCCTTCTTTCATTTAATTTATTTTATTTTAAGATGGGGTCGTTATATGCGATCTCAGCCAAAGGAAGCTGTTTAACAATCCTCATGACAAACTGGCTCTGAGAGAATTGCACAGATTGAGAAACAATAAAGATTAACCTTTGGTCATTCTAGATTTTCAGCAAAAATATAAATCGGTTTATCCGTTTCATTCCGGCATTCCAGGGTTTCATCCGCCACATCCCATTTCCAGCATCAGGTTTTCGTCAATCAGAAACATGAAGAGAACTCGTCAAGACAAATTCAACGAGCCCAAACTCGATGGGTTTACTAAAAGGCAGTTCAGGGTTACATCTCCTGTCTTCGTGCCCTAACAGCAGACCAGCTCAGTGGTTCCAAAAGACATTAGTGTTTCAAATTTCAGATCCCACATATACTTGCAAGTAAACTAAGCGTGTAACATTCCTATCACATCTAGCAAACGAGCTGATGACCTTGAAGACCTGAACCGATTTCCACCAAACCTAGCTAAGAACACTCCCGACTGGCATACCTTTTAAACAAAAAAAACCGCATTACAATCGGATCATCCGTTTGGGAGCTACGATGCCACGTACACACACACACACACACACACACAGACACGTCAAACTTATAACACCCCGTCGTTTTTGCGTCGGGGGTTAAAAATATATAAAAACTTCATCTTAAAGACGACTGTGCGTAAAGACCACTTGTTCAGGTGTGGCTAAAAATATATAAATGCTAGGAATAAATATGGATGAGAGTAGCCTTTCTTGTCCTTAACGATATTTGCGCGTCAGTTGAGATTGGGACACACCGTGCAAAAGCGCATCTTTGTATTCGATTCTTAAAAATAAATCGTTTCCTGTAATTTTATTCGCAGTCGGATAGCAAAATAACTTTTACTCCATTTGAGTAGGCACATCCGTTACCGTCCCGGATCAGAATAGGACCACCCTATCACTCTCCCGTGGATGTATGTCGTAAGAGGCGACTAAGGGAGCTAAGGCCTGATGCATTCCACCAGCACTTAGGGCTACTCGCAATTTTGTGAACAAACCACCTCGATAGCATTCCCAAGGAGGGTTAGCGTCAGGCAGGCGGCCGGCTGTAAAACTTATGCTAAAACAAATTGCAGTATGTAAAGGTCCGAATATATTATAACAAGAAAAGGAGAAAACTAGCTGCGCCGAAAGCAAATAAAATTGGGATAAGGGCAGAAGGATGATGATGATTGAGTAGGCACATCAGCTGCCTAGCCTTTTACTTCACTATGTTAGGGTCAGCTTCCAGTCTTTCCAGCTGAGTACCAGTGTTTTACAAGGAGAGAATATATCTGATCTCCTCAACTAACGGGTAAGTGGGACCCGGGCAACTCAAAACCCCTAAGTAAGACTGGTTGTCAGACTTACTGGTTTCTGATCTGTAACGAATGCCAAAGATGTTCAAATGACAGCCAGGAACAACAGTTTATCGTGCCCTCTGAAACACGGTCATTGGTGTCCAAGATATACTAACAGCCAGTTTCTTCATCAAAAGTAAAAGCTAAAGTAATGTCATAAAGTAAAAGTAACGGTCAAATTCGTTTAACTTTATTATTTACGAATTGGAAGAATCTTGTATGTTCCTACCTTTATACATTTTGTCTGAGAACCGGTAACTACAGCTATATTAAGAAAATAAAGATGCCTAGGGCTCTTTCCTTTACATATATTTATATCTTCGTTCCTCATTAAAATATTAAGTACTAATTTATTTACGACTAGCCGTTTTTTCGCGGTTTCATCCGCGTCCCAGGTATTTCTGCCCGCACCCGGAAGATATTGCTCACGATTGTAGCTTTCCAACAGTGAAAGAATTGTCAAATCGGATCAGTAGAATAAGTAGAGCCTTTAAAGAATAAACATAAAATGTTTTTTCTTTATTATATTAGTATAGATTAACACTCTGAAAATCATTCTAGCGCATTAACCAGCATTCCTAGATTAACGAAATTTCTATTGATATAATAATTTCTGCTGCAACTGCACTTCACTGTAATATTACAAGTCATGTCCCACCTAATCGCATGTCCACTGTGCCCTGAAACTTGCTCGCGGCAGGACCTAATGAGCGCATCCGGCCGTGCTCTCGCTGTGGCGGCATATTGGGCTGACAAAGTGTAGTCTCAATATATGTATGACATGTCATCGACATTAAAGAAGAAAAAGTAGAGCAAAGGCCAAAGTTTGTGTTTACGTTGTCACTTCTTCACGCGATAACGGCTGAAATATTTAAGTTCCCGGGTACATCGGGACCCGGAAGACGTCGCGGGCGAAAGTTAGGGATAATAAAAAAAAAAAAAAAATTGGTTGTTTTACATTTAATTTTAAATTATTATTTTATACCCTTAGGTAAATAGTCCGTATTTCCAACTCTTGTCTGGTTTCTGATGGCATTATAACGTTTTTGGAGGTATTCAGCTGAGCCTGAAGACACAATCTCATGTAACCCCTGTCCTTTACCTGAAAATTAAAAAAAAATAATGTCAGAAGTTTGTCAATAGATGTCAAACTATACTCCATTTGTAGGCACTTTTAGCTAAAGGTAAATCTTGATAGCACTGTTTACACAAATACATATAAGACAAATAAAATTATGTTTAAAATAATGATTCAATTGATTTGGTGTTATTATTGAATTTGACTGGAAGCCGACCCCAACATAGTTGGGAAAAGGCTCAGAGGATGATGAAATTGAATTTGACTTTTTTGTGAAGATACTGGACATATATTCGTCTAATTTTAAGGCATTTTAGATAGACATAAAACGCATTAAACATTTAAAGTCTTCTATAAAAATAAAGAAGTGTATTAGACTTATAGTTTTGCCGGAAATCACGATAACTTCGTGACCTCAGATTTCACGTGTTAAGATTGTATCAAAATAAATATTTATATGCATGTATTATAGTGTGTCTGGTAATTAGTAACCGATATTTAAACACGTGATTGTACTCATTATTACAAACTACTTTAAATTATAATTTTTTTACGGGTTATCACAATAATCAGTAGCAATTAGCTCTCTGAAACTGAACTAATCGCTTTCTCTCGATGAAGTGTATACCTACACTTCACTTGCTTTGATTATATAAATATCGTATTGTGATTGAACATTTTATTCATTTTAGGCAATCCATCCAAAACATTATATCGTCTACATAAAGGGCAATTATAATCATTTCCTTCCCTTGTCCTTTATATGTAGTATACGTTTGATTCAGACGACATCCATCTTTTCTTTTGGGTACCGCCCCACTATACTGTTACAGCTTTTTTATCGTCCCACTGCTGTCCAGGTTTCTTAGACACCATTGGCTGTGTTTCGGATGGCACGTTAAACTGTAGGTCCCGGCTGTCATTGAACATCCTTGGCAGTCGTTACGGGTAGTCAGAAGCCAGTAAGTCTGACACCAGTCTAACCAAGGGGTATCGGGTTGCCCGGGTAACTGGGTTGAGGAGGTCAGATAGGCAGTCGCTTCTTGTAAAGCACTGGTACTCAGCTGAATCCGGTTAGACTGGAAGCCGACCCCAACATGATTGGGAAAAAGGCTCAGAGGATGTATGTGCTGTCCAGGTTTCCTCAAGATGTTTTCCTTCACCTTTTTTATCAGCCATTGGTGACTAAGATCATCATCCTCCTGCCCTTATCCCAATTTCATTTGGGGTCGGCGCAGCATGTTTTCTTCTTCCATACTCCTCTATCTGCCGTCATCTCACAAGTAACATTCTTTCTTACCATATCTACTTTCACACAATCCATCCATCGTTTTTTTGGTCTTCCTCTTCCACTATATCCGTCCACGTTCATACTCATCACCTTCCTCACAACATGACTCTCATTCCTCCGCATCACATGCCCATACCACGACAGCCGGTTTGCACGCAGTTTTTCTGATACCGGCGCCACTTTCAAACTTCCTCTTATATACTCATTCCTCACTCTATCCATTCGCGTAACCCCACACATACCTCTTAACATTCTCATCTCTGCCGCATGCAAATGTCTTTCATTCGTCGCTTTTGTGGGCCAGCACTCTGATCCATACAAGACAGCAGGTCTGACCATACTCTTGTAAATTTTCCCCTTAAGTTTAAGGGGAATACGAGGGTCACAAGTTGTTCCCGTTACCTGCCGCCATTTCATCCATCCTGCGTTAATTCTGTGCGTAACTGTCCGATCTATTTCGCCATCGCCCTGAATAAGCGAACCGAGGTACCGGAAATCGGAGCAGACTGGAAGAAGTGCGTTATCAAGCGCTATGGCTTCAGGACTGGAGAGACCGCCGAAATCGCAGAACATGTATTCGGTCTTGGTTCTGCTGATTTTTAAGCCAACATTCTCCAGTCTCTGTTGCCAACTCCCCAATCTGCTCTGGATCTCAGGTCCGTCTTCACTAACCAGGACGATGTCGTCGGCAAACAGCATGCACCAGGGTGCCTCCTCCTGTATGTCCGCCGTCAAGGCGTCCATAATAAGCAGGAAGAGGTAAGGACTTAAAGCAGACCCTTGGTGCAGGCCCACAGCCACACTGAACTGGTCAGTATTGCCGGCCGACGATCGGACATACGTACAGGACTGCCTGTACATCGCACGAACTAACTCCACATACTTCCCAGGCACACCTTTCTCTTTCATGGCCCACCACAACACTTCCCGAGGCACCCTATCATACGCTTTCTCAAGGTCAATGAACACCATGTGCAGATTCCTGTGCACACGTCTGTACTTCTCGCACCATTGGCGAAGTGCGAAGATGGCGTCCATTGTCCCTCGACCTGGCATAAACCCAAATTGGTTTTGGGTAATTTCACTCTCTTCTCGCACTCTTTTCTCTATCACTTTCTCCCATACCTTCATAGTATGCGACATGAGCTTTATCCCTCTATAGTTGCCGCAATCTTGCACATCCCCTTTATTCTTGAAGATGGGCACTAGCGAACTACTGCACCATTCTTGCGGGATGACTTCTTCATGCAGCAACTTATTGAAGAATAAAGTCAGCCACATACATCCGTTCCTCTTTAATACCTTCCATACTTCAGCTGGTATATCATCAGGGCCCAAGGCCTTTGGTGACTAAGATATACTTAGAAAGTACATACAAACTTAGAAAAGTTGCATGACCTGGAATCGAACCCATGCCCTCATACTCGAAAGGTTGGTTTTTTACCCACTAGGCCCTAGGCCACCACGACTTTTTAAACGGTTTTATTTAGCTTACCCTGTTTGTTTTATTTATTATTTATTCTTGGGTCAAACTTAGTAATTCAAATTTAAGTACCTTGCTGTTGTCAGATTGATCTGAAATTTGGTACACACCTTTAATTCCGATGACAATACAATATACTAATATCAATAACATTGTAAATCCAAGATGGCCGCCGGTACAAAATGGCGGATTACAATTTTTTTCCACAACCCCCTCAATATGGGTATCAAATGAAAGGGCTACTCAAGTAGAATACTGTCACCAACCCCAGCGGGGCCCAACAGGGCCAAGGCCTGCCTGGGCTTCGGGTTTGTCCTGGTACATAAAAGGCCTACGACGAAACACAACGGTTTTTAGTCAGTAAGAGTCTGGCACTCCCTCACCGCTGCTAACCCATATATAGAATGAGGAATATTCGGTAGGCATTTTCATTAAATACTAAAAACTAGTAAATAAAAAATCGGTAAAAAAACTTTTAAGTTAAACGGTTTTATCTTACGTGCACTGAAAACTAGAAAATAAAAAAAACTGTTACTTACCTATGAACCTACATAGGTGGTCCCGATCATATTAGACTAAAATAAAAACGTGGGGGCCCTCTGAAATCCTACCTATGGCAAAGCATATCTCTATACTTTGGTAGATCGTGAGCTCGGCGTTCGCTGGTGAAGCCGCTACGGCTGATTATTGATTGTCAAAATCTCCAGTTACGATTATAGTAAGTAGAAATCCACACCTATTATACCTCTAGAAGAAAGTATTACAGCAATAGTTAGGTAAGGGGCCCCACGTTTTTATTTTAGTCTAATATGATCGGGACCACCTATGTAGGTTTATAGGTAAGTAACAGTTTTTTTTATTTTCTAGTTTTCAGTGCACGTAAGATAAAACCGTTTAACTTAAAAGTTTTTTTACCGATTTTTTAAGAACCACAATAATTAAGTAAATTTTCAAAAAGGTTTTAATCTGATCTATTAATAGATACATACCTACACCGCTGTGTTGTTGATGTCTTAACAATTCATCCTTCTTACCAAAACTACCGACAAACATAACGAAAAATAACAAAATATAAATAAACTTCATTATCAATATGAACACGACTATCGCTCACAGAATATATTTAGTTTATGCCTCGAATTTACACGTTTATATTATACCTACATATACAAAATAAAACATAACGTCAGCTATTGATTCAATAGGAACAAAATTACAAAATAAATGCAATTTGGAGTGACAAAATTAGTTAACACTATCGTGTCAATAATACGGAAAGACATATACATATACTGTATATGTACTTCGTTGTAAGTATTAAATGTATTCTAAGTATAGAGGAAATAATTGGTCCGAATACCATATAACATAATATTGTGAGATGTCATCCGCATACATTTTAATCGCAGAATTAGCCTAATGCTTTATTTATATAAATGATGATTCAATCTGTTTATGTTTCTAACCGATCAGTGTCCTACTTTGATATACTTACTTCGAAAATAACGAAGGAGCTATAAATAAAAATAAGAAGAATACATAATTTTATGGCTCGTAATTTACCTAAATAAATAAAATAAAACCTTTATTACATTACTAGCTGCTTTCCCGCGGTTTCACTCGCATCCCTGAAGAATTTATACCCGTACCAGGATAAAATATAGCCTATGTTACTCGGGGATAGTGTAGTTTTCCAATAGTGAAAGTAGAATATAACAAATGAAAAAAAACGAAGGACAGGTTTGATACAGTTAAAAATATAAAAAATAAGTATACATTTATTGACGAGAACATAACACATACACAATTATTCAGGCATTACGAAACAACTAAGGCCGTAGTTCACCGACAACATAAGCGTCAGTTTTATTAAAACAATTGTTTGCTATAATTTTTATTTTCAGTTTTCAAAGTAAACAGTTTGTTTTTAAGGCTGTCGGTGAACTAGCTTAAATTACAAAAAAAGAGTATTATAAGAGGGTTGACAAAAGAGATAAGTAGAAATATGTGTCCCACATTGTGAATTAGTCCATCTTTTAGACTACCCTAAAATTGAAAAACTTATATAATGATTTGTTAAAATAAAAAAAAATGTATCTAATATTTGTGGCCAATCTAAAATCACTATTTTTTTTCCCTGTCATCACGCCCATTCTTTTTGTGGATGCTGTTTAACCATTATTATGATTTTTGTTACGATTGTAATAGTAAACGAGTCTGGAAGCCGGGAATTTAGTACCGATTTGGGGTATCAGTGGAAGGCGTGATCCTGTAACCAAAGAATAAACAAATGGACAAAAAGTATTTGAAAAATAATTTAAAAAAAGAGAACAAAAATAGCTTTTTAAAAGTAGGACGAAAATCGGCACTTTTTGAAAGTCAGGATTACATGAGACAACCCCAAAAACGCCCACCCTTCACCACTTACTACTGCGAAAAAAAAACTTTTTACAAAAAAAAATGAACCGACTCCCAAAAACACTGGATAGAAAAAAGCAACTATTTTAGGTGCATCGGCCTAGAAGTCGGTGGTGAAATAAACATATCATGTTTTTTTTTTAATTTTTTTATTTTATCAATAGGCAGCCAAACGTTTTCATATTCTTTAAGATGCATTCTTTCGATTAAGATGCATTCGTGTGTATTTAAAAAAACATCAACAGGAGCACATTGAAAATTAATGATATCCTTGAACATATTTGTTTAGGCAAACCTTTGTTTATACATAATATTTGATAAAAAATACTTCACAATCGGTAAGCAGATCGGTGTAAGTCGTTCTTAATGGCATCCTGTACTATAAGACGCATGAGACAAAAAAAAAACAGCGCATACCTTTTCTATCGGGAGCTGCTTGCACCAGCATAGCGAAAATGGCGAAAATTAAACTCAACACGAATAAAATCTTGATAGTTTCTTGTATGCGGGTGTTTCCCAAAGAATTTTCCTTAAGTCTGTCTTGAGACATTGTCCTACGCTTACATTTATATTATTTGCCATATGCAAAGTACTGCGTCTTTATTATTTTTCCTCCTACGTATCCCTACTAATAGTATAAATGCGAAAGTAACTCTGTCTGTGTCTGTGACGCTTTCACGTCTAAGCCACTGAACTGATTTTAATAAAAGGTACAGAGATAGAGTTGACCTTGAGAAAGAACGTAAGATAGTTTTTATTCTGGATTTTTGAAGAATTGTCTGGAAACGCGATAAGTATAACCGAACTCTACGCGGGCGAAGCCGCGTTCGGAAGCTAGTTTTTATTATATAGCTTCCACCAGCGTTTTAACCGCGTATCGTGGGTACTCCGTACTCCCGATTAAAGAAAGACTAACCTTTTCCATGTGAAAGCATCAAATTACCCCTCCCACTGTGGGTGCAGCATGAGGGAGTGTCAGACTCTTACTGACTAAAACCCATCATGTTCGTTCGTAAGCTCTTTATGTACTAGGGCCGCGGTAACTCGCGCGAACAATCCCGCAGCCCAATTATGACTAGCCCACAGTTAAGCCTGGAGGAAGCTTATGCGTAGTAAAAAAATGTTTAGAACATTATTTTTATTATGTAACACATTTTACTACGTTGTTGGTTTATTAATAAGATTAATTAAGTCCAGTAACGTTAAGTATGAGTTTGTACCATAGATTTTCCTATTAGTAATACCATAAATATGCAGATTTCTATGAGGAGGATACAGTTACCTACCTAGTACGGTAGACCGCACATCAGTGGTAACTGTCATGCACCTTAACTCAATAGTAATAAGTACGATTTTCTTATAAAACTGTTACCACTGACCTGAAGTTGACTGTACCTAGTACTGTTCTTTAGAGCTACGGTGTACTGTTTTAAGGCCGGCAATACACGCGACAACTTCAAGCTGTCGACTGCATAGTGAACTGCAGAATTCTATGGACGCACATACACGAACCACTCGAGCAGATCCTAAGGGTCGGTTCAGATAGACCGGGTCGGAGAGCATCGGCGCGCATTTTTCTTTTCACACAGACTGGAGCTGATAGGCTGCGCGAGCATTAAAGAGCATGCAAACGGAGAAAAACGTCAAGAAAAAAGATTTTATAATAACGATTTTTCTTAATAATTCTTCCCCTCAGTCCACTTTGGTGGAGTCTGGGCTTGAGTCAATGGTGTTTAAGATACTCTTAAAAATACTACCCATATAGCGCCTTGGTAGGAAACAAACCAAAAAAAACGATTGTAGTAATTATTAAATAATTTATTAGGTATAAGTTATAAATATTCTTAAAAACTAGTAGTTATACAGAACTTGGGCCAAGAAATTCATAAAAAAAGTTAATATTAGAAAACGGACGTTTACGTTGTCGGTGTAAATGGGCCTTAAAGATGTGACAATTAATAATATTGTAATATATGCTATAAGTAGTTTATTTAAGAAATAACTATTATATTATGTTGGTGGTTTAATAAATAATACTGTTAGGTTTTTGGTCACCATCGAATCTGTCATCTTGTGGCCTTACGAGTATCTGTGGAGGAAAAAAACATATATTTTAGGTACTTGTAGATCCGCTCTAGAAAGGATGTTACTTGTGAAATAGGTGTGGTTCAGGCAAAAAAATAATAATTAAATAATCTAATTTAAATACAACTACTTTTATGGATTTTATCGCGGTTATATTAATATTATTTAATCCCGACGTTTCAGATCCTTTACAGCGTCCACGGTACATAATGCTGTAAATGTCAAATTTTCGCGTAAATGTCAGAAATCAACTAATCCAGTTTTCTTAAATTAACTGTGTTCTATGTATATTCACATTCAATTTTCAAGTAAACAGTTGTTTTAAGAAAAACGGACGTTTATGTGGTCTTTGAAAATGTGCTTAATCGAAAACTTACTTTGTTAATTTTAATTTTCTATCAGCTATCATGACGAGTCGGTCTTTTTCTCGTCTTTCGAAGTTTCTTCCTCAGGCGTAGGTGATGTGGGCGGAGGCGAGTCACATTTCGTTATAGCACAATACTCTCTTATCATTGTGCCTGCCGGTTGTAAAGCATGTTTTTGTATCCCTTTCCCTTGTACTGGAAAAAAAGTATAATTGTCAATTGGTATCGCCAAAATTGTGACAAAAACTGCGGTGAATAATGTGAATATGGGCTTTGTAATATCGTGGTGGCCTAGTAAAGAACCAGCCTCTCGAGTATGAGGGTCGATTCCAGATCAGGCAAGTACCAATGCAACTTTTCTAAGTTTGTATGTACTTTCTAAGTATATCTTGGACACCAATGGCTGATAAAAAGGTGGAGGAAAACATCTTGAGGAAATCAGGACTATGTAGTCTGAAATCACCAACCCGCATTGAGCAAGCGTGGTGATTGATGCTCAATCCTTCTCCGTGTGAGAGGAGGCCGCAGCCCAGCAGTGTTACGATAAAAAAAGGCTGTAACAGTATTAAGGAACTTCACTAGAAGTTGAAATAGTATGCTGTATTAATTTATCATAAACAGCAGTTTTCCTTAATAAAACGGAAATGTTATCTTGTTAGTGAAAATATAAAAATACCACTCAATTGACAGCCTTTTTAGCCGACTCTGTGGCGTATAAACTCAGGTACGTCCATTAGACACTGACTTCTAGGCCGATGCACCTAAGAATAGTTATTATTTGCTTTTCAGTGTTTTTGGGAGTCGGATAAATTTTTTTGGGATGTCGATTGAAAATATTAAGACAAATAAAATAAGAAAAGACTTACCACCATCAACTTGATCCATTATTGGAAGCTTTTATTAAAATTGAACACTACACAAAACACACGTCTTTACTCGATAGTACCAGGTAGAATATTAACACATTTCTGTTGTACATATCACTTTATATAACTCATTAGGAATTTCAACCATTCATATTTTTTTACATCTTGTCCTGGGTATTTTATTGTTTACTATTTGTTACGGTAAATAAGGATAGTTTGCATAGAGTTATCCTTGTATGCTTGACATTGACGTAATATGAATTAACTATGTACGTAAGCAATGAGGTAGGGGCTTTTCAGGGCTTTGTATAATAACAAAATATTAAGTACCTATATTAAAAAAAAGCCGGCCAAGTGCGAGTCGGACTCGCGCACGTAGGGTTCCATACCATCCAAACTAATATTCTATATATATTTATGGATATCGAGCAAAATGAGCAAACAATCACGTTTGTTGTATGTAAGCCCCCAAAATATTTATTTTGTTCTAGTTTTCAGTTATAGCGGCAACAAAAATACATCATCTGTGAAAATAACAGCTTTCTAACTATCATGGTTCATGAGATACAGCCTGGTGACAGACGGACGGATGGACGGACAGAGGAGCGAAAATAATAGGGTCCCATTTTACCCTTTGGGTACGGAACCCTAAAAATTAAAATCCCAGTTGCGGCATCTCCTGGTTACATAAGCAAGTACTCCATAGAAGACCCCTCTTTGACTGTTGGGAAGCTACACTCTTCCCGAGTAACATAGGCTATATTTTATTCCGGTACGGGCAGTAGTTCCCACAGGACGCGAGTGAAACCGGGGGAAAATGGCTAGTCTGTAGTAATACTAAAATACTAAAGAGCTTAATCACGCTAATGTCAGGAAGTTCTGGTCCGAATTGAACAAATATTTCAATGTTCGATAGCAAATATTTAGTGGACGGTTATCGGATGTGTTTTAACTGAGTTCCAATGAGAAGTGGATGAAAACTAGTACCTATATATCAGTCTGATATATTAGGTACTGTCTAGTTTCAAAGTTTTTGTGTAAAAGAGTAACAAGCAATCATACATAGGTACATCCACCTGCATTTATGATATTAGTACATTCATGTGTTTCAGATATTTTTGCATACATATTTATGCGGGATTTATGCAATATAAGTCTATAACAACTATGGGGTATTCCACTTATTCATCAATATTTTTAGCACCAATTATTGCGTCACCATTGGGTTGCTCAATACCCAAGTAGCTGGGTTCAACTGGGTTGAGGAGGTCAGATATTGCAGTTTTTTTTCAACGACGTCAAAAATCATCAAATGACCCCTCCCGCTGTGGGTTAGCAGCGGTGAGGGAGTGTCAGACTCTTACTGACTAAAAACCGTCGTGTTCCGTCGTAGGCCTTTTATGTACCAGGGCCGCGGTAACTCTTTCGAACAATCCCGCAGCCCGGATACTGCAGTTTCATTTTACACTAATATGACTTCATAGTTAAACTGCTCTTACAAATAATCACGATAAATAATATTGTATTTTTATCGATATTCGGTTTTTTATATAGATCCTATCACTATCATTAAAAAAAAGGAAAAAAGGAAGGGGTCGTGAGAAGTTAATACAATTCAAATGTTTTTATGATATTAATTAATAATAGAAATCCGTAATTATAGGCATTTATTTATTTTACATTTTATTTATTGACTTTAGCAATTACAATACAATACCTCTTCCTATGATATCCTCCTTTTTAAGAAGAACCTAAGTTAAAAAATACATTTTCCAAAAAAAAAACTACATGATTTTAACCCTTTTTTGGTTTATTTCTGCTATACAGCTGCATCATACGCGAACTTGTTAGCACTGCATTCTTGAGCCCCGAAAGAACTGAAAAAAAAAAATACAAAATTTCATTCTAGTGCGATCAGATGTTTTTGAAATAATTATGAAACGAATACACACTTTTTATAATATAATACATACTTAAACACTAATATTGTAAATGTGAAACTTTGTAAAAACTACTGAACGAGTTTTATTTAAACTTACATGAAGTAATATAGCCTAAGCTACAAATTAACACGTACATTCACTCGAAAGTATTTATTATAATATAAAGTATTATTATTTTGTATACTGGGGGAAGTATGTATCTAAAACCATTTTGTATAATTATCAAAATTAAGTAAAAACAATAAATGTGTTCGACATCAATAGTGAACATCTTTGGTAGTCGTTACGGGTTGTCAGAAGCCAGTGAGTCTGACAACCAGTCTAACCAAGGGATATTGGGTTTCCCAGGTAACTGGGTGGAGGAGGTCAGATAGGGCAGTCGCTTCTTATAAAACACGGGTACACATCTGCCTCCGGTTAAACTGAGAGCCGACCCCAAAATAGTTGGGAAAAGGCTCGGCAAATGTGTTCGAGATCTATATAGAAACGTATTTTGTAAAAGTTACAAACTTACCATTACGATTGAGTTTCGGGCGGGCCGTTACTAGCGTCATCGCGAGTAACAAAAACGTTAATATAAACCACAACTTCATATTAATATAGATATTAATTAATAGCTTACTTCAATAAAAACAAACTGTAAAGAGCTTTAAGACACAACCTCTAAGGATGCCGATTGAAATATGAATGATCAATATAGCTATTAATAATTGTAAAATAATAATGGTTGTCTCATCAACACATACATAGGGCTTAAGGCTGTGTCCACAGTAGGCATAATGTCGAATGAGTCAACAGTGTATTGGTTTAGTACGCCCTTTTTTTTAACGATGTCAAAAATCATCAAATAGCCCCTCCCGCTGTGGGTTAGCAGCGGTGAGGGAGTGTCTGACTCTTACTGACTAAAAACCGTCGTGTTCCGTCGTAGGCCTTTTATATGTATAAATGTATATGTACCAGGGGCGCGGTAACTCCTTCGAACGATTTCGCAGCATTTAGTATGCCCTTCCGTATATTTGAAACTATCTTCTGGCCGCGGTTTCACCCGCGTCCCGGATGGTGACAAAAACTATTCTGTCCTTCTCCCGGATCTAAGCTACCTCCTCTCTAATTTTCAACTTAAACGGTTCAGCCATTCTTAAGTTATAAAATGTGTAACTAACACGACTTTCTTTTATATAAATAGAAGATAGATAGAGTGCCGACAGTTTGCCAGTTTGGACTCATTTTGTGCAATTTGTACTGTTACGTGTGCCGACTGTCCCATTTAGTGGTTTAGTTAAGTACTTCTTTTTTATTTCTTTAACCATTTATGTACACAGTTAATACATAAAAGAAGTAAAGGTAACATAAAATAACAAAGGTACTCCTTATTTCTAATGAAATCTCTTCCAGAAGACCCGTAGTAGGAGAGTTAAAATATAGACATGTAGACAGACTGTTAAAAAGGACTACAAAGGACATAGCTTTTCTGTTATTTTAACGTGTGACGTCTGCTAAAGATGTTCAATGACAGCAGGAACCTGCAGTTTAACGTGCTCTCCGAAACACAGTCATTGGTGTCCGCACTTAGAAAGTACATACAAACTTAGAAAAGTTGCATTGGTACTTTCCTGAATCGAACACACACTCATACTTGAGAGGTTGGTTCTGTACCTACTAGGCCACCACGACATGCTCTGTCACTCAAAACTGTCTTTCAAGTTTTATGGTAATGGCGTCCACGGCCGATTTCGGCCACGGCGGCTGTTCTCATTTAAGGAAATCAGCCAGCTGCGCAGGACATATTATAGTGCACCAGCATTTGCGCAGACACAGGTGCACTCACTATTCCTTCACTCTCATAGCCTGATGAGACGGCAATCCGACACCACCGGAAAGAGATCAGGCGATTATGGTATTAATAATACAAATCAGTAATACATAGAAGGCATTTATTTATTTGTCATAACATAGACTACAGGTATAACATAAAAAAAAACAATCCCAATTGTTTACCTCCTCCTTTTCCGGCAATAACTTCAAAAACACCTAATTTTATTTTGATATTTTTTTTCAGTACATAAATCTTCCTTTCGGTCTAGGTCTAGGCTTATTTACGTTGTATATGGAAATCATGTGATATCCTGGTAGCACTGCGTTCCCGAAACCAGTTATACCTGAAAAATCTAAATAATTGTTAAGTTCCATCCTAATGCGATCAGATGTTTCAAAAAAACCGGCCAAGTGCAAGTCGGACTCGCGCACGAAAGTTCCGTACCATTATTTATAAAACGGACAAAAAATCACGTTTGTTGTATGGGAGCCCCCCAAAATATTTATCTAATTCTAGTTTTCAGTATTTGTTGTTATTGCGGCAACAATAATACATCATCTGTGAAAATTTCAGCTCTCTAACTATCACGGTTCATGAGATACAGCTTGGTGACGGACGGACGGACAGAGGAGCGAAAACAATAGGTATAGTCCCGTTTTACCCTTTGGGTACGGAACCCTAAAAATTACGTTTCAATAGTACCTACGATTGAATACAAAACAGTTATTATTTATACTACATAATAAAATAAAGAGGAAATATTGTATAGGTACTGAAACCGGCTTTTTCACTACGGGATATAATATACATATATTACATCCCAAACTATAATAAATATTTTTAAAGTATATGTGGGGGTATTATCTCGTGTAATTATAACAATTAAATAAAAACATTAACCGTCGTACCACAAAATCTTTTAAACGTTTGTTGAACACTGCTCTAAAAACATGTCAAATTATGACGTTGAAATAAGGTCCGTTTTTTAGACAAGTGTTAAGTAATATTTTTTTAGACAAGTGTTCAACAGTTGTTTAAGTTTTTTGTAGTAAGGCCATAAATGTTTTCGAGATCTTCATAGACGGCTTTTTTTTTAATTTTAAAGTTACAAACTTACCACTAGGATAGTATTGCCTCCGGGCGGGAACAAGCGTAAGCGCGAGCAACAAAAACGTTATTATACAAAATATCTTCATGTTAATATAGATATATTAATTAATAGTTTATTTACTAAGACACGACCTCTAAGGATGCTGATTGAAATATAAATGAACAATATTGTATATATACCTAACTATTAGTAATTATTACAACGGCGGATCCAGGGGGTAGGTCACAAGGTCATGACCTCCCCCTGGGCCAGGTTCAGAACATAAGAGGACCAATAATTGAAATGGTTAAACACGATGTTTTATGTTTTTGTTATAAGTGTAAGATAATTTTTATTTCGAGTGAATAGGTAGATACCTACATAGTTACAGGTAGAGTAGTTTTGCTAACGCCGGCTCCACACGTTGGCCCCAACGCTCGTCCCAACGCTATTCGTCCAACGTGTGGATCGAGAAAATGGCGTTGGCCCCAACGTTGGGGCGAGCGTTGGTAGTTGGCCGTCTCGTGTCGGTTTTAGGACAGAACTAAGTTATGCGCCAACGTGTGTACGCCTCACCGATTTTGCGGTCCAACGTTGGAACGAGCGTTGGGGCCAACGTGTGGAGCCGGCCTAAAGAATTCGTGCTCGCAACGCTCTCTCTCTATTCTTTATTTACTCTTTATCCGTACCCAAAAGGAGGAAACGGGACCCTGTTAGGTACTAAGAATCCGCTGTCCGGGTTATCTACATTACATGCTGTAATGTATAAGTCTCATGCAGAGCTGTCTTAATCTATGGTGCAGGGTGTGCGAATAACCCGGGCGCCTCGATATCAGAATTAACCAGCAGGGAATTTCGAAGAAATTACACCCGTTCGATAAGGAAGTCCCACATTGTATCATGATACTGACAAAAAAGTCGCCTTCGCTTTGTTGGAATGATCATTTTGATTATTTTCTTTTAACATCCTCCAACTAGAGGTAAGTGAAAAAATTCTAGCTCGCTACGCTCGCGAGTAAATGACTATGTCTGTACTGTTTTTCTGATTGTTTATTATTTTTATTGACGCACCGAATCAACCAACACAAATAGGACTCGCTCTAATCACGGTTCCTTTTTATTTGTACGTAATTCCCAGTCTGATTTGTGAGTCTTCAAACAAATAATTTAAATAAGTTCGCGCTCGCTGCGCTCGCGGCTACTTGTTGCTTTACAATGTACTTAATCAGGTGCTTTTGTTTCGTAATCTCAAATTTTTTTTAAGTCCTTTACCTACCAAAAAAGTGACTTTCGTTCGAACGTTCTTATTTATATTCCTTGTAAAGTACTTCGATCAATACGTACTACTCAACATCTTTCAATAGATACATAGGTGGCGCTTTGGTGATGATTGCACCCAGGCGCTACATGAGCTAGAGACGGCCCTGATCTCATGAACCCTTACCAATAGTAAGACAATTGAAGTTTTCACAGAAAATGTTTTACTGTTGCTGTAATAAAAAACGTACGCGCCCTTTTCTGTGTACACAATACTTTTCAAACGTTTAGTCTTCAACCTGAAAAAATTCTCGCGCTTTCTTGTACTTGTGCTGTATATTTGTTATACAGCAAGAAAGCGTTTTCATCTACTTTTAGTCCTCGAACGGGAAAAAAATTTTCGCGCTCGCTTCGCTCGCGCTTTTTTCAATTTCGCTTCTGTGAATATGTCCAAGAAATCGCATTCGCTCAGCTCGGACCATTTTCTACATAAAAACACTTTTTTAACCTTAGTCCTCGGCCTGAACCAAAATTTTCGCGCTCGCTTCGCTCGCGCTTTTTTGTTTGCCGCTTCTTTGTCTTATAAATACTAGAAATTGCGCTCACTCTGCTCGGGCCATTTTCTTCATGAAAACACTTTTCTTAACATTCGTAAAAATTTCGAGCTCGCTACGATCCTGCTTATTGTATTTATACTACTACTTTTAATATTAAAAGAAGTATACGCTACAATATAATATTTTTTGTGACTTGACCACGACTGTGTGACCCCCCCCTGGCGCCGAAGCTGGATCCGCCCTTGAATTATTAAATAATTAAAGTTGTGTAACTTATAACTCAAGTTGTCAACAACATATAAGGCTTAGGCTGCGTTTAAACCAAACTGACTGTCAGCCGCTGAAAGTCAGCGTCTATGCGGCGTCCACGGCCGATTTCGGCCATGGCGGCTGTTCTCATATAAGGAGATCAGCCAGCTGCGCAGGACATATTCTAGTGCACGAGCATTTGCACAGACACAGGTGCACTCACTATTCCTTCACGGGTGAATCAATTTGCAGACTGCTTTTTGAAACTTTTAGGAAACCCACAAAGCGATTGCGGCCCGACCCGGGAATCGAACCCGAGACCACGGGCAGCACGGACCAACGAAGCAGTCATATAATATGTATGGAAATACAATAAACTACAATAATCAGAAAATTACTAAGGTCTGGCGGCCCTCGGATCTTACTCTATTTGCTAGTTTGGACTCACTTAATTTGTACTGTTACGTGTGCCGACTGTCTCAGACCGTAGCCGACTCACAGCAAAAATAACCAAAATTAACAAGAAAATTGATTTGAGTTGGCATCTAACTTAAATTTTAGTCCGCCACAAAGCGACTCATTCAGTCGGCTTTTAATACTTTTGCCTGCTGTGAACACAGCTTAATTGGTAAAGGACTGTTAAAACCCCATAAAAGTGAATCATGTTGTTATTATAGGCAGTTTCCTAATGTTTGTTTTCCTCTTTCACGCAAAACTTCTGAATAGAATTTTGATGAAACTGGGCAGTAATATAGGTCATACATCTGTAAATTAAATCCTCCGAGCCTTTTTCACAACTATGTTGGGTTGGCTTCCAGTCTAACCGAATGTAGCTGAGAACCAGTGCTTTACGAGGAGCCAATCGCTCCTTGTTAAGCTCTTTCCGACCTCCTCAACCCAGTTACCCGGTCAACCCAATACCCCTTGGTTAGACTGGCTTCTGACTACCCGGAACGACTGCCAAGGATACATCATTTTAAGGCTATATATCTGTAAATATATAGGCAATTTTTTATCTGGATGTAGGTAGTAGTTCCATCATGAAATGGTTGAAAGGAAACCACTGGAGGAAGCTAATTCATTTATATCTTCAAATGAGTGCTGGGGTTTTACTTTGATACAGGAAAATAATAGAGTTATTTTATTATTGTCATAAAGTAAATCAATTTAGCTATTATTGCATACCTACGTATCTTGTCATGACGAGTTCCTTTTCGAAAGGCACGTTAAATGGATGAGTCTCGGCTGTCATTTGCACATCTTTGGCATGCAGATCAAATAAAAAAAGAAGTCAGAAAATCTGACAACTAGCCTTTCCAACATGCTTCTATGTAACTGGATTGAGGAGGTCAGATACGGTTGGACCGGAAACCAATCCCAGCCTGCCGGGGCTGCTGGATTATTCGAAAGAGTTTCCGCGGCCCTGGTACATTAAGGCTTTAGAAGGAACATGGTGGGTTTTAGTCAGTAAGAGTAACGGTCCCTCAAGTTGCTGACACTCTCTCACTCTGTACCCACGGCGGGTGAGGTCATTTTATGATCTCCTATCAAAAAAAGCCGACCCCAACATAGTTGGGAAAAAGGCTAGACAGTACTTTAACAACCAGCCTTAAAATCTCTTTTCTTTGTCCACAGTGTGATGCTAGCATGGCAGACCTTCAACGCTCTCTTTGTGATTCGAGCCGTCAGCAAGTATCTGGTAGAAATGGTGCCTGAGTATGAACTGTGCAGACATTTGGACGTTCAAGCTGAACGGAGGGTCGGCAATGGACCCGTTGAGAATAGGGAAGGAAATGATAATACGGTAAGAGCTCTTTGCTTTAAGGTACTTCACCCGTTTATAAGTATGGCGTTGTTCATATTGATTTCTGACACTTACGCGAATATTAGACACTAGCTTCTGCCAGCAGTTTCACCCGCATCCCGTGGGAACTACTTCCCGCACCGGGATAAAATATAGCCTATGTTACTCGCAGATAATATAGCTCTAATCTAATGGTGAAAGAATATTTAAAATCAGTCCAGTAGTTTTTGAGTTTATCCATTACAACCAAACAAACAAACAAAGTTTTCCTCTTTATAATTTTAGTATAGATTATAAATGTAAATTTTCCTAATTCTGGTAGTACTGAGTTAAAAGGCTACATAAATGGAAACCATTTTTTATTATACAAAGATTGATCTTATTATTATACAAAGTGCTAGTTTATATTTTTGGCGACCTCTATGGCGCAATGGTCACCAAGCCGGACTGCCGAATCTGAGGTCCCGGGTTCGATTCCCGGTTCGGTCGACATTTGTGTGATGAGCATGCATGTTGATCGTGGTCTGGGTGTTACAATATGTATTTATAAATATGTATATATGTAGTTATATGTAGTTTATCAGTTGTGTTAGCACCCATAACACAAGTTAATTAATAACTTACCATGGGGCTAACCAACCGTGTGTGAAAAGGTGTCCCGAAATTATTTATTTATAAATGTTTATTTCACAGCCATCACAAGAGACCTCCCCATCACCGTTAGCGACCCCCACAAGTCCTGAAGCCCCGGAGCCTCCCACCTCCCCCAAACTGAACGGCTCTGAGAGCCGGGTGGAAATGCTCATTGACGCACTCATTGGGCTTATCATTGATGTTCCTGTTACGTAAGTACTTATTTAATTATACAGGGTTACTTTAAGGTTATTTAAATTAAAGTATAAATAATGATAACGGTTTACTCGCCTATAGTTATGCATACTATACCAGAATTGTGTTACTGGGGATTTTGTTGCGCCTCTTCTTCTCAGCAAAAACACATGGAAAGGTGAAGGGCGTTTTGGGGACTGTCTTTTATAAATTTAACCTTCAAAAAGTGCTAATTTTCAGCCTACTTTGAATAAATGACTTTTTTATCTACGAAGTGTGAAGGGTGTTAAATTGTCCCATATATAAAGTTTCTAATCTACAGGACCACAATAAATTACCACCAAATTAAATAATTGAGTGAAATATGGTTGGTACTTTTCAAATTGGTTTTTCAAAAAAACTTCTTTTGACTGGGCTATTTAACTTTGTTGTTAGACTATTAACGATTCTAATTTAATTCATATAAATATTCGTTTATTACACAGTGACAACACATACTACCTACACTTGGAATGCATCAACACAATGCTAGTTCTGATGTCGGTGTATATGTTCGCTGGAGTCCACGGACAGACGCGTCTTGTGGACACCTCGCTGATATACAGGTGAGCTCTCATTTATTTCACTGTAGGTCCCGGCTGTCATTGAACATCCTTGGCAGTCGTTACGGGTAGTCAGAAGCGAGTAAGTCTGACACCAGACTAACCAAGGGGTATTGGGTTGCCCGGGTAACTGGGTTGAGGAGGTCAGATAGGGCAGTCGCTAGGGTACTCAGCTGCATCCGGTTAGATTGGAAGCCGACCCCAACATAGTTCGGAAAAGGCTGCGCAGATACGCCCAAGCTCAATTGTTTATTGACTATGTATCTATCAAATATCTTACTTTGGGGAAGCAAAGTTATTTGACAGTACCTTTATTAATATTAGTTAGTCCCGACATTAGTTAATTAATATTTAATTACTAGCTTTTGCCCGCGACTTCTTTCGCGTGGAAAAGTGGCTTCCGGCAGATTTTTGGTTTTACCCACATAGTTCCCGATCTCACGGGATAGATGGCGCTGTGTGTATGTCCGGAATATTATTTTTTTGTAATAAAACCTGTTCTATGTCCTTTTTCGAGTTCCAAACTATTTCTGTACCAAATTTCACAAAAATCGCTTCAGTACTTTAGGTGTGAAAAAAGGACAGACAGGCAGACTTAATTTATATTGTTAGTTTGGATTTTTAATATTAATCTTTTATTTTTTCAGGACGTTATTCCAAGGTCGTTACGGGATGCACGCCCCGCTACTAGTGAAGACTTTACTCAATAATCTATCAAGCATGTTACCTGCTCCTCCGAGTATGTTCGGAGCTCATGCTGCGGGGGGCAGTCTGCTTATTAATTTGGCTTGTAAGTTTATAAATATACTATTTCGAAGTTACAGCATTTATTCGCAAAATAGACAAGCAAATATACATACAAAACACAAAAAAACATGGTAAACTAAGAAAATAAAAGAATAAGGTAGGAGAAAAGTATATAGTAAGTGAGCGAAGTAAAGGTACTTCTTTGTTTACTAGTATTAACTGCCAAAATTTATCAAAGATATAATATAACTTTTAAATACTTTAGGACGAGCTTTCGACCACGGTTTTTATTTATCCATTTATTTCATGTATTATTCGTTTTACCCGCTTACTAAGGGAACTTCTTTCCGCACCTGGCACAAAAGTAGCCTTTATGTTATTTTGATTTTGAGTTAAGTTAACTTAACATAGCTAAACTTTAGTGTTAAGTTGTATCAAAATTCGTTACAAAGTTTTAGCGTTAAAGTTACATTACTAAAACTCGTATCGTATTCTTGGAAAACATCATCGTTGATGAGCAACTAAAATATTGCTGGAAAACATGTACTTTGTCTTTTATCATCAACTCTTCAACGCGCTGTGTTGCCAGCAACTCAGCAACGTTGATGCAACTTTGTTAAGACGCTGACAACAGCCAAAACAATATACGTAAGAAAGAGAAGCCTGATAAATAATAACCAAAATCTGTAGATTTAGCAAAAAAATTGTTTGAGACTAGCCAATTTGGCTGTTGTCAGTCAGCGTCTTAATAAGTAAAAGTTTACCATACAGTGCTTAAAATTTACCAATTTCTTTTCCAGCCGGCCTCTGGAACATGATAACATTCAACACGGCATCCCGACAAACAATCTACACACATCCCCCTCTAGACAGACAAGAATTACAAGAGCGCGTCAAAAAGGAGCACCCTGTAGCTAACCAGTCGTGCCTCCTTCTGCTGACGTTGGCTAACCATTGTATGAACGATGATAACTTGTATAGAAATGCTCTGCTGTGCTGTGAGGATACTGCAGGTGGGTTTGATTCTCGGTTAAAGCGTTTTTTAGTTAGCCGGACAGCCAGACAAAGTTTCTTCCACGTGGTAAACTACTACATATTTTGAGAGCGATATTTTTATAGCCAAAATAAATAGCATTAAGCATTTTTTTATATGCAAGAGTGCTGAATGTTATGTTTTTTTACATAGAAGTTTATGTTTATGTATGTGTATTAGAATTTACCCAAAATTCTAAATTAAAAAGAAAATACTTCTGACATCACTCAAGAAAACACATGTTGTTGAAAACGGTTTAATTCACGATTTTTTACTGATTTTCAGAGACATCAGCCCCGACGCCGCAGCGGGAATCAAACGGTGGACCACAGCTGACTCCCCCTAGAATCGACATGGCTGCCGTGAGTATATCAGGTCTTTCTAATCTCGTAAACTTCCAAACTCTCGTACCAGTGTACAATGCTGAGGGAATACGTTAACTATATTTAGAGCGATTTCTGTTGGATAGCTTAAATTGAGTCTCGTTTATTTTATACTCTACATAAAGGGTGTTACAAAAGTAGAGCCGAAAGGGGATTAAATGGATTAATTAGTAAGAGTCAATTAACCATATTTTAAGTCGTAAACAGATTTAAACGCGTAAAAACCCGCGCGTATACTGCCGACGAAATCGCTTGCAAACTGTTGTTTAAATACCTACATACCTATGTATTTTATAGTCACCATGTAAAACATTCGGTCAGCTATTTAAACTATAAAGTAATAGGGGTTAGTCGCACCATTTAACTATAACGATAACTAAACCATAACCAGTCGTATACTTGCCGCCCATTGGTCACATCGGCGATTTGACAACTGAAAATGGTTCGTTATAGTTACATAGTAACTAACTGAATATAAATGTCTTGTATGGGAAAGTAATTAATAATAAATGTATTTGTTCCAGCTACACAAGGCTCTATGCGCTACGGCGGGCTGCGAGCACTCAACGCTACTCCTATATTTAATGCTACACTCGTGCAACACGTACAAACGACATATAAGCAATGTGGCACAGATTGATCAGTTGGTAAGAATACTTTATTTATTATTTATTATTACTGGACTTGTTAATATTCATTTGCAGTATAAAGTTATATATTCACCAAATTAATAACAGAAACAACATATATCTTTTAAAATTTTAATTTGATAACAACAATTTTATGATGAAGAAACTATGTTTTTTTTTTTGAAAATAATCATTGTGAAAATTGTTTCGTTACGTATAAATGTTGGTTTTATAATCCAAAGATTAAATAAGAAATAATCATAATTTCTTATCATGTTCCTAATCAATACTAATACTATATAACAACTCGGAAACTACTTCACCGATTTGAAAATTATATCAGTGTTGGATAGCCCATGAGACTGGCAACATTCTTGCATGCAAAGTGCACGGAGTAGCTCCGATATTTAGGGAAAACCGCTGTCGGGAACTGGTAAAATAAACTACTCAAAATTATATCAGTTTTATAATATGACTTATCCCTACTTCTAAATTAAATAAATACAATTTCTCACGTTACAGATAGTGCCGATCCTACAAGTGCTATACAACGCGCCGGATAACAACGCGCATCATATATACATGTCGCTAATAGTGCTGCTTATATTGACAGAAGATGATGCGCTTATCAAAAATGTTCATACTATTGTAAGTAAAACCTTAACATTTGAGTATTGCTAATATTTAGATAGGCATATTTTTAGTAGCATTTTTCGCCTCAGAAAACAATCTTGACAGGACTTTTTTTTTAAATAAATACGAATTAAAAATAATATACTGCTTTCAATAATAATTCAATTAAAAAATATATAAAAGGAAAGTGTTGATTATTTGTTCTTATTATGATATGTTAGTTTAACCTAATCGAAGTATACACGATGAATTCCATCTTAAAATAAGCGAAAAAGCATGTCTGGTGTAAGAGGGCTCCCCAAAATATATATTTTTTTCTAATTTTGGCATTTTTTGGTTATAGCAGCAACAGCAATACATCTTTTGTGAAAATGTCAACTGTCTAACTATCACGATTTATGAGATACAGCCCTGAGCATGGTGACAACCAGACAGCGAAGTTTTAGTCATGAGATCCCGTTTTACCATTTGAAACATTACCTTAAAAATAAAGCATATTTAACACTAAATTTTGTTCACAGATGTTAAAAAACCTAACCTGGTACACAGAGAGAGCAATTTCAGAAATATCTCTAGGCGGTCTGATGGTGCTGGTAATATTACGAGCGTTACAATACAACATGGTGCGAGTCAGAGACAAATATCTGCACACCAACTGCCTAGCCGCCATCGCTAACATGAGCTGTGAGTTGTGTATACTGCATCTTTAATGGTTCAGCCGTTTCAGAATACACATGTCACAAAAATTCATAGAAAGTCAGAGTCTAGAGTGTAATTTTATTCTGACGCTTTTAAAGAGAAACCGCTGGACCGATTTGAGTAAAATTTGGTATGGATCTAGCTAAAACCCAGAGCAAGGTTTTGAGATACTTTTTATCCGGGTGCGCGGAATAGTTTAGTTACATTTTCTCAATTTCTCTCGGTTGGTAAGAGCGGGTGAAACCGTTGGAAAACAGCTAGTAAATTATATTATGTTTATTTTTGTTTCCAGGTGAATTCAGAAATCTACATCCGTACGTGGCGCAAAGGTTAATATCGCTGTTTGAAACTTTAACTAAAAGAAGAGCAAGGCTTTGGAACGAGGTTGAAGGTAAATCAATTATATGTATTATCATGTTGTCCTGTTAATGTAACGTGTCTGTGTAGCAAATAAATGGTTTATTATCATCATCTGCTCAGCCGGTAATCGTACGCAACTGCAGTGGATCATTAAATATTTAATTTTCAGGTGGCGATTTAAATAACGTGGACTTACCACATCACACAGAAGAGAAGACAGAAGAAATGGTAAGTTTGTATAATACTAGCCGTTTTGACGCGGCTTCACCTGCGTCCCGTGGGAACTACTGTCCGTACCGGGATAAAATATAGCCTATGTTCACCGGGGACAGTGTAGGTATCCAACAGTAAAAGAATTTTGCAAATCGGTTTAACAACTAAACCGATTTGCAAAATTCTCGGAGCCTTTACAAACTTAACAAAGAAGAGCCTTAACAAAGAAACAAAAAAAAACATATTTATTAAGTCTGATACAATCATGAAAGAAATTTATAAATATAATCCTCATGTTTTGGCAATTATACGTAACTAGCTACCGGCCCAGCTTCGCACGGGATAAAATTATTTCCCCACTATTGAACGTATGTTATTATGCATATATAAACCTTTCTTATAAATTACACTATCTATAAATAACCGCATCAAAATCCGTTGCATAGTTTTAAAGATCTAAGCATACATAGGGACAGACAAACGGCGGAGGGCGACTTTGTTTTATACTATGTAGTGATAATAATCATTAAACAGACATAGACCTTATTTAAGCCACAGTTCTCATCACATACCTAGCCTTTTGCCGTTTATGTGGGGTCTTGAACCCATCCAATGACCTTTTGACCCAGTTGTTACTTAGCCACGAGCACCTCTAATCCTCTCAATTATTTTTCACAGATGGATCACATATCAGTACTCGACGAAGTCCTACGAATGCTGCTAGAGATAATAAACTCTTGCGTCGCTCACCAACTGACGAATAACTGCAATGTAGTCTACGCGTTGCTACACAAGCGACATCTATTTACTCAGCACACGCATCATCCAGTTGCGCAGAATATTGACATGGTAAAACTTTTTTTGTTACTTGAAACACTGTTATGTTACTAGAAACACTGTGTTATGTTACTAACAACACTAGGTTAAGTTACGACAATAACTGCAAAATCTATTTTCTTAACACACACGTCATCCAGTTGCGTAGAGAATCGATATATAACAACACTATTTTATGATACTTTGCAAGAAACACTAAGTGTTATGCTGCAACGTCGTGCATAAGAGATATCCCGATATCAATATATTATGTTACCAACAACACTATGTAATGTTACGGCAATAACTGCAACATACACTAACGAGCTGTTGCATAATTATTTTAACTAAAGTCACTACCTTGATGTACAATAAGACTAATAAATATGTAACTATTTATTATTGATTTCAGGTAATAGGTTATTTCTCAACGCGTTTGCAGCGCGTGCAAGAAGGTGCGGGCGGTGATTTGGGCGTCACTGAAGTATTGCAGTGCATTAAGAAAGGAGCTGAGCAGTGGTCTAGCGATAGACTAAAGGTATGTGATCTTATACATATGGATCTAAATTATCTGATTATGCTGATAATCACCAGTTTTTAATCAATTGTTTAAAAACTCCTACCCGACCACGGGACTACAGAGTCCCGGATATTTGGAAAGCGAACGTGGGGCCGAAGCCAATACGCTGAAGCCCTTTAGAGACAAAATTAAGTGTGCCTATCTACCACATATTGGTGCCACATATTTGAAAAACTTGGGCAGTCGTTACGGGTAGTCAGAAGCCAAAAAGTCTGACAATTAGCCTAAACAAGGGATTTTGGGTTTCCCAGTTAACTGGGCTGAGGAGGTCAAATAGGCAGTCGCTCCCTTTAAAACACTGGCACTCAGCTGCATCCTGCTGAAGTGGAAGCCGACCAACATAGTCGAGAACAGGCTAGGCAGATATGGATCTTGAAACAGTCACTAAATATTGATTAAAGTACAAAATACTTTTTAAAATGTTAAGTTCGCCTTTTTATATGAATGTTTTTCGTAGAATACTAATTTCTCCTACTTACCTTCCAGAAATTCCCCGACCTAAAATTCCGTTACGTCGAAGAAGAAAGACCAGAGGAATTCTTCACACCTTACGTTTGGAGTCTCGTGAGCTCCTGTGGCGGAGTGTACTGGGCCAGTGAGGGGGGGGCGAGGGCTCTGGGAGACCTCCTCGCTTGCTGATCGACGAACTGTGTAATATATGATGTCGTGGTCAAGACGCTTATGTGCCGATGGGGATGAACGATGAAATATATGTATTGTATTTGTAAATTGGTTAATAAATTGTTACTGTAACGATGATATGAGTAACATTTTCTTGGTTAGTTGAGTAACTTATCAACTTAACGCAAAAAGCAAATTATGCAAAATAATTTTATAGTCACAATTTTTTTTCTGTATTTTTGTCTATGATAAACTATTTCGACGATACAAGTCAAATGTTATTTTAACGCCCGCTTTTTGGTGAATAGCAACACCAAATCAAAAATGGCTGCGCTGTCTTGAAAATCTTAACTAATTCAGTGGTTATAGAATCACTATTTTACTTCCTTTCCGCTATAGTTATATTTATTCCAAGATTTTATTTTATTTTCTTATATGTAATAGTAAAATTATGGTATAGAATTTTCTGAACTTGTAATGTGACAATATGCTAGCTGCTAGATATTTTGGAACGTTTTAGAACTCTATAGAAATTAAATATTGCTTTGTAATCAACTTGTATAATTAGTTAATTATCTATACATATGTATTTAATTAAAACAAATCGATGAGCTAAATATTATACTAGTAAATTTCTACACTGTGAATTACTATTAGAGTGACTATTTATAATTTATTTTATAAATAAGAACTCAGAAATTTACTTAAAAAAAAATACATTTTGAAAACTCATTCATTTGCTTTATAGCAATTAACCTTTATAAAATTATTTAATATAAAGCTATCCCAAAATATAATTCACTTTTGCAGATACAGCAAATTATTGCATTCCTTGGTTCATGAGAAAACTTGGCAAAATAATATTATAAATATATTAATATTGATCGCTCTCCGGTGGTGTCGGATTGTCGTCCCATCGCGCTATGAGAGTGAAGGAATAGTGAGTGCACCTGTGTCTGCGCAAATGCTTGTGCACTATAATATGTCCTGCGCAGCTGGCTGATCTCTTTCTACAACAGCCGACATTATTGTTGAGTTCAAAATCAATTCAATTTTAGTTAGTTTTGTAATTACGTGTCTGAATTCCAATGTAAATCGTAGTATTTATAAAATCATAGCATTTGTGTTGTCTTAATCATCTTCATATTGTGTACAAATCTTTGTCATTTACATAGTATTTAAAAAAAATGTAATGTATAGTTACCGGCACGGATATTGAGCTCTCGGCGGAAGAGTGGGGATTGCTTTGCGCACTGTACAGTGTACACTTAAGGCAATAAACCAATAAATCGCTTCTGCGCAGATGAAGGTCAGGGCTCAATATCCGTGCCGATAACTATACCTAAAATGTTTCTTTTGTTTGTTTTAGAGTAACACTTTCATTAATTTGAAATAACCAGTCTTCTTTAATACAGGATTGTGAAAATTCAAACGAATGTATTTGTATGCCAATCCTTTGTCCACCAGTCCACCAAAAAAATCCAAACTTAAATGTGTCACATTTAAGTTTGTATCCCACACACAGTTAGTAAACTCCGAACTTTATATCATTATTCTATGACATATATTTCTGTTTATATAAAATGTAGTGATCTTACTTTTACATTTTTTGTTTTAACTATTTAACTTATTAAATAACTACTTATCACAAACTTCATTTATTTTAAGTACATTCTCATCAATATAGTGCCTTTAAAGAAGGAACGATTTTAGCTATTGAAAGTTATTCTTCCAATTTCAATATTATTATTCATTCGAAACTCACAAAATTTTTAAAAGCTGTAGTTCGTAAAATAAACTTGAAAGCTCAGCTATTTTATTAAATCACTAGTATTAAATCATTAACTGCAAATTACAATAACTGATCTTTTTTTTAACGATGTTAAAAATCATCAAATGACCTCTCCCGCTGTGGGTTAGCAGCGGCGAGGGAGTGTCAGACTCTTACTGACTAAAAACCGTCGTGTTCCGTCGTAGGCCTTTTATGTACCAGGACCGCGGTAACTCTTTCGAACAATCCCGCAGCCCACAACAACTGATTTGATCCGTTGTTTGTCGATAAGAGATGAAATTTAGAGATCGGTTATTGAAAACCTTATTTAATTGGAGACATTCTACTTTTTTGTGGATATTTATTTTCATTATATTACTTTGTCTTTTTAGATTTGTACATAAACGATACTGTTATATTGAAGCAAGTACTGCTCTCGTCAAATATCTTTGCCGCTCTGAAGTCAGCCATTTTACCCACGCATGTGCAATAGTGTTTTGTTCATACATTTTGACGTTTCGTAGTGTCTTGTAAAAAGAAAGATAGCGGAGATGCCATAAGAAAGGTATGTCAGGCGCCTTCTTGTAGGTCAAGCAACGTACGGTATGCGTGATCAGTTACTAGAATTAACGAGACGTTCGGGTTCCTTTTCAAATCAAAACCAATCTGTCAAAGACTGGTCTTGATTGGTTATTTTATTTTAAAAATAATGGGCGGGTTTCATAGAAAGCGTGCAAGAGCAGAGCTAGTAACATTCCTCATCCCCCGAACACCCGCATTTTGGGGCACTATTTTCTGGGAGATTTTACGTTATGACATCTCTGCTAGTCATTTAGTTCTCCATGTTTTTGTTCATACATTTTGACGTTTTGTAGCCTACTTGAGGGCAGCAAACTTATATGACGAGTGCAGGGATCTTTAGTGTGCGTTCGCGCAGCGGAATTTTGTTGAATTTAAAGATTTTAATTATGCAGATAATTAGTGTAAGACGTCCTATAATTGTGTATGGTAAATAAAAAATTGTGTATGCAGCCATTGTGGAGAAATTCACCAAAAACAGATTCCGCTGGGCGAACGTTGGCGAACGTTGTCCTGGCGGAACTTTTTTTAATCCATAGACTTTAGAAGAAAAGAGATGTGTCCGAGTGTGTATTTGTGTATAATTGATTATGTATGAATGAAATCAGTGCATGTATAAACTTCGCAGAAATTCAAGTTTCCGCTACGCGAACGTTTGGCCATTAGCTAGTTTTCATATAAAGCGCTTACATAGAGAGCTGTAGATTTTTACATAAGTTGTTTTGAATTTGTTTATATTTGTTTAAAAAACAGATTTAAAAAAAGTCGTAGGGTTTGAAAGATAAAAATATAAACGTAAAATACACTTATTAGGTCTTAGTTCTTAAAGTATGCAGTTTGGGGTCTAGATTTTCACGTTTACACAAACCTTGTAAGTGTCTCCAACATGTTGCCAAGTATCAATGATGTTCCGTTAGTAATTAAAAAGTTATAGGATATTTTACCATGAACAGATTACTGTTTACAAAGCAGTCGAATATCACGACGTTCTAAAGGAATTGCATGGTAAAATATATGCCAATAATTAGTTTAATCATTCAACTATTCACTTGCAAAATTTCATGTCATTAGATTCAGTAATTAAAGAAAGATAATTATAATACTGACGGAGCATCGAAACCCTACATAATCCGACCAAGTTCGGATAGCTACAAAAAAGCGGCCGTGCCATATGTCTAAGCAACGTTCTTAACTTGGAAGGTTAGTATATTTATTAATATGGTACAGTTGCGTACACAAGCGTTAGGAAAAAATAAAACAATTGCATATCTTGAATGAAAAATATTTTTTTAATAATAATGCCACTATCTGCGACATTTTAGTTAAAAGACGTAACGTTTATTAACGTTATTTTTAATCACGTAGTCAAGTAATTTATGTAAGTAATAATAATAAAAATATTTTTGTACACGGATATTTAAATAGAGAAGTACTTGTTAATTGAAGATTTATTTTTATCGTAGATAGTGGCATTATTATTAAAAAAATATTTTTCATTTAAGATATGCAATTATTTTATTTTTTCCTAACGCTTGTGTACGCAACTGTGCCATATTAATAAATACTAACCTACCAAGTTAAGAACGTTGCTTAGACAATGGCACGGCCGCTTTTTTATAGCTATCCGAACTTGGTCGGATTATGTAGGGTTTCGATGCTCCGTCAGTATTATAATTGTCTTTCTTTAATTACTGAATTTAATGACATGAAATTTTGCAAGTGAATAGTTGAATGATTAAACTAATTATTGGCATACATTTAACCATGCAATTCCTTTAGAACGTCGTGATATTCGACTGCTTTGTAAACAGTGATCTGTTCATGGTAAAATATCCTATAACTTTTTAATTACTAACGGAACATCATTGATACTTGGCAACATGTTGGAGACACTTACAAGGTTTGTGTAAACGTGAAAATCTAGACCCCAAACTGCATACTTTAAGAACTAAGACCTAATAAGTGTATTTTACGTTTATATTTTTATCTTTTAAACCCTACGACTTTTTCTAAATCTGTTTTTTAAACAAATATAAACAAATTCAAAACAACGTATGTAAAAATCTACAGCTCTCTATGTAAGCGCTTTATATGAAAACTAGCTAATGGCCAAACATTCGCGTAGCGGAAACTTGAATTTCTCCGAAGTTTATGCATGCACTGATTTCATTCATACATAATCAATTATACACAAATACACACTAATTTTCGGACACATCTCTTTTCTTCTAAAGTCTATGGATTAAAAAAAGTTCCGCCAGGACAACGTTCGCCAGCGTTCGCCCAGCGGAATCTGTTTTTGGTGAATTTCTCCACAATGGCTGCATACACAAATTTTTATTTACCATACACAATTATAGGACGTCTTACACTAATTATCTGCATAATTAAAATCTTTAAATTCAACAACATTCCGCTGCGCGAACGCACACGGATCTTTACGGTACAATAAGTTAAATATGTTATACCGTAGATTGTATAAACGCAATATAGGTTAAAGAACAATCAATAAATAAATGATATTTAATTATTACAGTGTTTTATTTATTAGACAGACCTTCACATATATACTAGGGGGTATAGTTCCCGCCAAAATTTTGTCTACGTACCTTAAGTACGTAAGAAACCAATTTTAGGTGCAAGCTGATGGCGCCCAAATCCCACTTTCCCTACCACTCGTGGTTCTAGCTAAAAAGATGGTCTGTAGCCTTCCTACCAGGATAAATGATCTGTCTAGCACTGAAATATTTTTTCAAATCGGACCAGTAGTTCCTGAGGTATCGTCTAAACCAGTGGTTCCCAAACTTATTTTGTCTACTGCCCACTTTGAGAATAAATATTTTTTTAGCGCCCCCATTTTTTCACCTATTTAACAACGACTATTACTTCAAATTAAATTAATTAATTATTGTGACCTATACATGTTTATTAACGGGGAATTCTAAACGAAACTTTTACTATAACCCGCAACTTGAAACCTGAGCGCAGGTAGGTGGTAACATACCGCGGCGCTTAGGTCTCAAGTTAACTCTTACAGTGGCGGCTTGCATCGGGTGGCACCCGGGGCGGACTACCTTAGAGCACCCCCCAAAAAAACGACAAAATATAATCACGGACTAAAATTGTTAATTAAAGTAGGTACTTAAAAATCATATAGAAATCATTCATGGTGCTTTTTGCCTGGTTTAACATAAAGAAACTGGAGACAGATCACTGCAAACTTGTAAAGCGCTAGCAAAGCGAGCCCGTAATTTTTGAGTTTTGGGACATAATAGAACCCAAACATGCTTTCTAAAAACCAGGCACAATTGAAAAAGCCGCGAGCGCAGCGAGCGCGAAATTTTTGAGTTTTGGAACAGTAAAGTACCAAAACGAGTTAAAAAAACCGCGCAAATTGTTTAGTTTTGGGGCACAAAAATACCTTTACAAGTGTGAAAAAAAACATTGCAAAGAGAAGAAGCCGCGAGCGTAGCGAGCGCAAAATTTTTGATTTTTGGGACGCAATAATACCTAAAGAAATAAGAAAATAGTCACTGTTAAGTGAAAGGCGCGTGTGCAGCGAGCGCAATCTTGTAATTCATATTAGTTGATGTTCACAAGTCGTTGTCTAAGAGGCCTCCTAGCTAAATAAAATTAGAAATCACCCCCCAGGCCTCTACACAACGCCCCCATTTTCTTTCTGGGTCTCTTACCGCCCCCCTTGAGACCTGCAGCGCCCACAAGGGGGCGTTATCGCCCACTTTGGGAAACACTGGTCTAAACAAACATAACTTTTCAGCTTTAAAGTATTTGTTGATCTGAGTGTAAAAACAAGAGAATTTTAAAACTCATTAAAATCTTTTGCCTCCTCCATCGTAATCCTAATATAACAATAATCCTCAATAATCATGAATCTGATGTGATAAAAAAATAAATATGATGAACTTACTGCATGAATCATTTTCACTTGGCTGTTGCTGTCCCACATATTGTTAGTAGACTCTCACATTTTTTCTTTTTTTTAATCTAAAAGTACACACTTTATAGCAACAATTATATAAATAAACAAATTAATTACACATTGAACTACAATGTGTAATTAATTTTTTCTTCTTGAATGATTCTAAAACAAATTTTTGAATTTTGCCGCCATGTTCCCAAACGACAATAGACAATACCACTTGCTGACTACGCATGCGAAATAATTTTTCAATATTACTTTCCTTGTATTGTCCTTCAAATGACAAACCTTGAATATTATACAGTGCAAAGATATTTTCCTAACAATTATTATATTCACGTGCAAAATGAAAACAAAAAAGTAAAATAAAAGTAGGTATAGACAAATCTTACTTCCTTCCGATTTGAAATCAAATCAATCGACAAGAATGTGGTGTTGTGAATGTGATAGAAGTGCGTAAACAATGCATTTTGTTCAATAAATAAACATTTATTCGTGAAGGTTTTATTTTGTACAGTCTATAAAACTCTGTGAAACAATCTAGTGGTTTGTGTAATATTACTGCGTGCCTAAAATTTAAATTAGTGCAAAAATTCGTCAATTTTAGGTAAGTGAAATAATTCCGATGTTTATCGTTTTTTTTCCATATTTTATACAAATAATATTCATTTTATTTTGTTTATCTCGTTACTATATTAATTGAAGTCGCGTTAGATCTCATATTTAATGAAATTATTCTAATTAACTGCGTCGCGTTAATTGTTTTTATTCATATTTTGAATTCTTCAGCATTTACCTCCTATTATTATTTTTAATTTTTATATAGTTCAATTTGCGTAGCTCTTGGGTACAAAATATTTATGGTGTTAAAAAAGTCTAGAATTGAGTAAGTAGAACCTTATTTATATGAAATTGGTTTATATATTTTATTTAAAAATATTCTAGAATATACCTAAGTATGTATATTTTCCTACATTATCCAGGATACTGTAGAGAGACATATTAAAAATAAAACAAAAGCACACAGGTAATACAGATTTTGTTTTTACAGAAACTAAAATTTATTTTGAATGTGGAAGTTAAGAAGTAGAAAAAAACCGTTTGGTGTGCAAAGAAGAACAAAATAATGGAATATCCCTTTTCACCTAATTTATTTCGCCCGGATAGTGTTTATGCGTCCAGGAGAATTTAAACTGGATATGAAAACTAATCAGATATATGTTCAGTTTATTTTTTATTTCTATTAAAATAGTAAAAAACCAAATTCTTCAGTCCATGCTTCAAGTTATAAAAAAATCATTGAAGATAGTGTACAATTTAAAAAATAAAACTTGCGTATTTGTTTGTATATTATTAACAGTACCTACATATAAAATGTGTTGTTATCATTTACTTTACAATTAAATATTGCAAACTGATTATATTTTCCTTCATTTTATATCATTTAGAGCATTCTAGAATATCTGATATCATATCAATCTGATATTCTAGAATATTCGATGAATATATGATATCAATCTGATAGAATAAAGCGGGTACAAAAAAGATTTTCGTGTCACCTGTACAAAAGGTGTCATGTTTTAAAATCCTAAAGTTCTAAATTAAGTTAGGTATTATAAAATGCAATCTTAAAATGCATGTTGAAAAATCTTAGATTTCCTGCTTTTGTACAAAATTAATGGTTCTTTAGATTGTCCTGAGCTTCTATAGAAACTTAATTTTATTGTCCTATGTAACAGCAGCCGTTTAATCTCAATACTATTATTTCCTCATACTCCCACTTGGACGGAGGTTGGATAGGCAGTTGCTCCTTGTAAAACTCGTACTCAGCTACCATCTGGTTAGACTGGAAGCCGACCCCAACATAGTTGGGAAAAGGGTTGGTAGCTGATTATGAAGTACAGTCATACATAACATAGCTATAATGTTATAATCGTTAGCGGTTCCATACACTGCACTCAGTGCAATCAATAGGAATGTGACCCAAATACTTGACAATTAAGTTAATTAATAATTGCATGACCACGTAATTAAACAATGGGTAAAAAGCTAAGTCCCAAAGGTTTGGAGGTGTGGGAATTGAATAAATAATCAATTATATTGTAATAGAATAGAGTGTGTTCAATAGAAATTAGTTTCTACTTTTAATGGTGTAATTCGCTTTACTTTAATCATACAGTGTTGTTCTGTGCTGCCGTTGGTTATTTTCTGAATAGGTGAATATTTTTTAACATATCAAGGTCTTCATAAGCCTTTTGATTGCCCCGCTGTAGGGCGCAGATCTCTTCTCATAAAGAGAAGAAATGAGTGTTACTCACCACATTTGCCATTACAGATTTTAAATTCTAGGTTTACCTAAGATATTTTTCTTCACCACTCAGTGCCCAAACTATTTGAGCAGGTTTTACATTGGTTCTTGCCTGACTAGGAATTAAACCTGAACGCTCATACTTGAGAGGCTAATGCTCTGACCAGTAGACCACTGCAACTTTTTTAAGTCTTGTATGCAATTTTTAATTATATGAATTGCAGATACCTGTGTCAAAAATCTACTTTACATTATTTATTTAGTCTCCTGTTTCAAATACTAGCAGCATCATTTATCAAAATTCTAGCAGAATGTTGCTCCAGATTATTTTCTCAATATTATTTGTACCTACAAAAAATTTTACAAGTTATTATTCGAAAAACATCTGTCAACTTGTAATTCCGGGATCAGAGACAAGCCACTTCGGAATATCGTATTGGATCATCGAAGTAGGTCAAAAGCTAACTAATCTATCGACGATAATGCAAGAATGCAATTATATCTTCGCATTCCGCCATATCTGTTTACTTACTGACTCAATTAACGAATGTAAGGCGGAGTTTATAACAACTAATACTAATATTTCGTAGGTAAGCAAGAAAAGTTCATTTACATAGTGAAATTACAAAGTAAATAGGTACAGATACCGGCACGGATATTGGGCTCTCGGCGGAAGAGTGGGGATCGCTTTACGCACCCGTACGCATAAGGCAATAAGGCAGTAAATCGCTTCTGCGCAGGTGAAGGTCATGGCTCGATATCCGTGCCGATAACTGTACATGAGAACCTGAGAATTACAAAAGTCCCTGAATATTATTTCAGATGTTTTTTTGCTGACTGCAATTTTGTCGCGGTTCTATTCCTGCCAAATAATTCTTAAGTACATCTATGAGATTCGAATAGGATAAGGATTGCATACTTAAAAAAAACCGCAGATGAAAATAGCACGTTATGTGAATAAGTATAATGGCCATTATCCAATCCTGGACAGGTCGCTAATAAGCTAGCTTAGCTCTATTGCCATTCATATAAATGTGCCTTTATTGATTGATGATACAATATAGTATTCATTACTCATTGGCGGTTAAGCGCCACACGACAAAGGTGAGTGCACATTGGTATCTTGTAAATAGACTCTTAAATACCCGGGTAACTGGGTTGAGGAGGTCACATAGGCAGTCGCTTCTTGTGAAACACTGGTACTCAGCTGCGTCTGATCAGACTGGCAGCCGACCCCAACTTAGTTTGGAAAAAGCCTGGTTGGGTATTTTTTTATAAATTCATCTGCTACAGTACAATACCGCGAAATATAAACATGAAAAAGGGACGTTGTAGTAAAATCTATTAAATTGCCTATTTGCTTGTGGTTGGGTCTTCCAAAGTGAGAAAATAAGCTAGAAAAACGAGCAAAACTTTCATTAGTCCCTCTCGAACATATTGCAAAAAGTATTGTGTTTGAAAGTTAAAAATGCGGAATGTGAAGCCAGCCATCAACGGATGAACCTTTTGTAGTACAAAGAGTATTGTTTCGCGTCATGCGTACAGCCTTGAATGTGCCCTGATGGCTGTCAGTAGGAGTCCATGGAGAACAAAATGCCTAGCAAAGGTGCCATAACGGAAAATCGCCTAAGAAAATAGTGCGCCAAAATGCGGGTAAGGAACGAGGAACGTTACTGTTTTCGCCCATATACACCTTCTTTGGACTAGCAGACCATTTTCAGTAATACTCAAAATCGTTGCAAATGTCTCAAAGAGCCCAAACGCCTCGTTATTTCACTCGTAATTGCTCGTTTTGGTCATACGACCCAGAAGAACGTGCCTGACCTACCTGCATTGCAACTCCGATCGTCTATCCTTACTCCGTGGCAGGAGTTAACGAAGGGAAGTCGATAATAATCAGGGGAAGGGAATGAATGACGCCGTAGGTAATGTGTAAAACAGTTTGCTCATACATGAACACCTATCTATGTAGGTATAGTAACTTCTGCTCACGGTTTTCGCTATATGTTTGAATGTTATTTATGAATATCATAATAATATGAACTCCGAATAACGGGTTATTTTTCTAGCTATATTGATTTTAGAACTATGATCTACTATGGCGTATATAGGAATTGGGTGTATCTTTATGATTAAGAGGTTTATTTTCCCACAAATTGTATTATTTGCGCGAAATCGTCTGAACTTGGATAACTAAGATTAGACTACTTTTTTATATGTTTACATTACATTGCGCACTTCGAGTCCTGCCGTTTTAACATGAAAGTTCTCACTTCCGCATTTTAAATATTGGTCAGGTTTAGATATATTCCATTTGCCAAATAAAGCTTTTCCGCAGTTTCGAAAACAAAGACGATTCTTAGTAAATCTCATTACCTACCTATATTTAGATAAATACTTAACATTCCGACACGAGGACATTTCAAAAATCAATTAATCTTAGACATTGATGTATGAACCGCTGTGCTGTGTATTTACGACTGAGAGACAACTAAGTTGACGACTTTATTAGTGAGGCTGAATGAATAATTTCCTGAGACAAATGTGCTGTTGAGACAAGATTTTTTTGTCTTTGCACTGGGCTGTTAAATTGTGGATTTATTGAAAATAACTGTAGGGAACGTACAATATTATATTTGATACTAACTATTTCTCGGGGTTTTGATCGTTGCTCGGGAAACCTCTGCCCGTAATCGGATAAAATATAGGTAGCCCATTTTAGTCGGGGATAGTGTAGCTTTCCAACAGTGAAAGATTTTTAAAATAGGTTCATAGTTTCGGAGTCTTTAGGGTGGACCCAAACATACAAAAAAATCCTCTTTATTGTATTAGTATATTATGTAGATTTCTCTTATTAGCTCTTCAGTAAATTTAGAGCTTTCAAGATTTTGTGTAGGTAACTAGGTACTAGATATAAGCTATCAACATAGCGTGGATATCGTCCACACAGATTACTAAATAGTTTTACTAACCTCGGTTTGGTACTAAAGCACCGTCCGCCAGTGAACTGTAGACAGGTGCCATAATCGACAATTCAATTATTTATCCATTGACCCGTTTCCGACGGCGCTTCATAAATTCTTCCGACGTCCAACCTCTTATTTGGACGAGAACACAACGTGAATCCTAATTGAAGCCATTTATCACATTACCATTTAAGTTTGTCATCGTTTCCCGCCATATTTTCGTGCAGTGAGTGGCGCGAAATGGGACACGCGAATCGTGCGTTCGAATTTTAAAAATATCGGTTTTAAATTTTTGGACCAAAGAGTTTTGTTAATGAAGGTTTTATATTTGTGAAAGTTTATCGTACTTTTGAACTAGTTTTTTGGGTAAAATGTGTTTGTTGTGTTATTAATGTGTTTCTGTTTTGGACCGTGTCAATTGATTTTGTATGAGATTGTATTGTAATTAGTTTGGTGTGACGTGACGTTTAATGTAGTGTAGGCATGTGATAGTGTTATGTTTCTGACCGATATTGGACTTAATGTTCTGTTTCTCTCTCTATCGGAGGTTATTGACAACCAAAGGGAAAGGGTGTCGCTATAGATATGAAAAAGCCAAAAACATTGAACAATCAGTGCAAAAATCTGCCTTTCACTGTCAATAAAACATAAAACAATCTATAGAACCTTTACTACATCGTGATACTTTTAGCCAAGAATACAACAGTTGTATTGTCCATTGCAATCATTATTCTTCTCCTAGCTTACTCGTATTGATTATTCCCAAAACAAGTACGCACTTAGTGATTTCCCCAATAAATCAATAATATAAAACCTATAATACAAAAAAACCGTAAACACATAACTTAGGGAACACCACTAATTACATACACAAGTACATGTTTGTTACAATTTGTTCGTCCATCGTTTCGATCAGCTGATAGTCTGATACGTTTGTCTGTCTCCTCGCTCCGGTACAGACCTCCCAACCGTAGCTTCCTGGCATTGTGGCGACAAAATTATATGTTTTATTGTTTTTGTTTACGGAAACTCGCAAAACATAAGCTAAGGCATTGACGTGTTTGCATTTTACGGTTTTGTAGGTTCAGATTTTTATAAGAGTCTAGTACTTTCTATTGTAGAGTACCTAGATGCTTCTGGATAACCTCAAAAATCATTATCATCATATAAGACAATTGCCGTCCAACGCTGAACGTGGCCCTTAGAAAACTAGGGCTTGTCCTCCGTGTTTGTCTGATCCGCATATTTCCTCCGAATTGAAATTAATTTAGAAACGTTTGACTTATGAAAAATTTCATTCTAATTCGTTTTAAACACTGCTTGCTTGAGTAACAAATAACAAAACTTCAAAATATTTAAAAATATGCTTGCACAAATGAATAGGCAGGCCATTCGTATCATAAAATCACTTTAAAAGGCTATAAAAGACGAAGAAATTAACTAGATCTTGGCTCACGTATGTAGGCTACAGAATAATCAGTTACTGTGCCAATAGACTACCGGGAGGGTTGCCAGAAGCCTCCGAAACAGGCTTCTATTACGCAGTTTAAGCTTTTCATGTAGAAATTAGAACTCTTGGATACATAGGTACGACCTCTTTAGTTAGGAAGTTCGTTTTTATAAAGCACATGCAATAGAGACCTTAATTTCTCAAGTTTAAAAAAACCCCCGACCCAAAAAAAGTACGCAATAATTATGACGAAAGGTTAAAAACGCTAAACCCTATAAAAAGCAAAAAATAACTTTTAACACTACGTAAACTAAATTTTGACGTGTCGGGGGACCGCTCTAATTCATTACTTTAGATACGTGTTTTTTTTTAACGAATGTTGTAATTAGGTAGGTATCATTTGATTTATGTAAGTATTTATGAAGGTACAAAGCGGTCCCCCGACACGTCAAAATTTAGTTTACGTAGTGTTAAAAGTTATTTTTTGCTTTTTATAGGGTTTAGCGTTTTTAACCTTTCGTCATAATTATTGCGTACTTTTTTTGGGTCGGGGGTTTTTTTAAATTTACAATTTAATTTTATTTCATGCTTTTTAAAGGAGCTCCTTAATTTTTCCTTCTTTCATTTAATTTATTTTATCTTAAGAAGGGGTCGCTATATGCGATCTCGGCCAAAGGAAGCTGTTTAACAATCCTCATGACAAACTGGCTCTGGGAGAATTGCACAGATTGAGAATCAATAAAGATTAACCTTTGGACATTCTAGATTTTCAGCAAAAATATAAATCGGTTTATCCGTTTCATTCCGGCATTCCAGGTTTTCATCCGCCACATCCCATTTCCAGTATCAGGTTCTCGTCAATCAGAAACTTGAAGAGAACTCGTCAAGACAAAGTCAACGAGCCCAAACTCGATGGGTTTACTAAAAGGCAGTTCAGGGTTACGTCTCCTACCTTCGTGCCCTAACAGCAGACCAGCTCAGTGGTTCCAAAAGACATTAGTGTTTCAAATTTCAGATCCCACATATACTTGCAAGTAAACTGAGCGTGTAACATTCCTATCACATCTAGCAAACGAGCTGATGACCTTGAAGACCTGAACCGATTTCCACCAAACATAGCTAAGAACACTCCCGACTGGCATACCTTTTAAACAAAAAAAACCGCATTACAATCGGATCATCCGTTTGGGAGCTACGATGCCACATACACACACACACACACACACACACACACAGACACGTCAAACTTATAACACCCCGTCGTTTTTGCGTCGGGGGTTAAAAAATTGGAGCAAATTACAAGCTAGATTAATCCCAGAGCGAACCAAGCAAATTCCTATTCAGATAGTAAAAAACATCAAAAAGGCTGGGTTGTAGTATAATCACCTGCGTTGAGTTTTCGGCTTATAAGGGACCTGCAGGTTTAAGTATAGATACGTTATAATAATTACGCACAAATCAGACTCAATTAACCGACACACGGAAATAATATGATTATTTTCCTTTCCATTACCAAATATCGCCTAAATCTGCTTTCTAATTCCATTCCAAAAATAATGCACAGACCTAACAAAAACTTCCTGTAAACAGAAAACTGCAATCATCATACATCAAGACAGATTTAAAGCTAAACATTTATAAACTAACCCACCTATTACATGTCTATCTGAAATTCTCAGACATGAAAAAAGAAATAAGAAATAAACGCAGGGGGGTCGTCGCACCCGTTTTGGCGGATAGCCAGCGATGCACTGCAAACGCGAATCAACCTGCATGGTGCAAGTCTAGCCGTAGACAATAAACATCGGTCGTTATTCGACGTTAGAAGCTGCTGATTCTAATTTTGAATTTCAAATTTCAATCTTTTGTTTTTATTTCTATAATTAATTTTATTGAATTATTAATGTACACACTATACATATATACAAACTTAAACTACTTAACTTTATACAAAACTAAAAATAAAATACTATATACAAAATGTATATAAACATAAAACATAATATAAAAGAGCATCGATCAGGCGTCGAAGTATTCCTCCGCATCACTGTCCTCCGGAAACGTGCCCAGAAGACTATCTTTTGTTATTTTTTATCCAGCAAGAATTTCAAGTGGCATTGTATATTTCTTTCCAATGTTCCTAGTTTGTAGTGGAAACAAATCTTAATATTTTTTAAAGGGAAATCATATTTTATTGTAGTGACTAAAAGGATTGTTAGTTCATTAAAACGGTAAAAATGAAGAGAAGAGAGATAAATAAGAATATTGTCCCGAAATATACATATATAGCTCAATAAAATGACAATCTGTAACATAAAGTTACATAAACTAAACAAAATAGGACGTGTATAATTTTATTTTAATAAATACACAACTCTTTGTATATAAGTTAGTTGTCTAATTTCGAAATTACCTCTTGTTTTAACAGTTAGAAATAGAAAATGGCGCCTGACTCCTGAGCTGAGATGGGAAACATTTGGTCAATTGTAAGTGTAACGTGATATCTATGTTGTTTATGGAGACATTGAACTTAGTGTTTCTTTGTAGAAAGAAGGTAACTATTTCTCGACAGTAGCTCACTGTTTTGTTTTAAGAAGTGCTATAGTTACCGGAAAGCTAACTAAGAATACATAACATTCAGCCACAATTATTAGGTATGAAATAAAATTCATTATTTTCAGTACAGTTCCTCCTGTGAAATATTTATATACTCCCCGAATGTCTTAAAATACTAATATAAATAAGCGTACTTTTGGATGAAAAATTGATGCGTAAAGTTGGTAGAGAGATCGATGTGTAAAGACTATTCTTTCGGTAAACATCGGTTTTTGATCTTAAGCATTTGTGATAGCGTTTTAGATGGAATTATGTTATTTTTTTTAATTTCACTACACAAAGTTATAAACCAGCAAAGTCTAGGCAACACCCATCCGTGTAAAAAAAATATATACATCAATCCACAAGCAAGATATCTCAATAAACAAAAACGTTGAACTTCAAAAGTTTCTAACAATTTTAACCAACAATATTATTGCATGACGTCAAAAGGTGCAGATTACTCATTAGTTTCGTTTTCAAGCTTAAATGTAATTCCTATATGTACACCTGACCTTGGACCAATTTCAACTGTATACTGTATACATATAAATAAAAGTACGTAGGTATAGTAAAACAGTGCTCTTGGCAGTCATTGCGATTTAGACTGTACGATTTGTCGTTGGCTCGTCGTCACGATATCACGGTATTTTTTGTTAAGTACGTAAATATCCAGATTATTAAGTACCAAAACGCACTATTTCTCAGTAAAGAGAGAAATAAAAGGATCTCTGTCCCTTTATACGTGTTACATTACAATGCATTTGGCCAAAAAAGTTTTTGTTAAGCCACTTGTAATAACATTTCGGCTGTGCAATTTCAAAACCTAGTATCTGACAATTTTTTAAAAAAGCGTGTTTTTGCATTTTTCGACCTTATAGACCATTCTCCACATACTAGGATAGCAAAAACTCCCAAAAATTTTACAAAAACAAAGTTACACAAAGTCGGAAACCTAGCATCTACAGTAAACGTTTTCAAAATGCAAAAATTACAAGATTAAAACATAGTATCTAACATCAACCATTTTAAAAACCTAGTTAGTGCTTGTAGTTACTTGGATATAAAATGGTTCATGTAGATACTAAGCCAATGAAATGGTTGTAATAAACGTCAAAACTCCCGCGCAACTTTAGTATGTGAGAACAAGTCGTTGCAAGTGCGTGTTTTTGTCTCTAAAAATGAGCAAAAATCAGTTTTATAGGTCGAAATTGATCTTGAGTGCTTTAAAAGAACAACATGGTGAAATTTAAGTACGCTTCAGTGTATAATATTGTCAAGATTGTTTGTTTTCCAAGGTTTTTAAACGACGTCAAAAATCATCAAATGACCCCTCCCGCTGTGGGTTAGCAGCGATGAGGGAGTGTCAGACTCTTACTGACCAAAAACCGTCGTGTTCCGTCGTGGGCCTTTTATTTGCCAGAGCCACGGTATCTCTTTCGAACAACCCGCAGCCCCGGCAGGCCTTGGCCCTACTGGGCCCCGCTGGGGTTGCTGACATCTCTTTGAGGAGCGCGTGGAACAACGCGCGCCGTCGACACGGGTCTGTCGTCTAAGCAGACAGAGGGATGCTGAGCCACCCGAACTCACCGCCCACAGACCCATGCCTATGGTGGCCGGGAGTCATCTCGCGACACCCGGCGCCCGTGGTGTCCAGCGTGGCGGCCGGGATGAGAGGTGCGAACTCTCTGACGTTCCGCCGCCTCCTTCACGAGCATGACTGCTTCGCAGAAGGAGGCGAAGGCATCCCATTCCCTCTCGCCCCGGACCATGGCCTGAACCAGGGCCGGACGCGAGAAGTCACCGCCGCCTAAAGCCTCGACGAGTACCCGGCGGTGCCCTTCCCACGCAGGGCACTCCTGGACTGTGTGGTCCACCGTGTCCTCGGGGCTGTCCGCACAGTGGTGATACCCGGGCGCCTCCTCACGAAAGATTCGATGCAAGTACCTCCCGAAACAACCGTGTCCGGTGAGGACCTACGTCATGCGGTACGTGAGGGCGCCGTGACTCCTGCCGAGCCACTCCTCAAAGAGGGGACTTACCGCCACGACAGTCGTTCCCTCCAGGCCACCATGAGATCGCGCCAGAGCTCCGCCCGCTTCTCGACAACTTGCCGCGGCAACGGGGTTTCCCCCCCGGCGCTGAGCCTCCTCGCGCCAGTCGTACAGGCGCAAGAAGACTCTCGCCTCCAGATCCCACGGTGGCAGTCCGGCTAGTAGGCCAGCTGCTTCGCGGGAGATCGTGCGGTACCCCCGGATTAGCCTAATGGCTATCACCCTTTGGGGCACGTTCATGTAGTGTACGGCCCGCGGCCATACCGAACGTTATGAAAAAACACAATCCCTTGACCATGCCAACCTTAAAATATATTCCAAGAGGCATTAAAGAAAGTAAAAAGAAAGGCATAGTAAAATCATTATTACAGCTTATGCCAATGAACAGAAGGGAGTTTTGGCAAAGTTTACCGATCAATAATAATTCAGTTGATTTTAGTTTCTGGTGGACAATTTTTAATAAGCGAATAATTTATTTTATTTGAATATTGTTTTCAAATATTTTGAGTGATTATTTTTTTTTACTGAGAAAAAGAGTTTTTTTTTTAAATCTTTTTCATTAAAACTGCTTATCACTATTTCGTTGTCTTATTCTATTGTTTCTTACTAGGTTTATAAAAGTGCATTTAGTTTCTACTCAGTAAATTCAGACCTAAATGAAAACAAAGCAAGTGATCTTACTAGGTTTTGAAATTGTCACACTCAAAAAGTTAGAACTAAGAAAACAATTTTTTTATTAGTAACTGCTCCTCTACGTACATACTTGGTGATAGACGCATTAAAACACTTTTTTTTTAAACCCTGTTATCTCCCTCAAATTTTGCAATCACTCCCAGGACGGTACGACTAATATTATTGAAACGGCAAGCTGTCAAAGATATCAAATCGTTTTTCGGCTCTCCTATAAAATTTGGTTTTGTGCAGATACTGGGTTTTGATATTTCGCAGCCGATTTGTTATAATGTACAAAAAATATGTTAATATGTGTAGAACAACCAGGATGAAAACAATTACTTAATTGGATTGGATTTGATGAAAACAATTATTTATCTACTTTACGTTGTAACTGCAGGATCGATCGTACCATTCGCGAAATATCGCGGTGCAACAGTTCGTTATTTACCAAAAAATACGTGTCAAAAATCTATATTCGTCTTGTCTTTTCTAAAATGAAATCTGCGTATTGTAAGTTAGCTTTGCAACTAAACAAATACAAGAAAGTCTGGCACACTAAAACGGTCTGTGTACGTTTATTTAGCAGCCATTGCCAAAATCTGCGGAAAGTGGCGACGACACATTGAATTGATGCAGTATATTTAAAAATTACGATCATTATTAGTTCTTCTTCTTTCGTGTCGATGACATGACTTATAGTGAGACTACACTTTGTCAGCCCAATATACCGCCACAGCGAGAGCACGGCCGGATGCACTCATGAGGTCCTGCCGCGAGCAAGTTTCAGGGCATAGTGGACATGCAATGAGGTGGGACATGGTCTGCATAGCATCCCCGCACTCGCACCCAAGGTCCGCCCCGCCCGTGAAATTATTACTGTTAAGACTTTACTCATGAATGAGAATCTAAGTAATATGGAGAGATCAGCTCAGTTAACGGTGATTTTTTGAACTAAGGGTCACTGATGCAGCGTGTATAGCAATTATTAGTGACTTTGGATTCCCACGATAGATGACCAGAATGTCATACATTTTCATGCGCCCATCGAAAGGCTACCTTTAGGTTACGAAGCAGGAAAGAAGAAGAATACACATTTATTGCCTAGAACACTGCCAGTTGATTATTTACAGTTACCGGCACGGATGTCGAGCCCTGACCTTCACCTGTGCACAAGCGATTTACTGCCTTATTGCCTTATGCGTACGAGTGCGCAAAGCGATCCCCACTCCTCCGCCGAGAGCCCGACATCCGTGCCGGTAACTGTACTTCTTAACTGTTGTATATTGCAGAACGAAGAATATAATGTAATATTTTTTTCTTTGTCCACTGAACAGTAAAATCGTAGACGTTGTCGATCTGAAAGAAAATCTGCCTCGTATCCACAACATGTTTTTGTTTTACCCAGCAATTTATTATTCAATCTTAAGATGCGTTGGCCTTCAACACAAAATTCACTTACCAGGCAAGGTTCCTTGAAAAACAATTGAACATTAGTCACTGCCACTCAGAAGCTATAAATCGGAAGTCAGAACTCTTGACGGTTGAATTTTAAATGGCCGTCGGATGTTGCAGATTCTAAGGTTATTTTGCGCTATTGTTTTTATAATGTTATGGTGTGTTCAGGAAATCTTGAATATAGCTTGGTGGAACACTTGAAATTCTCGGAAAATTGATTTTTCAAACACGTGATTTAACAAAAACGAGCTTGTTCATCGTTGCACTTCTTCTGGGAAATTATGATGAGATTGGTGAAAACTCTCTTTCAAAGCAACTTCAAAGTCTGAATTGTTAAAATCTTACCCAATATAATGAATTATGTTACTCCTCTCAGAGATTTCTGTATAAAAATAACTTCAATTATATATAGAGCAGGCCGGGCTATACAGTTTCCCAAGAAAGCGACTAAAACTGCAAGACACCACGCCATGCTCCTATTCACAGATCATTCCAAACATTTCTCTTTGACAAAACAAAAAGCAAAACTTAAAATTAACTGCCCAAATATTTTCTTCGTTATATTTGGAACTGCTTCCATAAATCAGATTTTATCCCCGAACCGCGCGCATACTGTATCAAACATTCATAGCGTACTATAATTAAACATATGACTTCCCCGAAAAGCATGTATTTTCTAACATCCCACAGGTCAGTTGCCGCTGACTTCTTGTGATCGACTGACGTTGCAGGACTCTTGCAAGTGCTCGGCCAAATTACGGTTATCTGGATTCTTAATTCAAAATTTTTACGCCGCCATATTTATAGTGCGGTGCGAGTGCTATTTTTGGCGCGGTTTACGGTTTTTTTGTAGTCTATGGTTTGTGGAAGAAGTAGTGTTTCGCAGTGTTTTGTTTATGTTGTGATTTTGGCAATGTTTATTTAGGTATTGAAATGAGCACTAATGTGAGGTAAACCGAAATGTGCTCGTTGTCCTTGATGTTGAAACTAAAAGTAGGTGTTTATTCTCAGACGTGTACAGAGATCTGTAAATAAATTCGCGCATTAAACGATAAACCTAACCACAAAAAAATGCGTAGATTTTCCAAAGCGTGTATTTTACAAATATGTGATAGTTGTCCTTGTAGTTGCAGACTTATATTTAGACTCCACAAAGTTCTCTCATAAAATAAGACTTGATGTCGAGTGTCGACATATTTTGTTTGCAAACAATGAAAAACCTGCAATTTTGCGCGAAACCTATAATTATCAAAATAACTTCACCTTTTCAAGCTTAAAAGACCATGTAACCTTTAAATAATACAGCTTTAAAAACTGAAAGAAAAAGCACAAAAAATAGTAAAAGCTTAAAAGCTACGAAAAGCGTTTGAAAAAGGAACGCATGTCATGTCTGCGCGCGAAATTGTGACCACTGACTATTATAACATGACCTCTAAACTCTTTGGAGTTAGTTGAAATGAAGGGTCTCTCTAAATTGGTCGTGTATTTCTTTGACATTTACTCGGAATGGCACCTTTCTATTTATTTAGAAGAGTACACCCATACTACAGACTAAAAAGTTTGCTGACAGTTGACCGATGGCTGGAAATGGCTGAATGTTTAGACTGGTGTCAGACTGCCTGGCTTCTGACTACCCGTAACGACTGCCAAGGATGTTCAATGACAGCCAGGACTTACAGTTCAACGTACAATCCGAAACACAGTCATTGGTGTACAAGAATATATCTTGGAAAGTACATACAAACTTCGAAAAGTTGCATTGGTACTTGCCTGACCTGGAATACATGAGAGGAGGCTCTTTATCCACTAGGCCACCACGACTACCATTAACCGAATGTGCGTACTACCATTCATCTTTATACGAATTTATGAGCCCGGTTATACTGGAAGCCGACCCCAACATAGTTGGGAAAAGGCTCGGGAGATGATGACTAATTATCGGCCGACTAAAAGTCTGCAGTGTGGTACTCTTGAGCTTATTTTAAAACAACAGTTGATGCATGACTAAAGAAGTTTGCCACGGCCATGCTTAGCTGTGACATTAAGTTAAATTCTGTTAGGATCAAAGGACTTTCGCTGTTGCTATTCTCGAAATAAATAAATAAACTTAAAGGTGCTCTAGCTAGAGAGTTACTACCTAATAAGTCATACAAAAAGTCATTACGGGTAGTCAGAAGCCAGTAAGTCTGACACCAGTCTAACCAAGGGGTATTGGGTTGCCCGGGTAACTAGTTTGAGGGGGTCAGATAGGGCAGTCGCTTCTTGTAAAGCACTGGTACTCAGCTACATCCGTTTAGATTGGAAGCCGACCCCAACATACTTGGGAAAAAGGCTCGGAGGACGATGACCTAAGACCTAATAAGACATATCAAATGTTATATGTACTACATTTTCTATACTATTCTCTTGTTTTTAATGCATAAACTCAAAAACTACCGGAAAAAAATTACCTGTCAATAGAATAGCATAAAATCGTGTTAAATTAATCTATAGTTTCTTGACCCTTTCTGGTAATTAGCGACGCCGCGCCATTAAGAAAGCCACCAATTTCTAAAAGCATATCCCTGAGTTAGTTTACCGGAAACCCATTTAGTTGATTGGTCAAGGCGGGTACCTTATCTTTACGGAATCCACTATGGGTTATCCAAACTTCAACCTTCATACTTAAGTGTTCTATCTAAATTGGTTTCTCATACGAACCTATGGATACGAAAAAATTGGTTTTACCAAGAACCTTATAGTACGAATGGAGGTCCCACCTAAAAGTATTTATCTAATCGCGTACTTCAGGCCCGATTCGAAAATCGCATAAAATCTATAAAAGTTAAAACTAAGGAGCTTTGTGTTAGGTACTGCAAATAAGAAGTGAACTTTATCAAATGTTATATTCACTTTAAAAAGCACGTGCTCTTGTTTAAAATCGAGCGAGGCATCTTCGCCGTTCAGCCAGTCGTGTCTTCGATGTCCTCTTGTTGCAATTTTAGTGACTAGTTCTCCGAGACCCAGCGGGGAAGGCAAATTATTGTTTTCTATCTATATTGTGTTAGAAATATAGGGTAGTGTAATTAATATAGGGCCCAACCCTATGTTTGCCTTCCAAATATCCGGGACTAGAAGGATCGTGGCATAACTTCCAAACGAACCTTTCATTAATAGGTATTCACAACTTCTTAAAACGTGTTCAACGATCAAATTATAGGCAGGATAGCTCTTTTTTAACGACGTCAAAAATCATCAAATGACCCCTCCCGCTGTGGGTTAGCAGCGGCGAGAGAGTGTCAGACTCTTACTGACTAAAAACCGTCGTGTTCCGTCATAGGCCTTTTATGTACCAGGACCGCGGTAACTCTTTCGAACTATCCGCAGATAAGCAGGATAGCTGACTTAAGAAAGAACAAAAAAATTACATATTTCGCAACGCATCTGTCAAATCTTTGACACATTATGACACTTCCACAAGTCATGTTAGTATTCACAAAGAGAAGAGTCTTTGGTATAATCCGCAGCGGCCAATGACGCTATTTCAGTCGTTTCCTCATTCTTATCTAAGAGTTGGACGGGGCCCAAGCTTCGTTGCATCATAGCGACGTAACTGTGACATTATTTTGTGTTTAAAACTGCAAATATGGTGCTTTTGACGTTGTATGTTCGGCAAAATTGGAGACCACGGTAAAGCAGAGTTTTAAAAGAATGGGTTTGTTTTTGGGCATGTGTTTTTTTATTTACCGCGGTAGCAATGGATGGTTGCCGAAAATCCAGCAAATTGACGAACCTTGGGAGAGGCCCTTGTCCATTAGTGGACGTCTTTTGGCTTAAATTTACTGGACTTATATCAAAAGTTCGTAATCTCGGTGCTTTTATTATTTTCTTTTTTTGTAAAAACCTACACTACCTATCCAAGTTCATATACCTATTTGCAATAGTCTTTTCATGCCCTAACGATTTTACATAGCACTAGTAACACGTGCTTTAACTTAAGAAATTATATATATTATTAATTTTCGAATCAAATATAATGAGAAAACTCATGCAAAATGCGTCACATTTTCAGAGCATTTCTAGTGAAAATATATGACCTAAAATTGTCATCTCAACTACCCAATTAACTTCAGAATTTTGGCGCCAACATTTGACATTTTCACTACCTATATATTGGCAAGGGTTATCCTTATTCAGCCAACGATGGCTGTGACACCAATGTCTGTTTTCGTTACTTCCTTACTGCATCAGAGCAAACTGACAGTTGGAAGCAACCCAAAACGTTTCTACAGAGATGCATTTTTTTTTCTCTTATGTTTTCGTAAAATTCGTGCTTCGCATTTCATTTCAAGAATTTGTATTCTTTTACAGATTTTTGTAAATATGATTGCTAAATGTGATCTTTGTAAATAGACTCTAAATGAACAGTATAAAAACATTAGGTATCTAACTCCTTTTATTTATTTTTCTCATCACAAAATGTCGCTTAATTAAATAAAAGGTCCCGTAGTGGTTAATAACTCTTTAATTAGTATATTATGGAAAAAAAATTCAAAAATAAAAAAAAATGAGCATTGGATTCTACAAACACTTATCCCATATTTAATAACCTCAAATCTATTTCAAATCTTCTATGATTCATATACTTTTTTAACTAGTCCTTGGATTCATAGACAAAACATCTCGTATATAAAAAAAAACCTCTTTGCTGTGTGAAATGAACTCACTTTGCATTAGAACTATCATCAGTTCTCGACATCAAATGTTGACTCTTCCACATATAGATTCTGTGACTCAGTAGGTACTCGCTTGCAATCTAAATATAATAATATTTCAGTCGGTTTTTTGTTTTGGAGATTATTTGACAAGAAAGGGATGTAGATAAGTTCAAAAGTCTAGAAATCCCATCTTACTTGTATTATGATTGCGACGATGCAAGAATTTAATCCGACAAACTTTCGCTCAATAACTACTGGACAGATTTACGTGAAAATCTTTGTAGGTTTTTTAATAGGAATACATTACGTTTTTAAAATTTGCACACTTGTGTATGCTCGTGTATGATATCAAATTCTTTGACCGTTTCAGCAAAAAAAAAAACACATTTCACATGAAAGTGAAAAAAGTCTTATGACCGTAATACTTTTCAATAAACTCTCACATTGTCTCCGATCAAATTGTGAACTAAATTCTTGCTTTATGATTAAACTCCTGAACACCATGACCTATAGTGATTTAATAATATTTAAATACATATACCTAGTATAGTAATTTCCAAAACATCTTAACTTGATACCAATACACGAGTATATCAATATCAACTGTGGGCTCTCCGTTAGTCACTGAAAGGGCAACTGTCTACAGGAATCGTAATAATCTCTCCTTAAGACATGCATGTACCAAAATAAAATCAACGCTGCATTTCTCGAGATGTGCATCTATAGTTTTTTTTACGTCTAATTTCGTCCACGGCACGAGCCAGTATGCGCTCAGTCGGGCCAACGCGCACTTCTTAACATTCAATTTAATTCATAGAATCACGTCCGCCATATTGGTAAATATGTTTGAATAACCGACCTTTTTTTGTAAATAAACGCTTATGTTATTAACTGTTTTTGGTATTAAAGTACTAATTTTAGTGGATAATTTTGTTTTTCTGATTTTAAGAGCCTATTAGAGTCCTGTATCGGTCAGAAACGGTCGTCGCGATAAGTGAGACTGGTAGTCTATGCTCAGAACTTTGAGTGATATAAATACTCTTTTGTAAAAGACAGTGTATAAAAGTGTTTGTGACGTATGATAATTTTAAGGAAGAATGGGGAAGAAGAAGAAGAATAGTGGAAAGAAAGGGGGGAATCGCTTCTTCAGGTGGATAAGAAGGTACTTACTTAATCACTGACAAAAGATCCTGTGTGATAACCTCTTTCACCATTTCTCGATAGAAATTATAACCATTTATAATACAAATAAGCAAATGTTGCTGATTATAAGTTTAACTATAACATATCCGGAAGTGGTGAAACTGGTAATAAACGCTAATATAACATAAATAAAGATTAAAATGATCTGTGTGTGTTTTCTTTTAACCTCTGTGGCATCCATGTTGGCTAATTTCGGCGGTATTTTGTCGTCCATTTTGAAACTTTGACATTTATTGAAATAATATTTTCACGTGTATTTTTTAACTAACTATTGTATTTGGAGGATTTAATATTAAAAGCATGTTGCATGTCTTCTTACGAAACTGAATCTATTTATATGAAATATTTTGATGAAACTGGGAATAAAGTTTATATACCTACTCTCTTAGATTAAGCATTTTTTTGATTTATTAAGTAGGATTAAGATGGAATCTGACTGTAGATCGACGGTCTAGCAATTAAAAACATCTACGAATGAATCTAAGTACATACTTTTCACGGAAAACCCCTAAAATTGAAGTTTCTTTGAAGTACCTACGATATTTCTAAGAAAGCCGTTTTCGATATTATTTGTAGGTAAGTATTGGTAATATTTACTATTGCAACACACAGGAAAAGACGTAGCCTTATCAGTAAACTGTCTGATAACAAATACAACAAACCATTGAACTTTTAAGTGATTATTGAGATAATAGAATGTCTATCTATAACTATTGTTTACTTACGTAGCTGAAGAGTTTGTTTAGACGCGATAATCTCAGGAAAAATCAGTTATAGCTGAGGAACCCTATATGATACTTTTTACGTCCCACTGCTGAACGTAGGCCTCCCTCAATAAGCGCTAACCATCCCCTTCTTGGGCAGATCTACGGAGGAAGGTCAGGCGCCATATTCTAGGACCTAGGTCGAGCAACGTACGGTAGGCGTGATCATTAAATAGAACTAACGAGATGTTCGGGTTCCTTGTCCAATCAAAACCAATCTGTCAAAGATTGGTCTTGCTTGATTGGTGATTTTATTTTATAAATAATGGGCGGGTTCCATATAAGGCGTGTAAGGACACAGCTAGTAACGTCCATCGTTCCTTTTCCGTATTTCGGCGCGCTACTTTCTGGGGAGATTTTGTACTAGACATCTTCGCTAGCCATTTTGTCCTCCATGAGCAGCCAGTATTCATCCACGTCTAAAAGTACGATTAAGTAGATAAGATAAGCTTTGTGGGTTAATCGATAATGTTTTTCATGAAAGTTCTGTATTACAAAAATATTTCGCCACATAGGTACTTACGTGTGCAGGTCTTAACCCACATCCCGGGTGTGAAAAGCTGCTCAATCTATCTCATTTGTTCCTCTCTCGCAAAAACCTAGCGCATGGATTTTGATGTAAATTTTCAATAATATAATTTATTATCAGAATAACATATACTTGAGAGGCCTATGTCCAGCAGTGGACTGCGATAGGCTGATGATGATATAGGCTAAGTTTTATCCGTTAAGTAGTTGAAACGGGTGAAACCGTTAGCAGAAGCTAGTTAAAATAATTCAGTACAATAACAACAAAACAAACTCATCGCAACAAATAACGAACTAAGTTCTGAACAAAGCTGCGCTCATAAAACAGTTTTTAAAAATTAAATTAGGTCAGACTGTCAGAAATATGGCTGCAACTAGGAAATGTGTTTTAAATTCAACCTGAACTGATTCCTCGTTGGAAGTTAGCCACGAAAAGAGCAGTTAAATGCAGCTAATGCAGTGGAAGTATGAAAGTACGTCATTTGCAGTAGATTTTAGGTTATGTTAAATTGTTATTGCAGTATTTTGACGTTTATGTGGATGACTTTTGGTTGAAAAGGTCGAGTTGTAAATTTTGAAGTTTAGGGCTGCTAATGCTGCTATCTTTTATTTAAAGTTCAGTGTGGGTCCAGGTCAAGCGAGCAAGTACCAATGCTACTTTTCTTAGTATATCTTGGACACCAATGGCCCAATGAGCCTTTTCCCAACTATGTTGGGGTCGGCTTCCAGTGTTAACCGGAGGCAACTGAGAACCAGTGTTTTACATGGAGCGACTGCCTATCTGACCTCCTCAACCCAGTTACCCGGGCAACACGACATCCCTCATTACTGGTAGCTAGACTTTCTGGCTTCTGACTACCCGTAATGACTGCTAAAGATGTTCAAATGACAGCCGGGAAGCCACTAGTTTATCGTGCCTTCCGAAACATAGAATAACTCATTATAACAAGATGGTCTATTGTAAATAACAGTTTTTTTAAAGACTGTCTAGGTATGGAGTTTCTTCTCCATGAGACAAACTCTTTGGAACCGTGCAAATAGCTCGACGTTTCGAAGAGCTTTCAATAAAAAGAAATGATTTTGACTTTTTTCACCCATCTACCCACTGCGTCAAGCTGACTTAAGCCACGAGCTATTAAGCAACTATGTATAAATACAATTAACTGTACATAGCAGGAATCCGCTTATGGATTTTTAAACCACTTCCCAACAATTATGTCTGATATCTCGTCCACGTGGGCGACTAGGTTGCTTAACCAAACCAACAGATTAAACTACCTACACGAATTTAGACGCCATGTTTTGGACTTTTAAGGACGTTGTACTGTTGTTATAGTTTAAGAGAACCGCAGATTAAACTAACTGTTGTCTGCAATGTCATCCGCGTCTCGTGGGGACTTCTTCCTATACTAGATAAAATATTAAAAAGCTGAAGAGTTTGTTTGTTTGATCGAACGCGCTAATCTCAGGAACCTACTAGTCCGATTTGAAAAATTATTTCAGTGTCAGATAGCCCATTCATCGAGGAAGGCTATAGGCTACTTTTTATCCGGGTTCGTGCAGAGGTTCCCACGGGATGCGGGTGAAACCGCTGGCTGAAGCTAGTACTAGATAAAAAGAAGCTTAATTGTAAACTAACATCTATTGGAATCGAACGAAACGATTCTTAAATCTTATAAAACCACGCACATTTTTGCGCGTTTTGAATTACCAAACAAAAGGTTAACTTTTGTACAAAGTTCTCAAAAGAGAAGTTAGATACTTTATAGCCCTGATAGTTAAGTATTTCTATGAATTTTCCTACGAACACTATGCTAAAGAATACAAAATATAAGTATGATTTTTACCTATAAAAACTTTCCATCGAATTCGAAGATCATGCTAAGAGATGGCCCTGTCTATACTCCAATTATATTTGACCAATACTTCTCGGGACACTGTAGGTACATAGATGTTCTATAAAGGTAGTTTTACCAGGAAAATCCTAAATTATTCCGCCTATGTAACTCTAGATTATGTTACATATCATTCGATACTATGATTAGGCTCTAAAATTAAGATTTATCAACTCACACAAAATAGTTATGTCATATGTCAATCAAAATTCCGCCATATTGCTATCAAGAAATGTTAGTTAATCTGTGGTCTGAGTGCCAATTTATTATGCATATTCTAACGAGTCAAATGTCACCATAGACATAGTATTAGTAAACAGGACTGCGCACCTATACCCAAAAAACGAGCCGAGTGAAACAGTTAGTACCGAGGCTGTTTGTCCCTTTCTAATAGGGTGACTATGAGATTAAGCTATGTGAGACTAATCCGAATTTGCTAAGATTATTAAACACAGATTGGTATTGAAGTTTTAACTTACTCAGTTTGTGACCTTAAGATACTAATATCTGCTTTTAAAAATTAGCAGGAATTAGCCGTATAAAAGCAGGGAGATTCGAAGTGAAGACTGATTTGTCTGTATTTTTGCTTCACATATAGACTGCTAAGCCATTTATGTCGCCTTCCTTCATTTTTTGGGAAGCAACAACAGTTTTAAAATCCATCACATTTTTTGACTCATTACAAGAATTCATGGGCACCCTAGTTGTTTGATTTACGAAAATGTTAATATTAGCTAACCTGTGGAACGATATACTGCAACCCCCATAGGATTCACTTTTACAAGTATAAACGCAACACTTTTCACTATTTTAATAGTTTACATTGATTTAATACAAAAAGTATAAACAAAATTTTTAATGCTGATTACGCGCCAAGAATGTTCAGGGTTACCGCTAGAAAATAAAAAAAAGCAAAATAAAAATTTATGTTGTTTATGTTGTAATAATAAATACGAATAAATTAATGCGATTGTTATTAATTTGTTGACTTACAATTATTAAAATAAGATAAAAATATAAGTGATTCCATTGTTTTTTGGGAAGACAAAACTTTTGATTGATCACAACATTTTTTTATGCTGGCAAGGTGTTAGAAAGAGACAAACAGCCTCCGTTCGAACTATCCCTCTCGGCTCGGATTTGCCTCTGTGTATTATGCAACCAATTTAGTACCTTATTGCGTTAGAATAGAGTTCATTTTCGTAAATATATATTTTGAGCGTGCGCAATCTTGTTTAGTAATATTATATCTATGAATGTCACATAGCTTTGTAGACTTTAGTAATATTTCTATTAGCGCGAAACTGAGATGATTGCTTTCATTAAGACTTGAATGAATGATGCCGTTTAAACGTATGCATGAATTGAGAAGAATTAGTTGCTAGACATTTTCCCGCGGTTTCCCCTGCGTCCAGTGGGAACTACTGCCCGTACCGGGATATACTATAGCCTATGTGACTCGGGAAGAGTGTAGCTTTCCAATAGTGTAAGAATTTTTCAAATCGGTTCAGTAGTTTCGGAACTTTTAGAGTAGGTACAAAAAATTTACCCTGGGTGTAGGATAATAATCCATGAGGATTTTTCCCCTGACAAAAAAAATATAGAGGTAGGTCTGTGTAGTTCCAAAAGAAAACTACTAAAGTTCATAATATACATATGTTTATGTTTTATTTTTTAATTATCATTATGATTGATGCATTTATAACGCTCTATTTCGACCACGCAACCCAAGTTTTTCTATAACAAACTTATCAACAATTCAGAAACGCGAACAGCGCATTAATCAAATGCAATTTTCCGACCGCTTAGTTCCGTTTAGTCGACCGTAACATTTCTAAATTTTTAACCTAGGAAGCGAAAATAATAATATATGATCTAGCTAGTACTTTGTACGTTAAGGTCTAAATAAGCTGGAAATTGTAGGTCGTGATGGTTATGGGTTGATAACCTAGGCCTAGCCGTGCCGGTGTGACGATTTTCTGATTGGCAACTGTCATTTTGAAGTGAAATGTCACTTTGCAGTCAAACGTGCCTGGACGATAAAAATTAGGGTAAATTAATAAATCTGCTCTGTTATCTCTATGCCTTTACTGAAATCGGGTTTCCAGATATATATTTTTTTAATATATCTGTATATACATAAATGTATTACAATAACGTATCATCCTCCGAGCCTTTTCCCAATCATGTTGGGGTCGGCTTCCAGTCTAACCGGATTCAGCTGAGTACCAGTGCTTTACAAGAAGCGACTGCCTATCTGACCTCCTCAACCCAGTTACCCGGGCAACCCGATACCCCTTGGTTAGACTGGTGTCAGACTTACTGGCTTCTGACTACCCGTAACGACTGCCAAGGATGTTCAATGACAGCCGGGACCTACAGTTTAACGTGCTATCCGAAACACAGCCAATGGTGTCTAAGATATACTTAGAAAGTACATACAAACTTAACAATAACGTATGTAAATAAATAAATATTTTTTTCTAATACTTGATCTATACATATAATAAATCTGTAAAAAAACTGTGTCTGTACATTGAATATATTAAAAAAATAATAATTGGATGGGGTTTAGAAACAGTAATGGAGCACAAATCCAAAAAAAAAATTCTGTCTGTATGTCTGCATGTCTGTATGTCTGTATGTCTGTTTGTTTGTACACGCTAATCTTCGGAACTACTGGACGGATTTCAATGATTTTTTCTTTGTTGTATCAGTATTAAGCCTGGTCAACATATAGGCTATAATTTATCTTCGAAACTTGAAGACCTGGTGCAGAACACCAACAGACCAACAAAACTATAAGAGATACCAAAATGGTGCCATAGCAAAAATTGTTTCATGTGATAAGCATTTTCAGCTGAGATAATAAATTTTAAGATTTGGAACACCTGATGTGGAACCCCAAGAGCCCAGCTTCTCTGTACCATATACAGGTATGACGTTTTAGCAAAAGTTGTTCAACTTGATAAGCACTTTCTATTGACTTATACAAATTGAAGATCTAAAACACCTGATGTGGAACTCCAGGGGCCCAGCTAGACTATAGCATATAGAGGTGTAACGTTTTAGCAAAAGTTGTTCAATCTGATAAGCACTCTCTGTTGACTTATGAAAATTGAAGATGTAAAACACCTGATGTGGAACCCCAGGAGCCCAGCTAGACTATAGCATATAAAGATATGACGTTTTTGCAAAAGTGGTTCAATCTAATAAGCACTCTTTATTGACGTATATACATCGAAGATCTGGAACACCTGATGTGGAACTTCAAGAGCAATACTACACTTAAAATGTATAGAAACGAATGTTATGAAATAGGTATGGTGACACAAAACCGACGATTATCCCTTTATACACTATAGAAATATGAACTCAAGGACAATCCCCGGTGGACGTCGTTAAAAAAAAGACAATCCCTATACCATACCGCTAACTGTGGATGAAAATTACTTGGGCTATTGTGATGGGATGCTAATGGACTAGGAATGGGAAACTACGGGAACTATGGCACCTGCCGATGACAATGTATTAGATACATGTAAAATTGCTGGTGGAGACTTCGCCAGCTCACTTACTGGGCCCCGGGAATCAGTCACTGAATAGCAACAAGAGGACAACAGGGACATGAGCGGCTGAAGTGTGAGAATACCTCGGCGGATTTTAAACGCAGATTACGCGCTCCCTGTGGGTCACTTACCACGAGGCATCCTCCGAGCAGGGTTACTAACCCTGCTCTAGCGACTCCACTCTGGACGGCAAGCCAAGCCAGAGGCTTGAGACCTACCCCGTCATGGTTCACTCTGACCTGCCGGAGATGGGGGCAGTATACTCTCCCTGGAGAACTCAGTATATACAGCCCCGCGGGGTAGCTACTCCCCGTCATCAGCCTCAGATGTCCTGCGGTGCTTATATCTCATTATTATTGTCGTTATTATCTCAAGAGCCTTTGTCCCAATTATGTTAGAGTCGACTTCCAGTCACGATGCAACTGAGTACCAGTGTTTTACAAGGAGCGACTACCTATCTGACCTCCACAACCTGGTTACCCGCTCAACCCAACACCCCTTGGTAAAACTGGTCAGACTTACTGGTCTGACTACCCATAACGACTGCCAAGAATGTTCAATGACAGCCGGAACCTACAGTTTAAGCCTTCCAAATAACGGTCATTGGTATCCAAAATATACGTAGAAAGTACCTACATACGAACTTAGAAAAGTTGCATTGGCAGGTACTTGCCAGACCTGGAATCAAAGACGCACGCTCATACTTGAGAGATTGGTTCTCCTCCTCCTCCTCCTCCGAGCCTTTTCCCAATCACGTTGGGGTCGGCTTCCAGTCTAACCGGATTCAGCTGAGTACCAGTGCTTTACAAGAAGCGACTGCCTATCTGACCTCCTCAACCCAGTAACCCGGGCAACCCGATACCCCTTGGTTAGACTGGTGTCAGACTTTCTGGCTTCTGACTACCCGTAACGACTGCCAAGGATGTTCACTGACAGCCGGGACCTACAGTTTAACGTGCCATCCGAAACACAGTCAATGGTGTCTAAGATATACTTAGAAAGTACATACAAACTTAGAAAAGTTGCATTGGTACTTGCCTGACCTGGGATCGACCCCGCGCCCTCATACTTGAGGTTGGTCCTTTACCCACTAAACCACCACGACTTCCACTAAGTCACCACGACTTTGTCATCTATTTAATGTTTTTTACGTAATACGTGTAATATTTTTGCCACACACAACTTAAATGCGGACTAATTAGAATCACTACATTTATCCCTATGGTCGCGTCTATTGCGGTTCAGTTCTCAGTTTTGTTTAGTCTGCTGTGCTTTTGCCGTTGAAGTACAAAAATTAAATATATGGAACGTTTCTAATGCGTATCCCGTTGTTTTCAAGTCAACGGGCTCTTAAAATTCAATATCAGACGATTAAGATCTTTGATTTTGCTGACCCCGTAGTCGCTGGCAAAAGGGACAGGATCCGCGTACGAAGTCGCGGGCAGAAGCTAGTTCTAAATAAAGTCGTGGTGGCCTAGTGGGCAAAGAACCAACCTCTCGAGTGTGAGGGCGCGGGTTCGAAGCCAGGTCAGGCAAGTACCAATGCAACTTTTCTAAGTTTGTATGTACTTTCTAAGTATATCTTAGACACCAATGACTGTGTTTCGGATGGCACGTTAAACTGTAGGTCCCGGCTGTCATTGAACATCCTTGGCAGTCGTTACGGGTAGTCAGAAGCCAGTAAGTCTGACACCAGTCTAACCATGGGGTATCGGGTTGCCCAGGTAACTGGGTTGAGGAGGTCAGATAGGCAGTCGCTCCTTGTAAAGCACTGGTACTCAGCTGAATCCGGTTAGACTGGAAGCCGACCCCAATATAGTTGGGAAAAAGGCTCGGAGGATGATGATGACTTGATTCTAAATTAAACAGTTGTTAGATATATTTCACTAGGATTAATAAGAACAAGTAACCCCTTGTATACTTTGAATTATATTTTATGACATATCACCTAGGTATATTTATGAGATGGAAAATAAAAATGCTAATCTCTAAACTAGGACATTTTTAATTATGAAAGTAACGCCCGAACACTGAAACTCGTCAGGAATATTATTTATGTACTTTACTAGCTTTTGCCCGCAACTTCGTTCGCGTGGAATAGTGACTACGAGCAGATTTTTGATTTGACCAATAGATGGCGCTATATGTCCGGAATAATTTTATTTTTAATTTTTTTTTGTAATAAAAACTATCCTATGTCCTTTCTCAAGTTTCAAACTATGTCTGTACCAAATTTCACACAAATCGGTTCAGTAGTTTAGGCGTGAAGAAAAGACAGACAGACAGACAGACAGAGTTACTTTCGCATTTATAATATTAGTTTGGATTTATGTTAAGTAATGTTTGAGTATTTTAAGGTTAGTCTTCTAAATATCTACAAATAATCATAAACAATATAATTACAGTGAACAAGCCTACAGTCTGGCATTACGCAGACAGTATTCAAATCAATGAATTGCGTCCGCGCCGGCTCTGAGACAATAGTATGACATAAGGCAAATAATCGACTATTGTCATCGATGCAGTTTTGTTATTTCGTTATTAGGGCTGGCAATATGTTATTCGAAAGACTTACCGCGGCCCTGGTAAATAAAGGGCTTAAGAAGAAACGTGGTGGGTTTTAGTCAGTAAGAGTCTGACACCAGTCTAACCAAGGGGTATCGGGTTGCCCGGGTAACTGGGTTGAGGAGGTCAGATAGGCAGTCGCTTCTTGTAAAGCACTGGTACTCAGCTGAATCCGGTTAGAAAGGAAGCCGACCCCAACATGGTTGGGAAAAAGGTTCGGAGGATGATGATGAGTCTGATACTCCTTCTCGCTGCACAATTTGATGATTTTTCACCCAAAAAAGGGTATTTGAGTCAAAAAATAAAGATGAATTCTACTAAATTATAAACTCGATGGTATTGTACGTATACTCTTTCACGGGAAAACCGCTGGATGTAATTTGACGATACTTTGATATAGTATAGCTGATATATATGAGTAACATAATAATATAGGCTAGAAGTTCCCATGATACTGCGAGAGTAGAAGAATAGTGCGAGATTGTAAATTCTGAAGTGTGACAGCGGTGAGGACCAATTTTTGATGCGCTTTTGTAGTTTCAAACTGTACAACCCTATTTCATCATTGTTAATTAGAAGGATCGATCTGATATCGTTACGCAGCATTAGATCATGGAGAATAATAACAATTCAAACAGTTATTATTTACAATAACCTTCAAGTTAAATATTTCCTCCTTTTGTACATATACCGAAGCTTGATTTCGGAAAACTGTTATTTCATCATCATCATCATCGTCATCATCAGCCTATCGCAGTCCACTGCTGGACATAGGCCTCTCCAAGTGCACGCCACTGAGATCGAACAAACTGTTATTTGCCGTATAGAAAAAAGGTAAATACATATGACTTCAGATAATCCTGAACCTAATTTGAAAAATTTTCACCACGACATTAGGGACAGAAAAAGCGACTTTGTTTTATACTATGTAGTGATTTTTAGCAACAGAAAACTTACTGCAGAAAACAAATGCGAAACAGACTTATTGATAATTGAAGTATCAGTTACGCTATAAACCATGATGACCTATAAAACTAATTGGCCCTTTTTAAGCAGGATATGACGCATTCCTTGACAGTAGTTTTTTCTTCCGCAATAAGCTATAATAGCCAGTGTTTCATGATGATAGCATCTTCGTGTTTCGGAAGACACGCTAAATTGGTGGATCCTGGCTGTCATTTGAACATCTTTGGCAGTCGTTACGGGCAGTAAGAAGCCAGAAAGTTCAGTCTTATCAATAGGTAAGGAGTTGCTCGGTTAACTGTGTTGTGAAGTACCTACACAGTCGCTTCATGTGGCACTCTGGTTCTCGGAGGTCCAATTAGAATGGAAGACGACTCCAACATAGGAAAAGGCTAGGCAGATGAAAAGATAACAAAAATACAGGTCTTTTTTTATATAATGTCGGGACACCTTTTCACAGTTAGCCCCATGGTAAGTTATTTATTAACTTGTGTTATGGATGCTAACACAACTGATAAACTACATATAGCTACGTATATACATATTTATAAATACATATCATAACACCCAGACCACGGCTAACAAGCATGCTCATCACACAAATGTCGACCGAACCGGGAATCGAACCCGGGACCTCAGGTTCGGCGGTCCGGCATGATGACCATTGCGCCATCGAGGTCTTGTGCGTAAGGAATCATTAAATAGAATAAATAAAACCGTTTAAAAAGCAGTCGCCCGAAGAAAAAATAAATGGATTATATGCTAAAGACGATATGGCTGGAAAGAATGGTGCTTGTGAGAAGACGTCAGGTAAAGAAGTATAGAAACAGACATGGTCTGCTGATCCCCATATAGGTATAATTGGTGATGATAACATAAATAAAGCTACAAAACCAATTGCGCTAACACCATTCATTAATATCAAATTATCAAGTAAAGTAACGGTTTCCTGTACTAATGATAGTTTCATTAAATCCACTGCTTACAAGTCATTGTTGCATTACGATCTCGTATTATTTATAAATGCGTAGTAGGTTTCTTATACTCATATGTCTGAGACCATAATATAGGCTGATTCTCATGGTTTCACTCGCGTCTTGTGGGAACCTCTGTCTATATACCTCCTCACAGAGTATCTTCTTCATCATATGTACTTATTTATATTGTAAAGCTGAATACATCGTTTGTTTGTGTTTTACTGACTTCCCAAAAATGGTTCTCAATTCTGATGTTTATATTTTCGGTTGTTGTTAATGTAGCAATTGTCAAGTCCGAATTTGTTAAATCATTCAGTTTTAGATAACACGTTTAAAGAGGAAGTTTATAGGTTAATTTTCGTCCAGGTGAACAAAGTTGTTCCTACACAAAATGTGGGTGAAACATCTCGTAGGAGCTAGTTAAAAATATTTGTAAGAGAGATGTATTTTTTAAATTTCACCGTTAAAACTATTGTAAAGTTTGAAATTATTGCAAAAAGCTTAAATATATCAAAATCAGGGAAAAGAGATGAATGTATTGAGATTGTATATAATTAAGTACTCCAAACTTGAATAAAGCTGTGAGAAACAGCTAACATCGCAGACATAGCTCGTAAATATGTATTAGTTTGCTAAGATTTACTTAATGAATAAACTTACTATGTAAATACGTGTATATATATGCTGCATATGTCTGATCTAGATTCCGTAGAGACGGTAATTGATATTGTACTAGGTATATCGACCACAGGATTTATTGTAAAGGTTTGTTTATATAAATAGATAAGAAAATTTGCTGCAACTGATTTCAGGTGCCTCATAAGTAAATAGTGAAAGTTTTCTCAAATTTTGAAATACTGATCGGCGTTATTTAAAATATCAATCTGCAGCCTAGATATAAATAATACACCCAAAATATTTGACATTTAAAAAGTAAAAAAAATAGCTCCCAACTACTCTTGAAGTCCAAACAAAGAAACGATCCAAAACAAAACTGAACAAGTACTAAAATTAACACTTTAAAAACAAGTCCAGAATTCCCATACTAAAGTAGGGAGATCGTAACATCTGCTTCGAGACATATACGAGGGCACGTGCCATACGTACGATGAAACATAAACATAATACCGTTCTACAATCCCCCTCTTCCATCCTTTACTAGTTAACACCTAATTGTAACATCACACAACCACTTTCAATTCCAAACCAACCATCTCTGCTTTACTTTGTAAGAAAAATTGACTCTCGATTCAAAGCAAGCGTTGGATACGTTACACCACGTTGTTACCGCCTTGCTTAACAGGTCGACCGTTCCTTGATACGTCAATTTCGAATAAGCGTCATACGGTCGTACCGCCCACGGCAAACGGACGCTGCGCAAACGCAAAGAACTTGTAAATTCGAAGAGAAATTGTTAAGACTTCCCCAAGGACTTAAACTAGGACCTGTATTAGTTTTTTTAGTACAAGTGCGAGTGTTTTGTTTTTATAAACTTTGCGTGTGAAATAATATCTCTTTGATACACTTTCTTAAGTGAAATTAGATTCCCACGGGTCTTAAGTGTTGCTTCGAGTGGGAACCGAGTGTAAGAAATGGTTTGATTGTCACACAAAATGAATGAAATGTGTAAGTACTAGATTATGTTTGGAGTTTTTTCTGATCCCGTCTGTAAGTCAAAAAACTTTGTGAATGTTGTTGCAGAGTGGATTGATCTCTGTTTTCTAGTCATTAAGGTTGCAATTAGCGTGCTTAAGGTATTGATGAATCATAGGCTTCGGTCGACTTAGTGAAATTGCTTACTTTTATACCGTTCAAGGTTGTAAAGATTTATTTTTAAGGTCAAGAATGTTATTTTAATTGTTTCCATAATCTTTTTGTGTAAGAATCTTTAAAGTAAATATAATCGCGATAAAATGTTTTATGTTCGTAAATGTACGATTGATAGTACAAAAGGTGTTAAGTTATTGTCAATTCTATAAAACCATATCACTATCGAAGATTTATGAGTCTACTACAATATCTATAGCAACTTTAAAATTGCTCCCATTTTAACATTTTATTTCCAGTGTGTTTTATAAGTATAATAATTAGTTAAAATCTCCTAAAAGACTTCACGGTTAAATAATACATATCTGATGATTTTACCTTAAATAAACAAATGGATTTTCAAATAACGTTATTTTGACTCGTCAAGATTCAAAAGTATGTAGATAGAAATGTGAAAAATAACTATTCTTTCAGCTGATTTATTCATTACTGTATGAGGTAAATTATATGGTTTCATATAAGAAACTGAATCATGACTGAATCCTTCTTTCATGAAATGAAGTGACGAAATGGATGCGATCGTATTTTGTTTTAATAATAACTGTATGCATTGAAAAGGTTCTCAAATAAAATTCAACAAACTTTGTTTTGACTTAGTCTAAGATCGATTTTATTTTGTTTATAATGGACAGATGTAAATAAATGACATAAGTTTGAGTCATGATAAAGACTTTATACCTAGACAATTGTCTAATATTTACAAAAAACGTAGTAGATATTGTAAATAGGTACTTACTACAAAAATAAAGATACATAATAAGATTTATATTAGAAAAAGAATAAGATTTATGAACCGATTTTTTCTAAATCAAATAACAATAATGGATGACGTCTTAGCCGATTGACGGATACGCGGCTGTTCTCATAATAAAGAGATCAGCTAGCTGCGTAGGACATATTATAGTGCACAAGCATTTGCGCAGCCACAGGTGCACTCCCTATTCCTTCACTCTCATAGCCCGATGGGACGGCAATCCGACACGACCGGAGAGAGATCAGGCGCAGGACCAACATTAACGTGCTCTCCGATGCACGGGTGCTGTGACAATCACCAAACAGACTCCGGGTTTCTTGTCTTTATAATATTATCTCCTTTGTGTGTTCTAGTAGAGATAAGCCTTTATTAATTGTATCGACGGTATAACAATAGATGAAACTAACGTAGATCTATTTATGTCTTATCAAGTGAGCATGTTTTTTCAATCCCCTAACAAGGCTTAATGGCCGAGGTTTTTGAAATCTTTGAACAATCCCTACTAATATTTTAATGCGAAAGCAACTATGTCTGTTACGCTTTCACGTCTAAACCACTGAACTGATTTTCATAAAATTTGGTACAGAGATAGGGTTAACCGTGAGAAAGAACGTAGGATAGTTTTTATCCCGGACTTAGAATAACCGAAGCAGGCGGAAGCTAGCTAGTTACTATAAGATTTTGCACCTATTTAAAAAAAAACAAGTAATTACAACAATAAACTTTTGATATCCGACTTGTGCCGGTAAATCCAGTTTCTTAAATAATAAAGAACTTGTTTTTTATTATTTAATATTAATATACGGTCAGACCTAATTCGTTCAAAGCGGCTTGATATCAATCTTTTGACTGATTCGAGTTGCCTTTTTTGTCTCTTTAAATTGCCTGGATTGTGGTTCTCAGGTTATTATTTATTATTCGCAAAAATATCTTACCTTTACCTACTCTTTTGTTGTTTCTAACCCATGATGTTGGATAACCTACGGATTTTAATTGTTTTGCGATTATAATTTTGTAAAATGTCAATTTCTTATCGCAAACTGTGGATAGATCGGTTAAAGAAATCCACCGTAAGTGAAAGGAAGAGACGAGACTTCAATCTTATCATCTATCTAGTCTTGTCTCAATTATCTTGTGAGTGAAACAACCTAGAGACAAACTCACAAAGTTACCCGAAGTCTGAAAGTTAGTGATTGATACACCCGTGCATCGGCGAGCACGTTAATGTCGGTCCTGCGCTGCGCCTGATCTCTCTCCGGTGGTGTCGGATTGCCGTCCCATCGCGCTATGAGAGTGAAGGAATAGTGAGTGCACCTGTGTCTGCGCAAATGCTTGTGCACTATAACCCGCGCAACTGACAAATCTCCTTTGACAGAACAACTGTCATGGCCGACAATGAGTCTGGACGCCATATTGTTATTTATCCTCATCAGCAGCTTATTCAATAGCGGTCATTGTTCAATTCATTCACTCAACAGAACTGTCGTAATTTTCGTAACTTGACACAATGGAACTTACATCATTACCTGTTAGAAATACTCTTTCTAAATATTCAGCTAACATCTTAAACAGGTGTTTGAACTAAACGAATTTGGTTCTTATTATTAGAACGTTAGAGTTTAAAATTGGTTTGAATGATAGTGGTTAGTATTTGCAAAAGTAAATAGGTTGCCTAGAATTGAGCAAAATACGTTTCGTTCTCATATTTGTTTAATTTTTCTCTGAAATTAGCTGTGTTTGTTTTGTAATTGTTATTACAAGAACTCATTTTTTTCACTGCAACACCGGATTTGTCTCACTCACTAATGAATTTATCATCAGTAGCTATTTTCCTGCGGTTTCACCCGCGCCCCGTGAGAACTACTGCCCTTACCCGGTACAAAAAATAGACTATGTTACTCGGGGAGATTATAGCTTTTCAACAGTGAAAGAATGTTTCAAATCGGTTCAGTAGATTCGGAGCCTTTAGGGTACAAACAAAAAAGTGTTTCCTCTTTATTATATTTGTGAAGAAGAATAGGTGTGTCTAATTCACTAATGAATTTATTTGATAAGAACTTTTTCACAATAAACCCGGAGATTTTTTATGGAAAATGAAAACTAAAAGTTAAGGAAATACAAGCATGACAAGTTAGTAACATAAAACGAGAAATAAACGTCATATAAAGTAACGTATTATGTTGCTTTCTACTTTCATTCGCTTTTCCTAAAGGTGCGGTCTTGCCAGCTTAGTTTACAACTGTTCTTAGGTTCGAAACTTTAAGTATTTTCACTTAAATAAGATACACACAAATAAGTAACTACCTTTTTTTAATGAGATCATCAAATGACCCCTCCCGCTGTGGGTGCAGCGTGAGGGAGTGTCAGACTCTTACTGACTAAAACCCACCATGTTATTTTGTTTTATGGAATCTCGCAGTTCAGCCTAGGAGGCTGTTGACTGCTCAACCGGACAAATCCCTATGGGTGCCTAGAATTTTAGGCCTCCAGCCAGGGGCAACTCACCATTTTCCTTCTTAAGCCCTTTATGTACCAGTAAATTTTGTATCCTAACCACTCAAGCGTTCGCGTGCGACACCTGTCAACGCCTTGTACGTTCACGCGCTCGATCTGTGTTGAACCGCGTCGAGCGCGCCATGCCGTTACCGATTTAAAGTGTATTTTCTAGCAAACTATTGCAGCTATAGCAAAGTAAAATATACCAGTATAAAGCTGAATTATTAAGGAATCAAAATATGTACTAATTAAAGTACAGAAATCAATCACAAATGCATAAAAAAAAGTTGAACTTAACAGAACGGGCTAAATTCAAGTAAAATATTTGTTTTAACAAGTTTTAACTAAACGTTATTTAACTTTTTTCATTGATTTATACTCATTATTAAACTAGATTAAATAAGCTTTTTTTTGATACCAATATTATATATACTTGGAATGAACAGTGTAGCACATTAAACCAAAACAAACAAGGCATTCCCGCAGCAATCTGTTATCGCCTCGGATGACGAAATGACGATAAAAACGTTAAATCGTAACTATTTCCGTTTCTTTTTCCGCATAATTTTTTTATACGTTAATTATGACCTATTCTCTTACTTACAAGAAGAATTTTATTAAAATATAGAATATTTCACACAAAAACTTAACGAAAAACTGGCACACAAAGGCAGTTTTCGCATGTCGACTTTATTTAAATGTAAAGACAACCTATCAAATTTTGGATTGATAGCACTTATTAATATTTTGAAAGAATGAATCTTGAGGATTATTTTAATATATAACACTAATACAGTAGGATGATAAATAAATGAATACTTTAAATTTTAAATGCAGAGTTCCTAAACACTTCACAAAACTTGACACACAGTTTGTAAACAATTATTTTTTATATTTTTGCTGTACCTGGCATACTGTTTTACCGACCCATAGATGCGTTATTTAATACAGATCCATCTAGTGTAACATTCGTAAAGCTCTTTGATACTTGTCATAGATAAAAATTCGTTTAAAGTGAACAAGTCAAAGAGGCTGCTATAGTCGCCCGGACGCTTAACGCCAAAAATTTTTGGGCGACTATAGTCGCCCGGACGCTTGAGTGGTTAAAGGCTCCGAAACTACTAAACCGATTTGTAAAATTCTTTCACTGTTAGGAAGTACTATCTCCGTAGGACTATATTTTCTCAAGGGCATAGACTATATTTTATCCGCGTGCGGGATTTAGTTCCCAGAGCACATGGGTGAAAACAGCTATTTGGTATACTTAAATATTTACAACACAGGGAATCCTAGTGTGGGCTTCAGGGCTTCATACACTTTTGTAAAAAACCATTGGTTTTTTTTTAAATATTTACGTCGTTAAAAAAAACAGACCTTTTTGTACATAAAACCTATCTTTAGCCTATCTACAATTTAGATTCCTATTACACTTTCCGGGACATTAAATCCAGTACTTAACCGCCATCTCAGTGAGTCTATAAAAATAACTGTAACTGTTATAAAATCTGTAATTCAGTCTACATTCAATGTCTGACTCTGATAACTGTGTTTTAAATGAAATTAGGTATGTACTTTTTACGATAGAAGTTAATAGCAAGTACCTACGCTGCAGGTTTTCCTACCTACTATAATCTATTCTCTATCTATACTAATATAATAAAGAAGAAACATGATTCGAGTTTGTTTGTAGGTACCCTAGAGGCTCCGCTGAACCGATTTGAAAAATTCTTTCACTGCTGGAAAGCTACACGCTTCCTGCGTATTACAGGCTATATTTTATCCCGGTACGGGCGGTAGCTCCAAAGTTATGCCGGTGAAACCGTGGTAAAACGGCTAGTAATAGATACTTTAAATACATAAATAAAATTTTACCTCTCAAGTATGAGGGTTTTGGTTCAATTCCAGGTCAGTCAAGACCAGTATAATGTTTTTCAACTTCTTAAGTAGGTACATCTTGGACACTGAAAGTTCCAGTTTATATCTTCCTGCTCCATCATCAGATCATTTCGACAGTACCATATTATTGTATTGTCATCAGAACTACGTACAGCTGCCAATTTTCAGGACGCTACGATCCTTGGAAGATGGTTAAATTAGTTACCTTAGATTCCTTTACATAGTTACATACAGGTCGACCTAACAAAAGCGTGTTAAAAAGATACTGACCAAAATTCTAATCAAAAGAAGCCTTATAACCCGAGGCCATTAATTCCTTTATCTATTCAATTTACGGAAACCCATAACAGGCCAGCTATATCGAAGATTATCGCACACACACACACACACACACAAATATGTCCGCGTTGACCTACAATTTGGTACTTTCGACGTGAATGGTGTTAATTTAATAAAGGGGCCAATTGTCAAACGATTAGGCCAATTGACTTCGAATTAGGAGTTTTAAATATAAAAAGGGTACCTACTGTTGTTATGTGCCGTTCCTAATACCTATCCGTAGATTTTCTTACTAGAGTCGTGGTGGCCTAATGGGCAAAGAACCAACCTCTCGAGTATGAAGGCGCGGGTTCGATTCCAGGTCAGGGAAGTACCAATGCAACATTTCTAAGTTTGTATGTACCTACTTTCAAAGTGTATCTTAGACACCAATGACTGTGTTTCTGAGGGCACGTTAAACTGTAGGTCCCGGCTGTCATTGAACATCCTTGGCAGTCGTTACGAGTAATCAGAAGCCAGTAAGTCTGACACCAGTCTTACCAAGGGTATTGGGTTGCCCGGGTAACTCGGTTGAGACCATTTGACCAAAAAAAAAAACGCATCTGTCAAAATCATATCTAGAATCTAGGATTTTCCCATCTGAAATCTTGTTCCATTCGTAAAATTAAATGTTCATGTACCGTTTCATAATTTGAGACCGCAAAAAAGACATAACCACTATTATTTTGAAGTCATTCACCTTTCGGAAGTTGAGTAAATAATGTACAGAGATATCATTTGCAAACAATACATTTTTTATGACGTTTATGTTTTTTTTAATACATATTTGAAAAGGCATAAGGCTTAGGTGAGTTACATTTTAACCGACTAAAAAATGAGGTTTTTAGTTTTGACCTGATTTGTCTGAACCTATTTTAATGTAGTTTTCAGCATGTCAAAATTTGGAGAAAGTTTAAAATATGGTTGGAGTCGGTTTAGTTTTTTAATTTTTTTTTGCGACGTTAATGGATGATTATTTTTATTAATTCCTTGGAGTAGAGCTGCAATAAATGAAGCATAGATAAGCTAGTTATGTTTTTGAAGGATTTTTTCAAGAACACCAATGACGTAACAAAAAACGTTTTGAGATTGAATCAATATTTAAAGCAGCAGTATTTATTTAATAGGTATTTATGTAAAAAATCTTTACTATTTACCTTAAGTTCGTAAACAAATGAAGTTTTTCTATTCTCAGTCTACTCATAAACTAGTTATATCTGTTTTCTACGTATGTAATCACGAATTAACTTAACAATGGGGCTATTGACCTTATGTCGTAAAACTTACATTGTTTTACGGAAACTGAGACGGGTTTTTAAATTAGGGGAAAAGATTTAATGGGACTCTGTGATTAGACGTTGTAGTTGTTTTTTTCTCTTACGTTGAAATAGTCTTCATTTACGCATATAATAGCTACTTCTGTAGCTTTAACTTTTTGATGTAAATATAGATCTAGTTTTTTTTTTTAAGATAATGTTCAGGTTTGAATTTTTAATTAAAGGTATTTGAATATGTGGTGAGGCTGAAAAAAATAAACAAATACAAAAAATTAACAGGTAATATTGGTTTTAATCCGGGTAAACTTCTGTAGTAATTCTGCATGCGAATCTAATACAAAAAATAAAACTTAATCCGCTAAAAACAAATCCGAACTATTGTATTTAAATTAAAGGAAAACTACACGGCTACTAAATAATGTTCTTCGACGTACATTAATAAGAACATGCCCATAAACACAATTAATTCCATGTTTGAATAACGTGAACAAGAAAAGCCATAGGTACAATGAGAACAATATAAAACAATGCTTTAAATAATTGCTTAAACTCGCTTTCACAGATTGAAGAACAAGATAATATGGCTACGTAATTATCGGTATTAATCAAATTATTAAAGTCCCACGCTCGGAGAGGTTGATGTAAAATTATGAATATGAATCTGTGTGAAATTGATTGACGTTCTCTTTCATAGACTATAGCTTAGCTGACCGAACTGTCAAACTTTAGTGGTAAGAATTTACCATAGATGTAGAAATTGGATAGAGTTTGCCTATAATCCTGTTTTATTATAGAGCCTTCGGTTGTTTTCAATATTATATGTAGCAGTTCGTAAGTTTATATCTCGGGCGAAAATGTAAATAGCAAACTTATTTTAACTACTTTAGTTAGGGTATTTTTCGATGCATTTGTTTTGCTATGAGTCTCACAATTTTGTGCAACATTCTTTGAGTTTGAAGGGATAACAAGGCGCCTAGTCCTAGCTAAGTCCAAGCTACACAACTTGATCGACCATGTATTTTCTTCTGAATTTCAATGCAACTTTTCCAACATGATGCATAAGCAAACTCAGATTTCTTTTGCACAAAATCGTGTTAAACTTTCATTAAAGAACTAGAAAGTATGCAATAAAGTCTCAAATGTAACGGTCAATTGTTCTAATCGATCTATGATCGTATGCAATAAGGAATCGATAGATATCGGTCGATTGCATAACCGTTTTGTTTTAATCACTTCCTGTTGCGCGAGCGGTGAATTTGAAATTATGTGGTTTTCGGATTTTTTCTTCACTGTATAACGTCTACTAAATATGGATAAAATATTTATTTTAAAGGCACATAAAATGGGACGTATTTCGCTATGTGAAGTTTCACTTATTCAATTAATACTCATATTAGCTTCTAAATATTGTATAACTTTCTCAGCGATGATTTGCGCTGTAACAAAAGTATTGTGAGCTTTTCTATAAAGAGTGTCCATGGAGTTTCTTGCCGGTTCTTCTCCATGAGACCCACTCCTTGAAACCGTGCAACAAGCTTGACGTTTCGAAAGAGCTTTTATATTATACCTACTCATTTAAAATATTTAAAACAATGATTGAGTTGACCTTAATTGTTTAGTTATTGTTATGAAATGGAGCTTTAATTCTTGAAGTTTATTTGTAGGTACCAGAAAATCTGTTAATTAGGTAATTGTACCTATAAGTATCAAATACACAATTAATGAGTAGATTATGTAAAATACTCAGACTCTTCTTAGTAGACTGAAAGCGAGCCTAACATTAAAACTTCGTAGAAAGTCAGAGTATAATTAAATTATAGTTTTTTTGTCGTCGCGTATTATAGTGAAAGTGGTGTGACATTTTTATCGACACTCGATAATTAGATTCGTTTTAATCGTAATTAATGATCCTTATCGTCGTTAATTATAATTTCAAATCATTTAATATTCTAAGTTTTGTAATTAGATTGTGGCTTGTAAATATGTTTTTTTTTAGATATAGGTATAGATAGATATCACATAGAAAGCATGCAACCTACAGACAAAATTGGCAAGTTTTGGCCATTAAATGATATTTTTGACAATAGTTACGAAAGTATTGCATATTTATTACCATAGACATACCAACCATCATGATTCCTCTCCTTACTTAATTATTTTTCTTGCAAAAACTACAGAGTGAAACTTTTCATCCTCGAGTTTTGTATTTTAACCGCGACTGGAGCCAATTCTTACCTTTACTTAACTAAGTAGAGCCAAGTGAATTCCTATAAGTTAACAGTAAACTAGCTGTACCATAAACAATACAAATATAATATCGATCCTCTTTAGTCCGCTGCATATTATCACGCGCAGTTCCAAATGCGTATGGAATAGTTAAGTCAATGTACCGGATGAAATTGACAGTCGTTTATATTAGATTATATATTATATTATACAGCAATTAATTATATAATATCACGCTTCTTTCTCTGCAAAAGATCATATTTTTAGTCTTATAAAATCTGACTAGCCTTTTGCCCAGTATGTTGGGGTTGGCTTCCAGTTTAACAGGATGCAGCTAAGTCACTCCATGTAGATCACTGCTAGTTCTACATGGAATGACTGCCTATCTGACCTCCGCAAACCCATTTACCCGGGCAAACCTCGTGGTAATACTTGTTGTCTGACTTAGTGACTTTCTGGCTTGCACCCATAACGACCTCCAAAGATGTTCAAATGACAACCGGGACCCACCAGTTTGTTGTGTGTTTTAAACACAGAACAACTCGTCAAGACAAGATGGTCACCCGTCCACAGACCGACCGCGGCAAGAATAACGCATAGGCTTTTTATCTGGGTATGGGAAGTAGTTTCCTCAGGTAGTGGGTGAAACCGCTGGCGGAAGCAAAATTTTTCCATCCCCTAATCCATTTTGACGGATATCAAATTACATTTTGTTTCTTTGTACTACAGTAATCTAATATTTTATTTGACACTAGTTGATTCCTGTGGTTTCACTCGCGTCCCGTGGGAACCACTGTCCAAAAGCACGTCAGACTAGTTTAGCTTCCTTTATAGTTTTAAAGCATTTTAAATCGGTTTAGTAGTCGTTTTCGAAGTCTTTAGGGTGCAAACTACAAACCTAAACCATTTTTCAAGATCATAAAACCGACTTCAATAGTAAGACCTAAAACCTTCTCTTAAGCCTGATAAATAACATCCTGAAAGCAGCATCCACATCAGTTCATTTGAACTTGAGACATTCGCGCACAAACATACAGGTCATACTGAGCCCTCTCATTTGAAGTTGGTTAAAAATCTTTCCTCTTAATTTTATTAGTGTTGAAGTACAACGGTACATTGATGTTATAATATTCCTTCCATGTCGGTGGTCAGCCAGCAGACAATATGGCACGGTACTAATGCGTTGGAACAAGTAACAGTACCGTCGATGAAGCGTGCTAAACGCGATCACTCGATGTGCTAGTGATGGGACGTGTGATGGAATGTATCGACGGACAGAAAAGTTTGATGTCTGTAATAGATTGACAGCAACAGTCTTACTAAGGGGTATTGGGTTGCCCGGGTAACTGGGTTGAAGAGGTCTGATATGCTCCTTGTAAAACACTGCTACTGAGCTGCAGCTGGTTAGACTGGAAGCCGACCCCAAGGGGAAAGGGTTAGACAAATGATGAAATTTTCTACCGTCTGTTTCGTAGTTTTAATTAAATTCTCTATGCATTTAAAAGAAGTGATTGTACTGCCTATACTTGTACCAATCTCGATTTATGAAAAGCCTCGTCACCTTGTGATCATACAGCTTTAATTACATATTTTCATAACTATGTACTAATAAAATCTATTTATATTGTATTGTATTTACGCACATTGAAAACTTACAGCTATAACCTAATAGTAACACAGTAGGTAATAATAATTTTATCGATTTATCGATATTATTACGCAGAAGTTTCACAACACTAAACGTCCCGTTGGTCCGTCAGACCACAAATTGCTTTATTGCACGCAAAAGGTGATTACAGACTATCAAACGGATTGACTTATTCTCATAAGTACTTGAAGTAAATGCTAACTGTAACAAAAGAGTATTAATAGCTAAAATAATGACGACATAGCGAATTAACTAAGTTAACTGCCCCATTCGCTCGTAAACGCAACTCTTAAGAATAGGGTCTCACTCAATATTAATTTATTTGGAATGCCAATAATTATTGCGTTGTCTTTAAGAAAAGCGAAAAGATATTACCTATTCAAAGCTAGCGATTTCACCATTGTCCCGTGGGTACTACTTCAAACACCTGGATAGAAAATATCATATGGCCTTCGTGAATAAATAGGCTGTCTAACACTCCAATATGTTTTTAAATCGGGCTAGTAGTACTTCAAATTAGCGCGTTCAAGTAAACAAACAAAAACCTTTTCAAGTTAGCACTTCTGCTGTTCTTTTCAAAGGCTTTCAGATGGATTAAAGATCTTTAAAAATAGCAGGGCATGATCAATGTCAAGAGACAAGAAGGCACGATCATATGGTACTATGATGCTAATATCATTTTAATGAGGGTTTTCTAAAATGGCAATCCACGAGGTGGCAGCACCGAGTCGTCAGGTCCAATAACTGTCAAAGTGCTTATCTTTACTTTGAATAGTGAACGATTTTAGTGTGTTTTTTATTTTATAATTAAAGCACTGCATTATTGTTTTACTATTGCGGTTGAGTAAATAAAAAAAACTAAATCATATTGTGTTAACAAATTTTTCAACAAGCTTTTCCTTAGTACCAGTGACTTTTGCACCTTCTCTCTTAGCTCAATTTTTAGTTCGGAAACCTTATTCTGACCGTAGTCCATAATAAAATCAATAACACTTCCAATATAACAGAATTTCAATAAACAATAAGTTCGGCACCTACAATTCCATACTATTTGACAGCTGTTTGGACCAGACGCATACGTGGCGCCACCCGGTGGCAGAAAAAATTTCAAAAACCCTCATTGCTTAAGTCTGTCATCACATGTCAAGTGACATACCTATGATGATTTTGACTAACTACGCCGCTTTGAATGTTTATTCTATGAGGCTTATGTCAAAAAGTATGCTGAAAGAATCGTTTTTGTAAAATATAACCCTGGACCCTTGATAACTTTGGCTTAAATCCTAACTTATTAAACTTGTCCTGATTGGTCATAAGCAGTCCGTTATTATAGGTAAACGAAGTAACTATATAATTTCTTTATAACCTAACCTACTTGAATGTAAACTAGAAAAACTTAACATAGACATTATAATAATGTATGTCAAGCTAAACAACATGTCGCCTCTAATAGGGACAATGATTAGGTATCTTGTTAAGTTCCATATTAGACCTAAATAATGGACGGAAATGAGTAAATCATTAATACAAATTACAAATACCGTTTTAGTACATAGGTAATGACTATGTATAACATACATAGAGAAAGACACCATATTAAGACGACATAGCTTCCTCTCTTTCTAGAAAGTTTTGTCTATTTTTGTTTATAGATCTATGATTTTGACAAAACCATTTTTGACAGTTCATTTTGGCGGCACTTTGTGCGAATCTGTGATCTGACGGCCATTTCCAATATTATATCTATCTATAGTTTTACATATTTTATTAGAAATAGAATTTTGATAGCAGCCCAATACTAATAATGCCAAATTCCTATCTCCGGTAAGAAAAAAAGGCAGATAAATTGAATATTGAAAACGGCTGTAAGCTAACCTCCATTCCAAATAGCTTAGATCTAGGCATGTAGGAATGGAAAATGCGTTTTAGCTTACAACTTTCCAAGAAAGGTTAGTTTCCTTTCATTTCGTGCTTTGATTGCGAAAGAATTCTAAAAAAAAGTTGCGTGTTGAGACCAATAAAGGGAGTAGTAACAGGGCGTGCCAGTCCGTGCCATATACTGGTAAATGGTAAAAATATAATTGACATTTAAAACAAAATGGCGACTCACGATTAGACTTCCGAAAATATGTACTTTTGCATAACATTTATTTATTTACTTGCTATCCTTACGGGATATACCTACCCAATGCAATAGCAGTAACTTTAAAATAACTTAAGCTAAATAAGTAACATCAAGTTACAAAATTCACCAGATTGCATGAAAATGTGATCTTCGAACTCTACCTTCGTAAATAAATGACTGAGTACTTTTTTAATATTTCATGAAAAACCTTTTATGACTTAAAAGTACCCTTTTTTAAAATTATCAAAATTTTTAATGTACTTATGTACTATGAATTCTTGCTTTAAAAATTGACAGTAGACACCACTTTATTATTTTATCATGATACATTTTTTTTTAAATAATTATTTTCTAAACACGTGAGTAAAAGTTTTGGTTTTCGATTTTTTGTGCCTTAATGAAGGTTGTTTTGTTTTTAACTAACCAAGAAAACTAACATATTTTGTAATTTTTCCACCGCCTAACAGCACGGATAACTATCATTGGCTGACCACAGTATGCCCAGTATACTATTCAAAGTCAAAGTCAAAGTCAAAGTCAAAGTCAAAAACGTTTATTGAAAATAGGCTAGTTTCTAGCACTTTTTCACGTCAAGTAATACATAAGGACAGCACCCCCAAAACGCCCCCCTTTCACCACTTCCTAGTGTTATGGCTGGGAAGAAGAAGTGGTGAAGAACAAACTTCCCAGCAACACAGCTGTCTATTACAATTAAATATAATTAAATTACAATTATATAATTCAATATCTTTTCAAATTATAGTCACAAAAAAATATATATAAAAAACACTTGTTGTCCACTTCAGAGCTGCCATCTGCGTGTATCTGTGAAATAATCATTAATGTTATAATAAGCCTTTTTAATCAGAATATCCTTAATTTTGATTTTAAAAGAACTGTCCGTTAGTTCTAGCAAATGAACTGGGATTCTATTATAAATGCGTATACAAAGGCCCACAAACGAACCGTGCACTTTATGCAATCGATAGTTGGATGCGGTTAATTTATGTTTATTTCTGGTGTTGAAATTGTGCACGTCACTCTTTTTACTAAATAACTCTATGTTTTGCCTTACATATATTATATTGGCATAAATATATTGAGACGCCACAGTGAGAACACCAATATCCTTAAACCTTTCCCTTAAGGAGACTCTAGTACCTAGTCGGTATATAGCACGGACAGCGCGCTTCTGTAACACGAAGACATTTTCTATGTCGGCAGCATTGCCCCACATAAGAATTCCGTAGCACATAACACTGTGGAAATAACTGAAGTACACTAAACGCGCCGTGGCTACATCGGTGAGAGCTCTTACCTTTCTGACAGCATACGCAGCAGAGCTTAGTCTATTCGTGAGGCCAGTTATATGCTCACCCCATTTAATTTTGGAGTCTACAGTTATTCCTAGAAAAGTGGTAGCTTGGACCGTTTCAATTTCCTCATTGTTTAAAATTACACTGGGGCCGAGATTTTTTACGTTTGGCAAAGCAAATTTAATACATTTGGTTTTCTTCGCATTCAAAACCAAATTATTGGCCGTGAACCAGTGCGTTACTAATGACAGACACGAATTCACGTCATCAAAATCTACTCTATTCCTATCAACTTTAAAAATTATTGACAGGATGACGCATAACAATGCAAACTATTTTAAAATTCATTGAAATTCATAAAGTTTGTTCTTATTTCAACGTCAACGCAAGTAAACTGGGCACTCTGTATGCTTGCAAAAACTAACAAATTGGCCTTCGCGACAGAACCATTATTCTTTATTTTTCTATTACAAACCATTTTACCATTTATGCTTTTCATGACAAATGTTCCAAAATTTATGAATTATAAATTTTAATTATAGTATAAACTAGCTTCTACAAGCAGTTTCACCCGTCCTTAATACATGTCCATAGTCCAGAAATAAACAGAATCTAATCATTATTAATACCACTTCAAAAATATTTATTTTGGAACATTTGTCTCCTCAAGCCATAGTTAAAGAACACAATATGACCCGCACTCTCTCTTTCCAGCGATCTACCGGACGAGGAAGACAAGAAATCACCAGTCCTACTCCTAGGAGTCAACAAGATCTCTGACTCCCCATCCTTCGTCAGAAGACGGTCCGTTGAACCACACACTTCAGGATCCATAAGGTTCTTCAGACCCCTAAAGTCTAAGTACACAAGGGGTCTCCATGGAGACGAAAGGTTGGAGAAAATCAGGCAGGATCTCCTAGTCCATAAAAGCAAGCCTGATACTTACATTCCTAATGACCACGAGGTTTCCTTGGAGCCAGAAGAAAGATGCATGAGATTGAGCTGTGTAGGTAGCTGTATTTGCGACAGAAAGAAAAGCTCTACTAGAGGCTCCTTCTCTTTTCAAAGACCAGAGCCTGGAACACAAAATTACGAGGAATCTAAAGACTTTTCTGAAAACGATATCGAGTTTAAGTATACTGAACATATACCTCATTGTCAGCCTTCTAGTAGCAAACAAAGCTACAATGTCACGCCAAAATCGACGGAGCGGCGCCATTTTCTTCTAGCAAACCTCAATGAAAGATTCCGTAAGACTCTAAGCTTGGACTCCAGAAAGGTTGAAACTAACCGCGTGGCTGTGAATTTGGCTAAAGAAACAAGACCGAAATCTTTGGTAAATACTAGTAACATTTGCGTGCAATCGTACAAAGCAAATGAGCCGTTTGTAGCACCAAATTTTAGCAAAGCATCCCAACCAAAGAAGAAACGTAAATCGTTTTTCTCTCTCGACACGTTCTTTGATTCAAAAAAGTCTGACACTTCATCTATCGACGACTACTGTTCTTCAAAATATAAGCGGTTTGAACTGGAAAGTGATGACTCACCTCTTTTTAAAAGGGATAATGGAGAAAAGACTCCTGACTTACTCAATCTGCCTGTTATAATAGACTCAGTTAGAAAAAAGCAATCAGACACGAGAAGACAGCTGGAGAAATTAGAAAACCATTACTATAAGAATATTCATAAGACACAGACAGTTATCGACGCAGTCCCTAAAGACGCTACTAACATTCAAGGTCCAAGTGGGCATACCAACCATTTGTACTTCGATGAAGACGTGGAATATATTGAGCCAGTTCAGAGCACTTTTACAAGCCAAAGCACACTTATTTTAGACAAGAACGGAGTTGAGGAACTCAAACCTGACTCCATTTTGACTATTAATACTGATGAAACTGATATAAGATTGCCAAGCTCGACTGTGTCTCCTAAATCGAATGTTGAAGACTTTGATAGTATAGGACCTTACGAAATTGAAGTTAAAGAGTCTGATTTAGTTAAAGTAGCGAAGGATTTGACAGTCAAAGTGATGGATAAATCAGTGGATTCTATAGGCAGCTGTTCCCTGGATGTCGACGCTAGTACCGATTTCTCAGGTAATTCTAATGCTGGCAAGTTTTTGGCTTTTTCTGTCGTTCGTAAATGTATTTGATTCGTACTTTTTTTGTTTAAGCATGAGTGATTGTGATTATTTTTTTTCAGTTCATTATCATCGTAATACAATGTTTTTTTTTCTAATGGATTTTATTTTTAAAGTAAAATGCGACATCTTTCAACTTTCAAATGAATATGCATTTTACTTTTAAATAAAACTCATCAAGCTACTTTCATAATTATTATTTTCATATTAATAAATGTTTTTACTATCATATTTAATCTGTGTTTTCTTTTTTCCTATTCTGTAGTATTTGTACTGTAGTTTAATTTCTATCTTATTCGTATTCATATTGTTATGGCATGTTTATTTATTAAAAGGTGAGTAAATTGAATTAATTTAAAACAGCACATCTCTTGCTATTTAAAAGCGTCTGTTTTTGCTCGTCGACGACATCTTTTAATTGCTTTCTCCAACTTTATACGGAATATATTCTCTTAAATCTTCATGAAACTATTTATATCTATAGAACCAAAGGTGTTGAATTTGTTAAAGAAAGTTATTTTGTGTGGAACGAAACGCACAGCAAATGGAATGAGCGCGAATTTGTGTACATTCAAAACTGGAAATGTCTTTTTCGCTTATCTTTATTAGTAAAGATCGATAAAAATGAAAATATTTATTATAAAACAAAATACCATAGTCATTTACCATAGCCATTATTCGATATTCATGTTCTCATTCTCATTCATTACGGAAGTCGTAAATATTTAATTCATCCTCAGACCGGTCGATTAAAACATAAACATGACTTAAAGACCATAGCTGATGTTTATAAAACACCATAATAAATCTAGGTCATGCATAGAAATCGCAAACAATGCTGATTGCAAAATGCACTCACAAACAAAAAGACAATCGGATACGTACACATGTGGATAATCTATGTATCGACCTCGTTTCTACCCACGCACGGCTCCAGCTCGGTCATTGCCGTCATATTGCTTACGAATACGCACCTAAACACACCTGAGATAAATATTTCGCAAAAATCTGACAACGCTATCTATAAACTTTCTGTGAATCAACGAAACCAAAACTTGTCGACCGTGAAACGGAACGGTGCGGACTGGCCGCAAACGGGTGTGCGTCGTCGACTCGAGTAAAAAAAAATAAAACGTTGACATTTCTTCTTTGTGAACTGATGTCATAAAATAGTTTAGCGAGTGAAAAATTATATGATGTGTTCAAAAAATATTTACTGTAAATTGGTTTCTATAACATTCTAAATATTGTGTAATTCAGTTAATGTGTGTTGAAAGCGATCGGTAAGTTTTGGAGCCGGTTTTCAATGTCAAAAAGGATTTAAAAATAATTACTTTTACCGTACTTTGTAACATTTTTATTTTATGGAAAATACTTTTTGATTATAAAACTGTGTTAGATTTGTTGGACCCTGCATGACGTAGTATCTTTTTACAACCGTCCTAAGGTAGATGACTAATAAGATTATTAATAATACTTCAGAGAAAAACGATTCATCTTTCTAATTATTTTCTGGCTTAAAATCTGATAGTCATTTTACAATACGTCGCTTATATTGTTATTAAAGAAAAAATACATAATATACATCATATAAGGACGAAATTAAAGTTAAATATATGTATATTTAATCTGTTTAAAAACACCACAACTTGTTTTTCAAATATTATTTGACCTTTTACCTCTATAACCTAATTTTAATATGTACTTATACATGACAAGTATGTATTTGGCTTAATAAGTTGGAAACTACATAGATTTTTATCTTATTCTAGTATTTTAACCTAAAAAGATTGAAATCTGTGTGTGGAACTATGACTTTTCACCTCTTTGCTGCATCATTGCTTAAGATATATAATTGCGTTTATGTAGCTAGCTTGTTAAATGCAATAGAGTTCCAAATTCTGTAAAAAATCGTAATATGAAACAAAAGTACATCATCTCCCGAGCCTTATCCCAACTGTGTTGGGGTCGGCTTCCAGTCTAACATGATGCCGCTGGGTACCAGTGTTTTGCAATGAGGGACTGCCTATCTGACCTACTCAACCCAGTTACCCGGGCAATCAACCCATTTACCCAGACACCTAGAGAGAAATACTAGCAAAATGTCTATCTAAACTAATATTATAAAGTTGACGAGTTGGTTGCTTTGCTTGATTGAACGGATAACCCCTGGAACCACTTTCAGAGATAGGTAGCACATTTATCAGGTGAAAATGCCATCAGGCTTTACTAGAATGTAGCTATCAATATACATATAGTCACTTTATAATTAAACAGCTATAACTATCTTGATTTTATTGCTAATTGCTTATTGTTTCATTTAATTTCATTTCAGCATTCTCTTTTCAAAGTCAAAGTTATTAATACTTTTTATTACTTTGACATTATTTTAAATCAAGTTTTTTCACAGTACTTAATTACAGATAGGTTATTCAAATAAAAAAAACAAAATCTGTCCAGCCTTTGCCCAACTCTGCTTCCAGTCTAACTTAATGCAACCGAGTACCAGTGTTTTACATAAAGCAACTGTCTATCTGACCTAAAAAAAAACGAAACCAAAAACCTTCTCCTTAGTACGAAAACCTCATCAAAATGAGAGATAATTGCATACAAACTGACAACCTCCCTTTTTAGAAATTATTCTATTTCACTCGTTATATACTGGAATCGCAGATATACGCGAGACACAATTGAATTCTATTGTCTTATTAAATGTGGCATACAAGATCAAAATCAAAAGTCATTTATTCAAAGTAGGCTGAAAATCAGCACTTTTCGAACGTCAAAACAAATGTTAGCCCCGAAAACGCCCGCCCTTCACCACTTCCTATGTGTTTTTACTGGGAAGAAGAAGTGGTGGAACAAACTCCCCTGCAACACAAGAGGTTAAAGAACAATTTCTCGAACACTAAAATGCAAGAGGAGCCACCTTACACAATAAGGTGTGACTTGCAAATGTTATTGCATAGCCTTAAGAAATAAACAAACACAAAGAAATAGTTGGCATACATATTGACTTGACATATGAGTCATGGGTGTAGGCGTTCGTGAACTGGTCAGTTTTCTTATTTAGTTTGAATGTGTTTTGAAATTGAGAATCTCTTTGGTGCTGTTATTTTCTTGTATTTTTGAATAGTACCTATATAGTTGTTTATTTGTTATTTATAAATAAGGGTTTATGTTGGAATTGTATGGTAAGGGATTGTTTTAAATTACAAAAGAAATATGGTTCAGTATTTGTTTATTCTGAGGGAATTTCTTTAAAAAACAATAAATACACACATCAATCTTATAATATCCCACCCTTTTTTGTGTTAGGATTTAAAATGCAGCTTGTATTGGGATTAACGGAGTTATCTATCTCCGTACAAAATTTTACTTTAATTGACCTAAGCATTATGTATCAACTTCATAGATTGAGTTTTATTATATTTTCAAAGGCAAATGATTATTATATTATAATTCAAATAATACTCACATAAGAATTGGTATCCTGCATTTAAAAATTTAACTAAAATACACGGTTCAATTCAAAACCTATTTCTTTTTAGGAAGCCTTTTAAAATTTTATTTTTTTAATGTTAAAGTTAATAAAATTATCAAAAAACGCGGGAAACACTACAGAAGAAAAGCTAGTCAACCTAAATATGTAGTTCAATGACAACATACGCACACATACACACATTTTATCTCACTTACATCATACATTACATTCTCACGGACATACAATCTTGTATCTCATTGATAAGATAGTCAGCCATGCTGTGTGGTAATTATTTTTTTATATAAAAACCTTTTTTCTTCATCTCAATGATTCTAAATACAAAATGTGTGATTATTACCTCATTTTTCATGCCTGTGAGTGTTTGCAAAAGTTTGTGTGGTAGTTCCGAACCTTTTTGTTGATTTTTGCTTGTTGTAATCTGTGGATTATCTGTGTGGCAGTGGTTTTGGCTTTATTATTGTTGTTTGTGTGTCAATGTTATACCTATGTTATTTTCTACAATTTTAAAATGTTCTGATACTATGATATGGTATGTTTTTGTATTTTCATTCATAAAAAGCAAAGGTTTTAAGTAATGTTTTAGGTGCCTACTCATCTTTAAGTAAGGAAATAATTTAAGTCAAAGAGTACAGTCTTTGAGTTTTGATTTTTATAGGGCATGATATTAAAATTATGATGATTATTTTTCTTGTTTTTTGCATTCTAATTAATAAAATTTGATTCTGGAATAATGCATCTGTAATAAGTAGGTACGGTCCTAATATATTGAATAACTCGCGAGGCAGTCAATATTTTTCTAAGAAAACAACAACCATACAGTGTATGTGTATGTACTTAAAATAAACTAAAAATGAAACTGTAGGTAAGATACAAAGAATGAAAGGTATAAAAAGATTTGAAAATTAATCATGATATTATAATTTATGTTTACCTACATTAAAAGTTATCAATTGATTATATGTATTTCCCTGAAATATTACGAAATTGTTTTAATTTGCAAGGTCATGTTGACGTACTTTAGTCACGTTGTTTTAAGTGTATTGAAGCTAATGATTTTTCAACGACTCAGCATCATCCATGAAACAAAAAACCTTGTACCTACATACTAAATAATCACATAATAACGAAAGTTCTTCTCATTCCAGATACCACATCAGGAAGTCTGAACCTTCTGACACCCTCTTCGACAACCAGTCGGATCCGAGACTTCACATCCCGTCTACAGGAACGGGCAGGGTCCAACCTTCAGCCTAACTACCTGGCCAGCCCCACGCCCGTCGCCACCCCCGTCCGAACCCCAGAAGACACCACACCCACCCCCAGGAAGTCTGAGAATCTCCTCAAACCACCCCCCAAGGTCTATGTCGACACCTCAAGCCACAGATCTAGAGGACACCATAAAAAACGGGACGAGTTACCCCATAAAAAACCCAGCTATCTTAACCTAGCCTGCTCTGTCAACGGATACACGAATCTTACTACATATGATTCGAAATTAAGGCAGGATATAAACAAAAGTCGAGAGGCTTCTCCAATAAGGCCTATTACACACACTTACCAGTATAGAAGCGAAAATAACTCGCTCCTCGTCCCAGTTCCGGTCAGTGCGAATAAACTGCTGGTGCCAACATTCGGGCCCCATGATACGCGCGCTGATTTGACACAAAAAGCGCCTACTAAGGCGCACACAGACCCTTACTTAGCCACGTCACCTTTTAATGTCTACATGGCGGCCGAAAATAAACAGTTAAAGAACGACTTTTTAGGCAATATGACGACTAGCAGCCGTCCTTACATATCGAGCGAAAGCAAGAATTTCGCCACATCAATGCTTCATAAAACCGATGAAGTAGATAATTCTAAGGAGATCACCTTCAAATCCAGTTATTCGGAGACGAATTTCAGGAAGACCGTGACTTCTAATGGCAAAGAGACCAGGTTCAGCTCTGAATCTTACACCATTTCTTCTAATGGGGTCTCTAAAAGAGTAGAAATCACGAAGGAGAATGGGGAACAGTTAACAAGTCCTATGAAGAGTTTTATTCAGCAACGGGTGGAAAGACTTTACGGGCCAGGCGCTCTAGCTCAAGGGTTCTTCAACCAGAAGCGCCATAAACTCAAAAGCACCAGCGAGGATGACGACCCTAAGGTTTTAACTGAAAAATCTCTGAACACACCTGAAAGAGTCCCCAGAAAACTCGAGAAGAGTCCTGAGGAGATTGAGAAGGATCTGTGCACCAGTCCTAACGGGGAGATGGATTCCAGCGTGTCCCTACCAGTTCTAAGGCATCTAAGGCCTGAATTCCGCGCTCAACTGCCTATAATTTCGCCAAAGAAGTGTGTGAAAAGTGATCTGTCTCCGCAGAAGATTGAAGACATTCCTAAGTTGGAAAAGACTGAGAAAGAACAGGATAAAAGTTCAGTGTCGGTTACAAATGGTATTTCTGTGATAAAACTCGATAGTGATGTTGGTGATGAATCGGTGATTAGTGTTAATGGTGATTCGAATGGTGTTGAGGTGGTGAAGGATGCTCATTACTTCTTGAGCTTGGAGAAGAAGGAGACGGAGAGGCTGTTGGCTCTTGCTGCTACTGCTGAGAAGGAGTTGGAAGATTTACAGGTGAGAAAATACATCTTTAAAACTTTTATAATCCTATTTAAGAGGCAAAAAGTGGGCCCTAGGTAAAAATGGATTTTATAGGGGATTTTAAGTTTGATTATAGTTAAGAGCTGATTTTCCAGCTCTGGTTCTTAGACACCTTCCAAAATTCGCTTAGCCGTCTTAAAATTAGTAACTGTTACTGTTCTATCAACAGCAGTAGGGATCTCAGACACAAACCATCTGATATGTCGTGATTGAATTGACTGTGAAGTTACCTCTCATAAATAAATAACAATATTTCCAAAACTGCCCACGTCCATATCGCTAAAGGACCATTGGTCATCACAAAATTAATTTAGCCAGCCTCTTACATAAAGCCTATGCTATATTTTAAAGAGGAAATGTCAAGTTCAATCCTAATCTTGAATTCAAAATAAAATATCCTTAAAAAGAAATATTGACATTGAAATTTTACTAAAAGATCCAAAATATCTATGTCTAGCTAGACGGAGCTCTTCTATAATTATAGCTAAGACCTTGTCTGGTTAAGGCGTATCTAATTGTTATAGTTTTGTTGCCACAATTAAATTCGGCCTGCCGAACTGGTTTGTGGCTTGACAGGGTTGTCTAATATTTTGTTACGGATTGTTAATTCATATTACAAAAGCTAAATTAACTCTGCAAGTTAGTCAGCTTTCAGACAATACTATTGTACTGATTTTATGAGCTGTACAGATAGTCCAGAAATTGAGAAAGTACATAGGCTACTCTTTAGCCTGGGTGCAGAAAGTAGATCCCTTGGGGCACGATTGGAGTCGCGGGGAACAGCATATATCAGCAAATTATACTCTAGCTGTCTTTTGCAACTTGCCTTCATTCTAAGATTTAAGATTATTCTTATTATTCACACGACTGGATTTCCAAACCTATTTCGAAAATGGCCAGCCCTGCCTTGCAATTTTGAATGTACCCATACAACAAAAGTTTGCAAAGGAACCTAGTCATTATATCATTTTTTATGACCCATGTCAGAGTTTTTTTAACTAGCTTCTACCTCGAATAGAATCGGCCAGTGATTTGAACTGTTTCCCGTGGGAGCAAGTCCACGCAATTGGATAGAAGTCCGTTTTGCTTCAGTCTTAAAATGATTCGAGCCGCCAAAATGATTGGCAAGAACTTATATATCTCCTCATTAGCATCCTGCCCTTATCCCAATTTTATTTCGGGTTGGCGCCATACATTTTCTTCTTCCATACTCTTCTATCTGTCGTCATCTCACAAGTAACATTATTTCAAGCCATGTCGACTTTCACACAATCCATGCATCGTTTCTTTGGTCTTCCAACCACCTCTGGTCTTGGTATATAATATAATATCATTATAATATAACTTGACATTGATCTCAAAACTCAATGACATAATATATATGGCCTCACAGCAGAACAAATTAGTTAATACCTCATTTGAATGTTTAAAGATGTTTTCCTATTCTCAATGTTAAGTTTCTTCAATAATATTGATGCAGGTGGAACCACTTCACGGTCGTTTGAGCAGACTGAATTTTATATTGCATATTATCTGAATTTAATTTTATTGTTGTTCCTTTTGATATAAATAATTAGACGTCTTATTTTATATATTTTCCATGTATTCCATGTCCATGTAATTATTTCAAGCACATAGGTAATTTGTTTTTCTAAAGTTTCAAATACAATACTGGTAAACAAGATTAAAAGAGTCCTAGGTCTCCAAGAAGATAATCTATCTTCTGCACAGAACATATTATACAAGCATTAGCGCAGACTCAGGTGCACTCCCTATTCCTTCAGTCTCATAGCCCGATGGGACGGCAATCCGACACGACGAGAGAGATTAGACGACCGATATTAACGTGCTCTCCGATGCACCAACTCCCAGACAACAGGCTTTTTTTTAAGTTTCTTAAAACCTGCAAAGCGATTTAGATTCTATCCGGCATTCGAATCTTAAACCCTGTGCATAGGAGTCACGCTATTGCAACTATAATATTTTTTTTATTTTTTTTATAAGACTATTGTGACTCTTTGATATGTATTAGGTATTTATGTACCATTTTAATTGTACCTAATTAGGTAGGTAATATTGTACTGAAATTATTTAAATACTGTTACTAGCATATAGCCTTTGTAATTAATAACAATAATTAAATAGACCCACAGGAGTTTTGGGTCTATATAGGACTAACACTATTAATAATTTATTTATTTATTTTTATTTATTAATAATGTTGCAATTTATTATAATGTAGTTATTTATTAATAATAATGATAGACTTTGACTAAATATATTTGTACAATGTTTTCAGAATCGCGAGGATGTGAGCGAGGAAGTGCTGGGCTTCCTCCGAGCCGCGTCCGGCAAGGCGAGGCTTCTCGCTACACAGAAGATGCAGCAGTTTGAAGGTAAACATACCTACCTCTTAAAAAACTGTATCTCCTACTCTTATAATATTTACTTTTAAAAGTCATACAGCCTTTTTGGACGAAAAGAAACCTGGTATGGAGAAGTGTTGGCTGTAAACCAAGCTGATGGCTTTTTAGTAAGAACTCGTGAAGGTTACGGAACTGGTACACCGGTAGTTTTTTCTCATAAGCTGCGTAGAGTATGTTTGACCGGTAAGTCTCACCGGTTTGCTGAAGGAACTTTTTTCCAGACTTAGACATTAGGTACCAAGTTTCATCAACATCAATGAAGAAGTAACAAACATACACCCACACACACTCCTCACACACCTTTATGTGTATTACTAATGTGTTATAATTCTAGACAACCGAGATGGGCAAAATACCTTATAGAGGGAATCTTGAGCTACTCATAAGACGCATCTCTGTTGACAACTTTCCACACATTATATTTAAAGCCCAAAAACTAACATATTATTTTAAATTTCCAGGCCTCTGCTACAACAATATAAACGAGCGACAAGACGAGCCGTTCCCTACTACAGTTGAAGACTTACAAGGGTTTTGGGACATGGTGTGTCTACAAGTCGCTAATGTCGACGCTATATACCAGCATATAGCTGAACTCAAAGCTAATAATTGGCAGGAGGTGAGGAAATTATATTTATAAGGGTAATAGTAGGGCTTAACTACTTTTTGAAAATCTTTGGTAGTCTTTATGGGTAAGCAGAAGCCAGACAAGGGTGTCGGATTGCCTAGGTAACTAGGTTGAGGTCAGATAGATAGTTGCTCCATGTTAAACACTGGTTCTTACTTAGCTGCATCCGGTTATGTTTGTTTCCAATATTCTATCTTTGAGATAAATCAGTCAGTTTTTTTTTTTATATACCTTACACTGATTCTTATGAAAATTCAAGCATCTATTATTATTCTTTATTGTACACAAAAACATTTAAAAGACACACACAACACAGAGAAGACATGTACAAAGGCGAGCTTAACCCAGAACTGGGTTCTCTAACAGCAAACCTTAGAGCGATAGAGAGATGCGATAGGGAAGAGAAAATTTTAAGTGCACAACATTAAACAAAACAAAGATGAAACTACATAACATAAAATATATACTTATAAATAAAACATAAAATATAATAAATAAATAAATACATACATACAAATAAGGTCATGTTGACAGGAAACGTTCTTTAATTCATCTATCTAAGGGGCTGCCAAGTTTCAAGTTCGCACTTGGCCAATTTTTGTTAACCGACTTCAAAAAAGTAGGTCCTCAGTTTGACCTGTATGTTATACGAAGAATATTTATTTATGCCTGAATATTTAATAACCAAATAAATGTTTGGAGTTTGAGTTTGAAGGAGAACTTTTTCTTTAAGTTTACGTCTTTTTTTTAAGTTTTTTGTGAACCACAAAACTAACCAGAATTTTCTCAAATATTTCAGATAGCAGTAACAGTGAAACCCCAGCCGTCCACTCCAGTAACGTCTCCGCCGCGCCGCGCCCGCGCTACTCCGGTCGTCAAGAACGAGAAGGCACGACTAGCGGCCGAGAAACGAGAAGCTGATAGAAAAGCTATGTTGGAGCATAGGAGGTAATTCATTATATCTGTAGCTTATATTGTCCCACTCCTGAGAAAAGATCGATTCAAAAGACTCAAATAATATAATTTTTACCCGACTTCACAAAAAGGATGTATATTGTCCCACTGCTAGGCTGCACCCCAAAAAGGATGAGGTTTGATTGTATTATATTTTCTCTATCTGAAGTCCAGAAGACAAGTGATCTACTTTTAGACTATTTAACATTGTCAGGAGCCTATTAAGTGGTGGCCCATTTTAAGGATACATCCCACAAACATTATAAAGTTTAGCATTCGAGGAAAACTGTTTTTTGCCCGGTTACGGGAAGTGGTTCTCCAGGACCATGGGACCAAGGGAAAGGAAATGCATCATTAGCTAAACCTTTTTTGGAAAGTTGCCATTTACAAGAAAAAAACAAACATAATACATTAAATCCTTTGATTTATAATTTTAATTATTTGAAAAAAATACACAACAGGGTCGCTGCATATGCTGAGCGAGGGCCATTTCGCGTGATTGTGACGCATATTTTCCTTTCACCATATTCTTCTGTTCTTCTATTTTATTCTTGTTTGATTTTATATGTATATTCGTCTTTGTTTGTGCGTCACGAACGCGAATAAATGTTTTGATTTGATTTGAACAGTAAAATAACTCAATAATATTGTTTCCTCAGACGCGTGGCTCGCGAGCGTCAGCTGGCGGCGCGGGCGGCGGCGCCCGGCACCAGCCACGACCTGCACAAGGACATGGGCATCGAGGGCAGCCAGGTACACACTACTATGCTTATAAACTATTAATCTATACAGTGTTGAGGGTGGGGTTCGTACTTGTGATCCACAATGATACGGCGAGACTTTGTTGGAAAAAGTTTAATAATAGCAAAAACAAAAATCATAAAAATGCGCGATGCGCACCGGGCGCTTGGGGGGCGGCGGCGGCGGCCCGGCCGGTGAGCGCGCCAGCGACAAGCAACGCGCGCCCACCCCGCAAGCCGCGAATACTTATATTATTGCTTGTTTTAAAAACAAACTAATACTAATCGAGCGCATCGCTAACACATTGGATGACAGGTTATTAGTAGCCGAAACCAGTGGTTCTAATCATGCAAATAACTAAAAATAAAAGATAAGCTAAAAAAAGCACTTTTCGAACGTCAGAATTAGATGCGACACCCCCAAAAACGCCTATACTTCACCACTTCCTATGTGTTATTGCTGGGCAGACAACGCAACAAACCTCCTCAACAACATATGTCGGTCTATATTTCTCGCTGTCTGAAAATCCGCGCGAAGTACAAAGTTTGAAAGGGCTGTTAGTCTGCCAACTTATGACTAAATAGTCAAAGGCATCTTCTGTTTTCCTACTACTATATAACAATTTAAAAATGTGATTTTCAAAACACAAGAGTTTTAGCATAGATCTCATCTCTTCGGATTATCGTCGCAGAAAACTATGAAAGTGAGAGAATAGGGAGTGCTCTTGTGTCTGTACCCTTAATATGTCCTGCAGCTGACCTTCATGAATAGCCGCCGTGGCCGACAATCAGCATTGAAGCCATAATTATTATTTAAACAGTAAACAATAATTCTATTTTTCTAATTACAGGAGGTAGAAATCTTCGTAGGCAAGACAGCGAAACCGTCGAAAGTGGCTCCGAAAGGTGACTGCATGAGCTCCGAGCGCTCTGAGGACTCCATGGTCGAGGAGAGCTGATCACATCACCTTTAGATACACCCGCATACTGCAAACTTTTAGTCGGACCATAGTTTTTTGAGATCATAAATCAATATGTAAATTAATAGAAGCACACGTAACAACGATTAGTTAATTGTCCGGTATCAGACCGACTAAAAACTTTGTTCATCACTAGCTGATCCCGCGAACTTCGTATCATTCAAACCTTCCCTGGACCTCTACAAACATTTTAAAACCAAAATCAGCTCAATCGGCCCAGCCATTCTCGAGTTTTAGTGAGACTAACGAACAGCAATTCATTTTTATTTATATAGATTATTCATTTATCGTCCCACTGCTGGGCTCAGGCCTCCTCTCACACGGAGAAGGATTGAGCATTAATCACCACGCTTGCTCAATGCGGGTTGCTGATTTCAAAATTTATAGGCAGTTCAGGTTTCCTCAAGTTGTTTTCCTTCAATTACTCAGTCATTGTTGTCCAATATATACTTAGAAAGTGCATACAAACTTGGAAAGGTTGCATTGGTACTTGCCAGACCTGGAATTGAAACCAAACATACTTGAGAGGTTGGTTCTTTACCCACTAGGCCACCACAACTTAATAGTTTGATTGGGCTCATAAATCAGTAAGGAAATGAATGGTACGCACATTACAAAGATCAGGTATTTAATCAGTATCAGACCGAATGAAAACTTATATTGGATTCACGCTTTTCTTAAGGAAAATTTGTTAAGCAACTATTGGTCGACTGTTTAGTTTGCAGTGTGCGAAAGCGCTTAGATTTACTATAAACCCTGATAAAAATTGTCTACTAAACTTTGTTAGTAAATGCCCAAGTTTATCAACAATATAAACATCTGTTTTTCTTAAAATTATTTACTTTGATCGGGACAATTCATTGAAAATAGTTGTTTTGAGAAAACTGACGTTTATGATGCCGGTGAATCTTGGGTCCTTGGGAAGATTGTACTATTTAACTATAACGATAACCAAACCATAACCAGCCGTATACTTGCCGCCCATTGGTCACATCGGTGGTTTGACAACTGAAAATGGTTCGGTTATCGTTATAGTTAAATGGTGTAACTCACTCTTTTTACAAAAAAAAGTTGAAAAAACGCAAAGTTTTTTTATTAAAATGTGTTCAATGTCTGTTTAATTTTTATTGTCGTTGTAATAACACCATTTTATGCTTTTTTCTTCATGAACATGAATATGAAGTATGATATGGTTCTTAAAGTTACCGTTGTTAAAAAAGCTTTAAAATTCTTTTTTTGCGGTTCGTTTAAGATTTACGGTGCCACGGACATACAGACACATACCAATCAAACTTATAACTTAAAATCTACATGTTGTACCACAAAACATATTAAACGTCTGTTAAACACTTGTCTAAAAAAATTACAAATTATGACGTTGAAATAAGGTCCGTTTTCCAGCCACACTTTTGGATAAGTGGCTAAGATAGTAAGGCTTTACATGTTTAAAAATAAAGTTTAGTAGACAATTTTTGCAACAGAAAAAGTCCTATGAAAACATGAAGTTTTTTGTATGAAAATGTATGTAATTAAATAAAAAAAATATGAAATTATGATACTCAACTTTTGTAGGAATATGGAATCGTATTAACATTGTTTGTTTATTCACAGTAAATTATTGTTTTAATTCATTTTTTTTTACATTCACATTTATATTTTGTAGTTTACAATTTTAATTGGTTTTATTTGTTGCAATGATTATGGAATTTTTATACTTTTAACTATGAATTTTTAGTTTCTCATCGAAGATGTAATAATGGTTGATTTTAATATATTTTGTAAACTTGACGGTTAAAATTGTAAATTATAAAAAGAAATCATTAAAAAAATATATTCATTCATCACTAATGATTTTTTTATGAGATCGATTAGCGCAGAAAAGCTAAAAAAATATCTTTAGTTTTATTTTTTCGTTAATTCGCCCTCATATTATTCCGATTTTACCCTTGTAAGTAGCTTCTGTAAAAATTACGTAAGTTTTAAGAAGTTCTAAGAAATTAAGCAAGTGACTTAGAAAGGGATTTTACATGTGTAAATTTATCGTAAATTAATTACATAAGCTATTTACAAGTGTAATTTTGGCATTATGAAACACTAAAAAAATAATAAAAATACGATTTTGCACATTCCTCTTAAAATTAATAATTATTTATTTTTAATCATGTTTGTACAACATATTTTCGCATTTTCGCTAATTATTGTAAATATTGTAAACGCCTAAAATTTTAATGTACTGTTGAACAGGTATTTATGCCTCTTTTGTGAAGGGGAAGTATCAAGATTTTATAGAAATACATTTAAAATAGCAATTAAATACAAGTATCTAAATTGGTTCAGCCATTCTGCACTGAATATTTCAATCATATACGCATTTATAAATAATATTAGTTAAAATACAGGGTGTTTGGCGCATGGACCGACACAATTTTTTGGGGGATTCGTGAGGCCATGTACTAGTTTTCACTCATAGACCCAATGTCCTATATGTCACTGTATTCGAGATACGATTTTTTTTGTTTGTTTTTAAAAATTACCGGAACTATCACCTTTAAAACGCTATAACTTTTCAGTCTGTTGTCGAATTTACACCAAATCACTTTCATTGCGTTCTCTGATGTATTATTATTCCAAATAAAACATAAATTCATAGCACTAGATGGAAAAAAAATACTTGTTGAGCTTCCAAAGTCTTAAAAATGAAAAAACGTATGAAAAATGTCAAATTCAAAATTAATTATAAAAAAAAGTAAAAGCTTTTATGAACTTCATTTAATAAAAAAATGCCTACTTAATACCCTTTCCAACGATATGCCACATGGGTGTGAAATCATTAATAATGTCGTCACAAACCTAAAGGTACACATTAACCAGTGCCAGGGTAATGAAAACACAAAAATGTTTTAAAATGTTTTAATTAAATTTAAGTTATAAATTATGTTCAAAATGACTGCCTCTGTTGCGAATGCATGCACGGCATCTTTTCTAATTTCTACAGTCGTCGTCCTCAGTCGCATTTCTGCTTTCATAATTTCAAAGGCGCAATTTATTCTTTCGATTAAAATTTCTCTTGTGGGTACTTCAGTCGCATACACAATTTCTTTTGCACGGCCCCAGACATAAAATCCAAGGGCGTCAGGTCTGGTGAACGTGCAGGCCAAGGAATTGGGCCGCCTCTTCCGATCCATGAATTTGGAAAACAGTTGTCCAAATGTTCTCGCACGTCTCGCTGGTAATGTGCTGGACAGCCATCATTTTGGAAAATAATTGGTTCTCCATCTAATACTGGTAATACCAATTCAGGTAAATCTTCGAGTAAAAATTCAAATAATTTTCTCCGGTCAGGCGCTCTGGTAAGAAATGTGGACCGATCAGGTGTCTTCCAATAACCCCGCCCAAACGTTTACACTAAACTTAGTTTGAAAGGAACTTTGTCTTTTCTTGCGGGGATTTTGTCTTTTGCGCCCAATGGTGAAGGTTGTGGAGATTCACAATTCCCTCGTGATTAAAATTGGATTCATCAGTCCACAAAATTCTTTTAAAAATTTGTATCATCTACGTCCGTATGCATCATAAATCGGCAAAATCGAGCCGTCTCCTGTGATCATCATCTATGAGACCTAGAACAATCCATTAAAGACTGGTAAAAATTCACTTTTGAATGGCAAAACTAACATAAATTTAAAAGATAAAATTAGAAAAATAAAAGTTACTAGGTATTTATTTGAAAAACGAACCAGTAAAGCTACAAGGATATTTGTAAACGTTTAAAATAAGTGTATGGTTAAAACCATTTTAAAATACAAGTTTTTTGGGTGCAAAATTTCAGCACAATAAGGTCGAAGATAACTGGTTCAAAATTTAGTTTTACGATTTCGCCTGATAAAATAAATAAAGTACTTAACGTACCTTGAACAGAAGTGTAGTGATACGCATGCTTTCCATTTTCCCGAAGAACTGACCAAACTTTCCAAACCGACAAGTGAAGTCTTTCAGCTACAACTCGAATACTTGTCGTTGGATCCTCATCAAAAGCTTGCAAAATGCTTTCATCAATTACAACATTATGTTGCCTCACATTAACGCGAGGCTCTTGGAAATTTATGTTTCCAGTCTCCCTCAGACGTCGATAGGTTGTAGCAAACGTCTCGTGGTGTGGTATACGCCGGTTAGGATAACGCTGCTGGTAAATTCTACGCGCTTCACGAGCGTTACAATTAGCGCTGCCATATGCCAACAACATGTCAGCATACTCTTCGTTGCTGAAGTTAGGCATTGTAACAAGCACGGTGAATACACCAACAGTTTAACAGAAAAGTTCAACAAACAAAACTTAACAAAAACAAACTTTAACAAAAAACAACGAAATAGGAAAACGTGAAATACACGGACACTTCCGATAGCAGAGATAGTCAAATCTCGACTAAACAAGGATCACATAACAAACTCCAACCCAATGATAGACAAAGACAAGAGATATTTTTCATGCGTAAGAAAGAGACAGGCAGTTTACCTGCCAATTACCTGCTTACCATTGTTCTATCAAACGGGTTCGTTGTTAGAGACGTTAGAGTGCGTGTTCGTTCCTGCTCTGATTTTGACGACATTATTAATGATTTCACACCCATGTGGCATATCGTTGGAAAGGGTATTAAGTAGGCAATTTTTTTTTATTAAACGAAGTTCATAAAAGCTTTTACTTTTTTTTATAATTAATTTTGAATTTGACATTTTTCATACGTTTTTTCATTTTTAAGAGTTTGGAAGCTCAACAAGTATTTTTTTTCCATCTAGTGCTATGAATTTATGTTTTATTTGGAATAATAATACATCAGAGAACGCAATGAAAGTGATTTGGTGTAAATTCGACAACAGACTGAAAAGTTATAGCGTTTTAAAGGTGATAGTTCCGGTAATTTTTAAAAACAAACAAAAAAAATCGTATCTCGAATACAGTGACATATAGGACATTGGGTCTATGAGTGAAAACTAGTACATGGCCTCACGAATCCCCCAAAAATTTTTGTCGGTCCATGCGCCAAACACCCTGTATATTTCTTCATTAAAATCAACATTTTTAGTTAGTAGAAATTTAAACAAATGTGTATGTTATGCAATAGTTTTTTTTTTCTTCTATAAAATCTTGATACTTTTCCCAATATAACAAAACATTTTACCGAATTATGAAATAAATAATATAGAAACTTTACTAAGCTATTGGCAGTTTTCTTCATATATTTTTTAATAGTTATTTTAGTTGATCTTACTAATCATTTTAATGAAGCAATTTTTTTATCATCACTCAAAAGTCCATTATTTTTTTTACAGTTTTACAAGCTGACTAGACAGATTGTAAATGACTGGTTTCCTCAAACATTGCTTATTTACAATATTAATAACGTTAATTAAAATTAACTTTAAATACATAAGTTTTTATCAAAAGCCTAAATACATGCTAGCTTGAATACCATAATACTAACTTAATATGTATCGAAATAAATAATGCTGTTACATAAAATCTATTACTGCTCAATAATTTATAAACTTCGATATATACCCAGATGAAATAATATAAAAAGATGAAATAAAATAATCCATAATAAATAAATATTAATTTAAACTATTTGAAAATGCATAAAAAATAAAGTCAGGCCTGCTGGAAAGCTAAATTCATAGATAAATAAATCACGAAAATTACACAAAATTAGACCGTATTGCAAAAATTTAAAAAACGCCAGATTCTCAAAAAACAGCCCAAATTATTTCCTAGACAGGCATTACGAGACTTTTGTAAAGCTTATGTCAAAATCCGTTGAGTATAACGAGGATAGAATAAATCAAAAAGACACCAGTAACCAACTTCAGACTAGCAAAGTTATTTGACGAAAGGTGTATTTGTAAATCATCAAGGGATGCCTGGCAAATAAGTTCTTAAAATAACACTCATACTATTCCAATATTAAAAAGCAACGAAGTACAAGCGACATCGTACATGCTGAAATTGCATACTTAATGCCTTATCCGGGGCCCGATTCTGCTAAATTAATAATGTCAAAATTGAATAGAAATCGAATCGCAATAGCAGTTTTAACCATATCGGGCATTCTGCTACTAATATAGGCCAATCGTATTTCAATGAATGATATTCGATTGGTCTGCCATTTGGTCTATACGGTAGTTTGCTCTACAGTCATATTGCAATCGTAAATAATTTGCAGACAATATGATTCATTACATTATTGAATCACAGAAACGGATAAAAGGGTTTATTTAAAAGAAAAAAATGCATGGATCCCAAAGAGTGACGTTGTAACAATGTCGCGCCAGGAACAGCCTGTATAGCCTGTCGTCAAACTTTGTGGGGATAAGAACACGTGGAAATCTCTTTTTGTGTATCAGCAAATGGTGGGGAAGGGGAGGGGAATATAAGGGGACATTAGTTACAAAACGCCATGAAGATTGGCGAGTATAGCACCTTTAGTTATCCATTATTACATAATGCCAGGCATCCCGTTACGTAAAGTATTTTTGTCAAGAGCCGCTAGTCGTAATAAAAATCATATTATCATTGAAATTGGCAAAGAGATTATTATTTATTTACAGTTTTTTTTTATGTCCAAAACGGGCTTGTTTGCGGATTTATTACATTAAAATCATACAACTTAAACATACTCAGGTACATTTTTACGCCTGAATTACAGAAAATAAAATTTATTACGTTGGGTTATATTTGTATGCGGTTTTTCAACGACTTGCCAAAAAGGAGAAAGTTCTCGATTATAATATTTCTGTATATTTTTAAACGAAGTAGGGGGTTCTCGATGCGGATGTTTTTAATTGATTTATATTATACATTAATTACTGAAGGACTTTATATGTTGGTTGAAATTATGAAGATATTTGATGATTGCAAGATGGGAAATGAAAAGAGGAATATTGAAATAAGAAATGGATTAGATAGAAAAGCACTGAATGTGAAAATTCTAAGTAATGTTAAATAATACGTTTTGTTATGTTATGTATGTTAGTGTGAATCGATTTGTTAATTTGTGAATGTTAAGATAGTTTAGTTAACTTATAAAAGTAGTTTGCGAGAGATAGGAATTTACAATAATTGTCTAAGTAATTGTCTCTCTGGGAAACTGACCAAGGCTCAGTTCTGGATGGTACTGTTGTAGCTCAGAAATAAATCTATCACTCGCAAAATATTTTTAAATCTTATGCATATTACTAGTTAAGATACATTGAAAGATTAATTTGTACAAAATCTAAGGTTTTATAGTGTTAGGCATTTTTTTATATGGCGACACGCATTTATTATATGGCAATACTAAAAATTGTATGATTGTTTTTTTATTATTGGTATTGTTGCCATGCTTGAAAATATATTAGGATAGTCAAAGAAATCTAACCTGCTTAACAACTGCACGGAAATTGTAGGTAGTTATGTATTATACCATCAAATACTGATCAAAATATAAAATAAATTCAATGTGAACACTATTTATAAGCGAATTTACTAAATTTTAAGTCACTATATTTATTGCACACGACAGATAAATATATATTTTCACTGTATTCAGTATAGGTTTGTACCAAATGTGTCTTGCACTGTAAAATTATATTAATTCCAAGGCAATATGATCTTCACTACCAGAAGACAACTTTGACAACTCTGAAGCCATCAAAACGCACGCGGAAATGAAATAATTCCGTACATTGACCTCTGTACGTAAGTTCTTCACGCTCGCGCAGCAGCCAACGTGCAACAGAGGTATCTGTGGGTAGGTCAACGTACGATATTCTTTCATTTCCGCGCACGTGCTATATACAAAGTTTTTTTTATATGAAGTGAAATGTAATATCAGTCTCGCCAAGATTCTTCTCATTCTAAATTGGTTAATTTTTCAAGGTACCAGACTACCAACAATAGTAAGAAGGTGAAGTCTTCTTTACTTATAATTTTACAGTGTAAAGCATAATTAATATCTAGTAAAAAATAACGTAGCAATCACTCGAATGGTTTTTATAGAAGTTAAACAGCAATATAAACACGCCTGTATTAAAATAAACGGTAAATTGTCAGCTGTATTATAATTTAAACAATAAATATCATGACATTGGTTAGTTGTTTGTTTTATTTTACGTATGTACCATAGACAGTTGCACTGCGCATCATACCTATTATGTGTGGGTATAACAAAGACAAGTAAATGGTAGGTAGGGCAACATACGAAAGTATTCGTGCTCCGCTCTCTAAGTTCATCAGCGTAGATAAAGTCAATAGCATTTCGTATTGTTCACTTGGGGTTCACTTGGTTCACTATTGGGGTCTTCTGTGACCTTTCCAAAGCTTTTGATTGCGTCCATCACGATACACTTTTACGCAAATTACGCTGTTACGGAGTCCAAAACGGAGCTCTAAACGTAATAGAATCGTATCTCCAACATAGATTGCAATGTGTAGATGTAAATGGTGCTAAATCATCGGGCCTTCCAGTTCAGCTAGGTGTGCCACAAGGCTCAATATTAGGTCCATTCTTATTCTTAGTGTACATTAATGATTTACCTTACCACCTCAAAAATATCTGCGATGTTGTATTATTTGCAGATGACACATCTCTTATCTTCAAAGTTGACAGAAATAGAGAGCAATTTGACGACGTAAACAGTGCACTCTCAACAGTTACGCACTGGTTTACAACAAACAATTTAGTACTAAATGCTAAAAAAAACAAAATGCATTAAGTTCACTTTGCCTAATGTAAAAAACCTAGGTCCTAATGTTATCCTAAACAACGTAGTTCTTCAAACCGTTGCATCTACCGTGTTTCTGGGTATAAGAGTTGATACAAAACTTCAGTGGGGTTCACATATTTCTAGCCTCGCAGGAAGGCTTAGTTCTGCTGCCTATGCCGTCATAAAAGTTAGACAGTTCACTGACGTCGACACTGCGCGATTAGTGTATTTCAGGTATTTTCACTGCGTCATGTCCTACGGTATTTTGTTGTGGGGCAAAGCCGCTGATATAGAGAATATATTTATTATACAAAAACGTGCTATTCGTGCAATATACAAGTTAGGTACCAGAACTTCCCTCAGAGAGTTGTTCAAAGAAATTGGTATTCTCACTGTAGCATCACAGTTCATCTTTGCCAACATTATGTATATTAGACAGAACCTACATTTATATACCAAAAAAAGTGAAGTCCATAGCATTAATACTAGAAATAAGCATAAACTGTGTGTACCCTATCACCGGCTTCATAAAGTGCATGACACATTCCTGGGTTTAGGTATTCGTTTTTATAATAAGCTTCATTTGAACTTACAAGAACTGCCGTTTAATAAATTCAAAGAACAAATTAAGGCTGTTCTTATAAAAAAGGCATATTACACCATCAATGATTATTTGAATGATAAAAATAGTTGGTCGCCATGATGAACGCAAGACAGCTATATTATTTAGATAATTTAAATTTCTCCCATTCAATTTCTTGACTCAATGACATTTATTTTATTTTTATTTATTATTTTTTAATGTTTTTACATTATTGACAAGATACATTCTTTGTATTAATTTTCTGTTCGGATTTTAGTGAAAAATACTACTTAGCGGGAACTGATAATTTAATCTTGATATTGAGTTGTGTAGCAGTGAGTACGTCATGCTCCCTTAGACGGCACTGCTTGCGGTAGCGTCGGCGGTCGGGTTGCCTCCCTCCCTCAAAGATGTGCGAGGGGGGCGATGGCTGATCCTCGCGTTATGCTCGTGAACGGGTGCTGCTTGTGGTGCCAGGTCGTCTTACTGACTATATATAAGTTTTTTTTTGTTTTTATTTGTAAACTCTTTTTATTTTACATATGTTCTGGCTGAGTGGTCTAATTTACTAGTTTACAAAAGAATAGCACATGTAGGTGGGCACTCCCTGATATACTATTAAGTGTAAATAATTGGAGGCTATAATTTTCTGTTCATCAAACATATTCAATGCTTGAGTTAGTAAATGTATGTAGGGTGAGTGCTAGCTAGCATGTGGTGTATAAATTATTTTACTGTATTGTCCTCTAATGTAATATACAAATTAAATTGTATACAAATTTACATATCAAACAATGTTTAAGGTTCTTCTAACCTAACAGACAGACATGTGTTGCTGGGGAGTTTGTTGCGCCACTTCTTCTTCCCAGCAAAAACACATAGGAAGTGGTGAAGGGTGGGCGTTTTGGGGGCTGTCTTTTGTAAATTTATTTTTTGACGTTCGAAATGTGCTGTTTTGCAGCCAAGTTTGAATAAATGACTTTTGATTTTGATTTGATTGATTGATTGATCACAAAAATCTCTAATAGGCTCTAGACTCGGAGTGGATGGAAAATCGAAGAATCACTCTTAGTGATAACTTGCCCCAAACATCTTCAATCTTTGCGAGCTATATTTTAGAGATCGCTGTGGTTATGAGCACAGTAAAGTAACATGTAGCAACGAGCGAAGCGAGCGGAAAAGGAAGTACACTACTTTTCTTTTTACTTAGGGTCCGTTCAGATAGACCGGGTCGGAGAGCATCGGCGCGCATTTTTCTTTTCACACAGACCGGAGCCGATCGGCTGCGCGAGCATTAAAGAGCATGCAATTGTAGCCAAACGTCAAGAAAAGCTCCTCTTATTATTTCACCGAGCGCCTTCGAGCATTCTTAATGACAAAAGCGGTGCACGCAAAAAAATAAACCTTACTACAAATACTAAAGTTCTCGATTTTCAACGTATTAAGAATTTGCTCTTCTCTCCGAGCCGGGCCCCGATTCTCCTAAGTTAATAATGTCAAAATCGAATAGAAATCGAATCGCAATATGATCGTAATAGCAGTTTTAACCATATCGGGCATTCTGCTACTAATAAAAGACCAATCGTATTCGATTGACATTTGATTGGTGTGCGATTGGTCTGCTATTTTGATGATTTTGGTCTATACGGTAGTTTGCTGTACAATCATTTTGCAATCGTAAATCATTTGCAGACAAAATGATTCATTATTGAATGACAGAAAAGGCTAAAAACCTTTATTTCAAAGAAAAAATAGCGGAATGCCACACACGCTTCAATCGTAAACGAGTCGGGATTGGATCTCAGTCGAATCGAGTCGAACGTCAATCGAATGGCGCTTAAGTAAAATTAGGAGAATCGGGCCCCGGGTCTGTCTGAACGGACCCTTAATGGTAGGTAAGTCAACGTACGAAAATATTCGTGCTCCGCTCTCTAAGTTCATCAGGGTAGATAAAATCATCAACAGCTTTACGTATTGTTCACAAAAAGTTCTAACAGGGTAGTAAGTTGTAATGTCGAGGGAAGCCTAATTTTACTTATAGCCTGGTCAAAATAGACATTTGAAATAACAAAAATTCCCACAAAGCTGATTTTTGGTGGAGAGCTAGATTTGATCATTTCCTAAAATATGTTTTAAAAGTTAGAGGAGGTATGTATCTTTTTTAAAACTTTTTATCGATTAGTTCCAACAGTATTAAAAGTACCTATTACAAAAATGTAATTCATATACAGCCACTTATTATTTTACTGCAGTTTATCACCCATTAGGTTTGGAAATAAAAATTAAAAAACATTATTAAAAAACACTTCCCACTTTACGTTATCCGTAAAGTGGGAAGTGTTGCTAGGAGGGTATTTACCTCGAATTATTTTTACATAATGCAAGCTAAAAACGAAAGATGGCGTAACTATATTCTACGAACTAAAAACCTAACACCTATCCGTAACTCAATAAACAGTGATCTGCAGGTTTTCCTGATGGGATTTATATTGTAGGTATAAGATCAAGTAAAAAAAAATATATTTATAAACAAAATACTCTTTTCATTTTGAATGCGGATGCTAAAGGAGATGGCCAAAAAAACACCCAGAGTCGACAGGAACTTCATATGTATGATTGGATTCAGTATAATTTGTGGATTTTAAAAAGTATTTCAAATCATCTAAAAACCATGGGGTTCTCTTTTTATAACGTTTTTTCGATCAAGATTTTAGTTCACAAAAAAGTTTACGTTTACTGTTTGATGTTCGTTAGAAGTTGAATGCAGACTCGTGATTGGACCGTTTTGCATTGCTAAGTCATTTGTCATATTTGACAATGTCACATGGCGCGATTTTCAAAGACAATTTCTCCAAAAACATATCATAGCCAGTTGTGAAGGTTGCATGTAACTGTGAAACCTCTCCAAGTAAGTAAGGTCGGTGCTTAATCGCATCTGGAGTGGTTAAATACAAGACCTTTTAATCACCAGGCCAACTCTGAAACTATGGAGATATTACTAGTGGCTTGTATAATGTTAGTTTACTTTGCTTTTTTATGTCCTTTGATGTTAATAATCTTTAAAATCAACATATATTCAACATAACCTATTTTTGCGATAATATGAAATAGCTCCTAAACCCCATGGATTTCAGTCTGGATTTTTTGGCACCATCAAAGGTCTATCATAAAGAACCTATTGGTAACCATTTCATTGCTGTCGATTCTGGGTTTTTTTTCTATGAAAATTTGGCCATCTCCTTTAATTAAGTAACCATATTTAGTAGTTCTAAAGATGTGGGGTACTAACACGAACGGACATCTTTATCAGAAATCAATTTATTGTTTTTCACCCTCCTTAGCAATTTTAAATGTAGGCAGCAAGCAAAAATTCCTTTGCAAAAAAGTAATGTGTCTATGGTTTACAATTTTCATTTCAACTAAAATATTATATTAATTTTCACTCAATTATGTAAAATAATGATCTATATAATTGTTCAAACGTAAAAATAAATATACAACATAAATATATATCATAAACTACAGCATAACAATTCGTAAAAATGTCCATTGCGTATAATGAAACGTAACTCATAGAGTGTCTTTGTCTATGAGTTGACAAGTAACTTCCAGCGTCATTTCTGTACTTTTTCAATTTTTACATTAAAAAACGATTTTAATATCAATATTTATATTTAAATAATATTTTTCTAATTTACTTTTAATATTTCGTGCCAAAAAAGTGAATAAATCTTCAAATAATTTTAATAGTTCAGAAAATGACGAAATTGGTCCCGCGTGTTTCCTTCCCGCGCACGTCGTACTAGGTGGAAGTTGGTCATGGTCGTCCGCCAAACGGAAAGCCGCCATGATGGCTTTCTGTAAAGTACGCTCAATATGTAAAGTTTCGTTAATGTTTTTCGTTAATTGTGACTGAGTGCGTGCAAAAATCAATCATGGGAACGAACTAGAGTGTGCAAAGTTTAGTTTTAGGTCCCTTGGGACCTCCTAGTGGAGCTATAAAGTGTTTTATAAGTGCATTTTTGTGTCGACGCTAGCGTGTTTTGTTCTGTCAACAAAATGTCGAAGCTCTCGTTTAGGGCGAGGGCCCTGGATGCGTCGAAACCAATGCCCATATATCTCGCCGAGGAGCTTCCGGATTTACCGGACTACTCGGCGATTAACCGTGCAGTACCTCAGATGCCCTCTGGAATGGAAAAAGAGGAGGAAAGCGTAAGTATTTTGCGCATTTAGATGTTAAGTCATCGGAAACTACTGTGTGTCGGCCATTACGTTATGTTTCTTATTCTCGCCGCTAGGGGCGGTAGAATTTGTCGGGAAATTGTATATTTTTGAAAATTATAAGGTATTTGGCTGCTACCTGCAAGAAAAAGAATATAATAATTCCGTTTTCAGACGTATTAATTACATGAAAACTAGTTTACCGTCTCGAGTATTTGTCGAAGTTATTGTCAAATTTTGGCGCGCTAAATGACCACATGGTGATTTTAACTTGCTGTATCTCCCTAGCACTCTATTGGGGTTTTCTGAGCTATTTGAAGGCGGATTTTGCTGGTTTTTTCGTATGTTTATGACGAAGATATGTGGGAATGATCATCAACCGGCAGCCGGGTCATATGTTATTTGTTTACAAACAATGGACGCCGGCAAGCGCAAGTTTTTAATAATTAACCGCAGTTTATAATTTAAATTTAAATAAAATCAACATCCTACAATGAAGAAAAAAATGCATTTTACGTGATAATTTTATTAATTTCTTATTTTGTAAAATTTTTCGTCACTTCTTCAATTTAACTGATTCATTATTATACAACAAATTTTATGACACTACCAGAGATTTTAATGGCAATTAATTGCCCTAGTTAGACTTCTTCGATCACGGAACTATAAATTATTTTAAAAGAATACTGCGGTTTTATAAAAAAAATTAGAAGTCAATTTTATCTTACTTTTGAACCACATATTTTATGATCATATTTTGTTGTTAAAAACAACAATGCTAAGTAATTAGTGATATTCAAAAGCATAAATGCTATGTACTCATAAAACCACTTATAATGCTACTCTAGCCAAGGAAAACAGTCTGTCGGTGAATGAAATTGGTATAACTTTATAACAAACATATTGTCATGTCTATCTTTAAATCATACATTTATAAAAGCTGCAAGATAGCTAATAGGTCATCATTACTGAACTACCTACACTTAAGCCCTGGGATTTTCCCATAGCGAGTTTACATGGCTTGTCGGAATAACCAATTTAGCAAATGCGAATATGATTTTATTTATTACACCTTTGTATCAGAGGTTTTGTTTCTAGTGCAGTATAATGGTTACCTGCTACAGTTCCATAAACACAGAGATAGAGTTAGTCTTGAAGAGAAGAATCAGCATGACACTTAAGTTAATGATAAGTTGCTCAGGTAACTTGGTTGAGGAGATCAGAAAGGTCGTCGCTCCATGTGGCACACTGGTACTCAGTTGCATCTGGTTAGACTGGAAGCCGACCCTAGAGCCTCAATTACAAGTAATGTAGTTTTGTTAGGTTTTGCTGTGAGTATGCAATAGAGGCTGGACTCGTGGAATAGTTAATAGGGACAGAGTTGAAAGAGGAATAGAAGCGGAAAACATATTGCACCAACACCTAACAGATTGGAAACAGAGCGGGAAGAAAAATAACATAGTAGGATAGAGTCAGGAGTTGGAGGTGGCTTCAGCATTTGAAGAATTAGTGCTTATATAAGTATTCTGTTGCAATTCTATTATATATTCCATGAAATTGATACTGTTTTAGCACAAAAAGTAGAACATGTATGCATACATTATTTGAATACATTTATTTTTATTTATTCCTTTTAAATGGTAATTGTATTTATTTAATGGCTTGATGTTAGTATAATTAATTCAGAGTAGGGTCATAAATTAAATAAATTGCAACGTTTTTTGTTCATACTTTTATATTCACAGGATTTTGATGCTAATGAATTTTAGACCAGTTTTCCCATAAGATAAAACTGTATTTATTTTTTCTAAAAATATCACTTATGTGAAAGAGTTATCTTGATCTAGCTTTATTATTCTATGTAGTTAGTTAGTTTTTTTAGAATTATGCATGACTAGATGTGTCCCATAGTATATCCAAGTCCCGGAGAACTTCTTCCTGTACCTGGAAAAAAATTGCTTATGTTAGTCGGGGGTAGTGTAGCTACCCAATAGTGAAAGAATTGTTCTAATCGGTTTAGTATTTTAGGAGCCCTTAGGATACAAAAAAATATTTTTTTTATGGAATATTATTCCATCTAAACATAATCTAAAGCCACATTATACTACATATAAACTGCTAATTATTTTATGATTGTCATACTTATGTGCCTATATGCTGTTTATTTTGGTAGGTGATGACCTCATGCATCCATTTAACACATCATACTATGACTACCAAAATTGCCAGTTATGTCATTGTCAAATCCATATACAGTTGGTAGTAGTGCTTTTATCAGTTGTAGTCAGTTTTACCTGATTTGGACTACCTGAAATTGGTTGATAGTGTAGCTATGGATAATTTTCAAATGCTTGAAAAATAAGGTCTCTTTGCTGAGCAGGCCAGATCATTCTATATATTTTTTTTTGTGAAGCTAAAGGATAGGAATAGTCACCTGTCGGACTAAATATGGATGTTTTGTATTTGGTGAAACTAGGTAGACTTCGAGAAAAGATTTTTGAGGAGACCAAGAACTTGGGAGAATTTTTATGTTATTAAAATCTTAGATCAGGTTTTTTAGAGAAACGTTTCACAGATTTTAGTTACAATTTCACTATCAAATTCGCTCATTAACCAAACAAATTACTTATCAGAATCGTAATAACGATTCGGCGAAATATTTTGTCTATCTGCAGACCGGATTTCGCGGGCAACGAAGATATGCTCACAACATGATTGTAGTGGCTGAGTCATGCATTATATCTCGCTATTGTCACCATGTTTATGCGTACCGTTTCATACAAATACTGCCGATGAAACTGTTATAAAACTGACTGCTTGTGTGATCTTCTCATCATCATGTATAGTCATATCCTTCATCATCTCCCGAGCCTTTTTCCAACTATGTTGGGGACGGCTTCCAGTCTAACCGGATGCATTACCTGTGTTTTACATGGTCTGATTGCCTATCCGATCTCATCAACCTAGTTGCCTGGGCAACCCGATACCTCTTTCAAAGACTGGCCGTCAGACTTTCTGGCTTCCGACTACACGTAATGTTTAGAAGACTCATTTCTGTCTCAATTGTAGTCAATTTGTTGACTCTTCTGATTTACTAAAGCTACATAACCATGTCCCAAGGGCTTGAGTCTGTATATTTTGGTACTTGTGTTGCAAAATCCGCTTATCCGTTCATGTATACGTATTTTGCTCCTAGAAAAATTGGAGGGGTACCGTTTTTGAGGCTGCATTTTTTCATTTACCTAACTTGGATGTAGGTACCACGCCTTAGAACTCAAACAGGAATATTACAGTATCACCATAATAATTTATAGTACCTATTTCTTTTTGGACCCTACCTATCGTCAACCTACGCAAGAATTTTTGAATCATAACGTCACTATTATTTTTTAATCCGCACCCATATTTGCTAAAACTATTCGTACATAGATGTATTTATCTAAGAATTTATCAACCTGCAATTTTATGATGCAACTGTTAATGTTTTAGAAAAAAAAATGTAAAGGTCGTACTCAAAGTCCGTCTTTGTTAAGTAGGTATGTTCATCATTTCTTAGCCTGAGTCATATTTAAGTGGTCACTCCTTTACAACCAGCTGACATTTTTCACTAGCATTACGAACTTACTTATAAGTATAAGCTACATGACAATACTGAGTTATTTTTGTACGGTTAAAGTTTGTCTGTAAGACCGGTAAGTTCTAGGAATTTTCCGCATGCAATAAGATATAAGTCATTCACTCTTATTCTGGAACTAAAGGTTACTTGATACCTTATTCCATTGCAGGTTAAGCAATGGTTGTCTTAGGGTCATTCCCAGCATTCTATCATTTGAGATAGTATTTTGTCATTAGCCCCTTACAAGCTATCAAATTCCTATCTCTACTAAGCGAAACACTAGATAGATTCAATATTGGTAACGGACTTTACTCTATGGATAGATCATACTTTTATTAATTCGAGAACTTTCCACCCTTTGAAAGGTCACAGCTGTTTTCAACGCCTGATAAATTTTCCAGACGTATCGGGTTGCCGAATGATCGTAGTCTGAACTCAAGCGCATATTTCTGAACTGCTAGTGCGCAAAATATCCTGTATGGTTACTTGAGGTACTTGGTTGTTTTTGTTCAGATTGGGTTTCGGAATTCCTGCTTTAATGAGAATATTCGGAGAGCCTTTTTTCCTCGTTATTTCCAAGGACGAGAAGATGCAAGTTACCTAGTACCACTAGTACTGGTAATACTGCAAGCAATCTGAAAAGACCGAAAGGCTTTAAAACTACTTTTTATCCGGGAGCGCATAGTATTTCTCACAGGACGCGGGTGAAACCGCAGACGGAAGCTAGTGTACCATACAAAGACAAACTATAATTAACCGACACAACTTTTCCAAAAAAGGTTCATAAATTAGTGTTGTTCATTACTTTCATTTTTCGCTAGGTATAATCATAACACATGCAATAGGGGACGAGTTTATTGACACCGACCGGGAACAAAATCAACAAGACTGCTACTGGGAAAATCCGTGCTATTGATATATGTATAACTTTAGGTCTATTCGTAAATAACCGATAGACTACAACATATTGTGTGCATAACTATGTATTGTGGCGTAGGTACCTAAATAATTGTTTATTTTTGTCCACATGTTAGTAGTTATCAACCAAGCCGATTCACTGGTAAAACCCCCGTTTCAGTAAATGAATCAGACTAGACGAGAAAAATTAAGTCGTTATAGTATTGTAACGTCATAAAAAGTTAGGCGTATAATTTGAGAAAGGCGTTTTGCGTTGCATACTCATCTTGTATGCGTCATTTTAAAGTGCCATGGACCCTTAACGGCAATCCTCAATGCGTAAAAAAATGGTTGGTTACGTGTGAAATATTTTTGAATAAATGAACCCTTTTAAACACGAAAATCGACAAAAACTTTACCCCTTCTTGTGCCTAACTAAATATACTAAGATCTAACTACTCTTCATTTGAAATGTTAATCCATCTTTTATCAGTACATATGATCGATACTAAAATGTCATTAATATTATCACTTAACTTACATAACGTATTCGTAGAAGCTCATTAACGCTAAAACCACCGTTATCATTCATTAAGGAACAGCTTAATGACGTCATTAATTTGTGATTGTTTAGCGCCGCCTCTAATTAGGATTATGTTATTTATTCGTTATTTCATGCTGCTAAATATTGGTACGATTGAATCTCCTGAATACTACTTATCTACTACAATTATATCTTGGATGCCATTGGCTGATTAAAAGGTGAAGGAAAACATCTCGAGGAAACCTGGACTATCAGGTCTAAAATCACTAACCCGCATTGAGCAAGCGTGGTGATCAACGCGCAATTCTTCTCTGTGTGAGAGGAGGCCTGTGCCAAGTAATGGGACGATAAAAAGGCTGTGATGACGACGAACGTCCTGAAATACTGATGATGTCATGATAAACACTCTTGGTTTATAGCCTGTTACACAGATGGTAGTTTTTTTGAAATGTTATTCTATGAAGCTTATGTAATAACTAGCTGTTACAACCGCTTCCCGGGAGAACTTCTTCCCATATCTGTACATAATATAGCCTATGTTACTCGGGGATAGTCTTCTTTCTCCTGCCCTGTTCCCAAATTTTACTTGGGGTCGGCGCAATATGTCATTTTCTTCCATTTTCCCCTGTCACTCGTCATACTGACACTCACTCCCTTCCTATTCATATCATCTTTCAGGCAATCCATCCATCTTTTCTTAGGTCTTCCTCTTCCTCTCCATCCATCTACATTCATACTTAGCACACACTTTGTTGCATGCGTATCATCCCTCCTCATTACATGTCCATACCACGACAATCTTCTACTTCTCATCTTTTCTGTAACTGGCGCTACTTTCAGACTTCCTCTAATGTAATCATTCCTCACTTTATCCATTCTTGTAACACCACACATCCATCTCAGCATTCTCATTTCTGTTACATGCACTCTCTTCTCATCCCTCTTTTTCAATCCCCAACACTCCGATCCATACTAAAGTTACTCGGGGATAGTGTAGCTTGCCAACAGTGAAATAATATCCCACCCAAAACAAAAATGTGAAAGACTGCCAAGTTCGATAATATGGGAATGCTTCGCCTGTAAAAGAAGTGAGATCTGAATAAGTACCAAGTTCCATACACATACCTCATTTAAAAATAGTTACTTTTTAATGATGTTACTTGGCAAGTTTTCATACACCTTGTTATAAACCTACTAAACTCAATGAATCAAGTATTTAATTTTCTAGTAAAACTTGCCAAGTAACATCATCAAAAAGTAACTATTTTTAAATGAGGTATGTGTATGGAACTTGGTACTTATTCAGATCTCACTTCTTTTACAGGCGAAGCATTCCCATATTATCGAACTCGGCAGTCTTTCACATTTTTGTTTTGGGTGGGATTTCATTTATTTTTGTAAGGTTGTTTATTTTATTTTTTTCTTATGATGAAGTTAGTTAAAGAAATGTCTCATTTATACTATCTTTTAGATTGTTTAATATGCACTATGTTTCTTACAAAGAAATGAACTAGATTAACTAAATGGACTAGATTTACCAACTGACTGACATGACATGTTATCATATATGTATTATGTTCGTGGATCAAAGTTACACATTTGTTATTTTCGAAAGTGATTCACACTTGGCCGTTTTCAGATTTTTACTTTACTTTGACTAAATACAAACCTTTGTACCATTCGAAGATATATTATATAAATATAGATAAATTTAGTTCGTTTTAGTTCCTTAGGGGTATAAAACACCGGGTATAAAACACCTTCATTATTATGAAACCGACTCACACTTGGCCATTTTCAGATTTTTCCCTTTACCTTGACATAAAGACCTACCTCCATGCCAAATTTCAAGTCAATACGACCATTGGAAGTGGTCTAGGTTTTTGATGAGTGAGTCAGTCAGTCAGTCAGTCAGTGAGTGTATAGTAAAAATAGCGATTTTGTGAAGTGAATATCTCAAGACCTACAATAGGTATATTAATAAAATTTTGTATTTTAGATAAGTGAGGGGGTCTCAACAGATACTAGAAATTTGATATGCGTAAATAAAATAGATTTTGAGTTACAGGGGGGTCGAATTTGGCCCGAAATGGTTCGTGTAATATAACCCACGGCCGGTGTGTCGCTTTTTTTGCTCGAACTTGGCGGACACACTGCCGTGTGTCTAGATTTCAAATCGGATCAGTACTTTTGGAGCCCATTGGGTACAATTAATAAAGAAGTGGTTCCTATATATTATATTAGTATCTCTACAGTCTACAGATTTGCTTTCAAACTCTATTTAGGTTTTACAGGACTTGCCAAGCTCTAGTACCACATTAATTAAAGTTTAAAGTGAAAATCAATACTTTTGAAGCATTTTTATAATTAATTAATTTGCAACGTAATAAAAAGGATGAAGTACTCTCGAAAATGAGTTGAAAATTCCCTGCGGACGTCCAATTAATAAATCATTTACCTGCAAGCGAGCACAAAGACCCGTACTAAAGTAGCTTTAAAATTAAAACAACATTTTCATTCGCTGGTTTATATAAGGCTGGGTTTTGGCTCCGAATACCGAAGAGTTTTTTACTATGACCAGTATTTCGCACACTCGTACTTGAGAGGCAAATGTTTTAACCACCTAGGCCACCATGATTTCGTCAGTTCTATCACTTTGCGACACCCGTTAAGGTCAATCAAAGTAATACATAATAAGAGGAAAATTTCTGATTGATGTCATTTTTGAATACCAAATGAATCGGTAGCGATTCTACCAACGATATTGACCAATGCTAGATCGTAAGAAAGATAGAAGTTTTGATGGCCGTTTTATAGCCTACGGAGTACCCATAGTGACTCAAAGGAACTTATTGTATTTAAGGCTTCGCAATAATCAATAAATCTGCAGGGTCCAAGAATAAAAGGGAGTGTCAGGCTCGTACCAACCCATAATTGTTTTCTAATATTCCTAATATTCTTGCAGCTTTTATATACTTTGAAGTTAATTATGAAAGTACAAACACAAAATGTCTTCTACCCTAAGCTACCGTAAATACAGGAAAACTCCATTTAATCTCTATTCATTCCTTAATTCGGGATATAGTCTTCCTCATACGCCCAATTACTCAATCCACCCAACGCAAACAATATGGAAAAATAAATAGCAAGCCTGTAGATGTGGACTCATCTTTAAACATGCGCTACTGAGCTCCCATTTTTTTCCGTACCCAGAGCACGTTAACATAAAAACAACATAAATATTTCAATTTGTATTCAGTATATTGCTTGAGTACCTGGCTGCCGGATAGAAATGCTATACGTGGATTATAATTTTATTCGTATCCGTCTCCCTGTATCTATGTTAGGACTTTGAGTGAACGTATCAACAAAAACTCTGTATTGGGATAGACTGACGTAATCCTGTTTTTCGAAGAATGTTCTGTCTTGTTTTTCTAGTAGTTTCTGATAAGGTTTTATTAACTAGAATTTTTCATAATGAAATGAAATGAAATGAAATGAAATGAAATGAAATGAAATGAAATCGTTTATTTTGCAAGTTGGACATTACATCACTTTTACACGTCATTTTAAGAACGCTGAGGCCGGCATTTCCTAACTGACTGATCCCTGAGAAGAAACGCCGAAACAAACTCAAGGGTCATAGTCTCTTTTTAAGTCCAAACATGTTATAATCCAATAATATTATGTGTGAGTGTCACCATGTACGCGGTCTGGAATGGCCTTTTGAGGAAAGAGCCACATCAGGCTGGAGCTGACCAGTCCCAACAGACGGCACGCATGCATCAGTCGTCGTGTAGCTCAACCATATCTTAGGGAGCTCAACGACCTGTCACACGACGATGCCAGATCTGCAGAACATTTGCGTAGGCCATTCAAAAATACTCAAACCCGCCAGACAGTATTTATGTTAGAAGAATATATAATGTTGCTCGCATACACGATACTCACATTCACAATAACAATAATAAATTTAAAAAAAATACAATTATAATATATAAATGTCAATAAAAAGATAAAAGAATGTCATTAACAAAATGTTATCTGATGATAATAATATTTAAATGTCAAAAGTAACAATACACAGGCATTTAAAAAGATATCACTCACTAAGCGAGCAGCTCATTCCCAAGCTTCTTTATCATTTAAATAATCAGATATTTTGTAATATCCTTTTTTCAAAAGTTTGGATTTTATATGATTTTTAAATTTCTTGATAGGTAAATCACGAACCGCTTTGGGTAGTTTATTGTAAAAGCGTATACATTGACCCATGAACGAGTTGCTTACTCTGTGGAGGCGAGTAGCATGTACAGCAAGATTATGTTTATTCCTAGTATTTATGCTATGGACATCAGACATTTGAACAAAGTTAGATATGTTTTTACGAACGTACATTAAATTTTCAAAAATATATTGAGAGGCAACAGTCAGAATATTTATTTCTTTGAATTTCTCTCTGAGAGAAACTTTTGGACCCAGATTATAAATGGCTCGAACAGCTCTTTTCTGTAAAATAAATATAGTTTCAACATCCGCACAGTTTCCCCAAAGGAGGATCCCATACGTCATTGAACTATGAAAGTAACTAAAATAAACTATTCTGGCTGTGTCCACATCGGTGATTAGTCGGATCTTTTTAATAGCATAGGCGGCTGAACTAAGCCTTCCTGACAATTTAAAAATAATAAGTGATTTATGTAAGAAATGTTTAATGAATATACTAAACCCATGTCCCTTTGTCCATAATAAAATGCATAATATATTATGTATTATTGAATAAACAAAAATATCTTCTTAAATAATAACATATTAAAAATCCAATCAGAGCATGAACGGTGGCTATTAATATTACGTTCAGGCACACAATTGACTTTTCGTCGAATTACATGAAGTGAGTATAAAATGTACACGTTTATATTCTTGCATACGAAATTAAAACGAGCAGACTGTCTCTTGATTGCAATTATTTTCGCTTTGAAATCTGCATTTTGTTATTCTTGCTACTAGTAAAATAATTCTTGTTAGTCTTACCTTGTTTGTATAATCTTACCGAAAATAATGTAGTCGAGTTTACCAGTAGTCGGAAATACCTATTAGTTTTCTATGACCTCACGCGTTCACCTTACAAATATGTAAAACATTGCCATAGCTTTCAATAGCAAATTAAATCTTATAACTACATCATCAGACTTAAAAATACCTATCCCTTTAAACTTTAAAGTATTTAATTTGAACCTCAATCTTAGTTTATCGATAATTCTAGACCACACACGAACTTCATACAAAATTGCCCTTTATGCCAATCAAGTATAATTTTGGAGCTAAGATAAACCGTATAATACCTTTACGACCCATCTCAATATTCTATCCATCCATTATTTTCATCCATACTAGAGATAGGAATTTGACATTAACTACTTGTACGGGGCTAATGTTAAAATTCTATCCTTACTAAGCAAAACAAAAGATATAATTTAGGAACGGCCGTTAGTCTATCAAGCCAAATCTTATCCTATATACAATTTATAGCAGTTGGTTCCCTGTAATGAAATGAAATGGTCTGACCGGCTGGGGCTGAGCGATACGCCGATGACGTAAGCAAAGAATAAAGGGCTCATAAGGGATCGTTTAGTCGAAACAATGTCTGGTAAAATCTCGTTTATACCGGATAAAGGGTAGGTACAACTTTGTTTAACGTTGAGGTATTTTTCTCGAAAACTGACACGGAGAACAAATATTTTGTTGGGATTTGTGATTGGGGATTTGGTAAATCGATGTTGGTTTTACAAAGTTGGTAGCTGCTTGAAAATTTTTAAGTATAAAATACATATGGTCTTCGGCGATACTCAAGCATAGATTTAAATACTTTTAATACAAATGACAATATTTATTTTTAGTTTAGATGTATTAATGCTCAATCCTTCTCCATGTGAGAGGAGGCCTGTGCCCAGCAGTGGGACGATAAAAAGGCTGTAACAGTTTAAATGTAAAAATACCAGTTAGGCTTAAAGTAGCCACGCTAAAATAAGCCTACCACAACGCCAGTCTCTCTTTGAACAGATCTTTTCACAAAAGCATAAGCTATGGTCTTCCAGGTTACATTGTTCGGAAACAAGGCTTATTCGAAATGACAAAATTGAATTTAGGACACCAGCTAGCCGCGGCAGAAAATCTACTTTACTATTATAGGACAAAATATGAGACATCTATATTTTGTAGCTTACTAGAACTCGAAATATACCTTTTCTCCTATGCTGTACGTGACTTTAGGCAATTTAAGAATACACCAGAAGCTAGTCTAGTCTAGAGTACCTAGTCTTTTCTAAGTCTAAATTATGTTGTCAATACAAACTAAATCTAAAGCCCATATTTGAATAATATTATTTTTGTCACCTTTAGCTAAATGTGTCTACTTGGAATCGACAAAACTGAACACGGCTGTAAAATAAAAGGTCTAACAGTGAGAAACATTTTACCGTGTTTCGGAGGGCACGATAAACTGTAGGTCCATGCTGTCAATGAACATCTTTGGCAGTCGTTACCGGTAGTTAAAAGCCAGTATGTCCGACAACCAGTTTTAGCAAGGGGTATTGGGTTGCCCGGGTAAATGGGTTGAGGAGGTCAGATAGGCAGTCATTCCTTGTAAAACACTGGGGCTCAGCTGCTTCCAGTTAGACTGGAAGCCGACCCCAATATACTTGGGAAAAGGCTAGGCAGATGAGAGAGAAACATTTTACGTAACTGTGTATTATAGTTTTACTTTTGTTGATTAAGTTTGGCCAATGTTTGATATGGGTTAGGGTTTCGGTAATGGAATAAATATGTTGTTATTGATAAATCCTTCTTGTTTTAGAAGGATATTTCCCGGGGGAAACCCAACCTAGACATGTGTGTTTCGAAATCTACCGAATACGTTATAGTTATAAATATTAATAGATAGACTATTCTTATTTGTATTCCAACAGGACTATGTTAATTTTATCACGACCAATAAGAGGAGTTGGAAATGAGTATGCTCCTTAGCAAGCAAACATACATATTTACTCAGAAAGAGATGTTAAGTAGGTATTTTGACTAGTTTTTGTCATGATATAGGTTTTCGGAGATCATCAATTTTTATGTAAAACTAAATCAACTCCTTTCATACCACATTTGAGCATGAAACCATCTTTTTAACCTTTGTTCTTTCATTCAGACGTACGCATGTACCGGTTACATTATCGTCAAGTTACAGTATTCGTAACCAGCTTATAAATATCGTCGGTATAAACTTCCTGGTACATTTGATACAGCGAACAATTCTGAGAGGATTCCTCAATGATCTTGATTGATACCCGCTTTGGTTGGCAGGTGGATTGATGGTCTAAGTAGCGTTATGTATATTATATACTAAGGTGGATATTCGTGATGAATAAGCTTCGTAAACTTCAGTTGCTGAAGACAGAACATGTTGTAGCAAAATAATGGTGTCTTAAGTTGTGAGTTGTGACCGCTATGTGTATCTGTGTAGCACCGTGACTCTTAAACTGCTGAATCAATTTGGACGCGGGTTTTTAGATGAAAGCTGGTATTCTGTTGGTGGTTCGTAGACAAGTTGTAGTTATCGTCCCATTTTTTTGGAATGTAAACCCCCTGTTCCGTATACATTAAATTTAAAAAGACGTCATGTATTTTTTGCTCAGTGAAGACTGAAACGCTACAAATCAGTTTAATATTCAAAGCGCGAGACTGATAATGAAAAATAATCCAATATAAATCTTCTTTCCCTTTTTAATATTAAACGTGTACCCAATTCGAGTACTTACGATTTCTTCGTAACGAATCAGTTGACAGCCTTTGAGAGCGTATATGATTTACGGTATATTGGTTTCCAGCCCCTTGTTATAGCTGTAAAAGGTTTTTCTACTTTGAATAACCTTCTTTCTTTCATATATTTGAATGTAGGGCACCGTTTGAATGAATGAACTCATAAGAAGTATTAAAGAAAGGTTCGTGTACTTGTTTTCTTTCTTTTTGGACTTTGAAGTAAGCGGTTCTTTTTACCTAATGAAATCCTGATGGGATGGAAGCTTTTGTGCTCTAGTGTGAGGAAATTGAGAAATATATCTTTCTCTTTATTGTAAAGACTTTCAATAGAAACTTGTATGATAATAATTAATTTGCCATATATGAGTCCGCAATTTTGATAGCGTGTTTAAAAAGTCTATGGGTCAACGTAGTGAGCGGATTTTTTCCAATAACGATTTTGAAAAACCTTTTTAAAGTTGTGAAATCGGATAACTAGACGTAGAAATTGTATTACAACTGTTTTACTTCTACCCTATGGGTTTAAAATGAATTTTCTATACCTACGGTCCTGCGCAATGCTTTTATCTCGGCAGTCTCCAAGGGAATTCATCCCTCGTAATGTGAAACGTGACGCTATGTATTGATTTTTAGGGATCATTTTTAAACCTACAGCACGTTGTTGAGTTTTTATGAGACGGATGGAATGGATGAGCTTTATTTTGTCATGGATATTGATGACTAGGTGTTCTCCCGTTCCGAGGGAACGACTTCTTGCATCCGGATAAAAAGTAGCCTGTCTTCTTTTCAGACTTCAGACAATCTGTGAAGAAAATTTCATTTGATTGGGTCCAGTGGTTTTAGAGTTATTATCACTGTATGGATTGATTGCTTTTCCGATACTTAAAAAATAAATATAAGTACTTATCGTCTGGCCAAGCACAGATTTCCTTGAATAAAATTTTTCAGTCATTTCTCTGTAATTCTAAGCTTAAAAAATGCTTCAAATAATACAGTACTGAAACAAGAAAACAACCTGCCTTATAAAAATGCTAATTTCATTGAGGGACGATAAAAAAATAGAACCTCTTTCTAAAAGCCTCCGACGTTTTATGAAGACCTTGTTGTGCCGTCAACCTTGAATGGTTAATTAAAATTGAAATTGCGGTTGACCTCAAGGAAATATTAGTTCTAGGATACAGGAAAATCTAATTTTAGGTCCAAAATGTAAATATCGAAGAGGTAAATTAAGCATAGGTATGGTCAACACTATACAATTTAAAACCAAATGTTTTAATCCTGATAAAATGTTATATTTTTAACCACCTTCCCAAAAAGGAGGAGCTTCTGAATTCGGACGTTTCAGTTTTGGTTTTAAGTTACTGAATTAGGAAAATTTTACATAGAACTCAAAATATTCGCTTTTATAATGCTTTATATTATTTTAATATAATTAACTCCCTTTGATCCTATATTACAGGACCTACAAATTATCCTTGGCAAGCATTGATTACATTGTAAGACATAATTAATAACGTACCATGGGTGGACCCCATCTTGCAAACACGAGCCCTTAATCGGACCCTGACACCATGGGACCGGCAATTATAAGGGTCGAATTTGTTAACTCATGCACATGGGGTTTTAGAAACCTTTAATGTTTTGTGAAATAAAAGCGTTGTGATGGCCAGTTTCCTTTGAATATTATTTAGAAGGTATTCTGTTAAGTTTATGAAGGATAAAAGCATATAAAATGAGCCTAGATTATTAAGGTCTTCGTAATAACGGAGTTGCAAAGGTATTTGACGAGAACTTTACATTTTAATCGTATTTTTTTGTTGAGATTATCGAAATATTAATAAGACTAGTTCGGGCATCTGTCACAACTTTTTTCCTTAACTAATTATTTTTTTTGCTATATTAAAAATGGAAATGGATCTTGTCACCTTAAGAGCTGGTTTTACAACTAAAGTAACCTTCATAGTTTAATTAGAGCATTTCAAACGTTTATTAAATAGTTTGATAAAATTTACCAACGATTGTTCCGAGTTACGGCATATCTTTAGTAAGCAAATCAATAGATAGATAGCATATTGGGAATGGCCGATCGCCGTCACAGCACAAGTTATTCAATAAAACGCCCAACCTATTCATTTCAAATCATACGAGTGGAGATACAATGACTTTGTATAAAATAGTAAAATGACTAATCATGTACGTAGTGAAATAACACGTGTTACAGCGTGATAAGCAAGTGACAACTCACGCTTGGAAAACTTAAAGGACGTAATGAGATTTTTCCAACATTTATTATCGATTACTAGCTTCCGCCCGCGGCTTCGCCCGAAGAATTCTTCAAAAGTCCGCGATAAAAAATATCCTATGTTCTTTCTCAAGGTCAACTCTATCTCTGTACCAAATTTTATTAAAATCATTTCAGTAGTTTAGATGTGAAAGCGTAACAGACAGACAGACCGACAGATTTACTTTCGTGTTTATAATATTAGTAGGGATGTGTCAAAACAACTATGGGCCACTATTTATCCGGGTGGGGCCAGTGGTTCCCTTGGGAATCGGGTGAAACTGTTCTCGAATTTAGTTTTCCATATACCATACTATTAATTTCGTTACCTTTCCATGAAAATGTATCGAGATGTATTCAGATTAGTATGATTTTAGATTCTACATATATTTATCCTGTCCTCAATTATCTAGTTAAATGTAAGTTGAGACTTGAAAGAGGGGACGACTAAATAAACGATGGATGGTCTGTGTGAAAGACGATATGGCTGGAAAGAATGTTGCTTGTGAGATGACGTCAGCCTGAATCATGGAATAAGACATGCTGCGCTGACTCCAAATAAACAAAACAGGAATAGGGGATGATGATGGAACGTAAGTTGAGATCTTAATTAATGCAATATTAGGAAGTTAGCTTTGTTTTTCGGCCCAAAAAAATGATATTAAACATAGATTAACATTAACTAGCAAGCGCAGCGTAGGACGTCCACCAGCAAGGTGGACAGACAACCTTATAAAGGTCGCCGGAAGACGCTGGATGCAGGTCGCCTCCAACAGGTATCTGTGAAGATCTAAGGGGGAGGCCTATGTTCAGCAGTGGACGTCCTACGGCTGAGATGATCATGATGATAACATTAACTAACACTCGCAACTCTAAGGTCTAATTGAGAACCAGCATCAGATATTGATGCTAAGTTTTGTCTATTTGATATACACATGAATGTTTTTTTCCTAATTTGTGTTTGTTTTGTGTAAATAAATGTATTTTCTTTCTGAACTAGCAACTATAAATCTCCAAAGAAAATAAACCAAACTTAACGGTTTCCTTCTATATTTAGAACGGCTAATTCATTACTGAAGTACTTAAGTACGGCGTTGTGACGTCATAGTATGACGTGGTACTTGTAATTATCTTCGCAGACTGGTGGGTTTATGAATTTGTTATTCAGGCTGTTTTAGGCAGCTGTGCTTTCTATAATTTATTATGTTTAAAGGTCGTTTAGTCTTTAGTAAGAGCTTGGAAAGACCTTGTTCGGAAATAGTTCTTAAGTTTTTAGTTTTTACTTGTCTGCGCCAGAAGTTAAGTGTTTTATGACCAAATGGACGATTTTATCATCTGCCTTTGTACAGTTTACTAGGCACATGCCTCCTCTCACACAGAGAAGAATTAAGGTTTAACCACCACGCTTGCTAAATGAGGGATGGTTTATCTTCTAGTTGTATGCTTGTATGATGTACGTTGAAAATTTTCTTACACAAAGAAAAATCGAGAGAATTTTCCTTCCATCAGCTCCAATATAATTTGCTTCACATTGCAACCACTGAAGTTTTTTGACTCTCAGAAGTATCGATTAGTTACAGGTGTTAGGTATATGATATACAGTACAACAATAAGCCCGTTTGGTCAGCAAACGGTAATTCTGCTCCATGTTACACATCTCCTGATAATATCTTAATTAAACCCCTTTTCCACACAAATTGGGAAGGAAAATTCGTCTAGAATTTGAACATGAAACATTTCCACATATTTGTTTTTTAAACTTGATATCTTATCGCGGTATTGTGTAATGCGTGTTTGAATGTCCTGAACTAAATTCTTGTTAAGTTCGTATATTTGTCAATGCGCAGTTTACACTTGAAGATAACTGGACTGAATATTTTTTTTTTGTTAGCAGTGTAGTTATGAATCATTGGGTGCTACTAATTTTGGGAGCTAGTGAAGATTGACCTACTCATTGGGTTTCTTTAATTAACATTACATACTTATTACCACTTTTCTGTACTATGTATGGTAGTTGTACCAGTTATAATATTGCTCACTTCATAAAAATGGGATCTTTTTTATTTCATTTTATTATATTTTCATGTGTTTTGTCCACATTGTCTACATATTTTTCCTCGAGTATATTCGTGGTTTTATATCTTACATCCCAGCTGGTTCATGTTTAAATATAGTCTATTATTACATACATAAGACTCCAACATAATTTTCTAAATCAGTTCAGTATATATCCAACATTACCTCTAAATAATATCATGGTGTAGTATGAAATCTATTACGCATGGAAAATTCCAGAAACTATTGATTTACAACGTATTTTTTATACGTGAGTGAGAACTTACAAAAACATAGTTTCAAATAGAATAGGTTATACTTACTTACCATGATACCTTTAGGAGTACCATTCACGGAGAAGGGAGAGTGCGGCGGTGCATACATCCGCATCGGCTCGTCACGGTAGATGCTGTGAACATAGCTGCCTATGTACTGTCTAGGTTTATTCCTGCTGTCGCTTTTTAGGGTTCCACACTCAAAGAGTAAAAAAGGAAACCCTATTAGTAGGACTTTCCTGGCTGTCTGTCAGCAGGTTGTGTCTTGTGAACCATGATAGTTAAGACAGTTGAGATTTTCATTGATGATGTATTATTGTTGCTGCTAACGCTAAGAACATCATCATCATCAGCCTATCGCAGTCCACTGCTGGACATAGGCCTCTCCAAGTGCACGCCACTGAGGTCTATTTTCGGCTTCTCGCATCCAGCTCCTGCCAGCCGTCTTGCGCAAGTCATCACTCCACCGTGCCTGAGGACGTCCTACACTACGTTTGCCGAGGCGTGGCCACTCTAGAACTCGTTTACCCCAACGGTTATCGGTTCTTCGGCTAATATGGCCAGCTCACGCTAAGAACGAATACCGAAAATTAAAAAAAGTTTGTTTTTGGGGGTTTCCCAAAGATTTGCATGAGTTTTATGAAGATACGGAACCTTTATTAGTGCTCGAGTCCAAACTACCACTAGGATTGGTGGGTTTTGTCAGCGTTATGTTAGAAAGCATTTAATTTTCATGTCGTAGATTGCTCATAAGCTTTGCCATTTCGTTGCTTGTATGTAGGTCTCGTCTTATGAGGAATATTATTAAATTGCATTGTACTGGCTGCATACATGTTTTGATGTTATTATTTTGTGAAAGGAAGGAATTATGGTTTCAAGTATGTTGGTCATAACGTCTGAAATCTCCATATATTGCATGGAGCGAGAGATTTACTTTTACTAGCTTCAGCCTTGCGAAAACTTCTTTCGGCCATATTAATAAAAAATAGCCTATATGTTATTCAGATATGTATTTTGAATGACTTCCGAGATTCATCAAAATCTATTCAGTAGGTTTTGCGTGAACCCTTACAAACTTTTGCATTTATAATATCACTAGATTGCCCTGTCTTCTCAGTATTAAACTAAGACAAACCCAAATTAAGGAGATAATACGGTCGATGATGATAATAAAATTGTTCTGTCATCGACAGGAAAATACTGATACCACGGCCTTTTAATCTTGATATTCCACAACCATCGCACTTTGATGTCGTAAACTCTAATAAACTTATCAGACATTTCGTAAGATAAAAGATTACTTTAACAACACTAGACCGGTTTGTAAAGCAATAATTCGGCTCGTTAGAAAATGTTTTACGACCATTTTTTGCGAGTACTAATGAAATTTTATTAAAATGTTTTTCATGCTGGCAGCGTTAAGCTTTGACGGTGTAAAGCATTCATTAGGAAAATGTTAATCAAGGGAATACGTAAAGAAAGTGTCAGAAATCTTATACATAGGTAAACCTGATTCTGTGAGGTTTGCAATACATAAAACCATAATAATAGATTAGCTTCTGCCAGCGGTTTCTCCGGTGTCCTGTAGTTACCGCTTCTCACAACAAAGTAGCCTTTATTCTGATGAATAAGCTATATAAGTGCTTTGTAATATTATTTTGTAAGGCACTAAAATGTAAGTATTGACTGTCTAGTAAATTGAGGTTAATAACTTCCCTGTTCTATGAGTCATATGTGATATAGGTACACTATTGTTTAACCAAGTATTTTTCTGAATCGTGGACTCTGAAATGGTTAAATTACGTAAAGATTCAAAATGCCGAAGGTCGTGAAAGAGATTTAGTCTATGTAATATTTTTTGGCACTAGGTTCCAAAATCCGGGATGCGTCTAGTCTAGTTTGAAGATATTTAGCCTTCTAGTTACGTCTCTACTAATAATATTAAAAGAAAAACGAAATTACATTTTATTTTAATGCTCTTAATTAAAAAAGCTATCGTAGCGGACGCTAAGGTCGTTGTACTGTAAAAATGTTTAATATTTGAATCATTATAAAATGTCGCTTAATAAATAACCTTGAGTTTAATTATATCGCGTCATTTATCTGCCTGTCTCGTGGTTGGGGACGTTGAGCTTAGTTACAGCAAAAACTAATTTCCCACTACCCTGCGGTTTTCCTCCTATACCAAGTTTAGTTATTTCGTTAAATCAAGTACAATTCTACATCAATGATGTTAATAAGCATCTGTGCGACCAGTTCTCTCTCTCTCTCTAAAATACCTACGTAACGTGAAAAAATTACAGCATCCGTTTTCCATTTTCTTGTCGTCTACGTTTTATAATTTGGTGCGGTTGTCGGTATCCAAAATTCGTACAGTTCCAAATTGGCCTGGTGCCCGAAAATCAGCGGTAATATCAACCTCTTTACTGACGTCTATTCAGTTATAAAATCCACTTCATCATCTGCAAACATGTGCCCTCATGTATTGCTTAAAAAGTACATACATGATTTCAAGATTCTTTATGATGATGATGTTTGAAATCTTGAAGAACAACTGGTTATAATGCACTTGGTATAAATCCTCGATAGTAAATAAACTCGCTGGAATTAAAAACTGCTGGTAACCACACATCGTCGGTTTTAGCCAGCCTGGCATGCAGAAACGACTCATATCTAAAGGGGCCTCAAATTATGTCGACCTGATTGCCAATCGTACAAATAAAATATTATCGAATCGCTGAACATGCGGCCCCAACATGATATGACAGTTGTGTACGAATATTTCAGATCAAGTAGTGACAGATACACTCGTATCTTCAAATTAAATGAATATCGGGACACCATTTTCACACATGGTCGGGTAGCCCCAAGTAATCAATAACTTTTGTTAGGTGCTAATAGAAATGATAAACTACATACCTATACTTTACATTTATATGAAACTTACTATTTTCATGAGGTTTAACCCACGGCTCGTGGCTACTACTGCCCGTATCGGGATAAAATATAGCCTATGTTATTGGGGAATAGTGTAGCTACTCAACAGTGAAAGAATTTTTCAAATCTGTTCAGTAGTTTCGGAGCCTTTACGGTTGAAATAAAAAACAGTTACCTCTTTATTTTATTACTAGTATAGATAAAAACATATCATTACACACAGATCACAGCCAACAAACATGCTCTTCACACAAAAATATTGACTGTACCGAGTATTGAACCTAGGACTCTTCGCATGGTAACCATCACGCCAACGTGGTCGCAAGTTCTTAATTAATTCTATCTCTAATGATACGCGTGCAAACTATGACGTTACACTGTTATACGATGTGATAAGGTTTATCTTCTTTATCGGTCAATCTAATGAGCAAACTAACCTAACCCTTTTAATGGTATGCTGGTTATCTTTGCGGTGAAATTGTATGTTCTTTTTTTCCACGTTTGTTGCCGTTTAACTAAGATTTTGCTTTTCAAATATTAGTTGTGTTACTGGACGAAGTCCTCACAGTGTTAACAGTTGAGCGGACATGTTTCTAAGATTTGAGAACTTTTAGTGACCCGTCTTTCGTCAAACTTCATAATGTTTCACATAAAAGTTAAATAGGACATACCTCCCTCAATCTTTTATCTTTTCAATAAGATTTCTTGCGTTTATCTTCTCTTTTTACAGTTTTCTAGTTTTGGATGTAGCTTTAAGTTACCGATGTTTTCGAGTCGAGGTCGCTAGCCAATCACTTATGTACCTGAAATGTCAGTTGGCACAAAAACTAAGCATTGTGGAGCTTCTAGGTAGAACAATTTCAGTACTTGAACGTAATGGTTTTTGCTTTATATTTCTTAGTTTTTCTATCTTGAGACACACTAAGGTAGTATGTACTGGATTAAGATAGGTGTCCCTACGGGACCATATTGTTTTAGGGATAAAAGGCTATGAAGGTCTTTTGGTCCATAAACTTTAAGTATGTAGAAATATATATTTTATGTCATATTTGTTGGTGAAACAAAGGCAAACATCTACAAATGTTTTTTAGATTCAGTTTTGTTGTAAAAGAGACTTCTGTGTACTAAGTTGACTTGTTTTTCTCAATTTACTTTTAAGTCCTGTACGTAAGTACGTACACTTAAATTTTATGACAAGAAAGTAGAACTTCGCCTTTATAAAACCTTATTACGGGTTCTTTCTATTTTTTTTCTTCCAATTATAACTTCTAAATATAGCAAAATTTTTCTCCATGATGCTATTTTTGCTGTTGTTTGGCAATTTGTTACTAATTACATCATTATTTACAAGAACTTTTTCAATTATTGCTAGGTACTTATTAGTACCGATACCGAGTACCATAGATAGGAATGTAGTCCTCATTACGTCAATTATCGCTGGATTCAATCCTTTTTAGTTCAGTTGATCTTACCTACGTCTAAATAGGTAGTTCATCACTTAACGTAGCTGTCTGAGGGTTTTTTCCAAGACACGTCACATCATTATTTTTCTATAAAGATCCGTCTATTTTGGGATATGATAACGTTTTGTCATCCACTTGTCATTATACCAATTTATCACGTAGTTGTCTTCCATTCATATCGGCTGTCGTTTGGGAACGATCATTTTCCTTACAACGGTATCATCTATCAAAATATATATCCATCTAAGCTTCTAAGCTCTAGTTTATCTTTTATCTCACAAACATTGGAACTGCTCTCAAAATACAGAATAGAATAACCATTCCCTTAAGATAATCTTTCGAAATCTCGAAAGCCGAAAATTAACTTTTGTCTGCTTTAGAAAAACGATTTATTCAACTTGCCTATCTCCGTTTGTAAATAATTCTGAGTTTTAAGTCCTTATAAATAAATTCGGTGATGCCCGCAAAAACGGGCGGCTTTCCTAACGCAGGTAAATCCTTAATTAAAGAAAGGATTCCCGGGAATTACGGGCAAACCTCGGATGCGAACCGGCGGGCCGGAATATACGGTATACGGCAACTGTCACATTTGTACCACTGTACAAACTAATCAGAAGATGGAGTTTGTATGTAATTAGTTTTGGAATGAGAGCATAGTTTTAGGTACGTTGTAGAAAGAATAGTTGTGGTTAATGGTTGCTGATGAATGATGATACAATATAAAGTCATTAACGGCCAGTTTCTTCATCAAAAGTTAAAGTAATGTCTAAAGTAAAAGTAACGCTCAAATTCGTTTTTTTAAGGCTAAAGTGACAGCAAAACTAATAGAAAAAATTAATTTGACCGTAACTTTTACTTTAGACATTACTTTGACTTTTACTTTTGCCTTAAGTTTTGATGAAGAAACTGGCTGTAACAGTAAGAAATTGAATTGTTCCTAAAAATAATATCATTAATTATTAAATCACTATTAACCTGAATTATAACGTTCACATTGAAGGAGCCTTTAATAATAAATTGTGTAAGCCATCTTCAATATGTAATCAATAAAAATGTAGCACAGTCGTAATACAGTATTTTTATATCACACTAATTTACTTGCTTTGTATATAAAAATTATACTATAACTAAAGAAAATTATACTGAAGAAAAAAAAACAGCTCAGTTTCATCTGGTTGGAAAGGAAAACCGACGCAGAAATTCTTTAAAAAATGCCAACATGATAAAAAAGTAGGTACTCCTGTTTCTCAAAGCATTTTTCTTATGTCTTACAGTCTTCGTTGCTGAAAGGTATGCTCGCTGTTTCGTAAGCACGGATCTATTTTTACAGCGAATTTTTATATCTGATACTGTAATATATTTTGTAAGGTAATCTTGAATGGTTTTGTTGTTTAAGCCAGATCAATAGCATTTCAAATGTCTGTCCTAGTCGATCTATACTAATATTGTGAAGCTGAAGAGTATGTTTGTTTATTTGAACGCACTAATCTCAGAAGTAGTGGCCCGATTTGAATCATTCTTTCAGTGGATAGCCCATTTATTATTCCGGAAGGATTTAGGCTATTTTTTATTAGAGTTCGTCTTGGATGCTGGTGAAACCTTTGGCGGAAGCTAGCCTGCTGTAAAATTTGATGTAAGGAAGTATGAACAGCTACCAGCTCCCAGATCTTAGAACACTTTCTTCAAGAAATTTTACTAAATCGATTCTACAAGTAAATTCTCCTTTATTACTCAACAAACTCAGTTCAACGATAACCTCACATAAAAACGAACACAATACGAATTCCGTTAGATATCACAATTTAACCCATACCGCGATAACCTCTTAAATGATAACAAAACTATCACTGAATTACAAACGGACGTAAGAGGGCTGCTAAACAGCTGACACGAGTGTTTATCTCTCAATGAACGTGAGTCAGTCGGTCACGTGGTATGCAGCGTGGAGACACACCAATGATTAATAATAAACCAGAACAGACAGTCCGAAACAGTTGTGTAGCTTATCGTAGGACGGGAATTTGGACTCTATCTTTAATTTGATAAACAATTAAATGCATATTTTAGATAGGTAGAATTGATGCATCATGAGACGTTGTTAAAAGGATATCAGGTGATTGTTAGTTTTTTATACGTCATAACTGATGTTGGATAATATGATACTTGGCGATATCAAGTGTCCTTTTCTTCACCTTTTGATAAGAATTCCATGAAATATTATTATATAGCTAGAGAGTAAGCCTTTTCTATCTACGATATTACTAGCGTAATTTTACCTTTTTGCAGCTGTGTCACGTTTTAAAGTACTATATTACGTTAGGTCTGGTCTGCACAAATAATCTACAGTGTAAAGTAGTTTCCGTCGCCTCAGGCCCTCACAATACTTGTTTTGTAGCGCCCCGCTGATGCGAACTGGCCGAATGTTGTGAAATACTACACAATAAGGTTCCTTTCTTTCTGAATATACCGAAAAATGTCCCATTGTTAGTGCTTGTATAGAAATAATAAGGCTTCTGCTTTTTTTTAGTTAGTTTTCTATTGCGAGCAGATTATTTTTTATTTAATAACTTTCCAACGCCATAGTCTTATTTTTATATTCGTAGTCTGCGTAAAAAAAGTACGCAAAAAAACTTTTTCATACTCTCAAAAAGAACAGCTGTCTTCAAATTATTCCGCATTGATTCTAGCCACATTTGGAAAAGCAGTTACTTTATTCTTTATTTTCCAATACTCTAGATCTCGGAAATCATTAAATTAATAAAAAAAAACAGTAAAAATGAGGATAGGTAGTTATGAAATGTTACTCCGACCATTGGAATTCTGGCTTCTAGCCAGTCTGCGCCAGCGAGAACTGGTTACGTGTCGAATGGCGAAGGCGTAGTTTTCAGACGCCAGTTATCGTTTTTACGTCCACAAAGGATATTGAAAAAATTACCTCTGGTATTGTGGTCAGTTTGAATTTAATCTGTTAAAAAGATGTTCCTGATCTAACATGATATCATTATCTCCTGAGTCTCCCCAACTAAGTTGGGGTCGGCTTCCAGTCTCACCGGATGCAGCCGAGTACCAGTGTTTTACAAGCAGCGACTGCTTATCTGACCACCTCAATCCATGATATATTTAAATAAATAAATCGTACAATACATACAATCTCACAAATATCTAATAATTTAAATTTTATTAAATGAAAAATAAAAGGTACGATAAATGTATGAAGTCAGACTAATGCTTACTTCATTGTAGTTCGTTCTTATATTTTTGATTGTCTACGTCTAATATAATAATGAATAGATCGCAATATAATAGGCTACCCGCCAAGTTTCCTTTGTAAACGTTACAATGTATCATCTATTGTAAGATATAGCCGACAGTTTTTCGTCTACCTTTCTTTATTCACGTGTAAAATAGTTACTGGTTTTCAAATAAAAATGTTTGAATTTTGGCTACTCTGTTAGAAGGCGAAAAAAGCAACAACAAGAATCTAAAAAGGATCATACTTCCTATAAAGTTGTTTTCAGAATCTCAGTTTTTAGCTATATCTCACTATACTTTGGTTAGACGCTTCAGCAAATTATAAGATAGTCAGCTATGGTGATCAATATGATCATAAAATAAAACCATAATCATTAAATAAGCATTTAAATTCTCCCAATTAAAAAAACACCTTTGACATAAGAACCACATAATATTGCACCATATTATGTGATTTCTAAACTAGTATTTTTTTAATCCATTAACCAATTATTTGCATAAAACATGTGTGGGAATAAAACATACAGTTTATAGTCTCAAATAAGAAGTATCGAAACAGGTTGGTAAAAATACTCGAATCGTGTATTATTCCTATTTTATCTTATGTAAGATGTTAGCATGTTTGAAATATTTGCCGTGAACTATCTACTATATTGACCGATTCGTCTCAGTACACGAATCCATTACTTACAAGCTAGCTATTATTCGTTTATGTTGTGTATAAATTCGCCTTATTACATAACTTTTTGTTTCGCACAACGAAATTGTTGAATGAACAGTCGCCTGCGGTATTTTCGAACCTATACGAACTTCGAAACTTAAGAAAAGAGTGAACTCCTTTTTCTGATGATGATGGTGTCCATAGGCAAGAATAATCATTAACCACAAGGCGATCCATATGCTCATATCACCACCATCACACAAAACTAAAACTCATTTTTGCAGCGGCTGTTTTAATTTGTGCAATTTGCACAAATTTTTTTGCAAATTTGTGCAGATTGCAGCTCAAAATTGAGGGCTCATTTCAAAGCTCCCTAAATGCAATCAATATCTTTAAATAATACAAAATGTGTGTGCTGTAGGTAGCTGTCTATCCCATTTGCTGAAAAGTAAGCGTAATATAACATTATGCTACATTAAACAAGCATTTTCAGCTTTAAATTGAACCCGACAAGTCTTGAAGTCGATCGATTTTATCGACGGACACGACCGAGCTATGTGGAAGCCATTAGACAAATTGTCAGACGGGAATCGATAAAATCTGTGCAGTGAACATACAGACAGATATGCGAGAATATCTCTATAAAATATCTTTTTTCCAGTCTTGTTAAGCACTACTATCCCTACATAAAATAAAACAAAGTCGCTTTTTCTGTGGCTATATCCCTTTGTACGCTTAACTCTTCAAAACTACGCAACTGATTTTCAGGCGGTTTTTTTATAGATAGAGTGATTAAAGATAAAGTTTTATATGTATTATAACATATAATAAATAGTGGGGAAGTACTGTTATCCCGTGCGCGTCACGTCTCATACCTAGTGAACATATAATTTCCTAAAAAGAGTGTCCATGGAGGTTCTTGTCGACTCTTCTCCATGAGGCTTACTTTTTGGAACCGTGCAACTAGTGCGATGTTTCATAATTGCAAAAGGCCTATTTGGAACAAAAATATTTGACTTTGACTTTCGTACGCTACATTATCTTCATATCATTTATTTTATGGTAGCAGTGCTGATTGTTGAGGGTGCGCCAGAAAACATTTTCGAACCTATCAGATAACATTTCGTTAGTATGTAACTGTAGGTAGGGCACCATAGAACAATGTGAAACCAGCAAAATTTATTTTTGGTACTTTTCCACAGGTTAAAATATGCGAAAAGTAAACAAAAACATAAAAGTGCCCGCCTTGTTAAAATTTGACGGAATACCTGATTCGAATTTCGTTAATTAAATAAAGTATTTTCTCCCGAAAAATAACTAGGTCCCACCGTAGTTATGTTTTGTACATTTTACTCGGAAAATGGTATCCGAGGTATGTGCCCGTTTGGGGACGTTCAAATTGTTTTCGCAAACAAAGGGGAAACCGGGAGACATGACAACGTGAGCGATGTGGCCGGTGATAGGTATGACGGTTGCATTGTAATGTTTTGTGTCCTCATTCGAGTACTAAAAACATTTGCTTTGGTATGTTTTTAACTAACGGACCTTATTTTTTTAGTTCATCTATTAAATATGTCGCATGAAACTCTAGGGTTTCGTGGAAAGTGACTTGACTGCTTTGGGATTTATTACTAGCAAATAGTGTTTTATAGTTTCTTGTAGAAACTGTACACTAAAAAAACCGACAATTTCTAAGCTAGTTTCTATCCAATCTCTTAAAGAAACTAAAATGTATGTTCAACGCTTTCTAACTTATATTTCACACTACACATTCTAAAGTAGAAAGAAGCCTCAGGTGTTGGATATCCTTCAGAAGTTTCCCTAGCAATAAGACACGTGTTTGAAACAATATACTATCACGAATGAACGGAGATGGAAAACTTTTCGCATAACAAGGCAGTATTTGACTCCCTAATCAGTTTTGTTTGACATTGAGATAACACTGACAACTTTTTCCTGGTATCGTGGGCCCCAAAATATTTTAATGTATGTGCGTATGTTATATATGCTTGTCTTTTCTAGACCATTTTTCCATACTAGTTATTACATGCTTTAGAATCACAACTTCATAATTCCTCTGTCCCTTATCACAATTTATTACGTGGACCGCGCAGCATGTTTTCTTCTTCCGTAATTTCCTAGCTGACGTCATCTCTCAAGTAAAACTCTTTGCAGCCATATCGTCTTTCACGTAATTCATCCATTGTTTCTTTTGTCGTCCTCTTCCACTATCTATCCGTCTTACTTTAAATCTAATTTGAAAATCGTTGTAGTTATTTTACCAGCATACAGCAGCAGCAGTTGTAGTTATTGTACTGTTTGCACTAAAATATTAGAAAAGAACTCGAAAATTTTAAAATAAAACGTGGTAAGCGTAAGCGCATTTCAATATCGCAAGAGGAACGTGCAATATTTAAATACTTGGCAACTGTGTGTCGAGTACGTTTTGGGAGCCGTAGTACACGAGCCGTGTTTAGTTGCCAGACATCGCCTACTGACTTACCCTTTTCATCTTATTAATGACAATAACTGATGTTGCTATGCCCGAAAAAAGAATCTCTATAGAAAAACGGTTTTATATGAAGGGTCTTTATAGATATAATATTTTCTATTCGATGGATCGATCGTCGTTTAAATCGGCAGCTTTTGCTTTTTAGATTAGCTGTTCCCTTATTTTACACCCACATCCCGGGAAAACCACTTCCTGCAACTGGCCAAAAGGAAGTTTTTATGCTTTCTCAGGCTATAGGATATCTGTGTACCAAATGGTCCAATCGTTTTGGCGTGAAAGTAGAAAAGACAATACTTAGAGTAGGAATAAAATGTATAACTTTATGGGAAGAAATAACAGTATGGAAAGAGAAAACATGCTGCCCCGAACCCAAATAAAATTAGGATAAGGTCAGGAGGATGACGAGGAATAAACTTTATAATAATATAACCTAACACCAAGTACATACCTCTATTATACCTAACTTCGACCTCTATTCGATACAACACCGGGTCTGCCGATGACAGTATTGTAACAATTTCACTAAAGCGAACGGTGCCGACGTTTAGAAGGCTATCAAGGGCTCGATACAAAACAACTGTTACGTACTACCCAACTATTGGATCGCATCCAGGCCCGGTATTGCAGTTATTAACAGGAAGGAATGTGCATTTTGTAGATTCAGTTCTGTCTGGAGTTTGTGAATTTGGAAAAAAATATGGATGAATTGTTGATGAGCCTTTTTTAAGTCGAAAGAAGTTGTTTGTGGTCTTTTTTACAGAGGTCAAAGGTTCTCAGTTTGATCTACATGTAGGTATGTATGTAGGTTTGTGTGTGGTTATCTCACTTTTGGCTGAACCGATTTTGATGCATATTTTTAGCATAGTATATGCACTTGGGAAAAGGTTTTCGGTGTGTTATTGAAGAGGGTTTGTTAGGGTATTTAAAACTTTAATTAGACTAATTGATGGATCAACAATGTTTATCATCAACGCATAGAAAATAAAAGTTGTCTTCTTATTGACGAAAAAACAACTCTTTCAATTAAAAGTATGAATTGAGTTACAAAGTTTCTTGCTAATATGAACTCTATTCCCAGTCTCATAACTTGAACAAAAACTTAGCTTTATCAAACTTATGTCCATTAAAGCCGAACGGTATTCCCTCGCTCGTAAAATTCAGCCTTGAAATATGGAAATGAATCTAGAAGACCCGTAAATTCGCCTTCCGAGCTCAGGTCCTCGCAAAAAGACTGGCATATAGCCAGAAAAGCTGCTAGTAAGTAGACCAAGTTTCCTTCAAGCCATGAAAAACTAGTCCGATGCTTGAATATACAAGTTTTGGAGCTAATAATTCCTCTATTGCCGTTCGAAGCAATATAAGCGTGGCTGGAATTTATTAGTGCTACGGGCTTCCTCATCAAGTTTTCCCTAGCCGTTCGCCGATGTATTTAAATTTTGCACATATGTTGCAAAGTACGGATACTGGAATGTTAATTGAATACCAATAACCCTTTTGTTATTTATGGTAGAAACGTTTAAATATAAAAATCTGCCGTATTCCACTCTCAATATCAGCCTAAACTAGATTTTTAGGAGAAAAATGTTTACTTTATTAACTTTACTCTCAGCTGTCAGTTTGTTACAATCCAAAAAAGCTGGTCGTAAAATAATGTTTTATTGCTTTAGTATGCAATCCGTTAAAATGTAGATTTCAAAGCCAATATCCTCATAAAAATATTTATCTCGTAATATTTCTCACAACATTATTATGCATCCATCCTTTTTAGTCGGGTATGAGTTTCATTCGTTGATTTCCATTGGAACACAGTGTGATAATATTGAAACCAATTAATTTCTCTATTGTCTCCAGTGTGTCCCTGCTTGTGAATGAGAATCGAATTAAAATAAGGTTTAGTCAGATTTCAGTCAGATTTCGCTGCTATGATTTTGACTTTTCGAAAAGCGGGTCTAAAATCCTATCCCAGTCACCGAGGGTTTAGTGTGGCTTTCCAACAGTGAAAGAGTTTTCCAACTCTGTGGAGTAGTTTCGAAGCCCTTACAGACAAACAAAAAATACTCTTGTAATATTAGTGTTGATAAAATATATAATAAAAGAGTTTTACCCATATCAACATCTGTACAGTCTAGGACTCTAGGTCAATGGGATCAACTGTGAGAATAATAATGTAATTTGTGACGTAACGACCGGTTTGGACCCAGCGTCAGTTTCTATGTGTGGAAATATTGTTCGAGTATCAGTTTGTTAGAAATTGATTTTTGCTGTGATGTGTATGACTGTTTTTTAATTAAATTTGTATACTTCCATTATTTTTTGTGGCACAGAAAGTCATAGTTGGGAAAATGCTATCCAGATGATGTCTGCCGACAGATCTCTTAATGCATTGTTCTGGTAGACATGTAACTACATAACCTATACACTTAAACCATTTTTCATTTTTTCGAAACTAAAACTTGAACAAAAACCCCGTTTCGATCACACCGCCGAAGTTGAAGACCAGACGCTACGTAAATTGACGGCGCGACATTGCGGAGACGGTTAGCCGTGTAAAACAAGAAAAAAAAAAAAACAAAAAAAAAATCGGGCATCGTTCCAATAGTTATAATGCACCGGTGACACGCATTTATATGCAGATATCCGCTTTTCTGTAGACTTTTTAAAGGACCTTCGTAATTGTTTTTATATCTTTTTTGGGTGTTTTATATTTGTACGTCATAATTTGTAGTACATCGTACATGAAGAAAAAACTAGACCACTTTTCTTCAATAACAAAGAAACTTTTAGCTACTGAAATAAAATGTTTAAACAAAAAGTCTACTTTAATTAATTAATTTAAAATCCGCTATCGTGACCCCAATTAATAAGGTTATCTTAGCAGCCGACTATTTTGTAAAAACTTTTCAAAATATAAAACTACATACACAAACATATGTACATACTACATATGTTAATAAGTACACATGATATCGTCAAAATAACAGCTGACTCACTTGTGTCTTCAGAAAGTTCCAGATTATTCCTATAAATAGTAAACAAACAACTTTAAACCTTGCACAATATTTTGTAACAACGCGACAGTTTCTAAAGTACTTTTACGTAATTAAAAATTGATGCGTCATGATTCTTACATGATATTCGCCCTTGATACTTGATAATTTCTTGATGGAAAAGCATATATCATCATCATCATTAGTCTGTCTTTTTATCGTCCCACTGCTGGGTACTGGCCTCCTCTCACACAAAGAAGGATTGAGCTATTATCACCACGCTAGCTCAATGCGGGTTGGTGATTCCACACAGTCCAGGTTTTCCTCGAGATGTTTTCCTTCACCTTTAACCAGTTATTGGTGTACACGAAGTCCTTAGAAATTACCTGCAGACTTGACCTGACCTGGAATCGAACCCACTCACTCATAATTGCTTTACTCACTAGGCCATCACGATTGACAGTAAAAAAATCCTATATTTACCAATGTCGATGATTAATTGTACCGTTCTATATGTTTTGAGGAGTTAAGACCATATTTATAGTTAACCTTAGTAATATTATAGTACGACATTAAAATTTGTAGGATACATTTTCCTTCATAAACTATTTACCGATATACTTAAATAATCGGGGCTGCCAGTACCTATATGTTGCGGTTTCTCTATCGGATGCTATACGAGAGACGAAATAGTTCGGTTTATCCCAAATTACCCAGCAACAGATCTCTCTACAAACAATTCTTTGAACGTAAACAGTGAAATATTTACTCGCGTTATTGATCTTATATAATATCTTATAATATTACCTATATCTTCTTTCTTATAAACGACTACATATACTTGTGTTCCTGTAAATATAGTAACCTGATCTGTGTAATTGTTTGATCGCGTCTTTATATACTTAACAGATTTTTTATACTTTTCCATTAGATAGAAAAGATATTAAGAGAGTACATTGGCAAGAAATTACGTATTGTATTAACTTACTTCTGTATGAAAAAAGTTAATGTCTAGTTAATGTAGAGATAGTTAAACCAATTCTGATGTATTTAGTCCTCTCTTTGATCTTAATATTATCAATTAATTGGGTTCCTTAGTTGTGTCTTTGTTGTGGTAATCTTATAACCTAAATGAACATTAAGTTTGTTTTCCCGATTCCCTAATGTCACTATTCTCGCTACAGGCTACATTAATCAAGTTTTATTAGTTCTAGAAACTGCTTTAATCCAACAAAATTCCTAGACTTCTAAACCAAATATCAAAGGAAACGTTTACATACTGAAATAGTAATAAATTATTTGTAAGTAGCAGCTGTAGCCCTTAGAAGTACGTTCCCGGACTGTCCTAAATTCATATAGTAACGACTTATAATCTGGTATTTATAATAAATCAAAATCAAAAGGCATTTATTCAAAGTAGGCTGCAAAACGTCGGTTTTCGAACGTCAAAATTACATAAGACAGTCCCCAAAAACGCCCGACCCTCAACCACTTTCTATGTTGTTTTGCTGGGAAGAAGTGGCGCAACAAACTCCCCAGCAACACATGTCTATCTGTTAGATTTGAAGAATTTTAATACAAAATTATGTCGTTCATAATATACTTGATGAAATTATGTAATTCATAATATCATCGGTCGATATCTGAACTATTTCTCGTGCCCTTGCGCCGTTTGGCATGTTTTTGATATTTGTATAGTCTATATTGAAGCTTTTATTGTTCGTTTGATATACATATAACTGATGTCCAGAATATATTTGCCAGGCGTCACAATGTTAACACTTCTATAGTTTATATACTCAAAGAGATAGCATTATTTTGTTTGTTAAAGGCTCTGAAATGACTGAACCAAAGCTATCCTATTCCCAAGTAACATATGGTATATTTTAACCGTTTTCCGTCGAGACGCTAATGAAACCGCGAGAAGATGGTTAGTATCAGATATATCTCGTACTACATCTGATCATGACTCATAAAATTCTGTGATTTAGTACCTCGAACTGTTGATCAACCGTCATTGACGCTTCACCAAAGTCAAACAAGAAAGGGAGTCAAACCTAATACTCTTAAGTATCACTTACTGACTATTATTAGATCTATGTGCGACACTTAATAAGCCTGTAATCCTTCGTTAATTGGATTGCCTCGTGATGACGTACTATATACATTTTATGTTAGACTGCGCTGAACAATATTGATCTGAATTACCTAAGCTTTAGAGTTCATAATTCATCGTTTTCAAGTGGTGTGGTACATTTGAAAATGATTTTTGGGTTTGCATAATCTCTTAATGAGTCAGTCTTGTTTTCTTTAATTCTTAATTACTTGATGGTTTTGTGTCGACTGTAATTTGATTTTACAATCATGGAATGTTTTATTGCTGTTTTATACTTAAAACGAATGACCCTATTTCAATCAATTCAACTATTGTAGTCGTTCTTTTTGATGGGGACTTTCATGCAAGTTGTTGCTGATTTGTTTAAGTATTAAAGAATAGTCTCTATCTATCGATTATTATTTGTCAGTTAAAGAGCTCTACTTTCATTTATATTTATTTCTATCGTTGATGGTAACGTTACAAGTCTTAAAAGAAGTAGTAATTCATAATGTTCATGAACCAAAGCGAGTATGTTGTTTAGACCAGTTAAATAACTTTTTTATTAATTTCTAACACCACTAGTTTTATTCTTTCGTAATAAAAAAGCAAACTGTCAATCCACTATTTATATAAAGCCGTGAGTGACGTAGTTGCGACTCTATCTCGCTAGAAACGCGTGGGTGTTCCGCGTTTATCTATCTATGCCAGCTAAATGGAGCTTAATGAAAGCTAGGGGAGCTTTCATTGACTAATAGGGTTATTACTTTGTTTTGCACCTTTTTATTTATCTAGATAAGTGAGTACATTAGATTAGTTTCGTGTCTGGGAGTTTCTGTTCGTAGTTTATGGATAGAGAGTGGGTGTAAGTACGTGGGTTTTTAGTTTGTCATCTATGTATAATATGTACTAATATTATAAAGCTGATGTTTTTTGCTTGAGCGCGATAATCTGAGAAACTTTTGGTTTGATTTCAAAAATTCTGATGGCGCACTTATCGAGGATGGCTATAAGCTACTTTTTATCGTAGTAAACCGCTAGCTGTGCCTACCTAGAGTAATTATTGATTACCTAAGTTAGTAGTTAACACGTCTTGCAGCGTTGAGAGGCATTTTCTCAATCAAAGAAATATAAATCTCAAATCCTGGCATGCGCTTAGGACATACGAGGCTGCAGACGGACACATAGGCACGTAAGTTTAACTTATGCTAACTTACTAAGTTAGCATCCCTGCTTTATTGGTGAATAAAAAATCTTGCCTATTTAAAGATAAAACAACAGCTAATTGCGATTCATAATTAAATTACGTAAAAGTATAAAAACATGTTATTTTACCGTTTCATTCCGGAATAATCAATTGGTTCCAGGATAGCCGGGTTTTGCCGTGCACTGCCAAATACGTAGCCTTGCTGGTGATTAGGGCTTTCAATACCGGTATTACGGGATCCCGTAATACCGTGATCACGGATATATTTTGGTCTTTTGTCAATACCGGTATTGACGAGCCAATACCGTGATTACGGTATTACAATCTTTTTATAATTTTAGTCCACAAATGCTAGACACAGGGGCTGATTATACTCTTCGGTCTTTTGTATAATCTGCCGCACTGTGTGGATGTGGTCTATTCGCGCAAGTCAATTCGTGATCACTCTTGAGAACAGCTTATATACGTGGCTTAGGAGGGAAATGGGTCGATAGTTCTTCAGCAGGGTTTTGTCTCCCTTTTTGAAGAACAGGACGACAACACTCCTACTCCACGCCTCTGGAGTTCTCCCTTCAAACAGGACGGCTTTAAAAAGCTTCTGGAGCTCCCCCAGTACGGGCTTTCCTCCTGCTTTTAATAGCTCTGTTGTAATGCCATCCTCGCCAGGGGCTTTTCCATTTTTGAGCTGTCTCACAGCGATCTCGATTTCGCCACTGCTGACTTCTGGCAGGTCTTCGGTGAAATGGCGTGTTAATGTGGCTCTAGAATCCTCATTTCTGGGATCAGGTCAAGATGCATGCGATGCGTATAACTGGCCATAGAAGTTTTCCACTTCCGAAAGGACTGCCGGCACCGAAGAAATGACTTCTCCACTTGTTGTGGTCAGCTTCGTCAAGTGGCTTTTTCCAAGAGATTGTACGAACACCTTTGACCCCCGATTCAGCTCAATTGCTCTTTCAATGTCAAGAGTATTGGAGCACTGGAGGTCGCGTCGTACGTGCTTGTTGATCTCTTGGTTTAGAGCCCGCTTAGCTGACGGAGTGACGGGCGGGTTTTCACGTCGTTTCTTCATAAGCCCTAATGTCTCTTCCGAAAGCTTTGATTTCTTGCCCTTACGCTGCATGTTACAGAATCTCGAACCTTCCTCCCTGAGGATCCGAACCACATATTCGTGGTTCTGGTTAACGTCTGTTGTGGTTTCCACGGCGGCAAATCGGTTCGCCAAATTTGACTGGAACGTTTCAAATCCTGAAATGGTTTGGAGCAGTGTTGGTCGGAGCCTGGCCTTCATCAGACGGAAACGTTCGGCCTTGAAGTTGATATTCAGAGAGCCTCGGACAAGTCGGTGATCGCTACCAGTATTAAACCTATTGATCACGGAGACGTCTCTGACTATGTGCTTCTTGTTCGTCATGATGAAGTCAATCTCATTTTTAGTCATAGAGTCGGGGCTATGATTGGACGCTTTTTGAAACTAAAGGATTGTGTTTTAAAAGTTTTAATCGATCTAAAATTAAACTCCGATTTTGAATTAGACGAATTCGATTTGACAATATTATAAAATATTTACAACAGCCTTTCTGTAGTCAAAGTAACTGTATTAAAAATTTGTAAACGGGATGCCAATTTACTAAAAGCGGATATTGCGCTAAAATTTATGTTGACGAAGTTAGATGGTCAAGCTAATGACTTAAGCCGAAATCTTGCAAAAGCACTTCGAAGACGCATAAAGGAGCTATCTGGAGTATTACAATATTTGCATGACCGACAATACCGTGATCACGTGATCACGGTATTGAAATTTCTAATACCGGTATTGATACCGGTAATGAAAAAATCCGGTATTTGAAAGCCCTACTGGTGATTAATCCAATTAAATTAATTGAATCCCACCGTATTTTATACGTACAAAAGCTACAGTATTTTATTAACGAAGTCGCGAGCGATGTTTGTAACTTGATTCCTGTTTTTTGATTGGTTGTTTATTTTGAGAGTTTTGATACTGTACTTGTTTGTAATAAATTTTATGAAGGTAAGTATCGTATATTTGGATGTGGTCGTTACTGTTTGATCCGACTGTCGAGAAGGGTTACGATCTTGCGAAAATTGTTTTAATTACCAATTTTTGTTTCTGGTTTCGTTTTCACAAATGGATCAGTAATAATAATTGGACATTGAGGAATGGAAGCGGGAAATATTTCGCTAACCCCAAATCATAAATTGATTACCGAACAGGAAGAAAAATATGTATTATATAAAAAATTGAGATTACCTACAAATCCATTATTTTATTCCAATTTTAACAAGTCATTTGTAACGTGTAATTGTCTGTTTTTCCTATGAAAACCATCAATAATCGTCTTTCCTGTTTAACTTCGCAAATTGCTCAGCATGACCTGGTAAAACATTGTTTTTCTTGGCCCCGAGACTTGAGAACTAAGTACCTACATAGTCTCTTGCTATTTACTTGGTCGCCATCTTGAAAACTGTAACATTGTGTTAAGGCTTTTTACACTTGATGTACGAAAAAGGACGTTTTGCTTCCAAACTATTAACTTTTTATTTTGGTTTTATGTATGTGTTCAATGGTTGTCTATATCGTTATTTGTTACATAAAACTGTGCGTTTAAAGGTGTTTATGTCAGGGAGCCTTTTATTTTCATTTTTTTTCCATTAGTAACTTTTCTCTTCTAAAAAAAAAAATAGTGTTATAACGTACGATATAATTCCTTTCTGTACGCAATTCATATAAAATTAGAAAGTAAAGTTTCATTTCATTCAGTGAACAAAAAACTGAAAAAAAAAAAACCAACGCTTCAGTCGCGAACACAAAAGCCGTTTTACTGTTAAAATGCCAAAAGCATTACCGCTACAGAATTGAGTGCAGAGAACTAATCGCTTTTTGAAAACCTAAAGCGGGATCTATCGAATCCGCTTCATTCCTTTACAAATTAGACTTGCGAGTTTTTCGACGAAAAAAGCGGCTTTTTCGAGCGTTCGAGCCCACGGGATTCGTATTCGAATCTGTGCCTAAAAATAAAATAATGGTCCGTTCAAGTTGCTCGCATAGCCGTGAGGTGGCTTCAAACGGGAGTTTTGAAAAGATAAATTGCAGCTTAAACGTAGCTTTGTTTGTGGAGTGTGAATTTTGCAGTTGTTTTCACACTAACGGTTTTGTGTTAGTTGATTCTATTCTACAGGGCATATTCACTGTTTTTCGTGTTAGAACTTATTGTCCAAAATCCTTAGTAATATTATAAATTCGAAAATAAATAGTTATCGATTTGAATGTCTGAAGACCGAGAAAGTATGTAGGCAATTTTTTATTTGTATGCGGGAAGATGTTTCCTAAAGATGCGGGTGGAAACAAACATAATATTACTAAGAGAAAGAGTTCGAAATGTTGTTATTTATCATACTTACTCTAATTTCGTGCTGAGTGGGTCTGCCTTTCGTCAATTGCAGTTATATCAAAGGCGTAAATTTTCTATCCTAAAATAGTTATCTATAACTGCCTATCATATCTCTTAAATGTTTTACCATAATGTAATAAAAAAACTACAGCTTATAGCTAAGCTAGTCCAGTAAAGGTTCCGTTGACCTCATAGCACGCACTTTGTTCTATTATTAGTACCTGTAACTATGACGTCACTGTTGACTTGGGGCTTGGAATGATCCCTTGGCGTGAGAAAAATACGTAATATAGGCACTATGGTATATGTAATAGGTTTCCAATAAAGCTTTCTAAATAAATTTCCAGAAAAGTATGAAAGGAAGACGTGGATTGCATGATATGTCTAGCATTTTCCAAACTATGTTGTGGTCGGCTTCCAGTCTAAAAGGATGCGAAGAACCTGTGTATGTCATGGAGCGACTGCTAATCTAACCTCTTCTTCAACCCAGTTAACCGGGCCATCCGATGCCTTTTGGCTGTCAGACTTTCTGGCTTCTGTAAACCCATTTTGAAACACGAAATTAACGTAATAATTTCTAAGTAAATTCCATTTACGATATAATCATCTCTGATTTACTTAAACTTAAGACTCCTCTTAACGATTGTAGCTATATCGTTTTGTTTTTCAAGCATTTTCTAAGTATATTCTTAAGCAGAAAAGAGCCATTTTATCTATCCCTTTGACGCACTTAAGTTTCATATTACAAGGATCGTTTAGCACGGCTTACGCGATCCGTAAACAGATACAAGTAAACGTATATTCTTTTACAGATAGAAAATACGCGAGTGTCTACGTGCGTTTATTAAGTTCTAGACGTAAAAACTGCGAATTTTAAGGCATTTCTTTTTAACAAATCGATACTTGAATGACTTGTTTTGTTGTAAGAATTAAAAGATAGCCAATTTCTTCGTTCCAATATAAATGATACGATTAAACGGTCTCCATGAATCACTATTTCTCATCATATGGGAATCGGTTCATTGCTTTTAAAGATTTTCTCGAACAGACAAAAAATACTAATAATAACTGAATCGTTAACAGTACAATATCAAAGTACACTGATTCACATAAAATATTATTGGGCGCTCTCTGATTCGCGTGCTACCTATACATTTGTCGGTTAGTCTGGTTACCATGGCAACGATCCCCTCGTGGGCTATCATTACCTACCTACATTCAACGTGTTCCACGAATCTCTGTGTGTTGGAAATTTGTTATTGAGTATAATAAAGTAAACGTGATCATCGTATTATGTCAATTTATGTAATGAGAATTGTATAAGTAAAATTGTAACTCGTAGGAAGCTGACACTTGCTTCGTGAAGCATAATGTTAAGTTCCTATTTATACATTTTTGTGTAATTTAGACAGGGTCTTTACTAGCCTATTTTGGGTAGGTGTGACACATAAATAGGCACATACTCTGACAAAAAAGTGCCCTAAAGACTTGATACGTGTATTGATTAAAGATGCGCTCAAAACTTCCTAAGACATTTTCAGCTTTATACCTATATTAGGAAAAATATGTATGTCGTTCCATTTGACAGATAACCAACTTTCTAAGACGACTATCTTCAGGTCTGTTTGTCTGTTCAAAAAAGACTGGACTGTTTTCAGTCGGGTCACACTTAAAGGTTCAGGAAGGTAGTTTATAATTAATACCCGTGCGAAGCCGGGGCCAGGCGCTAGTGTAATCTAATGTAGTTGTTACAAACTGTACCCAGTTTGACCTTGTTTCTATATACGAGGATCCCTACGTAATTCTCTTTAAGACTCCGAAATTACTCAAAACGAACTCTTAATTCGAATTAATTACATTTTGTGGGCGGGTTTTCGGGAGGGTCGACGGAAGCTGTATTAAAATTTTCTTTTGACATTTCTTTATTTTGATTAAGAGCGAGTGTTTTTCTTTTCGTCGTAGAAAAACAGCCATTAACCTTATTTTCTTTTGGAATGAAGTTTAAGTTGATTGCTTAAGTTATTTTGCTTTTAGTATTTAAATAAAAATCTATGCTCTCAATTCTCTGGACAGGTTAGACTGCGAAATATTAAATTATTATCCTTACGATTTTTAGGGGATTATTTTGAGTTAGTTTGATAAGAAGTTAGAAAACGTGCACATGACGAAGAACGTGGGAAAATATATATGTTCTTATTGGTATTACGTTTATACCTAGAGCTTAGATAATCTGATAGGAATAAAATAACCGATAAGTAAAGCTTAGATAACGTTTATTATACTATGATTATGATAACTGTAACTTGGATGTGTTAGATTATTTTTTTATTAGCCGATAAAATTGTAACGGTCTTGCTAATTTTGGCTAACATGTTATCAATTATGTATTATGTAATAGTAATTTTTAATGCTTTTTAATGACGTGTTACTTATGTTCTTTTTATTTGTTTTCAGGTAAGTACCGAGCTGGTTTTTAGTCTTCATAGAACTTCGTCACGGTAATGTTAATTAAGGCCTTCTTGTTCTAGTTTAAGTTTTTTTTTACGGTTTTTGACAGGTGTCATAATTTTGCGGTTGAAGTTATTTTTTATTATAAAATGACCAACTGCTATTAAAAACATGCTCAGAGTTTTTTTTATCTAGGTTAATATAAAAATACGTACAAACTAAAACATTCACGCTACAAAACAAATCCGCAGTGAAGTTGTTGCGAACATTTTTAGAATACCACCGGCCATTGCCAGTCCGGCTGCGCTTTTGATGCAAAAAACATTTTACTTAGACTTAATAGAAACACGGTCGAGTTTACCGTTCGTCCGACGTTGCCGCAACGTGCTCGCCGGAATTTAAATTGCAACGAGAATTCGCTTTGAGAATATCTTGGTTTTTACGTTATGTTTATGTATGTATGTGCAATTTTTTTCTGATGAGGTTTTATGATGGAAATGAGACATTGAAGTCTTTTTTTATCAATAAATCCACATATTGACGGATTAAAAAACTATACATCACAGACGTCTTGATCTTTTTTTTTTATCGACGTAAAATCATCAAATGACCCCTCCCGCTGTGGGTTAGCAGCGGTGAGGGAGTGTCAGACTCTTACTGACTAAAATCGTCGTGTTCCGTCATAGGCCTTTTATGTACCAGGGCCGCGGTATCTCTTTCGAACAACCCGCAGCCCCGACAGGCCTTGGCCCTGCTGGGCCCCGCTGGGGTTGCTGACATCTCTTTGAGAGACGTCTTGATCTAAGTTCAAATTTTGGCCCACTTTGACCCGTTTTGACCGAACATTTTCGCCAATAATCATGATCATCTTACTAACTTTCATGATAGATACCTTTAAAATCAGCTACTTAAGGGATATCTTAGATAAAATAATGCAACAAAATAGTTGTCACTAAGTCCGATTTTGTAACTTAGGTATTTAATTATACTTTTTATCTTAAGCTGCAACCTTGACTTACCTACTTATCGATAACTCTCGTATATCATAATTATGAAAAATAAACCGTATAATAATCGATTAAAACTCGATCCAAAAACTATTAACAAAATTTTAAAGAATTTCCCAGTTAAGTTTTCGTGGTATTCTCTCCTGATTGTATATTTTCCTGGAAATATACGGCTAAACATATAAAATTGCTGACAATGACTCTTCGTAGGAAAACAATGATAATGCTTTTTTTAAACATGCCACGGGATTCCCCTGCCACATGTTTTCAAAGCCATCGATCTAATGGGTCCGTTCTCCCTGTCCACCCATGTTATAAAACAACCTTATTTAGTTTTCAACGTACTACGATAAATAGTGGACGAGTAAAATCATCAGATCTAGCTTCGTTTTTAAGCAAAATCTTTGCAGATAAGATACTTTTTATTCATATTCAGAGAATTCGCAAAATCACGGATTTTTTCTAAAAAGTTTCCTCTTGAATAAAAGTACATATGGCCATCTTTTTCGCTCAAATAGGCTTTATCAAGACTATTTTTCACAAAACTCCATAAAACCAAGTGTTGTTTCAACTCGCCCCTAAAATAAAATAATAATACTTACGTGTCTCAAAATGTTAACTTAATAATATGTATTTTGTTAGCATGTCACCGAATCCTCAAAGGGTTTCAAACTGTAAAGGGGGTCGGGTTTCGAACCCGGCCGAGTTTGAAAGAGGGTTTGGCGTCACGCCGTGTAACGACCTAAAGTTATGCATATCAAAATTTTTCAGCAAATTCTTAATGGTAACTTGTTCTTTTATATAAAAAAAAATGGGGTGGTTTCGTTAAAATTCTTTGTATGATGATAAAAGGTTAAGCATTTTTACCAGATTTTGAAAAACGGAGGTTGTCAATTGCAATGCGTCTGTTTTCTGAGGAATAAATAACAAAAGAAAATATGCTCTCAATTATATGCTATGATCTCAGTTCTCAATTATACTCATCATCATTTGCCTAGCCTTTTCCCAAATATGTAGGGTTCGGTTTCCAGTCTCAATACAATCGGATGCAGCTGAGTACCAGTGTTTTGCAAAGAGCGACTGTAAAATTATACTCAGTTCTTCAAAAAAACTATAAGCCAATTTTCATTTTCAATTAAATAATTGATCAATACCGATAAAGAGGATTACGCCAGTATTCGGTTAAATCAACGTTTGTTTTATGCCAAAACGGACATGCGCTTAATTCGTATTTGTGCCAAATAAATCGCGTCCGTGTACGTCCGACCGACAGACTGATTATGATGTATTTATTCGTATTATTGATTATAGATTAATCTGCACTGTGTTCCGGTTAATAAATTAATATCCGATATAGTTAGGCTGAGTGTACAATGTTTGTTCTGCAAATATCAGTTTAGTTAGGGTATATGTTTGTGTTATAATCGAGTTAATGAAATTATGTCTATTGCTAACTGCTTAAGGCAATGATTTGGCGAAATATGGTCACTGTTTGAATGGTGGGAGAGGTAAACAAGATTGAGCACTGAATATCAAAGAACGATAGTGTTATGTTAATGTTTATGATTTTGAGTCTGTTTGTTTGTATCCTATTAAGGCTCCGAAACTACTGAACCGATTTGAAAAATTCTTCCACTGTTGGAAATCTACACTCTTCCTGAGTAATATAAGCTATATGTATTTTATCCCTATACGGGCAGAAGTCCCTACGGGATATGGTCCGGTAGTGTCAAACAATTTCAGTGTATATTTTCATCCAAAATAAATTAATGAACCAAGTCGTGATATATGGCAAAGTTAACGCACTTTACCTAAGAATGAAGCCCTTTTTGATAAAAGGTCTTAGTCAAAATGTAGGTGTTTGGTGTTGATGTATTTCTACGGCTTCAGCCCCGGAAATTTATCGGTATCGACACCGTTTGTGTAATATCCGGTTTTGTGTGCGAACGTAAAAACCGACTATATCACTACGTCACTACATAGTATATGAATTAAACCAAAGTCGCTTCCTCTGCCCTTAGGATATAGTCCTTATGTATGCTTGGCTTAAATCTTTAAAAGTCATCATCATCATCTCAGCCATAGGACGTCCACTGCTGAACATAGGCCTCCCCCTTAGATCTCCACAGATACCTGTTGGAGGCGACCTGCATCTTTAAAAGTACGCAACGGATTTTGATGCGTTTATTTAATAGATAGAGTGATTGAAGAGGAAGGTTTATATGTATAATAACCTCCATCAAATAGCAGTGCTCTCGTGCGAAGCCGGCAGAGGTTACTAGTTTTAAAATATACACAGAAAATGTAAGCCTAAACCGAATATATAAAAAAATATATTAAAAAAAAATATGCACAGAAAATGTGAGGCTATATGACCGTGTAAATTGGGTTTTAAACCTGATATTTTAATAATGACTGTATATTCTCAGTAAATCACTTTTCAGAACTGAATATAGTTGAAAAAATAAATGAATTTATTTCATTAGTCAGTTGCAAAATTCAATAAAAATTCTTGGAAAGTTATTAACTTTTGCTGAAAATATTGAAACAATTTTTAAATCTATATTGTGTAGTACCTGCCAGAGTGGATACACTGTTATATATATTTTTTTAACAATCCTCACTGAGTTCTAGATAGTTATAGCGAAAATATTTTTGAATATCTTCGTCGAATGTCTACGGGTATTTTTTCAGTTACCTGTATGCAAAATTCCTTAGTTTTTTTTTAATCCGCCTAAATCACAGTAACGTACCTTTGCTCGAACGAGTTTGAATAGGTTATTATCAAGGCTATATTATTATCTATTTTTTGGTGTAATAGAGCTAGTTTCAGACAGCTGCAAAAGGTCAGAGAATAAAAAAATAATGTTTGCACCGGAACTATTAATAAAAAATACTAGTTTAAAAAAATTGATTGTATCTATGCAACATTTCAACAACTTTTGTCCTATTATTCACTTTGCTAATACAACATAATGTAGTGTGATTTTATTTTCCTTATACCATTGTTAGAACTTCGGATTCCATTCTTGCATAAAACAATTAAAATTTTCCGGGTCTGGATATTGTATTATAAAAAAAGTCTTATAACGCTCGACAAAACAAAAAAAAACTTCAGCCTTTTTTGTGCAATACAGGGGAGCAGAGTATATAACACAAAACTAACTGATTTTGTCACCCAACCCAACTTCACAAAGTTGCTACGAAAGTCGCCTCCATTTCGTCTCGCTCAGACGTCTCATTTCCGTGTTTTCGACGCTCCTACATATCTACAATAATATTGTCTCGAAGTTTCTCTTCCAGTTGTTTATCAATTATTTTGAACTCTGAGGAGGGTTTATTTCAAAACTTATAACTTCGAACGTAAAGTCTTGTCATAATAAAACGTTTTTACGATGAAACTGTTAAGGAATACGTTGAAGACGGTATTGATCTTTTCAGCTGAAAAATAAAAGGTATTTCACTTCAGAATACGTTGTCTCCCGAAATATCAGTTAAATCGCGATAAAACTACATTTCACTGGTTACTGGTAAAGTCTCTGATAGCCTATCCGGATTATCTGACAAATAAACTATAGATTTTGGTCTCAGATAACAATATCTGGCTAAGCAGCCTTTATCTGGCAGATAGTATTAACTATCCGATTACTAACTGACACTTTATTGGTAAATAAGCCGCAGTCTATCGTATTTTTCATTTAATCGAAGTTAAAACAACTCACATATACCGAACGATTCAAAACAACCATTTGCAATATGTTTGCCAAACGTGATCTCGAATGCACCTACTCGCATAGTCGTATGTAGGTCTGCGCTGTCTCGGCCAGGCCATCGATTAGGACTCGAAATTGCTGATTCATTTCCTCTACTCAAGTGTTTCCAGTGCCTATTTCGAATAACCTACTAGCCTGCGGGATTATTGGAAAGAGTTACCGCAGCCCTAGTCCAGTGAGGGCTTCAGAAGGGCGAGTTTTAATCAGTTTAAGTCTGACACTCCCTTTCGCTGCACCCACAGAGAGAGGGGTCATTTGACAAATGTCTAGCAGCCAATTAAGGCAAACTTTTATATTTTTTTTTATCGGATTTTAAAGGTGTACTTTTAACTATATTCAGGTGTTTGAAGACGTCTTTATATGCCTGTGTTTTAAGACCGGAAGAAAAAGTTTTGGTAATTGCAGTTTCTTAATTTCAACTAGTTTTTACGGTAGACTAATGGTTTGATGAATCAAACTGCTCGCTAATAGTCTAATAGAAATAAATGGTTTGACTTTGGCTTTTGGCATTGTTTACGTCTGTTTTGTATCATTCTATTAAAAATAATTACTATCTATGGTTTTATATTTGCCCTTCTTAGTTATATAATCTTTTTAAGGTCCGATTTATGAAGATAGGAAATAGTATTCAAAAGAACATTTAATATTTGGATCAGCAAAGATCTCTATCCCAGACGATAGGATCGACATACCGACATTCCGAACACAAGATTCCTAGAATTTTACACTCGCAAAATTGGCTACAGACGTATAACATCGTATCTATAAGATGCAATACTTTAAATTCTTGCAGTATTTGCTACAGGGGTTCCAACCCCACGTACAGTTAGCATTTTATATGCAGGATAATCTTTAATAGGATGGATACTAGCTACCCCTCGTTTTTGGCAAAAAGCGATAATTTGAAACACATTTTTCTTGGTCTTAACATCATGGGGTTGCATTTTCTCATGGAGCGGATATTTTATTAAAGGGGCAGTCACCTCTTAGGGATCCAAAACAGTCCAAAAATGATCTTTCGTAAAAGTATTTTAGATTATTGAAGTCTAGTATCTTTTGCATTTTTGGAGCTCATTCAAATTATTGTTTTCTTTTGCATAAGGTGTCGGCGATCTATCATCAATACATTGCAGTATTCTCGAAATAAATCCGAATAAATATTCAAGAGAATAACTATGAACCCGTCACTCTCGAAATACTAACAATAACATTTGGCTTCCATTAAATATTTCCAAAGATTTATATTATTGGAATAACACAAACATTCCAGTTAAACCTGACTCGTTCAAATTTAACACCTAAGTTAACGCAATAAGAACGAAATTTCTGTGTCCACAAGTCGACTTAATGAAAATTGCATAAATATACCGAGTTCGGACGAGAGTATCGTAAAATATTTGTGAATATTTTCTTAATTAAAGGTCACTGACCGATAATAAACTTTAAGTTTATAAATATTTAAGCACTTGACGATAAAATGTTGTCAATTTTGCCTAACAACATAAACTAAGTAGGTGCAGGCCTCTGTCACTCGACGTACTTGCGCGCGATAAATGCCTACCGCTCGCTGGGTTACCGGTAGCCCCACGCGGCTCAGGGCTTTCAATAGTACCTATCACGCGCCGCGCGCGTTCCAATATTATTATTTTATTTCGTGGCATGTTATGCTGTTGGTTTTTATTAGTTTTTTAAGCTACCTAACAAACTGATGGATTATTTTGAGTTGTGTTGGTTTATATTGCGACTATTGTAAGATTTAGAAACATTTTATATTTATGAACTTATCTAGTAATTCTATTTTTTTTAAATAAAATACTTATTTTACTTTAGATACCTACTTAGTTATATGAACTTATATGAACTGTAGCTCAAAACACATCTCGAGTGTAAGTAGGTACCTATAGTTCTGGTCCAACTTAATGACGACTCGGAACATTACGCGTGTCGCTCTCGCTACGCAGAAACCAATTTTAGGTATGTATCAACACTCGACGGAGTTGTACTATATGGGGTATGGCACTTGTGCTCGAAAAATAGTTGGAAACCGCCTTTGATTTTGACGACCTTACCTATGCTTACGTATTAGGTAATATTTAGTAATATGTAGGTACCCATACTCCATTTTAGTAGGCAATACAATAGTTAACTAAAGAAAAATATAGATATTACTTTTTATTTAAAAACTCAGTTTTAAAAAAGGCTATCTTAAAAAATAAGCGTAACTTTGTTTTCCTACTTAAATATTAATAAATTGTAAGAAGCAACCCTAAGCATGGCCACGGCACGGTTGCGGTCACTGAACTGTGCGCTATCGCATTGGAATAACAATCAAGCGCTCGAGCTTTTATTAAGGTTCATTTTATAACGCAGCTAGGAATTTGTAGGTAGTTGGGGAACTTGTAGGTGCTTATAACAGTAGGTATGGACTTTTTTGTATGGAGTGATTTATCTGTTACGTAGTAACTATTATATAATCTGTGGTAGGTGTATATATTTTGTAGAAAAGATCTCGCAGTTATATTTATTAAGATGGTTTTAGTCGGAGAGAATTTCAGCCTTAAACTAAGTTAAATAAAATACGAAGCATCTGCTAGTCCTTCTCATGCAAGCAAAACATTTTACAGCCGTTACAAAACTCTAAAACATACAAAGTATTCGTAGCATTCAAAGTAAAACGTTTTCCGTATCTCAGCCTGCATACCTACTGTTTAACAGCGATAAAACAAAGCTGTCTTCGTAGTTCGCAATAAACATAGCAAATTGTACGTAAGAGCCATTTACGACAGACGAACGTTTTACGATTATACTATACCGAGTTGATACGATTTTACATTTTATTTGACGCATTTTTTAATTAAGAAAATGAATCATCATCTGTGTTGCCTTTTCCCGACTATGTTGGGGTCGGCTTCCAGTCTAATCGGTTGCAGCTGAGTACCCGTGTTTTGCAAGGAGCGACTGCCTATCTGACCCCCTCAACCCAGTTACTCAGGCAACCCAATACTTAATATTACTTCGCTGTCACAACATATTATAAAGTTCACCGCTGTGTCTGTCTTTTTGCCATACACCCACAAACATAAGAGTGTTCAAGTCGATTAAAGTAACCACGGGCGCAGCCTTGATTGAACCACTTGTTTACTAATACAAAATCCCATTCTTCCTGTCCTTTTCGCTTCTCGAAATATTTCCAAAGTTTTCCTACCACAGCTCGAAGTATTTTCCTCTATAACCTGCGAAGATACGCCACCATCCCACCCTATTGTTTTCTGTCGATATGCTAGCCTCATAAGGAAAAATATTTATTTTTGTACACCTAGTCCGGTTAGGGTGAACGGCTCTGTATGAATTTTGTTTTGTACCTAAATGTATAAAATAGTTTCAGGATTATCCTGTTATAAAATTATTTTATTGAAGAACAAGCTAATTTGTATTTGTTATTCTGGTTGGGGAATAACGTGATATTATGTAATTGATAGGTTCTAATATTATTAATCTGAAAACTTTGTTTGTTTAAAGGCAGTATTCTCAGGACTGCTGGACCGATTTCAAAACATCTTTCAGGGTTAGTTAGCCACTTATCGGGCAAGGCATATACGGACGCGGGTGAAACCTCTGGTGGAAACTAGTGTAAGTTTAAAATATAATTTAGTTTTGATAGTACCTTGTTCTGTTGTCTGAATCGTAAGGTCAACGAACTTTCGACAAAAGCAGGTGTTTATAATGCAACAAAGGAGAATATAAGGGGTTGTGTGTCTACCAGATGTTCAATCCTCGTCAGTCCTTGTAATACATTAACGTACTCATTTTTATCCATATTGCAGGCCAAATACACAAACCTTTGAATTGTAATCGCACTTACTAAGAAAAGTTCAAATAGAAAAATAAATAAATAAAAGAATTATTATTAAAAAAACAAAATACCCGACTGCACACTAAAAAAAAAAGAGTAAAACAAGCCCCACAATAATATTGATCAATACAACTTTACTGAATATAATTTATAAATATTGATGGAAAGCATCGCAGGCGGGGACCAACAGAGGCTTATTTATAGTCATTTCGGTTGTGCACCATTTAGCAGAATTTTCGTTGGTGGCGGTCAAGGTGGTCCCCGCCTGCGATGCTTTCCATCAATATTTATAAATTATATTCAGTAAAGTTGTATTGATCAATTTTATTGTGGGGCTTGTTTTACTCTTTTTTTTTTAGTGTGCAGTCGGGTATTTTGTTTTTTTAATAATAATTCTTTATTTATAACTTTTAGCTGTTTTTATTTAACGAAAATGTTGTAGATGTAGAAGACTATGTATATGTAAGTACCATTTTAAATTATTTCGACGACATTTGGCTTTAGATTACGAGTGATGTTACTCCGCAACATAAATTTACCGCCAATGCGACGTTCAAGACGATCAAGACGACGTTCATGCATTTGATCAAGACGACGTGATTGTATCGCCAAAAGAATCGCTTTTTGCTTGCTAACGCATGAGTTGCTTTGCGTTGACGCAGAATTAACATGTTCCCGTGGGAATTTTGAGAAAAAACGTATCCTATATTAATTACTCCCGTGATTGAAATGAATCTAATGATACCGCATACATATTTTTTTAAAGGGAAATTTAGAAAAAATATCCTTGGGACTTTTAGGATAAAATGTATCCTATGACACTCCCGTAATCAAGACAAATCTAACGATACCTCATACATCAAAATCCATCAAGCCGTTTAGGCTACAGGAGGTCACAAAGGAACAGACATACATACATACTTACATACACTCGAAAAACATTACCCTCCTTCTTTGGCAGTCGGGTAACAAGAGACTAAGTTATTGAAATGTCCAAATTAGAACGCTTTTGCAAAAAAATATATGTATAGGCTCGATTTCCCAGAATTTGTTTTCATAAAAACATTTCTAAGAACATTAGATGTTTTTTCAAACATTAATTGCGGATAATATATAACACACAATCTATACTTACTATCAATATAGGATCATTTTTAACCCCTCTCGCTGTGGGTGCAGCGTGAGGGAATGTCAGACTCTCACTGACTAAAACCCACCATGTTCCTTCTGGAGCGCTCTGTATACCAGGGCCGGGGTAACTCTTTCGGACAATCCCGCAGCTCAATATAGGATGACTGACAGCGGATAGACTTATTTACGTATTTAGTAGAAATAAATTATTTAGTAGTATAGAAATATCGGGTGTGTCGTTCACAATCACATTAAATCATATCACATATACTTTATGATATTCTATGGCGAATTGTAAAAAAAATAACCTAATCCATTCAGTGGTTTAACCACAGGAGTCATTTTTCGTTTTTATAATTTACAACATCATGTGTAAAGCAGAGATAAAGTTAGGAGTATCGTATGTTTTGATCAGTTGACAGCTGTCAGTTTTCAAGGGAGAATTTCAGTTGTTTGTAATGACTGACTTTTATATGGTGTTCTAATTTTTGCATATTTTTATTCCATTTACTTTGTTTGAAAAAATCATTTTTTTTTATTTTTACCTATTTTTCTTTTATCTTTGTGTTAATCGACATATATTAACCAGTATATTAACGCATTTCATTTAATGTGATTATGAACGACACACCCGATATAATAGTAGTATATCTGCAAAGCATTGCTAATGCTAAACTAAATAAAATGTTCATGGTAGACGGCCGTGATTTATATGTGTAGGTAGTACCTTGCCTTTCCAAGGTCAACCGGCCGATGGTATTACATGTTACGCTTATTTATTGTCTGAGAAAAAAATATATGTATGTACTTATTACTCACTCAGATGTTTTCTGAATCATGGATGATGCGATTACGACAAAGAACAATTTTATTTGCAGGCTGACTTACATGAAAGGATGACTTTCCATTCATATTAAATTCGTGAAAATCTTTTTACATTTACTTTTTGTAAAAGCAGGAACGAATATTTGTGATAGTTAGAACATAGTTTGCCGCATGCTTTTCTGTGTAAGTTTCACCCAAATTCGTTCTGGATGCAAATGCGATATGGTCCCAATCATACGTATACTCCGAGGAGGCGAGGTCAGTTGCTCTGCTTCTAAAATCATCTCTTTCTCTTGACAAAGAGTCAATAAACTGCTTATGAATCCCACTTCGTACGAGCATGTTATAATCAATAACTTTGTTACTTTAGAAAGGAGTATTTTCCCCATAAACGCGACAAAGAAAACAGCACATCGTTTATTCATGGCTCCCATTTCTAGCGAACGTAAATAAGGAATGTTTGTAAAACATTAAAAGACAATCCTATTACAGCGACAACAGCTGTGTTATAGAGGATAGAAGCAAAGGATTACGTTGTTTGTAACGCTCCTATTATTTCAAAAACATCTCTTCTCATCGCCACATTTAGGGTCCCGTACCAAAGAGGGTTAAGCGGGACTCTACTACTAAGACTTCGTTGTTGGTCTGCCAATCCGTCAGACACCAGGCTGTATCTCACGAACCCTGATAATTACCCCCACACTTAGAGACATTTAATGATAACTTAAGTCACTCCTTAGTGACGGATTGTGAGGGAAATCCTTCACCAAGGAGTGGCTGAAGTAACCATTAAATGTCTCTGAGTGTGTACATTAGAAAGTTAAAATTTTCACAAAAGACGTATTTATGTGGTTGCTATATAAATTAAAATTAAAATAAATATTTTTAGGGGGCTCCCAAACGTGTTTATTTGCTCTTTTCATACTTGATAATGGCACGGAATATTCCGTGTGCGAGTCTAACTCCCACTTGGCAGGTTTTTCTTTTCGATATTTTTAATTTCTTTTATATGAGAATCCAAAGGATTGAGGCGGGATTACTTGGGAATTTTGTTGTCGTTGGACATTTATTTATTGACGCGATTTTTACGTATGAGTCTGTCTGAAATCTTTTGAGATTAGTCCATGTTCCAAAGGCTGTTTTCTTTTGAAACTTGTTATTTTTAACCTTACGTTATTGAATACCAATTAATATAAAACGGTAAAATTTGATCTTCTGTCATATTTTTTTATAAACTTGGACTAATATCTTAAATGCACTTTTATATTTCGATTTGAGTCATCGTTCAAATATTCGCTATGTATGTGAGGTTTAACGTTAATGACTAACCGTGCCTGATTGACTGTTCTTTACATAAGCCTTGAAATCAATTGTTAGGAACGCATAAAATAGAGCTCGTAGAATGTAGATATAATTTCTTTGAAACATTTCCCTCACTTCGATTTTGAAATTTGCAGTTGCAGTATCTGTCATGGCTTTCAAATTTTCAAGTACGCCTCGTAAAACTCGGGATACTTAAGTTTTAAAGTCTGAGGTGCTTTCCAAGTTTTTGAGCCAAGACAAGGGACATGCAAGTACTTTGGAAGTTCCAACTTCTAGATACGGCTCGAGTTTCTTTTACGATAAATAAAGGAACGGTAGATTGATTGTCATAGTTTATATGATAATTGATGAATAACTGTCATGGTTCATAATATACAGGTCATGATAGACGGACGGCGATGTCAGTGGTAGGATTTCTTCAACTTCCTCCTGCCCTGTCAGTGGTAGGATCCAGTTTTATATTTATAGTGGGCCAGCATAAAAATAAGTAGGTACGTCTTCGAACGATATTTTGAGAATTTTCTCTTTGAAAACCAAGATTTTAAAAGTTAATATCAGTTATCTGGATAGCTAGAAAAATGCGGCTTTTCTATACTTTCTAGCAAAAGAGTTTCACGGTCAAAAGCAAGTCACTCGAACGTTTTAAAAGTAAAGTTTTGTAACAACTACAATTTATAGGGAGTTAGTCTCATTGGTTGTTATTTTTATTCATAGCCAAAGGCGTTTATTGAAAGTAGGTTGATATACCTAGTATCAATCTTTCTCATTAAGGATAAAATGAATAGGAAAGCTCCCCAAAAATAGTTACTGCCCCAAATTATACTTCAGTTGATTAGGTTTTGATTTGTGCAAAAAACTTTTTCATAGTACATGCGCTTGTACACATTCTTTAACAAAATCTTCTAAATATCTTTATCTCCGCTACCATTGTATCGTCAACAGCCTTTCAAAGTTTTCAAGGGCATGACAAATATGGCTTTGTGTTTTTTTTATTAGTTATTTTTTTATAATAATTAGTTGTAATAACAAGGTGTCGGTTGTAATGATCCAATAAGCATAATTTTGCTATTATATAATACCTTCATAAAGAAATAAATGATTAAGAGTTAACGCAAGGATATAGCTAACCTGTTTTGATGTCCTTGAAAAAGGTCGGCTGTCTGCAAATGCATGGGATAAAACCTTAAACTTTGCTAGAATAATAAGTTTTTGTATAGCACTCTAAAGAAAACTTTTTCATATAAAAGTTCTTAGTTAAAGGAATTCTATTTCGAAAACTAAACTTCACACCAAAAGAATAACGCTAAAACGACAAAAAAAATACCCAAAAAAAAAAGTATAAGCGAATTATTTGATCACGATCCACGTTAAACTTTAGTTTGCGAGCCGCGCGGTTTGGCCGGGCCTCAGGTCAACGACCCCGCGTTACGTAACAGCCGAATTTAAGGACACAACATAGCGAGGGAAAGACGCCGTATGAATATATTTTATTGCCTATTACATAGTGATAATGTGTTTCGTAGTTTTTGAGTTATTGTCCCCCAGTAAGTTGATGTGGTTTTGAGAGTTTTAGCCTGAATGTGTTCTCTGTGGTTAGCTAACGGGACCAATTTTCGAATTACGTAGTGCATTTACTAAGATGAGGACTTTTGTTGACGATACAAACTTTTTTCGCGCTCAATAGGCTTTTATTCAGATCTTCTAGGTCACATAAACTAATAGAATTTTCTGTACCTCAAATAACTTTTCTAGCTAACTTTTCAAGTTAAGTAGGTACCTAAGTAACACTAAGTTATAGACTCAGAAACATATATCAATTTAAAAGTAAACAAGGCCCATATAAACCAATAAAGTTGTTGATTTAGATTTAAACGTGCAAGCGAAACAGAGCTACCTATCTGACCAATAGCACCGCCCCATTTTCGCACTGTAATCTGGATCAATTTGACGACAGATAATACGGCCGAGTCTATAGCTGTTTGCCCGCATTTACGGCTATACTTATTGTTTATTTACTATGTAGATAGGCTGAAATTGATTGATTTATTTCTATGCTGTCAGGCTGTTGCTTTAGGTAGATAGTCATGTAGCTTTTTCTCATAAGGTGTACTTTATATATGTGCCCTGTTTTTGAAATCTGAATAATGAATGATTGAAAATTTTAAGAGACCTAGCTTCTTAAGCCCAGTAAATATTATTTGGGTTTTCAGTCGCTGAGTTGCAAGTCTGGGATCGTCCTTGATCAATGACAATTGCCAAAGTTTCGTCTCCCTTTTTAAGAACCTTCGCATACTTCAAACTTTTAGTCGGCAGATAGTTTGATTGTTCTTATACATCCATTTGGGGATGAAGAAAAGCACATCAGGTATCAGACCCACTTAAAAAAAATGGTAACCTGTTAACCAATCATCACCGGGCTAACTATCGGCTGATAGCTTAGTCCGCAGTTCACAAGGGCTCTAAGAAGCTTTACATCAAATGAAGATCCAAAACCCCTTCGAGAATTGAGGCACGACGTTACGTATCTTATAATGAAACATTCAAGTATTCCTCACGAGGCTACAAAAGCCAAATTAAGCGGTGCAGAAATAGCTTACTCTTGAATTTTCACCCCCCAACGAAAGTCGCTTCCTGATTTCGGTTCGTCAAATTAAACGTAAACAGCGTTTCTCTGGCGTTTGGAGACTAATTTCGTGTGGAGTGGCTTTCTGGCAATCAGCTTGCGTTTAAAGTAGCGCCTTGTATCTAAATTGCTGGTATGAGGCTGCCTTTAAATGAAGTGGGACTATTTGACGGGTTTCATTGCCTGTATGGATATCTCCATAAACAGCCTTAAAACTATGCTAATATTATAAAGTTCGTTTGTTTTCAATTCACTAATCGTATGAGATTTTGAGCGATTGTGTAGAACTTGAAGACTAAGGTATTGTAAGGTTTTTTTCCTCTCATTTTGACAATTTTACTGGGCTATATCAGTATTTTGCCCATAGACTGACAGAAATGTGGCTAGACAGACTGTTATTGCAGCGGCACGGGCTGTTTTTTTAGTGCACAGTAGGAAAAAGTCAATGGTTACTCCAAAATAAATGGCAGAAATATTCAAAGCAAAGAGGGAGCTCAATTTGGAAATTCTAATTGGCATTCTAAGGGCCCCACGGTTTGTTTGACATTGCACAGCTTAACATAAAATTATTTTAAGAATAACAACACGTGTATGTTGGCTCGCCTTTATGTTAACTTTTTTTTTGTTTCCCTTTATGTTAAGGGATTAAGAAATATTTACCATAACATGATAATACTCTGGTTTCGGTCAAATCCATTAAAAAGTAGACCTTCTTCCCGTTCCTGGACCAAATAGAGCCTATGTTGACTGCAGTGAAACATTGTTTCAAATCGGTTCAGAAGTTGCTTAGCCTAACAAACGAAAGAAAAAATGATTCTTCTTTATTATATTAGTACAGAGTATAGGTTTTCTAATCTCAAAGGCTAGGGACGAAATAATAGTTCTTTCTACTCTGCGTGTTCCCCTAATCTCTCTGCTCCCTCCCTTAATTTTAAATCGTCAGCTAATGTTTAAGCTTCCATTATATCAAAAGGCATTAGAATCAATCATTTTGGCAGTCTTAAGGGAGCAGCAGTGTGATTGATTGCAGTTATTATAATTATATAGCTTCTATACACATAGATAGTGCACCTCTGTTGTTTCTTAAAACATTAGCTAATAGCGTAGTATCAGATACTATTACTAAGTTATAAAAGCAAGCAGTCCTCTAATTCTAAAGATCATCATCATCCTTCTGCCCTTATCCCAATTTTGTTTGGGGTCTTCGCAGTATGTTCTTCTTCCATTCTCACAAGAAACATTTTTTCCAGCTTTATCATCGTTCTGACAGTCTATCCATCTTTTCTTTGTTCGTTTCCTTGCCAATGATACACTGTTTGTTATAGATTAAACAATATTCGTTATATGTTGGGGCAAAAATACACTGCCATATATAAAATAGGAATTCTATGTATAAAATTGGGCCAATACCCTAAAAGTATGTTAGAGCTTTGCCCTAATTCGTGTTATGTTGACTCTCATAATTCCGCAGTGATATATTGTGGGTGAAAACGATTATTCACAAAGAATAATGGCCTTACCGTCCCTGGGTAATGTTGGAGATTATAAATATGTAGATTTTTGTGGTCCATTTTATGCATGTGGATTTTTTTTAAACACATTTCCGTGATACGTACAGAAAGAGTATAAAAATTGAATAGCTTTTTTTTGTTGTGTCAATATGGGATTGTTTGGTGAAATGGTGATTATAGTGTTTTTATAACACTATCTTACTTATATTATAAATGTGAAAGTTTGTGAGAATGTATGGATGTATGTTTGTTATTCAATCACGCAAAAACGGCTGGACCGATTTGATTGAAATTTAGTATATAGATAGGTGATACCCTGGATTAACACATAGGCTACTTTTTATCAACACACCACGCGGGCAAAGCCGCTGGCGAAAGCTAGTTAGATATTATATGTAGATTAATGGTTATTGACATCACAATAATTTGAGTGATTTGTAATGGAGATTCGGATAAATGGGAACGTTTATCTCTCCCCTTTTATTATCTTCTAACTGCAGTTTATTCCGTTTCCATTTTAAACAAAGAAGGGTGAGTATCTAATAAAAATTCCCTGACTCTTTTCCAAACATTGAAAGCGTCCTAATTTGTCAGAATTCGGGCCTAACACAAAAGTCAGTGATTCGGAATAGATAATTCCAGGCTCTGCCTATATCGGACGCCATTCTTTTTGTTGATTACCATCCAATACGTCTGGACGAGCGATTGTTTCGATTTGTAATCGAAAAATCACTCGGTAACTGTTTTGTTATTTCAACAAAATTCATCGCGCACATTTGTTCGCGAACAAAACATTTGTACGCGTCAGCGCTGTGTTCGCGAACAACGGTTGCAGATTTAACGGACATTTTAGAAATGTTCGCTGGCAATTTGTTACTGTTTACTACAACGAGTAGTATGGGAGAAGCATTTGTGTGCGTCACAGTGACACACATGAGTGGAATATCGCCTTTAGGAGTGATCAGAGTATTTCACTAACATGGATTTAGCATAATCGAATAATCATGTTATTCAATTGTTAGTTTGTAGAATTTACTTTTGTTTAATTGCAGTGTTACTTTTCAATATAGATAAGTTAATCATGAAAAAAATTACCTGAGCTGGATTTTATGGAACTTAATTTAATAACACGATAAAAATCGTGTCTCCAAATGACCTTGTTTGGTACTAAATAATCATAGCGCACTATAAACCTAAGTTTACATTAACAATTTTATCGCGTTGCTAGCCCTTTACGGCACTCGTGATCAACCTTCTTAGATAAGAGAACATTACTATGAATAGCCTATGTTTGCATAGTTATAGAATTGTGTTAAAATACGTATTCACCGTGAATATATTTCAAGGTCGACGGCATGCGGCATACTCGTACGCACTCTTTACAATGAGATATTGAAAACTGTCGAGTGCTAAAGACGTGTATGTGTTATGGACCATGTGATTAATTCGGGCATTATTTATAATGCCCGAGCATTATGAATACTGTCTAGCTTTATCGGGCCAAGTGATTAATAACTATCTTAACTTCATTATTTATCACATTGCACGGGCATTATTATATTGCTACATGATAGTTGGGCAATTTGATAATAAAGCTATATTTTATGCGGTGCGAGGGTGGCAGTTATTCTAATAAATAAATCCTGTTACTTGCTACATATTTTATGATTATTGTTTTAAATTATATGTTCTATTTTAATTGGAAATTATAAGTCTAGCCACAAAATTATTAATTGGACAATTGTCATCTAATTTACTAACTCGGCCTCGTTTTTCTTGATCTAATTTTTCTTGACTCGTTTTTTTATGGTAGAATTTAATTTGGATTCAAAACATTGTATTAAAAACTGAACTTATTGACGAAAACGAATTGCTGCAAAACCGACTCCACGTAGTCTTGTCTGCCCTACCCCTAGAGTGCAATTCAAAACCGCGTAGGCGCGGAGGGGCGAGGCGGCCTGCGAGCTGAGGCGCAGGTAGTTTCAGCGCTCGCCGCCACGGCTGAGGCGCAAGCCGAAGCTGCGGTGGTGAGCGTGAAAACCATCTGCGACGATAAGCTCGCATGGGACCGCCGGAGCCCCGCAGCGCCGGAGCCGTGACAGAAGCCATGCTTGCTGCATGTTGCATGCTTACTTCTATGCTCTGTCAGTTGATATGGGATGTGTTATATTTAGTTCTTTTTAAGTTAAATGTCAATAACAGTAAAAAAATGAAATTAAATATGTTTGTATTACTTTGCCCAATAGTTCACGGGCAATATGTATAGTGACCGGTCAATTTGATTGTTTGAGTAATTATTATCAAATTGCACTCTCATATTGGGCATTATTCATAATGACCGGGCATTATGTATACTGCCCAATTTATCACTTGGTCCATAACATATGTACTGTTAAATAAATTACGAATGAATTTTCGATGTGCTGTTAAATTAGTACAAACGATTTTATTATGTTTGTTACAATTTTTTTCATGAAAACTATCGTATATTCTGATTTCATTCTACATAGAGCAGATTTTTCAAGCGATGAATTTCTTTTATCTGAAAAATATATGTATTTGACACATCTGTATTTTTCCTTAGAAGTTAACTGATGATGGAAAAATCTGTTCTTAATATATTTTCTATACACAAGCCTAAGTGCTATAAAAGGCTCTGATTCATAATAGAACTTCAAACAGGTCAAGCCGAGCGTAGGCGTTCCCTAGCAATATAAAAAAAACCTTCAAAGTAAAGTAATAACATTTAAATATAAATTCACCACCAACGCCGTATCCTCAACAATAAGCCGTAATTAAAACACTTATAAGAGTTCGTCTTCATTACTTGTAATTCCTTCAGTAATTGTAGACGTAATTCGGTGCTGTTTCGCCTTGAGGGGCTTATGTTACAAGCCGCGTTGCTTAACTAGGCCTGTCTGGCCTGGAACTACTGTCTAGGTCGAAAGGACGAAGAGGTCGTTCTAGAAATATTCAGGACTTGAAATGTTCAGGATCAGGATAGGCGGACAATGTTTTTTTTATTTTCTAAGTTCATATTAATGAATTGGTTTTTTTTTTTGTAGTTTAGTATGGAGATTGATGATACCCAAGAGGCTGTAGATTGTTTAGGATATCTAGGTAGTTTAAAATAACGAAAATTATTTTTTTCCGATTTTTTTTTCACTTGGTTCTTAAATCCAAGTTTAGGATTTTTCCATCCAAAATCAAAAGATCAATTGAAACTTTGAAATATTTATTTCTATATAGCTTTTTATCCTTCAAGTGTACTCTTGTATAAAATATTAAGAGAACATTAAATCTAACGATAAAGCTTCAGATCTCGCTTGTTCAGTCCGTAACATAGCTCCATATTATGAAGAATTTCAAAAATTGACTATATTAAATTGACTATCGTTCATAAAGCGCATACGTAACGAAATATGCATATAAGAATTTCGATAGCTGAATTCCAAATCGTGATATCCCTTGAGCAATTTTTAATTTTGAAATTGAGAGTTTTAATAGAAGAGATGGTGGGGTATCAGTGTCATTTGTTATCATCAACATCATTATTGCTGGATATAGGCCTCCCCCATTTATTGGGAGATGCTTTAGAAACTTAAGCACTAGTCCGTTACTAACTAAAATACTTTTCAGTTGAGTGGCGAACGTTTCATTCAGTTCAACTCGCCAAAATCTTTAATAGGTTTAATCGTAAGCAACCAACACTTATTGCAACTATAGCATAACAAAATCATCAGTAGTACATAGATGTTAACAATGAAATGTAATAAAGTATACCAGTAGTCTAGAAACAATTTATTTACCATCTTGTCTTGACTCACGCCGGCTATTTCTAGTCCTATTTGTTATTTAATCAGGATTCATGTTGACATGACAGCCATCAAGGATATGGCTGAGTCTATGAGGCTAACTGATCTAGCCTTAAGTTCATGATAAACAAGTTATTGTGTGCCTACTGTGATGTATATACTTAGATACTTCTTTATGGCGTTATATTATAAAGAGTTTTTGTATTTGTAGGAAGTTCCTCTTGGAAATTATGAATCACTAGCTGTTTTACCGCGATAAAAGTATATAGTCTATGCTATGTTACTCGGGAAGAGTGTATAGTTATCGGCACGAATCTTGAGCTCTGACCTTCACCTGCGCAGAAGTAATTTATTGGGTCCTTTTTGTGTCCCGGTGATTGGCCCGCAGTGCATCGCATCGTAGCCGTCACTCAGGATTGGTTCTTTGCTAATAAATCACTTCTGCGCAGATGTAGGTTCAGAGAGCTCAAGATTCGTGCCGATATAACTATAGTTTTCCATTTGTGAAAGAATTTTCGAGTCTTTAGGGTACAAACAAAAAAATGTTTGACAGCGGCAAGATTTATAAAAAATCTATGAATCTAGAAAACTTAGAGTAAGCCAGCAAAACAGTATATTCAAATTACTCTTAACTAGATATAAAAATAATACCTTCAATAAAACAGTTATTCGCTTCTATTTTACGACTTGCAAGTTAAAACTTTATCCATGTGCAAAAGTTCTAGTACTCTCTATAACTGGAAGAACAGTAGCCGAGAGAGAGCTAACTTAATTCGACACCTGTACACTCTGTTACTTATTTATCTTATTACTTTTACTCTTACTAGAATAAATAATGTTAGAGATACTTTTTAAAGACGAAAAATAGACTACGTACTTTACATTGCAGGAAAATAGTTGTGCATTTCTGAGGAATTATTAAAACATCGAAACTATAGAAGAAGGAAAAATAGGAGTAATAAAATACTAGGAACTTCTTTTTACAACCGAAAATTAAAGTAGCTTTCAGCAGATACTTACTATCGAAATAGGTGGTTTAATTAATTTACCGATTAACGTTGAATTGCATCATTTAGCTATAGCCGAACCATTTTCAGTTGTCAAGTCGCCTATTCGACCAGTGTGTGGCAAGAATAGGGCTGGTAATGATTTCGTTTTCAGTATAGCAGTCATTCTACTACCCTAGCTTAAGAAGCAAAATGTTCAGTTTCATAATTTAATTTAGAGGAATCCTAGAAATATAGGCTATCAAATACAAATGAAACGAAAACAATAAATCCTCGAGTCTTTACACAAATGAAATTAAACAGGATTACACAAAGAACGACATAAACTTCCGTTATATAAGGGTACAATTTTATTTCACTTGCAGTACAATTTTCTCATATCCCGTCGAGTATAAAAATTGTATTATATTTTTTTGCTTTTCTAACCACCGCAAGTCTACATTTCTACAAACCGCAGTTTTTTATACCTACGTTATATTGTTGCTTGGAATGAAAATAGTTTTTTTTTTCAGGGTTTTTGCCTTGGTTATTTAATTACATTGTTTTTTTTTATGTTTTGCCCCATGTGAAGCCATAGTTTCAGCTTATATGCGTGCCAAATATCATCATTACTGGCTCAGATGTTTAACAGAGAAGGCTTAGCCGAGACAGAATTTCAGTTAAAGCTTTATTAACGAATACATTTTTGTCATCATCATCATCATTATAAGGCGTCTTTTCTATCAAGTTTATAAAGTCTATATATCGGTTTTGTATGGATAAAAGCGCCGTGAACATCACGTTTTGACGGCATAGCAAATTCGCCGTAAATTCGGAAAAAACGTGCCGTGAACAAGAGCTCAAAGTCCTAACCTAGCCAATTCAGACGTAGGTACCTACAAATTACGCCTTACTGCTTACTTTAGATCTAATTCCCCAGCAAATATAAATATTCAATTTAAAACGCACCCCGTCTTGTTCGAGAAAAACTAGATCTGTTGGTAGATGTAACTCGATACCACGTGCGGGAGACGTAGCCGAGCGCTAAGCCCCCATCCTTATTCTGTGGTTTACACTCGGGTGACGTCGGCCGATGACATGGTAGGACTGGTATAGAGCTTGGCTTGGTAGATGTGAGTGCACGTTTGAAGAGAATATGGTTTTAGAACTGTTGGATAAGGCACACGAAGGTTTCCATATCTATGAAATGGCCAGAAAAATTTAGTTTGCTGTATGGGAGCCCCCATAAATGAAATTTTAAATCTATTCTAGTTTTCAACGGCAACAATAATAAATAAGCTTTGAAAATTTCAACTGTCTAGCTACCTTGTTTCATGAGATACAGCGTGGAGATAGACGGTCAGCAAAGTCTTAGTAGTAGGGTCCTGTTTGTCCCTTTGGGGTCTCTAAAATGACTCTACGAGTTTTCAATGTTTCGTCTTTAACCAATAGTTTGTGAGATCATGGGGAAAGTTAACGTAATAATTTTGTAACTATCTTACTACTCCTACATGATCAAACAAAATTATTGGTATAGTTTAAAAATACTACGCAAATTCGTACTTTGATGCCACGATTACGATAAATCTTATCGTATTATCGAAATTACTTTGGTAGTAAAAAAATACCTTTCTTATCACTATGCGTCATCGTCTGTGTGTTTTATTTATAAACAATTATATAAATGGTTCGTACGATATTATACAATGTATGACCTAAAAGGTCGCCGGAAGACGCTGGATGCAGGTCGCTTCCAACAGGTATCTGTGGAGATCAAAGGGGGAGGCCTATGTTCAGCAGTGGACGTCCTATGGCTGAGATGACGATGATGATGACCTAAAAAGTAGTAAAACGTATAAATGCCGAAATTAAGGTTTGTTTAACTGTGACGCCTCCATGAACCGATTTAAATGGGGATGCAAGTTGGCCTCTGTTACACTATCCTGGTAGGAGCAAAACTGCTCAGGTAACCACTGAAAATAGAACATGTTATCTTAATACTTGTAACCTTACTGAAAACACTGAAAACCATGTTTATTTGAGTTATTAAATGTAAAATTAAATCTACATTTATATTACATTATTTACTGTAAAAAGCTAATTGAGTTAAAAAAACTATGATGTCAATTCGTATTACAAAATTCTGCAGAAGAATTGCGTTTTTCTCGTATAAACCTTTTTAACTTAATCTCATAAAATGTTTTTTTTTTTTAAATATAATTGCTAAAGTAAATTGAGTAATATCTTAAGAATATGAAAAACTTTTCTCTTAGCTCTAAGAAAAACTAGTAGAACCAATAAAAACGCAGTATTTCTACATTGCTTAGCGCAGTCCGTACAATGGCTTCATTCCTTAGAATTTTCTTATTTTTCACTTTTTATTACGAGTGCAACTTAGTTCTCTATTGAACTATTATAAAAAATAATAAAAGCTACTGAATTTCTTCCCCTATCTTTTTTATTTGCAAAGGAAGTAGCCTTTATGAAGTAAGAATTTCTTTGTATAAACGTGTCTTGTTGATTGGATTACAAATATATCGGAAATAAAAGGTTACTTGTAGTGAACGATGTCCTAGATTTTATTATCTCGAAAATAGTTACAGAGAGCGTACAATTTCTATAATATCCGTGAAGGCAGACTTTGTGTCCAAACACATGCTTTAGCAGTCGATTCGAGACGTGTAAACAAGCAAAACTATTTTGGTGGGATAGTGGGATCTATAAAGGTCTGCTGAATTCAAACCGACCTGGTCTCAAGAAGCCACTATATACTTAAAATTGAATTGAACCAATCAAATTCTATACTCAAGACAAGATATACTCAAGTTTCAAGTAACGCGGACACAAGTACGTCAAAGTATTCGCCCCTAACAAGGCTCAACTCTCATTTCCGTCCAGTAATCTTATGAGCACCTAAGGCTCTGTGCAGACGAGACACCGACCTGGTGGCTGTGTGGCTACTGTCCCTTTTGTAATTGTCAAGGAAGTCAAGCAAGCAGTTGCCACATAAGGTATGTTGCAGATACTGATTCGCGAGTGGTCGCCAACGGCGGATTCCATACAAAACTTATCACACTAATATTAAAACCAGTTTTGGATGTGTGGAGATTTGTTACTCTTTAAAACAAAACTTTTTATAATCAGACATGGTAATAATATAGCTTTTACATAAAACATTATGAAAACTGTTTTTTAATCGAGTGGGAGAAGTAGATCCCTCGGGCTGCGACGAAACCGTGGGCGGAAGCTTATTAAAAATCATATAAACATTCCCAGCCACCGGTAGCTCTGGTGCAGTGGCTCGTCTGCGCCGAGCCTAAACAAGACTCATTCCGTACCCCGGGCCCGTATGCGTTGGACCGTAACGTCTGTCTGGTTCAATTATAGCTACGTTTGAAAGGAGACCTTTTGAGGACTTTGTCTGTCCCTGCATCTAGAAATTTTGGTTCTTGGTCGTTTCATTTTGTTGTATAAGGTAGGGGCTTTAAAAGAATTAAGTACTTTTAGATTTTATTATTTTATACCATTTTGATCTTAAAATGGATAGGTGGCTAAATGTAATGTTATTTCTCAACAGAAATATTCCCTTTTATGTTCAGAGTTCAGTCTTACTACCTAGCACGTTTGTTCATAAGATGTACATATGTTAATATCTTAACGTTACAAACCTCTTCATAATATACGTAAGTATTGTTTAAAGAACTGATTAGATGTTTTAATATTCCCATTGTTGTCAATATTTTAGTACCTGCACTACAATAGCCGTAATACAGAACTGTCCTGTTACCAACACATCGTCCCCTCGAGATGTTTCGAGAACCCCCGTTACACAGTACTTATGTTATTTATTATATTTACACTTCCTTCCCAGTAGACGTAGCGAGATTGGACGTAGGTACATATTATTTCCACTACGGTTGTATAAAGTTTTGTTCAGAACTATTTCGTCTCCCGTCTGCTCTCGACGGCCTATTTATATCATGGAAACCACAAAATTCTTCTTTACATTTGTAAGGATTAACAAAGATTTGATTTTCAATTTGAATAAATAAGTTCTAGCTTTTGCTTTCCTTGTTTGGTTTCATTCATAGATGGATGGATTAAATGGTTTAAAAACTTCATAGCTTTCCTCCGTTTTGGCGTAGTCTAGGCGTCGTCTTAATGGTCGACAGGCTGTTAATCCCGATATAGATTGATGTTGGAGGTAGTAAAATGGTAGTGTTATAAAATATACGTATCTCAAATTCTGATACATGAGCTTATCTCGCGGCCGTTATTAAGCTAATTTACTCTGCGTGGGATAGTAGTGTGACTTCATTCATTTTCCTTATCTTTACACTCTATTGTTTAGATAGTAAATGATGTACGCATTTAATATTGTATTCCAATTGTTGTTACCGTTCAATAAAACCTTATCCAGGCATTCTCATAATATGACGAAAAAATCATCGAAGCTCTTTAGATTAAGATGAAAGTTTAGGTTTTTGTGAGTAGAGACTGTAGTTTAGTAGTTTCGGGGCCTTTAGTCAGTACAAACAAACCAAAAATGTTTCCTCTTTATTATATTAGTGTAGATAAAATTTATTTAATTTCTAAAAATGCTTCTTAATTCAATTTCCTGCATTCTCACTAATGAGGCAAGTTTCGAAGAGCATGTTTTTCCATATCATGATCAGTAGGGCGTGCAAACTTGTATTGTTTACTGATTAGTAGGCGTTGTTGTTTGTTTGTGGACTTAAGTAATTATATCGCACGCCGTGCTGGTCGTTTTAATCGTTGGACCTCTCCCTGTGTTATATTTTCATTTATAACTGGACTTGAAGAAGAGTCTTAGAATGTTATCATTAGATGTCTTGTTTATATTTCATTCTCATAATTGATTTCTCTGACAAAATTATTTTATTTCAGTCAATAAGTGACGGTAATAAATATTCTGTCAGTCAACTCAGGCCTAAGTCAATGTTATATGATTGAAACTATTCAAAGAAAAAAATTTTGTTTTCCATCTTAGAGGTGCAGAGACCAAAAAAGTTTAAATTGATAATATTAATTTCATTGATTTTGTTATATAATAACAAAGAAGTCATTAATGTAAGGGGTGCGTTTGAAGCAAACGAGCGATTGTACATTCTATTTTCGCCTATCATATTATTTTGGAGACAAAACAAAGAAAGGGTGCTCGGTATCTGTTTACAATACACCAATTGGATAGGGTAAGAAAAAATGCTTTTATTCTAGCCCTAGTTCCTTGTTCGTTTAATCTATGAGTATTTTGTTCCAAAAACATACCAAGTCACCTTAACAATATTTTCAAATATCGCGTGATTGTCAAGAGTTTTGGTCAGTAATTCCAGTTAGAAATTGTGTAGTCTTGATTAAAGTATAGACTATGTTCGTATCGTGCCTAGATTTTATAGAAAAAAAAATTGGGAACGAAGATTTATTGTTATAGTTTTATGCAGATTTTGGTATTATAGAAATTGTATTCCAAAATAGTTATAGTGTGTTTTTTAAGGTTTACAAATTCTTAAGAGTGATAAAGGTATCACAATGACAAGTTTGTGTTAAAAAATAGACTTATTACACGTGCTTAAGAAACGCCAATAGCTGCACACAGTTACCTAGTTAGCGACACAGCTAGTTTCATATAAGTTCAAATTCGTCATATCTGTGTACTGTTAAAGTTTCAGCCTAAAAATGTTAATAAATCACTTAAGTTTGCCCTTCCACTATAACAAAGGAAACATCTTATGGAAACAAATGACTGTGAGTGTTTCCCCGCTTTATTTCCATATCAGCGCTCCCCAGCTTCCCTGTAAAAATATGCGGAAAAACGCCCCAGCAAACAGTAACTAATAATGTTGATAAATGATAACATTTTATATAATTACGCGCTTACTTTGGCTTGGAAAATATGAAGAAGCAAAGTGAATTAATTTATCAGTGGTACAGACATGGATTTTGTGTAAATGGAGTATTTGTTGATTGAATAAGTGTATCAGCCGTTTCAATTTCAGTATTTGTATCTTAATGAAAATTTTCCAATATTTCTGTTGGCGCCTAAATTCGTCGAAAGTGCCTTTATTTTTGATATAATGTATAAAACATACTATTTGTTAACATTGTTCTTATTCTACTTTACTACTAGATTTACTACTACTACTAGATTTTTGTGGGGACAGTTGATAGTTCAGCTTAAACGACGGTGTTCACACTCCATTTTATACTGCTCCATGACTTGCTAATTTTGCACAAAGAAGTAACTTCTCCTCTTACCTACATTAGACTGTTTTAATAGTTCATTGTTTGATATTACTCGTATTCTGACGTCACCACCTAATCAATAGACAACACATACTTTTAGATACGTTATCAATAATTCTGCAGTATTGTATTGTATGTAGTATTGTCATACGTTTGTTTAGTGACGTAACGCTGCGGATTCGAGATGCTGAACTGTGGGAACGATTCCAATTTCTGTAGCTCGTATGCAGTATCAGAAGTCTTGAAGTTGTATGGGATGCAGTCATAGTTTTGTCATATCATTGTCCCTGAGGAGCTCGTTGTTAATTGGCAAAACGGGTCGGTTGATCACATTCAAAGGTTAGGTGAGGTTTAGAGAGTCCGCCATGTTTCGGAAGCCGTCGTGGTACTCAGTTGTTATTTGAGCTCTTTGGTAGTGACTGGTTATTGCGGATAGGCAGACAAAAGAAGCACACGAGTAAATCCTCATTGGTATCTATTGACTAACATACGGTTGGGCAGAAACCAAAAGCTTAAGAATTAACAACGTTTTGTTTATGTGCCAGATAGTCAGTCTTACCAACGTCAAAACTACTGCATAGACAAAAAATAGGGGACGAGTATAACATACTCCCGACAATGTGTTTAAACTTGGGAAATTCCCCCTGGAAAATCCCAGTATGCACACTCGTAACTTAACTACTCGTAGCACGTAGTCCTAGTTCGATTCCAGGAATTAGTCGTACAAGTATATAGTACACATAAAGTGCGTTGCCGGTGTTACGAAGTGTAACATGTTACACGGGAAGCATTTTGCAGTCAGTAAGTATCGAAAGGTTCGTTGCTCGTTGGTTTCCTCAAACATGACTTATTTACCACATAGATGCCGTGTAACATAATATGTTATATGTAACGTCCTGTAACGTCCTGTAACCGTAACTGTAACTATAACGTCGGCCGGTACCCAGCTTCAACAGTCTTAAGATACTTAAGTACATAGTACATAGAACATGGAACTTTACCCTGTTCGACTGATTCCTGAAAACAAATATTGCTATGCTATTCTTTAGAACATTCAGATGAAGCCTGTTTGGTAATTCAACGCTTTATAACGTAAATAGATGATGAAGGTAGTGCTGAGCGAAAACTAATAAAGAATTCTTTGAATTTACATTTTATTTAATCAACATACTTTTAATATCAATTTAATGAAAATTCTTTTATCTCCTATAAAAATACAGCTTCCTTTTATTACACTCGTTATTATCACAAAGGATTAATAGATCTTAAGGCATAGAAAAAAATCCTACCTAAGCCATCATAATTAATTTTAATTAGATTCTCGAGTCAGTGCTATTTTGTGCTAAATTCTCGACTTACTCGTAATCGGCTTAATGTAAGTAGCTCATGAATAGTTTTTATCGGATTGTCTGCTAGATATGTATGTATCCTTGGATTTAACTGTTTGGCAGAGTACGCTTAGCTAGAGGCACTGTATTGCCAAGTTTTGTATTACATGCTGTTTTTATTATGATGTGTCACAAGCAGCTTCTCTTAGAATAGGATGATGCAACTTAATTTCTAGCCTTGGTAAGTAATTTCTACCCGCATTGCTATAAAATAGTCTATAAGCGTCTCCAATGTTCCACCAAATGCTAAAATTCGTCTCGAAAGTTAAGCTGTTTTAGCGCAAAAGCGAAACAGACAACACACAAATATTATAAAGAAGAACAGTGATCCAAAAGCATCAAATTTATGTCTTGTATATAGTTCATCATCTGCCTTCCCCAACTATTTTGGGGCCAGGCTTCCAATCTACAGTTATGGAACACCACCTTTTCAAAAAACACATCTTAAAAGTCTTCTCTGATACAGTCCAGCTACGTGCTGACATGAACATTGGCTACAAACTATCAGTCTTGCCCAGCACATAGTAGACTCCGCATCTAACCAGGCCGTCGATCCATCTTATGAGGCTAGCTATCTATCTACCCGTGTAGACAGTAATGGCTTAATGACGTTTAAAAATCTCAGCTTACTTTGTAATATCCTCGTTTAATATTTGCACTTGATAGCCAGAAAAAAAGAAATTTGCTTGAATTTTTTGGCGTTTCTTTCATGACTAAAATCAAAGGGTAAGTTCTGCCAACCCAGACGCGGGCCAATTACTTGATTAATTTTATTGATCCCAATTTTGTTTCATATTTCTATTTCTCCTTTTACTGTTTCAGTGGACTAATGAGGGGACGCGTATGTAATGTACTAAACATGAGTTATTTAATGACTTCTCTAAAACAAAACTGATAAGATTTATAAATAGTCATCAAGTAGTTAAGTTGGCTACTAATACTAGAAATCATACCGCACTTCCTAGATAGCTAATTTGTATTCTTTCACAATGGTACATAAAGCGTCCAGTCGCCCAATGTGCGATGGAGCCTTCTTGTCATATTAATGTTCTATTTACGTAACCCTCTATTCATTCTATGATGTAATGTTAGTTATAAGATTCCTCTTGATTTGGGAGTTAATTTTTCAATCTATGAAGTTTGCCTTTTATTAAAGTGAGTGCGTTCACCTTGCTTCTGATTTCGTTAATAATTTTAGACATAATTCAGGAGCAGGTACATAATTGTTATATTTTTTAAAACGGTTTTCCACTGCTAACGGTTACTTCAACAAAGCAACTTTATTCCTCAAAACACATTTGCACCACAGCAATCCAACCAATAGAAGTAAAAGCGTACTTAGAACTTACTTTGCCTGATAAGTTTATCCTAGGAAGGAAACTTTGTAACCACTCAACGAAATTACATACTTAAACATTGTAAATACTTCAGAAAATAAGTCAAAACCTCATTTTTAATGCATCGTTAGAACCTTTGGCATTGAAGCGGTCCAATAAGGATTTATTAATATTCAAAACCAGTCGTGGGAAGTATTCCAGACTTTGATATTAAAATTTTACTGCAAACGTTGGCCCGATGTTGGCGTGTTTGGTGCCAATTTTCTTTATTCTTCTTCTCTTTTATATTGGTCTTTTTAATTGGCATATCTAACTGTTGTTTCGGGGTTAAGATGCTTATGCGATTTCCAAAGCGAGTTGACACATGTATGCTGCGCCCTGCGCGATCGATTTCGCGATCGCTCACTTAGGAAGCACCGTTAGTTTTTTCAACCCCCTAAAAAACGATAAACGACCCCTATGTATACATAAGTTGGTGCGTCTGCTGTAAGGCGTCGGTATTGCAGCCACTCTACAAGATAAACGATTGCCTCAAAACATAACGTGCAATAAAAAAAACCTAGATAAGTAATAGTCAAGAAGCCAAAAGCTTAAAAACACCACACTTTTGTAGGCATTCTTAAACCATCACAGTTTACTCAGTAACGTTTTAAAATCACTTTGAAGTGTTAATAGCCCCTCACAAAGTATACTTGTTTCTGCCAACTTGTTTATCAGTGCCCAGATGCTTTTAATCACCAGCAATGTCTTATCTGTTACTGGAAATCTGGGTGCAGCTCAACTACTTCATTTGAAGGAACCATTTGGCTTTTAGAGTATCACGTTTTGGTGCTTAAGCTTCGCTGGGTGGTCTTAACATACGTTTTAGTACGTTGTTTTTGAGTATTACCGTGTTCATTGACTTTTGAATACTTTTAGCTTTATAAATTGCTGAAAATTAAATATATAGGGTTTGCGCGTTCGAGTTAGAATCAAAAGATACTGCACGGATTTTATTGCGGTTTTCACCAATAGATAGAGTGATTCAAGAAGAAAGATTAGGTATATAGTTAACTAGCCGTTTTCCGCGGTTTCACCCGCGCCCTATGATAACTACTGCCGGTATGGGGATAAAATATAGCCTATGTTACTCGGGAGGAGTGTAGCTTTTCAACAGTGAAAGAACTTTTAAAATCTGTTCAGTCTTTTCGGAGCCTTTAGAAAAGAAAAATGCGCGCCGATGCTCTCCGAGCAGGTCTATCTGAACGGACCCTAAACAGTATATTTCGAAACAAAAACTTCACAACTAATTTGTTTAATTAATGTGAGAATTTGAGCATTGTAGCGAGAACTCATTACCTTTGTGAAATGTTTTTAACTCGTTCATCATACGGATTACGAAATAACTTGAGAGCTTAGATAAAATGTAGCATTGATCTTTAATGAATTATGCAATGCGATGACCAAATATGAATAATTTGTTGGTAATTATTTTGATGTATTCGGAGAGCATATTCATTTATCTTTGACGTTAATATTGATATCTTAACATGCATTGACATTAAGTAGGAGTTAGACTGCAATAATTTTATGTTAAAATATTATATTGTGCTCCATGTAGATCTAATGTTATCCAATCTAAGATATACATAGTTTACAGACACAGTTCCTTATGTACCTTCCCAACCCACAAATTGGTTTCACCCAATTCCCATGGGAACTACTCCGCGCACCCAGACCAAAAGCCTAATGGCCTTCGTCAATAAATGGACAATCGAATTATCCAGTAGATCCTGCCTTCAAACAAACTTAACTCTTCAGCTGCATAATAATTGTCTAACATAATATTTTTTTGTCCACAGGAACACCATCTCCAGAAGGCGATATCAGGCACTGGTCTGATAATACCAACGCCTGAGGTATGCCAGGTCAGCGACCTAGAATTCTACGAGCGATGTTACCCGCCCGATTACAAAATGCCCAAGCAGCACATACATATGCAGCGTAAGTCGAATACCATTCCAATTTTGTCGTGTTATCTCAGTATCGCTACGGATTTTTTACGTACGTGCGTGATATTAAGTAGCCGTTTTTGCGATGTCGGTTTGTAGATACGGTTTTATTTTTTATTTCAAGGACTTTATTTTTATAAATGGATGACTTTTATTTCATGGAAAAATATCAAGGTTTCGGCCATAGAGTTAATGATAAGTTAACGTCAAACACTGTCGTGGTCTGTCCGTGGACGACCATTTCACGGTCAAGTGGAGTCTGACGAAATATAATTAGTGACTTTAGGTTTGAAATAGAATAAGCAGTTACGCCAATCATAAGTTTTCAGTTGTTAAAGCTAAGAGCTACTTTGCTAGACTGGTGAATTTGATTGGAGAAGCTTACTCGACTCTTACATTACCATTAAGAAATATTCAACCTTTTAAAAATATATTTTCTTTGACATCTTATGTGTGTATCTGTGTGTGTGTGTGACGTGTGTGTATCTCCATATAATCTAATACATTTTGCGAGATCAAGATAAGTTGTATTTCGTTTGAGTAACGACTCAAAATTTCCGGCGTTCCTTTTTATTTTATGTAAATATTTTAAGAGTTCGTGCTTTTATGTTAATTAACTTTTATGTACATTGGTATATTTTATGTATAACACTATAAAACGACATTTTCTTTCATAATGTTATGTTGTTTCACAGTTGAATTTACGCTTAATAATATGTTAGAACTTAGCTAGAAGTGTAGTAACGTAAAATTATGGCTCTGGTCGAGAAAGAATATTGCTTTTGTAATATCAATTCTATTTCTGCCATATTTTACTGAGAATAACTTGAATCCTTCCAATAATATAAATGCGAAAGTTACTCTGTCTATCTGTCTGGGGTTCCCGTCAAAACTTCTGAACCATTTTTTATTCGGAACACAGATAGTGTTAGCCTGAGAAAGGACAGAGGTTACTTTTCATCAGGGTGATCTGAGGGGAACAGCCAGCAATTTAAACATTTTTAAATTCGTAAACAATTTTTCATGATAATTCCGTGCTAATAGTTTGTTCGGTATCATGTACACATCTACCTTAATGTACTACAATGTCTAATTAATTAAACCTAGTAGTATTTTTAGCTTGAATACTCCTCGCATTCTCTTCAAGCTTTCGCTTAATTTATTTAAACAACTTACCACGTCAAAAGCCATGAAGCGGTCATTTTCAGCAGCCAACAATGTCCCTTTTCTACTAAATTAACTACGAATGAGTCAATGACCCATCCGGCCATTGGCCTGAGTCAAAAACGATATTGTACCTAGAAAAGGGGATTGGAAAGCTTTCGGTTTTAAGGTTAGGGGATTTTCCAGTCGAAATCATGTTTAGGCCCTAAGGCCTTTAAGCTAGGTTTAAATGGTCGACCGTAATATGTGATAGGTTTCTAATCCTAGGATTCTGCTTTATAGTCACGGTGGCCTTGTGGTTTAACCAGTAGTTACTCAAGTACGTCTGTGTGGGTTCGATGCCAGCTCAGGCAAGTTCCAATGTACAGTCAGCACCAAAAGTCGATGAACAGAATCAACATGACAAAACACCTGTTCACAATAAAATGCCATAAGTTATAGTCGCAACTAGGAAACAAAATAGACTGTACACCAGAAACTTACAAAAGTCGTTAAACACGAGTATTTCAAAAGTATCTGTGCACTAGTATTCCTAAAGTCGCTGTACACCATCAATCCAAATGTCGCTGAACATCATTGTATCAAAAGTCACTAAACAGCAGTAAATACAAAATTTGGTTAACAAAGTGTATTTTTAATGTTGCCGTGTGTTAATCTACTTTTGGCGCTTATGTTGTTCAGCTACTTTTGGGACAGTACTTGCTTGAACTTACTAATGTATGGTAACTCGTTAGTATCTATTTCAATAATTTTAATAATTATTTTGGAAATACACTCTTTTGCAAAAAAAGCGGGCACCTATGCGAAATCTTAGTTTTAAGGACTTTACGTGTATTTCAAAGGGTTTTAATGATTGTAGTATGTTTCTAGTATCAAAAGGGTTAGCCAAGCATGCGTGAGAGTGTATTCTAAATTTGAATTTTGTACAATTGCTAAGAAATTGGTTAAACCATGTTTTGGACTAATTGCTGGCAGAAAGTTCGTCGGTGTTTTGAAAAGTTTTTGAAGTGATTTTCAGAAAACTGATAATGCAGTTTTAATTAATGATTAATGTACCTTTTTGTTAGATAAAACATTTTTGAAAAACTATGCGTATTTGATAAAATTTTCACCTGCTCTAAATGGGCTATACTGATGATTGATGGCAATGTTAAGAGTTTCGGTATTTTAGTGTAAATCGTTCTTCTGTTTAGATATTATACCCACGTGTTTTAAAATATCGCTTTTTCATAATTAAACACTATTTAGAGGAGTATCAGTACATTGGGCTGCGACAAAACCAATTTAAAGTAAGCAGTGCCGATCACAACTCGTCTTCTATCGGACTTTGACATTGAAAAATACCAAATTTTGTGATAAATGTTAAAATTAACCACATGAAAAATGATGAGGAGGATTTAAGCTATCTGAAAAGTCTAGATCTTCGGAGGTCTACGGAGTTTACCAAGAGACGTGGTTGCTTGAAAATCAGTGATTACGAGACCTTAAGACCTCGTGCTCACAGTCGATGCGCTGTTTTCTGTATTTTGTAGAATTTCAAGATTTTTAAAAATGTTAAAGTCTGAAAGGAGACGAGTTGCGATCGGCACTGCTTACTTTAAATTGGTTTTGTCGCAGCCCAATGTACTGATACTCCTCTAAATAGTGTTTAATTATGAAAAAGCGATATTTTAAAACACGTGGGTACAATATTTAAACAGAAGAACGCTTTACACTAAAATACCGAAACTCTTAACATTGCCATCAGTCATCAGTATAGCCCATTTAGAGCAGGTGAAAATTTTATCAAATACGCATAGTTTTTCAAAAAATGTTTTATCTAACAAAAAGGTACATTAATCATTAATTAAAACTGTATTATCAGTTTTCTGAAAATCACTTCAAAAACTTTTCAAAACACCGACGAACTTTCTGCCAGCAATTAGTCCAAAACATGGTTTAACCAATTTCTTAGCAATTGTACAAAATTCAAATTTAGAATACACTCTCACGCATGCTTGGCTAACCCTTTTGATACTAGAAACATACTACAATCATTAAAACCCTTTGAAATACACGTAAAGTCCTTAAAACTAAGATTTCGCATAGGTGCCCGCTTTTTTTGCAAAAGAGTGTATTTCCAAAATAATTATTAAAATTATTGAAATAGATACTAACGAGTTACCATACATTAGTAAGTTCAAGCAAGTACTGTCCCAAAAGTAGCTGAACAACATAAGCGCCAAAAGTAGATTAACACACGGCAACATTAAAAATACACTTTGTTAACCAAATTTTGTATTTACTGCTGTTTAGTGACTTTTGATACAATGGTGTTCAGCGACATTTGGATTGATGGTGTACAGCGACTTTAGGAATACTAGTGCACAGATACTTTTGAAATACTCGTGTTTAACGACTTTTGTAAGTTTCTGGTGTACAGTCTATTTTGTTTCCTAGTTGCGACTATAACTTATGGCATTTTATTGTGAACAGGTGTTTTGTCATGTTGATTCTGTTCATCGACTTTTGGTGCTGACTGTACATGTGTCCTTTTTAAGTTTTATGTACTTTCTGAGTATATTTTGGACAGAGTTCCGGAGCGCACGTTAAACTGGGGGCACGTGGGTCCCGGCTGTCACTGAACACCTTTAGCAGCTGTTACGGGTAGTCAGAAGCCAGTAAGTCTGACACTGGCCTGGGTATTGGGTTAAGGAGGTCAGATAGGCAGTCGCTCCTTGTAAAACACTGCATTTTTACTAAGCTGCATCCATTTAGACTGGAAGTCGACCGTGTGTCGACCTACATAATTGGGAAAAATGCTCGGGAGATTATGTACTTTTCAAGTATCTGAGTATTTTGTCTCCTAGGACTTTTAATATATCAAATAGTACTCGAGAAATTTTCAAATATGTACATATATTCCCACATCATCTGCATAGGCTTTGTATTCTGTGAATTGGCACCAAATCTGCTAGCACTACAGAACTAGTCCAAGGTCTTTGTTCCTGGAATCGATCGGACCTATATTTTGATCTAGGTCACACACATGCGATACAGGACAGTCGTAATTAGTAAACTACTGTTGTATTATTATGTAAGGATGTCTGTACCAAGGTTATATTAAACGTTGTCTTGTAAAATAATGCGAAAGTAACTCTGGCTTTCACACCAAAACTGCTGAACCGATTTACATAAAATTGGGTACACTAATAGTCCGGCTAGAGCCTGAAAAAGGACCCTTTTTGAAAAGTATAGGTTCTTGAAAAAGTTCGAAAATACATTCCATACGACATCGAAAATATAGACGGTAGATGTGTAGTTCACAAATGGCATTAAAGAAACTTCAATGAAATATTTTAACAAAAGAGCTGAAAGTATAGAAGGGATAAAACATCAAACTAATATTAAGCTATGTCGCGTATACGTTTTGTCCGCTAGTGTGTATTATCTGTAACATTGTTTAGTTTTTATATTTATTTGTTTGTAATGTATGGTCCCTAGTATCAACATTAATTTATTTCTCCTCACGTATTGTTTGCGATTTTCTATTACATTACAGTGGTAACCCTACATCAACAGAATATCATAGTCAAACAGATAATATTTGCTTTCGCGACGTAAAAGTCAATGGCGTGAAGTTCATTCCTCTTTCTATACTTCTATTCCAATATTATAAAGAGCAAACAACGTTATGTTTCTTTGAAGTAAAGGCTCCAAAACTACTGAACCATTTTCAGCAATCATTTCACTGTTGGGAAGCTACACTATGTCCGGGCGATGTGGGCTATATTTTACCCGGGTGCGGGAAGTTGTTTCCAGGCCGTACTGCGGGAAACAGCTAGTCTACCATAAAATTACCAAGCATTCCTCTTATGCATTCTCTTTTATTGTTATAACCTTAGAAATAAGGTCTAGAATCGTAAAAGAATACTGCAAAATTCTTCTAGATTCTAGACAATAGATGACATTGATTTGTGAAGCTAATTTAGAAAGGATTATGACCTTTGCTAGTTTTTTCTGTTGAATAGAATTTGTAGGAAGCATCGTGTCTCCGTAAGGCAAGATCAATCAATCATGCTACTGTAATAAATCAACTTTACAGTTCGTGGCTTTTTTGATTATGTAATTACTTACTACGTGGATGTCCTTCTTCCCACAGATGGGTATATCAGTAAGCTTTGCTGGTAGGTAACCCAACCTGGGTTAAGCTGACCTTTGTACATAACGTATATAACCTTTCTTTATAGTGTGTGTATTAAAACATATTGGTTAGCAATATATAAATATTCTAGAACTAGGTTCCGTCAGCGGATTCGCGTCCCGAAACAAATACTCTATGAACCTGTATAAAATGTAGCCTATGTAGGTCGGGCCCTAGACTATCTTTGTACCAAAATTTAATTATAGGATCTAAAACTTGTAAGGACGACAGATACACCGAGAAGTATACGACTCACACTTTTATTTCGTGAAATACTCCCACACAGACATAGTGATCAAATGTAGAGAGTATTTCTTTTCCTCAATAACATATTTTACGAGTACATTATCATAAAAGAACATAACGTTATACAAATAATAAATAAACATGTCAACACTTCTGTCCAGCTGTGAGCCGACACGGGTGTTGTGTCAAATTAATGAATAATATGTCTTCTTGTCCCTCAGGATTTGTACGGACAGACAAGTGAGACAAAGAACGTTATTTTATTATAATATTTAGTTTATTAGTGGTTAAATAAGTTCATTCGAGCACTATATCGACCAAAATTAATCGTAACTTGAAATATGCTTTGCTAACTTCCGCTTAAAATAAAAAGGAGCCTCTAGCCTTCGTCAATAAATGAGCTATCTAAAACGGATATATTTTTTTCAAATCGAACCGTTCCTGAGATTAGTGCGTAAACAAACAAAGTCTTTTGCTTTATAATCCTTCTCCGGGCAAATAGACCTAGAATAGAGAGAGAATAAACCGCAAAAAGAAAACATTGTGTTCACAAAACTGTAGATTTTATACATAGCTACGTATCTATGCTAGAATACTTTGATTATATTTTTCGTTCTTTCTGTCTAAAGGGATATTCAAAGTGACCTTTTGACCCTGAGGAAAGTAAAAGTTATGCACCTGCTTCAACTCATTGTTCCTTTTCCCCCACCAGTATCAAGACCTATGTTATTGAACTAAAATAAAATATAATTCAATATATAGAAAGCTCGCAATTCTACCGGACGTTGTCGTCGCAATTGCACGCCATATGACGCGTAACATCTGTCTTGTTGTATGTACCGATCGTTACTCGGAAACGCCTGTATCGATAAACAGAGTACGTAATTGTGTGTTGTTACATTTTTATAATACCGACGCACTAGTACAGTTTTCCTGGTTGTTTGAAATTGATAGTAGATGAATAACTCGTGTTTGATTTTTTCCTTGTGTTAAAATAGGGATACAGTTTTGGTACAAAAGTTAATTTTGAATTATTTACCGCGGTTCGCTGCTTTTTCACCCGCGTACTGCGGTAACTACTCCCGTACTAGAATAAAATATAGTCTATGTTACTTGCAGATAATATAGCTTTCTAGTGGTGAAAGATTTTTTAATCGGTCCAGTAGTTTTTGAGATTATCCACCTACTAACAAACATAATTTTTTTTTCCTTTATAATGTTAGTAGTTTGCAATAATTTTGCAAACCATAAAATTCACATAGGTACTATTGGGATTCAAAACATAACATTTCCATTTTTTTCACCACGGAAAACTCATTTTAATTCGATTTTGGCTTTGTAACGTAAATGCTGTATAAAATATCTGTAGCTATATTTAATCCGGACGCGCCCAAAGGGCAGGTCGTCAACTGTTCACGTTGAATGCTCTGGTTAAAAGCTTTTTTGTGCACATGACATATGTGTACAGGTATACCTATGTATAGGTTTTAAACTGGGTGATTTTAATCGTACTTTTATGTATGTGTGTTGTACATAATGCTTGAAGCTAGGTAGAACAGATATACAAGGCTTTTTGCCCACTGTTTTGTCTTTTGGAATCTTGTGTTCCATGGCTTCGTTATCTTTTCAACAATTTCAGAAAAATTGCCATAGTGTTGTGTTACCTACATGTGTACTTTCTCGTTATGAATTAAAAGAAAGGACCATTCGGACCATTCTATATTATTTGTCCAGTTTATTTTACAAAAAAATCTCTGTGTTTGGTGCACAATATTTAGTTAATTAATAATAATTGGTTTTGCAATATAGCCGTTTATCCTTCACGTAGGTAATCAATAGCGACTTTCAAGAATTGTGACAATAGCTAGTCTTCTTAATTATACCTTAATTGGTAGTAATTATAACGGAAAGTCTTATTGCAATTATGCTCAATTTTGTAAGCTTTCCAAAATTTACGAATTTTCGGTTTCTAGATACATTTAATTTAGAGATTAGTTTTGGAGATGAAACTTGATGACGGCAAAATGTAATGTATTGTTAAAACATGTTTAACTATGTACGTGATACCATATCAACTCGGTTACACTTCATTGATTCTCCCTTGTCTGATCTCCTCAATAGATTAGTCATACCAGACTTGATAGTGACTAAGCATATACTATGTACAGTAAATACAAGTCTAATGTATGTATGTGTGTTTGTGATATGCTTAATGTTTGTATACCAAGATATACTAAGTCATCTGTTCTACGTAAACAAAAGAATGTTATAAGGTTGAAAGATCGAGAAGTGTGGAAGCAAAATGGGGAGGCCTTTGCCCAGCAGTGGGACATTATGGGCTAAAAAAAATAATATATAAGGTGTAATTTGCTCTGGAACAAGGATCCACAACTTAAAAACAAAAAACTCGAAACACGCGACCGAAGCTTACGATGAGTTGATACCATTTAAAATGATACCATTCAACTTTATAGTTGACCGAACATTTTCAGTTATCAAAGAATTCTGGTTATCGTTATTATGTAGTCCAACTGGGTCTTAAACTTAAAAGCAATCATAAATTCAATAAACAACTTTAAATGTTAACAAACTCTTAACATTAACGTTCTCATAAACGCTGGTAGGTATGAAGTTCGGAAACCAGTCGCGGAAACTTTCATACATTACCTGCTCTATAGTTTTCATTAGCGCGAAGAAGTTTGCATTGAACTACTACAGTCTAGCAGTGTACTGAGTAGTAAAATAAAAACTATTGAGATTTATTTTTGTACCTACGTGTTTTGAAATTTGTTAAATGAGTGATGAGATGTGGCATCGTTGGTCTAGTAGTCGCTAAGTGCGACTTTTGTACATTTTGGTCTCGGGTACAGTACCTAGGACAGGCTGAAATCGCTTTGGAAACTTCCACAAAGCAGCCAAGGAGGTTGGTGATTGATACACCCGTGCATCGGAGAGCTCGTAGGTACTCATGTCGGTCCTGCGCCTGATCTCTCTCCGGTCGTGTTTATTTGTTCAAATGCAGTCTTCTGAATATGTCTCTTAATAATCAAGCATTTCCAGGTATATTCCCAAGTTCTACATTCATATTATGTAACCTGAATATCCACCTATGCTGGCTTGCAAACACAGTTGATTGTGCCATAGAATAATACTCCCATGGGCTATGAAATACAGATTGTTGGTATTCACAGGCAATGGTTCCAAACATAGTTCAAACTCCCTCGGGAGAATAGCAGAGCATCTAACTTTGGCTATGTGGATATTGGATAATAATATATTATCCTGTATTGTAAACTAATATGCATATTGATTACAAAGTAGTTTGTAACTCCTTCACGGTGAATGAGATCATGGCAGACGCGGAGAAGTATGGAAGAAAATGACACGCTACAACGACCCCAAATAAAATATGGGATTAGGATGATGACATTTTTGCTTGAGAATAGATTGAGATGAATTTTGCGTTTGAAAAACTTGAAACACAGCATGTGGGCAAAATGGTGAACTTAAATCTCAGACAGGAAATATGTCATTATCTGCCTATTCAGACAGTCAGGAAATACGTACTATAGTTAAAAGTAGGAAGGTAATCTAAAAAGCTTGACCTCTTTCACCTCAATTAGAACAGGACTGCTAACCCTGAAACGACAAAAGGCCAAGGCTGTACAATCGATTAACTAAATAACGTAGCCTACATCAACTATCGATAAAGCATCGGACAATAGTGACCGGTTGTTAACCTCTACGTAACATTGCAATAAAGATAAAGATAGAACTGAAGACATCAAGTTTTTACAACCACTAGCAGTGCTGTGGAAACCGCACGTATTTTATATGGGTTAGTTAGGGTTCTGTAGAGAAATGAGGAAGTCGCTTTTAACACTCGCATTGCCATACTGAAATAATAAAGATGATTTTTATTTTTACCCTAAATGCTCAGAAGCTACTGAACTGATTTCAAAAAGTGACTCTTGGAAAGCTATACACTCTTCCCGGGTAATGAAGGCTATATTTTTCCTGGTTTGGGCAGTAGTTCCCACGGGGCGCGGGTGAAATCGCGGGAAAACGTCTAGTATACTATAATTTGTGTGGTTTTAATTACACTGAATGTCGAACATAGCGATTACTCGCAGAGTTACACCCGCGTTCAGGTGACACTTCATCACATACCTGTACAAAATATAGCCAATTTTCAACAATTAAAGGATTTTTCAAATTGGTTAAGTAGTTTTGTAGCCTTCAGTGAGCCTTTTGGTAACTTTAGGTCTCCTTTCTTGAAATGTGTAAAACTTCACGTCCACTTTTAAATACGGAACCCGTCATTTCTACACCTGCACACACATTCCCACTATTTTTTATACATTTCGCGGCTTCCATTAGTCATCAGCCAGCATTCTGCATCGTCGGAATCTCGTCGAGTATTCAGTTAACGAGCGTACCGTACATAAATAATATACATATGTTAATTTTAAATAGCCCTTACTCATTTATACATACAAGCCTTTTCAAAGTTCTTTTTTATTTAGGTCACTTTTTCGACGTACTAAGGTACATAATTAGTTGAGTACATTTTTACCAACTGTGTGCTCTATGAAAATGAATGGTCGACAAGTTTTCTCCTGTTTTCAACCTTATTACTGAAGTGTAGAGGAAATTTGGTTTAGAAAATTTTCATGTTTGTAGAGTATGTTTTGAGTAGTGTATGTATGTTCTATTTATAAGCTTAAGGTGTCTCGCGGTTTAGCCCGCATCCCGTGGAAACTAATCACAGTATCTGGACAAATTATGCTCATAGCTTTTGATACACACCCGGAGATACTGAAGGGTTCAGAGTAGTGTAAGAGTATTTATCTTATACATGGACAATCAACTAAAGGAAAAATTTTCTTAGGTATTATGTCACTTTATTTAGTTCTTAGATGAGTGAGATCATTTATTAAGTCGTGTCCTTTCTTGTTATCAGCTCAAATTGAGTAGGAAGTCCTAGTCACTTGAAGTTTTTAATATAAATCTTTGCTCAGCTATTCACAATTTCCTGACGGAAAATTGAATAGCTCTATCTGACTTGAGGATCAAGTTTTTTGTCACTGAAGCACTTTTTCTTTATTTACTTGTTTTTGCTCGTTTTAATCGCTACGACATGATAAGCTTTTTATTTCTTTACTTTTAAGTAATGTTTCATTTAGGTCAACAACTATATATATTAATCATGTTATTTTAAGTGCAGAAGTTTTGTACTCAATAATCATTTACAATATTAATTAATATTATGGAAAAGGTTTTCTTATGTATAGAATAGACAGTATACATAAAGGTAACTTACTAATATTATACATGCGAAAGTAACTTCGTTTGTCAGGCTTTCACGCCAAAACTATTGAACCGTTTGAACGAAATTTTTATCAAGGTAGCTCGAACAGCTAGGAATTACATATATGTACTTAACTTACCAATATATAAATAACTTCTATGTCTAACATAAAAATGGTTGTCACATCAAAAGGTAAAAAACAATTCCATACTCTCTTTGAAAACTCTTAATTAAATCATAGAGCCTCGCTCTCCCCCTATAAACTCCCAGCAGACTGCCTGCGGACTCCCTACAAGTTTATTTTTCAATATCGAACACAAAGGGTGCCCTGTGTGTAATTAAATTCAATTTATTATATTTATATACCCATTGTCTGGCTTTTTAATATGAAAATTGTAAGGCGTGTCTTGTTTTCCAAGTCGCGTAGTGTGACCAGCATTGTATTGGCAGTGTTTGATAGATTTGAATATAAAGATAGACAGGGATTCTGGTAATTTAGATGTGTTTCTTTTGAGGCCGGCCTTGCTCTTGTAAGTTTTGCTTACGTAATTGACTTAAGATAAACTTACTAATGAAGTGGTAATCGCGTATCGCGCTTAAAATTCACGGAAGTTACTTACGTAATTTTTAAGGACAGAAGTGTGCAGTCGTTGCTAAATTAGGTGTGAAGATAAAAAACGGGATCCTTGTCCTCTTGTAGTCATAGTAGTAACTTCTGCTCCTATCACGGCACAGATTTTATAAACTCCCTATCACATATACCTACAGGTGACTAGGAGTCGCTAGAAAATCTAAGCTTTAGCTGGTTTTTCTACCGATTTTTCCGACGAGGTTTTAGTTCGTGTTAGTTATCTGTCTACCTACACGTACAGGTATTTGGGTCAGTTTCTTGTGAACCATTTTCTAAAAGCACCAGTCACAGCCATATTTGTATTTTCGGCTTTTAAGTTTTAGTTTTTGGCTACATTTTTGTATATGCGTCGTAAATGTAGGGAGCTTCTGCGAAATTTTATACTAGTAGGTACTTATTGTCAAGCTGAAAAGTTTGCTTGAACGCGTTAAGCTCAGGAACTACTGGTCCGATTTGAAATAATATTTCAGTATTACATAGCACGTTTATCGAGGAAGACCACATTCTACTAGGGAGAATATAGTTCTCTCTAGCTAGTATGTAAATATAAACCTAAGCATCCCTTTACACACAACTTTGTACAATACAAAATTATTTACGGGCATAAAACAAACGTTTACCCTGAAATATTGCCGGAGACACGGTATATTTATTTAGCTAACGTTCGTAAAACAAACACAGACTCTCATATAATTAATGTTTTTATTTTGTTAGAGCTCATGTGTATTTTGTATGCTTTTACCGAGTTCCTAGTAAATTAATATTATTTCCTAAAATTTCTCGGAAATCTGTGGAATTAATTTGTATCGGACACATTTCATAAATTTACTAAAAGCACTTTCATTTGTTTATTGCTGGAATATATGGAATCATATTTTCTGTTAACATATACGCATGCTACAAAGAGTGTGCTAAGTATGAATGTGGAAGGATGGAGAGGCAGAGGTAGACCGAGGAAAAGATGGATTGATTGCCTGAAAGAGGACATGAAGCAGAAGGGAGTGGATGTAAGTATGACGTCTGACAGAGAGGAATGGAAGAAAAAGACATGTTGCGCCGACCGTAAATGACTTGGGAACAGGGCAGGAAGATGATGATGATTTTCTGTTAACATGTACCATGTTTTATAGAAAATGGAAAAAAAGGAAAATAAGTAGGTACGATGTTATTATCAGGGATGCGATTTGAAGCAGATCTCGGTATGTTACCATTTATTTACCTATTAGTAATCCTAACGATCAAATAACTATAACTGATGTTCTTAAACTAAACCGTTAGTCATAGTTGGCAGTATCAGCCAGCTTCACCAGTTAATCACGTTGGCAACCCGACTCGTGGCACCTACGTGTATTTATTGCACCTATTCATTGAAGCTACGACGATTGATATTCTAGCCACGTGTTTACTTCATACGTCAAAATATCTTTAGGTACTAATATTATGATTCTGATTAGTTTGTTTGTGTCAAGGAACTAATCTTAGAAAATATTGGTATGATATCCGATTGAAAACTTTCAGTGTTATGTAGCCCGTTTGTCATGGACGGCTATAGACGACATTTTATCCGGTTGCGCGAAACATAACTTAAGGGAAATTGTGTTATACTCTACTCCCTGTTTTCGGGAATTTTATACAATACCCTTGGAAAGTACTCCACCTACCTCTATCTCAGATTTCATCTGAGTCGTTTCAGCGGTTTCATCATGAACACGTAAAATCGAATTCAGTAGTATGAAAATAATGGTAAATTCAAATATTGAACTGACAAGTAAAAGCAACGAACCAGCATGAACAATCTGCCAGATACGCAGACGTATCGGATAGCCGAAACCGCAAAGCAATCGATATATTCCATTTCCATTAATAAATAGAAATCGCTCTTGTGGGATTTCTACTCCAAGAGCTATGAACAGTGATGTTGTATTGTGTTGTATTCCTTTTTCTAAGTTCTATGAATAAAACGAATGTTTGTAGGTATTCAATTGTATTTCTATGCCTTTGTAATATTTCATAACAGCTACTGTCTGCGGTTTCACCCACATCCTGAGGAGACCATTTCTTGCACATCCATAAAAAGTAGCCTACCTATGTATCACTCGGATGTTATGCAATATAACGATGGTATTCTCAAAAATAAATCAGTAGTTTTGTGTGAAAGTGTAACAAACACATCCACTAAACATACTTTCACGTGTATGATATTTAAAATTGATTTGATTTTGAATTGGTTCACCTCCTTCTCGTCCTACAATTTATCTATCACGACGAAGTCTCAATCTGTCGATACTTTAATGGCGAATATTTTAAATCTTTCTATCTCCTCTCAAACTTAATACGTAAACAGGAACAGTCGATCCCCAAACTAAACAAATACACTATTGTTTCAACGGCTTCATCGAAACTTAACAGTTTGACTATAGCAAATAGCCAAACAACTAGATATGGGTCAAGTGGGTCTTCCATTCGAGTGTACTCCTGATAGATTTGACACCGATCTGTCTTCAAATTGCTTGCTTGCGAATTGGTGGACTGGATTAATATTTTTCGAATGAGCTGATGTTTTTAAAGGTTGGAATATGCAAGTTTTAAATGTCCTTAAGCTTACTCCGTTTAGTTTAATTTCAAAGAAAGTAATAATTGAGTCGGATTGAATAGTATTAAAGTCTATCTATCTGTCGTGTTGGTTAACTCATAATGACAAACTACATATTATTTTCTATACAGCTGATGCTCTTAATAAGCAGTCTCAAATCTAAGTTGTTTCCTCCTTGGAAAGCTATTGACAGATGATCACATTTCTTTCACCTAGTTAAGAAATTGTTTCGATCTCCTATAGACTCATTTAGAGAAGCATTATCCTATAGCGGGTTAGTGTAGTTTATATCGCAACTTTTTCTGCTCATCATAGAATAGGTAAATTGGTGAATTTCACGTCAAACGATGTCAGTTGAATTCGAAAAAACTGACACTAGGGCTTGTTAGGTTAAAAACCTGCAGCTCACTCGATAAAAAGAAGATAGAATAGGTCCAGATGAAACGAACCATAAATCAATCGAGATCGTAAGCCCCAATGTTTCCAACAGTATTTGATTTGACACCACTTTGACGTGCCGTTTGACATCAATTTACAGCACTCGGTTTGACGCGACAAGGTCGAATCGAATGTAATATGAAAGTTTAATTGATTGGCGTATCCATGTTGTTGTGTAGTCTATACCTAGACGTATGTATGTTTAGAGGTTGAGCTAATTTATGTGTTTGTGTCTAGAATTGATTTAGCGGGAGTACATGTTCCTGGCTTTGAAACACGTATGTGACTGATTAAGGGAAGATAGGAGTTGTTAATGAGGATGCTGTGGGGGATAATCTTTGTGGCCACAAAATCAGAAGCGTTTCATATCTAAAAATACTCTTTAGTGCAATGAAAATTCTCAGGCTAAACATTGCTCAAATATAGGTCGCCCTGAATGGCAGACTTATTTGATACCCTCAAATGATGCTTTTTAAGTTGCAAGCCTTTGCTGCCAGTCCCTAAGGACGTGGGAAACAGATAAACATTATATTATGTCAGTACCTATAACCGTAACATTGAGCTATACTCCTTTAATAACCCGATATTCGGTCTTATCTCCGAATGCTTTATCGAAAACGCTATGATATGGCAATATTACGATATTATATTACGCCGTGGACCCTACCCACGCTGCCCGAGGGAAATTACGACTTCACACCACATTATTACGTTATCACATATCAGAATATATGTGCTTTATCCCGTTTTATATTAAAACGTATAATTTAGTTCACGCATTGTATTTATGTGGTACCTACAGCGCAGAGGCCATTCAAAGTTAGGGCTGCCATCTCGAATTTCGCCAAACCCGGACAAACATTTAAAAAAACCCGGACATTTGGCGTAAATCACATTTTTACCCCGAACGAGCACGATTTTTTTAAACAAAATATTACCTAATTTGTAATCCATTTACTATTAACATATGTGGGCTAGAATATTGTTAATTTTAATTATGCATGTTTTTATTTCTGCTGTATATTGTATATTCTGGCTGTTTGCTGTTCCTACGTAATAAAATAAAATATACTTAAATTCAATGAGGTGCTTCCTTACATGAAAAGTGTCCGGGTTTTCCCCGGACACTTCTTGAAACCCCGCCCGGACGGCCCCCGGACGGCCTCCAAACGAGGACAAATCCGGGGAAACCCGGACGGATGGCAGCCCTATTCAAAGTTAACCAAGTTGACTCTAGGTCAGTCTTTGACTGTTTTTGTATCCCAATTTTGTGTGTTGTTCCCAATTTCGTTCTCCCTGTTTCGGAAGGGGATGGCTAACTGTTATTTAAAACGTCCTTAGCAGTCGTAACGAGTAGTCAGTACTTAAAAGTCTGTCAACCAGTCATAAGAAAGATTATCGGATCAGCAGACGCTCCATGTAAAACACAGCTGCAACGGGTTAGACTGGAAGCCGACTCCAACTTAGTTGGGAAAAGACTAAGCAGTTGGTTCACTGACAACATAATGTATCATGTTTCTGTCATAAAACTCATTACTAAAATTAGTTTCCTGATAAACATTTGTCATAATATACAGTCCTTAATAAGGAAAACAGTCCGATATAATTTGCACCCCCATGCGAGCTAATATCGTCCCTCGCATCCGAATATCTCTTTGAACTCTCAAAGGGGATGGGAAGGTCGTCTATTTGCAACGTTTTGGGGGTCAATAAACTCCACGTAGTATATTTTGTTTCGTATGCGAAGGCCTTGGCTAATTCTAATAGGAAAAGGTTAAACGGTTGCCCAGTTTATCTGACTTTAAAAATAGTGGAAATATTTTTTGTTTGTTTGTATCCTAAAGGCTCCAAAATTACTGAACCAATTTGAAAAATTATTTCTCTGTTGGAAACCTATGACTAGTGATTCAAAATTTTTGGTCCAATTCCCTTTATAATGTCCATAGTAATGGTTAAGCATATGCTTGATATGTCTTGTTAAAAATGGCTGTCCAAATTTCCAGATTTTGTTTTTGGAGTATCCAAAATGGATTTGGATGAAGGTATGGATGTACCGCGGCAGGTAGATTATTATTATTATCACAAAATACAATATAGTATGTACATATTGTACATAATTTGAGTTCAATTTTCTGCTAAAGCCTTTTGAAACGGCTTTACTGAAGCCCGAAGTGCCTCTCCCAGACCAGAAGTGTTTTGTTTGCATAACGTTAGCTCTATGTAGGAGTACTATTGCCTCAAATCCTTTGCCATGAACGATGTACCTTCGTTTATGGAAGCCATTTCACAACACAGCCATCTGTTTTGTCTGACCACCCACTCATAATTTTATCACACAATCAATAATAAACTTAAACTCTAACAAATAGAATTCATTTTTGAATAAGGTCGTCATAGCACCCCCCGGATATTGAAATTGATACCTAAAACCCGATGTACGGAACCCTTTTTGTTGCAGTTTTTGTAGGGTTCCGTACCCAAATGGTAAAACGGGACCCTATTGTTTTCGCTCCTCTGTCCGTCCGTTTGTCTGTCATCAGGCTGTATCTCATGAACCGTATTAGTTAGAGAGCTGAAATTTTCACAGATGATGTATTTCTGTTGCTGCTATAACAACAAATACCGAAAACTAGTACTAAATAAACATTTTGGGGGTTCCCATACAACAAAAGTGATATTTTGCTCATTTTTGCTCTGGTACGGATCCCTTCGTGCGCGAATCCGACTCGCACTTGTTTCTTTTTTTTTTTTGGGCTATTGTTCCTGCCGATTGAGCGTTATTTATTAGTGAAGGGGTTATTTCAACCCTTGTTTTGTTACCTGTTTAAAATTTATATGGGTGGTTACTCAAACCTGATGCGTATGTAAATGTTTTGATGTTTCATATGCTGGGTTTAATCGAATCTCGGGTTACAACGGGAATAGTTTGATTTGCATAATTGTTTTGGCGTGTGCCGTTTTTTTTTGGTGTTTTTTTGCAACTATCACACCTGATGGTAAGCAATTATATAACCAAGAATGATACCTTTTTTGTGGAATAAAGGGTGAGTTGCACTATTTAACTATAACGATAACCAAACCATAACCAGCCGTGTACTTGCCGGCCATTGGTCAAATCGGTGATTTGACAACTAAAAATGGTTCGGTTATCGTTATAGTTAAATGGTGGAACTTATTTAGGTAAGTTTTATTCACAGCCATCCCTAATAGTTTTTCCTGACGTAGGTGGTTCTTTCATAAATTAATTGCGAGCAGCTCGTAAGGTTTCGATTTCGATTAGTGATCTCTCTTTGTGATCTTTCACAAAGAGGATTAAAATAAGTTCTAAAATAAGATCCTACGTATTTTTTGTACATTAAGTATGTATAATGACTATGTTTATGCCAAAGTGTCCTTAGGGTAATTAAGGCTTTTTGCATTAACCCTGGAATACCTACTTATTTGTCTCATCATTTTCCCATGCCCCATTTTAGCCCCATGTGGTTACTGATGATATTCCAAAAATAGGGCTTTATTAATCTGGAAAAATAATCATAAAACTATGAAGATCTTTCTCTGGCCTCTCGTACTAACCACATAGATATTATGTGGGCAGAACAGTCATTTAAATCTCATCCCGTCCATATCGGATCGATTTTACGAGCTCATTATCATTAGTGTTACCGAGAAAATCTTCAATGACTCATTCTTGTCGTATTTTTATGACTGAACGACTTAGCAACAACGTTTATGTATCTGATTTGCATTATGTACCGTTAAAATGATTTATATTAAAATATCCTTGGCTTTTATATGATTCTGTTTGAAATTATCTCAGTGTGCAGTCCAATTGGCTACTCCTCTTTAGCACAATCCATACATTGTTGCTTTGCTCTTTAATTTGATTTTCAAACCTGAAAAGGTTATCAAGTATGGGAATGGTGTCTGAAGGTGTCATCATCCATCCATTTTTTCACAACTATGTTGTTTTTGGCTTCCAGTCTAACCGGATTCAGCTGAGTACCAGTGCTTTACAAGAAGCGATTGCCTATCTGACCTCCTCAACCCAGTTACCCGGGCAACCCGATACCCCTTGGTTAGACTGGCGTCAGACTTACTGGCTTCTGACTACCCGTAACGACTGCCAAGGATGTTCAATGACAGCCTGAGGGTGTACTTTTACCAAAACCGCATTGCTGGACGGGATCCTAATTTGCATATTCTTCTTTAAAGAGTCATCATCATCATAGGTCATAGGACTTCGCTGTAGCAACAACTGATTATAATCTACCGTCTTACAGTAACATCTATGTACGTTATGAAGATTATTTCAGCTTACGTCATGGTTTTTTCCTTTGGATTGTGTCCTAGTAACAGGTTCTATATGTTTAGTTTATGTATAGCGAATGTGGTCTTGTATGTTTTGTACTCCGTAAAGGATTGTGAAATTATCAAATGACCCCTACCGCTGTGGGTGCAGCGTGACTGTCCGACTCTTACTGATTAAAACCTACCATGTTCCTTCTTAAGCCCTTTGTGTATCAGGGTCGCGGTAACTCTTTCAATCAATCCCGCAGCCCCGGCAAGTAAAGGACAATTTTACCTGTTGCTATTGAAATCTCCAAAAAACCTGTCCGTCTATTAAACTTCAATAAATCACTTTTCGCAAAGAATCAGCGTTCACAACCTTGCGGAATACTTGAGACTGACAAAATAGTCTTTACAATAAAAGCAATTGCTAGCGCTAGATGAATTACTAAGGAACAGAGCAAAACCGCTTTGAGTCTGTGTGTGTTGCTCTGCAAATGTGTGCGTGTAAGTAAACTATTGTATGTCTGTCTGGGTGATAACGACGAACGCACGCGTAGTAAATTGTCCGAAGATATTTTTGTCTTAAGATTTGTTGTCTTCGAATATTTTTTGTTATTAATTTTTCGTGGTAAAATTAATTTGAAATGTAAAGACTGCGTAGATTGGTCGTTAATTGAAAGTCTTTCGATGTTGCTTAAATATAATTAAAATTAAACAAAAACATGAAACATTTTCGGTCTCCGTCGAAAAACAAGGCGAAAATGAAATTATATTTTTGACCTATTTACTGTTTGAAGTAAAATCAACATTAGAGATGGCTTGTAAATTGAATTTTGAGTGTGCCTATAAACATAATATATTTTTTTATTATTTGAATGTATGAGTACTTTGACTGGAGTTACCTTTGATTTTCGAAATTGGGTTCAAAGGCCCCGATGTAATATTAAAAAGTAAAAACGAAAAGGGATGAAAGTTCTAGAGCTGAAGTCCTAAAAAACTTGTTAGCAAGAGTTGTCCACTTTTATTTGAAAATGTATTTCGAAATTCTATTCCCACCTCAAATTAAAAAGTTAACAAAAAATAATTTCATTTTACCTTACAAAATGACGTTTTCCTTGTTTTTGTCCCAATTTCTCTTTCTATTTGTTTTTAAACAAAACCTTGGGAAACAAGCGGAAACTTTAGATGTTCTGAATAAGTTGAATTTCTTTTACATTGTTATGAAGGTTTTTTTCTTTAAAAGGGGAGCACTTTTTGAATTCTGACACGTGACGTTTAGTCGTATCCATGTTTTTGGTTCATCTTACTTGTTCATAGTATTTTGTCAGACTGGCTGTGGGTTTTTGCTGCTCTCTTTAAGGGTCCAATCATACATTCCTATCGGATCTATCCGCAGCCCAAAAGGCATTTATATCCTGCATCTGTATAGAAAGTAACCTATGTTCTTTCTGGTTCTAGACTTTCTGTGTTCAAAACGGCAATTAACTCGGTTTAGAACTTTTGGCTTAAATGCCAGACAGACATAGAACTACTTTCGCATTTATAATAGTACATTACATAGCAAGGATTTTGATATCATAAATATGTTATTAAATTCCTATTCCTCTTTGCCAGGCTGTACATAATAACTAATATACGTAGCTTTCCATCAAACCAATATGGGTACAGTTGATATAGGCATTTCATAGTTTGCCAAAGCCGATCTGAGTGCCCCAACCGCACCGAATCCCTTTACGCTAGTTATTGAATAGTCTGGCTATGCCACTACTTCAGCCCCTGTCTACCTGTCTGTGTCCTAATTACGTAGCGTAATTTTTTTCAATGGCAATTTAAATGCTTTTAACTTTGTTTTTTGTTTCATATAGTTTCTTTAATAAATATTAAGGGAATGTTTGATGCATGGGGGATAAGGCCAACTTCACCGACAACTTAATCATCAGTTTTCTTTAAATGAATGTTTGCTATAAATTTTTAGGTTCAAGTTTCAAACAAATTCACAAAAAAACAAGTTTCAGGGTTCAAACAGTTGTTTTAAGAAAAATGGATGTTCATCCCTTGCCTTTGTAATAAACTGGCATGGTTCGCGTGGCGTCATGCGCATTTAAAGTGAACAGCAGAGCTTTATAGCAGTAGGTGCCTATTAGATTACGATTCTTTAGAATAGCTTCAGAAATGTGTTAATTCCTACATATACTTTAACCCAATTATATGCACAGATTACTAAATAGACTATAGGAAAGTTACATAATTTCTGTTTACTACCATTTTACGTAATAAGTAGCCGAATACAAATACTGTGTATAGAACATTAATTAGCTATTGTTGCCCTTTCCCAGCTTATGTTATCTACTATCTAGTTATTAGTTATATACGCGCTTAACGAGGTTATTTGACGGCCCAGGATTAACTCTTAATTGCTCCGCCGGATTAGGGGAAATGTATAATATGGTTGTTGTTATGAAATAGTTTTAAGTATAAGCTTTAGTTTGGTATGTTGATGATTATGTGACATACTTTGTCTTTTAGGATAAACTTTTTTTTCATGGCATCGATATTTTTGGGACTCATATTAGTACATTCTTTTTAAGCCCAATGTTCATAGACAATATACGTCAGTTTTATTACTCAGTTTTGTTAACTATACCACGCAATTTTCAAAGTAAACAGTTGTTTTTAGAAAAAACTGATTTATGTTGCCGGCACTCATAATCATTTTACTTAAATTAAATGTGGCAATTCTAATTGCCTGTTTCTACATGCGTTCATAGATGTTGTTTCTGGCACTATTAACAGCACGCATTTTAAAAAATTTAAAATATTATCTTAACAAAAATCCTCGGATATAAAACGTCGTGTGTGTTTGTCAAGTCTGCGCACGCGTCTGGTGATGCGATTACGTTAGCCGGCGCTGTCAGCTGTGAGCTCTCTACGCTGTCGGCCTTCGCACAACGATGGCGGACGCCGAGCAGAGAGGTCGTGCGGTGGGCTGCGGGATTATGTACGAGGTTTTTATTGTGTGTTAGCTTAAATGAAAATTAATTATCGTAGTATGCGGAACTTCTGAACGACTGCATTATTTTTTCAAAGATATATTATGTTAATTTAGTAAGTTGGTATGTGAGGATAAATTACAAAGAAATTCCCCGTCTTTTATGTAAAGGGATTCAAATTACATAGATAATAATGCTTAATTTTAATATAATTAGGTCAATAAACGTTGAGCTCTCAAGAAATGGGCAGATAGAATTACTTCGTTTTCGGAGAATAGCAACGGCTTATTATTATTACCACCCAATATGAAATCATTAATTAATTGGAGATCATTATAAATAGCACTGCATAATAGGTATGTAATTAATTGAATCCCGTAAAATTAACAATACATATACATTCTTTAATGAAACAATAACTCATTAACTGAAAAAGAGGGTAACTGATTTAACGGTCGCACATTTCCACGAAACGTGACACAAACAATCCATAAAGCTTATATAACCTACCTTTTCATTTGAAATTAGTCGATGTTTTATATAAGGGTTTTTCGGAATAAGGTTGGATTTTTAACTACGTTATACAATTATTTGGCAGAACATTTTAGAATTGTGTGATAGGTTTAGAGAGACGTTTATTTTTTCTAAGGACTCGAAATCGAAAGCCTGCAGTATTCTTTTAAGACCACAGACCTAATTTTATGATTTAGAGAAGTATGGAAGGAGATGGATGCTGCGCCCAGACAAATGATTTTTTTTATACTGACAGCAGGATAAAAATTTAAATGCTGACTGTGAATTTGTTTTTCTGTATAACCCTAAAAGTGTAAGCAACTTTAAAACATAACTGTAATTGCTTATGTAACTACATCTACTAGAATGCGAATATGATAAAAAAAAAAATTAAACTTATGAATTTTGCGTCTTAAAATTTCAGAATTTTTGTTACTGTTATTTAATATATATTTTTACTTGTTACAGCGCTATGGGAGGAACAAGAGGCGCCGGAATACGATATCGACACGGACGACGAGCGCTGGCTGAAGCAGCAGAGGCATCCAGAGCTCACAGGTATACATGCTCACCCGTATGTAAATTATTGTTATTTATTTACTAGTAGTTACCTACTAACTAACGACTAATTTGAGGAGCTAGTGGTTAAGTAGTAGAAGAATGTTGCACAAGATGTTTTTATGGCTGAGCTGGTGGCCATGGTCATTCTGTGCCTGAAAACTGTTCAAAGTTGCCTAATTAATGTGGAAAATACAAAAGGTATCCTAAAAAATCTCTTACCATCCCCACTTTTTAGTTATCGATACCTGCAGAATTTTGGGGTTTTGAGTAAGTAATCAAAAGTTTGTCAAACAGTACTCGTATGTTTGATGCAGTTTGATGATTATTAATTAATGAGCACATCAATGTTCAGGACTGGCGTTTCATCTCTGTCCATAAATGTTGGTCCTAAACCTGATCTCTCTGCTTGCTCCTCTCGGGTTGCTGTTCCATTGGGCTTTGAGGTTGAGGGATAGAGTACACCGGTGTTTGCGCAAATGCTTGTACACTATAATATCCTCTATGCAGCTGGCTGATCTCCCAAGAACGAACAGTCGCCGCAGCCGACTATCCGCCTGGGCGCCTGTATTATAAGTCTTCCTATATAACTTACCTGCAAAGCTGGATTGGCACATTGAAATATATCGTCATTTCGCTCCAACATATCAAATACTGTCTACACTTCTTGACATCTTCTTCTGTTTATTTCCAGAGCTAAAATTCGAGCAGATGATGGACAAACTGGAGAAGAGTTCAGGCCAGACGGTCGTGACTCTCAACGAGGCTAAACTGCTTCTGGAGAGGAACGATGACCTCGTCATAGCCGTGTACGATTACTGGTTGAATAAGCGCCTCAATACGGTGAGTTACATAGTTTTAGAAACCTGGGTTATAATGTCTAAAATCACCAACCCACATGGCATCACCAGCAAGCGTGGTGATTAACGTTAAAGGTCCGTTCAAACAGACCGGCACGGAGAGCATTGGCGCGCATTTTTCTTTTCACACAGACCGGAGCCGATCGGCTGCGCGAGCATTAAAGAGCATGCAATCGAAGCCAAACGCCAAGAAAAAGTACGCGATCGGAGCCGGTCGGCTCCTCTTATTATTTCACAACGAGCGCCATCGAGCATTCTTTATGACAAAAGCAGTGCACATTCAAAAAAAATAAACCTTACTTCAAATACAAAGTACTCGATTTTCAACGTGTTAAAAATTTGCTCTTCTCTCCGAGCTGGTCTGTCTGAACGGACCCTAAGTTTTTAGACAAAATTGTAAATTAAATGTAATTGTACAAATTACATAAGACTATTCTGGGTTCCTGCTCCATTAAATTTGGAAGTGGCATGTAATCATTAAATCTTACTAATATTATAACTGCCAAATTTTGTGACTTTCCCGCTACATTGACGCGGAGTTTGATGAAACTTGGCAGCCAATATATAGCATATAGTACAGCAATATATACCAGAACAACATATAGGATACTTTTCATCCATCTGCTGGAAAAAAATCCCTCGGTATTAGAGCGGAAGCTAGCTAGAATTACTTAGTTATAATGTAACAAGGACCTTAGATTAACCTTAGATTTAACAAGGCTGAAGTTCCAATATTAATTACAATCACTGTTTTGTCCACAGCAACATCCACTGGTCCTGTCAGTGAAAACAGAGAACAGGCCGGGCCAGTCCTCTAACAACCCCTACTTGGCGTTCAGGCGGCGGACTGAAAAGATGCAGACTAGGAAAAATAGGTGAGTGTTAAACACATATTCAGTTTACTATATGACCCTTATGACATCGTCTACCTACAGCTGACACTAGAATAGAGTACAGTTGCTTTAATTAATGGTTTTCAGATATTTGTTATGTGTCATCCAGAGCAAAGAAGAAAAGCTTACATTATTTTAAACGTGTGACTATGTGTTGATTGACATTTAAATTATACAATTGCAAAGCGTTATGATTTCCTTTCATCTCATTTCATACAGAGAAGATATGAGCATCCAAAACTGCGCTTGCTCAAACTTTGGTCCAACTTTTTTCAACAATATTTTCCTTCACCGTCAATCAGCGATGATGATTAATCTAGTCCTGTCTTTGGCTTAAACCACCAACTTGCACACATTAAACAATAAATCTTAATTCTTTTACAGGAAAAACGACGAGAGCTCATACGAGAAGATGCTGAAACTCCGTCGTGATCTCGCTCGGGCGCTGAATTTGCTGGAGCTGGTGGCGCGGCGCGAGAGTGCCAAGCGCGAGCTCGTGCGCCTCACCGCGCTCATCGCCGAGCGCCGCTACGCCGCCGGCGACTTCGCCAACCAGCTGCTGCCCGACCCGCCGCCCAGGTATGTGTGTCCCCCTCCCGCCTGCCGAGAGTGCCAAGCTGACAAATGGACATCTACCCGTAAAAAATACGGCTAAAAATGAGCAACAGAACGCCCGTTCGGAGCGAGAGATGTCGGTCCAGCAAAATCAGCACAGGTTTTCAGTGACAACCTTGAATGATGTCCAGCCACGGACGCTGTCCGCTAAGGAGATAAGCCACACAGGACATATAGTGCACAAGTAAGCATTTACGCAGACTCAGGTGCACTCACTATGCCTTCACTCTTTCTCATAGCGCGATGGTACGGCAATCCGACTCCACCAGAGTCAGATCACAGGTTAACGTGTGACTCTAGGCCGGCTATACCAGAAGCCATGAGCTTCTCCAAGAAAATACCTCAACACATTTCTCTATAATATGTAATTAAAACTTATTTTATTTCCATTTCCAGGCCCGCGTACACTCCAGTCCCGCTGACGTCGTCGTCGTTCCGTCGCGAGGCGTACCCCCTCCCGCACTACACCCCGCGGCCGCCCCCCGCGCCCGTCGACCAGCCGCGACAGGTACCCACAGATATATCACCCCTATGACGATATTTTGTCGCCATATAAATTCGTATCAGTTTGTACAGATCATCAATCTGTCAATCTGTCTATTTTTATCAATCGAACTTTAACCTTCCACTACTGTGATACGGTTGAAAATCTGTTGAAGAAATTTGTCAGATGTCTGAACATAAATGGCTCGCTGCATGTGTAAAATATTGCAGTGTTTCGAGGATTTGTGTTGCCTTCTCTATGATGGACCTTACATGTTAGGGATCAAGTTATTTATACATAAAATTGACCTTGGAATAGTGGCAACAATAATGAAACTTCGATTCGATATGAAAATCTTCAATTCATAGATATGCCACTAAAGTTTATTAAAAAAAATGTGTTTTAAATCTGCACAAAAAAAGGGGCTGATACTCGCAACTTAAAACCTGCCGATTAAGACCGAAAAATATTTAAGTGATGTCCGGTCGACCGGTTAACAGTGAAACATCTAAAGGCACGTACTACGAATTATTTTTAATACGTCACGCACATTTTTTTTTACAAGTGCCCTGCAAAAATTTAGTTGAATGGGGAGCTTTTTCACCACCCAGGGCGGGCTTTAAATTGACGTTCAAATGAAGTGCTGCTTTTCAGCTTTATTTGGATACAAAATAAATATATAAAATAAGATAGTAGGGAACGGTGTGACGTGTCAAACGCGCTAATAGATGTTTCACTCAATAAAAAAAACAAGTTTTACATACATATATTAAAATAATAAAAAAAGCGAGTAAGATATCATGATAGTCTGTTGCCTTCCAGCGAGAAAAGCGTCCGTACAAGAGACGGAAACACAGGCATCCCGTCGTCGGCTCCGTGCAGGGGCTGCGAGGTACGTATCAGTTTATACGTGGCGCTTTCACGACGTGGCGCAAAAACGTCGTGGCGCAGAAATGTCGTGGCGCAAAAGCTTTATGGCGCATACACATTGTGGCGCAAAAACGTCGTGGCGCTTGAACGTTGCGCCAAAACATGGCGCTTATACGTACTAAATAGGCCTTTGAGGTTCTTGGGTCTAATTGTTCAATAAGCCCTTAGTGTCGAGAATTTGAAAAAACCTCAGGGGTGACATTTTAAGGTAGTATTGTTCAGTTTTTACATATTTTTAAATTATTAGTTGAATACCAATAGTCTCACTTATAAAATTAAACTTTTTTAATGTGGGTTTTCTTCATTAATGTGGGCATATTATCTTGTAAAAAGATGAATAAAGATTCATACACAGGTAGGCTTTGTTTTGTGATTATAAATAAGCCATAGGATAACTGAACAAAAAAAACAGAAAAACTGCCGTTTAATATTTGTGTTTCCTGCATCTAATCTCTTGTACTGGATACTGCACTCTAGAAAATAATATTATTTTCTCAGACGCCATTCATATTTTCATAATCCGAAAATTAGGATGCCTTATGTCAAAAAGTTCAGTAACCGGTAGTTATAAACAATTTAAAATATCTTGGCAATACAGTTTACCGAAAGCGTACCGAAGGGTAGGTATGTTATATATTTACAATATTACTATTAAAATTAAAATATTACCTATATACCACGCTTTCATTATACTGCCTTTGCCAAGATATAAATTTAAAATGTACTAAAGACCAATCACTGTTTAATTACACCGACAGCTGTTTACGTAATTGGCCAGTTAGGGTTTCTTTTTAACTTTTTTGCTAATGAGTCGTTTGAGGATTATTAAGTCCGAAATATTATGTTTACCTTTGTTTATTTGAGGTATTAAAAACAGCTGTTTACCTTAACCAGACTATACTTGGTGAAAATGGTTCCAAATATATTCAAAACTTTTTTGAACCTAATTTAAAATAACATACGAATACATTTGTAACATTTCAGATTCAGGCGTGTACACTTCTTCGGAGGAAGAGGGCAGCGGCCGCGCCGACGCCGCCACGCCGCCTGACGACGGGCCCTTCGCCTTCCGACGCAAGCCCGGCTGTTATTATGAAATGGTGAGATTTAGACACGTTTATGTGGAAATATTTCCAGATCTTAGTGGCTAGATTCCATTTGTAAGATTCTGTGCTGAAAGTTGGCAAAGGGAAGAAGTAAAATAAGGAATATGTGTAGCACAGGTTACTTAATATGTATCTATGTTAATTAATATATAGTTCAGTATGGACGAACCAAATTATTTCTGCAAAAAAAACTGTGCTAGTCCAAAAGTGTCTTCAGATCGATCAAAAAATTATCTAAAGAACATCAACATTATAGTATATTTTTTTTCTAAATTGGTATACTTCTTTCTTTGCCGACTGTACTACACTGAGTAGTTCAAAAATAAAATCTATTATCGTATCCATTTGGTAAAGCATTTTAGAATTATATCACTTCTATTTCTTGTTTCGATTAAAAAATGATTATTTTGGATGTGAAAATTCTGTCACATCATAGTTTACATTCATATAAATTGCACAGAATGTTATCGTTATTAACAGTAAAAGTGGTGAATTTAACCAGTTTTCAACTATCGTATTATGAGAAAAAGAAAGTTTTTAACCGTGTTTAATATATAGCATTATGTTTGCAGCCGACGTCAACCCTGTACGGCGATCCCGTGGACCCTGATGATCCCTCCAAAGACGGGATGTTTGAGCACGAGATGGATGAGAGGCATAGGTAACATATACATTTTTTATTACTTATATATTCCTACAGTTTCACCCGTGTCATGTGGGGACTTTTTTCCGCATCCCGTGTGAAAAGTAATTAACGCAGTTTCACGCATGCCATGTGGGAACTATTTTCCGCACCCATATGAACAGTAGCCTATGTTCTTATTTCGTATACAAATAGTGTGTATACCTACAAATACATGGCATCTCATTTGCCTAACTTTTTTCCAACTATGTTGGGCTCGGCTTCCTATTTAAACGGATGCTGCTGAGTACCAGCACAGTATAAAGAACATACAGTAGGTCGACGCCTTTGATCTCGTGTAAAATGCCGACATCGTCTAGACAGTAACGCATAGGACAGGGTTGTCACAAGTAAACAATATTTGTGAAATTATTTATTTATTGCAGACCAACATCGATAGCAGTATTATAAATAAAACAAAATTACATGATATTTAAATAATTCTTAATCCGCTCTTTACTGCATGTATTATTAAGGAGTTGAGTATGTCAATAAAAAATGCAAATTAGGCGTATACAAAGAGATTTAAAAATGAACTGATGCAGTCTTGGTAACTAGTTACTGTGACACTAACTGTACCTACTGTGATCGTGAAGTTTTTAAATAAATAAATAAGTCAATTGTTGATGTGACTTCACGGTTCGCCAAAGGACACGGCTTGAATTCTGCCCGTGACAGTTGTTTTTAAATCTCTTATAGCCTAAGTATACGAGGGATTTTTGTCCGCGGACTTTTTTCTCTTGGATTTCAAAAAGGATGGCTTTTTCGTAACCAGCACCCCAATTTAACTCAAAATTGACACCCATATCAAATTATAAGAAAATGACGTCCGCCATCTTGGATTTCAAAAAGAATGGCTTTTTCATAACCAGCACCCCAATTTAACTCAAAATTGACACCCATATCAAATTATAAGAAAATGACGTCCGCCATCTTGGATTTCAAAAAGAATGGCTTTTTCATAACCAGCACCCCAATTTAACTCAAAATTGACACCCATATCAAATTACAAGAAAATGACGTCCGCCATCTTGGATTTCAAAAAGGATGGCTTTTTCGTAACCAGCACCTCAATTTAACTCAAAATTGACACCCATATCAAATTATAAGAAAATAAGGTCCGCCATCTTGGATTTCAAAAAGGCTGACTTTTACGTAACAAGCACTTCAATTAAACTTAAAACTGACATCCATTTCTTATTATAAAAATTACGTCCGATGAAACCGCAGATCTTTATTTATTTGAGATGAAGACTTGCAATCACTCACAGCACACGTCGCATGCAACATTTTAAATAAATAAAAAATATTATAAAAAAGAAACACGCGTTAGCCCTCAATGATAGATCCCAAACTGCTAACATCATTTTGTTCGTAGTTTGGGAGCGGCCTACCCGCGTCTCGCCCCTCACACCCCGCACGATTGCCCTGTCTAGACGTCTTCGTCGGACGACTGTATGATTTTTAGACTGTGGTACCAGTGTACCATATGAACTGACTACCTATCTGAACTCCTCAAACCGGGTTGCAGACTGTTTGTCAGATCCCTGCTTTCTGACTATTCGTAATGAATTTCAAAGATGTTCAAATGATAGTCTGTGATCTACCAATGTAACATATGATTGACCTTACCACTTCTGTTTATAGGTACACGCTGACTTCCCTCCGGTCAGGCTGCATCGGCTTCGCCCGGCGGCGCCTGTGCCGCGGCGGGCGCGTGGCGCTGGACCGCACGCGGACGCCGCTGCACGACCTGTTCACGCGCCTGCCCTTCCCGCCCCAGCCCCACCAGCCACACGTATGTATCACTACTGGCTATATACTCTGCTATGGGTGGCGCTGGACCGCACGCGGACGCCGCTGCACGACCTGTTCACGCGCCTGCCCTTCCCGCCCCAGCCCCACCAGCCACACGTATGTATCACTACTGGCTATATACTCTGCTATGGGTGGCGCTGGACCGCACGCGGACGCCGCTGCACGACCTGTTCACGCGCCTGCCCTTCCCGCCCCAGCCCCACCAGCCACACGTATGTATCACTACTGGCTATATACTCTGCTATGGGTGGCGCTGGACCGCACGCGGACGCCGCTGCACGACCTGTTCACGCGCCTGCCCTTCCCGCCCCAGCCCCACCAGCCACACGTATGTATCACTACTGGCTATATACTCTGCTATGGGTGGCGCTGGACCGCACGCGGACGCCGCTGCACGACCTGTTCACGCGCCTGCCCTTCCCGCCCCAGCCCCACCAGCCACACGTATGTATCACTACTGGCTATATACTCTGCTATGGGTGGCGCTGGACCGCACGCGGACGCCGCTGCACGACCTGTTCACGCGCCTGCCCTTCCCGCCCCAGCCCCACCAGCCACACGTATGTATCACTACTGGCTATATACTCTGCTATGGGTGGCGCTGGACCGCACGCGGACGCCGCTGCACGACCTGTTCACGCGCCTGCCCTTCCCGCCCCAGCCCCACCAGCCACACGTATGTATCACTACTGGCTATATACTCTGCTATGGGTGGCGCTGGACCGCACGCGGACGCCGCTGCACGACCTGTTCACGCGCCTGCCCTTCCCGCCCCAGCCCCACCAGCCACACGTATGTATCACTACTGGCTATATACTCTGCTATGGGTGGCGCTGGACCGCACGCGGACGCCGCTGCACGACCTGTTCACGCGCCTGCCCTTCCCGCCCCAGCCCCACCAGCCACACGTATGTATCACTACTGGCTATATACTCTGCTATGGGTGGCGCTGGACCGCACGCGGACGCCGCTGCACGACCTGTTCACGCGCCTGCCCTTCCCGCCCCAGCCCCACCAGCCACACGTATGTATCACTACTGGCTATATACTCTGCTATGGGTGGCGCTGGACCGCACGCGGACGCCGCTGCACGACCTGTTCACGCGCCTGCCCTTCCCGCCCCAGCCCCACCAGCCACACGTATGTATCACTACTGGCTATATACTATATCCTTTCTGCGTCTCACGGTATATGCTCTAAAACCCTCTCTAGAAAAACAGACGGAATTATATAAAAAATATTTACTTAAACATACCAATCTTATTTACAGGAGGACATCGAAACGAAAGCGCAAAGAACTCCAAAAGAACTATCAATGGATTACCACAGCAGCGGCAAATATCCTTGGAGACACGCCTTCCGACGCCACCTCGCCCGCAATCCCGACCTCTGGACAGCCGATACGGACATCAAGCAGGAACCAACCAAGTCGGACTTACCCGACGTCCGATCCGACCTGCCCGACATCCGATCCGACTTGCCCGACGTCATCCAAGACAGTGTTAATAGTGTTAAAAGTGATATTAGGTTTAGTGCAAGGACTTTGGATGGTGTAGTGAGAGATAATTTGCAACGGGTGATGAGGAAGAGAGCTTGGAGCGGGTGTTCGGATAGCAGTTATGATTCGGATGAGAGTCTGCAACCGGTTGAGAAGGAGTTTGAGCAGTTTATCAATGAAGTTAATAAGAAATGGTGAGTTTTTTAAATTAACTTTATGCGAAATTAGCTTAGTAATACCTACGTGCACTCGGATAAAAAGTAACTTAATAATACATAATCTGTATACTTAACTTTAAGTAAGTATAAGTTTGAAGTAATTTTGGTGTAAAAGACAGAGTTACTTTCACGTTTAAAATCGTGAGAAATCTATAATTTACTGTTGTGTGCCTTGTAAAATCAAAGGCAATCACACAAAGTTTCATCAAAATCCGTTCGTTGTTTCGGATATATAACATCAATCTTATTGAGGCATATAAAAACCCTTTTGTACATATTGTACGCCTTAAAATCTTGTGTATGACAAAAGAAAATAACTAAAACTATTTTTTTCCAATTCCAGGTTACATTTCCGACCAAAAACCCCCCCACCGTCACCCCCACGCCCAGAGAGCCACGACACCGAGTTCCCAGTGTCGCTACACACGCCCATCGCTGTCGAGATCCGGTCCGACACCGTGTCCGACACTCACGACACTTTCACTACCTCAGAGTTCACTCTCGCCGATCTGTACCCGGATATAAACCCGGTGTTGGATAATAGTGTGGCCGGATTAGATGTTAGTTCGGACGATTTGCTTAGTGAGAATTTTACGGGTGAGTTTTATTTGTTTGTTGATTAGAATAATGAAATCCTTTATAATTTTTAATGACCTACATAAATTAAACTAGCTTCCGCCCGCAGCTTCAATCCTGTTCCGAAGGATGTATTTCTCGCACATACATAAAGAGGAGCCTGTTTTATTCTGATATAAATGCTATTTTACAACTAAGTGTTATCAAAATCTAACCAGTAGTTTTTACGTGAAATAATGCGTGCTCAATAATAATTGTAGGATTCCCTTTATAATTGGTTACTGGTAAAAGTCCACTTTTGAAAAAAGAATGCTCATATTAATAGCCCTGATAGTTTTCGAATTGTTCTTAGTGCACTATGCGAAAATATTAAAAAAATACTAGAATTAGGCATAATTTTTAATAACTAGAATATTTTTCAGACCTTCTGAAGTCAAAAAGTTGCTTAAACACAGTTAACTCGATTTAAACCTAGAGCTTAATTTTTTGGTAGGCAGTATAACCCATTTTACGAACAGTTTGCAAAAAAATCTTATTACTATGATACTATTTAGGATTTATGTGTACATATTAGGAAAGTTAAGTGTACATGTACTTTTATTATTTTTTTATTTAACTTACCATCTCATTTGTTTCCCAGGTCTATCGGAAATGAAGGTGGATAGCCTAGCGCCCGCGCCGGCGCCGGGCGGGCAGTTCCTGTCTGCGCCGGCGGCGGCGGGCGGGCCGGTGGTGGCTGCGGCGGCGGAGGCGTCGTTTTTATCGCACGGCCAGAGTACGGGGGGGCGTGCCCACTCTGGCCCGGACTACAGAAAGGTACGTGCTATTTACTTAATTTATGTTAAAAAATTGAGATGAAGAAGTGGCAGTCTAAAACCGGCAAGGACATAGGACTTTTCATCTCTTGAGATTCACAAACTTATTTTTTTTTATGATACTGGTGTAGACTTAATTGGTCTTACTACAAAAACTTAAACATGTGTCTAAGACTTGTCTAAAAAAATTGTGGCTGCAAAATGGACCTTATTTCAACGTCATAATCTGACATTTTATAACGATTATGACTGGTTTACATCATATTTAAAAAACAGAGAACACAATATAGAATATTTATAATATAAATTAATAATTTATAAATAAACGAATATAAATTTAATAAATAAGTAAAATGTAAATAAATCTACACGGAAATAATACCTACTCAAATATCTAAATATAATAAGATTTTCTACATTTAATTCAATATTATTATGTTCAATAAGCGCTCTTCGTCCTCTCCTCTATAAACTAACTTTGCTGTGCCCGACAGGGTCCATAATTGTTTCTTTTAATTTTACCCACCAGCCTGTACACATTATGGAATGCAATAAAGTTATTGAGTATTGAGTATTTTTTTTAAACAAGTCTTAAACTGACGTTTAAAAGTTTTTGTGGTAAGACGGAATAAGTTAAGTGGTTTTTTTTTTTAAATTCTACAAACTACTTATGTCTTACGACACAAACAAAACTTTAACATTCCTTTTTTGTTCCACAGGCGGACTCGTTTGGTTCGACCGTAGTGAACGTTACAAACGCGGATAAGGAGCCCATATACATCGACATGGTCAAGCCCGAACCGCCGCCTATCAAAATCGAAACGCCCAAGCCAACAGTCAAGGAAGAGAAGATTATCGACGTGCCCGCCCCAGTACCCACATCCAACATTATTATAGAAGAAGTTAACGAAGTACCACATATTAAAATCGAGAAGAAACGCAAAGAAGATACTATAGAGGAAGTTCAGTTGCCCCACGGGGTGCAGTTGAAGACTGTTCAGACGAAACATTCGCCGCTGAAGAAGCATATTATTAGTTCGGCGGGACATCGCAGGGCGAGTGACGTCACAATCGTGACGTCGGTGCCGGATGGTCAGGCTCAGCCGCATACGTCGCAGCCGCAGATCGTTACCGTCGCTGTGTCTGATAGTTTGAAGGTACGTTTTTTTCTGACCCTAAAATTAAATGTGAAAGCTGTCTTTGTTAATTGTATTAAAATGCTTGTGTATAATCATCGGCAAGGATATTGAACCCTGACCTTCACCTGCGCAGAAGTGATTTATTACCTTTTGTGTACAGTGCGCAAAGCAGATCTCTTCCGCCGAGAGCTCATTATACGTGCCGATAACTATACTGTAATATGTCCTACGCTGATCTCATGAACAGAAGCCGTGGACGGCAGTCGGCTTGGACTCCACTGTTAACAGTGCTGTCACAGTAGATTTTTTTTAGCGACAACTACTTAGTGCTTACATGCGTCACAGCGAATAATTTTCTCAATAAAAGCTGCGCGACAGAAAAGCCGACTGGTAAATCCTTGTCCGAAAGTCGAGCTTTAGTTGTTCAATAAGAGTAGAAGAGGTCGCGCAATGCGCGTCCGGTCGTGTATTCGCGACCGGGGTCAGTGACCGAGTGGCAGTCCCTTCGTCAGCTGTCTGGTGTGTGGCGGTGCGTATAGCGCGATGTGCTCATCAGCTGTTCAGGTCGCACTAGCGCCGAGCGCGCCCACGGTCTGATGCAAGTCGGAACATCAAACGCCGCGTGATCTAAACACGTGAACAATCGCTCACTATGAAAGTGTTGGGCTCCGAATAAGGCTGATAGCTACATGCTACATCTTAGGAATATCGTATTACCCCATACTTGGTTAATACCAATTCTATAACAATTATTTATTGTTGCAGGTGCGACTACAGAACCACCTGGTGTCGGGGCAGGCGGGCGTGGTGGTGGGCAACGGGCCGTTCCCGGGCGTGGTGGGCGCGCGGGCGGGGGGTCTGCGCCTGCCGGTGCACAAGCACGTGCCGCTCGTGGTGCCGCACGCGCCGCACTCCAAGCTCAAGGTGCTGCACGCGCACCCGCTGTCGCACTCCCAGCGCGCCGCGCTGCTGGCGCAGAACCGCGCGCTGCACCTGCCCGCCGTCGTGTCGCTGGCGGCGCTGGACAAGGCGGCCGGCGGCTCCGTGGCGCAGCTGTTCGAGATCAAGGCGGGGCAGCTGGGCAAGGGCCCGCACCTCGTCAACGTGGTGCGCCAGGCGGCGCCGCGGCCCGCGCTGCAGCTGGCGCGGCGCCCGCCCGCCGTCACCGTGGCGCCGCGGGCGCTGGTCGCCAACCTGCTGCACAAGGCCGTGCCGCTGCCGCACAAGCTGCTGCCGCCCGCCAACGTGTCGGCCATCGCCTTCGCGGCGCCGCAGCTCAAGCGCCGGCCGCCGCGGCCCGACGCGCCGCCCGACGCCGACGCGCCGCCCAAGCCGGACCTGTCGCCCGAGGTCACGTGACAACCTCCTCTAGCTGCTAGATTGTATTGCGCCGTAGCTAGTGCCGAATAGACTAATGTTCGCGTTATTGGGGTTTCATGTAAACAAACAAAATGGTATCGAGTCGTTCGTTGCATTATTCAAAAAAAGCAGTGAGTTAGTTTTTCGTAGCAGTTGATTGGACGTAATGAGCTGTTAGGAAAAAGGGCTCGCAACAAAAAAACTCCCGGTTTAAGTATGTGTATACATATATAATTAGTAAGTATCATATACTGTATTATCATATACAAATGGCTCGGCCTCATGTTGTCGTTGGGGCCTTAGACATACGCTTAGTTGGTGACGTACCTCATAAGTTCTGAATTGTAGTTGTATGTGAATCCTTTCCTTAGCTTGTTGTTGTAAATATATTATATTGTTACTGTGCAGCAATAATACGCCATTCTGTCAACTTGATGTCTTTTATTTCTCTCCCTTGTACCGTATTCATTACATACTAACTGTACCTCGCGGGAACTGTGAACCGTGACAGCGTTATATGTAAAAATATTAGGAGAGTATTTTACACAGAATCTAACCTTCTATACTAAATCATATTGATTAATTTTACTCCGGGTAAACCACACAATTGCTTGGAAAAACTGTTATCACATTATTATGGACTCGTTTTGATAATGTTGATCACTGAATTACACGACATGAAGAAAGAAAGGTAAGTAAAGAAAATCGTAAGTATTTATTATGCTAATTTTATTTATTTATTTATTTATTATACTTTTTGCACACATTTTACAAAAAAACAATGTACAAAGGCGGACTTAACGCCTTAGGCGTTCTCTACCAGTCAACCTTTAGGTGGGGTGAATTTAAGAGTTCATTCTATTTAGATCAGGTAACTAATAACACTTCCTACATGGGTAGATATAGCACCCCACTACCGCATGATAGATCGTCAATGAGTGAGAAAGAAAACGCAAATTCTACTATAACAACAAAACCCTCGATATTTTGAAAAAGATTATAATCAAAATGAAAAAAAAACTACATAAATACCGATTTTAAAATTAAGTAAAGCAGCAACATATTATGTACAGCTCACATGAAAAAGTTACTCAACTGATTTATATCATTTTTGGTTTCACTAAAAATCTGTATTATATACTTACCTAGAGTTCGCGCCAAATATACTTTTTGAATAATTCAAAAGTTAGCTATTTGCATCCTTGCGCATTGGTTTGTATAGACACATTTTACAAAAACAAGTTAGGTTTTAAAGTGATATAGATCTTGTCGATAAATTTTGGTTGTCTGAGAATATAAAATAACTAATGTTGTAAAACTATGGTTCAGTTTAGTTTTTTCCCGCGCTTGCAAGTTGACAGTCTTGTCAAGGTACCATTCCAAACAGCCCAAGAGCATTGACATATATTCTAATGAGAAACAATTAATGCTAGTTTCTTCTTATGAGCAAATGTTTTTTTTTTATGAAATGAATATTAAAGAAATAAATAATAAATAATTTAACAATAGTTCCTACATGTGCAAGATTTGCATGCAATTCTAGTATATATGTACGTAGAAGGAGAAGGATTGGTAACAGCTGGAATTTCTAGAAAAATCCTTTTAGTAGTCTGTTAATACAATTATGTTGGGGCCGGATTTTACTCTTAACAAATGTTGCTGAAAACCAATTAATTATCGCAGAAAACTATTTTAGGGTAATTAATCATTATTTCAGTTGATGACTACATTACCATCATTTATGTTATTGTTTGTCCTCATACAGTTATTTACCCTATTTCATGATTTAATACACATAAGCCGATTTCCCGCGGCCTCACCCGCGTCCCGTGGGTACTACTGCCCGTACCGGGATAGAATATAGCCCACGTTACTCGGGAAGATTGTAGCTTTCCAACAGTGAAATATTTTTTCAAATCGGTTCGGTAGTTTTGGAGCTTTTAGGGTAGGTTACAAACAAAAGTTTCAGTAAGTATGTATAAATAGATAACTTATAAATAATTCCATATTTGGCTGCACTGTACCAACAATGTTTTTTCCTGTTGGATCATCACGGTCATGTAGTTAAATATGTCGTAGTAAAATTGAAAAGTACGTTTGATGTATTTTTTGAAAAATGTGTGAACCTTACAAGAACCAAATGTTTACTTTTCAGTAGAATCGTATTTATTGAAGGGAAATGAAATGAATGAAAAGCCAAAATTTACGAAATAAGTCCATAGGTACCTACAATATGCCTATGTACCTACACAATACACTACCAATTTACCTTTTCATGCTAGAACTGCTTAACAGATTTTCATGAAACTTGGTAGTGACATAGCTCCAGTTTTAAGTTCCCTAGGGACGTAGATAAAACCACATGAAAACAGCTAGCTATACATTCCTAACTTGTCATCGGAGTTTCCTTATTTACCCGATTTAATTCCATTGTTATCTATATTTTCCTGTAGTCCCTATATTTAGTACAACACCTACTATATATAAAGGGGCAGTTGACACTTGGGAACAGTGGTACTACATAGTGTCAGCAGCGAACGCGTCTTGTGACGTCACAACCATGAAAATATTATTTGCTTTGTTCGTCCTGTGTGTGGTCACTTTGGCCAAAGGAAACGAAGAGAATTCTCCACAAGTTTCTGTTGTACATAAAGATTATGGACCGAAAGGTAAATATTTTCACCGATAACTGTTTACTTCGAACTTTAAAAGTGAAAATTGATTCTTCAAACTCAAACTTATTTATGTTTATGAATATGTGGATCTTATATTATTTAAATAAAGGAGCATTGACCATATCCTACCATAAGGCTTGCAAAACACTTAAAACTATTAAATATGTACAAAAAGTAGATAAATATACAAAGCAATTTTAATAAAATTACTGTATGCTATTATAACTTTTCTTCTTAAAATTCACACTTTTTCTGAGCACTAAATAAGTTTCATAAGCAGTGGCTTAAAAAAACTTGACTATTATAGAACGGGGTCTTTAGAAGTACCAGCTCTACTTCTAGGTTTAGTCCATTTACTTTGTTAGGGACTATGGTTTAAGCCTAGTATTAAAACTGTTATTTTTTTAGACCATTTCTTATAGTAAGGTGGATCTTCCTCCTGCCCATATTCCAATTTTATATAGGGACTGCACAGCATATCATGTTCATCCATACTTTTCTATCTGATATTACATCACAAGAACTTTTGAGTTGGCTTGTAATAGACCTCTATATTTAGACCGAGTGCAGAGGTTCAAACAATTTGCAATTTCATATTTAAAACAATTAATATTTGTATATTTAACTTCAATTTTCTTTCACAGCCGGCCCGGCTTTAGTAACGGCGAAAAGAATAGAACGTGGATATTATCACCCTGAACCCCCCAGCATGGTTCGTCATGTCAATAGACCAATAAGACATAAAAGACCAGACATCAGAAGACCAGGGCATAGGCGCCCAGGACATAGGAAACCAGAAAACAGAAGATTTGAGAGGCAACGTCCTCACAAGAGACCTATCCGTCGTAGACATCATAAGAGAACGGCTTATTAAGATGATTAAATATATAATTTCATTTACCTATTTATTTTTAAACTTATAAGTTACATTTTTTAATATTAATAAAAAAAACATTTAAATTATAAAAAATAGGTTATATAATATTATTATTTTGTAAAATATTTAATAGAATGATTTAAACTCTTTTTTGTCATATTAATTTAACACAATTTCATTTTAATTTAAATATTCATTATGCAAATAAACAAGTAAAAATATCAAAACGCTTAATTGTTATTATTATTTTCACGCTTATATCAAATCACACTAATAATAATTCATCATCATCATCCTCCTGCCTTTAAAACAATTTCATTTTTGGTCCTTCCATACTCTTCTATCTGCCGTCACCGGAGAGCACGTAAATGTCGGTCCTGCGCCTGATCTCTCTCCGGTCGTGTCGGATTGCCGTACCATCGGGCTATGAGAGTGAAGGAATAGTGAGTGCACCTGTGTCCAAGCAAATGCTCGTGCACTATAATATGTCCTGCTAGTTGGCTAATCTCCTTACATGAGAACAGCAGCCGCAGCCGATAATCGGTTAGGAGGACATCATAATCATCTGCCGTCATCTCACAAGTAATATTCTTTCTAGCCATGTCGTCTTTTTTCCATTCATCATACTAGCTAATGCCTCATGTTGTAAACGACAATTAGGTATCTCTATACTAATATTATAAAGAGGAAAACTTTGTTTGTTTGTAGTGGATAAACTCAAAAACTATTAGACTGGCCTTAAAAATTCTTCCACCATTAGAAAGCTACATTATCTGCGAGTAACATAGGCTATATTTTATCCCGGTACGGGCAGTAGTTCCCACAAGACGCACATTTTATCCTGGTACGAGAGGAGTATAGGTACTTTAGGATTAATCAGGATATTGATAATAAGGTGAGTCACCAGCGCCCTCAACCTACTTCACTAATCGTCCACGGGTTTACGTTTTATGCATATTTATAAATCTACCTCGTGTTTGAATCATTCATCTCGATCTAATAAATACTTATTACTCCATATTCACTACCTATTATTTAATTAAATCATAAGGTATTTATCATACCTAAATCATAATCATCTTTTATTAATTGTTCTTGCATTGAAAAAGGAAATAAATATAATTTTTAACTTTGACTTGTATTTCAATTAGGTAACCGATCCTAAATCCTGAATGCCAGACACTACCAAAGTGTAGCGGAGAAGTTTTTGAGCAACCAATAGAACTTTTTATTCTAACATTTTATCTAAGCCTAATCATTTATTCTTGAGCGGAAAAATTCTACTGATTATAATTACCGGCACGGATAATGAGCTCTCGGCGGAAGAGTGGGGATCGCTTTGCGCACTGTACACTTAAGGCAATAAACCAATAAATCACTTCTGCGCAGGTGAAGGTCAGGGCTCAATATCCTTGCCGATGACTACTTACACATATTTTTAAAAGCTGAAGAGTTCGTTTGATAAGTTGAACGCGCAAATCTCAGGAACTACCGGTCTGATTCGAAAATTTCTTTCATTGTTAGATAGCCTATTTACTAATCAAGGAAGGCCTACTTTTATCCGAATTCATGCAGAGTTTCCCAGTTTCCCACGGGATGCAAGTGAAACCGCTGGCAGAAGCTAGTCACTACATATATGTAGTTTAAAACGAAGTCGCTTTTTCTGTGCCCGTGTCACGGTGTACGCTTAAATTTTCAAATCCACGCGCAATTTTCATGCGGTTTTTTTTTGTTTTAAATAGATAGATGTATAATAACATACATTAAATAGTGGGGAAATACTGTTATCGAGCGGGTCGCTAGTTAAAGTATATAATAGTCATTAATGTATGCAGATTTACCTCCTAGTATTCAACCTATACTTTGCATACCATTTACCTAATACAACGCTGCATAATATAGCTTTGTCACCAACTTCTGTCTTGTCAGGACCTCTTATTGCTTCTAAGTTGTCATTTGTTTCTCACGCCGTGCGCATGTTTGTTACAATATGAAATACTTCAATTTAGTGGTTTTGCTCTTATTGGTATTTTATACTGTCGAAGCTGAAGGTGAGTAGTTTTAATCTATACTAATATTACAAAGAGGAAAACTTTGTTTGTTTGGTTGTAATGTATAAACTCAAAAACTACTGGACCGATTTTAAATATTCTTTCGACATTAGAAAGCTATATTATCTGTGAATAACATAGGCTATATTTTAACCCGGTGCGGGCAGTAGCTCCCACGGGACGCGGGTGAAACCGCGGGAAAACGGCTAGTGTAGGATTAATTAATTGTAATTTTATTTGAATAACTTGGCTCTATAGTAAAGTAGATATAAATAAGATATACCTATATGATTGTCTGACTTAAAGAATTTAAGATTTTGCCCCGTTGGTTAAGTAGATGTCAATGTGTTGTGTAGTGGATGCCGCCTGTCGGGTTCGATTCCCGGTTCAAGCTGAAATAGTCTTGAGGATATAACAAAGTGCGTGCTTTGTTGCTGGGGAGTTTGTTGCGCCACTTCTTCTTCCCAGCAAAAACACATAGGAAGTGGTGAAGGGTGGGCGTTTTGGGGGCTGTCTTTTGTTCCCTGACGTTCAAAAAGTGCAGTCTTGCAGCCAAGTTTGAAAAGATGATTTTTTATTTTGATTTTGAAAGCATACCGAATTCTGGAAGTTGGAACTGCGGGAAAGTAAATATTTGTTCTGCTTGAGATCTCTGTCCTATCTTCATGATTAACTTTTATTTTCAGTGAAAAGTTTGAGTGTACCTCCGAAGGTCGTGGCATGTAATTTCTACAAGGCTAAGCTATCACAGTTAAAGTCTGCCGGCTTATCTCCCCAAGAAGCAACTAGACTTGAAGTCGAAATAAAAAAGAATATTAAAATGTACTGTGAAGACCGCTAATAAACGGAAATATTGAGGTAAGTAGATAATCAATGTTGTATTTTTGTTTTTAATCTGATATACAATAAAATAGAAAGTTTATTTATTCAAGTAACATGACTCATAATATTAGTAAAAAAACTTAATTTTATGTTAGTAAAAAATATAATAATATACCTAACTACCTTATACTTTATTTGTGCCTACTCGAAAGACTCTGAAACTACTGAACCGATGTAAAAATCACCAATGAAATGAGCTACAGTATTCCCGAGTGACAGGCTACATGTAATGTAGGGCTGCCGCCATCTTGAATTTCGCCAAACCTGAATAAACATAAAAAATCCCGGACATTTGGCGTAATCGCATTTTTTCCCCGGACGGACGAGACCGATTTTTTTTTTAAAACAAAACAATACCTCATTTTTCACCCATTTACTTTACCATATAGGTACTTAAATTCAATCAAGCGCTTTCTTACATGAAAAGTGTCTGGGTTTTCCCCGGACTCTTCTTTAAACCCCGCCCGGACGACCTCCAAACGAGGACAAATCCGGGGAAACCCGAACGGATGGCAGCCCTATACATCTACATGTAAGACATTATGCGACACAAGTCAAACCGTGAGAAACAGCTAGTGTTATAATATTTGTTACCCCAGTGTCCTGTGTGAACTACGAAATAGTTTTATGAATGAACATAAAGAATGTAAATTAACACACAGTGTTCTATTCGTATAGATTATATTTTGACAATCGTAAAGCCTCAGCATACCTATTTGACCAACTCTGCGAGATGCAAAATTATTTATATGCAACACGCGACGACTCTATAGTTGCATTATGCATGTTGCATACCTAAATGTAATAACTACAACTAAGTAGGTACATATTGCAGGTATCTAGATTAGTTTTCCGCATTATACACATACCGAATGAATGATTAATGTCTGCATTGCAAATTATAATAAACACATATTCTCATGTCAAAAGGCGACCAAACCGATCGTAATTTTGGGGAACCGAATTTCTAAATGATCTGCTAAAACAACTAGGGATCTGTCACGCTCGATTATCGCTGAAACACGTCCACTGCTGGACTGCTGCCTCCCCCAAGGTTCACCACTTAGGTCGATCTTCAGCAACCCACATCCCCCGCTTCCGACCACCACGACCTTGGCCAGATCGTCCGTCCATCTAGTGGGGGGGCTACGCTGAGTCTTCCGGGCGCATTCCGTTTTCCCGTTTGGGCATTGTGTTCTAAAAATCCCAAATATTACAAAAGGCCGATGACTAACTTGGAATTATTTGGCTTTGTCTTAAGAATTATTCATAAGTATGGAAATACCGGCCAACGAGTAGGTACCTAGGTATTTTCCTCTATAGTTAAAAACTAGTTTTCTTTGCGTCTACAATGTGTAATTCAGTCATTTATAACGATTCATTTGTAAAGTATACTCGTGTGATATTTAAATTTAAAATATGACTACATTAAAGTTATTATCTGTTCTCCTAGTATTATATCTCATTGTGAATGTTAATGGTGAGTTAAATACTTAATACCTATAGCAGATTTATTAAGGAAACTTATAATAAGAATCTACTGCGCAGTTTTAACTAACGGCTGATCCCAATAATTTATCTCGTCTTTTATCTGAAGTAATCAGATATAATTTTGACATTAGTTTCATACTAATAATGTCAAATTCCTATCTCTAGTAACAGATGGATAGAATATTGGGACAGTAACTATGTGTAGCTTAACTTCAGTCTCCTCCCCAATATTGTAACGTAACGAGACAAATACTAGGCGGTCCCATAATGAACTGGCCTGATATAGTTCTAGGCGACATATCGCTACATGTTATGTGGCATTAACAGTCGGGTAAAAAGTACGTTTATCGAGTACTTATTATAAAAAACACGCATCGACATGAAATGCGTAGTTTTAGTTTAGCAGGCATTTGAATGACGAGAGACGCGTATTTTTTCCAAATGTCGAAAACTGAGTATCGAAGTCTCATACAGTTTCTGTTTAAAGCAGGTTTATCCCCTGCGCGAATAAAAGAATGAATGGATGGTGTGTATAAGGAGTCTGTCCTCTCCTATAACACAGTGAAAAATTTGGTTAAAAAGTTTCGCCTCGGGAGAGAAACCGTCGAAGAAATTGGGTATGACGGTTGGCCTGTGGAACTGCTCAATTCCGAAACAATTGCTTCTATTGAAGAGGTGGTTCGGAGTGACCGTCGTTTGAAGATTAGAGAAATTGCAGCTAGCCTTGGGCTCCCTAAAAGTATTTTTCATCATGTGCTCCATGAACATCTTCACATTAAAAAAGTGAGTGCAAGATGGGTATCGAAACTTCTTTCAGCGGTACAGAGACGGGCGTTGCGTTTCAGAGTTTTTGGATCTTTGTGGAGGAAAATTCAAAGATGTGATCAAGACGCTAGTGACTGGTGATGAAACTATGATTTTGTATTATGATTCACAAACCAAGCGCGAGTCAATGGAATGGCGTTATCGGGATGAAAAGCCCCCTAGAAAGGCAATAGGCTGCCTTTTTTGGGGTAAAATTGTGATTACTTTTATAAAGGTGAAGAAATTTTAATTCGCAGATGTCAGAAGTGTATTGGTATTCATATTGATTATATTGAAAAATAAAATCGGTTTCGTCTCCTTTCCTCCATTAGTTCATGTTAGGCCAATTCATTATGGGACCACCCACGTAAGAATTTGTTGATGAGACGTATTGCCGAATGCCGGGTGACAGCGACGAGGACCAATTTTTCGACGGCCTTTATTAGTCTTAAGTTTTTCTTTTATGTAAATATCGATTCAGTTTTTTTAAAACATTTTAATTTGCTTATTGTTTATTATTTTGTATATTTTTGTTACAGCCGACCTCCTTATGCCCGGCTCACACTTGCAATGCATTTACTACAGATCTAAGTTGGAAGAAGTCAACACAAAGCTGGCCAGCTCTTCAGGCACCCAAGAAGATAAAAACCAAGAAGCAATGCTATTACAACAACTAAAACAGTATTGTTAGCTTTAAACGAATATAGAAAGACTAAAATGTATGTTTTATACTTCGCTTTAAGATGTTATTTTTAAGAAAAATACATGGTATTTGGTGATTTTTGTCGTTTTATTGAATAAACCAAATTACGTTAAGGTATTTTCCTAACGATTCAAGAAGAGCCGTATTCAGACTTCGCTTGAGTATTTGGGACACAAAACGCCTATCTAATGCCACTCGGTTAAATAGAAGCCGACGCCAATATTGTTGGGAAAAGGCTAGGCAGATGATGATTAAGGTTGAACAACATTTCTGAACGAAACATCGACATCTGGCAACATTGCGGTCAAGTGACAGAGACAGTTAATTTGTCAATTAATCAAAACGTCAAGTCTTCTCAAATTTGGGAAATAGCGTGTTTTCCTAAATTTCATTGATTTCGTTCACATTACATCTCCTCTGCCTGTTTCAAATGTAAGTATTTTACCCGTACTTTTAAATTTCTAGCCATTAATATGCGCAATAAACTTTAAACGGTATAATTCCGCTGCACTTTAGCAATGACTAGTACATAGTTGAGGTTATTAAAAAATAAAAAATCTTACGCTATGCCAGCGATGCTTTTAAAAAAAGTATTAAGTTTGTTCTCTTTTCCCTACTTTTACTAAAATTATCATGTTTTGTTACCTAACTTAACATTCGATATAACAATATACCTCGAAGTAATTTTTAATGTCTTTGTTTTACTTCTAAAGTACTTCTGTAAAAGTTTCTAAATGTAATCTGATGAACTGTTGAACGCAAAATGTAAAAATATATCGGATTGCATATGAATTGTTAACTTTCAGAGTTAAACATAGACATAAAAAAAATCTTTGAGCTATGTATATTTATTTTAAATACATTTAAGAGTAAATTTTAATGTCTTTTAGCACTCATTCAGAGCGATGGATCTAAAGCATAGTCCTCTCGTTTAAAGCAGGGTGCCATAGCAACATTATTTTCACGTTAATATTTCAACTTTTCATGAAAAGCTGTGGAAATAAAACATAATAAGTTGATGACTAATCTTTTTCTATTTTTATTATAACCAGCTCTTTTACTGTGCCTATGGTTAATCATGCTAGCACTAAAGGAATTTCAGACTAATTTATGCTATATTAGATCTAGACTTCAAGGCTACTTTTTATGATTATGATATTTTTTCAAAGCAAAGTCAGTCTCTTTAGTACCCGCTTATCAACCTTGAAAAATTAACACTTTACATAAGAATCCTTGAATGTTAAGTGTATACTAATTTTGAGTTCATGTTTTAAAAACATCATACTATCTGAGTAACGCCACGGAAATTGGGACTTTTAAGTTTAAATTGTCATCTGCTTAGAGCAAGAAGTTTAAATTTGAAGGGTAATCAACGCCCATGCTTAAATTTTCCTCTGTGCAAATATTGCATGCCCCTTTTTAATGTTTAGAGTTGTATTGCAACATCTTTTAGACATGTCAAATTATGGGTAATCTCTATTAAAATGGTGTCTCTTATATTCCACGAGTTGCTAAGTGTCTAATCTCGAATAAAATATGGATACAAAAAAGTGTTTTATTCAACTTTACCAACAAAACATAGTGAGTGGTGAAGGGCGAGCCTTTTAGGGGATGGTCTTTCATAAACAAAACCCTTAAAAGGTGTTGAATTTCAGCCTTCTTTTAATTAATTACTTTATTCTGATTCACAGATGTCTGGCCGTGAAGGTGGCAAGAAGAAGCCCCTAAAGGCGCCAAAGAAAGAGTCTAAAGACCTTGACGAGGATGACCTAGCCCACAAACAGAAGTTGAAGGAACAGCAAAAGGCCCTACAGGTATAGAGTTTATTTCAATGTTTCTTCTCAAGGTATATATATATTCTGATAGGAAATACTGACACAATCTTGGTTGTAATGATAATTTTATGAGTATAAGTGTTGTGTTCACACTATTTGCAAACTAAATATTTTGTATCATTCATATTTTCACCCTTTATTACATAAAAAAGTTCTTTTGATATCTTTAAGCTTATTTGTTAACAATCGGGACTTAAACGCGATACTATGTATAGTGATTCGTGTTTATAAAAATTGCAAAAAAATTTGAATAGGGTGTTGTAATTTTAACTTAGACGATTGTAGATCAAAAGATTTTTTTTAGTATTATATTTTCCAAAAAAATTAATTATTATTTCGTGTAACAGAGCATTTCTTTTTCTTTTTTAGGAGGCGAAAGCAAAGGCTTCACAGAAAGGTCCTTTAGCGACTGGAGGTATCAAGAAATCCGGCAAAAAGTGACACAACTACTTTTAACTTAACTTATAGGCTATAAATTCTAATGTAAGAATTATTAAAAAGATCTTTGTTGTTTTAATTTGATTTTATATTACAGCATAAACTATGGATATTGACTATCATGTAACTGCGTACTGCCACAATTAGGCCCAAGTAAACGTTTATAACTTACATACATACCAAACTTGTAACATGCATTTTATATAAATAAAACATTTAATATCAATTTACGTTTTGTTTTTGTTGTTAAGGCTGAATGAACTTTTGACCTTTGCTTGTAACATATTTCCCGCCATTAGATTAATGTTTTTCTCGGTGTCTATGTTTTTTTCTGTAAAAGACGAAAAGTTGAGTATTTTGAATAGAAGTGAATCAAGTAAAAAATCCTAGATTGTAGATCTAAGGACTGAAAACTTTTAAGAAAGGTGAGTTTCCCTAACTTATCTACAGACATTATTACGTAATATTAATGTTACCGATTCGAGTTTGTGATTTCTAATATTTTCTACATCTACTGTATGTATTTAAGTGAACATAAACCTATTAATCATAATATCCAAGAAATGAACGACCGTTTACCTGCGCACATTACGGGACGCGGGCGAAACCGCTCGGGAAACGTCTAGTAAATAATAAAGTAAGTATGAAGTTATGATTAACGGTAGGTAAATAAATAGATAAGTGTTAACAAAAAAAACTGCAAGTGTATTTCATGCGGAAAAATTAAAAAAAAACTTTCATGAAAAGTTGAACGAAGTTCTTGCTTGCACCAACATCTGCACTGCGCTGAATTACCTTTTGAAAAAAAAACTATATTTGAGTTAATGATTTGGTAGTTAGGTACCTAAATAGTGTATTAATATCTACTTTACTTATTCCCTGTTTAAGCGAGAAACGTCTGAACAATTATTTTTCTATATTACAGTTAACAATGGACTTTTTTCGTAAATTATTTCCTTCGTCAAAGAAAAATATGATTTCACACTCTGATAGCATACTAACAAGCAAAGATACAAAAAAATATTCACAAGACCATAATATTGACACCATTTTGAGCACAAATAATCTTGAAGATACAAAAAAAGATGCTTCTTTCGGAGAAATGACTGAAAAACCTGATTCTAATAATTCCTTACACTCTGTAGAAGATGTTCCATTAGAAATAAGTCCGAATAATATCAGAACTGATCAGATATTACCTGAATTTAAAGAACCTAATGATATTACACCTGAAATTGCAACATTTAATGAAGATATCGAGAAAAATTGCGATGAAACACCAATCAACGCTGATACTAATTTTCTTGAACCAATTGTTATAGAAACGGATGGATTAATATGTAATAAAGAACCCACAATATTTAATGATAAGGAACTTAAAACAAATGAAGTTTGTTTTCTCAATATAGAAGACGAAACTTTACAATCTCTTAAAGAATTTGAAGAAACTCTAAATAACTATGAAAGCTCCAATAACTTTAGAACCGAATACATCAACCTTGATGATTTTTACGAAATTTTTAATGCATTAGACACTGTAAATAATGATAAGTCGGCAAAAGATCCGATTGATAGCAAAAATAATAATTACGATGACGTAAAGATAATAGAAGACGTTAACGTTTTTGAAGATATCGATGTAATTTCAATAAATTCTTCTACAAAAGATTGTGAAAGCCAAACAGAGGATGTTAAAGAAACCATATACATAAGTTCTGATGCAGACGAAGGGGATACACAAAGTTCTGAATGCGACGGATACAATTCATCTGATTTCGAATTCATTTCTGAAGCAGAGGCTAAATTAGATGGATTAATACTTAATTTCAAAGGAGCTAATCGTCAGAATTCCTCTCACAATATTTCAGAATTTGAAAACGATGAAGGTTTTAACATAGATGAAGTTTTTGACCCATGCGAGGGTCCTTCTGGTCAGAATAGACCAAAAAACCAGTTTGAAGATAGAAGTTATAGGGACAATCATCAGATTCCCATAGGAGATGATTATTTGGCGCTGTTTCAGGGGATCTATAACCCTGTGCTACCGATGTCAGAGATATTTTTCTTGGAGAACAAGTCGGTTAGAACATCGGCTATGAATAGTCAGTATGATGGTATTGGGTTTGTGAAACAACTGGCTCTGAGAAGACAGCAGCCTGATAGTTCGGAGGATGAATGTAAGTTGAGTATACAATAAAAACTTTTTTAGGCTGATTAGCTCCATTTAAATATAACGATAACCAAACTAGCCGTACTCGCCCCCTGTGAATCAAATCGCCGATTTGACAAGTGAAAATAGTTAGTTTGGTTGTCTTTAGTTAATCGGTGCAACTCATCGATGTGTTAAGATTTTTAGATTAAACTTTTAAGTCCTTTTAACCTTTTCACAATCAAGTATGACTCACCCACTTTTCTGAGAACACACATCTACATATACCAATTAACTGCACTACCGAAGTAACTATTAAGTAATCTATGGCACTACCTTCAAATATGAATTCTCAGTATGTAGTAGTAGGGCTAGTGCCTAAGGATTTTAGGATTTGCTCGTTGCACGCTATGACTGGCTTAGTTATTTACTGCTTAGACCTAAGAAGCTTCTAGATTCATACTTAGTTTTTACATTATACTCTGCCGCCTACCTTTGCAAATGCATATTGCAATCAGCTTTTCAAGGGCAACTTGTAAACTTTTAACGAGTTTTTTTTTGTCTCAAATTATTTCTAAATTTTTCATTTGGTTTTTCAGTCGCAGACGAAGCGAAGGAATGTGCAAAACAGATTTTAAAAACTTACCCCAGAGACAATAGGAAGAGAAGACGTAGACACTAGTGTTTTATAAAGTTAATTATTACACACATCACACCCGTTGTGAAACTATTAAGTGGTTGCTAACACTATACTTTGAAGCACGTTTTTTTATTTATAAATTTTATAGATTTTGTACACAAAAACTGTTTTATTTCTTCGACTTTTACTGGCTGACCAATTAGGGACAATGTCCAAAAATGTATGGACCCAAATCGCGGAATCGACTGAAACGACTTATGTTGGGTAAGGCAGAGCAGACATACCCTCAATCTAATACAAGTTTTCGGTAAAACAAACACCAAGTACCTTCTGAAAAAAATCATAACCAATTGAGTATCTTCCATCGTCTCTGAAACCGCGGGAAAACAGCCATTTTTCAAATAAAACAAAATATTCATATACGTAGGTATGTTTATTGTAAATATTTACAATGTAAATTATAGCTAACATTTATCTCTAATATACGTCTAATACAATAAAAAAATGTACTTTATTAACTTTTTTATTCAGTTGTTTCCGAACATGAAATAACAAAAGTTGTAATATTTTGAAAACATCTTACTACGCTTTTAAACGTTCTCAATCTGTGCTGGATAAAAAAAAAACTATAATACCTATTAATTAAAATGTTCTTTTGATACTAAACTAATTTTCTTGTAATTTAAAAAATAGTTCTAATGAAGTTTCAGACTGTGTGAAGGTAAAAAAAACATTTGGATGACACCTGGATTTAAAGTCCGCTTTCGCGCACATGGTGATTAACGCTCATTGATCATACTTCTAAAAGTCTAGTTTAATCAGATAAAATTTTTACGAGATATTTTGGGCTACATATGCAGTTCCATAGAAAAGTAAGTATAAGAAGAAAAACTATAATTTTCACAATATCTGAGTAATTTTCCACTAAAAAGTCAAGTTACAGATCTTATCTCTTCAATAGTAAATTAATAAGGGTGAGTTGCACCATTTAACTATAACGATAACCAAACCATAACCAGCCGTATACTTGCCGCCCATTGGTCACATCGGCGATTTGACAACTGAAAAGGTTCGGTTATCGTTATAACTAAATGGGTGTTACAGAGTCGGAGAGATCAAGATTTTGACATTAAAAAAACAATCACTGTAATTATTGATCCTTAATAAACATGCAGACTTATTATAAAAGAATTTATTTAAAAAAATCTTGACAATACTATTTTGCAACCATTCTATTTTAAAATCAAACCTTTTCTAAAATCTGTCTTGGATTTTCATAACACTATAGATATAATATTACTATTATTTAGTTGAAGTATACAATACATTGCACAAAATTATGTATGCGTCTGACGGGTTTTCTGTGCAATTGACAGTTGCTGTAAGTTAATACAAAAAAAAAATAGGTTTTCCCTAGAAAACTGGCAGCTGTCAACTACACATAGAACTCGGCAACTCAATTTAAAAACTGGGAACGAAAAACCTTTCTTTATACATATAAAAAAAATGCTACATAAATTATGTACCAACGTAATGTTTAGAAGACATTTTCGTACAAATAATGCTTGTTATTCATACTTATTTATGATTATTTCGAATATTTCATAGAAACTTGTTTATACGCTAAATTTTTACATAATAATTTGCGGGTTTACCACTATTCAGCTTGTGGGTGCACTTTTTTATTGTACTTTGTTTGTTTATAAGTAATTTATCTACTAGTAGATTTACTGAAAAACTAGCCTCTGTATGATTATTTGTTATTATTTGTAATGCTCTAGGCAGCTATTAAATAGGTACACGAGAAAATATTTAACAAAACAATATGTAATTATGTTAATTTTACAGATTCTTCAAGAAACTACAGAATTATCGAAATTTATCATTTTATATAATATTAGATTATAAACCATTGCACATTATTTGTACCGCAAAGGTTCCGAAACTACAGAACCGATTTCAAAAATTCTTTCACTGTTGATAAGCTACTACTGTCCCTGTGTAAGTCTCTCTAGATATCCCGAATAGGCTATATTTTATCCGGGTACGGGAAGAAATTCACCCAGGACGCGGGTGAAACAGCACTATAGTATAGTACAATATAAAAATGCACCCACAAACAATAACAAGACCGCACCGCGCGGCCGTTTCGTACAAAAGAAATAAAAAGTCCAATGTTTTATTTAAAAACAAAAAAATCATTTAAAATTTTGACTTTCTCTTTGCTGGAGATCTGGGTGGCGGAGGTTCAGTCTTCTTGCTCTGCAAAACAATTATAAATTTACTAATTACTAAATTGTTATCAAATTTTTGGAGGTGCCTAGATATTTTATCATCGGATATATGTGATATCATTGAGGCGTAAGTTCATCGACTATATAAATGTCAATTTTTCTTAAAACAACTGATTCAAAATTCATTAAAAACAGACAACAGTTGTTTTAAGAAAACTGGCATATATGTTGTCGGTGAATTTGGGCCCTTTGTTTTATAGGTATCAACAAAACTATACGATATTATAAACAATATATTTTTTTAAATCAATTTGTAAAAAATGGAAGACATTGTATGACATGGTATGATTGACATGGTATGCATTTCGAAAATAGTAGACCAGAGACGATATCTGGTTCGAATTCGAAAAAAAAATGTATATTAAAATGTTCTCTCACTTTCATTGGCATATAAATTGAAAATAGCTAATTTCTATAATCATTCTATTAAATTAATTATCATGCGTCTATCTAATACTTGCAGTTTAAGCGAATATATTTAGTTAGTAATTCATTCCGATATATTATGTATTAGTAAACAATTTATAATAAAAAATGTTGTAAGACCACAGATATTTTTTGGAAGCAAATTCTCATAATATTGCCCTTAGTTTTTACTTTACATTTTTAAGTTGAAATTTTTGAGTTTATATACACTCATATTATTTATTTATGAATCTCTTTTAAATTAACTTTGAAGCATCAATTCCTCATAAGGCACTTTTTAAATAATAAATATATCTTTCACGAATAGAAACATATTTTTTTGAGTTGCAGTGTTGATATTGATAATACTGGCAACTTTTAAATAGCACCATCAATATGTAAATAATAATTATCAAATCAAAGATTAATCTAAAAACTAATTTATCATAGGTTTTAATATAAATAATAACTATTAGTATTAAAAATATAAAAATTATTATTAATACTGCTACAGATTTATCGAGTGAAAATTCGTCAAAATATCGATTTTTGACAGAAAAATCTGTCGACACGCTTATAGGAACATGCTTATCTACCTAAAGATTAATTATTTCTTAATTTTCTAAAGGCATTCTAATCAAGCTTTTAATTAATTACTTTATTAAAAAAAGCATTTTAAAAATGTTAGTAATTTTTTTCTAATATTTACTCGCATACGCGTCAAATTGGGTACTTGACTACTTTTTTTGTATTATATACTTCGTGCAAAAATACTATTTTATATAGGGCTGATTTTTAAATCATTAATTAACTTTTATCCGAGGAATAAATATGGCGTTTTGACATATACTAATATAATAAAGAGGAAACATGTTTTTTGTACCGTAAAAGCCCCGAAACTACTGACCCGCATTGAAAAATTCTTTCACTGCTGGAAAGCTACACTCTTCCCGTGTAACATAGGCTATATTTTATCTCAGTACGGGCAGTAGTTCGGGACCGACTCGAGGGGGTGAAACTGCGGAAAAACGGGTAGTTCCTTATACAAAAGGTGCCAAAACGTCAAAAACATATTCTTCAGATAGGATTCAACTGATAATTGAAAAATAGGCCCTTAAAGAATGAAAATATCTGACCCTTTCAGCAATATGTGTACAAAACATCATCATATTACATGGATTCGCCTGTGTCTTATCTGCAAAAATGAAATTCTTCGTTTACTTCTTAAATCAGTTTCGTATTATTAACCGACTTCAAAAAAATTAGGTTCTCAATTTGACCTGTATGTATGTTTGTGTGCGATCATCTCACGTTTGGATGAACCGATTTTGATGTTATTTTCAGCATTGTATTTATCAGGCTAAGGAGGTTTTTGGTATATTATTGAAGTCGGTTCTTAGGAACTATAAAAGTCAAAATAATTTTTAACTACATTAGAAACTATAAGCATAAAATTTAGACATTTATGTTATAAATCCATGCAAAGTATTAATTTAAAATAAGTAACAAAAACTTGGGTAACCTTTTTTTAGATCTCGATTTACAAATTAATTACCTGTTCATAAGTATGGTAAAAATAGTAATATTATAAAGTTTGTTTGTATAATTGAATACGCTAATATCAAGAACTCCTAGACGGAATCAAAAAATTTTTTCAGTGCTAGAAAGCCAATTTATCGAGTAGTTTCCAAGGGACGCGGGTGAAACTTCTTAAGCCATAAATAAATTTGAGCCATATCAACCAATTTACTAGCAATTTAAATCTGTTTATATCCTCATCTGCCTAGCCTTTTCCCAACTGTGTAAGGGTCGGCTTCCAGTTCCATCGGATGCAGCTGAGCACCATAAAAAACTAGTCAAGTACCCAATATAAAAACTATCAAATCAAAGTACAGAAACTAACCTCTCTCGATCGTTTCGCCCTAGGTTCTCCAACTTCCTCCTTTTCCTTAACCTTCTCCACTTTCTCCGCTTCATTCTCCACATTCTTCTCCGTCTCATTCTTCTCCACTTCTCCATTCTCTTCTTTAGACGGTTCTGTGTCTTCTGTTGGACTTTCACTGGGTTTTTCTGGCTCTGGGGCGGTTTCTGGCGTTTTTTCCCGGCTTTCGTTCTGTTTCTCCGTTGCTTCTTCACTTTCTGTGGGTTTTGGTGCTAATTCTTCTTCTTCTGGTGTTGTTTCTGTTTGTGCTTCTGCCTCTGGCTCTTTGTCTTTCTCTTCTTGTTGTAGTTTTCTAGAAGATTGACGTTTGACGGGCTGTTTTGGTGTGTTGTTTGCTGTTTTCTTTGTTTTTGCTGGGGAGAGATATTGTTTGTTATTTGTTTGTTTATTAGGCCTACATTGGTGACAGTGTAATCTTTCAAAATTAAAACAGGGTGAAAATTATATTTTACGGGGTGTGGATGAATGATCATCTTGTTGTGACAAGTATCTCGATGTTATGGGGAGCACGTTAAATTCGTGTGTTCCGATAATCATTTTGACATGATGTGCAGTCGGGTTTCGCGTTGCCTAGGTAACTAAGTTATGGAGATCAGATAGGCAGTCGCTTCATGTGACAGAACAAGCACTAGTATACGTAATTTAGTGTAAGGCCAACATGTACCAAGTAATTATTAAAAGCCACAATCTACATGATTTAATTAAATATTGATAGAAATTCTTATTGGTATTTAAGCAAGGTAAGTTTTGTGAGAAGGTTTTAATAAAATGTACCTGGTGTAGATTTCTTCTTAGCTTTGTCATCGTTCTCTGGTTGTGTGATCTCGAGCTGTTCAGCCTCATTGGCGGCGTCAACGGCTTCTTTCATCGAGTGCATTGTGGGTAGTGACATCTCTGGAAACACAACAATATATTATAGACTTATGCCCATTTTCACCAACAAATACCTAAATTAAGGGATCCCCTAAGAGCATTTACGGAACACTTAATAAGAATTTCGTTTTCACCAAAGTTTAGGTATCCCTTATCCATAGTTATTTATGTCAAAATTGGGAGAGCCCTTATTATAAGTGGCACTTAGATTAAGAGATTGTTGGTGAAAATGGGCATTAGTTTCTGAGAGCGCTTTTACTTTTACTTGCTTCCTTTTCCTTTTTGCAACTACATATCGTACTCAGATAAAAAGTAGCCTATTTGTTTTTCTGACATATAAGCGACTTTTCCAAGGTTTCACCCACGTCTCAGAGGAATTTCTGCTCGTATTGGGATAAAATATAGCCTATGTTACTCAGGGATAGTGTAGCTTTCGAACAGTGAAATAATTTTTTGAATCAGTTCGGAAGTTTCAGTGCCTTTAGTATACAATATTATTAGTACATAATTATAGCTTTTACAGCCAAGTTTAATCAAAGTTCACTCAGTAGTTTTGGCAGAAAGATGAAAAAGATCCATACATACATTCTTTCGCATTTACAGTATTAGAAGAATATAGATTGAATATAAAACTCACCCAAAGGCTCATGAATCATTTCGAGCAACTCATCAGCGCTTAAATTGGATGTAACCTTCTTGAATTTGAGCACGCGGTTTGTGAAATACTCCCAGAACGATAATCCTTCTAGTGGCATGAATAGGTCCTGAAATAAACGACAAACGTTGTTATTAGACTAGGAGGCGTTCAAAACTGCTGGCGGAAGCCAGTCAACTATAATGGTTTTCGATATGTGAATATTGTGTGTCCATCTTAATCGCAAACACTGTTCAAATATCAGAAACTGAAGTTTGGCAAGTGACGATTTTTAAATCTTTGATTTGTAGTAAATAAAAAAAACTAAAACACACGCTAGTCATGTATTTTCATCAGAACTCAGAGCATGTTTTGCAATGCAATATGCCAAATTGTGCATATTGTGGAATAGGATATCTTTAAAATAGATTTTTAATATATGTGTCTACCTTTTCATGATAATTTTTTAAAAGATGAATATATCAAATAAACTTAGTCATGAGATCATGTCACATAAAAGATGTAAAGAATTACTAAGATTCGTTGTGTAGATTTTTACTAAAGATTTTACGGAGAATCATCACTTTTCCTTAACAAGCTACCTTAACTTAGCTACATATTGTACCTTCATCTTCTTATAGAGTGAGTCAGCCTGCTTGCGGATCTTATGCGCCTGCTTGGTGAAGACCAGCGCCGCGCTCTCGGACAGCTCCCAGGAGGGAGTGTTGCCGACATACGCTCGCATGCGCTTGATGGTCTCCAGGCACGTCGGGTGCTTTAGCAGCATCAGGGGTTTTATGTCTAGTTCTGTTGGAAAGAAAATAATAATATTAAGATGACATGTTTTGAATGGTTTCTGGGAGGAAAATACTCCATTTACTTGGATAAAAAGTACCTATGGCAAGTTTCATCAAAATCCATTTATCTGTTTGTAACTTTGTACCAAAATATAAACCAATTTGTAAATGTTAACACCATGCATTTTAATTTTGTCATTTTATTCTCATAATTTTTGTCTGTGATTCTACATGATCTTCCATGTTATTATCGTATTTATTACCTATTGTTTTTAAATAAGAGTAACCATGGAGTTTCTTGCCCGTTCTTCTCCATAGGAAGCTACTTTTGGAATGGGCAACTAGAATCAAACATATTTATAATTTTTGACGGTCATAAGTGCTTGTAAAGGCCTAAATGAAATAAATGATTTGACTTTGACTTCGATGGTAGATTTTATGTGAAAACACGAAAGACAAAGTTACGCATTTATAATATTAACTAGCTTCTGCCAGCGGTTTCACTCGCATCCCGTGAGAACTACTTCCCGTACCGGGAAGCCTATAGCCTATAGCCTTCCTCGATAAATGGGCTATCTAACACTGAAAGAAATTTTCAAATCGGACCAGTAGTTCCTGAGATTAGCGCGTTCAAACAAACAAACAAACTCTTCAGCTTTATAATATTAGTATAGATAAGGATTACTAACCAATTAACTCATCCAACAGTTTGAGGCACATGTCAGTATCTGCCTTGTCTAGAGAAAGGCACGTTTTGATCTTAGCGTCCAGCTCGATCAGCTTCATCTCAGTCTTCAGGAATTGTACGCGGGACTTCTTCTCCTCTGAAAATAATTACAATATTATAAAAGATATTTTAGGCGTAGATATATAATATCTTGAATTTTTGTTTGAAAGCTCAGTTTAAAAATAAAATGCGGCAAAAAATCAATGTAAGTACAATAGTAACCGGGGCTGCGGGATTGTTCGCGCGAGTTACCGCGGCCCTGGTACATAAAAGGCCTACGACGGAACATGACGGTTTTTAGTCAGTAAGAGTCTGACACTCCCTCACCGCTGCTAACCCACAGCGGGAGGGGTCATTTGATGATTTTTGACGTGGTTAAAAAAACCTTTAGATAAGTACCTATCAAATGGAGTATTGTTTTTATCTATTTAGTTTACAAGGTAAGTTAAAATAAAAACTGGTTAAATACCTGTTTCTCTCTCCTTATCAAGTGTAGCCTTTTCCTCGTCTGTGAGGTTCAGATCTGTCACCAGCTGAGCTAATACTGACTGAGTTGTTATGTGACCTTTTTCTGTTGACAAATGACAAAATGTTATTTTAGAGTTGGTGTCAAATAAATACGAACCATGTATTAAATGCATGTGACTAGTTTTTTTTTGTAAATACACTATCTGTTCCCCTAAATCAATAATTTACTAGCTTTCGCCATGTATGATGTAAAACAAAAAAATTGCCTTTCAGAATAAATAAATTATGACTTGGGAACTATGCCGCGCATCTGGATAAAAAGTTTGTATGTATAGATGTGTGTACGTATGAATGTTCATATCTTTTTCACGCGATAAGGACTGGATTTTGATGACACTTGGCAATAATATAACACATAGGCTACTTTTTATCCATGTGTGAAAAGTAGTTTAAACGGGACGCGGGTGAAGTGGTTGTCGGAAGCTAGTAATAATGTATGTAGATAATATAAAATATTTATAGATTAGTAAAGTATATTCAACTTACCTAATTGTAATTTGAGTGTCAACGCGTTAGAAGCGGCCTGTTTATCCCACTGGAGTCTAGAGGCTTCGTTCTTAAAGCTGTTCGGTCTAGACTGGAATAGTTTGATGCCTATATACTGCCCCGATGGTAAGTAAGCTATTAGTATATTCTCTTTTTCTGCGTCCTCTGTGGAAAATGTATTTATTTCTTCATCAAGAAAAAAAAAAAAAAATATTTTCATAATAATAGCCTCCAAGCCGACTGTGGACCACGGCGGCTATTTCTTCTTTAAATATATAATAGTAGATATTGACAATCGAGTGATTTTAGTGAAGCCAAAACTGAAATACATCAGTTGAGTGACTTTTTCACGTATAAGTATAAATGTGCTGCGTTCCTCAACTTCAAAATCTGTATTAACTGCTACAAGGCAATCTAGGAATCGAACCCAGATAAAATTCAGTCGCATAACAAGACCAGTTAAGAGCCTTTTCCCATCTATGTTGAGTTCGGCTTCCAGTCTCACCGGATGCAACTGAGTACCAGTGTGCTACATGGAGCGAGTGCCTATTTGAACTCCTCGACCCAGTTACCCGGGCAGCCCAATACCCCTTAGTACTAGTAAGACTGGTCGTCCGACTTTCTGGCTTCTGACTACCGTAAAAACTGCTAACGATGTTTAAATGACAACCCGGACCTACCAATTTAACGTGCCACCCGAAGAAAGACCAGCTAAGAAATCAAAGACAAATTAAATCAACAAATATTTATATCAACAAAAATTCTACTAAAATTCATAATCAACACTACATATTTAACTTCTTCTTCAAAATACTATTTTCTTTCGGATACATATTTATTATTTTCGTACAAGTATCAATTTCTTCCTCGCTTCTCTCAAATACTTCACCATTTTGGTTTTTCATATATTCCGAGTATTTTAGATTAAATCCTATATCACCATACTCTATGGTCATAGGGACATATTTAACCTTTTTACAGGCATTATTTTTGAAAAGGTCTAAAAAATCATTGCCCTGTGGTATTTTATAGATATCGTTAATAAAACTATTGCAGTCCAAATTCTTGTAAGTTTTACTCAAAGACGTTACAGAGCAAAAAGATTGGTTTTGACTTTGTGACAGATTTTTTACGCTTGAGTTATCTGAATTCTGGGATAGATCTGTAGGTATTATATCTTCATTGTCTAGTATGTTTAAGGAATTTGATATTATACAGCCTAGGATACCTTCCCTCCTCTTTGGCAGCGAAACTTTTTTTTGAAAAGTATTTTCATTTACAATATCTTGTGTATGTGGTATTTCATTAACATATGATACACGATTAATATCTTCGAAAATATTATCATTGTCATATCCAATATTTCCATAGCTATTGTCTACATAATCTACGCTATTTATATTTGAATTAAAAGTCTCATTCAAGGGTTTGGGAAATACATTTTGAGTTGAATCATTTATACTAGTAGTATCCGTAAATTGTGTAAAAGGTACAAAATCATTAGTTTTTGAAGAATTTTCAGTCAAATATTGGGTCAATTGCGAGTTCTGTGTCAAACTTTCATCTGAATAGCCAGTTTTATTCGTATTTACTTCAGTAATGTTATTTTTAACCGGTGGAACAAATTTCTTAGGCTTGGCAGTAGGTTTCTTGTTGTCTTTTTTCAAATTCTTCTGTTTACCAAATGTAGGTATTATTTTGGTTTGGGTAACATTCTGTTCTTTTTCTTTGCTTGAATTTGAATCTAAAAATATGTATAGAACAATCATTAATTATTCTTTTAATAGTAATAAGAATAGGTCTAGATTTCGAAAAAATTTTGCCAGAATCTCTAGAAAACCGACCACCATATAATTTCGCAGTAAAGAGTTGTTTTAAGAAAACTGATGTTTATGAGGTCGGTGAACTAGGGCCTTTGTATATTTTCGAAAGAATTTACACAATAACTCTCAAAATTGAATATTTATTTTTAAAAAGAATGAATTTGCTAGAAAACTACATGTATTTAAAAAGTCTAGCTATGTATTTATATGTATGGTTAGATATATAAAAATGGTTAAAAAATAATTACCTTCACGCATCTCATCATTCTTAGATCCAATATTACTTTCGTAACTTTTCAAACAATCTTCAGTAACGAAATTATCGTCATATTGACTGAATATATCGTCTTTCAAACTAAATTGACTACTTTCACCACTTATATCGTCCATTTCTCATAAAAATTCAATAAAAGTTGATATTTTTCGCTACAAAACTTTTTTTCTTTGTAACTTTCGCGGCAATAATGCATTGTTTGAAAATAGAATTCACTGTGGACGAGTTTTTTTTTTTTTTTTGGTTGCGATGTTTAACATTCAGCCTATTAACAAAGAGGTTAAACACAAAAATAATAGAAAGATATTAATTTTCTTTTTTTAATTTACTTAAAAATATTTCATCTTTTTTGTCATTAGATAAATATATTTGCATGATAAATCTGATATGTTTACTGAGCGCTTCCAATTTCTCATCGGGTACGTCACGAATGAGATCGTTGACCTCTTGGCAAATTGATGTCCTACTTATCTTGGTATCGGTCGTTCCTGAAAACGATACCTTGTTTTATACTCGTATTTAAATAAAGTCGAAATCTACATAATTAGGACTTTCAATTAGAAGATTAATTTATGCTATTGGAACGGTCAACTTTGCGGAAAGGTCAATGAACTCGTTCGATAAACTCAATTCTATTCCGGCCTAAGATTTAGTTTTTTTTTTTTAATTATTTTATCTTATTATTATATTCCTTCGTTATCCGTCTTCCAAAAAAGGAGAAGGTTATCAATTCCATTTTTTTTTGTTTAATAATCATAGCTCCACACGAGTCAATCGATCAAAATATAGGAAACTCTTGTGTTTCGGAAGTCTCGTTAAATTGTACATCTTTAGCAGTCGTTACGGGTATTCAGAAGCCATTAAGTCTGACTACCAGGCTTACCAAGGGGTTACCTAGGTAACTGTTCTGAAGAGGTCAGATTGACGTTGTTTATGGTTGGGAAACAAATATTCTAATGGCGAGATATAATTAAAAGATTCTTACCTGGTTTAAACGGCTCTTTTAAATCTTCTAGCTCTGACTGTAAATAAAGAAAATTATAACTTTAATTAAAAACATAATTTCATAAAGAGAAAATATAAAACCTATATAAAAATTGCTGGCCAAAAATAGGTGCCTATGGAGTTTCTTGCCGGTTCTTCTCCATAAAACCCACTCTTTGGAACCGTGCAACTAGTTTGACGTTTCGAAAGACCTATTATAGGCCTAATTGGAATAAAAAAACCGGCCAAATGTTCATAAAACGGACAAAAAAATCACGTTTGATGTATGGGGGCCCCCCAAAATATTTATTTAATTCTAGTTTTCAGTAATTATTGTTATAGCGGCAACAAAAATACAACATCTGTGAAAATTTCAGCTCTCTAACTATCATCTACCTGGTGACAGACGGACAGACGGACGGACAGAGGAGCGAAAACAATAGGGTCCCGTTTTACCCTTTGGGTATGGAACCCAAAAAATGACTTTGACTTTGATTTCGACTTACCTGTGACACAGCATTGAACTGTTTAACATTCTTCTCTGGCTGTTTATCTTTCTGTTCAGTTTTCTCTTTCTCCTTGTCGGGGGGAGGGGAGGCGCCGCGACGCTTTTTCGGCGCGGGCGAGGGTAATGTCATATTGTCTTCCGTTTGTTCGTCTATGTATCTGTGGGTAAATGGTCATTAATTTTAGGAAAATATTATGAACATGAAAAGAAATTCATGTAGTAGTTACAATTAATTTGTATATGAAACAAATCAAGTCGGGAATCCTACTTATCCTAATCCTAATTACTACTAATATTATAAACGCGAAAGTTTATGAGGATGTTTGTGTATGTTTGTTACTCTTTCACGCAAAAACTACTACTACTACTAAAGGATTTTGACGAAACTTGGCAATTATATGTATAGCTTATCTATAATGTGTACAACGGCCCTTTCGTCTATTGCAGACGATTTATGTGGTGGTGTCTGTGATACAACGCCTTTCATGACTGAACAGACCGATACGTGAGCGACATCTATAATGTATTTATTTATTTATTCGAGTATGGGTCACACTCACAATAATTACTAACAATCATTTTAAGCATCGTGTATGTCCGTCTCAATCGCAAACGCAGTTCAAATCTCAGAAACTGAATTTCGGCACGAGACGATTTTAATCTTTGGATTCTAATTGATACAATGACTTGCTTAAATCATTATAACAGAGGTTACAGAATCCAATCTATACTAAAATTATAAAAAGGAAAAAATAATAGTGATATTTTGTGGTAAATTAATAAAAAATGTTTTCTTCTTTGTAATGGATAAAATAAAAAACTACTGAGCCGATTTTAAAATTTCACCATTCAGGAGGCTACATTATCTGCAAGTAACATCTATGCATATAAAAATTAATCCCACTTTTCGTTGTACATAATTGTATAACTCAAGAACAAGCTCACCTATCCAAACCAAATGTTTAAGCTTTGTTCAGACCATGTAGTAGACGGTTGTGAACCTTGCACAAATCGGTTGAACGATTCTTTATTTGTCACATTTTTTGTAACAAAATGGTGGATTAATATTTATGTTTTAACTCGATACGGGCAGTAGTTCCCACGGAACGCGGGTGAATCAAATCAAATAACTTTATTTTCAGGCTACGTTGGCCCATAGATATATCTATCTATGGGCCAATTAGTCTGTAGGGTATACCCTACAGACTAACATACATATTATATTGTACAAATTGTTAGTATATAAAAAACTAGACATTTTCCCGCGGTTTCACCCGCGTCCTGTGGGAGCTACTGCCCGCACCGGAATAAAATATAGCCTATGTTACTCTCAGATAATATAGCTTTCTAATGGTGAAAGAATATTTTAAATCAGCCCAGTAGTTTTTGAGTTTATCCATTACAACCAAACAAACAAAGTTTTCCTCTTCATAATCTTAGTATAGATAGAAAAACTTAAAACTGTAAGTAGTACTTCACTAGCACTATGTAACTGTGAGGTTCTGTGGCACTTGTCCCCGGAAGCAACGGAACACCATGTCCTGTGGCCAGAAGTTCTCGTCCAACGCGGGTGAAACCGCTGGAAAACGGCTAGTATAATTATCGGCAAGGATATTGAGCCCTGACCTTCACCTGCGCAGAAGTGATTTATTGGTTTATTGCCTTAAGTGTACAGTGCGCAAAGCGATCCCCACTCTTCCGCCGAGAGCTCATTATCCGTGCCGATAACTATATCTAACAACAAGCTAACTCACCTCTTTGGTCGTATCTTCCGTCCACTTCTGCTGACAATCTCCTCGTCCTTCTTCTCGTCATCTTCCTCCTTACCCGGCTCATCCTTCTTGGCCTTGCTGCGAGGAGTCTTGGGCTCTTTCGCAGGCTTGGATGGGGTTTCTTTAGGTTTAACGTCGGTTTTGCCTTTTTTTGTTTGTTTTTGCTGTGGGAAATTAAGTTAATTTGAGATACAGTTGCGTTTTATCATAAAGTAGGGTACTGTAAATATCGTACAGTGAGTTGCATCATTTAAATTATTTTAAATATAACAATAAGCAAACACACAGACAGTTGATTATAAAATATTGTTTTACATACCTTTCCTTCATCTATGACCAAGTTTCCAGTGTCATCTGAGTCTTCAACTGCCGTGTCATTCTGAGTAGCATTGAGGGTAGTCTGGAAAAAATAATGTCTTTGAAATAAAAAGGAAAAAACAGACACGTAATATTGTAAGCCTATTTATTTTTACTTTTTCTCTACTGTTTCCCTTTCTGCTGTATTGTTAATTTATTTTTTGTTATTATGCATGCCATGTGCTTGCGCAGAATATTTTTTTTTCTACTTCTGATTCCTGCTAATCATTAGTTTTAATATTATTCTACAACATGTTCTAATTAAGATTATAAACTTGAATTCATCGCCATCTTCGCTGACATAAAAAGCAGCCATTTATTTACCTGAATGTAACAAAGGCAGAACAACTATCTTTGAAATTAAGTGGAGTTTCAGCTACCAGCAGTCAGTATTTTAAAAGTTATAGAACTTACGTCATCAGCCATAGTATCGTCGGCAGCGGTGGTGTCGACCGCGGTGTCATCCATGGTGTCATTTGTCGTGGAGTCATTTGCAGAGTCGTTTGTTGAAGATTCAGCTGGTGGTACCTGCATTTTAATATGAATGTTTTTTTTATACGATATATTATTCATAAAAGGCGTCGAATTGGTACCTCTGTGAAGCCGTATTTATAATACCAAGGCCATGTACCGCTATTTATATTGAGCAAAAAAATTTATCACATTGATTGACAGTTGCCATTGATTTACAATTTATTGTGGAAAAAAACTTGGATTAAAGTCTCTGTCATTCATTGCCTCTGATGAAGTTGTCAGGTCTGCTTTTATTGCTCTCCGGTGGTATGATTGCCGTCCAATCGCGCTACGAGAGTGAAGGAATAGAGACTGTCACATGTGTCTGTGCTTATGCTTGTGCACTATATTATATTCTGCGCAGCTGGCTGATCTCCTTCGACAACAGACACCATGGCCCAAAATCAAAATGAAGAGAAAAATTCTACGATACTAAAATAAATGCAAGAAACCTAGGCTCTTACCTCCATAGGAACTCCTATAACTTGCTCAAGCGGCACATTATTAGCGAAGTCATGTTCTATCTGCTTCACTCCATCGTTGAAGTCTCGTCGCTTCACGTTCTTAGTCAGAAACTTATCTTTGTTCTCTGCATAGTCAAATATCATGGCGGGGGACAGATTTGCTCTGAAAAATAATGTATAAAATAAATATCACTATTTTATGCTACTTTTTCTTCCTTGTGTGTTTACTGTGTACATAGATGGTGAAATAAAAATATTTCAAAAAAATAACTGAATGATTAACAGAATCTAAGCCAATAAAGTTAATGTTTTTACAATAACTATAGTTTTCCTTAGATAAGAATTTAGATACATATATTTTATGGAAATAATGTTGCTATTCAAATTCACTTATTTCTGATAACATGATTATCATGCATTTGAAATAAAATACATACAATACAAAAACATTCAAATTACTTGCTTAGTAAGGGACAATCTATAGCAGATATATAGTTTAGTCTAGTTTTATAGATATAGTCTAGTTTTCAGAATTAAATTGCTAGACATTATAAAATTAGTCACTTACGTCTCTCCCGTTCCATAGAAATATACAAAGTATTTCTTCCCATTTGCTTTCTGGACCTGAAATCAAAATTTAAAATTTTTAACACTGTTTCAGGGAAGCTTATTTAGGGCAAAACCAAAATGATGAATTTTCCCTACTTATAATGTAGTAGAGAATGTGTGTTTTCTGAACTATGATATTATTTCCTTATTATGTAAGCAAATAACTTATTTTGTATTATTATCAGCATTTAAATTGAATAAAAAAGAAAGCATAAGCAGTCGAGGCAGAAAAATTAATTCTACAACAAGCTTTAACAGGAAAAAACTATGTAGTTTATTAATTTGTTTACTTTGTAAGAAGATCAATTAGCAAGTTGCTTTTTCATAACTAAAATAAGAGACCAAAAAAATTTGGTGACAAAACTAGACAGATAATTTTTATTATTGTCAATATTTTTATTTACCTATCATAATAAAAATACAAAATAATCTGAAGATTAGATACAATAATAGTGCAATAAAGATTTAATCATTGTTCAATTGACAAAAGATGAACAAATGCTTTCAAATGAGTGCTTCATACAAGTGACAATCAATTATTATAATGGTGACAAAATTTTATCTATTACATACACTATCTTTTTGTTATAAAGTACTAATTATTTGTATTAGAAGCTTAAGGAATACGAGTCAAGTACAAAAACGTAAAAACCCCAACTGAATTATAACAAATCAGTCATTAAATGATATTAAAACAATGTTATCAGTTTTCAGTGATCTGTTGCTATGTCAATATTAAAAATGTAAATTCTGTGGATAATATCGGCGCTATTTGCTTTGTGAGACCTTGGGGCTGTGCGAAGGCGTCGGGACCGCTACACAACATGTCTTCCCGCGCTCCAACCCAATTAGAACACAAAGACTCCAGCTTTTACATTTTAACACACAATGACAGCAATATAACTGATATTTCACACTCACCCGGGCTGGCCATGCTGGATATCCTTTTACTTTAGCGAAGATAAAGTCGCCAGATTTGTATTCTCTTACTTTTTTGCCCATTTTCAATGAACGCCGATGTTATGCTTAATGTATTCTTGCTATTCCCAACTGCTCACTGCGTTTTCACAGAAACTGGAAACTAAACGATATTGTACCGGTGATTTTTATTTATTTAATAAAGCATTTGTTGTGAATATTCTGTAATTATTTAGCTTATTCATAAAGACGCCAAGATAAGTAATAACCTATAAAAAAATTCTTACCGCGGCAACGAATTGACGGTAAAGAAATAAACATGGCGTTTGTTGGTGTTCCTATATGAAATTATTAAATATCTACCATTTTTACATTTTTATTTCGTTCGTAAATATTTATTAAAACAATACAATGAACGATGCGGAGTTATTAGTTAAAATTCATTCATCATTATTTTGAACTAAAACAGTTAAAATATATTATTTGATAGTAGCATACTTAGCTAGATCTGAAGACGCCCCAAAACTGGGAGGGATGTAGTGGTCAAAGATATGAAGAAGTGCCAGGTGTCCGAGAGCGACGTCATGAGATCGAAATGAAGGGAATAATCAGGAAAGCTGACCCTTTAACTATCCAGTTATAGAAGGAAAAGAGAAAGAGCAGTCATGGCTTGATGCCCTCTAGGTTCTTACTGCATTGGCGAATGTAGTTTCATGTAATTACCGTTCGTTTATCAAGCAACGATTAAAAAAATTAAAAGATATTCAAAAACATTGCGCCTACATTTACTTGCATTTCAAATCACGATTTGCTGTGTGTGCCAATAGGTGCCGATAATAACCCTATCCACCCACTTAATTCTATTGTCTATACACAAAATATTTTAATTTTTAATTTGCAACCCAGTTACTATGAGTGGTCGTGTCAGACGGATGCTTCGGGCGAGCATTTTCGCGTAAACTAATTGATTTCTTCTAATTAAATTATAGTGAATCATTGTGTTAGCGATGCAAGTGTGATGTGAGCCATGCAAATTAATATTGTGCAAACATTTAACCGAGAGACGTTAAAATAGGGGATGTAAAAGAAAAAATAAAAATGGCTTCAGGAGATTCTGATCATATAGAAGTTATGGACACTTCAGCAGCTAAAAAGTCTGATAACGCGACTGGACCTTCGGGCGCGGACGAAGATGGTAGTGCATTTCTAAATCTAATAATACAACGCATTCCATTGTTGTAATCCCATTGTAACAAGATAATAGCGTAGTCAACGGTGACGATTTTCACAAAGCTGATCGGCCCATTTTTCTTCTTTGCAGACCGAGACAAGAGTTCAATCGCCGAGAAAAATGCACCGTACGACGTAAGTGATGCATTTATTTGTTATTATAGTGACAATTTCATTCATAAACGCGTGAAAACTTGGAAATATTGTGGAGAAAGTGCTGTGGAGAGTGGCTAAATGACTACTAGTAATTAACATGCAAGATTCATTAACAATTACTTGGTGAGAAACTGCAAACTATTACAATTGTGCTTACAATATAATTATCGGAACGCGTAGACGCAAATTCTTCACATTAACGCGCGTAATTTTAATTAAAAATACCATTAGTGAGAACGAAAACACCAGTCTCTTAAAACAGTGTCATGTCGAAATTTCGATCAAAATGTGTCAAGCAGTTTTTGGGTTGTGTCACCAGACATATGTTTTTGATTGTAACATAATTAAGATAAGGTGTGTTACATCATAGAGGTATTTTGTTTTAATCTTTATACCATAAACAATCACACAGATATGTATTTTTTTCATATCTGGCTTCAAATATTTATTTTAGCTAGTCAGAGGCCCTTTCTACCCTTTTGAGATAAATTACTACAAAACAATACTCATTAGAATTAATTATATAAAATAAAACTTCATGAAATGTGGGTTTTAATGTAAGAAGTAAATAACTTGTTATAATATAAAAATACTGACCTACATTGGGCCAAACTTTGACTCCCATAATCTACCTGTTATCTTGCCACTTTAAATTTGATCATAATAATTATGTATTCAAAGTACACATTTGTGTCACACATTTTAAATAAATAAAAAAATTTCTTGTACAAAAAATATAGCTTCCTCGACATAACAATGTTTTTATATTGATACTTGAAATATTTTACAATGGCTTGACCAATTCTTTTTTTTAAGCCAAAGTCAAAATCATTTATTAAAGTAGGCTAATACGATTAGCACTTTTTAACATCAAAATTACAAAAAATGACAGCACCCCAAAAACGCCCCCCTTTCACCACTTCCTTGTGTTATGGCTGGAAAGAAGAAGCGGTGAAGAACAAACTTCCCAGCAACACAGCTAGGAATTTAGGTTTATTTGTCTAACTCTAAAATGATGTCTAAATACATACAGACATATGATAAGTCTTTTCAGGAAAAATTTCGAGTACATACCTAATAAAAAAATAAAGAAAGTAATAAAAACAGTTTAACCATCTGTGTTTTATGCTATCAATTATTTACAATCGACAAATGCTTATCAAAAGTTTAGGCTAAAAATAACTTGCAAAATCTAATCCTACTTAATGTAAAGTAGTTATTTATAGATTCTAATCTAAATATTTTTTTCACATAATCTATTTTGTTAAAATGTTTTCTGTACTACTGCTGTACTATATACCACTACTGGACTATAGAGTCTGAAATCAGCAACCCGCATTGAACAAGAGTGGTGATTAATGCTCAATCATTCTCCGTGTGAGAGGAGGCCGCAGCCCAGCAGTGGGACGATACTAAGGCTGTAACAGTAACAGTATGACATATGGACATTTTAAAGCACTACAACTTATTCCACACTCTCTGTAGGGTACATGATTAATTCCTGTGCCAAAACGAAATATAGCTAAAGACACTGAAACAGGCTTTCTATCAGTTAAATAATTTTTAAATTCTTTTCTCTTCCAAACATCCTCCTTCCCCAATTTTATTTGGGGTCGGCGCAATATGTCATTCCCTTCCATTTTCCCCTGTCACTCGTCATACTGACACTCACTCCCTTCCTATTCATGTCATCTTTCAGGCAGCAGTTCCAAAGATTACTGCTTACAAACTTAGAATACAAGTATAAATTATAGAAAAGTAGGTTAGATAACCATGAGTATTTCTACTCTAGTCAATAGCCATTTAAAAACAAAATTGGCAAATTAGATCAGAGATAATAATATTAATATCATGTTATCTAAACAGATTATTTCATAACTGATATGACTCAGTTTCAAGTGTTAGGAATTTTCACATCTTGATTAATCTTTATAGTAATTATAAGTGATGTCATAAATAACTTAACGTTTTGATTACCTATCTACTGTATAATTTATTGCTTTTTCTAGTAGTTTTTTCTGATCTATTTGAATTTATTACTGGACTGAGTTTTACTATATTTATTGCTGTACTGAACTGCTCTGGTATATTTTTTCTTTGAGGTGAAACATAATCAGATGATCAATTAGGGTGTTAGTCCCTTCCTGACTAAAGCCATCACGTTCCTTCTGGAGCCCTTTGTGTTATTTAATCCATTATTTACCATCCACCTTGTATAATTAATGAATAAATAATAAACTTAAAAAAACAAAGTAGTGAGTCAGAAACAAAATAAACAATTCAGGGTACTGCAATATCCATATAGAACCAAAAGGACCCCAAAAATATCAGTGGTTAAACAGTACATAAGTATCCAAATTATCCATGGGTTTCAACCCACCTATTATTTTGACTTTCACTCAACATGGTAACTATCATACTGGTATTTATTAAAGGCAATTTTCTGCATCGGTTTTGTGTGACATAATATTTTTTATGTAATGATAATAAACTGGTTTAAATCCCATATGATGCAAAGTCCATATTAAAGATATGACGTTACATTAAGTGTGGTTTGGCGGTTTTTTCTTTCAGCATATGTAATAACTAGCTGTTCGCTTAGATTTTACCCAGGACCCGGGAGAACTACTTCCCGCAACCGGGTAATAACGGACAGACAGAAAGAGTTACTTTCGCATTTATATGTATTATGTGAGGATAATGAGTGGGGTTACCATATCTAAAATCGACCATCCAAAGCAAGAAATTCGAAATCCCCAGATTTGGGTCCGACTCGGATTTTTCAGTTTTTATTCAACTAGGTACGGAGGGGCGTTTTGGGGTGGCTCGCTTTACTTTAAAACTTTAAAATCCGGACTTTCGGACCTTCTCAAGTGGAAATAAATCGGAAAACCCGGACATAATGATAAGGACTACGAAATTCTTCGACTCTAAAATCCAAATGGCTAAAGAAGAAACTCGTATCGCTTTTAGTCAGTTAGTTTGACTTGCATGAGTTCCTCCCGCCTCCCAAGTAGGAGTAATATCATGATGTTCTATATCATTACAAACTTAATTAAGAACACTACCGACTAATGCACCTTTCAAACAAAAAACAGAAATGGTTCTTTCGTTCGAGAGTTCGGGACATATGCACACATTGACACGTCAAACTTACAACACCCCGCCGTTTTTGAAGGGGGTTGAAAAAAATAGTGAGATAATTCCCATATCGGTTTATTATTTTTGGAGCCTTTAGGGTACAAACAACCAAAAAAATGTTTTCTCTTTATTATATGATATTATAGACGTATCGATGACTTGCTATTTAGACACCAAAAAAAAACGGCCAAAAGCAAACACCCATAAAAGCATAACGAGACAGACCAAGGCGTCTGCAAAACAGCCTAAGAAATCAGTATTCAGCCTTAACAAACATTGTCTATGGGAAAAAGCGATACAAAGCTGGCATGTGGCCAGTAGCATAAACTACCGTCCCATGGAGAACTAAATGATTAGCGGAGATGTCATAACGGAAAATCTCCTAAGAAAGTAGCGCGACAAAATGCGGGTGTTCGGGGGACGAGTAACGCTACAAGCTCCGCCCTTGTTTGGACACGAACATTTTTTGTAATACCACAAAATCGTTGTCAGATGTCCCAAAGAATTGCTGCGAGGTTTAAAGATTACCGCGGCCCTGGTACATAAAAGGCCTACGACGAAACATGACGGTTTTTAGTCAGTAAGAGTCTGACACTCACCGCTGTTAACCCACAGCGGGAAGGGGTCATTTGATGATTATTGACTGACCCGAACGCTTTTTTAGTTCAGCTGTAACTGACAGCTTTGGTCATGCCCACCGTAGTTATTGACCTAGAAGAAGGCGCCTGACCTACCTGCATTATGGTATCTCCGCTTGTTTCCTTACTTCGTGTGCCGTCCCCATTGTTGCTGCGTGAATATATATATCTTGTGTCGTCTTCTTCTTTATGGTTTTTATGTGAAACAGGTACTTGGTAAATGAGGCCGAAGTTCCCTTCCTGTAGGTTTTGTAAAGTTCTGTTTGGAAGAATTAGCAGGAGTAGGTAGTTGATATTTTAAAACATGAAAAAAAGCTATGTATATGTGCTGATATTATTAAGCTGAGGCGTTTGTTTGTCTGTATGCGCTTATCTCAGGAGGATCTGGACGGATTTGAAAAATTCTTCAGTGTTACATAGCCCATTTATCGATGTAGGCTAAGGGTAAGGGTTACATTTCATCGAAATCGGCTCTGTCGTTTTAAAGTTATTAGCAATATTTGGTCTTTATAAAGCCCAAACAGCTTTTTACTATGAATTTGCAAGTTCTAGCAAAGTAAACAGTGGTTTTAAGAAACGGACGGACGTTTATGTTGTAGGTGTACTTGTGCCTAAATGATAGCTTTTTGTTTTATTCGACGTAACAGCTTACTTAACAATACAAGGACTAACAAGTTAAAAAACCTCTTTACATGAATACTTACTTATCCTTCACTGAATGTGGGAAATGACCTTACAACATAGACTGAGCTCCATTGTGATTTCTCAATGACTCAAACGTTATTACTACCATCCTTACTTATGTTATGAATTCCGAAGCCACTGTATATTACACGTTTAGGTATAGAAAACGGGAAAGCTATATAGATGGCATTTGTTTCTTTTCGAGTGAGCTGCAGGTTTAATCACTTAACAAACCCTGGTGTCAGAGTTTTCACAAATCCACCTGAAAGCTTCTGTCGTGGAATTTAATAAGACTTTTTGCTAAGCCTTTTCTCAACTATGTTGGGGTCGGCTTCCAGTCTAACTGGGTGCAGCTGAATACCAGAGTGCCACATGAAGCGACTGCCTATCTAGAAAGAAAGAAGAAGAAAGAAAGAAAATCAGTTTAATTGCCTCCTCAAGCCAGTTACCCGGGCAACCTTCCGCACAATCGTTTTATAGATAGACTATTGTGCGGAGCCCCCGCACAATTATGTATAAAACGCGCTAATACCAGGAACTACTGATTCGATTTGAAAAAATATATATATCTTCTTTCAGTCCTCGGTAGCTCATTTATCGAGGAAGGCTTTAGGCTACTTTTTATCCGGGTTCGTGGAGATTTTCCCATGGGACGCCGGTAAAACCGCTTACAGAAGCTTGTAAATAAAACTTTAGCTAAAAACCTACATATCGAAAAACAGGCCCTTACATAACAGGCGGAACCACAGGACACAAACACTACTGAACTGTCTACGTCTGGAAATGCTGACTTATCTATTGGACCAGACAGTCGTAATATCTCTCTTAGCCAACTCTAGGATATTATATCATTGTTGGTATACGAATTTATGGATACAGTTTTGGCAAAAGTAGGATATAGGATATACTTAGTACACAGAGTAAGGAAAAAGCGGAGATGCTTCTAGGTCAAATACGTACAGTGGGCATGACCAAAATGATCAGTTACGAGTGAAATAACGAGAGTTTTTTGAGACATCTGTCAACGATTATTGGCATTATGTAATAAATTATCGGGTCCAAACAAGGCACATAAGGGCGGAGACTAATACATATAGTAAATAGAGTATAGTTATCGGCACGAATCTTGAGCTCTGACCTTCTGACCTGCGCAGAAGTAATTTATTAGGTCCCTTTTGTGGTATGAAGTGAGGCGCGGGGGCGGGCTAAAGCGGTGGATGGCCCGCAGTGCATCGCGTCATAGCCATCAGTCGTCACTCGGGATTGGTTCTTTGCTAATAAATCACTTCTGCGCAGATGTAGGTCAGAGCTCAAGATTCGTGCCGATAACTATAATATTCCTCGTTCTCCGCACACCCGCATTTTGGCGCGCTACTTTCTTAGCAGATTTTCCGTTATGGCACCTCCGCTAGTCATTTGTTCTCCATGGCTTAGACCTAAAAGCTTATACTAGTTACTATTATGACGAGGTTATTATGTAAAGTAAACCCTTTTAGGAGAGATAGTTCATATCCGTAGACTTTCCCTAGTTTGGAGCAAATATGTTACTTTGGCATGTGTCCGTCAGGGTAATATGATGTAGTCCATTTGGTGAATTAATTCATTAAGATTATACTAGGTTTTGTGCGTAGTATAAGCAGGCGTTACTACGCTCAAATTTTTTTTTGTTTTTCGCAATGTTGTTTTTTCGCAAAAGCCATTTATTTGGACTAAGTGGAAAATCAACATAAAAACGATACATAGGTATATGGAACTGGCATTCCCTTCTCCATTACTGTGTTTTTCATAGGTAAAGGTGACGGAATAAATCCCCTATAATTTTTAAACCTATGTATCATATTGCAGCCTTCCGGTACTGCCTATCCACCTTTGTGTAGCAGGGTCGCGGTAACTTTTACGAACAATCCCGCAGTCCTTAGCAAGCTCGCAGATCCCAGCAGATGTACGTTGCCTAGTAATAAATCTGCTACTATCTTCTAATTAACATTCTCCTTAACTAAAATCCTAAACCAGATAGCACAAAATATATGAAAATGTATCAAATTGAACCGTTTGTGTCATTAGCAATACGTCTAAACCCATAATTGTTTGGGGCCGTTGACCTTACCAATTTAGGTGGTTCGGTCGTGTCACAATGGAGACAGAAATACAACTGAATATTGCAGTGACAAATGTATCAAAAATACTGTATATTCAAGCATATTGGTGTTTTTTTCTTTCTCATGTTTTAGCTTGACTATCTTTGTACCAAGTTTCATTGTTTGGTCCAGAGTCTTTGCGTAAGGGGAGGGGTTTTTGACTAAGTAATTAGTGTTAACAAGAGTTATCAGGTTGCTCAGGTAACCGAGTTGAGGGTCTAATATAGCAGTATCTGGTGAGACTAGAAGACGACCACAAAATAGTCGTGGAAAAAGACTAGGCAGATGATGGTACTGATTGATGTTTTTTTCTTCATCTGTACTGACCCACTATCTGCGATGCACTATCAGTGATGACCATCTTTAGTTATCTACTAGGCAACAATACTGGCTTTTCTCCAGATGCGTTGACTTCCAAGATGAAGTGAGTTTTTTTCGCGTGCCCGAAAAAAAGTAGTCTATTCCTTTCAGGATATAGAGTAGACTATCTGTGTACCAAGTTACGTTTAAATAGGTTCAGTAGTTTTGACAGTCAGATAGACAGAGTTTCTTAAAATATTAGTAGGGATATATTTATGCTGGATCTTCTGAACGACCTCTCTATACGGTGTCGGCTAACGCGACCATTGTGGGTGTTGGCTATAAATAACTAAATGTAGGTGAAAGAAAGGTAGGGAGACAGTCAAGATTGCCAACTTGGGTTCTGGTACGGCTACTGAAAAATATTTATATTTATCAGACCCAATATTCTGTGTATCTGTTGTCTTGCATACTAGAGATAGAATTTGACATTACTCGTGAGGGTTCATGGGGCTAATGTAAAACTTAGGTATATCTCTAGCAAGCAAATTCACATGAAACGGCCACTAGTAGGAAATAAGTGTTTTCCGCAGTTTTTGTTGTCAGAATCATGTATGTATAAGCTACGTCATGATATTGGATTGTTGTCAGATTTCGTCATATCAGTTGTGAACTTTCAGAATCATATTATTGTCCTTGGATGTTGTTACCTTTATTTACTTTCATACTTATTTACGTTCCCTGCGGATCCACCCTCCACTCGACGGAATAACTTCCCGCACCCGGATGAAAAAGTAACATACAAGCTTCCTCGATAAAGTAGACTTTCTAACACCGAAAGAATTATTGACATGTTTTGATAACCTACTCACAACTTTCATGCATTTTTCTGCTTCAAAAGCTACCTTTGAAAGCCGTCACAGACTGTCCTACTAAAGCAATGATAAGGTCACTGACTGCCATAAAAAAACATGGTATTCGCAAAATCCCCTAGTCTGCCAAAACCCCATTGCCAATAGTATCATACTTCACACTCATTTCCCTCCCGTTTATTGATCTGTCTATCTATTTTTAACCCTATAATTTCCTCAAGAGATAAGTACTTATTAATTGCCACAGATTTCGTAAGAAATAGATGTCTATTTTTAACTGTTTTCCTCCAATGAATGTGGTTGATGATTGAAGTGGCATTAATAATTATTTATAGGATTGTTGATTCATTAGGGTTTTTTTTATTGATGGAAAGCAGTCTCCCGGGAGAAAATCTTCTCTTATAATCATCGGCAAGGATATTGAGCCCTGACCTTCACCTGAAGACCTTCGCAGAAGTGATTTATTGGTTTATTGCCTTAAGTGTACAGTGCGCAAAGCGATCGCCACTCTTCCGCCAAGAGCTCATTATCCGTGCCGATAACTATACCCGGATAAAATCTAGCCTATATCACGCGGGTATAGTGTAGCTTCCAAAATCGGTTTAGTAATTTCGGAGCCATTAAAAACATAATATGATTCCCCTCTATAATATTAGTTTAGATAGGCATATATTTCACCCCTATCTTACCACCAAGGTAAGCAAAACCACGATAGCATAGAAGTGACTTTTTCACTCTTAACTTACTCCTATTTAAAGACGATGTTATTCCTTATCCTTCATATCCACACCCTTCCCAAATTTCTTCTTCTTATTGTTTATCCCGTTTTGTGCGGGGTCCGCTTTCCGTATCTTCTTCTTCCACTTCACTCTACCCAGGACATCTTCCTCTTCGAGTTCGCAGATTTTCATTTCTTTCTTTATGACAGTCAACCACCGCAGTTTTGGCCTGCCTCTGCGCCTTTGAGCGGGTATATCGAGATTTAGTGTCGCATTGCCGATTACACCCTTCCCAAATTATCTCTTCAAAATATGAAATCATTTGAAAGTTCAGTTTTTACAAATAGATAAGATCGTCTCTTTTTTATCACAATAACAAGTTGTTACGTAATATCTAATATCCAAAGGCGTTAGTCATACTTACCGCAGTTTGTTTGTACGGATGCTACCTGACATTTATTTATGTAGTCAAGAAAATAAATACTGAACTTTGATTTCCGGGAAAATCTTGTGAAGAAATGCCCCTCTTTAATATTTAAGTGAGATGTGTTTAGATGGGTTTTGGTAGTTGAATTGCTCGTGGTGAAGTACCAGCCACATGGGGAAATTGATCAGAAGGTTAAGTAACGCTTGGCGTGGTCGATCCATGGATGGGTGACTATCATGTCATGATGTTAAATTGGTGGGCCCCGGCATTCATTTTACCATTTTGGCAGTCGTTAGGGGAAAAGCCAGAAAGTCTGATATCAAGTCTTACTAAGAGGCGGGGTCGCCCGGGTATTCGGTTGTCCGGGTAACTGGGTTGAGGAGGTCAGATAAGTTGTTGTTCCATGTAAAATACTTTTACCCAGCTATATCAGGTTAGACTGGAAAAAGAAAAAGGCTGGGCAGATGATGAGTATACGTTTTGAAAATAAATAGTGACTGTTTAAATAGGTGCCAAAACCGACACCAAAGAGCAGTTCTAGGTATTTCAAAGAAATGTTGACATATTTAGGGGAATACCAGTTATGTAAAAACGTAGTTGATAATGAATTCAGCACCTAATTAATGTTATCAAGCCACGCAACTCTTTCTCTACTACAAAACTTGTTCATTCAAGTGATAAGACATTATTTTTAACAAAATTATAGTATCTTTGTGCTAATGGGTTATTTAAACCCTGCACGTGTTGTATGAATTAATTTGTAGTATGTATTTTTAGGAGTTTTAGCAAATTATTATCATCGTTAAGAAGAATCTACGTACTTCATCACTACGTAGTATAAAACAAAATCGCTTTCTCTCTCCCTATATTCCTATGTATGCTTAAATCTTTAAAACTACGCAACGGATTTTATAGATAGAGTGATTGAAGAGGAAGATCTAGCTAGCGACCCGCCCCGGCTTCGTACGGGTGCAATTTAGTATTAATTAGCATTGCACCCGTGCGAAGCCGGGACAGGTCGGTAGCACCAAGTATAAAACTACGTCTTCTACCGCGCCTGTGTTCACGATAAACTCAAAATCTCCTGCACAGAATCCCATTGATTTTTTCAGCAATAGATCATGGTAAAAAAGGTACACAATTTTTTTTCCAGGTCCTTTAAGCTACTGACTACAAACGTTTACGATCTCTTGAATGTCTTATTAATAATGGTGTCCACGGCCGATTTCGGCCACGGCAGCTGTTCTCATTTAAGGAGATCAGCCAGCTGCGCAGGACATATTATAGTGCACGAGCATTTGCACAGACACAGGTGCACTCTCTATTCCTTCACTCTCATAACCCGATGGGACGGCAATCCGACACGACCGGAAAGAGATCAGGGCGCATTAAACACATTAGTCAGCCGACAAGATGATTTTTCTTCAGTAGCACGATACCCGGACAATATTCTATCGCCCCTGTTGTTTTCACCACACAATTGATAATAATCTTCTTTATCCATGGTTAACCATTCCCCATTGTCACAGAAGAAATTCTTATATTCTATATTTCCTTTCAGCCGGCCGTGGGCCCCTCTGGGGCTATCAGCAAGGTGCACAAATCAGACAGGAAAATTGGCCATCGACGAGTCGGCGAAGGTGGTGAGATCACCTACAAGAAAATCCAATCATCGCAGATTATGGGATCTATACAGCTTGGTAAGTCTATTATATGATGTCTGTGATGTTTTGTGCAGAATAGACCGTGTCTGTGCACAATAGACTGCGTTTGTGCACAATAGGTTGTTTTTATGCACAATGGGTTCAGTTATACATTTATCTATCGTAACATAGCTATGATTACAGGTACTAATTTTTCAAATGCGGTAGTGTGATGTGATGATTTGTGTAGTAACTGTTTTATCCTTCTTAAATAAAAATAAAGTAAAATAAATATGTATTACCTGCTTGTTTCGGCCGTTGTTCCTTGGGAATTATATCAATTAGCGAAATAGAAGTAGGCCATCAACTTCTCAAGAGTATACTTTAAATTAATAAACGGAACGTGCAAAATAGGTTATGTAAGTTTCTCCCACATTAGGCTGTTGGTACACTACGCTAAATCAATTTTTCTTTTTTGGTGGGATATCATCAAATTACCCCGCTGTGTACTTGAGGGAGTGCCAGACTCTTACTGACTAAAACCCCAACATGTTCCTTCTGGAGACCTTTGTGTACCAGGACCACGGTAACTCTTTCAATGATCAATAATTGCTGGGGAGTTTGTTGCTACTTCTTCTTTCCTGCAAAGTCACATAGGAAGTGGTAAAGAGTGGGCGTTTTGGGGGTTGTCTTTTGTAAATTTTGACGTTCAAAAAGTGCTGTAGTTAGCTTAGTTTAGTGAAGTTTTTTTTTTTTAGGACGCGGAAATTCATCAAATGACCCCTCCAAGTGTCAGATTCTACTGACTAAAAACCGTCGTGTTCCGTCGTAGGCCTTTTGTGTACCAGGGGCCGCGGTAACTTTTTCGAACCATCCCGCAGCCCCGGCAGGCCTTGACCCTGCTGGGCCCCGCTGGGGTTGCTGACATCTCCTTGAGGAGCGCGTGGAACAACACGCGCCGCCGAAATTAAGTGTACCTGGTTTGGAGAAATATATATATTTTTCCTTTCAATTACGTGGTCATGAATTTTGATAATATAATATTATACTGCGAGCTAAAGTCTGATGATAATGACAAATGGACATCTGTCATACTCGTCTGCGTTTAGTTATGTAAATGTTATTTGAATACTAATAGCAATCATTACATATAATATAACTTTACTTTTGCATAGTTTTATTGTGTAACTATTTATGTGTTGACATGGTCATTAGTATTGGACTTTGTGGCTTGGTGATAAGACTAGTTGGTTCCCATGGTTTTGTATGTATCTTGAGAGATCATTATCATTATTCCCCTATTTATTTTTGTGGGAAATCATCAAATGACACCTACCGCTGTGCGTGCAGCGTGAGGGAGTGTCAGACTCTTACTGACTAAAACCCACCATGTTCCTTCTTAAGCTCTTTATGTACCGGTGCCGAGCTTGCCGAAATCTCGAATAGAGATAGACTAAACCTTAGTAAGGACATCTGGGTGTTAAAAGTAGTTTCTTTAGGACGCAGGTGAAACCACGGGAAAAAAATAGTTTGCTTATTGCGGTTTCATGGTAGATCATTTTCAAAAACTACCGTTTTATCCGGATGTTGACACTCAGTTTTGTCTTATATTTGTTAAATTATTCCAACGGTTTTTAGTTAACCCGAGATATAGTATTTTCACACGGAATCGTGGGATTCATCTATGTGAATTAGGTATGATTTCCATTTTTTTGTGAAGATATTTTTTGTATAGTCATTAAAAAGAAAAAACGGAAAATAGCGTTACTGTTAAATGTTCAGAGCTTATTACACTTTTAATCACCACGCTTGCTCAAGGCGTATTGGCGATTTTAGACTTTTTAAGTCAAGATCTGTAAAAATGTTTTCCTTCATCATTCCGCAGTCATCGTTGTTCAAGATACACTTAGCAGTCGTTAGGGGCAGTCAGATGCCAGTAAGTCTGACAACCAGTCTTACCTAGGGGGATCGTGTTGCCCGGGTAACTGGGTTGAGGAGGTCAGATAGGCAGTCACTCCTTGTAAAACGCTCGTACTCAACTGCATCCGGTTAAACTGGAAGCCGACCCCAACATAGTTGGGAAAAAGGCTCGGTAAATGATGATGAAACTGGTATTTGAGAGACTCTTTGAGAGGTGTTTTAACCACTAGATCAAATAAGTAATCGCTTCAAGTAAAACTACTTCAAATTATTTGCTCATCCAACCGGATTATCTATATTTTCACACCATATCGCAATGTTCCAGCATTTTCCATGCTTGTGTTACGAACTAACACACAGTTTAATGACGATAAACAAGCGTTTGATGGCATTAAACTTTATTTACTGTTGTTGTATCTAGCGTCAATCGGTTCTGATCAAGGGCAGAGTGATTAATACTGAAATATATTGCATTGTTAATTATGGGTTATGTACTATGTAGTGATGTTTAAAGGTTTTTTTTCATATTGAAATTGAATTGTTGGTATTGTGTGAGGATTCTCAATTTTTTTGAAACTTTTCAGTAAATGACTTACATATCAGGTTTACATAATAGGCTTCTTTTTATCGATGACCTTTCATATTGCAGAGTGTCATACTCATACTTTTACTAATTAAAATCCACCATGTTCCTTCCGGGACCCTTCGTTATTTCTGGGTACCAGGGCAGCGGTAACTATATCGAAGAATCCTGTAAATCATAAAAAAGTTATCAAAATCAACTGGCCTAGCCTTAAATCTTTCAAATTAAACATCATCATTTACCTAGCTCTTTCCCAACTATGTTGGGGTGGGCTTCCAGTCTAAACCGATGCAGCTGAGTACCAGTGTTTTACAAGGAGCTTCATAATCTTTCACGTCACACATTAGACAATATTCTAGGCATAATTATAGGAAAAGTTTGATAGGATTTTATTCCAGGAGATAAATTAACAGCTTGGAAAAGTTTACGTAAATCCAACCTTAACACTGGTCTGTAAATAGTTTACACACATAATTTTCCACTACCGTTACTATATATTTGTAAACAAAACCGTAGGATTGCTTGTGTAATGGTTATATTTAGATTCTGCAGTTAGAAGACGAATGGATAAGGCAATTCAGATTATTCTCAAAATATACAGACAGCACATAAACCCACCCTAATCTGTAAATTTTTTTCAATAGATTTTCAATCTTATCACAATAGTGGATTATTTTTTTATTTATTACTAGCAGCCAACTGTATAACATTTTAAGTAATCTAACGAATTTTACCGTCTATTCAACTGTACTTAACTTTCAAGTAGCTCTGGGCTAATATAGACAGAACAATTAATACAATACTTATAGATATATACTATGGACAAAGATCAAGATATAACAATCCACAATATAATAAAGAATTGCATATAATCACGTCACTTTTACATAAATCATTAACCCATGACCCTTGACCATGCCATGAGGAAAATCATGGTATAAACATATTTCTTTTACCCATAGAAAGAATACGATGATCATCATTATTAGCCTTTTTATTGTCCCACTGCAGGGCTGCGGCCTCGTCTTATACAGAAAAGGAATAAATATTAATCACCAAGTGCAGGAGAGGCGGATTGACGATTTTAGAAACAAAGAAAAAGTTAAACTATTTTAAAAGTGAGTCAGCAACGTGATTTTTTAAATTCTCACTCCTTAAGATTAGATACCTTATGAATAGTACTATTATTTATAAGTACCTACTCATAGTATTATCTTAAAATACTATCAAGATAATATTATCATGATAGTATTGTAAGATAATCGGATTTGTCTTGTCTGACTCACGCTTCCCAGGTGCGCGAAGTAGTATACTCGAGAAGTGATCGAAACAGTGGGGAAACAGCTATCATATTACATGAACCTCTCTACTTATCTAGTCAAAGCCGAAGAGGTGGAGAACCTCGTTGTGTCTTTTTAGTAAAGACTGTAAAACTACTTGACGGATTTCCAACCCTTTGATACTATTTGCTGTGTTATTATTAGGAGCGTTTTGGTCTATTATTATTTATGCTATTAAACAGCCCTGGCTGGTATATTCGCCAGCAGCACTCTTCCCAAATCTGTCAAATTCTATCACCGTTGGGAAGGTACACGGCTATATTTTATCCGGGTGAAGAAGTTCCAACGGGACGCGGGTGAAATCGCGGGGAAATTGATTGCTATGGGTGGTTTTGACACCACAGAAAAGAAACCTAAAAGCATCCGAATTGAGAACCTCTTCCAATTTGAGTAGTCGGTTAAATGATTATTTTGCCGTATCCAGCAATACTAGCTTCAAGTCTCCACTAACCCGAATCGTAATATTGTGTGCGGTTTGTCTGTTGCACAAGGTCGATTTAATTGTCGGATAAGCACACTTTATACTTTAACCTGTTCGTGTCATATCCAGTCAAAGTGTAGTAAAAACGACAATGGTAATTTTTCATAGAACTCAAAACTCAAACTTGGCTGTAAAACAGCACTTTGAAAGTCAAAATTTACAAGAGACAGTCCCCAAAACGCCCACCCGTCACCGCATCCGATGTGTTTTTGCTGGGAAGAAGTGGCGCAAGAAACTCCCCAGCAATAAACAGAGACATGGGCATTTGACGGCTGAGCCAGGATAGGTAAGACTGGTTGTCAGACTTACTGGCTTCTGACCCGTATCGACTGCCAAAGATGTTCAATAACAGCCGGGACCAGCATTCAACAAATCATCGTCTCCCGAGCCTTTTACCAACTATGTTGGGGTCGGCTTCCAGTCTAACCGGATGCGGCTTAGTACCAGTTTTTTACAAGGAGCGACTGCCTATCCGACCTCCTAAACCGTTACCGGACAACCCGATAACCCTATATAAGACTGGTTGACAGACTTACTGCCTTCTGACTACCCGCAACGACTGCCAAAGATGTTCAACGACAGCCATGACTTACAGTTTATAGTGCCCTCCGAAACCCAGTCATTAGTGTCCAAGATACTTAGAAACGACTTAAAATTGGCTGACCTGGAATCGAACCCACACTCAACTTGAGAGATTGATTCTTCACCCACTAGTAAGCCATAACATACAATAGTATTAATATAATTACCTACTAAATAATGGCCGTCGGAACCTCATTGTGTATGCCTGTCAGGCGGGCATTTATTATACCTAGTAGCTATATAAACTAAACACTGCCTAGGAACTACTAGGAAGTGTGCCGTATTTACATACGTTTATTTATAGACTCTTTCGTTTTTACCTACCTCAAGAATTTAATGTGTTGCTGTAGGTCTTTATAGTTCAAAAGGTGGTGGCCTAGTGGCAAATATACGTTAATCTTAAGTACGAGAGTTCGATTTTAAGTCAGGTAGGTGCACTGGAACCTAACCGGTATACCTAATTTTTTCGGGATAAAGTCCTGGATGAATGGGATGTCTATCTAACATTGAAATAATTTTACAAATCGGTTTTGTGGTCCCTGAAGATTCGCGTTGAAACAAACTCTTCAGCTTTATAATATTCGCTATAAGCCACATTATTTGTGAGTGTCATAAGGCTCTAATTTATCCTGTTATGGGAAGTTGTTCCCCCGGGAGGCGGATGAAACTAGTAACTTTTGGAACATTGCCCGATAAATTGCAATAAACTCATGTTGCATAGGATTTTAAAATAACTTACTATATATGGACGTACTATCAACCAATAATATTTAGGGGCTGCGGGATTGTTCGAAAGAGTTACCGCGGCCCTGGTACATAAAAGGCCTACGACGGAACACGACGGTTTTTAGTCAGTAAGAGTCTGACACCGCTGCTAACCCACTGCGGGATTTGATAATTTTTGACGTCGTTAAAAAAAAGCCTCTTTAAACAAGTTTTCGTAGAAAGAATCAAAAACAATTAGGTCGAAATTCGGCAAGCTCTGTAAAGGAAGTCTGTTTTGGCAGTTTCAAACGGTTTTTGAGATAAACTAGGTCATACATGTCATTGGTTGATAGTACATACACACGTATTGAATGATTCACATTTTGTATATAAACAAATACAATGCATTAGTCATTTGTACATATGTTCGCTGATTATTTATTGACGTAACATCTATGAATATTAGCTGAGTAAATACTGTAGTTGTTTTTCTCTATAATATTCCCCGAAAACGGATTGTTTATAAAAGTGCATGTAATTTAGGTTTGGGTATAAAATGGATACTTTTTACTATATGTAGTCGAAGTCTTAATACAAATAAAAACTATACTGGTTGTTTTCTGGATGCAGATTTCTGATTTTCGCTGGATGCAGGTCGCCTCCAACAGGTATCTGTGGAAATCTAAGGGGAGGCCTATGTTCAGCAGTGGACGTCCTATGGCTGAGAAGATGATAATGGTTGATTTGAATTATTTTGGCAAGTTAGGGATACCTATATCTATCTAGACTTTCGGGGCTGCGGGATTGTTCGCGAAAGTTACCGCGGCCCTGGTACACAAAGGGCTCCAGAATGAAAAAGTTGGATATTAGTCAGTAAGTCTGAAGCTGGTATTTTTAACTCTATTACACATATGATAACCAAACTATTGATCTACGTCACGCTTGTGTTATGTGTGTCATAATATACGTCAATGAACCATATCTACTCTTATGGACAACATACAGAGCAGTAGACCATATCAGTTTTGTTGTTGATCACGTAAGCAAACTTTGTGATAAAAAATCTAGATGACTTCATCTCTTAATTGTTATCAAAATTCTTTTGTAACTTTCTCTCTCGCATCAATCTCTGAGACAAATCCGAGATTCTAAATCCTACTTCCGAAAAAGACTGGAGTACCACGAAAATTACAAAAAAAAAATAAAAAAAAAATGTTATCGCTTTAGTTGCTTGTAATTGGTCTAGAATTGTTATGTCATCATTCTTTGTATTAGTTTATTTAGCTACTCATAATGTATCAAACCAGTGAGTCTTCGTAGTCGTCACAGCCACGTCCACTTCTGTTCAAAGGCCTCCCCCACGCTGGGGAGATTTGCTTTTGTTTCAGTATGTATTTGGACATAGGCCATCCCCAAACTGTACCTATCTCACTCCCCAGCCTTGATATTTATAATTCGCATTACACTAATTGACACTTGTGAATGCATTTCACAAAAAAGTCGATCGGGTTTTGCAAGCAATTTCACAGAAAGCGGTTGCAATTTGCCAATCCTTGACGTCATATGTTTTGATGTAAGCGGCACCTGGTGACCTTTGCTTATGACCAGTTAAGTAATTTGCACGTTTTAATCACCTTCTCATCTATTTTATGATGAAGAGTTCCTCCGTGCTTTGGAGGCACGGTATTGGGTTGAGGAGATCAGATAGTCACTCTATGTGGCACACTGGTACTCAGCTGCATCTGGTTAGACTGGAAGCCAACCCCAACATAGTTGGGAAAAGGCTAAGCAGATGTTAAATTAGGCATGCGTTTATGGCAAACCCATGAGAAAAACGTCGAGGGAAATGGTATAGGTACCCAGAAAACCTATGTGTCAAACAATTCTCAGAAATATGACGGTCAATTGGCTGACTTACAGTTAATTGTATCTATGTAATATGGGTATCCTTTGCGTCCACGACTGACCGCAAAGCTATTGAACCCAAGAAAACTGATCCTTTTGTTTTTATTGTGAAGGTTATAATTGTGATATTATCTGACTCTTGCATTGAATATTTGGATCAGGTGAAACGTTCTCCACAGTCCTTGCTATTTGGAAGCAGGGATCAGAACCATCTAATGTTGGTCCGGCTTGTTCTCTCTCCGGTGCGAGCCGAATATCTTCCTGGATACCATTAATCTATCCAGTATGAAATATCCGTGTTATTTGTCTAGCTGAAGTTTACCAGTAAACAATACCAAATCGAAAAACTTTTATCCGATAATATCATACCAAAACCAGTATGGTATGACGTAAGGACCTCTGAATTTATTCTTCGTAAACGCAGTCACCATTCACGAAGTTTTTAGTTGAACCCTATTGTTTCTGTTCCTCTGTCCGTCCGTCCGTCTGTCAGCAGGCTGTATCTCATGAACCGTGATAGTTAGAGAGTTGACATTTTCACCATTTTTTTGTTGCCGCTATAACAACAAATACTGGAAACTAGATTAAAATAAATATTTTGTGGGCTCCCACTCCCATACAACAAATGTGCTTTTTTTGCTCCGTTTCTAAATAATGGTACGGAACTGTTACGGAGTGGGTCGGAAAATGGTTTTTAAAAAAAACTATTTAATTGGCTAAAATAAAAATGTATTGAAAAATAATTAGAATCACAAGAAAATAGAAAGAAAGTTGCCCGACGGAAGTCCAATCCAAAACTGAAGAAATATTATTATCGCTAATTAAAATAACATCGGTTTCCTATTGCATTGACGTCAATGCAATGGGAAACTCAGCAATTTAATTTTATATTGGTAACAGGGGTTATTTCGATATAACAACCCCCCCGTTAAGATCGATCATCACATCTCAAAGTGATGAGAGATGTCAGGATTGATGTATGCTAAATCATGTATGCTAAATCGCGTATGCTTAAGTGGATTTACGTCGGACATTACAATAAACAAAAGAAACATATTTAAAACACCAAAAATAACAACTAATTTCAAAAGACATCAATACAACTGTTAAGGATAGAAAAGTTACTCAAAAATAATAATTATTAACTACATTTATCATTATTTAGGATGCAAGGAAATCCAGATTAGAGTTAACAATTAAAGTATTTAAACAATTAAACATTATTGATTAATAAGAGCAATTATTAAAATCTAGATAAATCAAGATGACAATATGAAAAGAAAGAAAATTATTACTTAATTACAAACCATGTGCATTCATTACAAATTAATTATCATGAGTCTTGCCAAACAGAATATTCCTTTTAATAGGGGTTGGCGTCACTCGTAAGTCCTCTATAGACTCTGACTCGTCCTTATTGACGGGTGCTATTGTATCACCATGAAATACAGTTTGAGAGGTTGGAACCGAGTTATTTTTTGTGTTATGACATTGGTTAAATATTTGAATGCAACATGGGGCATTAGTACGACAAAGTAACTTACGACTCTTATATAAAATGTAAAATAAGGTTAACATCGAGATGCATAAACTAAAAGACAAATAGTGAGTGCTATACATTTGAAAATGAGATGGATTTTCTATCTTATTGATCTCTTCTTCAAAAGAGTTCAAGTGAATACTGGCTTGCAGCAGAGAATCAAGATTATCTAAGTTATTTAACTTTGAGTAAGGTAATCGTTCTAGAGTTTTATTTAACTTAGATCGCTCACAACAATCATCTTGTAAGATGTTGAAATTTGATATTTTATTGGTTACATTTCCAATAACTGTTTCGCCAACAGCGGCGAATTGCAACGTCTTGTAAAAAGCCTTACAGTTTCTAGGCAAAGACAAGATACCAGTACCAAACAAAATAACGTCAGAACTTATGTCTTTATCATTACAAGTTACATGACACTTGCCAGGTTCAGATTGTACAAAAATCCAACGATTTAAAGTTAACTTATGAAATAGATCAATTGAACCGTGAATAAGTTTTGTAACACAAATGTCAGGAAGTTTGCTAATCACATCACTTAAGAGAATCGTTTCACACGTAGGGTTAGCGATTGCTGAAAACACATTAGTTAACACACACACGTAACACTTCTCACTTATTAACTTGCACTTGTCTATGTCTGCGATAAGTGAATAAAACATGCGATCAGCTGTGATTGCTACATATGAGCTAGTTGGCTCGATAAGAACGTAGGTATCTGGTTTCAACATATCGTAGGGAACAGGTAGGGAATGATCCTATACAGGTCATACACCTGAGGTAATACGAGAGGGATCTTGACAACAATAATTACCTTATTTAAATGGAAAAAGCACACAAGTTGTGAAATGTCAATAAGATTGTGTATATTTTGTAGCGTTAAAGGAACGGGAAGTTCATAATGGCTAGGAAGATTATTCCTATGCTTATCTAACTCACTGTACAATTGGTGTGGACTGAGTACAGTGGGATGCAACACGTTGAGTTTTGCGAATAGAATGGCATTGTTAATATCTTCGATATCAAAAGACAAAGTCATTATAATAGACTCTAATGAATTTAATAAGGAACTTAATTCAGATTTAATTTCTAGCTTGTTGTTACTATTTACAACAGTTTCTAGTATTTTATGGATTGTTTCCATGTTCCTTAAAATGTGGTTTTCGTTTTCGTTGACCTTAGATATCGTGTTATTGAAATATGATATGGTCGACTTAATTACATGAATGTTATCTTTCATGAGATGAGCGAGACGTTTCTCATCAGTTTGTACTTCGTCTATGGCTTTCGAAAATCTCACCGCGTCTTCAGAATCCAAAGTGCCAAAAATAGTTTTAAGGAGAGAGCCACCGAAGTCCATGAGACCTCTTTTAAAACGCATATGGGGTTTTTCGTCGACCAATAAATAAGATACGGAAGAAAACTTACTAACGTTAAGAATATGACGATTTTTTAGAGCGGACAACGAATTGATACAGTCGGACTGTATCTTAGAAGAAGCTAACGAGTTGCAGAATACATTGAGCTTTTCAAATAAAAATTCGACCTTATCTAAATTAGGTTGTACATGACCTATATCAACATATGCTATAACATTCCAATCACTATTAGTGAACTTAATGTCTAGAAGCTTATCAAAGTAGACGCCAGGACTGCTGACGATAGAAGAAACGTATTCGCATGTGATCGGCGATGACAGCGTCGATCTGAAATAACAATGAAACGCTCATGTATTACGTTACTACTGTTGCGTCACTGGCCGGCTTGATTTCGTCGTAGTGGTGACGTACGTGTTTACGATTAATAAGCAGCGTAACAGAATGGTTGCCATTTAGTTTTATTATTTTGAAAGGGCCTTTCCACACAGGGGATAAGGCCTTATTTTGCTTGTGATGGCAACGGACATATACCATGTCTCCTGTTTTATAGGACAATGGTTTCGTACGAGAATCATAATAAGTTTTTGATTTCTCTTTTGAGGATTGAATATTTTGGAGAGCCTTCTGACGACTGTAGTATAGTCGGTGATTAAGGGCTCGGATGTAATCCGTATAGGTGTTTGTATCAAGAGTATCGATACTTGAAGGTAAGTAGGGTTTGAACCCGAAAAGCAATTCCAGGGGTGAGTAACCTGTGGTACTATGTATATTTGAATTATATGCTATCATAGCACTAGGAACATAGAGGTCCCAGGTATGTTGGTTCTCACCGATATATGATCTAAGGTATTCCTTTAGAGTAGAATGACTTCGTTCAAGGCTACCACATGTCTGAGGGTGGTAAGGAGATGCGAACACATGTTTGATGCTGAACAACTTCTCAAGTTGTTTGAAGACATCAGAGCAGAAATTGGTGCCTTGATCGGATATTATTAATTTAGGAATCCCCATATGGGATATGAATAGAACTAAAGATTTCGCTGTTTCTTCAGCGGAACAAGATTGCATAGGATAAGCCTGAGAAAATTTAGTCAAGTCATCTTGTAAGGTAAGTAAGAACTTATATTTGTGTTCATGTGTTTCAGGAAGCGGACCGACTAAATCGAGATAAAGTTTTTCGTTAGGCCGAGATGCTGTAGATGTTATAATCATAGGGGCCTTATTCGTTTGTCTTAGAGGTTTATTTATTTGGCAAGAGCGGCAATTTTCACATAATCCTCGATGTCTTGCCGCATGTTTTTCCACCAGAATTGGGTTTTGATTCTATCAAACATGCGCGATATACCCGGGTGGCCAGCTAGAGGTGAATCATGATTATCTCTAAGAATGCTTTTGACCTCGTCAGGGGTCGGATAACGTATAGAATTACGATAGATGTTTACTTTAATGTTAGTGTTATGAAATAGAAATGATAAAATATTATAAAGTTTTGTGTAAGATAATTTTGTGTAAGGATCTGTAAAGTCTGATATAGCGAATTCTTTTTCTTCCATATACCAATACTTTATCATTTCTCTATAATCACGAAGGAGGTTAAATATGTCCTTGTAACTCATTTCATCATAGTGGTTAAGTTTTAGAAATAAATGTGTAAATAAATGATTATCATTAGATGTGGAATAGTAAGTGTTTAATTCGCGTTCTATGTCGCAAATTTTAGGTTCACTAGTGGAGGCGTCCATGATATCCTTGCAGTATGGCACGGATTCATCTAAGTCAATGGACGTCGGATAAGCAATAAGCTTACACTTTGCTTTCATCAATGACTCGTTATGTTCCTGGATAACGGTGTCGAATGACACATCAGGCTGTTTTATAATTTTAAGAAACTGCTCGTAAGTTTCTGATATGGATGGTGAATTACGTGCGTCTTCCTCGTTGTTAGAAGTCGATGCCGGATTGCAGATAACTGAATCGGAGCCTTCGTTATTTTCTAATACATTTACGGGGAAACGAGATAAAGCGTCGGCGTTTGCATTTAATTTACCCTTTTTATAAACGATTTCATAATCGTACTCTTCGAGTTTAAGACGCCATCTAACGAGTCTAGATCCTGGATCTTTGACATTGAAAAGCCACACTAGAGGTTTGTGGTCAGTAATTATCTTAAATTTGCGGCCGTACAAATAAGGGCGGAATGTTTTCACGCCAAATAAGATTGCTAGGAGCTCCTTTTCGATAGTCGAATAGTTGCCCTCGGCTTTATTAAGGGTGCGCGAAGCGTACGAGACGGGTTTGTCAGACCCGATTGCGCCCTGAGATAGTACAGCACCTATCGCATAATTAGAGGCATCAGTTGTTAGAAGAAAGGGTTGTGTAAAATCAGGATACTGAAGCAGAGGCGCCGAAGTTAATTTATCCTTGAGGGTGGTGAACGCTTGTTCTTGGCTGTTCGACCATTGAAATGTGGCATCTTTTTTCAGTAGGGCAGTCAGTGGTTTAGTGATCTTGGAGAAGTTATTAATAAAACGACGATAGTAGCCGACTAGCCCTAGAAACGATTTTATATCCTTTGGATTCTTAGGAGTAGGGAATTGAGAAACGGCCTTGACCTTTTCGGGATTTGGACATACACCTTTATCGGTGATTATATGCCCAAGATAAGCGACCTCGCGTCGCAAAAACTCACACTTGTCAGGTTGGAGTTTTAAATTGAACTTTCGGATGCGGTCAAAACTAACCTGATTTTGTCCATATGAGATGTCAAGTTACTACTGTAGATTATGACGTCATCAAGATAAACATATGCATGGAGACCTTGGAGACCAGAAAGGACAGTGTTCATTAATTTCTGGAAGGTCGAAGGGGCGTTTTTAAGCCCAAAAGGCATCCGCAAGAATTCGTAATGCCCTGTACTGCTAGAATTAGTGTTTATTGAGAACCCCGTTTTTTGTGCATCTTGGGAGTTCATTCTGATCTGATGAAAGCCACTGGAGAGATCTAATGTACTGAAATATTTTGAGTGGCCTAACTGATCTAATATATCAGTAATAAGCGGCAAAGGGTAACTCTCAGAGACAGTGACGTCATTCAGACGGCGATAGTCTATTACTATACGCCATTTCTTTTTACCTGAAGCGTCCATCTTCTTGGGAACTACCCAAACAGGGGCGCTCCAAGGTGACGTTGACGGACGTATAATATTTTGATCGAGCATCTTGCGGATTTGTGAGTCCACTTCTTCCTTGTGGCACTCAGGAAAACGGTACGACTTTACGTGAATAGGGGCTGAATCACCCGAATCTATAGAGTGCTCGATTGCGTTCGTAAATGATAGAGGTTCGCCCTCTAAATGGAAAATATCTGTGTACTCAGAACAACATTCTAGCAGTGCCTCCTTTCTTCGGAGTTTAGATGAGAACAACGTATTAGATTCAATACCTTTTGAGGTCTGTCAGATTCTGAATAGGATAAAGCATTGACGGATTCGTTTATATCTGTGGCAGTATCATATTCAAGAGGCGTTAACTGGACTTTAAAGTCTCGAACTTGGATATCAGAGTTAGTAGTATTTAAAACGGTTACGTTAATCCTTTTATTAGGCTTTATAGTAACAAGACAATTTGCGATATAAATACCTTCGCTTATAGAATGATCTAATAATAGGCCCTCATTATTTTTATAATGTTCAGGTGAGTAATTAGATACTGCGCATTCGATGACCGCTTCGGAACGTGCGGGAATGACGTAAGTCGGTTGAATATAGTTTATGTCCAGGCTCTGTCCGCATATATGAACTGATTGTGAGGTATAGTCAATATTGGCTTTGAAATGATTTAAAAAGTCGCTGCCAATGATACCGTCATACTCTAGGTTAATGTTATCGTCAACTACATGGAACTTAAACTCGTGGCGATTATTATTCAATGTAAAATACATCTGACACGTGCCTAAAGTTTCTGAATAGGTGCTAACATTATTAAAACCTTTTATCTTAGCTATTTCACGAGATAGCTCAGGCGCTTTAGTTAAACTTGACAGTTTGACCAAACTAATACTCGCCCCGTGTCGATAAGAAGGCGCAACGGATGAATGGAAAGAGAAGTACTCACATATACGTGAGGCAATGACACCTTTTTAGAGTATGAAGATACCTCGTAGACAGGAATTTCGGGATTGATTTTAATTTCCTCTTTAGGATAATGCGGCATAGCGGACTCATTATGAGAAGGAAATTTTGGACTCAACGATACAGGGGCTCTAATAGGAGCTTGTTGAGATGAAATGGTATTTTGACTCGACGAAACAGCGGTTCTCTGTGGAATGTGTCGAGATGAGACAGAGTTTTGACTCAGCGAAACAGGGACTCCTTTTGGAGCGTGCTGAGATGAATTTGGCTTTAGACTCAACGATTCAGAGGCTCTTGGAAGAGTGTGTTGAGATGAAACAGTGTAACGACTCAGCGAAACAGGGACTCTCTTTGGAGCGTGCTGAGATGAAATAGGATTTGGACTCGACGAAACAGGGACTCGCGGAGGAGCATGTCGAGATGAAATATTAGAACGACTCAGCGAAACAGGGACTCTCTTTGGAGCATGCTGAGATGAAATAGAATTTGGACTCGACGAAACAGGGACTCTCGGAGGAGCATGTCGAGATGAAATATTAGAACGACTCAGCGAAACAGGGACTCTCTTTGGAGCATGCTGAGATGAAATAGAATTTGGACTCGACGAAACAGGGACTCTCGGGAGAGCGTGTTGAGATGAGATATCGTTTTTATTCGATTTATTTATAAAGGTACGAGTGCCTAAATTATCCGGATAACGACGGCACATTTTCGTAATCCGTGGTGTTAGTTTAAAGAGTTTTCAGGGTCGTCGCCGTTCTCACAAGGAACATAATAAGGTGTCGGTGACGGCGCCGATGATATCGGCGGCTCGAATGTAACATGATGCATCGCAGCTGGACGGTCGCGATTCTCGGAATTAAACGTATTACGCCGTTCGCTATTATATTTTCTTTTGCGGCATTGAGTAATATCGTGACCTCTGTTTTTGCAATATTTGCAGAAAAGTTGAGACCCGAGTTATAAAATGATGTTGATGGTTGAGGCCCCGAAGGAGTAAATGGTGGACCTGTGCGCTTTTGTTTCTCCCGGCATTCAGCATCCGAGTGCCCGGGTTTACCACAGATCCTACATTTAGGTTTAATAGATGTTTTATACAGGAGGTTTTGTATCTTTTCCTCCTCGAGAGCCACGTTGATAGCATCATTAAGTGATTTTGGGTTTCTACATCTGACATTATTACTCAGTCGTGGATTTAATCCTAAACTAAAAGTAAATAATGCCAAATCTTCGGTCATAGCGATGCGACCGGATATGTCCTTCTTTAGGGATTCAGAATTATAAATTTCTGATTGAAGATCGGTGAGGCAGCTTTCTACACGCAGGGCAAATTGCGCAACAGTTTCGTGTGTTGTTTGCCTGCACGATTGTAAGTCTAGCAACAAATGATTATAATGCTTCCTCTCACCGAAATTTTGCTTAAGAAAACATTTCAACTGATTAAAATCCGAAAATATTTTATTAGAGCACGCAATCTGAGCTTTACCTTCAAGGCGTGATAGAATATATTTATTTAATAAAACTATTTGACTTGGTGATGCTAAATCTAAGGCATTTTGGCAGTTGGTGAGAAAGGCGGTAAGAGTTTCGCGCTCTCCCTTATAAGGGCTAATAAAATCACAGAGCACCTTGATGGGAAACTGTTCGCTCAACGACATTTTCTTAGAAGAGGAATTTTCGGCTGTTTCCGTAGACATTATGAACTTGAAAGGAAACTATAAAGGTAGACGAGTAGCACGTATAATTATGATAGAATAAGGTTTACGATATGTGATACCCTAGGTAATAAAAATACCTAATAAGAATTAAGAATATTGTAGCGATAACAGCAAAATAATATGTTCTACTCACAGACACAGGAACACGAAGAATTCGATACGCATTTTCTGGCACTGAATTAGCACGATTACTGGAACAGGAGGACTGCGGCGCGATAAGTCGCGGCCAGCAGCAGCAGGAACGTCAGGAACAGCGGGGTGGCGATGTACGGCACACGCGCGTGCACAACGCGTACACGTGGCAGCACCACGCGGCAGCTCCGCGTGGCAGGGCGGCAAGGGCGATCACCGGCTCCTTGCGGCGATATCAAGGTGACAGAGCTCGCGTATATTGAGCTCTGGGAGATAGAATTTGGAAATTCGGGACGATCGGCAGGCTTACGCAGGACACTCGTAAGGCTTACTGTCGCGACTCGTCTTTGGAGATGGCACTGAGTTTGTCGAGGTGTGATTTCACTTAGAGAAAATATAGACACCCCGGAGCTGGATTATCTCGTCGGCAACGTGAAGTTCACACACGATAACTTTTCAGTTTTCAGGACACACACGACCCGTTATGGAATACCAGTGGAACGATTACGGCGATATCAACACTGGTATCCCACTTCTGACACCACTGTTACGGAGTGGGTCGGAAAATGGTTTTTAAAAAAAACTATTTAATTGGCTAAAATAAAAATGTATTGAAAAATAATTAGAATCACAAGAAAATAGAAAGAAAGTTGCCCGACGGAAGTCCAATCCAAAACTGAAGAAATATTATTATCGCTAATTAAAATAACATCGGTTTCCTATTGCATTGACGTCAATGCAATGGGAAACTCAGCAATTTAATTTTATATTGGTAACAGGGGTTATTTCGATATAACAGAACCCTTCGTGCGCGATTCCGACTCGCACTTAGCCGGTTTTTTGTTTTATTCTCGATGCAACCAGTGACTCAATGACTCAATAAATGTCTTTCCCGATAATACTCTGAGTCAGATTGCCACGTGATCGTTTTGGAGCCAAAATTCGCGAGATGATAATCGATATTTCCGTTTCCGATTGTCATTGTGATCGATTGTGGTCATTGTTTGGAATTAAATGGCTGGTGTTTGCTGCATTTAGAAGTAATTTATGTAGCTTTATGATTTTTCTGTTGGTACATTTTTACAGACATCCCAAAAAGGAGGATTTTCTCCTCAATATGACAGTGATAGGTTATTAACTAGATTCTGTCGCCGGAAGACTCTGGATGCAGGTCGCCTCCAACAGGTATCTGTGGAGATGTAAGGGGGAGGCCTATGTTCAGCAGTGGACGTCCTATGGCTGAGATGATGATGATGTCAGTTTTTTCACTTTTCCTATGCAATTATTCCGTGTACCCGGATAAAATGAACCTATAGCCTTCCTCAATAAATAGGATTTCTAACAATGTTTTTTATTTCAAATTGGACAAGTGGTTTCTGAGATAAGCGCGTCAACCAATCAAATGATTTTAGCTTCATAATAAAACATCATGTAAATAGATGAATCATGTTTTGTCATCAAAAAGTTAGGCAGAAATGTTATAGAGATTAGCTATATAAATACCTATATCAAACATTTACTTCATAGAGAACAAGTTATATTTTTGTTAAAAGGAAAATCTTTATCTGTTTGTGTTATTATTAACTATCGTTTTGTTATGAGTTTTTTTAACCATGTTTCATCGGTCGGGGAAGTCCGTATGAGTCATAGAAACTATTGAAGAAGTCTAATGACGAAAGAAATAAGCAAGATCTACCTAAGATTGGAGATCAAAGTCTCATATGCAGCTGTTGCTATATATAGGTATTTCCTCCCGTCTTAATCCATCCAAAGGTTGTCTGTGAAAGATCGCGTTTAGCGATAAGACCAGCCATTGAGTCATCTCAACTTTTTAAAAATATTTTAGATTGTTTATTATTTAAATTGGTGTACATTATAAAGAATATATCTACCTATTTATCTTATATATTTCTCGAAATTTGTTCGCGCACATTTGTTCGGGAACAAAAAATATGTACGCGTCGGCGAAAGTCCACAGCTAGCATGTGTTCGCGCACAAAGGGTGCAGTTTCGCGGACATTTTAGAAATAATGTTCGCACGCAATTTGTTACTGTTTGCTAGAGTGAGTAGACCAGAAGATACATTTGTGTGCGTTACAGTGCCGCATATGATACAGGTATAATCTCGTTTTTACAGTTTTTTTTGTTTACTAGTTTATTTATAATATTTATTTATAACGAAAAATTAACTACTCAATTATCACCATGTTTATTTCAACGTCAAGGACACTAAATATAGACGTTTTTAGGTATTGTAACGGCACATATTTGTTTGATAATATATAACATTGCAAAATAACCTATTGCTTATTATTTCCTTTTATACGAAATAAGGGTTGGCGCAAGCCAGTTAAGTTTGACATTAATACAGTAACTAAGCTCTCTGAAGTGACCCTCTTGATGCCGTGCGTATGAATCTTCTTCAATTTAAGAGCCCAGCTCTTGTCGGTGCAGCTCCTTCCATTTACGCCTATCTAGCGCCAACTCCTGAACTTCCTTATACGTCACAACATTCACCTTCTCTTTAATTTGCTTGATGAGCTGTACCTTATACGACCCTTTCCCCTCTTTCTTTCGACTTTCCCTTCCACATTGTATGCATAGTAGTATGTTTTTTTCGTAGAATGCCTTTGCCCAGTAGTGGGACATACTAGCAATAATAATGAATAAAATAAGACAATCCTGAAGTAACTTGTAACAAACTTCACATCGGCAAAGTAATTTGACGAGATCTGTAACTATTATTTCTATGCGTCACGCCAGTAGTGGTACGATCTCGCATTTAGGGTTTACCGCAGTACAGGTCTTTTACAATAGCAAAAATTAATTAAACCACTTTAGAATTGAAACAATTATTTAACTTGACATCCCTAAATGACTAACTGTCCAAAGCCACAAAACATTGTAAATACATACAAAGCATAAAACTGATATGGACCTGTTTCCCGTCAAAAACGATATTATACTCAGTCACTAACTATACGCCATAATAGAAGGACATGAATTCCCAACTTATTATTAATTGTTTCATGAGGAAAACCAGCAAAAACTACATTTAAGGATATTGTTTTAGTATAAACTCAGTTTCATACCAAGTGTGGCGTTTTTAAGTGAAAAAAGTGGTGTTTTTAAAGTGCATATATGTTTCTTCTTATCGAGTGAGCTGCAGGTTTAATCACCTAACAAGTCCTAGTGTCAGAGTTTCCTCAAATCCGCCTGACGGCCTCTGACGTGGAATTGTAACAACGACTGCTACTGGGTAGCATTTGAGGACGCCAGTTTTACGTGCCTTCCTAGGCACGTGATTTTATATGGATGTGTTGGTGTAGTGGTCTAAAATGGATGCAAAAATGCTGATGCATGATATAGTATGCGGTAAGATGTTTCAAATAATCTTTAAATGGTTTTGTTTTCAATGAAATGTCGTTTGAGGCGTGGTTAAACTTACTGGAGGGATCCAGCTGGACTTACCTTCTTTGTCTTTTTGCCCTGTTTGTATATTCCTTGCCATAGGTTTAAATTATCTACTAGCTTTTGCCTTCGACTTCGTTCTCAAACTTTGTCACCCCTTTTTATCCCATTGGGGTTTTCCAAAATCCCTTTAGTCTCTCTTGTAATCCATCTTTGGGAAAGTAACCCCCATGCATAAGAGTCTTAAGCAATTGTGATTTCAAAGTTTTTGTGATGGATGTCAGTGACCTTTTGCTAGGTATATGTAGTTTAATTTTCCTCATAAATTCTTCTACCTACTGGTGGACACCGCTTGTAAATGTCTTCAGTAGTTTTTGAGTTTGTCCCGGATAAACATAAAGTCGCTTCGGGGGACATTTTTTTATAATTTGCAGTATATAATTGGAGATTATTCTGATTTAGATGTATTTTATTGACGTTACAGGATAATGGAATAATATATTGAATCACGTGATCCACGAGTATTGTTGTAATTACAATAAATGAATTATTGTTGTTTAATACTCAGTTGAAATGTATAAATGCGTAGTAACACCGTATCTGTAATTTAATTGCTAATTGTATAACGTAGAAAAGTTTTTTGGCTTGCTCGAATGAGCTAATCTAAAGAAATTCTGGTCTGATTAGAAAACAACTCCCAAAGTTAAGACCATTTATCGAGGTAGGCTACAGATTACTTTTTATCTGGGTGCCCGGGTGAATAAGTCTGGTGGTACGCTGGTAAGGTCTCTTAAGTAAGCTAGTTTATTATCATTTACTGAGTAAATTGTAGTAAATGCTGAAAATCATTGTTCAGTTCAACACAAAACACACGACGAATTGTAAGAAATGGAGGAAAAAATAGCAACGAGACCGCTTCCTCTGGTGCATAGGAAGTTGATATAAATCCAAGGTTGTGATGCCGCGCTGTGACAAGGTTGCATCAGGCTATAGAAATACTGTTCTGTAGGACCTTGTCATGCGGTATTTTTGTACCATTCAGGATAGGTGTTTGAAAGTCAATGTCAGATGTTTAATTTCAAATAGGTCTTTGCAGGGGCTTATAAAACGTTCCAAAGGCAAGGTATGGTTCCAAAAAGTTGGTCCCATGGAGAAGAGCCGGCATGAAACTCTATTTACACATTTTCTTCAAAATATGATATTATTTCAGCCTTGTTATTTCTAAGACAGTTCTCCACGTTTCCACCGGTGTCTTGAAAGAGCTACTCGCCGCATCCGGATAAAAAGTAGCCTATCGTTCTTTATCAGGCTCTAGACTACCTGTGGTATCAAAACTACTGAAGGTTACCAACCTTTGAAATTAGTTGTTGTTGGGCTGGGGGTGGAATGGGTTGTTGGGTTGAGGTTGATGTGTGTATGCTGGCTGGTTCAGGTTGGGGTATAGAGGCTGTGGCGTAGAAAGACAGAGTTACTATCACATTTTATAAATACTAGCAAGGATGCTTTGAATGGAAACCTTGGTACGCGATTCCGACTAGCACCTGAGATATTTTTTTTTTTTCAAAATACCCAAGTTTTCCAAATGTTCATTTCTTGTTGTAACCGAACTTTGATCTTCTTGTACAGGACCAATAGCAGTTACTTTTTTGCCCTCAAAACTGGATCCTTCATTTTAATTAACCGCATTTGTAGTTTTTCCTCTGGCTGTTGGTGATAGATAAATCGTGAGGTACAGAATAGAGAGCAATGACTGGTTATGAGGAAAACTTCTAAATAATAAAAGAGCAATAATATTATATAGTAGTCATCACACTTTATAAACCTGATTGCTTTTGATGTGGGATAGTTGTTATTCTTTCACGCAAAAACCTGCCGATGGTATTCAGATGGAACTTATCAGTAATATAGCTACAATATACAATGGGATAATTAATAGGCTATTCGGACGTACACTTCCTCGAATAATGAGCTATCTTACACTCGAAGAATTTTTACAATCAGTCCAGATGATTCCGAGATTAGCGCTTTCAAATAAACAAACTCTTCATGATCATAATATTATTACAAATAAGTAAACTTCTTCATCTAGTAATGTTGTTCAAAATATGATCTACTAGCTTCTGCCAGCGGTTTCACCCGCATCCCGTGGGAACTACTTCCCGTAGCGGGATAAAAAGTAGCCTATAGCCTTCCTCGATAAATGGGCTATCTATCTATCTTAACACTGAAAGAAATTTTCAAATCGGACCAGTAGTTCCTGAGATTAGCGCGTTCAAACAAACAAACTCGTCAGCTTTATAATATTAGTATAGATAAAAGAACTTGAATTTTACGTTTTCATGTTTCGATCGGCACTTGAAAGGGTCCGAGTTATTTTAACGCGGAAGTACTTGTGTGCCCTCGCGGTGTGCGTCTTAACCTGAATATTTTACATCACATCAATTTGGGTATTATCGACGTCTTGATGTTTTTAATGGTGTATTTATAAATAATTATTACAGCTGTTTCTTTGGGGTCTGTGGTCTGTGTGCTTGATTTGAGAGGATACCCTCTCTAAGGTCAAATAAATAAAGACATTATGCAATTCCTTACCATTATAATGAATGCTTAACTAACTTTGTCTGTCTTTGTGGCTTTCACGCAGTCTTGACCCTGAGAAAGAACTTTATTCTCGTGTGTGGCGAGTAATTCCCTTGGGATACGGTTGAACCATTAATAAGGGAGTGAGTGATAGTTGTAGTGGCATAACAGTTAATGCGGCAGCTTCTCAAGTATAAGTGTGCTGGTTCGATTACACTACAATGCCGCGAGTGGAGGTTATCCCCTTACCCTCGTCTCAAGTTGTATGCCTATTGCCATGTCGACCTGTCTCTAACAGTTCTTAAAACTATAGATTTTGATTCCCGCAGAGTTAAGTCAAAATGGAAAAACCCACTAACACTTGGACTCGAACAAAAGACCATTCATCGGATCTAACGTCCGCTAGAAAAACTACTATTAAAGAAAAAACTATTCTTACTGACGTAGAGTACAAACAGCTATATGTAATAGCTGACAATATAATTACCTTATAACGATGCTAACTCATTAGCGACTTGGTCAAAGAGTAAAGCCGAAGTTCACCAACAGGATAAACGTCCGTTTTTCTCAAAACAACTGTTCACTTTGAGAATACATCTTCTCCCGAGCCTTTTCCCAACTATGTTGGGGTCGGCTTCCAGTCTAACCAGATGCAGCTGAGTACTAGTGTTTTACAAGGAGCGACTGCCTATCTGAAATCCTCAAGCCAGTTACCCGGGCAACCCAATACCCTTACTTACATTGAAAATTGAACCGTAAAGTTCATAGTAAACAGTTGTTTTAAGAAAACTAACGTTTATGTTGTATGTATGTGAACTCCGGCCTAAGTCTTAGAACTTAGCCTTGTATGTTTGAATGTAATTAAGATTTTAATGCTCAATAGATGTTTATGTGCCTTTGAGGTCTTACAGTTGTAATTGCTCTTTTATTATAAATACGCCTTTACCATATTTTTATTCTTCTTTTCTAACATAAAACCAATCTTCTTCCACAGGAATCCAGCATGCAATCGGCGGGCTAGCTTCCAAACCGGAGCGAGATCTCCTCATGCAAGACTTCATGACTGTGGAAACGACCAACTTCCCACACGAGGGCTCGAACCACACACCAGCTCATCATTACTCAGAGTTCAAGTTTAAGTCTTACGCTCCGATAGCGTTCCGATACTTTCGGGACCTTTTCGAAGTTCAGCCCGATGATTTCCTAGTAAGACCTCTGTATTGCATAGATTGGAACGCTTTTTTTTAGATGTTCTTGTGTGGTAGTTTTGGAGCTCCGTTTTTTATGGCATTTGTCCTGTGATTATTTAAATATGAAACGGCCATTCTTCAAAAATATATGGGTCCTCCTTTACTGAATACTCAAAAAGGTAAATGCTCAAGACAAATAAGTTTGCTCCATCTATTGGCGATTGCGATCAAATTGTACGAACAAAACATTAAAGAACATATACATGCATGTGGCATCAGATAGTGATGCCATAGTGGCAAAGTTATTTGACTTGATACTTGCTTGAGTTGTTAAGGTAGTACAAGAAGTCTCGTACGACAAAAAAATATGCAAACCCACATTGCATATAATGATAAGATTCACAGAACATTTGTCGTTTAGCAAAGACGAAGCTCCTATAGGCTGCGGGGTGCAACACCAATAGAATGGATTTTTTTAAAAGAAAAAAAAAAAACATGGAGCGACTACCCATCTGACCTACTGAACCCCTAGACATTCAGGCTTCTAAAAATGAAAGCCGAGATTCTCCAATTTATCGTGCTTTCCGAAACACGAAGGAAAAGCTATAACAGAATTTCATCAAGATGAAGAATTTCAATATTTAGAAATAGTGCTTAACTTCCTCATCCCGCAGCCTGCAAGTAGATGTGATACCCACCCTGTTTTAGACACCCAAAATATTTTCGATAGTCCCCAAAAATCACGTAGCTGTTTTGATTTTCTAAATGTTGCATGATTGCACCTAGATTTTTTTATATTTCACTGAATGATAAGTAAGATAAGCTAGTATATTTTTTAATAAATACAAAAATACATTAATACACTACAAACAAAATATTATGGTACTGTTAGGTACGTTATGTTTTTTGAAATGAAATGAAATTTATTCATTTATTTTTAATACATACTTCACACATACATAGTATTAAATAATACAAACAGTAAAAAAAACATGATTTATTATAACATGATTTATAGTATTTAGGGTTGCTAGGGACATGCTTCTCCGCTGAAAACTAAGTTATATGAATTCCTAACAAGATGGCCAATTTCGAGTTAAAAAGTTTCCAAAAAGAAAGATTTATTAATGTTATTGGATAACCTTTTTTGAATTCGGACAAATATATCAAAAGGAATACACCATTCCATTGCCTATATACCTAACAGTGTATAGGGTGTAAAATAGGGAACAAAAGTCAAAAGTCAAAGTCAAAGTCAAATCATTTATTTCATTTAGGCCTTTACAAGCACTTATGAACGTCAAAATTATAACTAAGTTTGATTCTAGTTGCCCATTCCAAAAGTAGCTTCCTATGGAGAAGAACGGGCAAGAAACTCCATGGTTACTCTTTTTTAAAAATAATATAGTATTACAGTTTGTATGTATTGATACATACAGTAAAAGCATGCGAAGATCATGTAGAATCGCAAAGACAAATGAGGATAAAGTGACAATTAAAATGCTACATGGTGTTCACATTTACAAATTGGTTTATATTTTGGTACAAAGTTACAAACAAATAATCAAAAGATGAATACAATTTTATTTGCTGGTGTAGTTTTAATTTGTTAATTAATTAGATATTGTCAGTATGTCCTATGGAGCAGGACCAGCATGTTTCCAAGCATTTTTATCTTGAATGTAATCTTCTAATTTATAATATGCTTGCTTACAAAGTGTGGCTTTTATATGAGTTTTAAACCGCAAGTCATTCAATTCCAGAATGTTGTCTGGTATTTTATTATAACATTTGACACAATATCCCATGAAAGATGTATGTACTTTAGATAATCTAAACTGCGGGATAGCTAACTTATTTTTATTTCTAGTGTTATAATTATGTCTATCACATATTTTATCAAACAAATGTAAGTTTTTCCTAACATACATGATATTTTCATAAATAAATTGGCAAGGTACGGTCATGATATTAATTTTTTTAAACAGTTCCCTAAGAGATTCACGACCACGTAAGTTGTACATAGCTCTGACCGCTCGCTTTTGTAAGATAAATATGCATTCAATGTCAGCAGCTCGTCCCCACAGCAGAATGCCGTACGACATGATGCTGTGGAAGTAACTAAAATATACCAGTCTAGCTGTTTCTACGTCCGCTAGCTGCCTCATCTTTCTAATAGCATAGGCGGCCGAGCTAAGACGACCCGCAAGAGATGTTATGTGGGGTCCCCATTGTAGTTTTTTGTCAAGAGTGATTCCCAGGAAAACTGTCTGATTTATAAATTCTAGTTTTGACTATTGAGTATTATGTCACATTCACTACTTTTACATTTGGCAATGAAAATCGAATGCATTTTGTTTTTTTCATTAAGAGCCAAGTTATTTGCGTTGAACCAATTTTGAACCTGGATAATGGAATTGTTTACGTCGTCTAGGTTACGTCTACGTCGATCAATATTAAAAATAAGAGAGGTATCATCGGCAAACAACACCATCCTAGGTTGATTATCAAATAGATAGGGCAAATCATTAATATAAACTAAAAAGAGGAACGGACCTAATATGGAACCTTGTGGTACGCCCATTGCCATCATTGAGCCCAGTGAATTTACGCCGTTTACTTGAACTTTAAGTTGCCGATCGTTTAGATACGATTTTAATAACTGGAGGGATGTATCTTTGATTCCGTAATGCTCTAGCTTCTGCAAAAGCGTTTCGTGATTTACGCAGTCAAACGCTTTTGAGAGATCGCAGAAAATTCCAATCGAGTCTTCAGCTTCCTCCCAAGCCTTAAAGATGTGCTTGATCAAAGTTACACCAGCATCGGTTGTACAGCGACCTTTGGTGAAACCGTATTGTTCGTTATGAAAAATGAAGTTTTTATTGAAATGGCGCAACATTTGTGCAAGCATCAACTTTTCGAATACCTTGCTGAGAACCGGTAAACCGGTAAACAGTGTATATTTTTCAGAAAAAGGTCTATAATAGTCATGTTAAATTGTAGGGAGTATCACAAATTAGCGAAAAAACGTGTGTTTTATAAAAAGTCCAATTTGTAAACCTTTTGGGAAGTCAGACAAAAGACTACTATCACACAAAGAACATCAGAACATTTAGGCGTGCTCATCAAACAATGTCTCCACTCCAAAGCATATTATGTTAATGAATTTCTACCAGATGTCGATGTGTAGCGCCCCGCTGCGCGAGCTCAGCAACCCTGGCGCCTCGGGCAGTATCTTCTACCTCACCAATGATGATGAGTTCATCATCAAAACTGTACACCTTATGTGTACATAGTATTCTATATTACATATAGGAAAAAAAAAACTTGTTTAGAAGCTAATAGCACAAATTCCAGGGTAATTAGAGTAGTTTAAAATCTTACCATGGCGGCCATTTTGGATTAGCTGTCAAATATACGGTTTATTGCAATTGCTAGCTATCTAGGTTAACATTGTAGGTATCAGAGGGAGTATAGATGCCCATCTTTCTAAAGCATCAAAAATTACACAAATAATATAGGTCAGAATGTGTCTATAACAACGTGTCTAAAAATCCGATGAACTACCTCTTTTGGGGAGTCGGACAAAAATCTCAAAGACTACTATCACACAAAGAACATCAGAACATTGAGGCGTGCTCACCAAACAATGTCTCCACTCCAAAGCATATTATGTTAATGAATTTCTACCAGATGTCGATGTGTAGCGCCCCGCTGCGCGAGCTCAGCAACCCTGGCGCCTCGGGCAGCATCTTCTACCTGACCAATGATGATGAGTTCATCATCAAAACTGTACACCTTATGTGTACATAGTATTCTATATAACATGTAGGAAAAAAAACTTGTTTAGAAGCTAATAGCACAATTTCAGTGTAATTATTATTTTCAAGTAGTTAAAAATCTTACCAAGGCGGCCATTTTGGATTAGCTGTCAAAAATTTTAATTATACGGTTTATTACAAAAAATAATCCAATAGCTAGCTATATAGGTTAACAATGTAGGTATCAGAGGGAATATAGATGCCCATCTTTCTAAAGCATCAAAAATTACACAAATAATATAGGTCAGAATGTGTCTATAACAACGTGTCTAAAAATCCGATGAACTACCCCTTTTGGGGAGTCGGACAAAAATCTCAAAATTCTACTATCACACAAAGAACATCAGAACATTTAGGCGTGCTCATCAAACAATGTCTCCACTCCAAAGCATATTATGTTAATGAATTTCTACCAGATGTCGATGTGTAGCGCCCCGCTGCGCGAGCTCAGCAACCCTGGCGCCTCGGGCAGCATCTTCTACCTCACCAATGATGACGAGTTCATCATCAAGACTGTACACCTTATGTGTACATAGTATTCAATATTACATATAGGAAAAAATAAGCTTATAGAACATAATCCAGAGTAATTAGAGTAGTTTAAAATCTTACCAAGGCGGCCATTTTGGATTAGCTGTCAAATATACGGTTTATAACAAAAATAATCCAGTAGCTACCTATAGGTTAATAGTATAGGCATCAGGGAGAATATAGATGCCCATCTTTCTAAAGCATTAAAAATTACACAAATAATATAGGACCGAACGTGTCTATAACAACATGTCTAAACATCCGATGAGTTTACCTTTTGGGAAGTCAGACAAAAGACTACTATCACACAAAGAACATCAGAACATTTAGGCGTGCTAACCAAACAATGTCTCCACTCCAAAGCATATTATGTTAATGAATTTCTACCAGATGTCGATGTGTAGCGCCCCGCTGCGCGAGCTCAGCAACCCTGGCGCCTCGGGCAGCATCTTCTACCTCACCAATGATGACGAGTTCATCATCAAAACTGTACACCTTATTTGTACATAGACTTCAATATTACATATAGGAAAACAACTTGTTTAAGAGCTTATAGAACATATTCCAGTGTTATTAAAGATTCTTAAAATCTTACCAAGGCGGCCATCTTGGATTAGCTGTTAAAAATCTTAATATACGGTTTTTTACAGAAATAATTCAATAGCCACCTTAACTTAGCAGTGTATGTAGGTATCCGGGGTAATATAGTGTGCTAATCTTTCCACAAAAGTTTATTACAGTCTAAAACACCAAAAATAGGACGGAACATGTCTATAACGAAAAAATCTCAAAAGACTGCTATCACACAAAGAACATCAGAACATTTAGGCGTGCTCACTAAACAATGTCTCCACTCCAAAGCATATTATGTTAATGAATTTCTACCAGATGTCGATGTGTAGCGCCCCGCTGCGCGAGCTCAGCAACCCTGGCGCCTCGGGCAGCATCTTCTACCTCACCAATGATGACGAGTTCATCATCAAAACTGTACACCTTATGTGTACATAGTATTCAAAATTACATATAGGAAAATAAATTGTCGAAAAGCGTATAGTACAAATTCCAGAGCTATTAAAGTAGTTTCAAATCTTGCTAAGGCGGCCATTTTGGATTAGTTGTCAAACATCGTAATTGACATTTTATTACACAAAATTTTCCACTTTCTACATAAATATGAAGTTAACAGTGTATTGGAGATATATAGGGTAGGGTACCATCAAAAATAGGTGTTTTACGGCCTAGAGTACTAAAAATTACTTACATAGAGTGTCACAGAAAAATATAGGACATACCGTGTCTAAACATTCGATGTGTTAACCTTTTGGGAAGTCGCATAAAGTACTATCACACAAAGAACATCAGAACATTTAGGCGTGCTCATCAAACAATGTCTCCACTCCAAAGCATATTATGTTAATGAATTTCTACCAGATGTCGATGTGTAGCGCCCCGCTGCGCGAGCTCAGCAACCCTGGCGCCTCGGGCAGCATCTTCTACCTCACCAATGATGACGAGTTCATCATCAAAACTGTACACCTTATGTGTACATAGTATTCTATATTACATATAGAAAAACAAACTTGTTTAAAAGCTTATAGCACAATTTCAGTGTAATCATGTTATGAAAGTAGCATAAAACCTTACCAAAGGCGGCCATTTTGGATTAGCTGTCAAATATACGGTTTATTGCAGAAATAATGCAATTGCTAGCTATCTAGGTTAACATTGTAGGTATCAGAGGGAATATAGATGCCCATCTTTCTAAAGCATCAAAAATTACACAAATAATATAGGTCAGAATGTGTCTATAACAACGTGACTAAAAATCCGATGAACTACCCCTTTTGGGGAGTCGGACAAAAATCTCAAAAGACTACTATCACACAAAGAACATCAGACCATTTAGGCGTGCTCATCAAACAATGTCTCCACTCCAAAGCATATTATGTTAATGAATTTCTACCAGATGTCGATGTGTAGCGCCCCGCTGCGCGAGCTCAGCAACCCTGGCGCCTCGGGCAGCATCTTCTACCTGACCAATGATGACGAGTTCATCATCAAAACTGTACACCGCATATGTACATAGTATTCAATATTACATAAAGAAAAAAGAACTTGTTTAGAAGCTAATAGCACAAATTCCAGAGTAATTAGAGTAGTTTATAATCTTACTAAGGTGGCCATCTTGGATTAGCTGTCAAAACTTTAAATTAATGCAAAAATAATCCAATACCTAGCTATACAGGTTAACAGTGTAGGTGTCGTGTGGAATATAGTATGCTTATCTTTCCATAAAAGTCTATTGCGGTTTAAAGACCAAAAATAGGACAGAACGTGTCTATAACGAAAAAATCTCAAAGACTACTATCACACAAAGAACATCAGAACATTTAGGCGAGCTCATCAAACAATGTCTCCACTCCAAAGCATATTATGTTAATGAATTTCTACCAGATGTCGATGTGTAGCGCCCCGCTGCGCGAGCTCAGCAACCCTGGCGCCTCGGGCAGCATCTTCTACCTCACCAATGATGACGAGTTCATCATCAAAACTGTACACCTTATGTGTACATAGTATTCTATATTACATATAGGAAAACAACTTGTTTAGAAGCTTAAAGCACAATTTCAGTGTAATCATGTTATGAAAGTAGCATAAAATCTTACCAAAGGCGGCCATTTTGGATAAGCTGTCAAATATACGGATTATTGCAAAAATAATGCAATTGTTAGCTATCTAGGTTAACATTGTAGGTATCAGAGGGAATATAGATGCCCATCTTTCTAAAGCATCAAAAATTACACAAATAATATAGGTCAGAATGTGTCTATAACAACGTGTCTAAAAATCCGATGAACTACCCCTTTTGGGGAGTCTGACAAAAATCTCAAAAAACTACTATCACACAAAGAACATCAGAACATTTAGGCGAGCTCATCAAACAATGTCTCCACTCCAAAGCATATTATGTTAATGAATTTCTACCAGATGTCGATGTGTAGCGCCCCGCTGCGCGAGCTCAGCAACCCTGGCGCCTCGGGCAGCATCTTCTACCTCACCAATGATGACGAGTTCATCATCAAAACTGTACAGCATAAGGAGGGAGAGTTTCTGCAGAAACTGCTGCCTGGATACTACTTGAATCTCGATCAGGTTGGTTATATTTTTGTTATTACTCGACCGTTGTGTTCCGTCGTAGGCCTTTTATGTACCAGGGCCGCGGTAACTCTTTCGAACAATCCCGCAGCCCAGTCTTTAAGGGACTTCATTATTCATTTTTAAAAGCATCAATGCGAGTAAATGTTTTTATAGTTTGCTCTAATAGGGTAGTAAACTTCTGTCAACTTAAAAATTATTTTTCGAAAGCATTTGTCCTTTTTATGGAAAGAACTGTTATTTAATGATAATAAATTAATGTCAGCTAAACAAAATAAAAGTTAAAAAAAACATTAAAAATGCACGTAAAAACCAAAAATCTAATCGTGGTCAAAGTTCATAACGAGATACTATAACAAGTTCCAGTTCATGTCTTCCAGCATCCGATCAGTTCAACAGTACCATATTATTGTATTGTCATCAGAACTACATATAGCTGCCAATTTATTACATAAGGCTCACTTTGTTATGTTTAAATTTTCTTCATATACAGGTGATTTTATAATTCTATGTTTTTATTTATTCCAGAACCCACGTACATTATTACCAAAATTCTTCGGTTTATACTGCTACCAGTGTAACAGTAAGAACGTCAGACTGGTAGCCATGAACAATCTGCTGCCATCGTCCATTAAACTGCATCAGAAATATGATCTGAAAGGCTCTACGTATAAGAGGAAGGTATGTAGCTTGAAGAAGTTCTATACTACATAGTTAAAAGTCTCTTTACTGTCCCAAAGCAGGGTACAGGTTTCTTCTCATACAGAGAAGGTATGAATGAGCGTTAATCACCACGTACTCTCAGGGCGGATTGGCAGACTCAGTCCAGGTTTCCTCAAGATGTTTTCCTTTACCTATACTCATTATATTTTTCGCTCCAAAGCGTCAAGCGCTAAAATGGTGTTTTCGGGGGACGAGGAACGTTACTGGTTATAGCCTTCATACGCCTTCTTTGAAAGGAAGGGACCCGCCCATTTTTTTTAAACCAAAAATCTCTCTTTAGTTCACTCGTAACGTATCGTTTGGGTCACGCCCACCCCGTCCGTATTTGCCTTTTGGGATCTCCGGTCATTTTCCCTTCCTCTAGAGTCGTAATTAATTCGGCAAAAGAAATCTACGGCAATATAAAAACTACAACATAATAATTTCCTTTTCCCAGGCAAACAAAGGAGAACGTCAAAAGACATCGCCCACATACAAAGACCTGGATTTCATGGAGCATCATCCCGAGGGTCTGTTCCTAGAAGCTGATACTTACAACGCGCTGATAAAGACCATGCAGCGAGACTGTCGGGTGCTTGAGAGTTTTAAGGTATGTATTTTGTAATATAAAGTCTTTACAGTGTATAGTGAAATCGCTTTGCGGTCTTTATAAACTTTCACGAAGCAGCCCGGAGCCTGGAAGTTGGTGATTGATACACCCGTGCTTCGGAGAGCACGTAAGTGTCGGTCCTGCGCCTGATCTCTCTCCGGTGGTGTCGGAATGCCGTTCCATCGGGCTATGAGAGTGAAGGAATAGTGAGCGCACTTGTGTCTGCGCAAATGCTTGTGCACTATAATATGTCCTGCGCAGCTGGCTGATCTCCTTGTATGGGAAAAGCCGCCGTGACCGAAGACTTAATCTCAGGAACTACTGGTCCGAATTAAAAAATTCTTTCAGTTTTTTAATAACCCAATTATGGATCGAATAAAGCTATAACAAGCTACCTTTTATCCGGATGTAGAAAGGAGATATCTCGAAAGCAATATACAACAGTAATAAATACATAATCTTCTAATCACGCTTCCAGATCATGGACTACTCCCTCCTAGTCGGCATCCACAATCTAGACGAGGCTCAACGCGAGAAGACGGAAGCCAGGAAACGCACAGACTCGGGACAGAGCGACGGTGATGATGCTGAGGGAGAACCTAGGAAGGGTCTTAATAGGACGAGGTATGTTGTAAAGAGTATTTATTTAATATGCTATAGATTTTATAGGGTGATATGAAAATATTCGTGAGCTGAAAGGGGGCTTAAATGAGCCCTTGCACACTGTCAACTGTATACTGTGTCTTAATTTGTGAAAAGATACTATGTACATTTAATTTTAGTCGGCATTTAACCAAAGGTAATCAATCTTGATGACTATATACGTATAAACCAATATCAAACGAATGAACTACAGATTAAAATAATGATTAAATTGATTAAGGAATCATTATTACTGTGTTTATATTGATTTTAAAGCCACATTTTATTTTTAAACCGAGGTTTTGAATAAATAGCCATATCAAGGTGGTTTATCTTTAGATAAGTGTCAAATAGTGTACATATATCCCGGCAGCACATCTGTCACAGCCGTTACGGGTACAAATGATTTATTTTACAAAAACGGGTGAGCTATACTTGTGTGTACATTGTCTTTGTACGCGTAAACTCGGGAAGGTTCAATAGTAGTCGAGTTGCCGAGACATACAAAAACAATGTGCTTGTACATTCATATACACACACACAAGTATGGATGACCCGCTTTCCTGAAATAAATCTATGATCAAAAACCAGAAAGTATGGCAGTCATCAAGTATGACATCTACCAATAATTATTTTTAAGATTTTCTACATTTTCTATTTGCAACTTATTTTTAAACAACACAAATATTATTTTAGCACTACACCACTTATAATTTGTACAAAATTTTCGCACAATTTTCTTCAATATCGGTGGCGGTATTTTATTTCTGTATAAAAACAACATTTCAGATCCGAAGGCAAGGAGGATTTCACCGCGCAAGTCAAGAGGACACAGTAATATTCAGTTTTTATGTGTTTTTTGAATGTTAATTTTTATTAATTAATTACTATTAATTTTCTAAAAAAATATTTTTTATCTGTGTATTTTTTTTTGTATTTTTTATCTGTGGTGGTTGATTGTCGGTGGTTATTTTATTGATTGTTTATGGTTGGGTGTAATGATTTGGGTAATGCTTGTGGGCTTGTAATTTCTCTGTCTGAGATGCATGGGGGATGAAATTATGTTGTTTGATATTTCCAAAAATATCAAAATGCTTAAAAAAAGAGTTCATAAATATGTTTTTCGTAAAAATTAAACGGCTAGCCCTTTAGCTGAACAACGTCTCTCAACTATACATCTATACGTCGTTTAGCCGACTAGTTCAACACTGGTATGGTCAAAAATAATTTCATTTAACGTACAGAAAACGTCCGAATTTAGAACCTCCCCATTTTGGGAAGTCGGTTTCTGTCTGAAATGGGGTTTTTGTCTTAATAAAAATAACTGTTAATCAAATAACTGTATACTGATAATCAATTGACCACGCTACGTCATGTGATCTAATAGTTAGGCATTTTAACTGGAATAACAGATGATCAGAACTATCTCTCTATTTAACTGTGTATCTATTTATTGGTAATTATTATGCATGTTCTAACATGGTTTGTTTGAGGTTTCATAGTGATTTAAGGGGGTAAAACTTGAAAATACTATATATTTAAACTAATTTTATAAAGTTAAAAGAGTTTGTTTGCTTGATGGAACTAATCTGAGGAACTACTGGACCTATTTGAAAGAAAAATCTCTAGATAACTTTTTATCAAGACAGGCTAATTCCTACTTTTTATCCGGATGCGGGAAGTAGTCGCCACGGGCCGGTGTGATAACGCTGGCGAAAATATATAATATAGAAAATAAAATATGTTAAAAACTATGTCAGTGACACGAACTTAATACATCATATTAAACTTGGATTGTGTTTTATCTATGTATTTTTTATTAAAAGTCGCTATGGGGCCTCAAAAAAAGTGAATGTGTATGAAATTTAAAAGCATGCATCTACTACGTGTACTGATTTACTGATTGCATCAATTCGTTCAATCGTTCATTCAAGGTTTGTATGGAATTTTGGAAGGCAGTATTTCGGTTTAAACTTAATTATTTTCTAATTTATTAATACCTATATTTCCTTTACGTTCTACGTGCTAATTTCAAGTCCGAAATATTGTATTTCATTAGTATCTTAAAAGGCCTAATTCATTAAAACCAATCTTACTTAACATCCAAATGAAATTGTTTGTATGCACAAGTTCCTATACCTATCCTCTTTTTTACTATTGCACGTATGCAATATAATTTTTATGACAGCACAGTGTGTGGGATTCCTCCTTTTTTGTCATTTTCCCCTACTACAGGATTTGGAAGCCTTTTAAATTAGTTATTTCCCAAAAATCTAGTTATTTCATCCGAACTATAACTTTGAACCTCTGTCTGTGGCATCCTGAATGGATGATCCAATTTTGTGTTTGATGTCCTATCAAATATTATGAAGAATTTCTGACTTCGTAGGGGATCATCTCTGGGGTAGACCCAGGATCAATTTTGCAAAAATCCTTTTCCCAATGAAAACCTATCGGACCTATGATTATAGAAACCTATAATTGTCTGAGCTTGGTGTACAATAAAGAATATTCTATCTATTCTGTCTACCTACATTATTTGAGTTTGTCATAGCCTACATTATACTATCCAGGTATTTATTCCAATTTGTTCCCCGAGACTCAAAACCCACCTTCCTAACCCCAACTTGTGCAAAACAAACACCCCACATCACCCAGTATACCAACATAACGGTTCGTTGCAGGTCGATAAACCGACAGCGGCTGGTAGCGCACTCTACCGCGATGGAGAGCATCCAGGCCGAGAGCGAGCCTATTGATGAGGAAGAGGATGTGCCGTGAGTAGATACTTGTGTTTATGTAGGAAAGTTTTAGTAAAAATACTGGATAACATCCTTGATGGTCGGTAAGGATAGCTAGAATAAGGTAGAGAATGCCTGGCACTAAGTCCGCCAAACTGTTTTTTGCACATGAAGTATAAATAAGTAAAATGTCTGATAACCCGGTAAGACCTGAATCTGACCTTTAGTAATTGGATATGGGATATAGAGCTGAAATTTGAACATAACTATGACATTACAGTGTCTCTCGAAGATGGAATATGAAAATTGCTTAAATTAGCCATATTTTTTGGCTGAGATTCTGAAGGAAAAAAGTGGTTAAGTCATTGTCAATTCCCCTCGTCTAAGTTATCTGTATCGACGAGACGAAGTTTAGCAGTTTTGTAAATTAAGATTTGTTCAGCTTCTTTTGAAGCTGACTTTATCCTACCAAAGGAGATACTTGTGAGATCAAGTTGGATAGAAATAAAACATTGAAATAAATTTTGATAAAGGCAAGATGATGAATTTGGTTATGATCAAATAACAGGGCAGGAACATAACAGTACATTTTATCTTCCAGTCCTGGCGGTATTCCGGCACGGAACGCCCGCGGCGAGCGACTCCTCCTGTTTCTCGGTATCATCGACATCCTGCAGTCGTATCGGCTGCGGAAGAAACTCGAGCATACCTGGAAGAGCATGATACATGATGGGGTAAGCACTTACTACAGGTACCTTCTCTATCTTCCATTTGAGCAGGCATTTGACTTAGAAGCAGTAGAGGGAGTCGATTTATCGTAGGGTCAAGTAACGCTTGGTGCAGGCGGGCTGTGGATGGGTGATCATCTATGTCCTGATGAGTTCCTCTGTGTTTCGAAAGACATGCTAATTATGTGGGATGCTTTTGAACATCAGAGACGAAAGCCAGAATGTCTGACAACCTTCAGACCACCAGTCTCACCAAGAGGTATTGGGGTGCCTGGCCACACTGCAAGCTGACTCCACTTCATTAGAAGTACGGCCTTCATTGGGAGTAAGGCTGGGCATATGATAATGAAATCACTCAGATGGGGAAGGGATTCCCACAGATAATCAGCAATATACTGTGATTTGAGTAATATTTGAATTCAAGACGGCGTTGCCGTCGCCATAATAAGTATATGGATCTATTTATGTTTCTAAAAATAATTGTTTCTTTCACAATTCCAGGACACAGTTTCCGTACATAGACCGAGTTTCTACGCGCAGAGATTTTTAGATTTCATGGCTAAAACTGTCTTTAAGAAAATACCTTCGTGTGAGTATTACTCTATGCTTTACATTAAAGCCTCTTTCATTATAAAACATGTTCCTAACTCTATGGTATTTCAATGTTGCCATCTACAATTTAGGGTTACCAGTCTAAATAATTTCAAATATTTATCTTCTTTTTAAATTCCTGTCATTAGTTAAGCTCAATTTCATGCTATTGTCTTTTAGATTTTACCGAATAGACAGTCCTAATGTTTTAGATTATATGTTTTTGAGGTTTCTTTGGAGATAATTGGGTGGAAATAATGTTATATTCAAGATAATAATTTAGAAGCTAAAATTTCGAATAGCTCACTAACGTCTTAAAGCTGAGTTCTGTTTGGTCCAATATAAGATATGGAATGCTTATAAGGAATGCATTGATTGAGCATTAAAATTTTTATTAAATAGTTTTTTGATCGAGAATAGTTCACAAAATATTACTTTAAATAAAAAAATAAAAAACTCCGCCCACTTTTCTTTAATCTAACCTTTCTAATGAATAAAGGTCCTTTTTAGATCCAAAGCTACAATAAAACTTGGACACGAATAGCTATTTGCAAAATATTGGTATCTAATGTACTTTACTTATCATGGGTTCGATTCCCATACTTTAAATTAGATTTTCAGCAAAAGGTTAGACATACTATGAGAAATTTTTGTAAAATCATTTCTTGCCCGCTTGTTTTCGATTTTCTATGACAAAACTCGTGTTCCAATTTTTATATTAGTCTTGATCTATCTATACTTAAATGCTAACATTGTGTTTAACGTTTGTTTGTTGCCTAATCCATAATATGGGGCGGTTAGGTTTAACATACTTTTGAGACTCCTAACTTTTATTAAAGATTTAAACCACGAAGCTGGTAAATGTCTTGAAATACACATAATGGGCCAAAGAAAAACTGCTTTCATAAATAAGTTGGTCGAAATGTATAACACACCCACACGGTTCGATCTATTACAAGGTTAAGCTTGGCACGGTCGCTCCGTGAATGGGTGACCAATGACCATCTTGTTATGTCGAGTTTCTACCGTGTTTCGGAAGGCATGAATGGTGGATTTGGGCTGTTACTTGAACATCTTTGACAGTCGTTATGGGTAGACAGTAGTTAGAAAAGAAGTTGTTTAAAAGGAGTCTTGAAAGTATGTTAACAAAATTACTAAAATTATTACAAAGATATGTGTTTTTAAAAACAGAGTAAAATATAATCCCCTTTTCAAAATTCTTCTGTTTTTCTGCGACGCAGCCTTGAATTCGCTTATAGGGAGTTGGTCTTGTCTTTTTAAACGTACATACATACATACAAAATCTACATACTTTTGTTAATAACTATCCCTTGAAATATTGTCAGTATCGAAAAAAAAATATGATGGTATATAAGGATAACCCACTAGAACGTTAGATACTGATTCAATTAAATTGAATTATTTTATCACATAAACTTATCAGTCCAAAACAGGAAAAAATATTGATTGCATGAAATAGATGTAATTTCGTAGTTATTTAAATCAAATACATAAATAATCACTTTTTCACATGAGTTTATTTTCCCTGTATTTTTACCCGACTGCCAAAGAAGGAGGGTAATGTTTTTCGAGTGTATGTAAGTATGTATGTATGTCTGTTCCTTTGTGACCTCCTGTAGCCTAAACGGCTTGATGGATTTTGATGTATGAGGTATCGTTAGATTTGTCTTGATTACGGGAGTGTCATAGGATACATTTTATCCTAAAAGTCCCACGGGATATTTTTCTAAATTTCCTTTAAAAATATGTATGCGGTATCATTAGATTCATTTCAATCACGGGAGTAATAATTAATATAGGATACGTTTTTTCTCAAAATTCCCACGGGAACATGTTAATTCTGCGTCAACGCAAAGCAACTCATGCGTTAGCAAGCAAAAAGATAGGGCGTGGCCTGGCATGCGGCGCGCGGCGCGGTGCGGAGGGAGATATGCTCGAGTATACAGCCGATAATCATAAGTAACATCACTCGTAATCTAAAGCCAAATGTCGTCGAAATAATTTAAAATGGTACTTACATATACATAGTCTTCTACATCTACAACATTTTCTTTAAATAAAAACAGCTAAAAAGTTATAAATAAAAGAATTATTATTAAAAAAACAAAATACCCGACTGCACACTAAAAAAAGAGTAAAACAAGCCCCACAATAATATTGATCAATCAAATGCTAAAAACTAATTATGTAATACCGTTTAAACAATACCTATATTAAAATACACTACAATATGTGTTCGTAATCGATAGTTAAATAAACAGAAACTTATTTTGAATACAAATTTACTGAATATAATTTATAAATATTGATGGAAAGCATCGCAGGCGGGGACCACCTTGACCGCCACCAACGAAAATTCTGCTAAATGGTGCACAACCGAAATGACTATAAATAAGCCTCTGTTGGTCCCCGCCTGCGATGCTTTCCATCAATATTTATAAATTATATTCAGTAAATTTGTATTCAAAATAAGTTTCTGTTTATTTAACTATCGATTACGAACACATATTGTAGTGTATTTTAATATAGGTATTGTTTAAACGGTATTACATAATTAGTTTTTAGCATTTGATTGATCAATATTATTGTGGGGCTTGTTTTACTCTTTTTTTAGTGTGCAGTCGGGTATTTTGTTTTTTTAATAATAATTCTTTTATTATACCAATGAGATAAATAAACCGATTTCCGAATGAGATCCGTATTAAAAAAAAAAACATACCAAATATGATTTTTCTTCGCGTACAATTTGCTATTTCTTGTAAAATTCTTATACCTATAATTTTATATTTTTTTTTCTCTTAGTATCTAATACTAAAATTTATGTACGTAAAAACACAAGACCAAATCCCCTCACTGCGTCTCGTCCGTAACTAAAATAATAACATGACATTTAATATTGCTATCAGTGGACCTACCAGAGATCAAGGGGAATCACCGCAAGTTCAGAACTCTAGTCACCTCGTATATAGGTACCGTAGGGCTTACATACATATTGTGTTTACTGTATAGTGTTATACTGTGTGTGAATGTGTTGGGGGGTCGGTGTTGGTGTGCAAAAGGGGGGGCTAGTAGTTTGCAGTGCCGGATTTAAGTCTAAAATACAATTAATTTTGTATAAATTATCGACATTAAACTACTTCAGGGACCTCTTACGGGCCTTGGTAGGCCTTATTTGCAGGCCCCTGTAGGCTCTTCTTGCGGGCTTTCGTAGGCCTTTCTTGGAGGGCCCTATATGCCCCATTGGCTAGCTCTTAAATGCTTTAATTGCGGGCTCCTGTAGGCCCCACTTGTGAGGCCCCCATATAAAATGTAACTACAATTACGGAGTCTTCAAATCAAGAGTGAATAGGACTACTGGTAGGCATGCATGCGTCTTCGACCACATCGTCGCTTACCATCAAGAGAGGTAGTGGTCAAAAAGGGGCCTATCATCCATAAAAAAACTATACTTTTGGAGCTTTTGTATACTTATACTACTTATATGGTAGTGGGGCTCCAAGCACTAGGACCCATGCCTAGGTTTCTAAGTTATTATACATGGTAAATCCGGCACTGAATATTTATAGGGAAATATACCTTTTGTAGTAGTTAAATGACTGAGCTAGAACTTTATGCCAAAAATTAGGTTTAGTGTCAAATGTATTATTATATGATTTTCTTGCATGTCAGACTTGACAAGAAAATCAAAAAGACAGTATTTTAGGCCAAATTTTGAATTAGAAATGATGATATAAGTAGATTCGATGTGTGTTACTTATGTAGATTGATGAAAAAGCATGTTTTTAATAAATTGGTGACTAAAATGTGTACTAGACAACACACAAGTCTTAATTATAGAAATTGTTTTTTGTATGTAGTTTTTTTTCATAATTATTTATCGACGTATTGGAGTTGTATGAAAGCTTAAATTATGTAGGCTTTTTTCTTTATTTAGAGATGAATTGTGGTATATAGTTATGTTTTATTAAATAGGTTGTTTTCTAGTAATATGGGGGAAAACACCAACACCTAAACCTCTATTTAGTAGGAAATTAGCTGAATAACGTGGTTTTATTTAACTAAATTATAATTTCGTTTTTATTTCGATTAATTTTCGTTCGAAGCAAATATAATCAGGCATGTATTTAGACACTTTACCCTATTATTTTAATATTATATATTTTTTATTTTTGAAAATATGATTGGATTGCAATAGCATGATGATTTAACGGAGATCATGCACGCCCTTGAATAATGTTGCCAGCCAAAAATAATATCTGTGTTTTTTTCCATTTTCTTTCCCGACAATTGTCCGTTTTCGGATTCACGCGCGGGTCCGTGGAGGTCTGAGTAAGTCCCACTTGTTTTGGGGGTCCCGAAGCATGAAGACGTGACCTTGTGACCCTGTTGACCCCGTTTCCCATTTCATGACCCCTCGATATCGATGTTTTTTGGATTGTGTCCAGTATTTTTTTGAGTGTGTGGTGTTGTTGTAAATATGAATTTTGTTAAAAAAAATGTTTGTAAATAGTTTTAAGGGAAGAAAGAATTTTTGCAATGGATCCCACAATAATTATTTTTTTTTTTTTGAGAAAGTACCTCTACCATGAGTTAAAGTAATAATATTTGTCAATACTCAATACCGACTTCAGAAATTATTGTATGTAATAATATAAATAAATTTTACAGCGCCTCTTGCGGTCACTAACAGAACTAAACTTTGCCATCCAAAAATACGAGTATCGACAAATATTATTCCTTTCAACTCACAGTAGATCTAAAGTTTAATATAAACTAATTTTTAATATATTTACGACAACAACCCCGCAAATGTGTTGATACCTGTACAGTAGTCCCAGGCATCGCCAGTGGCTCCCTCTACCGAGCTCACATTCATTCATAACCCCCTGACTGTAGTTAGACCCTTTCCTGTGGTTTCTATCGAGTTTTTCGTCTGAAAGCCGACGCATTGTGGTGAAGTGGAAAGCGTTTTTACTGTCAAATTATTGTGGACTGATAGTATCTGTGTCATGAAGAGACTGAATCTAATAGGTGTGTTGATTGATTTTAGTTTTATTTCAATGTGCGGTGGATTTCTTTAAAGTTATCTATCCGTTCTTTTGCGATGAGATATGTAAATGACGTTTTCACTCTTGTGCCGTGGTAACTACTGCCCGTAACAGGATAAAATATAGCATGTGTTACTCGGGGGTAGTGTACCTAGCTACCTAATGTTGAAAGAATTTTTCAAATAGGTTCAGTAGATTCGGGGCTTTTAACAAAACAAATCCTTCCCCTTTATTATAATCATATAGATGTTATAAAATCAAGTTTACCAACAGTCTAACCAAGGGGTATTGAGTTACCCGGGGAACTGGGTTGAGGAGGTCAGAAGGGTAGTCGCTCCTTTTAAGCACTGGTGCCCAGCTGGTACTGGTACATTCGGTTAGACTGGAAGCCGACCTCAACATAGTTGGGAAAAAGGTTCGGGAGGGTAATGTTAAATAATATCTAAACGGAAGGATAGATAGCTTAAAGAATTCTGCAAATATACAATGTCGATTATGATTTGACGGTAAAAAAGATCTAAGATTCGCTTCGCCATATTTGTGTCGGCCATAAAGCACGTTTCTATGTCTGTTTTTTTAATTTTTCTCAACTATTTTATTTTCATGTCTTTTTGCAGTTTTATTTTTCTATTGTTTTGGTCTGTTTTCACGAATGATGCGAAATGGTCTCGCAATCGTTTTGTTTTTTGTGGTTTTCGAAAATTTTCGGTTTTTCTTTGTATATTTTGTTTTTTTTTTCTCTTCTTTTTTGGGGTTGTGACATCTGATGTGGAAAAAAAGTTTTTAAGATTTTTTTTTTCAAAATAAGATTTTTTTTTCCTAGTTTTTTTAAATATTTTTTTCAGATGTTATGACTCTTTCTAACAAAGGATATTCTCACAAAATTCTTCACTGTATTAGAATGCTTTTTGAGAACATTTTATGAATTATTTTGCGAAACTAAAGCGATCACGCTGTTGTTTATTTTATTTTTTGTTTTTTGAAAACAAAAAGCTTTTCAATTAGTGAGCTGATGTTTTTATTTTGATTTGGAGTTTTATAAATTATTTGGAATATTATTGTGGTGTATAATTTTTTCATATTTTAAACGTCCATGTGTTATATTAAGTCCAAATATATTAACTTAAATTAAAGGACGTATATGCATTTTGCACGGGACATTTGAGTGGTAAAATAAAATTACTAAGGCATTGGTTCGCTGACAACATAAACGTCCGTTTTTTCTTAAAAACAACCGTGAATTTAAAGTAAACAATTGTTTTGAGAAAACAGACCTAAATGTTGTCGATGAACATGGCCTAAGAACCATTGACAATTTAAACATTTTATAGTGAATTTTTACAATATGAGAGATGATGATGATGATGTTTATAATATTTTTTCTATATATAAATCACCACAATAATATTCCATATATACAATCCGCTATTTTAATAAGCCTAATGCATTTTTAATGGTTTCCCCAGCCCTGAAACACTCGCCGTCAAAGAGAAAGAGCATCGCCAAGCCGGCTAGACCGCAGGAAGAGATTGACACGCCAGGTAAACTTGCTCACATATTGTTTAGCCGTTCATGGTGGTATTTTTTTTTCTGGTTGAAGCGAGTTGACATTTTTTTTTGCATTTTTTTTTAAATAGTATGATAATGTTAATATATAAACCGTCAGTTGCACAAAGCTCCATTAAAGATAAAGCTTCATTAAATCTATTGCTAACAATTTTTATCTTGTTGACAAAGAAAGAGTCAGCAATAGATTTAAAGAAACTGTAACTTAAATGGCTTTAACCTAAATAGCTTTGTGCAACTGACGGAAAGTTATGGGAATAAAATGTATTGTAATTTTTAAATTACATAGTTGCCCGGGTACTGGGTTGAGGAGGTCAAATAGGCAGTCGCTCCTTGTAAAGCACTGGTACTCAGCTGCATTCAGTTAGAATGGAAGCCGACCCCAACATAGTTGGGAAAAGGCAAATGGTTTTCAAATGTCAACTCGCTTCATGGGAATGCTCGATTTTTTTTTTTCAAAACTAATTTTAGTTTTACTATTAACCATAGATTTTATTTTTTTGAAAGTAGTTTAACCCCAACTTATCCTAACACTGAATGCGACTTATGTTGGTACCTATTATATTATTATACATTTCAGTTTATTTTATCCCCCCCACCCTTTTCCCTTCCGGTGTTTGTTATCCAAATTGTCGTTGTTTGTGGACCGTCCTTATTGCGTTTTACCTTATACATATTTGTAGATTATTTTTTATTGAAACCGCGTTTTTACGTTGTACAGACGAAAAATTGTGATTGTGTTTTTTGTGCTAACGGTGTTGGTGATCGAAATGTTCAAAGCATGGTTTGCCGACGGGGGACCGAAATAAACTGAAATGTACCAAAAATAGCGAAACGTCCAAGGTTAGAAATTTACCAAAAAGCATTGACACGAAGTTTTTTATCCAGGACGTATCTACATCGGCAGACCGATAAAAGATTACAACCCTGATCTCTTGAGGCAGTCGCGACTATCGCCAAGGTCTTCTATAAGATCGAGTATGAGCGATTTTACTGACACCACTATCTCCACGTGGAATCAGAGGCATCCTAGCATCCAACCCCCCACTGAGTACCCGTCAGTCCTATCTGACAGGTTGAAAATCGACAGGGATCGACTAGGACCCTTCCCAAGACGCATAGAGTTTGATACCTCAAACTTGCAAAGAGACCCAGGCACTTCATACGGGAATAATGTGTATAGAACATCGATCCAAGATAGAATGGAATCACTATCTGATCAGCTGACGAAAGTATTAAGCACGGGAGCCGGTAGTTCCCATATTAATGGGAGCTTAGCTGACAGTGGTATACAAACAGATAATACGAGTACCAGTGTCCCCCAAATATACGTAGAAGCTCACACTAATGCTCCAACGAAGAAAGATGCAGCCGTAGACACAAGAAATGAGAATAATCTACAAGATATACCCTTCATAGATGATGAAGATGATGACAAATGGAAGAGACGATCGAATATTCTAGAAAAACACAAAAGTACGTCGAATATTCCAGCGAGAATTGACGAAGTTAGCTCCAAGGATGATTCGAATGAAAGACTGTCCCACAGCCTAAACAGAGCAAAGTCACCGACCTTCGTAGAAAAATTCAAGAAATTCTTCGCCGATATAGGTCTAGTGAAAGCCGATAGCTCTATGAAAGCTGAGAATTCAAATACGTTACCTAAAAGCTTAAATTCTAGTTACCGACGAAGTGCTACTCCCAGTTTAGAGGCCAGAGAAACTGCTACTCTGCCGAAAGACATGAGATTTCGAAAAGTAAGATCTACCCAAACGGTTTATATAAAACCTGAATCTCCAGTCATGAAGGATAAGAACTTACAAATATCAGAACACGTTTCTGTCGTCCAACTAAACGGCGACGAACATATAAGGGATTCGAAGTCAGAACTTTTTATCAAAGAGGTAGTATACGTGAGAAGCATAGACAAAGCAGAAATATACTCTGGAAAAGACAGCGGAAGTACCATAATAGTAGTACCACCGGCAGATTGAGCGAAATAAATTTAGAATTTTCGGTTACACATAAAAATCGATAGTTTTGCTGACCTGACGTCAATAATCTATTGATTCGGTTATCGATATGTCGATAAATTTTTAGTGTATATTTTGGAAATTATCGATAGATAGACTGTCTTGAAGTTACTGTTGGCGAGTTTTGAATCGATATTAAGAATGTTAGTCGATAATTGTAGTGAAGTGTATTGGTATCGATATTTCTGTATTGTAATAGTTCTGTTAAAAGACATATTAGCTTAGAACGTATCTAGCTTAATTATTATGCTTATATGTGACTATTATAATCGTATAAACTTGGCTTATATAACTAGAAAAAAGTCGTTATCAAAGTATCGATCAATTATATCGATAGCACAAGCCTTAAAAAAAACTTTAAGTAATAAATATTGACAATAACTATTGCAATAATGTCAATGTTTTAAAAAAATATTTAAATATGGAAAAGGCTTGTCATTATTATATCGATATGTTGAAATCCCTATTTATGCTAAAATGCTTATATTAGTCCAAGTTTAAAAAAATATATAACACCATTTATAGTTCTATTCCAATTATGTATTATTATGATATGAAAGCTTATTTCATTTTATAATACACATTATCAAGCACTGAGCTACCATTTAGACTTATTATCGACAAATAAAATCGACTAACGGCTGTTCCCAATATTCGATCCATCCATTTTGCGAATAGAGATAGAATTTGAATATTAGCTTCTTATAAATTATGTCAAATTCCAATCTCTTATCTCAAAACCATGGATAGTTCGATTATATGTTGAAGTAAGACTACACCAAAATAAAAGATAGTCGAATTAAACCAATTTTCACCAAGAACATTAAATGTCCGTTTTTCTTAAAACATCTGTTTACTTTGAAACTTGACCATGAAAACAGAATACTACATAGTATGGTCTGTTTTTTTTGTGCACTTGACAGTTACGTTAATCAGTACATATAATACTATTTTAATTTGTAAATTGACAGCTGTCAATTTCACAAAACATTCAGTACCAATACAAGGTGTTGATTTGCATCTGTGCAATATTTCAGGAGGTTGACATAGAATACGAAAAAAGTCGATAGGAATTACAGTAGACGGGAAATATCTAATATGCGCTGCTTTTTTTGTCATTGTAATTTCATAGTATTTCAGAATTAACCCAATTTTATGAATGACCGTTGCGTATGCTTTGTGTTTGCTTTTGTGTGAGACTAGGGCTGCCATCTCGAATTTCGCCAAACCCGGCCAAACATTTAAAAAACCCGGACATTTGGCGTAAGTCGCATTTTTTCCCCGAACGAGTACGATTTTTTTAAAAACAAAATAATACCTAATTTGTAATCCATTTACTATTAACATATACTTAAATTCAATGAGGTGCTTCCTTACATGAAATTAAATGAAATGAGCCCTATGTGAGACCAAAGTGCAGTTTTAAGGCCAGTAACACACGCGCCGAGTTTAAATACGGCCAGGTTAAACTGACGGATTTCCGAAAAAATATTGCACGGATGAAATCAACAGCTCGTATAGAGTTGTTTTAAGAAAACTGACTTTTATGTTTTCAGTGAATTTGGGCCCTAGTATTCTTTGTTACCTACACTTTCCAATGTTATCGTTTAATTTAAAAGATGTAATATATGCAGTATTTTATTTAGAATCGATGTATGTACGTTTGGGTTCTTTTGTGAGATCAAAGCAGGTCCAGTTATCAAGTTTCTGATAGAAAGAAAAAACTAGAATGTTGAAGTATATGAATTTTATTCAAAACTGCACTTTGAGGGTCGATTTTTCAATCATCGGTGAACTTCTAAAGAAAAACAAGAATTTTGAATTAAATGAATTTTATTCAAGACTGCACTTTTGACAGCCGATTTTTCAATTATCAGTTAACAAGACTGCACTTTTGACAGCCGATTTTTCAATTATCAGTTAACAAGACTGCACTTTTGACAGCCGATTTTTCAATTATCAGTTAACTTCTATCTGAGGAATAAAATATGGCGGTTTGACATATTTTCTACACAAAAGCTGTCAAAATGTCAAACTTATTCTTCAAATGGAAGTTATCTGGTGAAAGAAAAATAGGAATAATAATAATCAATCATAATAATAATCAATAATAAAGAATCTAGTGAATATTAGTTTATTTCCTTGCTACTTTTATATTTTGTTCCGAATATAACAGAATATTGAAATGTTACTGCGACTTAAATACTGTATACCAAATATTAACGAAAGTATATTAATATTTTTGGTACAGTTGCAGTCAAAAGTGTAAAGTTGTATTATTTGAAATATTTTTTTTTAGGAGAACTGGCTTTTCCAAGTTATGGTAATATTTTTTTTTCACATAAATGTCATGAATAATGAAATGATAGAAAGAAACTGTGGTGCAGTATGTCAACGAAAGTTTGTATGAATTGATTATATTATTATTATTTATTAGGAAAATATTATTTTTATTGATTTACGATAGTTTAATTGTGGTGTCTGTATTTTTATTATGTATATATTGATTTGGTTTAGGATTTAAATTATTTTTCAGTTTTTTTTTCATTTATGCTGAGCTTTCGATTAACGAATAGCTATGCCAACAAATACATTTTATTAGTTTCGTCTAATAGTACTGATTTTTCAAACTATTTCTGTTTTATCAAGTTTTTTTAATTGGTAATATTTATTAAATGTCTTCCAATTTTTTTCATAATTATAACACTTAGGAATACTCCCAATCTACTGAGTACCTTACTTACCGAACAATTAGAAGAAAAAAAAAACAAATATAATTAGTAACATTCCTCTAAAAAGTATTGATCATGTCACAAGATTAATTCGTTTTTAAATTATATTTTTTCACTGTACACAACCCATTATTTTTTATTTACCATTAATTTTAATATTAAATAGCAATTTTTAAAATATTCCGTAGAAATTATTTAGACACCTTTCACAATATTATTGAGATTAATTGAATGATTGTAAGATAAACTTACGTGTATTAAGTTTCGTATGACAGAATAAAAAATATACTACAAAAAAAAAACAATGCGATAGGTTCAGAATAACAATTGATTTCCTATTGTTTTATAATTAGCTGTATTCAAGCAGTTAATGCTTGATAAATGTTTTATTTTTTTATACGAAACTTAAATATACACAAAACTTTTGTTTTTGATTGTACTACATATATTGTTTTGGTAAAAAAGTTAGAAAAAAATTTTTTTTTCATGTTTTTTTTTTTACATTTTACTCTAGCAAAAATATGTTCTAAGTACAGTAAGTCAGGAACATAAGTTTTGTCGTCAACTTGAGCAAAACCAGTGTAAGTAAAAGTTATACTTGTGTAGTAGAGTGTAAGTGTATTTGTAATGCGCTTGAGCAGTTCGACCAAAATTGTATGTATATATTATGGTAATAAATGTGAGGTTTTGTTGGCTGAAATTTTTCGTTTTATTTTTAATCTGAAAATCTGGAAAAAACATAAAAAAATCTTATTTAGACATGGGTTAATTTCATCACTGGGTGAATATTGGGTTTAAATAACTATAGTATAATACATACTATGATATGGAAGAAAACAAAAACATTTTTTTTTTAATACTAATATGTTTTTTTTTTTAAATATGTGAGAAAAAAAATTTCAACATATTTTTTTTTACAAAAGAAATTGCTTACTAAAGTTATGTTGTCTCAAAATTATTGGTTTTCTATATTTTGCTCACGAATTTGACGTAATATTTTCACGCTATCGAACGGATAGGAGCTGGATCGAGTGGTGTTGCCAGCGTCAAAGCAGGTGAGACTGAATGTCGTTTTGTGTTTTATTATGTGACAGACTTTTTTAGGGCTCAAACGAAAAAAAAAATGTCACTTAAAGAAAATATTTTTTTGTATATGTTAAAAAATATACGATAATGTTGCCATTAATAAGTAAATATGATTAAAGTATTAAACAAAAAGTGTAGCAAGGATTACACTTTTAAAACTTACTTTAAAAATAAAACTAAAAATTCAGTTACCATTAAATGCTTAATTCGATAATTCAGTATTCATTAAATAAATCAATTGGCTAAAAGTAGTTCCAATATATTCGTTGCTTTATCATTGGTTACAAAATTATTTTATTCATCATCAGTCAATGTTGCTTTTGCTTTGTCAAGTGATCTGATTGAAAACACGAAAATTCATTAAAAAATCTAACTTTAATTGGCACTTATGCAAATTATATTCACACACAACACAAAGATTGGTATATTGTGAATACCCTTGCTACGCTTTTTGCTTCGTAAATTGATATAAAAATATATATATAAAGAAACTTATGGTCATGTTATCTCTCCTTTTTTCATGCTGCTGTGGCCTTTATTGGAACTTTTTCTTATTGGGTATACCATCAATCTTGGCTTTTATTTTTATCTCCCTAAATCTGCATGCTGTAATTTATTTTTAATATTATCTAATATAAAACTTGATGCACCAATAAAAAATACGTTATTTAAACGGTCAAGCTCCATCTAAAAAATATAAATTTAAACACGCCATTTTGGATATATAACATTACGTACAACCGTCTAACTGTAACTACGCTTCCACTGAAACACAAATCTTTTAACGTTTTTCTATTGTTATTATAATGTTATTTTTTCGAATGTGCCAAATTTTCCGTTTATACATTTTATTATTATTATTGTGTATTTTAATTGATATTGTATTTAATAAACCTATACAAAACTTTGAGCGTTTTTGTCGATCGCCAGTTTCTTTATCGGATGTGACAGCGCATATAACGCCGATATCAGTGACCTCGCCTGTGTCGACCGCCGCTAAGGTGACTACGTCGTCGGCTAAGACGACTACCGCGTCCTCGGAGCCCGACATGGCCTTCCCCGCAGTCTTGAAAGGCTCCCAAAAGCAGAGAGTACCCCCGCCGGTCCCTCCGAGAGGCTCTCCCAAAGCTAAACGAGGAGGTGCCACCTCTCAAGCGTCTAGCATCGACACGAAAGGTGATTATCCGAATCTAAACATCTCTGTGAGTGATATTCCTCCGCAGACACCTATCACGAGCAGCGATGATGATTTCTGCTTCTATGGGCATGACTTTAAGTTTAAAGAACCCACTGCATGTCGCATCCCACCGTCCGTATCCAACAGTTCAGTTAAGATCACGAAATTAGTTGCATCCAACTCTTTCTTAGACTTCGTAGAAGAAGCTGATAGTATCACGGAGAGATCTCATCTTGGTAAAGATTTGATTGCTCAAACTTCGATGATGGCTAAGTTTAACATCGATAAAGTTTTGATAGAACATTTGGACTCGGGAGATTATGATGACACTTCACTTACTGAGTCGAGCAGCGAGGAAAGGATTGTTGTTCATGAAATCCGAGATCTCGTTGAAGAAGTTAGAGCTAAGCAATCGAAAAGTCCTTCACAGTTTGTCAAAGAAGTTGTAACAACGATTGGTGATAAATTGACTGGGAAAACACCAACTGACTTAGGCTCTTCATCAGAAAAAGTTAGCGTTCACAATGTGAAATCATCAGATCTGATATTTGCAGCCCGATCTCTGAAAAAAGTAGCACCTGCAGATCAGACGAAGATAGAGCAAGTTCAGAAACCAGAAACAGAAGTAAAAGTTGAACAGAAAGAAAAGAATGGCTCAAAACAAGGAATAATATCAGGCATATCAAAGAAATTAAACTTCAATCAATCTAAAAGAGACAAAAACCGTTCTCAAGATAAAAAACCAAAACCGAAAGTAGAAATAAGAACATACATGCAAGGAATGACGAAAGACCAAGTTGTTTGTCAGAAAAAGGCTAAAGCAAAGATCGATTTATTCCAAAAGCATATTATCAGAGCTCAGACAGACTCTGATAGTTCAAGGCGAAGTTCTATATCATCGTCACAAGAAAGCAAGCAGTCGGACAAACAGACAGACAAGCAAAGACTGGTCAAAGAAACCAAGAAAATATTTGAACCAATAGAATATACCCACGGAAGTTTAACATCAATTGACAAGAAGAATTTCTCATTAACCACGACTGTTGTAAACCCAGTAGTCTCGAAATCAATAAGTGGCAATGTTCACGAGAAGATAAAACAGTTTTCAGTGACACCTTTGACGAAAACTCCTAATAAAATACCGAGGAAAAAGAAAGGCAGTTTTAAGAGGAAATCTGATAGAAAGAAAGTGTTGATAAAGATGAGAAAAGACATTGAAGAAATATTGTAGAAGATAAATTTGAGGAGGAGCGGAAAAGAGAAATTGGATTGAGATAGTCAAAAAAGAGATTGAGAATTTCAAAAATTATGAGACAATAATTTCGAAAGATGGATTGATAATTAAGAAGATATTTCCTATAGGCTCAAAGCCATTAAAATACATTTCGTTAAGCATGTTAAATGTGTTAGATTGTGTTGTGAATCGTACTGACTGCCATTTTTTCTATTAATGAGTTTCACGTTATTATGCTCGGTCGTTGGATTTTTCAAATTTTATTATATTTCCCTTCCTATCATGTTATGTATGTATGTAGGTAGTGCATCCTTTTAGACTAACACATTTTGCATATAAGTATTTAGTTGCTACATCAATCACCAGTATTTAGGTACAGTTGGCTAAGAATGTGGTCTACTTTTTGACAAAAGAAACTGAAAGATTTCCGTGAGATATTATATGGCTAAGAATCGGTTTTCTAAGGAACTGTAAAAGTTGTAGCAAAAGATCACATTTTTATCGGACTGGGTATTAGACGTTATGTAGATACATATTTCCCATTTAACATATTGAGCGTCTTGAAAAAGATCATTTTTGTTATTTCTGACATTCTTAAGTTACCTATGTAATAAACTTAAGTGTTTTATTATTTTAATACTTTTTAAAAGTTTTCTTATATTAATATTACGTGTCGATTTTATACAGATATTTGTAGTTTTGGAATCATATAAGCTATGGAAAGATTTTTTGCTACGGAGGATAGCAACACTGGAAGCTGGACGAAGCTTTAAATAATATCTAAACTGAAGATATTCTCACTTTTGAAGTTTCGTTACTTGACAGAAAATACCTCAGCTTACATCAAAGCTTTTGTTCTTTTATACATTTTTTATTACACGAAAATGTTCGACCCATACTTGTGTGTGTAAGTGTACGGTAGACTGCACATCAGTGGTAACTGTCATGCACCTTAACTCAATAGAAATAGGTACGATTTTCCTATAAAACTGTTACCACTGACCTGAAGTTGACTGTACATGCACATTGTCGTTGTATGCTTAAGCTCAGGAGCGCTCAATAGTGGTCGAGTCGCAAAGTCATACAAGGGCAATGTGCATGTATATTTACACACACTAGCGTAGCTCAGCCGCTTTCGTGAGATGAAATATCTATTCCTAGTTACTGGCTATATTCATTATTAAATCCCACATTTACATGCTAAGACAGTTTTATTTTGTTTCACATATAGCTAGAAAATTCAGTCAGATTTACTTTACAAAGACCTAAAAATTCCTCACGTCAAATAAAACCTGTTAGAAAATTGGCAAAATTTTATAGTATACTTATACATTCTTGGTCCTTGTGATTTAAATCTAGAAATATATAGTTCGACTAAGATGAAATGACACGCCCCACCACCGTATTTACGGTATACGGTTAATTTAGAATGCGATAATGTGCGCTACATTTCAATTTAGACGGTACATAATGCCAGTATCAACACTGCTTGAAAATACAACCTTTATTTGATTTTTACTATTACCATGGAATCATTAGTTGAATTCAGTTCAGTGTAATCTTGCTGCAATTCATATACATACCATAATTTCTTTGCCTTTTACCCTTTTCATAAACTAAGCAACGAATGAACGCCAAGAAAATATATAATTCCTAAGATCATGTAAGCTTACAATTAGCGTTACATTGCTTACACACAGGCGGATTTTCCGCTCGGTATTTTTACGCACGACACTTTCCGAACGTTAAAAATTCTATCGGGTGGTTTTACTTGTCGTCGTTTTGAAGCCCTACTATCAGAAAATTCGCCAGTGTGAAAGTGCTGCTACCATTATTTTCTGTGAATCTTCCGTTCATTTGTCATACCACCATATTACCTACCATCAATACCCAAACCAGCTCACATCCTCAGCTAGCCAAAGTAGTAACGCTAGTCAAACCTCAGGCGGTGCTCCGCTGTCGTGTTGCTCAACGCCTCCGCCCCCCTTCGAAGAAGCACCACCTCCTCGAACCAGTCGCACCAACTCTTCGTCAACTACGTCTTCGAGTGCGTCCGGGAGACGTCGCGGGGCGTCTAGTGCGGCCAGTGTGATGACCACTTCGTCGGCCTCTTCGCTCGCACTGACGCCTGCTGCGTTGAGCAGCGCGCGTAGTAATGAGGCCAGGTAGGACTTTTTTACCTCTTTAATATTAGATAAGTCCACGACATACACGCAGACAGAGAAACGAAAAGGCTACATGAGTCGTTGCATACAGTCGTTTACAAATGCACTCACACATTTAATCTCAGACTGTGGGAACAGAAGAGAGAATCCTCCCTTTTACACAAACTGATAAATTACTGAGAACCTAAACTTTGATGAAATCTACAAAAATGAAGATATCTTTTAAAGGTCAAGGTATTGGCGGTTTGTTGGTTCCTATTAGTTACAACGGGACTTTCACTGACTAGCTAGCTGATGTAACAAGAAGTAACTTAGGCTACTTTTTATTTGGCGGGTGTGGGATGTAACTCTCTTAGGACACGAGTGAAACAGTGGGGAACACACATACACATTCACTCGCAAATATTTACCATTAAACACACTCAACAACTATGAGTATAGGTAATTAAACAATAACATATAATAATTTTTCCAGTGTATGCTGGACGCCGCCCGCGTCTGTGGAAGGTTCTACTCCAACTTGGACGGAGGGCACGCCTAGCTTCACTGAATCCAGTAGTAGTGAGCAAGGTAAGACACAATGTGAAGACTTAACATGATCGAGTGAACTTATACCTCGTGGACTGGTAGCCTAGTGGTTACAGCATGCCTTTCAACGAGTGTGCCGATGAGATTCCAAATCAGAGAATACCTCTTTTTCTTTTCCACTTGTTGGAATCCCACATGGTCTCAGATTCTTGGATAATAAACTCTTAAATAACGGGGAAAGAATACGGTCCTCACTAAGCAGGCGTAGTGATTAACACTCATTCAATCTCTGTATGAGCAGAGGCCCCAACTATGTTGGGGTCGGCTTCCAGTCTAACCGGATGCAGCTGAGTACCAGTGTTTTACACGGATCGGCTGCCTATCTACCTCCCCAAGCCGAGCCAGTAACCCGGGCAACCAATTACCCCTTAACAAGACTAAAAGCTTTAGAAGAAAAAACGCTGATGATGATAATGGCAATTTCCAGGCTACCCAATAACTCCAGCTCGCGGCGCGACGCCGTGCGACGGCCGACGCTCTCCCCGGCCCCCGCCGCCGCCCGCGCGAGCCCTCCCACCAACCACCATCAACTGTCTTACCAGCGAAGTGGTAAGTTTTATGAGCTGATTGATTCAGTATATGAGTTGATTGATTCGGTATATGGGTTGATTGATTCAGTATATGGGTTGATGGATTCCGTTTATGGGTTGATTGATTCGTTATATGGGTGGATTGACTCATTTAAAGGGTCACAAGTTGGGTTAATTGGTTTGATAGGGAAGACGGATTATTTTTTAAGATATGTTACAGCTTAATTTTTATTTTCACACTATTCACACTTTAAAAGATTGTTTCAAATAATTTTGCTCATTCGTTTTTTTTTTGTTTTTCGTTAAATACTTTATCCGTCTTCCCCAAATTATACCTCTATAGTAGATTTGACTAATACGCATTCAAAATGGTAAGTGTATGTAATAATCACGTGTATGGTAAAGGATTTTACTAACTACCCACACTAACAAGCATTTTACACGCTACAGCTTTTATACAAAGTTAAAATGAACGCCAAAAATTCTGTAGTTTTGTTGATCGGACTTGGCTATGCCAGATTATTCGTATATAATATTGAATTTATACTGACAAGCAAAAGATTTTATAGATTATGTGACTTGGCCGTTCATTTTTAATGTAACATTCGATGACAGAAATTGTTATTTGGTGTTTTATTGGAACTTTAAATTTTTTATTTTTTTTTTTGATTTGAATTCATTAAAGACATTTTATGAGAAATAACCGCCTGCAATTTAAATATTTCGGACATTTTTCAAATTAAATACATTTGTAAAATACGTTTTTCAATAAAAAATAATTCCTTTTTTGTAATCTATTAACAATTTCTGTCACACCAAGCGCATACACGCCTACATATACTACTTACTTAATATTTTTCCTTATATTATTATACAGTGCATTTGATTTCTAGTGCATACGCAATATTAATGAATGCCTATTCCTCTTGGACGCTGCTAACGGTGGGTTCTAGATGCATCTAAAAGAAAGAGTAGAGAAAGATTACAAATGATCATAAAAAAACAATATTTATAACGCTTATAACTCTGTTTTTACAACGCTAGCTTTTTAGGAAAGTTTTTTCGTCATGGCAATCTCTTTAAAAAGTATAGATAACAAAATTTGGGTGCTTCCATTTTGAGGAATGCGAAAATGAAAGCTTTTGTTTTTGAAAAATTAATGGCGCAGAAATGGCGTGACGACAGGGTTGAAATAGTGATGCTAATTAGTCCGTCTTTTACCAAAAAATATTGGACACGTATTTTTTATTAACTAAACTTCAATGGCTTTACTACTGAAACTTAAACACCTGTTTTACACTTGTCTAAAAAAATTGTGGCTGTAAAATGAACCATATGTCTACGTCATAATTTGACAGTTTTTTAGACAAGTCTTAAACTGACGTTTAAAAGTTTTTGTGGTAAGACGGTAAAATGTTTAGTAAACATCTGTTGTTGTCAGATGATGACGTTAAAATAAGGTCCTTTTTGCAGCGACACTTTTGTTAGACAAGTGTTCAACAGATGTTTAAAGTTTTTGTAGTAAGGCTGTAAAAAAATACCGAGATAAATTATGGCATTCAAGTTTGAGAGTGGGAGTTTGTGATGTCACGTTTATGTAATATTCGACGTAACATAGAGAGCATATCAAAGAGGGTAGTGTTTGATTTTATTAATAGTATCAGCTCCGTATTTGATAAATGTAAATAAATAGTAACTGTGCATAAATTTATGAATAAACAGTATAACTGCGTACAGAAATTGACTGTTAACGATAATTAGTGTTATCTCCTTAGAATTCAAGTGCAAAGTGACAATATAAGCAATGTTATGTGCTGTGTTAAACAAAACTGAAATTATTTAGTGACACTGCTTAAATGTGCATAAACTGACTTTGCAGTATATTACTACAATAATATATGTGACGGCAGGTAATCTCATAGTGGAATTTCTTTCTTTTTTTTTAATATTTATAAAGAGAGAAAAAAGTCAATAATTACAAGTCACTGTGTAAACATCACAGAATTTAATAGAGTGACATCTAGTGTCACATATAGATACTGTGTCTAAGACATCTAGTGACAAATACTAGAACTACATACAACACTATGAATAATATCGATAATGTTACCGTTAGACGAGTTAGAGCACACTCAAACTCTGATAAACATTTGGATGAAAGTTTTAACAGCTGCACGCTAGATGGCACTGTATGTAGTATGCCGGAGATGTCTGACGATGAGGACATCGATTTAATTACTCAACTAAAGAAACAAATTGATGAGCTATCCATTAAACTATGTAGTGCAAACGAAGAAATAGACATTTTAAGCCATGAAAATCTTAAACTAAAAGAGGAGAACGAAAAACTGTGTCGAAAAAACTCACTCTACAAACAAATAGCTATTAGTCCAAAACAATCTCCAACACCTAAAAAAAATGGGGCAAAACGTCAAAAACAGGCATCATGCAACAATAAACAAACTCAAACTGATTCAATCATAACATCCACAGAAAAAGTTGCTAAATCATATAATGAACAAAAAACAATCACTTCACATTCCAGTCCACAGATGGCGTCACAAGCCATAAATGAACAGACCAAAGATGTCAACAAAAATAAAGTGAAAAATAATCTATGTATTCTAAGTACTAATAAGACAAATAAGAATATATTAAGTTTGGCAGAAGACTATTTTCGAGAGAACTATTATGTCTGTCATTATCTCACACCGAATGTTAGTATTATCCATCTTCTGCAGGATATACAGTCAAAACTCCGGAATTACACTAAACAGGATTACTGTATAATAATGATCGGCGAGGAAGATTTTAAAACCACAAAATCCTACTTCGATTTAATAACACACATTAGAAGTACCCTGCTGGATATAACTAATACAAATATAATTATTTCATTGCCAACGTACAAATTCAATAATGGCTTTAACATACTATATAACTCAAGATTGGAAACTTTCAACAACATGTTATATATGGACAATAATACATATGAATATGCATACATTCTGGACACTAATTTGAACTTAAGTTATCATTATTCTTTATTATTTATTTTTTCTATTTTGTACCAAAATATAAAAAAATAATAAAATTAACGCAACGCGCCCAAAACTCATATAAAATTAAGTCGTCATCCAATAAATCCAAAGCAACTTGGGATATAATAAATAGACATAAGCTGAATGGACCTAAAAGTATAGCCACAGCTCTTAACATAAATAATAAAGTAGAATCTGATCCTCGTGCTATAGCAAGAGCTTTCAATAATTTCTTTATTGAAAAAATTAAACCAATTCCTCAAGCGGGTAAACAGACTTTGACAAACATTTCCACTTACAACAACTCCATGTTCATGGCTCCTAGCACTCATATAGATATACACAGAATAATACAATCTCTTAAAAATACCGCTTGTGTTGGCTATGATGAAATATCCACAAAAGTTTTAAAATTTGTCAGTGAAAACGTCAGCGAACATCTAAGTTACATTATAAACCTATGCATAAGTGAAGGTGTATTTCCTCAAGACTTAAAAATTGCTGTTGTGAAACCGTTATATAAAAGAGGCAATAAAATCTTAATGGATTCGTACAGACCTATAGCATTAGTACCGGTAATCTCAAAATTATAGAAAAATATATATATGGAGAAATGTGTAAATACTTAGATAAATTTAACATAATAAATAAACATCAGAATGGATTTCGAAAGAACAGAACAATAAATATGGCGCTGTATGATTTTCTAAATGACGTGATGCAAAGTGTGGATAAAAAAATACCCGTATCATCCATATATTGTGACATGACCCAGGCATTTGATTACGTAGATCACGCTATTCTGCTTGACAAATTAAACGCCTATGGAATAAGAGGCAATATACTAAATCTAATTAAATCATATTTAACAAATAGAAAACAATTCACAACAATTTCTAGAGTTGATCCTAAAACTAAGAAAGAAATAACATATAATTCACATTATCGAACAGTTTTATATGGGGTTCCACAAGGAAGTGTACTTGGTCCCCTACTATTTATAATCTATATTAATGATCTACCACACATTACAAGTCATCATATGTCATTATTTGCTGATGACAGCACAGTTACCATCCACTGTACTAATAAGCTCAACTACGAATGTGATATAAATAATACTCTAAAATCAATAGTTACATGGCTAGACAGTAATAACCTTAAAATAAACATAGAAAAAACTAAAATCATGCTATTTAATCAACGCAAAAAGCCAGATGATCTAAATATTCATTATAAAAATAAACCAATTAATCGAGTCGGCACATCTAAATATCTAGGCCTGATAATAGATGAGAATCTAAATTGGAAGGCTCATACTGAAGGTCTTAATAAAAAAATTCATAAATCCGTCTACGCACTTTATAAAATAGCACCCGTCCTTAATACAAATGCACTAATTACTGCTTACCACGGGTTAGCTGGCTCACTTTTGCGTTACGGTATAATTTTTTGGGGTAATTCTACAAACAAAGAATCAGTCTTTAAATCCCAAAAAAGGTGTATCAGAGCAATGTTTGGTCTGGAAAGCACTGAATCTTGCAAACCATATTTTATACAAAATAAAATTCTTTCACTGCCGTCATTGTACATTTTTGAATGTGCAGTATTTGTTAAGTCCAACGCACATCTTTTTGAAAAATTAAGCGATGTGAATAATCGCAGTAGAAGAGATAAGACCAAATTACGTGTGAGGGGGTCCAAAACGACGCTTATGCATAACAGCGTATTTTGTACAGCACCTATAATATTTAATCGTTTGCCAAGCTTCTTGAAGGATCTTAATGTAAATTTATTTAAAAAACAATTGAAAAAACTATTGATAAAAAAATGTTATTATAGTTACTCAGAATTTTTAAAAGATAAGTCTTTGTAATGTTGATATACATATATATACATTTAATTTTGAATAATTTATTTCATGTTCTAATTGCTTTTGTAATCTTTCGTTTATTTCACTTTTATATCTTAGGTTTATATAATGTGTGTTTTACAATTAACAACAGGACCTTTATTCGGTCTGTATCATAAATTTGTACACCTGTTCCAGGTAGAATATGACGATTCTGTTAACTATTGTGTCATCTTGTATACCTACTCATATTCTGTGCAAATACTTTAATAATAAAAAAAAAAAAACAAAAATTCAAAACGTGTTGTATTTTCGTCGTTTTTAATCTGCGAGAGAAAAAAAAAATACTTGTCCATTATTTTAGAGTTATAACAGACGGACTGATTACGTTTTTTTTCAATCGTCATGCCTAATGTCTCATTTTTTTTTTGTAATAAAATTCTTAGCAATAATATCTGTTTCGTGGTATCTGCTGGTGTAACTTTTTAAAAATAAGTGTTGCAAATGTCTTGTTGATATTCATATCGTGAAATGGATCGCTAGTTGATGTATAAACGCAGTTTTTTGAAAATATTTAAAATTGCCAAAAGAACGGACCCATTTTTTTATTAACAAAAAAAATGTTTTTTAGACTACGTAGCTATTGTAGTAAGTAATAATTTTAATTGTATTTTTTGTACTTTTGGGACTTATTTATTAGTGTTTGAATAATTGATTCGTTAAATTCTTTAATATAACTCTCACAGAAATACAATTAAGTATGGTCTGACCGTTTTTTGGTGCAGTTGACAGTTGCTGCCAGTCAGTACAAACAACGGTATTTTCCCTTGAAAACTCGCAGCTGTCAACTGCACAAAACATTTGACACCCCTATACGTTTGACGTTTTGAGTATTTATCTATCAATAATGTAAAGATTTTTTGTCATAACTTTCATTAAAATCCTATATAAAGTTTTCATGAAAATATTTTGTCTATTTTTATTTGCTTCATTAAATAAATAGCAAGCTAATAAATAAGTCCCAAAATAAAGGTCTCGACTGACTTCATCTAATCATATACAGCAATCGACTGATCTCGACACATATTAGCGAAGATAGGGACTTATATACAGGGTGTTATGATGAAAAAAGTATGTGTGAACTTGCGTATTCGAATATCTATATGGCACAACTTCGCACACCCTGTAAAAACCGGCTTGCTATCGCTCAACGTAAAAAAATATATATTAATCGTCTGTCGTATTTGTCGTATCGAATATGACAAACGGTTAATCTTATTAAACATCGATATAAAGCACACAAGAAATACGACATTACAATTTAATGCTATACCAAAGAGATAAAGTAAAAGCATACTACTCATGATAGCCGGTTTTGCCCGTAGTCATTTCAAGAACAGATATCATTAATTTGTATTTTTGAGTACTGCATATATTCGCGTCCAGTCGTACTTAAGGAATCATATCAAATGCGTTGTACAAAATAAAAGAAAAACAGTTACAACCAGAACTTCCTTTTTTTTAACTGCCACGAGATCCAGTGTTGCCAACACAAGTCGACCAAAATCTACCACTATCGTATTTATTACTTCCGTTTAATGTATTGCTAATAATAAAATGAAGGTTGTCAGTTAACAGAAGCAATTCGTTGTTCGCTTTTGAAATACATATAATCCGCTTTCATGTGAGTGTAATAATATTTATGAAACTGTATGAGATCTGTAAGTATTTTTACCTATAAATCAAGTTATAAAATATTAATGTTTAATACATTTTTGACCTTACGCTTATTAGGCAAGGCTCTGGTCAAATGTATGCAATTATATTTAAAACAAATTCGCATAATAAATGTTTATTAATCGGAATTAAAAACAAGTATATAGTTATAACACAGACCATTTTAATACGTAGAATAGACTTGTTCGTTATGTCGGGGCCAGACGTCTGTAACGTGTAATTTATTGTCAACAGTGCTGGCGACACGAACTTAACGCGAATCGGTTGTATTCAAAAGCTACGCGAGCTTTTATGTTCGCGATAAAACCGACTGTCGATGGCGCGAGCGTTACAAGTAATGCTCATAGTGTCGTCCACACGTAGCATTCGCGTTACGTTACACGATACACGCGTCTGGGCGCCGCTTTATATTCAGATAATTGTAAAAGTGCTTACAGATCGTTATCTAAATTTAAACCTTTTTGTAAGTGGTGACCATTCATTGGTATTCGATTATAAATAAATATTAAAATGTGTTCAACATAGGATCACTAGTACAGTACAAATTATAATATTTATTAGTGTAAAATCTCAATTTAATGTTGCATTAGTTAAAATTATTAACTGTTTTAATATCATGATGATAATTTGTAGTAAATATGTGATATTCACATATTAGTAAGCGACTTTAATTCAAATAAACATTTGAAATCTTATTCAAAATCTATTCCAGTTCAAAGCTATCTCAAAGTCAGGTAAATAAATGAAGTCTGTTTTAGATTACCCAGGAGAGGTACTTTTAGTACCCATACAAACAGATTAAAACTGTCTTATCCACTGAAAATAATCGTCAAGTGTCATATCACCATCAACTATTAATTAAATGGAAAAGGCTAGGCAGATGATAAAAATATCGTTTCTTAAAAAAATTTAAGGAATTATATGACGTTTTGGCATAGTTAATTAGTGCCATTTTTAGAACTATGCCAAACAAAATAAAGGAATTGAACATCACAAATTAATCCTAGCAAAATCTATTATATTAGTAAAAATTGGTAGAAAATTATTTGTGTCCACTGGTCACCCTTACAAAAACGTAGTCTGGTGTGTATAAACTGTTACGTTTCTCATCGTTGTTACTATATATCAATAATGTATATTTTGTTGTTGTTAACTATTTAAAACGACCGACATGTAGAATAAACATTTGAGAAAAAATATGGATACTTATTAATATTTTTGGTCCTTTTTATGAGTTCGTTCAGTTACCGTTAAACGATTGCCGTCAATGTAGGTTTGTTCTGAACTTTTGTATAAACCTCTCAGTAAAAACGGCTTTTCAGAAGATTTTCCAAAAGTCCCTTATTATTTCATAACACGTTAATTAGTAACTTACCTTAGGGCTAACAGACCGTGTGTGAGAAGGTGTCCCGAGATTTATTTATTCATCCGTCCACGTTCTCTTAACATAACTATACATTAATTGTTTACCTGCAAATTCTCGTATCACGGTATTTAAGTATCAAGTGCAAAATAACTATTAGATTTTATCATAATAACCATAGTACTGACACCGTAACAAAATTTGATTTATAATCCCTAGAATACTCATGTAGCAATGAAATAGTTGGTATGCATGAAATATTGTCAATATACATTATTATATTATATAGCATTTAGTTTGTAAGAAGTATATCATACCATTTATCCTACTAATTTGAAGAAAGTACACGTAACACGTGTTATTTATAGTTGCCCGTATAAAAATTCACTGGTCATATGTCAATGGTAATTAATGAGTAGATAAGCATACTAAAAATAGTACCTACCGTAGATAATTGCCTGATTAGGAAACTAATGTCATTCATCCTATTAAAACTTACTAAATTGGTAGAAATCATGCTTAAAGCTTACCTATGGCTGGCTTAAAGCAAATAATGATAAAACTAGTTTTTTTAACGGATAACCGCTTGCAAAGGTAAGATTTTAATATTGTATCATATAATTTAATTATGGTTAAATCGTAGGAAAATAGTAAAATTATTAATACATGCGGCACTTTTCCCCAGCAAAAGCACATAGGAAGTGGCAAAGGACAGTCGTTTTTAGGGGCTGCCTCATGTAATTTTGATTTTGAAATAAGTATATTGGACGTTTAATTGAATTTAAAAGAAATAATGGTTCTATTATTTTCCTACGACATGGATAATAACATTGATAGAATACTTAGTTGTATGGGATTAGATAATTTAATATCGTATTAATAATACACATAACTTATAGGATTCGTTCTCCTTTCTACCAATCTAAACACTGTTACTAAAATATTGAGATGATTAATTATTTCATTATACAATGGAACTATATTCTTCTTAACACACATTCAATTTAAAAAATCCTTCACTTCTACATTACATTTAAAAGAAAACTTCACAAACTGACCACAATTTTATCGTGACAGGTGGAAATGACACACTTAAGATCTGAAACTTCAAGGATTACAATATCAAGTTATGAAATACACACCAGAGAAGATGAAGAGGAACCATGTTAGTTATAAGTTAATCCAAGCAATTTCGCAACTAATTTTTGTAGATTTATTGCAATATAATCGTTGAAAAGCTCAAGAGCCATGGAGACCAACTGTGGATTTCAATAACCGATTCGTAGTTTTGGATTGAAGATTGAATTTTGGCATAAGCTTCGTATAATTTATGTCAAATTTCCATCTGTTATCGCAAAACAATAGATAGATTTATTATTGAAATTCGCAGTAATTTAGCTCACGTGTTTCGTAGGTTTAGAAGTTTGTCAGTTCAAAAAATGTTATTGATTGATAACTGCCGAATTAGATTGTGAAAATAAACACGAGTTAAAGGGAGTTAAATAAATTGGCATATATGTAAAATGGGTCAAATTATTAGCCAGTTTTACGTAATGGGACGGATGAAGGATTATACTGATGAAGGATTGATAATGGCACAAAAATTATACTAATTAGAAATCTCAAGAACAAAGACTTAGGCCTATTCAAACGGTCAAATAAATTAGAAAAATTATACACAATTTAACTAGAAAATTATAAATTCTTCGATAAGAATTATATTGCAATAAATGAGTACAAATTATTATGTATCTGCTAATTATATTTAACTGTTATGAAGCTTAAATGTAAACGTTGAAATCAGTATTGTATTCGGTGCTTTACTAAAGATGGCCACTGAACATCAAAAAATATTTGAAAGACTCACCAGCGGAATTTTAGAGCAGGTCGAAAGATATTTGTGTCTTATCTAAATACCCTAAAAGTTCATATTTCATTGACATGTCTAGAAAAACGACACAACCCTAGATCAGTTACTTTTACATAAGAAGAATCAATATGCTTGCAATTTGATGTATATAAGAAACATAAAATATTTTGAAACGCACTCCGTTTGATCGAATCAAATGAACAAAGGACTAAATCTATAACAAGAACTTATATTTGTTTAAATGAAGAGAGGTGAAATTAATAAATAAACCAACAACAAGAAAAACATATTTGATACAATGAATACAATATGAATATACCATTCCCGTATCTATTGATCCCGTTGGTGACCTTGAATGTACTTAAGTTCTCTTGAATCTGCTTTAATATCATATAGTTTATTTCTTTCTCGTACCACTGAGACGTAGCCTGATAAACCATTTAATAAATGTTCAGGAATTTTAATTAAGTTTCTACAGTTTATACGAAGTACGTAATCTGTTAATTTTTAAGGAAATTACATTTAAATCGTAATGGAAGTCTGAAAACCAATAGGTACCTTGACCCTTTGTATGTCGGAGCGCAGATATACGCGAGACACAATTATTTTCTTTTTTTTATAATTAGCGACATACAAGCAGTCAAATCATTTTTCTTCTCTGATATATTGTAAATGAGATTTATTTAAGTTTGAGTAAGGCCAAGTAAAAATGTCTCGAATCCCAACGTAGCCAAAACTTTTGAAGCAGCGAGTTGCCATCTTTAAAGTAATTGTATCATTAAAATTATATTACTCGATATATTATTATTAGAATAAGAATCTACCCACTGCCATTGTTGTTAATTTTAATATTTTGAATGGTACCTAATTCTAAAATTGTAATACAAAATGCTAATATGACAATTGATTAATACTACAGCTGATTAATACGACAGTGCGTTAATTATGATGATGATATGACACTTCATTAATACTACGAATAAATTATGATTATGAAATAAAAGCTACTAGAAGTTTCCAAATAAAATAGTATAGTAGGTGCCATTCAAAAATATCAATAAAATACGTTAGTTAGGAATAATATCGTGGAATCTATAATTTGAAAAAGGAAGGTGCAAAAAAGTTCGTCTTAGTTTATTCTTTGTTTAATTATGTACTCCAAATCAGTATTTTTTAATCTTATATGGGGCAACTATATTTTCTTGCCTGTTATACAAATATTTAACATGTTAGGTAACTAGACTTCATATTTCTGAACGCCTTTAAGCTATACAAAATACTGAGACCCAGATATTCGACATTCAAGACATTATTCAGCATTGTGTCGGATTGCCGTCCCGTCGGGCTATGAGAGTGAAGGAATAGTAAATGCACCTGTGTCTGCGCAAATGCTAGTGCACTATAATATGTCCTGCGCAGCTGGCTGATCTCCTTAAATGAGAACAGCCGCCATGGGTGAAATCGGCCTTGGACGTCATAATTTTAATTCAACTTTCAACTTCGATCGGTTCAAGTCAAAATATATGCAGTCTAGTTACCTATTATGTTATTTTAGACGTAATTACTCTTAATCGGTGTTTGTCTTAAGACGTTAAGTTATTACAATTTAAACGTTGTTACTGTTGAAATCAACTATTTTCCATTTGAGTTAATTAATAATCGAATTTTCTACTCATTTAGAATCTATACGTATTACTCTATATTAAAGAGAAAGGTTAAGGCTTTATTACTATGCTCTTAATCTATGCAGCCATTATAAAAAATGACTTATTAAATTATTTTCAAAACAGCAATACACGTAATTTTATGTTCTACTGTTTTGTAAAAGGGTCATTTAATATTTTATTTATAAAACTGTAATAGTTAATTTCAACTAGTATTCGAATATAAAGTTTTACTTAAATTTTATTTTTGTCATCACTTATGTTACGTTTTACTTTTCATGTTTAGTTCTTTTGATAGACTGATTTTAACTATTTTAGATCTGATTTTTATAATATTATAAACTTACAAAATTAATTTATACAAAACATTTTGTAGTTTATGATTCATAACCAGTATCATTCTTTTAATTTTTAAGTAGACCAATCTTATTTTCTATTTAGTAAAATAATCATGCTCATTTTATTTCTTTATTTCATAATTTTCATTCTAATTATATTTTCATTTTAATTCACTTAGTTAAGTTACTCAGGATATATTTTTTACTAACTCAAATGTATGGTACAAAAATATTAAAATGTTGAAAATGTATATCGTATTGTAAGCGCTTATAGCAATACGCAATTTAAAAATTAATCAATCATCTGTCGAATTATACAAATTAAATTAGCCTTTTTATGTTCAATATCATAATTAAATTAAAAATCATTCTACAAAATAAATATTTTTTGTCAGAAAAATGATTTTTCCACGCATTTTTTTTAATATGTGGCGTTCCTCATGATCTTTCAAAAATATTATTTGTGCTATACGTAAAAAAAACATCTGATTCTAGGTAAATCAATTTATGAAATATACTTAATGTATTTTGAAGTATGTAAACTTCCATAACGTTAACGTACTATGTAGTTCACAAAACATATTTAATGATTGTTTTCGAAACTGCAACCATTAAGAGGTCCCACTCTACTTTGCTCAAAATTGAATTTCCCAACAATACATCTTAGTACCTTGGGCAGTCGCTCCATATGTCACACTGGTACTCAGCTGCATCCAGTAAGTCTGGAAGCCGACCCCAACATAGTTGGGAAAAGGCTCGGGAGATGATGACATCTCAGTCCCTTGTTAAATGCATACTATTTGCAATAATTTTAATTATATAATACTGCGCATAGAATTTATGCACAGTCACACAATAGGCTTTCGTATCAACTTTAATGTTTAATATCTCAATGAAAGTTCTGCTTATATTTTATATTGTTATGTGAGTTCATGAGAATGCATAAGATAGTTTATGCAACGAGCCTAGTAACTGAGGTTTATGGGGACTTTCATTCTTACTTCATACAACATGATTGGATGTCCCTATATGCAAGTTATTGCAATCTAAAACTTAATTTCCTATTCATAAATATGAATAGATATAGTATTGCAATATGTAAAACACTGTTATTCGGCTTTATCTTGTTGACTGTGTGTGTTTTACATTTAAAACACAGAAAACAGTTTTACTTTGAATTTATATAGTACCTATCTATCCGTAATGACATTGAGCAAATATCAAAACTAAATCTCTGATCGAAAATCTACGGAAAGATGGTTATTAAATTTACCGTTAATTAACAGTGAATCCAATAAAATCATAATATTTTATTTCTTTGTTTTTGCATCAATTTTCCATCGGGAAAATTGGTTAATCATTAAATAATTTTAACGGCATACGACAGTTGATTAAATTGTATTAATTAATTAATTAATCGTAGTAATTAAATCAGTATTTATTTTTTAAACAATTATTGGTCCATTTGAAATATTCCACCGATATGTAATCAATGTTCTGTAGTTTTAGGAAATGGGGTATCAAGTTTTAGTTTACATTAGAATCCTTTCAAATACTTCTATTAAAACTTTTATTGGGATTTGTATATGCCAACATTTATTCAAAAAAACAAAATCATTCAATCAAATTAGGCTGAAAGTAATCACTTTTAGAACGTCAAAAAGATACAAAGACAGCCCCCAAAACGCCCACCCTTCACCACTTCCTATGTGTTTTTGCCGGGAAGAAGAAGTGGCGCAACAAACTCCCCAGCAACACATGTCTGTCTGTTTGGTGCATTATTTTAGGCACATTTTTTACACAAAGTATAGATGAAAATATCTAAGTTCTATGCTAAATGGATTACAAAATCATGACCGCTATTTGTAAAATCCGTTTTTCTTGTATTCATATTTTTTTTATGCGTATTTAATTTGTGAGCTAGTACTTGATATCCCAATGATTGTTGTGTAATAATAATGTAATTGTACAAAACGTTTTGTAACTTGTTGAAACTTTGCTAGTGCTGTACCCTTATATGTCGATAAATAAATGTATTTGTATCCTGTGTACTTATCTGTATATCGCGAGAAAATATTTGAATTAAATGCGTATTTCCAATGTTTTTCGTTTTATTTTATAACCCAGAAAGAGAAAAATAAATGTAAAAATTTCATGACATCCAAAACCGAACACACAGTTTTTTTTTCATCCGGCTTCAAGAATGTAGGTTCCCAGTTTAACCTAAATATGTGAGTTTGTGAGCGTTAAACCTATATCTTATTATTGACAAAACTGATTGATGCGATTTTCAGCATAGTATTTGTCAGACAGGAAAAGGTTGGAGTCATACTATTGAAGCCGGTTTTATTTTTTGGAATTATTAAATTTATTTATGGCTGAAGAAAGTACATTAATTTCTGATAGAAAAAAAATACTTCTTGACAATTTCTGATCTTACATCTACTTTCAAAATTTCATTTACTTGGACACAAACTGTACCGACATTCTACCTCAATCTACACATCTTCGGGGAAAACACAAATTATTGGCACAAAAGTATATTTTTGAAAGCTTGTAAACAGCACTTGTGTTTCTTGTGTTAATCACATGGTGATTGGTGATTTCAAGTAAGTACGGGTCTTATATGTTGCATGCTTAAGTGAGTTGCACCATTCAACTATAACGATAACCGACAACCGGGTAACTGGGTTGAGGGGGTCAAATAGGGCAGTCGCTCCTTGTAAAGCACTGGTACTCAGCTACATCCGGTTAGACTGGAAGCCGACCCCAACATAGTTAGGAAAAAGGCTCGGAGGATGATGGAATAGCCGATTTGACCAATGGGCGGCAAGTATACGGCTGGTTATGGTTTGGTTATCGTTATAGTTAAATGGTGCAATTCATCCTAAATGTTTTATGTGACAATCTAAAATAGGTATATATTTTAGATACATGTGTATGTGCTAACTGAATTAAAAAAAATATATTTTATTCCGAAGTTTTTTGTGTTTTTTAGAATGTTTGAAATTGATATATTTTTAGATGATTTGATTTGAAGATGTGTTTATGTTTGCAAAAAAATATTTAACAGATTTTACATAACAAAATTACAATTTATATTTTCAGACCCGGCTTTAAGAAGACTGAAGAAACAACTTTATGCCAAAGGAAATTATGATTATATTTATGAACATTTTATAAATCGCACGATTTTTTTAAAACTTCGTATTAATATTTTTAGCTCAATTTTGTTTTTTACACATTATAATTGCATACCAAAAACTTATTTTTTTGTAAGCAGAATTTTTACTTATTTTTGTACAGACTACGTACCTACGTAATTATTTAGCCCAATTTTTTCTCTCTTATAAATAAATTTAGGAAATACTTTTATTATTAAAAATAAGTTTTATCCTCTAAGTTTGTAATTTTGTTCATATACAAAATAACGAAAAATAAAGGTGTATAATGAAATGTCACATGAATCGATATATTCCAGCGATATCGATTTTTTCATGTGCTTTTTTTTTAGTATAAAATCTGAAAATGCGTCTAGTGTGACATAAAGTGGATATCAGACACTTCGCTTTAAATTCAGTTTACATGCTATTTTAAAATCTCAATGTTTTTGTAAAAAAGAGAAAAAAAACTTTAAAAAAATATGAGCAAATAAAACATAATTTCTTGCAGTTTAAAGGCAAGACCGCACTTAGCGACACTGCGCGACGCGACACGTAACGACAAAATATTAGTTGTAAGAAATTGTATGAGGTATAACGCACTATGCAGCAGCGGAACTACGCGACGCGACACTCAGCGACAAAGTTGGGCAACTGACCAAAAGTGTCGCAACCTGTCGCGTCGCGTAGTTCCGCTGCCGTTAAGTGCAATATAGCAAGCGACGCGACACTTCACTTTTTTCAAGTTTTGGTTTAAACGAGAAGTCGTGTTTGGAATGGCTTTCGACGAAGAGAAATTAATTATGTTAGTCAGTCAGTATCCTGAGATATATGATCATCAAAATGAACATTATATGAATTCTCTTAGGAAAAACAACATTTGGAGGGAAATTGGCGAGGAAATGGGAGTATCGAGTAAGTAAATTTCATACATCTTTCTGAGTTGGTACAAGATATTTATTTTCATCAACTTTTTAGTAAGTAATAGTATGGGAAAGCCAATGTGATTTCTTAAATTTATGTGGGTAGACTTAGAATAAAAAAAGTGACAGACAAAATTTGCTGCAAACAGTCGCAGCACTGCAGTTCAAGTGCGGTATACCTATAGTGTCGTTACGTGTCGCATCGCTCCACTGCCGCGGAGTGTCGCTTAAGTGCGGTCCTACAGTGGTAAATGGAAGAACTACAAATACGAAATAAACATTAATAAACATAATTTTATGAACAGACAATACATAATTTGTGTTTTAAACATTTCATTTCGAGTGAAAGGTGACGAATTAAAGGCGAAAATTAACGCAAAATGGAGCGTCTGATATCAGCTTTAAAAATGTGTGAAAATCAGCACATTTCGTATGTAGGTAAAGATCTCAATATATTTTTGCAGTTAGCAGCCTTTAGCTTATCTCATAAGTTTAAGAATGTTTAGTTAAAGGTACTTAACTACATAAGGTACTTATACGAATATGTATATATATTTTAATTTAGGAAATAAAACATTTTTTCTACACGAAGGTCTTGATCTTTCGATTTGTAGTGGTTGTGTGTACTTTTTCAATGATTGTATGGTGGATTATAATAAAAAAAATATTGTATTAGGTAATTGGAAGTTTTTTTTGTTGCTACAGTTTTGAGGTCAGGGAAGAATGTGACTTCACACTCTGTTATTCATTGTTATTACCATTTTCATTAAAAACTAGCAGTTTCGCCCGCGTCCCGGCGGAAGTTATACCCCTACCCGGATCTATAATTGCTTCGATAGTCTAACTTCCCAGCTGCTAACCCACAACAGGAGGGGTCATGTGATAATTTCCTATAAATCTTAATGAGAAGATGGACTTAATAAAACAGAATCATAAAGAAACAAATACCGTATATTTATAAAAACAAATAATAATAAAAAAAAAACCTAAACAGTCGACACAGATTTCCGTTAAAGACAAATAAAACCCTCTAGATTTGCTACTATCTATTAATAGCCATCATTACAATATTCCTTTTACACACAGTTTTATAAGTATTCGACGCCATCGCCTCATAATTCGTTTGAATTTCATTCTCTCTGTCGTACACGAATTTCGGTAATTTCGCTACCAATCTTTCTCCGTCATCCGAAACTGTCTTTTCTGTATAAATCTCTAAAACTGCTTTCTTCGTTTCGTAAGACTGTAGTATGTCCGAAGCATGAATTATTGAAAGCCCTTGCGGCTCTTGCGTCGTGTCCGTAGCAGTTTTATCTTTTAATCTATAACTATCATTAAACTTGGTGGAATTATCACTAACTAATACGATTTTATCTTCATCCGATATACTTAGCGTCGTGTTCCTGGTCATTTTTCTTGTAACACATTCTTTAACATGAACCATACGACGCGACAACGTATTCCTAGAACTAAGCTGTCTTTCGTTCACATTTACAACTCCAGAATTTGATTTGACATCTTCTTTCATGGAAATACTAGCTGTAGTGCTAGTCTTCACATTCTTGTGTGCTGACAAATCAGCATTATTCATCTTGTTTGTCAATAACTGTGACTTTTGCGTTTCGGCGTCCACGTAGTCGGGTGTCATATCACATGGGCAGTAATCCGACTCCTTTTTAAGATTGCAAGTAACTTCTTCGCTTTTCTTAGCTGGGGGCTTTGCACAGCAGCAACCTTCCCCTTCTATCCTAGAAGCTAGTTTTAATCTAGCAGCCACTGTACAACACATGCAGCCACCTTCTGGATGTTCTTCATTGTCAGATGATAATTCATCGCTGTGGTTACTGTCAGTGCAATCGCTATTTTCTATAGTCGGATAAACAACTTGTTTGTTTATTTCTTCGTCTGTTAATGCTTCATGGCTCTCTCTGTAATAATTGTTCATGCTGTCAGTATAATAATTTGGTTTTAACGCCGCATAAGCTACATCATTTGATACATCATTCGTTGGTCGGTTTGCTTCTTCGTGATCACTGCTATCTGACGTCAGAATGACTCTCAGCATATCCCGCAGCTTCCTCATTCGGGTTTTAGTTTTGGCTGTTGTTTCTTGAGCTTTCTCAAACACCTGTTTCAACATTTCCTTCTTTTCTTCTTTAGTGTGAGGTTTAACGATCACCTCTATACTCTTCTTTTTTCCTGACAATGCGTTGGGTTCATCTGTGTCTGTAGACATAAAATTATCGTATTTTGGTTCAACTTGTTTTTCCGTGTCAGTTTCTTCGGTGTCATATTTTATTTGTTTCTCAGTATCTGTTTCCTCTGTATATTCGTATTTGTGATCAGTTAATTTTTCTGTATCAGTTTCATCTAGGGTCTCTTGAATATCTTTAGTCGTACTATACTTTTGACTTGTTGATTTAGCTTCCATATCTTCGCTTTTCCCTTCAGACATGTCCGTGACACATCTACAAACGGATTGTTCCGAAGATCCCGTAGCAGGTCCCCTCCCAAGCCCTATCAACGTTTCACTCATTATTTCTTCACTGTACGTCCTGGACTTATTATCTACTGATGACGTAAGATCGATAGTAGCTCTGTGCACTGAGAAAACGTTATCATCATGCAATTCGTCACTGTAGCCAGTTGACACGCTATGGAATTTGGCAGAGATCTTTTCAGAAAAGTCTTTACTGTAATCACCGTTCTTTGAGCTTCCGGATTTCTTTTCATTTTTAGGTTTGAAGTTCTTTATCACGATACGTATATTCAGATCGTTCTTTCGGTCTGAATGGTCTGCAATTCTTTCGCCCTCGTTATTCATAACGAAAACTTCTTGGGGCATTTGTTTGATGCCTTCGCTACGCTCTATGTTGTCTTCTATTTCGTTTTCCCTGTCACCATCATTCGCTATATTGATTTCGGTGGTTTTCTCACCTTGTGTGACTTTTAATTTGAACTGAATTTCTATAAGGTTCGCAATACTAGATTCGCTTTTAATTTCTGTCATTCCTTTTAAAGAGTTGTTATCAGCCACAAAAGCTTGCACAGAGTTGTTAGTAGTTAGTCTTCGTACTTCTGAAGCCTTGAACATTTCACCTAGTAACGACGGCCGCTGAATAGTGCAATCGGCATGCTGTAGCCTGTAATCTTTTCTCTCAAATAAGGTCATTCCGTCTTCGTCTTGCACTTTTATATTCATACCTTCTCTAAGCTCAATTGTGCTAGGATTTTCTTTCTTTAATCTAATCGTTATTTTTTCTTCGGAATTGAGACTAATACAGCCGTCATCACCGGGTGTACTTTGCCAAGCTGGGCAATCTTTGGAACATGTTGGTTTTCTATAGGGCATCATTTTAAGAGACAGGCCACCTATTCTAGATCTGCATCTAGGATTTTCAGGTCCCAACGTGTGTGGTTTTTGAAGTACTGTGGGTGCTGGTGGTGGCCTGGGCTGGGGGCACTGCATTTCCGGTATAGAAGGAGGACATAGTGATCCCTGTTTATTTGGACAGCTTTTCTTGCATTCCTGTTTAGGTGAAGGTATCGTGCTACAAGACAATCTAGGCAACATTGGTGGTGATCCCGGTTTATTTGGACAGGTTTGCTGAGTGCATTCCTTTTCAGGTGAAAGTATCGTGTTGCAAGACAATCGAGGCATCATTGGGCAGTCTTTCTTACATTGCCCGTAAACTAATGTTTCTGCGGGTTCATTCTTGGTACGGAATAGAGATGTGATTGACGACTGATTAGAAATCTGATTTTTTGTAGGCCAGGGAAAATCATCGCATTGCTGATTTTCACCGGTTCGTCGTCCCGATTTAATTGAGTTGGGATTCTTATATTCGTCACGTGAACGGGATTTATTTTTAGAATGTCTCTTATTGCAAGGAGATGAATCGCATGGCAGTGGTGCCTTCTTTGGTTTTTCAGGTTCAATGGGACATGGATGAATAGGAGAATAAACGAATGGTGCTTCAGGTGACCTAGAGATGGAGCCAAACGAACATGACGTAGCTGAATAGTTTCTGCAAGGGGATGGTACACATGTGTTGCATGGCGAATGCTGACATGTATTTTGACAGTCCTTAGTTCCTTTATGTTTGCGATGACCTGAACCTTTACTTGTCTTCCTTTTGAAGAACGGAGATATCTTTTTGCCCAAACCACTTGACGTTTTTTTACAGGGTGGTGGTGGTTCGGGACATTGTGAGCTTACAGAAAAACATGACGGACGTGATGCTGGACAGGATGGGGACGCAAAAGGGGATTTATCATCAGGACCATCGCTCGGTGGTGATGAGGATAACTGCAGTGTCGTGCACGGTGGTGTGTGGGGACAGGCCGGTGGCCGCTGACAGGGTGGGGCGGACGGTGACATCGCAGGACATGGCGGGGTTTTAGTACATGGTGGGGATTTGGGCATCTTTTGGCATTTGGGACACGGTGGCGTGTTAGCTGTTGCGCATTTTGGACACGGTGGCGTGTTAGCTGTTGCGCATTTTGGACACGGTGGCGTGTTAGCTGTTGCACATTTTGGACACGGTGGCGTATGAGGACACTTTGGGCATTTCGGACATGGTGGCGTTTGGCAATATGGACACGGTGGCGTGTGGGGACACGGCGGGCATTTTGGACACGGTGGCGGGTTAGGACACGTTGGGCATTTTGGACAAGGTGGCGTGTTTGGACATGGCGGCGTGTTTGAACATATTGGGCATTTTGGAGGCGGTGGTACATGGGGACAAGTTGGGCAGTTTGGACAAGGTGGGGTGTGAGGACACGGTGGCGGTTGAGGACACGTTGGGCATTTCGGACATGGTGGCGAGTGGGGACACTTTGGACACGGTGGTACATGGGGACAAGTTGGGCATTTTGGACACGGTGGCGTGTGAGGACAAGTTGGGCATTTCTGACACGGCGGCGTGGGGGGACACGGTGGAGGAGGACATGGCGGAGTTTGAGGACATGGCGGAGTTTGAGGACGTGGTGGGCATTTGGGACACGGCGGCGTGCCGGGACATGGTTGGGCTTTTGGACACGGTGGGGTGTGAGGACACTTAGGAGGAGCAGGATCCGGGGGCGGGGTACAAGGCGGGGGAGGGTAACACGGTGGAGGTTGAGGACACGGCGGGGCGTGGGGACATGGTAGTGAGTAGTCACATGGTGGCGCGAAGGGACACCGCGGAGCGTGGGGACAGGGTGCGGTGTGGGAATGAAGTGGGGCATGAGGACAAGGTATGGGGTTGGCAGCAGTTGGTGGCGGCTGCGAACACACCGACGGAGTGCAAGGACATGGTTGAACGTAGGGACATGGAGTGGGTGAGACAGGACACTTCGGCGTTGAAGGAGGGCACGAGTCGAGACAGATTTGTGGACATGATGGGGGTGATCGGGGCAGTTTTTGGGAGACAGGCGGAGTGGGTGGGCATGGCGGCGGTGGTTTTTTATCGCGCGGAGGCGACGGACATGGTGGAGGAGAACCAGGACAGGGTGGCTTCTTTTTGCACGGAGGATCGTGGGGACATGATGGCTTCTTACACGGAGGAGGGCTCGGGGACAAGTGGGGGCTTCTTACACGGAGGAGGACTCGGGGGACAAGTGGGGGCTTCACGGAGGAGGACTTGGGGGACAACTGGGAGGCTTTTCACATGGAGGAGGAGGAGTTGGACATTTTGGTGGTTTTTTGCACGGAGGAGGAGTTGGGGGACATTTTGAAGGTTTTTTACATGGAGGAGGAGGTGTTGGACATTTTGGTGGTTTTTTGCACGGAGGGGGTGTTGGGGGTTTTTTGCACGGAGGGAGTTGGGGTTTTGCACGGAGGGGAGTTGGGGGTTTCTTGCATGGAGGTGGAGTTGGGGGACATTTTGAAGGTTTTTTGCATGGGGGAGGAGTTGGGCAACTTGGAGGTTTTTTACATGAAGGAGGAGGAGTTGAACAACATGGAGGTTTCTTACATGACGGAGGAGGTGACGAACTCGCAGGTTTTTTACATAGCGGACGAGCTGATGGACAGCTTGGTTTTTTCTTACACGGTGGAGGCGTTGACGGCTGGCAGGAATGCTTCTTACACTGGGTAGGCGTTGAAGGGCGGCTTGTCTTCTTCAGACACGACAGGGGTGACGTACATGAATAACAAGGGGAAGGCTGGTTGTAGCCGACAGGCGGGGATTGTGGATAACCTCCTCTTGTTTTACATGGAGGGTTCGGTGGACATGATGGTTGCGGTGAATTCTGATATCTAGGGGGAGATTGTCGACGTTGTGGAGGTGGTGATGGACGCGGTAACGGAGTCCTCCTACGATTTGGAGGAGTCGGGGGCCGGGACGGTGGCAGCGAGGGACAAGATGGTGCCGTTGAGGGATAAGACGGCGGCGATGAGGAACGAGGTGGCTGTCTCTTGTGAGGTTTTGGGGGATATGGAGGACTCTTCTTATATGTTGGAGGCGAAGAAGGAGAAGCAGGGCAAGACACTGTCGACGGACAAGATGGCGGTGTTGAGGGATAAGACTGTTGCGGTTTCTTGCAAGGTTTTTGAGCATATTGGGGAGGTTCCTCATATGTTGGAGGAGAAAAAGGACAAGACATCGTCGAAGTACAAGACGGTGGCGTTAGGGGACAAGACGGTGGCGATTGTGGATAAGGTTGTGGTCGTTTGCAAGGCTTTGGGGGACAATACTGTTGCCTTGGGGGACTAGGCGGTGGCGATTCTTGGTAAGGTTGTGATTCTTCGCAAGGCTTTGGGGGGCAATACGGTTGCCTTGGGGGACTAGGCGGTGGTGATTGGCGATAAGGTTGTGATTGTTTGCAAGGCTTTGGGGGACAATACGGTTGCCTTGGGGGACTAGGCGGCGGCGGTGGGGCATAAGGTTGTGATTGTTTGCAAGGCTTTGGGGGACAATACGGTTGCCTTGGGGGACTAGGCGGTGCCGGTGGGACATAAGGTTGTGATTGTTTGCAAGGCTTTGGGGGACAATACGGTTGCCTTGGGGGACTAGGCGGTGGCGGTGGGCGATAAGGTTGTGATTGTTTGCAAGGCTTTGGGGACAATACGGTTGCCTTGGGGATCAGGCGGTGGCGGTGGGACATAAGGTTGTGATTGTTTGCAAGGCTTTGGGGACAATACGGTTGCCTTGGGGATCAGGCGGTGGCGGTGGGACATAAGGTTGTGATTCTTTGCAAGGCTTTGGGGGACAATACGGTTGCCTTGGGGGACTAGGCGGTGGCGGTGGTTCATAAGGTTGTGATTCTTTGCAAGGCTTTGGGGGACAATACGGTTGTCTTGGGGGACTAGGCGGTGGCTTTGGGGGACCTAGTTGGGGTTGTTGCCTACAAGGTTGAGGGGCTGGAGGGCATGGTGGGGACATCGTAAAACAAGGTGGAGGTGGCTTTGGGGGACAAGTTGTCGGTTTCCTGCAATATTTTGGGGGAGATTGGTGAGATCTGTTAAAAGGAGGAGTCGTTGGGCACGAAGAGACTTTAATGCAAAGCGGAGGGGTGGGTGGACACGACGGTGGGCGAGATGGAGGACACGACGGTGGGCGAGATGGAGGACAGGATGGTGGTCGAGATGCAGGACAGGATGGTGGACGAGATGTAGGACAGGACGGTGGGCGAGATGCAGGACAGGACGGTGGGCAAGATGCAGGACATGACGATAGGCGAGATCCAAGACACGGCGGTGAGCCAGGACACGGCGGTGAGCTGTCTCCAGGACATGGTGGTGGAAGAGATGTAGGGCACGATTTTTTGCTAGGACACGGTGGTGGGCGGGATGCAGGACACGACGGTGGGCCAGCGGCAGGACACGGTGGTGTATCATCACAGGGTACGGTCGAATTTGCGCATGGAGGATTGTCCATCATCTCACAATCATCTCTGCACGGTTGTCGCGGTATCTCGCAAGGAGGGTCTAGATTCACTTTCGCATGCTTGGGACAAGGAGCCGTACCGCTTTTGAACGCTAGAATGCCTTCTGGCATCTCTGCAAGCTGCTTTGCTAACAATTCATTCATCGCATCACAGTCAGGGAGGGAAACATGCTTCTTGCATGACTTTGGTCTCGGTTTAGGCTCAGTTACCTTACAACAAGGCTTCATCAGCTTCGGGCATTCACTTAAAGTGTTCTGAGCACTTTTGCTCTCATTACTTGGCGTTGAGTACGGTAGACAGATTTCTGGACAAGGTCCAGTCCATTTGGATTTATTGCTGTTAGCATATATCTTCCTCCTTTTAAAAACTTCGACTGAGTCTTTGGGCAATACTGTTCGGATGATGTCTCTTCTACACGGTGGTAACGACTCCTCTTTTTTATTATTTTGTACGTCTCGACTTGTAACCTTTTTACTATTGTGTACGTTTTGACTAGTGACCTTTTTATTATTATTATTAGCAGATTTTTTTAACAATTTTCCGAACCATGAAAATTTATCAGGGGGCTTATCATCTCCCTCGTGATTGTGGCATTGGCTACAAGACGAAGCTCCACAAGATGAAATGATGGTAGATGTTTGAAAGTCGTCATAAATGTTAGGACAAGATTTAGTTCCTACGCCTTGGTTATTGAAGCTCGTCTTTGAGCTTTCTGAGCAGCACCTCAAATGGGAGTCACTGACACACCACGAGTACAAATCCAAGCCCAGAGGAGTCCAGTTACGGTAATACTCTTGTAGGTAACTCTCGGCAAACTCGCATTTCTTCTGTTGTGGTTTGAGAACGTTATGTTCTGAATCTTCGTCGGTATAGTCATCTGCGATTTTCAAGCTGAAAAACAAATATTCATATGAATAAAAAAAACGGTTGTCTGTAAAGTCGGTTTACTGACGATAGTCGAACGTGACAACGTCATAAGAAATTGATCGTCAGATGTCGAAAGCAGAGGCCGATCGTGCCTCTTTGTCTCTCGTTGCGTGCACTCGCTTGCACTTCAAGCCTTAAGCGGAATGCCTCAGAGCGAGGTAACGCCGCATGAGTCATGTTTTTTCGTGCGTGCAGCCGGCTCCATCGATTTATAAGACGTTGTCACGTCAAAAACATCATTATTGAACACAGAAACACGTGATTTATTCTTTATTCTGATCTACTAGCTCTGGAAAACAGTAACAAGTTGCATGCGAATTATGCTCTAGCTAGGATAACACGAAACGATTCGATTCAGCCGGTTTAGCATAACTAAATAAATTATGAATAAAATATTCTCTTACATTGGCTTGCGTATTTCTCTCATTTCCCTCTGCGTGATGATTCCTACACCAATCACGTCGCATCTCTTCGGTATATACACATTGCTGCCTTGTATCACCACATCTCTGCTTACCGGCGGCTTTTCAGGATCCAAAATCTTCAAAGCACCATCTTTACTTCCTTGCACGCTAACGGTTACTTTTATATTATTTTGTACATAATCTCCTGTGTCGAAAGAACGAGCTTTCTGCTTTTTCAAGTCACTTGCAGTTTCATATTCAACAATTTTATACACTTCCTCATCGCTAGATTGGTTAGTAGGATGTCTGTTATGTTCATCACTACTAGAATCGACAAAGAAACCTTTAGGAATATCAATCCTTAAATAATCAGAACTTTCCGCCCTATTAAGTTTTCTAAAATTTTTCGAATGTAAAACCACTTCTATTTTATGGGAAAATGCTTTAGATTTGTCGATGAACCATTTTTGATCTGAAATTCTAACTTCCATATTATCGTTTCTATCTTCGTTTGATTTACACTTCGATTTGCCTAAAATAAGCTTTGGCTTATCAGTTACAGTTTTTGGTATCATCCAAGCTTCAATGTTTTGTTGGACAAAGTTTACATGTTGTTTTGTATAAGACTTGTATGATGGCTCAGCGTTCACTTGGCTTTTTGATCTAAAAACGACTCCAGTGTCTTTGTAAACATTATCCATCAATTCAAAGACCGTACTACTGCTTCGGCGGTAGGTTTTGTTATTCCAACGTACTTTGACACTATTCCGTGACTCAATATTACTCGAAAGGAATTTCTTAAGCCATGCTCTTCTCGCCATTTCCTCGTAAGCTTCAGGTGCGGGTGCTGGTTCCTCTACTTTTTCTGGTTTATCCGCAGCGTCCTCTCGAACAAGATTGTTGCCAGCTATCTTAATCACCAAGCCTTCTCTTACCTCACAACGACCAGTAGTAAGGCCTTTCTTCGTTTTTTGAGACTTGTCTTTATTTTTCTTTTTAAAGAAGAAGAACTTTCGGCCCTCTTTCTTCTCTGCCGCATTTTTTTTAGGGGCATCTGCTTTCATGTCTCCTTTAGATTCTTGAATCTTCTTTGTTGTTCCTGTGGGTTTCTTTGGGGTGTTAAAAGATGGTATGGGAGTGCATGGTCTCTTGTAATGCTCTTCTTCCAAGTTGAATTTTTTGCCCCATATTTTGAACATGCCTTTCACACCTTGGCATTCGCTGTCATCGTCATCCGGTCTTAATGACCACTGATCACTACCTCTCTCCTTTTTGGGGCCAGTAACTGATCTTCTATAATGTGAAGTCCTGGGATGGAAGACAGGTTTTTCTCGACTACATGATGGAGATACTGGGGTATACGTTCTCGTATTTGAATACGATCTTCCTTCTAGAGATGGTGGATCTGAATTTATTGACACATCCTTATGGCTCGCTGCACTATTTTGGCTAGGCACTTTATTCACAATAATAGAATTCTTCTTAGAATCTTCCTTCTTCGTCAAACCTCGCCTCAGAGCTTCGAATCTTTGTCTTAATGTGGTTGAAGCGCTTTTAAAATCTGGAACGGGTCCCTCAGCAGTTGGTTTAGTATCTCTAGACTTAGATTTGGCTGCAAATATTCTCCTGTATTCTCTCTCGAGCTTGTTCTCCATAGGGTCCTCAGTATCTACGGAGAAACGGCTCAGTTTATCATCACTTGGATTTTCAAGGTCATGTACATGTTGTTCTAAAGAATCTGAAGAATATACTTGATTTGGGGGCAATTCGTTCCTTTCCATAGGTTTGTATGAATCCACTTTTTTATTTTGCATGTCCTCTGGTTCTTCCTGAAAAATTATGGATTGTAATATATCTTCAATGTTGTTTTCAGGTTTTGTTTCAGTATCCTTTTCTATAGTTTCTTCGACTTGTGTTGTTGTGTTTGTTAGACTTTTAACGACAGTGTTGCTTCCTATTTCAATGTTCCTGTTGAATCTCGAATGTCTGGGGCTAGTGGCTCCCGATATAGTCTGCACTATAGGGGACAACTTCTCGCTCAAGACACTATTAGTCTTAAAGTCTATAAAACCGCCCACACACTTTGACGATGTTCTTTTACTTTCATAATAACAATTTTGACTGCGTTGTCTATTTCTTCCTAGAAATCAAAACATAGATATCAGATTTTACCGAAACTCGAGCATTTAAAATGTAAAAGCGTAATTTTAACATGATAGGATTCATAAGCGTTTTAGGTCCTTGGTACCACTTTATCTCTGTTTTCATGAGTTATCTGTTAATATGCAAAGGCACGTTTATCCACAACATTAGGCAATAGAACTTTATGAGAACACTTACGTAACAAAAACGAACAAAGGTCAGAACTGCCAACACCAATGTCGTCAGTTTCAGGCAAATAGATTTTCTTAACTTTCTTTCTTTGTAGCGCCTTCACGCTGCCCACCCCTATCTCAGTATAACTCTTAGAACCTTGGTAAGCGTACGTTTGATTTGGCAATCCAAAGTATCGGACTTCTTGTCTCTTTTTAAGTATACCAAGGTTTTTACATGTGCATATCACGTTATCCCGCTTAGAATTATATTGGCAACCCACTTCATGAGTTTTCTGTTCACATCTTGTAGACACGGGCGAAAAATCCCTGTCTTTTGCGTTGTTGTTGGCGCAAAATCTATATTCTCTATTTAATTCAAGTTTTATATCACGTTTAGTCACATAAATAGCTTTACTCTCTTTCATTTCTTCTTATTTATCATCATTTGTTTTGTCGTCTTGCATTTTTTACTTTTGATTCTTTTTTGGCTTATTTTGTAGCTTGGGATTTTATCTGAAAGAAGTGTTTTTGGGATTATAGAAGTTGGCTAATCTGACAAATGATTCATTCGAAAGCTTACGTTAATGTATCAAAATCAAGTAAACATACGCACATTTTGAACTATATCCTTTTGAACACAAGTAATTTTTTTAACACTTTTTATTTATTGCACCTTTTAAATTGGTTTGAAATAAAACTGTGAATTTAGTTTTTTTGCTAAGATTTTTTCGAATCTGTCAGTTATTTTACTGACAGAAGCCTTATTGTTTTCAACTTGACTGTTTTTGAAGCATCAGATAGTTTGAAAAAGAAGAACCAATCCATAGATGATAGATTACAACTTTGCAAGAAGCTTTGACTCCCCTAAATTATTTGATTAAATTAAACACTTCTCTAATCTTTTGATAGTAGATAAACAGCAAACCGAACCCCGGTGTCCAACTATTCTTCAATGATAATTAATTCGATGACTTATGAGATTCTAAGAATAGTTTCCCTCAAAGTTGGGGTTGCCACAGCCAAGGGCGATGGCTTAACGAAATGGTCAGGTCTGAAATGCCACCAACTATGTGACTCCAGAGAGACCACATTGAACTGGATTAATGGGGTCAAAACCTAGTCAAAGCAGATTATTTTGCCATAGAACCTTTTTAATAGGTTATAGACAACATGAAAATATTCTTCTGTCAAATTCAAATGCATTTTTGACGTTAACCCAAATACAATTTTATTTCATGCGTTTTGTAAAACATTTTCTTTTGAACTTTCTTTATGGATTTATATTGAACCCCTGATGAAAATATGAAAAGGGATACTTTCATTCTGATTGTCAGAGTAAGATTTATTAGTTTAAGTTATCTCTAGTGTTGTCATCATCTTCATATCAGCCTATTGCCGTTCACCACTGAACTTAGGCCTTCAGTGAGCGCCAACTATCCCTGGTCTGATGGTCTTATCAGAATTAATTATTCCAAACCTAACCTAACCTGACCTTTATTTGTATATCATCATGAAATTAGAGTCCCTATTTTCAGAAAATTGTATTACATTAGGTATAACTTTTAACAGAAAAGTACACCGCTTAATCAGCTCGATGGTATTACTTTAGCTGAAGTAACAGATACAAAACATTTTGTATAGACTCCTCTTAATGAAAAGTTACAAGCCAATATTTAAATTTCAGAGCTTCATATGAGATCAGAAGCCAGCCGGAAAATCATTTGCATACATATTACTACTTACAGACCACGTTACGAAGAAATGGATGAGAAAGTTAAAAATTGTTTTAAAGGCCACAACAAGTACGTTTGCTCCATATGCCTAAACAAAGGCGGAGAAAAAAATGGCGAATGCTGTAAGAAAGCACCTAAAAACTGTCCCATTTGTCAAAAGAACCGAGAATGTACAACTAGAGATTGTTCCGCTGGTAAAAAAGATAAACCTACTGCTACTGAAAAAGCAGGTATTTTAAAAGATCCAAATGTTAAAACTGTTCAGACTTCTGATACAAATGTCTCTCAAGGTCTGACCCTTTTGAACGAAGTTCTAACAGTATTTCAAAATAAGAAAGTTGATGGTACCAAAGAAAAGGTGAAGCCTGGTCGTTTTAAGGACGCAGCTGTGTCTACGGATGACAAAACCGATGAAAGAAGTGTAAAAGAACGAGATAGGCCGCGGTTAACCGTCAGTACTTTCCAATACTCTATCGATGAAAACAAAAAGTATGCCTACGAAAATGGACATTGTGTAATAGTGAATTGTTGCCAACCAGACTTCGTTCGAAAGCAGAACTCCATCGATTTGATCAAGCATAAGTCAAGTTCGATACCTCAAATGAAATTAGAAGAATTGAAATACTCTTTGAAAGAAAAGACCAAATCTAAAGATGCGATTGAAGAAGTAAATAGATTGTTTGCAACAGTGAAAAGGCCTGGTAAAATGTCAGAAAATTCCAACAGACCAATGGTCAGAAATGGTCCAAGAGTGTTACCAGTCGTCAATAGTAATTACCACGATGTGGTTAAGAAAAAGAATTTTGGCGTTGAATGTAACGTGCACAGTTGCAAATGTTGCCATACCTGCATGTCTAGTGGAGATGCTTTCCCTAAAAATGAGTGTTGCCATGATGAGAATGAGAAATGTGAAAAGTGCGTTTATATGCTGTGTTGCCATTATGAAAGTGTACGTAAAAGGCAGAAGCAGAATGGAGTACTAATTTGTGAACATTGCAGAGATATGCACGAGGGCCACTTTTTTCAACATAACTACGTAGACGACAGTACGTAAATTTCTCCACGAAACTATGGACATTACAGTCGGTAGATTTTTTATATACTCTATCTTTTTACAGTTTATTTTTTAATAAATATAGTATGTTTTTATACTTCGTGTTTTTGCTTTTCTTTGCAATAAAAGAGTAAATACAATTAATGAATCGTTTATTATTAAAGTAACTTAAAATTGTTCACAAATTATTATAAGTAAATTAGAAGTAAAAACTCTCCGATGTAAACTTCTTGTCGCTTCTGAAACAGTTCAAGAAATTCAACTTTAGTGGCCGATTTGTATAATCTATCTATCTTTCGATTGCGATTAGTGATCTTGACATTTTATGTAGAGCTTTTCTAATGGCACATTAAGGGATACATTATAGAAATCTAATGTCATAATAATAGCGTAGCAGTTACCGACAAACTCATTGACGAAACTTGAGAAAGGGAACGACTAAAGAATCCATGGGTGGATTGTGTGAAAGAAGATGTGGCTAAAAAGAATGTGTCTTGTGAGATGATGTCAAATCAAGGAGTATAGAACTGTCCACATATAAAATCGAGACAATAGGCATGAGAAGGGATGATGATACAAGCTCTGAATCTGGTATACACACCTATTATTATCGCCATACTTGCTTCTGCCTCTCTCCATCTGTTCGCTGTGAGCTCGCTCCCACACTCGAGACGTATTTCTACTGCTTGATAAAAATATTTACAATCAGACCCATGTATTAGCCTAATTAGACCTATCTACGTTAAACTGTAGGTCCCAGCTGTCATTGAACATCCTTGGGTAGTCAGAAGCCAGTAAGTCTGACACCAGTTTAACCAAGAGGTATCAGGTTGCCCTGGTAACTGGGTTGAGGAGGTCAGATAGGCAGTCGCTTCTTGTAAAGCACTGGTACTCAGCTGAATCCGGTTAGACTGGAAGCCAACCCCAACATTGTTGGGAAAAAGGCTCGGAGGATGAGACCTATCTACAATAATATAATGTTAATGTTTCTTTGTATGCTGAAGAAGGCTCACTATTGTCGAGTAACATAGGCTACATTTTGACTAGATTCGGAAAGAAGTACCTCCAGGACGCGGGGATAAATAGTAACTCATAGGAGTACCTACCGTCTCCTTCTAGTAGTTAGTAGATTATATGTGCTACCTACCGTTATTTATCAGATAGATCAAGATATTTTATACACAAAAGAAAATGAAAAAAACTTACTCTCCCAAACAGAGATCAAAAAACGGTTGCTCCAAGTTCAAATGCTCGCGAACCGAGTGCTTTGAATCGAACTCCTTTGTCAAAACTTTCTTCAAAGTATTAGAAGAATCCACGAACTTACACATACATTCGTTAAGAGTCTGCATTTTGACTAAAAACTCATCCTTGTCACATTTTTCTATAGGATACTTTATTAATTTCTCTAACTCCTTCGTTATCATACGGCAATTGTCTTTCAAATCGGGTATATCCGTCCATTGGATGTCAGTGTTCGTTGAAGCATGTTTCAAAATCTTAATCTTTGGCGTAACAGTTTCTATAACAAACTCCCCTTCTTCGATTATTTCGTCTGGGGGCTTATAATAAGGTTGTCTGATGCCATAGATCGAAGTATTTGGATTGTCTTCTGAAAGACCATCTTTGGTTTTTGCCATGACTAGTTTGAGTAAGTTCTCGAGACCTATCTTGTGGTCGTTTAAAAGATGCCTGTCTAAAACTGTTATTCTGAAAAAAAATGTGTGAGTTAGAACCCCATTTTGCAGTACTAAAAACTAAATTGAAAAAAGACAAGATATAGGTACCAAAGTATTATGCCATGGACATACAAAATGTATTTTTTCTCAATTTTATATGTATCATGACTTACATACATACATAGCAAAAATATAAAGGAAATGGCAAAGGGCGTTTTGGGGGCTGTCTTCTGTAAATATTTTGCAGCATAGTATGAATAACAATTTTTAGTTATGCCTCCTGTTTTATCCGTTCTAGGACTAAAGCTGCAAAAACGGATGTACCTAACAGTAATCTTTCTTACCTGTCAGCATCAAAAGAACATAAATGACATCCAAATGTTTCCTTCACTTCTCTGATGGCTGTTATACCGGTTGAATGGGACACTGAGGGTTCGGCCTTAAGACCTTTGGAGGTACACTCACTCGCTATAGAAGTGTCCTAAAAATAAAGAAGATAAAACTTAACATGTTCGTTCATGTCTAGAGGTTACAAGAGATGATTAATGATAGAGTTGAGCTGTGTTAAGAGCGCTATTACAAAATCGAATCGCTCAGGTTTAGGTAAATTAGACGATAGCCGGCAGCACTTGCGCGCGTGTGCGTCTAGTGAAATACGCAACGCACATCTGCGGACCGCCACGCGGCACAAACAAACTTGAGACTTTGCCACTTTTATTTTAGAAATAGTTTATTGGTTTTATAGTTTATGAAATATTATTTGTACCGATGAATTTTATAACCTAGAATAGCTCGATTGAGTTACAATAAACAAATAATCGTTTACAATTTTTAAATTATTTAATCGACAACCAAACTTTTCACCATGTTTATCAATTAGGTATAAGTAATTGATTTATAAAAAAACTAAAATCTATAATTCGTCTTCCATGTATTGTATCTTCATTTTCCTGCAACAATAAAAACTAGGAATGTAAATAGTTTATTAAAACAAATATGTCTGTTGCGAGTGACAAAAAATACTTACCATTATTTGTACTGGTATCCGATTGAGTCTGATAATCTGAATTAAATATGCTTTCATTATCCTGCAAGAATCAAAGATATCCAATAATATTATTATGCAACAGCGAAACTAACGACGATGACATTTACGTACATATTTCTATATAACCAACATCAAAAAAAGAGAACCCAATCTATAACATTTTCGCATTAGAATATCATGGGTTAATACTTGTGTATATTACATTTCAATCAGATCATTATAACTAATAAATAAAATAAAAACTGACTAGTACCAAAACGAGTTCGTTGCGCAGGTTGCGCTATATTTTTCGAGCTCCGGCGAGTTTGCGCGGCGCAACAGCGAGCGATACGTCCTCCCTCGATAAGCGCTTGGCGCTGACTAAAGTTCAACACCGCGCGTCACAAGATTTATATTGATTTTTGCATTGCAAACAAAAATTATTTTAAAATATTGTTTTACTTTTAAATAGACCAATTTTTTTTTCAAGCTTTATAACAATACCACCTTAATTATTAAATATGTTTTATTTGAATTTGGATTATACTTTCATAGATAAAAAATATAGTTTTGTACGGAAAATTGTCAGTAACTCTCAGTTTTATAGAATTATTTTTGGTGTATTACTGTATGAATTGTAATAAATTGGTGAAAGCAAGCACAAGTACAAGATATAGTTGTATCTTGAACATTTTTATAAATGGTTAAATTGCTATATCCTCGTAGTACTGAAGCATCAAAAGATTCCCAAAAGCAACATTTTATGAAACATCCTTTGCAGAGACAAAGATTTTACTGATGTACGTGGACAAATTAAAATATTTATTGAAAACAGCCCCAAGATAAATGATCAAACTTTCTTAATCTTATTTATGTTTTTTTTTTTGTGACTATATCCAAAGCATAATGACGCATCAAAACTCGTATAAAACTCGAAAATTTGTGATAGCCCTCTTAATCACATTGAGTCGGTCTATTAATATTAAGTTTACGAAAGACTGACAAACTGTTGTCGTGAAAAGATCTTCTTCTTTTTCTTATTGAGTCTATTTTAACCCGATTTCTTAGCTAAGTAAGCTGGGTTGGACATGAGCATGAACGCATATGTCTGTAGAAGTGTAGAGAAATGGGACGAGCAAAGAAACTAGGGATGGGTGGTGTGAACGACTATGTGGCTAAATAATAATGTTATAACAAACGAAAAGACAATATCTAATATCCTAGGGCCGAAATAACTGAGCAACTCCAGACTCCACCAAAACAGAGACAATAGAATTTCGTTATTGTCTGATGATTGCTTAAAATATTTTCCACGCCGCTTTGGTGGCGATTTCAAGTTATATCAAACTCACTACTCATTATATATGTTCTCTTACCATGTTCATACTCACAATACCACTGCCCTCGTTCAAGTTCGTATCAAAGTTCTCCTCAGGGTGAGAGAACAGCGTCCTACTGCGACATATGCGCGCGCGCAGCTTGTCTAGCAGCCGCGTCGCTGATGATGTTCGACCTATCACTGTGGAGGATAGTTTTAACACAATGTAAGCAGAAGTAATGGTTTAAGTATGTGAGTACCTACAGGATTACAGTAAATGCAAAAGTTTTATCAATATATTTATGTAACATAATTAAATTTGTTATAACGATTGCAGTAGGTACATATCACTTTTTATTTAAAGGCACCTATTTAGAGTAACATAAGTAGGCCAGGATCTATAGGCTATAAGTAAGCAATTGCTTGGGGCATCACGGACTATGGCATCAGACGAAGGGTTGCGCTCACACGTTGAGTGCCTTTTCAAATGATATATGTAAATAGGTTATGTTTCGTACATACATAATTCCCATCGGTCTATGAGAGTGAAGGTATATTGAGTGCACCTGTGTCTGCACAAATGCTTGTGCACTATTACATAATGATATAATATGCAATAATGCTTGTGCACTATTATAATATATGCTGCTCAGCTAGCTGATCTTCTTATATGAGAATAACCACCGTGGCTGATAATATAATCGGCTAGGACACCATTACCACTTACACTTAGTTCCTTTATTCTTGTTGGAGTAAGTGGAGCCCAGTGTAGAACCTCTGGGTACTGTGTTACATTTCTCCTGAAAGTAAAATATATTATACAGTACCTATATAATAGATAATGTACAGTTCGCGCCAATTTACTTCACATTTCTGAACATAGCTAGTCAACACACCAAAGAGCCCCTTACGATCCAAGCCTGTTGGCAGCTGAGGGACTTTTCGCGCGAGTTGCCGCTGCCTTGGTGCACAAAGAGTTGCAGAAGGAACATGGTGGGTCAGTAAGAATCGAGGGGATATTTTATGGTGTACCAGCATAAAAATGGTTTGGTAGGCGTTTTTTTGGTACTGCTGTAGTTCTATTCAGCTATGTGGCTTGAGTAATAAACTAAACTTAAAAAAGTAAACTTAGCAGAAAGTTATTATAAAAATGCCACTAACCATGACCAGCGTAGCCGCCTTGTTGATATCAGAACTGTCCTTCGTTTCATGATGCAGTTGCCGGTGCATCATCAGAGCACTCTCGAACTGCGCCGTGAAAGTGCATTGCGAGCAGCTGTAAATAATATATAATTATAAATAGATATAATAAAAAAAAATATGGTATAGTCTGTTTTTTAATCTCGTAGACTAAATTGACACTTGCAAAATGTCAAACTTTCTAATAATTTTGCTAGCTCTGTGGTGCAGTGTTGTACTTACGACACCGGTTCGTTGAATCGTAACCGGTACGTAATAGACGCACTAATAGACGCGATAACGCATGGCTTTGCTTGGTCAGATATCCCTGGCAGTTTGTAGCACGTCGTACAGCCATGTGTACGTACGTGAATTTTAAATATAAAACTTTGAATGAATATTAAATTCGTCTATTATAGATAAAAAGTTACGATTCAACGAACCGGTGTCGTAAGTACAACACTGCACCACAGAGCTAGCAAAATTATTAGAAAGTTTGACATTTTGCAAGTGTCAATTTAGTCTACGAGATTAAAAAACAGACTATAGGTATATATAATGAAATGACTCTATCGAACAATCCTTCAGTAATATAACTAATATCATCACACATGATGCACATAAATGTTGACAGTACCGGAAATCGAACCCTGGACTATCAGTTCGGTAGTAATACATACCGTTTACTTTATAAGATCAGCTCCTCATAAAATTATAATAGTCTGATTTGCATGAATGATACTAAAAAGGCTTGCTTGATCATATTTTGGGCAGGCGCTATTTTACGCTCAATGTGTCTTTTTGAAAGAAGCGAGTTACAGGTAGTCAGAAGTCAGTAGGTAAGTCTGACAGCCAGTGTTACCTAAGGGCGTAGAGTTGCCTGGTTAACTGGGTTAAGGCGGTCAGGTAGGCAGTCGCTCCTTGTAAAACACTGGTACTCAGCTTCGACCAGTTAGACTGCAAGCCGACCCCAACATAGTTGGGAAAAGGCTCGGCAAATGAGGAATATACCTATTAAGTAACTAAGTGAGTTTGCACTCAACTGAAATTGTTATAAAACTTACCAATGCGTCATTTCTATAAATTAAATAGTTAAAAATTATTTTTGTAAACCTTCAAAATAACGTTTTCACTATGACAGAAATACTGAAGAAAGTGACCAGAGAGTATATAATCACTACTGAAAGTGACATTTAGTAAATCCATAATAGACAGCAAGATGTGTGAGAATAAACAATTGTTATTCTATGACGACCTCGTTGGCGCAATGGTCACCATACTGCCGACCTGATGGTCCCAGGTTCGATTCCCGGTACAGTCTACATTTGTGTGATGAGCATGCTTGTTGGCTGTGGTCTGGGTGTTCTAATATGTATTTATAAGTATACTAGCGACTCGCCCCAGCTTTGTACGGGATAACAGTATTTCTCTACTATTTAATGCATGTTATTATACATTTAAACTTTCGTCTTTAATTACTCTATCTAAATCTATGAAAGCGGTTGCGTAGTTTTAAATATTTAAGAGTACAAAGGGACATAGGGATATAGGGACAGAAAATGCGACTTTGTTTTATACTATGTATGTACTGATATAGGTATGTAAATTATATGTAATTTATCAGTTGTATTAGCTAGCAAACACAACACATGCGGGTGAAACCTCGTGCGACACGCGTAGCCTGAGCAAGAATTACCCTATTTATAGCCTATACAAAATTAATAAGTACTCATAATTATTTAATCCAAATCGTTTCAGAAGTTTTTGACATCAACAGGCTGATGCTTTAAATTATCGTATCAAGAATTCGAGTCTCCTTTCTTTGTGGTTCACCATGACATTTTACCTTCCGCGTGTTAAGAATGTGCTTACAACAATATAGTGCCATATTGAGCAACTGTTGGGTCTGTATCTAAATTATAACGAGGCCCCTTAAACCTCAAAAAGGAAATTAAGTAACTCTCTGATGAAAAGAAGTCAATTAGCGAAACATAAGTAGCATATTTCAATCCTATAGTTAGAACCAGCTGCTTGCCAGCGGTTTCACCCGCATCCCGGGATAACCACTGCCTGTACCGGGATAAAATATAGCCTATGTAACTTGGGAAGAGGGTAGCTTTCCAATATTGAAAAAAAAATTTAAATCTGCTCAGTGGTTTACGGTATCTCACCTGGATTAAAGGCCTTCATATGCCTACAGTCCTTTTTGATAAATAGGCTACCCTACATACTCTGAAATAGACCAGTAACTCCTCGTCAATGGTTCTGAGATTAGCGCTTTCAAACAAACAAACTTTTCAGCCTTATATTATTAGTGTTGATTTAAGTTCGAGTAAACCTGGACTCTAAAGTCTGAAATCACCAACCCGCATTGAGCAAGCGATGTGATTAACGCTCAATCCTTCTCCGTGTGAGAGGAGGCCGTAGCCCAGCAATGGGAATATAAAACGGCTGTACAAAAACTAAATAGATAGAAGTCCAGAGGTAGCATTGTTTCTTAAAACCCAGTGAGTTTTGTCCAGTAGGCCAAGGCGTATTTCTCACGCTTTCAAACCTCTTGCATTGTGTAGGAACTAACAGTAAATTACTCTTGATTGCTTAAATCTAGCTTCAAAATCTTTTACTTATTTAGTACTAGCCGTTTTCCCGCGGTTTCACCCGCGTCCCGTGCTTGCTATTTGTTGCTGGTATTCGGATAAATATATATTGTTATGTTACTCAGGAAGAGTGTAGCTTACCAACAGTGTTTTCTAATCGGTTCTGTAATTTTACAGCATTGAGGGTACAAATACGAAAAAAAATGGTTCCTCTATAATATTAGTATAGACAGATAATACATATGTTTGTTTGAACGCTCTGATTTGAAAAAAGTTAAGACTTTTACCGAGGAAGGTCATACATAGGCCAGCGGGGTCCACCAGGGCCAAGGCCTACCTTGCCTGCGAGTTACCGCGGCCCTGGTATATAAAGGGCTTAAGAAGGAACATAATGGGGTTCAGTCATTAAGACTCCGACTCTCCCTCACGCTGCTAACCCACAGCGGGAGGGGATATTTAATTATTTCCCATTAACAAAAAAAGGTCCAGGCGCGGGGCTCCCTCGGTACACGGGTAAAACTGCTGGCGGAAGATAGTACCTATAATCTACCTACATTACAACATTGAGAACAAGAGTCAATGCACTCTATTGTTGATACAGAACTTAGGAGCTTAACTTACATCTACAAACTATGTTAATATCTAAAGTAGTTTCTTAGTAAAAGATAAGATAAAACTATACAATCCTGTGAAGTTAGCTTTGTGATAAGAGGCTTAAAGGACCCCGTGACTAATGTTTGCTTAATTACATAGATCTGTTACTGTTACAGCCTTTTTTTATCGTCCCACTGCTGGGCTGCGGCCTCCTCTCGCACGGAGAAGGATTGAGCGTTAATCACCACGCTTGCTCAATGCGGGTTGCTGATTTCAGACTATAATGTTTTGTGTGTGTTTGTTTGTGTCTGAAATTTGACTGTGTTTTTTGTAATTACATTTATTTACAATAATATTGTAAAGACGAAACAATTTTTTTGTAAAGGCTTGGAAACTACTGAACCGATTTGGGCGATTTGAAAAGTTCTGTCACTGTTGGAAAGCTACACTCTTCCCGAGTAACATAAGGCTATATTTTATCCCGGTACGGGCAGCAGTTCCTACGGGACGTGGGTGAAACCTCGGGTTAACGGCTGGTGTTTTCTAAGTAGGATGGTATACGTACATGATTATCTAAATTAAAGTTTTACAATAAATAATAATTTGTGTTTCTGTTAATAAGTTTGCATTGCTAAATAATTGCTATGAGAATGTTTGTTACAAAAAATAAAACCTATTTCAATAACATACCTATCCCACCTAAAGCCTTCTGTTATGTCTGACAAATAAATAGGCACTTTACCGTAAACCGCGTCAAAGTTTATTCCCCGAACGAGACAAACATACATACGGGTCCAACTGAGGACCTCCTTTTTTTAAGTCGATTAAAAATTGATTAAAAACAGACGTGTATATTTTTACTTGTTACCTCTCTCTAGTGGTCTAAATAAAAGTTTAACAATAACTAATATCAAAGTTTAACAGCCTTAATACAAAAACATAAACATCTGTTGAACACTTGTCTAAAAAACGTGTGGCTGCAAAACGAACCTTATTTTGACAACGTCGTATAGGTATCTATATTTTTTTTAGACAAGTGTTCAACAGACTTTTATAGCTTTTGTGGTACGACGGTGTCTATTACTAGATTAAAATGCATATAACTAGTAGCATATAGATAGATAGATAGATATACTTTATTAGGTACACCAATTTTACAATTTTGATCTAAATCTAGTTAAGGTAGGTGACATAATGGGCGGTCTTATCGCTAAGAGCGATCTCTTCCAGACAACCTTAGGATGGATTGAGACGAGAAGGAAAAGATTATACGGTAGGCAGTTAGGCTAAGTGTACACTTGCTCCTGCAATTTGCGCACCTAAATATTATTACCATAAATACTTAAATTATAAACTAAATATATATACATACATATATGTTTATATATATATATATAAAATAATAACAATAAATACATATATACCTTTAAATAATGTCAATGCTAGATATATATACTTTTTATAAATATTATTCTACCGTTAGGAGGAAAGGTAGTGGCTTTTTAACATTTTCTTGAAAACGGCTAATGATTGAGCCTGTCTTATCGTAACGGGCAATGCGTTCCATAGCCGAACAGCCAGAACAGTAAAAGATTTGTCGAAGAAGCTAGTGGAATGCATCGCCATCTCCAGCCTCAAATTTTCTGATGACCTTAGATATTTTGTATGTGTGTCATAAAGGAACTTGAAACGTTCTTTAAGATAAGGGGGGTTAGTGGGATTAAACAAAATGTTGTATAGCAAAGACAGGATATGAGTATTCCGGCGAAGACGTATAGGAAGCCATTTGAGCTTTGAACGAAATTCAGAAATATGATCATATTTGCGCAGGCCAAATATGAATCTAATACAAACATTTTGAAGTCGCTCAAGTTTATCTAATTGTGCCTCTGTAAGATCCGGATAGCTGACATCTGCATAATCAAGGATGGGAAGCAGGAGGGATTGTGCGAGCGCAGTTTTGGTGGCAGTCGGGAGAAAGTTCCTCAGTCGTCTCAGGGACCGGACAGATGCAAACACCTTGCGACTAACCTCTTGTAGTTGAGGGCCCCAGGAAAGGTGTTTGTCAATAAGTACACCTAGGTTTTTGACTGTGTCCTTGACTGGAATGGTAGTGCCATTGAAATTGATGTGCGGGAGTTGTGACCAGCTAACTTTTTGTACCAACCTAGAACTGCCAATTACAATGGCTTGGGTTTTTGAAGGATTAACCTTAAGACCGTAAGCCTCACTCCAATCAGATATTACAGCCAAGTCACTATTGATGATGGCGATTGCATCTGCCAGATCCACTAAGGCGGCTTTCCTATAAATTTGTAGGTCATCAGCATAAAGGTGGTAGAGAGACTGAAGATTATTGGAAATTGAATTTATAAATATCGCGAAAAGTAAAGGAGATAAAACGCCACCCTGTGGCACGCCAACAGAAGTATAGCACCATGAAGAGCATTTGTCTTCTATGCATATACGTTGACGGCGTCCAGACAGGTAACTACGAAACCAGTCAATCACCGTTGGAGATATGTTAAGTGAGCCAAGTATGCCAAGCAGGATGTCAAAGTCGACGGTGTTAAATGCATTACTGAAATCTAGCAAGCAAAGGACCGTCAAATCTCCCGAATCCATGCTGCAGCGTATATCCTCAGTAATATTGACTAAGGCTGTAGCGGTGCTGTGACCAGGTCGGAAACCGGATTGGAACGGGTTCAGAAGACTGTTCTTGCAAAGAAAAGCATTAAGCTGATCATGTACAAGACGTTCTAGGACTTTAGAAAGGAAAGGTAAGACGGAAATGGGACGATATTCAGAGAAAGAGGTAGGATTGGATGTTTTGGGTAACGGGATGACTTTTGCATCTTTCCAGATGGATGGGAAAATACCATAGGACACAGAGTAATTAAGGATATGGGATAGGACTGGTAGGATTTCGTCAAGGATAGGAAGTATCATTTTCCGACTGACACAATCATCACCAACAGCGTTAGAGGAGATGGATACTATACTCTTCTTAACATCACAATCAGAGAATTGACTAAAAACAAATGCAGGATAGTCTGGAGTTGGTAATTTTGAAAGATAATCTAATGTGCGTGCTTTTTCGGTCCCACTACACGGAGACGACGATGTGAAGTGTTGATTAAGTAAATCAATATCTAAGTCTTTGGAAATTGTATCACGGCGTGATTTTCCAACTCCCATGGATTTTAGGAATTTCCAGACTTTTGCTGGATCTCCGTTTTCAACTGAATGATGTATATGTTGGCGTTGTGCATCTCTACACACCTTGTTGCAACGATTACGGACCTCAACATACTTCTCCCGAGTAGACATACTAGGTCGACATTTAAATTTAGATTTCGCAACAGCTTTTTTATGCATGGCAGTCTTAATGGCACCAGTTAGCCACGGAGCCGGAAGATGTTTTAGCTTAATTGCCCGAATTGGAGCATGGACGTCATAAAGCCGAACCAGTGAATCAGTGAATAACGCAACTTTATCATCAACCGACTCAGCTGCAGCCAAAGGTGCCCAATCAATACAGCCAGCATCACTGCAAAGGTCTTCAGTATTCATACCACCAAAATTGCGTTGCAGTAGAATTTTGGGTTTGGGCTTAGGTGGTCGGATTTTATATGAAAGGAATATGAGATCGTGGTAGGAAAACATATCAGCTGAACATTGACCATGCTTACTGACATGTTCCGTAGACGATACAAGGGCAAGGTCCAGTAGTGAAGGGTTGCAGTTGGGGAAACGGTGTGTGGCACTTAATGGCAGGATTGACAGATTGTATGATTCAGTTATTGAACATAAGGAAGACGAGCGGGAATCGTTTTTCAATAAACACGTATTAAAATCACCCATAATAATTGTATGACTGTAAGAAGGCATTAGGTTTTCGAGGAGATGTTCAAGGCTGGAAAAGTAATTAACACGTAAGGAAGGACTATAGAAGACACCAAGCAAAATTTTGGTATGATTCAGGTTGACTTCCAAAAAGAGATGCTCACCGGCACCCAGCGGCGGGGGCTGTGCTGACATACTAATGATTGAGAAAGGAATATGAGGACGAAGATATATGGCAACTCCACCCCCACCGCCAACCGCACGATCATTTCTTATCAGCTGAAAACCTGGCAAGGAATAGGAAGTAGAAGGAAGACATGGTTTTAACCAAGATTCTGAAACAAGGATAGCGTGTAAATTCTTACAGTCTAGATTAGCTAGCATGTCAGAGTAATGTGCCGGTATACTTTGGGCATTTATATGGACTACATTAAAATTCTTCGGAACATCAGAAAATGTCGCTTCAAGAGAATCAGCAAGCGTTGCCGTTGGAAGGCTGGCAAAGCTGTCGTCACCACTACAAGCCGAGACAAAAGTTTCAGCATCGCTGTCATCATTTAAATCAAGCATTAACGTTATTAATGATATAAATAAATATAAATATAATAATATTGTAAACTAATAATAAATATAACAATTCTGCGTATTGTGCAGAAAAAAAAAGCGATCTAATAACGTTGGTAATCCACCCGCCAGTTGTGTGTAAATAACAGAAATAAACACTGATAGTACGAAAAAAAAAAAAAAGAAAGTTATATAAAAAAAAAAAGAAATTATTAATATAAACGTTAACAACAATTGCAGAAAAAAAAAAAAAAAAAGTTACGTATGTACTGAATTATTGTATTACCCGAGCTATTTTAATTAAAGTTTCCGAACGAAAATTTATAATGGTATTAGTGTGACACTTGACAGGTGACGTTTGACAAATGACATTATTTATTTTATATTAGTGATTTGTCGTCGTAGTGAAACAAAAAGCAATAAAATAAATTAATTTAGGGTACCTACACTACATGATACGCAATAAAAAAAAAATTATGCTACTCGGATAATACAATTACAACTTACAAAGAGAAGCTATGGAAATTACTTCTTTTTGGCAGCTACTCGTTTCGCTTTCTTCGGTGCTGGCGACGACTGTGCCTTCTCTTTATTTTGCTGGATTCGGCTGAGGTCGCCTAGTGTGCTTACTCGATGGCGAGAGCCGTCCGCGCCCATCACGTAAACAAGCCCTTGTTTTGTCCAGCAGTTGTTTACACCGAACTTATCACGCGCTGACATGAACAGCTGATGACGAGGCCGAGTGAGGAACTCCGATAAAGTTATGCCAGTGCCCTTCAGCTTTGTCTTTGCAAACCACATGCTGTCTCTCACTCCAACATCCCGTAATTTACAAAGAATAGGCCTGGGTTTGCTTGCATCAGTCTGTCTACCCATCCTATGGCATCGTCGCACATCATTCACAGTAAATTCCGTAAATCCGAGATGACGCCGGACAACTTCTACAACAACCTGTGCTGTGTCCTCCTTGGTCTGTTCAGTGACACCATGCAGCAGCACCATCTTTCGTCGTGCACGCATCTCCATGCTATCCAGCTCCTGTGACAACGCCTCCATCTGCTGTTGAATGCAGCCCAACGCATCAAGAATGAACTTCTTGAAAGAATTATAGTCCGCAACCAAGCTATCTGTGCTGTTTGAAGCACCAGGATTCTTCTGCAGCTGTGCCTCAAAACTTGTCATCCTGTCTTGAAATAATGACATCATATCGGACAGTGAACTCTTTAGTGCTTCCATAATGTTGTGCTGTATAATTGTGTGTTTATAAGATCCGTGATATTGTGGGAAATACACTGAACTGGTGGGTGATGTCTAATTATATATTAATAAAGCATTTACAGTTGACAAAAACAATAAATACTATTATTTATAATTATTATAAATGGGAGCACAAAGTTTGTGACCTCTTGTCAAAACTACCCACCAAGAAAAAAAGGTGGAAATAAAGAAAATATAAAGAAAATATAACGTGGTTCGTACATATATTTGTATCCGTTACAAACCTTTGCAGTTTATGCAACGCTAGGACGAAGCTACCTGCATGCCACACCGTTTGCCACCTGTCAGTGTTGCCACGTTAGAGCGTTACCCCTGTTTGTGGGTGAAGTTGTTAGGGGAATGTTTAATGTTAGTGGGTAAATAAGTTAGGAAGTAATTTTGTTGAATGATAGATACTTGAGATTACTTTGAAATTTATGTAAAAAACATGCGATAGTAAATGGTAATATGGTGTAATAAATAGCTGTATTTTTTAAAGTCTAATTTGGTCATAATTAAGGATGATTACATCTTTATTTTATACGCGTAAATTCCATAGAAATCATACCTATCCATCGCACTCAATTCGGAATTCAGGGTTCATAATTTATTTATTTGAATATTGTTCTAAATTCTCAAAAGGAACATGGTAAAGAACTCACTTGGGTATTATCTGCCTAGCCTTTTCCCAACTACCTATGTTGGAGTCGGCTTCCAATGGGTGTAGTTAATTTCAAGTATGCCAAATGGAGTGATTGCCTATGTGAACTAGCCAGACCCACCAATTTGACATGTCTTCCACGGAGTAACTCGTCATGACATCCGCGGATCAACCACGCCAAGTTTTTTAAATCCTACTGGTTGCTTATACTTGAGATCCCTTAAAACAAATGCCACAGATAACCTTTAGTATGACGAATTAAATCTTACTAGAGTTTTCTCATACACGATTGACATACATTATTTCTTTATTCATTTTCGGTTCCCTTAGACTCATTGTTGGAAGTAAAATTTAATAAGTGGCCGTCCGGATAAATATTTGATTCAGACACTACCTATTAAGAAATTGTTCCCGAATATAAATCTGAAAGCTACTAGCTGATTCACTTTTTTATTGAGTTATCGTCTAACTAGTTTAAAGTTGCAAAAACATGTTGTTTATTACAGAATCAACGATTAGGAGGAAACCATTTTGCATCTAAATCATAACAAATCTCAGACTGCCACTAACTGATAATAATAATTATCGATTCTCAGTAAATTAATCAACATTGTATCCAATAATTAACTTATCAACACATAGGAACATAAACGTGTGAATTCTTCATATTTTTTTCTCCCTTTAATGTCATTCAATTATGTATTTTTTATTCGTTTTCAAAACGATAAAATAGTCTTTGTACGAGTTCTATCACGATTATGATTAAATACAAAAATCTATTTGCTCTCAACAAACATGATTTCACACGATTTTGTACCTTATAATTACTATATAAGAGAGTCTGACAGTTTTCTTGTCTGTATTGTTAAGTTGGTTTACAAGCAAAACCTTCTTCGTGGGCTGGTAACACCGCATTGAACGAGAAGTCAGTTGTGTGCGGGGGGTCGGAAGCTACGCCCGTCGAGTGCCTTTCTATACCTCAATTTCGACACGCCAACAACATTTTTCATTGTAAAACAAATAAATAATACTGACACACTAATTGTAGTTACTAAACAAACTTACCTGTGAGTTGCTCGAGCTAATTTCTATAAAATAAACTCGTAAAAACTGGTTCAAACTATATGAAGTTTATAACAGTTATATAAAAGTTGGTTTTCTTTTACAAGTTTTAAATAAGGTAGACTACTGAGTTTTTTGTGTGATTTTTGTAAAAGTTCTTTGCTTTATTGTTGTTTTCAAGTGGTTTTTTGACGTGAAATCAACGACAATTGATACAGGTGAGTTTTTTTTTTAATCTAGAGCGGTTTCGTCAGCTTTCTCTCGTAGGTTGGATATTTATGTCTTACTTTTTACTAGTTAACTACTTATACACCGTCGATGCAAACTTGACTAAACTCTGTTTACTTAACTGACTTCTGCATATAAATATTGAGTAATCATTTGTATAATCAACCGGTTTTTTGTATAACTAACTAAACATGCGTGTTTTCGACGAGAGATTGGCGTTCAAAAGTCTATGTAGGTAGGTGGGTAATTATTTTTAGAAGGCTTCGCTTCCGGTAAGGGGCCCACAGCAGTAAAAACACATAAAAACAACACGATTTATCATGACACAAAAAACAGTCATTGGAAATACAAGTCGTTATTCATTCGCCAAGTTGTACTAACTTACTTAAGAAAAAAGTTTGGACGGTGATTTAAAACCTTCTTGAATACTGGCCAGAAATTCGAAATGTCACCGACTTTCTTGTCATAGAAAAAAAAAACAAAATCGTTAATGGCTACAAATTAAATGCGTTAAAATTAAATAAATCTTAAAATATAAAACAGCTTTGTTAGTAACCGGTCAAATCTAGATGTCCTAACTGTAATTTACAGTTATTTTTAAGAAAATTTAATAAGAATTACAACTTAGAAACATTCGTTGTTCGCCTGATGACCAAGCATTAAAAATGTACCGGGAGTTTTATATTTCGAATACGGTCTTCCAAAAAACCTTGCCCGGGTAACTGGGTTGAGAAAGTCAGATAGGCAGTCGCTCCTTGTAAAGCACTGGTACTCAGCTGCATCCGATTAGACTGGAAGCCGACCCCAACATAGTTTTGAAAAGGCTGAATGGTCGATGCCTTCTAAAAAACCTTACCAGCCATTATAATAGTACAAAAGAATTCTAGAAAACTCCATTCTTTTTTCAAATTACGCGCCGTTCTAATGTTTTTGTTTTCGACGCCGCCATTTTATGAGTCACAGTTGCTGTGACTGTCAATTTGTGGTGAAAACTTAAATAGGTAATTAGGTATTGCAATATAATGGTAGGTTGCCTACCGGCTTTGCGGTTACTTTTCCCTGCGTATTTATGATTGACTTGGAATTATAAATAGCTAGGTAGATAGGTATGTTCAAGTTGGGTTCATCGTCTTTGCAGAAACTGAGAATCTTGAGAAAATCCCACTAATGTTATAAATGAAATAGTAACTCTCTCTGTTTGGGTTTCATGCCAGAGATTTGGTAGGTACACAGATAGTAAGAAGCCCAAGAAAGGACATAGACTAGGCACCTACTTTTTATCCGAGTACCTACTGGAAGTACTTGTACTAGGGTCTAAACTGGGGGAAAAGCTAGCTCAATACAATGCTTACAACCTACTTACAGTTTTTTTTTTCTGTTTAAATACGTTTCTTAGCCGGCTGATTCGTTCCTAAAACCCTAAGGATTTGAGATTTGAGAAAACTTGTTACGTAAAGAAACTTTAGTCACACAATAACAAATATGTCGCCTGTATAGTTACCATGGCAACCAGTCATCAATCAAACGATCAAAACACCAATATGGCTTCTACCAAAGAACGCAACAAAGAAATGATTCCCTACATAACAAAAGCGAAACCAGAAGAGCTATTGCGAATAATTGAATAAATCATAAAGTAAATGCATTTATTTACATACTGTTATAGTCAGTAGTTAATGATTTTCATCGCTTCCTGATTAAACATCTTTAATACTCTTTACTTGATTATCAATCTGGTTTTCATCATCATTATTCAACCTCTTTATTGACCCACTTCAGGACACTGTTACTGTCACAGCCTTTTATCGTCCCACTGCTGGGCTAGCCTCCTCTCACACGGAGATGGATTGAGCGTTAATCACCACGCTCGCTCTATGCGGGTTGGTGATTTCAGACTTATATAGTCCAGGTTTCCTCAAGATGTTTTTCTTCACCTTTTATCAGCCATTGGTGTCTAAGATATACTCAGAAAGTACTGCAGGACACATCATATTATATTCCGTGTTTCGAAAGGCACGATAAATTAGTGGGTTCCTCCGGCTGTCACTTGAACAACTTTGGCAGTCGTTACGGATAGTCAAAAGCCAGAAAGACTGACAACCAGACTGACTAAAGGCTATCGGGTTGCCCAGGTAGATCGTTTGAGGAGTTCTGAGTAGCAGTCAATCCTTGTAAAGCACTGCATCAAGTTAGACTGGAAGCCTACAAAGACTACGCAGATGACACATCCATCCTCCGAGCCAGCTGAGTACCAGTGCTTTACAAGGGGCGACTGCCCTATCTGACCCCCTCAAACCAGTTACCCGAGCAACCCAATACCCCTTGGTTAGACTGGTGTCAGACTTACTGGCTCCTGACTACCCGTAACGACTGCCAAGGATGTTCAATAACAGCTGAAACCTACAGTTTAACGTGCCGTCCGAAACACAGTCATTGGTGTCTAAGATATACTTAGAAAGTACATACAAACTTAGAAAAGTCGCATTGGTACTACGCAGATGACATAGGATATTATTTACCTACGCTCAATTTTATATCATAACAATTGGATTCCCGTTCGTCATACTTAGACCCTTGAACTAAAGAATGAGCAATATAATTATAAGCATTATTAGGTTTTATTTACTTATTTGATTACCCTCATCCATTTTCTTATTTATTTCGTATTGTTCATGAAAAACAATGCCTGCTTAGGTCAAAGGTTTATTTATAGAAAGGTATTTCAGAGTAGAATATAACATTTCTATTGATATTCCTGAAATAATAATATAGATGGATTCTTTTATGTAAGTATTTCATCATTTCATTCATTTGCGTAGCCTTTTCTCAACCATGTTGGGGTCGGCTTTCAGTCTAACTAGATGTAGTTGTGTGTCAGTTACAAAGAGCGACTGTCTATCTTACCTCCTCAACCAAGTTTTTAAGCAACCCTTAGTCTTACTAGTTCTCAGACTTTCTGGCTTCCGACTTCAAGTAACGACCGCCAAAAATGTGCAAATGACAGCCAGGAACCACCAGTTTAATGTCCCTTCCAAAACACAGAGAAACTCTTCTTGACAAGATGATTACCCATGAACGTAGTTTTGGATTGCTTAAGTTACTAGATAATAGATTTATAGACTCGTACAGCTCTAACCCACGAGCTCCAAATATCCAATTTTACTAAGACTTTTACCATTTCAAAGGTCCCCCCTTGTCCCCAAACAAATTCTCATCAAATACTGCAACTGAACTGAACATATTCGTGTCTCCCATAATCCTAAACTACTACCTCTAAAGAACATATACTCATCACGCGCTGACATCTTAAATTACAATCAGCTGGCTACAACAACAAAATAGCTAGAACCCACTTAACGGTAAACTAGAATTACTGCGAACGTGCGCAAGAGACGGACATATAACTTAACCACGTGAGGGAAAGAGACGACGAGTAGCCGCCATGGAGTCGAGTTGAAACTGTCATCTCCGGTTGTTTCACTGATGTCATGATCTTAGTTATAGAGGGACAGGATCTATTCATTTTTGTGACCAATTTACTAGATGTTGAAGGATTTTTTGGTCTATATTTGGAAGATTCTAGAAAAGTATGCACAGGATTTAAGTAAGAAGTTAACTTGTTAAGTTTAAAGCCTGAAAACTGTCATGACGTAGTTTCCAAATCAAATCGCTTATTTGTGATTCACAGGTATAGGTCTAAAATAAAAATATATTCATGCCGTGATCCGCTATACAAGGCATACCATTCCAATATGATATGATGATCCATCACTGTTTTTCGATGAGAGATTGAAATACCTAACTTTACTATATGAAGTGAATGTCGAATTTCAATTTGCAATTTAGCAAAACCACGATTAGATCGGTTATTGAAATCAGCAGTATAAGATTATTTGCGTATAACTATCTAATAAATAAAATATTTACTAACAGTTAATCGTTGCCAATATTAATAACTTTTGCCGTCAATACAAACATAATTTTCCATGTTTATTATACTCCAATCATTAAACGTATTTTATCTTAAGACTATTTTGACCTAATTGACCTAAAGTATGAAAGGTATGAACAGCTATCTATCGATGGTGTAACATACTCTTGTAAAACGGCAGGCGATTTTAGCTGAGTTCTGGGACCAAAAGCCGATGATAGTTTTTAAATAAACTGTTCTAAAATCCTTCTTCTTCTTCCTCCTGCCCTGTTCCCAATTTTATTTGGGGTCGGCGCAATATGTTATCCTCTTCCATTTTTCCCTGTCACTCGTCATACTGACACTCACTCCCTTCCTATTCATGTCATCTTTCAGGTAATCTCTACAGTTCTAAAATTAATGCTACTTAAATAGGTATCAAAGGCTAAGATGATCATAATCTACGCATCAAGAAACTGCAAAACTCACACTAGGTTCTCTGGGTCTCGAATAACCAAGATTTCTATAGTGAGGTTGATATAACCTACCCAATACCGCATGAATGGACTCAAAAGTATCAAAAATAAGAATCATGATCCACAATAATTTTATTTGATGATGGTCGTGAAGATTTCAGTAATCTTAATAAGTTAGCATTGCCGGGATTGATCGAAAGAGTTACCGCGGCCCTGGTACACAAAGGACACTAGAAAGAACAAGGTGGATTTTAATCCGGAAGAGTATGACACAAAAAAATGTGGAGTTAGCAAAAATCTGTATAGGTACATATTGAATCCAATTTAGACGTGGAAACGCGAAAGTAAGTACCTAAGTTTGTTACTTAGGTACTTACTTTCGCATTTACAAAGTCAATAAGGATAGTAAGGTTAACCTGACACTTAAACCAGCTAAACTCAAACTAACCAAAAGCCCAACCAACAAAGTTAAAAGCCAATTGAGTGCAATACTCAATGACGTCAGTCTCACCGTGAGTCCTGCACAACATACTTTAACTATGAGTCATCACTAGCTTTGTGTACAAAGGTTTTAGTTAAAGCTTTAAAGCCTTTGATTCCTTGAAATTTTGTAGTTATTTTGTAAGGATGTTTGCTTGTTTCGAACGTGTTTTTAGATGCCCTTTTAATCGAGAGGATGTAGGCTACTTTTTGTATGGGTACGAGAGGTCTCATCCTTACAGGAACATCGGTATACAGCTGGTATTGATATAAGATGTATTTCAACCTTTGTAGTATGTTCTACATATCTGAAAAGTTTAACTAAGTACATATTTCATGAAATTCTATCATTAGAATGGAATTCTCTATCTATAAGTCATATTATCATCTTCTTTGCCTTTTGCTATTCTTGTTTGTAGCTGAGTACCAGTGTTTTTCAAGGAGCGATTGCCTATCTGACCTCCTCAACCCAGTTACCCGAGCAAACCGATACTCCTTCTAAGACTGGTTGTCTGACTTGATGGCTTCTGACTACCCGTAGCAACTGTCAAAGATGCTCAAATGACAACCAGGACCAGGACAACTCATTATGATTGATATGATAGCCACGGAACTTTTTTTTTTCCGACGTCAAAAATCATCAAATGACCCCTGCCCCTGTGTGTTAGCAGCGGTAAGGGAGTGTCAGACTCTTACTGACTAAAAACCGTCGTGTTCCGTCATAGGCCTTTTATGTACCAGGGCCGCGGTATCTCTCAAACCGACCATGACAAACTCATATACTTCAAACAAAGCGAGTTGATTAATCGATCAAATCATTCATAAGCAAATCAATGATGATATTCAGTCAATAATTACCAAGATTATATTGCTCGCATGCAATTGAGCTGTATTTAGAGTTTTGACCTCTATGATAACCACTTATTTGTAGGCAAGGTCGGTATAGCCCAGATCGTGGTGTGATGCGTTAAAGCATTGACGTAAGTATATTATTGTTTCTGTGTTACATGACTTCATTTGCGAGAATATATTGTCTGTACCTACTTCTATAATCTATTGACTGCCTCGTTGGTCTAGTGGTCGAAAGCGCGGCTGCTGTGCTCGAGGTCTCGGGTTCAATTCCCGGGTCGGGCCGAAATCGCTTTGTGGGTTTTCTTAAACTTTCAAACAGCCCGTAGTCTGGAAGTTGGTGATTGATTCAGATTCATCCCGTGCATCGGAGAGCACGTAATGCCTGTAGCACACCTCCGCTGCGAAACCCAAAGGGCGAAACCGCCATAGTTTCGCTGTAAGTTGTGAGTTGTTGGGCGGCGAAACAATAGCGAAATTCCCTGCTCTAACGTACAAAACTGACTATGACGTTGTCTCTTTCTAACATGATTTCGCTCATTTGCTTGGGCGCCGTCTACATCTCCGCCCGTTGTTCGCCATTTTGGAGCGGTTCCGCGTGTATCTCGGACGCGTCTGTAGCAATCGACAATTTTTATGAGCGAAATAGGAATCAACTGTTCTAGTTTTAGGTTTCGCTCTGTTTCGCTATTATAGGCACCGTGCGTAGCGATGATCCTGCCACCTCGTGACTTATATCCGAAACTTTCAATCAAGTGTCAAAAATTGTACTATCAAACCATGAAAAAAATTCTGAATATTCGTGTTAAATTTTGCTAATTTAAGTTATCAAAATGTATTGTTGTATTGCTGGATGCTGTAATACATCCAAAAACAACTCCAAGGGTGTAAAATTTTACTATTTCCCTACTAATAGTACTCACATACTATGGCTTAGGGATAAAAGAATTAAATGGATAAATGCAGTTGTAAAACACGTAATACTTTAATAATAAGTTGGAAATAACTCTGCCATTGTCACTCCTTTATCATAACCCAGTAACTGTCGGTACGTTGGTTTGCCCCATTGTTGTGCATAACTGGTTTTCGATTCTGCACTTTCTGCAGAATTTACGTAATGCACTAAGGCACAGACGTGCTTACATTGTCCTGATAGACCTGTCTTGCATTTACAAGTTGCACTTTTAATGTTTCTATTGCAATCGAGCTGAAAGGACAGAGATAAAAATTTAAAATAGAAATAATGATTGTCTAAAGATATTGTAATAACAATTAATTTAAAAAAGGTACTTCCTGTTATCTTAACATCATATACATTTGAAATTTTTGTCTGAGCAACAATTTTGCCAGTTTAAATATTGTTTCTTGTTCTTGGCCAACTGTTTCTATGACATCAAAAACATGGCCCGACTCGAATAGCTTTTGGCCTTTTGATATATTTCGACCACGCTGGCGATCATTGTTTATTGGTAGAAAACCATATTTTATAATTTTAATAATTGTATTTTATATATTATATTTTAAATCATTGTAAAATCACATTTACAGACTAGACAGTGACAACCAATGGGTTTGGAAAGTTTCTTTTTTTACTCGCACGGTGTCTCTACTGTCGGGATTATAACGCCATCTATAGTTTACGCACGGTGCCTATAGTTTCGCGTAAGTGTAGTACTGTTGCACAGCGAAACTCACGCAGCGGTTTCGCAGTTGTTGTTTCGCAGCGGAGGTGTGCTACAGGCATAAATGTCGGTAGTAGTTTCCACGGGACGTGAGTAAAAACGCAGGTAGATAGCTAGTATTTCATATATACTAAGTAGTGTTAGATTAGACACCAATGACTGAGTAAAGGTGAAGGAAAACATCTTGAAGAAAGCTGGACTTAGTCTGAAATCGCCAATCCACCTCTCGCGCACGTGGTGATTAACGCTCATTCCTTCTCTGTATGAGAAGAGGCTATTGTCCTACAGTGGTCCTAAGCGCCTATTGTAAATAACATATTTTTCTTGATAACGTTGCATTTCAGTGAAATATAATTATTTTTGTAGGAGTTATCTAATAGCAGAAACTCCAACAAACTGTTCACAACATTTACGTATGTTAATGTTATTCAAAATTGCAATTATGTTATGCTCCTCGAAATCTCTAAGTAACGTACAAATTTGACAAATATGAGTTTGATTGCAAAACGTTCATTAATCTATTTTTCTATACTAATACAATCATTATTTGTTTGTATCCTAAATGCCGAAAATCGATCTCAGTGGCGTGCACTTGGAGAGGCCTATGTCCAGCAGTGGACTGCGATAGGCTGATGATGATGATGATGATGATCCTAAATGCTCCGAAACTACGAAACCAATTTGATTTTTACACTCTTCCCGAGTAACATAGGTAATATTTTATCCCGGTACGGGCGGTAGTTACCACGGGATACGGGTGAGACCGCGAGCAGAAGCTAGTTTAAAATAAAATTATTAATAGCTATACAATTAGCAAGAAGACCAAGGACGGTTTGAATACAACAACCTTTTAATTTCAAACGCATTGAATAAATCATGTAGATTACTTCAAATGCTATGCACGACCTACTCAAAACTGCATTTAATGCACCCTAGTACTTATGAGAATGCATATTGTTCAGCAATGAAATAATATCTGACTAATTTTGACTCGGAAACTAGGTCACGTCTTAACAATTTTGTTTAACTGTCATCATCAGCTTTTTTACCGTCCCAATGCTGGGCTGCGGCCTCCTCTCATACGGAGAAGGATTGAGCGTTAATCACCACGCTTGCTCAATGCGGGTTGGTGATTTCGGACTCTGTAGTCCAGGTTATCTCGAGATGTTTTCCTTCAACTTTTAATTAGTCATCGAAGTTTAAGAAATATTCTTAGAAAGCACATACACACTTAAAAAAGTTGCATTGGTACTTGCTTGACCTGGAATTGAACCAATACTCAAACATTACTTACCTTTGCTTTATTCCTTTACCCACTAGGCCACCACGACTTTTACAATTTTGTCTAACAGTAGTAAAAGAAAAATGGGCGACCTAACACAAACAGCGAAAGTCATAGACAATCAGAGAAAGCGCAATTGTCGTACGCCATTACGCTTTTGAGACTGACCAATTACGGGTCACGGTTAGTTTGTTAAACCAATCACGTGCGTCGAAAGTGAGTAGCGCTAAATTTGGCGGCACCCGATTGGTTGCGTTTCAAATTTGAATTTCTATTCTTTTTTCGTTTTTTAATTGTGGGAACGGTTTTTTTAGGTAGCCTTAATAGGACCACCAGTGAATTATGAATGCATGCTACTTTTGGCAGTCGTTACAGGTAGTCAGAAGCCAGTAAGTTTTAACCAGTCTTACCAAGGGTTATTGGGTTGCCCGGGTAACTGGGTTGAGGAGGTCAGATAGGGCAGTCGCTCCTTGTAGAACACTGGTACTCAGCTGCATGCGGTTAGACTGGAAGCCGACCCCAACATAATTGGGAAAAGGCTCGGGAAATGAGCATTGATATCAATGAAGATAAGGCTACAAAGAGTGTGTTAAATAAGAAATGTGTATGGATGAAGAGGCAGAGGTAGACCAAAGAAGAGATGGATTGATTGCCTGTGAGATGACAGGAATAAGAAGGGAGTGAATGTTAGTATGACGGCTCAAGAGAGGAATGGAAGCGGAAAAAATGTTACGCCGATCACAAATAACGTGGGAACAGAGCAAGAAGAAGTAAATATAGTTTTACATTCTGTCTACAGTTTCAATTTTAACCTAACTTTAAACTTGAGACTTGAGTTGTTTTGTTCTTTTGAAGAATGCAGTTTATGTCAATGACAATGCAAAAATATGAGATCGAGACGTTAGATAGCTGACAAGGCTAGCTGTGAATACAGACAGCTAAGAGGAATATTTTTATTATTAAGACAAGTTATGATATTTTTAGCGTGTATACCTATACAATACGTATAGGTTTTGCTTAGTTACAATTCGGTGTTTTGTGTGATAATTTCGAGTACATAAAGTAGATACATAAAGATGATTTAAGTACACCATTTAACTATTAGCAGTTAACTAAACCAAAAAGAGATATTAAATTTTCAAATTGACCAATGGACATTAATTTCGGCTGGTTATGATTTGTTCATCGTTATAGTTAAACGCTGGATGCAGGTCGCCTCCAACAGGTATCTGTGGAGATCTAAGGGGAGGCCTGTGTTCAGCAGTGGACGTCCTATCCCTGAGATGATGATGATTATAGTTAAATAGTGCAGTCCACGCTTCGTATGCATGTATTTCTTTCTACGTTGAAGGCAGTGTCTCCAGTCTCCATGTAGAATATTGGTACTTAACTATACTCGGCTAGACTGGAATTTTAGATTTAAAAAATGGGAATAGGCTAGGCAGATGATATGGATAAAAGAAATCCCTCAAGGTACCTACTTGTACTAAGAAAAGGTGTTTATTTGCACTTATCAACGATTTCTATGCACGATTACTGTAACTCAATTTCTATATTTCTATCTATAAAGCAATGACCAAGAAAGTGACGATACATAATACCATAGATTATACACTTTCATTCATAGAGATATCAAGTGTCAATCATAGACGAAGCTTGATAGTCTGTGCACGTACCATAGATATAGCTAGGCTATGACACATGCAAGTTTCACTACTCTATATCCGTTCTCATTAGATTATTTACTTTCAATTAAGTAATGTGATTGCTTTTATGAGTCACAAACTTAATCTTATTTTTCTAGACTCTATTTTCAGCGTAGGTAATAATGATGACATCCGGTGATTATTTTCTGTAAGGAGCTCAGCTGAAAGAGGCACGCCAAAAGTGGGTTTTCGGGGAAATGTTAATAGTTCCACCCTTATACGCCTTCTTTAGAACTTGCCCATTTTTTAAATAAAATCACCAATCGATCAAATACAATCTTTGACAATACAAGTTGATTTTAATTTGGCAAAGAACCCGAACGCCCTATAACATGCCATCTTCGATCATTTTTCCTTCCTTGTGCCTAACCAACTAAGCTACCTTCTACCTGACAACGAAAAAATCCAGCATACTTCATGATGAATTCTAGACAGAATACTATTCCGTCTCATATTTCTGCCTTGAACTCTGGTTGCAATGACGATAAGTACTACTCGTTCAGATAGGTCAATATGTTATCGTAATTCCTGTCAATTTCTAGACTTTTACTAGGTCTGTTACGATGTATAATTTGTCGGAACTGACTGTTAATATTATAAATAGGAAACAATTCTAAAGGCGAAGAAACTACTGGATAGATTTAAAAAATATTTCACTGTTAGGCAGCTACACTATCCTTAGGTGGCTATAGGCTAAATTTTACCCGGGTACGGGAAGTAGTGAAACGCGAGGAGCCATTTAGAAAAGCTACATGTTTGAAGTACAATATATAATAGTAAGTAAATAAAAATAAATAAACAGAATTTAATGTGTAACTTATGTCATTATTTAATAATAATATTACTCATCTCTAACGTACAAAGTTCAAACAAACTGCAATGATAAGGATTTCCGAAAAAAACGCGATTAAAATTAGTTGTAAACAAAAACAGCGCAATTCCCAGCAAAAATACGCCTCTTCCCGAGCTTATCTTACAAACTGGGGAAATAGTTTAAAAACGATATTGTTGTTTATATTTAGTATGCCCGGGTAAACATCAAGCTATAAAAAACATACCGGACGAATTGAGAACCTCCCCCTTTTTGGAAAGTGGTAGGAGCTAAAGTAAAGGCCAATCTTGTTATGGTTTATTTTGAACATTTTAATCTGTTGTTGTGGGTAGTCAGAAGTTTAACAACCAGTACCGGGTAACTGGGTTGAGGAAGTCAGATAGGCAGTCGCTCCATGTAAAACACTGGCACTCAGCTGCCTCCGATTAAACTGGAAGCCGACCCCAACATAGTTGGGAAAAGGCTCGGAAGATGATGACACTGGTAAAAACACGTTGAATACGCAATTTGATCTAAATATCTTGTTCCGGTTTTATGGGAATTTGCGTATAAATACACGTTGAGTAATTAAAAGGATTACTGGATACGAAACGCCCCTGTTTTGCACGGTTTTACCCGAAATCGTGGATGATACGGCTTGGTACTGCAAGATTACTGATGACGTATCGCGGGCCGGTTTATGCGGAAAGTAGTCAAGAATATAAATACATATGGTTTATTTTTTTCCTAGATCAGTTCTTAGAATAAATCGAATGTATGTTTTAAAAAATAATACAAATGGTACAGTTATTATTATTTGTATTTTTGTTATAAAAAATGAAAGTAATGTTTTTTTATTTATTCTTCAACATCAGGCAACTAAGGCCCATAGCAAATACGACACATAAATAGTTAAAATTACAATACTTATAGGTAAACAATAAGTAATACATATGAAAAAAAAAACTAATACATAGAAAAATATTCCTATGAAGAAATATGTGAAAATATTCCTTTATAGTGTACATCCGTGTTTTCTTCAGATACTTTAAAATAATTGTTAGAATAATAGGAAAATAGCAAATCTTAATTAAAGTTATTGTTACAGGATAATTAATCAATCCGTCGTTATTTGCTTAGCCAGATATGTTTTACCTAGCTTCCAGGATAAAATACAATATATTTACCAATTAATAAATAATTAAAATCTTGTTCAAAACATAGCAGGCATGTTTTTGATTTTTTATTGTTTTCCGTAACTGGGTTGAGGAGGTCAGATAGGCAGTCGATGCTTTTAAAACACTAGTACCTACTCAGCTGCATCCAGTTAGACTGGAAGCCGCCCCCAACATAGCTGGCAAAAGGCTCGGCAGAGATAGGCTGTATTTTATACCGGATACTGAAAGTCGGTTCAATGGGATGCGGGTGTAGCCGCGAGAAATAGTTAGTCAACAGTAATTCTATAATGAGACAATTGGATCTACTTGTCAACAATTTCATTGTTATACAAAAGAAGCGTATATTTATAACTCTCGCTTTCATTTTGTTGCGTATTTTATAAACAGTAGCTCTGAGGTTAGTAGATCATTGAAGATATGATACTTAGAGCTCTTGTACACGGCACGTTTGAGCCATGAAAATCTACGGTAAATCTGCCTTATGTAGACTCGGCAGTCACTTTCGTCTGAGTACAAAAAAAAAAAACTAAACAAAAATACAAGGAAAATACTTTCAGACTTATTAGTAAGTTGTACATCGCAAGTAAAAAGTATGATAGGTAAAATCCCAATCGACATTATGAATCGATGACGAATTAACCACTTTTTGGTCATTGATCAAGCGACTAGACTAAGGATAACACCGCAACCTATATGTATGAGGAAAATGGCTTACATTTAATTTATTAAATTACTGTTTGTACAAGTATCTATATTAACTTGGTAGATTTCCGAGTACTGTCTTAACGAGGCATGAAAAATAATTAAAAAGAAAAACAGAAATTGTATGAGCTCTTTTTAACTAATCAGTAAAAAATAAGGTTTTTCTGTGATGTTAGTTCCTATCATCAGCTTCCAGTTTAACCGGATGAAGCTGAGTACCAGTGTTTTACAAGGAGCGACTGCCTGTCTGACCTCCTCAACCCAGTTACCAGGACAACCCAATATTCCCGAGTAACATAGTATATATTTGTCCCGGTGCGGGCTCGTTCTCAAGCAAGAGTCAACGGGAAAGAGTGAATGAAGATGACGATGAAGATTTTTATTTAGTCATATAAAGAGAAACACCCTTTCAAGTCGGTCATTTCTTCACACATTGCTGATATGAATGTGAGAGTACATGTGCACGGTTATAGCTTACAATTGTAGGTTTCCAAGTACCGCCGAGGTATCGCCAAGCGATATCACCGGCATGTTTTGTTTTGTTTGACAAATCGTCGCGCGTTTTTGATGACGTATATCAGGTGGTCTTGTTAACCTTTCGTGTGGAGAATATTGGTTTTAGAATGGTGGTAACTGTGGTAAGTCGTCTGTTTGAGAGTGGATTAAGAGGGCTGTTCCTATATTATAACTATCTGTTACTAAAGATACGAATTTTACATTATTTATATGAGGCTAATGTCCAAAATCTATCTGTAGAAGGCATAGATAGATACAATATTAGGAATGGCTGGATCAAAAGGTAGTCTATGAACAACCCATTAATATTAGCTTTATCAAATACTTAAAAGTAGATAAAATATTCTAGATGTCAAGGTCCTTTAAATATTCAAGGCCTAAATCTGTAAAAAAAAACTCTAAAGAAACTTTGATTGACAGATTAATAGAAACGTAATCAACAACTTTTTTCTTAATACAAATTGAACATAAATTAACTTGCCGTGCCCATCCGTCGTCTGATTGGCTGTGATTCAGCTGTCTAGTAAATTTTCTACACACCACTCATGTTGAATACTAACTCTGGCTTCTTACGGTGTCCCCAACAATGTTTGTCCAACGTTTGGACCAATAAATTAGTATTGGTCTTAGTCCTGGCACGTGCACCAATGTTTAGAGTTGGGCGGTCGATGTTGGTTTCAAGGTACAAAGATTGGTATCAACATTTGAAGTCACCTTTCTTTCATCAAGAAATTAGCATACCTAAGTCCTGCCACGTGTATTGGATATTGGTTACAAGTTCCAAGGGTTGGTTCAAAACGTTTGAAGTCGCCCTTCTTTCTTTAGCATTAGACCTACCACGTACACCAACGTTGGGTATTGGATGTTGGTTTCGAGGTCCAAAGGTTGGTTCCAACATTTGAAGTTGGTCTAAGAAACAGCTGCTTAACTCTCTTCATGTTTTCTTTTTGTAGTGTAATATCAATCCGGAAACACGCATAATATGTTTGTCTGTGTTACGTGAACACCTCAAATAGTTATGTATATGTATGTATGTATACGCCCAACGTTTGGTCAACTTATTAAGTAATATGTTAAGTGGGTCGAAGTAGTGGGAGGAAGCGCGATTGTTTTTTTTTCTTTTGACAATCTCATTTGCACCCGCAGCGAATACATAGTTGTAAGCTATTGTGGTACCTGATTATGGCTATTTATTTGACTTATAAATATGGTTTGTTATTAAAGAAATCTAAAAAACTTAAAAAAATGGATTTCAATAATACACCTAAAACCCGTGTCTGACAAATACTATGCTGAAAACCGCATCAGTATCGGTTGGCAGGTCAAACTGAGAACACCACCTTTTTTAAAATCAGTTAAAAGTATGTCCTATCCTTATAGAAAAGGTACAACCTTATGAATGTGAGCATTTTTCCTAAGACATGTTGCTTTGTTAATCAAATCTGACGTCATATTATGATCAGCTGAATCAATTATAACAACTGCTAACAAAGAAGCGAATTAATTACCAAGTCTACAATAACAATATTACCTACATAGGTACATAATATGAGAAAAAGGTATCTAATAAAAATATTACTTATTGTTCGTGGCACCACTTGCTTGTAAAGACTAGAACAAAAATTAAAATAAAAAAATCTAAGACGATAAAAGAAAGTGTTTATTTTGTTTTTTTTTTCTACTTAAATTATGAGTAAATTATATGAACCATAAATTTTGAAAAAAAAATTAAGTAAAGAATTTTTTATTTTTTTTTATTACGAATAATTTTATTAATATTTATACACAATTTAAAAGCCCCCAAAGAACGCAAGCTTCTATCTTAAACACCATATTTGACACTAAGCAAAAAAACCTTATATATGCGTCACAATATTTCGCATAACCCCGTCCAATTATCACAAGCACCGTCCAGTGCCCATCACATGTTATCTGTACAAACGTCCATCATTATATTAACTTCAATAATATAATCTACGTAGAGAAACTACAGTCTCAGTGTTACATCGGACGCCGAACCGAACAGACGCGCGCGCTAAAAAAACAGTATTTACATTCAAAATAAAAGTAAATTCGAGTTAAAAACAGTGTTTATTTACAGTTTAGAAATTTGAAATTTCAATATGGCGGAAGGCGACATGCCTTTAGTTACAAGTTATGGCGGCAGTGAAATTGAATTTGGCGCGAACGGATCCAAAGTGACAAGGACGAATTCCAGGTTCGATTTTTTTTTTTTAGTTAATGACATTTCGTTTCAACTGTCATTGTTTTGTTTGTAGAAAAAGTTTTTAATTCGATGGGTTTTTCCTAATTATGTTTGTGTGGTGTTGAAATTGAAATGAAATAATAATTGTTTTGTAAAGGTTATATGCTTAAAATGACAACGCAAACAAAAACCTTGAATGCTAATCATGTGTTGACTTAGCGAAACTTTGTGTTTAATGTAGATTCTTTGTCTGTTACTTATAAAACATAATAGAAATAAGGTTTGCATTTAATATTTACACGTATTCTCATGGCAAGTTTAGTAAATAGATGAATGTGGACGTGCACAATCATTCAGAAATAAAGGACAATGTAGTTATATCAAAACAAAGATCGTATAATGAGACTAGCGTCAGTAAATAAACAGAATGCAGACTGCCAACTCATTTTATTATTAATAATGATCGAGTGTATTATTTTGTCTTTTATGCTGTGAATACATTATGCATAGAAACAAACTTATTCTTATTATTATTCATTAATACCGTACTGTCCAGTTAGGTCGCGTTTTTTTTTAGTCAATATTTTTACGAAGACGATCAAACCTCTTTTCAAAACCCATAGACAAGACAACTTTTTTATTTTCTGATTTTCGAAATATGAAATGGATTAAATGGCGTCAAATATAACTATTTATTAGATCTTTCTGTTTATTAGATACAATTTTGAAATAAGCACCAATCCTATCTCTAATAAAAAACAGGTTAATCACTCAAACTAATTACGCATATATGTAATGTCCTATTAAGATTTTAATGAAACTTTAGCATCAATTAATAAAGTTCTCCTATCAGCTGATCGGTTTGACGGGAAACTGCTATCAGCGACAAATTGTGGCTATGGCATTTGCGTAATAAAACTGCAATATTGCGTACTTATTATTTATTTAAACATGTGTTTTTTCTGCATAATACATTGTACTTTGTCCTGATGCAATAATAATATGTCACCATTTCATTAAAGTTGTCTCAAAAGGGCATCAGCGTGTTGGCTTCGGCCCCACGTTCGCCTCCCAAAAATCCGGGACTCTATAGTCCCGAGGTCTGGTAGAGACACTATGGAAAATGTTTTATAACTTCTTAGAACTTCGGTAGTCAGAAACCAGTAAGTCTGACAACCAGTCTTAACAAGGAGTATTGGGTTGCCCGGGTAACTGGGTTGAGGTGATCAGATAGGAAGTCGCTCCTTTTAAAACACTGGTACTCAGCTGCATGCGGTTAGACTGGAAGCCGACCCCAACATAGTTGGGAAAAAAGGCTCGGGGGATGACTGGTTATAGGTCATCTATCATTAATTTACAGTAGACAGTTTTTGGTGCAGTTGACAATTTTGACAGTCAGTACAAAGAATGCTATCATCCCTTTTTTATGAGAAATCATCAAATAACCCCTCCGCTGTGGGTTAGCAGCGTGAGGGAGTGTCAGACTCTTTCTGACCTTAACCCACCATGTTCCTTCTTAAGCCCTTTATGTACCAGGGCCGCGGTAACTCTTTCGGACAATCCCGCAGCCATCCTACCATCCATCGAAATTTGACAGCTGTCATCTGCCAAAAAATAGGGTCTCCTATAGGTCAAATTTTGACGTAAGAGAATTTTTTTGCTAGCTGTGTCCAGTATGCAGAAGTTTTGATAAAAAAAAATAGTTAGGTATATTATTGTTATCAGGTTAACAACCGACAATGGGTGTCAACAACCCGTTCCGAGCTATTTTTATGAACTTGCAAATAATAATAAAGTATCTGATATTGATTTCCTTTTGAAGTTTTGTGTGGGCAGATGAAAGTTTGTTCAATCGAATTACAAGTTGAAATAAAATATTGAATAATATATACTTAAAGTTAGGAAATGTTTGAAAAGAATGGAACTGTTTTGAAAATTCTTTTATCAATATAATTTTTCAGTCTCATAGAATATTATTTTATTCTGGTACAGGAAGTAGTTTTCTTAAGAAATCGTGTTCAGAAAAGCTTCTAGTGTGTAATTCTCGCGAAATATTTGCAGCATTTATCAATATTCTGTTTTGTGTTTCTTTTTTACTTAGAATGTTGACATTAGCCCCATACAGGTAACGTGAAATTCCTATCTCTAGTGTAAAATAAAAGATCGAATATTAGGATTGGCCGTTATTAGTCTGGATTAGTACTAATGCTTAAGGTTGAAGGCTATTTTCATTGATCACAGCTTGTTTTAAAGATTTTTTCCTTAGACCATCCTTGCATTACAAGTGCATCTGCCTTATGTTAGCTGTTTACCCGCGGTTTCACCCGCGTCCCGTTTGAACTACCGCCCGTACCGGGATAAAATATAGCTTGTGTTACTCGAGTATAGTGTAGCTTGCAATCAGTGAAAGAATTTTTCAAATCGGTTTGGTAATTTCGGAGCCTTCAGGGTCCAATTACGAAACAAAAAAATATTCATGTTTAGGATAGATACTTAGCATTTTCCCCTTTTATTTTAAATGGAAGATATATCACTAGCAGTATTTAGTAAATTCATTTTTTGAGTTGTAAAATCATAGGATTTTCTTGCCGTTTCTTCTCCATGAGACCAACTCTTTGGAACCGTGCAACTAGTTGACTAGTTTGTCGTTTCGAAAGAGCTTTCATGGGCCTATTTGAAATAAAAATATTGACTTTGAATAGTAGCATCTTCTGTTAACCAAAGTTTCGGGGTTATTCACGGCCACTGCAAAGTTTAACAGTACACGAAACGTCAACTATAAATTGGAAAATTGCTCCGTACACAAAGTAGGTCATCATTGCTTGAGCCGATTGACAACGGTCCATAGCCCTTGGCTTACTGGCTAGTTCGAAATGATTACCGACCTACTTGCGTGGGTCAAGTAAAAAGAAAAAAAAATTATACCCGTCTGTCAGTAAGTTTGTATGTATGAATGGGTAAATGGGTTGAGGAGGGTCAGATAGGCAGTCGCTCCTTGTAAAAAACTGAGCTGAGCCCAACGTAGTTGGGAAAAGGCTCGGCAGATAATGATGATGATATAAAGAGCTTGGCAGTAATGTAGCCTAAACCTATATCTGAATAACGCAGAATAACGCTGTTTTTTAACTATATATCTAAATCTTTGTCTGAAATCTTCTTCTTCCTCCTGCCCTGTTCCTAATTTTGAGGGTCGGCGCAATATATGTATGTCTTCCGCTTCCATTTTTCCCTGTCATCGTCATACTGACACTCACTCTCTAATCTTTTCTTAGGTCTTCCTCTTCCTCTCCATCCAGCTACATTCATACTTAGCATGCACTGAAATGGCTATCTGACACGAAATATATTTTAAAATTCGATCTAGTAGTTATGTAGCTGAAATACCTATGTATTAAATTCGTATCAGTATTCCAGAGATGAAAACAAAGAAACAAACTCTTCATCTTTATAACATTACATCTATACTATACTAAACATACTATGACAACTTGATACCGGTTGATATTAGCATATTATTCTGTCTGTGAGGTCGCGGACTTTGACGTAACGAATCGGCCATATGTTCCGAGATTTATATGTTTTTGTTATCTTTTTAATATTTTTGTTTGCGGATTTTACGTATTTTTTCGGTAGTATATTTATGGATGTTTTGTTTATTTTTGGGTTTTAATTTTGGGTCATCATCATCTCCCGAGCCTTTTTCCCAACTATGTTAGGGTCGGCTTCCAGTCTAACCGGATGCAGCTGAGTACCATTGCTTTACAAGGAGCGACTGCCTGTCTGACCTCCTCAACCCAGTTACCCGGGCAACCCGATACCCCTTGGTTAGACTTGTGGTTGAATTTTGGGCGTATTAATGAATTTTCTAATAAGTTGGAGAAGACAATTAAGAGTTGCCAGCCTCTTGGGCACGCTCCCAGTCGACAGCGATGGGGAGCATTTTTTTGCAAGTTTTTAATTTTGCTTTAAATATCTTTTTTACAATCTTGTAAACAAGTCTGAATACATGTAGGTAATTTGTTGCAAAATGACTTGAATTTGGAAAAACCGTGCCTTATATTTTTCAAGTTTTATAATCATCTTCGTAAATGTACATACCTACTTTTAATATTGTTGTTTTTGAACCAAAAAAATTAAGATTTTTGTTTTAACTTTTAACTAAGTAAAGCAAAGTTTTGACCTCTCACTGAAATAATTCATACATACATGGCCATATGAATGTATATTTACTTGTCACAAAAAACCTTTTCATTTGAGTATGTGATCTAGATTCTGTGTGTTGTCTGTGGTTTTAGTTTCCCGCCAAATGTGTGTGTGAATAAAAAAAAATGTTTAGGCATAGATGTTCGGCTGTCTCTGGTTTGTGCGTTCCTAGTATGAGGTAAGATTACTAAGAAGAACTTTTTTAATAAATCATCATCTTCCGAGACTTTTCCAAACTATGTTGGGGTCGGCTTTCAGTCTGACTGATGCAGCTGAGTACCAGTGTTTTACAAGGAGCGACTGCCTATCTGACCTCCTCAACCCAGTTATCCGTGCAACCCAATACCCCTTAGTAAGACTGTTTTTTTTGTGATAATTGTATATGGCAAGTTTATTTACAAAAAAATAATAATATTGCTTACCTTTAGAATGGCAATATTGTTAAACTATTTCTGTTGTTTAAATATGAATTATTTAGATTAAAATAGTTTTTAAAATGTTTTATTTATTAATTTACACAATGCTAACGAATCTTTCAAAATATCAACATTTTATTTTAATGTTATGTTATCATAACAAAAATCTGTGGTTTATTATGATTTTAGCAAGTTGCTCAATTTTGTTTATTTCGTGTAGATTTTAATGATGCATATCTAAATATATAAAACTCAAAGGTGACTGACTGACTGACTGACATAGTGATCTATCAACGCACAGCTGAAACCACTGGACGGATCGGGCTGAAATTTGGCATGCAGGTAGATGTTATGACGTAGGCATCCGCTAAGAAAGGATTTTGATCAATTCTACCCCCAAGGGGATAAAATAGGGGATGAAAGTTTGTATGAAACTTTGTCAATTTTAAACCGATCGGACTGAGACTTTGCATGCATAAAGCTACTATGGCGTAGGCAACCCTTAAGAAAGGATTTTGATAAATTCCATCCCTAAGGGGATAAAATAGGGGATGAAAGTTTGTATACATCTTCTTAGATTTGTATACGCTAATCTTCCGAACTACTGAACGGTACTCAATGATTTTTTCTTTGTTGTATCAGTATTAAGCCTGGTCAACATATAGGCTATAATTTATCTTCGAAACTTGAAGACCTGATGCAGAACTCCAACGGACCAACAAAACTATAAGAGATACAAAAATGGTGCCATAGCAAAAATTGTTTCATGTGATGAGCATTTTCAGCTGAGATAATAAATTTTAAGATCTGGAACACCTGATGTGGAACCCCAAGAGCCCAGCTTCTCTATACCATATACAGGTATGACGTTTTAGCAAAAGTTGTTCAATTTGATAAGCACTTTCTATTGACTTACACAAATTGAAGATCTAAAACACCTGATGTGGAACTCCAGGGGCCCAGCTAGACTATAGCATATAGAGGTATGACGTTTTAGCAAAAGTTGTTCAATCTGATAAGCACTCTCTGTTGACTTATAAAAATTGAACCACACCTACACCTGATATGGAACTCCAGGAGCCCAGCTAGACTATAGCATATGAAGATATGACGTTTTAGCAAAAGTGGTTCAATCTGATGCACTCTCTATTGACGTATAAACATCGAAAATCTGGAACACCTGATGTGGAACTTCAGGAGCAATACTACACTTGAAATGTATAGAAATGAATGTTATGAAATAGGTATGGTGAATCAAAAAAGTAATTAGTCCGTCTTTTAGACACGTATTTTTCTTTTCTCTCTCTCACGAACGAAGATACAACAACGCTTGAATTCACTGCTTAGTACAAATTTTACATACCTAGACGTGGCGTCACGAGCCCCCACTCTCCGACTTTGTTGCGTTATATCTCATTATTATATTGTATGTCTCTTCCAGACCTCGGGACTATAGAGTTCCGAATTTTTGGGAGGCAAACGTGGGGCCGAAGCCAACTCGCTGAAGCCCTTTTGAGACAACTTTAATGAAATGGTGACACAAAACCGACGATTATCCCTTTATACACCATAGAAAGGAACCCAAGGACAATCCCCGGTAGACGTCGTTAAAAAAAGACAATCCCCGGTTTTGTGCTAAAATATTGCTAAATGTAATATAATGGATAATGTATAATGTTTACGTAATAACACTTGTGTAATATTTTTGCCACACACAAATGCGGACTAATTAGAATCACTACTTTTACCCCTATGGTCACGTCTATTGCGGTTCAGTTCTCAGCGTTTTGTTTAGTCTGCTGTGCTTTTGCTGTTAAAGTACAAAAATTAAGTATATAGAACGTTTCTCTTCGGTCCCTTAAAATTCAATATCAGACTATTCAGATCTTTGATTTTGCTGACCCCGTAGTCGCTGGCATAAGGGACAGGATCCGCGTACGAAGTCGCGGGCAACAGCTAGTTTTTTATATAAAATTTATAAGATATTTCGTAAGCATTCGTGTAAAATTCATATTTAGTTGTTTATCGACTAATTTCAGTTCGTGAAGTTGGTAATGAAATTATGTTACTTGTTTCTCAGCTTAGTGGGTAAAGAACCAACCTCTCAAGTATGAGTGTGAGTTCAAGTCCAGCTCAGGCTAGTACCAATGCAACATTTCTAAGTTTGTATGTACTTTCTAAATATATTTTAGACACCAATGACTGTGTTTCAGAAAGCACGTTAAACTGTAGGCCCACGGCTGTCATTTGAAAATTTTTGACAGTCGTTAGGAGTAGTCAGAAGGCAGTTAGTCTGACAGCTAGTCTTACCAAGCAGTATTGGGTTCAGGTTGAGGAGATCAGGCAGGCAGTCGTTCCTTGTAAAACACTGGCACTCAGCTGCATCCAGTTAGACTGGAAGCCGACCCCAACATAGTTGGGAAAAGGCTCGGCAGATGATGAAAAACAGTGGATTTTTAACCTAATTTCGTTACATAAGTAGATAATTTAAGATATCGTGTATAAAGTAATGTTATAAAACATGGCTATTTACTAAATATAGCGTGTAACACACAACGTTATACACACGAAGGTTATATTATGAAGTTTAATACTAATAGATTGATCAAGGATTCCGTATGATTTTTTGAGGTTATGAAAAATCATTAGTACCTATTGATTTGAATGTCGGGATTGCATATTTTTAATTGTAACTGAAGTTGGTCCTCAGTATTTATTTAAGTTAACCATATCGATGTGCTTGTAATTCTTTTGGGAAGATAAAATAACAACTTCCTAGCTAGAAAAGAAGAGAAGGAAAGCTATAGAATGAAATAGGATTTATAAGTTATTATATCTTGTCTTTGAGGTAAAATTACTGCATAGATTGACATAAAATTTTACATGAAAATAGACTGAAACATAGGTATGTGACAAAATTATTTTTCATTCCAAGTGTAAAGTACTTAGTTTCCTCAAAGAGGATAATTATTTTAGATTATATGTATAATATATTGGAAGCAGAGACCCCAAAAACATAACGTAGAGATATAATTTATTTATAACAATTAACATGTTTGCATATATTTCCAATATAATTGTGCACGAGAACATTGAATTGTTTTCATTTGCAATATTTTAAGGTTATTCGCACACAACAAGGTTATTTTAATTCAGTGCGGGTCAAATGTTTTAGATTTAGTGTTTTTTATCACGAACAATTTTATATAGATAAATACAAAATAATTAATCTGAAAAAATAAACAAAAGCAGAAGTTTAGAACTAAGCTTTCATGTAAAAAAATACTGTTACTGTTACAGCCTTTGTATCGTAGCTCTGCCGGGCAAAGGCCTCCTCTCACACGGAGAAGGATTGAGCATTAATCACCACGCTTACTCAATGCGGGTTGCTGACTTCAGACTATATAGTTTTTCAGCCATTGGTGTCCAAGATATACTTAGAAATAAACGCATGAAAATTGGTTCCGTTTAAGAGCAAACTACTGTAAAATGTGAAGGAAAGTATCTTCATGAAACCTGGACTATACATAGAGTCTGAAATTGCCAATCCGCTTTGAGCAAGCGTGGTGATTAACGCTCAATCCTTCTCTGTATGAGAAGAGGCCGCAGCCCTGCAGTGGGACAATAAAAAGGCTGATAGACGATCATGATGACTATTGGTCTAAAGATTGCAGTATGTCTCTTAGTTTATTGATCTTTCGTATCAGGAAGTTTTCTAAGAATAGATTTAAAAGAAACTGCAGATCATAGTGGTCATACAAATGTGGTTATTTTAATGATCTTGAACTTTGGCTGCATCGCGACCCGGTGTTTCAAGTACGTACAAAACTTGTTTGTAAAACATTACATCATTGGCTGTGTGTTTATTTATTTATTAATACTTACATACATACATACATATGTGTGCTTGATTGTGCGTACCTACTGTCAAATTTCTTCAAAAGATTTTCAACCTTATTACAATAGTCGAAGGTTTCGATTGGTAACATTTGACAGATTCAGGTAGGTCGTCCTGTGGTCAGACATATAAAGACTTTTTGCTGGTATGTAGTTCTAATTGGGTTAGAGGACAGACTAAAACCCACCATGTTCCTTCTGGAGTCCTTCGTCTACCAGGGCCGCGGTAACTCGCGCGAACAATTCCGCAGTCCTAGCAGGATTGCCAATTTTCTGACCTGGAATCTAATCCATACACTTGAGAGACTGAGAGAGAGACTGTTGCCCTAACCATTGAGTCATACGACACATGAGTTACAGACGTAATATTTTTATATGGTGAGGTATTTACATCTGTCATTGAACACCTTTGGCAGTCGTTACGGGTAGACAGAATCACAGAAGCCAGTAAAGTCTGACCTCCAATCTTACCTAGAGGTATTGGATTGTCTGGGTAACTGGGTTGAGGAGGTCAAATAGGCAGTCGCTCTTTCTAAAACACTGGTACTGAGCTGCATCCGGCTAGACTGGAAGCCGACCCCAACATAGTTAGTTGAGAAAAGGCCCGCCATAATGATGATATTTTTTTATATCTTTTAAGAACTAGATGAACAATACCAATAAACAGTTCTAATTACCTAATTTTTAGCGTAAACCCAGACTATGAAATCTGTAACACTTTTAGCTGAACATAATTAAATTATATTTAAAGTAACTAAATATTCGGAAGGTCAATGCAAGCGAAAGTACATCCTATGACGTCATTCAATGTCGTGAGTCTAAGCTTAACTTATTGTTGTGACTAATACATGGGAATATCGACCTTATTGTCTAAGCCTTAGAGTTCGAAGTGTAATGAGAGTGTCTAGCAGTATCCAGCTTTAATCATTGTTGTGAGTAGTTATTGAAATGTGAGTCTTATTCTGTGAGGATTAGAGTTAGAAGTCTATTGAGAGTTTAGCAGGAGTAGTTGAGATAGACTTTACATTGTAAAATGGTGTATTTCTAGGTTTGCAATTTAAACTTTGAACAGTTGAGAGTTGCATACCAATAAACTATTCTTTTTAATGATTTTCCAATTTTCCAAAGAGATAACTATGGATTAATTGAGATTCTATGTATAGATCCTAGTTTGTGTACAAAACTGATCCGAAGTTTATTAAGTTTAAGTGATTTGACTTTGATCAAAACACTGCTGCGCATGCGTGAGGTGTCAAATGGCTGACCTTAGAGGGGCAAAGTTATTTGATGAGAACTGCAAGCTAGTCTTAAAAACAATAAAACGGTCAAAGACAAATTTATTTATCGAAAGGGGATCATACATAGCTATCTATCATTTTTGACGTCAGAAAATTTCACCACTTCCTGGTGTTACTTGACTTGACCTTTAACCTTCTCCGTTTTAAGAAGTCGGTTAAAAAGCTACAAGTGTCGCCTGAATCAGGAAAATAAACTATACCTACATCTGCCCACTGAAACTTATAAGCGGTGAAGGAAAATACCGATATTTTAAATGTACTTACAAGTTTATTTAAATACAGATAAATGTAAAGGAAACCACTGAACCACATTAGTATTTTATTTGCGTAAACACAACCATCATTAAATTATTATTTATTTACTAAAACACATAAAAACTTTATTACATTACCGATTCTGCCAAGCGAAAAGCAACCTTATGATCATTAGGTCTTAGAAGACAATTCGTACGGTAGACTGCACATCAGTGGTAACTGTCATGCACCTTAACTCAATAGTAATAAGTACGATTTTCCTATAAATCTGTTACCACTGACCTGAAGTTGACTGTACAAGTTTTGCTTAGATTTCAATAGACAGAATGTCATGTGCTTATGGCAATAAAGTAGGTTTTCCCGTGACAGGACACAATTTATTCAGTTTTGATTGAAACCTGGCGCCAAGGGGTTCAAAATGTTAGATTCAGGTTTGCATACAAATTGCATAGATATGCAATTATACCTATCTATGGTTATGTATTTTTGTCTTGCTTTTACGGTAGAACTGATTTAGGTATATGAAACTACCAACCAGCCTCGGCTTTGCAACTGAAGAGTTTATTTGTTTGATCGAATTTATCTCGGGAATCACTGTTGCGATTAGCAAAATTCTTTCATAGTTAGATAGCCCATTTATTCAGAATGGCTATGTACTACGTCTTATCCGAATGCGTGGAGTAGTTTCTACGGAAAACAGGTGGTATCACTGACGAAAGCTTGCGAATAATAACTTTCTTCCCGAACACTTCATAAATGGAAATCAGTTTTTTATGCAGTATCCACCATTATCTTAAAAGTACCTAAGTTTTTTCTTAATAAAAACCCGGGTAAACCCAAGGTACATCGCTAGTTATACCAAAGAAGTACAACAATACTATTTTGCACACAATCTGTGGTATAAACTGTTGTGCAACAACTTTCCACTATATTATCATAATTAGGTATTCTGCCTACCGCAACACAACGTTAATTTGCATGTTAGTTATTTAAACATTACTTTGTTAATATTCATTTAAGTACTAATGGAAGGAAAACCTCGTAAAAATAGCAATTACTATATTTACAATACATATAAAAAACTATCCTAGTAAAACATAAAAAAAAAAACACTAACTAAAACGGGTCAAAAAATTCGTTCCCATCGCTGTCAACTGGGAGCGTACCCAAGAGGCTGGCAGCATTACCTCGTTGGATGGCCATGCTGATCCTTTATCCGAGGTAATAGCCAGCCTTTTGGTCACGAGAAGCGTCAAACAGCCGCCTAGAGAGATCTTTCTTATTAAGTAGGTATATCAGTATCATCTCCCAAGCCTTTTCCCAACTATGTTGGGGTCGGCTTCCAGTCTAACCGGAGGCAGCTGAGTACCAGTGTTTTACAAGGAGCGACTGCCTATCTGACCTCCTCAACCCAGTTACCCGGGCAACCCAATACCCCTGGGCAAGACTGGTGTCAGACTTACTGGCTTCTGACTAGCCGTAACGACTGCCAAAGATGTTCAATGACAGCAAAGATTATTATTGTTTATGTTTGTTACTGCCTCAATTAATTCGCTGAATGCATAAAACATCCAATTCCTTTGTGTAAAATACATTCACTATTTGCACAGATAACCTATAAGGTCAAATTGCGACTGTCGTGTTTATATAAAATAGTCTACGTACTAGATTTTTCCCGCGGTTCCACCAGATTTAATGATACCTAAACTACAATTTTCACAAAGATTGTAGGATATTTTTTCATGGTAAATTTTTTAAAGGGGTTTTCATGCCCTAGCTCCGAGATAAATTATCGTACGGTAAAAAGAAAACCATTTTTTATGATTAGTACTTGAATTATTCAGACCAACGAAAGAAAAAAAAATACAGAGTTTTGCTCATCTTTAGTACCTACCTATGTTTTTCGAAAAATATTTGTGTCAGTTCGCGGTAAAAGGTACCTTATGGGTGTTTACCCTTTTTGTTTTTGTGAGTAAAACCAGGCCTCTGTCACTCGACGTACTTGCGCGCGATAAATGCCTACCGCTCGCTGGGTTACCGGTAGCCCCACGCGGCACAGGGCTTTCGACAGCCGCTCGCGACGCGCGCGTTTTATGTTTATTATTTTTATTAGTGGAGATGTCGACCTCTGGCCAGTTATGTACTGTGCTTGGTTGCATGCAGATCTAGTAAAAGTTTCGTTTTTCCGTTTACCTAGAGATGTAGACAGGTCAGTCATTGTTTATTTTTTATTAGATTTTTAAAATTAATTAATAAACTGAAGAACTATTTTGATTTGTGTAGGTAGGAACTATTTAGAAATATTTTATACCTATGTATGAATATACATAGGTTTCTATATTTTTTAAAGTAAAAATACTTATCTTCTTTGTCATTTAAAAAATAAGCGACTTACTTTAGATACTTAAATTATAGATACTTATACCTTATACTTAGTTATACATGCAATGATTACCGAGTTCTGGATAAAATTGGAAAGTCAGTTACAAATAAGCGTAACTTTGTTTCCCTACTTAATTGTAAGAGGCAACCCTACGCTCGCTGTCGACACGATCGCGGTCACTGAACTGTGCGCTATCGCATTGAAATAACAATCGAGCACTGGAGTTTTTAAGGTTCATTTTCTAACGCAGCTATGAATTTGTAGGTAGTTTGGGAACTTGTAGGTGCTTATAACAGTAGGTATGGACTTTTTTGTATGGAGTGATTTATCTGTTACGTAGTAACTATTATATAATCTGTGGTAAAACTCCTTAGGAATGCTTCTAGCTAAAACAAATATCTGAAACTTTCTCCAGGATACGTGCTATATCTGTTCAAAATTACAATAAAATCGGTTCACTCAATTAACCGTGAAATCGTGATAAACTTAATCGTGAATAATATTGCCTTGTTCTAATTTTAGACTCCTAAAGCGGCCTATTCACGCCCCTTTTATTTCCTGTCACGATTAAATAGGCTTAAAAATATGTATTTTCCAGTAATCGTATACCTATTCAAGTATGTAGTTGGTGGTCTTTATTTAAACATATATGTAGTTGCTGATTTATCATAGATTTTTTTAATAGAGAAATGCTTCCTCATTAGCCGAAGTCAGATAGGCAGTCGCTCTTTGTAAAGCACTGGTACTCAGCTGCATCCGGTTAGACTGGAAGCCGACCCCAACATGATTGGGAAAAGGCTCGGAGGATGATGATGATGTTTCCTCATTAAAAACAATAATTGAAGATCAGCTGTTTTTTCTCAGTTGCAGCCGTGCCCTGGAGAACTTCTGCTTGTATCGGGATAAAATATAGCCTATGTTACTCGAGAAGAGTGTAGCTTCTCAACAGTGAAAGAATTTTTCAAATCGGTTCTCTAGTTTAGGAGCCTTTAGGGTAAACAAAAAAATATTTCTTCTTTATTACATTAGTATAGATGAATACAGATTAACTTACTGCAACATCAAACCAAACATTGCCTTTTATTTTCGTAATAATCAAGGTAAAAAACTAAAAATATATACATACTCACCTACTTAAATTATTTTACAGCCCAAATATAAAATGTCTGAAACCGTTGCACTTCGCTAATACCCTTGAAAGTCTATCAAAAAATATTTAGGCAGTTACCGCTCACTTTTGGCTGTTTTGAAAGTATGTACTATTGTTGTAAATCTACACTTTGATGCTTGATACCTAGGTTTTTAATTCTAATTGTGGTCTATAATATTTTTTTTCTATACTAATATTATAAAGGGCAAAACTTTGTTTGTTTGTAATGGATAAACTCAAAAGCTACTGGACCGATTTTAAAATTTCTTTGATCCTATTTCACGGAAAAACCCACTGCATGGATTTTGATGAAACTTGGCAATAATACAGCTAACAGCTCCTAGGAACATTATTTTAGGCTAGGTACTTTTTATCCAGGTGCGGGCAGTGGTTCCCTAAGAAACCTTGCAGAAGCTAGTCATTCTGTATGCTCAACTTGAATCAAGATACGTGTGATGCATGGTCTAATTGTCTTAATTGCTTAGCATCCGACAAACAACCTTTTGGTTTATCTTTCGTAATAAGACAAATATTTGACAATAATGATGTTTGCTAAAGTCTGTTTACCAGTCGTTCTGAGAGTTTTCCTCCAGTTTTTTCCGAGGGTCATGGTTTTACTAAGTATAATCATCGGTACGAATCTTGAGCACTGCCCTTCACCTGCGCAGAAGTAATTTATTGGGTCCCCTTTGTGGTATGAAGTGAGGCGCGGGGGCGGGCTAAAGCGGTGATTGGCCCGCAGCGCATAGCGTCATAGCCGTCACTCGGGATTGGTTCGTTGCTAATAAATCACTTCTGCGCAGATGAAGGTCAGCGGTCAAGATTCGTGCCGATAACTATTACTGGGTTAAGAAAGTCTAATAGTCTTTACAAATAAAACACTTGTCAAGTCCTCTTAATAAGACCGTAAGTAGACCCCATTACAATTAGTAAAAGGCTAGGCAAATGAAGACTTGAGAGTCAAATATCATTCAGTCTTCGGGTTATATTACACATAGCTAAGTGCATTCCTTTATTATACTCGCCCACGATATAGGATATCCTTGTAATGTATTTAATAATGATAAATCGTTTATTAAATGACTGATGGTAATCTGAAGGATCTGTGACAGTCTACTGTTTATTTGATGGATTTCTATGTGGTACATAGTCACATGTATTACATAGCATGGTTTTTTATGTGACATTGGAAGACGTGAATGGATGACCATCTTGCTATAACGAGGGCTTCCTTAAAATAAAATTGCTTTTACGGATTTTGTCACTATTCTTGTAAGTAGCTAGTTCTATTTCAATGTCTAATATTCGCTTCGTGACGTCTTCCTTATCTCCGAAGGCACGATAATCTGTAGGTCCCGGCTGTTATTTGAACATCTTTGACAGTCGTTACGGGTAGTCAGAAGCCAGTAAGTCTGACACCAGTCTTAGGATTATTAGGTGGCCCGGGTAACTGGGTTGAGGAAGTCAGATTGGCTGTCGCTCCTTGTAAAACTCTTGTACTCAGCTGCCTCCGGTTACACTGGAAGCCGACCCCAACATAGTTGGGAAAAAGGTTCGGGAGATGATCGTCTATTTACAAAACAGTTCTGCAAGAGTCGTTCACCCGAGCTACGAAAAGTCCCAAAAATTTTTTTTCATACACGGTTAAAATTTGAAAATTTAAATGCTAGTAATGATTCATTTGTATTTTCTCTGCACATCATAAAACTGTAATTTTGAAAGTTAACGGCGACTTTGACATTGCAGTTCACAAACCACTGACTTTACCGAGGTCATTATTTGTGGGTCTTGCCGCCATATTGAGCAAGACATTAATTTCATATGTATTAGTATTCTTTGTGCTAATTGTTACGAGTCACTTATGTAATACGCGTATATAAAGCTAAAGAGAGTGTTTGGTTGAGCGTGTTTTTCTATGGAAGTGCTAATCGATTTTCTACTTTTTAGGAGGTTTTCATTGGTTTAGACAACACGTATTTTTTTTACATGCAAATTGCACGATCTTTTAAGTGCCTTATAAATTGTTTAAAAGAATGAAATTAATATTGACTTCAGGAGGCTGAATGCAAAAATACCACACACTAGTTTGAACATTTTTATTTAAGGATTTTGGTTACCTTTTCCTGCAAAAACTACTGGATAAACCGATCTGGCCAAATAACATGACAATTTCATAGGTAAATGCTATTTTTACCCACATGCGGGAAGTATCCCAAGACGTGAGTGAACCTACGGTAATAGCTACATTCGTATTAGAATTGCAAGTCCCAAATTTATACCATACAAAGAAGTGCTATTTGTTTAATAATTCAATTCTATGCGACAATTTGCATAACACTGACTTAAATGATTTTCACGTATTTAAATAAACGCAGTTTTTAGACCATGACGTCAATCGCCAACAGTAAATAAACATTATGATTATTATTGTGCATTCAACTTGTTAAAGCTGTTTCTAAGATTGTGCGTAGTATTTGGATAGATAAGTGATAAAAACACGCTGAATCGAACTTTGTACTGAATTAGATGTTTCCCGCGGTTTTGCCCGTGTCCTGTAGGAACTACTTCTCGTATGCGGATAAAATATAGTCTATGTTACTCTGGGATAGTGTAGCTATCCACCAGTGAAAGAATTTAGCGAATCGGTTCTGTAGTTTCGGAGCTTTTATGGTAAAAAATAATCAAAATTTTCCTCTTTATTAAATGAGAAACAAATTGTAAAATTACCTCTTTCGGCTTTTTATCTATATTCATACCAAAGTCTATCTACATTGATTCATTCATTAAACACAAAACCGTCTCAAACAGACAGACATATTCACATTTAAAAAATGAGTCACCCTTTTCTCTCATTTTCCTTTTATCGGTGCTTTTATCTAAAATCACCACACAATAAAAGATTAACAATATAATTGTAATTCCTTTACATAAAGAATCGCACACATTACGCGACAGACGAAAACAAAAGCCAAACAAGCAAGACAAATCGTCTTTATCGTACCCCCTTTGTTCGGCGTTACGCGGAAATCGTCGTGTTCCGGAATCGTACGTGAATGGAGCGCTTTATGTGACAATTTGAATTGACGTTTGAGTTTTGTGACAATGGCGCTAGTGTCGATCGTGACCTAGTTATGGAATAGTTTCCTGTGGTTAGGCTTGTATCCTGAGGGAACTGGATCTTGTAATTTGATACTACAGCATAAAAATATACAGATGTGAAGCTACCTACTAATGTTCGTAAAAATGTCACTCACACATGCATGTTCATTGACGAGCTTTTAACCGGTGCTATCGGTGCTGTCAGTTACTGAGTGTCATGCATCGAGCTCTTGCGTGTGTCGCTATGGGTAGTTAGAAGCTAGTCAGTCTGATAAGGAGTCTTACTTAGGGGTGTTGGGTTGCTTGGGTGACTGGATTGAGGTGGTCAGATCGGCAGTCGCTCCTGGTAAAACACTGGTACTCAGCTACGTCGAGTTATACTGGAAGCCGACCCCAACATATAGGTGTAGATATAATTGGTCGAAGGCTAGGCAAATGATTAATGAAAATACTTATTTCCGGATAGGACCTTCCACACAACAAAAGTCTCAAATTACCCCTGAAATGATCATGATTTAATTAGAAATAACTCTATCTGTCCACCAAATGTCATCTAAAAGTGAATTCGTTCAACCGTTTAACGTGAAAGCATGACCGAACCTCGACGACACTTTCTTTCTTATTTATAATATTAGAAAGGGAGAAATGGGCGTTACTTCAGCTGTATTTTGTACATCTAGAATTGTTATTTAAAGAGCTAGATTTAATATAATCAAGCTTGAGAGACAGTTTTCTCTTTCTAAGGAGAAGAATATGTACTAAGGATTTTGCTTAAATTATTCAGAATTATTCCCAATAGTGCATCTATGTGTATATTTGTTTCTAAAGTCAAAGTCGAATCATTTATTGCATTTAGGCCTTTACAAGCACTTATGAACGTCAAAAATTATAAATAGGTTTGATTCTAGTTGCCCATTCCAAAAGTAGCTTTCTATGGACAAGAACGGCCAAGGAACTCCATAGTTTGAGACAGAATTTCGACTTTTGCCCCATACAAGCAACATCAAATCCTATCCCTAGTAAGCAAAACAAGCCATAGATAGCATATTGAAAACGGCACTTAGAGGTTATGTTTATTTTCGCGCGCAATTTTAATGGCGACGCTAGAAATGTCACCGGAGCGAAAGGATTCGTTGCGAGTCGGTCAGCAACCCGCTTTTTAATGCTCTTAATTGTAGTGAACTGAGAACTATTTTATACTAAACTGGCGATCCGATTTGGTTTCGCACGGGACCAAATTATATAGGTAAGTAGATATACTTTATCTATTTGGAAAGACTAGATGAAAATCCATTCAAGGAGTATTTTTTTTTATTGTCGCGATGGAACTGAGAGAAAGATTCATAGGTAATAAACATTAACAAATTTTAATCACTCAGATGTCCAGATTTTACCCGACTTACCAAAAAGGTGAAAATTGTCAATTTGTAGTCGATTTTATTAGGTAAAATCTACTGAAAATACTTATTTTTTCTAAGTAACAAAGATACAGGGCTAAAATTCCTACACCAAGTACTTTTTTATCTATTGACCTCGCGAAAGCCATACTGTAACGACGCAAAATTATTCAAGAAAGTAGAAAATTTTAATTAAGCGTTATCAAAACGTACGTTGAAATAATCTTACTAAAAATTTAGATTGCTTTGACAAGGCTATGTCGTATTGTTTGAAAATATGTACTCATACCCTTTTTAGGGTTCCGTAGCCAAAATGGCAAAAACGGAACCCTTATAGTTTCGTCATGTCCGTCTGTCCGTCTGTCCGTCTGTCCGTCTGTCCGTCTGTCACAGCCGATTTACTCGGAAACTATAAGTACTACAGTGATGAAATTTGATGGGAATATGTGTTGTATGAACCGCTACAAAAATATGACACTAAATAGTAAAAAAAAGAATTGGGGGTGGGGCCCCCCATACATGTAACTGAGGGATGAATTTTTTTTTTTCGATGTACATACCCGTGTGGGGTATCAATGGAAAGGTCTTTTAAAATGATATAAAGTTTTCTAAAAAACATTTTTCTTAAAGTGAACGGTTTTTGAGATATCAGCTCTCAAAGTCGTAAAAAGTATGTCCCCCCCCCTCTATTTTTATAACTACGGGGTATAAAATTCTAAAAAAAATAGAGGTGATGCATGCTAATTAACTCTTTCAACGATTTTTGGTTTGATCAAAGTATCTCTTATAGTTTTTGAGATAGGTTGATTTAACTGTAATTTACGGAACCCTTCGTGCACGAGTCCGACTCGCACTTGGCCGGTTTTTCAAGTAAATCTTAGACACCAATGGCTGCTAGAAAGGTGAAGGAAAACATCTTGAGGAAACCTGGACTATACAGTCTGAACTCACCAACCCGCATTGAGCAAGCGCTTCTCCGTGTGAGAGGAGGCCGCAGCCCAGCAGTCCGTGTGAGAGGAGGCCGCAGCCCAGCAGTGGGACGATAAAAAGGCTGTAACAAAACACAAGCGTGTGTGAGTGACATTTTTACGAACGTTAGTAGCTTCACTACTGTAGTTCTTTATTCTGTGCTAATAGTGCATTATTAATTTTATCTCTGACTTAATGACCGTTTGCTCTCGTTTGTTTAAAATTAGACCAATGTTGATAGCTTAGTGACCCAGTGTGAAACGGAACGTTTTCATCAATGACCTTTGTTGTAATTGGGTTATTGTTATTATATTACGTATTTTCTAAATAAGTAGCTTATGAAATTATGCAGATTATATTATATTTTTAAATTAGGTCGGCTAGTATATATTTAACCATCTTCCAAGGATCGTAGCGTCATGAAAATTGACAGCTGTATGTAGTTCTGATGACAATACAATAATGTAGAACTGTCGAACTGATCTGATGATGGAGCCGGAAGATATGAACTGGAACTTCATGATGAAACATCGTATCATAGCTATGTTTATTGTTTTTTTTTTAATCTGGCTGTAATTTTAGCCTATATTATTTTATTCGTTCAATTTTAAAATTTAAAAAAGAACGAAACATTTGCACGTTTGAAAATGGAACCACCTGTGTGACCTATAATGGCCGCCCGTTAGAACAAGCAAGCGCGCGTATTTGCGTTTGAATTAAATATGGCCAGCTATTGTACTGTCAAGAGGCCGTTGACCCTTGCAGCTCCGTGTAAACATCTGTGTTTGAAAATCGAACGTTTTGACATCTCTATTTAATTTTAAATCAATTGACCTGCTTATTGATTATTACGTTACGTAGGTATATTTTGTCTCTATCCGTCAAACGTCATCATCGTTCTTTACGGCCAGTCAGAAACCAGAAGTTTTTACCTACGTTTCAAAAATTATGGCGTAGTTTTAGTCATCTGCCTAGCCATTTCCATGTTGGGGTCGGCTTCCGATCTAACCGGATGCAGCTGAGTTCCAGTGTTTTACAAGAAGCGACTGCCTATCTGACCTCCTCAATCCAGTTACTTAGAAAAGTTGCATTTGTACGCGCCTGACCTGTATTCAAACCCACACTCATACTTGAGAAGTTGGTTCTTTACCCACAAGGCCACCACGACTTCCAATACTTCTGGTTATATAACCTTTTAACCGCTTTAAAACCAGATAAGCTTGCCTACCTCTCTTGGCTCTAATCCTAGAACATATTAGTTTAGCTCGTTGGGACTAAACTAAGCGCACTGTAGTTGTACAGTACATATTCTAATCCCAAAACAAATTAGTTCAGCTTAGAGCAAACTACAGACTAAACAGTCGGCCGACAGTCGCCCGGATGGTTGGCAAAAACATTTCTATAAAGATCTTGTTTTCAATCAAAGTTTCAACTGGTCTGATACCGGCTAAATACCTGATCTTTGTAATGTGTGTACTATTAATCTTCATACTGATTTATGAGCGACTAAAAGTTTGCAGTGAGTGGGTAGGCTTAGCCGCAGTGGGTTATGCCAAGTTGATTCAACGTTTATATTTACGTAGACTGGTATTATGGGATATTGCGAAATGATTATGGTGGAATTTGGACAATATTTATCTAGCTAGCTTCCATTCGCGGTTTCTTGGCTTGCGTGCTATTTCAAGGTCTCAGATAAAAAGAAGAGAAGTTACTCTTTCTCGTAGTGGCATTAAAATCGGTCCAGCCATTTCGGAGATTAATCGCAACCAACAGTTACTTATATCCAGTATTAACTCCATATAAACAAACAAATAGGTATATGTACTTTTAAACGTGATTTTTTTTAGATGGATGTTTCCTCCTCTTTCGAACAAAAACTACTCTATACATTTTGATGAAACTTGGCAGAAATAAAGCTTACACATACATATAGATATCATGACATAAAATAAGGAGCAATATAGCTTATATAATTATCCATATATCAGGACAAAAAATAGAATACTTTTTACCCGGTTGCGAGAAGTAGTTCTCCCAGGTCGCTGATAAAACAGCGAATATTATATAAAATACATACTCACCATTTCAAGTCACATGACATCAAAATCAATGCCATCATCATCATTTATATATCTTTTATTTTACTATTAATAATGCATACCTACTTCTTACAAAGTAATAAATGGAATTTATAGCATTAACATAAGCTTATTCGTAATATCTTACGCACAACGCAAGACTTATGAAACAGGAAGAAAATACTTAATTTGTGCGTGAGTCTGTTTGTTAAATCGGTAATTTATCGAGTATTATAGCTTCTTTATTGTTGTGTGAGAATATTAGAATGTAATAGCCATTGTTAAATAATATAATAGTTAATAATAGGTGTTAACAATGACTTATGTCAACACCATCATGCTGTTGTTGATAAAACTGCTTATAACTTTTAAACGGCTGAGCCGATTTTCATAAAACTTACACAAGAATGTCCGCTGAAAATCCAGCTTTCATCTAAAACAAGTTGCATCCAAATCAGTTCAGCCGTTTAAGAGCTACGAAGCCACATATTATGTTATAGCGGTCAAACTTACCTCTCTTTTTGTGTCTATGTCGGGGATTAACAATTTAAAAGAATAATTGACTTAACTATTCAAGGTGTACTTTAAAGCAACTTTTGAATAATCTATATGTACAAACATACAGTATAGGTACTTGAAAATAGACGACCTTTAGCTCAGCTGTGTTTATTTTTGAATAACAAACTACATAATTAGTTTTTTGTCGAACAATATTTTTAATGTGTCAATTTGTTTGTTTACAGGTAATTTCTTAGTCTACGCCATGGAGAACAAAATGACTAGCGGAGATGTCATAAAGCAAAATCTCCTAAGAAAGTAGCGCGACAACATGCGGGTGTTCGGGGGACGAGGAACGTTACTAGCTCCGACCTTATACGCCTTCTATGGAACCCGCCCATTATTTTCAACCCCAATCAATCACCAATCTTTGGTAGAAGCCGAACGCCTCGTTAGTTAACTAGTATAGTTATCGGCACGAATCTTGAGCTCTGACCTACATCTGCGCAGAAGTGATTTATTAGCAAAGAACCAATCCCGAGTGACGGCTATGACGCGATGCGCTGCGGGCCAATCACCGCTTTAGCCCGTCCCCGCGCTTCACTTAACCACCACTACCACTTACCACTTAGCTACCACAAAAGGGACCCAATAAATTACTTCTGCGCAGGTGAAGGTCGGAGCTCAAAATTCGTGCCGATAACTATAACTGATCTTTTTGATCACGTTTACCGTACGTTACTTGACCTACAAGAAGGCGCTTGACCTACCAGCCTTATGGTATCTCCACTATCTTTCCTTCCTCAGTCTTCGCTAACCAATCCCCAAGGAGGTTTGAAGGTAACTTCTAAAACTCTTAGATATAACCTTATTTTAACTTTTGTGGTTTAAATTATTTTTCGTCGTTTTGGTTTGGATTGTGGCTTGAAACAACGTCTATTTAGTTTGATTTGGTTGTATTTTAAAAATAGTAGTTAAAAGCCAAATAGTACCTAACAACAATAAAAAAAATACGTTTGATGGCTGAACCAACAAAATACTCAAAATTAATTTTACATCTTATAATTGTTAACTGCGGTTTTATTTATAATTTTCTATGCGTTTGCGATGACAGATGAATTTTGACATAAATTATATGGAGCTAATGACGAAATTCAATCTCGTCTTCAAAACTAGGGTTTGATAGGTTATAGAAATCCAGCATCGGTCACTTCAAGTCACTGACATGTGTCATAACATTTTTATAAACAAAAGTTACGTAAACTTTTTTTTTTAAATCGACTGCTATATTTTGAACTGTCAACGCGTGACACATTGATTCAGCCTACAATCGAATCTTGTATCTTTATTGTTCATCGAAATGACTAATCAATGCCTTTCATTGTATGTCAAGTATTTGGCCTTTCTCATTGGTCAAAGAATAATATTTTTGTGTTTGTTTGTTATACAATGTGACGCTCAAATGTCATCCTAACTAATATTATAAATGCGAAAGTAACTCTGTCTGTTTGTTACGCTTTCACGTTTAAACCACTGAATGAATTTTAACAAAATTTGGTACAGAGATAGAGTTGACCTTGAGAAAGAACATGGGATAGTTTTTATCCCGGACTTTTGAAGAGTTCTCTTGGAAATGCGATATAACCGAACTCGACGCGGGCGAAGCCGCGGGCGGAAGTTAGTACTGATATATATTAGGAACCAGCTGACCCGGCGAACTTCGTACCGCCTTTCCCTTATTTGCTCGCCGTTTAGACCTACCCTGGACTACGACAAACATTTTAAAACCAAAATCAGCTCAATCGGCCCAGCCGTTCTCGAGTTTTAATCAGACTAACGAACAACAATTCATTTTTATTTATATAGAAGATAGATTTAAATTTTCATATCACATTTCTTTTTAACCAATGACTGTGTTTCGGAGGGTAGGTACCTACGTGAAACTATAGGACTAACTAACTGACTTTTAACATCTTTGGCAGTCGTTACGGGTAGACAGAAGCCAGTAAGCCTGACACCAGTCTTACCAAGGGGTATTGAGTTGTCCAGGTAACTGGGTTGAGGAGGTCAGACAGGCAGTCGCTCCTTGTAAAGCACTGGTACTCAGCTGCATCCGTTTAGACTGGAAGCCGACCCCAACATAGTTGCTAAAAGGCTCGGCAGACAATGATGAAGAAATCTACTAAATCTGCTAATGTTCTCGATTTTCTCAAAAACGGCTAAACAAATTAAAACACCCGATAGCTTGCGCCATAGAGTTACGTATATATTTGCACGTGACCTACTTGTTTGTCCGTATGTCCCTGTAAAGAAAGTTGAGTATTACGTTAAAGTGTAATTTCTATTCTAGTTTCGTCGTTCCGTTTAGGCGTTGTTGGCGTAGTTGTGAATATAAAGAGGTTTTAAATAAAACTCTTCATAGTAGGTTTACTTCGTCGTGTCAGCCGAAAGACGTAAACTGCTGGATATAGGCTCCCCCAAAGTTCGCCAGTTTGCGCGATTTTCTTACTTATTTTACAAGAATTGGCTTGTCAAAGCCAAAATCTTTTATTGAAAGGCTGGATTAGCACTTTTTCACGTAAATATCAGAAAGGAAAATCGGTAATTTTAAGTCATCATCTGCTTTACTTTTTCCGAAATATATTCGGAGTCGACTTTTGGTCTAATCCGATGCAGCGCAGTACCGGTATGCCACATGGAACCTGCAATGCAAATCACATCAGTAGTTCCTGGAATTACCGCTAACAAACAAACTTTAGCTTTACAATACGTATTAGTATAGATATATTGCCACCAATCTAAATTAATAGCATGCACTAAATTGCGAGTACTTTTTGTACAATTAAAAGTACTATAAACAGACATACGTTGTTATTTACAGATGTATATCTACTTTCTGACGTAGATCGGGAAAACCTAGTCGTTTGCTGAAATAAAACATAGTTAAGTATGTAATACTTGGTTTATCGCAGTGAGCACAAAAAATATAGTAAGAACATGCACTTGGTTTATTAATAACTAGCCGTTTGCCCGCGGTTTCACCCGCGTTCCGTGGGAACTACTGCCTGTACCTGGATAAAATAGAGGTATAGCCTATGTTACTCGGGAAGAGTGTAGCTTTCCAACAGTGAAAGATTTTTTTAAATCGCTTTTGAGTTTATCCTGCTTGCTGGGGTGTTTGTTGCGCCACTTCTTCTTCCCAGCAAAAGCACATAGAAAGTGATGAAGGGTGGGCGTTTTGGGGGCTGTCTATTGTTCTGACGTTCGAAAAGTGCTATTTTGCAGCCAAGTTTGAATGAACGATTTTTGATATATATTTTGATTTTGATCCATTACGAACAATCAAGGATATAAAAAATCCTCGTTATATATTTAACAATTTAGCGATTTGTTTCCCTAGGTCAGTCCGATGATGGGTAACCGGAAAACTGATTCAGAGTTACAGATAAACGTGCATTCGTAAACACCATTTCCTAAAAGGAAATCCGGGACATAATACTTTTTCAGACTGATTATATTTTTACCAAAACATCACATTTCATTGCGTAGGAGTCGAATGATTCATGTAAAACGGAAAATTACTATCAATTATAATATAATATGTACTGAGAATTTTATTAATGAAACTAGATTCTGACAGCTGTTTCACACGTTTTCTTCTTCCTCCTGCTCTGTTCCCAATTTTATTTGGGGTCGGCGCAATATGTCATCCTCTTCCATTTTCCCTGTCACTCGTCATACTGACACTCACTCCCTTCCTATTCATGTCATCTTTCAGGCAATACTTACACCCATCTTTTCTAAGGTCTTCCTCTTCCTCTCCATCCATCTACATTCATACTTACCTACTTTTTACTGTTTCACACATGTCCCGTGGGAATTACACCGCGCACCTGGGTAAAAGTAACCTTACCTCGATAAATGGGATATCTAACACTGAAATAATTGTCAAATCGGTCCTGTAGTTCCTAAGATTAGAGAGTTAAAACAATCTATTCAGCTTTAATATGAGTATAGACCTAGGCAGGTGTACCCAAAGAAAATAATGTGTTTTTTAGGCATTTATTTAAGATATTTACAATAAAGATAAAAAAGCTATAGTTTTAGATAGTTTTTGCCCTAAAAATGGTTTCTGAGAAGGGTTTCTCGCGATGTCAGCCGCCAAAGGGTTTGGTGAGACTCATAATACGAGCAGAAATAATGCATTCACGCTACAATGAACTCAAACCGAGCTTAAAAGTAATTCAATACTAAACCGATTATCTGCAAAAATTTATTGAATTTACTGAATCAACAGTTTTCATACAACTTAATTTGTACTCTAAGTCTTAAGCCATACAGTTCAAATTCCATGGCCGACTTTCAATTTGTTTCACGGAAAACGTCACTGGGTTTTGGACTGTATTTCTAGACGGAATAAAGGCGAAAGTGGCTTGTAAAGGAAACTTACGGAGCAGAGATATTGGATACAGACGTTAATACTAACTTTGCTACGTTTTAAGTATTCCATTACTTTCATTAAAGGTAATACGATAGGAATATTAAGTTTTCTATGGAAAATTGCAATTGTAGACTCCATCATAGTGTAAGACACCGGCAAAATGCGAGTGAGGTACATCAGGGTACCTATCTACAAAATGGCAATAATACAAGTTTGTTGTATGGGAACCCCCTAAAATATTGTGTAATTATAATAATATGGTAACTTTCAGTACATGTAGTTATAGTGGCAAGCAGGGCCGCGCCGCCCCTGTGTGCGAAGTGTGCGGCGCACACAGGCGCCAAGACAATAGGGGCGCCGCGCCGCCACTGCCACCTAAATTATTTTTGTTACCTATATGATTGTTTTTTGTAGTGGAGTATCGACAAGTAGGTACAATACGCGCAACATAGGCCTTGTAAACTACAAAACATCTATAACGCTTATTGAACAAGTCTCTCAATATTTAATGTTTATTATTATTCGCGTTTATGGTTTCATTTTACGTTTAGGGTTTTAGTTTACATTCCTTACGAGCTCAACGTTAAAACGGCGGCAGTTCTTTGAACCAGAATAATACTACGAACCAGAATAATTCTATATAAATAATACTACGATCCGTTGCGTGCGATACGTCCGTTGCGTACGATACCGACAAGTGGACGCTTAGCTTTAACAAACAATTTTAAAAAATTCGCGCTTGCTACGCTCGCGGCTGTTCACTTGTCAGTGCCTACCGTTCATTCTAAAACCCAAAGTCCCAAAACTCAAAAATTTACGCGTTCGCTACGCTCGCGGCTGTTCGCTTGTCAGTATAGTTCTTTCTAACATGATTAGAGTACTTTTATGTCCCAAAAGTCAAAAATTTTCGCGCTCGCTACGCTCGCGGCTGTTCGCTTGTCAGTATAGTTCTTTCTAACATGATTAGAGTACTTTTATGTCCCAAAAGTCAAAAATTTTCGCGCTCGCTGCGCTCGCGGCTATTCGCTTGTCGGTACCGTTCCTTCTAACATGATTAGAGTACTTTTACGTCCCAAAAGTCAAAAATTTTCGCGCTCGCTGCGCTCGCGACTGCACCTTGCACCGTTCTTTGATATACAAGTTTAGGTGCTTTAGTGACCCAAAGCTCAAAAATTTTTGCGCTCGCTACGCTCTGCTTTATTTTCCACTTCTTTTATTTTTTCAATCCTTTTTTAGCCGAACCTAGAAGGTAGCGCCGCTTGTAAGTCCTTTTATTAACAAGAAAATAACTCCTAGCTCACAACAGACTTTTCACGTAGAACAAAGGGCCTCGCATAGGCCTGCCGCACGTAGCCTCGCAATGGCTAGGGCCGCCGCTGACTGGAGAACATTTATTTCAGTCAAATTTAACAATTAAAAATATTCATTCAAAAATTAAATTCGTTTTATGATGATTCGTTAAAAAAAAAGGCGCTTCATAGGTTTCGCACACAGGCGCTGCCGGGGGTCGGCGCGGCCCTGGTGGCAAGAGAAATACATCATTTATGAAATTGTCGACTGTCAGTCTTTGGGGTTCGGAATCCACACGCTTCAGTAGCAATTTCTGACTTTATCATAAACAGACAGCCAAAGTGCAGGACTTTGTTTCACAAAATGTACAGATTAAATAATTAGGGGGCTTTAAAAAACTTCTATTATAGAATAAGATCATAATTTAGATAATAAACAACAATATAAAGGAACGAAGCAAAAGGTCGCGTCTAACATGGCGGATCGGCGCCAAATGGCAGGCGTTTGAGGTTAAAAGTGAAAGATTCAACGCCCGCCATTGTTAAATTGAAAATTGTCTATTGGACATTCCTGTATTGTATTGTAAAAGAGGTTTTATAGCTACCATGAAATAATGTCTGCCTAGTCGTTTACCAACTATGTTGGAGTAGGCTTCCAGTCTAACTGTATGCAACTGAGTACCAGTGTTTTACAAGGAGCGACTGCCTATCTGACCTCCTCAACCCAGTTTGATAAGACTGGTTGTCAGACTTGCTGGCTTCTGACTACCGTAACGACTGCCAAAGATGCTCAAATGACAGCCGGCACCCACTAATTAATCGTGCCCTTGAAACACGGAAGAACCACCCACAGATAATCTAAACTTTTTCATTGCACCAAACGACCAAAAAAAACTTCTAAAACTTCATTCACAAAATCACACAGTAATGATTTAAGTGTGGGTAATTAATCAAAATAATGATAGTAAATTGCATAGGAATTCACACTTTTTGCCGCCAAAAGTTGGTATAAAAACGATTCTAAATTTAAACTTCGCGCGGTTATTGCTGTCATGTCGTCGTCATTTTTTTTTGTTTCATTGTCACTGCGTTCAGCCTTAACGCATACTCATTTGCGAATATCGACGAATTGATTTAGTTAGGTTGCTAAAATTAAGTACATACGAAGTTTTAGGTAGTAGAAAAGTTACCTATCAGGACAAAATGATCTTAAAATCTGTAGGTGTAGTTAAACACAAGATTTGGTGCGTGCAAGATGTGAAATAAATATTTTCAAAAAGGTTCACGATTACATTTTTTCTTGGTGGGAAATCAAATGACCCCTCCCGCTGTGGGCGCAGCGTGAGGGAGTGTCAGACTTTTACTGACTAAAACCCACCATGTTCCTTCTGGAGCCCTTTATGTACCAGGACCGCGACTCGTACGAACTGTATAGATTAAATTCTTCAAAATCAGAGTTAAAGTTAAAAAAATCCTCATACATATAAGCTTTATTTTTCTCAAGCGCTCAGTAGCATTGACATACGCGTTAACGCACTAAGTATAAGAGTTAGTACATAAAGTGTGTCTAGGTCGCTCGCTATTCGCTAAAAGAAGACGCTAGGCGTTAAATACAATATGTATATTGAGGTCATTTATACCTCTACATGGTTGTATAATAGTTTTATCGTTTATTGATTTGAACTGTCAACTCGTACTGTAGACTAAACTGTTGACCGATGGTTGGCTGGCTATGCATTTTTAGGGTAATAGAAGCAGAAACCAATGAGGGTTTTCTAAAATGGCGTCCACCAGGTGGCGCACTGAGTCGTCAGGTCCAGGTAACTGTCAAAGTGCTTATCTTTACTATGAATAGTGAACGATTTTAGTGGTTTTTTTATTTTATAATTAAAGCACTGCATTATTGTTTTACTATTGAGGTTGAGTAAATAAAAAAAACTAAATCATATTGTGTTAACAAATTTTTCAACAAGCTTTTCCTTAGTACCAGTGACTTTTGCACCCTCTCTCTTAGCTCAATTTTTAGTTCGGAAACCTTATTCTGACCGTAGTCCATAATAAAATCAATAACACTTCCAATATAACAGAATTTCAATAAACAATAAGTTCGGCACCTACAATTCCATACTATTTGACAGCTGTTTGGACCAGACGCATACGTGGCGCCACCCGGTGGCAGAAAAAATTTCAAAAACCCTCATTATTTGTAAATATCTGAAGAATACTGGGTTCTGGAGCGCAAATGTTCTAGAATTTTCTCGTACAAAAAAAAATGGTTAAACTAATGGTATATAACAAGTACTTAAAACGTTAGTATTTGTTGCAAAAAAACGAAATAACAAAGTATTAACATTTGACAATGGTAGAGCGATGAATGGGCGTATCAAGGCCGCTTTAAAATGCCGGTATTGACAGTCTGTGTATCACAACAAAAACAAAATGTGTCGTACAGACTCACTATTAAGTAGCTAGCTGTTCCATGTTGTTTGCACTCGTACTGAGAGAACTACTTCTTGTATCTGGATAAAAAGTACTCAGCTTATATGAGGTCCTTTCTAAGGCTTGCAAAATGAACGATTCCAAAACTTCCAAGTAAATTTAGGTTTTTTCAACATCTTATTATTTATTATTTAACAGGTTATGTAAGTACACAGTTACACACAAAACACAGACGAGAATAAAAATAGAAAAATAAAGGACACAAAGGCACAGCTTATTTTAAAAGAAATCTCTTCCAGCAGACCCGATATGGGCATCTTCTTCATTTCTAACTGGCTCTACCCCTGTGCCGTTTGAACTATTTCCATGGTAGGAATAAAAATCAGTCTGAAGCCGAGTAATTTTAATTAATTATCCATAAAAACTTTCTCGTTTATAAAATTAGAAGTACATAGTAGAATTCCATGTTATATGCGTCATATTCTCACAAATAAACACATTTTCTTTCTCATCCTATACCATTACCCAGTCGCCACACCACTACACTAAGACTTCACTTACCTATAAATACACTCTTTGACCAACACCTACCTTCAAAATTTCAACACCCCGGTACCGCCTTGTACGGAATTGAACTTTAGACATAACGACCAGTAAATTGTCCTAATAATATTTGGACAAGTAACCGGGGTGACCCTAATAGACCACGGTTTGAAACTAAATTGGATTAGCCGTTCACACGAGTGGACCCGGTTTAAACTGATGGTGTAGTTTATGTTAGGAAAGCGGGTGAGAGATAGTTGTGTGTGTAAATGTAGATAGCACATTGTTTTTGAAGCTCATCAGCCCTCAGGTTTGGACTAATTATACACAAAGAAAAGTCGTGGTGGACTAGTGGATAAAGAACCAACCTCTCAAGTTTGAGTGTGGGTGCGATCCCCGGTTAGGCAGGTACCAACGCAACTTCTCTAAGTTTGTATGAACTTTCTAAGTATATCTTAGAAACCAATGACCACGTTGCGAAGGTCACGATTTAAGCTGTAGTTCCCGGCTGTAATTTGAGCATGTTTGGCAGTCGTTACGGGTAGTCAGAAGCCAGTAAGTCTCACAACCAGTCTTACCAAGGAGTATTAGCTTGCCCGGATAACTGGGTAGAGGAGATCTGATAGACAGTCGCTCCTTGTAAAGCACTGGTACTCAGCTGCATCCAGTTAGACTGGAAGCCGACCCCAACATAGTTCGGAAAATTCTAAGCAGATGACCATAAAACCGTTGGTCCAAGAAACTGTTAGTAGTTTCACTGAAGAATACTAGTAATACTGTGACGTACATAGTGACTTAAAATAACTACAGTCAACTTCAGGTCAGTGGTAACAGTTTTATAGGAAAATCGTACTTATTTCTATTGAGTTAAGGTGCATGACAGTTACCACTGACGTGCAGTCTACCGTACCTCTACGATAGACCGTCACAATGGCTTGCTAGTCGTCTATAGCCCATTCATAGATTCTTTCTAGTATAGATAGTTCAACTCAGATTTGCGCGCGGCCCTATGTGTGCGTCGGCTTGTAAATATACAACTTTCATTCGTGTGACAGTGACGTCGTCCGAGCATGACGTGTTCTTATCGCTTTTTGTTATGGGTACAGTCGTTAACGAAAATACTAGTTATTCACGGAGAAATTATTAAGGAGTCAGATAAAGCGTTTCAAAAAAAAAAACAACATTCAAAGCTTTTTATTATTAAATATAGTTTTTCATTATTTTCTCAGAAGTCTTTTCAAATTGACATTGACAGTATCTAAGAATTAAATACTCCTTACCTACATATTTTCTAGCTCGGGGTACGCCGACAATAAATAAAAGTGTGGACTAAGAATGTAAAAAGAGGTATAACCTAGTATAATAATGTAAACAAAATATGTAGGGAATTTCAAAAAATTATATTGCTTCGCATAATGTCGACCAAAATAACAAAATAATGAAACTCATAAATGAACGTTTAAGTCAAATTGATGATGGGATGTGGCGTAATACTTGTCGACATGTACAAAAGAAAAAAGAAGAATACTATAGACATTTTGACATGGAGTCAGAATTTATAATTCACCTTGGAGAGTAGCGAATCCGAAAATTCATCATTTGATTTTTCAAATAGCGATTCATAATCATTATAAATAAATAAACATTAAATTACGTAATAACTGTTTTTCTTTAAACACCCGTATACAACCCCTACATAACTGTATTGTACCCGACTGTACCTCTTGTCACGCACACAAAGTCACTGTATATGTACAAGGGTTACCCACACATAAGGCCGCGCGCACGACTGAGTTGAACTTACTATAATATGCAATGAAACAAATGAATATATCATTGATATTGTAGGCGTATCCATAACAGTTTAACGATAAGCAGGCTTTCCACGTCATTCTTGTACCATAGAAGCCCCGAGACTATTCACGCATCATCCTTCTTGCCCTCATCCCAATTTCATTTGGTATCGGCGCAGATGTTTTCTCCTTCAATACTCTTCTACCTACCTTCATCTCAAAAGTAACATTCTTTCTACTTTCTTCTTCTTTCAACTTTCACACAGTCCATCCATAGTTCATACATATGGTCCGAAAATACTGAACCGATTTGAAAGATTCTTTCACCGTTGGGAAGCTGCACTTTCCCCGGGTGACATAGGGTGTATTTGATCCGTTTATTAAATTGCTATTACTCGACACTTTCAGGCAATGGTCGCATTTTTGCTCACATAAAAAGCAGCAATACTCTAAGGAATCGTGTGACTTTCAGGCCCTTTTATTTAAAGTAGGTAGTCTACACCAAAAACATTCTTAAATTATTTTTGCACCCAAAATGCAATAGCAAAAAGGAGGTTGCGCAAATGTTTTTTCGCCACACCAATGAGAACCATTGTCTCTGGTACAAACACAGAGTAGCTAACCGTGGGAATACTATTTATAATCTTTGCATTTTAATTGATCTCAACACTATTGTTTTTTGAGATAATTTTTGCATTTTCGTTTGTTTTCTTGCAAGAATTTTTGAGTTAGGGTCTTAGTTATTAGGTATCAAAATTTAATGCGTCGTTTAGTAGCAATTGCACCTTCAGAAATATCTTGATTTCAGCTGTCTAATTTTTCCCGACAATAATTTTATAAAAATATACCAATGACAGCCGTTACCCACACCCTAATGTGCCTTCCGAAATACAGAGGAATTCGTCATGACATAAATGGTCACCTATCCATAGACCGACTGTGCCAAGCTTTGCTTTACCTCATAACTCGTACTTCTGTTACAATCCTCCAATTCCCAGGACTAGGGTTGACCAGGGTTGTAGGTGCAGCGTGCGGGAGTGTCAGACTCTTACTGAATAAAACCCACCATGTTCCTCCTGGAGCCCTTCATGTACTAGGCTGCGGGATTGTTTGAAAGAGTTACCGCGGCCCTGGAACATAAAAAGCCTACGACGGAACACGACGGTTTTTAGTCAGTATTAGTCTGACAATCCCTCTTCGCTGCTAACCCACAGCGGGAGGGGTCATTTGATGATTTTTGACGTAGTTTTTCGAACAATCCCGCAGCCCATGCCCTCAATTCTAGATATATTTTAACCTATCTACGTCCTAGTTACAATATAGACTAGTCTAATATCATTCAGACTGGCAACTCCTTTCACTTTTGCCATTGTCTTTCGTCTACATTTCGTCAGAGGCACTCAATTGAATTAAAAGCGAATGCTAGAAACTTACTATTTAAAGACTCCTTTATAATTTTACAAGTGAGTATCTGAATATGTTCGTTTGTTTGTGTATTAATAAGTCTAAGTATATCTTAGACACCAATGACTGTGTTTCGGATGGCACGTTAAACTGTAGGTCCCGGCTGTTACTGAACATCCTTGGCAGTCGCTACGGGTAGTGAGAAGCCAGTAAGTCTGACAACCCGTCTTACCGAGGGGTACTGGGTTGCCCGGGGAACTGGGTTAAGGAGGTCAGATAGGCAGTCGCTACACTGGTACTCAGCTGCATCCGGTTAGACTGGAAGCCGACCCCAACACAGTTTGGAAAAGGCTAAACTGATGATGATGTTCGTTTGTATGTGTTGAAATCAAAGTTTTAGGTAAATGCTTCCTTATTTTTTTTTCGATGCTCCAGGTAGGTATGAGGTCTGATCTAATTATTCGCAGTAATGATATAGCTCAAAGTAATTTTTGATTTCTGTTTTTATCTCCGAAAGTTCGTACAATTGTTTTTTATTTAATCCGATAAACTTTAAAATGCAAAATTTAGCCATATTTCGGAAGTCACGGATGGCGCGATGAGGGAAGCATTACAACAATACAAATCAAGAATTGACCTCATCCAACAAGTTTCCACAAGGAAGAACTATCTAAAAAATACAATCGTCACGAACCAAGCAATTCCCAAGATGTATCAACACAAACGAACAGCAATCAGCTGACAAACTGCGCAATAGTGATGTACTCATTATCGATATCGTAATATGAATATTTATCGACAACACGAGTTGAATACTAAAGAGGATCGATAAATATAATTATTTATGTATCAACCTGTCTTTTTAGTACCTTTGTTGTATATAGCTGGGTAATGATTATAATGATTTTAGTCGATAATCTTGTGGAAAGATTGTGTGTTGATCTTAGGGTTGTCTCATTTACTTAGTGAATAAATATATAGGGGGCTTAACCAGTTTTCTTTGACAAATTAAAACATTGGAGTTGATTTTCCGAACCCTAGGAATATAAATGATTTTTTAAAGAACTCATGTTCTGAGGGAAGTTCCTGGATACATAAGGAGCCAGCTGTCTCGAAATACAACAAATATAATTAACTAACTGTTTGAGGGTGAAGACAAAGCATACAAACACAGATATATTCGCCTTTATTAAATTACTAGCTGTTCCCTGCGATTCTAGGGGAAACTACATCCCGCATCCAGATATTTGTCAATCGGTTCAGCAGTTTTGACGTGAAAGCATGATAGACAGGCATCCAGATATTAAGTGCTCATTTACAATTTCTGTAATGACTGTAATGGAGGCAACCCTATTCCTAAGAATGGAACGCATTCAATAAATGTCTACTAATTGCGATGGTTTTACCCACACATATGATTAAATACCTATTCTAGAATATATTGCTATTAAATTATTACTTAGCTCTGTACGTAGTTCCTAGATGCGCAAAAAAAAAATAAAGCATAAATGCACTTCCCTGGTTTTACGATAAACAACTTTCGGATAAAATAACTGAAACTTTCAACAAAGCAATATTTACGGTAAATTGCACCATTTCACTATAACGATAACCGAACCATTTTCAGTTGTCAAACCGCCGATGTGACCAATGGGCGGCAAGTATACGGCTGGTTATGGTTTGGTTATCGTTATAGTTAAATAGTGCAACCCACCTTTATTATTGAAAGAAAATGATTCAAAGAATAGTGATCCAAATTGACATAGCATTAGGCCTACTTATGTACTTCTCAGTTCTCATGTGCAAACTACACTTTAACCAAGATATCTGGCCAAATTAGACCACCAATTTAGCTTTTGACGAAATTCAATTCAAATTCAATTCAATACATTGCATTTTCTACTCTATATGATACGTATAAGATTGGTTTTTCAATGACTGGTCTAAATAAGACAGTGATTTCTGTTTCACAAGGTATTTTCGCGGTTTCTCGTAATTTGAAAATAGAATAAGTATGGTTTCTTAACTTGAAATGAGGTTTCTATCATGAGGTAAAGAATGACATCATCTGCCTAGCCTTTTCCTAACTATGTTGGGGTCGGCTTCCAGTCTAACTGGATGCAGCTGAGTACCAGTGCTTTACAAGGAGCGACTGCCTATCAGACCTCCTCAATATAGTTACCTGGGCAACCCGATACCCCTTGATTAGACTGGTGTCAGACTTACTGGCTTCTGACTACCCGTTACGACTGCCAAAGATGTTCAATGACAGGCGGGACCTACAGTTTAACGTGCCATCCGAAACACAGTCAATGGTGTCTAAGATATACTTAGAAAGTACATACAAACTTAGAAAAGTTGCATTGGTACTTGCCTGACCTGGAGTGGAACCCATGCCCTCGTACTCGAGAGGTTGGCTCTTTACCCACTAGGCCACCACTTTCTTATAAAATTAGACCAATAGATAAATAATACACATGTCGTTCAAAGAAAATGGGTTATCAAATATCGTAATAAGTTCATGCTAATTTTTTTAATCAATATTCTTGATAACCTTTTGATAATTAATATGGTTATATTACGCCGTCGTAATATTTTCTCATGCCTCGTGTCTTTCCTGACATAGATTAAGAGCACCGGCACACATCAAGCATATGTAAGATTTTCTCTAAAAAAAAATGGCAATATTTTTTCAGAATCTTGATTCCAATCAAGGTTTTCAGTCAGTCTGATACCGATCTAAATACCTGTTATTTGGTTACTACCCATTCATATTTATATGAGCCGAAACAATATATCGGCCGACTAAAAGTTTGCAGTGTGCTTTTAAACCATTAAAACAAAGAAGTATGATTATACTACTGAATATTATAAACGCGAAAGATTGTATGTATGTATGGATGGATGTTTTTTCTTCTTTCACCCAAAAACTACCACATAGATTTTGATAAAACTTGGCAGTGATATAGCTTACACATCAGAATAACATTCAAGGTACTTTTTATCCACTTTTTTAACAGTTCCCTAAGGAAGTGGGTGAAACTATTGGCAAACGCTAGTATTAAAATATATTCAATATACCTACTCGTACTTTTACCTTATTCTTATTCAAAACAGCGGAACTATAAACTAGTCTAACCGTGATTGCGTAAAAAAACTAAAACTATATAAACGTAACTAAGTTACGGATTATATAAGATCACGTAACCGATGTAGTTAAAGTTAACTGCTTCGGCATACGTGTTGGTATGACTCATCGGTTCTTTGTAGCTTGAATGATAATAAACTTACAAGAAAGAACATAGAAATGGGAAGTCATCAAATGACTCCCGCTGTGGGTGCAGCGTGAGGGAGTGTCAGACTCTTACTGACTAAAACCCACCATGTTCCTTCTGGAGCCCTTTGTGTCCCAGGGCCGCGGTAACTCGCGCAAACTGTGTGAAATGATTTGAATTTGAACAATCCCGCAGTCCAAATTGATAGAACCTATGCAGGATCTAGTGAAATTAGCTAGAAGAACAGTGAAAACGTTTATAATGCGAAAGGTACTCTTGTCTTTCATATCAAAACTACTGATCTGATTTAAATGAAACTTGGTACACAAATAGTACATTTACAGCCAAAGAAAGGACATGGGCTACTTTTTATCCTGATGCGGAAAGTAGTTCCCTCGGGACTCGGCTGCAACAGCAAGGGAACAGCTAGTCTCACATACAGCCACATCAGATTAGACTGTAATCCAATAATCTACATCTACATCATCCTCCGAGCCTTTTGCCCAACTATGTTGGGGTCGGCTTCCAGTGTAACCGGATGTAGCTGAGTACCAGTGCTTTACAAGGAGCGACTGCCTGTCTGACCTCCTCAACCCAGTTACCCGGGCAACGCAATAACCTACAAGGCTAGCAAATTCCCAGGTCTTGATTATCTTACTGACCTATTTCCGTCTACTGATTTAAAACAAGCAACCTCTTCTTACAAGAAGGTATTTCAGATAACAACCATATAATTTCCACGCTATTTATATCGCTAAACTAATTAACAATTGTAGAAACGTGATCTAATAAAATTGCTTTTGTCGCTATACAAGAATATTGCGATAAGCACAGCTTGGAATGAACTTTTAAGCTAGATACTAAATATTATTTTGTTATGGACTAGCTTGAAATCACCAACCCGCATTGAGCAAGCGTGGTGATTAATGCTCAATCCTTCTCCGTGTGAGAGGAGGCCGAAGCCCAGCAGTGGGACGATAAAAAGGCTGTAACGGTAACAGATGGACTAGCTTGCGTCCTAGGTTTCGCTCTCATTCCTTAGATACTACTTTAAGCACTCGGATAATAATCCAGAATATAGGCACAGATGATTAAATAGTAGTACAATGTAAATATATAGACCTTTCGAGTTAAATAGTCTATCAGAAAAAGCTCCTCATTATTTCAATTTGACTGTATTTTTTGTTTGTTTAGTCTGATTTCTCGAAAACGCCTGGACCTATTTCATTAATACAATCAACTGTTGCGATTCTCACTTACACCCAATTTCAAAGACGCAAAGATATTTGGTGAGCTGTCTGCTTGTAAGAAATCACAAGAAAATTGCTCGGAAAAATACAATAAGATCACTTCGTCTGTCTATACAAAATGTTGCAATCTAAAAAAAAAACTGCAACACTGCAATCGATTACCTAATACTCTATACACTTCAGAAGAACACGCAAAACGCATTACCCTCCTTTTGTATGTAGGTAAAGGGGTAAAAAGTGCACTCAATAAGTTTTAGAACAACTATGTTCCCATACAGGTAAGAATTCGCTTTTGTTTTTAATCTGTGAAGCGTAGAGAATTAACAGTTGAAACTAGACTTTATATTAGAATCTATGCTTGCTTAATTTTATCGAAGGCATTTGTTTTTTACAAGTCTGTGTTTATTGGAAGTTTTTAAGTCATCATCAGCCTTTTTATCGTCCCACTGCTGGGCTGCGGCCTCCTCTCACACGGAGAAGGATTGAGCGTTAATCACCACGCTTGCACAATGCGGGTTGCTGATTTCAGACTATACAGTCCGCGAGATGTATTCTTTCACCTTTAATCAGTCATTGGTGTCCAAGATATACTTAGAAAGTACATATACTTTTAAAATAGTTTTATTATTACTTGCCTGAAATCTCATACCAACTTGAGAGGTTGGTTCTTTACATAGGCCACCTGAAAACATATAAAAGATAGTCATAGATGTCCAATTTTAGAATTTCTAGGTACCAAATAAAGGTATCTAAAGTTAAAAAGTCTTCAATTGACTCGTGACCACTTAAAACTAGCCTATCCGGTTCTATTCATAGACAACCCGATGTTTTTAGACTTTATGCTTAGAGTATAGATAGTCTATGCTTTTTGCTTTCGTGGTTAGTAACTGGTTTTATTCATAGTTAATAGGTTTGTATAGTAATTAAAATCTCAGGTAATATCTCTACTTATACATACGTATGATAAAGCTAAATCTTTCGCCGCTTTTGTTTTTCTCACTTTGACAGTGTGACTCATTTTCGCTGTGTGTTTACGCAAATAACTCGAAAACTAATGAACGCATTTTCCTGCCGTTTTCACTGTTAGATAGAGTGATTAATAAGAAATATTTATATTATATTAACTTATACTCATACGTTGCTTAATACTAACGTTATATAACTAGGAAGGTTTTATATCCCATGTAGGATTCAAATATATCTATTATCCTGTTTTCATCAATCAACATTAAAATAAAAGCTTTTCACACCAATATCATTCAAAACTATTAATACAAGTTTAAAATTAAGTGAATAATATCAATATTTACTTCTATGATAAAAAAAAACATGTTTTTCTATTATATATGCGGAATTGTGACTCATGTGTATACAAAGTACGGTTATATTACAAACAAGTTTGTCAGCAATAAAAAATTGATATAACAAGAATATTTTGTAGTGAATAACTTAAATACTTAGGCTGTTTCCATGAAGAATTAATAAGCTTTGGATTAATAAAAGATATTTTAATTGGTATGCATCTCTTTAATGGATGGACGTAAAAATCATTACAAGACATTCCTAACAAGTTCAAACACAGCTATGATACTATGTTCGATCATGAAGTTCCAGTTCTATCTTCCGGCTCCATCATCAGATCTGTTCGACTGTACCATACTTTATTGTATTGTCATCAGAACTACATACAGCTGCCAATTTTCATGACGTTACCATCCTTGGAAAATGGTTGAATTAGTAAAATTCAATTAATCTATTTATCTATTTATTTTAATTCAATTTCGAATTAAAACAAAATGGCGCTTAATTTGACAGATTGACAGTTCTATTCCCGCCCATTTGCCTTACCATCTACCAGGCAAAGGTATTGAATACAGCCATGTTGCAACCTAAACCCAGCTCATGTTCAGTTTATCTCACGATTGTAAGCGTTTCTGCATATTTATGAGTTGACTCACTATGGCAACACCTGTTGTTGTTTTACAATACAGTTTTAGGAAGAAAATTGTAGAGAATTTCCTACCATCATCTCCCGAGCCTTTTCCCAGCTATGTTGGGGTCGGCTTCCAGTCTACCTGGATGCAGGTGAGTACCCGTGCTTTACAAGGAACGACTGCCTATCTGACCTCCTCAACCCGGTTACAAGGGCAACCCAATACGACTGGTTGTCAGACTTACTGGCTTCTGACTACCCGTAACGTAACCAAAGTTGACCGACTTCTTCTAAAAGAGTATATTTTTAGGGAATCCCTTGATAATTTAAAATACGACTTGCCACATAAATTACTTGTTATGTTTTGATTAAAACTCAAGATAATTGCTTAAGGATATAACTATTAATAATAATTAACAACGAAAATAAATAAAACTTGGGTACGTCCAAGCAATAATATTGAGTATTTCTCCTTATGGATTCCTTGAAATGACAGTGGGAAAAATAAAGTTACCAATTAGAATATTTTGTGGGCAACAAAAAAACTTTTCAATATAATTTTCCTTGTTCAAAAATCTTTGGTCTAGTGATTGTAAACAACTGCTTTAATGTGGTTAGGTTCGATTCTTGCTTGCTTTTTTCCTGTTTGACTATCGTCATTTGCAATTTGACTAGCCTTTTCCTAACTACATACCTTGAGTTGACCTAATCTAATCGGATGTATGCCAGTAAATCTGACAACCAGTCTTAACAAGGGGTATCGGGTTAACTGGGTGGAGGAGTTTAGATAGGCAGTCGCTGCTTGTAAAACACTGGTAGGTACTCAGCTGTGTCCGGTTAGACTGGAAGCCGACCCCAACATAGTTGGGAAAAGGCTCGGGAGATGATGATGATGAAAGCAGGAAGAAAAAGATTGTTCTCAAGAACCATGATCTATCAAGAAAAACAGTTAAAAACAAAGTTATTCCTACACCGTAGTCACCAGTTATCTTCACAGAAACTAACCAATTAGATGAGGAAGGCATGACTCATATTTGACGTCACGGGCTGTCGGACAATCAGTCATCCTGGTCCTAGAATAGTCAGTAGTAGGACAAATTACTTCGTGTCATAAAACTATCTGCCGAAAGACTTCTATCGCCTTCTGTGTGCCTATTCGAACGACAAAAAGTTGGATATAGAGCAGATTTTTATAAAGTCAAGAAGACTCGGATTGCCTGGCCTTCTCAACTTAGAAAGAGGTCAAAAGGCAGTAGAAGATTTCAAACTCGTAATAGAGAGTTGGGTTTTGCAACTTGAATAGGGTTAGATAGGCAGTTGCATCCAGTTAGACTGGAAGCCGATCAAAATGTAATAAAAAAAAAATAAGAGACAAATATTCTTCATCCATAATATTATAAACGCGAAAGTAGTTCTGTCTATCAGTCACCTTTAAACGCTAAAACTACTAAACCAATTTAAATTAAAGGAACACAGATAGTCTAGTAGCGAAGAAAGGACATAAGCTTCTTTTTACCCATATATCTAGCCTGTATAGAATAGTTAGTCTATCTAAATTAATGTAACTTTTCGTTGTAATTTTATAACTCAAGAACAGGCTCACTTATCCAAACCAAATGTTTAGGCTTTGTTCGAACTATTTAGTAGATGGTTTATGTTAACTTTGCACAAAATCGGTCGAAAAGTTCTTCATTAGGCCGCTAGTCACTACATAGTATAAAACAAAGTCGCTTTTTCTGTCCCTATATCCCTTTGTACGCTTAAATCTTCAAAACTACACAGCCGATTTTCATGCGGTTTTTTATAATAGATAGAGTGATTAAAGAGGAAGGTTTATATGTATAATAACACACATTAAATAGTAGGAAAATACTGTTATCCCGTGCGAAGCCGGGGTGGGTCGCTAGTTTAAGTATAAATGCAACCAATTATAATGTACCCTATATTAACATGCAAAAACAACGCTTAACTAAAATAACAAAGATCTGCTTATCTCCAGTATATTCTTAACTAAAGGATAGTTCGCAATAACCCAGTCTACTCGGCGTCCGGTGGCTGTGTGTGTGTTCGTGTTATGCAAGCTCTAGTGATGTGCGCACTCGATAATTGTGGATATCTCGATATCGAGATGATGTTTTGCATGAGACATTTTTTTTCATAATTTTCTGTTACATGGTTTGCTTTCTTGTTAATATGACTAGCTGTTATCCCGCGGTTTCACTATAAAACATGGCCTATGTTTTCAACAGTTTTCAAATCGGTTCAGTAGTTTCGGAGCCCTCAGGATACAAAAAAAAAAAAAACAAACATACAAAAAATGTTTCCTCATTATTATAAAAGTATAGATAAATGATTTATTCTATTACCTTTTGACTTCACAATTATTAGTTCATAGGAAAATTAATTAATTAAACGAATGAGACCCAAGTTCACCGATAATATAAACGTCAGTTTTCTTAAAACCACTGTTTACTTACTATAAATTTTAACGTTCATGTTTCAGTAAGCAGTTTTTTTTATATAAAAGTACATTTTTGCTCTCAGTGAACTTGGATTTAAGTTGCCATAGGAACTAAATAGACATATTTATACATTGTTAAAAATAGTTGCTGCAATAAATCACAAAAGACAATGAATATGACTGCGGTATCTTTTAACACACAATAAAACAATGATAATGGTGTATTTTATTTAATTATAATGACATTAATAAATACATTAACTTAGTAACTTTGATTTAATGCTCCTATGTTTATTGTCAATATTATTTATTTTTATTTTCCATTCGCTTAATAAGTATGAGAGTTTGATTTTTATTGTTTTTATCGTTTACATATAGATTTTATTAAAATAAACGGAAAAGTTTAGGTTTTTTTATTTTTGTTTCTTGTTTGTGTTAGTTATTGTTGTTGTCAGTGTAATTAACAAAAATAAGAAAAACCTAAACTTTTGAGGAAAACTTTACATGAATTACACAAAATTTACAATAATTTTGGACAAAAAATATTAAAACCACAGACAAAACCACACATTTGAATAATTACAAACATATTAAATATGTTTGTTTGAGAAAACCCGGCTATCACGTGGAACGGAATTGTTAACCAATATCAAGACAGTAGTTAACAAAAAAAAACTTAGCTTAGATTTTCCGCGGTTACACCCGCGTCCCGTGTGAACTACTGCCCATACCGGGATAAAATATAGCCTATGTTAATCAGGAATGAAGAACTTTCCAATAGGCTAAGAATTTTTCAAATCGGAGCCTTTGCGGTACAAACAAACGATAAATAAATCATTCCCCTTTATATCAGGTATAGAAAACTAAAAATAAATAATAAAAGAAAAACAACAAAGTTCATTGAACGGTTACCCATAATATTGAATAATAACTTTATACCTCTCAAAAGGTTATTGTTAGCATAAATCGAGGCAGTCTAGGTTTTTTCTAACTTGTTGAGTCATACCTCGTTTTGCCTCTATTTAGAATTGATATTGGAAAGTCCGATACAGATTTCTGAGAAATTAAGAATACAATTTGTTACAAATAATTCATTGCTGTTTGCCGTTCAATGCAATGTCTTTTTTATTTTTTTATATCTTAATACAGTATCTTACTTTAAGCCAACATCTTTTTTCCAAAATCCCAAAAATATTGACGTTAGTTTAGACTAGAGTTTGCAATTATAAATATTTTTCTGGATTAACTTTGAAAATATTCCTCATAAACTCATAACTAATAAGTACCTACCAGATAAAAAAAAAGTTGCTCTCAAAAAATCACTTCACCCAATTCTATCGACAAAACCACTGTCTCCAATCTTCGCTTCTATCGACCATTGCCCATCCCTACGCATGACAAGTGTGAATGAACGGCCACTTGCGTCTGTGTGCGTAACCGCCGTATCACCCCGTACTTAGTACGGAACTTCGACGCCATCCGCATTGCTATAACGTAACAACCGCCGTGATAACAACCGTACGAATATCAACCTTATTCTTTAGAACATAAAGTCGTTTTTTGTTTCAAAGGTCTAAAGAAACAATGACTGAAATTCTTTTGTTGGACGCAACTTTATTGCTCATGAAATAAGGTTGATAGTCGCTTGTGTTTTGTAAGTTGGAGACTAGGGATAGGTTTACAAAGGAATTTGTGATCTATTTTTGTGATGTTAAAGTAGAGTTTGGTTTGTGATGGTCTCGTTAAAACCAGATCCTTTAAGAACAGATGAACTGAGTTTAAAGGTATCTTTGATAGTTCTTAATGTTGTTTTTTGTTATTGTAATGTTTATTTGGAATATCATCATTATCATAAGGCTTTTTAATGTCCCACTGCTGGGCTGCGGCCTCTTCTCATACAGAGAAGGAATGAGCATTAATCACCACGCTTGCTCAAGGCGGATTGGTGATTTCAGAGAAAGAAAATCCGGGTTTCCTCAAGATGTTTTCCTTCACCTTTACTCAGTCATTGGTGTCCAAAATATTCTTGGAAAGATATTGACTTCTCAACTTTCTATGCCAATAAAAAATAATCAATATGAAACATTTGCTCTAAAGGCTTCGAAATTACCTCTATCTGGACCAATTTGAAAAAATATTTTATTGTTGGGAAGCTACACTATCCCCGGACGAGGAGACTTAGGCTATATTTCATCCGGGTATGGGAAAAAGGTCCCTTGGGTTACGGGTGAAACCGCAAGAAACAGTTAGAGACATATAAACCCAATAAAAAAAATGCCATATAAGATCCTCCTAATTATTGTCACCCACATAGATAACATCTAAAAAATCTTTCCCAACATTTAAGCAACATACTAATTAACTACATCCACTAATTACACAAAATAATTTATTAATTGGTCATGTGTTCCGCCATTTTGGTATTATCTCGACAATCTTTTTATTCTCAGTGTTGCCATCATCATGGTAATTAAATGTAATTTTATCTGGCAACCCCGATTAGCGTAGGACACACGGAAATCGTTGCATAATTGTGTTATGTGAATATGATCATGCTAAGTCGGCATGCATGCATGTGTGACCAAAAACGTAGGTATATTAATGCTATATTGATCTTTAAATTATCTGTCTAGCCTTTTCTTCACCATCCTGGGGTAGTTGTTGGCTTTCTGTCGAATAGAATGCAGCTGAGTGCTTTTATTTTACAGTGAGCGACTGTCTATCTGACCTTCTCAGCTTATATTTTGATAAGCCTCCGCCAGCGGTTTCAATACAATCCCAAGGGAAATACTCCGCGAACTCGGATAAAAACTAGCGCATAGTCTTCTTAGATGAATGGGCTATTTTACACTGAAATATTTTTTTCAAATTGGACTTATTCCTGAAGATAAGTGCGTTCAAGCAAACATACAAACTCCTCAGATTTCATACAATTTTGACCATTGCGAGTCCATCTTTTCACCGTCAAAGTTATGTAACGAGGTCTATAACTGTAACAATATCTAAAAACATTTTATGCAAATGTAATTGTTCTGAAATCTGAGTCACCTAAATGCCAGGCAAATTCATAATACTTACATACTTACAAACATTTTCCTGTCGTGACATAAGTTTCCTTTACATTTCGTCACTATCCGTTCTTAAGAACAGATTGAGAAATTGATTTATCTTGAACTAGTAATCCGATCCGGATTCGCTGATTTCAATATTCTATTGATTGTTTTCCTTACTAGAGATTTGAATTATTGTCGTCCACAGCGGCTGTTCTCTGTAGGAGATCAGCCAACTGCGCAGGATATATTATAGTGCACGAGCATTTGCGCAGACACAGGTGCACTCACTATTCCTTCACTCTCATAGCGCGATGGGACGGCAATCCGACACGACCGGAGAGAGATCAGGAGAGAGACTTACATATGTACCAATTTAAACTGTAATGAAAAAGAGAGTGGACAGACTTTTAAGTTTTTTGGACTCTTTTTGTCATAGAAATGTACTGAATTATACCTCTAGATACAAAACATATTTATGGCCGCTATATAAAGTTAACTGACTACCATATACAAGATAAAATCTTTATACATATGTGTATTTTACCTTCACATACCTGATGAACCGATGTATCAACGTATGTAGTTATGTATAAATAACTAGCAATTAATATATATTATACACAAACAATCGTGAACGACAATCACGAGTTTTATTATATAATACGTATGTAAATAATAAATAATTGAAGTTAAGTATAAGGTACTTAAATAAGAAGAAGCTTAGCTAAGAACATCCTTCGTGATTTATTTATAGAAACCGAACTAAACTTAGTACAAAAGCGAATGTATAAAGTTGATATAAATAGGTTTACCTTTTTTTTTGCTAACAGACAAAATTATTTTCATGTGCTCATCTGTAATTTAACATCTTTGGCAGTCGTTACGTATAGTCAGTAAGTCTGATAACCAGTCTCACCAAGGAGTGCTGGGTTGCCCGGGTAACTGGGTTGAGGAAGTCAGATAGGGCAGTCGCTCCTTGTAAAACTGGTACTCAGCTGCATCCGGTTGGAATGGAAGCCGACCCCAACATAGGAGTAGGGAAAAGGCTCGGTGGATGATACAGAATTATTTTCGCACAGCTAATATTACTTCATAGCATTTAAATTAAGTAGTGTAAATTAATATAACAACAAACCCATAATATCATAACAACCCATAGCTTCCGTATTTGATATCAAACACATACATGCATACAAACATGCACATTTTTTCTGCAATCCATAATATGGAATTCTTACAACGTAGGAATTATTAATGATCATATATCATTGTATTATATGGTGCATATTTCCAACACACACGATCTTATTAAAATATTATATAAGTAAATAATTGTTTTTATATAAAACTAGCCGTTTTCCCCGGTTTCACCCGCATCCCGTGGGAGCTACTGCCCGCACCGGGATAAAATATAGCCTATGTTACTCGCAGATAATATAGCTTTCTAATGGTGAAAATATATTTAAAATGGGTCCAGTAGTTTTTGAGTTTATCCATTGCAACCAAACAAACAAACAAACAAAGTTTTCCTCTTTATAATATTAGTATAGACAAGCTGTGGCATTCGGTTTTACTTGCGTTTTTGAAAAACTACTTTTTAAGCCTATGTCCAGCATTTGAATGATCTCCGTTTTTTAATTTCATCAAAAACACGGATTCCATATCGTATTATTTATTTAAATAATGTGCATATAGCCTGTAATTTTTAAGCGTGTATGGATATTTTATTCTTCATCATCATCATCAAATTCAGTTCAGCAGTTTTCCCATTAAACTGTGACAGACTGACAGTCACATATTTAACATTCATACGTACTATTACATAAGGAATATATCCACCATCTTCACACGATCTTATTACAATAATACCGAGTAAATTATTATTATTAAACATTGCTATGTAAGTAAATAATCAAGTGTTTGCGTTTGTGCACGTGCAGTAAAAATTATATTAATTTTCCATGTTATTGAGAAGATGTTATACTGTTTTTTATGTACATTCCTAGTTAGCTAGTAATATTATTCAAGCTATATAAATATAATAGATAGACAACATACTAATTGTAGGTACATACAATTAGTCCAAAACATAAAAATATCTTAGATCTATTTCTTTTTTTTTTAAAGTAACTCTGGAAAAGTAACAAATTGTAAGTTTCAAATTATCTAAAGTATTTAAAGAAAAGTAAAAATGTATTCAAATTTTCGCGCCTAAATTGCAAAAAAAAAATCTAAAAAAAAGTCACGATAAAAAAAATACAAATTCATAACGTTCACACACCATGTATAATGTCATCGATAAATTCCATTCACTAAACACCATGTATAACCGACATTATATAATTTACGACACATTTAGCCCAAGTTATGTTTCAAACGTGTTTCGTGTGCTAACAATAGAAATTAGGTATTAGTAGGAAGTATTGGAGCTGAATGGAAATTGTCAATCAACGTCAATGAATTAAATGATAGTTCCTGTTTAGCGATTCGGATTTCGTTGATTTATTTATAGGTACCTAACTGTTTCTAAACTTTGGTTTCGTGGTTATTTTTAGATCAATGTTAATTTATTTTTATATTGCCAATTTTTTTTTAAACAAACTTATTTCCCATTGGGAGCGTGCTTTTTTACGAAAGACTTTGTGAAATAAAGGTCCTCAAAAACAACAAAGGGAGGACAAGTCCCCGAATACTACCTAATCAGTAAAAAGTTTACAATTCTAGTTGTTTTTTAAAAATCAGGAGGATTTGAGAAAACAGTGTCAGCACGAAGATCTCAAAAACTACATAATAGTTTTTCAGGCGCTTTCCATCAATAGATACCTCCCTACAAGATGAGATGCAGAAAGTTTTAATTCAAGACTATGTTTTATAATATCTAATGTCTCTTTTCTGTTTGTTTCAGGATGTCAACCCTGTTATTCTGGCAGGGTAAGGGCAAACAAAACGGTGCCCCCAATGGCAGGACTTGGATACACGCGCCCGACGCCCTCGTCAAAGGTCATGTGGCATATCTCGTTAAGGTATGTAGATCCTTTCAGACCTCGGGCTTTAAGCATTTCATAGATTAACAGCAAAATACTAGAACACACCACCACGGCTGTCATTTGACATCCTTGGCATTCGTTACAGATAGTCAGGAACCAGTAAGTCTGGCACCAGTCTTACCAAGAGCTATTGGGTTGCCCGGATAACTGGGTTGAGGAGGTCAAAATCAAAAGTCATTAAGTCATTAATTTATTCAAATTAGGCTGATAAATCTGCACTTTTCGAACGTCAAAAATAAAAGACAGCCTCCAAAACGCCCGCTCTTCACCACTTCCTATGTGTTGTGGTATGTAGACCCATTCACAAAAACCATTATAACTCCTCATATATTCATCTCCCGAGCCTTTACCCAACTATGCTCGGTCGGCTCACCATCATGAGACACTCAAACGTCACTTAACTTGTACTTAAGTTCTACTTAAAAGGATGTACCTACTTCTGTCGTAGAAAGCTTAAGTGTGTCGAGTGATGCTTGAGCAGGCCTTTAAATTGAGTGGTGTTTCAGCATTAGGCCGTTAATCTATGAGAAGTCTGAACATGGCAGTCGTTTCGGGCAGTCAGAGACCAGTAAGTCTAACCAGACTTACAAAGAGGTATTGAGGAGATCAGATAGGCAGTCGCTCCTTGTAAAACACTGGTACTCAGCTGCATCCAGTTAGACTGGAAGCCGACCCCAACATAGTTGGGAAAAGGCTCGGAAGAAGAAGAAGTTATGTATGGGAGAAATAGGTAGATGGTAGTTGGTAGGTGGTCTTATTTAAAGAGCTTTCCAAAAACAAAACAAAATAAACAATAGCAGTTTCTAATAACAAAACATTTGACCAGATAAGTTTATCTCGCACGTGGCGGCCACAGATGGTTCGTATCTAAGGTATGTAGGGGGCGTAGCGTATACGTCACTGATATCTGGACTCTGGTTTCAGCTAATTGTTAGGGAATCTAATAATTTAATTTGTTGGTTTGATAAATATATAAGCTTGAATTTTACGTATAATAGGCCGATTTATTGTCTCATTGTAAGGCAAAGGCCTCTTCTCATACAGAGAAGGAATGAGCGTTAGTCACCACGTGCGCGAGAGGCGGATAGGCGATTTCAGACTTTGGAGTCCAGCCTTCCTCGTGATGTTTTCTTTCGCCTTGACTGAGTTAATGGTGTCCAGGGTAGACTTAGAAACTATAGTTTAGAGAGGTTAAATTGTTACCTAGAATCGAACCCAGCTTTGAGCATGAACGGTGGACGGATGCAGAGGGGGCGACCAAAAAAACGATGGATTGAGTGCTTTGCAATTTTTAATTTAAAAATTCTATGAGGATTCAAGTTTCAAATAGGTATATTTGCCTATTCTCAAGCTCAGCTTCATTAGGTTTTGCTAGTGGTTTGAAATAAAATGGCTGACTCAAGGACCAATCCCTATGGCATAAGGCCTATAGGAACGATACAATCTTAAATTCAAAAAGTATTGATAGAAAAAAATTCTCACGGCCTCTCCATGACCCGTTGCGTTTGTTATTTCAATAATTAAACAAAATAGCTGCCATTTATTATTTATTGTAGGTATAGTTTTATAGTTATAAACTATTGTTTTTATTATGATTGACATGTAGGTATAAACATTAATATTAATACTTCCTTTTTAAAAATAGTTTTTAATGTCGTTAACACGCACTCTAAAATAGTTTAAAAGCTCGCCTGTTTTTCAAATCGCTCATGTTATTTTGAAATATATACCTAATCAAACAGTGTGTGATTTCATTCTTTGGAAGTAATACGGCTACCAAAAATAAAAGAAAATATTTCTCAGAAACTCGTCACTAACGTACTTGCCTGTCACGTTTGAAGTTATTTGACGCCTCACGCAAGCGTAGTAGTGTTTTGTTAATAAGTACAAATAAAATAAGAAAAGAAAAAAATAATAAGCGTAATGTGCCACTTCTTCTTATCATCAAAAACACATAGGAATCGGTGATGGGTGGGCGCTTTGGGGGCTGTCTCCTATGCTCTTTTGCAACCAAGCTTGAATAAATTATTTTTGATTTTAATATAAAGTGGCCGTAATTCTTAGCCAACTTCAGGATAGGAAAATGATTTGTCGAGTTACCCATATTTCTTTATTATTATTATTTTCACAGCATATAACCCAAACCTTAATTCTCTTTTCCAGTTCCTCGGCTGCACACAAGTAGACCAGCCGAAAGGCATCGAAGTTGTGAAGGACGCGATAAAGAAACTTCAGTTCACACAGCAACTGAAGAAATCTGAAGCTAAGGATGGCGCCAAGTGTAAAAAGGTCGAAATTACCATCTCTGTTGATGGAGTTGCTATACAGGTAATTTTTAATTTATGTTTTCATTTTATTTAAGCTTTTAATACTGTTGAAGTATGTAGTTCACCCGCGGAATATAATAAAGAGGAACCACTTCTTACACCCGCTTCTAAATGAAGCTGTATCCCGCAATTTACCTCACGTCCTGAGGAAATTTCTTACCGCACCAGGATAAAATACAGTCTTTGTCACCCGGGGGTAGTGTAGCTTTTTCACAACAGTGAAATAATTTTTCAAATCGCTTGAGTATGTAGGTAGTATCGTAGCCTTTCGACACAAGAAAAAATCTTTTGTCCCCTTGCGAAATCATGGAAATTTCAAAATTTTGACTGCTATGTGTGTCTGTCTGTGGTACCGTAACTCTTAAACGGTTTTACGGTTCCGTATTCAAAACGGAACCCTATTAATTTAAGTCTTTTCTTAATGTTAGAGTAGCATTCCCTCACAAAATTACTTCTACCATCAAAAGCGCTTAAAACCCAGGACAAACTGTATGACGAACAGTATATCAAAAATTCCCATCCCACAGCCCGCTCAAACACTGCAAAATCAATTATTACTTAATACACATTATCACTTTTACTCACATTCGTTCTCAACGACTTTATATTACTTACGATATTCTCACGCAAACTCTTATAAGTAGTGATAGCAAAAGCGAATCTATAGAGTTACATACTTTCTTTATAATAAATAAACATATAAAATAAAATATGGTCTACTAAAACTAAAATATCTGGCCCGGTAAAGTTTTTACCGCAGCCGGGATAAAATATAAGTAGCCTATGTTACTCGGGAAGAGTGTAGCTTCCCAACAGCGTAAAAGTTTTTCAAATCGGTGCTGTAGTTTCGGATAGAAATAAGGAACGAGAAAATTTTCATAGTTCTAATCAGGTCCTATTTGATAAAATCGTATTACATAAAAATTACATGATTGGGGTCCCTATGTTCAGTTCCAAAAATCACGTTCAAGCAAACAATCAGATTCTTTAGATATTTACATTAATTCTACCTAAGTACGTGAATCTTTTCTTGCTAAAAACAGCTGTTTGAAGACACATTTTTGCTGTTTGTACAGATGATTTCACTTTTAACCGCTTATGTGTGAATGTATGAGTAATCATTGTTTACATACATCACTATACATACATACGTAAATGTCACGTTTATTGTCAAAAAAATAATAAACACAGTACCTATTCAAGTACAAAAACGAACTATAGAAAACCCATTCTGATTTCAAATCAAATCAAAAATCATTTATTCAAACTTGGCTGCAAGACAGCACTTTTTGAACGTCAGGAATTTACAATAGACAGCCCCCAAAACGCCCACCCTTCGCCACTTCCTATGTGTTTTTGCTGGGAAGAAGAAGTGGCGCAACAAACTCCCCAGCAATTTGATGACTTATACCTACTATATACATTACCACAATGTATACTCTATACAAACTGCTGCTATTGCTATTAAAAATAATAATGAAAAGATGGCATCGAAAACTCCTGCCCACCGGGAGCGTACCCAAGAGGCTGGCAGCATTGCCACGTTGGATGGCAATGCTTAAGGGTTGTTGACCAAAATAAAAACCAGCCGTTGGGCCCTGGCACATGAAAGGCCTACGACGGAACACGACGGTTTTTAGTCAGTAAGAGTCTGACACTCCCTCACCGCTGCTAACCCACAGCGGGAGGGGTCATTTGATGATTTTTGACGTCGTTAAAAATAAAGCCCTTGGGTCACTTGAAGTGTCAGCAAGTCGTTTTGGCAGATCTTCATAAAGGAGATAAGATATTTTGAGTAGGTATTTCTAAAGTTTTTCACCAACCAGATTGAAAAAACCATAGGCTAGGCAGCTGGTACACCATCATTCATTCATTATTATCTAAAAACGACTACGTTAGATATCGTGCAAGTTAACAAAGCAAATAACCAGCATTATAAACTCAACACGTTCATAATTCGCTGTCTAACTACTATAATTGTTTCCTGCGATCAACTGTTAACCGACTTCGCAGAAAAAGGGGAGTTAGGATCTGTATTATGCTTAGTACCTTATTGGTCTGTTGACACTCATTTTTGGATTAATAGATGTCCCTTTAGGGGTAAAAATTGCCGGGGCTGTGGGATTGTTCGAAAAAGTCGCCGTGGCCCTGGTACACAAAGGGCTCCAGAAGGAACATGGTAGTTTTTGGCAACCTTTCGGCATCCTACTATCACTCCCCCAGAGGGACTAGCAAATGCAGTTTTTCACTCAGATTTTCTAGATTATCTACACAAAAAGTAGTGAAAACCCTTTATTCAACCCCTGTGCAAGAAAAGTCAAATGATTATATTTCAAACAGAAAGGCGCCAGCAACCTTTGCACACGGTAATTCCATACTTCCAAAAGGTTTCCATTTCCATGGTCCTATAGAGAAGAACCCTCAAGAAACTCCCATAGATTCTCCTTTCAAAAAAATGGCAAAAATCTTTCCCATTATCTTCAAAGACACTAAGACCTCGTCATTCATCATCATCATCATCATCATCTCAGCCATAGGACGTCCACTGCTGAACATAGGCCTCCCCCTTTGATCTCCACAGATAGCTGTTGGAAGCGACCTGCATCCAGCGTCTTCGTCCTCGTCATTGCTTTTCGTCAAAACTCAAACAAAACCAGCATTTACTCACAAACACAAGCAATTAGAAAGGATAACTACAGTTCACAATAGGCCGGGCGTAATCAATGGTGGTTGCGTTCGGGCGCGTTCGGGCCCTCTCGGGCGTTTCCGTCGCTTTCACGTCACGGTGGTGCTCGCGCGCAAGGTCATAAGAAATGAGCTCTCTATATTTGTGGTTGGTCAGACACTTTTGATTGGTTATGGAATTTAGTTTGACGGATGTCAGCTGTTTTTTTGTTTATGATGGGTTTAATCAATGGGTTTTTCACCACGGCGAGTTCGCTGATAATATAATGTTAGTTTTTCTTATAACAACTGTTTACTATGAATTTTTGCATTCAATTTTCAAAGTAAACAGCTGTTTTAAGTACGGAGGAATCAGCTATGTAATGGATTAGTTAATTCCGATTTCCTACCCTGATCAATCAATTACATCGATTGATGGTCTTAGGTCTAGTTTCCATAAACAAAATCATCATCATCAGCCTTAACACTGCTGGACACAGACCAATGAGGATTGGCCATTTCAGATTATCATTTTTAATTCAGGTTTCCTCAAGACTCAAGACGCTTCCCTCCGCCTTTTTTCAGTGATTAGTGTCCAAGATACACCTAGTGTAGAAAGTACCAAGGTACTTACATATAACTTAGAAAAGTTACATTAGTAGGTACTTGCCTGACCTAAAATATAATCCACACAATCGTTCTTAAGAGGCTGGTGCTTTAACCACTAGAATTCCACGACATAGCTATTTGGAATTGTGTATTTCATTGGCTGTCTACTCATTACCCAAAGATCCTAACAGCCTTGCAATCTATATCTATTTATACATTAATCATACCTTTGTCTAATTTCAGGAACCGCGATCAAACAACATAATGTACCAATTCCCTCTGCACCGGATATCCTACTGCGCTGACGACAAGGGTGCCAAGAAATACTTCTCGTTCATAGCGAAAGGTGGCAGCACAGTCAACGCCGTCAATGGCCACGACGGACCAATGGAGAAGCACGAGTGTTTCGTGTTCATATCTACTAAATTGGCGTCGGAGATCACGCTTACTATTGGTCAGGCGTTTGATTTGGCCTACAGGTTTGTATTTTTATAATTTTATTCGACCATCAAAAATCGGGACTATCGGGTTGTCCGGGTAACTGGGTTGAGGTGGTCAGATAGGCAGTCGCTCTGAGTAAAACACTGGTACTCAGCTGCATTCGATTAGACTGGAAGCTGACCCCAACATAGTTGGGAAAAGGCTCGGTAGATGATGTAGTAGGTACCTAAATGTCCTGCTCTGTACAGGTTTTTCGGTCCTCGCATTCCTGTATTTCCACTCTTTTTTATATCTGTAGAAAAATGATATGTATTAGAAACACGCATGTTTTTTCAATAAACGACTATTTCGCAATATGTAAAGTCCTTTTTATGAGCAAACCTTTTGACATCAACATTAAATCCGGAAATTAGTTACCTACCAAGAAACTCAAACAACAAAATTTTACACAAAAAACACCAACATTATCAAGGCTTAAGCAGGTCAAAAAACAGACAAATAAACATAAGATATTAGTTGGACGAAACTTGTTCCACAGAAATAAACAAAATCGCCCAAGCAATTATAAGATATCTCCCTAAAGCATTTAAAAACTTTGACACAAGTTTTTAGGGTCCCTTACCCAAAGGATAAAACAGAACACTATTTACTAAGACTTCAACCTTCAAACTATCAAAAGTCATTTATTCAAAGTTTAAGTTTATTCAAATTTACAAAAGACAGCCGCAAAAACGCCCGCCCTTCACCACTTCCTATGTCTTTTTGCTGGGAAGAAGTGATGGAACAAACTCCCCAGCAACTTCGATTTGTCTCATGAACCGTGGTACTTAGACAGTTGAAATTGTCACTAAAGATGTATTATTATTGCCACTATAACAACAAATACTAAAAACTGGAATAACATAAAGGAGCTCCCATAAAACAAAGGTGATTCTTGTACCTTTATAGATACTGAACCCTTAATACTTTAGTCCAACTCACACTAAGCCGATTTTAATTAGTTCACAAGAAAAGTTAAGAAATTGCTTCATTTTAAAAATATTTTTTCCTCGAAATAATCACCTTTGCCTTTTAGTAAATAAGTGCATTCCTACTGAGGTACATTTAAGTGACTCATGCACCCATAAAAAGCATTACTGTACCTTGAAATGAGGTTGGATGTTTCTTTTTTTTCTATAATATGACAATAGTTTAAAGATATCATTGTTGTTGTAACCTTGAAGGACATCCCTTTCGGAATAAAGCTTTCGTTTATGTAGTTGACAATGTTCTAAAAATAGATAAAATATACTTTATGTTCTGGGTACTTTTACACATGTTTCTATATAGGCACATAGGTACTTTCCGCCCAAGGTTTCACCCCTTTCATTTAGGAACTAAACTATTTAGTAGCCTAAGCCTACGTTATTCTATCTAATATTCAATAAGCTACTGCCGAATTTCATCAACATACATGCATCATCATCATCTCTCGAGCCTTTTCCCAACTATGTTGGGGTCGGCTTCCAGTCTAACCGGATTCAGCTGAGTACCAATGCTTTACAAGAAGCGACTACCTATCTGACCTCCTCAACCCAGTTACCCGGGCAACCCCCTTGGTTAGACTGATGTCAGACTTATACCATATACAGACCATGATTTATACTAAAATATTATATTTTCTATGTTCCAGACGGTTCTTGAACGACAACGGCAAATACATAGAGATGCAGAAGATGCAGCTACAAAACAAGAAGCTAGAACTACAGATGAACGCATACAAAAACCGCTTACAGGTAATATAATTATAGCGCCCTCTGTGAAATTTTAATGCCCTATGTATAATTCTGGCGAAAATATATACGCCCTTTATATAATTCTGGTGCCCTTTATATAATTCTGGCGCCCTTTATATAATTCTGGCGTCCTATAATATAATTCTGGCGCCCTATATATAATTCTGGCGCCCTGTATTTAATTCTGGCGCCATATATATAATTCTGGCGATCCCGCGATTTTACCCGCGTCGTGGGGTCGTACTTCTTTAAAAAGTATAAGTATAAGCTTATACAACTGTAAAGTTTTCTTAAAATCCATTCAGCAATGCATGCCCTATTTTTAAAAGTTAGTACTTACTAGTGCCCTTACTAAACTTAGCGCCTCAATAATGGATTCCTGAGTAGCCTTAAAAAGCGACCAAATTAAGTCCAACCAACCTTTACCTGCAAATAAGATACCTAATATTAACTTCGTCAGTCATGCGTTCATTTTTGTCCTCTTTGCTAAAGTAAACAATGAACGATATCTTTTGCTAACGAATGTTTTTTATTACCTTTTTCCTAAGACTCAAGTAAAATGCTTATCTAATGACCTGTCTTTAATATTTCCAGGAGTTATCAAAAATCACATACAAGGACGATCTCTCGTCGTACCTGTCGCGCAACAAGTTGTCCGACATCACGGAGTTCAAGCCTCCCCCCGAGCTGGAGAAGCAGATCGCATCGCTGACTCTCGCCAACGGGTTTGCGAACAGCAACGGCAGTAACAACAATAATAATACTGAGACTGGTGAGTGCCTTTGTGAGTTTTGTTACGTGAAATTATTTATAAGAGGTATAAGGAAGTACAGACTTTCTTAAATACATTATCAACCTAATCACAATAGTGAAAAATCAATGAGTTCTTGAAAAGGCCCTTTTCACATGTGGATTATTTCTTATCCTTCCGCGACCTATCCTAGCCGCGACCGCGCAGGCCACGAGTGACACGGGTAATTTCAATCAGTAAAAGTCTCATACACCCATGGACGTAAATAACCAACATAACAGTCCCTTTTGCTGCATCCATAGAATAAATAATAATAAATAATATTTATTACGTAAAACATTATTTACACAGAATTTTCTTATATAGCACAGAAAGTTGGTACATAGTATATTCTTATATAAAGGTTAAATTACAGCTTATAATTAATACAATTGTATGACTAATTTAAATAAATTACAGGTATACGATGTTTATACTAGGATTTCAAATGTAGTATGTTGCGACCTGCCTGATGTAGGTTTATACAAACCTGTGTTTCAGGTCATCACTTCATTAAAGTTACAAGGGGTAGATATTTATGTTATGTGCTATTTATAACTTAGTCGATTAAAAAACTAAGCAAACTTACGATTAATTAAGATAATAAATACTTAATTAAATAAACGAGTACAGTAAACAATATAACCTACGTTACGAATATAAACGTTTTGTAAAATTTTCCTAAAATTACTATTTTAGTAATTAAAACTGTCGTTTCAAACTCCATCTGTCGAGAGTACATACACCTACCGCGCTACCAACGGTTAGTAGCATTGAATGGATCAATTTTTGAATTTGCAGCGTCAAAAATATATTACTGTAGGCACTAGCACTTCTAAATAAAACAGGACTTAGTTAAGAACTTCAACTCATCACTACTTACAACTTAAAAATGTATGATCCTAACTGAAAACCTTACTAATTCCAGGCACAGACGCGTTGTCAAACAACTCGACGGATACGTTCAACTCGAGCAACGACAACAACCTGCTGCTGTCCACGCCGCCGCCGCAACACAACGGCAAACACAGCTTTGGCACTGGGTAAGTTATTTATTTATTTATTTCAGTTGAACCAAAAAAATATATAGAAACAAATTAAAACAATATCTATATCAGTTTTAGCCTTAAAAGTTGCTAGGATATAATTCGTAGGCGCCATGTCTAAGAGAAAAGCCCTACACTGTGCCAAGTAATCTATCGAGCCTTTTATAAACTTTGTTGAGGTCTTCATCGAGCCTGACCAGATAGCTAAGTAATAGTGTGCCACCCAGAGCGACTGTCTATCTGACCCCCTCAAACCAGTTACCCGGGCGGTTTGATATCCCTTAGTAAGACTGGCTATCAGACTTGCTGGCTACCTATATGACAATAAGTACCAAATTTTACATGTGTCCGACAACCGGTTAATGTCCGATCTTTATATTTCTTATGTGTTAACATAGTGAGCTTTATTTTAATTTATTAATGTTTCTTGTTTTCCAGTAAACTCCTGGGTGATTTGTCGTCAAACAAGAACCCCTCTGTAGGCACCAAGCTTGAAGGTTTGCTGCTCAACTCCGATTCAGACAGTGGTAATTATTATATTTTTACTTATTTAGTAACTCGCTGTGGCCTAGTGATTAAGCACCAAACTCTCAAGTATGAGTGTCAGGCCAAGTACTAGTGAAACTTTTCTTAGTTTGTAGGTATGTACTTCTTGAGGAAACCTGGACTGTAAAGTCTGAAATCATCAAACGCATTGAGCAAGCGTGGCGATTAACGCCCAAATCCTTCTGCATGCGAGAAGAGGCATATGGTGATGCGGCGGATGGTGATGATACTTTTAGTTGATGCTATTAATATCTTATATATTTTTGTTTTCTTGTAATTGCAGACTTCGACCCTCGTGCATTCGAGTCGGAGCCGATGTCGCGGTTCTCAGCGCCGCCGCACGACAACGCGCTCACCACCACGCCGCCACTTTGTAAGTTACACATTTTACTAGCCTAGGGGCGCTAGGAGTTACTCTATAGGGGTGCTAGAAATACTGACTAGGGGCGCTAGAAGTTACTCTATAGGAGTGCTAGGAATTACTGAGTAGAGGCTCTAGGAGTTACTCTATAGGGGCGCTAGGAGTTACTCTATAGGAGCGCTAGGAGTTTCTCTATAGGGGCGCTAGGAGTTACTCTCTCGGGGTGTGTTAAAGGATATTTCCTAGGGGTTCTAACTGTTAAGGGTTATTTCTTAGAAGTGCTAGAGGATGCTTCCTAGGTACCAGATCTGGGGAATATTGCATATAACTTCAAGGGGTTATTTCATACGGGTGCTAGGAAGAAAATTCAAGGGGCCGGAACGACCATTTACGAGAAGTCATTACAACATATTGAAGCTATTTCACGAGAAATATGCAACTACTAAAATAAAGAGCCATTGTAAGTTGATGTAATGCTGATAATGTGTCTGAATCCTAACAACACATTTTTTGTTCACAGTGGCGCCCCCACCAAAAGCATCGAAACGCCACACACCACAACAGCAACCCGCCATCAACGGCAGCGACTTATTCGGATCCACCCCCTTTTCCCTTCCCAGCCAACAACCAGCCCCGGCCCCTCCCCAACCCTTCCCGTCAACCAACAAACCGAACTACGACATTGCAGATTTTAACCTACAAACATCGGTTTTTAACACAACCTCTTTTACGAACGGTCTCAGTGGTTTCGACCCGTTTGACACGCAGAAATCTGGCAATATTTTTGGCAATGGCTTCAATTCGACTTTCAATGGTTTTGGCAACCTTAGTGAGAAGCCTGCTGTTGAGTTGGACAGCAATTTCAATGGGTTCCTAGATAAAACTATTTCGGAAATGAAGGTGTGTATTTGATTTTATATTTCGTATTTTTCTTGTCTGAATAACTGTTATTGATCTATGGAAAATTTTTAGAATTAATCGTAATATTTAAGACACTAGTTAGCTAAGTAAATTAACTGGCGCCTTTCTAAATAAAGACTTATTAAATAAATGTCTTTTTGGGGTTAAGACCAAATTAAAGTTAATAAAATGCTTAAGTACAACTTCTGTAGAAACTTTATTTGTTATCATCATATTAAGTATTGCCATAACACAAAATTATTGGTAATTCTATAATATTAAAATAAACATCGACAATATTTTAAAATTATTTTTATTTAATTTTGACAGCTAGATGATCGGTAAGTTCAAGAAATAAATAAAATAGCGAGTGTGATCGTCTATGGTTACAGTTATTGTCAATAAATGTGTTTTTTCTTGTTTTATGCGAATAATAATCATGATTTGGTGCCCAGTATAATTTAAAGTACGTAATTCAACTCAGTTCAATAAACTAAAAAGAATACTAGAAAAGTATGATCCTTTGAATCGTAAATTTATACTGGGCACTAATCTAAATAAATATAGCTAACGGGAAAAGGAAATATCCGCTGAATATTTAAAAAAATATGCTTACGTTTTATTATGTGTTCGTTTGTTTTTGCTTAAATCTCATCCCGACCGAAAAATCATTCAAATTCATTCTCATAAGGTTTGTCGGGACGTATTTACTTTCATATGAGATCTTCGTTTTATCTCATAAAGATCGTAAATAGAAGTTTAATGTCACAAGTTTATTCATAATCAATATTTTTGGCAGTAATATGTATGTGTAATTCGAAAATATAGGCAAATCAGGCAACCAAACTCGTGGCCAAAAATAGGTATATTATTTCCATCTGCATTCCATTGTCGTTGTTTCACACATATCATAGCTATGTTTTTAAAATGTATCTGTGTATTAATATCAAATTCTTTTTCTTTCCAGGATGGATTCAGTCGAGGTATCACCTTTGGAAACGATGATTTTTCAATAGACAACCTCGATCCTTTGAAGAAAAATTAAACAAAAAACATCATTTTTCATAAAGTAAAAATTGAATAGTTAAAAAATTAGGTAAATTAAAACTTTTTATTTTAGTTCATACAGCTTAATTTTAGACAAATGCAATAAAATTTATGATTTTTTTTTTCGAAAAAATGTATTTGTGGATTAATGAAATGTAGTTTTTAAGTGCTGTTTGAACTGAAATAAGGTTTTTTATACACATGTGCTGCCATGTTATTGGTTACAAAATATTTTTGATTTTTACGTGATAATAGACTAGCAATTTAAATATTCTGTCACCATTTTCCTAACTGCGTCTTGAATGTCAAAAAATAACCAGTAATATGACAAAACATTTTTATAGTAATGAAAAAAAAAACTAAAATTTTTACGGTGATATATTTAAGATTATGCGCGAAAACGCTCAATGTCATTCCAAAAGTGCCTTTATTGGATTTGTAACATTATTTGTAATGAAGAAAAAAAAACATTTCTCCAATAGATTTTTAGGACTAAAAATGTATTTCGGTAGAGACAAACTTTGACTAAAAACATATTTTAGGTAGGAGCAAAATTTTTAAAAACGATTTTTTTGAAATTTGAAGATGGCCTCATAATATTCTGTGATAATTCTTTTCAAGTTGAGGTTCTTCAAATTGTTATTTTAAAATGAAATGTCCAAAATTCGACTGAATCGAAAATGATAAGAATCGTCTAACAGGGTGTAAATAAACTAACCTATTGTTAAAAATTAACGTCATTAATGTTAAGTTGTAACTGGCAACTTTGAAAAGTATAGAATAAAATGCAAGTCTTTGCATGGGGAAACAGCTATATATTTAGTACCTACTATTTGGAAATTAAGAGGAAGATAGAATCTATTATCTGCTGAAGTCCTCATTATACATAAATAAGCTTTTGTAAAATAAAAACTTTGCAATTTTCTAACGTAAAACAAAATGGCGGCTTGGCCGAATGTTGCCAGTTACAACAAAAAAATCGTAGAATATACGAATGACATTGAAGCACTTAGGGCCAACATTCCAAGAACATACCTTTTATAAAAAATAACTATTTTTACTCCTGATTATTATAAATAAATAAAATTAATGTTTTATTTTTAAACGTGTATGATAGTGGTCATAGAACTGTTGTATTGAATATTGTGTCATTAGTGTTATTTTTTTGTTTTAGTATTGTGTACACTAATGTTACTTTAAGGCCAAAAGATATACATAATTGTGTATTTTCAATAATAAATTTATATTTATAATAGTTTTTTTGTTTTATTTCTATGTACTAGGTAGATAGCTTTTTTTACCAAGGCATGTGTCTTTCCTACACTAAGAAGAAAGTCTTAAATTTTTTGGGAAAGTTGTTTTAAGTCACGAGTAGAATCATGTGTTCAAGTATCGGTCACATAATGCCAGTCTCCCTATAATATAACGAAGTATAAGGGATGATTTATATTAGGCAGGGACGTGGCCGGGGTGTGAAGTAAAAGCCCGTCCGGGCGCTCGTCATACAAAATGTATGTAAAGGTGCGTACGGATAGCGCGTTCCTGTGTTACGCGTAGTTGGGAAACACTGTCCACGCGTACATTGGATACGCGTACAGCTCCTGTACGGACCGCCGCGAACCTGTACGCGAGGTCAATCGATCCAGAGCGCTCCGCGAGCCCCAGTCATTCGCCATGACTCCGACAAGAACACGCGTGTTTATTCATTATGCCGTCCAAATATAGCGTAGCCGGCCGCGTGCGTCCTCTTTGACGCGCGACCAAAAACCGACAGACGGTGGCTCGCGCTGCGAGTTGGCTCGCGCGGTACGCGTACCCCAACAGTGAACGCGTAGCTGCAGGTATGGACTAGGCGTTCCGGATACGCGTAAACTGAGTACGCGTACCAGGGTACGCGCAATCCGTACGCACCTTAACGTTTCACGTCCGTGCCCCGTTCGAGCCACGTACACGGCACGCCCCGGACACGGCCCGGCCTAATATAAATCATCCCTAAGGGTGTACCGAGTACACAATGAAAATAAATAATACTTCATCTGCCGCGGCACCGGTTGGTTCAGTTAAATTAAATGCTCCAACTGCCGTTACCTATATATTTTTTTCTGTTGATTTGCTTAAAGAAAGATAGAATTATGACATAATTCTCATGCAACGAATGTTAAATTAGTAGCACCCGTTTAAGCAAAATAATAGATAGGTAGTTGTCGACCCTTTTTACTCTGCTCAAAAGACTAGTTCTCCAACCCAACAAATATTAAAAACTTGTTTTGTCGACTCGTCTAAAAGTCGTCTGCCCGTATTTTTCTGGTCAAAGATTTTGATAAATCTAATAGAAAATCTTATTTAGTTTTAGTAAAATGGCATTTTTCATGATCTGAATTAATTAAGTGATCTGGTTTTCTCAGTATTAAGAGGAAGGAACATCTCAGTATTACACAATGGTGGATCTTAGCGGTGGGTCGGAAGGCCCGTTAGAACATGCATTTTCTAACAGTGTTTTTATCATTCCTGGGATTATTGTCATCAGTTTATCAGGTAAGATGGTTCATAAAATATTTTTCTACAAGTTCTTCGTCCTAGTGAAAAGAGAAACTCATTTTTAATTAGTTTCGATGTGAAATTGTTCAGTACGTTTTTCAATAATTTCTTACGATATTTTCGCGCATTTTGTCACGTCAAATTCTATTTCGTTTTATGTTTTTTAATATGCTATTTTAACTTTGTAAATAGGACACAATACAATTTAATTATCATAAGATTTAAAAGATCTGTTGTATGCGAGGCTCCAACAATATTTTTTAATTTAATTTTTAAATATTTGTTGATATAGCGGCAAAAGTAATGCTTTATCTGACAAATTTGATTTGTCCCACTATCACAGTTATACCTACATAAGATACAGCCCACTTACAGAGCAGACAGACAGCAAAGTTTTAGTAAAAGGACCCGTCTTTACCATTTAGGTTCAGAACGTTAACAAACTTATCTATACTTATATAAAAAACAAAAATAGTTCACTGATGAGAATCAAGACTATTTCTTTGTAACATAGGCTATATTTTTTTATTACGGTATCAGTAGCTCCCACAGGACACTGGTGAAAGTGCACGGAAATTGCTTGTACATCATTCGTATTAAAATGTTAATAAGCCAGCTAAAACTATCCGTCTTTACTGTGTAAATACTCCAATATTACTGTGGGAAAAATAGTGTATTTACTTAGTTGTAGAAACCATGCATTAACTGCTGTGGCCCTGTGCCTATTTAATGTCATAGTCAGAGTGTATAATCTGCCATATTGCATTAAGGCTGACTCTGAGTCTTCTTTACAGATAAAAAACTTTATCTATGTATATTGCCACTATTCATTGTAATTTTATGACTCAAGAACGGGATCACATATCCAAACCAAACGTTTATGGCTTTGTTCAGAATAATGTAGTAGATGGTTTATGTGAAGTTTGTACAAAATCGGTCCAGCGTTTCTTCATCTATCAGATTTATAATAAAATGGTGGACTTTATACTTTGTGGAGCGGACACATTAATTTTAATAAATTAATTCTGAATATGGCATACCTACCTACTGACACATACATAGACAATAGACAGTAGGAAATATAAGTAACCCTCTTATTTTTCCTTAAATAATATACATATCTATTATCAATTTTTCACTTGAGCTAACAGTCTTTATATAGAACCCAGTAACATTGGAAATAATAACAAAACACTTGTGTACTCAATGCTATATATTAAGTCTTAATGATTAAAAGGCGCAATTTTTAAGAGGTAGCGGGGGCGATAAGTATATTTAGAGAGTATGAATAAAAATAACAAATATGATATTTTTGCACATTACAGAAATATTTTTACCACTTATTGTAGCTCGATAATCCTACTAATACGATAACAGTGAAAGTTTACTCTTTCAAGCAAATATATTGAATGGATTTAGATGAAACTTTGCAATAATATAGCGTATTTACCAAAATGTTATTTTGCAACTTTTATATGTGGGGAAGTAGTAGTTAGGTAGTTTCTTATAGACACGGCTTGAAGCTAATCCATTCAAAATGACTGCACCTGAAGTCCGGATAAAACTAGAAGAAATACTCCTTTTGAGAATATATCAGTCTATTAATTTATCTACAACCAGCTTTTGTAAGAGTTATGACAGTCAACTGTCTCTTTACCTGACTGCCCTGGCCACAAAACTAATATTTATTTTGCTTTAATAAATCACAGCACTAAACTTCTATCAAAACCGCAAAAAAACTACAAAAACAGTTACACCAGTACAAAATACAGTTTTACAAAAAAGTCATTAACAAAACAACGACTGAAAACCTTGTACAAAACGTAATAGCGAACAAAATTATTTATAATTATCACATCAAGCCGACCGTATCTGACACCGCTTATCGCAACGCCGATATCTCATAACTTACTTATAGTCAAAGAGCCAGCGAAGCCGGGCCTTCGTTATTTTATAAAGGGTAAAACTTTGTGTGTGCTTCTGTTCTATGACAGGAATTATTTATCTTTTTTTTTAACGACTTCAAAAATAATCAAGTGACCCCTCCCGCTGTGGGTTAGCAGCGGTGAGGGAGTGTCAGACTCTTACTGACTAAAAACCGTCGTGTTCCGTCGTATGCCTTTTATGTACCAGGGCCGCGGTAACTCTTTTGAACAATCCCGCAGCCCCGGCAGAGGAATTATTCATCTCATACGGAAGAAAAGATTCAAAGGTTAGCCCAACCTTTGAAAATATTTTGATGTTCTGTCTTTTCTCCTGTACGAAAAAAAAGCCAACGATTGCTATCACATAAAAAGTTGTCCGTATTGATATAATTTTTAATATAAAGGAGGACTATAAAAAAATAATATTGAATATAGTAAAGTATTTTTTTTTTCTAATATTATCCAAAGCCACGGTAGTCTATCGTTCATACCCACTGTAAAGTAAATACACGCACACAAAGTTTCAGCCTTTATAAAATAACACACGTCTAGCGGTCGCCGGCTCTCGATCTATAACATTTACAACGTGGAACCCACGTTGCGTTAGACATTTTTACGAAAATACTCTTCAAGAATGGACGGTTTTGACAAGGAAACCCTGGATAAACTCCAGCAATTGATGGACCAGACCACAGAGCCTGGGAAAGGTCCAAACAGAAAGGCGATTATTGATATGTTGGATTCAGTGGAATTAGCTGATGATGTAAAGGAAAATTTGAAAGCGATGTTGACCGGAGATGTTCCAAAAGTGTTCGGGAGTTATGGAGGAGGCACTTTCCTGGCTATACTGTTTATTTTACTGGTTTTTGCTATGCTGAGTAAGTTTTTTTTTTCATTTTTGTTTTTGACTGTAAATTCAGTGGTTTTTCTTTAATTGAATGTAGATTTTAATTTTTTGTTGTGATTTTCTAGGTAGGGATATAGTGTTAGAGAGATCCTATGTTAAAAATATGTTTTTCTGATAATATTGATTTATGATACTCGTGTTTCGTCTTGATTCTAGTTTCGTAATCCGGTTTTAATAATTACTTCTTAATTGACTTGGTCGTTACGACATTTTTGTATGTTTTCATCCGCCGGCTTTGTGACCAACCAATCAAGTTAGTTAGAAATTATTGAGAATATTTATTTAGTTATAGATTATGGTAGACATAAGTAATAGCCAGAAGCCAAAAAGTCTGATAAATAGTAATAATGAGGTATCTTGTTACCCCTGTACCGAAATTATTTGCTAAGTTAGCTCTTTGTCTCAGTTAACCACTTTCCTACACGTGGATAAAACGTAGATATTATGATTATAGTGATATAACGTATGTTATTATGATTATAAGCTATATTACTGCTAAGTTTTATCAAAATCTATTCTGTAGTGTTTGCTTGAAATACCAACAAACATGCACTCATTAGTCCATATGTTATCTCCATAATGAAAAGATAGATCCAAAGATATGAAATATTAATTCAAAATATACAAAAAATATTTTGCTGTGTTTGTAACACTTTTATAATTTAATCCCAGGAACCATCTATTTTATATATTCTTATCAGTAGTTGGTAATATTAAATTCATATAATTAGTTCCGAGTAAAATGGATTATGTATAACGTACATTTTAATTAAACCTTTTACTGTGTTATATTATGACTAAGTTCTTGGTATTAAGCGAAGTTTAAGGCTACTAAGCCCATTTTCACATTTTTCACCGATAACATGCATAAGTAAGTCGGTTCTGCATTTTTTTTTAAACCACTGTTTACGTCTTACTAGTGATGTAAAATGAAAAAAAAAACGATTTGTTTTTTTTTCACTTTATTGAAAAAAAAACATGAAAAAAAACTTTGCATCGTTGTTTTTTTTCTAAATTTGTTTTTTTTCTAGCCCACTTTTTAGTTCAATTTTCAAAATTTCCCTTTCGTTGAGTTAATATCAATGAATGTTGCCAATATTTTCATGAAATTTGGTTCTGTTTTATCAGAAAAGTACCGTTGATTCAAGAATAAACCTAAGACTCTATTATGTAACCTTAAGTATTAATCTTTAACGGTAAATACCCTAACAATTTTAGAGTTATTATACTCTTGAAAAAAACAAGGTCCAGAAAAAAAAACAGTTTTTTATCTGGTTTTTTTTTCAAGGTTTTTTTTCACACTAGAAAAAAAACGGTTTTTTTGCAACACTACGTCTTACCACAAAAACTTTTAAACGTCAGTTCAACACTTGTCTAAAAAAAATTCAGATTATGACGTTGAAATAAGGTCCTATTTTGCAGCCACACTTTTTTTAGACAAGTGTTTGACACATGTTTAAGTTTTTGTAGTAGGACCAGAAAACTTTTAAAATTGAATGTGACAATTAATTTAAACAGTTGTTTTTAAGAAAAGTGACGTTTATCTGACTTGGCCGTGGACTATTTTTTCCCGCAATTACACTCTCGTACCGTAACTACTTTCAGCACCCGTAAAAAATACTGTCTCCACTTATCTTTCATATATTTCTTGAAGACTAACAAATATACTTTCTTTTGAATTTATAATATTACATACTAAGGTCTGGCTAGGCTGATTCCCATAGTTTAATATTTAATCTCTTTTAAAATATTAATCATCACTTACATGTAAACAAAACTACTTTCATTCTTTACCTCGACATCATGGGTCAAATATTTATCTATATTCTACTTAGTAGCTACATAGTAATATGTTTTACTTTGTAGCTACAAAATAGTATCTCTAGTAATTACATAAATACATTATTAAGTACGTTTTACATACATTATTAAGTACGTTAGTAGGACCAGAAAACTTTTAAAATTGAATGTGACAATTAATTTAAACAGTTGTTTTTAAGAAAAGTGACGTTTATCTGACTTGGCCGTGGACTATTTTTTCCCGCAATTACACTCTCGTACCGTAACTACTTTCAGCACCCGTAAAAAATACTGTCTCCACTTATCTTTCATATATTTCTTGAAGACTAACAAATATACTTTCTTTTGAATTTATAATATTACATACTAAGGTCTGGCTAGGCTGATTCCCATAGTTTAATATTTAATCTCTTTTAAAATATTAATCATCACTTACATGTAAACAAAACTACTTTCATTCTTTACCTCGACATCATGGGTCAAATATTTATCTATATTCTACTTAGTAGCTACATAGTAATATGTTTTACTTTGTAGCTACAAAATAGTATCTCTAGTAATTACATAAATACATTATTAAGTACGTTTAAATATTATCACTTATATCCACCGACTAAGTGTATCAAGTAAATAAGATAGCAATTGATAGTAAGCCGGTATTACGTATGTGATTGCTAACGATAGCCACTGGAAAAGGGGCTCGTGGTTCATATGAGTCAACGTTAAGTACTTAACGAGGTAGTTTTTTGGATGGGTGACCATTACATAAAGATAGTATGCTCTTGGGCAGGTAGAAAGAGTGAAATTTTCCTGTTGGTTCTCAAGTTCCAAATCTCCTTATTTCTAAGCGTATCTTGGACACCAATGACTGAGTAAAGGCGAAGGAAAACATTTTAACATCTTGAGGAAACCTGAAGCGCGCGTATTGATTAAACACTCATTCCTTCTGTCTATGAGAAGAGGCCGCAGCCCTGCAGTGAGACAATAAACAGCCTGATGATTAAGAGCCTTGATATCAAGATACTCCCATCAAATATTAAGGTATTATAAATTACAAAGTACACAATCCATAATTAATAAACCAACAAACAATTTAACTGTTTGTTCGTAACTTACAATAGTTAACAAAAGGAAAAAAAAACATTTGGGCCTTATGATCACCCATTGGTTTACGAGTTTTTAGAACAAAATGACTAGCGGCGGTGCCATAACGGATTATCGCCTTCGAAAGCAGCGCGCCAAAATGCGGGTGTGCGGGGGACGAGGAACGATACTATTTTCACCCTTATACGCCTTCTCTGGACCCGATGTCTTGTGATGCCAATAACCAGAAATGCACTGAAAGCTGAAACTAAATGTCTAATTGGAAGGCTTTGGTGGAGGTCCAGCAGTGGACGTCTTTCGGCTGAAATGATGACGACGAAAGCACTGGTCAACAAGTTTTTTTACCAGGAGAGGACTCATCTTTTCTTGAAGATCAGTTGAGTCTGAATCGAAGTCTAGAACCAACGATGGCTTAGCATGGATTGTCAAGAAGTTTTTCTTGAAGAGATGGCTATAGTAGGATGTTGAGTAGGTTGCGTGGATGCTACAGAATCTAAGCGGCCAGTGTGCATTAATCTTTAGTTAAGCACGTTGCCATGTCGTTACAGTGTGCGCTAAGACTATTAAGGGCTCAATTTCAGCCACTCTTTCAAGTTTCCAAGGAAGTAGTGGTTTAGAACCACGAAAAACGGACGTTTATAATATAAGTGAGCTTGGGCCTAAGTCAGGCAGATTACCGCCTATAAAAATAAAATCAAGCAATATTTTCTTTAGCCACTTTTGAAATTCTGATAGCACATTATCTGTATGAGATAAATAATTTTCCAATTACATGTCCACACGTATTTGGACTTCTGATAAGGCAGTCCTACCGATATGTTTACTAGTTTATCGCTAGGTGTCAAGCAAAGTGGTAAGTTTAAATGCCTAAGCTTTATTTTGTTACTCTGTGGCCCCCGTATGTTTTGATAAGACAAGATAAAATTTGAGAAAAAAAAACTTTCAAAAAAATCTGTCGTTGAATAAAAAAGAGGTATTTTTAACGTAAGTCCGATAGTTAAAATAATTAAATCTTAATTTAGAAAAAAAAAACTGGTGTGTGGTGACAAGCGCAGGTGTTAATAAATAATGTTACTATCACAAGAAATAAACTTTCAACAATTATTTTTGAGTAATATGTAATTTAGTTTTCAATAAAATATCACTGTATGAAATGAAGTGCGTTGGCATCAGATAATATCTGTTCAAATCTAGGTTGATTGCAACATAGCGATAGACATATTGTATAATACTGATATTCAGTTTAATTTGTAGATACTATTTACAATACATGTACATGTGTGGAATACATGTATTTAATTACCGTTTTGCTGTAATTTTGTTCTTTTTATTTTACACTAGCGGTTTTCACTCGCGTCCCGTGGGAACTACTCACTAGGATAAATATAAGCCTATTTTACTAAGGGATGGAAAAAAAGAAGAAAAAAAGTCACTATAATATTCAATTATTAATATTAAAGAAATCACACAAAATTTAATTTAATAAACCCTTAATCTCAAACACGACTCGAACCTCATACCTAGCGCTTCTCACCACCAGACCGTATCGAATTCTCAAAATAAATACAACGACAGTATTTTTGGATGACATACATTATTAGGGTGCCACTGCACTCACGATGCATTTTCAATTCATACTCTCCCTATTGCACTCGCGAAAATAATCCGAAAAAACTTCAAAAATTTATTCTTACAAAACAGAAAATGGCTGACCAAGAGAAGTTAGATTTCCCAACAGAAGATGGACCATCTTTAGGCACGGTGATCAGCGAAAAGCTGACCGAATCTATAGCAAATATGGATCTATTGAATACCCTACAAAAAATGGTAGCCGTAGAACCGGGTGATGAAGAGTCGGAGGTAATAAGGGATAAACTAAGAGGAGTTTTGGCTCAGTTCAAGGATATGACTGATGAAGATAAGGCAGAGTTTGCTAAGAAGATAAAAGAGGGTCTTGCTAGTAAATTGAGTATGAGGTTGAAGAATAATGAGATGTTGGCTGGAGTTGAGGATGCGATCAAAGAAGCTGTGATGACTAAGCTTTATATGGTCGCTGCGGCTGCGTTCGTCATTTTAGTTTTAATTGGTATGTTTTTGGATTTTAAGAATTTGTGTTTGATATTTGTGGGATTTTTATGTATCTTCTACAATCTAGTTTTTGGGTCCAAGTTGACATACGACATAAACTGCGTCTGTTTTCTTAAAACAGCTGTTTACTTTGAAAGTTCATATTACAAAGTTGTTTGAAGTAAACTGGTGTAGGGTATTTGTATTGTCTGTTTTGACAAAAAATTCATTTTTTTTTGGTTTTGGCTTCTTACTATGTCAAATATCTATTTTTATAAAAAAGGCCTTTCACTGGTATCTTTACCAGCAGGTCTCAATGTGCATGGTCACCCGTCTAAAAGCATAGATTATTATTAACAACCTAAAATCTATATTATTATTAAAACACAATAAGCGGAATATTATTTTGGAATAACCTATTTAGCACCTGTTTACAACTAGTGCACGGATTTATCTTTATCTTTGATAAAAATCTTAATTAGGTATTCATTAATATTTATTATCTAATAATAATTACGAAACTGATTTAAGTACGTATGTATTTGGTTGTGTAAACAATTGTTAGCTTCTAATCTTAAGAAGCTTAATTATTGTTGTAACCAATTTTATATTACTGGGTAGCCAGATTTTTAAGCCTAATATACACTTAATATGAACCTTTGTAGCCTAATATAAAAAAAAATGTTTTTAATACATACCTTAAACTGTGTAATATAACACTGGATTAGTAGACATTGGTACCTAAATCTTCCTAGAAAATCACTAACTATTGGTGAAAACCGTATGAAAATCCGTTCTTGGGTCTATCATGAACAGCAATAAGTCGATTTTTTTAATTTCATTATTTAATTTACTTTCTTAATGTTATGTACTGAACAATTTCACATCTGGTATATTACTTCGTGAATATTAAAATCATAAATCACGATATCGGTACTTCAATCGCCCGACGCCGCTGCAAGTCTTCTCATCTCCGCTTTAGTAGTATCTGGACCTTAGAAGCCTCTCATAGTACCCCACTGATCTAGAACTTCAGCTCTCTTCTGTATCAAACTTTCATTCGCTGATTATAGTCTTACCCCATTGCTTCCGAAAAGGACCGGTTGGAAGCGACCTGCATCCAGCGACCCTAAACCTCATTAAAAAGATAAACATCTGACTAATCTTTTTTTTTCCATCTTTCCAGTATTCTTCGGCTACAAACTTTACAAATCGATAAAGGAAAAGGAAAAGAAACGCGAAGAAAAGAAAAAAGCTAAGCAGATGAAGAAAAAGAAATGATTTGACCCTAAGGAAAACTGGAGCGAGGCAACACTGGAGTTGTGTATGGGGAATTATGTAAATATTTTCAAAATTATTTTTTTTGTAACATTTTTTTGGAAATTCTTGTCAAAATCGGTCTAATAATTAAGGAAATTTTATTTATTTTGTGTAAGTACGGTAAAAATTTACTCTTAGCTGTGCGTAGTACATTTTTGAATAGAAAAATCTATTATTACCTAATTTATTAATATACATCAAAACCAATGGTGTAAATTACAGTTTTTATCATTAGTATTTAATGATATATACTCTAAAATAAAAAATGTGTTTAGTGAAATATTCAAAATTAAATTTTGTTTAGGTTCTAGAATAAACTTTATTAACAAATTAGCCAAAAATACGTAATTTTCCAAACACAACTCTAAATCGACTGATTAAAAACTATTTAAGATTAAACTTTTTTTTATTTATTCCTGTTGTATTAGTGTTGAAATAGATTTTTTTGACTTTTTAATATTGTTTGCTGGCAACCCGTAGAAAGCACAACAAATGAAAATGTAATTTTACAAAAGTTGCTCAAAAATTGCACAATGTCTGAAAACTACGGGTTTTAAGCAAAATACATTTTAAATCGCATTTTCAATTTATAAACGACAACTTAGTTAATAAAATAACTGGATAAATTACAATGTTACTATCAACTTTAGCGATATTGAAAAATTATGTAACAGTGAAATTAAATTATGTAATTTTTATTAAAAATGCATTTAAATATTGTTAACTTTAATAAATATAACTTTTACATTCCTAAACTTTGAAATTCCTGTAGAAGTCGTTGTATTAAGTTTTACAACTTTGTTATATGAATGATTTGATTTTTTTATAATTTTATGTGTGCCGATTTTCTGTTGACAATACAGTTTATTTTTACATGACTAACTCGTTTTATTTTATCTTCTAAGTAGAAACCCAGCTACTAAATAGGCGCTCTGATTCAGAACTCAGAAACAACTTAGCAATAAATTGTGCGCAACTAAATTGCGTAGCAATAGCGCTTTTTCGTAACCACCTAAACTTGGTCGGGTTACCACGGTCATTCACTTCCTAATGACTTTAATCGTATTATTTCATTAAATATCCAATGTACTGAGCTGAAATTTTACTGATATACGACTGATCTAAATAACTAATAATTGACATAACATTCAGTTCATATATCCAATCCAGTGGCCAAATAACACCGCGCGCATCAAAACCGTGCTCGTGAAGAACTGAATATCATCATAACTTGTTAAATACTTACAGGGTACTAATGAAACTTCACATACATTTGAAGGCACTTACAAGCTTTAAAATAATGTTTAAAGTAAGTCTTTAGACTTCTTATTGAGAGTGCTGGGACCAATTGAAATTATTTTTCATTTCATGAAATAACCTTTAAGATATGCTTTATTTTGGTTTTATTATTGCCGAACAAATTTAAACTAAGTCCTAGGAAGTCATGTGTATGATAAGAATCCGCTTAACCATTTCAGAGATCTAGCAAAACCAAAAAAGGTTACCCCAGCAAAATCTCGAATAACTTCGCAACCGAAGAAAGAACGAATACAAATTATGGCACAACATTTACTTTATCTCGACAACTAATTTTATAGGTAATATTAAATATATAATTTTATTGGTAAATAGGAAATTGACTCCAGTTTTTTTTTGTGTATGACGGCGCCACCGTCGATGTGTCAACCGTCGATCTGTTAACGGTGGACCTTATATAAAGCGGCGCGCGCGCACGACTCGGGTTATTCGTTCGCCGACCGTTGCTGCTGAGTGCACACCTCCCACAAATTCGTGATAAATAATTGTAGTGACTAATATTGTGTTAATTGGAATAAACCAAGTGATTGTGTGAAGACCTCTTTGTTTTATTTAACGATGTCGGATCCTGACGCCGACATCAGAAGTGGGATACAATCCGAATGCCCACATCTGTTAAGGATTGCCCTGCATCGCCCACGTGTTCAAAATGTGAAGATTCTAGTGGCAAAAGTTGATACGCCTGATGCAACACTGCTATCGCATTGAATCACGCCAGGCAAGCACAAGGAAGAATCCTGGGTGGTGAATCTCGTACTGCAACATGATGTTGGTTGGTTGGTGAATGACCAGACTGATTTCGGGAGAACTCTCCACGTGAAGATAAATTGCCTACCCACTAAAAATAAAAAAATGGAAGTCGATAATTTAAAATGGAGTTTGTAGTAGAAGATTTATTAAGAATTTCAGCGAAGGTGCAATATGGTAACCACGGTTATGGTAATGGTATCGGTTTCCATTGTTACATGTCAAGCTAGTTATTGAAGGTATGCTAGAAAATTAACCGAATTTGTCTTTTTTTTTTTCTTCATGTTTCAACAATGACGGTGATTATTGTGCAATATGGCGAGAAAATTACGACGTTGAATGGAGCATCCCAGCTGCCTGCCAGGAGCCCAACGTGTCATTTTGTGAGGTCGGAGTGTTGGTGCTCGTGCATCTCCGTGGCTTCACGTCCGCGAAAGCTTTGCTATACTGCGCGCCATAGCGATGTGCGATCGTCACGCACGTTGAGTGGAAAACCCGGTGAGATCAATCCATTGTTCAATCCATAGTTTTATGTTGAGGTTATTTTTTACACGAGGTTATTAAACGTGGAACTGCCTCGTTGACTAGTGGTATTGGTAGATATGAACTGCGTCGTTGCTTTACTTGTGCGACTGTTGTGCGCGGGGTCTCGGGTCGGGACGAGCTCGCTTTGGAAATTTTCACAAGGCAGCCCGGAGCCTGGAAGATGCTGATTGACGCACCCTTCATTGGAGCGCATTGATGTCGGTCCTCCTTGTGGTTTCACTCTGGTTGTTAGGCTGTCGCTATGAGATTGAAGGAATAGGGTACATCTTAATTGTTGTTCTTCTGCTGCTCTTTGTTAATAAAATTGTGTTTTTCTTGAAAATCACGTTTTGTTGATATCTCAAACTAAAGCTGATACAGAAATTCTGACTTCAGATCTTCAATTAGCAGCCCAAAAATATACAATATTAGTCGTAATATTTCATACAACAAAAATCTTGTTCCCTTGTGTTATCTATAAGATTCAAATGACCATTTTCGACATCTGGCCTGGGTAAAGGTAGAATTCCGTGGGTCGCGGCTTACGACAGTCGTCGGCCGCGCGCGACAATAGTCAACCTATGAAAATGTATGGCGCCGCTGCCGAGGTCCGCGACAGTCGCGCGCGGCCGACGAATTTCGTAAGCCGCGCGCGGCATTGTGTTGAAATTAGTAGATTTTGTTCGTCCGTTCCCTCTAGTCGAAGTGCTAATTGATATCCTTGAAGAAGAAGAGGATGACGTATTGCTGTGGCTGTATTATGAAAATAGATTACCAATCGACCCTATTTTTAAAAAGTAGAAATGATGAAGGATACTACCCAATACTGATTCAAAAGCATTTGTATTGTAATGAAAACAAAAGGAACTTTTGCCGACTAAATAAAAAACAATTCAATTCTGGTTTTACTAAAATTATATAGATGTTACTAAGTGCTAGACCATGTTGAGATGCATAAGGCCGCGCGCGGCTTACGAAATTCGTCGTCCGCGCGCGACTGTCGCGGACCTCGGCAGCGGCGCCATACATTTTCATAGGTTGACTATTGTCGCGCGCGGCCGACGACTGTCGTAAGCCGCGCGCGGCTGTCGTAGCCGCTATCCACGGAATTCTACCTTAACGCACACAGCCCCGGCAGGTTTTGGCCTTGGTGGGCCACCTGGGGTTTGCTGACTCTCCGAGGGGGCGTGAACAATTCACGAAAACGAGATTTTTAACTAGTAATAAAAATGTATACGTGTGACATGACAATGTATACGATACCGGTTCGTTGAATCGTAACTTTTTATCTATAATAGACGAATTTAATATTCATTCAAAGTTTTATATTTAAAATTCACGTACGTACACATGGCTGTACGACGTGCTACAAACTGCCAGGGATATCTGACCACGCAAAGCCATGCGTAATCATCAAGGATAAGCTCATTATTTCAGGATGACTTATTGTAAAAAGTTACGATTCAACGAACCGGTATCGTAAGTACAACACTGCACCACAGAGCTAGCAAAATTATTAGAAAGTTTGACATTTTGCAAGTGTCAATTTAGTCTACGAGATTAAAAAACAGACTATATATACTATCACCTCATGAAAGGATGTGGACTACTTACAAGTAACCCTGTATATTATGTAAGTATAGATATCAACCTTATCATCATTTAATTAGGGCACATTTTGGAAAGGACAGTCCTAAGGATGTCTACTAGACATGGAAAGAAATAAACTTCAAAAATATGTACTGGAATTATTTTTATTGGAACATTTAGATTGACAAAAAGTAAATACAATGTGTTCAGGCAAGTTTCTTACTTCTTAAATTATTACATTGGTACATTTGCAGACTAGAACATCAGATTCAGAAAAAGGTGGGTACTTAATAGCAAACATTCATAAAAGAGATTACATATGAAATTCGGATACTTTATTACCAGTGGTCGGAATAGGTAGAGCTATTTGGGGTGAATGACCGCAAACATTGATATTAACATGGACATGCCTCTGAAATCCCGGGATTTTGAAATTGTCGATTGATTTAAGTGAGTTAATATGGGTAAGTGGGCAGTTATGAGCAGGTAGTAGGTGAGCACCCAAACAGTATATACTTATAAACACACACAGGGATCCTGGAACGTTGTTAGAGGTAGCTTCGTGAAATATGAATTAATTAAGTAAAACTGTTAGAAACGATACTAAATATACTTTACTGCACAAGGAAATATTAAATGCCTACACAATACAGAATAGAAAAAGATAATATCGCTGCCACCGGCTGGAGGTACGCGACGGCTGAGGGGGAGCGCGAGGGGAGTGCTAGCGCCGGGTTTACGCGGGCAGCGGGAGGGGCGCGGGATCGGCGGGCACGAGCGCTCGCCTGCGCCGCTGCGAGCGAGACGGCGCTTCTCATTTTACCACGGCGGTGACGCCGCATTTTGTTATTTCGTATTTATTGTAATTAATGTAATACACAATTGTCAAATCAGTCTACGAGTTTTCCTGACCAGCTCCTGCTACACTAAGTTATCGATACATCAAGAACAAACCAATTTATCTCTTTATTATTATATGTTTATGCTCCATGTTGCCAACCCGTCGTAAGCGCTGTTTTCGTCGCTTATTTTTTGTCTCTTTCTATCTTAAAACGTCTAAAGTATTAGCTGTCTCACTTATACAAATACAGGTACAGCGGGCTTCACTCACTCTTTTGTTTCGGCTTGTAGAGTGCGCACGTGTGATTTATTGTGTTCCTTATTTTATTTGACGTTGGCTTGTTAACTGGTTTCTGGAATCTTACTAACACGAATACTTTGGCTTGGATTTACGAATTTTGATTTGTTTTTTGCGGACTGGATACATTTGAAACTGTTTATTTGATTTACCTACCACATTTGGGTAAGTGTTTTTTATTTTTATAATATCTACAAAGGACATTTAGTGAAAAGTAAAGTAATTGTCCTCTGCTAAATACATATTTTTTCAGGCTTCCGAAGTTCCAAAGGAAGCTTTATAGTTTTGCCTTGTCCGTCTGTTTGTCACAGCCAATTTTGATATACAAAAGTTTGAAGTGGAATTTTTCGTTAGTGACTTGAGTAGCAGGGAACTTGTTTACGTAAATTGTGCTCTTCCGCTACCCTACACCTTGTAGGTGATCCGACACGCACCTGACCGCTTTTTTCTAATATAATCTTGTGTTAAAAGCTAAGTCAATTACAATACAAGGTGGACTAAGTCCTCCCCCTCGCACACCCCTTCAAGTACCGCGTTTTCCCACAATAACCATTTTCATTGGCTATTGACTGCTCTTACCTAAATATTTTCGGACATGAGCTTGACAGTGTTCTATCTGATTGTCTTAATCGGCTAACAAAATGCATTTGAATTATGTATCTCATACTTACTGTGCAATTGTGCAACTGTGTGTGGAACAATTTTTCGTGAATTTTTCACACCGTTTTTATTTCGACTATTTATTGGAAAGATTTTAACTGTTTACTATTGTTTTAGGGCGATAAACAAGAAAAGCCAAAAATGCCAAATATCAAGGAAGAAACAGTACAAAAGTGGATATCCGAATATCCAGAGCTGTTATACGACCACGCTAGTCGTTCAATATATTGCTCGAAGTGCGAGAGCCATATAACGGCGAAAAAATGTAACATCAATAGACATGTCGAAGGAGCCGTGCACAAGGGAACGTTTAAACGGCCTCCGGAGGAATTTTATTCCGACCTGATCAAGTTTCTGGTTCTGTGCAATATTCCCTGGTCGCAGATGAAAAATCCAGCATTCAAGGAGTTTTTTCAGAAATATATCTGTACTGTTTGTTGTTGTACTTGTACTAGTCGTAAAGTACCCGATGAGTCGCTGTTACGAAAAGTATATTTAGATAAAGTTTTACTAACAAAATCAAAACAATTTATGAAAAAAATCAAACTGAAAAATTGTGGATATCATTAGACGAGACAACAGATTTTTTAGGTAGAAATATTGTACATTTTTTGATAAAACCATTGCATGAGAATATCTCAAATCGGCCATATTTAATTGCCTGCAAGATGTTAGAGGTGGTTAATGGACAAACCATTGCCAACTTTGTAATACAGTGTCTTGAAAATCTATGGCAAAACTCGTTTGAAGAAAAAGTTGATAATATTTTAATACTATGTACTGATAGTGTAGCATATATGATATCTGCAGGGCAAAAATTGAAATGCTATTTACCACAATTAAAACATGTAACATGTTTTGCTCACGCACTTCATCGTGTTTCTGAGCAAATTCGAATGGAATATAATGATGTGGATATTTTGATATCAAATGTAAAAAATATTTCTAAAAGCGCCAAGCCGTGTTCGCATTTTAAAAGAAAATACCCTGACTTACCACTACCTCCACAACCAATTATTACAAGGTGGGTACTTGGTTGGAGGCAGCATCATACTACGCAAAACATTTTGATGCAATAAAAGATGTTTTGTCTCATTTATGCAGCTCTGATGCAATAGCTATCCGAAACGCGAAAACATATTACAAAAGAAAACATACAAAACGAGTTACAATATATAGATGAATATTTTTCAGTTATACCGTTTGCTTTAAAAGAATTACAAAAGCACCACTTGACGCTAAGTGATTCATTTTTAATATTAGATACAGTCAGAACTTGTATAAATGAGTGTGCATCAGAAAATATTAAAAATAAAATTGAAAAAGTTATAGAAAGAAATCGGATATAGATATATTACGAGAATGGAGTGAAAAATTGTAAGAAATGAAACAGATGACCAAATTTTATTGAAATGCAAATTTGCTCCAATGACCTCAACAGATGTCGAACGTTCATTTTCCATATATAAATGGATTATGGATGTAAAAAGAAATACATTAAAAATGGATAATATAGAAAAACTGATGGTCATTTATTTCAATTCCGTAGATGGTGATGGGTTTTTCAGCGAAGAATTGGTAGACGATGAAACATCATCGTCTACCGGTTTAGAATAATTTAATAAAAAGATTAAATTAATAAAAAAATAGTTAATTATTTTCATCACGCGCAGTAGCGTGAAGTCTTTCATTTACGAGCATGTCAAGAGCTTCTAGGAATAGAAAGTGTATCGTAAAGTTTTGTTACTAATCGTTAAAGATTAACATAAGGAAACGGCTTCACGTCACTGCGAGTCGTGAAAATACCTACTCTCTATCAATGTTTTCAATACGACGGCGTTATTAATGCTGAAAATGTCATAATTACATTTTTACGAATGATATAGTACAAAGTTCTTTATGCATATTTTTGTAATTTATTTGCTACTTACTACTTTAGTTAAGTATATTTATATATCGTTGTAGACAGACCAACCAGTAATGTCAACTGTTTTGAAAATTAAATAATATATCTAACTCGATCATCGCATTTTATTTATATTCCATGTCTCCTATTTACTATAGTAAACTAATAAAAGTGGATTATCCATTTAAATATAATGTTCTAATTAAGCACTGACAAAAGAAAGTACTTAGTTGTTTTTTTTTTAATTTCGATAATTCCCGGAATTTTTGGAAATATTTGGCATATCTATGTTATGTCCGCATGTAGCAAATAACAAAAATACTTCTACTTATTCCTATAAAAACTACTTGAACAATGTTTTTTTAATTCCAAGAATTCCCGGGATTCCGGGAAATATTTGGCATATCCATGTTATGTCCTCATGTCGCAAGTAGCCAAAATAGCTCTACCTATTCCGACCACTGTTTATTACAAAATGCATATTTAATCAACAGTTTTAAGTTATATACTTTAGTGAGTGGCCACCATTTAACGATAACCACATTTTTTTGTTGTCAAATAGAATTTGCCCAATGGGCGTCAATTTTTCAACAGTTAATACAATAAAACAGTTTATGTCACATATATCTTACATTACATATTAATTTCTATACCATACAATTTTTTAAGCTATTAAGCAAATTCCAAAAATGTATTTGTCACCAATAACAAATCTATTTAGTTCTTTTAATTATCACAATGTTCTGATTCAAGGCAAAAATGTATCTTTCACATCACAATACCACATTAGTCAAGTTTATTCACATTTCTCACTAATTTTTATCACCAAGTTTACTAACCTCCCTACTCAGAGACATTTAATGATTACTTAAGTCACTCCTTAGTGACGGAATGTCATACAAATCCTTTTCTAAGGAATGCCTTAAGTAACCATTAAATGTCTCTGAGTGGGGAGGTAAGTTTCTTTATATTATGCCTAGACTTTTCCCATTTACGTTAGAAATTTTAGTCAATCTCAAAAACACAGTAAATGGTTTACACAATAGTCATAGGTAACACTGGTTTTCAGAAGTCTAGTAAAAGTTCAATTTGTCACAAAAACTCATGATTGGATTGGATTAATAGTTTTTACACTTTACAGAGTATAACTGTGTTTAGTATTTAACTGTCTAAAATTGACTTATAAATGCACTTTCAATCTATTAAGCAATTACTGTTTTAAACGAGATTCAAGTCAAATTCTCATGTCTTTTTTGCACACAAACAATGTCACATTGGGCTAAAATCGCATTAAATGTTTATTTTTTAGCACACATTTTTAAAAGTAGCCATTATTAAAAATATTCGATGATAGTCACTTCACTTTGGATCTTTTTAAATCACATCTTATAACACACTTTTATAAATGTCCACATCATATCTTACAAGTTTTTGATAAACCACACGAGCCCCTAATATCAGTTCCACCGTCCCACACACTTTAATGTCCAGCATTCACATCGCAGACTTCAAAATCGTTGTACATCTGGTAAACCAGATCAGCTATTTGTCATTCCTCTGTCATATCCTGGCTGTACGCGACTTCCAACTCCTGGACTTCCACCCTGTCTTCTTGGACCTCAGTTAGAGACTCTGTGAGGTCCGGAAGGGTCTCTGAAGGGGGGTCTAGCAGTTCGTCCGCGTGGGAGTCGTCTGATGTTGAGGGCTGTTCCGATTCTGTGTCTGACCCGTGTTTCTGTAATGGGAGAATTTATTGTGAGTTTTTGGTAGGTAAGCGATATATTTGGAAGATGATTAAAATGGACGTATGTACAGTTTTTCCATTTGGGACGAAAAAAAAGAGGCACAAAATGGCTAATAACTTTCTTCATCAAGCACCCATATTTTTCTACTGTCCATATTTGTTTTCCATGATCCTGCGCTTAATATTTTTCCAGTGGTGTGGGATTGCCGTCCCATCGAGCTATGAGAGTGAGGAAAAAAGGGCGCACCTGTGTCAGTGCAAATGCTTACTCAATACTTTTATTGCTTTCCACATGTATTCTTAGGTGGTAATACTTATAAATAGTTCATATGGACCCCGACGGGCACAGCAAAATAAGTGATTTAGGAGAGCTTGTGCACTATATGCTTATGCTGCGCAGCTGGCTGATCTTCTTAAACGAGAACAGCCGCCGTGGCCGATAATCAGCTAGTTTATTTACCTCTAAAGTGAAGACAGTATAGACAGGCGGGTCGGTGTGGTAGCGGCAGGCGGCGGACGGCAGCGGCAGCTTGGCGACCGGCTCCCGGCACGAGGTTACGCCTCGAATGTCGCCGCAAGCATTGAAGAGGACCTGTTGATGTTCAGTTTATTGTACAAAAATATTTTCAGACAGCTGAGTGAAGAAACTTTGAACTTCGCCGGAATATTCAGCCAGCCATTTTGCTTTTCTGTTTATTTAATTTAATAAAGTGTCTAATCGAAATATGTGTTTAAGACAATGTTTAGCAGCAGGTAATGCAGATTTTTTAAACTATGAAGATTAATAACATTTAAAATTAACAAAAAAAATTTTTTTTTGTTTTTATTATTTTACTTGTTCTGGTGAAAATAAGAAAAATTACTGATCCGGAGATTGTATTTGTGTAAAAAGTCATATCAGAATCGTTCAATTTAACTATAGTTAATTGCCAACTCAAATGGAGTATATTTCTCACCTGTTGCCTATCATGCAATATATGCTTCAAACAATGTTTGGCAGCAGGCAACACGTGAGTAGGACATCTGACGCCGCCCTCAGTGAACGTACATCGACCTTGCGACGGTATCGGACGATTGGGACACGGGTCGTTTAGCTGGAAATGTTAAATAGTTCATTATTAAAAACAATAAGGTATAGTCACTAAATAATACTCTTTTAAAACAAAATATCATAGTTTTCGACTGCATTTTTTTCTCCACAGAACATATACGCATAATTTTTTGTATGAGAATGTTGTACTTAAAAACCGTATCTAATAGAAAGTTTAATTAACACAGTCGATAACAATGCTATAACAGCAAATAGTGATAACTAGAATAATTTATTATTATATGGGGAAATGCTCCCATAGAATATACGTGATTTTATGTAGATTTATATAATAACCAATTTCTTCCCATACCCAGAAAAAACATAGCCTATGTAACTCAGGGATAATGTACCTTCCCAACAGTGAAATAATTGTTTTTTGTGTGTTGTGATTTTCTGTGTTGTTAATTTTCTTAGTGTACATTAAAGAATAATCTATCTAATTTTTATTTATACTTTATGTACAAAATAGGTACATTGGCGGACTTAATGCCTCAAGGCATTCTCTACCAGTCAACCATCGGGTTAAAGGGAGAAAATAAATAGGTAGTACAAAAAGAAAAAAAAAAGAGAAAGTCATGAATAGATATGAATAAAAACATATTACAATACATAAATACTTAAAACATATAATATATATATATATATATAAATAAAATATCAAATCGATAAGAGCTAATTTTTCACACTGCTTCTGTGGTTCCGGACCTTTAAGGGTGCAAAGAAAAAAAATGTTTCTTCATTATGTATTATATTACTATGAAAGTACATACCTTAGCCCTCTTATGATGCATCTTCCTAGCCAACACAGCATCGTTGCCGTGTTTCCTATGGTAGCTGGCATACGCCTTCAGTTTGCGTAACTGACGCCTTTCACGAACTGTGAGGGGACCGCTTCGAGATTGAGAGTTTATACTGCCTGGAAGGAAAAATAATATATTAAATATGAGAATATTGTTAAACCAAAATTATCATCATCATTTTTAGTCATAGGATGTCCACAGCTTTCAAAAGGATTATTGATTTACAAAAGGATACATTTGTAAATAGTCTGAATTCAAAGTCTACCTTGCAATCTTTATTTAATTGTCTGATGGACAATGATCATGTATTGACCCAGGTATATGACTGTATACAGGCAGGTATAGAAGAAAAATGATGAAAATTAAAAACATTTGTTTTAGATACAATATGAATTTTGAATTGTTTTGCTGATTTACGTCGACTGCAGTATCTTCAGTACCGACTGGACTTGTTCTACATAAATCTGTTTCTTCTTAACAAATAAATACTTCTAAAGAATAGACATGTGTTGCTGAAGAGTTTGTTGCGCTTTTTCTTCCCGGCAAAGACACATATAGGAAGTGTTGTAGGGCGGGCGTTTTGGGGGCTGTCTTTTGTTTTTGAAAAGTGCTAATTTATCGGCCTACTTTGAATAAATGACTTTTGATCTTGATTTTGCTGTCTTTTGTGTTTGTTTTTGACATTCGAAAAGTGCTGATTTTATCAGTGTAACCGTCAGTTGCACAAAGCTCCATTAAAATTACAGCTGCATTTAATCTATTGCTAACACTTTTTATTTTGTTGACAAAGAAAGAGTCAGCCATAGATTTAAAGAAGCTGTAACTTTAATGGAGTTTTGTGCAACGACGGTAATTTGAATAAACTTTTGTGAGTTTGAGTTTGACTGCCCTACGCTTAGTTCAAGCTGGCCCCACGCCCCTGGCCCCAAGATATACCCACAGTACTGATCCCTCTCGGCCTTAAGGTCCCGCAGGTACATCAGCCGCGCCGACTGCAGCAGCACGCGCAGCCGCGACATCTGCGTGACGTACGCCGACTGCAGCATCTTAAGTGCCGACTGAGCCACGCTCACCGCCTCCTCGGCCGTGTATACTCCTGCTTTCCTGGAAATTAAACAATAATACTATTAAATTAAATTTTACTCCTTCTCCTTCACAGTTCACGCAGTACGGTTGTGGAATTCGCTGCCGCCTGATTTAAGGAGCTGTCAAACTGTTGCTACTTTTAAGAAGCTAAACCCACTATTTGTCCTCCTCTTCTTCGTTGAGTCTTATTATAAAGTTTGTATTTATATAATATTTATTGATTTATATATATTTATATATATGTATATTTATTTGTCATTTGTTGTTCTTTTACACAGTCTGTCTACATCTCTATATTCTAACTCTCCTACTACGGGTCTGCTGGAAGAGATTTCTTTAGAAATAAGCAGTACCTTTGTACTATTTTATTCTTCTTTCGTGTCTTTACTGTGAACATAAATGGTAGACACCACGGGTGCCGGGTATCAAGAGGGCAGAGAGGCGAGGATGGTTCATCGTCCTTCCATCTCTTAAGAGATAACAAGCCCGTGTCGACGGCTGCGTATTGTTCGAAAGAGATACCGCGGCCCTGGTACATAAAAGGCCTACGACGGAACACGACGGTTTTCAGTCAGTAAGAGTCTGACACTCCCTCACCGCTGCTAACCCACAGCGGGAGGGGTCATTTGATGATTTTTGACGTCGTTAAAAAAGAGCCCGTGTCGACGGTAAGTGGGGAAGATGACACTCACCACAGCGGCGTCTCCTCGCAGGGAGCGTCTTCAGCATCAGACAGGTCCTCGTGGTCTCCAGCGCGGCAGTCACCGCCGGGCCCCAGGGTGACGCTCTCGCCGTCACTGTCGCTGCAGCTCGCGTACTCCATCATGGCGGTAGCGTAGGCGTTGTTGATTGATGTTGCGTCAATTTGCTCTAAAAAATAAATAAAGAATACATTGTTAGGGGAAAATATACTTGGTTTCCTCTCTTCCACAATCATCTTCATCAGTCATCAGTCATCATCAGCCTGTCGCAGTCCACTGCTGGACATAGGCCTCTCCAAGTGCACGCCACTGAGATCGATCACAATCATCTTAACACATTATTACTCAGGGATAAAGCAGCGTTTGGGCAGGTTCATGATGATAGATGACCATCTATATCATAACAAGTTCCTTCGTATTTCAGAAGGAACGACAAATTGTTGGTCCCGTACTCCCAGCTTTCATATATCTCTGACAGTCTAGCCAGGTAGTCAGAAGCTAAAAAGTCTGACAATCAGTCATATCAAGGGGTATCGTGTGTAATAATAGAGGAGATCAGATAGGCAGATGCCATGTACTGCTACTAGAAAGTCCCTCAACATAATTAGGCAGATGATGTAAATAAATACAAACCCGCATTGAGCAAGCGTGGTGATGAATGCTCAATCCTTCTCCGTGTGAGAGGAGGCCGCAGCCCAGCAGTGGGACGATAAAAAGGCTGTAACAGTAACATAAGTAAATAACTAGTTATACTTACTGAACGGATCAACAATTTCTGGGTCAGCCTGTTCTTGCTCAGCAGGATCGCTAACAACTGACACTGATGATGCACATGACGTTGTACGTGGACGTTCTGGCCTGAAATATACATATTATCTTTATTTATTACTTGTTTTTCTTTCATGAAACCTATGATATATAGATAGTCCTGTAAAGTGATGAATTTTACTAATAACTCAAAAATAAACTAAATACATAAGTTTGTTCCAAACAAAACGGTAACTTGACTGGCAACAAAAAAAAACATTTTTAGGTACCTATCGATAGACCGGTGGATACGGTACATAATACATAAACCTTGCTATTTCGCGAACAGTTAGACATATTAGCACGCAATTTGCCACCATTTGTTACAACAAGCAGACCAGAAGAAACATTTGTATGCCCACTGATAGAACTGTGGAATTTCGCCTTGAAAGCAAGTCTTAAAACTTAATCCTTCTCGTTAGTCCGGTAAAAACCTTAAGAGATGATAATGATACACAAAATATATACTCACTTAACATAATGCTGCAGCTGGTTAAGCAGTGTTTCGGTAGTAGTGACGGGCGGAGGCGGCGCGGCGCTGCGCTGTCGAGCGTACAGTGCTGCGCGAGCATGCTCGAAGCAGAGGCTGGAAATAACGATAGTCTTTTAAATAATTGTTACATAAATACTTACTTAAATCTATACTAATGCTAGTGCCCTGGAGTATGTGCTTATTTACATAGGAAGTCCATCATTTCGTTACAAAAAATGAGATAAATAAAGACTCATTCGAACGATTTTGTGCAAACTTCACATAAATCATCCACTGAATAGTCCAAACAATGTCTAAACATTTGAATAATTCTTTCACTGGTAGAAAGCTACAATATCTGCACTGAACATGCGTTACATTTTATGAGGGTATGGTAAGAAGTTTCCCCGGGACGCATTACTGGCAAGTGTCATCAAAATCCATCCAGTATTTGAAACCTTACATTGGTACGTACTCTGTATCTCTATGATCTCTCTCTTAACTGCATCCGGTTAGGTTGGAAGCCAACCCCAACATTGGGAAAAGGCTAGACAGGTGATGGTACATAGAAAAATATGTATAACATACCCGGTATCCCTATGATCCCTTCCATCGCTCGGTGCAGGCATCGGACACCGTTCCCCATTGCCGTACGTATGAGCACACTGTCGGTACGGTGCAGTAGGGTCCTTCAGTATGTGACGGTAGCAATACTGTCTTCCCGTCACCACGGGTAGGGGACACTCGTAGCTCTTGTACGCACAGGTGCGGGCTCGGGAGACTATTTCTTTTTGCAGCTGTGGATTTTAAAGGATAATTGGTTAGTATTTGGAGATGTGCATAGTTTTAGTGTGGAAACTGTGTGATTTATGTGCTTGTCATGTTTTTATATGATACCTGTTTGTTTCCACAATAAAATATATTTTTTTTACCTTGATGGAGTTGCCAAAATCATTATAAACATACAGAACAGGGATAAAAATAGCCTTGTATGTGAGTAATTATAAGTTAAATTACTTAGAGGCACAGTTTAAGAAATTACTGTCTTTCATTTTATCTAGCTTTACTCTTCTTTTTAACAACCTATTAGGGTCTATGGTGGCAACACTTTCCAAATGAACATCATGGCAACACAACATCATCTAAAAGTGTTGCCAGACTAAAAATAAATAAAGATAAAGGTACACACCTGAGCCCTAAGCTTGACTTCCTCCTGTTTCTTCACAGCCTCAGGGTCTGGAGGTCTGATGGACTTCACATTGGTGATGCGGACGCCTGAAGGCGCTCTGCCCCCTCGACTCAGCATCCTGATCTTAGGCAGATGCACCACCTTTTGCGGTTGGGGCTGAGACATAGCACTCGAAGAATCAACTGGAAAAATAGAAGTCAGATTGTGAGTGGGTGCTTTGCGTGGGTAGAAAACATGTTGGATGGTAGGTACATGATTTTTAAGAATATTGAATTTTAAGCTATACAAATCAAGAAATTACATAAATATGTATACTTAAGCTACATGAACACCAAAATTAACGTAATGGCTAAGTAAACAATAATGTAGGTAATGAATAGCCTTGAAAAAAATGTGCGTAAAAAGTTTTCAATGTGTATGAAAAGTTTTACATTATTATGATTGCTGTGCTGTGTGTTTAAATTCTTTATGGTTTATTTAATGCTTATTGCAAAAAACACGTTACAGTGATCGTTTTTTTTGTCTGATTGGACTTACGTTCGGTAATCCGAATATTATGCGCATGCAGCTGGTTAACATTTTCACTTCTAAACGAATACATAGTTCTTTGGCAAATTAAAACTCTAAATATATACACTAACACACAATACAGTAAATAAATGTCGAACAATAAAGAAACACTCAATTACTTTATATATTACGTAATTAGAGCACACGAAAACTTATTTTTTATACTGTTTTCGTCGTAATCGCGCAAATCCACGTAGCCGCGCAAAATTTCACTTCATCGACTCAACAATAAATTGTCAATACTCATACTCATTAATTAATTACCTTTATTTCTAAAACTCTGATTACACTAAATCGCCTAGAAAATTAATTAATTATTTATGGTGTCATTAGCAGTAACTTCAGTTATAATCTAACGTTTTTTCACCAAAGAAATAGTAAAGTGTATTGTAAACAGTGGTGGGTCGGCCATTTGCACGGTGTGACAGAGTATTTAGGTCCGTAATTTTAAAGTTGTCTAATTTCCTTCAAAAGTTAATGAATCACGTCAAAAATATGCACAAAAGAAAGAGAAATGTTTATACTATACAATGAAACATAGTGATAAAGTGAAACATACCTGTGATTGTTGCAGATCAACATTCTGTCACCGGAGACCTCACTGCGTTAACCACCAAGTTTTACAATGGCGTCCGTTTGAGAATACCTATCGCGAATTTATGTTGAGACGAAAATTTCTCAATCGTTATATAATTAATTTGTTGTTTTCAAAAAACGTATTTAATTTTTAGTTCTTACTTAGTGATAAATATCAGTGTTGTACATTCAAAATGTTAAACTATTAGTTTTAAATCTCTCAAATGTTAACGTGGTCTACGTCCGGTCGCCGCTGTCATAGCGCTATCCCTTTCCCACTCACGCACTTAGACGGAGCTCTGCTCTCCGTCGTGCTTTCTCGGGCAGTCGGAACATCCGTTCAATGGCTGGAGGGCAAGAAAAATGGTATTTTACAAAAGAACAATTACTGAGTTCTCCAAGCAGAAAATGCGGTTTAGATGCAGATAAAGAATTAGCATATCGGCAGCAGGCCGCGAATTTAATACAGGATATGGGACAGAGGCTTCAAGTGTATCCTTTTTCAAAATGTGGTGTTTTCAGTTCAATGTTTTTGTCGAGTCATGTGCTTATAGTGCGTATAACACGCTAACGAAATGTGTTTTTACTTGCGTAACCATCGCTAGCATGCATTTAGATGCATAAAGAAGTGTATAAAGTGTGTTGTGACGGTGAAATATAGTGAAATGATGACGAAACTTCGGCTGGCCCGCGGCGTCACTGTGGCCACTTTCGCTCGGTAGTGTGGGATTTCCGCGTGACAGTGAGTAACGGACCGTTTTCTAGAGGTAAGACAGTTATAATATGTATGAAAGGACCTGAAATGTACGAAATGTTTGTATTTAGGTTAGGGTCACGCATGATAGCGTGGTTTTTTCTCGAGGTCACTGATCTTACAGCTGTGAAGCTACGGGACGCTTGCGCGGATGACGTAGGGCCTCCGTGAGTGATCGACCTGCTTGCCCGAGCTAAATTTACTCGATACAAACGATTTTTACATACAACACGCGCGTGGCGCGCAATTCTACGTAAATCGTTCGTGATCTTCACCTTATCATGTTTTCCTGGTACATGCACGTTATAAACATAGATAACAAACGTAATTTCTTCTGTACTTTTGTTCGAAAATTGACGTATATGCCTTATCTTGATATCAAAACATGTATTTGTAGCAGAAATCTTGCATCTACAGCCACCAAGCTAAGTTTTATCTCGAACCATAGTCATGTTCTTTAGGTAAAACCCAGAATACAAAACATTGGTTACATTGTAAACACAAGCTTCAAAAACACAGTTTTTCCTCCTAAACTTTGACCTGATCTGGCTCAATTGCCGACCACGAAACTGAAATTAATAACGTAGTTGAGAGTTTAATTGAATGGCTAAAACAAAATAACCTATCTATTAATTTAAAGAAGTCCGTTTATATACAATTTAATAAATCAAATGCGAAATCTAATATTAAAATGAATATACATAGATTACACGAGGTAACACAAACGAAATTTCTTGGTGTAATTTTGGATCAAGACATCAACTGGAAAGCACATGTTGATACAGTTTCCAAAAGAATTAATAAGTTTGTATATGCACTAAAACAGATCAAAAACGTAACGAACATTAAAACGTCAATTACTGCGTATCATGCATATGTGGAATCGGTGCTACGTTATGGCTTAATTATATGGGGTAATAGCACTGATCAAAATAGAGCGTTTGTCGCTCAAAAAAAATGCATTAGAGCAATATATGGGCTTCAACCTGACGACTCTTGTAGGCCGATATTTAAAAAACTTGATTTGTTACCGTTGCCGTCCCTTTATATTTTAGAAATTTGTTTGTTTGTCCGAAGACATATAGAGCTGTTCACTAGAGCCAGCGATATTCATTCTCGAAGCCGTCGCGACCCTTACAGGCTCACATTAGATGTTTTGCCAAGACTTGCAAAATACAATAAAAATTGCATGTTTATGTGTGTCCGCGTGTATAATAAAATTCCAAATGAATTCAAGATGTTAAATATAAGATTATTCAAAATCAAATTATATAAATGGTTGTCTACTAATAGCTTTTACAGTGTCAAGGAATTCCTAGAGCATAAGATTAGATAACTTATTATTGTATTGTTATGCATGTAAAATTTGCACGCTTATGTATTGAGCAAAACATGTATGTTCAATTATATTTTAACTTACCATCTTGTATACCATGTTTTATGCAAATAAATGATATTCTATTCTATTCTATTCAAAACGCACTATATTAAGTCCAATTTCTCAAATTCTTAGCCACGGAACTGATAAAGTCAAGAACAAACCTTTTAATGTAAAAAAAAAGAAATTTAACGAGTGGCTGGCTGAAAACATGTTTTTGGGAAACTCTTGGTTTAAAAAAGGAATTTGGGTTGCTCACTTTCTCTTCACAACCAATCTTTATATCTTCAGTATGTTGCAATATCCAATTTTAGTGCAACTCTCATTTCTATAACTCCAAAAATACTTTTTAAGTCCAAAAAAGGTTTTATTCTACTCTATTTTGGGGTTGGAATAGAACTAATCATTTTGAGACCATATAAAATCACATCCTCAGCAACTTTTCTTAAAAAGAAGCTCACAAACTTTTTTTTAATAATGTAAGGATGTTTGTTCCTCATTCATGCTAAAACTACCAAATAGAAATTGATCAAACTTGGCAGTAATATACTTTATACATCAGAATAACATACAGGCTACTTTTTATCCAAGTATGGGCAGTAGTTCCCACAATCAGAGGGCAAAACCGCTAAGAATAAGCTAGCTTTTCAACAAAATGTACATATTTTTGTCGACATTCCACTCATTATTGTAAAACCTTGTATTGTGAATGCCAAGGCAAGCTACCTTGACCCCCATTGATTAAATAACTGACCTTCCAAATAGTTCTACATTGAAATCGTTAGTTTTTCACGGTAATTGTGAGAAAGTTGGTTTTAAGGTAAAATTGAAACCATTGTTTTGACATGGTCTAAGAATGAGCCCTTGGGGTTGTATAGAAATGTTTAAAAGGTTATAATTAGGGGACTCTGCATCATTATCTTGATAAGTCTATCTCATCATCCTCCAAGCCTATTCCCAACTTTGTTGGGGTCAGCTTCCTTCCTTCCTTTTGATAAGTCTATCTGAATGTCTTAAATATTATAAAACTGATTTAATCACGCTAATCTCAGGCACCATAGGTCCATTATGAAAAAATATTTTGATGTTAGGTGTTTATTATTAGCTATTTATCAAGGAAGACTATATAGTCTGCTATCTGGAGGGTTTTAGAATATTGACAGCAAGCAAACCAAATAAAAAAAGTTTGAAAAAATTGACAAGATTCATCCTCTCCAAGACAAGATTTGAATTTGATGTCATGAATAATTTCATTACATACATGCATTATTGTGTATTGCAAGTTATAAAAATAATCTCTTATATACAAGCATAAGATTATTTTTTGATAATTTACTAGCAGAGATGATCTAATTTGATAAATATTCAATGTTTCATGATACTGATATTTGCCTGCTTATCAGACTGTGACTAAATGCGTTATAATTTTGTATTTTTTTATGAGCAGTTAATATGATATTGGTGTTTGATACAAGGGTATGCATGAATGTACAGCAGTAGTTAAATGCACATATGTCTTAAATGGATCTGGTAAATATTACCATCGAATAAGCACACAGGTTTTGGTTAAAAATTTACCCAGAATTGACAGGGACCTCTTATATGGTACAGTTTGAATTGCCTTTGTACATTTGAAAACATACCTACTTTAGACACCAAAAACCATTCTTGTGGTTCCAATTTTATGATGACTCAATTTCACATATTATGTTAAACAACACACTTTGCAAGTGAACCATACTTTATCTACAGTTCCGTTTTTGACTGGTTTGACTGAAATTTAGGCCCTATACCACTGAGAATATATTCATTTTCTTTAAAACATTCACACTCAATTTTCAAAGTAAACTTACATGTTATGTTGATGTTTGTCTGTGAACTTGGGCCACATTGGTCGGCTTAGATGAAAAACTAAGATGATAAGAAAATGAAAGGGGTCACCGACCTGTGACAGTACTATTGCACTTCACATAATGTCACACACAGTCAATGACGCATTTATGTTGCTCACGCGTCTATTTGTTTGTATTTCTTACGTAAAAGTTTGTTTTTGTATCAAACGGGTAGATAGAGATGTTGGCAAGTTAAGTTATAATGGATTATAGTGTTGGCATCTGTTGTACGCACATAATTATGTAGGTAGTACAGGAAAATAATCAAGCTTTTTATTACTAAAAATGTAGTAATTAAATCTCAATAAAAATTACTATCAGTCTATACTTATTTATTTATTTAAAATACTTTATGCACATTGTACAACGGCGGACTTAACGCCTTAGGCGTTCTCTGCCAGTCTACCTTAGGGTGGTGGTGAAACAGAAGTGGTAGGTGCAACATAGTTTGAGCATAAGTGCAAGAAAATAAAAATAAATATATTTATGTATATATAAATATAATAATTAATAACTTATGCTGAGTTTTTGAGATGTTCAAACCATGAAATGGTCATCCATTATTGAAACTAGGCTCTTCTATATTATTCTGATATTTAACAGTTACATTACACCCAAGTTTCATCAAAATCGATTCACTACTTTTTTCACAAAAGAGTAACAAACTTACCTACATATTTTCTTACAAATTGTCTGTTTACAAAGATTAGTAGGACAAACAAGTTGAATGAGAGTGAATGAATGAAAAGCCATTAATAAAATGGGTGTAAGTAGATAGTCAGGTCAGTTGCCCTAGATCCTTTAATGGACATACTACTGACCTTAGTATAGTCCTACCAAAAGGTCAGATACGTAGTACTAGAGACGCGCGCAGGAGCGGATGTGTGTGTAGGTACTTGTTTGAAAATAAGAAGAAGGTTTTGTGATGTAGGTGGATATTTCGACTTAACTGTTAAAAAGTACTTGTTGCTTATGATGAAAATGCCATCCATAACACTGAAGTAATTTTTCAAATATGTCTTTCGAGTAAATTTTTCAAATTGGTTTGGTAGTTAAATGAGATAAATGCTGTTAAGCAGATATAGTAAAAAAAACACAGCAAAAACTGTGATTTTACATCCATAAGTTGTTAATTAAAATAACTTTATTTGTTATTACAATTTAAACCAGAAAATATATGTTTCGGACTTTCCCGTGAATTCGGAATGTCTTGACCTTTTTATCGATAAAAATCACGCGACAGTGTTGGATACATACATAACAATATTATACATGTATATTGTTTATTTTAGGTATTATGTGATATCATATACTTAAGCTGTCAGAATTGATATCTAGAAATAGTGATTGCATTGTCTTACTCAAATTGAGCAATCATGCTGAAAATTTACTTTCTTTGTTTATTTTGTTTTCAATAACTATACACACTGATAATGCATCTTCAATTGCAAGTAGACAGTTTTAAAAACAGCAGCACAGATTGATTGATTGTAACATTAAATAACCCTTGGCTCTGTTAGTCCATGCATGGATGACCATCTTGTCTTGACAACTTCCTGCTGCTGTCATTAAAGGTAGTTAAAAGTCTGAAAAGCCGTTTTATGAAGGGTTTGGCAATGCAACTGGGTACAGGAGGTCAGATAGGCAGTCACTCCATGTAAAACACTGATACCCAGCCAGTTAGACTGGAAGCCGACCCCAACATAGTTGGTAACAGGCTCTGCTGATGACCATCAGCTAATTAGACAGACTTATATCTATAGAAAAGTTCATTGACTCCCCAAACCTGACAAGCAAAAAAAAAACAAAAATCTTATCACTAATATTTCCAAATCTACTCATAACATTGTCAAAACACTACCATAGTTAATTAATATTAAAGATAATGAGCAAAAAAAATAATATTTCCATAGCAGACTAAAACAGTATGTACAGTATGAATCACTCTGATAAATTGGTTATAGGTATCCAGCCATTGTGTGTATGTAGTAGCGTGACAAACAGTTAGGAGGAAAAATATGAGTCATAGTGTAAAAACAAGTTTGCCGCAAATTGCATAAGATTTCCTTGTGTTTAATTATTCTATGTTGCATTGTAGATTTATAGTTCTTATATTAAAATATGTTATTTCCTTGTCTCTTTATTATGTTGTTAGTTGACTGAAATAGTTAATTGATGCTATGAAATAGTGTCAGCGATAATCATTTGGTATGATTTGTTTTGCTTCACAATTGATAGTGATTTGTAGAGGCTGAATTACATATTGTTTTATTGAGTTATTCATTATGCATTATTTGACTGTTGTGTGCATACATGGGATTTTAGCCAATTTTTTTTTTATATTTGTTAAAACTTCATCTTGTCAAATAACTTTGCCTAATTGAAGTCAGGTATTGGACACCTATTACCACCACTTCACATACCCTAGTCTAGTGTGCTTTTCATGCATTTTGACTATAGTGAATGTAGCCAATTTCGGAGCGATGAAGTTATGTATTTGTTGAGAACTGTTCACCCCTATACATTTTTTTGGTCTGAATAATTGTTTGCCTACATTTAGATCAGCTTCTGAACATTGTATAATATATTGTAGCCATAGGCCACCCTGTAATAAATTGCCTAACTGTACCCCATTTTAGAAAGTCAGTTACATGGTTTAGACTAACTTTCTCTGAGTGAAAGTTATCTCCCATCAGGCAATGGCACAACAATAGTCTATTTTCTAGAATGTTCCCTAAATGAGTGTAGAATATTTTCTTTATTAACTTTTATACAGAATTTCATTGGCAATAACATGAAAATATCTAAGTATACCAGTACTTGGTCTGGACTGATGACATCTCATTCTATCCTTCGAGCCTTTTTCCCAACTATGTTGGGGTCGGCTTCCAGTCTAACCGCATTCAGCTGAGTACCAGTGCTTTACAAGGAGGGACTGCCCTATCTGACCTCCTCAACCCAGTTACCCGGGCAATCCATGATGACATCTTATTCCATAGATACCTAAATGTTGAGTTTCTTTGCCAAGTACAGTGTAAAAAAAGTAAACTTATAGCGGTGTCTCTTACCCGCCTCTTTTCCGCATCAGGATATGGTCCTAGTAAGACAGGGTGAAAACAATAAGTTGAGAATAGTTTCAGTCTTCGGCCGTTTGTAAATTTATTCAACTTCAAGTCGCTGAACTAACATGACTCATAACTTTAACAGAACCATATTTTTCCGTTTCCCGCGTATTTTAACTTTTTCTAAATATGGTAATAAGGTCATTGTCTTTTAGCGTAGAGGTTACTCTCTGCCTTGACATTCGAACGGTTCGTATCTGGCTTCACAGCGATAAAATTATTGTTTAATTATACTGTTTTATGTAATTACTGAGATGATACTAAGTAAGTGCCACGTGCATGGAAGTTTATCTAGAAAATCTTGGCTCTACACGTGTATTGTCTATGATGAAATGTAGAAAAGATATCTATACTAAGTAAGTAATGCATATTATAAGTCCGAAGTTTGTTTGCTTGAAGGCTTTAACCTCAGGCGGGAACCATTGGTTTGATTTAAAAAAATCTTTAAGTGTTAGAAAGCCAATTTATCTTGGAAGGCCATATAGGCTACTTTTTATCCAAGTGCATGGAGTAGATCACACATATACGGGACGTGGGCGAAACCATTCGCAAAAGCTAGCCAGATTGGCGTATTTAACCGTTATTTCTTATATTACTCATGTATTATTAGGCTTACAAACAAAGCCTACGTATCTAACGGTTCTAGACGTAAGTTTCAATACAGTATCTAGGTTGTTTATACAGTAGGTTCATGCTAAATATCAGGTTACAACCGCAGGTAGTTAGATTGTAACCCAAGCTTATCTTCACTGAGAAAAGGCTAGGCAAAACGTCCTGCGCCTGATCTCCCTCCGGTGGTGTCGGATTGCCGTCCCATCGCTCTATGAGAGTGAAGGAATAGTGAGTACACCTGTGTCTGCGCGAATGCTTGTGCACTATATGTCCTTGTATGAGAACAGCCGCCGTAGCCGGCAATCGTCTACAACGCCATTATTATTAGTAATAATACAACGTGCTTATAAAGTCATAAAGTATGAAATACCTAGCGATCAATCAGCGACCTTGAGTTTTACGCTTTATTACGAACATTCCATAACTGAGAATTTTATAATCGCTGATTATAATACCTTCTCGCTCAACACACTTTATACACGCAGCGACATCTAGGTACCTTTCTTTGTTAGGAAATTATTAAATGATCCCGCTGTGGGTGCAGCGTGAGTGAGTGTCAGACTCTTACTGACTAAAACCCGCCATGTTCCTTCTGGAGCCCTTTATGTACCAGGGTCGCGGTAACTCTTTCGAACAATCCCGCAGCCCTAGCAGGCTTCGCTCTTCTGTTTACCGTACTACTAGGCACTTATTAGCTAGGTACCTATCTAATAAGCTGTTTGGGTAAGCCTAAGCACGTTCAATTTTTATAGCCAAACGTGCGTAAATTTTGAAATTAGCAGCACGCATCCCATTTTCGGGTCGTGTTTTTTTCCATGTATTCAATCCTGGTGGTACCGGTTTTTTCCCTGACAAACATTAACGCGTCCGAATTCCGAGTAATGATTAACGGTTTTGCAAAACTCGCTACCTGATTGGTGGTTTCTTGGTTATGTTTTTCCTGTGTACTCTCACTCAGGTAAATAAACTCAAAACTTGCGTGTTTTGAGGTCAGTTTTTGTCCTGATAACTTTAATTTGTCCTAGAAAGAAAAATAATTTATACTTAATGTTATAAAGAAGAAAAAAATGGTTCCTTGAGTTTGTACCCTAAAGGTATATACCTAATACCTGTAAGCAACACAATCAATACAATAAAGATTACTTTACTTTAAGGCTCCGAAACTATCTTTTGAAAAAATATTTCTCTGTTGGGATTTTGTGAACCCTATCCCTGGGTAACATACGCCATATTTTATCGTGGTACGAGAAGTAGTTTCCACGATACGCGGGTGATACCGTAGCCAGGAAACAGCTAGCGAACTATGTTTTCTTTAATTTGGATTAAGTTGTACCAGAAGATTTAAGAATTTTTCGCACATACGAAATATATTTTTATGTATTATTTTTCTAATACCAAAACACAAATATTTCCTTAACCAGTCACCTACAGCTCTCAACTATGCATCAACACGGCAATAGTGTATATGCACAGGTTCTACGCCTTCCACTCGTTCACGCAGTTCCACAGGAATGCTATAGCTGCTGCAGCGCTGTTCCTCGCTGCGAAGGTATGTAGTTTTATATATTTTTCTTAGTATGATGTGTTTTCTTAAGCAACTGGTCCAATTTTGCTGACAAGGACCTCTTTGATAAAATTTCTTCATCATCAAACGGCTTTCAATAAACCAACATTGGACCAATAGATTTGAGAAGTTAAATATCACCTCTAAGATACAGAAAAACCAGTCATTTGTAGATCTGTAGATTGACAGGACTGGCTTTTGACTACACGGCGCTACATTTGAACATACCAAGATTCGCTTATTGCCTGGTTATTGGGTTGTGGAGGTCAGATAAGAAGTCGCTCCATGTAAAACACTAGAACTCGGCCACTTTTAGATACATTGGAAGCCAATCCCAATACAGAAAAAATACAAGGGCTGATGATACAACATAATCATTTACTAACAGACGGAGTTTTGCCTAAGATCCTGGCATATAATAAAAATGTGGTATTAACAATATACCATGTCTGGAATTTGTATGGTAATTATGTAACAGTCTAATCTTAGCACCAAAGTTACACGATTGAACACCCAGAATTTGAACTTTGAACTATGAATAGTGAGCAGTATTTAGAACGAAATCAACTCTTGCGATCAAGTCGTGAATTTGTTTGCCATTCAGTTCACAACTTTTTTGAAAGTGTATCAGGCGTTTAGTAGGTCAATGTGTAAGAATGCTTTTTTGCTGCCTATCGAAAGCTTGCTAATATTGTCAGCGGCTCTTCGAATTATACTATTGGATAAAACAAATCTTAAATATACTGAATACTGAGTACTTTGCAAAATAAATTAGTAAAATTAATTAGGCGGTGTCCATACAACCGTAATGCTTTTTTTGGTCCATTTTGATAATTTTTAGCCACTTCTTTATGATGTGACTTCATTATTTACTTTCTTGCCGACAATTAATAGTTAGGTAACGAATTCTCGGAATAAATTCTCATAAAGACTTTTCGAGTAATTTCCATTATGAAGCAACTGTGCCAAAAATCACCAGACCGGCAAAAAAACTTCACGCTTGCAAACTATTTTGGATTCCTTTAGATATGAAAAAAGTTACATTCTTTATTTCTCTCAGTTGTATCAACCTTTTTGTTGCCGTTTCTTGCGAAATGTTTATAATTTTCATTTCACATAATATAACATGAATATATCCAGTAAACACGGAAATAACAGGACTTCTACCAAATTAATCACTACTTACAATATTCACCCACACTTCAAGGTCTCTGACCTACAAAAATCGCGAATAATACCAACTTCATTGTTTGGTACATTAATCAATGTCGCGTTTGACCTTGATTCAACAGACTTGTCTGCTTGGCTGGCCCATTTGTATGTCTTACGTTTATTATTTGAAAATAATTCTTGCTTCTTCTTCCTGTCCTGTTCCCAACTTTTTCGGTGCCGACGCAATATATTTTCCGCTTCCATTCCTCTCTGACACTCGTCATACACACATTCATTCTCTTCTTATTTATGTCTTCTCTCAGACAGTCTATCTCACTTTTCGTCTGTTTTCTTCTCCTTGTCCATCCACGTTCATAGTTAACACACTCTTTCTGGCATGTTTTTCATCCCTCCTATATGTCAAACAGCATCACAACATACCGCAAGTTTAGAAAAATGTTTGGGCAAGTCTAAATCTTTCCAAAAGACATAAATAATGTACCTGTCTGTCTATGGGTCTACCTGATAAGGAATGTAGAGTTGTACAAAGACACGCATTCGACAGTTTTTTTGTTGCTTAGAATTCATGTAGTCCCCAGGTACCTGTCTCTACAAGTGCCTTTTGAAATGTTTCAAAATGATCCACATATTATGTGCGAAGGGTGCGTTTTGCTATTCAACTTTTGTAGGCCAGTACCTGTTTCAGTACGATCACTTGTCCAGAATCAGGTAGTTTATTCAATAATTTGCAAGTGTTTTGTCACCATTTTCAACCACTGGTTTTCGATACCATTGTTACGGACCCATTGGACCGTTTTGGGATGAAACTCCCAAAATATCTATAGAATCGTTCAAAATAATGGCAATGTTTGTCAAAGATAACATACCTGTTTCTATCAATCTTCTGCAAAATCCTGATTCATGTATGAACTAAGACAACGGAACTTACATAATCTTATTCTAGAATTAATGTAGGAAATGTGATCAATAAATGAATATCTAAATTGATTCATCATCATCTTCCTTTCCATATCCCAATTGCACTTGAGGTTAGAGTTGGCACAGCATGTCTGTTGTTACTGTAGCTGTTGCAGCCTTTTTATCGTCCCACTGTTGGGCACTGGCCTCCTCTCACACGGAGAAGGATATCTGCATGTCGTTATCCTCCGAGCCTTTTTCCCAACTATGTTGGGGTCGGCTTCCAGTCTAACCGGAGCTGAGTACCAGTGCTTTACAAGAAGCGACTGCCCTGCCTGACCTCCTCAACCCAGTTACCCGGGCAACCCAATACCCCTTGGTTAGACTGGTGTCAGACGTCTGCATGTCTGCTTCCATATTATTTCATCTGCCATCTTCTCGTCCTCTTCCCTTATATCTATCCACATTCATGTTAAAAATCTTAATTAATTATTTACCTCTTATTTTCAGGTGGAGGAGCAGCCAAGGAAATTAGAATATGTAATAAAAGTGGCACACGTGTGCCTCCACCGAGGTGAAAGTATCACCGCCCTGTCGCCTGAACAGTACCAAGAACAGGTGATTTTTTAATGTAGTATACTTTTGTATTACAGTCCAAGGTGTACGGCCTACGGGTGTGACTCATTTGAACGTCATGAAATGATTATCGTTTATGTTTAGAGAAGTAAACCTTACCGATATTAGGTCCCACTGAAAGTTGTCAAAACTGGTAGAAAGATCATCAACACTTAATTTTAACTGTGGAAAAGTCAGTCGTTAAGCAACCGGGGAATTCCCGGATTCAGCTTTACAACCAATGAGATTGATCGGTTATTTTAAAGCAATTGTAATTTAATTATAATTAAATTGTAATAGACAGCTGTGTTGCTGGGAAGTTTGTTCTTCACCACTTCTTCTTCCCAGCCATAACACTAGGAAGTGGTGAAAGGGGGGCGTTTTGGGGGTGCTGTAATTTTGTATTTTTTGACGTGAAAAAGTGCTAGAATCTAGCCTATTTTCAATAAACGATTTTGACTTTGACTTTAAGTGTGTCTGACCACCGTTGCTCAGTCCATCTTTCCAAATACAAATATCGTACAATTCACATACAGGTCATATTGACAAATAAAACAATTACAACATGCGTGAACGGAAATCTTTCGTACTCCGAATTCGGTCTTTAACGACCAATAATGCCTGTAGCACACCTCCGCTGCGAAACCCAAAGGGCGAAACCGCCATAGTTTCGCTGTGAGTTGTGAGTTGTTGGGCGGTGAAACAATAGCGAAATTCCCTGCTCTAACGTACAAAACTGACTATGACGTTGTCTCTTTCTAACATGATTTCGCTCATTTGCTTAGGCGCCGTCTGCATCTCCGCCCTGGCGGACAACGGGCGGAGATGTAGCAGGGAATTTCGCTATTGTTTCACCGCCCAACAACTCACAACTCACAGCGAAACTATGGCGGTTTCGCCCTTTGGGTTTCGCAGCGGAGGTGTGCTACAGGCATAAAAATGTCTTAAGCACCAAGCGGTGATACATAGAGGTCTTTTTTTAACGACGCCAAAATCATCACATGACCCCTCCCGCTGTGGGTTAGCAGCGGTGAGGGAGTGTCACACTCTTACTGACTAGAAACTGTCGTGTTCCGTCGTAGGGCTTTTATGTACCAGGGCCGCGGTAACTCTTTCGAACGATCCCGCACCTTCGGCAGGCCTTGGCACTGCTGGGTCTCTTGCGCTTTTATATTCCTTTGCAACAGTACAACTTCTTCATACAAGTATTACATTTTCTACAATTCCCCATCAAAATGATGACCTAACCACCCCAAATTGCTAGAAACGCGAAAATCTAGAACATTGCGTGTCAAGCAATAGTTCAGAAAGTTTTTATATACGCGACATATGGGAAGCCAGTGTTATACAATGTCGTATTCGTGTCTATCCGTACTTAGGTTGTAATGGTCCGATCGGTGTTATTTTACAATCGATTTAATGTACTATAGACATGAAGTTGTGACGTCAATATAGGCTATATGTGTAGTTATAGCTGTTAACCATGGTTACACCTGTGACCCAAGGGAACTACTCCCCGCATACGGATAAAATATCCTTTTTCAGGCTTTTGATTGGATGGCTATCTATCTGTGTACCAAAATTCATTTAAATCGGTTCAATAGTTTTGGCTGGCAGCACGACAGACAGTCATTAAGAATCGGAAAACCTGTATTATTGTAAAACTTTGTAAAAATCATGACTCGTCAAGTGGTCTGAAACCAATAGCTGCTAATTCTCTTTCCCTCTTAGTAAATAAAATCTTCCTTTTTTTTATTTTTGACCACCAGTAAAACCTAATGTTCATAGATTGTCGACTTATAAATTCTTTTTTGTTGCTCAAACCTAATTCTATTTTTATTATCTATTTTAAAGTTAAGAGAGTTACAACCACAATTTTTGTGTATTTTTTTTTAATGTAAAGTTAAATAGGGTGACCACAAAATCTCCTAACACGAAACATTTCCTTTTCCAGGCGCAGGACCTAGTATTCAACGAGAATGTCCTCCTACAGACCTTAGGGTTCGATGTTGCTATCGACCATCCCCACACGCACGTTGTTCGCACATGTCACCTTGTCAAAGGTGAGACATGCGTCTTAACATTGTGTACGGTGACGTGACGTGCGACCGACTTGCGACTTGCGACTGCGACTTGCGACTGCGACTTAGTCGTGGATGGTTCGGTTTTGAAGCGGCCGTGGTTCGGTTCGGACCGGTGTTTTGTTTTGTTAGCGGTTTTTTTTTGTTTATTTATTTATGTTTATTTTTTTTGCCATTATGTAATTGTTTTATGAGAAATTAATGTAATTTTATTGTGAGCTTGAAAAGCACAGTGACATTTGCACTCTCGAAAATTGGTTCACGGATGGACCTATTTGCATTATTTCGCCAATATTAAACAAAGTTGTGCAATATTGTGAAATAATGTGTTATTGTAGAAATATGCATCCGTGTAATAATTTTTTGAGGTGACTAAAGAAAATGTTATATTTTGTACTAAAACAATTACATAAGGCATAATGTATTATTATTATATATTTTGCAAATGCAGCGTTTGACTTCCATTCCTTGTTGATTTTGATTGTTAAAAGTAAAATGCAATATAAAAAAAATATGTAAAAAGACAAAAGAAAATAAAATATTTTTCAGGAAAAAATATCATATTATTAATTTTCCCTTTCTTCTGTTCAAAATTAATTCTAACACTCTTTTCTTAATACACTAAAACTACATCTTCTGACACAAAAATATTAATCACCTCAGTCAAAACACACAAAATAAAGAATAAAAAATTTTCTCACCCTGTTAATTTTTGTAAACCAATTTTAAACAACTATACTCTCTTGCCAAAAATCCAAACGAAAATGTTACACTACACTACATTTAAAAACAAAATTATTAACTCGCAAAGTATGGAAGCCACACGTTGTACAAAAAACGAAACAAAACCGGGACCGTCCCGTTAGCCGCACCGAACTTGTCCGGAGGCAAAAAAATAAGCCGCGATTCAACAGGCAATGTATACACACTACTACATAAGAAAATATACATCAGGTATGTTATAAAACAGAGAATTTGCGTTTGTGTGTCATTCCTAATCACGACCATGTTTTGTCGTATATTATGGTCACCATACTTCATGATTGCGTTCGCACTGCCATGTAATCTGCCGCCCATTTTAGTCTAGAATTTTACGTCAGTTGATGTTACCCTTGTCAGAGTAAAATAAAAAAATAGCTTATAAAGATTCGTCACTCATTTTGAACTCTCTCTGTCTCTCTCTATTTCTACCGTAAGAATACTGCAATACTCTGAAATCACCAATCCGCTTTGAGCAAGCGTGGTGATTAACGCTCATTCCTTCTCTGTGTGAGAAGAGGCCTGTAGCCCTGCAGTGGGACAATAATAAGGCTGATAGTGATGAATCTTTGATTCTAAGAAACCCCCTAAAACCATACGCCAAAAACAAAATAAACATTTTCCAAGGAAAATTCTCAACTCATGCGCCTAAAACTGTTGACATTCTGCCAATTAAGAAGGTGTTAACTGGCGCCGTTTCCTACAAAAACTAGTGGTAAAATGAGTGACGATTCTTAGCGTAGTTATGACAAAATATTAAAAATAGGATTGGCCTTGACTGTTTTGTGTTGTTAGTAAGACATTGCCCTTTGGAACGCTTGAAGTTTGTTCGAAATTATTAGTTCCTTGGTGAACTATGCTAAGAGTATGAGAAGAGAAAGGGTGATTTATTTTATTTATTTATTTGGGTCACCAATAATAATAGGAACATTCTTCATTAATATGAAGATGTTAATCTGTATAACAAAGCTTTTAGCTAGGTTTCATAAATTAAAGTTGTATTTTTGTATATTATGTGCAAGACAAATAAAATAAATAAAAAACGTCGCCAAATATTTTCAGTGGTTACCAAACGGTCAATCCTATTTTTAGTGTAAGTAAAATCACACCTAATGATCATATAGATTTTGTATTACATGCCGCTGTATCAAGCGAATATCAATTTAGTCTACGCCAAAGACAAGGTTCCAATTATCTAGCAAACCGCTTTATTCCCTAAACTCCCATTAAAAAGCTTGATTTAATTGTATTCTTAATATTAAGCAATAATCACCTTGTTCCTTGGGCTTTATTTTATTTAATTAAATGATAATCATCCTTTGTAATACGACCTACATGATATATTAAGTTAATCATTAAGGTTCAACCAACAACAGAATGGAATGGAAGCGACCAGCATAGCATAATGAACTTTAGTGACTTACTTTTTCAGTACTTAAAGTTATGTATGTAAAATTTTCACCTAAAACGTATATGGCTGTGACTCTATTCCATTCCGATTGTCCCGATACAAGACACAGATTTGGGGAATTCAGAACTCTGAATAAATCAGAAAATTTTCCTCTATATTACCAAGCAAACTGCAAGTGTGTTAAGCCATAATACTACTTAAAGCCCAAGAAATAAGGTTAAAAATCATTTTACTTTGCTAACACATAGGTCTTTATTATCATTAGCAATATCTTCATCCGCAGCCCCGAAGGATCTAGCACAGACATCGTATTTCATGGCGTCGAACAGTCTACACTTGACTACGATGTGCCTTCAGTATAGGCCTACGGTGGTCGCCTGTTTCTGCATACATTTGGCGTCGAAATGGAGTAATTGGGCGGTGAGTTAATTTTTTTTTTAGGCTCAGTTCACCATTTAAATATAACGATAACCGAAAGATTTTTAGTTCTCAAGTCCCCCCTTTGACGAATAAGCAGCAAGTAGCTGATTGTGGTTTGGTTATCGTTTAAGTTAAACAGCGTAGCTCACCGTGTTAGTGTATGGTTAGTTAGAGCACAAGTACGCGTATGTAGTCCGAAGTTGGTCACTTAGGACTTCAGGATAATCAAATATATGAACACATTACATCTGCTCGTACGAAAGGCGTCAAATGACTTCAGAAAAGTAAAGTTATGTGAAGGGAACTGTATGCTAATACTATAAATGCGAAAGGGAGATTGTCTGTTACGTTTTTATTTAATACAAAAACTACCAGACCGATTGTGATGACATTTAGCACGTAAATAGGGGTTTAGACGAATATAAACTTTATTTGAGTGCGGGACTCAGCTCTCTTAGGATGCGGGTAAAATCGAATACTTAATAATACTTTTACCCCAAAAAAAAGAACCCAAAACTATGGTGTAAACCGACCATGCTATGCTCAGATACCGCAGTCGAACGAGGGTCGTCATTGGTTCTCCTACGTAGACCGGTCGGTGACCACGGAACTACTGGAGAAGTTGACGGCCGAGTTCCTGCTCATCTTCGAGAAGTGCCCCTCGAGGCTCAAGAGGAAGATGATGAATGTTAAAGCTGGTGAGTTACCTGTGTATATCTTCAGCTATTATATTATTATGAGGAAAGATTTTTTTGTTGGTCTGATTGTGCCTTAAAGGCCCCGAAACAACTCGATTCAGGTTTTATCAAAGAGTTCAGATTTGAAAAAATATTACGCCTGGGAAGATACACATAATCTATCTGTACTCCTTGTGTTTTTACTGTTCAATGTGCAATAAAGAATAATAATACATTGTCCCCAAGTGGCATAGGCTTTTTTTATATTTGTGAGGTTACCCATAGTTGTAACATTCTTACTTAGGCTTGATTTAACTGAATAAAAAAATAACGTGCTAGTTTTTCTCAGCATAATGTGAAACTAAAAAAAAAAAAAATCGATTTTCTCCACAAAACATGTCAAAAGTTTTTTGCAGATTCTTATGAAATACCAGACACTAATTTGTCACTTTGTACTGTTGTGCCAGCACAAACACTCTCAGTTTCACATATTTCTAATATAGCACATATTGTAAAAATGTATTTACTCTCACAGCGGATGGCAGTTCTCCACACTCGTTGCCAAACGCATCGGGCTCAGGCGTCGCCAACTCGCCTTTCGACAAGAAGCACCCGCCGTCCAGTGCCGATGAGATCGACAAGTCCTTCGACAAAGGTACAAAGATATTTCATGGACATTAGTAATTTTATGAATAAGTTCATAAGAGAGAACTTTCTGAATGTTGGGTAAGAGAAAGTAAAGATATAGCAGCTTGTGGCTAAGTAATAACCGCACGAGTCGATTGATCATAAGAATTAATGATTGTCCGTGGATGGATATTGTCCATCTTGTCGTCATGAGTGCCTCAAGCACATTAAATTGGTGAGCCCAGCACATAAAATTTAACGACGATTTTTAGATCATTATTCGAAGCTCATACATTTACAAGACTTATGTCTGATTCAAGGCAGTAGTTTTTACACCATGTGAGATAGTCATCGTTATATTATTTTGTCACAGAATATGAACGCGAGAGGCGACGCCAACCTGTCCCGGGTGGCTACGTGCCAGCCACTACAGCCGCTCCACCCCAACCACAACCACAGAAGATAGACTACAACCTATACAGACAACGGGGAGAGAGGGAAGAACGAGAGAGGCGGGAGGAGAGGGAGAGGCGGCAACAGGCCATGCAGCAGCAGCAGCAAGCCAGGCCCGGAGCCCCGCAGCCCAGGCCCAATGCCCAGGCCCCTCCCCACCACCAGAGACCTTCCAGTCAACACGGCCACCACAAACAGCACCATCCCTGGCCCCCACACAAGTCCCACCATCCCAAACCGCCTCACGACCACAGGCATCACAGGCCGCCCATCCCCGGTCCGTCAACATCCACTACCACCACGCCTGCACCTACTCATCCGCCCCCCACATCTCAACCCGAAGTGGTTCCTCAAAGGACGAGGCCACCTTCGTTGTTCTCGCCTGAGAATGCGACCACTCCCACCGCGGCGGCTGCGGCGGCTCCACGGAGGCCGCAGCCCCAGCAGCCTCCTCCGCACCGACCCAAGCCCGAGGTCAGGCCCACCCCGCCCCCCGCGCCGCAAGTACCTCAGCCTCCCGTACAAACACAAGAGCAGAGGCCGCCCAGCCCGCACAGAAAGCGGCCGGACCCTACAGCGGCTATCAGAGAAATGCAACCGCCGGCGATACTGTCCCCATTCTCCTCTCCCCCCTCTAAAGAAATGCCGAAGCAGCCGAGACAACGGCTGCCTTCGTCCAGTTCCGAGCCAGAGCTAGTGCCCGTCGTCAAAAAGATTGAGGACACACCCGGGTACGAGAATGTTATACGCGACTCGCAGAGGGGCACGGCGATCAAAACCAGGGCTCCAGAACGGAAACCTGAGCTGCCCACTAGGCCTGTTAACGGCATCGAAACTGATCCTACACTAGTATCGAATCTACTAAAGGAAAGTTTAGCCAAACCAGCGCCTATAACGGTGGCTACAGAACGCAAGTCTCCCGAGGTGAAGCGCGAGCCGCCCGCCGAGCCCCCTCCCGCGCCCGTCTTGCCTGCCCCCGCGGCTGTCGAACCCCCTCCCCCCGTAGAAGAAGTGCCCGAACACAGGCATAAGAAGGAAAAGAAGAAAAAAGACAAACACAAACACAAAGACCGGGACAAATCGAAGGAGGAGAGAAAGAAACACAAAAAGGACAAAGAGAAGAGGAAAGAGAGTCCTCCTCCACAGCCGGTCGAACCGCCGCAGCAGGACGGGGCTCTGAGGATAACGATACCTAAAGAGAAGTTGTCGACTAGTCCCGGTCTTAAGATTAAGATTCCTAAGGATAGGTTGGCGGCGCCGCCGCTGCCGCCGCAGCCGCAGCCGTCGAGCCTGAAGATCAAGATATCTCGCGACGTGCTCGACGCGTCCACCCGCAAGCGCAGCGCGGCGCAGGAGCCGCCCGCGCCGCCGCACAAGCTGCCGCGGCACAACGGAGCTCCCCACCACCCCAAGGTAGGCAACTGGAATGTTCCCGTCCCTTACAGACAGCCCTTACCCTACTACATGGTACAACCGCCCCCGCCGCTGTATTACGGCATCGGTATGGACGGCTATTACTACGGCATGGAGGGGTTCATGTACCCGGGGGCCTGCGTGCCGGGTCCCAGGCCTCCGGGTCCCAGGCCCCCGGGCCCCCAGCCCCCGGCCGCGCAGCCGCCCCTGCCCGCCATGCCGCCCCCGCCCGTGCCGCCACCGCCCCCAGAATAGTGCCACAAAACTAGTACCTTTTAAGTAGTCATTGCTAGTTAAAATAATTTGACTGTTTATATGTGTTGAGCTGTGTTTGTAGTCAGATGTGTTGGGACACTACTGAGTTTTATTTAAAAAAGATAAAAGCTACAACAAAATCAAACGAAAATAGTACTTATTAACGTAGAAAAAAAAAAACAAAAAATACTGTATTTTTCTATATTGTGGTAGTTTCGTAACATATCTGACTATAAATTTTCAGATGCAAGGTTGAATTTTCTATACATATTGTTGTATTCGCATGGTGTTTCAAATGTTGTGTTTTTACTATGGGAATTGGTAGATTTAAGATATTGTCGGTCTAATAAGAGACTGTGTATAGTATATAGTAATTCTACTAAATGGTAGCTTTTATAGAAGTACTGAGAAATGTTTATATTGAATGTTTTTTCATATTCAACTTATGCTATTGAGGATATTTACGTTTTGAACTACTGTGACCATAGCTAAGACTACAAAAATATCATTAAAAGTAGTGCAGCTGTTTTGGTGTTCGTTTTTGCGACAAACAGACATATAAAATACAATTTTTAATACTTGAATTTTAAGAAAAAAACACTTAAATATTGGAAAACGTTAGGTCAAAGCTATGGTTACAGTATTTGTCAAAAAAGAAGGAACACTTTTGCCAAAATAGCTACTAGGATTTATAAAACTATTTACAATATAATAAAATGCAAAAACTATGTATACAATGGTGTCGAGCTTTTGTAGCTTATGTACAAATTATATAGGACTGTACCACTTTACAGGGCGCTTAAAAATATATATTTAGACCGTCAAGCGTTTTTAGGGGAACAACATAAAGTATCACAAAAACATCAACTATATATTTATTAAAATATTTACTTAACAACTTTATTTATTTACAATAAATATCAAAACTATCCTACTATATATTTTATATATTCTGTCATGGAACATCTTTGGCAGTTGTTATGGATAGTTAGAAGCGAGTAAGTCTGACAACCAGTCTTACCAAGGGGTATTGGGTTGCCCAGGTAACTGAGTTGAGGAGGTCAGATAGGCAGCCGCTCCTTGTAAAACACTGCTACTCAGCTGTATCCGGTTAGACTGGAAGCCGACCCCAATATAGTTGGGAAAAGGCTAGGCAGATGATGATGTTATATATTCAAACAAAACACCCTTTTAAGGCATGCTTTATATAAGCGTAATTCTATTAATATGTCTTAAAATCATATTATAATAGTTATACCGATTTTATAAAGGACATATCCAAAAAACCCATTGTTCTTCTAAAAATGTTTGACAAATTATATTTAAAAAAAACTTATCTGTACTGTAAATGTTTACCACTGTTTTATAGAAATATAGTTTATTGCTATAATATATGGGATGACTGGTAAATTGTGATTGATACTTGAACACGTTATTTTAATTTTACTCATGATTATTACCAACTTTTCCAAATAAAGTTTTGTATATATAGTCATAAGTTTTATCACAATATAATAAAAAAGTTGATTGGGAAAGTTGTTTGAAATTATGAGTACAATAACATGTTCTAGTGTCGCTCACTAATTACCGGTCACTCGGTATAATTTGACAGCTAATATATTTATAAAATATATACCATATACTACTCATAATAAATATATTTACAATTTTTGACTCTTATAGTAGATGCATCACATTTTGTGATATTTTTATTTAATCTTAAGACTAAAAATATATACATATATGTATGTACTTAATGTTAAAGTGATTTTTCTAATGTAGCATTCCAAAAAGGGACTTCTATTTCTAATTTGATAATTATTTATTTCTATAGATTTCTATTGCTCTAAAATTTTCTTTTTTATGGTTATTTTTTCTTGAGAGTATAGTTTTCTTAAAATACATTTATTTTACTACTGTTATTTATTAAGTGGTTTACAAAGTTGCTGACTCGAAAATATATAAGTAAGCGACTATCTGAACACATTACCATTTCAGCTTTAATTATGTTTTTAGTTAAAAATCAATTTTCGTTAAGCTTAAAGTTGACTTGTTAATTAATATTTTCTAATTTTAAGTTGTAAAAAATGTAAATAAAAATAAATGCTTGCTCAAAAATGATCAAAAAGTAAAAAAAAAATGTTACAGGGTTTATCCTTAATGTTCCTTAAAACTTAAGCTTTTTATTTCGAAGCGAAATAGTATTATGGAATTGCTATTTTTATACAAATGTTTTCTTAGATTTATTATTAAAAAAAAGAAAAAAAAAAACACCTTTTGTCAATTACTTTTAAAAAAGCTCCTATGGCAGTCTTTGATACAAACTATCTAAACTTTTTTTTAAAACAACTCTTCTACTATCTATGAAAACAATTGTATATTACATATTTTTTAAGTGTTTAAAATAAAAATACGAAACATCTGATTATGGTGCCATTGTTGTTACCATTTTGCTAAAATAGGAATAGATTTTTTAAAAATATTTTCCAAAACGAGAGTACTTAATTACTTGTTCATGATATTTAATTATGACAAGAAATATCTACCTTAATTTTTGTATGTTCATAGTTTATTGTAGTTATATAAAAAATATTAGTTATGATGTTCTCAAAAAATTATGTGTCAATATTTTTTCGAATTTTCTTGAAACTAAAATGTACAAAAAGTCCTCACATTATCACTATTTTTAAGTTTTTAGAGGCTAATTCAGTAGTTTATTTTTTATATGTTTTATTTTCTAGAAAATTCGAATTGCATTTTGTTGATAATAATCGTTTTATTACATTAGGCGTGCAATTTATGTGAATATTGGCAATATAATAAGTACATGGTGTTTTTTTATTAATTTTTTTATAAAAATATATTTTTTTCTAATCTAATTAGACAAAATTGACATATAATATTGACGGTACATATTGATTTATTTTTATATTGATTTGTTAATTTTTATATCAAAAGTTCAGCTGTAATTCAACACCAATAAATACAAAATTATTTTAAATCAAGAAAAAAGTTTAACAGAAAATCAATTTAAACAGAAAAAAAAAAATAATTAACAGAAAATCAATGCAAATGTTTTTTTTTATTCATATTTATGCACTGTGTCGAATTATGTCTTAACATAGAAATACTGAGATTACCATACTTTACGAATTTCATATAAATAATTGTGAACTAGCATAACTGTTTGCATAAGTTGAATCTAACGAATTTATTATGTTTTCAAAACGATTTTATTTAATTAAAAAGTATGATTTCGTAATTTGACGAGTTTTGCATTTTATTTAAAAATTTTTAAATACCAGTACACAATTTTAATTAAAAAAAAAAACATAGCTGACGAAATGTTGCAATTTTATTTGAAAAGGCTTTTGTGAACATTTTTTGTATTTTTTAAACAAAATTACCGATGAATAGGTTATTTTTGTCCTGCATTGAAATGGTGAAGGTGTCATGCTAACATAAGATTTCACCAGTATGAAAAAATAATTAAAACAGTACAATTTATAAACTGTTTTTGGCCGTAGAAGGAACAACGCAACGAAAACTTGTTCCAAATAATTTTCATTTTCCTATCTGGTTTTTAACCGAGCTTACAAAAAAGAAGACCTATTTTTCATTTTTATTTTTTTCTTGTGATTTATAAAATACTCACTTTTTCACAAACTTTTTTTCTTATAAATATATTGAATAGGTTTTTATTTCGTTGTTCTTTGTAACGAGCATATCATGATGATTCAGACTTCTCTTGAGCCTTAACAAAATATCAACATTAAAATATAATTATATGGCATTCACTACCTCTGGATAGGTACCAGTAATTTGATATAGAATTATTCCTTCAAAAAAATATTAAGTGCTATCCGGAAGTAGTGAAAAATGTTTTTAAACATGATATAATAACAAAATTAATTGTTATATGCATGACGATGTGGCTTGGACATCGACGCCATTTTTTTGTCATCGTTCGTGTGATAGAATCGATTGATTTCTATAACGTATCTACCTGTCTATCGACGATTAGAGATTGCATTGTGACATTAGCTCTCCATATACATACCAATATTTCAAATGTCTATCTCTAATCACAGAATAGATGATGGATATGTTATAGAAATCTATAGTGAGATATTCAGTTGTTTCAACTTTTGGACGCAAGAGCGATGCCAAAAAGAATGGCGCTTACATTTCACTGATCTGTCAAAAAGCACCGTTTCATTTATTATTTAGCTGTTATATTTTGTTTTAGTATTTTTATAATAAAAATATAATTTCCATTGTTTCTTTTTTTGCTTTTTTTTATCATTAATAGTCTCTAATTTCTGTTATTTTTTACGAAATGATATGCCATGTTGTATGACGTGACATTTTTTTACTGTTTTTTTCTTTATAGTGAAATTAGAGATGTGTCCATTTTGTGTACATTTTTTTATCATGTGAATGAAATGTCTTTAGTAATTTTCTGTGTAACTTTTTTTTATAGATGACGACATTTCTGTGGTTGTTGTCATTTTCAGCCGAAAGACTGAACAACATTTGACAATGTCTGACGGCCATTTTGTTTTTGGTTTTCAACTATTTTTGTCACGTGCTATGATGGGATAAGTCTGACTATTGCGCAAACATTTTTCACCATTGCGCAATTAATGCACTTTTGCGCAACAATCGTTTACTGTTCCGCATTGTTGCGCAAACGATTTTCAGTTTATTTCTTTATAGTGCGATAAAATTAGTTGAAAACCATTCGATGTTTAAATGTAACAGCTAAATGATAGCTTGCGCGCAGCTGTGTATATCGTGACTCCTGGGGCTCAGGACTTTTTCAACAAAGAAATTGTGTACAATTTCTTTATTTAAAAAGTTCATTCTGGGTTGCAAACGCACATTATTCGCTGGGAACCCTCGCTTTTTTAAAAACCCTGGTGGCGGGAGGCACATAACAATTCGGTTTATTAAATGAAATTTAAATCAAAATTCATTTAAAAACCCGAGATGTAAATGTGTAAATAGAGCACGCAGCGGTGGGATTTTTTCTCTCTATATCATTTTCCTTTCTTAGCTTTTTTTTTGTACAACCAATTTTAAAGTTATTTTAAGTTAATATATTAATACAGTCCCATCGCTGTGCGTAGCCCTTGCAGCCTCATTGGGAAACGACGACACACGGCTGTGCGCTCAAATCGTCGTACGGTTTGCAGGTCGTCGAACAATCGCTGGGGAACGGTCACAAGTGACGTCTCAACCCCGCCAGCGCTGCGTGTGTCGACGTTCCTCAAGAAAACAACTATCGGACCTCAGTAGTGTAGTGTAACTACAGTTTAAAACCTTTTTTTCACTGTTTAACTGATTTTTTTTCTCTTCTTTTGTTTTTTGAGCGCGCGATTTTGGCTCGATTTTGGTTAAAATTCGAATGTGTGACATGTTACCACAGTATAAACTTGTACTACAGTTGTGAAGCTAACTTCTAGCGTTCGTAAAATTGACACTTATTCACGCATGTACATCGACGAGATTTTAATCGGCGCTACCAGTGCTTGTCAGTACTGAGTGTCGTGCATCGAGCATATGCGTGTGTGAGTGATATCATTACGAACGTTAGAACGTAGCTTCACAACCGTTTACAATATTTAAACTGTGGTGTAACAGTCACTGGTCACTTGTAAATTAAAAAAAATAAAAGCACTTTGTAAATAAATTGCGTGTGTTTAACAGACTGATTGATTTTCTTTGGAGCCAAAATTGTGTTGCTAGATAAAAAAAATGGCGGGTTTTAGGTGCGGGGTTGCTAGCTGTACTAATAAAACGGCATCTGACGCCGATACCCACCCTGCAGGGATGATTGGGCTTGAAATATTAATTATTTCAGTGTCGTATTTAACCGGTAATCTTTTTTCTTTTTGAAGTAGTGATTTTGTACAAAATAATGACAGGTATCGTTAAAATGGGAGGGATTTTTCTTTAATTTTTTCGTTTTTTATTTCTTTTAACATAAAAATGCTGTTGAACATAAAATACTTGAAATTATTATCAGCGTAATACGACACTGATTTAACAGTTTTCGACATTAAACCGACAGCCAACCGGTGGTTACACAAATAAAAAAAATATGTAAATGAAAAATAAAACTGACAAAAAACAGTAACTTTCCGGTTGACTGTCGTAAGTGACTGTTGTTTGTAAAATGGTGAGATTTTTTTTAAAGATAATTTTATATGTAAGTGTATATTTTGTAGGTATTAGGGCCTGTCTAGATTTTTATAGTATTTTTCCTATTTCTGGCTGGCCCAAGACTAATCGTACGATGGGGAAGCAGTCACATCGGCGGATTTGAAAATGGAACTTACCAGAGACATCACCTGTCATCATCGATGACGTATCCTGTCACCTGTCAATGTCACTGCTTCCCTCATTGTTGAAGTGTCGATAAATTATTATATTATAGATATCGATGCTCTACGATACAAAAGCTTACATTATGTAAATGACGATTCTTATGAATAATTCTGATTAGGTGTTAAAAATTAAAAAAAATACAAAACAAAAATATTATGACGTAGCGTTGAGTGATTGGACGAATGAATTGCAAAATATTAATTAAAAATTAAAGCAAAAACGATGTATAGGTATCGAAAAGTTAGTTTAAGGTTTCGTTAGTTAGACAATTGTGAATTTTTAAAATAGTATCATTTAGGGTTGTTGCACACTGGCGATTAGTCGCTGCGACTTTTTCGTGCGACTTAGGTAATTTTCGATATGGATGGTAATACTGTAAATTCAACGAATAGTTTTTAAGTTTGTGTTGTCTTGCATTTAGTGTGAAATATAAGGAGAAATACATTTTGTACAAGAAATATTCAAATTAGTATCATGTTCTTATTGGTCCCCTTTCCCCTTTGGCTGTCTTATAAAATATTATAAAGTGTTATATAAAGCTTAATACATGCTTTAAATATTATTATAGGGCAAAATAATGTGAATTCGCTGTGTATAATTTTCATGGTATTGAAAGAAACTTAGTTTTTCTACCGCCACTTATCTTATAAGGTAAATGTAAAAAAAATATATGACTAAAAAGTGTATTAGTTACAAATGCCATTTGGAATATCCTATTTTCTATTATAACTCTACATATCGTTTGTATGTATAAAAAAAATGTTATATGTATTTCCTTTTTTCATAAAGTCTGGGCGACAAAAAATTCGCGCGAAAAAGTCGCGTGAAACGTCAACAGCCCGACTTTTTTTTAAATTAATTTTTATTTAGTTAGACTTTAGCGATTTGTTAAAAGAAAGTAATAAAATAAACTTGTTAATTTCTTTCCTAAGGCTAGGTATTATTGTAAGTGTACATAATTTTGTGTAATTTCAATTTATTGTAGTTGAAATTCTCTAGCCTTCGCACCTATTTCGTTTTGAAACTGAATACAGTTTCCGAACGTAACCGCCAGTACGAACAAAGACCGTGTTTAGATTGCGTGGCCTCTGATTGGTTGATTTTGGTCACCTATAAAGAGTCAGTTATCTGATAGTTAATGCTATCTGTCAGATAAAGGCTGCTTATAATGTCTGCTATCCGAGACCTGTGAAACAATAAAGTTTATCTGTCAGATAGATGGCTGATAGGCTATTAGAGACTACCAGTAACTGGTAAAAGTGGCCAATAGTGTCGCTAAATTCAATGGTGGCTTGCAACTAAATTCCGAGTCCTTTCATACCTTCTTTTTTTTAACGACGTCAAAAATCATCAAATGACCCCTCCCGCTGTGGGTTAGCAGCGGTGAGGGAGTGTCAGACTCTTACTGACTAAAAACCGTCGTGTTCCGTCGTAGGCCTTTTATGTACTAGGGCCGCGGTATCTCTTTCGAACAACCCGCAGCCTCGGCAGAGCCCTTTCATACCTTAAAATGGTATCTGCGCAGCGACTTGCGCATGGTACCGAGCCGACATTATGTTTGGCGTGTATCGCATCTTAACGTTTTGTACTCAAGTGCCTTGCACGGTTGGGTCGCTGGGTTTTGTCGTCTCGTGTGGACTTACCTTTATGTTGAGTCCACGCAGATTTTGGTTAGACAGACAAGTTTGTAGATAGGGTTCATTTTTAAATATGGGTTATAAAAAATGCAGTTATAATCTGTAACATAATAATTGAGGTTATTTTATCTGTAATTGTAAAAATGGTAGTCCAAAAATCGCCGAACAGTTGCGCCACAGTCGTCCCACTATCTAAACACGTTCAAATTTAGTCAATGTATTTATGAAAAAAAAAAAGTAATTTTGTATTATAAATATAATAATATGAAAACAATATTAAGCAAAGAATCGGCCAGGTTTCTTAATAATGCGAAAAATGTGATATAATAAACGTTTCGATTCAGGTAAATAATGGTTGTAAACTTATATATTGTTGTATTGTCTATACGTAAGTTGATTTTATAACTATATGGTTTTTAGTCCAGTTTTTAATATGGGATTCACAATTTCAAATGCAGAACTGTAACAGATTATAAACAAAAAAAAAAGAATATAACAATAAAAGAAAAAAAATAACAGCATATTTTTGTACCAATAAGCGAGCATTGGACGCTTTAAAATTCTCTTTTATTTTGAATTTTATAAAATACACTTATTACTAGACCAAACTTAAATAAAGTGCAAAAAATACACGTACACTAACTTAATATCACTCTCACTCAATATAAATTTTTAAAGAAAAAATATTTCCGTATATATAAAAAAAAACTGGACTAAAAACTACATTAACCCAATTCTTACCCGAAAAATTGTCGTAGAATAAAGCTTTCTACGGATAATTAATGTCTGTAGCTTTTTGTAAAGTTTGCCTGAAAATAGTATCTGAAAATGACTGAAGATAATATCATGTTCATAAAGTAATATGCATATAGATCTCAGTCAGGCAGGTACTAATATAAATTTTAATTCTTTCCAAGTGTATCTTGGACACCAGTGACTGTGTAAATGTGAAGGAAAACATCTTGAGGAAATTTTGACTCTGAAATCGCCAATCCGCTTTGAGCAAGCGTGGTGATTAACGCTCATTCCTTCTCTGTATGAGAATAGACCTGTGCCCTGCAATGGGCTAATAAAAAGGCAAGAAAATGATATAGGAACCAGAAATAATGTATTGTTGTTTACATAGCAGACTTTGTATGTTCATATTTAAATGTTAAAAGGAGGGAAATACAAATACCCTATGATAATATGGGTATTGGAAATAAAATTATGTAATAGTATGCAATTTCTCAACTTATGCTGCAGGTGTAATCACCTAACAAACCCTAGTGTCAGAGTATTCTAAAATTCGCCTGACGGCCTCTGACGTGGAATTGTAACAACGGACTGCTACTGAGTAGCATTCGGGGGACGCCGGCGACACGTGCCCTCCTAGGGATTATCAGTTCTCAATCTAAATAGGATATTTTGATAGAGAAAAGGTGAATTTTACAAAAGCTACAGACCCCAAGCTTACATTATAATGTTTATATAAATATATACTTGGCAATACTCAATGGTTTGCGTAAAAAGAAATGTTTTAAACTGCTGCTCGTGTAGACAATTTATAATAATCAGCCGGAGATTTTGGGTGGACTCGTAAAGGGAATGTATCAAGTTATCTAACCTTCCTATATTAAAAGCGATGTTTGTTTGTATGTTACTCCTTAACGGTGAAACTACTGCACTAATTTGGATGCAACTTTGTTTGGAGATAGATGTTATCCGCACGCTTTAACTAGGCAGTTCTTCACGCGAGTGGAACCGCGGAAAACAGTCTAAAAAGTATATTTTTAAACACTGAAAAAGTTTTCAAAATGTGACTTTAATTTGTATATGCCATTATTGAATAACAAATATGTAGATACAAAAATGCCGCTTCAAATATTATCCATACAATTGAACGGTGGATTTCAATAACCAATCTCTATCCGCTGATTTCTTACCGGAGATAGGATTTTGACGTAACTCGTATGGGGCTTATGACAAAATACTATCTTCAGTAAGAAAATAGGTTAGGTTATTGAAATCGCAGTTAATGCACAATGTTTGGCTTAAAGGTCTTGCAAAAGAATTGTAATAAAATGCTCACGCAACTTTGTGACGCTGGTTAAAAAACGGCGAAATATTACTTATATGAAGGTTGTATCAGGATATTGTCAAGAAATGTATTGTAAATGTGATAAAAACAATGTTTTCTGATTATGCGCGAATGCTATTTAAACGAAATAAAAAATTTCGCGTTGAAAGTATTTTGTTTCTCTCCTTTTGAAGACCCCTTTTTTACCGACTTTCCGAAATGGAGGTTCTCAATTCAGTTGTTTGTTTTATTTTCTTAATTCAAAATAATAATATAGCCTCTCTATATTGTCGTACAAAATTACAATATAATTTTCTTGTATGACAAATATTGAGAAATAGGTTCTTCAAAAATATATGAGTTCACCCAAAGTCAATATAGATATTTTAATAAAAATATATATTATTATAACATTTAAGCAAACTTAAGGCTTTTCCAAATATTAAAACCTATTATCCAAAAAAAAAAAACAAACATATTTATGAAACAATAAAATTAAAATAATGGGATAGGATTCGCCTCCTAGTTTTTAGTTTTGAAAAATACTAGACGGTTAAATTTTCCTGCACTTTTTCAGTATTTTTATAGTGAAATTGTAAATACATAGCTGAGAAATAATTCACTTACCACAAAAAAAAAAAAAACATTTTTTGGTCTGGTAACAAAAACAAAGTTCTAAATAGATATATATTTCGTAATATTTTTTTCCTATATAAAATTAATCTTAAAAGTTGCAGGAAATATTTAGTATTTTTAGTTTACTGTAACGAATTATTGGCTGGTTTTTTTTCACATGAGCGAATCTTTTGTCTGTCCTTATAGATCTTTTAATCTCTTATTTTAACATAATATTAAAGTTAAAAACTGAAACATGAGCTTTCTGCAGTTGAGTTCTATAAAACCGTTTACCTACCAGGCTTAAAAACGGGAGGAAAACTAACATTTATAATCCTGCCCGGTTATACCTACAATATTTCCCGCGGTTTCACCCGGAACTACAGCCCGTACCGAGATAAAATATAGCCTATGTTACTTGGGAAGAGTGTAGCTTACCAACAGCGAAAGAATTTTTAAAATCGGTTCGGTAGTTTTGGGTTTAGGATACAAAAAAATGTCTGACACCAGTCTAAGCAAGGGGTGTTGGGTTGCCCGGGTAACTGGGTTGAGAGGGTCAGATAGGCAGTCGCTTCTTGTAAAGCACTTATACTCAGCTGAATCCGGTTAGACTGGAAGCCGACCCCAACATAGTCGGGAAAAAAAGGCTCGGAGGATGATGATACAAAAAAATGTTTCCTCTTTATTGTCTTAATATATTATTGTCTATTGTAAAAGAGTTGTCCAGCCAATTCAAGCTTGTGTGAAAACCTTTACAAATCAGTTAATTAGATCCTTTTCATTAACATTTCTCTTAGAAAATCTTTTTAATCGCTTTTCTTTGTTTATTTCTTCGCACCCTTATTTAGGTTAAGATATTTCTGAAATTGATTGACTACTTACGTTTTAAGGTGATTTTCATATAAATGGGTATCTTATACTATCTATCCTGTACTGATAAACAACATACAAAACTTGATTGTTCCTTTTTTCCAATTACTTATATAGGTAATTCGCTGTTCACGCACCTCATGTTACCTATTTTTTTCCTAAAGGTAGGTACAGACACCAACCTCTATTTTTTTTCAATAGATTTTCAACCTTATCTCAATAGTGGTAGCTTAACGTTCGATTGGTAAAATTTGACAGATATAGGAAGGTTGACCTACGTCTGTACTTTTCTAGGGAGACATACATAATTATATCTAAAAACAAAAGAGTCGGCTACAAAATGATAAGGATTTAGCTAAATCGCACTATATGCTAAGCCGGTCGATACAATCTGATTTTATTCTATACTAGCCGTTGTCCCGCGTTTTCACTCGCGTCCCGTGGGATAAAATATAGCCTATGTTACTCGCAAATAATATAGCTTTCTAATGGTGAAAGAATATTTAAAATCGGTCCAATAGTTTATTCATTACAACCAAACAAACGTTTTCCTCTTTATAATATTAGTATATATTTGCTATTTCAACGAAAAAGCTGTTTTAAAGTCGCCACGACACTTCTCTTGCAAAGAAAGTTGGCAACACCATATTCGCCATTTTGTTTTATTGCCAGCTGTAGGCGCTATACAAACCGCAAACGATTTGAAGGTGTTTTTAATAGTCTTCATATTTTAAACACTCGCTCCCTTTCTTTTAGATTATTTATTGAATGACTAGTTTTCACTAAGTTATTGTAGTAGGTACAAATCACGTCAATATCGTGTTTTAAAAAAATATGATTAGGTCATTGAATTCGGTATTTTTTTGAATTGGCAATAACACACTATGAAAAAGCTACTCGCAATAATAAATTGTAAATTCTACATATAATTCTGGAGGATAACTAGTGGGATTAATTATTATATTTTAATTAGAAAACATTAAAAAACTTGTGCATTGCATTTTAAATCTTAGGATAAAGTTTTAATGTTGGTCACCCGACCTTTTTTTCATCTAATTGTCTGTTAAAAACTACAGACTAAAGTCCGAGTTTACCAACAATATAAAAGTCCGTTTTTTCTTAAAACAACTGTTAACTTTTGGAAGCGAAAATTCATAGTACACAGTTCTTTTAAGAAAACTGACGTTTACATTGTCTATGTTCTCGGGTCTAACGAGTTTTTATTTAAACCTATTATTATTGATGTTTAGTTTTTTTCCAAAGATGTATGCTCTGGATTATTTTTTTAGAAAACTTCGGGAGGAGTGCTGCCAATAATGTTGTATATATAGTTTTTAATGGAAAATAAAAGCATTCTTTCTGTACTATGTATTTTTATTGTCAATACTTTTACACCTATGGTTAACCTTTTTTTTTGTCAGGGGGTAAAATCCTCATGGACTGTTCTCCACCTGGGGTAGGTGGAGGGGTGTGCCGGACTCTTACCGGCTAAAAACCCTACCTGGTGTTGCCTCCAATTACCTGTTGTCGAGGGCACGGGTATCGCCAAATCATTCTTCCGCACCCCCGACAGGTATTAACCTATGGTTAACCTACCTACACATGAAGGAGGGAGGGAGAGGAGGGTACTTAGGAATCCTCTGTCCAGAAGAAAACGAAAACAAAACTTTTGATAAACATTTATTTTATTTAATTAATTAGTACCGTGTTTAAAGTAAATATTTAAATTGACGATATTTTTAAATTGACGACATTTGTTTGAAATTCAGTATTGGGAGGCAGACTGACAGGCACTTTTCTGTGGCGGATAAGACGCCATGCTGATTTTATCGTTTCACCCTTTTACAAGTTGGCGGAAACATTAGTAAAATGTGGGACTCCCGAAGACATAAGGTTTCGGCCTCTGATATCCGTAGTTATAGTATCTCGGTTGGTTCCTAGGCTGAGGGCGACGATATGGTCTACTAGGCCCTCTAGGTCTATTCGGTCTACTGGGTCTGTTCGGTCTACTTGGTCTGCTCGGTCTACGGATAGTCCTCTGTCTATTGGGCCTCCACGATGGTTGAGAACCTTGGGAACGCTGCCTCTCATAAAATTGTTTCATAGCTCCTGCTGTCAGCATAGGAGGCGGATAGGGATTTTGGATTTCTGAAAAATAAAGAATTTTAATTAGCATGTACATAAATAATTGGGGTCTTGATAAGTAGGTTGGCTCTTAGTTAAGAGCTGCTTGACGTGGTCAGTTCATGGATGGGAGGGCTTTAAGCAAGGGTACAGGATATTATGGCTTTGTTATTCAGAAAACACGTAAAGCTGGAACTCAGAAGCTTGGAAGATTGAAGATGATGTCCTCCTGGCCGATTGTCAACCGCGGTGGTTATTCTCATATGTAGAGAGCAGCCAGCTGCGCAGGCTATGTCCTGCAATATGAACACATATTTGCACATATGCAGGTGCACTCACTATACCTTCACCCTCATAGTCCGATGGGGTGGAAATCGGACAGGCCCGGAGAGGTCAAGCGCAGGACCGATATTAACTTGGAAGACTACCTAGCGCCTGGATTGGGCAGGTCAAATAGGCAGTCCATCCACAGAAAAACACTGGTAACTAATCAGATTTAACTGAACTCAACATTCATAAAGACTTAAAGGTACATACCTCCTTCTCTAGGTGGCCTGTGAACATACTCCTGGAACGACATTTCGTTTCCATTCCAAGTATGATACCTGGGTTCCGCAGTCACCAAATACAGCAAAGCACAAGAAACGAACAGTATTTTCATGTTTATGACGTCACTGAACATATGCGTAGGCGCTTGGTAGGTAACAAGTCAACAGCCAAAGTTGTGTGATGACAAAGTTGTGCATGCAACTTTATATAGGTATCTACTGATTGAACATTAGGAATTGTTATTCCTGAAATAAATTATACAATGGTTGATAGAAATTGGAAATAGATAAGGATGTTGAATAATAGGTGTTGTGATCCTATTTAAGTATCATTGTTATGTAATTTTAAACAATAGGTATAATTTTATTGTAAGCTGGGATGATGTTCTAATTTTGTGTAGCCTTTTCCCTATAATTATTTGGTAGACTTCCAATGTACATTACATCCCTATCTAATCGTAGGTAGGTATGCAGCTGAGTATAAGGGTAGTGTTTATAAAAATGTGATAAAGGGTCGATTTTGTAACCATCAATTAACTTCAAGACAATTGATAATAATTAGTAGGTAATTAGAATTAAGTCTAGGTTGTAGGTAAGTTTTCTGTGGAATACCTAAGTAGCGGTTTTGCATAGGCCCTTAACCTTTTGAACGCCAATGTCGGCTATAGCCGACATGAGCAAGCGTGCCCTGTGAGCCAACGACGGCTATACTCGACAAAAAACAGGTCGCAGAAAAATACAAAATAAACCTATTAAATCATTACTTTTATGTATTTTTTAGTAGATATTTAATTAAGCCCGAAAATGGCTTGGCGTACAGGGCATAGGAATACCGATATGGCGTGGCGGTGAAAAGGTTAAATAAAGTTGCTCAAAATAACTTCATCTCAGTAGTTTTACTAGGAGCGACTGCTTATCTGACCAGCTCCTCAACCCAGTTGAGGCAATCCGGTATCTCTTAACGAGACTAGTTCTCCAACTTATTGACATCTGACTGTAAAGATGCTGGAAGCCGAACCCAACATAGTTGGGAAAAAGGCTCGGAGGATGACGATCATGACTGGAAAGATGCTCATATATGATGGATGATTTCCACCCTCTCTGTTACCGATGTCGACTTTTTCATCAAGGTGCGAAGGTGGTAAGAAGTAGGACCCTCTTGCGGCTAAATCTGCGAGAAACAGCTAATAATTTTATGCAGCCGTAGTTAGTTAACTAGGGGTCATAATGGCAAGATTGAGAAGTTACTGATAATTATTGACCTTAGAGATAGAGTTTGGTACAGGGCTGAACTTGGTACCGAACCTACAAACCTGATTAAATGTTATCCAAGTACCTACTTCCACAGTCGTAAGGAACTTTACATTTAAGAAGTATTAAAAAGAAGAATCATTCCCATCTTAGGGGACTTTTATCTACAGAAAAATCTGTGACAAATTAAGCGTAATAGACATCTGAATACATCTCTGTTAAAAAACAATTGCTAAATATACCTAATACATAACATTTTATGAAGTAAAAAATTGTAATCAGTACAAATTGTTTTGTTGAAGTGAACGACCACAGTAATCGTCCAAACATGAAATTAATATGTTTTCTTCTAATTGTGATTCTGGCTATTTCCTACTGTGTAGCTATGGGTATGTATTTCTTCTTATTTACACTTATTAGTATCTTATCGGTTCGACGACAATTCTTTGTAAATTAGTTTATTAGAAGTTATCCCATTTTCCAGTGGTTAGTAATAAAATTAGAAACTTGATCACGGTTTACTATAAGTACTTCCTTTTAATTGTCGATGAAAAAAAAATGCCATTATAATTAAGGTACACGTTAGCTCTGACAAAACTATTTTGAGTATGCTCAACTTTGTGAGACAATTACTTAATTTGGTCTAAATAAGGTAATATACCAAACCTACCTATATACCAAATTGTGATTAACAACATTCCATTAATCATTTTCAGAGCCAAGATGTCTGCAGCCCACGGACCCAGGAATTTGTTATGGACATGTGCCTAAGTATGTACCTACGTCGAATTAATACATCATCTGCCTAGCCTTTTCTCAACAATGTTGGGGTCGGCTTTCAGTCTAATTGGATGCAGCTGAGCAGGTACTAGTGTGCCACATAGAGCGACTGCTTATTTGATCTCTTGTACCTACCCAGTTACTAGCCTAGACACCTACTTTCATTTAATTATCATCACCATCCTTTTAGTCGTCCCACTGCTGTGCTGGGCTGCGGCCTCCTCGCACACGGAGAAGGATTAAGCGTTAATCACGACGCTTGCTCAATGCGGGTTGCTGATCTCAAACTCTATAGTCCACGTTTCAACGAGATGTTTTCCTTTACCTTTAATCAGTCATTGGTTGTCTAAGATATACTTACTAGAGTCAGCAAACGCGTGACCCACCAGGGCCAAGGCGTGCCAGGGCTGCGGGATTGTTCGAAACAGTCGCCGAGGCCCGGTACATAAAAGTCCTAAGAAGGAACATGACGGGTTTAGTCAGTAAGAGTCTGACACTCCCTCACGCTGCTAATCCACTGCGGGAGGGATCATTTGATGATTTCCCACTAAAAAAGGATATACCTACTTATTAACATTTTCAGGTATGCCTACAACAACGAGGCTGAAAGATGCGAACCGTTTGTCTATGGCGGTTGTATGGGAAATGACAATCGTTTTGATACCTTAGAAGCTTGTCAAGCGGCCTGCTAGAATATATAGAAGAATAGAATAGACAGAAGACAACTTTTCTTTGTTACCTCGTAGCATAGGTATACATAGGTACATAGACAAATAAAAATGAATTAAAATTTTCATTTTAAAAACTTGTATTTTCATTTAATAAGTGTATAAGAAAAATAATCTAAGTATTTCAGGAACAAACCCATAGAAAATCACACAATTAGGTATACAAAAAAATAATTGAATATTACTTAATACATCAGAGATTAACTGTTATTATTTAAGTGAATTATAAAAGAATAAAAAGGTCCGTCCGTCACCATGTTTTTTATGCTAAAAGCTAGTAGATTTTCTGTTATTCAGTATCACTCATTCTACGCTATCACGGATCATAAGATACAGCCTGGTAACAGACGGACGAACGGATAGCGAAGTCTTAGTAACAGGGTCAAGTTTTACCCTTTAGGTCCCTGTTACTAAGACTAAAAGTATTTACCCTTTAGGACCCGTACCCTAAAAAATTGAAGTATTTTTGCGTACTCTATTAGTGTTACCCTAGTTAAACTCTAGTTACCGGTGCTACTTTGTATTATTTTACCAGGATGTGGAGTTGGTCCCTCTTGGTCGCGGGTAAATCCGCGGGAAACAGCTAGCAATTTTATAAAAAGCCGTAGCTAAATTTTTAATTAGGGAGCATAAATGTAACCGAGAAGCTAATGTATACCTACTATTGTCCTCCGAGATGAAGTTACAGGGCCGAACTTCATAAACGGCCATTGCAAAAATATTATAGGTAGGTACGTATGTTGTTTTGCATACTTAAGATATGAATTTAACATTACTTGTATGGGGCTTAATATATAAAAGAGAAAACATTTTTTTTGTTTGTTTGTAAAGGCTCCGAAAATACTGAATCGATTTAAAAAAAACTTTAACATTTTGGAGGCTATCCTATCCTCGAGTAACATATTTTTATATCGCTACAGGCAGTAGCCACGAGATGCGAGTGAAATAGCGGGAAAACTACAAATAAGAAATAAATGTAGACATCGAAATACAGCTCTGATAAAAAAGCAATTATTATTGCTCAATTAAATACATGATTTTTTTTCTAAATTTTAATCCGTTTTTTAAGCAAACAGTTAGAAGACGTTGACGACAAAAATAATAACTACATAGTAGAAACATGAAGTTCATTTATTCTCTTTTAATTGTGATTCTGGCTATTAATTATATTTCCTTCTGCGAAGCCAGGGGTATGTATATCTCTGCCGGGGCTGCGGGTTGTTCGAAAGAGGTACCGCGGCCCTAGCACATAAGGCCTACGACGGAACACGACGGCTTTTAGTCAGTAAGAGTCTGACACTCCCTCACCGCTGCTAACCCACAGCGGGAGGGGTCATTTGATGATTTTTACGTCGTTAAAAAGGGGTATGTATATCTATACTTCTCTATATACGGTGTCTCAATAAGAGTGCATTTTTAATTTTTTTAATAAAAAAAGGGATTAATTGATAGAGTGGTGATATTTTTATTGTATTGTAAAGAAGACATGTTCCGATTAGGTATGGAATTAAATATCCGCCAAATAATCGCCACTGCTCCAATGACAAACCAATATTTATAGTTCTATATTCGAAGGAAGAAAGTGAGGAAAATAAACTACTGAAAAGATTCTGCCAACTTACTATGGATGTGATTTCGTAGTTTCAGTAAAAAAATAAAATGTATTTAAAAGTAAAATGTATAGCATTATTTAAAATTTTAAATATATTGTACAATTTATTATTAACTTTATTATTTTCAGAACCAAGATGTCTGTTACCCGTGGACGAAGGATTATGTTTAGCACTCATGTATAGGTATTTACATATTTACAATACATATAATAAACTATTCTAGTGAAACAAAAAAAACAGTATAAATAAAATGAAAAGCAAAAAAACTCCCAAAAACACTGAAAAGCAAAAAAAAACTATTCTTAGGTGCATCGGCCTAGAAGTCAGTGTCTAATGGATGTAACTAAGTTTATTTCGCCACCGACTTCTAGGCCGATGCACCTAAGAATAGTTTTTTTTTGCTTTTCAGTGTTTTTGGGAGTCGGTTTTATTTTTTTGTAAAAAGTATTTTATTTTTAGCTTTTCAGTGACAAGCATAGTTGTCACTATCCGCATAAGTGTAAAGTTCTTATCAATACGAACAATATAAGCCCAAACACAAGGTAGTTTACATATTCAATTGTCGAGTTCCCTCGACCTTCTCTGGTCTCCATCATCAGGTCAGCTTCAAACCTTCACTGTTGCAAAGGTCTTGTCAATACGAACAAAATAAGCCCAAACACGAGGTAGTTTACACATTCATTGTTAAAGTTCCCTCAACCTTCTCTGGACTTCATCATCAGGTCAGCTTCAAACCTTCACCACTGCATAGTGTTATCAGACATACGCCTTAGTGTCAAGCTTTTACCCTACGTATGCCTACAATTTTCGAAAGTTGCCCTCGATTTCTCAGGGTTTCCATCATCAGATCCTGACCTGGTGACTATGGGACCACCTGGGAGGTAAACCCTATTAAACAAAAAAAAAATTTGCAAATCGGTCCAGGCGTCTCCGAGTAATCGGTGAACATACATAAAAAATAAAAAAAAAAAAAAAAGATCCCGACGAATTGAGAACCTCCTCCTTTTTGGGAAGTCGGTTAAAAATGCGTCAATAAATTCGTCCCCATCGCTGTCAACTGGGAGCGTGCCCAAGAGGCTGGCAGCATTACCTCGTTGGATGGCCATGCTGATCCTTTGTCCGAGGTAATAGCCAGCTTTTTGGTCACGAGAAGCGTCAAACTATTTTTCAATTCATTTTTGTTCTCCCAAATTTTCATGCTTTTAAGCCCACTGGTTTAAACCATACCAAATTACATTAATATTTTTTTAAAATATATTTTCAGGTATGCCTTTAACTCGAAAACTGAAAAATGCGATAAAATTATCTACGGAGGCTGTGGGGGAAATGAAAACCTTTTCTATACCTTAGAAGAATGTGAAGCGGCTTGCAAATAAAAATAAAAGACAATGTTTTATTTGCACAGCTCTATACTCCCTCATATATCGGGTGTGTCGTTCACAGTCACATTAAATTAAATGCGTTAATATATGTCGATTAACACAAAGACAAAAGAAAAATAAGTAAAATAAAAAATGCCTTTTTGAAACAAAGTAAATAGAATAAAAATGTGCGAAAATTAGAACACCATATAAAAGTCAGTCATTACAAACAAATGAAATTCTTTCTTGAAAACTGACAGCTGGTCAAAACATTCGATACTCCTAACTTTATCTGTGCTTTACACATGATTTTGTAAATTATGAAACGAAAAATGACTCCTGTGGCTAAACCACTGAATGGATTAGGTTATGTTTTTTTACAATTCGCCATAGAATGTCATAAAGTATATGCGATAGCATTTAATGTGATTGTGAACGACACACCTGTGCGAGATGAATTATTAAAAATGACATTTTGAAACTTGTGTTTTATTTTAACGTGATTTAAGTAAAATAATAAGAACATCTGATGCCAAAAAGAATGATGACAGAAGAACGACGGATGGACAGCGAAGTGTTAGTAACAGGGTCCAGTTTTACCCTTTAAGTACGAAACCCTAAAACGTGGAGTATTTGAGCTTATTATGTTAGTGTTACCCTAGTTAAATCCTAGTTAACTTTGCTTTGATGTTTAAAGTAGATACCTCTTGAACGCGGGTAAATCCACGGGTAAAAGCTAGCGAATATATACAGCCGAATTTAGTTACTGATTACTATTTGTCCTCTGAGATAGAGTTACAGGACCGAACTTGGTAGTTACCTAATTTATTAAATTTCCGCAATCGGGGAAAAATTATAAAGTACAAAAAATTTGCTCTGGACTATCAGTGTAGTTACCTTTCATTTTACTCGATTTCAGTTGCAGTGTTGTCGTGAAAGCCCAACGCGAAGACTACACAAACATTTGCTTGGACACAGCCTGTGTCCCACAGGTGCACTCAGTATTCGTTCACTCTCATAGACACGACCGGAGAGAGAAAACTCACAAAGCGATTTCGGCCCAGGAATCGAATCCGAGTCGTAATAAATAAATGTAGAAATCTAAATACAGCTCTGTTAAAAAACAATTATTATTGCTAAATACATTACATTTTCATTAAGCGTATAAAATTGTAATTCACAGTTTAAGCCGACAAGTACCCATACGACGTTGACGAACACAATATACTTAGAAAAACATGAAGTTAAATTATTTCCTTTTTATTGTGATTCTGGCTATTTCCTTTTCTGATGTTATGGGAACGTATATGGGTATGTATATGTTTCCTTCTCATCATCATCATCTGCCCAGCCTTTTCCCAACTATGTTGGGGTCGGCTTCCAGTCTAACCGGATTCAGCTGAGTAGGTACCAGTGCTTTACAAGGAGCGACTCCTCAACCAAGTTACCCAGGCAACCTCATACCCTAGCCCTGATTAGACTGGTGTCAGACTTACTGGCTTCTGACTACCCGTAACGACTGAAAAGGATGTTCAATGACAGCCGGGACCTACAGTTTAACGTGCCATCCGAGACACAGTCATTGGTGTCCAAGATATACTGTAATTATATAATAATATAAATTGTATATAAATGTACATGTTTCCTTCTATATATAGGTACTCATTTAGTAAAGAGGCGATTTTTTAATAATTTTACATTAACCTAAGCTATAACCAAACCTTTTTTTATTCGTTCAATTTTGTAATAAATACAAAAATTATTAAATTTATCTATTATTTTTAGAAGCAAGATGTCTCCTAACAATGGACCAAGGACATTGCGTCGACCTCATACAAATGTACGTACATTATATATATTTATAAACACGTAGATATTTTTCCGACCTCTTGGAAATTGCCAAAAATCCATTTTTCTTCTAACACTATTTTGTGCTTTTAAGTCCACGGTTTTAAACCATGCGTTGATTGATCAATCAGTTACTAAGTCATTAAGTTTCTTAATTTATGTACTATCTAAATATCTAGCCTAACGAGTGGTTTTCCCCCTCAGAAATCGTGTCCTTGCGAATTTGAGGAAATTTCGATACGATACGTGCCATTCACCTGTCTAAGATATGATGTCCTCCTAGCCGATTATTGGCTGCGGCGGTTGTTCTCATGTAAGGAGATTAGCCAACTGCGCAGAACATATTATAGTGCACAAGCATTTGCGCGTGCACTCCCTATTTCTTCACTCTCATAACCCGATGGGACGGCAATCCGACACGACCGGAAAGAGATCAGGCGCAGGATCGACATTACCGTGCTCTCCGATGCACGGGTGTATCAATCACCAACTTCCAGGCTCCGGGCTACTATGTGAAAGTCTTCTAAACCCACAGAGCGATTTCAGCCCGACTCGGGAATCGAACCCGAGACCTCGTGCTCAGCAGCCGTCTTGCGACAGCTAGACTAACGAGGTAGTTGATCTAAGATACTATAGTTAATTATTTCAATATATTTTTTAATATATTCTCAGGTATGCTTACAACAGGAATACTGATAAATGCGAAAGATTTCTCTACGGAGGGTGTGGGGGAAATGAGAACCGTTTCAGAACCAGGAAAGAGTGCAAAAGGGCTTGCTAGATCGACCACAAACGTTTATTTGCACATATCTATTCTCTCTCATATATGAGATGAATGATTAAATATTGCATTTTGAAACTTGTTTTTTATTTTAACACTAGCAGCCGTTTTCCCGCGGTTTCGCTTGCGTCCCGTGGGAACTACTACCCGTACCGGGATAAAATATAGCCTATGGCGCCCAGGAATATTGTAGCTATCTATCAGTGAAAGAATTTTGGAAATTTGACCAGCGGTTCCAAAGATTATCCTCTACATACAAACTTAAAAAAAATACCTATTTAAAATAATAAGATGATTTAAGTAAAATAATTAAAAAAAAACCGTCCGATGGCAAAAAGCTGTAGATTTTCTATATTCAGTATCACTATCGTGGTGACAGAAGAACGACGGACGGACAACGGAGTCTTAGTAACAGGGTCCTGTTTTACCCTTTAGGTACGGAACCTTAAAAAATTGAGTTTAACCCTGGTTACAGGTGCCACTTTGTATTATTTTACCAGGATGTGTGAAGTAGGCCTTGGATTTACCCGTGGTAAATCCGCGGAAAACAGCTAGCAATTTTATACACCCGTTATCACCCGTAGTGAAATAGTTAATTAGGGAGCATAAATATAACTGAAAAGTTGTTAATCACTGATCACTAGTTGTCCTTTAAGATAGAATTACAGGGCCGAACTAGGTAGCTTCTTTAAATAAACCTAACAGGGCTTAAGTCTGCTAATTTGACTTAGGCGACATAAGATTGATATCAATCATATCGTCTGCAATTGATTTACGATTGCAATACAATTGTGTCTTATATAAGCAGCAGAATTCCTACTATGGTCAAAACTTAAAACTGCTATTGAGATTCAATTGATATCCAATTGACAATTAAATTAGCAGAATTGAGCCCCGTACTGTACCCCACCGTCCTGTCTACGTTCCGGCAGAAATAACTTCCACAATCGGGTCGAAAGTTGATCGATGCAGTAGCGTAAAACTCAAAGACTATCTAGGTACTAAATAGTTAATTTCGCAATGATAAAATATTAGCAAGAGTAAAGTACTTATAAGGATTATAGTGGTCCAGTGCTTGGCTTCTTAAAGCTCTTAATTTAACGTATTGAAAAATCTATAATCTATAATAGCTGTTCTCATATACGGGGATCAGCCAGCTGCGCAGGACATATTATAGTGCACAAGCATTTGCGCAGACACAGGTGCACTCACTATTCCTTCACTCTCGTAACCCGATGGGACGGCAATCCGACACGGCCGGAAAGACATCAGGCGCAGGACCGACATTAACGTGCTCGCCGATGCACGGGTGAATCAATCACCAATTTCCAGGCTCCGGGCTGCTTTGTGAAAGTTTCTAAACTCCACAAAGCGATTTCGTCCGGGAATCGAATTCGAGACTTTGTGCACAGCAGAAACATTTTTTGTTTCTTTCTTTGTACCGGTTATAAATAAATGTACCTCAAGACATCTAAATGCAGCTCTGAAAAACCGTTATTACTTTCTCTCAAAGAACAGTTGTTATTGCTAAATAAATTGGTACATAGCATTAAATAATTTTGATTAAGTATATAACATTGTAATCTACAGTTTAAGCCCACAGTTATAAGACGTTGACGACAACAATAATACCTACTTAGTACAAACATGAAGTTAATTTATTTCCTTTTAATTGTGACTCTGGCTATTTCCTGTGAAGCCAGAATTATATACATCGGTATGTAGTTTTTACTTTTAAACGGCGGTTTTTCATTCTTTATGTTATTAAATGAAGCCATCATAATTTACATAATCATCATCCGAGCCTTTTCCTAGTTATGTTGGGGTCGGCTTCCAGTCTAGCCGGATGCAGCTGAGTACCAGTGTTTTACAAGGAGCGACTGCCTATCTGACCTCCTCAACCCAGTGACCTGAGCAAGCCAATACCCCTTGGTTAGACTGGTGTCAGACTTACTGGCTTCTGACTACCCGTAACGACTGCCACGGATGTTAAATGACAGCCGGGACCTACAGTTAAACGTGCCCTCCGGATCTGTCCGGGTCACAGTCATTGGTGGCCAAGATTTACTTAGAAAGTACAAATAAACTTAGAAGGGTTTTTTATTAGATAGAGTGTTTTAAGATGATGGTTTAAATATACAATAATATCCATTAAATAGTCATGACATACTGTTATGCCGTGCGAAGCCGGGGCGGGTCGCCAGTATTGTATTAAACATATTATACAACCTTTTTTTATTTTCAGAATCGAAATGCTTACTACCCAAGGTAGTAGGTCCTTGCCTGGGAAGATATCATAGGTATGTATTAGCCGTTTTTCCACAGTTTCACCCGCGTCCCGAGGGAACTATTTCCCGTACCAGGATAAAATATAGCTCTTGTTACTCGGGAAGAGTGTCTGTCAACATTGAAAGACTTTTTCAAATCAGTTCAGTAGTTTCGGAGCGTTTAGGGTACAAAGAAACAAAAAATGTTTTCCTCTTTGTTATATTAGTATTATAGAAGAGTAAAGATTGCATAAATTACACACTTTTGCAAAAAACGTCACCTAACAGAATCCTGGTTTAAAGGACTTTATGTAAGTTTCAAAAGGTTTTGCGCATTAGTGGAAGATAATAAAAATATATAAACTCTTTTGCAAAAAAAGCGGGCACCTATGCGAAATCTTGGTTTTAAGGACTTTACGTGCATTTCAAAGGGTTTTAATAACTATAGAATGTTGCTAGCATCAAAAGGGTTAGCCAAGCATGCGTGTGAGTGTATTCTAAATTTGAATTTCGGATAAATGCTAAGGAACTGGTTAAACCTTGTTTTGGATTAATTCCTGGTAGAAAGTTTGTCGGCGTTTTGAAAAGTTTTTGACGTGATTTTCAGAAAAGTATAAATGCAGTTTTAATTAATGATTAATGGAACTTTCTTTTACATCAAAACATTCTTTAAAGAACAATGTGTCTTTGCTAAAATTTTGCTATATATAAAATTAAGCATTGCTATCCAACGTGGCAATGCTGCCAGCCTCTTGGGTACACTCCCGGTGGGCAGCGATGAGGAGGAATTTTTTGATGCGATTTTGTATTTATTAAGTTTTAAGTTGTATAATAGATAAGTTTAATAGAATAGTAATTTATTAATACGTAATGTGAACTTACCTACTTAGATTTATATGTATCTATATATTTTCAGGTATTTCTTTAATCCAACGACTGGAAGATGTGAACACTTTATATACGGGGGTTGTTTCGGGAATGATAACCAGTTCACAGTAGACATAGAGTGCCAATATGCTTGCGAACGAGATCATTATTATGACTAGCCTTTTTATTGAACAGGCATCGTTTTCTGCCATATGGAGAGGAAAACATAAATAAAATTAAACATTTTAAAAGTTGTGTTTTATTTCGACTAAGTAACATATAAGTTGCTACGACCAACGATTGTGTTTCGGAGGGCACGTTAAATTGTAGGTCTCGGCTGTTATTGAACATTTTTGGCAGTCGTTACGGGTAGTCAGAAGCCAGTTGGTCTGACAACTAGTCTTACCAAGGGGTATTAGATTGCCCGGTGAACCGGGGAGAGGAGGTCAGATAGGCAATCGCTCCTTGTAAAGGACTGGTACTCAGCTGTATCCGGTTAGACTGGAAGCCGATCCCAACATAGTGGGGATCAGGCTAGACAGATGATGATGTTTAAGCGAAATAAACGATTAAGTAGCTGAAATAAATTATTAATCATTAAGAAGCTGTTAATAGATCTGTAAGTAATTATTATCCGAATGCATGAATTAGTTCCGGACGCGGATAAAATCGCGAGTAATGGCTTATTCAATAAAACTAATAGGCTAATTCTACTTACCTTTTAAATAATTGATCATTAATTGCATTTAATAAACGCATAGCAAAACATGTCAGTTTTTGATTACTATAATACCTACAAACGAGGAAAATAATAAGATTTTTACAATTCTTAATACATCCTTGTGATTCCAGGTCAGGCAAGTACCAAGGCAACTTTTCTAAGTTTGTATGTACTTTCTAAGTATATCTTAGACACCAATGACTGTGTTTCGGATGGAACGTTAAACTGTAGGTCCCTGCTGTCATTAAACATCCGTGGCTGTCGTTACGGGTAGTCAGAAGTCAGTAAGTATGACACCAGTCTAACCACCCCTTGGTTAGACTGGTGTCAGAGTTACTGACTTCTGATATTGGGTTGCCCAGGTCACTGGGTTGAGGAGGTCAGATAGGCAGTTGCTTGTAAAACACTGGTACTCAGTTACATCTGGTTAGACTGGATGTTGACCTCAACATAGTTGGGAAAAAGGCTCGGAGTATGATTTATTTTAACACTAGCCGTTTTCCCGCGGTTTCACCCGCGTCCTGTGGGAACTACTGCCTGTACCGGGGTAAAATATAACCTATGTTACTCGCAGATAATATAGCTTTCTAATGGTGAAAAAATATGTTTTTGTGTCAATAAATAAATAATAATTATTATAAATGTATGTCTCTACCAAACTACGGGACTGTAGAGTCCCGGATTTTTGGGAGGCGAACGTGGGGCCGAAGCCAACACGCTGAAGCCCTTTTGATACAACTTTAATGAAATGGTGACACAAAACCGACGATTACCCCTGTTGTATACAGGAAATGTACCCAAGGACAATCCCCGGTTCTGTGCTGAACTATTGCTAACTATGGATGAAAACTACTTGGGCTATTGTGATGGGATGCTAATGGACTAGGAATGGGACTAGAAACTTCGGGAACTATGGCACCTGCCCATGACAATGTATTAAATACATGTAAAAATGGCAGGTGGAGACTCGCCACCTCACTTACTGGGCCCCCGGCAATCAGTCGCGAAATCGCAACAAGAGGGCAACAGGTACATGAGCGGCTTAAGGGTGAGGATACCTCGGCGGACTTTAAACGCAGATCACGCGCTCCCTGTGGGTCCAGCATCACCGGCCCACTCGCCAGTTACCACGAGGCACCTACCCTCCGAGCAAGGCTGCTAACCCTGCTCTAGCGACTCCACTCTGACCGGCCGATGAAGGCAAGCCCGGGCTGAAGACCTATCCCCCGTCATGCTTCACTCCGGCAAGCCGGAGATGGGGGACAGTATACTCTCCTTGGAGCACTCGGATATATATAGCCCCGCGGGGTCGCTACTCCCCGTCATCCGCCTCAGATGCCCTTTATTTTTATTTAAAATCGGTCCAGTAGTTTTTGAGTTTATCCATAACAACCAAACAAACAAAGTTTTCCTCTTTATAATATTAGTATAGATGATTAAAGTAAAATTATAAAAGAATAAAAACATACGTACGACGCCAAAAAGCTGTAGATTTTCTGTATTCGGTATCACTACCGCGGCTCATGAGATTCCTGCCTGAGAACGACGGACGGACAGCGAAGTCTTAGTCTTAGTAAAAAACCGGCCAAGTGCAAGTCGGACTCGCGCACGAAGGGTTCCGTACCAGAGCAAAAATGAGCATCACGTTTGTTGTGTATGTTTTCAGTATTTGTTGTTATAGCTACAACAGAAATACATCATCAGATGTGAAAATTTCAACTCTCTAACTATCAGGGTACATGAGATACAGCCTGGTGACAGACGGACGGACGGATAGAGGAGCGAAAACAATAGGTTTACCGTTTTACCCTTTGGGTACGGAAACCTAAAAATTGAGTTAAGTAAAATTGGTTACATTTTGCATTATTTTGCCAGAATATGTGAAGTAGGTACCTCTTGGGCGCGGGTAAATCCGCGGGTAACAGCCAGCAATTTTATACAGGCGTAGTTAAATAGTTAATTAGGGAGAATTAATATAATCGAAAAGTTACTGATTACTATTGTCTTCCGAGATAGGGTTACAGGGCCGAACTAGGTAGTTACTTCATTAAATATTAAACCCACTGGGGCTCAAAAATAAACGATTTTATCCTTTTCTGTGATTCAATAATGAAACATATTGTCTGCAATTGATTTACGATTGCAATACGATTGTTGAGTAGACTACCCCATGGACTTATGCTAGACCAATGGAATGTCATTGGAAAACGATTGGTCTTATGTTAGCAGCAGAATTCCTGCTATGGTCAAAACTTTAAACTGCTATTGAGATTCAATTGATATCCAATTGACGCAGTTCCGTCTACGTTCTGGCAGAAATACCTTCCGCAACCCACAAAGCGAGCGGGAATTCAAGCGAAATCAAGACTTTGTGGTCAGTAGAAACATTTTTGTGTCTTTCTTTGTATCGGTTATAAATAAATGTAGACATCTAAATACAGCTCTGAAAAACAGTTATTGCTCTCTCTCAAAAACAGTTATTATTGATAAATAGGTACATTACATTACATAATTTTGATTAAGTATATAAACCAGTAATCTACAGTTTAAGTCCACAGTAATTCGACGTTGACGAACACAATAATACCTACTTAGTAAAAACATGAAGTTAATTAATTTACTTTTAATTGTGAGTCTGGCTATTTTCTGTGAAGCCAGAATTATATACATCGGTATGTAGTTTTTACTTTTAAACTGCGGGTTTTCATCCTTTATGTTATCAAACTAAGCCATCATAATTTACATAATCATCATAATCATCATCCGAGCCTTTTCCTAGTTATGTTGGGGTCGGCTTCCAGTCTAGCCGGATGCAGCTGAGTACCAGTGTTTTACAAGGAGCGACTGCCTATCTGACCTCCTCAACCCAGTTACCTGGGCATCCCAATATCCCTCGGTACGACTGGTGTCAGACTATCTGGCTTCTGGCTGCCCGTAAAGACTGCCAAGGATGTTCAATGCCAGCCGGGACCTACAGTTAAACGTGCCCTCCGAAACACAGTCATTGGTGTCCAAGATACACTTAGAAATCACAAACAAACTTAGAAGAGTTGCATTGTTACCTGCCTGGCCTGGAATCATGCGGTTTTTTTTATCTACGGTTTATAATAATATATATTAAGTAAATAGTGACTGCCTCGTTGGTCTAGTGGTCGCAAGCGCGACTGTACTCGAGGTCTCGGGTTCGATTCCCGGGTCGGGCCGAAATCGCTTTGTGGGTTTTCTTAAACTTTCACAAAGTAGCCCGTAGTCTGGAAGTTGGTGATTGATTCACCCCTGCATCGGAGAGCACGTAAATGTCGGTCCTGCGCCTGATCTCTTTCCGGTCGTGTCGGATTGCCGTCCCATCGGGTTATGAGAGTGAAGGAATAGGGAGTGCACCTGTGTCTGCGCAAATGCTCGTGCACTATAATATGCCTGCGCAGCTGGCTGACCTCCTTTAATGGGAACAGCCGCCGTGGCTGAAATCGGCCGTGGACGCCATTATTAAATAGTGCGAAAATACTGTTATACCGTGCGAAGCCGGGGCGGGTCGCCAGTATTGTATAAAACTAAATTAACATTTTCTATTTTCAGAATCGAGATGCTTACTACCCAAGCAAGCAGGACCTTGCCTTGCAATATATCATAGGTATGTATTAGCCGTTTTTCCACAGTTTCACCCGCGTCCCGAGGGAACTATTTCCCGTACCAGGATAAAATATAGCTCTTGTTACTCGGGAAGAGTGTCTTTTAACAGTAAAAAAAAAAAATGTTCAAATCAGTTCAGTAGTTTCGGAGCGTTTAGGGTACAAATAAACAAACATGTTTTTTTTACTCTTTGTTATATTAGTATTATAGAAGAGTAAAGATTTCACAAAGTTCACACTTTTACAAAAAAACGTCACCTAACAGAATCCTGGTTTAAAGGACTTTATGTAAGCTTCAAAAGGTTTTAATAATGACTGGAATATTTTACTATCACCAAGCGTTCAAGTAAACGGATTGTTTGAGAGAGTTACCGCGGCCCTGGTACATGAAGGGCTCTAGAAGGAACATGGTAGGTTTTGGTCAGCAAGAGTCTGACACTCCCTCACGCTGCACCCACAGCGGGAGAGGTCATTTGATGATTTCCCCTAAAAAAAAAACTTACTTACTTTGGGTTACTTATTTATCTATACTAATATTATAAAGCTGAAGAGTTTGTTTGTTTGTTTGTTTGAACGCGCTAATCTCAGGAACTACTGGTCCGATTTGAAAATTTCTTTCAGTGTTAGATAGCCCATTTATCGAGGAAGGCTAGGTATAGGCTACTTTTTATCCCGGTACGGGAAGTAGTTCCCACGGGTTGCGGGTTAAACCGCTGGCAGAAGAATAGTATTTTTTTAATAAGTAATGTAAACTTACCTACTTAGATTTATATATCTATATATTTTGCAGGTATTTCTTTAATGCAAGGTCTGGAAGATGTGAATTCTTTGTCTTCGGGGGTTGTTATGGAAATGATAACCAGTTCGGAAAATTAAGCGCGTGCCAAGATGCTTGCGAACGCGATCATTATTATGACTAGCCTTTTTATTGAACAGGCATGGTTTTCTGCCATATGGAGAGGAAAACATAAATTAAATTAAACATTTTAAAAGTTGTGTTTTATTTCGACTAAGTAACATATAAGTTGCTACGACCAACGATTGTGTTTCGGAGGGCACGTTAAATTGTAGGTCTCGGCTGTCATTGAACATATTTGGCAATCGCTACGGGTAGTCAGAAGCCAGTAAGTCTGACAAACAGTCTTATCAAGGGGTATAAGGTTGACCTGGTAACTGGGTTGAGGAGGTCAGACAGGCAATCGCTCCTTGTAAAGCACTGGTACTCAGCTACATCAGATTAGACTGGAAGCCGACCCCAACATAGAGTTGGGAAAAGCCTAGTTAGATGATGATGTTCAAACGAAATAAAAGATTAAGTAGCTGATTATAGATCAAAAAGTAATTATTATCCGAATGCATGAATTTGTTCCGGACGCGGATAAAATCGCGAGTAACGGCTTAACCATTGAAATTAATAGGCTGTTCCTATTTACCTATTAGGGATCTATCAGACAGAGCGGTCACGCGATCAAACGTTCAAGCGAGTAGTACTACTACTACTTCTACTAGACCGACGCGGTCAGAATGCCTCCTCATCATCATCCTCCGAGCCTTTTTTCCCAACTATGTTGGGGTCGGCTTCCAGTCTAACCGGATGTAGCTGAGTACCAGTGCTTTACAAGGAGCGACTGCCCTATCTGACCCCCTCAACCCAGTTACCCGGGCAACCCAATACCCCTTGGTTAGACTGGTGTCAGACTTACTGGCTTTTTGGCTTGGGTCAGAATGCCTCCTGTGTGAGTATATTTATGTAACGTATTATGACACAAAGAACGCAAAAGTGACCGCTTGACCGTGTGGCCGCTCCCTGTCTGATAGGACCCTTATTAAATAATTGATTATTAATTGCATTTAATAAACGCTTAGCAAAATATGTTACTTTTTGCTTACCTATAATACCTACAAACAAGGAAAATAATAAGGTATTTCCAATTCTTAATACATCCTTGTGAATACATATTATTATGTCCAGCAGGTAACTCAGATGACAAATTAAATGTATAATTTTATGGTTTTTCAAAATGTCTGCTTAACTTTTTTCTTTTGTAGTAAGTCCATTATTAACTACTAGGTAAATAGGCACTATTCTATAGCTAAATGCCTAAGAGTATATTCTCGATTAAAAAGCGATGACTGGTAACGGAAAATTCAAACATGAAATGTTTTTTGATATTTTACCTAAGTTCACATACGATATAAGGCGTTATATCATCGATCGCGGTGATAATATACTTCGAAGCATTTTTTGATAGGTTAACTAAGAAAGTTCTTACCTACAGTTCAAATGCAATTCGATATATTGTTATATTTTGCATTAACACGTTAATTTATATGCGTAAAAAGTCGTGGTGGCCTAGTGGGCTAGTAGATGGGGTTACGGGTAGTCAGAAGCCTGAAGAAGTCTGACACCAATCTAACCAAGGTGCATTGGGTTGCCTGGGTTGAGGGGGTCAGATAGGGCAGTCGCTCCTTGTAAAGCACTCACTGGTACTCAGCTACATCCGATTAGACTGGAAGCCGACCCCAACACAGTTGGGAAAAAGGCTCGGAGGATGATGATGATGACGTTAATTTATATTCATTTTAAATGGAAATGTCTAGGGTCTGAGAAAGGTAATGTACCGACTACTTTTTACTCGGATATGGAAAGTAGTTTGGAAAAAGTCGTGGTGGCCTAGTGGGTAAAGGACCAGCCTCTCAAGTATGAGGGCGCGGGTTCGATTCCAGGTCAGGCAAGTACCAATGCAACTTTTCTAAGTTTGTATGTACTTTCTAAGTATATCTTAGACACCAATGACTGTGTTTCGGATGGCACGTTAAACTGTAGGTCCCGGCTGTCATTGAACATCCTTGGCAGTCGTTACGGGTAGTCAGAAGCCAGTATGTCTGACACCAGTCTAACCAAGGGGTATCGGGTTGCCCGGGTAACTGGGTTGAGGAGGTCAGATAGGCAGTCGCTTCTTGTAAAGCACTGGTACTCAGCTGAATCCGGTTAGACTGGAAGCTGACCCCAACATAGTTGGGAAAAAGGCTCGGAGGATGATGGAAAGTAGTTTGGAACAGTGGTGGAAACCCGAGGGTATTAGTTGAGTCACAGTAGGTACAATAATTATACCACATGTTATTATATAAGTGTTAATATTACTAAATACCTTATAAGGAAAACAATGTCTTTAAAGCTCAAGTTCACGGACAACATAAACGTCAGTTTTTAGGGTTCCGTACCCAAAGGGTAAAACGGGACCTTATTGTTTTCGCTCCTCTGTCCGTCCGTCCGTCCGTCCGTCCGTCTGTCACCAGGCTGTATCTCATGAACCATGATAGTTAGAGAGTTGAAATTTTCACAGATGATGTATTTCTGTTGCCGCTATAACAGCAAATACTGAAAACTAGAATATAATAAATATTTCGGGGGGCTCCCATACAACAAACGTGATTTTTTTTGTTCATTTTTGCTCGATATCCATAAATATATATATATCTAGAATATTAGTTTGGATGGTACGGAACCCTACGTACGCGAGTCCGACTCGCACTTGGCCGGTTTTTATATCCCATCGGGCTATGAGAGTGAAGGAATATGGAGTGCACTTGTGTCTGCGCAAATGCTCGTGCACTAGGTATAATATGTCCTGCGCAGTTGGCTGATCCCTTTACATGAGAACTGTCGCCGTTTTAAAAAATAACCGGCTGTAAAAAAATAATTCGAAATTGTTAACTTTGCAATGTATCTTTCTGTTATTATTGGTATGTAATTATAAGTACTTTTTACTCATCCTCTGCTTAGACTTTTCCCAAGTATGTTGGGGTCGGCTTCCAATCGTAACGGATGCAGCCGAGTACCAGTGTGCCACAAGGAGCGACTGCCTATCTGAACTCCTCCACCCAGTTACCTGGGCAACCAGATTCCCTCTGGCAAGACTGGTTATCACTCTTTCTGGCTTCAGACTATCCGTAATGATTGCCAAAGATGTTCAAATGACGGTCGTGATCCAGCAATTTAACGTGCCTTCTGAAACACGACAGAACTCGTCGTGACGAGGTGGGCACCCATCTACGGACCGACCGGGATAGCCTTAACCTTATGATCGATCGACTTGTATGGCTTTGACTTGGCCATTTTAGAATTAGGTAACTTTAGAATTTGCAAAATTGCACGTGTCGTTCGACATTTTCCAAAATTCGCAAGGACATTCTACGGGGGAAAAACCGCTCGTTATTAAAGTAAATGACAAAATATGTAAGAGCCTGGACACACTGTAAACTTTTAGTCGGCTGATAGTTTGATCGGATAAATCAATCAGCATGGATATGATTGGTAGTGTACATATTGTAACGATCAGGTATTTGACCAGTCCGACTTACTAAAGAGTTTGAAACCAACGTCTCAAGTATGAGTATGTGTGCGATGCCAGGTCAGGCAAGTACCAATGCAACTTTTCGAAGCTCGTACGTAGTTTCTAAGTATATCTTGGACACCAATAATAAAAGGTGAAGGAAAACATCTCGGGGAAACCTGAACTATAAAGTCTGGAATCACCAACCCGCATTGAGCAAGCGTGGTGATTAACGCTCAATCCTTCTCCGTATGAGAGGAGGCCGCAGCCCAGCAGTGGGACGATAAAAAGGCCGATAATGATGATGATGGAAACTCTCAGCCAACTATCGGCCGATAGTTTAGTAGTGTGACTAGATAAAACAAGTTCTAAGGATGTGTGTGTGATCTTAGTTTATCATGCACATAGTTCATAATATTATGTATTTCCTTATATGTAGCTGTAGGTATGTAATTTAAGGCGAGGAAGTGGTCAACAATAATTCCATAACCGGCACGCGCATCTAAGGCGCCAAAAGGGGTCGGAGCGTCTGAGCGGGGCGAGGATAACAATACGCGCGCTAGCTTATAACTAAAAGTCGTAAGCGACAAAATGGTTTTTTAATTTTAATATTTAGAAATGATAATTTAATAAAAATTCCTACTACCATTTTAAAGAGTATGTATATACTCAACTACTAAAAAAGTTAAGAGGCTTAAATCTGTCCCGTTTGCCCATAATATGTGAATCTCTTTTTAAAAAGAGGTATGTTTGATATATTTTTCTCTGTTATAAAAGTTACCTAATCATGTTTCTACAACTAACAAAATAAGGCTTATATCATGAACTTTCAGGTAACCAAGTTGTATTTTGATCCGTTTTGTATTTACTGAGAAAAATTGACATCCTTGGCGCCAAAAATTCCAATTCGTCCTCTTAATACAATTTGCCCCATATTATAAATGAGGAATAAATTAGCGACGATTAAAATAAGCTTGTAGACTTCTTTAACTCCAGTCTTTGGCTGAGAACGGACGTGTGTTAATATCAAAAATGAAGTATTTTAACTTGGCGGTTTTTCTTTTAGTGGTGTTTTGTACTTTTAATATGGAAGGTGAGTGATTTCCATTGTTTTTAACAAGATACTATTAGGCCGACCCATGAGTTACTATGTAATCTAGATACTTATATTATAAAGAAGAAAAAAATGTATTATTGTTTTGTTTGTAATGGATAAACTTACAAACTAATGTACCGATTTCAAAAATTCTCTCACCATTAGAAAGCTGCATTATCTACGAGTATTAAAGGCTATGCTAAATAATTTAATTTTATGTTTCTGCTCTTTTATTTGTATTACTAGCTTCGGTTATATCGCATTTCCAAGAGAACTCTTCAATAGTCCGGGTTAAAAACTTTCATATGTTCTTTCTCAAGGTCATCTCTAATCAGTTCTTTGGTTTAGACGTGAAAGCGTAACAGACAGACAGACAGAGTTACTTTCGCATTTATAATATTAGTAGGGATTTTCTTGTGCACTCTTTCTGATAATGCTACTCAGTAGCAGTCGTTGTTACAATTCCACGTCAGAGGCCGTCAGGCGGATTTGAGGAAACTCTGACACTAGGGCTTGTTAGGTGATTAAACCTGCAGCTCTCGATACGAAGAAGTTATTTGGTGTGCGTCTATGTATTTTGTGTGAATAATAGTTTTTTCTTTGTTTGTTTCTATTGTCATATCATATACCTAGCTAAAAAGTTTGTAGGTTTTGTGGTTTCAATGCGCGGTTAATAATTAGGTATAGGTTAGGTTAGGTTAATTCTTATCCAAGTGCAGTGATTATTTCCCACGGTATGCGGGTGACTTATTCACATATATAGGTACCTAACATTAATCATGGACCACTAAATATTAGGGAAAACCGTATAACAATTAGTGCAGACGTTTTTGAGATTATCGCTATCAGACCAAGTAACGGTAAAACGGCTGAACTTTTCGATTCTGAAAACGGGTAAAACAACCACATGGATGGTTGATGTGATCCTCTGTGGCCCTTTTTTAGCAACAACATTAAGGCTTTTATTAAAACAACTTACCTACTATTTACTTAAATATCTTTGAAAATTGAACGTAAAAATATTCATAGTAGGTAAGCAGTTGTTTTAAGAAAACAATGCAGTCGTATTCACTTATGCATCCTTGTTTTCAAATGGTTGTTTTTTTTTGAACATCATAATAACATCTATGTATCCTCTTACGGGTAAAAAATCTTTTTGAATCTATAGCAAAATTACGGAGGGTTTTAAGTCTCAAAAAGTACTTAAATAAACTTCTTGCTTGATGATTTCTGAATTCTTCTTGATGATTTCTGACTATTTTTTTTGTTATTTTTTCAGTGGAAGCTGCTCTGGTGCCCCGATCACGTTTGCAATGCAGTTACTCAAAATCCAAATTGATTCAAAAACTTTTGGCTGAACAATCAAAAACTGATGGTTACAGCAACCAACACGACGAAGAACTGAGGTTGATACAAACGCTCTGTACCAACCAAAAGTAAGAAGAATAAATGCCACGGAGAATAAAATGAGTGGACATGTCACAACGGAAAAACTGCTTAAGAAAGTAGCATCGCTAAAATGCGGGTGTTCGGGGGACGAGGAACGTTTCTAGCTCCGCCTTTTTTTTGAACGCTGTCAAAAATCATCAAATGACCCCTCCCACTGTGGGTTAGCAGCGGTGAGGAAGTGTCAGACTCTTACTGACTAAATACCGTCGTGTTCCGTCGTAGGCCTTTTATGTGCCAGGGCCGCGGTAACTCTTTCGAACAATCCCGCAGCCCCGGCAGGCCTTGGCCCCGACCAGCTCCGGCCTTATACGCCTTCGTTGGAACCTAACCATGTTTTAACATATATCACAGATCGATCAAGGCCAATCTTTGACAGATCTGTCAAGGAACTTTACCTCGTTAGTTCACCCGTAAAGGAGTGTTTTGGTCATGCTCAACGTTCGTAGCTGACCCATGAATTATGATATCTCTGCTCATCTTTCCTTATTCCGTCTTAAATACCTACTTATAAGGAAATAAAATTAAATAATAAAAAAACTAATTTGCATTTTGTTTTTGATTTTAGATTTTTTACATTTTAATGACTTTTATTTGTTATTTTGAGGAAAGTAGTGGGAATTTTACCATTTCATTGATTAGTGGAAGTTCATGACTTTATGACGACCTCGACTCGATGGCGCAATGGTCACCATGCCGGACTGCCGGACCTGAGGTCCCGGGTTCGACTCCCGGTTCGGTCGACATTTGTGTGATGAGCATGCTTGGTGGCCATGGTCTGGGCGTTATAGTATGTATTTATAAATATGTGTATATGTAGCTATATGTAGTTTATCAGTTGTGTTAGCACCCATAACACAAGTTGATTAATAACTTACGATGGGGCTAACCAACCGAGTGTAAAAAGTGCCCCGACATTATTTATTAGGTATTATTTATGCAAAATTAGTTCCTTCAGGACGCGGGTGAAACCAAGGGAAACAGTTGGTATGCTATATTTATTAGTCTTAAAAACATCATAAAAACATTTGTTTATTTTTGTTTCAATAGATCACTTTGATGAAACATTTTACCATAGACAATCCAAGAATAGAGTTCCAATTACAATATTTTCGCGCCACATTTTGACACATGGCGGGAAGATGACCGCCGGGAATAGACAAGATAGAGTCTTTGATGTCACCGAATCAAATTACAAAAGTTGAAACTTCCTTTAGACTGTTAGAAGTTGTTAGGTACATTTTTATTTTTAACCATTTCACCAGTTATCTATGTATACTTTCCTACTAATACTATAAAGAGTAATTAAAGGTATATATTTTTGATTGTTAGTTTGAAGTTTAAAGGCTCCGAAAAAAACAATAAGTTAATACGAAAAAAAAATAAGAACGTATTTTAAAAATACATTATATAAAACGTAGCCAGTAACATAGACAGATAATACTAGAACCTTTATAAGTAGGTAGGTGAAAACCACATCAAAATCCGTTGCATAGTTTTGAACATTTAGCGATGACTACATAGGGACAGACATACAGACTGTAGGCCCGTTATCACCAAAAGCATAAACGACCGTTTTTCTTCAAATTTCTGATGACTATAGTCTGTTTTTTAATCTCGTAGACTAAATTGACACTTGCAAAATGTCAAACTTTCTAATAATTTTGCTAGCTCTGTGGTGCAGTGTTGTACTTACGATACCGGTTCGTTGAATCGTAACTTTTTACAATAAGTCATCCTGAAATAATGGGCTTATCCTTGATGATTACGCATGGCTTTGCGTGGTCAGATATCCCTGGCAGTTTGTAGCACGTCGTACAGCCATGTGTACGTACGTGAATTTTAAATATAAAACTTTGAATGAATATTAAATTCGTCTATTATAGATAAAAAGTTACTATTCAACGAACCGGTATCGTAAGTACAACACTGCACCACAGAGCTAGCAAAATTATTAGAAAGTTTGACATTTTGCAAGTGTCAATTTAGTCTACGAGATTAAAAAACAGACTATAAGTCAAAAGGTTTTTAAACCTAGTTATCTACGCCCCTGAAACCCAAGAACGTTCTACTACTTCTTCAAAACACAAGTCCCGTGTTACAAAGCCATAACCAGCCCCCCAAAATGGCGGTAAACCCCATAAATATCATTAACCAAACCGAATATTACCCCCTAGTGCTCATAACCGACTATTTCTGTTCGTTACCCACTCATTTCACCCCTCTAATTGCTACTAAAATCGATTAATACCACTCGAAATATAATCTTTGACTGTTATGATGCTTTAAAAGATTTGAATAGGTCGCGTTTAGAAGGGGCTACATTTTTGTCACAATATGTGGCCAACACTATGGCTGGCAACATTGCAAGCAATACCAGCCAGACTAATCATCATCTACCGAGCCTTTTTCCCAACTATGTTGGGGTCGGCTTCCAGTCTAACTGGATGCAGCTGAGTACCAGTGCTTAAAAGGAGCGACTGCCTATCTGATCTCCTCAACCCAGTTACCCGGGCAACCCGTCTAGGTAAGACTGGTTGTCAGACTTGCTGGCTTCTGACTACCTGTAGCAACTGTCAAAGATTTTCAAATGACAGCGGGGACCTATAGTTTAACGTGCCATCCGAAACTCAGTCATTGGTATCCAAGATATACTTAGAAAGTACATTCAAACTTAGAAAAGTTGCATTGGTACTTGCCTGACCCGAAAATGAAGCCCGTCTAAACGCACCCTAATAATAATGACATAACCAATATATTTTGACCTCTAATTTCTTAAAAGAACCAACTAGTTTGTAGACCAAGTTATATTGGTAGTTTTAGTAGTTTATTTTGGGTGGTTTATAAATAAATAGCATGACTGTCTTCCTCTACATCATTTTAGTGCCAAAATCGAGTGCGAGAGATGCGTTTGTCAGTTTAAACCGTACGTGACGATGACGACACGACATGACTTGCGTGCTTTTCTTTGTGAAAGAACACACAGAAACCCCGAACGATTTTTGATTCAATTGATCAAATTCTGGGAATACAAAAAATCATAAAATCAATAAAGATTTATATAAGCTGTTCAAAGTTTTACATACATTCATTTTCATATTTTTGAATTTAGAACATTATGTGTGTAAAGCATAGATAAAGTACGTAAATATTCCAAGACTTAAAAAAATAAAGTATGTAAGTGTCAATGACCCGGCTAGCGATGACTTAAAGAAGAAAGAATATTTGACAGAACAACATGAAACTTATTTTAACAGCAATAAGATCTATAGTCATATGTTCACATCATGAGCGTAAAGAAATAGTTTATTGTGTCACCGGGATCATTGCTACCAACTAACTCCTTAGCTATCTTTATAAAAGTGATGTGACGTGATTGTAAGCGTTTGATTCGCCGACATACATATTGTTGCGATGCGACGTTGCCGCTCCTACAACACAGATCAGTGAATCTTGCAATGTACTATTGAAAATGCAATTCTAATTCTAATTAATTATGTAATTAGTCATTTTTAATTTGTTCATATTTTTTATGTGTATTTTTATTTTAATCGACAATACTAGCCAGTATATGAACGTATTTAATTTAATGTGATTAGGTATAACACACTTCGTATACAGGGCAATATTTTTAAATCATCCATCATCCTCCGAGCCTTTTCCCCAACTATGTTGGGATCGGCTTCCCCTATATTTAAAACTAGCTTCCGCCCGCGGCTTCGCTCGCGTAGAGTTCGGTTATATCGCGTTTCCAAGAGAATTATTCAAAAGTTCGGGATAAAAACTATCCTATGTTCTTTCTCAAGGTCAACTCTTTTTTTTTTTTTTTTTTTTTTACTAACATTAAATTAAGTCTTTTACTAACATTATGAGTCATTTTACTTGAATTAATAAACTTTCTATTCTATTCTATTCTTTCTCTGTACCAAATTTTATTAAAATCATTTCAGTGGTTTAGACTGAAAGCGTAACAGACAGACAGAGTTACTTTCGCATTTATTGTATTAGTAGGGATATACCTAGTAGAGATATGTAAAATGAACCTAACTTATGTTACAAAATGCTTTAATTGATGCTGCTCATACTGGTTCTTAACAAACCATTTATTTATTGGCTTTGTGGAACTCCGAAATTGTGAAAATTCTGTTAATAAGTCGTCGAGTATAAATATCTGAAGCTGTCAAACGTTCATGTTTCTTGACAGCGTGTCACATGACGATCTGAAACCCGTCCCGGGCTAAATTAGGACTAAATAATTAGGTACCCATTATGCCAATACGGCTGTACACGTCCAGAGAACCATTTCCGGCAATCGGGTAAATTGTGAACTACTGCGGAAGAGTAATGTTTTATGTTCGCGAAAAAATATGCGTGAACAAATTCAGTTGAAATGTGAATAAGTATCAGTAAACGTACTTAATTTTTATAGCCAATTATATCAATTAATTATTATTAATATAGCCATCGCAAAAAAGCTTAGTAGTTCCCATGGGAACAACTTCGCGCACCTGGATAAAAAGTAGCTTATAACTTAGTCGATTAGCAGAGCATTTCAAACCCTGAAAGATTTTTCAAATTGGTCTGGTAGTTCCCGTTGTTAATTTCTTACAAAGGTTTTTTAAAAAATATATAATCATTAAATACTTTTAGGTACTTATGTTATTATTTTATGTAATCTAATGTTAACTTAGGCAAAATATAAAAAAAAACATTCCATAATTTTCTTTATTTACATATTTGATTTTCCCTCACCTAATGGCATCTAAATTAAAAATATGTAATTTGATTATAATTCCATTATTAATTTACACTTCAGACCAATCTTATCACTTTTTCTCATTGGTCGATTAACGAGTTTAATCCGAGTGGCGTTTCGAATCGATTTAAATCGTTTACGAGTACAATAGTTTTCACAATGGTCGACTAATTGTTGATATATCGAAGTATTTCACAGATAAACGGACATTACGTTTTTATAAGGACAATGCTTGATTGGGTGGGTAGGTGAACACAAAAGTGTTTGTAGTTGTAATTTTTTTTGAGGTGGGAAACCTTGGGCTGCGGGATTGTTCGGAAGAGGTAAAGTGATCTGGGTAGGTACATAAAAGGCTCGAGAAGGATCATGGTGGATTTGAGTCAGTAAGAGTCTGACACTCCCTCACGCTGTGACAACGCTGGTCATCTGATGATTTCTCTCAAAAAAAAAGTGAAACATCATCAGTTGATGCCTTCCGAAGTACCTAAAGCGCGAGCTTCAGACTATATAATCTACCATATACTTCTGGAGCCATTTACATAACTAGGTAACTTTTTTGTATGATCCCGCTGCTTGCAAATCTGTTCTTCTAACTAAATGCTTTCCTTTGGGTTTCACAATGCATAAATAAAAAACCGGCCAAGTGCGAGTCGGACTCTCGCTCGAAAGGGTTCCGTACCAGAGCAAAAATATCACGTTTGTTGTATGGGAGCTCCCAAAAATATTTATTTTATTCTAGTTTTCAGTATTTGTTGTTATATCGGCAACAGAAATTCATCATCTGTGAAAATTTCAACTCTCTAACTGTCACGGTTCATGAGATACAGTCTCGTGATAGACGGACGGACGGACAAACGAGCGAAAACAATACCCTTTGGGTACGGAACCCTAAAAAAATTATGTTTTAACCTCACTGACATTTTTGTGTGAATTTCTTACTTAATCCACTAGATATAAATCTTTAAATCTAACACTTGTAAGCGACTGTACAAAGGGCTAACCGTGATACGGTCACGCAAATACAATAATACTAACTTTGATTAACTGCACTAAATCGTTAATCACTCGTTAACTAAAACGAGCGTTTAACGATCACATTTCATACAACTACTCATTTATAATTAAGTTGATCTCGCTATGGTCGGCTTGCCGTCCCATCGGGTTATGAGAGTGAAGGAATAGTGAGTGCACTTGTGTCTGCACAAATACTTGTGCACTATAATATGTCCTGCGCAGCTGGCTGATCTAATTAGAGAAATTGAACGCTATAAATAAGATAAAAGCATCGAGAATTCCTATATACAAATAAACTGCATAGTCACTCGCGACTCTATACACCCTCATAAAAGTCCTAATTTTTAGCTATTTACATAGCTTTTTTAAAAGACTTCCCAAAAAGAGATATATTTTTTTATGTTTGTTTACGTAACTATAGATATGTCCATCGTTTACTAACCAATTTGAATAGTTTTCCAAATTATCACCAGGCCCCAGGATTCTTGAGAAATCGAGGGTAACTGAACTGTTTAGGGCAGAAACTTGACACTCGGGTGGGTGTCTGATAATATTATAAAACAATGAAGATGAACTGCTATACATAAGATATCAACAACAATAATAAAAGCTTTTTATTTCAGACACAATTGATTTTTACAATAGGGTAGTGTCCAGGGTCGAAATAATGAAATGATATTTAGTCCGCTTTTTAGATAATCAAAAAATATTGGATACGTATTTTTTCTTTTTTTAATTAAACATAAAATGACAAAGATAATACACTTCAAAAATTAGGAGTGGGGGCCTTTTACGTCACAGTGTCCTGAAAATTGTAGCAACTTGTGACGTCACACTCAACTTTAACACGCTATATCTTAACAAGTTCTGATCCAATTTAAAAAAGAAAAAATACGTATCGCTTAATTTTGGACAATCTACAAGACGGACTAATTATTATTTTTTAGGAAACTAGCCTATTGTTGACTTAACCTATTGACTCTTGCGTGTCAGTGACACCGACAACTTGGTCTGTTTGCCCTATTTTGGCATAAGCCTCCTCCATTTCTTGCCACTAGGTTCTATTTAGCGCTGATACAACAATAATAGTGACCAAATTAAATAAAACACATCACACGCTTAAACCGATACCGAAACCACAAAACACAGTTAACGTGTTAACGAGAGAATTAACCATTAGTACCGTAAAACCATAGAATTGTAATAAACTGTCCTTGATGAACTGGTCGACCGGGTTCGATATCCGGACCGAGCCATTAATATCATTATGCATTGTTCACGCCTTTTTTTGAAGATTTTTTATTAATTTTGAGTTCACACACTATAAACTTTGAGTCGGCCGATAGTTGGTTTGAGTTATTTTTTTAATGATGCTAAAAATCTTCAAATAATCTCTTCCGCTGTGGGTTAGCAGCGGTAAGGAAGTGTCAGACTCTTACTGACTAAGAACCGTCGTGTTCCGTCGTAGGCCTCTTATGTACTAGGGCCGCGGTAGCTCATTCGAACAATCCCGCAGCCCATGCCGTGTCTTGGCCCTACTGGGCCCCGCTGTTAGTTGGTTTGGGCTCATGAATCAGTATGAAGATGAATGAAAGTACAGGTATTTCTCCGGGATCAGATCGACTAAAAACTTGTATTTATTTAGTTCACGTTTTCCTAAATTCCATGGAGTTTCTTGCCCGTTCTTCTCCATAGGAAGCTACTTTTGGAATGGGCAACTAGAATAAAACTTAGTTATATTTTATGTATATATGTATATATATAATGTGTTTGTGAATAAATAAATAAATAAGTTTTTTTTTTTTTCAATTAATGTACATATTTTGTGAATAAATAGTTATATTTTTAACGTTCATAAGTGTTTGTAAAGGCCTATATAAGATATATGATTTGACTTTGACTTGAACAAAAAAATGACCTATCCGCGGGCCGACTCTTTAGTCTCCAGTGTGCGCGTAGGCTTATACCTACAGTCTATGGTATTTTCGAAAATTGTTTTGTTATTGTTCTTTGTATAATAATTGCAAACCATTTTGAGGAACAATGATACATAGGTTCGGCAACTTCTAAAATACTAAAAAGTTGCTTTTAATTTTTCTTTAAATTGAGAACCTCCGTCATTTACCAACTGATTTGAATAATATTTTTTTTATATCTCATTTCAAAGTTTGAAAATTATTTTAGAGAAAACTTTGATCTATCCTGGTGCTACATAATGCACTAGACACCGACTTCTAGACCAATAAAACGCATTTTTGTTTTGCTTTTAAGTGATTTTAGTCAGTTTTATTTAAAAACAAGTTTTGTGATGTTTTGGGAAACTTATCCTAGAGATATTAAGCTAGAGAATAGGAACAAAACCACATGATATAGTTAGTTATTACAATAAAACAATGCTAGGTGAATGTGACGGCTATGGTTGTCGCCGGGTCAGCCCCGTGAACCGAGGTACATGTGATGGATCGCGCCCAATGGTTATTAATGGGTTTCTATGGCAACCTGGGGTATAGGATGTTTTTTATTTAGTAGAATATTTTCCACAAAACAATATAATTATTTTAGCAAGTAGGTACATTTGCATGTACAAAAATAAGAAATATTTACATATCTACAAAAATAAATAACGTTATGAAAATGTGCGTACATAAAAAAATGGTAAATTATGAAAGATTTATTTTCAACAATATATGTTTACCCTTATTTACGAGATTATTATAAATAAGTATTATAAAAGTATTTTAACTGTATGCTGGAAGTAGTGACTCTCGGGATGTGGGTGAAACTACGGGAAACGGCTAGTTAATATAACAACAAGTTACCTTAATTTCCTGTTAATTTTCTAAGCTTACGAATGATTAATAAGAGTTTCTTATCTTAATCAGCCTTATGTTTCTTAATTAACTGGAAGTAACAACAAAATTGATTTTCTAAGAACCTTATCTAATTACATATTTAGAAAATAACTTTCCGAACATCATCATCTGCCTAACCTTTTTCCAACTATGTTGGGGTCGGCTTCCAGTCTAACCGAGTACCAGTATTTTACAAGGAGCGACAGTCTATCTGATCTCCTCAACCTTGTTACCCGGGCAACCCAATACCCTTTGGTAAGTCTGGTTGCCAGACTTACTGGCTTCTGACTACCCATAACGACTGCTAAAGATGTTCAAATGACAGCCGGGACCCACCAATTTATCGTGCCATGTAAAACATGTAACTTTCCATACATAGAACCCAAATTAAAAAATAAAAAGTAATTGTCAAAAAAACAACACCCTGTAAACCACACCTAGTCCCCAAATGATGTATAATGAAATATCGGCGACCAGTTCCCGAGTAATGTGCATACACACGTACAAACAGGTATGTCTGTACGAATGTGTTGTACTATCTCATAAATCTATGAGCCGTTTTGTTTTGATCGGGTTCTTGTAGCCTTATGACTATTTGGACTTTGATATCTTTAGCAATATTATAAACTAGCTGTTTTCCGCGGTTTCACCCGCGTCCCGTGGGAATTACTGCCTGTACCGGGATAAAATATAGCCTATGTTACTCGGGAAGAGTGTGTGAAATATTTTTTGAAAGAAATAAACAATAACCGTCATACCACAAAAACTTTTAAACTTCTGTTGAACACTGGAAAAAAAATATAAATTGTGACGTTGAAATAAAGTCCGTTTTGCAGCCACATTTTGTTTAGACAAGTGTTCAACATATATTTAAGTTTTTGTGGTAAGGCTGTTTATGTTTAATCTTTGTTATACTAGTATTTAGTACTAGATTTATTATAAAAAATGATTCCAGTTTGTTATATTTACTATAGATTTACTGTGAAATAGGTATTTAATTTCTCAAACAATTGAGTGTCAACTGAATCACTTTTTATGGTGAGATTCCAACAAAATTGTTTTCAAACACAATAACATTTTTGTAAAAAGTTTTTTAAAAGTAAGTAAGTAATAAAAACATTCGAATTGATAAATTCCTCGTTTTTAGGAAGTCCGTTTGAATAGATACATGCGTGGGACAAGTTATCTGTTAAAAGAGTTGATACGCGAATAGGTATGTAACTTCTGAGAAAACAACCTATAAAATAAACACTAAAAATACAGAAAATTGCATTCTTTCTCCAATGAATTCCTTTCAAATAATTTTCCCACCTTCAGCTCAGTTTATGTCACGAAAGCGGGTGATCCAAACTTGTGTGTGTGAATGTAGAAACACAATGTCTTTGTATGTGTAAGCTCAAAAGCGCTCCGTATTGGTCGAGTCGGTGACGCACACAAATACAATGTGCATGTACGTTTACACACACAAGCATAATTCTCCCGCTGTTTGAGATAAAACTTCTATAGAAAATTCTCTTTACTCGAATGAATGAGAAATAAACATAGAGAAAGGAAATATAGTGGAGATGCCATAAGGAAGGTAGGTCAGGCGTCTTCTTGTAGGTCAAGTTACGTATATAGGTATGATCAGTTACTAGAACTAACGAGGCGTTTGAGTTCCTTGTCAAATCAAAACCAGTCTCAAAGATTGGTCTTGATTGATTGGTGATTTAATTTTGTAAATAATGGGCGGGTTCCTCGTCCCCCGAACACCTGCATTTTGGCGCGCTACTTTGTTAGGAGATTTCGCTCGGGTAACAGGGTTGAGAAGATCAGATAGGCAGTCGCTCCTTGTAAAACACTGGTACTCAGCTGCACCCGGTTAGACTGGAAGCCGACAATATAGTTGGGAAAACGCTCGGGAGATGATCATGACTTGTTTAGGAGATATTCCGATATGGTACCTTTTTTTTAACGACGTCAAAAATCATCAAATGACCCCTCCCGCTGTGGGTTAGCAGCGGTGAGGAAGTGTCAGACTCTTACTGACTAAAACCCATCATGTTCCTTCGTCAGCCTTTTATGTACCAGTGCCGCGGTAACTCTTTCGAACAATCCCACAGCCCCGGCAGGCCTTGGTCCTACTGGGGCATTCGGTAACTCTTTCGAACAATCCCGCAATCCCGGTGCGTTATGGCATCTCTGGTTGGGTTTTTGTTCTCCACGTGAATTAATATCTAAATGGATGTCCTCAGTTATTGGATAATGGGTTCTGTACAAAGGGTCGGTGTAACACAAAAGCCGAGAAGTGTTAAGACGGACGGCATTATGCGCTTGAATAAGACGACTGATTGCGTGTTTCGATCGGTTACACCTTGAACGGATGGTGGTATGCGAGATGTGGTTATTTTTTTTCGAAGAAATTGTGGTGTGATTTAATTTTTTTTTTTTTTACTTTAGTCGCACCTCATGAACGCCATGGTGTTTTTTTTAAGCAAATCAATGATCAATGATACCCTGATTGTCGAAATTAATTTGGCTGTTTCGAAGTTATGATGGTAGTAAAGAACATGCATACATACAAGATATGCGTGAAAAACATAGTAAAGCAATAAAGAAATAAATAAAAATAATCCTACTCGGCAATCGGGTAAGTAGACGTGATTTGTATTATAAAGTAGAAGTTTGTTGTTTAATGTCAAACCTATTTATCAAGGAAAGCTAAAGGCTATTTTTTATTCAGTAACTTGAAATATGTAGTTTCCATGGGTGAAATTGCTAGCGGAAGCTAGTTTTAAAAATATTTCAAAAACATGTTTTTATGCAATTAAGCTGTGCTCAGTTTGTGGCTCAACAATATTAGCAGAATCTATAATCTTATATATCTATCGTTGTGCATATAATATATATTTTTATTTGCTATTTATTACCTACGCCTTTATTTATTAAGCATCACCATCAATCATCAAATAAAATACACACTAAATAATCCAAACACATTAAAAAACTTAACCCACTTCACATACCACCATCCTCTCAAATGGTACAGCCAACAAAACAAGGTGTGGATGACGTAATTTCCGCTGCAGTAACCTTTTGTGCCTACCCTCAGTTTTAGGAACGCCGTCGGAATGCCTTTAATGCCAATGAACACTTATTGTCTGACCGTACTTGATGATATATGAAACTACGCGGAGATTTTGAGCTACAGAGTTAGAAGTTTTGAGTATAGAGGGTCCGTTAAAATAATTTGTTAGAGTGAAAAGGAAATGTTATTTTTGCTGCTTTAATGGAAATATTATGTGCTTTATTTTCGTTGCTTCAAGACCTTAAGTTGTAGGTAAAAAAGTACATATGCCTACCTAGAACCATGAAAGTACTAGTTTAAGTTTTAAATCAGATCCTAGGTAGGTTGAATTTTGAGTAATTTTGTTAGATCATTTTAATAAGAATAAGATAAGTATGGACTTGTTTATGCCTTTGTTCTACTTTGCGATGATAGACTCAAAATAAAACAATTAATAGTTTTGATAAGCAACCATTGATACCTAATTAAAAGCAAATAAAAAAATTATAAATATTAGATAAATGAAAAAATAAATAGACAATAACTGTATTATTTTACATAAAAAATATAGTCTAAGTATGTACTAACATACTACAACTCTATATTTTGAAAACTATATTGCCCATTCTACAACATTATAAAGACATAGATTTATGGTAACTAATGAATCGTTTTATTACTTTAATAGACAGACACGCTTTTGCTAACCATACCTACAATTAGTACTGGTTCTTTTTTAGACAAATTAGTTACGCTTTGGTATTAACAGTTACATACATTTTTAACCGACTTGAAAATAAAGAGGTTATGATTTGTACTTATATTAATATAGTGTTTAAAGTCGTAAATAAGACTGCATTGCTCGGGTCCGCTTTCTTTTTGGAACTAGCCATATTCCCGCAGTTTCACCCGCATCTTGAACCTAGATAAAATGTACCTAACTCATGTTACCTACTTGGGAAGGGTGTAGCTTTCCAACCGTGAAAGAATTTTTCAAATCGGTTCAGGAATTTCGGAGCTTAAGGTTAGCTTGAGGCCTAGAATTAAAAAATAAAATCGGGGCACTTTTCACACATTAGATCGGTTAGTCCCATGGTAAGTCATTAATTAACTTGTGTTATGAGTGCTAACACAACTGATAAACAACATTTATAATATTATAACACCCAGACCACGGCCAACAAGCATGCTCATCACACAAATGTCGGGAATCGAACCCGGGACCTCAGGTTCGGCAGTCCCTGCCGGGGCTGCGGGTTGTTCGAAAGAGTTACCGCGGCCCTGGTACATAAAAGGCCCACGACGCAACACGACGGTTTTCAGTCAGTAAGAGTCTGACACTCCCTCACCGCTGCTTACCCACAGCGGGAGGGAGGGTCATTTGATGATTAAAAAAAAAAAATTTTGGCAGTTCGGCATGGTGACCGATGCGCCGTCGAGGTTGTCAAAAAAAATATTATTATAAATATAAAGATCGTTTATTTGTTCAAATATACTATATATACATATGTATATTACGGATAATACTTAAATACTGTGTTTTATTTTGGGGAAAATTTATTGTTTGCATGTGAAATATAGGTTTATTTAAGACTAAATTAATTCTGTTTTTAATTAAATACTCAAACTTGCTACTTCTAAAATTTAAAAGCAGGTACAGTCTATAACATAATAATAAAATAATAGAAGAAAAACAACGATGGAACATCAAACGGAGCTTTTGGCGAAGTTTGACGTGCACCGGAAGTGAGCGGCGGCCATCTTTCCTCGGCACCGGAAGCACCCATTTCGAGGCATCAGCGTTTAGTTATAGAGTTTAGAAGTTTTAGTCATGGCTAGTGAAAAGTGTCATTGTAAATGCAAGCCGGATTATATAAGGCAAGCTATGCTATATGCTTGTTACTACAGTAATCATTAGCTAATAATAATACGTACTAATACTAACTTCAGTCAGTGGTTTCACCCGCGTCTTGAGAAAAAAATGCCCATATCCTATATTATTCCTTGATAAAAGGGCTATCTAACAATTAAAGATTTTTAAATCAATTTAGTAATTCCTTAAATTAGCACGTTAGAGCAAACAAACAAATAAATCCTTCAGTTTCGTAATACATATTAGTTTACAAAGATATCCTTAATTATGAGGCGACATCAGACCTTATGGTCCTAGTGTTTCAAACCCGACTAAACCTACTTATTTAAATTTTAATTTTACACTCTTTAGCGACACTGTGCTATCTAATCTATTCCCTCGTCTACAAAAATACTAGTGCTATCCATCGGAAGTGGGCGTGGTGCAACAAAATTGCGAGATTCGTCAGTTTGTTCGTTTTACAGTGTAACACGACGCCTGCGCACGTTTCATGTAGTCTACATGACTAATTGATTGCGTTTTGTGATGTTTTAGCGAATTAATTAATAAATGGAGAGTTCTGTTTTTCGATTTTAGTTTTTTACTAGCTGTTTGTAGCGATTCCATCAGCGCTTTTTACGAATTAATTTGTATCCAGGTGGTGTGGGAGATACCAATGACAAAATATGATAAGTGTAATACGGCAAAAGTTTGCTTACCTACTTATGTACTTTCTCAAGCTCTAGTCAAGGCGCGTATACATACGTGTTATAAAAAACAATTGACAAATACCGGTACAGAATAGATTTATCTATAGATTTTTGCCTTTATGATATTAGTGTAATACCCGATCAATTATTATTCTATTAGTCCTTGAGGATGGTTTTAGCGAAATCAAATATTGGAATTTGGACTTGGGTTTTTGGTCCATATAGTTAAGGGCCTTTTAGCTCTGTAGTGCTAACTGTCACTGAGATTAAAGGCTGACTTACGGACGGACGGACAAACAGACATGGCGCAATTATATGTAGGTACCTATAACATACGTGAGCAATGCCCTTCTTGTGCGAAATTCAAAAAAATGCGGATGTGCGTATTAGATACATTTATTTCAGCAAAATTGCAAAGTCTAGGTTATATAATGTCAGATGTATAAGACAAAAATATTTGTAGTAAAGAACTAAAATAATATACAATGAGGTTTAACGTGCGTCGCCTATAATATGGGTTCATGGTTGCCTACGGAGCCCTAAAAATTACCTGTCAAAACTAAACAACAATCACAGAATACTACAAACAATTCGCATACCACAGACTTTAAAACCTGTATATATTCAATGACAGTTTTTTTCTTAGTTAAGTAAGATAGAGATGTCTAACGGGCGGAGACAGGGGCATAAGTTATGCTAATGTTGTGAATATTTCAAGCTAATAGATCCCCGACCGATTAACTGGTAACAACTGGTTGGGAGACGTTATCGTTGTTGCGTACGATACGATTTTAAATAAAGCCACTTTTACGGATTTTATCGCGGCTATATTAAGATTATTTAATCTCGATGTTTCGGATCATTTACAACATCCATGGTCACGGGTAGATACGATATTTTAAAAAGCTCGTCAAAGTGAGGATCGATTGATATTATTATGATCGATTGTGGTCTCGCCAAGCGGTCATTCCGTGTAGGACCATCGTGTCATGACTAGTAGTTCTGTGTTTCGGAGGACACGATAAATTGGTGGGTCCTGGCCGTCATTTGAACATCTTTGGCAGCCTGAACTATGATACAGGTAGGTAGGAGCCTTTAAACAAATAAACAAAAAATGTTTCGTATACATAATAAAGTTATATTACTTAGCATAGATATACAATTATACATAGATTAGATATTTAGGTATTAACCGAAAAACTAAAAATAAACTATTTTTAACCGTGTGCCCAAAAAGGAGGAGCTTCTCAATTCGGATGTTTGTATTTATTTTATGTTTGTTTGCAATCGATTTGGACAATTCGTTTTTTTTTTACGAAATAAACATAGCTACATCCTCTAGCTAGACATCGAATTCTAGACCGATGTACCTAATAAGTTTTTTAGTTACTTTTCATTTTTTATAAGTTTTTTTTTAAAGATATTTTCTAACGATATTTTCCCGTATAACAATGCACACGCACCCCCCTCTCACACGCATCTACCCAATACATCGAGTTGTCACCACCAGCGACTATAAAATACTATACATAGTTAGACTATCGGATCGCTTTGTCGACCTGTCCGCCACGATCGATAATTATGCACTTTTGCTGCATTACGTCTATGCATCTCTGCCAGGAATTGTTGGGAAGAGTTACCGGGGTCCTATGGTACTTTGACTTTGGTTTAACTTAGTCATCGTCCTTCGTACCCTTTTCTCAACTATGTTGGGGTCGGCTTCCAGTCTAACCGGGTGTAGCTGAGTACCAGTGTGCCACATGGAGCGACTTCTGCGTTACCCTAGTGAGACTGGTTGTCAGATTTTCTGGCTTCTGACTACCTATAACGACTGCCAAAGATGACTCAAGTCGGGACTCTATATTTTTCGCATTTTAGCATTTCGTTATTAAATTCTAATAAGGTAATTTTTTACAATCTTCAAGATTAAATATCTTTTTTCACCAATTACGAAAAAGGCATTAAAAATGCAAAATCTTCAAAAAGATTACCATACCCCTTTTTCGTCATCATCCTCCGAGCCTTTTTCACAAAAAAAAGATTTTGCGTTTTTAAATATCCCCGCTATTTTTGTCAAACAACCAGACATAGTAAAACTATATAAGTATTTATTTAATGACAAAACATTAATAAAATCATGGATTTAAGTATTAGTAGGTAAGTATACAAAAAAAAAATCCTAAAAACGCCGACAGATTCCAACCAGTTTATTTCTAAAAACACGAGCCTACCTTTGACACTGGAATATCAACCAAAACGTCATAATAACATTAATATAAATACTATTTAACATATTACAGAAATTAATCTTTTTAGTACTAATGCGACAACATTAACGGGAGTGTCAACATATATCCAAACTAATATAATAAAAAGAAAACATTTTTTGTTTGTTTGTTGGACTCTGGCTCCGAAACTACTGAACCGATTTGAAAAATTCTTTCACTGTTGGAAAGCTACACTCTTCCCGACTAACATAAGCTATATTTTATCTCAGTACGGGATGTAGTTTTCACAGGACGCGGGTGTAAACGCGGGGAACAGCTAGTTATAGTCTGTTCATTTTTGGTCGTCTTAAATCTGTTTTTGAAGGCCGATGATAATATATTATGCTTAATATAAATTATGTACTTAAAAGGATGATACACGGAAAAATATGTCATGCTGATTAATTCTGTTGTCAAACATTTATTTTTTGTCTATGAAATATATGTTTTAGTTGTTGTAGTTTAGGTAGAAACTTAAGTAATTAATAAATGAGGGTAAATCTTTAGAGATTTTATATGTATTTGTAAGAGTTAAAAGAGTTATTATTGCTACGGAGTATGTGAAAGTATTTCTTCGTAAAATTATTTAGTTAGTAATATTAGTTTCTTGTTTTTTTACAATTTATTAATCTATAATATGTACTTTGTGAGGATCACGTGGCTAACTAGTGGCCGTCGATAAATCGATATATTTTACCCACCCTGCAGCACCCTGGTACTCAGCTGCATGCGATGGAAGCCGACCCCAACATACTTGTGAAAAGGATAAACAGATAACTAGGTATCCACTAAAACAAAAAAAAAAAACGTCATTCTTGACATTCTACCTGTAAAAACAATATATGACATTCCTAGGTCACCTAGTGGAATCGTGGTCATTAGACCGCAATTTCCTAGTATTTACTTGGAAATAATCTAGCCTTGTTCAAATATTAGCATAACTGATTATGTATCATTAATATCGATAACCTTTGAGTATTGAAGCGACAAGGATTAGATATTATATTGTACTTGTAGCCTGATGATGTCCTCCTAACCGATTTATCGGCTACGGCGGCTGTTCTCATGTAAGGAGATCAGCCAGCTGCGTAGGACATATTATAGTGCACGAGCATTTGCTTGGACACAGGTGCACTCACTATTCCTTCACTCTCCTAGCGCGATGGGACGGCAATCCGACACGACCGGAGAGAGAACAGGCGCAGGACCGACATTTACGTGCTAACTGATGGCTTAGTGGGTAAAGAACCAACCTCCCAAGAATGAGTGTAGGTTCGATTCCAGGTTAGGCAAGTACCAATGCAACTTTTCTAAGTTTGTATTTACTTTCTAAGTATATCTTGGACACCAATGACTGTGTTTCGGATGGCACGTTAAACTGTAGGTCCCGACTGTCATTGAACATCTTTGGCAGTCGTTACTGGTAGTCAGAAATCTGAAAACTAATAGACAGATTTTAAAAATTCTTTCATAGTTGGAATCTGTTTTGTCACCATGGTGGGCGAATTATATTATTCCCATTAAAATAAAAAGCAGTTTCTGGTTTCTGCCAACTTATATTAACTTTTCGGTTGACATCTAAACTCCCAGAGGCTTTAAAGATTTTTCTTCACAATATTTTCGATGGCAGATTAAGAGTGTTATTTTTTTAGGTCAATGGGATGAATATTAACAGACTGAGCTTTTTAATACGAATCAATCAAATTTTTAATACCTAAATTTTTGTTGAAAAATATTTTGTATGAATTCATCAATATAATTTTATTTGATTGCTAAGCTAATGGAAATAGTCGTTCTCAATGAATGGGATACCAAAATAATTTTTCATATTGGAAAAGTACATAATTCCTGAGATGAGCACCTTTTACCAAAGAAACAAACTTCAGCTTTTTAATACTAAATCTATTTGTATGTCTCTACCGGAACAAGGGTCTATAAAGTCCCGAATTTTTGGAAGGCGAACGTGGGGGCTCCACGTTCGCCTGTTGAGACAACTTTAATGGGGTGGTGACATAAAACTATAGGTACTTATTCAGTATAATTTTATTTTTAGTGTAGATCTTATTACGAAAAAGCTTACTTTTAGTGAACACTTTCAAAGTCAAAGTCATATAATTTATTTCATGTGCCTCTACAAGCACTTATGAACGTCAAAAAATATAAGTAGGTTTGATTCTAGTTGCCCGTTCCAATTCTTTATTAAGCTGTTCTGATTAATACTCTAACCACAAAAATTAATATCAATAACAGTGTTTCATAGTCTGTTTCAAATCTATGACTCAGTAATACTCAGTATGATTCACAAATCTTCGACAAAAAACAAGGATATAAGGTAAGCGTCTCTGTAACCGGCTGTTTTTAATTTTGTAGGATTATATAATTTTTTTGAGTAGCTATAAGACTTTTTGGGTATAATCTCTTTTGATGTGTATTTAATTTTTTTTCGAAATCCTAAGTAATTGAGTTTATTAGGGATCCATACCGTAAGAGTAAAACGCGACTCTAGACTCTACATATGAAATACGATAGGAAGACGGTAGAAATTTCCAGAGAATGTTGAGTATATTATTCAGTTTTACTAGGATAGTTTTTTTTGTGTTGTAAATATCTATGTAAATAAATAATTAATTACCAAATAAAAAAAAGTTTAAAAGTAAATAATGACATTTAAATAAAATTTATATTTAATGGGGCTCCTATTCTACAGACACGATTTTTCGGCAATTTCGAAAATAAGGAACCCTCACTGAGAGAGAACCAACTCGCACTTTTTTTTTGTAAATGAATTGAAGTTTTTATTTGGTAATTTCTTTAAAATCAGAGATGATTTAATACGTTTTTTTTTGTTTTGTTGGTGTTATAAAATACAAGTTAAGCTGAAAAAAATGGGTCAGAAAAACGTATAAAAAGGCAATTAACAATATTTGTAAATTGTAACATCAGCTACCGAGTTATTGCAAAAGATGAGGTTTTCAATGATGTGCCTTGTTTAGTTAATAATATATATTTTTTTTTTCAGTAAAATTATAACGTAGCCAAACTGCGCCGATTGTTTTTATATGTTTACATTTTTATCTCTATATTAATACTGACTTTATTTATATTTTAAACCTCAAAAATAAACTTCAGCAATAAACTGTTACACTTATTTACATCAAAAACAGTCATGGGACATACAAAACGTTAGAGAAATTCAATACCGACTCATTGATTTAGGCGTATGTTAGTTAACTCGCGGTTTCAAATCAAACGCCTGCCGCCGTTAATTCAAGCCTAAACTAACAACGACTAGTTTATTTTGTATATTAAACAGTTCACTAATAGTACCCGCAAACTGGAGACTAAACAGTCGGCCAACAGTTGATGTCCTCCTAGCCTTTTGTCGGCTACGGCGGCTGCTCTTATGTAATTAGCCAGCTGCGCAGGACATATATAGTGCACAAGCATTTGCGTAGACACAGGTGCACTCACTATTCCTTCACTCTCGACGGCAATACGACACGACCAAAGAGTGAGATCAGGCGCAGGACCGACAGTTAAAGAGTTTGGTTGCACCACTTCTTCTTCCCAGCAAAAACACATGGGAAGTGGTGAAGGGTGGGCGTTTTGGGGACTGTCTTTTGTAAATTTGACCTTTAAAAAGTGCTGATTTTCAGCCTACTTTCTACTTGAATAAATGACTTTTTTTACTTTTATGGATTATTTTCAAAGATGTTCGTGAATTCAAACAATCCAAACCGGCCAAATACCTGATCTTTGTAATGTGCTTTGTAATCATCTTCATACTGATTTATGACCCCAAACAGACTATTGGCCGACTAAAAGTTTGCAGTGTACGGGTGCTCTAAATGTTACGCTTTTAATCCTAGTTTAGTTTATGTTAATTTTGGTTTTATTTTAATCTATTTTTGCCGAGTTTGAATGAAAGTTAAGTATGAAGGTGATTTTGAATGAATTCTATCTTATTGGAACATGGTTTTTAACACATTTATTTACATATAAAAAAGTACTACTAAATTCTATTTTTAGGGTTAGTAGTCAATTTGTACGAATTTTACTGGCACGAAGGTGCCAATCGCGACTTTTTAAAATATTTTTTGAGACTTCTTAAAAAAATAGAGTTCACTTGATTTTACACTGTGACTGTGGGAAAAGGCTAGGAAGATGATTGATTTTACACCCTTACGTAATTACGAGTCTAGTAAATTTATGCACTTACAAAACAGAAAATAATCTTACAGATGACAATAGTTGCGTTCACCCTATATCACCCACAGTATTTGCACAGCGGGATTGCTACAAAGATACCTATTAATATCAATATAAAAAAAACTATTAAGTATTTGCTATACTTAATAACTATTTGATTCAAAATCAAAGATACCATAATTCTAAACTTGATTCTAAGAAATCATTGATCCGATTTATTGGAACTCATTCTTATTAACTTATGCAAGTTATGTCTAAGTATTTCCAAGCTAGCTGTTCCCTCGGTTTCACCCATGTCCTGGGATATCTACTTGCCGCAGCTGAATAAAAAGTAGCCCATGTTCTTTCTCAGATTCTAGGCTATCTGTGTACCAACCATTTGCTATGGTTCAGCAGTTTTGGTGTTAAGAAAAGTGCTTATGTAATATATCTGTATGCAGCTGAGTACCAGTGTTTTACATGGACTGCCTATCCAACCTTCTCAACCCAGTTACCCGGGCAACCAAATAGCCCTCGGTTTTCAGACTTACAGGATTTTGACAACCCATAATGGCTGTCAAAGATGTTCAAATGACAGCCGGGACCTACAGTTTATCTCGCTTTCCAAACCACGATAGGACTCGTTATGACAAGATGGTCACCCATCTACTGACCGACCGCACCAAGCGTTGCTTAACTTTATGATCGTTTTTTTGAGCCTTGAATTAGCCAAGAAGCTCTTACAGAATTCTAGTCCCTATCCCTACCAATATGATAAATGCGAAAATAACTGTCTGTCTGTTACGTTTTCACGTCTAAACCACTGAACTGATTTTAATAAAAAAAAAAATACAGAGATAGAGTTGACCTTGAGAAAGAACATAGGTTATTTGAAGAGTTCTCTTGGAAACGCGATTTAACCAAACTAGACGCGGGCGAAGACGCTGGCAGAAGCTAGTATGAAATAAATTCCTCAGACTCGAATACAACTCATACCGCGGGAAACAACCACTAAACATTCTTCAACAATAACAGTAATAACTAAATGAAGTATTAACTAATAGTCAAAACGCAACAATAACTCGATACCTGTCATCGTGCCGATACAATCTAACAATCGATGCCTCTCGATATAATATCGATTCACTATCGATAATCGAGAATCGAATGCAATAATTGCTATTGTTAAATGGCTTGAAGATATGCTTTTTTTTTCTTGTTTTGTCTATGCTTTGTAATGTTTAGAGAGGTCTGTTGGTGATGGGAATGTTGTTAACCGACTTCAGAAAAAGGAGGTTGTCAGTTTAATTTGTATGTTATGTATGTTTGTGCGTGGTAATCTCAGTTTTGGGTGAACTGATTTTGATGCGGTTTCAGAAATATGATATATCACAGAATGATTTGTCACAGTTAAGATAAGATTTTAGGATTTTTGTTTTTAATTTTATACGGTTGCTGTTATTAAAAAGCAATTCGGTATAGCATAAAAAATATTTATACATACTAATGTAATTAAGAGGACACATTTTTTTTGTATGTACACTATAAAGGTTCCGATTTTCTCACTGTTGGAAAGCTACCTACACTCTTCCCGAGTAGCATAGGCTATACTTCATTCCGGTACGGGCAGTAGTTCCCACGGGACAACGGCTACTTACATGATAAACGTCCTTTCTATGTATTTCTGATCTCTATAACAGAAATACCCCAAGTTCAATGACGAGGCAAAACGTAAGATTCTTTGCGATCTGACCGCCACGGATCATAGATATAGTTGGATAAGAATAATTACAATTTTGTTATTTCTCTTTCATCTCCCGAACCTTTTTCCCGACTATATGTTGGTGTCAGCCTTCCAGTCTAACAGAATGCAGCTGAGTACCCAGTGCTTTACAAGAAGCGACTGCCTATCTGACCTCCTCAACCCAGTTACCCGGGCAACCCAATACCCCTTAATTACTGGCTTCTGACTACCCGTAATGACTGCCAAGGACGTTCAATGACAGCCGGGACCTACAGTTTAACGTGCCCTCCGAAACACAGTCAATGGTGTCCAAGATATACTTAGAAAGTACATACAAACTTAGAAAAGTTGCATTGGTACTTGCCTGACCTGGGATCTATCACACTCATACTTGAGAGGTTGGTTCTTTACCCACTAGGCCATCAGGACTTTTGTTGTTTCTCTTTGTCATTGTTTAATTGAGTGTTGCGGTTTTGTGGTCACGAAACTACAACGTATTATTGAAAGGTTTGATTCATTTTGATTCGGTATCGGTTGTTGAAAACTAAATGAGGTTGTGGTTAAATATTTTTGGAGAAGGAAATTAAAAAATAGCTGAATACCAGTTACTGGTTGTTTCAAGCGGGTTCATCTGTTTTACGGGTCAATACTTTTACCAGGATAAAATATAGCCTGTTACGTGGGAAGAGTGTAGCTTTCTAACAGAGAAAGACTTTCTGAAAACTTAATATTAATTATTCTGGAGTCTACTCGACTCATGTGGGTGGGTACAAAATAAACTTTTTGAGGTAAAAAAGCTGTAATATAGATTATGTAGGTAGAATTATATAAATGCTACTATTAACTATCTAAAATATTACAAAAAAAATAAAATACAAAATTCTAATTCGAATTTCAAATTCAAAATCTTTATTGCGAATTTGAAATTTGAATTTGATTTTTGTATTTTATTTTTAAAATACCCCGTCTTATCCAAGGCCAACAGATCTCAGTTATAAATGTTGTACAGACGCACCAACAAAGGCTCAGCAATGCCCGCGTGTGCGCTGACAGACAGACAGACAAACCATTCGTTATTATCTACACTATAATATCGATATTTAATATACACGAGAAAAAATTACTGGAATTTAGCAAAAAATAGTCTTTAACTACGGGTTTCAATAACCTATCTTTTTTTTTAACGTTAAATATTTAATTATTTATTTTATACAATATACAAACTTAAAAACTTTGTACAAAATTAAAAATAAAATACTTCGTAGACACACTCTATGTAGACAGGCTCTGGCCTGAGAATGGACTACCTACTTTTATCCGGATGCGGGAAGTAGCTCCTGTCATTAGAACCGTGGGGATAGTTAGTTAAGGCGAGGAATTGGTCAACAATAATTCCATAACCGGCACGCGCATCTAAGGCGCCAAAAGGGGTCGGAGCGTCTGAGCGGGGCGAGGATAACAATACGCGCGCTAGCTTATAACTAAAAGTCGTAAGCGACAAAATGGTTTCGTAATTTTATTATTTAGAAATGATAATTTGATGAAAATTCCTTCTACCATTTTAAAGAGTATGTATATACTCAACTACTAAAAAAGTTAAGAGGCTTTAATCGGTCCCGTTTGCCCATAATATGTGAATCTCTTTTTAAAAAGAGGTATGTTTGATATATTTTTCTCTGTTATAAAAGTTACCTAATCATGTTTCTACAACTAACAAAATAAGGTTTATATTATGAACTTTCAGGTAACCAAGTTGTATTTTGATCCGTTTTGTATTTGCTGAGAAAAATTGACATCCTTGGCGCCAAAAATTCCAATTCGTCCTCTTAAATTATATGTATAGGCTATTATATACCCCAAATTACTGACCTGCATCATTTTAATGGTGTTTTAAGCACCACTTCGAAAAGCAAGCATTGTTTTAAGCTTTCACAGGCAGAAAAGGCTAGGCTGATGATAATTTCATTTTAGATCAGTTCAAACTCAATTAGTATGAAACCTAACCATGGTTCGCTGAAATAAACCCGACTGAAATTCAGTCTGTAAAACGATGTATATGTGATTGAACGTGAAATGTATATTAAAATGAAATGGATATGGCATTTTACTCAATTGAGACGCAAAAATCTATGTATTCTGGATTGAAATTTTCTACCAAACCAACCCTCATTTATATTATTTATTTTTCTTATAAATGTCAAAGTAACTGTCAGTTGTGTTTTCTCGCAAGGAAAGGAAAAAGGAATTAATCGATGTAGATGAAATTCGGCTCATTAGGTATCTAAAACTAAGCCTTCTTCATGAATCGATATGTAATTTTGACGATAGTCCCACGAAATTCGTTCAGTTGTTTTTGAGTTTATAGCAAACACTCCGGTACATAGTTAATTTATCAATATACAATAAAGTGTATGTTGTTATAATGTTGTTATACTTGCACAGCTTACTCTGGCTATTATTTACACTTCCACAATTTACAATTACGACGGGCATATATTGTATGTGCTTAGATACAAGCTTAGAAACACCCTAAGAAGATATAGTAACTATTCCCAATCGTAAGTAGAAAACCCTTAAAAAAACTAATAAAATGGTGTCACAACAGTAAAAGGCGTTTTTTCACGACACTCTCACTTACTTTGATTGAAAGTAACTTAGCTACAAGTTTCCTCATAAACTTAACGACCAGCTTTTAAAGAATTGGATAGAAATCCATTTCTTTAATTACTGTTTATATTATACTAACTCTTCTCCATGGTTTCATCTATATCCCAGAAAGTCATTTTTCGTAACCGGGTAAAAAGTAACGTATGTCCTTTTCAGGGTCTAGAATATTTGTATACCAGAATCGATTAAGTACTTTTGACATGAAATAGTGACCGACAGTCAGAGTTACTTTCGCATTAAAAAATCTTTTCAGTTCCAATTACTTCTAGACTCCAGTCTGGAAGTTGGTGATTGATACACCCGTGCATCGGAGAGCACGTAAATGTCGGTCCTGCGCCTGATCTCTCTCCGGTCGTGTCGGATTGCCGTCCCATCGGGCTATGAGAGTGAAGGAATAGTGAGTGCACCTGTGTCTGCGCAAATGCTTGTGCGCTATAATATGTCCTGCGCAGCTTGCTAATCTCCTTATAGAGAACTGTCGCTGTTGTAATCTGTCTCTCAGATTGCATGAGAACAGTCGCTTTAGTTATCTTTCTCTAAGTACGCGGTTGAAGTGGCGAAAATTCCACAAAACGCGACATTTATTTACCTTTTTTACTACAGTTAGCTTCAAAAAAGCCTGTGACAGACATACCATATCTAATATTGATTAGTTTCTCACCCCTGAAAGCTAAATCCGTCTAGACTATGCCGGTCATTCGAATGAATTATTAATCTAGATGCGTTCTATTGAAGTTTGCCGGCTGTCAGTTATTTTTGACATACGATTCTATCTGATGGGATTTCAGGGTAAAACTGTTTGGAAAAGGGTTAGGGGTGTAGTTAAACAAAGTTGGAATTGGTTTGTTATTTAATTAATTGTTTTGTGAATTGGATAATTCATATTTATGTTGTCATGGGTTGCCCCGGGTAACTGGGTTGAGGAGACCAGATGGCAGTCGCTCCTTGTAAAACACTTGTACTCAGCTACATTCGTTTAGACTGGAAGCCGACCCCAACATAGTTGGGAAAAGGCTCGGGAGATCATGAGCCTACGATAAATGAGCTATCTAACATTGAAATCGGTCCTGTGTGTAAGACTAGCCGAATTAAGTATAAATTCCTAAAGAAAACTATCCAGAAACTAAATCTATTGTTTTAAGATTTGTGTACCAAATTATTGCTAATCTAATGAATACCCTTTACCCCTAAACAAATAAATGTAAATCAAGAGAGCATTCAGTCTACCTAGGGTTGTCACACGAAACTTATCGACAACAGTTTTCAATAACCTATGGCTTAACTTACTAGAGCTTTCAAAGCTTTACAATTTCGACTTATAGTAAGTAAGCCAACTGATCGATTCTGACAAGTTATTGAAATCCACCGTTTATGGGCCTCCGTACTTATGATAATTTAATAATTTTGAGTCTTTTTCCAGAATATCATGGCATTATTACTGCTAATTATAAAGCAAAGTCCACGTCTGTATATTTATGAGCAACCTGTAGACTGCTGAACTGATTATCTTGTAGTCTTCATCGCTATAAGCAGTCAATTGGAATTTCACATGAAAGAAAACATACAAAACCGGGTTGAGACTAAGTATATTTTAATATCATAAAATTAAAGACAGATACATTTTTAAATAATTATTTTTTTAAGGTATTTTAGTTTTATTTCAACCACATACCCAAAAAAACCACTATCACATTTAAAAAACCTCTTGGACGTCCCACAGGTATTTTCTAAAACCACTACAAAAGCAGAAACCCTAAGTTAACACAAACGCGAGCTTTCACGTTTCATCCCTTCCACAATTCTGCTACACCTCAGCGCAGGGGGTTAAAATTCGCTAGTAATGCCATCAGGTGCTGCCTTTGTATGTATTTCCCGGTACAGGCCGTCGCGTCGTCTGTAGTCCGGGTAACCGACGGTATCGATCCGGAGTGTAGTGATGGGCGGGGTTTATCGATATATCGATAGGATTTTGTTTGTGTAATGTTTTTAGAAAATGTTGATTGAAGAAGGTGATTCGATAGATGAATGAATTTATCAGGTAGATACAAATAAAAGAGGTAAAACTTGAATCATACTAAGGATACAGAATATATTTATTTATTGGTTCGACCGATAGTAGTGTGAAGCTTTTTAGTATTTTTTTTTAACTAGCAGGGTTTTTAATCTTTAATTTAAACGTGTAAATGTCTAGGCATGTAAATTAATAAAAACGCATTTAAATAAGAAAAAAAGTAGTCTCTAAATATAAAATTAACACTGTCAAAAATATTATTTAATTATATAAGAATGCATAAGCTTATAGTACTTAAATGCTTTCCATTTAAGTACTAAGATATGATAATAAGATTGTGTTAAAATTGAGAATAAGACTACAACGGTACCTCGGGAATTGAAGTAGAGATTGTCTGGTAAAAGATGAGATCCAGTTCTGCGAAATTGCAAAATTTATATCTGTCGATATTAATATCTCCATCACGTCACATCACTACGCAGCTAAATGCTATATTTTGATAAATTAAGCGAACAAACTGTCGGAGTTGGAATATTGTGAGTTTCAAGATTTTATTTGTAATGCTCATGCGTTTAATTGGCAACGCTTGGAACGTTCTGGAATATAATTTATGTAAGACCAGCTGTCGAATTCGGTTTCACCCACTTCTTGAAGGACTTCCCGCAAATGGATAAAAAGTTGCCTAGGGATGTACATAAGTTGTATGTTGTCCTGATATCTTACTGGCAAGTTTCACTAAACTAAACAATTTTAATGTTTGGTACCTACATAGTAACAATAATGAACAAGGTGTTACCGCGGTTTTACCTGTATTATGAGGGAACTACCTCATTTCCGCACATGGATGGTAGCCTGTCATTTCTCATTCTAAATCAATTTAGTAGTTTTGTCTTGAAAGGTTCTTCCAACCCACAGACAGACATATATTGCTGGAGAATTTGTAGCGCCAGTTCTTCCCAGCAAAATATGTATATAGGAAATGGTGAAAGGTCTTGAGGCTGCCTTTTGTATTTTTTCTTCGAAAAGTGCAGTTTTGCAGCCAAGGTTTTATAATTTATAAATAATTTTGATATACCATGTTACTTTCGCATTTATATTAATTATTATTAGTAAATAATAACTTTTACGAAATAAAATAATTTATTTGCAGCAGGTTTTAAGCAGGCTATATTATAGGTACTTCTCTGCCTACCCCTCAAAATTGACTGAAACGTAAAATACACTTGTTTAATAATTCTCCAACTTATTTGCTTTAATAACACGGTCGGGGAGCCGGGTCCCCAGTGTTGCCAACTAAAAATATTTACCCCGATTTTGGGGGTAACATTGGCGGCCTATATTAACTTTGCTTATTAAGTTTTCGGCGCAATTTGAGGTTTTTTATTTGTGTTGCAAAGTAAAGGATCGGGAAGATTTTAATTAGGTTGCTGGGTATGCGGTTTAGAAGTAACTTGGTATATACGAGATTTCATTGAGTAATGTTTGAATTGGTGATATGTCTGCAATTTATCATTTGGCTAGCCTTTTCCCAAAGTATGCTGTAGACGCATAAAAGCTCAATATTGTAATTTGTGTTCAATAAACATTGAACACAAATACATTTGACGTCCGAAACAGACTTTATGTACAACGGCGGGCTAGCAGGCGGTAGTTTAACTCACCTCCCGAAGGAACCACCTCCTGCACTCGGATAAAAAGTACTCCACATGTGATTCTGATACCTATATTAGCCACAACACTGCCAAGATTCATCAAAATCCATTCAGTAGTTTTTGCCTGAACGAGGAACAAACATCCATATATACCAACTGTCGCGTCCACATAAAAAGTAGCCTGGTGTGTTATTCTGATATATAACCTTTATCACTGACAAGTTTCATCAAAATTCATACAGGATACAAACTTTTGCGTTTATAATGTTAGTAGGAAGTAAAGGTAGGATATAGCAACACTTTTGAAAGCCAAACGTTTTTATTGCAAAGTGCATCGAAAGTAAACAGTGGGAGGAGTCGGGGGATAACGCATACATTATTGTGTAGCACTCACTTAGTAGCAATAATATTGGGGGCTTTATCATATAATAGGGGTCTGATAGTCTCATATTGAAAATAATTTTAACTATGTTAATTGTTTATGAAAAGTAAGTATTGTTAACCGACTTCTTAACAAAGAGGTTCTCAATTGGGATGTTTGTATTTTATGTTTGTTTTTGCGTGTCTGTATACATGCAGATCAAACTGAGAACCTCCTTTTTTAAGTCCGTTAAAAACGGCTTCTTATTATGTACAATGTCCCACTACAAAGAAGAAAATATGGGCCTAGACAGATAAACACACAATTCCCACATATGTATGTATGTACAAATATTTAAGTTTCCACACTGAATTCAATAGAAAACTTTAAGTAAAATAAAGACGTGAGTACCATGACCATGGAGAACCAAATGACTAGCAGAGATGTCATACTGCAAAATCTCCTAAAAAGCATCTGCCTTGCCTTTTCCCAACTATGTTGAGGTCTGCTTCCAGTCTAACCGGGTATAGCTGAGTACCAGTGTTTTACAAGAAGCGACTGCCTGTCTGACCACCCGGGCAATCCAATACCCCTAGGTAAGACTAGTTGTCACACTTTCTGGCTTCTGACTAACCGTAACGACTGCCATTGTTCAAATGATAGAAACCCCCAAAAAAGTAGCGTTGCCAAAAGGCGGGTGTTAGGAAGGCACGGAAATCTCCTAAGAAAGTAGCGTCGTCAAAATGTGCAGGGGGCGAGAAACGTTATACTGTCTGCAACCTCATATACCTTCTTTAGAACCCAGCCATCTTTTTAAACCACCAATCAATAGAGACCAATCTTTGACAGATGTCTCAAGGAACCCAAACGACTCATTAGTTACTAACAACCGCTCATTTTCGATCCCACCTACCGTGCGTATTTGACCTACAAGAAGCCACCTGACCTGCCTTATACCATCTCCGTTATATTTCCTTCCTCCATGCTCACAGCCATACTTCTGACTTATTCATCAAGACCGGCAATGTTATGTGACCAGTCATTTATACATTTATTCAGTTGCCGCATGTCTGCTAAATCATTGTCTCATTTTGATTCCTATGTAGGTTTGTTAGACTAGTTGTGTACTGTGACATCGCCTGTAAGGACTGTTTATTTAAACTGTGTCTAGGCTATGTATTTGTTGGCATATAAAATTGTGAAAGTTGAGATTTTGTACTAAAAATATACTGTGTCTGTCTGTTTGTGTGAGTCTTTTACGCCAAAACTACTGAGCCTATTTCAATGAAATTGTATACAACCGTAAAAGCTCTTCTGAACTCAACTGTCAAGAGCATCAGTTGCTCCTTATAGTATATAGTTATCTATCAGTGAAAGGCTCATCAAAATCGGTAGATCCGTTTCGGCGATAGCAAACAGACTGTTAAAATAAATATCTTGTTTTTAATCATCCTTTATTTTCACTTTAATATTACAAAGGAACATTATTACTTAATTACTATCTAATATGAACATAGGGCACAAAGAAAAACGTGGCGAAGAGAGAACCTTGAGAATAGACAACACAGTGTTACCATAATTTTAATACAGAAGAAATATAAATATACCACAGATACTAACACAGACAAACAAAATCAAGCATGTTTCATATTAGTAAATTCATTTATGAACATTTATTAAAAAGCTGTTACATCGAACGTTACAGTCAGACAGACCGACATTTCAATTCTATTTCTCTATAAACATACTTATGTATACTTATAATATGTAGGACGTGATATATATCTCACGATTCTACCCTTTTAAGGGAAATCTTGTAGAAACTGTGTTCTCTTGAAACGGAATGTAAACTGAGAATTTTAAGATTTGTAGAATGATATGTAAGAATGATATTTGTTTGTATGCATGTTTAAGGAGCGAGCTCTCCCCTCGTTGGTCTAGTGGTCGCAAGCGCGGCTGCTGTGCTCGAGGTCTCGGGTTCGATTCCCGGGTCGGGCCGAAATCGCTTTGTGGGTTTTCTTAAACTTTCACAAAGCAGCCCGTAGTCTGGAAGTTGGTGATTGATTCAGCCGCATCGGAGAGCACGTAAATGTCAGTCCTGCCCCTGATCTCTTTCCGGTCGTGTCGGATTGCCGTTCTATCGGGTTATGAGAGTGAAAGAATAGGGAGTGCACCTGTGTCTGCGCAAATGCTCGTGCACTATAATATGTCCTGCACAGCTGGCTGACCTCCTTATAATGAGAACAGCCGCCGTGGCCGAAATCAGCCGTGGACGCCATTATTATATAACAGCCAGGTTAAGCAACGCTTGGCGTGGTCTGTTCTGACCTATGTAATAGCCATACAGGTTGAACATAGGTTAAGCAACGCTTGGTCAGTTGGTAGATGATTCACTATCCTGTTATGAGAAGACGAGGAGTTTCTCCGTGTTTCGGAAGGTCCCTGGTGTCATTTTGACATTTTTAGCAGTCTGGCAACCAGTCTTTACGAAGGGGTATCGGGTTGCCCAGGCAACTGGGTAAAGCAGGTCAGATGGGCAGTCGCTCCATGTGGCACTCTGGTACAGAGATGAATGCTAGTGCGCACATTACAACTACTGTGTCTCGTACCAGTATCAGACCGACAAACGAGTTAGTCTGGATTCAAGAGTACCTTTAAACTATACTGACCACCAATTATCGGGGCCAAGAGAGTTTAATCTTGCAAAGTAGAAAACTTTCGCTGAAAAGTTAAATAATGCCCTATTCAAGAGAAATTCTGTGCTCATTATACCTCAAGCAAATAAATCCCATATCCGAAAACCAAAAATATTTAAAAGAAACCATTCAAATTCAACACAAGTGTTGCCATCATTAAAATTCAATGCAAACTCCTGTCTCGTTGATTGAATTCTACATTTTTCAGGTCATGAACCTCATCTTATAAGGCTTGTAACCCACTAAAATGGTAAAACGGCATCGTTAGGCAGAAAATGTGAGTTTTATACAGTAAAATAAGAAGAAAAAATAAATAAAAGACAGATAAATGTATGGGCCTTTACATACAGAACGTGTATGTAAATTTTGACAGGCGAGCGTACTCGACGAGAGACGGACAGAGACTGATTTGAATTTTTGAATTTCGAACGCACGCTGCAGCGCAAGCGCATTGAATGGTGAATACTTAGGGTGGCTGTGGGTTTTGGGTTTGTCAGGAATTTTAAAACTAAATCTATTGTTTGTTTAGAATGACATGTCTTTTGTATGGCATTGGCATTATACATAGAATTATTTATATCTACATATAGAAAGCATTATACATATAGAAATATATCAATATATCAATTTTATATTACTGAACCCTCTCTTTCCTTGTTTCAACTCATATTCTGAGAACCTGGCCAGCCTTTTACCAACAATATTAAGTTTGCCTTCCACTGTAACTGGATGCAGCAGAGAACCACATGGAGAGACTGCTATATATATATAGGTTCAAATGACAGCCGAACTCCACAAATTATAATCTGCATTTTTCTCTTAACACAATATTAGATAGATTATGCTTTATTGTACACCAAGAAAAAAGAAAATTTACAATACAGGACATCACAATACACAAAGAAGAGTACAAATGGCGGTCTTATCGCTAATCAGCGATTTCTTCCAGACAACCTTTGGATGGAGTTTATCTAGAGAATAGTTTGAAAATGGGTAGTTTACCAATATTTTTTTTTATGGGTAGTTTTACAATATTCCTCAATGCTCAATCCTTCTCCGTGTGAGAGGAGGCCTGTGCCCAGCAGTGGGACGATAAAAAGGCTGTAACAAAGAATATTCCTGTATTTATTTGAATATATGGTTAGTGTATACCGGCTGCGTACATATTGGCATATCTCTTGGGTAACTATCTGCGGATCATGTCGTATTAGTTTACATTTCACGGCATATTGGACCTGGTTGCTGGAGTCCAAATCACGATTATTTGGCCTTTAAATCCCTTAAATCTGTATATTCTTAGTCTCATTTTCACAGACAACAAACATATTTTTCCTGAAACAGCTATGAATTTAGAGCTTCAAAAAAGTGATTCTCAGTTTGCTCTATATGTATGTATGTCTTTGTGAGCGATTATCTCATGTTTGACTAAACCGATGTTGTTGATATTTTCACACTAAGAAGAAAGTTTTCAGTATAATATTGAGTCCGTTTTTTTATAAAAGATGTTTTTTAATGCGACCTTTAAATTGCTATATTCGAAGATATACTATTTGAGACTTTTGTTCCTGAAACGATTAATTCCCAAAGCAAATCTTGCTTCGGATAGTCGGTTTTACCAAAATGACTAAAGTAGTGTAGAGAACCACCTTGTCTCTCACAGCTTGTTCACATTTAAGATTTATGTATTCACGTTCAATCATGTTCATGAACTTATGTTGCTCACTGTACTCCACTTTCTACCAACAGCAGTATCATTTAGCAATATTACAAACTCAAACACTACGGAACTCTAAAAAGGGTTATTTTGAGAAGAATGTTTAGGACTGCGTAAACTACGTGTCACTTGCTATACGGAACCATTAGACGTACTAATTGTGTGTGCAAACGCCCTTAGCTTGGGTGTGGTACACACTGGATGAGAATTTTTAAATCCTAATACTGAGTGTGACTTTGGCAAAAATAGAGATTCCGTTGAATTTCTGTAAATAATAAATTTGATTTACCACTTTTTCTATACTTATAATATAAACAGGAAAACTTTGTTTGTTTGTTTGGTTGTAATGGATAAACTCAAAAACTACTGGTTACGAAGAGGTTAGAATATTTAAACGATTTTAAATATTCTTTCACTATTAGAAAGCTATATTATCTGCGAGTAATATAGGCTATATTTTATCCCTGTGCGGGTAGTAGCTCCCACGGGACGCGGGTGAAACCGCGGGAAAACGGCTAGTAATATATAATAAAAAAAAACATAGGTACCTAATTTATAGCTAATTTTATTTAAAACTATTTTCTATAATAATGATATAAACTTTGATGTGTTCTTTGTTCCGGTGCTGTTAACAGTGTCTTGTATTGGTAATACAGGCAGTACCTAATACGTCAGTAAGTCATTTCCACGAAAACTCCATTTTTGAAGAATAACCCATCGAAAACTAAACTATCCAACAAAACCTACCACCAAAAATATTCCAAAAAAAATCCACCCGTCTAAACCATCAATCTCCGCAACTCGTTCCTAATATTAAAAACAAACTGTCTGTCCTCGCGTCTTTAGCGCGTCGTTTGTGAACTCAATCCACTCCCGCGCACGCTAACGAACGTAGTATATTTAGTCGCGTGATGAATTGTTTGTGGGACGCTGGGATAGTTGGGGATAGATGGGGGATAGTTACTGCTAGCTTAATGGGTCAAAATAGGCTTGATTGTATCTCATATCTAGACAGTTGGTACTTGGCGGTTTTTGAGCTTATCGTCAAATAATAAACATAAATAGAAACTTAGGCAATCGCGGTGGTAAGAGAGAAACAATTGTAAAGGCATAGGAAAACCTTAGGGCGGAGACGGATGCAGCTAAGTACTAGTGTTTTAAAAGGAGCGACTGCCTATTTGTCCTCCTCAACCCGTGTAGTTACCCGGGCAACCCAATACCCCTAGGTAAGTCTGGTTGTCAGACTCTCTGGCTTTTGAATACCCGTAACGACTGCCAAAGATGTTCACTATCTTGATTGGTTAGAAATCATGATTGCATTGTCGTCTGTTCAGGAGTTAGTCGTTTTTGAGTTTATCATGAAAAGATTTACCAAGGCACATTTGACAAACATACATGAAGGGAAAGCTGAGATTCCTGTAAAAACTATCTGATTACTTATTCTCATATACTCGTACATATTAGAAATTGCATAAACAATACCAGACCTCTGAAAAATGCAAAAAAAAATCATTGAAGTCTTCGAAATCCATAATATAATGATTTCATCTCAGAATGAACCTCTTTGGAACAAAAAACTGTTTTTTTTTTTAATCCGTCTAGTCGTACAATAAGCATTCGAATTGTCCACCACCTTTTAGGAAGCCGGTTAAAATCACTTCTACTTAAAAATTTTCCCCAGCATCATGATAGCTCGTCATATAGAACGACATTAACTGAGTTGGGACATAAACCTGATGCTACAAAGTGGCCTGTAATGAGCGTAATCGTCTGAAATTATGCGCCTCACTTCATTACTTAATATAGACTTAAGGTTAGTTTATAGTGGTAGCGATAATATCTAGCTCAGATAAATTATATTGTTGGAAACGGTAGGACGATGTTCTGTCAACATACTAAAACATGAAAAGTAGGTATGTCCTTTGCATATATTATACCGAAAAAAGAAATTGAATTGTATTTTACATATTTACCTACACAAATAAGACGTCTTCAAACATGATTGTAAAAATATATCGGGTGTGTCGTTCATAATCACATTAAATGAAATGCGTTAATATACTGGTTAATATATGTCGATTAACACAAAGATAAAAGAAAAATACGTAAAAATAAAAAAATGTTTTTTTTCAAACAAAGTAAATGGAATAAAAATGTGCAAAAATTAGAACACCATATAAAAGTCATTCATTACAAACAAATGACATTCTCCCTTGAAAACTGACAGCTGTCAACTGATCAAAACATACGATACTCCTAACTTTATCTCTGCTTTACACATGATGTTGTAAATTATGAAAACGAAAAATTACTCCTGTGGCTAAACCAATGAATGGATTAGGTTAATTTTTTTACAATCCGCCATAGAATATCATAAAGTATATGTGATATGATTTAATGTGATTGTGAACGACACACCCGACATAAACCTTTCAACTAAACAATAAAAACTAGGTGGCTCATTGTTCTCCGAGGAAAACCACTATTATTTAATAGAACAGACTAAGACTTGAAAAAAAAAACTATCAGCAATACAAAATACCCAAATCGATTCTACCGTTTCAAAGCACCAGTCTGATGGACAAACATAGAATACAGCGATGACTTTTTCATTTGAAAGCACAGTAATATTACGGACAATATTTATAGCATATCTTTTAATATGACTCTGTCCTTCTCGTCAACAAAATTGCATTTTGATCGCGAATCAGAATGACGGGAGACGACTTACTTGGCGTAATTATTATTTTATTATAAAACGTGAGAGTCATTTCGCGAAATATTATTATCATATTAGAGCCCAAATGTGCTGTAATAGGGAGCTTTTAAATTATTTATTTATTATTTTTATCTTTTGGAAAGAAAGGGCGTAGGGAGATAACATTTTCAACAGTTTTTTTAAAGAAGAAGTTGTTTAATTTTTGGATTTTATAACCAATTGGAGCACGTGGCTAAGTAACAGTTGCACGGATCAATATATATGTTTGTTACATATATATTCATTGGTAGGTCAGTCCATGGATAGTAGACCATCTTGTAATGATGAGTTCTTCCATGTTTCAGTTGACGCGAGAGCCAGTTGCTCCATGTGGTACACTGGTACTCAGGTGGGAGCATAATTTAAAAAAAAAAAACCTAGACCGTTGAAGACACTAAGTAGGTACCATTAGATATAGGTAAAGCAAGAAAAAAAGAGTAAACTATTAGATTTTAATGATTGTTACCTTCTACACATAGACACATTTAAAAGTTGTAAATCATCATAGGTGCCACAGAAAGCGCAACTTTTATCCGGACGTACTTAATATACCTAAGTAGGTACAAAGGTAAATCTGTTTGTTTGTCAGTTTTTATTACTTTATAACCACTGGACTGATTAAAATAATTCTTGAACCAATCAAAAGATGCTCTATAAATCTATGGTCAATCTCAAAACCATAAAAATAAAACTAAAAACAAATAAGTTACAACCTTTTTTAAAAAAACAAATCATGAAAAAAAATATTTCAAAGCGACGCTCTAACCGACCGAAAGTAAGAATAAAGTATGTTTTAAAAAGCTTTTAAGTCGAAAGTAATAAATAATAACACACTTGAGATTTAGGGGTGCTATATTGAGTCGTTTCGGGGGCTGCAACCCCTTTTCATACTCTTAAGTGGGGCTTCTGTTTTCAAACCAGAAAATTTAAATGTGTGTCAGGGCTGTTTTCCATAATTTATCTTTGTAATGGGAGAAGTATGTAAAAGGGTTAAAGTTTGGATGTCTGTTAGTTTGTTACACTTTTATGGTTGAACTGGTGAACCGATTTAGATGAAACTAGCTTCTGACAGCGGTTTTACTCGACTAAAAAAAGAAAAAAAAAGTTGATTATTAACGCAAGAAAAACAAGCTTTTATAAATGCATGTAAAAACTAATGAAATTTCATAATAAGACTTTACTAAACTGTTCAAACACAGCTATGACATATCGTATCTTCCGGCTCCAACATCTTAGTTAATTACCTTAGATTCCATTATGTACATGGTAACATTCAGGTAGACCTAACTACCTTACCTTTCAAACAGTGAAAGTATTTTTAAAATCAGCCCAGGTTGTTCCTGACCTGACCTTTTTAAGGGGTATAATTTAGGCGGTCACCAAAAATATTTTTAAGGCTCTAAGCTGAGGCACCAAATAAAATAAACAACTCCAAAAAAAATAAATTGACTTTATTAAAAGGGCACTAAAGTATATAATGTTATGATCCAAAAAAACTAAAATAACATCAGAAAAATCGAAAATCTCGCACAAATATTATTTTTGGTTCCCAAAATGGATTAATGGTCACCAAATTCTATCCAACTAAAAGATTAATATTACTACCAAAAAGTTAGTGACGAAAACGAATCGCTGCAAAACCGACTCCACGTAGTCTGGTCTGCCCTACCCCTAGAGTGCAATTCAAAACCGCGTAGGCGCGGAGGGGCGAGGCGGCCTGCGAGCTGAGGCGCAGGTAGTTTTAACGCTCGCCGCCGCGGCTGAGGCGCAAGCCGAAGCCGTGAAAACCATCTGCGACGATAAGCTCGCATGGGACCGCCGCGCCGGAGCCCTGCAGCGCCGGAGCCGTGACAGAAGCCATGCTTGCTGCATGTTGCGTGCTTACATTTCAAACGCACTGAGTTACACACAAATTCATATAACAATAAATAAGCGACGTACGTTTGGGAACCCTAGTATATTAATTGGTATTTGGGAAATATTCTAGCGATCGTTAGCTTTTTTAGTCTAACAAAAATGACCAAATTAGGAGTCATGGTATTACATAATTGGTAACATCTAAGTAGTGACAATATATAATATTTGGTCTAAAGTGTATTTTAAAGGCGTCCATATATTTTTTTAGTAGTCAATAATACGAAAAAATGGTTTTATCTAATAATATTTTTGGAAACGTTATTTGGTGACCATTTATCCATTTTGGCAACTGTTTATCCATTTTGGCAATTTTTTTGGTAGTAAAATAGGTACTTTTTTGGGTGGTGTGTTTAAACACAAGCCCTTTTTAAGTGCCACTTTTCTTTGCTAGGTACATACGTGTATTTTATAAGTATAGCTTAGGCACTAATGACTGAGTAAAGGTGAAAGAAACATCTTGAGTTGGTAATTAACGCTCATTCCTTCTCTGTATGAGAAGAGGCCTGTGTCCAGCAGTGGGACAATAAAAAGACTGTTGATGAGAACAGAAGTCTATCGCGGAAATTCTTGACAATATTCTAATCGTAAAAATGCAAATATACTTTTAAATTCAGCTGAATTCCTTCACTAAGCGGCCATTACTAACAAATAATTGCTACCTCATAACTTATGGTCTACCATAATAATAAGAAACGAATGATCTCTTAATTTCTCTTAAGCGTTTAGAAGCACCCATTATAATAATTTTCTTTGTTATCCACTTTTTATTGTATTTTGAACCTTATACCGTTGTAATAAGAGGGTATAAACTGCCTTGATTATGTACCTTTCAGTTCTTACCTATGATATTTGGTTACCCGGGTAACTGGGTTGAGGAGGTTAGATAGGCAGTCGCTTCTGGTGGCACACTGGCACTCAGCCGGTTAGATTGGATTCTTCTTCATAGTTAGGAAAAGGCTAGGCAAATGATAATCCCGCCTTGATTTTTATTTGTACACTAGGTTGATGTCCTCCTAGCCGATTATCGGCTACGGCGGCTGTTCTCTTGTAAGGAGATTAGCCAACTGCGCAGGACATATTATAGTGCACGAGCATTTGCGCAGACACAGGTGCACTCACTATTCCGTAACTCTCATAGCCCGGTACACTAGGTTATACAAATCTTCAATAGGTACATACCTATTTAAACATTAACAAAGCAGCTCAGAGTTGGGTAGTTGGCGATTGATACCCCGTGCATCGAAGAGCACGTAAATTTCGGTCCAGCGCATCTCTTTACGGTGGTGTTGTTACAATTCCAATTGTGGAAGGAATAGTGAGTGCATCTGTGTCTGTGCAAGTACCTGTGCACTATAATATGTCCTGTGATGCTGGCTTATCACCTTAGGGAGCTGCCGTGGCCGACAATCGGCTAGGACGCCATACTTAATTACTTATGTTTTGGGGACGAGTGAAACAACAGGAAACATCTAGTTACATATAAGGAGGATATAAGTACTTGTATAAGAAATAAATTAAAATAATGTAGTTCCAACGTTGTTATTGAGAGTTTAAGTTTAAATTAAATCTTATTGGATAATGACAGGAAAGAATTTCAGGGTTATAAATCGAATATGATTTGTCATGATCAAGTTAAGGGTGCGTGTAACTGTAAACCAAACGAAAAATAATCCTCATTTTGAAGGTTTTTGGAAGAACCATGCTTACCAATAGCATAAACATTAGTTTTTCTCAATATTATAATCACCACGCTTGCTCAATGCGGGTTGCTGATTTCAGACTTTATAGTCCAGGTTTCCTCAAGATGTTTTCCTTCACCTTTAAACAGTCATTGATGTCCAAGATACACTTAGAAAGTACATACAAACTTAGAAAAAAAAACACAAGACAATTTATCTACCAACCAATTTTAAAAGAAAAATCAAAAACCAAAAACCGCTGACTAATTCGCCAATCATAGCTAAGGAGATTAATTATTTTCACATAATATTTGAAGGTAGATTGTATAATGTATATATGTATAGAATAAGTAGGTATAATGAGGACAGGTAAATGACACGGTCGCCTCGGATGAGAGGTTGGTTCTTGTTGGAGCTGGGTTGATGCATCCTGTTTTTAAGATGGAAAGTTGGCAAATAATTTATAAGCAATTTTTTTAAGTGTGCTATGAATAACAATTGATGTGTTTTGTTTTTATTAAAACTAATAATTTGCTTTCTTTCAAGGAATAATCCAATATAAAAAACCAATAGGTATGTTTTTTTTGCATAATTTTTCCAATCTGAGTACATTTCTTATATGTGTTGCGTGTGTGATTTTTTTTTATGTGCGTGATTTGGCAACCTGCCTACTAATACCAGAGTTTAAAGAAAATTTAAAATAAACAAGAGTTAATAGAAGTTCACTTTTCAAAAAATAATTCTAATTTAGATAATGAAAAATACGTCCGTATAAAAAAATACGCAAGATTTAATTTAATCTTTGTAAATTTTATCATCCGAAATTACTATTAAACTGTCTAACCTTTTCCTATACTTTTTCTCAATTTCTTTTTCTCAAATTGAACCACCAATTTAAAAATTTTCAACACAGGCTCCACTCATAAGCGCAGTACAGAACCCACCTTTATCACCATCCGCCCCTCCCCTCGCATGCGTATTGATTTTACTCGTAACAGATTTATTTATGAGTCGCGACTCCGACTGTTTGGTACGGGGGTTCGATGTCAGGGCAAGGTACTAAGAGGTAAGATATTTTGATTGTGTAAGAATAGTAAGTATGTAGGTAAATTACATACAAACCTACTTACCCAGGTTTATATGCACTTTCTAAGTATATCTTAGACACCATTGACTGTGTTTCGGAGAGCATGTTAAACTGTAGGTCCCGGCTGTCATTGAACATCTTTGGCAGTCGTTATGGGTAGTCAGAAGCCAGTAAGTCTGACAACTAGTCTTACTAAGAGTATTAGGTTGCCCGGGTAACTGGGTTGAGGACGTCAGATAGGCAGTCGCTCCTTGTAAAACACTTAGACTGTTTGGTACGGAGGTTATTTTTGGTTGTGTAAGAATGGTAGGTAAATTGGTGGGTTCTTATAAGATGGTGTTAGGTGAGATTTGAGTTTCTTTTAATCTTGTTAGAATTTGGCGGGAATGTGGCACTACACATTACTAAACCTTACTGTCCAAGAAGAATGCTTGTAATGGGTTAATGACTACTGGCACCTCTGTTTATATTCAACAAAGTTTTTTTTTAACTTCTAGACTGTGAGAGGTTCTCAATTCGTCATAGTTTAATATTTATTTAGCGATTTCGTACTCTACACATTCTTCACTACACAGTCTTTATTATAAGGTAAGTCTTAAACCTCCGTACTTTTGAGGAGAATTCAGACATACACGTATAATTTTTTGTGTGCCTATGATTTGAACGAGAAGGCCTTACATTTCTCAGGGGTCCCATCATCACAGATTGTAGACCTGAATAGGTACCAAGCATGGGACCACAAACGAAGTTTACTGTTTCCAGCAAAATCTAGCAAAATATTTGACAGTAGAAAAGTCGCAAATTTGTAGCCGATTTATCAAAAAGGAGCACACTATTTTCGTAGGTTTAAATGTCATATCATCCATGATACGTCCTATTTACAAAATAACGTCAGAAATACAGGTAAGAACCTTACTCTACTGACTGTCAACTGAGGATATCCGGAAAATTGACAATCATATCCGACATATTGACAGTTATAACCGGGCTTGTCACATGTTCATATCTTAATGTTAAAGTTTTGTTTGGGGTACCACCTACTTGATAAACCCATATGCAGCTAGGGTTTACCAATTTAGATTTTTCAGTAGTTCAGTCGTGGTGGCCTAGTGATTAAAGTACCAGCCTCTCATCATCATCATCATCATCATCATCTTAGCCATAGGACGTCCACTGCTGAACATAGGCCTCCCCCTTAGATCTCCACAGATACCTGTTGGAGGCGACCTGCATCCAGCGTCTTCCGGCGACCTTTATAAGGTCGTCTGTCCACCTTGTTGGTGGACGTCCTACGCTGCGCTTGCTGGTCCGTGGTCTCCACTCCAAGTGTGGTTAGATTCCATGTCAACAAGAACCAGAGTAAACTTGTTCTGTTATACTTATGAAGTTTCTTGGTATAACTTGGACACCAATTACGGAGTAGAGGTGAAGGCAAACTGGACATTGAAGTTTGAAATTGTCAATTCGTTTTAAGGAAGCATGTTGATTAATGCTCATTCCTTCTCTATATAAGAAGAGGCCTCAGCCCAGCAGTGAGACAATAACTTGGAAGACTGATTTCATTTGTTGAAGATGTAAGAGAGAAGAATTTTCCAAATGATGTCACAAGGAGAAACATAGGCTAATTACCTGAATAGCTTTTTATCGTAAACGTTGATGATTTTTTTTGTTAAATTTTGTAGAACATATTAAATCAGTAGCATAGTTTCTACATATCCAACTTATTATAGTTACATTTGAATAAATAAAATTCTTTATATAATAAACCCGAACAATAAACTTCTTTTAACTTCCAAACGCCTTTTCAATCAAAATGTTCAGTCTAAACCACTCAATTATTTTAAGTTCTAGACGCGTGGTAAGCACGAATCCTGACTGACCGATAGGCATTAACATAATTGCAGCTTTTGAACAAACAAATTCAATTACTTACATTTTGCATATCGACACACTGTTTGAACTTCGTCTGAGGGAGAGTTAGAAGTTAACTTTAATTTAAAGTAAGTAATAGTGTTAACTTTTAGCCTGGAATTGCACGATATCATCCATCATCATCCTCCGAGCCTTTTTCCCAACTATGTTGGGGTCGGCTTCCAGTCTAACCGGATGTAGCTGAGTACCAGTGCTTTACGAGGAGCGACTGCCCTATCTGACCTCCTCAACAAAGTTACCCGGGCAACCCCTTGGTTAGACTGGTGTCAGACTTACTGGCTTCTGATTACCCGGAACGACTGCCAAGGATGTTCAATGACAGCCGGGACCTATAGTTTAACGTGCTATCCGAAACACAGTCATTGGTGTCTAAGATATACTTAGAGACACTTGGATTCACACGATCTAGCTAGATATATTTAGATGGAAGATATAACTGTGTACTCTAGTAGTCTTCTTCTTATCGAGTGAGCTGCAGGTTTAATCACCTAACAAGTTCTAGTGTCAGAGTGTTCTCAACTCCGCCTGACGGCCTCTGACGTGGAATAGGCTAGTTTCCTAAAAAATAATAATTAGTCTGTCTTGTAGATTGTCCAAAATTAAGCGATACGTATTTTTTCTTTTTTAAATTGGATCAGAACTTGTTAAGATATAGCGTGTTAAAGTTGAGTGTGACATCACAAGTTGCTACAATTTTCAGGACACTGTGACGTAAAAGGCCCCCACTCCTAATTTTTGAAGTGTATTATCTTTGTCATTTTATGTTTAATTAAAAAAAGAAAAAATACGTATCCAATATTTTTTGATTATCTAAAAAGCGGACTAAATATTATTTCATTATTTCGACCCTGGACACTACCCTATTGTAACAACGACTGCTACTGAGTAGCATTCGGGGACGCCGACTTTATATGATAGTAGTGTATATATGTTTATGTAAGTTAGCCGTGTTAAATCCTCGTGCCTAGAAGTACATAAAGTCTTTGTTGTCATGTCAATTTTTTTTTTAGTTTTGCATTTATATTAGTAGGGATTGGTTAACAGCACCTGTCAACTTCTATCTTAGCTTAATTTGTCCTTATCACAAAATATTTCAAAGAAATTGTATTAAATTATATTATAGCTAGCTGTCTTTATGATAATTCCTGCTATTTATTTAAAGAGACATAATACAACTTGCCAATATTGTGTATTCTCTCGGGCGCGGATTGCCGGTTGCCATGGCAACGGTATCTCGGGTTTCTTCCTCAATGATCGCCAATATGGCGGGGAAGTTGAATATACCTGGAGAATTACTATAGGAATAAGAATATAATGTATGTTTATCAGTTTTTGGTAGAGATGATTTATTTTTGGCAGAGTAAAATAATCGCTGATTGGGTCTTTTGGAGATTTTTTGGGTAATTCAATTTGTTTAAAATGTAAAATAAACTCTTTATTATTTTATCTAGCCTTTTCCTGTCTATGTTAGAGTTGGCTTCCAGTTTAACCGGAGCAAGCTGAGTACCAGTGTTTTACAAGGAGCGACTGCCTATCTGATCTCCTCAACCCAGTTACCCGGGCAACCCAATACCCCTTGATAAGACTGGTTATCAGTATTTCTAGCTACTTACCGACTGCCAAAGAAGTACAAAATGAGAGCAGTTTTCTATAATAATAGGGATTTTTTTATTTGTATCTTGTACCCTAAAAGCTTCGAAACTACAGAACCGATTCGAAAAATTATTTCACTGTTGGAAAGCTACATTACTCCTGAGTAAAATAGACTATACATATTTTATCCGGGTACAGGCAGTTTCCACGAGCCTGAATAAAACGTTCTCGCCTAAATCTCACTTCGAAAAACCATCTCAAAAACCATTAGTAGGAATTTCCTGATACCTAATTACGTATTATACCCACTTCACGTTGACGTGTCAGCAATTAGGCGGAGGATTATAAAATTTGAGGTCCTTACGTCGGGGTCCACAGAGAACCAAATGACTAGAGGAGGTGTCATAACGGAAAATCTCCTAAGAAAATAGAGCGACAAAATTCGGGTGAACGGGCGACGAGGAACGTTACTGTCTTCGCCTTTACACCCGATCATTTTTTGTAATAACAAAAATCGTTGACAGATGTCTCAAAGAACTCAAAAGCCTCATTAGTTCGCCCGTAAGTTTTTTAAAATAAAATTTATTAAAACATGATTACAGTTAACAGTTAATGGACACACTCGGTTGATAACATTTAAAAAGGTATTAATTATTATTAGCAACTAGATGATCCCGCGAATTTCATGTCGTTTAAACCTTCCCTGGAACTCTACAAACATTTTAAAACCAAAAAAAGCCAAATCGGTCCAGCCATTCTGGAGTTTTAGTCAGACTAACGAACAGCAATTCATTTTTATATATAAGAGAAGATAAGATATATTAGATTAAAAAACTTAATCATAAAAGACTAATACTTAATTATGATAAAAAGTAAAAGTTATATTCTTAATCTAAAATGGGAACTGATCGTTTTAGTCACGCCCACCGTAAATATTTGACCTAGAAGAAGATACCCGACCTACCTGCCTTATGGTATCTCCGCATATACCTTACTCCATGTTGGATCCTTAATCCTACCTACGCTCTTTGAAAAGGGGTGGACATAGCCCGGGTAAAAACGGAGCCCTATTGTTTTAGTTGACAGCTGTATTTGAAATGAAAATTAGTATTGTGATAGGTAATTTGAGGGTTTTCGTCTTGTTTTTAATTTAATTAATTATGTCAGGTGTAAGGAAATGTTGAATATTAATTATACTTACATGATAGCATAATATTTTTTTTATATCGTTCTAGTGCAGGGCAGAAGGCTCTTCTCATACAGAGAAGGTATGAGCATTGTAATCACCACGCTTGTTTACGTCAGATTGGAGATTTCAGACTGATGGTAAAGTTAGGGCTTTCCTAAGATGTTTTTGTTCATCTTTTATCAAGTTATTGGTGTTAAGATATCATTAGAAAGTACCAATACATTAAGCTTCTCATAAACACTTGCCTGACCGGGAATTGAACCAGCACACTCACGTTTGATAAGCCGATGCTTCCATCACCAGGTCACCCATGCGATGTCAACCCTAAAAATTGTAGACCGTTTCTAATCCCGCCAATCTCATTACCAAACATCCAAAAAGTTTCAGTCACAGCGTGAAAGCGTAACAAAGAAACTCACTTTCACATATTAATATTAATTAGTAAATATTTTCCTATGTGTTTTTATACACGAAAACAATGCATTAGAACTTTACCCCCATATAATGTCGACGACCCATACTTAGTGCGAAATACACCATAAAGGAGTCTGGCGATGTCAGGAATTTTGCAGTTTGCATGATAGTCACCCGATATTAACATACATGTATTAAATGCTGTTTTATTATGACACTGAATGGATGAATTAAATTCATTGAAAAGATACAGGGTTTGTAAGTACCTAATAGCAGGTAATATAGAAGACAATGCAAGTCTTGGCAACTAACAATTTTGATCTGAAAAAAAAACAAATGCTAACAAATGCTAGGTGTGTTTTATTTGTATATGATTTTTATTCAGTCTCTAGCTTCCGCCCGCGGCTTCGCCCGCGTCAATTTCGGTTATATCGCGTTTCCAAGAGAACTCTAAAAGTCCGGGATAAAAACTATCCTATGTTCTTTCTCAAGGTTAACTCTATATCTGTACCAAATTTTATTAAAATCATTTCAGTGGTTTCGACGTGAAAGCATAACAGACAGCATGGTCCCATGGCACCCATCCATTTTCAGACTTTGCCAAGCCTTGCTTACCTGTGAACCGTCTGCCAGTTCATATGTGACTTTCCCATGAGCCCCTCACATTGTTATATTTATAATATATGTAAAAACTATAATATAAACTAAAACGGCCAAGCTCGAGGTGTTTTCTTTGCATATAGGTTAAGCTGAGCTCGGAATATCGTTTCATGCAAGCCTGCGCAGAAGGGTAGAGGGGAGTCTAGTGAACTGGCATACTGGATAGAGTGGGGAAGAATTTATGTATAGTTTGTATACTTTTTAGTGTATATTTTAAAACTATGTATTGTATGTATGTAACACTGTGTCTATTAAACTTAATAATATATGGATGTATTCCATATGAATTTATACTTTACTAAAATAAATAGCTGAAGAGTCCGTTTGAATAATCTCAGGAAGTACTAGTCCGATTTGAAAAAGTCTTTCAGTGTTAGATAGCTGATTTTATTGATGAAGGCTAGGCTGTTATCCAGGTTCGATAGATAGGTAGTTCTTGCATACGCTGCTGGAACTGTGGGGAGCGGGGGGCGTGCCTATACCTACATTCGTTAAAATTAAACTGTTTTTATGTAACCAGAATCCCATATTTCAAATGTAAGAAAGATCTCAATCTCAATTAGTTCGGATTAACCACCTAGATCTTCTACTGTGTTAGTATTTCACTGAAACCTAACATAAAATGAAAACAAATTCCTGAAACTGGGATGATCTTAGCCCAACGCCTACAAAGTTATCTGCGTAAAACATAATCTATTGAAAGTTACAGCCGCGGAATACGCCTGAAATCATTATAATTTGTAATGGATGCGTGTGTCTGCTAACTTTTTGAATTAAAACTTTTTTAAATCGATACAATCCGGTATCGGTTCCTGTGATTAAGAATTTTGAAGCGTGTTTTTTTTTCCAAGATGTCTGCTGTGTTTGTGGTGTATGAAAACGTATAAACCTGGGTTAAATCATAAAGCATAATAGCGCGTTCAAGCAAACAAAGAAAAAAACTCTGAGGCCTGGAGGAACTGCTATATTAATTTGATTTATTTCAGTGTTAAATAGGCCATTTATCAAGGAATTCTTTAGGCTACTAGGCGTTTCATCCGGGTGTTCGAAGTAGCTCTCAAGAGACGCGGGTGACATCGCTGCTTAAAATTGTATGAAAATAATTATGGATTTATTATTCTATAACTACACGTTGAGAGACTTAAAAAATCTAGTACTGCGGGGTTATTCGCGCGAGTTACCGCGGCCCTGGTACATAAAGGGCTTAAGAAGGAACATGCTGGGTTTTACTCAGTAAGAGGCTGACACTATCCATCCCATCCATCTAACATAGTGACTAAGGATTATTGAAAAATTACTTTATTAAGTATATCAAGCGGGTCTACTATGTTTGAACATTTTACTAAAAAGAGAGTACATTTAGGTATGTAAACAAAGTCTTGTAGGTACTGAAAATTGTATAAAATTTCATATATTTTAATAATAGTGCTGCACCCTGCTGCGTTGCGTTATTACAGGAGCAGTTTACCTTGTTATATAGGTATATTATATTTACCTATATAAAATTATGATTTAGGACTACGCAATGTTTTGCGTAGGTAGTATATTTAATTTAGTTTGAGCTGATTCATGCAAGATTTAATTTTTGATGTAGCTTGTGGCTAAGTCAAAGCCGCGCGGATCGATCGATTCTAAGGTTCAGGAAAGCTTGGCAAGGTCGGTCTGTGGATGGGTGACCATCCTGTCATGTAGAGTTACGTTGGTGGATCTAACCGGCTTTCATTTGAACATTGTTACGGTTAGTCAGAAGCCAGAAAGTCTGACAACCAGTCTACAAAGGAGATTCGTGTTGCCCAGGTAACTGGATTGAGGAGGTCAGATAGGCAGTAGCTTCTTGAAAAACTCTGGTACTGGAACCCAAAGTAATAATTGGGACATGGTTATTGAAATAACTGCTTTAAAAATTCTATGCTCAACCACGTCTGTCGCCTTTTACCACATACAATAACAAAGTACATACCTAAGTCAAATATCTTCAAACTCAAACTTGAATTATTTAACTCTTTATCAAAAATACCTCAAATAATCAGTCAACTATTGTTTTATAACCGAATAAAACAAAAAAAAAAACAAATAAAACGTGTCTAAAAACTAAGATACGGTTTACACAACGCGTAATAATCACGACATAAAGTCGAGTTCACACTTAAAAATTGTGATAACGAGTCAATGTAGACGCATCTTTATCTTTTCCTTTAGAGTAATTTATTCCGTTCTTGTGTGGTCAGAATTGATATCTTTTTATGTTGATGTGTAATACTAATAAATATTGTGCTGTTGTCTTAATTATTTCTTTTAGAAAAGGTGAGAGGAATTATGATTTTTATTGTTTGTCTGTGTGTACGGTAGACTGCACATCAGTGGTAACTGTCATGCACCTTAACTCAATAGTAATAAGTACGTTTTTCCTATAAAACTGTTACCACTGACCTGAAGTTGACTGTAACTTATTTGTTTATGATGTGGTTAAGTGACAATGTAATCTGTAAACATACACGTTATAAAGCTAAAGTTTGTTTGTTCTAAGGCGCTAATCTCAGGAACTGCTGGACCGATTTAAAACATTCTTTCAGTGTTAGATATTTATATTTAATACTAGCTGATCCCGCGAACTTCGCCATTTCAAAACCTTAAAAAGCCAAATCGGTCCAGCCATTCTCGAGCTTTAGTGAGACTCACGAACAGCAATTCATTTTTATATATAAGACTAGTTGACCCAACAAACTTCGTATCGTTTAAACCTTCCCCGGACCTCTACAAACATTTTAAAACCAAAATTAACCAAATCGGTCCAGCTATTCTCGAGTTTTAGTGAGACTAACGAACAGCAATTCATTTTTATATATAAGATTGATTTTTAAATATAAGATTATTTATCTAGTAAGGCTCATCATCTCCCGAGCCTTTTCCCAACTATGTTGGGGTCGGCTTTCACTCTCTGAGACCAGTATCAATTGCAGTATCTAGGAAGGTTATAGGCTATTTTTTATCCACGTGCGCGAAGTAGTTAGCTGAAACTTTTTGATAGAATATTTATTAGTTTGTCTTATAACACAAAGCTACCGCAAACTCAGGTAACTGACAGCCAACTTTGAACAATCGGATAAACACAAAAACTCAACGTAATTGGTCAAGCAACCAAATTGCATCAATTTACAAAGAAACAAAAATGTAAAAATATCGTGTTACTCTCATTAAATATTTCTCGAAATAACCACAGCTTACCGAAATTGTAACCCAATACTTTACTTTAAAAAATTAAAGAAGGATCAAATTGGCGAATGTCCGAATTCTAACTAAGTCATTGAGAGATCATTTTTTTTTTGGTTTTCATTCAACAATACAATAAGTTTTTGGGTTGGTTTGGCTTAAAATTGTGTAAGTACTTACACCATATTATTAACAATTTGATTTTGTACTTAATAAGGTAATACTATACTTAACAATAGTAGGTATTTGATAATCTACTAATTATTGTTATTTATAATTTATTTTGAGTAAGAAACTGACAAAAATAAAACGCCTTTAAGAATTGTTTACAATCATGGAAGTTATTTTTAACCGACTTCCCAAAGAGGAGGAGGTTCTCAATTCGTCGGGATCTTTATTTTTATTTAAATCTAGTATGACGATGAATTGAGAAATAATGGTATAAACGGCCATTTTTATTAAAATACTGTCATCAAAACACAAAAATAATTACAAAATGAAAACAAAAGGAAAAACTGTGTATTCAAAAAAAAATAATTAAACCATGTAATACTAATTTTCTGTGGGGTCAAATTCAACAGCAAATTATATCTATTGTTCACTAATTTCTAACCAAACCGAAAATAGGGTGACAATATTATTTACAAGGAAAAAAAATCTAAAATCACTCCTTACACAGTCAAAATTTAATTCAAATTCTTTTCTAAACAATATAAAGTAATATGTTATCATATAAAATGTCCTTAAGAAAGCCCAACGGTACTTCAATACATTATTCTATCAAAGAATAGAGACCTTTAAAATGTCAAAAACTTTTGGAAATCATTGAAAAGATTTGAAGATCAAAATTTAACGCCTCAAGGAATCGGTTCGAGGTATCTTTTGTTGTATTTTGGGGGCAAAAAATAGCAGATGCAAACATTCATTGTTGAGCAAAGTCGAGAGGCTTAGTAGTATAATAATTGACATTAAATGAAGTGTCCCAACTGTGGTTGAGATTTTTTGGGGTTCTGTAGGTACCTAGGTTCCATATTGTATAAATAAAATATTGTATAAAAGGGATGTTTAAATCGAATGTAATTTAGTATGTACTTACAGTATTTTCAAACGAACGTGCTTTGATCTAAGCTAAGCTGATTTGATTCCAAAACTAATTTGTATAAGAATGATATGATTATAACCTAAAATATATATTGCTCCGAAATTTTTTTGTAACTATCCAAAAATTAGTAAATGTACTATGAAATTGTTTCTACATAATAATATTTTATAGATGTTAATATAGGTATATATTGGATAGCCTATGAACACCAATTTTAGCACCGGTGCTTCATTTTTGTGTCTGTTCAATTTACACTGCAAAAAAAGTTAAAATTCTTTCATAATTTCATGTCCATTCAAATCTTTACTTTGACAAAATACTACATTCTCTACACTAATATGCTTTCACATATACCAACAAAAAAACAACTACTTACTATCGATACTATTATACCTAAGTAAAAACATACAGAACCCACGGTATCAAAAGCAAAGTATGACAGTGTCAAAAGCAAGGTGTCGTCCCGTCTTTAAACCATACAACACATGTTCTTTTTTATGGCGAAGAGCGACAAAATAATACAAAAAAAATAACATCAAAGTTATGAACTTAGCAACTGTATACATTACAAACTTAATATTTTAACTAAGCTTAGCTCGTGGCTTGGCCCGCGGCTTTGCAGTTTTAAGGCATTTTTGAGCGCATAAAATATTATAAATATTTTTTTGTTTGTATCCTGAAGGCTTGGAACAACTGAACCGATTTAAAAATTACTTCTCTGTTGAGAAGTTGCACTATGCCCAGGTGTAATAGGGTATATTTTATCCGGGTAAGAGAAGATGTCCCGGCTGGTTAATAATAGTTCTTCTGATAAAGGAGCTTAAATTGGTCTCCACAACATAAGTTATCTGAATTTTTTTATTATATATTGTGTATTGTTGTTGTATATTGTACAACCGTTTCGTGTCTTTGGCAAATAGCTCAAAATTATGAATTCTTTTCATTAGGCCAAATTTATCTCCATTTAAATATTTTTATCCTCATAGTTAGGTAAATATATAGTTATATTTTTTTTCTGAAAGTTACACAAACAAACATACACAAAAATGCAATCATTACATCGCGAAGGCTCTGGTCGTTCATTTTGCAAAATCAATAAAACGATGAGATACGTTATTATGATAGTGATTATTATCAAAAGGTTTGACGTTTGAAACTGGATATTATTATCGTTTTCATCTTCATTTTTCACGGTTATAATATTACTGATTTATTTTTATAAAGCTGCAATGTAAAAAGCGTTTTTTTTTAAGAATTTCTTGTTTACTTTTAAAAAGGGTAAAACAAATGTTATTTGCTAACTTCTGCCAGCGGTGTCACCCGCCTAGGGAACTTCTCCGAGCATCTGGATAAAAACCGGCCAAGTGCGAGTCGGACTCGCAAACGTAGGGTTCCATTATTTAAAATGAGCAAAAAAACCACGTTTGTTTCGAAGCCCCCAAAATATTTATTTTATTTTAGTTTTCAGTATTTGTTGTAGTAGCAGCAACAGAAATACATCATCTGTGAAAATTTCAACTCCTTAACTATCACGGTTCATGAGATACGGCCTGGTGACAGACGGACGGATGGACGGTCGGACGGACGGATAGAGGAGCGAAAACAATACGGTCCCGTTTACGCTTTGGGTACGGAACCCCAAAAAGTAGTATATAGCCTTCCTCGATAAATGGGTTATCTTACAATAAATTATTTTTTCAAATCGGTTCAGTAGTTCCTGAAATTAGCGCGTTGAAACCAACAAATCATTCAGCTTTAGATCATTATATAAATTCTATAAATAAAGGTTAATTAAAAGGAGCTATTTTATATTTTTTTACTTAAGTTAGTTAAGATTCTTAATAGGGATTATTACAAAAAATATATCTTCTCAATGTAATCTCAGCTAAGCTATCGATTTATTCTCTGTAGAATATATAGGTAAGGTAGATAATAAGATTATGTTAATCTAACTTAATTACTTCTTCAAGTCATTATTATTTCGCTTAGAAATTATACTTTTTATCGTCCCACTGCTGGGCTGCGGCCTCCTCTCACACGGAGAAGGATTGAGCGTTAATCACCACGCTTGCTCAATGCGGGTTGGTGATTTCAGACTTTATAGTCCTGGTTTCCTCGAGATTTTTGCTTTAACGTAAAACAGCCATTGGTGTCTGAAATATACTTAGAGAGCACATACAAAGTTATCAAAGTTGCATTGGTACTTGCATGTCCTGGCATCAAACTCACACTCTTACTTGAGAGGTTGGTTGTTTACCCACAAGGCCACATGGACCTACACAGAGTTATTTACTATTTATGGATTTAGCTAATAAAATACTCAAATTAATTGCTCTAAGTAAATTACAACCAATACAAGATCTAATAATCCAGCAAAAAAACAACATCGCTAATTTAAATAAAAACTTTACAAAAAAAACTGGTTTAGTGCGATTCTGATTCGCGCATGCAAGGTTCCGTATCTAAAACACAAGAATAAAATCATGTTACTTGTATGGGAGCCACCTAATATATTATAACTACCTGGTGAAAGATAGAGCACACTACAGACTAAACAGCCGGCCGAACGAAAGTAGGTTGAAAAAAACTATGTTTTAAGAAAACTTTGAATTCAATCAAACTTTATATTATAGTCAATATAGTCATAACAGTCAAATGCATGATTGTTGTTATGTGCGTACTACCATTCATTTATATGTGTACTATTAATGCCGAGCCTGAACAAACTGTCTCCGTTTATATCTTGTTTCACCCTTTTTATACGGAACCCTAAAATAATCTCCCAAAAAAAACTCAATAAGTCAACGCACCGATCACTTACACAATAAATCATTTCGGAATTGCTTTCTTCATAATAATCTTACGAAGTAAATAAACATTGCTTAGATACTATCTGCTCGTAATATAAGGTTAAGCAAGAAAGTATATTTTTAAAAATTATTTTTCTGCATGTACGAAAATACAAGTTTTTTGTTACGGTAAGATATCTGTGTGATCTTTTGTGCGGTGAGCATGACTTTGGCGGTGTGTAGGATATGTTCTTTAATGTTTTTTTTGTGTGTCAAAGTTATGATATCGTTTGTTTTCCTATGGTTTGTTAAGTCAGTACTATATACTTACTTTACGAATAATCTTAAAAAGGAAATTAACTAAATAATCCGATTTCAATTGCAAAAGGCTTTTGGGAGTGTCACTCTGTATTTTATTTCGAAAACCTACTTATAGTTCGACTACTCATCGCTTCGCATTGCATCGACTTGAATTTTATATTAATTCCTTATTATGCGATTATTTATTAAACCAATTTTATTCTAAATCAAATTATTTCATGCATATTGTTCCGGAAAAACCAAAATTGTGGTCACCACAAAAACTGAATTATTCCTTATAGCGCCGAAATATTTATAAGTCGGATTAATATACCAAAGCATGAGTATTAAAGTACGAGATAGAGCGCTTGAGTATGGTATTACATTTTGAAAAAACTACACATTTAATGCATATATTTGTAAATGAATATTGTATTATTTTAAATAAAAAAAAAGTTTTATGGAGAACAGTTTAGCCAATAATAACTGTTATTCGAAATTTTAATATTAGTAATTTTTTAATAATATATTATGTATTTTTAAAAATGCTTCCAAGAAATAATTGGCTGAAATAATCTTTTGCAAAGCTTTTATTTCTATTAAGTAGCTTAAGTCTAGTAAAAAATAAATAGATTTTCTGTTATTTTTCCATGCAATTCTTAATAAGATAAGTATTATAGACTAATCCTTAAAGGCGGCTGTTCATTATTATAGTTATACTTATGTATGATACATCTTAGCATCTTCAACTGTGCAGCGCTCATCAAATATCTTTGCTGCTGTGAATTTTGCTTTTGCCAAGTGACTTCACAACAGTAAAATACTATAATAAAGAAACATTAGCTCTTATCAAATCACTTTGCCTCTTTAAAATCAGCTATTTGATCCCTCGCGGATGTGCAATGGTATTTTTTTATGCATTTTCGCAGTCAGCTAGTAGCCAAAATTATTCTTACATAAAAACATAACTACTAACTTCAGAGCTTATTCTTGCACCTCCATCCTCATCTGCCGAGCCTTTTTCCCAACTACGTTGGGGTCGGCTTCCAGTCTAACCGGATTCAGCTGAGTACCAGTGCTTTACAAGGAGCACCTATCTGCTGCCTATCTGACCTCCTCAACCCAGTTACCCGGGCAACCCGATACCCTTTGGTTAGACTGGTGTCAGACTTCTTGGCTTCTGACTACCGGTAACGACTGCCAAGGATGTTCATTGACAGCTGGGACCTACAGTTTAACGTGCCATCCGAAACACAGTCATTGGTGTCTAGGATATTCTTGCACCTCCACAAACAAACAAATCACAGAACTCGCAGCTCGTCTCATTCATACTCACACGTCATACATTGCATACAGTTCAATTTTATGTTAAAAAACTCTAGATTACTGATAGAATACCAATATAAGTAATATTCAATGTTCAGTAATCAGAAACGGATTTATAATTAAAATTGAGAAATAAAACCCTTTTTCCAATATAAATAAACTTATAATTTATTGCTTGTTTGTTTTTATCTAAAATGCGCATCGAGTATTGCTTATTTTATGCTCATTATTTCATTATTATAAAAAGAGTACATAAGAGAGTATGTACATGAGAGAGTACATAACAGAGTACATATGAGGAGTACATAAGAAAGAACATAACAGGAGTACATAAGAGAGTATATCAGAGAGTTCATAAGAGAGTACATAAGTGGCGAGTACGATCGATTTGTTTACTTGTTCGCGAACGAGTTTACAAGAGCCACCTATTATTATTTTAAGTAGTAATTTGTAACTAATTTTGTCATAGTAGGCTGTTGACCTGTGAAGATAAAATTAGCCGGGTTTGAAATAAATAAATAAGAGAGTACATAAGAGGAGTACATTAAACAACAAGTCTTGTTGCTTTTTTTTATTGAAAAAAGGTATGCCAGGGTTTTTGGAAGTTGGTAAAGAGGGTAATGATTTGTTTATTGTTGATATTAACAAAGAGGTTCCACATTTGGAAGTATTTTTTATTTGTAGCTGAGAATGTCATTTATTTTAAGTCAATTAATTAACTATGTTTAGCGGATTCCCGTCTAAGTGGATGCAGCTCAGTAAGTTCAATATATGAAGCGACTGCCTATGTGACTCCTTAAACCCAGTTACCCTGTTAAGACTCGATGTCAGACATTCTGACTTCTGACAACCCGTAACGTGGCAGTGCCAAAGAAGTTCAGATTATAGTTGAAACCCACCAATTTGCCTTGCCTTCCGAAATACGAAGGAACTTGTCACCCATCCAAGTACCGACTTTGCTAAGCGTTGCTTAACCTTATAATCTATCGACATGGACTGCTACTTACCTTAAGAGAATAGAGAACCTAAAAAACCGGCCAAGCACGAAGGGTTCCGTTCTATTATTTATAAAACATTTCATATTATGTGAATATTTCAAGCATCTGCCTGTTGCCGTTATCGATATTAAGCAAAAATGAGCAAAAAAAACACGTTTGTTGTACGGGAGCCTCCCAAAATATTTATTTTATTCTAGTTTTCAGTATTTGTTGTTAAAGCGGCAACAGATATACATCATCTGTGAATTTCAACTCTCTAACTATCATGGTTCATGAGATACAGCCTGGTGACAGACGGACAGGGGAGCGAAAACAATAGGGTCCCGTTTTACCTTTTGGGTACGGAACCCAAAAAAACAGCCTTTTTACCAAAACACCAAAGGTTCACCACAAAATTCTAACTCACAAGTGAACGATGAAATATCATATGACAGCTACCGGCCGCCATTTTGTTTTCTAACAAAAACATGCACGCTTCAACTGATTTGTTAAGAGGGGCCCGATTCTGCTAAGTTAATAATGTCAAAATTGAAAAGAAATTGTACCGCAATAGCAGTTTTAACCATATCGGGCATTCTGCTACTAATATAAGACCAATCGTATTCCAATGACATTTGATTGGTCTGCGATTTTGGTGATTTTGGTCTATGCGGTAGTTTGCTCTACAATCATATTGTATGTATTGTATGTAAATCATTTGCAGACAAAATAATTCATTATTGAATCACAGAAACAGATAAAAACGTTTATTTAAATGAAAAAATAGCGGAATGCTACATAAGATTCAATCGTAATTGAGTCGTGCTTGGATCTCAGTGGGATGTGAATCGTATGTCGCTTCAGTAAAATAGCAGAATCGCGCCCCTGGAGGTCGGATGTAACTTGATCGGTTATATTTCACTTAAACATGACATGTGGTGGTGGCTTAACTTACTATGGATATTCTCAGGTGAACAAATAGTTGAGTGTATTAAAATTGTGTTTGGACTTTTGGAGGCTACCGTGGTGATATTTCGCCTAATTTGGTTAAAATTGTTGGATGCAGTAAGAATTGATCCGTGTTTCGTATGGCACGATAATCTGGTGGATCCCGGCTGTCATTTAAACATTTTTGACAGTCGTTACGGGTAGTCGGAAGCCAGACATTCTGACAAACAGTCTTAACAAGGGGTATTGGGTTGGCTAAGTAACTGGGTTGTAAACTTGTGAAGGTCAGATAGGCGGTCACTCTATGTAAAATACTGGTAGGTAAGGAAGCCGACCCCAACATAGTTCGGAAAGGCTCGGCGGATGAGTAAGAGTTGATCTGCTGATCGCAATGGTCCCAAGTTCAAGACCTGGGTCGGGCCAAATGACTTTGTGGCTTAGAAAGCTTCACAAAGCAGCCGGGGTCAGGTGTTTGTCAGAGCTACATCCCGGTGCCTGTGAGGGCACGTGTCGCCGGCGTCCCCGAATGCTACTCAGTAGCAGTCGTTGTTACAATTCCACGTCAGAGGCCGTCAGGCGGAGTTGAGAAAACTCTGACATTAAGTGTAGACTTTGTTAGGTTAACATGCAGTTCTCTCGATAAGAAGAATAGAAATAAGAGCCTAGTCTAATGCCCCAGTAATTAAAAGCATTGCACCTACCACTGCTATTTCTCCACCTCCCAAAGGCAGACTGGCAGAAAATGCCTAAGGCGTTAATTCCGCCGTTGTACAATGTACAAAAAGTATTACATAAATAATCTTCAAAACACATTCCTTCCCTTTCCTACCAAAACGTGCACCCATGCAAAAAGCAAAGACAAACAAAATATCAAATTAATTTTCAAACATAAGTTACATGTCATACTCTAAAATGACGTGTGAACATCATACACAGGAGTCAAAATAAACACACAGACAGTGTTGCCACCTGCCGGTAATAATCGATAGTTAAGTAAACAAAACATTTAAGTAAGAACAAAAAAATGTGTCACATTTTGTGTTGTTTTTGCTGTGTCTAACAAGTTATAGTCAACACGCTTTTCTTGGTATCTATTTACATAAATACATTTCTTCTTTTATTAATTTATTTTAATTTTAATTTATTAATTTATATTTTTAGTTTAAATCTTTCTCGAGTATGTGGGTGTGGGTTCGATTCCAGGTCAGGCAAGTACCAATGCAACTTTTCTAAGTTTGTATGTACTTTCTAAGTATATCTTGGACACCAATGGCTGATAAAAAGGTGAAGGAAAACATCTTGAGGAAACCTGGACTACTTATAGTCTGAAATCAGCAACCCGCATTGAGTTAGCGTGGTGATTAATGCTCAATCCTTCTCCGTGTGAGAGGAGGCCGCAGCCCAGCAGTGGGACGATAAAAAAAGGCTGAAATAGATAACAGAAGTCTAAGTTTTGATATCACGATGTTCTCACAAATTATAGATTTATAAGTTGTAAGTATTTCTAAACCAGTTGTTTCGTTCTCATGGGTTTATGTGTTATTTATTGCAACAAGTTTAGTTTAATTGCTATTCTAATTTTGGAGTGTCTTTTTTATTTGTATAATTCTCTAGAATTAAATTCTATCATTATTTGACGTAATTGTGTGTAGTGTAATTGGCGACTGTGTAAGTCCTAGTAATAACAGAAATTATACTCTAAGCTTTATCTACACAGAAGCTGTTGGTGAACCCTTTAATAAAGAAATAAATTATTGGTCTTAAGAAAAACTTAACCTAGCAACTTGTTCAATGAACACAGCTGTTTCTTTACTAGAAAGAAACCTTTAACGATAAATTAATAGCTATTAACTCAAACTGACATATTTTATTTGACAATATTAGGAGCGAGGGTCGCATTTCTCCCGTGACTATCCAAAAAACTTACTTGAAAAAACTCGAGTGTTTAAAACAGTGTGTCGTGTTAACTGTGGTGATAGGGTTAGTAGAGATAGCAGATATAATAATGAATTATTTCTTATTATGAAAAAGTTTTTTTCAGTCATAAAAGACATTTTTTAACCAAAAATATATTTTTTTTATGACAAAAGGCCTTTTTTAGTATGTATTTAAAAAATCATCAAATAAATAAGAAAAAATATATTTTTTAAATACTTTTTTAAATTATGCTATGATGTGTTAATGTATTATTAATTAGTGTCATACTATGAAAAAATATTATTTATTATATGTAGTATTCTAAAGTTATTTGTTATTTATATTTTTTTCATACACAACATAATGCAACCACATTTGACTCTTTTAAATACTTGTGAGCACTTAGAAGCTATGTAGGTATATCTTATTTCCTAATTATGTATTTCGTCAGTTTTGATCATAAAACAACTCTAAACATAAACTACATGCATGCGGAACAAAAACACGCTCTTTAAATACATTAAAAACTATCATAAAATCCTTGTTAGCTATATCTTCACTTCAAATATTTTCAAGAGGTTTTGCCAATGGTATACCACCGTACCATTTAAAAGTAATTCATGGGGTTACGTTTTTTGCATCTGGTTAAAAAACGTCAAGTGTTTGTAGCTGTTTGTGTCATGTTAAACCTACAGTTATTGGTTGAAAGATAACTTGTGTAGGGACAGACGAATGGATTTGTTGCTAGTTTTGGTTTCGGAGTAGAAATTGTCCTAAAAATTATTGAGTTATGGCCATATTTGTGGATTTTATTTGAGGTTTATTTTGAAACTGGTCAAAATATTTTTTTTAATTTGTAGTTTATTGTATGTATTTGTAGTTATGTTGTTTTTTTACATTTAGTCATATTCATTTCACAAAGTTTACATACAATTAAGTCGTCTTCATAATACTTGTTTCGACAATATAGAAGTGTATGAATATTTAAACAATTCACAAACAAACAATTTACGTAGGAGTATTTGTATTAACAGTTAGGTACCACAAAGCTGCGCTATTATAATTTTATTCATTGTTATCTTCTGGTCGAATTACTAATGTTTTGTATTGATAACTTAAATTTACTTATATTCAATTCACCTGTCTTGATAGAAGTCTTGATTTTATTTCATAGACCATCAGTTCTTTTAAAAAGAAAGATATGTTAACTTAAATGTGATGTTACAGTCGGATAACTATTTAAGGAAATTCATATGGTATTATAGTGTAATTTAAGTTCTTTTTCTGGTCACCATACTTAACCTTCACACACCGCATGTATATGTCGCCTCGCCACTACTGTGCGCCACTCACCGCCAGGGTAGGGTTAAATGTCCCTTCTGTCCCTGTCCCTCGTCCCTTGTCCCAAGTCTTAGGTGTTATCTAAGATCATACAAACTATGTACAAGTCTAGCTTTTGATGGTAAGATGTATCTACGTCTGTCAAGGTGTGGTATTTCTTGGTGTAAATAAAGACTAGATGTTTCTTGTGGTTTCACTCGAGTCCCTTGGGATATAATTCGCGCACCGTATTAAAATATACAAACATCTGAATTGATAACCTTCTTCCTTATGGGATGTCGGTTAAACATGCTCATAAAGTCATAGAGTAACGCAATATTTCGCCACAATTTTTTTTGATCAAAGAAACTCAAAATTGGTTATGCTTTTACCAGCATGAAATATAGTTTTTCATAGATAGATTTGAAGAAAGTAGTTGGCTTTCTGATGATAAAATAATTTTCAAAATCAGTTTAGTAGATCTAGAACTAAAGTATTATTCCGTACCTACCATATTATTATATAGGCTCACGAATTTTACCACTATACCTACCTTAATTATTAATTAATTATATTAAGTACGCGTTTTCACATTCGCTTCAAGAGAACGACTTTCAGCAGAGTTATCGTGTGTCCTATTTAAAAAAAGACTAACTTTATTACTAAACTGATATAATTAACAATTAATAAAATAGTGCCTAGTACCTACCTATGTACCACTTTAATTATATTAAAATATAAATCAATACCTAAAAACATATTACACCAACCTATATATCTATACTTACACACATATTACAAAGAAACATACATCACAATTTAAACCCTTCAATAACGAAATAATAGACAATTAACCACAGACAAAACCATAGAGACGAAGACAAAGAAACGTTACGGACCAGAAAAAAAAAACTAAATTCAAAAAAAGAACGCTTCGGATCACAGATAATGAAATGTTACCGCGCATGCGTGGACTGACATCTCCTAAAAAGTGTTTGACGGCCAAATTATAGGTTGGTTTGTACCTTACTCAATGGGGCTTAGGCGGAGAGCTTGGGAGCTATATATTTTTTGTTTTGAATTAATTTTAGCTGTTTTAGTAAGTTGTAACAATTAATTTATGTTCATTTTTTGTGTTTTTAATGCGAATCACAGTATTTTGTACGTTTACGAACAAAGTAAAACTTTATTTTGTTTGGACTTAGTTATAATTAGTAAAAAAGATAAGTTTAAAGATTTTTATCGTGTCATAAAACTGATTAATTATTAAGAATTGTAATAAAGTGTATTTTGATTTTATTTCATTTATCGATGAAGGTCAGATTTTATATAGGTGCGCGGAGTAGGTGACACGGAAAAATCGTGGGGAAACATAATTTATTTATTGACTTTAAGCACACCAACAGAAAGTAATCTATACTATATCTATACTAATATTATAAAGCTGAAGAGTTTGTTTGTTTGAACGCGCTAATCTCAGGAACTACTTTTCCGATTTGAAAATTTCTTTCAGTGTTAGATAGCCCATTTATCGAGGAAGGCTATAGGCTACTTTTTATTCCGGTACGGGAAGTAGTTCCCACGGGATGCGGGTGAAACCGCTGGCAGAAGCTAGTTAATAATATAAGTATTGACAAGATGGTATCATATTTTTTTCCGAATTAATATTTATAGGTAGCTTAACTTATCTCTAATTTCTTACATATAGTCTCTCCGACTATACCAAAGAGAAGGAACATTTTTTTCTAACCCACAAAACGCTTGGTTTCCCTTTCTTTAAAGTTATTCCATCGTGAAGGGTTAAACACATGTTCTTCTAAATATTTATGATAATATGTTTAATTGTACGTTTGTATCATCGATATAGGAGTGAATAACTTATTATTTTGTGGTTAAAAATAAAGTTTATTGGGTTATTTTTATGTATGTATAGTTTTTTTGTTGGAATAATATTTTTGTATAGGTAACGGTCCTTTTAATATATGTATATGAATGTTTTTGTCTATTACAAGCATACACTGCAGATAAGACAATATGGCCGATGGTAGGCAAAAATATTTTTTTAAGATTCAATAAATTATTTTTTTTAGTCGATCCAGCCAAATACCTGATCGTTGTTATATGTTATTCAATAATACCATTATTCAATTCCAAACTGATTCATGAGGCCAAAGAAACTGTCAGTCGACTAAAAGTTTGCAGTAAGCAAAAATAAATATAATTAAGCCGGATGAACTGTAGTAAGTAAAGTTTGTATTCAAAGCTTTAATTTGCACTGTTGTACCTATATAGAGGTATATGGGTACTTGGTAAAAATGGTACTCAGACAGCAGTAAGCTTGGTAACAGCGAACTGTCTGCTAATTTATGTATACTGTCAATGTAAATTACGGGTAACTATAATTCTCTATAGTGGTATTTTCAAGGATTGCTATCATCATCATCTTCCGAGCCTTTTCCCAACTATGTTGGGGTAACCTGATGCAGCTAAGTACCAGTGCTTTACAAGGAGCGACTGCCCTATCTGACCTCCTCAACCCAGTTACCCGAGCAACCCAATTTATTTTCGATAACATAATTAATTATTTATTTATTTTCATTACAAAAACTTTCGGTACCTATAATTATTATAAATACAATAAAGTTAAACAGACGTTTGATACGTCATGTTTTTCAGCGACAATTCTTTTTAGTAAAAGTTATTGAGCAACTGAAACTTATACACAAAAAACTGGCCAAGTGCGAGTCGGACTCGCGCACGAAGGGTTCCGTACCATTATATAGAAAATGAGCAAACAAAATCACGTTTGTTGTATGGGAGCCCTTCAAAATACTCATTTTATTCTAGTTTTCAGTCGTTAAAGCGGCAACAGAAATACATCATCTGTGAATTTCAACTCCCTAACTATCACGGTTTATAAGATACAGCCTGATGACGAACGGACGGACAGAGGAGCGAAAACAATAGGGTCCCGTTTTACCCTTTGGGTACGGAACCCTAAAAAGATTGTTCCAAGAACCAAAAACATGTTCGAAACATTTTTAGAAAAATTAAAAGTCCAATTTGAATTTCGAACACTCAACGACCGCGCCATTCACGTTTCCCGCTATTTTTGAGCATTCTTACGTTGACAGTTTCAAAATGGCGGACAAGGTTAAAATGTTTTTAAAGTAATTTATTTTGTGAATAAAACTCGTAAATGTGTGGTACGCTTTAATTGTTCTTAATTATTTTTGAGTTGATTTTAAGTAATTAGGGCTGAAAGCGTGTGAATTCGCGGTTTTAGTGCATATTTTTACAGATTTAAAACATAAGGTGTTTTTAGCCTTTCTGTGCTTTTTGTAGTCGGTTTTATATTCTGGGTTATTCATATTATGATTTCACTTAATTTAGATATTGGCGCACTTTTGGCAAACTGAATATATCAGTATTATTAAAATCTATCAATTACCTACAGTATTTTTTAATAAGAAGTGCAATCAATCATAGTTAAAATTTTATATTTCACACTTCAGCTAATATTACCTACTATCTATTCAATACTTACAAGTGTTCAATTATAATAACGACGGAAGGAATCATCATTATTGATTTTGCTGGTTAACTACCTAGTTCACAAACCTTACCAAAACATGTGCTAACAACTATTCGATTCATCAAAATCAGACCAGCTATTCTACAGCCTCAACAGACAAATACAACATTACAAAAGCTACCCAAAATCAAAACGTGAACCCACAAAATATTTTTGTATGAAACCAAACCAAAAACCTACAACCCGTTGCGCGTCGGATGCATCCTAAGAGCAGTCAACCAACAGGAGTCGCCAATGAGTAAAAATCTGCCAATTTACGCGCTCACAATAAATGTGCTCACAATAAAAAAAATAGTGATAGTTTCATCAAAATCCATTTAATAGTTTTTGCTCGAAAGAGGACTAAACATATATACCTCTATCGAACAAACTTTAAGTAGGATAGGAAGTATAAATAACAATGTTGTATTTAGACAATTTTACAAATTGGAATAGCTTGATGTGCCTGCACGTACAAGCGTATTTAAACGAGTCTCTCGTGTCTTTGGTAGAAGGTAAGGGATGTTTGTGGCATATCCAGTTGCCTCAATAATCTAAGACTGCATCAGATAGCGCATTGTTTCTGGTGAGCGAGTGGGCGACTGTAATATATATTTAATTGTAACGCTCTACAACGCCCACTGGCTATTTAGTGCAGTTTTGGTGGCACAGAAATGGAATGGAGTAGGTTAGGCATCAAAGTTTTTGGTATTTTCGGATTTGGTGTTGTAATAAAACAATAATCCGTTTAGACTGGAAACTAAACCCAACATATATGGGAAAAGGCTAGGCAGATGATGGTGTGATAATACAGTACTACAAAATATGAAAATTGTTTCACTGTTAGATAGCTTATTCATCATTCTCCGAGCCTCTTTCCCAACTATGTTGGGGTCGGCTTCCAGTCTAACCGGATGCAGCTGAGTACCAGTGTTTTAAAAGGAGCGACTGCCCTATCTGACCCCCTCAACTCAGTTACCCGGGCAACCCAACACCGAGCAATTCTAGGCATCGTACTACTTTTATTGGGTGCGGAGAATAGTTCCCATGAAGCTAGTACTATTTTATCTATAAAAAAAATGTTTCGATCGTTTCGTGTTTAAAAAACCTGAAAATCGACGTCTAATCAAAAAAAAAAAAAAGCTTACAAAAATCCATACGATTTCAATATTTCTTTGATGTTTCTTAAAATAGAAAAAATATTAAAATGGAAACAGGCGATACTTAGAATTGGTTCCAGACAGTATTGTCGCTAAAATTATACTTAGCAAAAAGGGATAAAATATTGATATTAATTTATGCATAGATGAGTTTTAGCCTGAATCTTGTAACCTTGAATATTTCCAAGAAAGACGCCTTTTCAATTTACTGTAATCGTCAATAACAATTTAATAATATATTTTTGTTTTGTTAACAATAATGTGGGGTGAAATTATATGGAGCCATATTTTACAGTTTTGAAAAAGTTTAATTTCCAAAACCCTAATAAAAAGTAGCCTATGTCCTCTCTCTAATATCATTGAAATTAAATTACCTATTTCATTTAAATCGGTTCATTAGTTTTGGCGTGAAAGCACAATATTCAAATGCTTTCCCCATATCAAATTATTTTTTATTTTATTTATTCCTTTATTTCAGGCAACTAGGGCCCATAAAAATACAAATACACATATATCGTACATTACAATACTTATAAATTAATACAATTCATTACTACATAATCACTACATAATTCAATAAAATCTATTTAGCTACTTCTACAAGTAAAAAACCATGTTTTACAAAACAAAATATTTTTAACTTTACCTATTTACTTACTCTCACTTTCACAAAAAAGTAAAGCCAAAATTTTGTAGGACTAACAACAGCTCCATGCATTTTCCTTAGAACAGTTATTCAGTAAATTCATTCCCACGTTTTGGATGTTCGACCAGCGGTGGGCAAACGCGCTCAGAGGGTAAATAATCATCCGAATATATTCCAAACTTGTATTAATTGCATTGTGAGAATTCAGTTTTGTGGACTTTAATTAGTTCTTTTTGTTGTTTTAAAACACCTGTCTATTATTAAAATGTGGAAGAAATTATTAATATAGTTTTTCGTACCTAATTGATTGATTGGCGTGAAAGTAAAATTTTATGACTTAGGTATTAAGTGCATACATAAACACGAATATCTTCCAACAGTGGTTTCAAACACGTCTCATGGGACCTATTCCGCACACCCGGATGAAATTGGTGCCTTTGGTGAATAGCTTTTATCGAAGGTATCTAAACCGATCAATTTCTAACCAACTTCCCAAAATGGAGAAGGTTCAATCGGTTGTTTATATATTCTTTGTCAAATCAGTAGTTTCTGAGACTAACAAACAAAAAACACTTCAGCTTTTTTATCGAAAGATCTCCTTTTTTTCCACGTAAGCGAAGTAGTAAACCGGAGACAAGTGTTGTAAAGACCTGTTCATATGATGATTGACCCTTTAAAAACACGGAGAAGTACCTACTCTAACCTACATTTTTACCTATAAATATACTTAGCACTTACAGATAGTCACAGATCAGCTATAAAAAAACTATTTTTCCATCCCTAATTTATTTGTAGGTGACACACCAAATATTAATTCTGCGCCATTTCTGACAAACACGACGCCTGCTCACAAAAACGTAAAATTGTTAGCCGCTAAAACAGAATTTGAAAGCGCCTAATTGGTCACAACCATTTGTATAGTGACAAAAATGACATGCCGACACGACCTATGTGACGAAACATATGGGAGAATATTTTGTTTTAAGCCGCCGACAGCACATTTTTTCAAATGCAAAATGCAGCAAAAGCTCAGAAAAGAAGATAAACGATAGATTTATTTGCAAAAACATGTGTAGGTTATATGTGGGTAATACATGGCTTTGATCATTACAGGTGGAATTGATATTTTGTTTCAAAATGTTTGACCAAGCAAATTTTTTAAACTGTGATTTGATATACAAAAATATGCGTAACAATAATGGTTTTAGAAGTTAACGGCTTTGGCTTCTATGTATGTATGTATATATTGCCATTTCAGACAGGGTTGACTGACAGAAAGGGACTAAAAATCACTATGAAGCTCTACTCATATAACAAAATATGATACAGTTCTCACAGAACTCAATAGGAGCCACTAGATTCCTCACACATGTGGCACCACCGTCCCTTACTACTATATTTTCAAAAAACACATTCGCAATACATGACACTAGTAAAACATCTTATAAGGCAACATCCTTTGCCACACTGATGATACTTAAAAGCGTACCTAATCGCGCAATGGTTAGACAGCCATAGACCAGCCATAGACTTTAACAATACACTTTTCCATGACAGTAAAAACTATAGCTAAATACTTACAGCCTTACTTATAAACGTGAATTAAATATAAGTAATACTTAAGGGCTGTTACGTATAAACGGTCCTTAAGCATATCTTAACTAACATTTAATCACTACTTAAGAAATTGAGTAGTGATTAGTTAAAATGTTGCTTAGAAGGTGATTAGAGATTTTATAAGTAAGGGGGTAAATTATCAACGTTATTTTCTCCCCAACAATAATAAAAATCACAGCCCAATTCCCGCACACATTGTTTTAGAAACACAGCGACAACTCACGCAATTCCCTCCCGTATAACTATCCTTCTGAAAAATATTCCAAGGAACGATAAAATCTAGACATTGCTACAGATCCGCGTCTCATTATGATCTGCAAAAGGCAGCATTACTCTGCCTTGTTCCTGTTTTTGTTAGCAAAGCTTGAAGATATTTTAGGCACGTTTTGACATGGGTACCTTTGGGAACACGATCTTACAATGAGAAGGAATGGATGCAAAAATTGTGTTTGTTATATGGCTGTTTGTTCTTGTTTTAATGAGTCTTAAGTGGGTTGTGTAAGATTGATAGTTCTAGTGCTTGTAAAGGCTTAAGGATGCGTTAACCTAAGAAGTAAACTATTTTAGCAAGCGTTAGGAAGAGAAAATAATAATAATCGTTTCCAGGCCGAATTTCAGCCACAGCGGCTCTTCTCAAGCTTAAGTTCAGCTAGGACATATTATAGTGCACAAGCATTTGCTTGAACACAGGTGCACTCACTATTCCTTCACTCTCATAGCTCGATGGGAAGGCAATCCGACACGACCGGAGAGAGATCAGGCGCAGGACCGACGTTTACGTGCTCTCCGATGCACCGGTGCAGGTACTCCATATTTAATTGAATTCTTACTTCGTTTAAGTATACTATGTTTGTTCTTGTCATTATTTTTCTGTGCCATGTTATTTTGCAAATAAATATAATTTATTCCGTTCTATTCATGATCTTAAGTGTATCCCCACCAACTACTAGACTCCGGGTTGCTTTCTTAAACTTTCTTGAAAACCCACCGAGTAATTTTGACTCAGCCCGCAGTAGTCACCTTCTGAAAAGCGACATAGACCTTATTATATGATGTAAATATGTAAAATATTCCGTTAAAGGTAAAATAAGTGTAAACAGTAACCACTAAGTGGATTGTCAAGCGTCATAGTGACGCGGGTTCTTGACTATCAGATAGGATGAGCAGACGAGCGGTTAAACGGCGTTTTTTGAGTTTTTTTTTAATTATGTCTGTTTTTTAGAAAAAACTAAACGTAAATAATGTTATACATATCAACATTTAGCTAGCTAGTTATTAGTTAAGTTAAGTTTATGTTTTTAAAACTCAGCGTTTTACACTTTTCGATTAGATACTTAGCTTGTTCACTGTAGATTTGATAATTTGACGATTTTATTAAAATGTAAGTAGGTAGGTACTGAAAACACTAGCATCCTGAGGTAACTACTTTCCATGGTAATATGATAAAAATAAATGATGGCTTTAGTACCGACGCTATATAAATGCCAAGTTTCGTCAAAATTTGTATGGATGAATTTCGACAATAACATTTTATACTTTGTATACTTAGGCTACCCCTTATAAGATGCTGAAAGTATTTCTCTTGGGACGGAAAACGCTTGGTATCTAAAGCTGGTCACTACATAATATAAAAGAAAGTCGCCTTCTCTGTCCCTACATCTGTATATATCAATAATAAAATATATCAAGCCTAACTAAAACTTAAGCAAACCGTCGGTCTACACAGCCCAAACTACAAGATACAGTCACAACATGTCCGGTGAAGTAATTCGGGTGCTCGGACACTTATTGCTAAGTTTTTGTGCTTCGTTATACATTAGCTGTCATTCTGATCTTAATGATATTAGTTGAGTAGGTTAAACAGAAGGTTAAGTTCGTAAAGTTTATGAAAATGTTCGAAGCACAGTTTGAAGGATGACGAAAAGGTGATGTCAAACCGTACAATCTGAAAGAAAAAACATTATTCATATTTTTTATTTGCTTTCCACAATGTAATAGAACAGACTCTAAGCCATTTTTTAACACCAGAACTAATTAAAATCGTAGGACATAGCAAAATAAAATTAATCTTACATTAAAACAAATAAAAACATAGGTATATAAAATTCAACGAATAAACCTATAAAATAAATTAAAAATGTGTACTTATATTCCACACAAAAAAACCTAAATATATAAGGGTAAAGTAACTACATAAAAAAGAAATATGCGTGTGCTAAATAGGTATCTCCCCATGTACCTATAGAGATACCACATGTAAGTATATTAGCCGTTTTTTTTCTGGTTTCCTGTTATTGTCAATTTTTGATAATTTCAAGGGTTTCAGCTGACGTCTTTGCTCTGCAGTGGGACACTAAAAAATGCTGATGATTATAGAACTCTAGACTAAACCTTCTGCGATATTTCCTGTTTGTCAATATGTCACTGTTTATAAAAGTAATATTAATGAGTCCTCTCAAACAGCCGTTGTTTTAATTTCTTACTGATCTCCCGTCTGACATTGTTGCCACAAGTATGCCTTATCTGATGGTCTGACAGTCTGACTTGACAACATTGTTAAGTAAGTGTAGATTTGTATGAGATAACGAGCCTAGTAAAAAACTTTGAAAAAATATGTAGGTAAGTTAAGAATTTTTTGATTCATCTGATCGGTATTGAATAGTTCTTACTTGCAAAAGTATGTTACTCTGCCTGTGATGTTCTGACGCAAAATCTATTGAACTTATTTAATATGGTACATAGATGGTTTTGAGTCTGAGAAACAATCAGTTCTTATTAAAAATTTAATCATGCAGTTGTTAGTCAAAGGCGGAAAAGCTTACCAAAGGGAGTCGGGTTGCCCGTGTAACTGGGTTGAGAAGGTCAGATAGGCAGTCGCTCCTTGTAAAGCACTAGTACTCAGCTGCATCCAGTTAGACTGGAAGCCGACCCCAAGATAGTTGGGAAAGTCGCAGCAGATAATGACTTACTTAGGTAATAACCGCTGAATAAATTTTGATATTATTTTTAACACATAAATCAGACTAACTTATAAGCTACTGTAAATCTAACACAGCCAAAGTCACGCGAAGAACATAGTGTCAAAAATAAACAAAAAACAACTACATAATTTGAAATTCTAAACAAAAGGCCCAGTGTGAAACAGTCAGACAGACAAAAAAGCATACTATTCAGACGCGAATACCTTTTTCAAAAGCTTGGAGAAAAAGAACTAAAGCTATTGTCTCTCTACAAATAGAAATACCTTTTTATAGTTACAATATTTAAGTTAGCCCTTAATTTTAAAAGAAGGGGACCTCACTTTTGAAAATCAAAATATATAGAGACTTGTTAATTTATCGCGCTTTCTGAAATACAGAAGAAGTCGTAATGAGAAGATGGACAGCGCCAAGCATTGCTAAACCTTATAATCGATAGAACCATAAACACCCCATAAAATAAATACCAATACATATTTAAGCTCCACCTGGACATATTTTCACTGCACTTTTTTTGACCAAAATGGTCACCCATCTACGAACCAATTACATCAAGCATTAAGTACTTAACCTTATGATCGATCGGCCCGTAAATCCGTAAATAGCGCCAAAAACAAACACCAATATTAATTTCCTAAGCTAACTTTAAGCCATTTTTGTTACTGCACTTTCTCTCACAAGGAAAACCATGGGAAACTATTGTATAAATGAGCTGAAAACTTTGTTTTTTAAACGCCTGGAACAGATCAAAGATCAAATTGATAAAACTATTTCAGTGTCACAACGCCCATTTACCAAGGAAGCCTGTAGGCTTCTCTATATCCGGGTGCGCGAAGTAGTTACCACAAGACACGGGTAAAACCACGAGAAACAAGCTAGTTAATAACATAATAGTAGTTAATTCTAAAAATATCGCGCTCCGGACGTCGATGTCTGGGCTATATTTAGTGCAGTTTAAATACACTAATAGATGTCGCTTAATGATTAATGAGGGTTTAGACGCAAATAGGTTGTGATGGATGTCAAAATTTTGTGCCTATTAATATCCTATTGGTTTTTATAGGTGTTTTTTTTTTGGAAGACTAACTTTTATTGGCGGTTTTACCCGTGTCAAAAGGCAACTACTACTCTGATAGAAAGTAGCCTATTCTGATGTATAAGCTACAAGCTTCTGACAGTGGATTTGCTTGTATCCAGAGGGACCAACTTCCAGCACCTGGATAAAAAGGAGCCCATGTCCTTTCTCCGGCTCTACACTATCTGTGTAAAACTTATAATATAAGTTGTTAACTGCAATTCCCACTACATTCTAAGGACACTATTTCCCGAACCCGAAAAATGAATAAGTATATAAGATGGAGTTAGGTACCTACTTTCGCATTCGAATATTAGTAGGTACTTACCTGAGGTCATTATTGCGAAGTTTCATCATTTGTTCAACAATTTTTGCTTGAAAGAGCCCATCCATAATTGTAAATTCATCACGTTTGTAATATTTTAGTGTGATAGACGATCATCAAATTGACACGTCAATCATACAACATATTTAAAAGAAAACAAACAAAAACTTGTACAAATAGAAGTTTAATTCTATAATTAAACAAACAGGAAACGACATACAGAACCGAGGAACATCTGTGATATGTTTATTTATAAACAATATACCTATACTATGCTATAGATAGAGGTGCTCGTGGCTAACAGCCAATTTCTTCATCAAAAGTAAAATCCAAAGTAAAAATCAAAGTAATGTCTAAAGTAAAAGTAACGGTCAAATTCGCTTTTTCTATTAGTTTTGCTGTCACTCTAGCCTTGAAAAAACGAATTTGACCGTTACTTTTACTTTAGACATTACTTTGACTTTTATGTTTGATGAAGAAACTGGCCGTAAGTTAACTACCGGACGAATCGGTCGATAATAGAGCTAAGTAGAGCTTAGTCTGTCTGTGGATGACTACCTTGCCAATTGGAGGGTCTCGGCTGTCATTTCGTAGTCGTAGTCAGAAGCCAGAAAGTCTGACAACCAGTCCTACCAACCAAGGGATTGCCTGGGTAACTGGGTTGAAGAGGTTAGACAGGCATGCGTTCTATGCGTACATGTCAAAGATTGAAAGTTATACTGGAAACCGATCCCAAGATAGTTGGGAAAAGGCTGGGCATATAATGTTCTACTTAAAATATTTGACAACAGACGTGATATTTTACGTTTTTGGGCTATTCTATTCAAGCTTTGAGTTAAATAAACCTATATCTCCACTTTTTTAGACACCCATTCTTTCGAAACGAACTTAAAAATAAATAACAATGCTGATAAAATAAAAATTGTATGTTTGTCACATCAGAATAATACCAAACTAACATAAGACATGTAATGATAAAAAAAACACTATCAAAAAACAGGTAAGCAATAAAAAAACTTTCGTCTGTTTGTTTCAGCTCTTAGGCCAGTATTTGAAAAAGTTATTCTAAATTAGATGGTGTTTACTGGCTACTTTATAGCTTGAAATTTTATCTCAAGTTTTATTTATAATTAAGTTATAATTCCATCGTTAAAATAAGTGAAACTCATTGATATCAAACGCAGGCGAACACCCGAGGCAAAGTTAGTCACATCCAAAAAAATTTCGACAACCTTCCGAATATATAAAAGACGACGAAATCTTTACACACTTTTATTTTTGACCGACACTTCTTTATAGCGCCGCGAATTACATTATTTTCGATCAAAAAAGGGTCAAAAAGTCAACTAACACCGTTTTCAATGTAGACCAAATAAGGGTTCGAGACATGGAGACATGAACAAAATGACTAGCGGAGATGTCATAACGCGGGCTGCGGGATTGTTCGACAGAGTTACCGCGGCCCTGGTACACGCTGCCAATTAGTTAGCTGGGCAGGCAAGTAGCTCCACCCGGCGCGGCGCGGTGATATTGAGAAAAACATACATGTTAGTGTGCGTAAAGCAAAACGTGTTTTACTTCGCCTATTCATCAGTCGCCGCGCCAGTGGCTCCACCCGGCGGCGCGGCGTGGAGATATTGAGTATGTGACTCAATAGTTTTGCTTCACAATAACACGGTGTCCCCACTCAAACATTTGCAATATCTTATGCCTTTAATGATGCAGGGAATATGACGCATAAATTTGGCGTTATTAACTATCGTTTCTATAGCGCGTTGGTCGAGCGGACAAAATTAAAATTCTACGCCGCTGGGGTCGGAGGATCGAATCTCGCTTACGGCGCAGCGATTTTTGCATGTTTAAAAAAATATATTTTACATTTGTTTGTTGAATTCATTGCTTTAAGTAAAAGTAAGTCTGCGTTTTTTGGATGGAATACATTTACTGTCTACCCTCTAAAAATAATAAAACATATCTAAGCTAATTATTAGTTTAAGTTCACCGTCATAAATTCATAATGCTATTGACTATCGGGCTTTCGAGACGTTTTTAGACATTATACCAACTATTGTAATAATCTGTGATTATACTTTGCGTTTATTGAGAGAGGAGTGCTTTTGTTTGTCAAATCAACATGAATCATTTGACTACACTTTTAAGAGCAGAAATCGTTGTTTTGCATGAGCAAAACGTTTCAATTAGTGAAATTGCGAGACGTTTAAAGTTATCGGTGAGTAATTTTATTTTATTATTATACTAATATGTAATTTAATAATATTAAATGTCATATTACCATAATATATTTATATATGCTGTGATTATTGTTATGTGATTATAATATGTAAGTTAATAATATTAAACTTCATATTTGAAGTGTGAAGTAATATGTAATATATATATATAAGTATGTAATATATATATATATAATATAATATATATAATATTATGTTACTTTGATTTAGATTTGTATGTAATGTAATCGATTGCTGTTATTTATATCAATATTTAATTATTGTTCACAGAGAAGTACTGTGCAATTGTGGGTTCATCGATATGCCGATACGGGAAACATTGATCCTCGCCGACCGGGACCGAAGGCTGGATTTGCATACACAGAAGCCAATGCGCGTCACCGTGATATAGTTTCTGCGCATATGGCTGAGCCTTTCCTCAGCACTCGTTCCACGGCGACTAAACATGATGTGACACTACAAACTATAAGGAACCACTTGCATGCAGCTGGCGTGAAATGTCGTAGGCCAGCTAAGAAAATTTTACTATCCGACATTCACAAACAAAACCGGGTACGCTTCGCAAAAGAATATTTGGATTTTGATTGGTGCAATAATATAGTCATATTTAGCGATGAAAAGTGTTTTAAGTCGGACAAGGATGGTCGCAAAATACTTTGGCGAAAGGATGGTGAGCGCTATAACCCTAAAAATGTTCTTTCATGCAGGTCTAGTGGCCGCATTAGTTTGGGTTATTGGGGATGGATGTCGTCAATGGGTCCCGGTGAATTGGTGCAGGTAGGGGGTCGCAATACCAGTCAAGGTTACTTGGACGTTTTGCAAAACGTGATGCTACCGACTGTGCGTGTTGCATACCCGCAAGAACACATTTACTTCGTGCATGATAATTGCGCTGTGCATCGCGCGCGACTTGTGCAAAGTTGGTTAAACGTGCAAGATAATCTTACTGTAATTGAATGGCCATCAAAAAGTCCTGACCTGAACCCCATTGAAAACCTATGGGGTCATATGGTGCTAAACTGGGATTCATCTGAAGTCAGATCGAACAAAAATTTAGATGATGTCGTTACCTCGACGTGGGAATCATTTCGTGGGACTGACTTGTGTTTGAACATGGTTGCTAGCATGAGGACACGATTGCAACAAGTAATAGACAGTGAAGGCGCACCAATTGGCTATTAACAAAAATATCAGGGGGTAATGAAATTTGTTTTATGTGAGTGATGTTATTGTTAGTAAGATTACAATTTAGGATACTTGAATCTTAATAATTATCCAACTTACTAACATGTTTATTCATATCACTAATAAATAAATAATTACCCACTGAATATGAAAAATAACGCTAATTCTTGTCCGACTTAGAATAGTTTTGTCATACCTACACAAAACTTTTTAATTTGTGATTATAATATAAATAAACCTTGTCAATAAATATTGTTGCTTTCTTATTACAAATTGTTTAATTTATACTTCCTTATTAAAATCTAGATTAATATTCTTATTTTAATTACAATAATAAAAAAAATACATAATGAAAATAAAAAATGATTATAGTTATGCAAAAAGTGTATGCAGATGTGAGACTCGAACTTAAAACTTCCGTATCGCTAGACGAACGCTTCTACGCCTCGGCTACGAGCCTACATAGTCATAACACTAAATTTTAACTTCATATTCTCATCAGCATTATAGTGAAAAGAAATTGCATGTGTGTGCGTGCACAACGGGTTATTGAGGTTTGTATCGAATAACCCGTTGTGAACGCACATTAATAAACAGGCGAAGTAATACACGCGTGAACTTTACGCACACTAACATGTATGTTTTTCTCAATATCACCGCGCCGCGCCGGGTGGAGCCACTTGCCTGCCCAGCTAACTAATTGGCAGCGTGTACATAAAAGGCTTACGACGGAACACGACGGTTTTTAGTCAGTAAGAGTCTGACACTCCCTCACAGCTGCAACCCACAGCGGGAGGGGTCATTTGAAGATTTTTGACGTTGTTAAAAAAAAGATGTAATAACGCAAAATCTCTTAAGAAAGTAAAGCGACAAAATGAAGGTGTTCGGGGGCCGAGGAACGTTACTATCTCCGTTCTATGGAACCCACTCTTTATTTTCAAAATATAATGACAAATCAATGAATTAAAAAGGAACCCGAACGCTTCAACGCTTTCGACGACCTCGACGGCGCAATGGTTACCATGCCGAACTGCCGAACCTGAGGTCCCGGGTTCGATTCCCGTTTCGGTCGACATTTGTGTGATGAGCATGCTTGTTGGCCGTGGTGTTGGTGTTATAATATGTGTTTATAACTATGTATACATAGTGCTAGTTGTGTTAGCATTCATAACACAAGCTAATAAATAACTCACCATGGGGCTAACCAATCGTGTGTGAAAGTGTCGTGATATTTATATTTATTTATTTATTCATCAGTTCTGGTCATCTGGTTCTGGTTCTGGTCAATCACGCCTAACGTACGTTGCTTGACCTACAAGAAGGCGCCTGACCTACCTTCCTTATGGCATCTCTGCTTATGTTTTCTTCGTCCGTGGTCCAAGTCGAGTCGATTTTTTATATCGATGTTCAACTTATTTTTTGTTTTATTGTCATGATATCGACAGGACAGGACACTTCTTTCTATCTTTCTTTTAAGAGTGTCGAATATTTTTTGCAAATAAAAATGATTATTTTGTGTCTTGTAAAAATTGTTTTAGTTGTTTAGTCAAGTTTAAACGGCTGTGTAAACGGCGGTGTAAATGGATGATCATTATTTTCTCTGGGCAAAACTTATTATAAAGCTGAAGAGTATGTTTGTTTGAAGGCGTTACTCTCAGGAATTACAGGATCGAATTGAAAAATTATTTCAATTGTAAATAGCAATTTTTTCGACGAAGACCATAGACTACTTTTTATCCCGGTACGGGAAGTTTCCTCGAGAAGAGGGTGGAACGGCTAGTACAAGCTTACAAGCTTGCTTGCTCATAAATTCTGCAGCATCTCTCAGTTATTCATTACAAAGCAGCTAGCGATTTAAATCATTTTAACTTTCTATGTAAACACAATACTTCTAAAACGCTGCGGAGGACGAAATTAGAAGCCCACATACATAGTTTATCCACCTGCGTTACTCTGACCTGTAATTATGTACTTACATACATACATTGGAGTTCCGCAATCAAACGGTTAAACCTTTTTACTAAAATTTTTGCTGTCCGTCTGTGCATCTGTTTGTCCGTCGGTCCGTCTATCATCAGGTCCGTCTTATGAACCGTTGACAGCTAAACACACAGATGATGTGTTTCTGATGCCGCTAAAAAAAAGAATAAAACTGGAAGATCTGAAATATATTAGGGAGCTTTTTTTTATCGACGTAAAATCATCAAATGACCCCTCCCGCTGTGGGTTAGCAGCGGTGAGGAAGTGTCAGACTCTTACTGACTAAAATCGTCGTGTTCCGTCATAGGCCTTTTATGTACCAGGGCCGCGGTATCTCTTTCGAACAACCCGCAGCCCCGGCAGGCCTTGGCCCTGCTGGGCCCCGCTGGGGTTGCTGACGTCTCTTTGAGGAGCGCGTGGAACAACGCGCGCCGTCGACACGGGTCTGTCGTCTAGGAAGACAGAGGGACGATGAGCCACCCGAACTCACCGCCCACAGACCCACGCCTACGGTGGCCGGGAGTCATCTCGCGACACCCGGCGCCCATGGTGTCTACCTGGTCCAGCGCGGCGGCCGGGATGAGAGGTGCGAACTCTCTGGCGTTCCGCCTCCTCCTTCTCGAGCATGACCGCTTCGCAAAAGGAGGCGACGGCATCCCCTCTCGCCCCGGACCATGGCCTGAACCAGGGCCGGACGCGAGAGGTCGCCGCCGCCCAAAGCCTCGACGAGGACCCGGCGGTGCCCTTCCCATGCGGGGCACACCTGGACTGTGTGGTCCACCGTGTCCTCGGGGCTGCCCGCACAATGGTGACACCCGGGCGCCTCCTCACGACCGATGCGGTGCAGGTACCTCCCGAAACAACCGTGTCCGGTGAGGACCTGCGTCATGCGGTACGTGAGGGCGCCGTGACTCCTCCCGAGCCACTCCTCAAAGAGATATTAGGGAGCTCCCTTACAATAAACGCAATTTTTTGCTCGTTTTGTAGACACCTAATCTTTAAAAAAAAAACATTTATTGCTGGCGACATTGACCAATAGATATGTATATACCTTAAACACTGACATATGTACAAATATATTAGTAATTATAACACTTAATACTGAACCCTTAAAGCACGAAACAAACTCGTACCTAGCCGGTTTTTACTAACGCCCACGGAACTCCAAAAAATCATGCACCATCATACACTTTGATCAGCGATTACTAAACGTACAATTACTGACAGAATTAACTGGTAAATTGCTAACGGATTAATGTACCTAACTGTTTAACTGAATAGTAACCTACGGGTTTATTAACCGACTACAAGAAAGGTGGTTTTAAGTTTGAAATGTATGTATGGTTGTGTGCCATCATCTCACGTTTGGTTGATCCGATTTTGATGTGGTTTTCAGCGTAGTATTTCTCAGACCTAGAAGAAGGTATTAGGTACAGTCAGTAGTAGGTACCTACAGTTATTTGGAAACGATACAAGAATATTCATACAAGTCTTCTGCTTATCGAGTGAGCTGCAGGCATAATCATCTAACAAGTCAGAGTTCTCTCAAATCCGCCTGACGGCCTCTGACGTGGAATTGTAACAACGACTGCTACTGAGTAGCATTCGGATATGGGGCAGAACATTGGTACATAGTAGAAAATAAAGTTAAATATGTATCAGTCAAGTAAATATCTATAAAACGGCAAAAAAAAACACTTTCGTTGTACAGTTGTTGTTAAGTATAACAGCAAAAAATTACTTATATCTTTAATGAAATTTTCAACTGTATAAGTATGACAATTCATGGGATACACCCTGGTGACTGAAGGACGGACAGACGGACAGCGAATTCTCAGTAATAAGGTACCGTTTTTCCCTTTGCATACGGAACTCTAAAACAGTAGCTACTTAAGTATTTACTAACAAACCACTAACTATCCCATTTCTAACGTTTTGTTATCATTACGATTGTTAGTTTAAACCACACTTAACTGTTTAGTTAAGGGATTTATTATATCATTACTGAACTGTATTTAACTTCAAAAAAGGTCATGTTTGTTTGTACTTTAACTTACAAGTTCTTATTTAACTATTTGTCTAATTTAATGTAGGTTTTAGTTATTTTAGGTAACTCCGCAGTCTCATCTCATCATCTCCCTAGCCTTTTCCCAACTATGTTGGGGTCGGCTTTCAGTCTAACCGGATGCAGCTGAGTACCAATGTTTTACAAGGAGCGACTGCCCTATCTGAACTCCACAACCCAGTTACCCGGGCACCTTGGGAAGACTGGTTGACGTATTACTTTGTATGCTTGGTACTAGCTGTATCCCGTGGTCTCACCCGCGTCTCATAGATACTACTTTGGGTACCCGGATATAATATAGCCTATAATATCATCCGAAGATAGTGCAGCTGCTTCCCAACAGTGAAATAATTTATCAAATCGGTTGATAATTTCAGAGCAAAAATAAACATAAAAGAAACATCTAGGTATATAATAAACATAAGTATAGAAGACCGAGGCATTTTATATACAAAGAAAGATATTCCAAAAACTTAAGATACTAAATTCCTTGTTAAGAAAATACAGAATTCCCTTGATCCCACGACCTTAGCCCTCGTAATTCGGAATCTCAACTACTGCACATGCAATTAACTACAAAAAAACTACACTTAAAACTGACTACTTCCCAATTAGTTGAAACCAAAGGATTATTACTTAAAACTGACGAATCAGTTAACTCTAATTTACAAATTCACTTAAACTTAATTCCCAAATAAATTTTCTTAACGATAAAAATCTTTTGTGTAGCAAGTTAACTAAATAATCACCAATTAAAGTGAAACGATTGATATCTGGTGATTGGTGGTGATTAATAAGGTATTTTTCATCATTTATCACCATACGATTGGGATCGGTGTTTCTAAACGAAGCGACAACAAAAATGGCGGAATATTTTTTCAATGGCCGCACAGAAATTTTTATAGAGTAGTGTGAGACAGAGAGTTTTTGCAGAAGAAAGTTTTATGACTGCATAATTGAAAGAAAAGCTTTGAAAATAAATTCCAATTAATTGATAGTGGGACAAAAAAAAATCTATGTTTAAATTAAAATGTGTGTGCTTTTATTCTATTCTACTTTAATTTTTGACTTAGAACATATCAGTGGATTTAATCATATTAATTGGTCATAAAAACTGTTTGCTTAGAGACTGATTTTTACTCTTATTTTTAGCCTAATAATTGTAACAATAAACTTTAAATTCACCCTGGAGCTAATTAGGTACAAATTAAAATAAATCGAAATATGACTTGACAATTCAAGAATATTTCTTTTACTCCATACAAAGTTCAAAAAAAATCTCTGTGCCCAACCTACTCTGTGTTTATCGAAAAATTAATTGGCGCCCAAATCGTGCGAGCGGTCCGAAACAATGTCAAAATCTTTTTGCGTTAACAGTTGCCAGTTGAAAAAATAAATAAAAAAAATACGAGCACAGATAAAGCAAAAACGTTCGGAGGACAAATTTCTTACGCTTTTCTGCACCATACGATCAAAAAGTTTGTATTTCAAAACCAGTTTTCACAATCAACCTTAATGTAAGGATATAAGGGTGATTTTTGATTGTATTTTTGTAACTTGGAAGGTAAAAATATTTTGGTTATGTTACAAGTTTTTATTCTGAAGTTTAATTGTGCGAAATTGTTGCATACGTGTTTCTTAATGTAGTGAAACTAAAAAATAATAAATTTGAGATCACCGTTATTCAATTTCCAACCTTACTGTCTTAGCAATAAAGGTGATATTCGAATTAGTAGCGATTGTTCAAGTATTTGTTTAAAAGTATTTTTTTAATCGGTAAATTGGTTCTTAGCACGACTGGTGATTTTTATTTTTGCTTTTATATAATTTGTTTTATGAGTCAAAACATAATTTAAGTCGTTGAAGTGTTAAACAGATGACTGACTGGTTTGTAAAAAACATTTTTTGCAACTATTAACACTTCTTTCTTTTTATTGAGCCTTTAATATTTACAATACATATTTACAATAAAAATCAAAAACTATCCTAGTAAAACAAACAACTAAAAAGCGTCAAAAAATTCGTCCCCATCGCTGTCAACTGGGAGCGTGCCCAACTATTAACACTAGAACTTAAAACTAGCCATAATGATTTGACTAGCCAACCACTTTTTCCCAACTATGTTGGGGTCGGCTTCCAGTCTAACTGGATGCAGCTGAGTACCAGTGCTTTACAAAGAGCGACTACCTATCTGACCTCCTAGTCTGACAGACTTACTGGCTTCTAACTACGCGTACCTACTGCCAAAGATTTTCAAATGCAACCGGGACCCATTTGACGTGTAAGAAGGCAAGTTTTCAGTTTGACGTGTATGGTATGTTTGCCCGCGATTGTATCACGATAGGCTGAACCGATTTTGATCTTGTTTTCAGCATTGTATTTGTTTCTCAGACTTGGGAGAAGGTTTTACGTAAATTAAGTTCATATTGAAGTCAATATTTTTTTTTTATATAAAATATTAATTTAAGATAAGACTCCTTAATATTGAAAGTAATATATTTGTTGATGGTTTATAACACGAGGAAGTTAAGTAGACTGAGATAGCAGACGTTATGAGCTGGTTTCGACTCTTCAACATACTTGCGAAGCCATAAGTACATACACGCAATGTTTTAGCTCGACTACTGTGGAGCGGACTTCGTATAAAAAGGCAACAATTTATTAAAAACAATTATGATAAAAATGATTTTTACAAAAAAAAACATATTGAAAGCCAGTCTTCGAGGAGTGTTAACTACTTAGCTCTTTGATATATGTATGTTTGCTTATCTTTTAAAATGGGGTGTGCACTCGGACTCCATGAGTTTCAAAGAGAATAAAATGTGTAGTCATTCCTATTTATAATAGCATGTTGAAACTTAAAAACTAGGTACTGATTTCAATTCTAAATTAACCTTTATTAACACAGGCTAGACTTTACCTGGGTACAGAAAGGAAATGGGATTTAGGAATTGACATACATAAGTCTCCCTTTTCGAAGGTAAAACAATATACATGAGTACCTAACCCAAAATGCTCGCTCTTCAAAACTTTCTAATTTTGCAAGGAAGAAGAAGAGTTATAAAAACAGTGCGCTACTAACCCCCCAGGAATAATAAACCTACACCAAAAATAATAAATATAAAGTGTTATCCACACTGTTCTCGCGGTGGCGTCTTGTTGAGCCCACAGGATACGCGGTGTAACCGGCACATTCTTTCTATACAGCCTGTTGTATATTGCCGTGCGTTTATTCATATGTTAAACGTACTTATTTATAGTTTTTTTTTAATAAAAAAATATAAAAGGCTTTCAAAGTGAAGTTAACTGCTATCGGTGAATTTAATATTTATGGTTTTCCTTTCGCACGTTGAAAAGCATATAGGCTGCTATACGAAATAAATATTATATAGGCAGTAGGAAACACGCTGACAAACAAATCTATCGAGAGTTATTTATCATTGTTGAGATCATTGTAGAGTGGAGATCAGATTGGCAGTCACTTCTTATGGTTTTATATCAGATTTTACAAGGAATCAATTACTTTGAATTTAATCACCCCCTGTCTAGCTTTTTCTCAACCATTGTCATTGTCCTGTCCAATCGAATGCAGCTCAAGAACAGCATTTAACATCGAGCGACTACCTATAACATTTAAATCGACCCAAATATATAAGAAAAAACTGCATACCTAAATAAAAAAACCTAAAAAAACCTCATGTCTATTCCCCATCACCCTGTACACAGCGCATCATATTACTCGACTGCGTGTTTTGACAGGCGTTTACCGATCGCTCAGAGAAACCTTATCGTTACTATTACATAGTAATCACGACACGTATTAGTAGCCCTTTTTTACTGAACACCTGAAGTCTAGAACCTTCGACAAAATTTAGGAGGGTTTAGAAAGTTCTAGATCATGTAGGTATCAGTAAGTACCTTCTCATCATCATCAGCATTTTAATCGTCCCACTGTTTACAGAGATGGATAAATAGAGAAGCATAAGTAGGTGCTATTAAATGTAAATTAAGGCATACTTTACAGTGTTTTCACACTAGCTTATTTTAAAACATAGTGATAGAGTTTTGCTGCTTAGAATGCGTTGCGAGTTTTAAGTACCAGGGGCCCGATTCTCCTAATTTTACTTAAGTAACATACGATTCACGTTCGACTCGATTCGACTGAGATCCAATCTCGACTCGATTACGATTGAAGCGTATGTGGCATTCTGCTATTGTTTCTTTGAAATAAACGTTTTTATGCTTTTCTGTCATTCAATAATGAATCATTTTGTCTGCAAACGATTTACGATTGCAAAATGATTGTACAGCAAACTACCGTATAGACCAAAATTACCCAAAATAGCAGACCAATCGCACACCAATCAAATGTCAATGGAATACGATTGGTTTTTTATTAGTAGCAGAATGCCCGATATGGTTAAAACTGCTATTGCGATCATATTGCGATTCGATTTCTATTCGATTTTGACATTATTAACTTAGGAGAATCGGGCCCCTGTATGCTTGGTTTTGCTACTCGCAGCAAAAATCTACCAATGTGAAAGCGCTGTAAGTCTTTTTTAACTTCTACCATCATCAGTCTAATTCTGAAATAACCTACAATGTAGGTATCACCGTCAGTCATTTGGCAGATTGTAGGTACAATTATCAGGAATGAGTATAATAAAGCGCGGTATTATGACTTAGGACTATAGCTTCAGTCTTCACCTAAGCTAAGACACCTCAACGTCAAAACCGCATCCAAATTAGTTCATCCGTTTAAGAGCTACTGTGCCACAGACATTCCCTACGTGATGATAAAGGTTACAGTTAAATCTGCTGATGTCAAATACATGCCATTACATAACTCCAACAGTGGGAAAAAAACCTACGTTTTTGTCTCTAGTTTTCAAAATAAAGCGACTATATTGAGAAATGTTCAAACAAGGTGATAACAGGCGGAATTGACATAGGTTTTCACATCATATCATGCGTTCACAGTGAATTAGTACCAGTTTAGGGCTGTCACTAGCCTGGCCGGGGCTGCGGGATTGTTCGAAGGAGTTACCGCGGCCCTGGTACATAAAAGGCCTACGATGGAACACGATGGATTTTAGTCAGTAAAAGTCTGACACTCCCTCACCGCTGCTAAACCAGCGGGAGTCATCAGGGATCATTTGATGATTTTTGGCATCGTTAAAAAAAAAGTATCAGAAGAACAGGTAAACATATGAAAGGTGTTAAACTTTCTTTAATAAAATCTCCTTGTAAAGCACTGTATCAGGTTAGACTGTCAACCGACCCCAACATAGTTGGGATGTTTTGCACCCGCCTTAGAAATTTCTTCACAAATGCTATAGAAATTATGTTATGTTATTGAAAACTAAAGTTTTAGAGATTTATTCACACTTAAATTTCAAAAAAGTTTTTTTCGTTTATAAATTTTTTTGTTTATACCTACTTACCGTAAAGGCCCCGAAACTACCGAAGCGATTAAAATTAATCCGTAGGACGCGACTGGAACCGGCTTTAAAAATTATTTCAGGGTGAAAGCTAGGCTAACCCCAGGTAACATAGGCTATATTTTATCGGTATATACAGTTTTTTGATGCTAACCCTGCTGTGTAAAAGTGTATGGGTCAACACAAGACACTTGACGGACCACCGCCGAGATGTACCAATACATTTACCTTGCTATTTATATTGAGTAGCCGTGCGTGTAACAGAGTTACGAACGTGTAGACAGGGACTTAATATGTGAGAATGGAATTAAAATGGGTAAGTATTTTAGGTAATATTTTAAAGTTTGTTTAACATGCGTGTACTTACGTATCTACTGTATTGTAAGTGTCTTATTAAAATGATAAAAATGAGAAAGTTACTGTCTGTACGGTTTTGACGACTAAACTGGTAAACAGACAGATATTGCGGAGTTTGGGAAAGGATATAAGCTACTTTTTATCCGACTGCGAGAAGTAGTTCTTTAAGATGTTGTGACATCATCATCAGCCTATCGCAGTCCACTGCTGGACATAGGCCTCTCCAAGTGCACGCCACTGAGATCGATTTTCGGCTTCTCTCATCCAGATGTTGTGACAATTGCCACTTTAATCTACTCTTCTGAACTAGACTGGTTAACGCTTCAATTTAAAAACCAAAACACGGATGAAATCGTCATGACGAGATGGTCACCCGACAAGCGTTGCTTCACCTTACGATCAATCTACACGGCTGTCACTTAGCCATGAGGTCTTTTAACATTTATTTATTTCAAAAACACAATACAATCGTAACATTACAGGTCATAGCACAAATTACCTGCATATTTAACTTTATTAGTTACATAAGTTTGCGGTGACACATAATGAAATATTTATGTGAACCATAGAACTCTCTAGACATTTCTAACTCTACAAATAGAGTACTCTATCTGTTGATTCTACAGTAGTGGTCTAGCGCCGTCGTGTGTGCTCCGACCGACAAATAATTTGACACCACACAATAATAGATCCTAAAAGGTTTGTCTCTACGTGAAAAGACGATGAACTCTACAATCTAGGAGTATTGAGACATTCTAAGATCCTTATGTATTTGTATGTAGTTCCCAGTAGTTTCACCCCTATCCCGAGGGAACTACTTTCTGCATTTGGATAAAAAGTAGCATTTCTCAGGTTCTAGTTCTTCTACTCATGTAAATTGTAGTTAATGATTAGTAAAAGAGTGGACTGATTTTATGTTCAAAATATTTGTAACTAAATAAAATTATTATAAGAGTAGGTAACAATTTATACTATAACAGTAGAACTTGTTTATTAGCTTGAACGCGCTAATATCAGAAACTACTGAACCAGTGCGAAACATCATTCAGTGTATAGTAGTCCATTCATCGAAAGAGGCTACTTTTTATCCCGGTAAGGAAAGAAATTTCCACGGGATGCGGGAGAAACCACGCATATTAGTAAGTTATGTAGGTGTAAAGGCATAAATAACGTAACATTTTCGCGATTTTTAAGGCGATTTAAACTAAAAACACATACCTACTGCAATGACACATATTTTCCTAAACTATCAATCTATAGCTTTAAGACTTAAGACTCCGTGCAGCGATGCACAACATCGCAAGTCTGTCTAGATGTGCATAGAAAGTGTTCGCCCATTGTTCTGATACTGAATGCGGCTGAGTACCAGTGCTTTACAAGGACCGACTGCCTATCTGACCTCCTCAACCCAGTTACCCGGGCAACCCAATAGCCCTAGGTAAGACTGGTGTCAGACTTACTGGCTTCTGACTACCCGTAACGACACCAATGGCTGATAAAAAGGTGAAGGAAAACATCTTGAGGAAACCTGGACTATAAAGTCTGAAATCACCAACCCGCATTAAGCAAGCGTGGTGACTAACGCTCAATCCTTCTCCGTGTGAGAGGAGGCCGCAGCCCAGCAGTGGGATGATAAACAGGCTGTAACAGTAACAGTATCAATGTATAGCTTTAAGACAACGTGCAGCGATGCACCACAGCGCTAGTCTGTCTAGATGTGCATAGAAAGTGTTCGCTCATTGCTTGTAACGAGTTCAGCCTCATTTGCTTTGTGTGGCTCGGATGTTGGGGTACTGGATGTGACCGGCTTGCTCTTTTATTAATGTCTTAAGGTTTGTATGATACTTGTTTTTCGTGTAAAGAGTAGTTCTGAACCAATATGAACTTAAAAGCTTTAAGAAAAGCGCGAACTCATTTTTATAAGGCACAACTAAAGTAACCATAGGCGGTGATAATAGCTTACCTATCAGTCATTTAAAGAGAAGACGTTTAATCAGATTCAGTTCTAATCCTAATATTCCTTCCTTATTAACTAACAATATTATGAACTCTTAAGTAACTTGGAAATTCGCATAGGTATCTAGCTTAAACGACAGAATAACATAGGTATAGACTGCTTTCATCTGGGTAAAGGATGTAGTTTCCAAGAGACGAAGGTAAAACCTCGGTAAATGGCCCGCAGATACAGTGTAAATACATAGCTTATGTCATCAAAATCTTAGGTAAAATCCTCTTATATTAGTTTTCTTGATCGTCCATATTTAAAAAAAACTGTACAATTTTAATTTATGTATGTATTGCCATTTCCAGCAAACCCGCAACTCCATGCTAAAATTACTGCTTTTACCGGCACTATGAGGCGCGTTATGCGAGTTCCCACTTAGCGCCGCCAGATGTCGCTCCTATCTGTAGATTATACGATTTTAATATTGTACGCAGGTTTTAGCAGGTTTTTGGGTATTTTGGGAGGTCGTTTTTGGTATTAAAGATGGTTTTTACGTTGTAAAACTGTGTCAGATTTTGTGATAGTGTGAAATGATTTAATCAGAAGCTCTATATTTTGTCCATAAGACGTTACGGTTGGAATCGGCAACCAGAACCAAACTTATTTATATTTTTCACATTCATAAGTGCTTGTAAACACCAACTTTTTGGAACCGTGCAATTAATGTGACGTTTCATAGGTGCCTGCAAAGGCCTATATGAAATAAAAAGATTTTGATTTTGTAAAGGCCTAAATGAAATAATTGATTGAAAAAATTGCAAAAAAATAATTAGATAGCTGAAAGACTGTAGTTATATTAATATGATGACAGGAGTACTTTTTTACTTACCATAAGTGTAGTGCTGGTTGCTTAATATGTTGTACAAAACCATACTGTACGTTTTATATACCTGCCTTAAAAAAAAAAAAAAATTACAAAAAATATATATTTTCGTAATTCATTTATTTACATACCTATTTACAATACATATAAAAACTATCCTAGTAAAACAAATAAACATTCATAGGTATAATATTTAATTAAAATATTATTAATGTTTCCTCATTACAAATGAATAAGCAATTTTAACACTAATTTCCCCAACGCCTTAATCGAACCTGAACCCCCCAACCTTACAACACACCGTCTTCCCACAGAACCATGCACTCTACTCATTAAAAGCCCCAACCCACATACCCATACATTTCAATCAATCTCTTTTCTTATCTCTGTGAGCTACGCTTTATCGGCACCACAAAGAGTTATAGTTCTACCTTATCAGTGAGTGATAAGGATATCCTGTGTCTAGCTTGGATCGTCACAGGTATGATCGATGGAAGCTTGTTTGAGGTTAAAACCTTTTTTGGGATGAGATTCTTTTTTTTTGGTTGTGTGTTTTGTGAAAGTGGTTATTTTATAAGTATGTTTAGTATAATTGAAATAATTGATTAAGAAGTGCTGACATTTAACTTCTTGGGCGTTTGTTCGTATTTTCGTATTCGTAAAGGTATTACAGATAAGCTTTGGTTGAACAAAGTTATAATTGATATCAGAATAGTAAACTAAATTGTAATAAAACATTGCTGCGTATTTGTGAAGCGTCAATTGACTTAAGTGTTTTGAGTAGCCAAGTTATATGGTGCGGACTATATCAAGAAATATGTAGTAAGAATAATCGCTTCAATATAATATTGATAGCATTTTGTATTTATGTTGTATATGCCTAATATATCGTTAGATTCTGAATTTCTTACATTATGGATCTCGACATCTTCTTCCGAGATACTTTTTTTCTGAAGTTGGACTATGGACTTATTATTTTGGCTCTCCACCAAATCTAGCTTTTGTCCCTAACGTTTAAACAAACAGGTAGATAGTATAGATTTGAATGTAATATTCCTACCAGTAGTAAAACCGGATAAAAACGATCCTAAATCATTTTCCAAGATTCAAAATGCAAAAGGGGACATAACAACAGTTAAACAAGTAGTTTTTAACAACCATATTCCCATAACCGTCCTATATAAATCCTTAATATAATTATAATGCTATATTTGTATACACAGTAAGTGTATCACGCGATAATATGTGATTGATAGCACCGTGTGTGTGTGGGACGATGTCTTTATTTTGTGCTTGACGTGGACTGGTGGGTGCAAAAGTGTTTGTAGAACAAACTAATTTTTGTCTCATCATCATCATCTCAGCCATAGAAAGTCCACTGCTGAACATAGGCCTCCCCCTTAGATCTCCACAGATACCTGTTGGAGGCGACCTGCATCCAGCGTCGACGGCGACCTTTATAAGGTCGTCTGTCCACCCTGCTGGTGGACGTCCTACGCTGCGCTTGCTAGACCGTGGTCTCCACTCTCCAATTTTTGTCTGTGAGTGTATAATTTTAGTTATATTTTAAAGCTATGGGCTATTTTTTACACTTTATTAATTGAATAGCAAAATGGTTGTCAAATAAGAGAATAACATTAGATATTTTTTAAAAAATTGATGTGGAAATATACATTGACCAATTTTTTTTATATTATATGATGTTGGTACCTAGTTAAGTTCGCATATACGATATGTATAATATTTCTGTATCTTTAATTTTGTGCATTTCTTAAGTACCTATTTAAAGCGTTGAAATATGGGTACTTACTGATTTTTCACTTAAATATTAAGCTGCATTCACCTATAATTTTTCAGAGAATTCGTCATTGTGATTTTCAATGCAGTTAATAAAGTGTAAAAGCTCGTATAAATAATATTTCCTTTCTACCTTGAATGCTTTTGTAGATTACATTTTCATTTTCGTTAATAAATCTGCCGTTTATAAAATAAAATGTTAAAATAAAATTTCTGCATGAGCTTACTTGAATACCTACATTACAGCAATCTGGGCGCATATAATACATATGGTGTGTTAAAATAAATAACAGATATCCAGATTTCTTTTATGTTCACAGAAATTTCCTTGCATACCGTAGAAACTACACTGCACACCGGGATGAAAAGCAGCCTTTAGTCTTCTTAAATAAAGTCTACTAGCACTGAAAGAATTTTTCAAATCCATCCAGTAGTAATTGAATTTACCTAATCAAAATCAAAATCAAAAGTCATTTATTCAAAGTAGGCTGAAAATCAGCACTTTTCGAACGTCAATACAAAAGACAGCCCCCAAAACGCCCGCTCTTCCCCACTTCCTATGTGTTTTTGCTGGGAAGAAGAAGTGGTGGAACAAACTCCCCAGCAACACAATTCTGTCTGTATGGTTTGAAGAACCGTATACAAATATTTAAATATCACTATACAACATTGTGTACATAAATTTGTATATAAAATCAATTCAAATAGTTAATCATGTTGGCTAGTACACACCTTACCCATACCTATTACTCAAGCAGTTACAAAAGAAATCTATTAAAAAAAAGAGTGAAAAATATAAAAAATATAATGCCTCCATTCAGTGAAGATAGATATAGTTTAGGGTGCAATAATTCAAACAAACTCTTCCTCTCTACAATAATATTAATGACTAGCTTACGCCCGCGGTTTCACCGGCGTCCCGTAGCCGGATGGTGACAAAAATTCCTAAAACCTTCTCCCGGGTCTAAGTTACCTCCCTTCTAATTTTCAGCCAAATCGGCCAAGCCGTTTTCATGTTATGTCGTGACAACGGAAAGCGGGTTTCTTTTTATGTATATAGATCTATAGATTATAGAATTTCTTTCTAAAACACTGTTGTGCTCAACTGTACATGCAAATCAGAGCTTACCTATCAAAACGGAGGTCCACAGCCGTTCCTCATATATATCTAATTATTGTTTTTACAATGCCAGACATACATACATACATTATTAATGTGAAGTATTATCTATCTATCATAGACATGTTAATTCGGTAATTAGAACACTGTTTTTGTTTTATAAAAGTATTTTTTTTGTGGGTTTATTGACCTTGTGATTTGACCGCCAGACTTACTTACGTTATAGGGAGGTAAAAGGTACTTAGAATTGATTTTATAATGTAATTAGTGATATGTCTTGGATTTGCAAGGATATAAATTGATATTTAAACTTTTACACGAAGTAACTATTATAGAAATACATATGTGCTTTTACTGTGAATTTTACTAGCTGTTTTTAAAACCGTTTAAGTTTCGCTTTCAAAACGTACAGACAGAGACCACTAATGCCTTTGTTTAATTTTATACAAGCATCCGCCCCTGGTTTCACCCGCGTTCTGAGATAACTGGTTCCCGTCACGGATGGTAACAAAAACTATCCTATGTCCTACTCCCGGGTCTAAGCTGTCTTTCCTCTAATTTTCAGCTTAAACGGTTCAGTCATTCTTGAGTTGTAAATAGTGTAGGAGGTTGAATGTTAAGTACCTATGTTTGGTTAAATTATATGAAGCTCAATAGGTAGTTGAGAACCTCCTTCTTTTTGGAAAGTCGGTTAAAACATTAATATTGGCAACAAAAACCCATCAAAGTTTGCCCACAATACAATCGACACAATTGGCATTTTCAATTGGGCGTTGTTAACCTACATTTTATCCGCCATTTTATATTTTATTACGCAAAACGATACGTGAATAGTGAATCGTTTTTATCAGAGGGGTGAGGGGTGGGTAGTCAGAAGCCAGTAAGTCTGACAACCAGTCTTACCAAGGGGTATTGGGTTGCCCGGGTAACTGGGTTGAGGAGGTCAGATAGGCAGTCGCTCCTTGTAAAACACTGGTACTCAGCTGCATCCTGTTAGACTGGAAGCTGACCCCAACATAGTTGGGAAAAGGCTCGGGTGACGATGTTATCGGAGGGGTGAGGGTGTGAGAGGGAGGGGGGTAGGATGTGACGTCACGGGTAGAGGAAACTATAAAGCATTAGCATGGCTGTGGCCGAATTTTAGACTGGCTCTACTCTGCATAGTTAATATTGTGATTGGGTTGTTGTAGATTGGCCGTTGAAAGATAATGAAATAGTAACCTACATATTTAGTGAAAAATGTGGTACTGAAAGTGGCTTTAAAAGCTCGCACTTATCAAAATAATATAAGGTATCAATATTGCATATTTTATTAAAAGATATCAAATAATAAGTCAAGGGTCTTCAAGTGCTTGCAAAAACGTAAGTCTTGTTTTTATCATAGTTTATACATTTTATAGACATAGTTCTAGCTTAGGATTTGTCTTTGTAAGGTTGCAAGTGTAATGTAATTACGAAAATAAATAATCCCTGAATGTATACATTTTTGAAAGTACATATAAAATATTGAATTGAATTGAAACAGGGGAGTGAACGATAGGGTTTATAATATGATGATCGTTTAACAACTTCGACGAACAACGACCAATCTTCTTCACGCCCACTATGCACCTACGACTGACGTAATATGTACATGCATTTAGCATCTTAACTGCAACTGCTGCCGCGATTGCAACCGCTGACTTACACTCGAACACGTTAGGTTATCGATGTTATTAGTAACTGGGTATTTCATTTGCTATCAGAGGGAACACTTCCCGAATATGGATAAAAAAGTAGCTTAGGTATAATGATATTTCATTGATAATAGATATGAATCCGTTCAGTAGTTTTAGCGTGAAAGAGTATCAAAATTACCATGTAACTTTACTATGTAATGTATTTATTATTTACTTTCTTACCTTGAACATCAATATCTAAGTACATACTGGTGAACTAAAACGTCTTGTGAAACGTGAAAATAACTAATCCGCCAGACAAAAAAAAATGGCTGATGATGATTATTCAGTTTTTCATCTTTCGTCTATGTCATAGTAAAAATTAGGCATTCCTTTTTGGTAGATGGATCTTTCTTCTTCCCTCGTAGATCATCCGTGTTACTTATAATTTACCAACGTAGACCCAATTTAAAAAACAAAAGAATAAAACGCAACTCATTCCAAACACAAAATCATCAAATAGGTAAACGAACACACACAATCAAATCAAATTTTTAAAACGTTCGAATTTTCAAACATGAAACGTAGGGCTGTAAAATAGAGTGGCAAGCATAAAAACCGACAATGAATTTTACCGATTGCCGTCAGTTCGGTTTTTGAAGGTTCCACACATTGGATGACGTTGTTATTGTCCAATGAAATTGCTTTTTTGATGTAAATCCAATATGGCTGACGTTCGATTTTCGAAATTCGAAATTATACGTTAAATGTTTTATTAAGGTTGTTTTATTGAAAATGGTTGGTTGCGTACAAAATGCATTTATTTCGTTTTTTGGTTAAAGGTTTTTAGTTACGGAAGCAACATGTTCTGCACTTGCTAATTCTCGCGGTTACACCCGTTTCTCGAAGTAACTACTTCCCATGCTTTGCCTACCTATTTAGTCGTGGTGGCTTAGTGGGTAAAGAACCAACCTCTCTAGTATGTAAGGTTCGATTCCAAGTCAGGCAAGTACGGTAGACTACACATCAGTGGTAACTGTCATGCACCGTAACTCAATAGTAATAAGTACAATTTTCCTATAAAACTGTTACCACTGACTTGAAGTTGACTGTACCAATGCAACTTTGCTTTGCATTGGCGGCCCTAGGGGTGTGCGAACTGTGCCGTCGCACAGGGCCTCGCGCTTGGGGGGGCCTCGCGCTACAACCCACACTAATATAAAAAAAATAGAATTAAAAAGTATATATCTGGTCCGAGAAAAAAATGGAACACCAAAGTAACAAAAACAACTGGCTCTCGATCCAGTCACGGATTCTTTTTATTGTGCTTAATTCCGAGTATAATTTGAGAGTCCTTAAAAAAATTTCGCGCTCGCTACGCTCGCGGCTGTTCACTTGACAGTACCTTTCCTTCTAACTTGATTAGAGTACTTTTATGTCCCAAAACTCTAAAATTTTCGCGCTCGCTACGCTCGCGACTTCGCCTTCCTCTGTTGTTTATCGCACAAGTTCAGGTGCTTTAGTGACCCAAAGCTCAAAATTTTTGCGATCGCTACGCTCGCGGGTGCCTTACTTTCCGCTTGTTTTCTTTTTTTCATCCTTTTTTAGCCGAACCTAGAAGGTAGCGGCGCCGCTTTTAAGTCCTTTTATTAACAAGAAAATAACTCCTAGTTTCCGTATGAACAATCTTTCAATACATAGGGGTCGCTTGGGTCATGAAGTCATGATTGCACCCGGGCCCTTCATGAGCTAGAGACTGCCCTGAATCAGTTATACGAAGAGCTGAATGCTATCTAGGTGCTGAAATATATATGAGAAAATAATTTAATTGAAATTTATACAACTACCGAAATAGTCTTGAGAATTCTAATAATAAAATAATAATATCGAAAAAGCAGTTTTTCGAGGCTTAAAATTATTAAATATCTTTAAGGAATTCGATGACACAAGATCGACTTTCAGCCCTTGCTATTCTTTCGATCGAAAATGACGTTGCTCATTCATTCGATTATTCTGCTTTATTTAAAGATTTTAGTCTTAAGAAAAGTCGCAAGCATCAGGTAATTTTAACATTTGTTAAATTTGTGATTCTTTAAATATAAACTGTAGTAAAAAAAATATTAATTTGTTTATCTTGAGCATTTTCTTAGCTTAATCAAAATACCAGCTTACTCTCGCAACATATACTTTTCGCGTAGGACAAAGGGCCTCGCATAGACCTGCCGCACGTAGCCTCGCAATGGCTAGGGCCGCCGCTGTTGCTTTGTATATACTTTCTAAGTATATAAAAATGGTTCTGTTAATAAGAAGATGGTTCTTGTAATACAGTACGGGTAGCCAGAGTCTAACAAACAGCCTTACCATAGGGTATCGTATCGGGGGGTCCAGTTAACTGGGGTCGAGGAGGTCAGATAAGCAGTAGCTCCTTATAGTAAGTTGGAAGTCTTTTTCGGTAAAAACTCATGTCAGAATGTTTATTATCATGGCAGGTACCTACCTAAATTAATTTACCTGCTTTTCCCTGAATTAATAAAAAATAATAAAAGAACTATCTGGCTTAACACAGGTAAAGTCAGGCCTCGGGGCTAATACTAGGCTGAGAGTGTGCCAATTTAATTTATAGTGTGCGATTATTTATTTCTCGTGTCCAATAAATATATTTAAATAATTAAGATATCAACAAAAACCCATTTATTTCGTGAAAATAATCAAAATTCCTACACGTTTCACACAAGAGTTGATTAAAATTATCTTAATTTACTCAAAAAAGTTAAAGAAACTATATTGAGTTAGATTTTCTTGTAATAAAGTTTTTTATACGAATTTTATTACGATATAGAATTTAAATTCTAACATTATGAGCATAAAGTTTCAAATTAAACTAGAAGTTAATAAAAAAATAAATTTAGTTTTTAGACTTTCACGGTTTTTTTATTGCATATTTTTTTATAAAGTTAACACTTAAAAAGTTATGCTAAGTTGCTGGTGATAAGGATTGGGGTTCCTCGGTAAAAATTGTAAAACCATTTTAATCAATATTTGAATGTACCTTATCCTAATATGTATAACTGTTTTATGTGAAAAGTGGACTTGCTTATTTTTAATCAACTGTTCTAAAAGAAGGGTTATGTTCTTAAAAAAGTCTTCGACTAAAGGATTGTTTCAAGGACCTTTCTTTATGGATTTATCGGAATGAAATATTAAAGTGTATTTTTGACTCATGTATTTTGAAGGCACGTTAAATTGGTAAGTCCCGGCTGCCATTTGAACATCTTTGGCAGTCGTTACGGGTAGTCAGAAGCCAGAAAGTCTGACAATCAGTATTACGATGGAATATTGAGTAGCCCATGCAACTGGGTTCAGCATGTCAGATAGGCAGTCGCTCCTTGTAAAATACTGGTATAGTTATCGGCACGAATCTTCAGCTCTGACCTACATCTGCGCAGAAGTGATTTATTGGCAAAGAACCAATCCCGAGTGACGGCTATGACGCGATGCACTGCGAGCCAATCACCGCTTTAGCCCGCCCCCGCGCCTCACTTCATACCACAAAAGGGACCCAATAAATTATTTCTGCGCAGGTGAAGGTCAGAGCTCAAGATTCGTGCCGATAACTATACTCAGCTGCATGTCGTTAGACTGAAGCCGACCCCAACATAGTTGGGAAAAGGTACCTAAGGCAGATGAAGAGGTTACTCTATAAGGCGCTAAAAATAAACCTACAGAACCACAACAAAAAACCTTAAAACAAGCTTCCCGCTTTATATTTTTATTAACACGTTTTATGAACAATAAATTGTTCCGAGTGGCGGTCCATTCAGTCGAGGTAGATCATTGAGGGATCGTAAACTATGCTATGTCGAAGCACGGAGTAAGGAATGATAAGAGATGCCATAATGCAGGTAGGTCACGCGCTTGCTTCTAGGTCAAATCAATCAAATCAAATACCTTTATTTTCAGGCTGCATTGGCCCACAGATATATACCTTAAAGACTAACATATATATTATATTATACTAGGCTAAATCTATATAGGTCTGCCTCGTTGGTCTAGCTGTCGCAAGTCGCAAGGAGTCGGGCCGTTATCGCTTTGTGGGTTGTAGAAAATTTCATAAAGCAGCCCGTAGTCTGGAAGTTGGTGATTGATACACCCGTGCATCGGAGAGCACGTAAATGTCGGTCCTGCGCCTGATCTCTTTCCGGTCGTGACGGATTGCCGTCCCATCGGGCTATGAGAGTGAAGGAATAGTGAGTGCACCTGTGTCTGCACCAAAGACTATAAAACCACGCACAAATTCTCGTGCACTGTAATATGCCTATCTGACCTCCTCAACCCAGTTTACCCGGGCAACCCGATACTTTGGTTAGACTATTATGTTATGGCATCTCCGCTAGTCATTTTGTTCTCCATGGTTTTAACTTGACGCGGCCAGGAATGTGATGGGTGAGCTTTTATGTTTATGAATTTAGGAATTACGATGGACGTTTTATTGGTAAGTATTGTCGTGTCGGCTGTTTCGTTCGGTTTATTTGAATGGCTTATGGCTTAGTTAAACCATTATTGGTTTGCGAACAAATGTGCGTCGCGAGTTCATAGGTACACAGCTAGCATTGTGTTCGCACGAATATTGCTATTCAGTATTGAGTTATCTAAGACTGAAAGATTTTTTTTAAAAGGACCAGTATTTTCTGAGATTAGCATGTTCAAGCTTACAAAAAAAACTTTTAGCCATATAATATTAGTATACATAGATAGATTTTTTTTAACGACGTAACAAATCATCAAATGACTCCCGCTGTGGGTTAGCAGCGGTGAGGGAGTGTCAGACTCTTACTGACTAAAAACCGTCGTGTTCCGTCGTAGGCCTTTTATGTACCAGTTCCGCGGTAACTCATGCGAACAATCCCGCAGCCCCATACATAGATAGATTGAAACCTGAACTAGTGGAAGGTGTGAAGCAAAGCGGGAATGGACAAGAAGTAGATTTCACGAAAATTCCCACTCCGTAGTTAATAAAGTCGTCATTTAACTAAAAAAATTGAACAAAACGACAGTAATTGAAATTAGCCTTCATAAGAAGAAAATGAAAAGTCGTGGTGGACTAGTGGACAAAGAACCAACCTCTCAAGTATGAGGGCGCGGGTTCGATTCCAGGCAAGTACCAATGCAACTTTCTAAGTTTGTATGTACTTTCTAAGTATATCTTAGACACCAATGACTGTGTTTCGGATGGCACGTTAAACTGTAGGTCCCGGCTGTCATTGCACATCCTTGGCAGTCGTAACGGGTAGTCAGAAGCCAGTAAGTCTGACACCAGTCTAACCAAGGGGTATTGGGTTGCCCGGGTAACTGGGTTGAGGAGGTCAGATAGGGCAGTCGCTCCTTGTAAAGCACTGGTACTCAACTACATCCGGTGAGACTGGAAGCCGACCCCAACATACTTGGGAAAAAGGCTCAGAGGACGATGAAGAAGAAAATGAAAAAACATTTTTTCTACCCTACACTGCACTGCTATTGAAGCTCATCAATATTACGAAAAATACAATATACCACCCAAGTTTAACCGTACTAATAAACCATTACACCTTAATGTAAATTTCGCCAAATTTTCTTATGGCAACCCTGTAATTAGGGTTGCCATATACCACTTAATAACTCGTTAAGGCACCATAAAGCTCATGGGACAGAAGTAATTATGTACAGTCGGTACCAAAAGTAAAAGAATAAATGTAAATTTTCAAAATGGTCGACGGTGTGTCGTCGATAACCTTATAGAGTATTTATAGTTAGCGGCACGAATCTTGAGCTCTGACCTTCACCGGCGTCGAAGTAATGTATTGGGTCCCTTTTGTGGTATGAAGTGAGACGCGGGAGCGCGCAGATGTAGGTCAGAGCTCAAGATTCGTGCCGATAACTATGTATATCAACTTTTTAACCGACTTCAAAAACATTGGTTTCTCAGTTTGACCTGTTATTATGTACCTACTTAGGTACATTATGTACGTTGGTTTGTTTGTGCGCGATTAACTCAAGTCTGGCTTAATCGACTTTGATGCGGTTTTTAGCAAAATATTAGGCAGATTTAGCAATTTAGCAGAAGATTTAAGGTACACTATTGAAGCCAGTTTTAGTTCAAATGTTGTCAGTAAAAAGTTTTATCGTGAAGTCGGTTTTATATGTATTTCTTTTATTTAGAATCATAAGTTAATTTATTCATCTACTGTTGACGTTGACTGTACAATCTGTTGACTAATTATTCGACTTAATTTGCAATTGTTTTGTCATAATAACAATGTGGGGTTTTGGGTAGGTGTGTTTTATAAGCGGAGCGGGTAGCGAATAATTACTGACCAAGTTGAGTCGCTATGGCAATTTTCGAATGGTGTTATCATATAAATATCGGAATTTGTCTATGTATGTACTCTAAAGAACATAATTATAAGGAAAGGCAACATAAAAAATAAACCTTTTTTGCCTCACAGGACAAAATACAACAAGTATCTAGGTAAGTACTATGGGAAGATAAGCTTGTTACTTCATATAACATTTCCAGACCAAAACATTCCTAGCAAAATAAATAAACGATTTGTAACGTAACAACAATAAAAAAACCAAGCATAAACAAAATTAATTGGGGCTTAAATCTCACTACACTAAGTACTTATTTCTATTAAAAATAGATACAAAACTTCTTTGACTTTTCAGAAATCATTATTCAGAATCTATTATTATGAAGCAAATAACAAATCAATGAAAGAATCATGACATACTCGTTATATTTAATACCTTTTGAGTCTATTCTTATTTTGAAAAAATATGTTTTTGTGAATGTATGAAGAAATATGTTTATATTTTTATAGAAATTGTTAGGAGGTAGAAAAATATTGTTAGTATGTTTTTTTAGTTTGAGCTTTTACTTTTTTACTATGTGTTTATTTATTCGCTTATGGTGGACTTATAGTAAAAAAAAACAATAAGAAATAAAACCATATTGTCACTAAAAAGCCGATAAAAATTCTCACGGATAGAATCTCAATAGGTAATAATGGGTATATTGCTTGAAAATATAATAAAAATCAGTAACATAATAAATAATGTCGCTATCTCAATCGTACCCGAATCCTTAAAAAAAGTCTACCTATCTCTACATTAAATTTCACCTCGATTAATTCAGCCGCTTTACCATAAAAGTTTATTAAAAAAATTAAATTCACTTTCGTATCTACGTACAACACCAATTGTTAGTAAATTAAAATCAAATAAAAAATGTTTTACCCGCTACGCTCAAAAACTCGCTACCGCGTATCACTAAACCCCAACTCTTAAGCACCTATTTACATACCTGACGCATTATGAGGCGACAAACGCATATTCATGTGTCAGCCACTGTTTGAGTGCCGGTTTGACTCCCGGGTAATGACTTCATACAACTAGGTAGGTTTTGTACCAACTTAGGTTTTAGGCCACCCACTTGGAAGATTTTAATTTAGAAACTAGCATTTTCTCAACTATTTTGGGGTCGGCTTCCAGTCTTACTGAATGCAGCTGAGTACCAGTGTTTTTATATTTATATTAATTGTCATGTCTCAAAACTTTTTTGCTGTGGGAAATCATGAAATGATTTCGCTGTGGGTGTAGCGTGAGGGATTGTCAGATTCTTACTGACTAAAACCCACCATGTTCCTTCTGGAGCCCTTTATGTACCAGGGCCGCGGTAACTCACACGAACAATCCCGCAGCTAATGTCAGGTATCAATTAATATTATTGTAACCAATTAACGGTCGTTCCCAATATTATGTCTATCTTTTCACTCGTTTCCTTCAAAAATAATAATCTCATTAGCTCCATACTGGTACATAAAGTAAAATTCTTATCTCTGATTCTCTCAAAACAACCGATAGATAGAATATTGGGAACGACTATATTAGCACTTTAGAAACAATAAATAAAATTTTGAAAATGGAAACCGATTTTAAATTTCAAATAAAGAACACGATAAAAAGAAAAAAAAAGCAGTCCGCACCGAATGCTACAATAATCATAAGTCAAATTTCAAAAAAAGAACGCGCCGCCATTTTGTGCGTCGGAGTCGACACCTACAATTATATTTTCAAGATATTTTATTTCTTAAGTCGTAAATAATGATGGTGGCAAGTCTTACTAAAGGTATTTTTAATTTATGTGAGTTCTCGACACTGAGTAAAATCTCACCAATGACTTTTAAAGAGGTTTTTGTCAGATAAGAGATTGTCAACTTACCTCTTCGTTGTCTCAAGGGAATATCAGAATTTGACTGATCAAAACCCACCGACTTTCATTCTGGAGCCCTATGTATTCCAGGGCCACTCTTTCAAAGAATCGTAGCCGGGTCCATCCGATAGAAGTTAAAAATAATATCCTTCATCTTCTTATCGTGTGAGCTGCAGGTTTAATCACCTAACAAGCCCTAGTGTCAGAGTTTTCTCAACTCCGCCTGACGGCCTCTGACGTGGAATTGTAACAACGACTGCTACTGAGTAGCATTCGGGGACGCCGGCGACACGTGCCCTCCCAGGCACGGGGATGTAACACCACCAGCTTCCAGACTCCAGGCTGCTTTGTGAAAGTTTCTAACACCGACAAAGCGATTTCGGACTCAGGAATTAAACCTGGGACCCCATGCACGGTAGTCCCTTTTGCGATCATTGTGACTACCGGGGCAATTAAAAATTTAATCAATAGTAAGCTATAGATAGCTAAACTATTCTTATAAATATATTCTTACAGTGACGACAACCACAGAGAATTGTGCTCAAATCACAAAAATCTCACTATCTCTCTTAAAATCGAGATCAAATCGAGTTCCAAAACACTAGTAAGAAATCCATATTATTTCCAAGAAACCTTTAGTGCAGTTCTGAATGACATTTCATTCGAAACTGCAGAATATAAGTCCACAAAATATATGGGATATCATAAATTTTGTGGTCAATTTAGAAAATACTTCATTATGATGTCAGGCTGGCTAGATCATAGCTTGAAAAGGTAATGACTTATTAAAATAGTTTAATAATGAGTATGAACAAATCTTGGAGAACCAAATGACTAGCGGAGATATCATAACGCAAAATCTCCTAAGAAAGTAGCGCGACAAAATGCGGGTGTTCAGGGGACGAGGAACCTACTTTTTTCAAAATAAAATCACCAGTCACTCAAAATCAACCTTTGACAGATTGGTAGTGATTTGACGAGGAACCCAAACGCCTCGTTAGCTCTAGTAACTGTTAGTTTTAATCACACTTACAGTACATACCAAGACCTACAAGAAGGCGCCTAACCTACCTTCCTTATGGCATCTCCGCTATATTTCCTTCCTCCGTGGAACAAGACTTACCAAGGGGTATCGGGTTTCCCGGGTAACTGGGTTGAGGAGATCAGATAGGCAGTCGCTCCTTGTAAAACACTGGTACTCAGCTGCATCCGGTTAGACTGGAAGCCTAAGCAGATGATGTCATTCATGATGGTGGTAGAGGCTAATTTTAAATGATTACCTATGCATATCATCGCCTCGGCAATCTATAATTCTGCAAGAAAATACTCAGTTTTGTTAGGGTTCCGTTATAAAGAGTAAAATGGGACCCTATATTACTTCGCTGTCTGTCTGTCATCAGGCTGTATCTTATGAACCGTGATAGATGGACAGTTTAAATTTTCACAGATAATGTATTTTTAACGCCGCTATAACAATAAGTACTGAAACCTAGACTACAATAAATATTTTAGTGATTTTTTTATTTTTTTTAAATATTTTTTTTATTACAGTTACAGTTACAGCCTTTTTATCGTCCCACTGCTGGGCACAGGCCTCCTCTCACACGGAGAAGGCTTGAGCATTAATCACCACGCTTGCTCAATGCGGGTTGGTGATTTCAGACTGTAGAGTCCAGGTTTCCTCAAGATGTTTTCCTTCACCTTTTTATCAGCCACAGCTTGGTGTCTAAGATATACTTAGAAAGTACATACAACTTAGAAAAGTTGCATTGGTACATGCCTGACCTGGATTCGAACCTGTGCCCTCATACTCGAGAGGTTGGTTCTTTGCCCACTAGGCCACCACGACGTTCATTTTTTTTATTATTTTTTAAAAAATTACGTCAGCCTATGGGAGTCTGACGTATTTTATTTTGCTTATTTTATACACACGTACGGAACTTTTCGTGCGCGAGTTCAACTCGGTCTTAGCCGTATTTATTCAAAACATACATTGTTTGCCAAGGTAGTCAAAATTAATCCACCTCGAGTCAAAGATCATAAATTTTGCTGGAAACGCCCCCTGTTTTAAGCAAGAAACGTTATTTATTATTTTGTGTGTTTTTTTGTAAACTGACTGTTTGCACCTTTTAGTTTTTTGATGTCTCAGGTAACTGGAATTGTTATGATTGGTTTCTATAAAACTTACTAATAAATATTGTAAATACGAAAGTAACTCTGTCTGTTTGTCGCGCTTTCATGCCAAAACTACTGAACCGATTAAAATGAAATTTAGTACACTGATAGTCTAGACCCTGAAAAAGGGCATGGCCTACTTTTTACCCTGCTGCGGGAAGTAGTTTCCTCGGGTTGCGGGCAGTGCGGAATATATAGCAGATAACTTACAAATGCAGGGATTTTGAGACGCTACCGTTCTTCTCAATATTCAAAAAAATAATAAATAGGGGTCAAAATACCCAAAATACTTGTTGTCATGAAAGGCTTGCCTCTCTTTAGTAAAATCACCAAACGTCGCCTCTTTATGAGCTTAAGAAGTGGTGACTTACTATTATTTGAATTCACTTTGTTTGGTACAAGTTAAAAGATCTAGCTTCTACCAGCAGTTTCACTAGCGTCGCGTCTGAACTTCTTCATTCTTATCATCATCATCATCATCATCTCAGCCATAGGACGTCCACTGCTGAACATAGGCCTCCCCTTTTGATCTCCACAGATACCTGTTGAAAGCGACCTGCATTCTTATGCCTTCTTTTATTCTTAATAGCCTTTAGTCTTCCTCAATGCGATGGGAATGGATAGCCTATCCAACACTGAAGTTTTTTTTTTCTAATTGGATCAGCAGTTCCTGCGATTAGCGCGTTTAAGCAAGCAAATACTTCAGCTTAAGATGTGAGTAACTCTGCCTATCTATCTTGCTTTCACGCTCAACCCTTAGGACCGATTTTAATAAAATTTTATTAACAGAAAGAGCCTGAGAAAGAACATAGACTATACCTTTTATCCGCTTGCGGAAAATACTAACTTCGGAACGCAGGTGAATCACTAGTGTGAAATACATACGTATAAACACTAACTACACTAAGCTTCTAAGCACTCATGATGTTCGTATAAATAGCTTAGACATTTATGGTGGACCTAAGAACGCTTATTCTTATAATTTAGGCCACACCCTTATCCCATAGAGTTGCCCACACGTGGGAGTTACTCATCACAATGCACTACTATTGTGCAGTTTATGATTTTGTAAACAACTGCTAGCTTAGTGTGGATAGTCTAGTCTTTTAAGAATCCATAGAAGAATCAATAATACAAAATATTATAAGACTTACCGAGTTGGAAATGTGAAGATGTGCGTTGCTCTTTCTCGCAAAAACAAATAATCAAATCTTAAGGTAGAATTCCGTCCATCGCGACATCGTAGGACGCGCGCGGCTTACGACTGTCGTCGGCCGCGCGCGACAATAGTCAACCTATGAAAATGTATGGCACCGCTGCCGAGGTCCGCGACAGTCGCGCGCGGCCGACGAATTTCGTAAGCCGCGACCCACGGAATTCTACCTTTAATGAAACATAACAGGAATTATTATCAGGAATCGCCGATGAATTATTTACATTCAAGAGCGATTTGAGTACTCCCTCAGACTGTAGAAAAAATGTGTCGGGCGATCTTTAGTTGAGTTTATTCTTTAGGTAATTTCTGAGCCTATTCAAACGGTCCGCTGACTAAGAGTACCCTGCACACTACAAACTTATAGTCGGTTTAGCTTGTTAGGTCATAAATCAGTATGAAGATCAATGGAAGTACGCACATTACAATAAAAGTAAATATAGATTCAAAATAATAAATGTATAATATATAATATAGACTCAAGAATACCTCTTTACCCTTATATCCAAAATTATTCTACACGCCAGGGTCAAACTAAAACAAAATTATTTTGTCTTATCCACACTTTTTAACCTAAAATATGCGCATACACACGACAATAGTTACCATAGCTTCCGATACGTTCCGACCCACTCAGGCGCACCAATTGTATTGATCACTAATAAGTCGGAATTTTAAACATTTTTTTACATATTTGGGGTTTTACTTCATAGCTAATACTGCCCACTGGTTGAAACTTGCTTATTTTGTATGTACTTGGAATATTTATATTTACTTTCTTTTAGCCAGCAGTTTTGCTCGCGTCCCTTGAAACTTATACCTACGACTGAAAAAGTAGCCTTAAGTAACTTTTGTTAAGTAGCTTTCGTCGACACATAGGCTATTAAACTGTGAAATAATTTTACAAATAGGCTCAGTAGTTCCTGAGATTACCGCGTTCAAACAAACAAACTTTTCAAACTTGATAAAGTATATGTAGGTAGATTATGTTTTTTAGTAAAATGCGTAGACTATGTTGTCTTTTAAAATGGAACGTGAAAAATCATAGAAGCTAAACAGATGTTTCGAGAAAAACTGACGTTTATGTACAAGAATGATCAAATTCGATAAGAAGAATCATCTAATTGGCAAAAATGTACCCCACAATTAAACCACAGATTGATATAATAACATTTATTATTATTATGTGTATTTGGTTGTTAAATATCAAATGTTTGTTTGTGCATCACAATTAGGCCGGCTTCCTGGGGATGCAATAAAAAATCAACACATTTTGATTACTATACAAAAAATATCTTGTGAGAAAATAAAAAGATTATAAAGCTTGCTTTTTGGAATGGGTTCTGTATGTAATTAGAAGCAAAAAAGTTCTTGAAACGAACACAATTTAAGAGATAATATTATATTTAAGTATAGCTGTAGAAATAAGTTTTACCTCTGAAATAATTAAATGAAATCTTTATCTCTCATCTATATTATATCTATGAAATCTATCTGAAATAATAAATAAATGTGTAGTATGATTTTTTATTGTACTTATCTTATAAAATATCTTTATTATTTAAAAAAAAACTTATTTTTTCCTAATCTTTTAATGGCGTATGTAATCCTATTCAGATGAAATTGCAGGGATCTAAATATAAAGGGTATTTTATTTGTAGGAACTAGTTTCTTCGAAGGGAGGGTGATACCCGAAAACAACGGGTTTTAAATAAATTGAAATACCTGTAGATAACAAGCATGAACACCAGTAGTTTAAAATATATTTATCTATACAAAATCATTTAATCAAACCCAAATCACAATGGTACACACACAAAATTTACGGAACCCTAAACAAAAAAGCTACAAACATAAATACGAAGCGAAAAGCAATTAAGTTGGCAGTCGCCACCGTACGGAACCATCAGTACGAATCAGCCTGTTTGCTATTAACTGGTTAATAGGCAGGGAGACGGAAACAGGAGCTTTGTTATCAAATTCAAAATCATTTATTCACTTTTTGAATGTCATAAACTTACAAAAGACAGCTATTAAAATCCCATCCTTCACCAGTTACTGTGTTACTGGGAAGAAGTGGCGCAACAAACTTCGAAGTAAAATCATTATTTGTTTAGCCTTTTTCTCAACAGTGTTGGGATCGGCTTCCAATCTAATCGGGTGCAGCTGAGTAACAGTGTGCCACATGGAGCGACTGCCTATCTGATCTCCTCAATCCAGTTACCCAGACAACCCGATATCGATTGGTAAGACTGTTAGTCAGACTTTCCCGCATCCCATGGTAACTGCTCTGTTCACCCGGATAAAATGTTGCCTATAGCCTTCCTCAATAAATGGGCTCTGACACTGAAAGAATTTTTCAAATCGGAAAAGTAGTTCCTGAGATTAGCGCCTTCAAACAAACACTTTACCTTTATAAAGTAGTGTAGATCATATTATTATTTTAATGTCTCGAGCTCTTGCACTACATTCGTGATCATCGCTTATATTTCAGCGACTGGCCCGCCCAAAATTTAGATTGGATTCATCACCAAACAACACCCTTATCTCTTCAACATAAGGTCCAAATTCGCTCATCAAAAGATTAAGAACAAAATATCAAAACAAACGAAGGATACCTTTGGCAATCTTTTATCTTTGCAACGTCAAAATGAATTTTCTTAATCAGTTTTTGGTAACGAGTGTAAATATATCAAAATGCTTTTCAACGGGTTCATTGAGTTCATATTTTTTAAGTTCAGGAATTGAGTGAAATATTATTATGATCCAAATAATGTAGGTTCCTGTTTTAATCACTATGATGGACTGTTCTATCTGTATGTTTAGTTCCCCCCTAATTTTTTGTGGTCAAAAAAGCGAAAGAAATTTTTTAAAGGAATGATTAACATGTTTATTACATGGGTTTCGTCCTATTTTTTTGGGAGAAATCATCAAATCCTGATGTAAAGAAATAAATTATCAAGTTCGTATAATAGCTTGTCTTCAAACAAACAAATTGTAGACTTAGGTATTAGCATACGTAGTCATACATACATGTATGCATACATTTTCTGTGTGTAAACGATATAATTAATTCCTTCAGAACTTATAAAAACGTATCTTTCAGCACTGTAAATAATATGATAAAGTACTCCGCCATTACCGACTACAAAAACAAAATGGCCGCCCATCCGTCAAACAATTAACCCAATATAAAATACTTCAACAACCAATAATATTTTATTAAACGTAAAACAGTTATATAATAACAAATAAACATACGTCCGTCTGTCCAATCAACCATGTATTGTGACAGCAAATACCATACCAAGAGCAAATAAAAAATATGATTGAAAAACAGACATTTCGCGAAAATATTAAAACTGGAATGAAACTGTAACCTGTGAATTGAGTTTCAATTTGTTTGTCGCCGTTCATGTGAATAATTTAGGCGTTTTTGGGAAATGTCTGACACTCTTTTTGGCGTGGTGAAATAGGTACCGCTGTGTGGCAATTGAATTTTAATTTTGATATTTAGAGACTGCATGTTGTAGACTAACAGCAGTTCGAAATACTCTATCTATATATAAATTGATTTCTACAGATAGAATTTTGACATAAGCCAATTCCTATCTTTAGTAAGCATTTATCTGAACTCCACTACCCAGTTACCCGGGAAACCCAATACCCCTTGGTAAGGCTGGTTGTCAGACTTACTGGCTTCTGACTACCCGTAACGACTGCCAAAGATGTTCAATGGCAGCCGCGATCTGAAGTTCAACGTGTCCTCCGAAACACGGTCATTGATGTCCAAGATTTACTCAAAAGAAAGAACATACCTACCTAAAAACTTAGAAAAGTTGCATTGGTAGTTGTCTGACCTGTAATCGAACTCACACTCATACTTGAGAGGTTGGTTCATTACACCACGACGATCTCAAATAATAGGTATTGCCAAGAAAAACTCAACTTAGCAGGACAAAAGAACACTTCTTTTCGCAAAACTTTGTATTCAAGTACAAGATCAATTCTCCCATTACCAGTCTTAGTGAACAATAAAAGAAATTTCGATAGCTACATAATACCATAGCATCCTCATTATATATTCAAGCCATGGAGAACAAAATGACTAGCGGAGGAGCCATAACGGAAAATCTCCTAAGTAGCGCGCCAAAATGCGGGTGTTCGGGGAACGAAGAAAGTTACTGTCTTCGCCTTTATACACCTTCTTTGAACCCTATATCTTTTTGGATCACCAAAAATCGTTGACAGATGTCTTAAGGAACCCGAACGCCTTGTTAGTTCACTCGTAACTGACCGTTTTGGTCGTTCTTGACCTAGAAGAAGGCGCCTGACCTACCTGCATTGTAGCATCTCTGCTGACCTTTTCTTACTCCATGATTCAAGGTCAAATTTTATAGTTTCTCCATAGATTCGGAGAAGGATATTTGCATAGAGTGGCGCCGTGAATCCTAACCTTTTTTATTATGTGCTAATCACTCGGGATCACGGGGTTTGTGTATAGGGTGCTACTTTTTTAAACAGGCTTTTATTATCTACTAGCTTCTGCCCGCGGCTTTGCCCGCTTGGTGTGTTGATAAAAAGTATCCTATGTTCATTCTAGTACCACCAAGAATATGACGTCTACAAAGTTTCATGATGATTGGTTAGGTAGTTTTTGTGTGAAAGCGTAGCATTCAAACGGACTTTCGCATGTATAATATTAGTAGGAAGCAGGATGTAATGAAATCTAGGTAACTTTTACCAGCTTCCAAGGATCGTGGCGTCAAAATTAGCAGCTGTATGTATTTCTGATGGCAATACAATAATATGGTACTGTCGAACTGATCTGATGATGGAGCTGGAAGATATGAACTGGAACTTCATGAAGGAACATCGTATCAGCTGTGTTTGGACTTGTAAGAACAGTTTTTTTTTTATAAAACCGCATTTTGTAGTGCTTTTTAATACTTAATAATCAATCGAGCAGGTCGCTTCCAACCGGAGATCTAAGTGGAGATCTAAGGAGGAGGCCTATGTTCAGCAGTGGACGTCCTGTGGCTGAGATGATGATGATGATGATGAATCAATTCTTATTCAAATAATGCAATCCGTTTTGAACTACATTTTATTTTAAACAAGCTTCTTTCTCATGGCAATTTTTTTTAAACGGTTTTATTTTAAAAAAGGTTATTCAATGCGAAATCTTCATTTCAACGTCAAAAAATCTAACCGCACTGTCAAGTACCCTACAAAAAGTGTGACAACATAATATTAGGGGTCCGCATTCATTGCGGCGGCAGTGAAGCTAACCACAAACGATTGCGGTTCCGTACTCGTAATAACTCATGACATTGTTAAGAAATGAACAGGGATAATTTGCAAATATATTTTCTGTATGAAAATATTATTTTGGAGGTAATTTTGAGCTGTCAGTAGCCAGAAAGTCTGTCTTACCAAGGGGTCATAAGATTGCCCGGGTAACTGGGTTGAGGAGGTTAGATAGGCAGTCGCTCCTTGTAAAACACTGGTACTCAGCTGCATCCGGTTAGACTGGAAGCCGACCCCAACATAGTTGGAAAAAGACTAGGCAGAAGATTCTGATAACAGTAGCTATAATCAACAGCCTTTTGATGGACCTATTGCTGAGCACAGTCCTTATCCTCGCACACAGAGAACGATAGAGCATTAATCACTTTTTTTGAGACTGTGTAGTCCAGGTTTCCTAAAGATCTTTTTCTTCACGTTAATCAGTCATTGGTGTCCAAGATATGCTTAGAAAAGTTGCATTGGTACTCGCCTGACCTGAAATGGACCCATACACTCATACGTGAGAGGTTGGTTCTTTACCCACTAGGCCACCAGACTTAAAAAGTGTCTCTCTCAAAAACATCATCCTGTAGATTCAAATATTGCGTGACGCAATAACATAAACATTGCATACTAATTCGAAGTCCCGGGTTCGCTTCCTGAGTTGGGACGGACGTAAACATAATAAAAACGAAACAAAAGAAATTATTTCTTGCACAATGACCTATGTTTATACATAAGGTCATTTTTTCAATGATAGGAATAAGTAGAATTTGAACTTTACCTATTTTTTTTTTCTAGACTTTTCCTAGATACTCTGATAGGCTGTAAAGAAGCTCGAGGCTAAGTTACAACCAAAGTGATCGATCCAAACGAAACAGGTCGATAGATCAAATAGGTTAAGCAACGCTTGGTGCAGTCGGTCTGTGGATGGGTGACCATCTTGTCATGACTAGTTCTTCCGTGTTTCGAAAAGCACGTTAAATAAATTACTCTACAAGTATTTAAGACGAATCTAACGACACATATCGATAAATAATACTAGCATGTATTTTAGTAGATATGTATAAAGCTGAAGAGTTTGTTTCTTTGCCTGAACGCGCTTTTCTTAGCAACTTCAGGACATATATAAAAAATAACACTTTTACATAGAACTTTTCTAAGTAAGTACACCAATGGCTGATAAAAAGTTGAAGGAAAACATCTTAAGGAAACCTGGACTAAGTATATAGTCTGAAATCACCAACCGGCATTGAGCAAGCGTGGTGATTAATGCTCAATCCTTCTCCGTGTGAGAGGAGGCCGCAGCCCACCAGTGGGACGATAAAAAGGCGGTAACAGTATCAGTAACTTTTACATAAGATAGCCCTTGTATCGAGGAAGGCTTTAGACTACTTTTTTATCTAGATGTGTGCTGTAGTTCTCACTGCACACAGGTGAAGGCACTGACGAAAGCTAAATACGCTAGGCTGTAGATCCTGCCAATACACTTTAGCACAGTCGAGTAAAAAATAATTATAATCCGCTTACCCAAACTAAAATTAACTACAGGAAAGACAACTGATTGTCATTCAGTAACCGTTCAATGGTTATTGATAATCCGAAATGGCTCGAAGTTTTGGGTGGCCTAACTTATCTATAACAAGAGATACAAGTCTTGAATATTAATTATTTTGTTTTGTACAAAGGTTGTGAATCATATGAATGGATGACGTCATTGATTTGGTGATTTTGAGTCATCAATAGGTTTCATAGCACGTATTATGTGCTACTAGCTTCTGCCAGCGGTTTCACCTGCATCCCGTGGGAACTACTTCCCGTACCGGGATAAAAAGTAGCCTTCCTCGATAAATGGGCTATCTAACACTGAAATAAATTCTAAATCGGACCAGTAGTTCCTTAGATTAGCGCGTTCAAACAAACAAACAAACAAACTCTTCAGCTTTATAATATTAGTATAGATATGTAGGTACCTATGTAAGTGTGAAAAAATCGTTAAGCTCGGCAGTTTTAACCAACTTCCCAGCCAAGAGGAGGTTCTCAATTAGGCTATTTCTTTTCTTTTTAATTTATTAAATACTAGCGACCCAGTCCGACTTCGCACGGAATAACAGTATTTTCTCACTATTTATTGTTAATGTACATATAAACCTTCATCTTTAATCACTCTATCTATTTAAGAAAAACGCATGAAAATCGGTTGCGTAGTTTTGAAGATTTAAGCGTACAAAGGGACGTAGGGACAGAAAAAGCAACTTTGTTTTATATTTGATGATGTATTGTTTTGCCTAATCAAGGCTAGGCGGATAACTGTAACATATTGTTATACAGGTACGCTATGTAGTCTCATGAGCGAAACCACGGTTTTGTATAACTACGGTAACTCTTTCTGTCGAGCTTCCACGCAAAATTACTGAACCTATTTTAATCAAATTCAGTAAACAGATAGCCTTAAAAAGGACATTAGGCTAATCTTATGCGAGTGCTTTAAGTCGTTTATTTGGGTTTCGAGTGGAATCACGGGGACCAGCTAGTTTAGTATATTTAGGCCTCAATAAACCTATTTTTTATCTAAATCGAAGCACTTAATAGTGGGCGAGCCTATAGCGATGCAGTGTTCCTAGGAATTTCTGATACAATTAACTTTATCGCATATTACCTGACCCGGGTATTGAAGCCGTGACCCCGTTTCCAATCACTATTGATTATTGGTTTAAAATGGTCAAATAAAGTTTAAGAATTTGTTTGACCATCATCTGTTATAGAAAATACTAATATTTATTTTGTTATCAACGTTTTTCTAGGCTTTACAAAAATAGTTATATGCAAAACTTAAACTGGTTCAATAACGTATAAAAAAACACGCTATTATAAATGCATAAAAAACCAAAAAGTTCAGTTCCTATCTTCCGGCTCCATCATCAGATCAGTTCGACAGTACCATATTATTGTATTGTCATCAGAACTACATACAGCTGTCAATTTTCACGACGCTACGATCCTTGAAAGATAGTTGAATTAGTTACCTTAGATTCCATTACATAGTTACATAATAGGTCGACCGAATAAAAGCGTGTTAAAATCTTCAAAAATGCTTGTAAAACCATCCAGAACTACCAACCACATTTTATGCAAATGAAGTTTTTCTTCCACGTCATATTACTATTTGTCAAATAGAACCCGGGCGCCTCACTTCAACGGTTTTGGAGAAAAAATACTCAAACCGACACCGCTGTTTAGTTAGGATCTATAGCTTTTTGGAAAAAACTTAACATGGAATTTTGGTGTAAGAAAACGCCGCGAAAGACTAAACATTTTTTTACCTTGAGTCCTTTATAAGGTCACAAAGTAGAAAAAAAAATGTATATGGACTGATGCTGTTGTATATTTAATAAATATTTCTGACACGTCACCATTTTAATATCATATGTGTTATCCTAAGGGGTATACAATGCTTGGCGCGGCGAATCTCTGGATTGGTAGCCATCTAAGTCAGCACAACATGCAGCAGTTTGGGCAGGTTTAATTAAAATTAAAAGGCAAATGGTAGGCAAGTAGTGACTTCTACAGTAACTTCTATCATTGTAAGCGCTCTTTTATTATTCTGTAATTCTTTTTGATAAGTTGGAAATCAGCTCCAATCCATCACAGCGTGAGGGAGTGTCAAACTCTTGCTGACTAAAACCCACCAAGTTCCTTCTGGAGCCCACAGTGTACCAGGGCCGCGGTAACTTTTATGAAGGGTCCAGTCTTTTGTCCGCTTCAGTTTTAGATATACTATATAGGTAGGTATGTAGAGGTAATATGTGTGAACATATAGGTAAGAGGCATGATGACCATGCAGGCACCTATTGATCCAAGCCAATATATTATAGGTATAAATTATATAAAATGTTGCAAAGGCCTTGTGAAGGCGTTTTTTAATCTTGATGCGATTTCGTGTTTGGTTTAAGTTATGAACTTAAAATAAAATTCTTGTCCTTGGAACCTAAGTCAAGAAAATTCTTCTTATCGAGTGAGCTGCAGGTTTAATCACTTAACAAGTCCTAGTGTCAGAGTGTTCTCAACTCCGCCTGACGGCCTCTGACGTGGAATTGTAACAACGACTGCTACTGAGTAGCATTCAGGGACGCCGGCGACACGTGCTCACCCAGGCACGGGGGTGTAACACCACTGTATTACACATATTATATGTTTAGAAATGAAACCAACCACCAATTTACAGACTCCGAGTACTTACTTTGTGAAAATTTAAAAACTTCACAAAGCGATTCCGGCCCAAATCATGAATCGAATCCGAGACCCCATGCACGGCAGTCGTGCTTGTTACCACTGCCACTTACGGGGCAACTTTATGCTAAAATTACCTCGGGGTCGAAAAGTTCTGGAATGGAGACCACGGACTAGCAAGCGCAGCGTAGGACGTCCACCAACAAGTTGGACAGCCGACCTTATAAAGGTCGCCGGAAGACGCTGAATGCAGGTCGCCTCCAACAGGTTTCTGTGGATATTTAAGGGGGAGGCCTATGTTCAGCAGTGGACGTCCTATGGCTGAGATGATGATGATGAAGAGAAAATTCTTATTTAGTAAATAACCTATTAAAGATATTTTTTCTCTTATAACTTACCCTACTGTCCAAGTATACATTTTTAAATGATATACGTACATTGTATGATATTAAAGTGAACTGCTCATATTTGCGTCTTGTCCGACTCGCGTTAATAATCATTTCATTCGGCGCGCACTGGCCTGTGTGGTGAGGGAGGCTGTTGTCAGCCAAATATGTTTCTTTAGATATAGAATATATTTATTTGCGCATAGCATGGTATTAAATGGCTGAGAGATAATAGTGTGTAAAATTATGAATCAACGACCATTTTTTTGTTGTACTTTATGAAATAAAGTAAACTGTTTTTTTTATATCTGCCGTTTCTGAAGCTTTTGTATGTAAGTATATTGCATAATTTAATTTTGCATGAAAACCACAATATATGTCAATCATTATGACTATGTAAAAACTTAATGTAGAAATTTACTACTTTATACACTAACTTAAAAATTATGTTAGTTAGTTTGCAGACATCTTTATAATATTCCAAGTCTTAAGAAGCCAGTATTATTTAAGAAAGCTTTGACACTAACTCTAGCTGTGTTACTTTTACAACCCACGTAATAATTAAATATAAACAAGGGCTATTATTACTACCAAAGTTTATGGTATCAGTCATCTTAGACACTTACTTCAAGCTTTAAAACCTAAGTATATACCTACCGACGATAGCCCCTCTCACCTCACTTAATAACTGTGCAAAATTCTTAATGTCAGCGCATTGTATGGTGTTAATTTATAACCAGCACAGAGGTCGAGACGACCGGCTGTGCAGTTCTGTGCAAAACGCTGGGTTCAGCAGTTCTGCGGGATTGTTCGAAAGAGTTACCGTGGCCCTGGTACATAAAAGGCCTACGACGGAACACGACGGTTTTTAGTCAGTAAGAGTCTGACACTCCCTCACCGCTGCTAACCCACAGCGGGAGGGTCATTTGAAGATTTTTGACGCCGTTAAAAAAAAGCACAGTTTTTGTGCAAAATCATGATTGAGCACAACATCGTGCGATTGAAGGCGTGAGATCAAATTATATTCTTTGTTATGGAGCTTATGAGTAAGATATTATGATTAAAAGGTTGTTGTATAGTTTTGTGGTAAGCTACGATTGTCAAGGTCAGTTTATGGATGGGTAATCGTCCTATATAATCGCGCTAGCGCGGTTTCACCCGCGTTACGAAGGCAAAACTTCATGTATAAAAATCATCAGCCAAAAAAAAACAAGCCTACCAAAATTCACCTAGAGCATTTATGTCGATTTGACGCTATGTCAAGAAAGCTCCTTTTCTAAAAAAAAAATAAGAAAAAAATAAAAATAAAATAAAAAAATCTACTAAAGTCTTTTGGTCTTACTACAAAAACTTAGACATGTGTCAAACACTTGTCAAAAAAAATGGACCTTATTACAACGTCATAATCTGACATTTTTTTTAGACAAGTGTTAAACTGACGTTTAAAGGTTTTTGTGGTAAGACGGTTTGAGTCAACTTACCTAATAAATAGATGAATAAGGTGAATGACGCACATACCTACCCCCAAGATATATTTAACAAAGTTACTGAGAATAAGAATCATAAAATATACATAAAAAATATATTTGACACTTCATACATCTTGTCGTCTTAACTTTACTAAACTGACAGTTGAGTTATGAGGAATTTTTAACACAATAACATGAAATAAACTTGATATGTGAATAAAAGAATTTAATAAATATAGCAGACTAATAATTTATGTAATTTTTCTTATGGACGCGGGTGAAACCGTGGGGCACAGCTAGTATATTCAATATAGGTCTCGGCTGTCATTTGAACATCTTTGGCAGTCGTTACGGGTAGTCAGAAGCCAGTAAGTCTGGCAACCAGTCTTACCTTGGGGTAGTGGATTGCCCGAGTAACTAGATTGAGGAGATCAGATAGGGCAGTCGCTCCTTGTAAAATACTGGTATTCAGCTCTATCCGGTTAGGCTGGAAGCCGACCCCAACATAGTTGGGAAAAGGCTAGGTCGATGATGTCTAGCATAGTTCAATAGTTGGGTTCGATGGTGCCCATCAATTTGAGTTAAAAATCGTATGTAGGTGGGTTAATGACATACATACATACAAAGTATTTGTGTAGGATTAGAAATTTTTATGGCTTATACACTCAAAACTGTCGTATGTAGCTAGCTACTGATGTGATTAAACTAGCTTATCTAGCGGCTCCACCCGCGTTTAGTGGGAACTTCTCGGCACCTGGTTAAAACGTAGCCCATAATCTTCCTCAATAATTGGGTTATCTAACAATGAAATAATTTTTTAAATCGCACTTTAGACTGATTAACGGCGAAGGAAAATATAATTTTGAAACCTGGACTTAAAACCCTGAAATCACCAACCTGCATTCAGTAAGCAGGGTGAACTGGTCATTAACGCTCAATCCTTCTCCGTGTGACGATAAAAACACTGATGATGATGATGATGACAAAACAATTGTAAAATTTCTGTATGGTCGACTAGTTAAAAACATAGAATTATGTTTTAACCAATTCCCAAAGATTTAAGATATATTTAAAGAAGATCTTTCTAGGCGGCTGGTTGACGCTTCTCGTGACCAGAAGGCTGGCTATTACCTACCTCGGAAAGAAAAAGAATCAGCATGGCGATCCAACGAGGTAATGCTGCCAGCCTCTTGGGCACGCTCCCAGTTGACAGCGATGGGGACGAATTTTTTGACGCTTTTTAGTTGTTTGTTTTACTAGGATAGTTTTTGATATTTATTGTAAATATGTATTGTAAATATCTATGTAAATAAATGAATTATCGTTCAGAATATATATTATATAAAAAAAAATCGTAAACAAAGATTTAATTCTTTTAAATAAAACCCAGTCACGGGTAACTCCTATAGGTACTTAAGTATATAATTATGTTTAATACCCCACCGCAAAAATAACATTCAACTTTTTTAAATATAATACGTTTTGACAGGTGTTAAAGTGTAATTTAAAAGACCCAGTTTTTACGGTTTTACTGTTAACCATTCAATGGGATGAATACCGTAACTTATGCTCTTTAATATTACATCTCAAGGTTTTAAGTAAGGGGTTTAACACCTCATCATTATGTGGTTCGTTCTTTTAACCGACTTCAAAAAAGGAGGTTCTCAGTTTGACCTGTTTTATGTATGTATGTTTTATGTTAACCGATTTTGATGAATAGTAGGTATTAGTTAGAGTTAGGAGAAGGTTCTAGGTATAGTATTTAGGTAGGCTTAATTTTTTTCCTCAACCCATTTACCCGAGAAGCTCTCTACCTTAGGTAAGACTGGTTGTCAGACTGGCTTCTGACCACCCGTAAAGACTGCTAAAGATGTTCAAATGACAGTCTACAGCTTAGCGTGTCCTCTGAAACACGGCAATTGATATCCAAGATATACTTAAAAAGTACATACAAACTTAGAAAAGTTACCTATCTCGAATCGAATCCACACTCATACTTGATACGTTGGTTCTTTACCCACTAGGCCACTACTAAACTATGCAGTAGTGACAAAAAAAATACGATTTCAAAAAAAAAGTACCGCGATAAACTTATGCCGATAGTCGAAGGAACAAGGAGTGTGTGAGCGAGAGGCACAAGTAAGAGAGAGACAGAAGAGTGCATCATGGAAGGTGTAAAAGATGAAACACGAAAGTGACGCGTGTTTTAGTGGTGGGCTTTTAGTTTCGCGAAATTGTGTTTATCGATGTCGATAATTTGAGGAGTGTAGAGGGGAATTTTGCTTTTGTGGTTGTGGTTAGTAGATTTCGTAGAAAGTTTTATTTTTAGAGAAGGTGATTAAGGGTGCTTTTTAAGCAGGGATTTGGTTTTAATAGTAGATATTTTATTTATTATTGGGAAATTTACCTGGGTGCGTAAGTCTTTGTGACTCGCTTAGTTGATCTAATTTGAGTAATGACAAGTTTTCAAAATAGTATATAAAAGATGAGTGTTTTTACTCAATTTTTATTGGAACAACGTGTATTTTTGGCTTCGATTTTTCTATTTAAACTTCAAAATTAAATTACTAGGCTTTTAAAAGATTTATTTAAACAGAAAACTATTTATTTAAGCTCCTACTCTACCTACTCAACTTTCCTGTTTTCTTTTTATTTGTACCTAAATAGTTTGAAGATGTAATTTAAATATAGGTATCCGTATTGTATACTTATTTCAACAATTTCAATCTATCGATATCGACACCCAAACTATGTCCCCATCGCATCCCCAGAGGTCACGGCCTAAAGTCGTCTTGAAACGAGTTCCCGCCGCCACAGCCGACGACTAAATAATAATAATATATACACATATACTTGTACCTTACGATCAAGCGAATCTGGGGGCAAATTCCACTGTTTTTGACCCCAACTAAAGGTATAAAGAAAGCTTTGTTTTGTCGGTTTTTGCGACATTTTTTTGTAAATGCAGTTTGAGTGTTGAGATGTCTTTTCAGAGGTGATTATTAATAGTCTCTGTGTTATTTTATGAACAACTTTTATTATCAACCAAAATTATTTAAATAGGTTCAGAGATGAAGGAAGAGCGAAAATCAGACAGTCGGATAAGATAGGACATTGGCTACTTTTTACCCGGCTGCGGGAAGTGGGTTTATGAATAAAAAAACACTCATTTGCAAATTGCTGAGTTCTTTGACGAGAGCTGCAAAGGTTTTACATGGTTTTTCCATATATTGCGACTGTCACTAATTCAATAATAGCTACTACTCAATATTATTAAGTATCTGGAGGCAAATTCCACTGTTTTTGACCCCAACTAAAGGTATAAAGAAAGCTTTGTTTTGTTAGTTTTTGCGACAATTTTTTGTAAATGCCGTTTCGGTGTAGTGATGTCTTTTCGTCACTAGTAAAGTGTGAGTGCTCATTTTTATTAATATTGTATTGTATAATATGGCAGTCGTTATGGGTAGTCAGAAGCCAGTAAGTCTGACACCAGTCTAACCAACGGGTATCGGGCTGCCCGGGTAACTGGGTTGAGGAGGTCAGATAGGCAGTCGCTTCTTGTAAAGCACTGGTATTCAGCTGAATCCGGTTAGACTGGAAGCCGACCCCAACATGATTGGAAAAAGGCTCGGAGGATGATGGTTGTATTGTTTAATATCAATTTATTGACTATGGTTTTGCCAGTGTTCTGAGGGAACGACTTACTGCAACGGGACAAAAGTAGCTTAATGTTCTCAGGCTCTAGGTATGCCATATGTTTACCAAATTCTATTTAGATTGGTTGAGTAGCTTTAGTGCGAAAGCGCGACAAACGGATAAACAGATTTTTGGAACTAAGCCTGAGAAAGGATATAGGTTACTTTTTACTTTCTTGCGGGATGTGGGTTCTCTCGAGACACGGGCAAGTTGGGAACAGTTAGTGTACCTATGTATAAAAATATTGTAGTTGTTTGTTAATGCTCAATCCTTCTCCGTGTGAGAGGAGGCCTGTGCCCAGCAGTGGGACGATAAAAAGGCTGTAACAGTAACAGAGTTGTTTGACGAAAGCAGTGTTCCTTCTTTCGAACATTTTAGACCATCATCAATTCACTAGCTACCTACCTTCACAATAGCAAAGTTATTTGCCTAGACAAAGCTTCTATATTTGTCCAATCACGTCGGCTAATAGTGTCATCAGAGATTGCCCCAGTAACATAACAATAGCGACCGGGATCAGGAATAAATTAGACGTTTCCTACTGGGATATTCATTCGGTATTTTGGGTCATAGATTGGTTTATTATACACCAGAGGAGTCAATTTGGTGAGTTATATAAAGTCATGTATTATGTACCTAGGTATTGTATGTAACCATATCTAAGTATTTGTGTGTCTATATGATTGCAAAACATTTTTTATAAGCTTTGTAGTGCAATAAGATAAGCCATGGCGGCTATTCTCTATAGAAAGATTAGCCAGCTTCGCAGGACATATTATAGTGCACAAGCATTTGCGCAGACACAGGTGCACTCACTATTCCTTCACTCTCATAGCCCGATGGGACGGCAATCCGACACCACCGGAGAGAGATCAGGCGCTGGACCTACATTTACGTGCTCTCCGATGCACGGGTGTATCAATCACCAACTTCCAGGCTCCTTGCTGCTTTGTGAGAGTCCAAAAAAACTGAAATGCATACAGAACCCCACAGAGGTATTGCTCCCAAACCATATACCTACTTATCTTTGCCAAAACGCACTTGACTATTTAACAGACTTTAATAAAACAAGAGGTACTCAGTTTCACATGTACCTAGACATTTACAAAAGAAACACATAAGTATTTACAATATAAATTACAAATAAAGTTAGGTATTTTCTTACTATCTTCGTAGTGTCGTATCTACACGTTTAGTCTTAGTCACATCACAGTTTAAGTTTATCTTCCACAGTTGACCTATGCAAATGAGTCCGTATTTCGCGTACTTATAACAGTATTAAAGGAATATTACTTTTAGTGTGTGCTAAATAAAATCATTTTGCCAAAACTAGTAGTTGGAAGTCTCTGGTTTCACAGTTTAGAGGAAATTATTTCAACTTCAGAATAAACTATATTCTCACATCTTTGGGCTTCCACTAACAGGTAGGCCTTTTACTATGAAAATATAGCAGACAGACTATTAAAAGGGATACCTTTGTTATTTGGTTAGTTACAAATGTTTGTCATGTTATTGTAAATATAGTTCAAAAATAGGTAGTCGAACAAAATATCTAGTCAGGATTAAAAAGCAGTCGCCCCCGGGTGGGCTCGAACCACCAACCTTTCGGTTAACAGCCGAACGCGCTAGCCATTGCGCCACGGAGGCTGTGTTTTGTTTTAAAGATGGAAGCACCAGATTGAGGATCTAAGCCCTTGAGACTTACAGCCAGTTTCTTCATCAAAAGTTAAAGCCAAAGTAAAAGTCAAAGTAATATCTAAAGTAAAAGTAACGGTCAAATTCAATTTTTCTATTAGTTCTGCTGTCACTTTAGCCTTGAAAAAACGTATTTGACCGTTACTTTTACTTTAGACATTACTTTAACTTTAACTTTTGATGAAGAAACTGGCCGTTAGTAAAACTACAATAATTATTATTAAGTACATACTTTATTTAATAGTTGCTCCAAATACTGAAAAATAAAGCCAAAATCTAGTTTGATACTGTTGATATCCTTGCGTCACTGAAGTTAGCCGGGTGTGAGAAATAGTACCCTCGCGATACGGGTGGAATAGCGTTTTACAGTTAGAGTTAATGTTAAATTACATACATATATATGGTTATATTTAACCTGCTATTCTGTGTGAGAACTACGGAAAGTTAAGCATTCTTATGTCGCATATTTTCTAGAACTGTGTTCTTGTATAAAAATGTAAGGGCATTTTTTGTATGAAATATTTTGCTCTGAAGAATTTTTGTCTTTGTACACTTAGCTCTCCGTTGGTCTAGCTTGAAATCCTAAATAAAAATAATATTCCAATCTTTTCTCGAATTTTACATTGGCTTACATTTTTATAAGCTTCCTTAGTTCAAGAACGATTCTGATTATGTCGATCTTCTGTTTATTTGAATACCAGAGCATAGTTATAGTAAGTCGTGGTGGCCTAGTGGGTAAAGAACCAACCTCTCGTGTATGAGGATGTGGGTTCGATTCCAGGTCAGGCAAGTACCAATGCAATTTTTCTAAGTTTGTACGTACTTTCTAAGTATATCTTGGACACCAATGGCTGATAAAAAGGTGAAGGAAAACATCTTGAGGAAGCCTGGTCTATATAGTCTGAAATCACCAACTCGCATTGAGCAAGCGTAGTAATTAATGTTCAATCCTTCTCCGTGTGAGAGGAGGCCGCAGCCCAGCAGTGGGACGATAAAAAGCTGTAACAGTAACAGAACATAGTTTTGAAAAATTAGGCTTGGTGTATGAATTAAACAATTGAATCCCTAAGCACGGACTCATCGTACATAGTAAGTACTACAAAAGTCTAGTCTTAGAAACTCATAATAGTACAGCTACCCCACTATATCTCAATGTCAAGATAACTTACATTAGCAACTTATAGTCACAACAATTCGTTTTTATCAGTAAATATACTTAATTAAAATGCATGCATGCAAATTATCTGCGCGTCTGAGAATGCATTTAAATGCTACATTTGTAGTCTTACCTAAATAGGTGAGATATTCTTAGTAAAATTCGTCATAGAGAACAAAATTACTAGCGGAGATATCATAACGCACCGGGGCTGCGGGATTGTTCGAAAGAGTTACCGCGGCCCTGGTACATAAAAGCCTATGACGGAACACGACGGTTTTTAGTCAGTAAGAGTCTGACACTACCTCACCGCTGCTAAGCCACAGCGGGAGGGATTTTTGACGTCGTTGAAAAAAAAAAGATATCACAACGCAAAATCTCCTAAGGAACGAGGAACGTTATTGATTTCCCCCTTACATGCCTTCTATGGAACCCGCCCAAAATAAAATCACCAATCAATCAATACCAATCTTTGACAGATTGGTTTTGATTTGACAAGGAACTCAAACGCTTTCTTAGCTCTAGTAACTGATCACGATTTACGTACGTTGCTTGACCTACAAGAAGGCGCCTGACCTACCTTCCTTATAGCATCTCCGCTATCTTTCCTTCCTCTGTAGTAAAATTACATTTAGTGTTACAAGTAACTATATTATAAGATCTTAGGGAATTCGCTTGAAGAGCTATTTCTTCGAAGTTTATAAACAATTTCGAAATGTTCCGAGTAATTTCAAATTGATTTTATATTGAAACAGTGTGGAGTCTATGATTTCAAGATGGTGTCTAAAAATACTCTTGACTTGATAAAAGGTGAAGAGAAAATACCTTGAAGGAACTAAGACAATAAATTCTTCAAATTCAGACCTCTTTTCTCTATATTTTTCAGCTGCCCAGTATTATATAAGACACTTAAAATTACCTACTAACCTTCTTTGGTATTAATTCACTATGGATTATTAACTCTTTCAACCTAAGGTACAAACCAAAATACATACGTGGTATATTCCAAAATATCTGCAAACAAAATAAAAAGTACTTATTTATTACCAAAAAACCCATACCCATCTCTTAGCACTTATTTCTTTATAAAACGACGAAACAGTATTACCTATTTTGCATGCAGCCTGGCATTCAAATAATCAAAAGACCCCTTAGGTGCCCAAAATCTCGCGAAACTTGAAAAATAACCCTCGATTTGCATATAATAGTCTATAAAGTGATAAAAAGTTGTAATAATATAATTTACAAGCATTCCCGCCAAGTCGGCGGCCATTTTGAAAGATGGCGTAATGAAATGGTGGAAATAACAATGATTTTACCTTCGCGTTTATTGAGTGAGGTGCTTTTTTGAGTGTTTGTTTGTTAGTATTTTTTAGTTTATTAAAGATAATCTTAAAATCAAAATTGCGATGTTCAAAAGAGTATCAAAGTATTTTTAACACGCTTATATTAGCTTCACTTGTAACTATGTATGTAAGAAAATCATGGAATCTTAATTTGACCCACTCCCCGGTCTTCGATTTGGATAAAATTTTGCACACGCTCTGAGTTCTGATGACAATACATGACTAGCGTGTTTTTTAGTTTTTTGAAACCATATTTTTATTTTAAACGTCCCATCTGATGCTCCATAATTATTATTATTGCAATGACCTTTAGTTTTGCCATACTGGGAATTGAAAATACGACTACATATACTTTAACTGCAGTTCCGGTTGTGAAAATGAGCTCGCTCGGGATGCAAGTAGAATCGAGGAAAACAGCTAGTTTTATTCACCTTAACACGATAATTAAAATCCAATATAAAAAAAAACTAAGCATAACCGCGTCTCAAACCAATACACGCAACGAAAAAATACCTCTTTATATAATGCGTCATAAAAAACTCGCTGAAACAGATAAGTATGGAAAAGAGAGTTAAAAAATAATATATTTATACATATATTCTTTTAAAAAAATATAAAAAAATGGAACACGCTACAAGCCTTACACGGATAGCCACCGCAAAATACTTAGGGCTGGCCAAAATAATAAATTAATTTAAAAAATCTTAAACTTAAAAATAGCTAAGAAAAACTAAGATAGGTATTAAGGAAGGTAATTAAACTAGGTATACTATCAATGTAAAAGTATCTGTCTATTTCGCTTTCACGCAAGAACTACTCAACTGATTTAGATGAAACTTGGAAGTAACATAGGTGTACTACATCAGAATAAGTTTCTCATGGTTAAGTACATTAATATACAGCAGAGGCTACTTTTTTATCTGGGTGCAAAAAGTAGGTCCCTATTAAAAGTCTAAGTTTAGACCTAATATCATACTACTGGTATTTAAGGTTGTCTTTAATTAAAAACCAAAATTCTGGCTATATGTATATGTATGTGCATATGTAAATTGAGTCCTAAGATAGGCCTTATAAAACTTCATTCAGGCTTTGTATTGTCCCAATAAAATCAGTTTTCTTTCTTTGGTATTCAAATATAGTGTCTGGTGGTCAAGTATCCTGTATGAAAAATATATGCATTTATTAATACCCATGCACGTAGCATAGAATTTTTATGCACTACCATGATCGAATTAAAGCGTGCGTGAGAACTTACGAGTATGTTATAAGATACCAATATTTTTTCCTTTTTGTTGTAAATCTGTTAAATTAAAATCCCCTTTTGTTAAATCTTGAAATGTGGTTGGGTGACCATTTTGTCATTCGTTCCTACGTGTTTCGGAAAGCACGTTAAATTGGTCCCGGCTGTTTGAACATCTTTGGCAGTCGTTACGGGTAGTCCGAAGCTAGAAAGTCTGACAACCAGTCTTACCAAGCGATATCTTTAAGGATAAGGACATTTAAGGACTTTAAGCTTTCATTTTATAGTCTACAGAGCTAATAATTTTGGGAAAAACTACTACTTAAGTCACTGTGATTTATTATTATATATCTTAGCAAGCAATCATTATGATACTCCTGCCTTTATTCCAATTTTATTTGATGTCAGCGCAGCATATTTTCTCCTTCCATAATCTTCTATACGTACGCCATGAGTTCACAAGTATATTCTTTGCAAGCAAGACCGCAACACCAAAAAATTGTGGAAGTACCTAAATATCATATAAAATATTAAGTAGGTACACTTAATAAATACTGCCGCGCGCCAACCCTGACGATCGGATATCGCACAGCATGTCTCCTGCGCAGTTTTCAACACAATACAAAGAAGTTATTATGTCTGTGTGTACGTCTCGGGATCGGCAGAGAGACAGCTATCGACCCTGTGTATAAATAAACTGTTCAACTTTGCATTCATATGAGTAATACATTCTTTTGCGGTAGGTACCAAGTCTGGCCACCAGTCTTACCAAGGGGTAACTGGGTTGAGGAGATCAGATATTCAGTCGCTCCTTGTAAATCACTGGTACTCAGCTGCATCTGGTTAGACTGGAAGCCGACCCAAAACATAGTTGGGAAAAGACTCGGGAGGTGATGAAGTACATAAGTACCACGCGATTTTAGTTGCGTCCCGAGGGAACTAGTTTTTGAATCTCGATAATACCTAAGTAGCTAATATGTTACTTCAATGTATGAGCAAACTACTATAAAGTTTCATCAAAACTGAAAGAAAACATCTCGAGGAAACCTGGACAATTAAGTCTGAAATCACCAACCCGCATTGAGCAAGCGTGGTGATGAATGCTCAATCCTTCTCCGTGTGAGAGGAGGCCGCAGCCCAGTAGTGAGACGATAAAAAGGCTGATGATGAAACCCATGGGGACAAAACCTCATCATCATCTGCCGAGCCTTTTACCAACTATGTTGGGGTCGGCTTCCAGTCTCACCCGATGCAACTGAGTAGGTACCAGTGCTTTACAAGGAGCGACTGGGTATCTGACCTCCTCAACCCAGTTACTCGGGCAACCCAGTAGCAATTGGTAAGATTGGTGTCAGACTTACTATCTTCTGACTACCCATAACGACTGCCCAAGGCCCAAGATATTTAATGATAGCCTGTGCCCAGCAGTGGGACGATAAAAAGGCTGATGATGATGATGCTGACAAAAAAACCTCATAAGGTATTCTCTAAAACTTAAAAACGATGAATGAAACTCTCATATCATGATACAAAATGATTTTTTAAGAGACACTGACAAATTGCTGGGAAATATTCGAAATATTTAAGGCCTGACTTGTAAAGGTTATTGTTCTAATATAATAGAGGTTACCGGGGTATTATAAAGCGGTGGCGATATGAATTTACCCCTTATTAATGTGTGGGTTGTGCCTTATCAATGTTTTGACGTTACGTTAATGACGTCATATTCTTATCGGATACTATTATAATTTAAATAAATAGATAAATTACAAGTGTATGTTAGTATATGTGAACGTATACTTTTATTTGCTACTTAGAATTTTATTACACTTCTAATAATTTGTGTAGCTCTCAAACTAATGAACCAATTTGAAACGGTTTTTATAGATAAAGTCTAGTGATTCATAGATATGTTTTGTCAAAATCGACATCGGCAAAGCTGTTTTAACATTGCCAATACGAATAGGTGAAGAAACAAATCAATGAAAGACTATTTTAATTCTAAGTATGTAGCTTCTGCCAGTTTGCCGCTTACGGATACAAATTGCCAAGCCCATATTTTATTCTGATAGTAGATCAGTAGATTTAGTTTGAAAGAGTAGCAAATATAATTATATACAATCTACACTTACGGCCAGTTTCTTCATCACAAGTAAAAGTCAAAGTAATGTCTAAAGTAAAAGTAACGGTCAAATTCGTTTTTTCAAGGCTAAAGTGACAGCAAAACTAATAGAAAAAATGAATTTGACCGTTACTTTTACTTTAGACATTACTTTGACTTTTACTTAGGCTTTTACTTTCGATGAAGAAGCTGGCTGTTAAACATACATACATATTACTAGGATTTATATTAGTAGACTCTTTCTTTGTTCACTGATGAGAAAAAATCTCGTGACGACATTCTAACAATGAAAACGCACAACCCCCGTGATTTATAGGCACAAGCCAGTGTTGTCGTGTTATGAAAATATTTAATTATTACACTGCCGCAGTGTTGCCAGACTAAAGGTGACGATTACCCACACGGTAACTTGAATAAAAGGAGGGTACCACAAAATATCTTTTGGGCTTTTTTGTTTGAAAATTATTAGGTTTTTGTGGCCTTTTTGGGGTGAAATTGTCAACTAATTGTGGGGTTATTTTTTATGGAGATAAGCAGTAATATATAGGAATCCCTGCATGTTAAACATTACTTATACTAATATTGTAAAGCTGAAGAGATTTTTTGTTTGTTTGAACGCCCTAATCTCAGTAATTACAATACTGATTTAGAAATATTTTTTGTGTTAAAAACCCTTTTAATCGAGGACGGCTATTGGCTACTTTATATTCAGGTGTCGTGAGGTGATGTAGTTCCTACGTGACGTATGTCATCTACACTGTGAACACCTTTTCGGCCATTACAGAAACCAGTAAGTTTGACAATCAAGGGGTATTTTGTTGCCCCAATAACTGTGCTTAGGAAGTCAGATAGGCAGTCGCTCCTTGTAAAGCACTGGTACTCAGCTGCCTCCGGTTAGACTGGAAGCCGACCCCAACATAGTTGGTAAAGAGGTAGTCATATAATTACTGTGAACACCAAATTACTAACCTATACAATTAACCCAATAATTAAAAAATCATCCATATAGATGATCAATTAATATAAAAACATATTTTCTCGCTTTTCCTGAAACCATAAAACTTTAAATTGTTTTCGGAGACCCAGTTTTTTACCACAAACAATCAATTGAATGAATTGTGTTGGACGCTATTCAACTGAAAAATTACCGCAGAACTGCCAAATAAATTAATTGAGTGGAAATTTAAGTAGGGATTGCAAAGATATGGAGACGATTTAAATAGTATAAAAAAGCAAAAAATGTATTACTTACGACCTCTTTTTCTGTGGTTTCTATCGGGGAAAATTATTTACGTTCAAGGATAAAATGTAGCCTATGTTACTTGTGGATAGTGTAGCTTTCCAACAGTGAATGAATTCTCAAATTGTGCCAGTAGTTTCAGAGCCTTTAGGATACAAACTTACAAAATGTTTTCTCTTTATTATATTTGTATGTTAGTTTTACTAGAATTATAGATGTACCAGGGGATAGTGTAGCTTCTAAACAGTAAAATAATTTTTGAAACTAGTTCAGTAATTTCTCCGAAACTTTAGGGTACAAACCATTTTTATTCTCTTTCTAACATTATAGGTAGTATATAGCCAGTATTGATAGATAAATAAAACAACAAATTAAAAATGTAAACAATAAACATTTATTTCGATAGCCATTCCATTTCAAAGATTTTCATCATCCTTCAGTTATCTTCCATCATCCAAAGAACGGAGGTGGAGGCGGCGGTGGTCCGAATCCCGGACCGAAACCGGGACCGAATCCCGGACCAAAACCGGGTCCAAATCCTGGTCCGTAGTACGGACCAAAGCCTGGCGGTCTAGGATAGAACCAAGGTCCATAATGTCCGAAGAAGTGGCTTTCAATGTTCTGAAAAGAAATACGCATGTATGAATTTACAGAGAAATGTTAGCGAAAATTAGGGTACAACGGGCCCATGAAATTAAATTTTAAAATTGACCCTTTATTTCAGTGTGAAGTCAAGTTTTCAAATAATAAAACAGACTATAGAAACAAGTGAATGTGTATGTCTATTCCTTCCTATTGCTATTTCTTTTGTTCAAAAGCTAGTCTTCCACCAGTGATTTCACACCCGTCCTGTGGGAGTACATCACACACCCGGATAAAAAAGTAGCCTATATATTCTTCGACAAATGAGCTATATTCTAACACTTAAATAATGTTTCAAACTGGTATAGTAGTTCTTGAAATTAGCCAACAAACAAACACACTTCTTATTTTTCACTATACATACATATATACATGAGGTATAGGTATAGATTGTCTTTCCATATCCTTAATGACCTTCCAATATTATTGAAGTTTGTTCAAGAAATTAGACCCACTTTGTCAATCCTTCCTATTAACAGCATTGTATTAGCAAAATATTTGCTTTGTGAAAAAAACATGTATTTAGCGTCTTTATCATACATGCGGTCAATGACTCTACATGGTTTAATATCAAAACATCATTGGTGTTATTACAAAAAAAGGTGGTTGGTGATCAACGCTCAATCCTTCTCTGTGTGCGAGGTGGCTGCAGCCCAACAATGGGATGTTAAAGGCTGATGATGATGTGTGTCAAGCCAGTTTAAGTCTTTTGTTCCTAACATTAGCGTGTTCGAAGAAACTCTTCATCCTTATCCCTAAGTACCTATGTAGCTAGTACTAGTCGATTTCCCGCGGTTTCACCCGCGTCTCACAAGAACTACTGCCCGTACATACCGGTTAAAATATAGGTAGGTTCCCACCCTATTTTACTCGGGAATAGAGTAGCTTTCCAACAGTGAAATATTTTTTTAAAATCGGTTAAGTGGTTTCGGAGCCTTAAGGGGCAAACTAACAAACAAGCCGTTACATGTTTCCTCTCCATTATATTGGTATGGAAGTATAGATTAATATAAAGTACCTATAAATATCTACATACCTGCACCAATCCTAAAACCACAATGCAAACCAACAAAAAACTAGCAAAAGACGCCATTTTGAAAAGAAAACAAAATTAAAAAATCCAACACAACAGTTTTTCTGTACTTCTTTTTACTAATTGTAAGATATAGCGTAAGTACTCCTGATATATATGAGAAAAGCCACAAAAATATACTAAACTGTGTTTTTAATTCCCATAGCTCTTATTCCGATGGGATAAGGTTGAAAATTGCGTGACTTATATAATTTCTATAGCGTTATTTCTGTGGTTTGCTCGACTATTTGTTTTCGCGTCTTAGTGAGAAATGGTATATCTATATAAGGAGATAGTTTTTTCCGTGACAGGAGGGTTATTCCCAAATCAATTTTCTTGATAGGTACTTGTCAATTAACCAAAATATTTGCAAATATTTGTCTCTGTAGGGAAATTATAGGGTATTTCAAAAGTTATGAAATACCTATGCAATAGAAGGCAAACTTTATTTTTTGTAAAGAAAATAATACACGTCATATTTATTCCAAATTGCTACTGAAAAATACTCTATTAAAACGTAACTTAAGAATTGAACCTTATACCCAGCTTAGCAATATACCTAGTACTATGTACTAAATAGATATGATATATGGCAGTTTTCTATTAAACATTTTGACCCCTTTTCAATTTTTTATTTTATTATTATTTTTCAACATTTAATTACAATTTATTGTACTTATAGATAGTTTTTGTATATAAATATTTTGTACGTATCTATAAAAAATCCTTACCAGTAAAAAAAATCAATAATGATAGCATCCAGACATCCTAATGAAGTAAAAATGAGCTTAAGTTTTGATCAAGTTTTCAATTAATTTATTATACAGAATTTGATCCAAATTCCTGCAGCTGTTTTTCTCTTGCCGATGTACAAAGCACACACTTTCTCTGCCTCACCAAAAATATTAGGATCACCCTTGAAGACATGGCGAATGGTAAAGTAAATATTATTATTTTTGATATAGATAAGTCACGAATTATCTCAGAAGGGATTCCCGTAATCCAATGTAGGTTAGCTGGTCATCATGACCTGATAAGCTTGGAGCATATGGCTAGCCTTTTCGTAAGTATGGGTCGGCTTCCAGTCTAAACGGATGCAGCTGAGTACCAGTGTTTTACAAGGAGCGACTGCCTATCTGACCTCTTCAACACAGTTTCTTAAGCAAACCGATACCTCTTAGTAAGACTGGTTGTCAGACTTTCTGGCTTTTGACTACTCGTAACGAGAGCCAAAGATGTTTCAATGACAGCCGGGACCTACAGTTTAACGTGCCACCCGAAACACAAGTCCAAGATATACTTAGAAAGTACATACAAACTTAGAAAAGTTGCATTCAAACTCAAACTCAAACTCAAACTCAAAATTTTTTATTTCAAATAGGCCTATGAAAGCTCTTTCGAAACGTCAAAGTTAGGTGCACGGTTCCAAAGAGTTGGTCTCATGGAGAAGAACCGGCAAGAAACTCCATGGACACTCTTTTTAAAAGAAAATAAAAATAATTACAAACATACAGTTTTCTATCTAGTCCTGAGAATGTTATACAATCCAAATTGAGCTAAAAATGTATTAATAAATTATGCAAGATAATTTTTGTGCAATCGTTACTGGAAAAATAATTTATACAATTCAAAGAAAAATATATTGGGTAACCCAGTTATTATATAATACAATTTGGGGTCTTGCTGGCTTGGGCTTGGCTGGTCTGGGCGGAGGCACTCCCGTGCCCGTGGTCGCCGGGGAAGCCACATGTGCAGAGAAAAGAAAAACAATATTAGTTTAACGCCAGGCATCACTGTCATTAATGTAATCCTGAATTTTATAATACGCCTTTTAATCAAAATGTTTTTAACTACATTCTTAAACTTTTTATCCGTGAGATCAAGGATACATTTAGGTAGCTTGTTATAAAAACGTACACAATTCCCTAAGAACGACTTATTTGTTTTTGTTAGCCTAAACTTGGGAACCACTAATTTATGTTTGTTACGTGTATTTATCTGGTGAATGTCACTTTTAACTGTGAATTTATGGATGTTTTGCGAACAAACATAATATTTTCAAAATATACAAGGAAGGTAATGTAAGTATATTAATTTCCTTAAAGAATTCTCTAAGAGATTCGCGAGAGCCCATGCCATAGATCGCTCGGATCGCCCTTTTTGCAAAACAAAATTGATTGGACATCAGCCGCTGCCCCCATAGCAAAATGCCATATGACATCACGCAATGGAAATAGGCGAAGTATACAAGCCTGGCCGTAGCTACATCGGTCAGTTGTCTGATTTTTCTGACTGCAAAAGCAGCAGAACCAAGTCGCCCTGATAGGGAGGATATATGGGGACCCCATTGCAATTTACTGTCAATGGTAATGCCCAGAAATACTGTACTGTTAATTAACTCTAATTTGCTCTTATCGAGCATTATATTTGTTTCAACCGCAGTGACGTTAGGCAAACAGAACTTAAGACATTTAGTCTTGGAAGCGTTTAATAATAAATTGTTGGCTGCGAACCATTTGGAGAGAATTTCTAGGCTTTCATTAATGTGACTAACATTGGGGTTCTTACGCTTAACTTTAAAGACAAGGGAAGTGTCATCCGCAAACAAAATAACATCCGAAATATCAGACAACACAAATGGAAGGTCATTTATATAAGCTAGGAACAGAAATGGACCCAGTATAGAGCCTTGAGGCACGCCCATTTTTACAACTGTCCCCGAAGATGTTGAGCCGCAGACATCCACTTTTTGCTGTCTGTTGGATAAATAAGACCGGACAAGTTCAAGAGATTTTCCACGAATGCCGTAGTGTCTCAGCTTAGAAATTAGTGTATCGTGGTCCACACAATCAAACGCTTTGGAGAGATCACAGAATATACCGACGGCATCCTGCGAACTCTCCCAGGCTTCCAAAATCTGAGTGACTAACCGCGCACTTGCGTCCGTAGTGGACCTACCCTTTGTAAAGCCGAATTGACGGTCGTGCAGTATATCGTTTAAGTTGAAATGGTTTAACATCTGATCAAGCATGATCCTTTCGAATATTTTACTTAGAGCCGGGAGAATAGAAATGGGTCTGTAGTTTGACGGATTTTTCTTACAACCTGACTTAAATATTGGAATGACCTTACTATGTTTCATCAAATCAGGAAAGGTGCCTTCATCTATACACGAGTTAAATATTTGACTGAGTATTGGTGCAATATTGTCAATCACGGAGCTCAGGGCTTTAACAGAGATGCCCCATAAGTCTTCCGTTTTTTTTAAATTAAGGTTTTTGAAAGCTTTTTTTACTGTATTAAAAGTTATGTAATGGAATCCGAAATCCGGTACTTCTTTAGTAAAATTTTGTTTTAGTAATGACTCTGCAAGTGTAGAGGACGAGTTAAGTGATTTAGTAACCTCTACAGGTACATTAGAGAAAAATTATCAAACGCGTTAGCAACCTGCACATTATCCGACACAGTTGCATCATTAATCGTTAACGATAGTTCAGTATCCCGGACTTTAATTTGACCCGTTTCCGCATTTATTATTTTCCAAACGGTTTTTATTTTATTATCCGATTTAGTTATTCTATCACTAATTGATTTAGACTTTGCGAGAATACATACACTTTTGAATACCTTAGAGTAGTTCCGTACATGATCATGAAAAGATTTATCAGATGTCATTGATTTTTCTCGATACAGGTTATACAATACATCTCTGCTTATCCTAATCCCTTTTGTACACCATTCGTTGAATTTTAATTTATTGTCGATTTTAGTTTCTTAATAGGACATGATTTATTAAATTCTAGACAAAGTGTGTTAAATAACTTATTAAATTTAGTATTCGAGTCCTCTGATTTAAAACTACTGCATAATTTATTGACAACATTATTTTTAAAGGTTTCTAAGGTTCTGTCTGTTAATTGTCTGTATTTTATTACTACGCTTGACGGAGTGTTTCTATTAGCAGGAAAGCTAACAAGCTGCCCTAAGTGATCCGATCTCACACCAGCAATAATGGAAGAATGCTGAACCACACAATTTGTAAAAATATTGTCTAAACATGAACTTGAAGATGGTGTAATTCTAGTGGGTTCATTAAACAAATGTTTTAAATTAAAAGATTGAAATAGAGATAACAGTTGATATTTATCAGAAGATTCAGAAGATATATCTATGTTAAAGTCACCGCAAATGAAAACTAGTTTATTTGACTTAAAAATCTTCCTAAGTATTTCCTCCATATTTGTAATAAATAATGAAAAGTTACTTGCTGGTGGTCTATATACACATACGAATAAATGACTTCCTATTTCTGCACATGCTACCTCGCACAGGCGATTAACAGAGCTCGAGGTGATGTCGCTTCTATCCTTAAATTTTAAGTTATTTTTACACAATATCAATGTACCCCACCCTCTGCAGTTACCCTATTAAATACACTAGCAACCTTGAAATTATTAATATTAAATAACATTTTCTCAGGCTTGAGCCATGTCTCACAAAGACATAATATATCTATAGAAAACTTATCAGTTAAAAGTTCAATGTCTAATATTTTGCCAGAAAAACGGTTTACATTCTGATGAAATAGGATGAGGTTATCGCTACGCTTTTCTATTGTCTTAGAACCTAGTTTAAACAATCAATCACAGTATTGTTAGAATAACTAGTCAATACTGGCTCGTCGCTTATCCTACATTTTGTCATATTGTTGGCTATGACAATGTTAATATTATATGCTATCAATGTAGCTATATTATCTTTATATTTATTAGGGAAAAACATGCTTTCCCTACTCAATGAAATTCACTAACAAACTTGTTAGTGTCAAAGAATAATAGTTTGTCCCTATGACAACATGTCAATGTGTATATAAAATTGTTCAGAGTATGAACATAACTATTTTGAGTGTCAGAAAAACAGTCAGAATATGGAAGTGCACAAATCATTATGTTTTTTAAATTTAGTTTTAATAAGGTGTTGATACCATAAGCAATGTCACTTTTAATTACATCAAGACTGTTGCCTATCAAAAGAACTAGTGTAGTGTTAGCATCAAACTGTGTATTTACTATCTTGTTTATTATGTTGTTGAAGTGTAGGTTTGGGTAGCAATAACTAGTTACATTATGTTCTTGTGGGAGTGAGTGTTGAATATATGAGCCTAAACCTTTACCAAATTTATCTGTAAATAAGACTGACTTGTGTTGCTTAGTGTTGTGAATGATTGGAACAGTATGAGGGGGTCTAGTAATGTAGTAACAGGCCGGGTTCAGGGATTGGGATTGGGTGAGCACGGGTACAGGAAAGATTATTAGTTAGTGACTCATATCTCTCTGCACTGTATTTCACCAGATCCACTAGCTTACCAGCCTGCAACAAGCGCATACTCAGTTCATGTTGAGATTCCTCATATTTCCTGAAAATATCAGATAGTAAATTTTCTTTCACAATTAATTGTTCATGCAACTGTTTTATGTCTAAGTCATGAGAAACTTGGCAATGTTCTAGCTCAAGAGAACAGGTTTTTAATTGTTGGACTAGCTTTACCCTATCTCTTCTAAGATTAACACAGTGTTTTACCCTACTCTGTTTTTTTAATGCTAAACGGCACTTCCTAATAATTTTGTTATACTTAATATACTTTTTAAATTTTTTATTACTCAATACTAAAGGACATTGTGTGATGGTATCATCACCGGTCAGGTCTATAATTGCAGCAGAGCTGTCCACAGCTGTGGTACTTCCTACCAACTTAGTGAAACGATTGAGGGTGTCAGAAGTTTGCACCCGAGCTAAATCAGACTCATATGAGGATATTTTGTTGTAGGCCTCACTTAGTTCAAGCTCGAGTTCAGTTATACGTCTCAAAGTAAGTTCATGTGTTTCACTACATTCCTGAAAAGATGATACAAATGCCTGAAGTTGGTTATGTTGGTCTAGAAGGTCCATATGCTGTATATGCAGCTCGGCCAGGTCATTTTTTAGGACTGTGTTTTTGTCGACAACATTTTTCACTTCCACCTCGCTGTCCTCCCTTTCCTGCAGTAACTGATTACACAGTGTTCTTGATGCCTCAAGATCCTTTAGAGTGGCCCTTAGCTTGTCCTCCAAGTCTTTGATAGCGGCCCTCCTGGTTGTCATTTTGTAAACTTTGAGTTCAGTTATCTGAAATGTGACAGGAAACAGCTTAGTGGCAGGCAAAATATGTTTCTTAGGACACAATCAGGGAAGAGCAATAGTGAACAGAATGAGAACTAGTAGAAAAAGAAAAAAAAACACAAAAGAAAATTTAACTAAAAATAAAAATTAAAGTGGGTAGGGTGAATTAATATTAAAATATTAAAAAATATTTTTTAAACAAGATAAGTGACTACAGTTAAGGAAGATTACATTAAACACAAAAGTTTGACTTTATTTAGAAAAAACAAAAGTGAAACTGACTATGTACAAACAAAGGAATTGGTTTGTAAGTTTGACACAGAACAGAAGTTAATAGAAATACATTGAAGGATTGATCATGGAAAAGTATAGTAATACTTAGTAGTTGTATGAGTGTATATATTAAATAATTGAAGTGTTTGAATGTCTGCGGCGAACGTTAACGTCGTCGATTCTGCTTCCACAATATTGTCAAGCAGAAGGAGACAGTAACTGAGCCGATGTGTGTGTAGGGACGTTGCTCATAACAATGAGCAGTGTACTTAAGTGGTTTGTATAGTGTATAAACACAGAGATACAATAATATTATAAAAGAAAAACAAAATACTCCCCAGATTTCAAATTGTCCGTTTGACAGCTGGTTCACTCAATTACATTTGCTTTGAATTTTCAATATTTGCGACAAAAACATATTAGCAACACTGTTACATACACTTATTAACTATATTACACGATTTTAAACACGATTATCAATAAATAACTATTTTTCTAAAATATTAAATCACAGAGCCGTTTTTTCACGACTTGACAGTTTGACACCAGTGTTGCCAATGCATTGGAACCAACGCCCTCATACTTGAGAGGTCGGTTCTTACTCACTAGGCCACAACGACTATCTCAATTTTTATCCTTTAATTTATTCACTTAACCATACGATGAAATCACGAGCTCCTAATATCTCAAAATAAATTTAATAAAAGATATATTTATTTTAATATTATATTTGACTGTCTCCGCCCACAGTACGGACATATTGGTTGTAGCTCATCCATCACTGTCTATTCTATGGTATGTATGGGGTAGTTTGAGATAAGGGTTAAACAATTTTAAAGGGTTGTTTCATATTGACTTTTGATGGTCATTTTTGAAAAAGGTATATTTTTGAGTGTCATTGCAAAGGAACTTCTTGGTATAAGATATACTCTTTTCAAGGCAATATTTATATTATAACTACTAATTAATTAAACTAGGTAGCAATTTCTAGTAATTTCAACGCGTCCTAGAGGAAATTCTTCCCGTTCCAGGATAAAATATAGCCTATATTACCTGAGGTTAAATAAATAAGCTTCATATCATTTTAACAATTTAGAAAAATGTATTTTTGTGTATATTGTGGATGTACCTTATTAAATAAATAAATCAGTTCAGTTGTTTCGGAGCCACGGTACAAACAAACTAACTCCCTCTTTATCATATTAAATAGGTTCATTAAATAGATAAGAAAACCCAAACAAAAAACCCTTGTTTAGCTTCCTAACTCGTAACAGCCATAAAAACAACAATAATACAACAGAAATAGTTAAAAAAAAAACATTTGAAGTACAGTCACCTCCAAAATGCGTGGCTTAAGCATATTAACACTGCCTACCTAACCAGACGTAATTAACCTAAATATTATATACCTATGTATCACGCGAATAAGTACCACTTTAACTTGAACTGCCTTGACTTACGTTCCATTCAAGATATTCTATCTAATGTCCTCCTCGCCGATTATCGGCTACGGTGGCTGTTCGTGTAAGGAGCTCAGCCAACTGCGCACGACATATTATAGTGCACAAGCATTTGCGCAGACACAGGTGCACTCACTATTCCTTCACTTTCATAGCGCGATGGGACGGCAATCCGACACGACCGGAGAGAGATCAGACGCAGGAAAGACATTTACGTGCTCTCCGATGCACGGGTGTATCAATCACCAACTACGAATAGCTTTGTGAAAGGCTATTCTATCTATCTACTGTTTCTTACTCCATCATCTCCCGAGCCTCATCCCAACTATGTTGGGGTCGGCTTCCAGTCTAAGATGCAGCTGAGTACCGGTGCTTTACAAGGAGCGACTGCCTATCTCACCTCCTCAACCCAGTTACCCGACCAACCCAATACGTCTAGGTTAGAATGGTGTCAGACTTACTGGCTTCTAATTACCCGTAATGACTGTCAAGGATGTTCAATGACAGCCGGGACCTACAGTTTAATGTGCCATCCGAAATAGAATCATTGGTGTCTAAGATTTATACTTGATATGATAACATGACCTGCCTTCAAAAACTGCTCACAAAAGTTCTGAGGTCTTTTAACTGGTTATTAACTTGAAAATAACCAGTATAAATTGACCTGCCTTGGAGCATACTTTTCAAAGGATAGTGGGTCAACCAATACTGGAGTAACAAACATAAGAATACTAGTATAAGTTGACCTATGTTGGAGAATAATTTACAAAGCATGGGAGGTCAGGTAATACTGGTATTATATTAGGCAAGCATGGTGTTCTGATTCGAATAAAGGATAATTATGGTTACTTTCTTATGTTATGTTTTATTAATTTAATAATGTTTTTGGTGTTGTAATGCTCAGTTTTATTAAGGAGCAATTAGTTAGTTGTGGGTTGTGTGAAAACACTGGTACTCAGCTGCATCCGATTAGACTGGAAGCCGACTCCAACATGGTTGGGAAAAGGCTAGGCAAATGAGTCAAGTTAAAATAAAAAAAGTCACAAATTGAATATTTTTGCTATATCTTGTAAAATTAATACAAAATTAATTACTTTTTGTTGACACTATTAATTGCCTCTTTTTCGAAATTATTATATGTCGTTAATGTTTTGTATATTGAGGACAAAATGACTACACATTTCATAAAGACTTGTATTAGTAAGAAATCCTTACAGCATTTTTTCGAACAAATATTTTTTCTTACAAAACTTGCTATGTATGATTGATCATGACGCAACGCGGTTTCGTAGGAAAAATCGATATTCCATACATAAATAATAATGTAGGTAGGTATGTATTACTTATCTACACTAATATTACTATTATAAAGCTGAAGAGTTTTTTCGTTTTTATGCTTCAACGCGCTAATCGTAGGAACCACTGAACCGATTTGAAGAATTCTTACTGTTACTGTTACAGCCTTTTTATCGTCCCACTGCTGGGCTGCGGCCTCCTCTCACACGGAGAAGGATTGAGCGTTAATCACCACGCTTGCTCAATGCGGGTTGGTGATTTCAGACTATATAGTCCAGGCTCCCTCAAGATGTTTTCCTTCACCTTTTTATCAGCCATTGCTGACTAAGATATACTTAGAAAGTACATACAAACTTAGAAAAAATCTTACAGTATAGATATAGCCGATGTATCAAGTCATACAGTCTATAGGTATTAGACAAGTTTTTAGGTAAAATACTTTTTTGGAAATTCTCACATTTTACCCAGATTAAATCAATCGAAGGCCATCCAGCTATTTCGGAGATTATCATCGGAAAAGGCAAACATACAAAAAAATGTTTGATATTCGTTTAGTTAAAATTGTATATTTTGACATAAGTAACGTCCCACAATATTCATATTTATTAATTTATATTAATATTAACATAATATTCTGTTAACGTTTATTTCTTATTTTGCAATATTAAGAAATATTGCCTTGAAGATATTTTTTTTTCACGCGAATCCGAAGTAGCAATACTTATGGTAAATCCACCGTTTATGATGGGGACACTAAATGAGCGTTTTTAACGTTTCAAGCGTTTTTCAAAATTCTATGTAAGTATATGAGTACGCCAGTATGTATGTTACTGTTTCACGCTAAAACTATTGGAACATGGATTTTAATTAATCTTTCTAGTAATCTATGCCAATACAATAAAGATGATGTTTTTGTTTGTTTGCTTATACAATAAAGGCTCCGAAACTACTGAACCGATTTTTTTTTCACTTCTTCCCGAGTAACATAGACAATATTTTATCCTGGTTCCTACGGGACGCTGGAAATCGGCCAGTATATAATAAAATGTAGACAACTCTTTATCCCACATGCGGGAAGTATACAGCTCCCCCAGTACGCGGGTGAAACCGCGAGCAGAATCTAGTTTGAAAATAAATACATTCGCAAAAAAATCTTTCAACCTTTGAATAATCTACAAAAAAGGGCTTTCAAAATTATTACTTTTCCTTCAAAAGGTAACTAAATATTTAACGTGCTCTCCGGAGCATTGCGAAATCTCTATTTAAAATCTGCGCACCCATCCGTGTCCTGACCGCAACAAGTGCTACTTAACCTCTGAAATAGTATTGATCAGTGTGGTTAACTCGCAACTTACAGATATCTAAAATAAATTATACTTAGTTACAATATTGTAAGGTACAAGCTGTGTTTTGCGGTTTTGTTCTTATTTTTATTGTTGTTTTTTAGATATAACTAGTCTACATTTTGGTCGGCTCTCAGAATGTTATAGTTATCGGCACGGATAATGAGCTCTCGGCGGAAGAGTCGGGATCGCTTTGCGCACTGTACACTTAAGACAATAAACCAATAAATCACTTCTGTGCAGGTGAAGGTCAGGGCTCAATATCCTTGCCGATGATTATACTTGACTGTCCAGTGAAAGTTTCTAATACAAAATTAAAGCTATTTCGATTCAAAAGCAAGTTGGCAAATTAATTGTTTGATTTCTCATCGATATAGATGATACTATAGGTACATTAAAGTTCAAGAGTTTTCTTTTGCTTTATTCGCTACCTATTCTTAAAAACAATGGGTGAAAAATTATTTCATTGTTAGATAGCCCATTTATCGAGGCAGGTTATAGGCAACTCCTTTACACGATTGCGGGAAATGGTCCTTATGGAACTTGGGTGAAAAGCAAAGAACATAGCTGTATAAAAATAAATCAGTTTTATTTTTGTCACAGTCACTTAAATCGCCGTTTTCATAGCCCCATCATACGTTATTATTAATCCTTATTTACTGTCCAGCCGTGTCAAATAATTTTAACCAGTAACGTGTCCTCAGATAAAATTTAATATAAAAGAAAAAATAAAAAAACCTACACTCGAGCCTTCTACAGGTTTAAAAATAACTTTGATGTGTAAAGGTTTTCATAATAAACTAATTTATTTAGCCTTCCAAAAGATGTGCTTAATAATCCTATTATAAATGTGTAAGTCTGTCTGTCTGTCACGGTAGAACGGCTGAATCGATTTGGTTGAAATTTGGTGTGGAATTATAAAGTTTAAACTTGGGCCTATATCACACACTGCTTGATGATGGTGTCACATATTTATTTTTATTTATTCTTCAATTTATTTTCCTGTTTTTCTCGAACCCTCCTCGAAAACCTCGAATTGGAAACCGATAACCAAGTAAAAGAGAAGGAAAACATTTTGAGGAAATCTTCACTTTGAAGTATGTACTTGTCAATTCACCTTGAGCTAGCATGATGATTAATGCAAAATCCTTCTTGTATGATCAATTAGCTTCTGCCAGCGATTCACCTGCATCCCGTGGGAACCTTTGCACGAACCCGGATAAAAAGTAGCCTATAGCCTTCCTCGATAAATGGGCTATCCAACACCGAAAGAATTGTTCAAATTGGACCTGAGATTAGCGCGTTCAAACACACAAACAAACAAACAAACTCTTCAGCTTTATAATATTAGTATAGATGACAGCCGGGACCTACAGTTTAACGTGCCCTCTGCAACACAGTCATTGATGTCTAAGATGTATGAACTCAGAAAGTACATACAAACTTAGAAAAGTTGCATTGGTACTTGCCTGACCTGGAAAAGAACCCATACTTGAGAGGTTGGTTCTTTATCCACCAGGCCACTGCCACTTCAATTCGATGACAAGATCTACCTCGTTAATACCAGTATCACTTCATTAACAAACAGACAAACTATTATCATGAAAATATATGTTAATATACAAGAAATCAACATAATTAGCTATATTAGGCTCCTCTCCACGGGCGGTCTCTGGCTCATGCGACTATATCGTATAAGTTCGATTTTACCAATCAAAACGAATATTGTAATTGGTTTAGACAATTTTTTGGTGTGGTTCCGTATAGTTATATCATTTTTACATTGAAAAAATGATTCGATTCGACACCAATGACTGTGTTTCCGAAGGCATTTTAAACTGTGGGTCCCGGCTGTCAGTGAACATCCTTGGCAGTCGTTACGGGTAGTCAGAAGCCAGAAAGTCTGACACCAGTCTAACCAAGGGGTATTGGGTTGCCCAGGTGACTGGGTTGAGGAGGTCAGATAGGCAGTCGCTTCTTGTAAAGCACTGGTACTCAGCTGAATCCGGTTAGACTGGAAGCCGACCCCAACGTGATTGGGAAAAGGCTCGGAGGATGATGAGACAGCGCTATACACAAATTAATACACTTTACTTCTGTATTGAATAGTTTAGATAAAAAATACGGAACCCTAAATATTGAAAAACTCTACATCACCACATAATTAACATAAGTATAGGCAATAATAATAAATTTATTAAATTATTCAAATCTTGATCAACAGACAAACATACGAGCAGTTATCGGCGAATTATTCAATAGATCTACCTATCTATACTAATATAACAAAGAGGAAACATTTATTTGTTTGTACCCTAAAGACACCATTTTTTTTCTTTTTTTTTTCAACGTCAAAAATCATCAACTGACCCCTCCCGCTGTGGGTTAGCAGCGGTGAGGGAGTGTCAGACTCTTACTGACTAAAAACCGTCGTGTTCCGTCGTAGGCCTTTTATGCACCAGGGCCGCGGTAACTCTTTCGAACAATCCCGCAGAAGACACCAAAACTACTGAACTGATTTGACGCATTTTTTCACTGTTGAAAAGCTGCACTCTTCTCGAGTAACATAGGCTATATTTTATCCCGGTACGGGCGGAAGGTTGCCACGGGACGCGGGTGAAACCGCGGGAAAACGGCTAGTGTATAAATAGTTTTATTTATATGAATGTCAGTTGGTCAGTAAGCGGATTTTCATCAATCTTGAAGTCTCGTAGTTGTGATTTATAGAGAGCTTAAAGTCAGTTACACACTGTAGAATATCTTGGACCAATGACCCTGACCAAGGGCACGATAAACTGCAGGTCCCGGTTGTCATTTAAACATTATTGGCAGTTGTTACGGGTAATCAGAAGCGAGCAAGTCTGACAACCAGCCTTAGAGTATCGGGTTTCCCGGGTAACTGGGTTGAGGAGGTCAGATAGGCAGGCGCTCTTTTGTCTTTTCAGTCTTTTTCGAGGTTACTGCTTTTCATGAACTGTGGAGATACCATAGACTAGAAGTTTGTTAAAATCGCTCTTAACAGCTATATCTTCAGTAACATTATAAATATGTATCAATTTTAATATATCTGTCTGTGCTGTTTTCATGCTTAAAACACTGCTATGTTGGTAAAAACGACTACGAAGTACTTTTTCATTCGTGAGAAATAAATTATAAAATGTAAAACAAAATTTTTATGATATCGTTCTGACATCAGACCACATTGACTGATCGGCCGATAGCCTTTTAGTTATAAAACCGGCACGTTCCCCGCCTTTATTCAATGGTCGTCTAAAATGGCGCTTTCTATAAAAAGGTTTTTTTTTTTACTTTTGGACTCAAAGATACTATTTTTATACGGAAATACAGTTAGTATCTTTAGGTTAATGATTTTCATGGTTAGATTACATAGTCATAGAAATAATAATAGGTAAAGTTTTGAACTTAAACTCACGTTTTTTATTTCACATACATTACATTTTATATGCACAGAAAGTCCATAAACATTCTTTTCCAAAAAAAAAACAAGTGTTTAAAATAGTTTTCTTACAGTACAAGCTATCTCTGACAAAAGTATAAAAGAGTTATGAAACAGTTTACAAATCAAACAGCATTTTACTAAAACTTTTTCTTTCATATTGAAAAGACGTATGTCTCAAAGTCTTACCTTCCTGTACCTAAAACAAGATCATAATTATTAACATTATCATATCTTAACACACCATTTTACCACATCCCGTCCTATATTAGGTACTAGAAGGTGCTATAAGCGTCGTTTTAGCGGCGCGGCACCGTGACTCATACGTAAATATTTACCCAAAGCGATGCTCCGCGCCAAATGTTACCTACCACAGACTATAAGTAAGGATAGAAGGGGAAGTCACTATATTTTAGAATTATTTATTTAGTGAATAATAAGGAAATCTGAAGAAAATACTTTTCTTATTTGATTTGTAGTTTTCAACTTTGACTGATTTTTTCAAATCGGTTTTAAGTTTCGGAGCCTTTACAACAAACATATAATATATCTATTTCTCTATTTAATTTATGGTTGTGTGAATAAAATACTTTTGCTAAATAGTCTATCTCAGTAATGTAGGGCTTGTGCGTTGCACTATTTTCGAGGATTATAATTTCGACAGTAATTTTTATTTTTGCTAAAAAATGCGAATTACATTTAAATTCAATTATTAGGTATTGGAGAAGGCGGGTAGCCATAAGCTGTACCTTTGCATTATATTCTTTGTTTTATTTTCTTCTAGGTATTTAAATCTAAATAAATTGTCTTCACTTATTTAGATTTTTAGTTATTTTGGATTCTAAACGTGTCCTCTACCGCATCCCTAACTCTGCAGCTACATCATAAAATGCATTACGGTGTTGGAATTAGCGCCTCTAAATGTTCCAGGTTCGATGCCGGGATGCAAACAACTAATATCATTACTGAGCCATCGGGCTATAGCGGGGGTCAGCAGGGTTCTTTGTTTATTAGTTTTTAAAAATTCTATAATAGCTTTGGTTAAATTGGACATTGGGTAGACCTAGCCTTAAAAGTTTATATAGCTCTGTAAATAATCAACATTGGACATGACTAGAGTTATAGGTTGCAAGTGATAAGTATAAACCTTACTACTATTATAAATGCGAAAGAACTCAGTCTGTATATCTTTAGGTATTTTTACGCCAAAACTAGGTACTTACTGAACCACCGGTTTAATGATCAGCAATGGTCAGTGACATTTGATTGTATAGGCTACTTTTCATCCGGCTGTGGTAAGTAGTTCAGTGTAGCATATGGGTCTCTTCGATTAAGGGCCCTATCTAACACTGAAATATGTTTTCATATAGGGCCAGTAGGTAGGGCCAGATCTTGAGGTTCTTAAGTTTTCGTTAGGTTAATTATGTTGAATGTTTATTTCTCTTTTATAAACACTATAACATAGGTACTTAATTCGATTTACAGTGCGACAACCATAGAATTCTACGGCAACAAAATACCACATTTTACTATTTACTACCTATAAAAACAGCCCAAAACCAGATGCTTCAATCATTCTAAAATATAAATTAAAAAAATAACGTCCATAGATATAACATGACAATTTCACCCCCAGCGCTTCTAATAGACAACTATAAATTAAACATTTTGCAGAAAAGCAATTCACTTTAATGGCTCTATAACTTTGCTGGTCAATAATTAAGGTCGTTGTTTAGTATTACACTGTTAGTTTAAATTGGACGCTTCGACGAAAGATTTTTAACCGACTCAAAAAAGGGAGGTGTTAGTTTGACCTGTATGTGTATGTTTATGGGCGATTATCTTGCGTTTGCGCACAGCATTTGTCAAACTTACGAGAGGGTTTTGGGTAAATTATTGGAGTCTTTTTTAGGGTTTCGTACCTTAAAGGTAAAATGGGACCCTATTGTTTTCACTCCTCTGTCCGTCCGTCTGTCACCAGGCTGTATCTCATAAACAGTGAATCGTGATAATTAGAGAGTTGAAATTTTCACAGATGATGTATTTCTGTTGCCGCTATAACAACAAATACTGAAAACTAGAATAAAATAAATATTTTGGGGTGTTGTTGCGGTTTTATAAGAAATGGTACGGAACCCTTCGACTTGCACTTGGCCGGTTTTTTAAACCAATCACTAGATGGACGGATAGCTGAAGATCTAGTAAAGTGGTGAACCTTTGGAGAGGCCCTTGTCCAGCGGTGGACGTCTTTCGGCTGAAACGACAAGCAAGGACATTTACAAAGACATTTCAATTATTATAAAATGAACAGCAGTTTTCTAATACTTAATTATAATTATGTTTTTTTCCTCATTTCTATCGACTGGAAAAATACTCAAGAAATGGGACTTATTGTATTACACTTTAAGCAATGTTTACTGTTTTTGTGAAAAGAAGAAAAAATATGTGATGTTTTTTTTCAATTTTCTATTAATATTTAAGAATATTTCTCGGAAGGTGTAACATCTATTCCACATCATAACATGAAAGCATTTTCCTTGTGTTTTTGAAGTATATCTTAAATATATATTTTTTACAAAATGAAAGTATAAATACATAACTAGCTGTTGCCTGTGGTCTCACCCACATCCCAAAAGAACAACCTTCAGCAGTCGGATAAAAAGGATCCTTACACCTTTCTCAGGCTCTAGACTATTTGTATACAACCTTTCATTGAAATCGGTTCAGTAGTTTTGACGTGAAAGCGTGACAGACAGACAAATAGACAGAGGCATTTTCGCATTTACAATATTAATAAGGCTTATTGAAAATATCAATTGGTTTAGACTCCACAGTATTTTGTTTTGTCATAAAAGCGCTTCTGACAGATACAGGCATTGTTACTTTCGCATTTATAATATTAATCAGGATTATTGAAAATGTCTATTAGTTTAGATTTCAGGTCAATTTTCATAGTATTCTGTAATAACAGTTAATGGATAGTGATGACTATAAATTGCAATTAGTGTATTACTAGCTTTTGCCCGCGACTTCGTTCGCGTGGAATAGTGACTTCCGACAGATTTTTGGTTTGACATTTTATTTTTTATTTTTACATTTTTTGTAATAAAAACTATCCTATGTCCTTTCTTAAGTTCCAAACTATGTATGTAAAAAAAAAAAATCACACAAATTGGTTCAGTAGTTTAGGCGTGAAGAAAAGACAGACAGAGTTATTTTCATATTTTATAATATTAGTAAGGATTCTGTAAATGTTCTCTTACAATATTATATTCCTAAGATTTAATATTTGTACCTTTGCTTACGTAGTAACTATTTAGTAATCTTTGCCTTAATGAACTGTAGCTGAAATATAGGTCAGTTTACTTTCGCAGATTATTTTGTATAAGTTTGAGCGGGTTTAAAAGATCTTTCATAAAAAAAGTAGGTTGTTAGTCTACAAAATTATAAAGTACCTTTTTAAGGTTTTTGTGAAAATTCCTGTTGAAGATAACGACGTGTTTTTTTCACTTTTTTATAGGTATCAAAGAAATATTAATTGCTTGAGTTCCTTCCAGTTTTAGTCAGAAATCTGTATTTGAAAAAGAAATGATTTGGACATCGATTTATTTCTTAACCAGTTACAATTATCTAGATGATTTTCAGAAGTTTAAGTCTCAGAAAGTACTTAAGTCGTAATTAAGTAAATCCATCGATATTTTTTTTTACCATCGAAATATGAAATATTTTGTCATCTAAAAATGTTACAATGCCCAACTACAAAACTACTACTAAAACCAAGTATTAGAATTAGGGCTTTAACAAATAAAAATAAACCATAGAAACTACATTTGAAAATCTACAAAATTGATGTCAATATAACAATAAATTAAGGCATTGATGACAGTGATATTAAGATGGCCGACTAAAGGTCATACATGCGTGACCTATACAATCAATAAACTGGGTATTAAGTTAACAAAAAAATATTGGTCAAGTTCGATTCTCCGGGTCCTGTCTGGGTTCCGCTGTCGCTTAGGTCAGAAGTTATTTATTTTCATTTGCATTAAAACATGGTATTTACATTTGTACATCTATACTTAATATAATTAAGAGAAAGCATTCTTTAGTTAGTTTATTTGTACCGTGATGGCTCCGAAACTACATTAATGGAATTATTATAATTATGAAAAAGATTCATTATGGAAACCTACACTCTTCCTGAGTAACATTGGCTATATTATATCCCGGTGCGGACAGTAGTCCCCAAGGGACGACGAAAAGACTAACAACTAGGTAATTTGAGTGCCAACTAACGTTATTTCGAAAGTAATTTTTTACTTTAAAATGTTGATCCCTAAAAAACTTAGTCATATCGATGGCTATCGCTAAATTATTAGATAGATTTACACAAATTATAGCAATTCTCGTAACCTTTTAGTTCTTTTGTTATAAACTATTACAACGTTAAAAGGTTTAACGGGTTTTGGACATTTAATTGAATTTATACACAATAATGTATTGAAAACAATTTCTTTTGTTATTCAGATAACTATCAATGTATACTAATATGCTAAAGAGCAAAATTTTTTTTGTTTGTTAGAAAAGCATTATCATAGAGGCTGCAAAACATGAAACGAATTAAAAAAAAAATCAGTATTATATTAAATTCGATTACACGTACGTGGCGTGGGTAAAACCGCGGGAAAACAACCAGTTATTGACATAGGTTTTGTATATCTTTCACTATCAATATTAAATCCAGTTATTTTGCCAAAAAAAACATTAGAAAAAAAAAACAATTCACATAATGAAGTACCAAAGTCAATATTGTTATCATGAAAATAGGTCAAAAGCTCCACAATAGGGTCCTATTTGAAGTAGTCAAGTTATAAATAGAAATGACACTAATGTTTTCAAATTGTCGAAAAAATTTGTGGGCATTTTTTTTTTTTTATTAACTCTTGTTATGTTTTTTATTTCTCTTTGCTGTTCACATCTGTTAATACTTAATGCTGGGTTTTTACTTTTTTATTAGTGTCACATTTTTATTGTTTAATTTTGTTAAAAGCAGTTTTTTATTAGTAAAAATATTATTGCTTCTGTCTTTTTTAAGTATAAGTATATCGTCAATGACTGAGTAGCAATATGTAAGTACCATATATACGTGCTCTCCGATGCACGGGTGTATCAATCACCAACTTCCAGACTACGGACTGCTTTTTGAAAGTTTCTTACGGCCCACATAGTTGTTTCGGCCCGACCCGGGAATCGAACCTGAAACTGTGGTGCAAGGCTGTCGCACTTGCGGTCTAGTAATCACTAGACCAACGGAACCAAAAGTATCTAACATACCAAAAGTGATTAAAAGATTCATCATCATCATCATCATCTCAGCCGGCGGACGTCCACTGCTGAACATAGGCCTCCCCCTTAGATCTCCACAGATACCTGTTGGAGGCGACCTGCATCCAGCGTCTTCCGGCGACCTTTATAAGGTCGTCTGTCCACCTTAAATGACTAAAAGACTAGCGTCCCGCCCCGGCTTCGCACGGGATAACAGTATGTCTCCACTATTTAATGTATGTTATTATACATATAAACCTTCCTCTTTAATCACTCTATCTATTAAAAAAAGCCGCATGAAAATCGGTTGCGTTGTTTTGAAGATTTAAGCGTACAAAGGGATATAGGGACAGAAAAAGCGACTTTGTTTTATACTATGTAGTGATTCACCTATTACAAAATACCTAATTACCTATTATTATGCATACACTTTTCAGCAGTCGGTAAAGCCACCTGTAGTTCCAACACTATGTAGATTTACGAGATCTGTCGGTATGTGTGTGCTTGTGTAGTTAACATAAATAATATTAAGATCGCACATCGCAAGATGGGCAGGTTAGCCCGACAGGTAAAGTGCGCTGTTCATGACGCGATTTTGTTAGCAAGGATGGGGTGTAAAAAGTCGCTAGAATAGTGTGTATTGGAGTTTTTGAATGAAAGAGAATTAAAGTTCAGTTTTGAAGTTTGTGGTGACAGTTAAGGTATAAAAAGGATAAAATATTTTTTATTTCTGTTAAAACACGGGTGTATATTTACAAACCAGAGAACCAAAAAATCTACTTTATGTCATTAGAGCTAGTTAGGTACTTTTGACATTCTATACATATATATATAATCTACATATTTAATTAGCTTCATCCGCTTCCCAAGAAAACTACTTCTCGCACCCGACTAAAAAGTAGCCTAAGTTACACTGATATTTTTGAGCTTTATTGCCTACTTTTAAAGTATATAAGTACCTAGTCCCTTTAGGACGCGAGTGAAACCGCAATCAAGTAAATAAATATCTATCTCGATGGTCGATTTTAAAATACTTTTCAATTTCTATCCTACATATATTTTAAAATGTGTAAAAAAAAGTCGCTCACAAAATTCGTCTAATGAACAGCGTTCCCTACCAAGCCATTACGTTACCATAGAGTATCGCATGAATAAGCCATAGAGTTTGAAAGGCAAGGCAGGGCCCGAGGCTGTTTGTGTTATCCTGTGCCTTATCGAGATGAGATACCGCAAATTATGAGGCAGCCTCAAAATGTGACGCGAAGCATTTTAGGGTTAACTGTCAACATGGCATGTCAACTTTTTTGGTAATAATTTGTATTTCTCATCATCATCATCTCAGCCATAGGACGTCCACTGCTGAACATAGGCCACCCCCTTAGATCTCCACAGATACCTGTTGGAGGCGACCTGCATCCAGCGTCTTCCAGCGACCTTTATAAGGTCGTCTATCCACCTTCTTGGTGGACGTATTTCTACGACGTATTTCGTACGTATTTCTGCTGTCATTTAACATCTTTGGCAGTCGTTACGGATAGTCTGACGCCTGTAAGTATGATAAAAGTCTTTCCAAGGGGTATCGGGTTGCCTGGGTAACTGGGTTGAGGAGGTCAGAAAAGCAGTCGCTTCGTGTAAAACGAGATATGCGAGTGAATGAGAATGGCTATCTTATTATACTTCTCTGAAGGAAAATATCTTGAGGAAACCTGGATTATAAAGTCTGAAATCAGCAACCCGCATTGGGCAAGCGTGGTGATTAATGCTCAATCAATCCTCCTCCGTGTGAGAGGAGGCCGCAGCCCAGCAATGGGACGATAAAAAGGCTGTAACGAGTTCTGAGTGCATGAAGTAGGTAAGCAACAACATATAGTTCGGCAAAATAAATATAATCGCCCCCGGGTGGGCTCGAACCACCAACCTTTCGGTTAACAGCCGAACGCGCTAGCCATTGCGCCACGGAGGCTGTGCTACTGAAATATGAAATGTGTCAAGAATGGAGTATTTGGAAGTATTTGTAGGTACATAGTATTTTATCTTTATAAGCGAATCTTGTGAGTTGGGGAGGTCAGAGAGGCAGTCGCTTTTTCTAAAACACTGGTACCCAGCTGAATCCGGTTAGACTGGAAGCCGACCCCAACATAGTTGGGAAAAGGCTCTGGAGATGATGATTATGAGTTAGCCACGAGCCACCCTAACGTGTAACCGGAATAAAAATCGTGATCGTTTTTAAATGCAACACACAATAATTATAACATTTGTAACACAATGGTTTCCAAAAGGCGTGTTCTTAAGCCATCAATCTTTGAACTAAAGTTTCTTTTGTCTTAATTGGTTTTAACTTAATTATAACGGAAAGGTATGTGTGAAGGACGTTTTAATTTCTATTTAGATGTTATTTACTGAGTTAACTTTGTTTTTTTGTTATTTTTTTTGTGAAAGTTTAACGAAGATATTCAGGTAATAAATGTTCTGTTCTGTTCAAGTTTGCTCTATTTTTATCGCGAGGAATAGAAGCGGGTACTTCTGACCTATAATTGGATAGCTAACTGGGTTAAATATAGGTATAATCCTTTATCATAGTTGTTCATCTGGTAAAACATGTGACCTGTGAAAAATATATTATGTACTATGTGATGTCACTTTCATTTATCGTTCTGATTTACGACTTACTTTTTGTAGACCGTTTGCGTTGCACTATTGTTATCAGCTATCCGTGTATTCTAATTCCCTCCTTCAAAAAATCGGTCACCCATTATCGGACGAGACTTATCTCATCTCGATGAGGCAGAGGATTTCACAAACAGATGCAGGGTCTACTTTACCTTAATCATCTCCGGAGCCTTTCCCCAACTATGTTGAGGTCGGCTTCCAGTCTAACCGGACGCGGCTGAGTAGCAGTGTTTTATAAGGAGCGTCTGCCTATCTGTCCTCCTAAACCCAGTTACCCGGGCAACCCAATACCCCTTAGTAAGAATGGTTGTCAGACTTTCTGGCTTCTGACTACCCGTAACGACTGCTAAACCATCTAGTAGTATCCGGTTAGACTGCAAGCCAAACCCAACATAGTTGGAGAAAGGCTCGGCAGATGATCATGCAGTAGAGAAATATGTTCACGTTCGGAAACGTGTCCTATTCAAATCAATTTTGTTCCTTTTCATAGAATTGAAAGGGTTGCCAGAGTAAAAATATTTTTACGGGCTTTTGTTTATTGTTGTATATAGTCTGTGAATGATTGGATGGCGCTTTGAAAATGTTTATTTTCAAACTAGTTTTTTCCTCGGTTTTGCTTGCATTGTAAAAAAGTGTAAATTTTTACGTGGACCTCCAAGTTTTTCCAAAAACAAGAATATTCTTGTTTGTTATAAGGTCAGCTGACGGTCATTATGTTCTATCGAAATCAGTCGAGTAATTTCAGCCAGAGTTAGGCAATGTTAAGAATTAAGTATAGTTTAATTATAACTTTGTTTTACCAAGATCACTCCTGCGTTTCTTTGGAACATACAAAGTGCTTTTTAATACAAACAGACATACAAAACAATATAATTTATTTCTGCATATTGAGATTTGTATCGGTTTATTTAGACGTTTTTTCGTAGAAGAATGTATTTTGTCATGCTACATGCCGTCATGATGTGTCATACCTACAAGACCGTGGCTAAGTAATAGTCATGGTTATCAGTTCTGCTTTTAAATTTAATAATATTTCGTTAGGTAAAGCTAACTTTGTTGTGACTAAGTTACCGCCTTATGGGTCATTCCATCACAGGTTAAGCAACGCTTGGCCAAGACATAAATGACAAGCTATGACATGTCACTATGTCATTATGAGTTTCTGTTCCTATGTGTTTCAGGATTGTGAATGACAAGCATATACATGATGTCCTCCTAGCCGATTATCGGCTACGGCGGCTGTTCTCATGTAAGGAGATCAGCCTACTGCGCAGGACATATTATAGTGCACAAGCATTAGCGCAGACACAGGTGCACTCACTATTCCATCACTCTCATAACCCGATGGGACGGCAATTCGACACGAGCGGAGAGAGATCAGGCTCAGGACCGACATTTATGTGCTCTCCGATGCACGGGTGTATCAATCACTAACTTCGGGCTGCTTTGTAAAAGTCTTCTAAAACCCACAAAGCGATTTCTGCCCGACTCGGGAATCGAACCCGAGACCTCGTGCTCAGCAGCCGCACTTGGGACATCTAGACCAACGAGGCAGTTAAATACATATATAGATACTCGTACATAGCCATTAGCCACCAATCTACGGAGCAACCGTGGCTGATATTTAGCCACAAGCGAATTTCTACCAAAAGCACACATAATAATTTAATTTTTAAACTATGTATTTCAGGATATTTCATCCATCTCAATAACCGAAATATTCAATAACCCTACCCATCTATCCCCTAAAACTAAATTTTCAAGATGGCGTCCACAACTTTACGACCTGGTCAGCTGACGAGTCGGTCCTAGCTTCTAATATTAGATAGGTGACCTGGATCTTGTATTGGAACAGGTTAGAATGCTAGATAAAGTTCATGTAGCATTTTATTTCAGTCGGTAGAACCTTTGTAGGTATTTAGGAAGTCAGTTCATAGAGGATTGAGTTTTCTTTAAGTACCTACGTTCTTTGAATCGTTCATCTGCTGTCCTGTTAGTGTAAGCTATGACACTAATGCCCTTAGGTAAATAGGTATTACCTACTCATATTATATGCGAAATTAACTCTGTCTGTATGTCGCGCTTTTACGCAAAAACCACTGAACCGAATTAAACAAAAAATTTGTACACAATATAGTCCAAAGCCTGAGAATAGTCTAAATAAAATGTAAGCGCTTTTTTGCCCGGTTGCGGGTCTCCTGGACGTTGGTGACAACGGGATTATCATGGCATATTTTCAGGACGGGCTACCTAAAGGCGTAACGAAATATATTTCAATGTCGAATACATTTTGACTGTGGAATAGTTCTTATACATTACTCGATTAAGAGCTTACATTTTCTATTTTTTACATTTATAATAATATTTAGTAGGTTTTTTTTTGTTTCAATTTGTATTTTAATATATCTATGATTACATTAATTAATACTAAAATAATCAAGGGGGAAATATTAAAACTAAGTATCAAAAAATTCATCCGCTGTCAGCGGGGATCGTGCCCAAAAGGCTGGCTGCATTGCCACGCTGGATAGCAATGCATATCCTTTTGGTCCAGCCTTTTGGTCACGAGTGGACTCCACTAATCGCTTACTGATTTCTCGAAAGAGTCTTAAATAACATAAAGGTCTAAACATATGCACATAAAAATCCTTTGATCAAAAATTGCAATGAAAAATCGATCAATGGTTCCACCAAGCTTTTGTCACACTTCAAGACTAGAATAACATGTCATCGCACACACAACAAAGAATAATTACAATCTTTATTTGTTAAGATTGTGAACAAAACTTCAAGGACCAATGACAGATGAACATCAAACCTTAAAAGAATCGTAACTTCCATAAAATAATAACAAAACAATGAAAAACCTAACAAAAGCGAGAATCAAAGACTGATTTCACATTAGATACGTATTGAACCATTGTTACAACAAAGAAACAACATGTCCGGCTTCCTTAAAAGGTATCCGAATCACAAATCTCAACTCTATAAAGTGCAATCTTGGTATTTCCTAAGAACACTTCAGAACAAAAAGATCCAAGAAAGACGTTTTATACGCCCAAACAAAAACGCAGAAAGCACTTCAACATTACTCGACAATAAATAAACGTATAAACTTAATTTAACAGCAAACCTTAGCGCTCGAAAATAACATATTAACCATATCCCGTCAAGATCTTTACTTCTAAAGATACCCATTGAAACATTCCAAAAAAAAACTTACATACTGCTCTTTTTTTACAATTAATCAAACGTGGCCGAACAAAAAAAGTTTCTAAGAGTTTTAAAAAGTTTGCACCAAAGCATTGACGGACCTTCTTTCAACGAATATCAGAATGACAGTTGATTTATGATTTTCCATTGTGGCAACACAACGTTCGTTATGGCGCGAAACTCATTTATATTGCTAATGACATTTGGAGATGTTTAAAATGGCGGCTGATAATGCGCGGTAAAGTTTTTATTTTTATAGTTTTTTGAGATAATCTTTGAATGTTATTGTGTTTCGTGATTAATTTTGAACGTTTGTTGAACTTTGGCTTCGGTGTAATTAGTTTGGTATTGGTTAATTGCGTTGTTAGAATCAAATCTTTGAATGGAATATATTTCTGTGCGATTACACCGTTTTCATTTTAAAGTTTTCCCTTGGTTTAAGAAGCGACGGTCATAGGTACTTGATTTGAAATAAAAACAACGATAAGTTTGTGCTTCCATCCCACAACAACTTAATAAAATAAGTATTCAAATGATTCATTTCAATAATTCACTACGAATTTTGAAAAAGTTTTTATTATCATTTAAAAATATACTATGTATCTGTCATTCTACGAACTTTAGTTTTTTTTTTCAGCCCGACCTATACCTACTTTTCTACTACTCAGCCAATTTTTGATGTCACCTTATATTCCCAGTTTCTCTTCAAAATCCCATTCAAAAGTACGTCAATACGGAATCAAAGAGATAGTCAAATCGTCCCGATCTTTGCGTACAAAAACCACCCCTGTACCACCCCTGAAAAACTAGAAGCCAAGGGATTTTCAACTCTATTGCCTTAGTAATAAGAGTGTTGAGTATTTTTGGGGGTGTAAGAAAACAATTGGTGATCGCCAAACGGTTTACGTAGCATACGGAACGATTCCGAATCGATGTTTTTTTGTGCAATCGAGAACGGGTGCATCGGTTAATCGAATAGTCGGAATCAAGTATCGATGGAGTTTTCAATCGGTTTGAGGAAGGATTGGCAGGTATCGAGACTTCAGAGTGAGAGGTTTTATAGAAGAAGTATGACTGACGTCTTTTGTTGAACTTAAAAGTCTGTGTGTCTGGATTTGACGGCATAACTATTGTCTTAAATGAAATTTTGTTCATAGATAGTGTAGAGCCTGAGAAAGGAAATAGGATTATTTTTATTCGGATGCGTGAAATAGTTTCGAAGAACGTGGGTCAAATCACGGGAACATAGTTTGCGCAAAAATGCGGGAAATCTTACCAATAATCCTTCAGTCAGATTTGATATTCTTAAATACCTACTACCTAAAAGGACTTCCAACTTTCTGAATACCTAGCTACAAATGACAGCCGTTTGCATTCCAAAACACGAAGGTACTTAGTATGACAGTTGACCATCCACTGACCGACCGCACCGGGTTGCTTAACCTTTGTTAAAAGTCCTGTTATTTTAGCCACGAGGTCGTCCTTTGATTTACAATATCATTAAAAATAAATACAAGCCTTTAAACCGTTGTTAAGGAAAATACAAATAAAACATTTAAAAACCTTTTTGCTTGTAATCGGAAATCATGTGACAATAACATATTGTTAAATGATAAGGGTCAGAAATAATGTATTTTATTGTAATACTTTTGATGTATTGTGTGCATTAAGTACTGTTTAATGTTGGCTGCAAACTTTTAGTCGGCCGATAGTTTAATCTTAATATTACCAATCATCATCATCATCATCATCTCAGGCGGCGGACGTCCACTGCTGAACATATGCCACCCCCTTAGATCTCCACAGATACCTGTTGGAGGCGACCTGCATCCAGCGTCCTCCGGCGACCTTTATAAATATTACCAATGTATAGATATCCTAGGTTAAGTACCTATTACTTTTTATCACTCCTAAGTTCGTAAACTAAGTCCTCTTTTAACTTTTTTACCATCAGAAGAAAATTCGCACAAGGACTCAATTGGACTATCATCATCTCCCGAGCCTTTTCCCAACTATGTTGGGGTCGGCTTCCAGTCTAACCGGATTCAGCTGGGTACCAGTGTTTTACAAGGAGCGACTGCCTATCTGACCTCAACCCAAGATTCGCAGATAAAGATATAAGATAGTATGTTTATACAAATATTTCCAGTCTTGACACATTTCATAGTTCAGTAGCACAGCCTCCGTGGCGCAATGGCTAGCGCGTTCGGCTGTTAACCGAAAGGTTGGTGGTTCGAGCCCACCCGGGGGCGATTATACTTATTTTGTAGATCTATTATAATATGTTGTTGCTTACTTACCTACTTTCTGTATCCAGATACGTATAAAAGCTAGCTATGTATATAATAGCGTATGTATGTAACCTAGCTGTTTCTCATTTACATATCACTCTTCACACAAAAATTAATCCTTTTCTCTCAAGGAAAATACGTCTTGAAGAAAAAGTAGCTTGTAAAAAGTAAAATGTTCTGTCTGTGACTCTAGACTACCGGTATGTTTCAGTAATTTTGGCGTAAAAGCGTGACAGAAAGTCTAAACATGGTATTAGTAGGTAAGGAATATAAATAGTTTAGTAGTCTTGACTTAACTTTGTTAATTTCATTTTAACTGACCTATACCTAATATAAAAATGCAAGTTGACGATATCTCAATACTACCTAAATAAGTACATAAAAATAAATATTAATACGTGGGTTTAAAACTTTAAAATAACCAGGTATGACGTCATAAGGCACAATAGTAAGACCACAAACAAATAAAAATGGCGACCACAAGTGACATATGAATAAAAACTATAAAGAAACTTATTATTACCGCGATAACTGCTTACCCGTTAAAAGTTTAAGCGTGAGAGTTACCGTAATTCCAAAAAATATAGTCGTTTAACAAATGCTTGACAGAAGTTCCACTATTTATAAGAAACTATGCTACTATTAAACTACTTTTGAAGTAACGTTAAACTAAGAATTATATTTTAAGTTAAACTTCCTGATATCTTATTATTGTTATTTTTTTGTTTATCTCGCTTATTTTTACATTAAAATGGGACAACAATCCGACACGTGTAATTGTGTGATTGATGCACCCGCGCGGAGAGCACAACTCACAGACTCCAGGCTGTTAGAGAAGATTTTAAAAAGTTTACAAAAAGATTTCGGCCCGATCCTGAAATCGAACCCGGGACCCCGTGCAGTACTCGCACTTTGCGAACACTAGACCAACGAGGCAGCTTGATATCTGTGTTTGGCAGCTGTAAGACCATTTTTATTAGGTGAATAAAAGTAAAAGAATCGCCCCCGGGTGGGCTCGAACCACCAACCTTTCGGTTAACAGCCGAACGCGCTAGCCATTGCGCCACGGAGGCTGTGTGACTCTCTCTGAAATATTATATTTGGCTGTAAATCAGGAAGATAGAATATTATTAATTCACATACAGATGACAAGAAACCTCTTATAAGCTCGAAAAACATAACATTGATTTTGTATTTTAATTGTTTATGTTTACAATTTTTATGAACCTATTCAACATTTTTAATCTACGCACGTCCCTATATGAGTAATATTAATACTTGATCTAAAGTGAACCTTCTTCTAAACAGTTTTATAGTGACAAAGGTCTTAAACACAGAGGTCTTAATAACCGAAAGGTCGTGGGTACGCAATCAAATGCATTTTATGTTAAAATACGAACAAAATGTGTCACATTTCCTTGAAAACAGACTATTTTGATGCGAAGAATGCGTTTCTGTATGTTTTTAGTAGTTTGAGTCATACATAAGTACGTGTTATAGACTGTTTCCCGCGGTTTCGTTTGTTTTTGATGTAGGTACCTACTTCGTATATGTCATCATCTGCCTAGCCTTTCCCAACTATGTTGGGGTCGGCTTCCAGTCTAACCGGATGCAGCTGAGTACCAGTGTGCCACATGGAGGGACTGCCTATCTGACCTCCTCAACCCAGTTACTGGCAAGCCAAAACGTCTTGGTAAGACCGGTTGTTACACTTTTCATCCAAGCTTAATTAAGCAAATTTTATTTGTCAGCTAATTCTCTGAAAATGCTAAAATGCAGTTTATATTTAAATTCATTATAATAAGACCTTATTAAATCGAACAATTATAAAATCCTCATTAGTTATATGTCACACAGACATTTAAGTCAAAAAGAAAAAAAATGTGAAACGTCGTTGTCAAATTTTTTATAAACACACCACACAATCGCAATATAAAAAAATCCAAAATTAATAATAAAATGCAAAATCCATGCATAGAAGCCGATCGGGACATTAAAGATGATAATGAAGAAACGATATTCAACGCAGAAAATGAAATAGATAATCCTATAGCGGACATATGTCAAGGAGATTTGTATGTCATTGGCACACTATGGATTCAGGCACTTAGAGCTGTCCTAGTAGGTGGAGACTTACCCTTGGTACCAGTAGTCAAAGCTGCTGATAAACCAGCGGAGTCAACACCACAGAAACCACCACCAATGAAGTATGAAGACCTACCAATATACGAGAGCCCACACTATGAATATAAAGACTACATGGCAAGCAAGAAAGCATGTCCCAAAGCAAATGTGAAGATCCTACAAACGTACTTGTACCCAAAAGTGAAGAGCTACAGGAAGAGTTGGGTGGACTCTTTAGAGGAGTTGAAGAAAGATGTAGGGGAAATGAAGGCTGATGCATGTGCATGTTACAATAAAAAAAAGAAAGAAATAAAGACATATTTGAGGGCACCGGAGAATTCTGGGATAAGACAGGCTTTCGTTGTCGCTGGGGCTGCTACAGGATACTACCTAGGTTCAGGCAGGGGTATACCACGAAGGATCTTCTACACAAGCTTAGGAGCCCTAGCATCTGGTGCCGTATGCTTCCCTAAAGAAACTGATGAGTTGTTCAGAAATATGTCGTACAATTTCGCGAAGATGGCTATAGCGTTTTATAACAAGACATGTGGGAAGAATTATAGTTTGAGGGAGAAAATGCCTTGTCCTGACGAAGTGCCTCCTCCTCCACCGGCCAGACCTCCTCACCAGGTGAACCCGTGTCCGAAGCCCCCAAGTGTTCAAGCTCCTCCGTAATTTGAAGTGTCCCTTTTAAATCTCGTTTTATAATAAAAAAAATATTAATTAAAGTCATGGTCATGTTTGGCAACAGTAAACTTTTGAGGTAACTGCAAGTTGGATTTTTATTTTGAAGTTTTTCAAGTAGTTGTAATTATCATTAGTCTGGCTTTTTTCGAAATCAAAAATCGCAAGAGAAAGAGCCGCCATGCTAAATATGTTTCAGTTTTCAATTCTTTTGATTATCCAAAATACGGTTATTGCCATTTCTTACTTCATTAACAACTAGCTGTTTGCTCGTCTCGAATAAAAAGTAAGCTGTCTCTCAGGCTTAAGATTTAGACTGTGTGTAAGTTTAATTGATATCGGTTCAGTTATTTTGCATAAAAAAATATGCGAAATTACTTTTATTCTTCTCCTTTTTGGGAAATAGGTTAAAAAGCCCAACACACAGAGTAACTTTCATATCACAATTATTTTTGTAATTAATGTACCTATAATCATCGGCAGGGATATTGAGCCCTGACCTTCACCTGCGCAGAAGTGATTTATTGGTTTATTGCCTTATGTGTACAGTGCGCAAAGTCCCTACTCTTCCGCCGAGAGCTCAATATCCGTGCCGATAACTATACCACCTCCTTCAACTAAATACAATGCAAAAACACAGCAATGACTAACCATTTTCCAAAGACAATACTCATCTCTCACCAAGCATAAAGCCCACCATTCACTCGACCACACCCAGCCCGTTCCACCAGGGGCCCGATTCTCCTAAGTTAATAATGTCAAAACTGAATAGAAATCGAATCGCAATATGATCGCAATAGCAGTTTTAACCATATCGGGCATTCTGTTACTATATAATATGAGATCAATCGTATTCCAACGACATTCGATTGGTTTGCGATTGGTCCATACGGTAGTTTGCTCTACAATCATATTGCAATCGTAAATCATTTGCAGACAAAATGATTCATTATTGAATGACAGAAAAGGATACAAACGGTTATTTCAAAGAAAAAATACACACACCACATACGCTTCAATCGTAATCGAGTCGTGATGGGATCGCAGTCGAACGTGAATCGTATGTTGCTTAAGTAAAATTAGGAGAATCGGGCCCCAGGGTTACCATTCACAAGACGTATTTTTATTACCGTCACGATTTTGTGTACCCAAGGAGACGATTTTTTAGTCGAGTGAGCAACTAAATGCCGTGACGGTTTGGGTAAGTAGTGTTGATAGAACTTCTAAACTGTTGTGTTTATGTTAAGGCTAAGATATATATGTACAGGGTGATTTTATACCGCAAAATCTTTTAACAATGCATAGGCGTCTTTCCTAAGTATGAGATATATAAGGTTTTACGGGTAATATACAGAACTTGGATTCGAGAACATAGTAAAAACTACCTTTTTACCTTACCTTCACTACCTTTCCTGGACTTGCCTAGATATACCTAATGGCATAATATGTATGTACCTATAGTAGTTTTAATATGTAGGTAGAGTACCTGCTATATAATTATTTCCTTACATCTCAAGGCATCCAAAGATTGTCTATAAGAGATCGCTTTTAGCGATAAGACGTGTATATTGTGTCATCGGAACTTTTTAATTTTTGAATAAGTTTGTATTGTTGTACATAATAAAAAGGAAAATGTACCTATGTAAGGGTAGTACATAAGTGCCTACATAATCTCTTCATGAGATAAGACCTTAAACTGACCAAAGGCTAAAATTGTTCGTGAAATACCGCAAGGGAAGTCTTGTTCCTAACCCCATTGAGTTGCGTATTACGCTTGACCGCTCACAGACAGACAGACAAATTGTTGCTATTTGTATAGATGTGTAAGTTATGCAAACCCCTATGTTACTTGTGCTAATAATGGAAATCTACTATAGGTACCGAGACCTAACTAACAGCCGCACGCCTCAATCGATCATCATCATCATCATCATCTCAGCCGGCGGACGTCCACTGCTGAACATAGGCCTCCCCCTTAGATCTCCACAGATACCTGTTGGAGGCGACCTGCATCCAGCGTTCGCAATGGATCATAAGGTTAAGCAATGCTTGACGCTTTTGTGGATGACTTTCTTGTTATGACGAGTTCCTCCGTGTTTCAGAAGGCACGTTAAATTGATGGGTCCCGGCTGTCATTTGAACATCTTTGGCAGTCGTAACATGTAGTTAAAAGCCAATAAGTTTGACAACCAGTCTTACCAAGGGGTATCGGGTTGACCAAGTAATATGGTTGAAGAGATCAAATAGGCAGTCGCTCCATGTGGCACACTGGTACTCAGCTGCATCCGGCTACACTAGAAGCCGACCCCAACATAGTTGGGAAAAGGCTGAGTAAAACATTTCTAGAGGTCATAAAATTTGTCCCAGTAAAGTGCTTTTACACTTTTTGGCAGAGAATCTATCTATTAAATTAAGTGAACTGTGTCTCTAGTTTAACCTACGATTAGTCATAAAAAAGTAGTTAAATAAACTACAGTAAAGTCGTCTAATGCTTATATGGAGTTTGTACCAGTTTTCAACATGTCCCCTAGAGATTTAAAAGTTTGAATGATTTGGTATAGAATTGGAAAAAGAAATAGTTGTTTTATGGGATTTTATATGCATTTTGCAGGTTAAGTGCATCTGTGAAAACTAACCTAGGAGCCAAAGCTTATATAAAATCGATTTAGGTACAGTTAGCAACAAAAAATCATTAACGCAAACAAAAAAAAAAAGTCGATAGACTTTTAAAAAATAAAGGTAAATATTAATTTTCAGTTGTACCTACTTATGTACAGATATAATCAAAATATTATTTTCATTAGAAAACTATGGACATAGATTTTATATTTATAACACACTTTATGAAGAAAAATATATTTCTGAAAACTTTCATATTTATAAGACACATCTACAACAGCCTCCGTGGCGCAATGGCTAGCGCGTTCGGCTGTTAACCGAAAGGTTGGTGGTTCGAGCCCACCCGGGGGCGATTCTTTTACTAAAGTAGAGCAAAATAACAAGTTCTTACAGAAAGATTTCTTTACGATTAGACCAAGATCCCTTGAAACTTCGCCATGCACCATGTAACTTCTAACTTCTATAACATTATGGTAGGCTACTATTGATCGTTGCAATATTTTAAATAGGTTTCCTTTATAAATTATTTTGTCCATCATCCCAGTTGCCCTTGTAACTGGGCCGAGGAGGTCAGATAGGCAGTCGCTCCTTGTAAAACACTGCTACTCAGCTGCATGCAGTTATACTGGAAGTCGACTCCCCAAAAGTTTGGGAAAAGCTCGGCGGCCGATGTAGCTTCGATCAACCAACCAATTGTGAATCAATGGATATACAACAGCTAGAAGTGACGTCACGAGCCGGACAGGCTTAACAAGAACATCTTGTAACAATACATCGTAAAAATAATGAGGTATTGTTCCCCTTGTACCGTGGTCAGCGGAGTTATACCACTGGATGTGGCTAAGGGCTCATTTCTTGGTGGTGAATTAACTTTATAGGTACATATTGACATAGTTTTGCTTGTTAATTTTGTACCCAGTTTTTAAAAGTTTTTGACCTTTACCTACTTATCATGTAAATGTACTTTTATTTTATTTTTAATATTTACTAGTTTGCGCCTGCAGCTTCGCTCGCGTAGCGTTCGGTTATATCGAGTTTCCAAGAGAATTCTTCAAAAGTCCGGGATAAAAACTATCCTATGTTCTTTCTCAAGGTCAACTCTCTGTACCTAATTTTATCAAAATCAGTTCAGTGGTTAATAGACGTGAAAGCGTAACAGACAGACAGACAGACAGAGTTACTTTCGCATTTATAATATTAGGAGGGATACTTTTTGCATATATGTTACAAGACAATGTACAAAGGCGGACTTACCAGTCAATCTTTAGGTGGAGGGACAATAGTATTATTATTAAAGAGCATTTCCATAACGCCTACATCCACGTACAACTTGCGATAAAACGCATATATAATATAAAAACAATACGCTTGCATGGAAGCGCGAGTCTTGCTGATCCGCCGATTGTAACACAACGCTGCCCCGCGGTGTTGCTTGAGCCAAGCTTGTTAGCTTCCGGGGTGGGCTGGTATTCAACTTGCTGTACAGCTTAACACGGATTTTTCCAAAACTTTCATATTTTCATATATAAATAGCAGCGGCCTAGCCTTTTCCCAACTATGTTGGGGTCGCGGTACAGCCGAGTACCAGTGTTTTACAAGGACTGCCTATCTGACGCCCAACTAAGAGTTTGTGGTATCTGACCTCAACCCAGTTACCTGGAAAACCCAATACCCTTTGGTAAGACCTTCTGGCTTTTGACTACGCGTAACGACTGCCAAAGATGTTCAAATGACAGCCGGAACCTACAGTTTATCGTGCCTTCCGAAACATGGAAGAACTCGTTATGACAAAAAAAAATACTCTTTTTATTATATTAGTATAGATATAGCTCAATAACTGCAAATCACACAATATTATGATCTGGGTTAAACTTAATGGGATATCAACCCGCATCGCTGGATATCCAATATTTGTCAATGAAATACTAATCAGAGTAATGTATGCAAGGGAGAATATTAGTAATCCAATAAATATAAAATAGGGGCACTGTGGGAACGGTATTTTTACCACAATAATTTTCTAAAGACTCGAATTTTGGTAAAAGCGGGTAAGAAAGTCAACTTTAATGTCTAACAAATTAAGAACGATTTTTATACAATTTTAAAAGTCGTTGGAGAAACAGTGTGATGCAATTCATCATCTTATTTGAATAGGTCTTAATATTCTGTTTCTTTATCACTACATATTGCAAATCACGTTAATCATTAGCTAATCACCCTATGTATGTTTGTTACTTAGACGCGCGCAAACGTCTGATATGTCCAATTAGTTTAATATTACCTGCATAGTAGGTAGGTAATATGTATAACTACATCAGACTAATATAGAGGCTATATTTTGTGTGTAAGAGGTAAGTACATACATAGTTCCCTCAAAATGAAATTATGTATAATCATCGGCAGGGATATTGAGCCCTGACCTTCACCTGCACAGAAGCGATTTATTGGTTTATTGTGTACAGTGCGCAAAGCGATCCCCACTCTTCCGCCGAGAGCTCAATATCCGTGCCGGTAACTATACTTACTCTAATTCTGAGTTTTTGACTCTTAACACTATATTTCGCCCTCAAGATAGAGTAAAATATCTCTCCAAAAGAAACATTGTGTAGAGTACAATATGACAACACCCTATTGTTGTAAATCAATTGTCAAATATATACAGGTAAACGACAAACCCCATACATTACAATAGTTATTTTTTTATTAATATTACTCTTATTTTTGTTTAGAAAATATTGTACAAAAGTCGTCTTGAATTGTAGTCGTATTCTGTAAAGGTGCGTACGGATTGCGCGTTCCTGTGTTACGCGTAGTTGGGAAGCACTGTCCACGCGTACATTGGATACGCGTACAGCTCCTGTACTGACCGCCGCGAACCTGTACGCGAGGTCAATCGATCCAGAGCGCTCCGCGAGCCCCAGTCATTCGCCATGACACCGACAAGAACACGCGTGTTTATTCATTTTGCCGTCCAAATATAGCGTAGCCGGCCGCGTGCGTCCTCTTTGACGCGCGACCAAAAACCGACAGACGGTGGCTCGCGCTGCGAGTTGGCTCGCGCGGTACGCGTGCCCCAAGAGTGAACGCGTAGCTGCAGGTATGGACTAGGCGTTCCGGATACGCGTAAACTGAGTACGCGTACCAGGGTACGCGCAATCCGTACGCACCTTAACAAAACAAAAATCATGAAGTGTTAATGTGAGAAAGGGATGAAATGTACGGGTGTATAGTTCCATCTCGTTCCTGCAATGGTTTATGATAGCTAGTACTTAGATCTAGTACTTAGGTACTTAGGTAGTAAAAAACTAATTTAAGGTGCATCGGCCTAGAAGTCAGTGGCAAAATTAGCTTAGGAACATCCATAAGACACCCACAAACAAAAGACACACACAAAAGTTTTTTATTTCAAATTAATTAATATGTTTTCCTGTTTTCCATCATTATATTCTCTAATACCTGGACTTAGGAGATCAGCTACTTAGTACTTAGCTGTGCAGGACATAATATTACAGGGCACAAGCATTTGCGCAGACACAGGTGCACTCCCTATTCCTTCACTCTCATATCTGCACTTCAGAATTAAGTAAGAAAGTAATGCAACGTATTATTATTACAATCCTAAAGTTAACTACAATATCACAGCACTTCATAATCTCAGGTAGCTCACCCTTATTTTTTGTAAACAAATTAATCTTTCACGCACAACTCTGCATTGTATAAGATCAATAATACCCCAGTAGCTGAGAAATAAAAAATCGGTAAAAAAACTTTTAAGTTAAACGGTTTTATCTTATGTGCACTGAAAACTAGAAAATAAAAAAATAGTTACTTACCTGTCAACCTACGTAGGTGGTCCCGGTCATATTAGACTAAAATAAAAAAGTGGGGCCCATTAACTATTGCTGTAGTACTTTCTTCTAGAGGTATAATAGGTGTGGATTGCATCGACTTACTATAATCGTAACTGGAGATTTTGACAATCAATATTCAGCCGTAGCGGCTTCACCAGCGAACGCCGAGCTCATGATCTACCAAAGTATAAAGATATGCTTTGCCATAGGTAGGATTTCACAGGGGCCCCACGTTTTTATTTTAGTCTAATATGACCGGGACCACCTACGTAGGTTGACAGGTAAGTAACTATTTTTTTATTTTCTAGTTTTCAGTGCACATAAGATAAAACCGTTTAACTTAAAAGTTTTTTTACCGATTTTTTATTTTCTAGTTTTTAGTATTTAATAAAAATGCCTACCGAATATTCCTCATTCTATCTAATTCATTTAGTGCATCATTATTACACGGTCTCTTACCTGACAATTTATTACAATCTAATTCCTCCAAGCCTCTAAGCCCTTCCAGATACTTTTTTTTAATGACCCCAAAAATCATCACATGACCTCTCCTGCTGTGGGTCAGCAGCGGTGAGGGAGTGCCAGACTCTTGACTAAAAACCGTTTTGTTCCGTCGTAGGCCTTTTATGTACCAGGGCCGCGGTAACTCTTTCGAACAGTCTCGCAGCCCAGGCAGGCCTTGGCCCTGTTGGGCCCCGCTGGAGTTACTGACAGTTTTCTACTTGTGAAGCCCTTTCATTTGATACCCATATTGGTGGGATTGATAAAAAATTGTTATCCGCCATTTTGTAGCGGCCGCCATCTTGGATTTCAATTTTTTATAGTATATTGTATTCTGCTTGTTGAGCCCTTTCATTTGATACCCATATTGATGGGATTGATAAAATCTACGTTATCCGCCATTTTGTGCCGGCGGCCATATTGGATTTACAATGTCATTGATATTACTATGTTGTATTGTCATCGGAAATAAAGGTGTATACAAAATTTCAGATTAATCGGTTGACAGGAAGAGGGTGAAATTTGAATGACTAAATTTGACCCAAGAAAGAATGAATAAATAATAAAACAAACGGGGTGAGCTAAATAAAAACCGTTTAAAAAAAAACTATTGAAGAAATACTATCTTTTTTGAATGTATTGACAAATATACGGAGAAGGTTCGTGGCTTAGTAAATGCCGCTATGGTCGGCTTGTTGGGGCTGTTTTGTGGATGGGTGACCATTTTAAGATTTTTGGAGTCAAAAGTGGATATGGGAGAGCTTGATGCATACATATTTTAGAATAATTAGGAGAATCTATAAGTATTGTGAGTGAGTGGAATGGAAGGGAGTGTCATGCCCGTTTTCACCAACAATCTCTTAATCTAAGTGCCACTTAGAATAAGGGCTCTCCCAATTTTGACATAAATAGTTATTTATGTCAAAATTGTCCCTTATCCATAGTTATGGATAAGGGACACCTAAACTTTGGTGAAAACGAAATTCTTATTAAATGTTCCGTAAATGCTCTTAGGGGATCCCTTAATTTAGGTATTTGTTGGTGAAAATGGGCATCAGACTCTTATTGAGTAAAACCCGCCATGTTCCTTCTGGAGCCCACAGCGTACCAGGGCAGCGGTAACATTCATAAGTACCAGTGTTTTACATGGAGTGATTAACCTATGTGACCAACTCAAGTCAGTTTCGTGAACATACCGATACCCTTTGGTTAATATACAGATTAATTAATTTAATTGACAATGCGGATGAAAAAATAAGAACAATTTATCGTAGGCGCCGTGGCTTAGTTGGTTAAAGCGCATTTTAATACTAGCAGAAACTTCACACCTGTTCACCTACAGTTTCTCCCGTATCCCGGGGGAACTATTTCCTGCACCTGGATAAAAAGTAGCCAATAAGGTACTCTGAATATAAACTATATGTAGTTTCGAGTAGCGAGGTCAAAGTTTCATCAAAATTCATTTCGTAGTTTTTGCGTGAAAGAGTAACAAATATCCATACTTACATCCATCCATATCTACCTAAATAATATTAGACCTATTATATTAGAAGTCTCAAATGAATCGTTATTATGTAGAGGTAAGTACCTACTTATATAAGATCGTTAAACGTGCAAACTTTAGGTATTGGATCTTAAGCTAAAACAATTTATCTAGACTTAGGACTATGAAGTATTGCGTCTATATACCTACCAATACTCAAAACACAATACTCCTGGGCGATTAGGAGCTAATAATATATGCAACTTGGCATGTAGGTACCTAGTTATTTACTGCATGATTAATATTAAACTATATGTAATATATTAATTATACGGAAGGAATGACAAAAATATATATTTATAGTTATAACCAAGGCCCCGGCGAGATTCGAACTCACGATCTCCTGTTTACTAGACAGGCGCTTTAACCAACTAAGCCACGGCGCCTACAGTTCATTTTCTTATTTTTGCATACACCTTTGAATATGAGTAGGATAATGTGACACTATTTTAAATTCTCAAATAGAGCTGTTTCACGGGACTAACCAGTGGGAACTACTACGCGCACCTGGGTTCATAAACATAACTTATATACGTTCGTGTCCATGAAAATACGTAGAAAAAAGATGTTACGTACCTATTCTTATTATAGTAAGTAATTAAAATTCCTGTGATGTGAAAGTGACAATGAAAGAGGATCTATACTGTTTCAAAAAGATTCTTAATACCTAAGTGTGTACAGGATAAAATTAAAATATGTTTTTCCTCTCAATCATTCAAGTAGGTTCCCATTTTCATCGATTTAATCAAAATACAGCTTCATCCAACCCATTTAGGTACTCCCTTTTACTACACAAAACAGACTCCCTTCCAACTGATTACCAGCCAATAACTTCTAGAAACAACAAAAATATGGCCGCAAACGCCTCTGAATAGCTAAAAGGTCGATATTCACGTTAATTACGGTAAAATTCTTATCTGTTCGCCATTGATACGCCATTAGTGCCGAGACATTTAACTCAAATGAACGCGAACGCCTAAAATACGCAAATTCATGAACAACGTTGTGGGTAGGGGTGGGGTAGTGTCGATAGATAGGTGGAAAGTTGTCGATGAATTTCAAAACTGAAAACTTGAAATATTTTTTGCTAGAATGTTTATTTTTGGTGAATAATTGATAACGTTCCTTATTTATTGTTATTGTTGTTTTTTGATAACCTTATGTATCTATGTGAAAGAATGACTGGAGAATTCTCAGAGAACTAAGGTATGGTAAAAATGTGTGTAACAACGAAGGCCCCGGCGAGATTCGAACTCACGATCTCCTGTTTACTAGACAGGCGCTTTAACCAACTAAGCCACGGCGCCTATGACACAGTGCTCTTGTTTTTCATCCACAAGGTAAATGATATTAATTAATACTAGTATGTATTTATAGCTTGGAGTGGTATGTTTCTTTCGCGGTGACCATCTTGTCATGACCAGTCGTCATGCCGAGTCCAACTTGGGAAAAGCTAGGCAGATGAGATTTTGTTGTTGGGCTATTTTGACAAAGAAACAAGATTGTAATAAATTCAATAGCCAGTTATGTTTACTTAAATCTGTACATTTAGAGATAAATTATAATATGTAAGATTGTTATCACCTATATTTTTAAACAACGCTATACACACGTTCTAGTTATTAACATGACAATTTTGAATCCATAACACTTTATTACAAAAATATCGATACTTTCATTCGACGCTATATAAAACTATCGACACACAAAATCGATGGCGTATAATCTCTAGCGGCGGGATTCGAATTCGATGTTTGAATTTTTAAAAGCCGCCATGATGATGACATTTGAAAAATATTTTATTGATGGATCATGGCTGTTCGTAAATTGATGTTTTCGTTAATTTTAAATGTCTGATAAAGTAAACGGTGGACGTAAATCACTGCTAGATTTAACTAAATGTTATCTTTCTAATATTACTTTACTTAGGTACTTCTGCTAGCGGTTTCACCTAGCTGCGTCCCTTGAGTAGGTACCCATCGCGCACCCGGATCAGAAGTACTCTATAAATAGGTAGCCTTTTCGAAGGAAACATCTTGAGGAAACCTGGACTATACATATAGTCTGAAATCAGCAACCCGCATTGAGCAAGCGTGGTGATTAATGCTCAATCCTTCTCCGTGTGAGAGGAGGCCGCAGCCCAGCAGTGGGACGATAAAAAGGCTGTAACAGTAAATTTATTATATTCTAGCTTCTGCTAGCGGTTTCACCCGGCTAGTAACTGTTTAGTTATCTGATTAGGTATCTGTGACTAAACCGTGTACCTGGATAAAAAGTAGCCTTCCTCTATACAATGGAAATACACTTAAAACTAATAAAATTATTATATATTTTCATCAGATTTTACTAACTATTGATAGAGCAGCCAAAGCCGTTTAATTGCGGGTTTTGCGATGATTGAATTTTAATTGTCTTTCAATTCTTACGCGCCAAACAACAGATAAGTACCTAGTTAGCTTATAGAAATCCACCATAAATACCTATGGAAATTAATCGTTATCCCTATATCGCTATTATTTCTCAGCGATTGATCTCAAAATTCACAATCCGTCGAACCGTGTCGTCTTTAATCAAATCGGATATTCATTCAAATGATACTTAATTTGTTCCATTTAGCCGCCATTACAAGTTAGTAATTTGTATCAATAGGTATGTTAGCTTTATGTATAATTTCGTCAATCCCAACCGTGCAATCAGATAATTTGTACTAAACGCAGAATACAGAAATCGAACACACGTAGTTAAAGGTACGTTTTGGAACCGAGCTGCTGACCGCACGTGCAGCGACTGCATGAAATCGGTCAATATTTGTGGGTGAAAATAGGCAGTATAAGTCTCAAATGAATTATGAGATTTTAAGTTATTGTTTGTAGTGCGTACATAAATTGTAAAATAAATAAATAAATAACGATTTCAAGTAAATACATACAAACCAGTAGAGTAGTGCAGTCGACAGTTTGCTTCCAAAACGTACCTTTACTGTTCGATATTCAAAAAATACTGAGAACTGACCGCAAATAAAACTCAGATCATTCAAAGCTTTATATAATTTCGAAATTGGAACAATAAATATTCAAATGTTCAAACGGTAGCCTATAATAATGTCAATACGTTTATTTTCTTTTTTAACAATCAAATAATAGAATACTTTTGCTTTTATAGCTAAAATGGAAAATATCTTAATGCTGAATTTTATAGTTTATTTGCATAAATACTTAAAGGTTGGTTTACAATAGGTAGCTCGGGAATTTTTCCTTGTATTACCAAGAATTAGGAATCTTAACTTGTAATTACAAAAATTCTAAAAAAGTGAACCTAAAGAGATACGTAAGTACATAATTAAATTAATAGGTATCGCTTTACCTATACTTGTCGGGTAAATTTTCTTGTTAATGCTCCGTAGAAAGTTCTACGAAAAACTGCTCTTGTTTAAGTAGGTACTTAAGTATTCCTTACGCTATATTTATTAATATTAAGTAGATATATTTCAGTTAAATCTCTCACGACAAAAAAGACAGCATCATAACATCAATAGGTACCTGCCTAATATTTAATTTAACATCTAATTCTAAAGTAATAAATCTAATAAGCAAAAAACATTCGATGTGACCAAGGCCCAATAAATTCACGAACCGATCATCATTAAAAAGTTAGCATATTAAAAAATTTATACGTTCCTAATTCAAAATCATTTGGAACGTTCGAACCGTGGAGGACAAAATGACTAATGGAGATGTCATAATGCAAAATCTACTAAGAAGCGCACTTACTCTTACTAGCTCCGCCCTTGGAACCGACCATTTTTTGGATTACGAAATATCAAAAGGCAAAGTCAAAGCTCTTTATTCTTTGTACATAGGTTACAATGGTGTTAGTATGTAAGTACATAATATTAAGTCTCACTATGCCCTGCCCGTAAAGCGTACCTACAGAAATAAATACTTACCTAAAAGTAAGTAAAATCTAAGTAGTTGTAATCTTTGACTGATGTCTCAAACCCGAACGCCTTCACTCGCAACTGATCGTTTAGATCATGCCCACCATACACATTTGACCTAGAAGATATCCCCTGACCTACCTGCATCACGGCATCTCCGCTCATCTTTCCTTACTCCATGATTCGAACGTTCGAACGTTCAAATAAATTCGATGCCTGCTGGCTAAACGCACGTTACAAGCGGAATGCGAATTCGAAATTCGAAAAATTGATGTTTATGTTTTGTTTTTTTTTTTTAGTTTAGCGTTTAGTTAGGATGAATTTTGTATGCGTAATTTTTATTGGTGTATGATTTTTTGAATGGTTTATTTTGTATGTCTGTTATTCATGAATTTCGTGTGGTTTTCACTAAAAGATAAGAAGTATGATTCATGAGAACGGTTTTCTTATGTTTTACGTTTGTACTTTCGAGTTAAAAATAATGGATTTACATAGACTGTTTAGAAACTAAACGTGCCTCAGAGATAATGAAGTTTTGGTAAGTAGATAGATACTTTATTATAGTAACCAAAACAGGACGTACTTATCATGAGAAAAACCGCAGATTACAGCTAGTATTTCATTATTTAATGCCTATTAAACCTACTTGAACTTAATCCTACTTACAAAACTTTTTTTATATCGCTGACGCAATATTTTAAGGCGAACCCATTGATCAGCTGTACATTTTTTTTTTACTAATATTAATGATTGATGACTTAAGTTGTTAAGTCCAGTTAGGCCTTTGAAAACAGTTGTACAATACTTCTACCCACGTATTTATTTGGTTGTAGAAACGAGGGCTTAGAGTGTTTTTATTGACCTAGGTATTAAACTTAACAAATTTCCTGAGGGAACTACTTCCCGCAAACGGATAAAAAGTAGCCTAAATCTTACTCTGATGTATTAGCCATATTATTGCCAAGTTTCATCAAAATCCATTCAGTAGTTTACACGCAAAGAAGTAACAAACATACATACAAACTTTTGCCTTTAATATGTATTATTTCTAACCTATTTTATTTCTAAAATTTAATGGCTTAAGTAACCATTAAATGTCTCTTGAGTGCGTCCATAAGATACCTAAATTCAGGTCTTTTTTCCCCCTACGCAAAGACAACTACTTAATAAATTCTCAATCGGAACATGTATTGAGCCACATTTTTAACCGACTCCAAAAAAAGAGGTTCTTATTATGTCCTATCAACGTCCATTACTGGTTATTATGTTTTAGAACGCTGTGTGGTATCTGTGGGCCGACACCCTGCTGTTACAAAGAGTTTTTATTCCGAACCGACTGGCCAGGTAGAAATATGCGTTCGAATTTCAAACTTAGTCATGTTGAATAAAAAAAAAATAATGTGATGATCGGTGATGATTTAATAAAATATTTTTTTGAATTTGGAGTGTAGTGTTTTTTTTTTTTGAATGTGGGGTTTTGTTCGTCATTTGAATTTGGTCTAATTGAGGTATTGTGTTATTTAGAAATGAAATACCCAAGTACATAAAGAAATAAATTTGGAGGTATTGTGTTACTATTTACAAATAAATGAAATAGGTACATTAAGAAATAAATACCCCTTTTGGTTTGGAGTTTGATATTTACCGGACTATTGGTACTTACCTATATTTTATATTAAAGTAGTTATAACTAAGAAATATTATTAGTAGTTAGATATAAAAATCCTAAATGGGATACTTACCTATTTATTTCCTTCTGTTCAAATTCTTATTTGGCCTAATAAAAGGGTGTTAAAAAGCTGCTTTTGCACAAAAGGACTAAGACTAAAAGAAATAATCTTGTTTTCAAGGCAAACTAAAAAAAAAATAGCTACCTTTAGCGCAATTAAAATTATTTTTAATTCTTCACAAGTAAAAACTTGACACTTCAACACCACAGGATGTAAATAGTTAAGTTCTTAAGTATTTAACTTTTAGTTCAATCATATTTATGCCGCGTCTGGTTAAAGAAATTAAGTTATATTATTAAGACATACCAAACTATACCTAGTTAATTGTAAGCTTAACTACCAGTCAATACATACCAGTTAAAGTTATTTGACTGACTAGCTTGTGACAGCGGTTTTGCCTGTGTCTAGAGGGAACTACTTTTGACATCTGTACTGTTCTCTATACTGTATAATACCTACTTACTTAGTACCTATGTAAAACGATTCTTTTAGTAATTTTAAAATAAACGCATACAACGAAACAGATCAACCATAGTTTAATAATAATAGAGCTAGTCTTTTCACGCAGTTTCACTCGCGTCCCTTGGGAACTACTGCCCGAACCGGGATAAAATATAACCTAAGTCTAATAATTTTTTAATTAGGTTCTGTAGTGCCTTTAGAAATAATTTAAAAACATCCTCTTTATTACCTATACCGTAGTATATTAATAGTATTAATTATTGTGATAATCTAAATATACTTACCAAATAAAAAGACTAGGGGGGCCATAGGTATCTATTTCCGTGGATTTCGCATCGGGATACCTTTTAAAACCGATATAAAGTTGAGTAAGTCAAATCTAACAACTTTAAGTTTTAAGTTTAGAAGCATATCTATACTAATATTAAGAAGAGGAAAAAGTTTGTTTGTTTGTTTGTTTGGTTGTAATGGATAAACTCAAAAACTGGACCGATTTTAAATATTCTTTCACCATTAGACAGCTATATTATCTGCGAGTAACATAGGCTATATTCTATCCCGGTGCGGGCAGTAGCTCCCACGGGACGCGCGAGAAACCGCGGGAAAACGGCTAGTATTAGTATACATAGATACCCATACAAAGTCAAGGCGGGTCACTGGACAAAAATTTCAAACGCAAGCGATGCCTCGGGGCATTAACTAGCTCACGATTAAAACAATAGAATATATTACAACAGTTTTACTGTCGCAATGAGAAAGGAAGGTCATAGTAATAATTATTAGTGCGGTCTGTAGATGTTCATTAATCTATACGTTTAATTATAAGTTTTCGGATACATACGGGCTGGGAGTTGGACGAGCAAGTTTTAGTAACCTAGTTTAAAATTAAGAGGTTGACTGATTCGTTTTAATTTTTTTACTGGTTTTCTTTTAATGAAAAGTTTTTACGGTACTTTGTGTATTAATTTCCTTTTAATTATTTCCGAAAGATAAATAACGAGTTTCATGTAAAATCCTACTTGATCGTAGATAGCTACATAAACGTTATTGAACATTATAAAATGATAAATAGGTACCTAATCAGACTACCTACTACTAAAGTTTTTAATTATTACACCTGTGAAACGTCTGATTTACATTTTTAGGGTTAGGTACGCTAAAGGTAAAACGGGACCCTATTGTCCATCAACAAAAATACCAATAATATTGCATGGCATATATTGGCAAATGGCAAACTGTTACAGCCTTTTTATCGTCCCACTGCTGGGCACAGGCCTCCTCTCACACGGAGAAGGATCCAATGGTATGTATCTACACAAATATTCCATCAAATAAATAAATAATAATCCATTTATTATTACTACATTTATCCAACAAGCTCGACGCATTACCAGCCCGTATCACTCGCCGTCATCAAGCAATAGCCAGTCAATAATGAGCAATGACCGAGTGAGTAATGAACTATTCTGACACAGTTACGTGTCATCGCTCAATCCTAAACAGCATTACTGATACACACATATGTAGTTCACTGTATATTGAAGACTAGGTCATCATCATCTGCCTAGCCTTTTCCCAACTATGTTGGGGTCGGCTTCCAGTCTAACTGGATGCAGCTGAGTACCAGTGCTTTACAAGGAGCGACTGCCTATCTGACCTGGTCAGTGGGTCGTCTTAGGGGCAGAACCCAGTTACTGGGCAACCCATTATCCTTGGTAATTCTGGCTTTATACTATCCGTAACGACTGCCAAAGATGTTCAAATGACAGCCACCAGTTTAACGTGAACGAAACACGGAGGAACTCTTTACATATAATGATGACTTATTATTTTTTATATAGGTATGTTATGTATACTAGTATTTGGTTTCTCATTTAATCAGTTTGATAAATAAAACTTACAGATAAAATTCGCGTTCACAAAACAGTAGATAAATCTCAAATACTCTTGAAACATTACACCACTCCGCGCAGTCGATACGTTCATTCAATTTCGTTCATTCGTTTAGGGTTGAACGAGAACGAATTTTCCAGAGTAAAAAAATATATGTTTATTTTTTAACGAATTGAAATCTTTCAGTATAAAAAAAAATATTAATTAAGTTATTATAGATTCTGTCAATAAGTCTTGCCAAGGGGTTTCCCGGATAACTGGGTTGAGGAGAGGAGGTCAGATAAGCAGTCTCTCCATGTAAAATACTGGTACTCAGTGTTTGGTTAGACTTGAAACAGACCACAAATAACTAAGAAAAAGCTAGGAAGACGTTTTTCGAATGAAGTGACGAAGTTTCGAATCTTCGATGATCATAATTACAATAATTACGAACAGTCATAATTATAATATTTGTTGCATTTACTGATTTCAATAACTTATCTGTCTATTGTTTTGCTTTATATAATAGAGACAGGATTTCGACAACCCCATGCAAGCAATATCAAATTCCTACCTGTAGATAGTAAGTAAATCCACATCCACAGATAGGTAGCTTATTGCAGTCCACCATTAAGAAGGTTATCGGTATTGACACAACTGCAGTGAAAAACCACCTGACAAGCTTACTAATAGTCAAGTACTAAGAATTAAGTTCAATATACCCAAAACAATAACTTTGGATTGGCACGTGCAAAATCTATAAAGGATACACTCCCTTTGAATTTGAACGAATCCTTGTATACGGACGTGTATCTTTTTGTCAATTATTTTTGTAACCTCCGGAGCAAAAATAACTCTTGTTTGAACTAAAAATATTTAGTTCTTTCTGGAATTTAGACTATGCAACTCTATGCAAGCATTTTTTACAAAACACCGAAAAAAGCCACTGCTTTTAACTTACAGCTCTGGATTTATGCTTTATATGTATCTTTAATTCATTTTTTATTTATTTCTTTCTTTCCTGCCCTCTTACTTTCTCTCTATTATTACCTCCTTCCCTTTTAACAATAAAAATGCGTACAACTGATTATTAGCAGAATATAGTTAAAACTGGATACTTTAAAAACGTACAACTTGTTGTGTCCATATTCTTACAAATAAATATTTCTTTCTTTCTTTCATTTTCATCCAATTTTCTTTCTCTGATTTCAAAACAATTGAAATCAGAGAAAGAACTTAAAACTGGTTTTAACCCAAAACGTACCTAAACTAATTTCTCACTACACACACGCAAAGTTAACTACAGGACAAATCTATTTACATGAATAGTCCTTCACACATATACCGTAGGTGTAACCCGATTGAGTCATTCGTTCATTACCATTCATTCACTATTGAACCGCGATGAGTAATATAACCTTCTGAGGAAATTCATTGTTCAATACTTGACAGCTAATTGCGGTTTCTGTATGTCAAAATGTGACTAAACTGTTTAGGTTTTGACATACGGCGTGTCACTTTGTTGTGTTGGGCAATACCTATTTGATATTGTATTGTGGTCTTGTTTATGTAAATGAAGTGGTATAGTTATTAGTATTGTTATTGTTCCAAGTATATATTCACACAGAGAAGGAATGTGCTCAAGGATGATTGGCGATTTCAGACTTTAAAGTCCAGGTTTCCTCAAGATATTTTCCTTCACCTTTAATTCAGTCTTTGTGTGTCCAAAATATAGTTCCAAAGTATATTTAATTTAAAAAAGCTACATTGGTACTTGCCTGACTTGGAATCGAACCCGCACTCTCGAGAGAGGTTGGTACTTTAACCAGAAGGCCACCACAGTGTTATTGATAAATGTTTATTTTCAACTAGCTTCTGCCCGCGACTTCGTACGCGGATCCAGTCCCTTATGCCAACGACCACGGGGTCAGCAAAATCAAAGATCTGAATCGTCTGATATTGAATTTTAAGGGCCCGTTGACTTGAAAACAACGGAATACGCATAACCATTAGAAACGTTCCATATATTTAATTTTTGTACGTCAACGGCAAAAGCACAGCAGACTAAACAAAACGCTGAGAACTGAAGCGCAATAGGCGTGACCATAGGGATAAAAGTAGTGATTCTAATTAGTCCGCATTTAAGTTGTGTGTGAAAAAATATTGCACGTATTATTACGTAAAAAAAAATTCAATATAACTAAGATGACTAATTCGTGGTGACTTAGTGGAAGTCGTGGTGGTTTAGTGGGTAGAGAACCAATCTCTCAAGTATGAGCGTGTGACTTTGATTCCAGGTCTGGCAAGTACCTGCCAATGCTACTTTTCTAAGTTCGTATGTACTTTCTATGTATATTTTGGATACCAATGACCGTTATTTGGAGGGGATGTTAAACTGTAGGTTCCGGCTGTCATTGAACATTCTTGGCAGTCGTTATGGGTAGTCAGAAGCCAGTAAGTCTTACCAAGGGGTGTTGGATTGAGCGGGTAACCGGGTTGTGGAGGTCAGATAGACAGTCGCTCCTTGTATAACACTGGTTCTCAGTTGCATCGTGACTGGAAGTCGACCCTAACATAATTGGGACAAAGGCTCTTGAGATAATAACGACAGATATAAGCACCGCAGGACGTCTGAGGCTGATGACGGGGAGTAGCGACCCCGCGGGGCTATACAATATACCGAGTGCTCCAGGGAGAGTATACTGTCTCCCACCTCCGGCCGGCCGGAGTGAACCATGACGGGGGTTTGCCGTCCAGAGTGGAGTCGCTAGAGCATGGTTAGTAGCCCTTCTCGGAGGGCAGGTGCGTCCTGGTAAGTGGCGACTGGGCCGGTGATGCTGGACCCACAGGGAGCGCGTGATCTGCGTTTTAAGTCCGCCGAGGTATCCTCGCCCTTCAGCCGCTCTGACTACGACTTAATTTTTTGATTCACCATACCTATTTTGTAACATTCATTTATATACATTTCAAGTGTAGTAGTGCTCTTGAAGTTTCACATCAGGTGTTCCAGATCTTCGATTTTTATACGTCAATAGAGTGTGCTTATCAGATTGAACAACTTTTGCTAAGACGATATACCTTTATATGCTATAGTCTAGCTGGGCTCCTGGAGTTCCACATCAGGTGTTTTAGATCTTGCGGGTTGTTCGAAAGAGATACCGCGGCCCTGGTACATAAAAGGCCTATGACGGAACACGACGGTTTTTAGTCAGTAAGAGTCTGACACTCCCTCACCGCTGCTAACCCACAGCGGGAGGGGTCATTTGATGATTTTACGTCGCTAAAAAAATAAATAAAAAAAGGTGTTTTAGATCTTCAATTTTTGTAAGTCATTAGAGAGTGCTTATCAGATTGAACAACTTTTGCTAAGACGTCATACCTTTATATGCTATAGTCTGGCTGGGCTCCTGGAGTTCCACATCAGGTGTTTTAGATCTTCAATTTTTGTAATTCAATAGAAAGTGCTTATCAGATTGAACAACTTTTGCTCAAACGTCATACCTTTATATGGTACAGAGTAGCTGAGCTCTTGGGGTTTCACATCAGGTGTTCCAGATCTTCAAATTTATTATCTCAGCAGAAAATGCTCATCCCATGAAACAATTTTTGCCATGGCACCAATTTTGTATCTCTTATAGTTTTGTTGGTCTGTTGGAGTTCTGCATCAGGTCTTCAAGTTTCGAAGATAAATTATAGCCTATATGTTGACCAGGATTAATACCGATACAACAAAGAAAGAATCATTGAAATCCGTTCAGTAGTTCCGAAGATTAGCGTGTACAAACAAACAGACATACAGACATACAGACAAACAGACAGAATTTTTTTTTTGGATTTGTGCTCCATTACTGTTTCTAAACCCCACCCAATTATTATTTTTTTAATATATTCAATGTACAGACACACTTTTTTTACAGATTTATTATATGTATATAGATTTATGGTATGATATATGATTATTCATTTTATTATTTATAATAGCTATATTATGATACCAAAATCTCTTCAAAAGGGAATAATTTATTTGAAAACTTTTTATACAATAGAGTAAGTACACTTAGTGGAGTATTTTTTTGTAGTCATTTTTTAAACCCACACACGCGTCGATAAAAAAAACACAAATTAAACAAAATAAAAAGACAAAAATTTATATCAAATCACATGACAACCCTAACAAAACAGCCCTTGAAAATAAAATGTAACGCGCACCGTATTAAAAAGATAAAATTCGCTGCAACTGTCAGGGTGCGAGGGTAGATTGATAACAACCCTTTATTGTAGAGTCATGACTGACAGGTATGTATGTCTGTATGTCTGATTGTATAGAATGATACAATTTGCATGTGGGGTGTAATATCAAGAACTACTGAATTGATTGCACCTATGTGGATCTAATAGTAAAGAAAAGGGTTGATTTTTTTTGGAAATGATTCATGTAAATGTAAATCTCAGTTTTTTTCATTATATATGAAAATATGTAAACTAAAATTATAATACACCGACGTATAGTCATTGCAGTCATTGTAGTCATCATGATAAAAATCTGTCTTAAGCCTTCCCCGTTACATGGGCTATCTTACAGGGAAATAAATATTCAAATCTGCCCCGTTGTTTTCTGAGATCAGCTTGATCAAGTAAACAAATAAAATCTTCAGCTTTATAATTACCTAGCACTTATAGATGAAGTTGTATATCTATGTATAGGACATCTATGTGTTCCATACATTATCTATAAATAAACAATTGAAGTGACTGTTATATTGGAATACTCCTTTTTTACATTTCTGCAAACTCCTGAACTTAATTTTGTCAATATTTAACTAATAACTAAACCAATGACTACCTCTGAACACTAAAACATATTACAACAAATACCTACTAAAACTAATCAATGATTACAATTCCCCTAAGACCAGTTATGAGGGTGTCCCCATGTCCGGCCTATGGGGCTGACGCATAATATTGCAATAAACGTCACTATACATCACTTAACCGACTATAAAGGGGATAAAGGTGTTATATCATTAATATAGTAGAGCTAGAAGACGGAAATTGGATGAAAACTCATATATTTGTAATTATAAGGGTATGTTAGTGGTTATTCAATCGATTTATACCCTACTGCCAAGAAGGAAATATATGTTTTATTAATGGCCAAATTGAAGTCAAAAAGTCTGTCAACTCGATACTCCTTACTGGGTTGAGGAGGTCAGATAGGCAGTGGCTCCATGTGGCACACTCAGCTGTATCCGGTAGAGTGGAAGCCGACTCCAACATAGTTGGGAAATCTAGGCAAACGACGATTATAATTTTCATTATTAAAAAAAACTAGGTATCAAGTTATCTAAGTTTTATTACAAAAATATATCTACGTAAATAAAAGTTAAAAAGGCCGACGATTAATTTTTCTGACGTAGCCCAAAATGCAAGACATGTAAAAGATTAAAGATCAAAGATAAAGATAATCTTTAAGAAATATCTTTTTTATTATTTCGCGATCGGTGTTGCAATGTTTTTAATTAAATGTTGATTGATGCTGTAATGTGAAGATATGATCTCACTGTGAGATAATCAAGAAAGCCCTTCTTGAATAATTATAATTAATATCTATAAAAGTTGATAAGTTTTTATGTTTTGTACTAAAAAAAATATTTCAAAAACAATTAAAAATGTTTAAGTGTCATACACTATATTTTATTCATCCATCCTCTGAGCTTTTTTCCCAACTATGTTGGGGTCGGCTTCCAGTCTAACCGGATGTAGCTGAGAACCAGTGCTGTACAAGGAGCGACTGCCTTATCTGACCTCCTCAACCCAGTTACCCGGGCAACCCAATACCCATTGGTTAGACTGACTGGCTTCTGACTACCCGCAACGACTGCCAAGGATGTTCAATGACAACCGGGACCTACAGTTTAACGTACACTATATTTTACTCTGGTGTGTAAATTAGTTATTTCGGGACGCGGGTGAAACTGCGTTAAAATACTAGTCCGTTATAAAATACTATGTCAACGAAATGCCAAGAAATACAGCATCTCAGCTTCTATAAACTGAGTTAGAATATCTATAGCATAGTAGAGATTTATTTACCAATACCTAGGAGTAAATAATTGAGATGTATGGTTGTTTGTACGCATACAGCAAATATATAAGGTCTTCGGCAGACCTGTAGGTTGTCATAACTATTTGTCACCAAAACTATGTATAGGCTCTAAAGGTATCCTCGGTTTTTTTATCATTCCAAAAAAATGCCTGAATCAGTAAAAATCAGTAAAAAAAGATTTGACGAACTTATTGAAAAATAATAAGTAAATGCTAATTCTCCACCACCCAAAGGTAGACTGGTAGAAAACGCCTAAGTCGTTAAGTCCGCCCTTGTACAAAATGTGCAGAAGTATTAAATAAATAGTTAAAAACACTAGAAAAACACGCTTTTATAAATGCAAGTAAACACTAAAATCCTGTTCATATCTGCCGGCTCCATCATCAGATCAGTTCGACAGTACCATATTATTGTATTGTCATCAGAACTACATACAGCTGACAATTTTCATGACGCTACGATCCTTGGAAGATGGCAAACCGTCATTTGCAGAAAGGTCCATTAAAATTAAAGCTTCATTAAATCTATTGCTAACACTTTTTATCTTGTTGACTAAGAAAGAGTCAGCAATAGCTTTAAAGAAACTTTAACTTTAATGAATCTTTGTGCAACTGACGATATATTAGTTGACCTTAGATTCCATTACATATTTATGTTATACAGGTTGACCTAATACAAGCCCAAAAATATTCAATACCTTTCAGCCAAACCCATTCATTCAATCATTCAATCCTTTCAATGGAATCTTCAATCCATTCAAAATAAATGCCTTCTTATATAAAACAACGAAAAATCGACTCTCCCTTCGGACCACGGAGGAAGGAAAGATGGTGGATATGCGATAAGGAAGGTAGGTCAGGCGCCTTCTTGTAGGTCAAGCGACGTACGGTATACTTTTGCGGCACGAATTTTGAGCGCTGACCTTCATCTGCGCAGAAGTGGTTTATTAGCAAAGAACCAATCCCAAGTGACGGCTATGACGCGATGCACTGCGGGCCAATCACCGCTTTAGCCCGCCCCCCGCCTCACTTCGTACCACCAAAGGGACCCAATAAATTACTTCTGTGCAGATGAAGGTCAGCGCTCAAGATTCGTGCCGATGATTTTAGGCGTGATCAGTTTAATAAAACTAACGAGACGTTTGGATTCTTTGTCAAATTAAAACCAATTTGGCAAAGATTTTATTTTGCAAATAATGGACGAGTTCCATAGAAGGCGTGTGACGGCGGAGCTAGTAAACGTTCCTCGTCCCCTCAACACCCGCATTTTGTCGCGCTACTTTCTTAGTCGATTTTGCGTTATGACATCTCCGCTAGTCACTTCGTTCTCCATGCCTCGAACATCGCAATTTGAGACGGTTCGAAGAATTCCCATTTAAAAAAAGAACGATAGACAAAAGCGACCTCTATCTGTCAGAACGTGACAATGAACTTATGACGTTTGACCCGTGTGAATCTGACATCGTGACGTTCGGGTCGCGTTCGATTTTCGATTATTTGAAAAAAAATTCGGAGTGAGTGCCAGTTTGATTTGTCGTGGAATGGTTCCGTACTTTTTTGTATTCTCTTTTCTAAAGGTAGGCTGTCTGCCTACCTCAATATATTATTAGTTGGTTAAATAATCTAAGTCAATGATTTTTTAAACAACTAATGAAATAAATTATATTGTTAATAAGAGTTTTATTCGTGAACTTCCAATTATATCAAACGGAAACTAATTAATGTAGGCACTTCCTTTTCTCAGAATCTAATCTCGAATTTAAACGTTTTCCATACACAAGTTTTATATTAAAAATAGTCACTTTTCAATTGAAAATGAAGACACTTACTTCCTTTCATTTTTTATTTATAAAATAGCTGATTTCCCGCGGTTTCACTCGTGTCCCTTGGGAACTACTGCCAGTACCGGGATAAAATATAGCTTATGTTAGTAGTGTAGATTTTCAACAGTTTAAGAATTTTTCAAATTGGTCCAATAGTTTCGGAGCCTTTAGAGTAGGTACAAACAAACAAACAAAAAAATGTGTCCTCTATATTATATTAGTTAATATAGATTTCCCGATACTTATAAGCATTTACCTTAAAGGGTCCACAGTCCATACCGTACCACCACACGGAACCCTAAACCCGACGTCACGGGCCACCGACTGATCAGAATGTGTTCCGCCATCAAACGTCAGTCACGAACTCACTAATTTACTAAATTGAATCTTTCGGAATGCACGGGATTTTGTCAAAAAACGCCTCTTGTCTATACCGTGGCCTACCGTTTGTATCACGATGGATTTTCGGCCTATTTTGGCCTATTTTAAGGTAGTTTCTTCTCACAAATTGTTTAGGCTTTAGATATGGTGACGGTATGAAAATTGATTGGTTACTTTTTTATCTGTTGTCGTAGGAAAGTTGATCTTGACCTGGAAATTATTGTTATGTGTTTTTTGTTTCATATGTATGTCTACTTGAGAGATTGTAAATGTATTTTCTATATAAGACCTACTTTGATAAGATAAATGTAGGTATGTGTAAATAATTATTTAATTTATCCATACTAATATTATAAAGAGGAAAACTTTGTTTGTTTGTTTGTTTGGTTGTGGAATGAATAGGCTCAAAAACTACTGGACCGTTTTTAAAAATTCTTTCACCATTCGAAAACTACATTATCCACGAGTAACATAGGCTATATTTTATCAGGGTACGGGCAGTAGTTCCCACGGGACGCGGGTGAAACCGCGGGAAAACGGCTAGTGTGTGTATAAACTAATTTGCATGTCATTGTATTACGACTGGATACCGAACACACTGTTGTACCTTACTTTGACTTTGGGTTTGTGAAACTACTTATGAATAACTATTTTCAAAACGTAATAAATACTAAAAAGTGTTGATAAACTGATTCTCAAGCAATTTGGTGTAGAGATAGTTCGAAATCTGAGTAAAACTGTGGGTTTTCACTAGACTATAAGTAGCTATAGTACCTATTTACAAAGATTTATTGCGAGCAGTACATTATATTGTTTTTAGGGTTCTGTACCCAAAAATGTAAATGGTATTTTACTACGACTTAGCTGTCTGTCTTTTACCAGGTTGTATCTCATGAACTGTCATAGTTGGACAGTTCAAATTACAGGCAATGTATTTTTGTTGCCGGTAAAATAAAAAAAAACTAGAATAGAGTAGGTACATGTTAACGAGGGGTCCCATTTCATATATGTATAACTAGCAATTTTCCCTTAGTTTCTTCTTATCGGAACTTCTTCCCGTACTAGGATAAAATTTAGTATATGTTACCCAGGAAGAGTGTAGCTTTCCAACAGTGAAATGATTTTCAAATCGGTTCTGTAGTTGCGGAACCTTAAAGGTACAAACAAACCAACAGTTTCCTATTTATTATATTAGTATAGATGAATAAGGAACCCTAAGTGCGAGAGTCCAGATCACACTCGTCCAGTTTTTATGACATACTGTCTTGAGTCGTAAAATGGCAGTTTTTACCTATTATTGCTTTATTTTCCGTCATAATGTTTCTATGCGCGGTTCAGTAGTTTTATTTGTGGTATTATACGCTTTATAGTTTTTGGGAGGTGAGCAAAATTCTTAAGTAAGTCGTTAAAACTGACCATTGAGTGTTTTTCCTTTGTCAGAAGTCAGAAAGTCTTATCAAGGAATAACGGTCGCCTAAGGCTGCGGGAATGTTCGCGCGAGTTGCCGCGGCCCTGGTACACTGTGGACTCTAGAAGGAACATGGTGGGTTTTAGTCAGTAAGAGTCTGACACACTCTCACGCTGCACCCACAGCGGGAATCATTTGATAATTTCCAAAAAAGAGGTAGCAATTGCAGATTGCTTCATGTAAAACACTGGTACTCAGCTGCCTCCGTTTAGACTGGAAGCGGACCCCAACATAGTTGGGGAAAGGCTCGGGAGATGATAATGATAAGATCTATGTGACTTAAAGTGACATTTCGAAGCGACAAAGAAGTCTCAGTATGACTCAATTTAGTGAAACAGGACACAATACTTATTGTTCATAATAATGACAATTTATGACTTGCGGGTTTTTTTATAGCACATGGGTACCTACTTAACATGTAGTATTTTCCACAAACATTAGCTATGCCTACCACTTGTTTTTCTGCGGTTAAAACAAACCTACATGCATACATATAATGCCTAATTTAAATTCATAGTTAGCAGAATAATGTTAACAAAAGTTAGTCATGTCTGAAACATGGTTTAACTATTTCCTATTGTTATTTGACGGTTACAATTAGAACGTAACATGATCCGGTAAGACAGTTAAAATGTTAACAGCATACTGTAAACTTTTAGTCGGCCGATAGTTTGTTTGGGCTCATAAATTAGTATGGAGATGAATGGTAGTACACACTTCACAAAGATAAGGTATTTAGCCAGTATCAGAGCGACTGAAAACTTTCTTAACAAGACAGACTTTCTTTGAGAGAAACAAGACTTTCTTTACAAATAATAAATATAATAAAATAGCTTTTTACAGAATACTCCGGATGAAGACAAATTTTTTGTACCTAAGAGTTTTTTAAGAGTTTTTAGAAATAATTAATATTTTTTTGTCTATTATATATTTTTTTATTATTGCATTGCAATCTTAGCTATTTTTCTGTAAGCTTAGTATATATTAAAGCGTTTTGGTGTTAACTGTGAGCGTGAGAGAGTGTGATTTTGTTTTGCCATAGTGGCAACTGTCGGCCGACTTTTTAGTTTTTAGTTTGAGGTTACTCTAAATATTAAATGACATTATTGAGATAGTCTTTATCTATCTAAATGCTAGTTTGTAGATCTGTTTGTTCGTGATCTGAATATAGACTTTAATTTGTTTTGTAGATAATTTAGATTCTGTGTTACCGGATTTGATGCTAGGTATTGTGTAGTTAATCTTTGAACAATGTCTTAATCTATACTAATATTATAAAGTTGAATCGTTCCTTGTCCATTTGAATGATAATATCTCATGAACTACTGGTATATTTCAGTGCAAGATCTAGCTCATTTATCGAGAAAGAGATAGACTACTTTTTACTCGGGTATGAGAAGTACTTACCTTAAAACACGGGTGACGCCACAGCCAATCTATATGTGTAGGTAAATAAGAAGGATTTTTATTGTTTATTTATCTCCTGAAGGCTCCGATACTCCGATACTACTGAAACGATTTGAAATTCTTCCACTGTTGGAAAACTAGACTATCCCCGAAAGAAATGTCTCTCAAAACCGCAGGGGGCAATACCTACAAAATAAAACTGCAAATGACTACAGTTTAAAACGTAATCCCTGCTAGCATGCAGTTGTTATTACAATGCATATCTGGATGTTTCTGCGAACAACACAACCTATACTAATGTATGAGTGTGTTGAGCAAGTATGAGTGAGTCACGGTAATGTCAACGTGTTCGATGCCCTTTTGATTTTAAGGTGGTTGTCACGATGAGAAGTGGGAAATCTAGACTGATTTTGTAAAGCTGAAGAATTCGTTTGTTTGCTTAAACACGGTTTAGGTATATTTATTGAGGAAGCCTTCAAGGCTACTGTTTATCCAGGCATAGAGGCAGTTTCCACGACACGTGGATGAAAGCGCTGGCGGAAGCTTGTGGAAATCCGAAATCTTTTACCTAATATTTTAAATAAGTTAACGTTAAGAAAACACTTCAAACTACATACTTTTTATGTCTTAAACAACAAAAAATATATTATATTTTGAATGAAAAAGTTTATCGCGAAACATTTAAATTGAAAGAACTTTCAGAGTTCTTGACACAGAAGATCAACAGCGGTTTCACTAGCCACAACTACTTCCCGCACCCAGACAAAAATTATTCATCAGCTTTCCTCGCTAAATGAGCTATCTTGTATTAAAATGTTATCAAGTTTGACCAACAAACAAAAGAACTCGTCAGCTTCATAATATTATCAACAAATTAATAAATATAAAAAACAGTATCAAATACCCCAACATTAACGCAACAACAGGCTCCATACCGACGCGTGTCGTTTAATATATCCTTTCAAATATTGATTATTTGTTTAAATAATGTTACAAGTGCAGGCGACATCAAACGAGCCGACATGGGAAAGTTAACCTGCTAGTTTAACTAGGTAGAGTTTAGACTTTAACAGCCTTAATACAAAAACTTAAACATCTGTTGAACACTTGTCTAAAAATGTGTGATTGTAAAATGGACTTTATTTCAAGATTAAATTATCTCCACAAAATGTTCAACGGATGTTTAAGTTTTTGTGGTAAGACGGTAACCATCGTACTAAAAACTTTTAAATGTATGTTGAATACTTGTCTAAAAAAATATGTCAGATTATGTCATTGAAATAAGGTCCGTTTTGCAGCCACACTTTTTTTAGACAAGTGTTCAACAGATGTGTTTGTGTAGTAAGGCTGTTAGAGGTCAAGTTATGGGATCGAGGTTAGGAAATAGATGGGTGGCTTTTCATGTATGATTTATTTTATTTTAACTTAGTATGGTTATGATTGTATTTTGGGTAACTGGGTTGAGGAAGTCAGATAGGCAGTCGCTCCTTGTAAACACTGGTGCTCAGCTGCATCTGGTTAGACTGGAAGCCGACCCCAACACAGTTGGGAAAAGCGCTCGGGAGATAATAATGTTCCTGATCTCTCTCCGGTCGTGTCTGATTGCCGTCCCATCGCGCTATGAGAGTGAAGGAATAGTTAGTGCACCTGTGTCTGCGCAAATGCTCAAGCACTATAATATGTCCTGCGCAGTTGGATGATCTCCTTACATGAGAACAGCGCAGGCTAGTAGGACATCATCATCATCATTTTAATTTAAAACGTTCTCATCTAGCTGGTATGCAATTTTTCTACTTGTTACTTACGATTTTCAAGTAGGCGGGTTTTTATTTTTAAACAATATTATTCATAAAAAAATTACGTCAAACGCCTACACGACATCAAAGAAAGCCGCATGGGAAACTTTCCTTCATTAAAATCAAACAAATAACATAATTAATTAATTGTTATTAGTTTTTGTTATATAATTACCCAAAAACTATGGAAAACAGTGGGTAGTCTACATGCGATCTTATTTATTGAAAGCACGGTGGTTTGTTGGTTAGAAACCTGCTTCTCATGCAGTATTGTGTGGGTTCAATTCTCGGCTAGTATACTTTTACAAGAATTCAAAAACAGTTTTTTTCTATTAAAACATTAGTGTTCAGTAAGTGAACCTGGGAAATGTTAATTATACAAAATAATATAAAATAAATAGTAAATCGAAGTATAAATAAAGAATAAAATAATAATAAGTAACCACATGAGTAGTATTTTTTAAAGCTTTCAGTAGATAATTCATTGCACTGATTAATAACTCATGCCTAAAACAACCGGTATATATTAAAAAAAAAAACGAGCTAAAACAACAATATTTTTAGCATTTAATTTATTGCTCAAGTATGTATAATTTAAAAATATATTTTAGCAAGTCGTTGATGTAAAAAAATAATATGTTGGATTAGTCATTTAAAGTTCTTTTTAGTGAAATAATTTTCGCATCTGGTATAGAATTATTTTTACTTATTTTATATAACAATACTTTTTATCTCGTGCAACCTTATTTTCTCACGAAGACGAGGTAATAATATACTTCATATTATTAATAGGAATGTCATTAGGTATTGGCATTTACTTATATTTTGCATATTTATTTACTTTAGTAGATTTTTCCCACGCGTTTGAGTAAGCTACACAATATAGATACATTGCTTGCAGTCTAGGAGAAGTTATAAGATACCTTCGAAGTATAAGTAAGTATAGTAAAAATAAATTTATCTATTTAGGACCTCATAGGAGATCAGCCAGCTGCGCAGGACATATTATAGTGCACGAGCATTTTTCGCAGACACAGGTGCACTCCCCTATTCCTTCACTCTCATACCCCGATGGGACGGCAATCGAACACGACCGGAGAGAGATCAGGCGCAGGACCGACATCAACGTGCCAATGCACGGAAAATAATAATGTCAACATAATTATTGTATTTAAAAGGTCGCCAATTCTATATTCTCAGATCATAAATATATTTGTACTAAAAACCTGTTTTATTAAATGAATGAAGTCTGATCTAAATCTTCTTATTTATTAGCTAGATTGATACATATATTACACCTAAATGTTAATGATGTAAATATCTTTTTTTTTTATATATTTTCGGTAGCTGGAAATATGATATGGTTAAAAATAAGATTATTTAGGTGTTTTTAATTATTATCACCGATGTCACAACACAAAAAAAAAAAAACAAATGACATTCATTAAATATTTTTCATGAACGTGTTGTGACATCGGTAAATACATTAAATAAAAATAAAAAAACATTCATCTTCATCTGCTTAGCTTTTCCTTGACTATGTTGGGTGTCCTTCAAGTCTTACTAGATGTCACTGAGTTTTACAAGGAGCAAGTGCCTGTCTGATTTCCTCAACCCGGTTACCCGGGCAACCCAATGACCCATGGTAAGACTGGTTTATGGCTTTTGACTATCCGTAATGACTGTCGAAGATGTTTTAGTGACATTCGGGACCCATCGGTTTATAATGACTTCCGAAGAACTCGTCATAACAAAATGGTCACATATCTATGGACCAACCTCACCAAGCTTTACTTAATCTTATAATCCATAGACCTAGCTGTTGCTGTTCTCCATTCGACGGAATCTCTATTTATTCCACAATACTGCTGACAATTTCCACATTTCAAATAATCCAGCCAACGGAATTCGAACCCCCGGACTCAAGACCGCCAGTCACGTTAAACAAACAAACCAATAAGACTATTACAAGGTATTTTATCATTTAACCATGGAGAACAAAATGACTAGAGGAGATGTCATAACGGAAAATCTCCATCTTCCGAGCCTCCTCAACTATGTTGGGATCGGCTTCCAGTCTAACCAGATGCAGCTGAGTACTAGTGCTTTACAAGGAGCGACTGCCTATCTGACCTCCTCAATAAAGTTACCCGGGCACCCCAATACCTCCATTCATACTTGAGAGGTTGGTTCTTTACCCACCAGGCCACCACGACTGCAAAATCTCCTAAGACAGTAGCGTCGCCAAAATACGGTTGTTCGGAGGACGAGGAACATTACGTATTTTTTGTAGATACCAAAAATCGTTGACAGATGTGTCAAGGAACCCGAATGCCCCTTTAGTTCATCTATAACTCGAGCGTTTTAATCGAGCCCACCGTACTTACACCGTATTTGTCCTACAAGAAGGCACCTGACAAGCCTTTTGGCATCTCCACTGATCTTTGCATACTCCATGTTTTAACTTTATTTCTCAAAAGGCTGTCAATCAATTAATTGCACAGTTAAACAGTACTGGTAATCGCATGCAAAACTATTAAGCTTTTTTACTGAAATCCTTAACGGTTGGCGAATTCTTCTTGGATTCAATAAATGTTGGATAGTCTACCTTTAACATTACTATTTATAATGATTTGTAAGCTGTTGAAGGGTTGCAGACGGAACATAGGTGTATTTTAGTTTAGTATTTTTTATTTATACCAATACTATTTGTTCTCTGACTTCTACCCACAGCTCAAGGGAACTATTTTCACCTATTTTCTTTTATCAGGCTCTAGAATTTTTATTTATTATATTTTTGCACACATACAATGTACAACGGTGTACTTAACGCCTTAGGCGTTCTCTACTTCTTCTTCGCTCTTCTCTAGTCAACTTCAGAATATCTGTGTACCTAATTTCATTGAAATCTGAAGAGCAGTTTTGGCATGAAAGCACGATAGATGGACTAATAAACTGAACCAATTGAAAGTTCCTTAACCTATGTGAGTTACATTAGCTATATCCTGGTTTGGGTAAATAAGCTAATGCTCTAGGACGCGGGTAAAACCAAAACAAAACAAATACTTAGTCCACTGACCCATACTTTAAAGTCTTTAAACCAATCAAACATTAGTCTGACAGTTTAAAACAATTGTTTCGCGGTCCAATTGTCCCAGATTGTGACATCTTACTGTGGTACTCAGTACCTACTTATTGTGAAATACCTGAGTCGGTAGGTTTTGCTTTAGAAAGGCAAATGTTGTAATATTACGTGTTTTTCTGCTTGTAAAGTAATTTAAATAGTATTTTTATTTGTTTCAGGTAAATTGAGAGTCGTGCGTGGCCGATTGTTGACACATAGTGAGTTCGTTTTCAGGTTAGGTATCAATGTAACTTTTCTATCTTCTTTAATATATAAAAATGTAAGCCAATTCTTGTTCTTATTCGTATCTACTCAAGAATAGGATTTTTTGTGTTTTTTTAGGGTTCCGTACCTCAAAAGGAAAAAACGGAACCCTTATAGGATCACTTTGTTGTCCGTCTGTTTTTGTTTTATTAAGATAGTTTTTTATATGTATTGTAAATATGTAAATATCTATGTAAATAAATAAAATAAAGTTCTTCCTAACAAAAAAGAATAGGCTCGTCTACTAAAACCAAATATTTAAGGCTTTGTTCTGACTAAAATTAGGACCTTTTCCTTTTTGAGAAGTCGGCTAAAACATATTCTTTAACACATTGCATTAGTTTAAAAATATTTGTTATTATATATTTATTATTGTATATTTATAGTATGTTTAAGTTTTTTATACGATATAGTATTGTATATATTGATATGTAGGTATAATTTTATGTTTTAGTTTATAAGTATTGTTATGAATGTTATATATGTATTTTTATGGGCCCTAGTTGCCTGAAATAAAGGAATAAATAAAAATAAATAGTGCCCTTATCCTCCCTTCAATAATCTACGTAAAAACAAGTCAACTAGCAGAACTCGTTCGTACTCATCTTTTTAACCAACTTACCAAAAAGGGTATTGTTAATTTATATATAAGTACATACATAGTTTATCCTATGATTTTTTACCTGTTTAAAGACGTAAATGAACATGCAAATTACTTGGGAAATATGTAGAATTGCCTTATTTAGATACTTTTTTTAAGTTTTTGAGACTAGTTTTGAGAATTCGTGAAGGTAGATCAAAAATGGGTATGCAAATGAACAACTGCCTCATTGGTCAAGTAGTTAAATAGCGCGAATGCTGTACACGAGGTCTCGAGTTCGATACCCGGGTCTTGAGATTTTGACAGAGCAGCCAGGAGCCAGGAGTCTCGTTGTTGGTGATTGATAAACCAGGCATCGACCATCCATACTTACCTAACTTTAGCCGATATGAGGTCAAAATTCGTCATATTTATAAGAAAAACTACTCTTAACCAGTTTTTGTCACTATAATCTATGAAAAGGGTCTTCAATTCGGACCCCGGCTCTTCCAAAAAAATACAAAGCAGCCCGAAGTCAGGTAGTTGTCCGAGTTACACCCCCGTGTCTGAGAAGGAACGTAAAGCCGGCGTCCCCGAATGCTACTCAGTAGCAGTCGTTGTTACAATTCCACGTCAGAGGCCGTCAGGCGGAGTTGAGAAAACTCTGACACTAGGACTTGTTAGGTGATTAAACCTGCAGCTCACCTCACTCGATAAGAAGGGCCCTATTGCAATTCTAACCGAAGATTGGAAGCTTTTATTTCAAGTCTTACCTTTAAGAAACTTATCATTTGATCAAGTTTACTCACTTCATTATATCGTGAACTTAATTTAACTATAACTTCATGTCTAACAAGGGTTTTAGAAAGCATTGTCTCAATACCATAGCTACCAAATGTTGTGTAACAGTCTAACTTAACTTGACCTCTCTAAACGGCGCTTTGCACAAATTCCTTGTAAACTTTGGTACATTTGACAGTTGCTCATTTCGGCGACGGGTCAAGTTATAGTGGACAATTTTAACAGTTTGTGTGTATGTATAAGTAGTTGTTATAGTCTATTGTTTTGTGTGCATTTTCATGGTCATTTGTAAGGTTTTTAAAGACTAGACTAAAAGCTTCTGTTTGAATGTTTGTTGCTATATTTCGTATTATGAGTCTTTTTCTCTTTGTTACTGTTACAGCATTACCGTCCTACAGCTGCTTGGGCTGTGGCCTCCTCGCACACGGAGAAGGATTGAGCATAAACACCACGCTTGCTCAATGCGGGTTGATGATTTTAGAGATTTTCTCTTTATTTCATTACTATTATAGTTTCACTTTCTCCTCATAGAATATGTACTTTTAGCAATGCTATCTTTGCAAAAGATGAGTAACTTCTCGGAGGTTGATTGAGAAGGTCGGATAGGTAGCCGCTCCAAGTAAATCCTATCTGGACTGGATGTCGACCACAACATCGTTGGGAAAGGCTAGGCAGATGATGATGATATATACTTACTTTTCAGCTATAATAGTAGTATGTATTTGACATTTTATACTTACAAGGTTTTCACAAAGATTACTGCACGACAGCCGCATCTATTGAACTCAAACAAGTAGAGAAAGGGCTATGCAAATGATTCAAAGAAGGCTATATAATAGTTGTGTTAACTGTCACTATAATTGTGGCTTCGTTATCACATAAATCACTAATATTATTATAGTGTGAATATTTGTTCTTGTTTTATTACTCTTTCCCGCAAAAATTATTCCACGGATTTTCATGAAACTTAGCAATAGTAAGTATAGCTTAGATATCGTAATTATGATGATGAAGTGGCCTTTTTTATCATGGTGTGGGGACGGTCTGTATTATGTATACCTACTGTGAGGTGGATTCATAACTGTGTATATAGAATGATTTATTTAAGAAGTTTAAGATATATAAAGTAACAAAAAGAAACTAACTTTACCTAGTAAAATTGTATTATTATGTCTGTTATTTAAACTTCTCTAACTCTGTATGAAACAGAAAATCAGATCAAATGGCCGAAAAACCTTGCTTTCTGCCAACCATGAATAATTCACGGTATTTCACGGTGCCCATGGCCACTATAAATTAATGTTAATTAAACAAGCTTCGTTTATTTTTACCAGTGACTTTGAAATTTTAATTCTGATGAATTTTTGTTTGTTGAAAATCTTGTAGTGTAGTATTGGCATGTTATACAATATTACTTTTTCTGATTGTAGTCATAATTCATATACAAATTGTAAGTAGGTACCTAATGTACTGTAAAAAAAAAACTCTTATTACAGTCGTTAGAAACTCTGTTTTGTGGTTAATGTATAATAAAAAAAATAAAAAAATTTAGTTATAGCTTCTTTTCTTTCTACATCTCTTTATATTCTAACTCTCTCATAACGGGCCAGCCGGAAGAGATTTAGGAAATAAGCTGTGCCTTTGTACTATTTTTCTTCTTGTCTGCATTCTGTGTGTGTACATAAACTGTTAAATAAATAAATAAAAAAACGTTTTACCTAAAAATCTATTGTTTTATTTATACTATAACTCTGTACCTACCTATTTTTTCACTGAAAATCTAATTAAAAGCATTTGCTTTCCATATCTTTTACATTAGGAACACTCACAGATCACTATTACACAGAAATAAAACAAAAAGAATAGTTCTCTCCAACATTTATTGGTCGAAAAATAAATTAAAAACTTTGGATTTCAACAAAGGCCCGAAATCGTACAAATAAATACCTACAGGGACTACACTTATTTTAACAACATATTTACAAGTTATTTTATACCAAATACTTAGTAGGTACACTTTATTTTTCGAACCTCCAGTACTATTTTTAATTTTTACAAATCTCAAAAGGCTAGGTCTCAAAAACAATGTTTAAAAAAAAGGCTTCGATCTCTAAAATACCCGACATTACTCCGACCGTTTTTTGACAGTTGACAGTTGCTGTCAAAACTGACAGCTGTCAACTGCACAAAACATTCGGTGCCCTATACTTACTATTTAGTCGAAAAGTGCTTCTTAGCCTTATGGCTACACTTCCAGTGATTTAAGCCTACATTAATACCGAGTCATAATATCTACAAAATGGACTGGACCTACCAAAACTGCGCTTCGAATATCCATACGAAAGAAATGACGATCGTTACCGATATTAGGATTAGATCGTTCTAACCTATGGACATTTGACGTGCAATTCGATCGACGCCATTTTCTTTCACATTGTTTTTAAGACTGTTGCCTGACTTCCCGCAAGACCAATCATTTATCAACTGAAAGCCCACCAAAAATAAGTTATTTTTACAAATAATACTAAAATATTGCATTATTTAAAGCGCACAGCTTAATATTACAGTGGAGAGCGCAAATTAAATGCAGTTTTGTTGGTAATACAAAATGGCGGCGTGATTTTGGCGGGACATTCAATTGACAAAATGGCGGCTTTACGAAATTTTAACCAATTTCGATAACAATGTTCTTTATTACTATTCGTCCCATTATTGAGGCAGCAGGCAGAGTTTATTGTTATAAATAAAAAAAATAAAAAAACATTTTTACAAAATGTTTCGAAAAAATCTTGAATATGTATGTGAAATTAATTGTACAGATCAGTATATTAATACAAAAAAATGCGTAAAATTATACAAAAAAATTTATACAATTCTCTGCCCCTACCAATAAATTTACATTTTACTTTTCCAAATCAAATCAGAGACTTTATGGCCGCGATTTTATTTTATTTCATTAATTACAGCATTAACTAACAATACGGCTGCAAAATATATCGTACATTTACGGTTTTTACCGTCGCCTACAACCTATTAAGTATCATCAAATCTCTTGGGTCCCGTAGATATCAAAAGAACAATAAAAAAATCATTTCAATATAATACATTTCAGATTTATCAGTTTTGAGCAAAAATATTAATAAAAAATTCATTGTTTAAATAAAATCTGTAAAAGAATGTATTTTCCAAAAATATCTACGGAACCCGTCAACGTGACAATTCACGCACTCGTTTTATTTTTAAATATTCATTTTTAGGAAAAATGTGGATTTTGAATCATTTTTTTTATTCGTTTTAGGAAATTGCAATAACCGATCCAGTGACTCAAGGTTTTAAGCTTTATTCACTAATTCTAAAATTAGTTATTTTTTACAAAAATACCTTTAGAACAGTTTAAAGAGGTAGCTGAAGCTTTTTCATAATTCTAGAATTTTCTCGCTAGTAAAACGTTAAAAAGAATTAAGTACATCAACAAAAGTCTATAAAAAATTGAAATAAGTACAAAAAAAATATTATTAAATAAAAATTAAAATGTAAAACCTATATTAGCGATCGCTAGTAGCACCAATGCGAATATTTCTTAATAAAATGGAACTTTATTTATTAAAAATAGTAAAAAAAAATAGCACGAGCAATGAACTACAGAACAATGATTTTTTTTCTTAAAATAATGTTTTAATTCATAAAAATGCTCTTTTGTATAAAATATTTTTACATGTACATAATTTTTCGTTAATCCATGTTATCCAGTCTTCGATAAAATTAATCTAATAGAAGTTATTTATAGAAAAAACGGCTAGTTACAGTTCATTGCTCCTGCTTTTCGAGTAAACCATCACAAATACAGAATTGGGTCACGAAACATTTAGATTTTACAACCTTTACTGAGCAAACAAACGTTTTACCAAAATACTTCGTTGAAGCTTTAAATTTTTTCACAAAAAAATTAGAAAAAAATCCGAAAAAAAAATTATTTTTTTTCAATTTTTTAAAGATTTAACGAAGTTTTAGTAAAACCAGGCACAAGTTATAGGATCGTGGCTTTAAAGTTGAATCACTGGATCGGTTATATTCAGTACGAACTAACAATTAGCGTTAAAGGAAATTTGTCACAGACAATATAATTTTAGGCTTACATAATATCAATTATTGTTGAAATATTTCCCAGACAAAAACTTGACTTTCATTGCGTAGCATGACCTGATAGTTCATTCGTTTTGTAGTTTTGTTACGTAAATAGAAACTCATATTTAGGCCGATAGTTTTTCAATCTATACTAGATAATATTATAAAGAGGTAAATGAACTTGTGAAACCGTAGCGGGAAATTTCTGTATCTTTAACCAAAAGAAAGTCAAGTGATTTGTAAACAGCTTAATATACTAAACTATATTAGAAACAGCAAGTGAAATTTCCATTTTTAGACCTGACAATAAAAAAGTGAAGAAAAGTAAGGAAAAAATCGGTTTCATAAATGATCCATTAAAACAATTACGATTTAAAATAACGCAACCGTAACAAAGGAACACTTTTTTTTTCTGAAATAAAATTGTACTTTAAAATATTAAGTCTACAAGAAATACGCATCTTCATCATAATTTCTGTCTGAGAAACCTTTCAACAGTTTTAAATATAAAAATTATGTATTACTTTTTCATTAAAACTAGCGGACTGATTTCTTTTCGAGATTCTGCAGATGAGGTCATCATTTTGTTTAAATAACAATAATAATCAGGCGTTAAATATTATCTAAGTACACAGCACAACTAATTCAAACTAATGAGAGAGATTACTAAGAAAAAATGTCTGATTTTCACAACTGAGTTTCAATTTGCATCGAAATGTCAAAATGCCGCGGGATTGTTCGCGCGAGTTACCGCGGCCCTGGTACATGAAAGGCTCCCGAAGGAACATGGTGGGTTTTAGTCAGTAAGAGTCTGACACTCCCTCACGCTGCATCCACAGCGGGATGGGTCATTTGATGATCTTCCACCAAAAAAGGTATAATATGGCAATTTAACAACGTAACTGAAAAAAAGTATTTTCCACGAGTTTATTTTCCACGGCTGGACAAAAAACATTTATTTGCATTCAATGCTTATACGCAATGAAACTTTCAAACTTATTTTTCATAATAAAAATTACTGGTATTACATTGAACAATCTATAAAATGTATTGTTAACTTTACGAACTATTACTTTGTCAATATACTATTACAATATGACGGAATTAAGTCGAGTGTAGGTTATTGCAAATTGTGTACGATATAAAAAAATGCGTTCGTGAATGTCAATAACTCGATTACGAATGAAGCTATCAACTGTCATCCGAATAACTTTCTTAACCTTTTTGTCAGAAATACTTTCAATAGTTAGACCAACCAATGTATTTAACTTATTTCTACAAACACAAGTTCAGTCGGTAAAACAACAAAGTGACTGTTAATGTTTAATTAATATAATGATAATGAGGGATCTTCAAAGTAACGACGGTACCATATTGAGTGAGCTGTGTTTTTTCCTCTTAATGTCAAATGGTGATTGCTCAGCGGTAGGGCTCGTGGCTACAAACAGCCGTGGGACATAAAGCTGCACTTACTACAATTATATTCAATCAATTGAAGATGAGTGATCATTTTAATATATAAAGATCGTCATACCTCTTAACCAGAAGGACCACCGGGGAGGTTATGGCGGATTTCTTACACGGTTTACGAGAGTGAGAGAATAGACACACTATCTGTATTCACTCTTACTTAAAAATGATGATGTCCTCCTAGCCGATTATCGGCTACGGCGGCTGATCTCATATAAGGAGATCAGAAAACTGCGCAGGACATATTATAGTGTACAAGCATTTGCGCAGACACAGGTGAACTCCCTATTCCTTCACTCTCATAACCCGATGGGACGGCAATCCAACACGACCGGAGAGAGATCACTTAGAAATAGAGCTGTATTAAGAGGTGGTGTCACCACCGTTCATAATATAAGAATGATTTCATAATATTAATATGATTTAAGTAACTAAGCATAGTTAGTTATCTGGTAAGCAACACTTCAAACACAAGAAGGATTGAGAAGTGTAGAGCCAAAATGGGATGGTCTTTACCCATTAGTAAGATAGTTCTAGCTAGGCAAAAGAAAGTAAAAATATCAAGTTCAAAAAAGACATCAAAACGACTGTCCACAAAGCAGAAACATGCATAACCAATAACCAATGCATTTTAACTGCCATCAATGGCGATTTCCCAGACTTTAACTGTCTACTAGGATTACAACCCTCCGAAGCCCAATTCATAGGAATTAATCCCTCATTACCAAGTATTATTCCTCCCCTCTTTTCATGCCATTCATAACTTAATTAGTCTGCAACTGTATTAATGGTTTATGTTTTTTGATAACCGACATTTTCAGAGAAGTTATTTCGACAATAATAGAACAAAATGTGCCAAAACTTTAAACGCTGATCAAAATTTTTGAGTCTCATAAGATCAAGTCTAGTAGCCCGGGTAACTGGGTTGAAGAGGTCAGCTAGGCAGTCGCTCCTTGTAAAGCACTGGTACCCAGCTGAATCCGGTGAGACTGGAAGCCCCAACATAGTTGGGAAAAGGCTCGGGAGATGATGATGATAAGATCAAGTCTAGAAGTGCGTTTACTATGTTGAAACATATGTGAAGTTAAACACAAGGGATAAAGAGTCACATGAAAGTGTTATTATCAATTGAAATTGATCACGACCATGAATTTTCACACACTCAAAAAGCAAACGAAGAAACATCGAAAACTTTAGAATAAAGATAGACAGCTACTAAAATCTCGTTAAAAATCCGCATAAAATCAAAATAATCATCTAGCGAATGAATTAACAAAATCTTACAGACATACGGACGAGGCAATGCAACGATTTTACGCCAATACTGACAATGAACTCAATCAAGGTCGAAACATTTTTTATCGAACCAAAAACACTATTAAAAAAAACATTTTTAAACCGCTGTCATGTAATGGATTACCCGGAAACCGATTAAGACGTGAATTCAAGATTTTAAAAGCCATGTTTTCCAAATTTCGAAAAAGCTTGCAGAATTCATAAAGATTTTTTGAATCATAAAGTGCTAATTGATTTTCTGCATAACGGATTTGGAGTTATTCAAGAAATTCGGCTTGGTATATGAAAAAGCTTTAGTATGAATCATCTGAGACTAAAGCTAGATAGAAATCTTAAAGATAATTATTATTCAATGAACACAAGAGACTGCACAAGTAGCGAGGGTGGCTCTATTAAAGTTATTTTCAGTCTAGCACAAAATAATAATTGTCTAGATAATTCACCTGCAGCTAAAATAATATCAAGTCTCAAGCAAGAAGACAACGTAAGCGAGATATGTTTAATTATAAAAGCCAGTTTGGTTGCCAAATGAGGCGATTAAAACAATATCTTAGAAATGCAGACATTTACGATTAAACTCGAGTTGAAATTTCGAATAAAACTCTGTGAAATTCTTAATCCCAAACCACAGGTCGAAAATAAGCCTTTTGTTTTGAAACGGATCCAATAAATAAACGAAAGATTCAGAGAGTTAAAATTCAGTAACATTATGAAATAAAAATAGCTGGACGGCCATATTTTCTTGACAGAATGACAGTACGCATCAATCGCTCGCTTTGATGTCACAATTAGGTGAATCGGCTCATTTAGTTTAAAAAATGTCCGTTAAAAATTGAAAAATTTGCCCCTTCAACGTTTAATTCAGACTTATGTTTCCTATGTCTTAAAATAACTCTGAATCGAGCCCTTGAAAAAGGGAATTAAGAGTCTTCTTGAAACATTCAAACCAATAATGGTAACAAAAGTTATGGATCAAAAAGAGAAATTGAAAAAAAGCTATTTAATAATTACAGCCATAGCAAAATCAGTAATAAATATAAAAGAAATGAACCCTATAAAAAAGAGAGATCAACGTAAAAAAAGCCGTTTGTTAAACCGTGGTTTTAATTGCCATTTTTATTAGAACCGTTTTAATATAATTATCATTTTTATCTTTTAGCAAGCCATTGATGTTATCCATATCTTAATTGTATACTTACATTTGGCTTTAGGACTTAATTATTAGTTAATTTTCGGAACAAATTATCCAGTGGATCTAAAACGATTAGTTTTGTTATTTGCTTTTTTTGTGTTACCACGTTTTTATTTTTAACAGAGTCCAATGACACTTCATTCCTTTAACTTTAAACATTTTTAGTTAAAATTCGATTCATCTACAATCTATCATGGATTACGAAACTTAGATTTAGTTCTAACCTCGTAACTAAAACTCCAATCATATCTACATGAAACAGTAATTAGTGAATTCCATCAAAATTTCAATTGCCAACTTCAAAAGTTTCAAGTGTATTTGCATTTCAAATTACACGTATATTATTTTAAAATTCATCACAATTTTCTTGGTAGTGATCAAAATTTGAGCATCTCTGGTCCAAAAATAACAGAGCGACGGATGGAGTCGTTTGATTCACAAGATTAATGCGTTCCTATGATTTATCATCTAGTTTTGCGTATAATTTACTGCCATTTCTTGTCCATCCTCATTCTATAATAACAGTCCATTTTTTCTCTGTTTTGTATTCAAACAATGAGCTGTCTACACGTTTATGAATGCTGTGTTTTAGTTTTTTTGCTTCTTTATGTGTTTTTTTAAGGACATCTACATTAAATTTTGTAAGTATTTTTTCAAGTTTATCATTGGTATTCGCCGTCTCATTAATAATAGTCAAAGAATTGATAAGTTTTTTCTTCTGAACAAAAACTTTGTCTGTTACACTAATTAATTCAGCATTGATTAAAAGTATTGAGTATGAAAAGCCAATCATTTGTAACTGATACTCTTAAATTTCTTTGTATTTATTTCTGAGAAAGACTTGGGTATTGATACTTGATTAATTTCAATGACCTTCAAGAAAGATATAATAAAAAAACGAATATAATAAACGCGAAAAGTATGTATGGATGTCTGTTACTCTTTCACGCAAAAACTATAAGATGGTTTTCGATTAAACTTGGCATTATTGTAGCTTACATAGGCAGTAGAATACCATAAGTAAATGGTAATTTTTATCCTAGTGCGGGAAGTAGTTTTCTTGGGACACGGGTGAAACCGCGAGTAGATGACAATATTCTTGTAATCACGGAACAGGACTCAAAGATAAATGTACACAGTTGTATGTAAGATAATATAATCACCATATGTATGATTGGGCCAGTATCTGAACTCACGTACAGATCAATTCATAATGCATTTGCTGACGACAGCGAAATACGGAAGAAATGAATACGACACCTATTAAGCAATCATGTCATTACAAGAGAAATAATCAAAGAAATGAATTCAATTAAGAAACAAGAATCATATTAAGATAATATTGGACATAAAGAGCATTATAAAACCATTAATGATATTGACAGCCTTAATAATGATATAACAGAAAAAGACACCCTAATAACTGCTAAGATTAACGACAAAAACGAAACACTAAATCTCGAAAAAGCAAACATTTTTACACGAATAGAATTCGATAAATCATTATTGCTAGCCGAGGCTGTCGGTACAAGATTCATTTGCATTTATGTTGTTCGAAACTAAAAGAAAAATGGCCGACTATCAAGTTTGAGCGAATATATCGGATAGATTCTTTATGTTCGTACAAGAGGCGGTCAAAGACCCGTTTGACTGGCGAAGTAACTTCACTATGGATATCGGCTTCCATTTTAGGAGAGTTCGTGTCTAGCATTAACTGGAGAATCACTTAAGCTAACATTTTTCTGTTCTCCGTCCCTTTAAGTATTTTCAAAATAATTGATGTGAATTTAACCAATTGAGAAGTTATTTTCTTTAATCGAAGTTCAAATTACTAATGCTTTAGTAATAAATCTTTTTAATTCGGGTTGTAAAACTAACGATCCTTTAAAAGCTTTAATATTGATTTTAGATTAAATCTCTACAGAATCGCCTTATAATCATTGCCAAAATTCTTTAATTACAAAGCAAACAACTTAATTATCCAAAAACCACAAATCAAGAAAAACTTCTATTTCATATAATTGTTAAATCGAGTACAGTAATTATAATCACAGAAGAGAAATCAACGAACCTCGTTTAGAGTAAAGATCTTTTAAAATTTCATCCACAATTAAAACATTAACTCCTATTACAAGGGAATTTCGTACAGACAGACAAAAACTAACAGATGAAGTGTATGAAATAAAAATTAATGGGAAATAATTAAATTTTATTGGAACACGACCAGTCGCATAAACATTTTTAGATAAAACGGTAGAGAGATTTATGACTGATCCACCAATGGTGGCGGAGAGCCGTAAAATGAAAACCAGCCCAAATATTGATGGCATTTCTTCAGTAGTAAAGTTAATACGAAGGCTTCTTTGTGATTCTTTGAAAGACTGTTAATCAAAATATTTATGATACAAGACATGTATTAATTAGATCAAATACCTAAAGCAAAGATCAATGTATCTAGCTCAAGTAAATATTAATCACAAGAATAGTAAAAAGAATAAAATGCTATAGAAATTGGAACAGAACTTTAAAAGGAAAAAAAATTTAGATAGGTACTATAACGTCTTTTGCAGTTCTAAAAGTATTGTTCCAGCAAAAACATTGAATACGGTAATTTCGAAAGTACTATCGAAAATAAACACTAACAATTGTTGCAAACAAAAAACTAGAATGACCAAACCAATGTCGCAATTGCAAAAAAGGGGTCATATGACCAAATTGTACGTAGTCGTATTAATAAAACACTTTCAAATGACGAAATTTCAACAACGGCTATTATTAAACATATACTAGGTAACATTGATTCTGACAATAGCTGTAACATGATTTTAGAGTTCGCGAGCAACGCCGCGGGCTTGAACAATGTATTATCTCAGTTGAATATCTTTGCCAAACAATTTGAAATAGGTGCGCCTAAGACACGCCTTGGTAATTGTAACAACTTTGAAGTTGAGATTTTTAGTAACGTTGCTTGGTTTGAAACTGGACATAATGTAATTGACGGGAATGAATTAGTATCCAAGAATATATCTAGTTAAGAAGGCTGCTGATTAAATAAAGGTTAAGACTTGCCTTCAAAATGGGACTGTTTATGAGTTTGATACTATTGAAATACCTCATTTAACAGCTGTAAAAACGTTGTGGAATTGACATGTTCTTTGGTCGACCGTGGTGAAAATAATCCAGGGTTTCGTTCAATAAGAACTGTTCAAAATCGTGGGAAGGTGCTGGGCGCAGACCGCTTTTGAAAATCAATGGGAGAGGCCTGTTCTTTCAAAATACACCACTGTACAACCTACAGCTAAGATGATGATGATGATGATGATGAACCTTAAATTTGATGGTATTAAGCCTTGGTATTAAGCCTTAAGCTTTGGGTCGTATTGATTAATAAGACTGTGGCTTCAATCTTGTTAATTGTGGCTAAAATCTGGTCAAAAAGCCGACATCAAAAAATGAAAAATACCACCAAACTATGGAAACTAGCAAAATTATTCATCGGTAATTTATTCAGAGTTGTTGAGCCGGCGCTAAATATTACATAACATCAAGCGTGTTTTGTGTAAATCGATAAATCAAACTTGTACCTACAAACATGGATATACCAATATTTGTAAGAAGGACCAGCCTTTTACCCATAAACCACGGTTTTCTATAATCTATCTGGTGTTTTGCGATTAGAAATTGAAATGTGATATAGTTTATATTGGAACTTAGGTCTAAATGCTCTTATACAGATAAACGGGCAGATAGGTTATAAAAATCCACCGTCATTAGGTAAAAATATAGACTAGGAGTCTAAACAATTACAGATATAAGCCACTAAGGATATAGCTAATTAGATGTTTAGAAGACCAGAAAGTAAATACAGGTGATAGTGACCAAAGAAAGCCTCTAGACAAAACTACTTCTTAGGTTCTTAGGTTCATGCCATCAGATTTTTAAGGAGAATCATCATTACTGTGAACATAATAAATGCCAATGTAGTTTTAGCAATCTATCCTTCAGATGAAAGTACCAATGATGATAATACTGAAAGAAATTCTACCAGAATTGGAAAAATGCAATATTAAAATGAACAATGTTCAACCAAAGACTCACTTCACTAACTGTCATTTGGTTCTATTTTTAAATCAGTACGTTATTTACTGTAACCGGTTTCGTATGCCTTGGCTAAGGTACAATCAACTTATACGGGGTCCATTTTATCCCGTTTAGAGTTTTATTTTGCAGTTTGAGAGTCTAACAATATGTTAAAAAGAATAATGATAATTTTGGGAGTAATGGAGAAAAGATTTGAGCAATCTTGGTACATAATGATACAGACTTTGATGGTGAAAATTATACAAATTCGATGAGAACTGATTGTTATATGAAAGAAAATCTATTTAGTGAAGATATTAACGATACAACAGTAGAAAAAATTAGGTATTTACTTTAGTGTACTAGTCATTGATATTTTTGACCTTGGATTGTGTGAAAGTCGATATGGTAAGAATGAATGTTACTTGTGAGATGACGGCAGATAGAAAAGTAAATAAGGAGAAAACATGCTGCGTGGACCCCAAATAAAATTTGGAATAAGGGCATGATGGAACAGTTCTAAAGTTAAACTCTCAGTCTAAGATGAATTAATTTTGTCCCAAAAATACCTAAAATACATTTCATAAGAGCAAAGAACATTATAAGACATCACAAATTCAAGCAATTTAATATTACAACCATCAGTTCATTTTTAAAGTCATATATTTGAAATAATTTAATTAGCTAAACGGCTCATAAAATTTAATGAGTTGATATATTTATTGTTATTATCATACAAGATGGTAGTTCAGAGGTGGTTTATCATTCTGTAGCTTTTATTAATAAGAAAATGTTTAGCTGGAATTGTTTTAATGAAACAGTTTTTAAAAGTCATGAATTATAGTTTTTATCGTGCAATATTGATGTAACATCCCATAAGTTACAAGTTGGAGATGTTCCTGGTCATTAAGAAGTAAAAGAAAATTATAAAACTCTGCTACAAGCATTTGAAATTGTAAATGAGAAAAGGTTTACTTTCAAAAATCGTGTTAAAGATCATATTTGCAATCACGGTTAATTTTGCAGCGGCTTTTTCAATGAAACCAAATGTAATTATTCTATTAAGTACATTTAACAGACCGATTTCGCGAGGCATATTAAAAATATTCGCAATTTAATGATCACCATTATATGAAAAGAAATTGTGCAGTTTATCTCCAATTATAATCATAAAAGTTTTGAGGACAGTGATCTAGTAAATGTATTTGATCTTTAAAACGAATATAACTCTGTTTGTTAAATTCAGATATGAACATAACACTTATTTTGCTGTTCAACAAAAGACAATCAAAAGTATTGACATTAAACTACAGTGTAAGCTTATCAACTTTTAAAATAGTTACTTTGACAAAGCACAATAACCACATTCATTAAAATTACATTTATCTTACGACCGTAATGAATCATGAATGAATGAACGAGCTGTTCATAAAACAAAAACCTACATAGCAAACCAAGATAATGAATGAACCCTTTTCTAAAAACCTAACATCTCAATAACTGAAGAAAAAGCAACCAAGACAGTTAAAAAAACAAACGAAAGTCCCGACGTTTTAACAAGTCAAGTAACATCAAAAAGGTGTGCTTGTGTTTAGAAAAAAAACGTCTAAATTATTACAAGCGAGCTTTAACTAAGATTGGTCCAACGCAATCCCTTCAGAAACTGAAAATAACTGAGACATGGTTAAACAAACGATCGGTACCCAGAAATGCTAAGTAGACGTTTAACTGTTTGGTTTAAAATAAAAATAGAACCACTCAGGCAGTCAGTTGAGACGGTTACAAACATACCTGAACTCATGTTATTTTCTCGTTCATCTTTTGAAAGGCTTATATTAATTTAGGGCTGGTCCTAAGTTATAACCTTGAGGGAAACTCCAAAAATTATATTTTGTATTGAAAATATTTCTCTAGTTTTCAGAATCGAAATAATTAGTTGGATAATTAAAAGGCAATTCTCAGAAATTCTTTTAAAATAGGTAGCTCAAAATTATTGTCAAACTCAATAAATAATTATAATTGTCTTTTCATAGATGTCAAAAGCAATGGCTAGATACTAAATGAATATTGTAGGCGTAAACATAATATTGTTTTTATGTCTATAAAGATTAATTATAAGTCAAAACTTTACTTAGAAAAGGCCCTTTGAAATCTAGTAACAATAACATAGTTAAACTGAAAAACAAGAGGTTCGAAACATATTACTAGAGCCCTGTCATGCATCAATTATGATTTAAAATGCAATCTTTAGAAACCAAACCTACTCATAAACGTATATTAATTTTGAGGGCCCATCAATATGGTATAGAAATGAAATACTCAATAAGCCTTTGCGTCATGATTCTATGAACGTAATTTGCATACATATACACTCTAAACTTTTCAGTACTATGATTCATGAGCTATATCGTCATACATACGCATTATTCTTCGACAAAGGTGCGTCAAGAATTGTTTAAACTATTGGTCTGGGGCGTATGTTCCGTCGAAACGTGTGAAAAGTACACATGAGGAATTCTGTAGCGATACCAATTTCCGTTGTCAATGTGACCGGATTTTTTTCTAAAACAACAGCGGGATCTTTCAAAATATAATGTGAAACATTTTTTAAATGAAAATGTTGACAACCGTAGAGCAACTATAGTTTTTGAAATCTGCAATTTTAGAGGAAAAGGCATTTTAGAGCAGTAGATAAAGATCACATAGAAACGACAAAAAATATATAAACTCAAAATAAAAAATATTGATTACTGGAATCTTAATAAAATGACCGTTATTTTTGAGAGATAAATAAAGTAAGGGATAATGAAAACTGCAGACAATAGGTGTTCAGGTAAAAAGACCTTATGTTTAAAGCTGTTTGCTTTAGCAATGACTTAAACAGTCACATCATAAATTATACTAAGGAGGGACGTATGTAAATGTCTAGAACGATGAGACACGTATGGCCTATCCCTTTTACCTAACTACAATTGTTCAAAGATTGCCAAGCTGCCTTGAGCAAGCGTGGTGATTAACGCTCATTCCTTCTCTGTGTGAGAAGAGGCCTGTGCCCAGCAGTGGGACAATAAAAAGGCTGATGATGGAAAGTATGAGGAAAAAACTCTACTTGCAAATATCGTCTTTGAAGCGCTGCTTTCGAAAACTGAATCTGCAGTCACGATTCTGACACCATTGCCTACAAATTTTCCACGCTCAAATATGCAAAATTATAAATCGATTTTCCTCTATTGGAGTTTTGGACTCAAAAAACGTGATGAGAGCAATATTGATGATGTTTTTGAGAGTTCAAAGTTATAATTCGTAAATCTTGCTACAAGGGATATTGTACATGAATGTGAGAATGTTTTTGAATATAAAATAAAGTCAGTTTCAACAGTGTGTGTACAACTTAAGATCTTAAACGATAATACACGCTCAGTCTATATTTAAACGCGCATTTGTTTAGAAAACAATGCATGACCAAAGACACAGTAAAATGTCGTTTTGTTTTTAAAGGAGAGTAAAACCTTTTTATGTGTCACGTTCTTTTTATCTTTAATTAGCTGTATTTTAGTTTTACGACGATAAAAATGTTGTTCTGTTGTCTTTGCCAGATGTGTAGTTTTTAAGATGTTTTCATTTGAATTCATCTTCAACAGATTTATTTATGTAATCTTTACATTGAGCTGAATGATTTTTGAATAGTTTTGCAAAAGGTATTTTCTTCTTTTGAAGTTTTTCTTAGTTGTCAATTTTCAATGCATTGTTGTCATAATCCATATTAATATTATGATTATCATCAAGCGTTATCCTAGGCTCTCTAAAATAAGCTATTCTAGGAAAACTTTTCTCATTATTTTCCATACTATTTACTGTTAATAAATCTTTGAAAATTGAGATAGAAGGTTTGGTCTGTCACATTTCAAATGAATTATTAGTTCTCGTTGTAAGGTCGAATATCAATGTTATAAGATTACTCTGTTTTAATGAGCTTAGTCCTGTCTTTTATAGCAATAGTTATTTCAGCTGCAGCATTAGAATGATAATTAGCATTTACTTCTGAAGCTAGACTTATATTTTCTTCAGTTTGCTTTAAAAGATTATCTTTATGTGGTTTTGCATCAAGTGCAGTATCTATTTCTTAAGTTTTGCTATTTTGTTGTAATTTCGTTGTTTAAGTTGTGTGTCATCTCTCAATGCAATTTGAAACTCAATTGTTTTCTTCTTAAAAACTACCTAAAATATATCAACTGTCACTATTGAGTTATGTCTAAAAGAAAACCGGTCTATTTCGTCTACTATTAACTATTTGACTATTTCGTTATTAAATAAAACGTTTTCACGTTTCTCGATGGCACTATTGTGCATCCTTATTTTGAAAAAGATGAAATTTTCATTGTAGTCACACATTTTTGAAAATTTCATGTTTTTTAATAGGCGTAGGTCTCAGAATTGTTATTTACTTAGCTGCCAATGCATCTCACTATCTTTTTAGCTTACTTTGCTAGTTTGTAAATAAGAAAATGGCGGAATTCCAAAGTTCTATCGATATTTGGCTGCCATTTTCAAAGATAGTGACGTGCGTCTAGCATTTTATATTTTTTTCGTTAAAAAATATGAAAAAGCTGAAATGCAAAAATCAGTCAAGAAAAATGAGGTGAAAAGGCTTTCACTTTTAATACATAAAAGGTAAATATATCACATAATAAAAGCATATTACAAAGAGAGAAATAAAATACTAAAACCAAAATCACAGTTTCATAGACAAGATTCTTAACTTGCCCAAAGTTTTTCATTTATAATATAAATAAAATTCTAATTATTCGTCGTGAGAAGTATTAAAAAAACTGTTTTCAGAACTAAAAATTAAAAAAGCTACCTAATTGTTTTAAATACGTTTTCCTATATCTGCATTTGATCCGTTAAGAACCCTAATTTCTTAGTCAAATATCCTTTGCATAATGAAAAATATAAAAAATCGTTAATTCCTAAATGGTTTAAGAAACCTAATTTTATCATACATGTTAACATTTCTTTATATATAAATATATTTAACTGATCGTAGACTACAGTTTAAAGTCCTCTAATGAAATTAATTTCACAAATTACTCAGTAGGCCCATATTATACTTAGATAAAAATTAGGCTTTCGTGTTCCTTAAGACTAAGTTTGTCGATTGGAACTTGAGTTTTGCACATCCCTTATCACCTTTTACTTACAAGTCGATAAGATCCAAAATCCTTGGGGCACAACACTTGCACTAGTTTGTTCACTGTTTCGCACAAATTCACGTGTAGATGAGAGTGTCCGGGCGTAGATGTAGTGTGTGTAAAGTCTGTGTGTTGGGGCCTGGCTTCGCGACCAGATGGGGCCGCTCGGGTCGCGCCGCCCGTGCGCACATTCACCGAGCCAGGGGCGCTAAGACGGCGCTCGCCGCCAGAGCCAGGGCGAGGGACGAAGCCAGCGCGGCCCCACGGGAGTGAGACAACTCCTCGCTTTTGATCACCTCATTCGGCGTCTTGTCGTACTTGTGCGTCTTTTTAGTGACCGGCTTGACTGTGGTGGTGCTTGTCGTGGTGGTCGGCGTGGTCGGAGGCGGGGGAGGCGGAGGCGGAGTTGGTTGCGGCTGCGGCGCCGGGGACTGCTCCTCCGGCTTGCAGCACACCCGGAACACCAGCTTCATGTTGTGACTCAGACATCGGCCCCCGATGCGTCTGTGCAGGTCGTCTTTACTGGACGTCGATATGAAGTAGTAGTCCTTCCCCGGGAGGAACTCCAAGCCGCCCGGCTGAGGCGTGAACGGCCGGAACGTTATAGTGAAAAACATCAATTTGTGCGGTTTATCGCATATCGCGATTATCCGGGGGTTCGGATTAGTTATCCTACACGTATCATATTCCTCTTTACTCACGTTATATATTATATACTTTTCCGTGTCCTCCTCAAACGTCCCCGGGGTGTACACTGGACATATTATATTCACTTGGTCGTATTCGAACTGTGCGTTTCCTTTATTCAAGTCGAATACATGGTCTGTGTTATCTATTCGGAATATGCTGTTTGTTGTGTTCCAATGTATGTAGAAGGACTTGGCATAGTTCCCCATCACGCTTTCGATGAAGAAAATAAGCACAAGGACGGTCCACGGCGTATGACGGAGGCCAAAGTATGTAAGCGACACCATCCTGACTGGTTTACTACACTCGCATTCTATAACGACGACGCTACGGAGTCGGGCTAGCTACACACTCTCGAACATACACCAATCCATATTTATAAAGCACAATCACTATACATCACAAAACGTCCACAATTTCACTTATAAAACACGATCAATCCATTCAGAGGCGACGCGATGGGTCCTCCATGTTTCTCAGTCCGCTAGATTCTATTCAACGATAAATGTGGAATTCCATAGGACGTGGCCCGTTCAAAACGCGTCGTAATCACCGTTTGTCTCGATTTAAACACTGGTTTGAACTTCACGGTTGTGTTAGACGGTTATTAGCGTGAGGATAAAGTTGAAATTAATCAATACATCACAGATTTTTTACAGTACAGAGGTGTTCTTTGTATGGTGAACGGGCGACGCGGACTGGACACGTAGGCGCCGCGCGGTGCTCGGCCGAACTACTGGAATGCGACCTGCGAGCTCGGTACGCATGCTCGCCCCTCCCGCACCCCGCGACCCGCGCCCTACCGACGCGTTCCGAGCTTTGCCGAGCTTTCGGGGCATCGCCATCTTTGTTTTTGCCTTTTATTATTACATAAAACAATTTTAGACCCTCAATTTTTGACAGCAAACTATTCTTATTTTAATACAGTTATTGGAGTAAAATGAATAAATTGTTATAATAAAATAATTTTATCCGAAATTTGGTTTTGGAGCTTTTTGGTCGGTTACGAACGCAGCGGTAAGCGGCCATTGAAAAAAGGCCCACAACTGGTTTATAGTCGTAAAAGGGTAGGACGCCGCAGCATTACATCCAACGATATTGCACACAATAATCATTTATAATTTCATGCTAATTATGCCAAATGAATTTATTTCGCATAAAATCTTCGACTTTTTGTCCCGTCAATGTTATTAATGATATTATTAGTATTCGATTTGAAGATTCCTTTGTCAATTAAGAATCGATTGCTTAAATAAAAAATGGATGTTACAAGCTTTTGGTATATCTTCGTCATGTTTTATTTTTTGTGTTATACAAAAACAGTGTTTTTAGAAGTAAGATTTATTATGTTGAAGTAATAAATAGCTAATTATGGATATTTTTTCTTGAATATTGGTAAAAAAAAATTAAAGGCTTTCGATGTACAGAATGACATTTATATTAAAATGTTAAATAATCAAAGCATAGAGGTAGATTCATAGAGTCCATATATCCTAACTATTGACTCGTAAGAAATGCTTCATAATCTGTCCCTTGAAGTCTAAATGTGTCTTCTGAAGAAAGAACCAACAGCTGAGAACCAGAAGACCAACCATATTTTTAAGGAATCACAGTTAATAGAATTTGCACCCAAAACAATAATAAGGAAGGATGAAGCATATATAAGCTACTAAGCGTGTGACGGCTGGCAGGAGCTGGATGCGACAAGCCGAAAATCGTTCTCAGTGAGGAGTACTTGGAGCAGTGGACTGCGATAGGCTAATGATGATGATGAAGAGTGTGTTAAGTATGAATGTTGATGGTTGGAGAGGTAGAGGTAGACCAAATAAGGCATGAATGGATTACCTGAAAGATGACATGAATAAGAAGGGAGTGGATGTTAGTATGATAGCTAACAGAGAGGAATGGAAGCGGAAAATAATTTTCACCTCGAATAGGGCCAAGAAGATTTTTTTAGAAGCACATTTAAGTTAATATGTATTGATTAATAAATCTTGCTTTAAAATCTCCATCTATAGATCATCACAGATTTTTTCGGCAAAAAGCACAAAGAATTGTTCAAGTCGGTTGATAAAAGACAGATTTATTTGCGAACGTACAAAAAAAAAACAAATTGAGAACCTCTTCCTTTTCGGAAAGTCGTTTAAAAAGCTTTTGACATACCTACCAATTTCAAAACAGTTTTCAACTTTGCAGTCCCAAAAAAAAACTAATTACCTAATGAAGAGTATGACAATGCTAAGTGTGTGTCAAAGAGTCCAAGGTTCGGTTCCCGACACACTCATTAGCATTATGCAACAAATCCTACTTAATTAGAGATGCTACGGTTTCTGGTAAATATTGGGGTGACTATGATTTTTGGTGTAACAGAACCACGATTTTTTGTTGTACTAATGTCAGCTCTTCGTCGAGTTCATTGATAGATAAACAGTATTATGTTAAATAATTTCACTTTCATGAGAACTAAAACCCAAAGCTGATTACCTTATCTGTACCTATGTATCCTTTTCATAGGCTATGCTTAATTTTGACACATTTTTAATTTAATTAAGTACTGAAATTCTTTACTTATTTCAAGAGAAGTAACAAGTTTTATTCATCTTATTGTACCTATAATACTATTGCTGTAGGTACATTATTTTATTTTAGAAAATTCACACGCATGTAAATAATGTACCTCCAGTTAAATACTCTCCTTAAAAACAACAGTTTCATACCATTATACCCTATTTCTGATTTATTACTACTTAACTCTATCGAAATTTTAAGGTAGTTGCATGGTTCCAAAGAGTAGGTCTCATGGAGAAGAACCGACAACAAACTCCAACTTACGGGACTGTCCTTCTTCTCCACAAAATCATGTGCACCCTAACATTCCGCCCCAGTTAGTCTCACTGTCGCCTAATACGTATTATAGGTACGTTTGACAAATCCTATTAAACGAATATACTAGCCATTTAGCCAACCGAACGGAATTGGATCCGCTAAAGACGGATTTGTAGCTAAAAATAGCTTTTAGCGAATATTTAATTAGGGGAAGTTTTTTTATGAATATTGTTGCGGTTCAAATACGAAAGTAGGTAATTCCACCAACAAGGTAGACAGACGACCTGATAAAGGTCGCCGGAAGACGCTGGATGCAGGTCGCCTCCAACAGGTATCTGTGGAGATCTAAAGGGGAGGCCTATGTTCAGCAGTGGACGTCCTATGGCTAAGATGATGATGATAATGAAGTAATTCTGTCTGTTTGTCTAAAATTGCTGAACTGATTTATATGATACTAGCCAATCTCCCGCAGTTTCACCCGCGTCCCGTGATAACTACTGCTCGTACCGAGGTAAAATAAGTATAACTTAGGTTACTCGGGAAGAATGTAGCTTTCCAACAGTGAAAGAATTTTTCAAATAGGTTCAGTAGCTTTGGAGCTTATAGAGTACAAACAAACAAACAAAAAAATGTCCTCTTTATCATATTAACCACTATTAGTACTATTTAGTACACAGTTATGTATTTTAAATCCCGAGAAAGGATATCGACAATTTTTTACCCGATATCGGTAAGTCGTTGAAAACTAAAAATTTTGGTAGCTATTATTATCCAGAAACCAATATCGGGACATACAAACAAACATGTTGATAGATAGTACTATCAGAGACATGTTATAATATTTACTTTAAACCGTATAGGTAGCTTATCTGACAGTTAAACATGTAACTTGAGTGGTAACATGACTTATATAAACATTGTACTTAAGTTATTATGGTTAGGCTCAAGTTACCCGACAACTTAAACGTCAGTTTTAGGTTATTAGATACTAAGCGCATTCGAAAAAAAAATATCTTGAAATGTCAAAGAGAAGCCTCAAATTGTCTCTTTATCATTGAACTGGTTCAGCCATTTTCACTTTAGGAAAACAAACAAATTCACTCTCACGTTTATAATATGTTAAAATTAATAGGTTAAAAACTATTAGATCTTATAGGTACAGTAAACTTCAGGTCAGTGGTAACAATTTTATAGGAAAATCGTACTTATTACTATTGAGTTAAGGTGCATTACAGTTACCACTGATGTGCAGTCTACCGTACCTACTTAAAAAACATTAAATTAAAATATGGTTTCAAAAAATCCTAATAGAGTGTAGGTATCCAAAAGACTGCGTTAAAAACTTATTTTTTGAGCTTTAAACCTGTCTATAGAGTCACTTGGAGCATCAATAAGTATTAATAAAATTATAATATTATGTACCAGTTTCAGTATAATTTTCAAAACTCCTCTTTCCGAGCCTACCGTTTCATAACAAAACTTAGATACCACTAACGCCATCTAGCGCCGTTGCTAAGCAACTCTCAAGTTAAGTTTAAGTAAGTGATGGCAAGTTTAAAGTTTCACTATACATTAGTAACACAATACTTGTCTGTTTGTTTGTTTGCTGTTTTGATAGTCGTCTGGTAAGGGTTATAGCACACTACTGTGTAATGTGTGTCTGGACTTCAGGAGTTTGGTCTGGTCTCTCTCTGATATATAAACGCTTGCAAATAGCTTGAAATCAACACTTCTTCACGTAACATTTTTTTTAAAGCGAAATTTTTTATCTAAGAAGAAAAGTACCTACAAGGCTAAAACATAAAGAAAAAATTATTGTACCTGTATACCTAATATTAAATCGTGTTCAAATTCCAATTTAAAATCTTATTTTTAACCCCCGACGCAAAAACGACGGGGTGTTATAAGTTTGACGTGTCTGTGTGTGTGTGTGTGTGTGTGTGTGTGTGTGTGTATGTGGCATCGTAGCTCCCAAACGGATGATCCGATTGTAATGCGGTTTTTTTTGTTTAAAAGGTATGTCAGTCGGGAGTGTTCTTAGCTATGTTTGGTGGAAATCGGTTCAGGTCTTCAAGGTCATCAGCTCGTTTGCTAGATGTGATAGGAATGTTACACGCTCAATTTACTTGCAAGTATATGTGGGATCTGAAATTTGAAACACTAATGTCTTTTGGAACCACTGAGCTGGTCTGCTGTTAGGGCACGAAGGTAGGAGACGTAACCCTGAACTGCCTTTTAGTAAACCCATCGAGTTTGGGCTCGTTGAATTTGTCTTGACGAGTTCTCTTCATGTTTCTGATTGACGAGAACCTGATGCTGGAAATGGGATGTGGCGGATGAAACCCTGGAATGCCGGAATGAAACGGATAAACCGATTTATATTTTTGCTGAAACTCTAGAATGTCCAAAGGTTAATCTTTATTGTTTCTCAATCTGTGCAATTCTCCCAGAGCCAGTTTGTCATGAGGATTGTTAAACAGCTTCCTTTGGCCGAGATCGCATATAGCGACCCCATCTTAAGATAAAATAAATTAAATGAAAGATGGAAAAATTAAGGAGCTCCTTTAAAAAGCATGAAATAAAATTAAATTATAAATTTAAAAACCCCGACCCAAAAAGTACGCAATAATTATGACAAAAGGTTAAAACGCTAAACCCTATAAAAGCAAAAATAACTTTTAACACTACGTAAACTAAATTTTGACGTGTCGGGGGACCGCTTTTTACCTTCATAAATACTTACATAAATCAAATGATACCTACCTAATTACAACATTCGTTTAAAAAAAAAACACGTATCTAAAGTAATGAATTAGAGCGGTCCCCCGACACGACAAAATTTAGTTTACGTAGTGTTAAAAGTTATTTTTTGCTTTTTATAGGGTTTAGCGTTTTTAACCTTTTGTCATAATTATTGCGTACTTTTTTTGGGTCGGGGGTTTTTTAAATTTATAATTTAATTTTTAACTTAGATATTTACAGAACTACCTAATTTTCAACAAAAATGAAAATTAAGTATTGTAGTAAAAAAAATAACGTAGTTCCAATTGTTTACAAATATGTGTGTATACAAATCGTGAAAGTTCAAAAACGTTTAGGCAATCAATTCATCTTTAATTCAATTTTGTTACACCATAATAAGTAAGCACCCTAACTTTTAACTTAAAGTACTTAGCGTGGTTATATTATGTTTGCAGAACGTGCGAAGTATTGCAAAAAGATGGCCATTTTCCCTAAGGACAAGGCTTTTTATACCTTAAAGATATTTTTGAGGAAAAATTTTAAGCTTTTTTGGTGTCAACAGTGAGGTGTGACGTGTTAAAATTGTGGCTAAGGTGTATTCTGCGGTTTCACTTAGCATTTAAGCATCAAAATGTATTTTAAAAAAAATAACATGCAAAGCCAAGCTGGGCAAAATATAACAAGAACTTTTAACCTTTGTAAAAACGGGTACCATCTATGTTCTTTGCAAAAGAATGTTTCTTTCTTTCTTTGCACAAATATGTAGCTTAGTACAAAAGTGGACTCCGCCGTATCTATTGAGTAAGATAGCTAAAACTGCTGAACGGCTGAACTTATCTTAATGGAATTCAGTGTAGTTAAAGAAAAACCTGGGCAATACCACACAATACTTGTAACTTCTTGTAACAGTTAAATAGTTTTTTCAAAAATCCAGAAAATACTTCTTGACGTTTTTGTCAGCATAATTTGGATGCCTTTTACAAACTACCTACTCACTTTAGTGTCCATAAGAAGTTACTGACTTACCTATTTATTTAAAGACATAGTTTAAATTATACAAAATTTAAGTTTACGTTATATACTAAACACAGAACCCTCTTCCTCCGCACTTAAGTAACACCATAATAATTCCCACCTACCCACCAGACCCCATGAAACACTATACTCTGATTAGCCCTAACTTTGCCGGCAGGTAGCCTAGGCAAGTTAGCTATTCCAGTCCGTCTGTAGATTCTAAAATTATCAGTTGTCCTATCTAGATGTAGATGTATGAGTGTAGTTGTGTCTGTGTACTGTAGGGTAGAATAGTGTCTGTTATTTTAGGGGGATCAAAGTGAGAAAAGTTCCTGCAATACGTAAGCATAAAATATTTACCTTAATATATAATTTATTTACTATATCATTGAGTAAGGAAGGTCTTACTTAAAGTCAAGCCTATGCTTGGAATGCTGCGGGTGGACCTAATAATAAATAATAAAAAAAGAGTTTTACAAATCGGTCCCAAGATTGGCGCATTAAAGAAAACAAACTCTACAGCCTTTTTAATATTAGTAGGTAGTTATTCTTCCATAATTTCATCAGCTTTCGCATACCCGCTAGCAGAAAGTACTAGGATTCATTTCTGTTTCTAACCTAACCTAACCTAACACACATTTACCTATCTAAGAAAAATCGTATTTTTTCACATATATAAATTGACGTTTTCTATTTTACTTCAATAAAACAAAAGAACAGTGTCAACGACGCATTTTTGTCCAATTTAATAAAGCAGTTTAATATTTTTGATCATTACAAAAAAAAAAAAACGAGTAATTAAAAAATAAGCTTGACCTTGTCTTCTCGACTGTACTTGCCAAAGTTTCGCGTCAGTGTGTGTGTGCGGTTCAAACCATTTATTTCTGACTGTAGTGCATTAAGTTTTTGTATATAGGTACTAGGTACTAATATTTAATAATATGGCTTTGCTTAATAGTTTCCTCCATCGGTTTTAGGTACTCCCGAGGGGACTATTTCCCGAGTGCGGTTAAAAAGTTGCTTATATCTTATTCTGATAGCTTTATTATTGCCAAGTTTCATCTAAACCCATTCGGTAGTGTTTACGTGAAAGAGTAGCATATGTACCTACATATGTACCTATACCTACTTACTTACGTGTGACACATTATATGCAATGCATATCAACGTATACCATTTAAACCTACATAGATACATCCTTATACCTACTTAAACTTTCGAGTTGGGTACCTACTACCATTACGGTTTTTTTTTTTTAGAAAACCATTAATCATTCAGTCATAATACAGGAAACGATAACTAAGACCTTGTCCAGAAGAAGCGAATTCGTCGCAAAACGTTTCGCGCGAATTCATTCGCTGTTGAGATACTAGGCACTAATAGGTACATCGCGTCCACAAGCATCGCGCGAATTCAAAATACGCGCGTAAATCGCGTGCATAACGCCAGACCCTCGACTCGCGCGTATTGCGCCCTTTCTGGACAAGCCCACAGAAAACATACGAAACCAATTGCTTTTAATACTAAAATCATTACCTCTTTCAATTCCGTTTGGACTTACCGTTGTCGGCTAAACAGTACTTTCTTCAAAAAACATCCGGAACTTATTATCAGACCAAAGAAATGGTCAAAACAGTTTGCAAAAGTACCTACGTATATATAACTGTTTGTTCTTTACCGATATAATTTTATGACAGACAAACCCTTTGAAGAAAGGTTTCAACCCGTTTTGGACAAACTAATTGTTATTGTTTTATTACCTAATAAGTTTACAAGTGAAAGAAAGTTAAGAAAGTTGAACAATAGGCAAATAAACATTTCTTTTGAAAACTACAGTTAATAAGCAATAAATGCAACCCTTATTTAAGTAAATAATAACTGTGAAATGAAGAAAGGTTTAACTGGTGTTTGGTGTTTGCCGAAATATTATTATTTAGGTACTTACGTCATTTTCAAAGGTTTAAACTGTTAGGACCGTATTTAGGGGATTTCCAAAATATTTTTATTTATTAAACACTAGCCGTTTTCCCACGATTTCAGTCGCTTCCTGTAGGAACTTACTGACTGTACCGGGATAAAATATTGCCTATGTTACTTGGTAAGAGTGTAGCTTTACAACAGTGAAAGATTTTTTCTAATCGGTTCAGTAGTTTCGGAGTCTTATAGATTTTGTCATTTACAATCATTTATCATCATCTGCCTTCCCACGTGCGTGCTGCGGTCTATTCTCATACAGAGAAGGAATGAGCGTTAATCAAAACGCCTGATTATTCAAGGTATGTTGGCAGTTTTAAACCTCGCAAGTCCAGGTTTCCTTAAGATGTTTTTCTTTACCGTTGCTCAGTCATTACCTAGTGTCCAAATATATTTACAAAGGGTATTTTATAACTCCAACGGTTATCGGTTCTTCGGCTAATATGGCCAGCCCACTGCCACTTCAGCTTGCTGATTCGGTGGGCTATGTCGATGACCTTGGTTCTCTGACGGATTACCTCATTTCTGTGTTCTAGAGTGAAGAGTTCTAGAGTGGAGACCGCGCCTCGGCAAACGTAGTGTAGGACGTCCTCAGGCACGGTGGAGTGATGACTTGCGCAAGACGGCTGGCAGGAGCTGGATGCGAGAAGCCGAAAATCGATCTCAGTGGCGTGCACTTGGAGAGGCCTATGTCCAGCAGTGGACTGCGATAGGCTGATGATGATGATTTTATAACTATATAAAAGTTATATTGAAACTTGCCCATCCTGGAATAGAAAACAGCACCTTCGTACTTAATACGCTGGTATTTTAACCACTAGTTCATCATGACTTCAAAGTTTACTTACCACTCGAGTAACTAACTATTCTTAAAACTATCAAATGAAACATCTCGTTTTAATCTTTATGGAAAACTTTATTTATGAAGATTTTGCTTTAAAATCAGCAAATTACGGAATTGTTAAACAGAAACTTTAACCGCCAAAGTAAAAGAAGTCATTTAAGTTCAATTTTCAAAACAATAGCTCTATTTCTAATACAACTGTTTTCACATGCAGGCAAAAACGAACCTTAAATCAACTACATAGAGTTGATATTCCAAAACACTGATGACTTGAAGCTCATCTTCAAGTTACAGGTGATTTTCGACCTTATTTACAGCAGTTTAAGGTTGAAAGTTAAATAAGGTGTTCTTGTTGTAATGACGCATGCGCGTAAACAATATGTTTAGTGCTACGCTCGCGTTGAATGAGCAAAATATTACGCGTTTGACGTTTGAAAGAAATAACTTGAGTAAGCAGACAATATTCTATAAAGATTAGTGGATATGGATAGTTTCCATGCATTTTTAAATAAAATCTATATCTACATACCGTCTTACCACAAAAACTTTTTAACGTCAGTTTATGCCTTGTCTAAAAAAATGTCAAATTATGACGTTGACATATGGTTCATTTTGCAGCCAAAATTTTATTAGACAAGTGTAAAACAGGGTTTAAAGTGTTTGTGTGTTTTTTTGTTGTTGGTTGTTCATTGGTTTAATGTCAATAATCTTCTTTTAAATGAATCTAAAACGAAGTTAATTAAATTCTCAACGCCTAACGTAAGGCAGTTACACACCAATGTACAACTAAATGGAGTAGAGTTGAAGCCTGTTGAGTCAACGGTATTTCTTGGTTTGACCGTTGATTCCAAACTCCAATGGGGCCCACATATAGTTAAATTGTCAGGAAGGCTTAGTTCAGCCGCCTATGCTATTAAAAAGATCCGACTTATCACCGATGTGGACACAGCCAGAATAGTTTATTTTAGTTACTTTCATAGTTCAATGACGTATGGGATTCTCCTTTGGGGAAACTGTGCGGATGTTGAAACTATATTTGTTCTACAGAAAAGAGCTGTTCGAGCCATTTATAATCTGGGCCCAAAAGTTTCTCTCAGAGAGAAATTCAAAGAAATAAACATTCTGACTGTTGCCTCTCAATATATTTTTGAAAATTTAATGTACGTTCGTAAAAACATTTCTAACTTTGTTCAAATGTCTGATGTTCATAGCATAAATACTAGGAATAAACATAATCTCGCTGTACATGCTACTCGCCTCCACAGAGTAAGCAACTCGTTCATGGGTCAATGTATACGCTTTTACAATAAACTTCCCAAAGCGGTTCGTGACTTACCTATCAGGAAGTTTAAAAATCATATAAAATCCAAACTCTTGAAAAAAGGATATTACAAAATATCTGATTATTTAAATGATAAAGAAGCTTGGGAATGAGCTGCTCGCTTAGTGAGTGATATCTTTTTAAATGCCTGTGTATTGTTACTTTTGACATTTAAATATTATTATCATCAGATAACTTTTATTAATGACATTCTTTTTATTGACATTTATATGTTATAATTGTATTTTTTTTTTTTTTTTTAATTTATTATTATTATTGTGAATGTGAGTATTGTGTATGCGAGCAACATTATATATTCTTATAACATAAATACTGTCTGGCGGGTTTGAGTATTTTTAAATGGCCTACGCAAATGTTCTGCAGATCTGGTATCGTCGTGTGACAGGTCGTTGAGCTCCCTAAGATATGGTTGAGCTACACGACGACTGATGCATGCGTGCCGTCTGTTGGGACTGGTCAGCTCCAGCCTGATGTGGCTCTTTCCTCAAAAGGCCATTCCAGACCGCGTACATGGTGACACTCACACATAATTATTTCATTTATTGTTGTTTGGACTTTAAAAGAGACTATGACCCTTGAGTTTGTTTCGGCGTTTCTTCTCAGGGATCAGTCAGTTAGGAAATGCCGGCCTCAGCGTTCTTAAAATGACGTGTAAAAGTGATGTAATGTCCAACTTGCAAAATAAACAATTTCATTTCATTTCATTTCATTTCATTTCATTTCATTTCATTTGTAGTAAGGCCCTAATAGTTTTCTTATCGAGTGAGCTGCAGGTTTAATCACCTAACAAGTCCTAGAGTCAGAGTTTCCTCAACTCCGCCTGACAGCCTCTGACGTGGAATTGTAACAACGACTGCTACTGAGTAGCATTCGGGGACGCCGGCGACACGTGCCCTCCCAGGCACGGGGATGTAACACCGACAACTTTTAAAATCCAGGCATATACATAGGTAGCAAGGTCCATTTGGGGACCCTGTGCATGAATGTAGAGAAGATCTAGATATTTTTAAGTTTTATTTATTTTGGTATATTCTCTATTCTGTTGGTCTGGGCCATCAAATGAAATTCAAAATGCTGGTCACTCTAAGGTTTCAAAGTGAACCACCTTCGAACATGTATCGGGCCGACTGAAGTCCGCAAAATTCATTTCTAGGTACTCAAATACTTACACTACTGTTACTATCCGCGGTTTTATCTGCTTAGACCAGACTTCTTTGAGTTGGCAATTTAATAACTATACTGTCTAACTAATAACTATACTGAATAACCTTGTCTAACTATACTGGGTTTTGCTTCTAGTCTAAACAGATGCAGCTGAGTAGTGTGCCACTTGGAGCGACTGCCTATCTGACCTCGTCAACTCAGCTACTCAGACAAGGATATTGGAACCTCTTGGTAGGATTGGTTTTCAGGCTTTCTGTACTTTGACTACTCGTAAATTCTTCCAAAGTAGTTTTAAATAACAGCCCCATCACTCTTTTTGGCTTTCGGTTTCTCTAGCGTTCTGTGAGAACTAGGTAAGACCTACACTCAGTGAAAAACTTGCCCATAGCCTTTCTAAATAAATTGGTTATGCAACACTGAAATATTTTTTCGAATCAGATAGTAGTTCCTGACATAATAAAATAACAAACTCTTCAGCTTTATAACATAAGCCGTTTTCCCGCGGTTTCACCCGCGTCCCGTAGCAGCTACTGCCCGCACCGGGATAAAATATAGCCTATGATACTCGCAGATAATATAGCTTTCTAATGGTGAAAGAATATTTAAAATCGGTCCAGTAGTTATTGAGTTTATCCATTACAACCAAACATTTATAATATTAGTATAGAAGATAATATTAGTATAGAGAAGTATAAATGTTTCCCTAAAATTGTTAGACGCTACCACAAATTCATATCCTCAAGTAGAGATACCTATATCAGTTTCACCACTAACTAAAACTGATATTACCCTCAAAATAAACACAAGGGTTAAAATCTTAATACGTTGTAAAACATGACATTTTGACATATTTGCTTACAACGACTATTCTAACATGCAACCCACATTCAAAACTTTACCTTAACTCTTTCAAAATAAAGTTCATAATCGCTTGTATCAAAATTCAAGACTGCATTTTATACGAAGAAGATATCTTAAAGGTAAAATTATGCCTTAATGTAGAAGGAATAAAGTTTAAAATCGGTTGTGTTAGTTTTGAAGTGAATTCAATATGAAATGCCTGATAAATCTTTATAATCCTGATGCATGATTGTTGGTCTTTGATTGATAACGTCACGATAAATTGATTGATTAACTTGGAATATATTTTTGAATATTGGTTAGCTGTTACTGATTTGTTATAAACTAGCTTCCAACTGCGGTTTCACCCGCTTTCCGAGAAAACTACTTCTTTTTACCGCACATGTATGAAAAAGAACCTTATTACTGCCAGTTTCGTCAAAATGGTTTTTGCATGAAAGGCTAACAAACATACATTTATAATTTTATATACACACTAGCTGGTGCCCGCGACTTCGTCTGCGCAGGTTTAGTATTTCGAACAATATGTTTACAAATTGTAGCCTATGTGTTATTCTGATGTATAAGATATATTATTGTAAAGTTTCATTAAAATCTATTCAGTAGTTTTTGCGTGAAAGAGTAACAAACATCCATACATCCATACATACAAAATTTCGCGTTTATAATATTAGTAGGATTCTTACAAATGTTTGCTTTCATAATATCAATAGGATGACGTTATGGCAAGCCCTTGAGCTTACAGCTATGCAAGGTAGCTGGTGTTTTCTAAGAGTGACTGTGCATGGGGTCTCAAATTTGATTCCCGAGTCGAGCCAAAATAGCTTTGTAAGTTCTAATAAATGAAACAAAAAAAAAAATCACAGAGCTCTCCAGAGTCTGAAAGTCAACGATGATACACCCGTGCTTAAGAGAGGCACCTGATCAAAACAAAAGACATACCATAAAAAAACAACTGTTTATTTAGTACAAACAACACTCAAAAAAACCCCGTTCTTTACTAATGACACAACCCCATAACCCGTTAAACCAATAAAAATCACTTCTCCAAAACTTTCGATCGTAAAACCATAAAAAAACACTCTTTTTAAACATTTCTTTTTGCGCCAAAAAAGGTCCTTTTTCAAAAGAGAACTTTTCTAAAAGATACACGTAATCTGGTGACAATGAGGAAAATATTGAAATGTCATTGCGTAGTTAAAGAGATTTCCCAATTTCTTCTTTGTGTGCTTTAAAAGTGGTGTAGTGATGTGCTTTGTGTTTATCGATAAGTTGGACTGATTGCTGATGGCGATGTCATCATGCTTCGAGCCTTTTTTTCCAACTGTTTGGGTCGCCTTCCAGTCTAACTGGATGTAGCTGAGTACCAGTGCTTTACAAGGAGCGACTGCCTTATCTGACCCCCTCAACCAATGGTTAGACTGGAGTTAGACTTACTGGCTTCTGACTACCCGTAACGACTGCCAAGGATATTCAATGACAGCCGGGACCTACAGTTTAATGTGCCATCCAAAACACAAAGTCAATGGTGTCTAAGATATACTTAGAAAGTACATATAAACTTAGAAAAGTTGCATTGGTACTTGCCTGACCTGGGATCGAACCCGCGCACTCATTCTTGAGAGGTTGGTCCTTTATCCAATGGCGATGTAACCAGTTGTAAAGATAGGAAGATTAACAGGTCATTTAAAGCTATTTGCAAATAAGACAAAGGTCTAAAAACCTAAAAATACTGTATATTTTAAATAAAAACAAATCCATTTTATTTAATATAACCTTCTTTTAACCAAAACCTTATTTTGGTAAATATTTGCTAACATCATTAGGTTTCAATCAACCAGAATTTCTTAAGACTTTTTTCAAAACCATCATCATCAGGCTTTTTTTTTATCATCCCACTGCTGGGCAAATGCCTCCTCTCACAAAGAGAAGCATAAATCATGCTTGCTTGCTAAATGCGGATTGATGATTTCAAACTTTATCGCCCAGGTTTCCTCGAGATGTTTTCACCTTTCAATCAATCATTCGTGTCCATGATATACTTATAAAGTACATAGAAGCTTAGAAAATTGCATTGATACTTTCCTGACCTCACACACTCATACTTGAGAGGTTGGTGGTTTGCACTAGGCCACCACGACTTTTTAAAAACACACCAAAAAAACATTCGATAAAAACAAAACTATCGATAAATTCCCCTCGCTACCCAAAGCCATTAGCGTCGCTATATCCCTGTCAACCGACACAGATCAATCATAATCATCTTTTGTTATCCCCCTCTATCGGGGAAGGCGCAAACTTGCCCGGACACACTAATATATTGCCACAATCATTCTCAGATGTACCTACGATTATTGGTTATTCGATTATCGAGGTTTTTGAAAAAATATGTTTTTGAAAAACTACCTCTTGTTGTTGACTAAGTTCTGCCACTGGTTTCATGTATGCTTCAAGTGATTTTAATCTACCACGCGGATAGTTTTATCGTCTATTAGCCTAGCCTTTTCTTGCTTCTAGTTTAACCGGGTGCAGCTGAGTACCAGTGCTTATAAGGAGCGACTGCCTACCTGATCTTCTCAACCTAGACTTACATACTTTCTAGCTAATCGTGTAAATGCACCAGTTAATCGTGCCTTCTGAAACACGGAAGAACTCATTATGACAAAATGGTCACCCATCTAAGGACCGAATGCGCCAAACATTGCTTAACCGTGTATACTCATAGGCCACCATGACGAAGGTATATGTAAATAAATAGGAATTAAAAATATCATTTAGTGTAGTGAATTGTGAAAAGTCCCCATTGATTCGAAAAAAAATAAGTGAAAATATGAATTATTACAAAATTAAAAGGCCATTACATTTATATAACTTTATTATATGTTTAGAATTTTAGATAAAATTATAAATGAGAATATATTTAATTGATGTAAGTAAATAGTACCTACCTACATTATTTCATGATCACGTCTTAAATTATTTATACAAACCATGATTGTCTTTAATGTCTCAAGTTCTCAAACTATTTAAATGTTTCTTAATTTTAAGTTATTTTTTATTGCTATTGCTGGAATATTGGTCGATGAAGAAGGCAATGGATGTCAGAATGGCGAATGACAGAGATGATTAGAAGAGGAACCCAAGTAAAAAAGAAAGAAGGAGAAGAACTATATCATTTTGCCTTTTTATTAGTCTACGTCAGATTCAGAATGTGCTTTAAATATTTCATCGGAATTCAAAATTTTAAGAGGCTTCCTTAACATTTTTGGACAAGCTGTCACAATTCTATGTAGCTGAACTAAATCTACGTCCGATCCACGACTCGATTCAGAATCGACTATATACGCATAAGCTTTACCTGACTTACCTATTACTTTAGGTATAATATTTAATTTAGTATCAGTACTACTAGAACTTAATACATTAATACATTGTTCAGTTAGCGCATGGTTTAATTCGTTAGCTGGTCTAAACTTGTCTTTAAAATGTCGATAATTTTGGGAGTTTACACTAAAATCTTTTGAAAGCATCTCTCGATTAGGAGATTTTAATTCTTCTAATGCTGTTACGAAATTATCGGATAAAAAAGATTCCCTTTCTATAGTTGATTCGTCAGAAACTAGCAAATGACTTTGGCTAGACTGATGTACAGGTAACTCACATCTAGAAAATAATACAGAGCTTGTTTCTATACCTTTCTCTGATAGAATTGTATTTGATCCTGAAGGCACGCTTATTTCAGTATTTGTAGCTATTTTTCCTGAATCACCTTCAATATATTCTCCAGTTTTTAGAATCTCTCCATCTTCTATCATTTCAGAGTATTTCTGAACTTTTAATGTATTTTCTTCCACATCATATAGTTCTTCAATATTGACTATATTAGCTTGAATAGCAAAGTTTTTTAGAGCTACCGGTGGAATGAATTCATCATGACTGTAGTCAACTAATTCTTCAGGATGTTTTATGACTATAAGTTCATGTTTTTTAGATATCTTCGGTAGCAATTTGATTAGTTTTTTAACTATCGAAGCTACTTTGGAAGGTTCCTTACTTGGCGATTCTTCTTTAGAAGTTGAACTTGCTGGTTTTAATATTGTCGTTTTTAAAGAAGTCTCAGAAACGACTGTAATTTCTTTCTCTGTCTGTGTTTCGACATCATCTGGGGAATCTGATGAAGATTCAGTGCTGGGTTTGTACATTGGTGTTTCACATATCGTCACACGGCTAGGCCTATCAGATTGATAACATTTTTCCGATGTCTGCGTACTATGTTTCTCAATGACTTTGCTCTGTGCGGATTTTAGGCTTTCTTTTGGTGTTCGTATTAGAATGTCTTTAGATTCTACACTTACAGGTGTCGATTTAGTATCTTGAGATAGTGTTTTGTTTAGTACTGTTTGTATTTTATCTCTAGGTGTGGGTGCTTCTTCTATTAAGAATACTTGTTGCCACTGCGTGTAAGGTGATTGAACTCCATGCAGGTGCATTTTTGCATCAAATATCCCATTCAAACATACAGTTGAAGTAGACATATCTACCAGCGAAGATTCATCACTCTCTCGCATTGTATCTTCACTATTGGATTTGTTTGTTCGTAGACTATATTTGGGAGTTGACTCACTCACTTGATTTATTAAGCATTGTATTTTAAAGTCTTGCTGGAAGCTTGAATGTGCTTCTGTTATGCTAACCTCTTCATCATCTTCTTCTAATTCTACTGGTAATGGCAGTTCAATATCATTGTGTATTGAAGATACTTGTAGAAAGTTAGTACCAGGGATACGTGCTGCAGTGGACTTTCTATGGCTGAGATGATGATGATGATGATCTTGGTTAGTTCCTGGGCTCTCTTTGTTTCTTTTCCGAGGTGGTTCAATATATCCAAGAGATAGTTGTCGTAAAATATCTTTCAATAGTTCGTCACCCATATTTTTCATGGCTCTCTGAACTTTCGTAGATTGTAAACGTTTTATACCTTCTTTCTTTCTCTTTTCTAACTGTATTATGTCTTCTATTGCGCAAACGATTTTTGGTATGATTTCTTTAGATAGTTTGTTGAATTTCCTGAAAATATTTTCAGATGTGATATCTCTTGAAATGTTAATTTAAATAGCGATGAACTCACCCTTCAGAGCATGAAATTATGATGAAAAGTATTCACTGAAAAAAGTAAAGTAAAAAAAGTGAACTTTAATACCTACTTAATAGGGTTTATTTTTGTCGACATAAATCTGTTTAGTTAGATTTAATTTGACTTTAAGAAGAGTGTCCATGGAGTTTCTTGCCGGTTCTTCTCTATGAGACCAACTCTTTGGAACCATGCACCTAGTTTTGACGTTTGGAAAGAGCTTCATAGGCCTATTTGAAAAATTTTTTTTAAATAGGCCTATGAAGTTTCCTTATCCCTTATAGAATTTGCGTGGTTGCATTTTAGAGATATGCATTTAATTAACTATGTTAATTGAATAATATTGTCATAGAAATCAATTCGTTTTACTACACAAATCTCTACGTATTTTCCCTTACATAATTTTCTATTTATTCATTGAATTCCCACAACTTGCACTTTCAAAATAAAATAAAACAAATGAATGTAACTTGTTACTTCGTTACGCCAAAAACTAATTCATCGTCATAAAATCACCTAAGCTTGCAAAAAAAAACATGAAAGCGAATTTTTTTCTCGGAATAAGTACAAACAAATAAGTATAAAGTACGCAAAACTTTGCAAAAGTAAATTGTTATACTATTGTAAATAAGAAACAAATGAGTTTGGTGACAATTATTTGTTTAGATTTTGCTACCTGGTACCTAATGTTAAAAAAAAAACTGAGTAGGTAAGTGCGATTCGGACTTGAGCATGAAGAGTTCCGTACCATCAAGTGTCTGCATAAAACGAGGAAAAAATCGCACACGAAGAATTCTGTACCATAACATTAGTACCTACCTACAATACAAGCAAAAATTATCACGTTTATTGTATGAGAGACCTTTAAAATATTTAGGTATTGTACCTACTTAATCCATTTTTCATTATTTTTAGTTATAGCAGCAACAGAAATACATAATTGTGTATTATGTATGTCATAATTATGTATGTTATTTTTGTAAACTGTTATTTTTACTGATTATAATAAGTCAAAATAACAGTTTTACTCTAGCGGTTCATAATACGAACAGATAGACGTACAGCCAAGTCTTAGTAATAGGGTCCCGTTTTATCCTTTGGGTACGAAACCCTAAAAATTGCCATTGAAAATTTGAAATAATAGCGGAACAGATTACAGAGGGAAAAAGAGATGTACTTATGTAAGATGCATAGCGTCATCTCTTTCGCACGTGTTTGAAATGTCAAAAAAAGTTAAGTCGGTTACCTGTTAGTAGTAAAAGTATTATCCTATTAGTTTCTTAACTTATTGTGTAAATGTGAAAGTGATCGTCCCAGATAAAAATAAAAGTTTCGGATATCTCCTTACCAAATTTTGCTCAAATCGGTTCTGCCATTTCACCACAAAACAGTTACAAACCAATTGATGTCCTTTTACTGTATCAGCGAAGATCGAATGCAGTACAAATGCAAAACTAGCAAAACTAACTCTGTCTACCTATTTGGATTTCACGTGCAAACTACTGAACCGATTTAAATTTAATTTGGTAAAGAGAAAAAGCTAGACATAAGTACTTTTTACCCGGGACTAGTAAGTAATTCCATCGGGACACGGGTGAACCCTCAGAAAACAGCTAGTACCAAATCATCATCATCATCTAACGAGCCTTTCCCCAACTATATTGGGATCGGCTTTCAGTCTAACCTGATACAGCTGAATACCAGTGTACCAGTTTCTGTTTTAACAGCTAGTTCCAAACATCCTCAAAAATTAACCCCTACAAAGAATTCAGCCCCATCTCATTAAATAATATAGAAGACCGCGAAACTACGGGTCAGAACTAGTCTGAAAGTCTAGAATTATCTACACTAATAGGTCTGTCTGTCCGGCTGTCTATTTGTCTCTAAATGACGTTAATGGGTGCTATTTTAAAACGTTTTACAATGATTTTTAAAACGGCTCCAACCTTTGCTACCGCGGACGGTTTTTTCAAATTCTATATCGGTAGATTGCAATTTTGTAGTGATTGAGTAATATTTTGCTACTTATTAATATAAAAAATGCGAAAGTTTTTGGGGTATGTATGTTTGATACTCTTCCAGGCTAAACTACTTGATGAATGTTTATGAAAATTGGCAGTTATATAACTTATATTTTAGAATAATGTACAGGTTACTTTTTATCTATATGTGGGAAGCTATTCCCTCAGAAAGCGGGTGGAAACGGTAGTAGAAGCTAGTTACATAATGAAGGCTACTTTTTATCCATGTGCAGGAAAAAGTTTCATCGGGAGACGAGTGGAACAGCCGGCGGAAGTAGCTACAGAATATTTTTAGACACTTCGATATAAAAATCCCGCACAAAAAAATATAGGGTAATCAGTATTATATCAAGATATACAGCTTCAAAACCACGCCCCTACGCCGTTGGCCACGCCCATTTTAGCTATTTATGGTTGGCCACGGTTATTTGTACCGGCAGAATTTTAATTCAATTCGTTCAAATAAATTGTTATAAACATCTACATAATCTAAGAAATTGCTGAAACGATTAAGGGTAACGAGACCACTGAACTAAATTATCATTTTGTTAGAGGATAAAAGGTTTTTTATTGAGAGTATTGTGTATTTATAAACTGAATTTCCAAAAAGGAGGAAGTTGTCACTCGGAGGTCTATATGTTTTGTTCAATGTTGGTTTGTAGGTGATTTCGAACCTAGATCCCTAAAGAGCAAGTTTTTCTTTCTAAAACATACTAAATATTATTTTTTCCTGGATTTCTTTAGGCGACTGCAAAGATCGATCAAAAAGCGTAGTCAATCCGTGGATGGGTGACCACTATGTCATGAAGAGTTCTTCCATGTTTCAGAAGGAACATTAAATTGGTGGGTCACGACTGTCATTTGAACATCTTTGGTAGTCGTTACTGATAGTCAGAATCCAGAAAGCCTGACAACCAGTCTTACCAAGGATTATCACATAGCCCGGGCAACTGGATTAAGGAGGTCACCTATGCAGGCGATTCACTTATTTAATTAATAACACCTATATCAAGCCCAATAGAATATACACATAGAAGTATACATATGTATAGGTAGTGTATAGGTAGTAGAATATCTAATCTAAAATAATAGTACAGTAAATCAATCAATACCAAGGAACTATACCCATCTATTTTTAAACCAAAACTAACGAACAAAGGACATTATTGAAACTTATAACCACTTTAATTGTTGACCGGACTAATAATACCGTATATTCCGAGTAATCGGTATCGAGTCGATACCAGTATCGATATCGATATAATATTCATATTCGAGTCGCCCAGATTGTCCAGTAGCGTAGTTAGAAATAGACTTACTTATAGGGCACGATTCGATATTTTACTTATCGAGTGAGCTGCAGGTTTAATCACCTGACAAGCCCTAGTGTCAGAGTTTTCTCAAATCTGCCTGACGGCCTCTGACGTGGAATTGTAACAACGACTGCTACTGAGTAGCATTCAGGGACGCCGGCGACACGTGTCCTCTCCAGGCACCGGGGAAATCGGCAAATTCCAGTAGAAACCGATTTGCCAAACCAGGCATCGAATAGGGTACTTTTTATCCAGCTGCGTGAAATAGTTCCGGCAGGACGCTTGCCATAATAAGTGTAAGCTAATATCGTATAAGAGCTATGCTTCTTTAGTGTAAATCGTCGATGCTAAAAATGTTATAAGAAATGACTATTTATTGCACGTTAGCTTATAGGGCTGCCTGCCTTCTGATATAATTGAAATTATATAAAAAAAACCTCATCATGAGGGGGTGAACAAATATTACACTATCATCATCAGCCTTTTTATTGTCCCACTGCTGGGCTGCGGCCTCTTCATACAAAGCAGGAATGCGCATTTCTTAAACCATGATTTCCTCCACCAATGGTCATTAATGTCTGATTGATCTGATTGAATCTCGCCTTAGGATACATTTAATTAAGTACCTATATAAAACTTGCGGAAAAATATAGTACTTAACAGTTTTAGATTATTTTTTTTCACGATATGACGACCTCTTTGGCGCAATAGTCACCATGCCCGACTGCCGAACCGATTGTCCTGGGTTTGAATCCCGGTACGGTCAACATGTATGTGATGAGGATGAGGATGCGAAATCTAAGGACTTTACGTGCATTTCAAAGGGTTTTAATAACTGTAGGATGTTCCTAGCATCAAAAGGGTTAGCCAAGCATGCGTGAGAGTGTATTCTAAATTAGAATTTTGTAGAATTGCTAAGAAACTGGTTAAACCTTGTTTTGGACTAATTTCTGGTAGAAAATTCGTCGGAGTTTTGGTAGTAAGTTAATAAATAGCTTACGATGGGGCTAACCGACCGTGAATGAAGGTATCGATATTTTTATTTCTTGTTTTCAGTGACAACCCTATAAAAGGGTGAATAATTTAATACCTTAGCCGGCACAGTACATAAGAAGTGATGTGTAACTTTTTAATTACGAACCAGAAATGAAACGTACTTTAAGTAAAATATTATCAAATTGGTATCATCGGAAAACAATTACTTTACTTAATTACCTTTTTATTACTGGAAAATACATGTTATTTTGGTTATCAGGTTAAAGGTAATAAATTATATACTTATTATTAAAGGAAAACTAGCTGTTTCCCGCAGTTCCACTCGCGTCCAGAGGTACTGCCTCCCGCACCTGGATAAAAAACCGACTAAATGCGAGTCGGAATCGCGCACGAAGGGTTCCGTACCATTATTTAGAAAATGAGCAAAAAATCACGTTTGTTGTACTGGAGCCCCCCAAAATATATATTTATTTTATTCTAGTTTTCAGTATTTGTTGTTATAGCGGCAACAGAAATACATCATCCTCCGAGCCTTTTCCCAATCATGTTGGGGTCGGCTTCCCGGCAACAGAAATACATCATCTGTGAAAATTTCAACTCTCTAACCATCACGGTTCATGAGATACAGCCTGGTGACAGACGGACGGACGGATAGAGGAGCGAAAAACATAGGGTCCTGTTTTACCCTTTGGGTACGGAACCCTAAAAATTGCCTGTGTCCTTTTCAGGGTCAGCTAGACTATCTTGTGTACATCGGTTCAGTAGTTTTCGCATTAAATGCGGACAGACAAATAGAAAGGCAGTAGGAAGGAGGTACCATTTCGTTAAATAAAATATGGCCGTCATTATAATGTGTAATTATGAAAATGGTATTTTGTTCTACAATGGTAATTAGAATTTACTATATTAATAAATTAAAATTTAATAATTGTATTCTTAATAGGTATAGGGCATTTTCTCACCAAACTTTACTATTATATTTACTAAATAAGCAAGTAAACATAAAGCCCCTTGCATTAAACACATAACCACTATTTGCTCAACTTAACAGAAATGCACTGCCAACATGTCGGCCACAAATCAAATGGCTGACAACAACGTCGTGCATTGACACAAAACTACTAAAAATAGAACAAAGTACGAAGAACTTCAGGTTAGTAAAACTTTCAGTGCTAAACTGCCGTCATACAACTTCTGACAACGAGCTAGAAAAATAAAAAAATCTAGAAAAGACGGCAGCTCTACGAAGGTAAGTATCGTGTTAAATATATATATGTATTCATGATAAATCATCAGATGACCCTTCAATTATACAAAGAGCCATTCCTATTAGTCTACAGTTACAGTTAGTTTGTTTTAATTTGATATTTTAATTTTTTTCGTATTTTTTCTTTAATTTTAGAAATAATTGCTAATTTATTGACATTTTAAAATTTCATTTGTTAAAATTTTTGTTTGGTATTAATAAATTATGCCCTATCATATTTTTGCTTTTGAATATGAGGTGAGATACGAAGAAACATAATTGTATTTTAAGACCTATAATTGTAACCATATTTCAAGCAAATAAATAAATTCTAATCCTATTCTAATAATTGTAATAATAATTCTTTATAATCTCGCTCTCCTAAAAATGGAAACCTAAATCACTCTCACTTAAAGAAACAATCACTTAGCAATGAAGAAAACATCTGAGAGCATTAGTGTGTGTGAAGCCGAAAATAGATCTCAGTGGCGTGCACTTGGAGAGACCTATGTCCAGCAGTGGACTGCGATAGGCTGATGATGATGATGAAGATGATGATACAATTTTCTGTGACTGCACACCAGTCGATTCCCCACGATGTTCCCCACGGTTTTACTTGCGTCCCGGTCCAGATAGTAAAAAAGTATCCATAGAGTTTCATGCCGGCTCTTCTTGGAACTTTTTGGAACCTTTCAACTAGTGTGACGTTTCACAAGAACCTGCAAAAGGCCTATTTGAAATAGAAACATTAGATGTTAACACTATTGTGTAATATAAAACATATCCACCTTCATTCTTAAATCTACGTCTAAATCGAAGCCGATAAACCCAGCCGAGCAATTTTCCCCGTACGACGCAACGACCGGCTATTTTCTTTTTAATTATGCATAGGGATCAAATTAAGGCGGGTCCGAGCGCACCGTTTAGTTTAAAAATTCACTTTAACTGAAGTCTTATAAGCTTCAACGTTTAAGTTGAAAAGAAATGGTTGGTAAGGTGATTGTACTGTGAAATGAATATGTGTGAGTAAGTGAAATAGGTTTATTTGGGTCAGTTTTTAATAAAGGTGGTTGATGTAAATGTCTCTAATAAAATATATGTAAAGCCTTGTTAATAAGTGTCACTGTTGAAAAAAAACTTTATATTTCGAAAGCACATTTACATGCGAAAGTATCGTCGTGAGGTGCTTTCCAAAAACCTTTTCTGATCACTTTTGGGGGATCCCAATATTCTATCAATCTGTTGTTTAGCTTTCTAGAAATACATATAATTTTGACATTAGACTCCAACACTGGGTTAAGCTCGCCGTTGTGCATAATCTCTCTGTTTTCAGTGTGTCAAAATGTATATATGTGTGCAATAAAGAATAATAATAATACAAGTATTTTTATATTTTTTAAAGGTTTTTTTTATTTTTATAATTTAATATTTAAAAATGTAAATAATATGCTGAGAAATTAATAAATGAACTACCATACAAGTATTGTCAAGTTCTTTTATTTAGTAGGCAATACAATAGGTAGATAAAGTAGGTATGCCAACCGTAATGTACAACCATCATCCCACTACTTAAAACCAGTCTCAGCAGAAACAGTACTTCATAAATAAAACAAGCGACAGTCGTGTTTAACGCAACTCCAGCGAAACTCAATTTCCTGAATGAAGGTATCAGTACAACTCATTCCATGGAGTTGTAAGTTGGGCGCCAGTTGACGACTTTTTGCTAAGACTTTTAGTCGCGTCGCTTATCTTAAAATAGGATGTATTTACTTTTTTTTTATTAGGATATGATTTATTTTATTTGCGTCAAATATGGTGTACAGTGGTATTCGATATAATTCATAGCACTACATGTTTAGCTGAGATAAATGTAAATATGTGGTACATGGCTCTGGTATATGGCTTTGTAAGTGAGGTAAATAAATTGAAATCGCGTATAGTCCAAGGCATTTCAATTAATTTATATTTAAAAAAAACAACAGCATTGTGTGTAGACGGTATTTTTACGCGCTTCAAATTCCGCCCGCCTTTTTTAACCGACCTCCCAAAAAGGAGGAGGATCTCAATTCATCGGGTTCTTTTATTTGTATGTTTACCGATTACTCACAGATGCCTTTACCGATTTGCAATTCATTAGCTTCGGTTATTCAAAAAAACACTGTCTTGCTTTGCCCTAATGACCTCAAATAAAAGATATTATGCTATCCTACAAGGTTAAATTTATAAAAGGTTTTCTTTGCACAGCGCCCTAGGATTTAAAATGCAAGAAATCACCAGCGGTCAGACAGAAAAGTTTGCGGTAGCACATGTCAGAAAGTCGTGAATATGCGCCAGTCCTTCCATGGTATTTGTTTCCGAACATCGAGAAATAGGTATATTTGAATACAAACTGCCATAGTTACTGGTAAAAGTGATTTCATGTTCGAGAATACAAAAATGTTATATTATTCAAGTGCGGCCCGACCCTTAGGATGACAAAAGGAATCGGTCAAGTGTGTGTCGGTGGTTTTTCATTAGGATTCCGTATTAGGAATTTAGTTACAAGAGTTTCATCAAATTACCGCGGCCCTGGTACATAAAAGGCCTACGACGGAACACGACGATTTTTAGTCAGTAAGAGTCTGACACTCCCTCACCGCTGCTAACCCACAGCGGGAGGGGTCATTTGATGATTTTGGCGCCGTTAAAAAAAAGACAATTTTACAAAATAACTTCTGTCATAGAATTTGGGAGGAAAGCTGTCATATTGATCATTCTCTCTAATAAATATATAAAGTTTTATTTTGAAAATATTAACAGTGAAATGACAGCCTGGACCAGTATAAAACGCGCTTTCCAACACGAAAAACATGAACCCCGTTTCTTAGCCATTCTGTGGAAAAAGAGTTTAATCCAATATATTGTTATAGGTACATAAAAAGTATATAGGATTACATTTACAATGTAACAACTTTCGGAGTAAAACTAAGATACATCAAACATTGCTTTATGATACACCTTAACCGCGAACAATAATCACACTTAGATATCGAATGTTAACTTAACTAAAATATCCAAAAAAAAAAAAAAAAAATTCCCGCTACCAGATGGAACCCTAAAAATTAAACAAGAATATACAAGCATGGCGTCATGATTATGTATTTTGATGTGCAAACATTTTTGTGATAAAAACCTCAATGGGCACATCTTTTTGCTATGGTAATGTTATAGCCCTGTTCTACAGTTGTTTCTGGGTTCCATCATTTCAGAAGTAGGTCAAATGCAAATATTTTTGTGACCTTGGTCATTATTTCTAACAAAGGAAGAATCTTCAGCTGTGAAGTCCGTGGTTTTACTGTTTATTTAATAATTATAGTAAAATATAAATATTAACTATCTCCATTTATTTATTTTTAAACAATTATTACCGAAATTATATTATTAACGAAAATGGGGTGGTCACAGAAAATCTACTGAAACTTTGCAGTAATACAGCAGAATAATTATTACCTACTTACAAATAATTATAATAGCTAAAACAGAGAAAAATACTTTCTGTATTCGCAAGAAACTCAAATACGAGTAGACGAATTTTCATCGATAAGGATGTGTCAAAAAGGTCACTCATGTAAAGACGATACCTAATTATATAATAATGTTTAATAATATAAATAACGTCGATATAAAATAAATACCAAAAAAACATCCCCAGTAATATAAAAAAATATATATATTTTGTTAAATCTATCTATCTAAACGGTTAAAGCACTCCCAAACTAAATGTAAGATCACATCTCATAACTCCAGACGTTCAAAATTTTCGATATTAATAACGTTAAATAGATGATCAAGAACCGACGAAGTTACAACTCTAGTTTGCTGTTGAAACTGCTAGATATATCGGTGGATAAGTCCGAAGATAATATGATTTTGACGTTAAAAAGTGCTTATCTAATTTAACTTATAAATAAGTATTACAATAACATTAGGCACTTTTTATCCATGTGCAGGAAGCAGTTTGATAGGGAGGCGGGTGAAACTACGGGCGAAAGCTAGTATCATATGTATAGGGAGGTCTACCCTAGGTTCTCAATTCGAATGTTTATATAAACATATGTTTAATTTTCAAAATTGCGGACATAGTGAGAGCAAAGAGCGAAGTTGTAGAAAATCCTTACTAATATCCTTACTAATATTATAAATCGGAAAGTGAGTTTGTTTGTTTGTTTGTTTGTTCCGCTTTCACGCCGTAACTACTGAACCGATTGCTTTGAAATTTTGCAGACGTAAAGTTAGAAGTCCGGATTAAATAATAGGGTACTTTTTATCCCGAAAAAAATAGATATTCCCGAGGGAAAACAAAAATATTGTTTGCTTGATGGATGGATTGTAGATGGCACTGTGTGTCGTTTAAAACAAGGTAATATATTGCAAACGAATATAAACATGTAAATTTAGAAGCTAAATGATACGATAATGAATCCCCGAAAATGAGGAGTTCCCGAGGGATGATGTACAATTTGTTTAATCGTCTAAACTGTTTTTGAAAAACATTGTTTTTCGCATGGTCAGCTCTATGTAGCGTGTTCCCGGGTTTCCAGTACCCAAAATCTGCATGTTTTTGCTCCACAAGGGAAATCGTATAATATAGTGTACCATTCAGTTTTGGTTTAACAACTAATCGTATCCAGCGTTACATCGCGCTTCTTAGATTTTTCCGTGGGAATGAGAAGTTTTCTTATAGTTGTGATTTATACCGCAATATAACCGAATTCCACGCGGGCGAAGCCGCGGGCGGAAAGCTAGTATTTAGATAAATAATGAGCAATTCTAGCGTTATAGTTAGAAACTAGTCTGATATTTAAATGTAGGTTAAACTATGCCTACCTATTTTAAAATGTGTCATTCTGTCTCGTTTCATTTACAAATTCAAAACATTGTGATGACCTGTCTGTCTGCTTGTTCTAAAAAAAAGATTTTTCCAACAATTTTCGTGACTTTGACAAGTCATGAATAATATTTTTAAACTAGACTTTGTGTCTAGTCCAACAACTACACAGACAATTAATAGGAATGAGTGCTAAAATATGTATAATTTAACAATAATTAAATAATATGTATAGGTACCTAAGCAAGCGTGGTGATTGACGCTCAATTCTTCTTTCTCTGTGTGAGAGAAGGCCGCAGCCCAGCAGTGGGACGATAAAAAGGCTGATGATTATGATTATAATTGGGAAATATACTAGGTAAAGGTTTCCTAGGATATGATAAAATGAGCCTAATATGTATTTTTTTTTTCAGTTTCCGAGTCTTTCAGAATTCTCCAACAAACTTTAAATAAAACCTCTTATATGAAATATTTTTTGGACTTTGTTTATTTAGGATCAGAAATGAAAATGTTAAAAAGCTATTAACCTTTTGGAAAAAGGAGAACCTTTTTTTTGTAACACAAATAAAAAATAAAATAAAACAAATATCCGAAGATACATCGTAGGATCAAACTGCTCTTGTAAGTTACAAGTACGTACACGTAGTACGTATTTGACATTACATATATCTATATTGTATATTTAATGTTATCGATTTGTTTGTCTGTAACTATGATTTATTTATATATTTTTCACCCATCGATCAGTGGTGATGCGTGGATGGTTGTGGACTGAAAAAATAATTGTCCTGTAAAACATTTATTGTGGTATTTTTCAACGAATATAATAAAAAATATAAACATTCATTTTGAGATTTTTTTTAAAAGGGTCTTATTCTGCGACGAGAAGTTTTCGACTAATATTTCTTTTACTATTATTTATTTTGACTATTTGACTATTATTTGCTTTTCAGTAATTTTTGAAATTATTATTTGAAGTTTTTTTTTTCAAATACATAGGTACATACATTTGTAACATGTACTCAGGTACTCTTAACTGTGGTACACCAACAATTTAGACGTTCGAACTCCATGGACATGCCTCAAAATCCACCCAACCTCTGAAACAAACGCCATCTACAACTTTACCCGGGAACCGAACCCGGGCCAACCCCCTGCTCGCAGATCGATGTAGCTATAAATACACCGTCTAGCCGGGGTGGAACTACCCCTGCAGGTCAATGAACCCGATGCTTCTATGCCGCCCTGTTACAGGGGTGACTTATGACGGTGTTAAGCGCGAGTGGGGCTGTGATTTTTAACCGACTTCTAGAAAAAGAGGAGGTTGTCAATTTTGTTTTACTCAAGGGAAAGTGGTTTGAAAATGGATCAGGCAAGAAACATTATACCATTTCGACATTCATATTTTTTTAGAGTTGGTAAAGAAAAAATACCTACATATAGCAGAAAATTATGAATTTCCAATACGTATTTTTTTATTTTGTTAAAAATATAACCAAGTCTGTATGCCAGTTTCTTTTAAACTTACCACTATTAACGTTAGTTTTATTAAAAACCCAAAAGGAAAGTGAGTTATTTTCTTTGTTACGATTCCACATTGAATTGCAACAGCGATTGAAATTTTTTGATGAAATTTTTCACCCGTGGTAGGTACCCTGAAAACGGAGATAGGCTACTTTTTACCCGACTGCTTGATGTAGGTGCTTTGGGACATGGATGAAGTTGCAAGTAATACCTAGTAGATTATAAACCTTTCATTCTTCTATTAATAATAACGGAATCAACTTAGCCCAACTTCAAACCTTTGAAAATGTATGGTTATTCCTTTCTTAATCCTGGTATAACTTTAATCCGCGATTATTAATTAGACCCGAAAATAATGAAAGTAAAGTTTATATTTACTGAAAAATAAAAATCATAATTAGTAAAGTTATTCCTCTCCCCGTTATTAATTATGTATTTACCTCTATTGAAGAAACGCTTAAAGGCAAAAAGATAATAAAATTAAAGTAATTGAATAGTTACATAACCTAGATAATTGGGAAACGGCCACATAATAAAAAAGAAAATATTTTTTGTCTCTATCTTCGCAGTCGAGTAAAGAAAACTAGCAAGTGGTAGATAGATTGGTATTTGGTATTTGTACTATCAATTTGTAATATCAATTTTCATGACATAGCACGCTCTGAAAATATCGAATGCTAAAAGAATCGCCCCCGGGTGGGCTCGAACCACCAACCTTTCGGTTAACAGCCGAACGCGCTAGCCATTGCGCCACGGAGGCGTGATTTCAGAAACTGAAATTCAATATTACATGAATGTTAGCACATAAGACTTAACGCTTGAGTTGTACAATAAGTAGCTCATGTGTAAATACATGGCTATAAAATATACATATATCAAAAACCGATAAAATACTGTTAGAAAGTATTAGGTATTTTCCACGAAAAGTGTATGAAATTGCGATAAGACATCGCTGACTGAAATAGATTTTTTTCGTTTGTTTGTACCATAAAGTATCCGTATCACAAAACCTATCTATACTAATATTATAAAGCTGAAGAGTTCGTTTGTTTGAACGCGCTAATCTCAGGAACTACTGGTCCGATTTGAAAAATTCTTTCGGTGTTAGATAGCCCATTTATCGAGGAAGGCTATAGGCTACTTTTTATCCGGGTTCGTGCAGAGGTTTTCACGAGATGCGGGTGAACCGCTGGCAGAAGCTAGTTTGAAATATTCCTTCACTATTGGAAAGCTACACTATCCCCGAATAAAATAGGCTATATTTTATCCGGGTACGGGAAGAACTTCCCTCGGGATGCAGGTGAAACCGCGGATAAATAGCTCATTTTGTTTTTATTTTATCAAAACGATGACTGAAATTGACACATATTAAAGAAAAAAATATATATAAAACCTGAATTATTAACAAATTACCTTATAAGTACCAATTATGATAACAAAATATACTAATTGCCTTACTGTAAAAGCATAAAAAAACTAACCTTATTAAATTACCTTGCTTCGCTTACCCAAATATATAGTGTTAACAGAAAAAACATCTTTTGTGAGCAATCCTGAAAGAATATTTTTCTCAAAGGATTTCAGTCAAAGTAGATTCGTCCTACAATGTATTTTTAGGGTTCCGTACCCAAAGGGTAAAACGGGTCCCTATTGCTTTCGCTCCTCTGTCCGTCTGTCACCAGGCTGTATCTCATGAACCGTGATAGTAAGAGAGTTGAAATTTTCACAGATGATGTTTTTCTGTTGCCACTTTAACAACAAATACTGAAAACTAGAATTAAAGAAATGTTTGGGGGGCTTCGATACAACAAACGTGATTTTTTGCTCATTTTCTAAATAATGGTACGGAACCCTTCGTGCGCGAGTCCGACTCGCAGTTAGCCGGTTTTTACGGTTAGTTTCTTTTAGAAGATGCTAGAAAATATCCTTTATTTAATAAATAAGAGTTTGTGTCAAAGGATTTTCTAACTGAGAATTTAAATTATACAATTCTTGACTGCCTTTTGGTACTTTGATTCTAATCCCTGATTTTTTAACAAAGTTGTAAGTACTTGTATAATCTTTGAAAGTGTGACCTATTTTAAACCAATCTTTTTCCACGGAGGAGAGAAAAGTGGAGATACCATAATGCAGGTATGCCAGGCGCCTTCTTCTAGGTCAAATTCGTACGGTAGGCACGACTAATACGACCAGCTACGCGTGACGAGGCGTTCAGGTTCTTTGAGACATCTGCCAACGATTTTTTCATTCATTCATTTCATTAAACAAAGCTGTCCAGATTCTGAAAGTTGTCGTTGTCCCACAATGCTACTCAGTAGCAGTCGTTGTTACAATTCCACGTCAGAGGCCGTCAGGCGGATTTGAGAAAACTGTGATACTAGTGCTAGTTAGGTGATTAAACCTGCAGCTCACTCGATAATAAGAAGTTGATCTTCTAGTGTTTTTTCAAGGCCCGTAAATAATAATATTTAAAATGACAAGCCTGATAATGAACAGCTTATTAAATGCTTGAAAAAAATGTTCTTTTTACCTTTTCAGTCTATTTAATTTTGTTTTTCAGTCGAAGTGAGGTAATTAGGGTCAAATTGAAGAAAAATAATTAATCATGCCGAATTTTTTTCAGGGACAAAAGTTAAAGTTAGCAGAAATAACAAATTTTACTGACTGTGAAGGCATAATTAATTTCGTTCACATTTGTTTATCCCAATTTAAACTATATTGTCTCATTAGATAAATACATGTTTTCCATATAATTTTACCCAGAGATACCTACTTCTTCCCGTACAAATCGGTACACTAGTTCCAGAGCGTTTAGGCTACAAATAAGCAAACAAGCCAGATTTCCTCTTTATTTTATTAGTAAAGATATATTATCTTTAGTATAGATAGCTATATAGGCAGATATACATATTACGTACCTACATGTTATGTAGTGATAAGTTTATATAGTCATATGTGTAGGTATCTGGAATTCGAGCCATCCAAAATATTTGGTATCTACGTTAGTTTTGCAACCAAAATCGAACCGTGTGGTTGCCGGTTGCCGTCCCGGCTCTCGGTTGGCTGGTTGCTCCTGGTTATTCGGTTACCGACGGCCTGATTAGCACATGACGCCTACCTTTTTGGGGTGTGGTGTAAGAGAGAAGCTGAGGATATTAGGGGAATGGTTCCAACAACCAGTCTTTCTGGACTAGTTGGCTAGAGATTTTGTGTTCTCTTTTAAAGTTTGAAAGTAGTTCAGATAGAAAGTCATAGTGACTCCAGTGTTCTAGTCACACTGGTGATTAATCTAGATCATTTATTTTAAAGAAGAAATTGTTGGTGTGAAAGCAGTTCTTAGCAATTCTACTTGAAGGGAATGATGGCTGTAACAAAGTAACAAAGGCAAAGAGGTGATCACAAGTTTATGTGTGTTTTGCCTTATGAACGGCATATAATATTCACATTTAAAGGACTCGAGTAAAAAGTAAAAATTATTGCTCTAGCTATACAAATTACAATGATTGAAAGCTGGACAAATGAACAGACTGAGATACTTTCGCATAGTAAAGAATTTAAGTATAAAACAGCAAGAGATAACTTAAAGTTTGAATTAGTTTAGATACACTACTTTATATTTCGAGAGTTCAAAAATAATACTTTAATCGCTATCCTGTTATAACTTGGACCATACTCCAACATGTTCGCGTGAAATGTCAGGAGCGGCGATTTTCTAAAATTGATTTATTAGATTTCATATCATTATGAAGTCTTAGTCAATCAATGTAAGTAGAGTTGTTAGTCTTGAAGATATTTATTAGGTGAGCAACCTAAACATTGGGGTTCATAGAATAAAAATATATTTCACTATTGGCAGTGTTCAAGACATAATTGAATTTATAGGTAACTTATAACGAGATTTTTTACTTTTGACTAATTGGCTAAAAGGGGTATTTTTCGCTATATAAAAACTAAAAATATTACAAGGCATGCGAAAGTTATTCCTTCTCTTTATCCGTTGAACAGATAAGGTTGAACCAGTGTGTAGAGTTATCCAAACATTTTAAGCACTTTGTGTGATGAGAAGACATTGTATAATATCATAACTGAAAGAGGATGACATATGGGAAGAAGTATCATACATAACTCTTAAGCCTTACAATTGATAATACATGTACTCAATAGGTACACAATATCTATAACTTAAACGACCTACTACTTAACCTATATTCCAATAGTGTAAATTGACTGTAAAACAACCAAAGAACCGTGTTAATCTCCCACAATACATCCTGTATCTCAGTATAGTGCCAAAACTTGCTTTTAAGCATTCTCTTTATCATACTTATCTACGCATAAACTTTTAACCCCGATTTTATTTACCGATAAACCCACTGCAGTCTTTTTATGCACGAAAATAGACAAAACACCATTTCATCAATGTCAAAGGTTTTTATATCATACTGGCTTCACCCGCATCCCGTGGGAACCTCTGCACGAACCCGGATAAAAAGTAACCTATAGTCTACCTCGATAAATGGGCTATCTAACATCGAAAGAGTTGTTCAAATCGGACCAGTAGTTCCTGAGATTAGCGCGTTCAAACAAACGAACAAACTCTTCAGCTTTATAATATTAGTATAGATAAACCTGTTACAGGTTCTTAAGAAACGTCAATAGTTACCTAGGTTTACGGTTCCAAGAAATGGGTCTTCATAGAAAGGAGAACGTTCTCAACTTTGATGTGTAGTTTAGCTCTAGAAGTTTCAAAATAATATAGCAGTAGGGCGACGACATCATGTGCCTAGCCTTTTCCCAACTATGACGGAGTCTGCTTAAAGTCTTACTGGATGCAGCTGATTACATGGAGTGACTGCTTCCTAAAGAATTTTACAGTAACTTTATATATGCAATACTTTTTTTGCAGGTACACAAAATCTTCTTAATATACAGCGTAGGTATGTGTACATACATAATACTGGAAACATAAGTAACACAAGGGATAAAACCGAGATTAAAAATAGTTAATTTTTCTCTTGCTTTAACTTAAATAAACCAATCTATAGAGAAACATCAAAAACAACCTATGTATGTACTGTCTTTGAATGGCCTATTTCTACATAATTAATTTTCGACAAAATATCCCAACTACGTTATTTCATATTTCCTGCGTTACAATACTCCCTTACCTTCATATTTTTGTGTCAACGTACCCACGTTAATTACCTTCTTTCTCCCATAATCCCCATTGCCTGACCTAATTTTTCCGTCGTTCATCGTTACATCTGCAATCCTATGGGACTCTCACCTCTTAATTAGGGGTATTTGGACCTCTATATAAAGAGTGAACTCGGAAATCTTATTAGATTTACGTTATGGGTTTATTGACCAATAATGTGATAAGTATACCTAATTTGTTTTCTATTTATAAATATGTAGACGTGTTCCGTGTTCTAAGGTAGCTTCTTCTCGTAGCCAAATAAAAAAGCCTATGTCCTTTCAGGGTCTCTAGACTATCTGTGTACCAAAAAAATCTCATTTAAATAAGTTCAGTAGTTTTAGCATGAAAGTGCGATAGACAAAATTACTCTCGCATTTATAATATGAGTAAGGATTAGGTACATACATGGAAAGTCTAGTAGACCTAAGTAAGACAGTAAGTAAGACATAGTTTTTTTTTTTTCTATCTTGTAATTAATGTTTAGTTTTATTTAGTACAATGTAACGACTATGAAGGATGTGGTCAGTTGGTCACCTATAACTGGGAGCGCATACTGGACCTGATTCATATGAAATGATTTAACTCATGGTATTGTGTTCATCCCGTTGGCAATCCTAAATAAATAAATAAATAGTAACAATCTTTAACCAGATGCGTTAATTATCTCCTTCGGGACTCAGTATTAAATCACAGGAAACAGCTGTTTTACCTACCTACCTATACTTATTACAAAGAATATTCTAATCAAGATATGACATAACAGACACATATATCCAACCGTCCTGAAAAACAAAGTAGGTATAACATAATTTTACTAATAAAACCTATCAATCTTCACCTTCCTTCACCACTTGTCTTTGATTTCACGTCACTTGGCTGTCACCACACATCGCTCGCTGCATTTGACGACTCAATGCATCTCGCGTGCAGGACGCATGCAACCGGCGTTTATGCACGTATTATATTACCTACGTATGCGAAATACGAGACGGCGTGAAAAAATTGTGGTAAAAAAACGATAGCGTACAATATTGTGGTAAGTGTTACTTTGTTAAAAGAGTTACTAAGTAAACTATGTATTAGGTTTTTACAGCGGTTAGATATACTCTGGTTTTCAGATGTTTTTTTGTACCTGGATTAGATAAGGGTCAATTCACACTGAAAGAGCAGCGGCCGGCAGCGGCCGTAAGAGCACGGAAAATGTAAGAGCGCGGCGCGATGCGGCGCCGCGCGGCGCCGCGCGGCCCGCCGCGCTCACGCTCAATCCCTTGCAATTACGGCCGCTGCCGGCCGCTGCCGGCCGCTGCTCTTTCAGTGTGAATTGACCCTAATGCTGGTGGTAAATGTATGTAGATACTAATACATGTTGTAAAGCTGAAGAGTGCGTTTGTTTGTTTGAACGCACAAATCTTAGGAACTTGTTGATTCATTTGAAAAATTGTTTTAGTGTTAGTTAGATAGTTAAGTCTTGTATATTTACAGCCAGTTTCTTCATCAAAAGTTAAAGCCAAAGTAATGTCTAAAGTAAAGGTAGCGGTCAAATTCAATTTTTCTATTCGTTTTGCTGTCACTTTAGCCTTGAAAAAACGTATTTGACCGTTACTTTTACTTTAGACATTACTTTAACTTAAACTTTTGATGAAGAAACTGGCCGTTAGTAAGAATATTATTATTTATCGTAGATAGCTCTACGCTCCTTTTTATCCGTATGCGCTTAGTAGCTCTCTCGGAAATGCTAGTTGATAATATTCCTAGCATTCTAATCGTAGAATATATTGAAATCAGCACAGTACCTTTTTAATTTTTCATTACAAATCAATTGAAAAAAATAACTATCCCCTCTTTTAAAAAAAAACTAGGCGTTTCGCATACAGAATCGTTTTTGACCAAAACATTAATTTTGTTCATATCAATAAAAATTCAAAAAAAAAATATCTCAAAACTAAAAATAACTATAAAAAACGAATCCTCTCAAATACCATAACGCTATATTAAAATACTAGACACATGCACATCTCGGGTTACCAAGCACGCGATACCGAAATACTCGGCGGCCATCTTGTATTCGCTGACATAATGACAATTGACAGCTCGGTCAGATGTGACGGGCTGTCACGCGAGTTCAGTAAGTCAACTGTGTTAGTTTAAACTTGTACTTTATTTTATAAATAAAACGTTGTGGTACTGTTGGTTTTCGATTTTTTGGTAAATTTTTGAGGGCAGGTTCAACTAGTATTGATATTTGAAAAGTGTGTTAATCTGTCAATAGAGATTTTCGTCGTTAAAAGATAGCCCTAGCCAGGAAGGGCCAAAGGGCCCACAGCGGTAAGGGTCATTCAATAAAACCAGGGCTGTTTAGTCACATCTTAATGTAAATTACACTTATATTGTAAACAATATTAAACTAATAACACTTCAAATCAAACTTATATTACCTATAAAAGCGAAAGCTTATGAGTCTGTTTGTCCTTTAGGGGCAAACGGCTGGCATGATTGTGATGAAGCTTTACAGTAATAGGTAGGTATAGCTTAGACATCAGAAAAACGTATTTTATATTGTTTTGGGATGAACTTCTTGTACGGGAGCGGGAGGAAGTTAACTTAGGACGCTGGTGATACCGCGAGAAAAAGTAAGTTGCAAATAATTATTAGAGGGTAACGAAACTGCTAGTTAATTATAATTTGTATTTATTTATGGCAATGAACTATCTTATACATGCCACTAAAATACACATGTAATATAAATAATATTATAATACAATGTAGGTGTAAAATACTGACTTCTCTGCCTACGCTGCAAAAATAACAGGGCGTTATACAGATGGTATCAACAATATTATATTGGAGCGTCAAAATAAATATTTATCATTTTTTTTAATGGTTACACTTAATTGATATTTCATCGAGGTTAATATTTAAGGTGCAGACGCAATTTTTATTTTAAAAACATTAATTTTAATAACATCTTTAGGTATATTTTATTAGCGGTCCAACTTGGATGTACCCGGTATAATCGCAATATATTGTTGAAAATCACATAAAATCTGTTATCCCGACAACCTGATACCCCTTGGTAACACTAGTTGTCAGACTTTTCAGCTTCTAACTACCCGTAACGCAAAGGACATAGGGTAAGTACTCTTTCTCCAGATGCGGGAAGTATAGACTGCGGAGATGATGTCGAAAATTTTATCCCCATCGATTCACTATTTCCATTAAGGGCTGATTTTTCAATCGACAGATAACTCCTATCTGAGGAATATTTTTAACGTTTTGACAGCTTTTGTATGGAAAATATGTCAAACCGCCATATTTATTCTTCAGATAGACGTTAACTGAGGATTGAAAAATCAGCCCTAAGTATTCTATTTCTATCCTATATCATATACTCGTCCCTCCATTGTTATTCCAGCTTAAAAGTAAACTAAGTCAGCCAGCTTTTTCATCATTTTCATTTAAAAACCTTACAATTTAAAGTAGGTTCAGAACTTCTCCTTAAAACCGCAGTGTGCAAAAAGTCTGCGGCCCCGCCCCTCGCAATGGCGATGGTATCAACATATTGGATTTTGTACTCATCGCTATAAGCTTATAAAGGTATACATAATATATCAAGGTAAGCTAAGGTTTATTTTAAAATATTTAATAAATATATGAACTCCCATGGTGCTTTATAAGGTAGGATGTTAGTGGTTAAAACTAAAGTGAAATAGAGTTAATAATAATTTATTTATCTTTTGCATATTTTAATGTAATGTTGCTTTTGCCTACGACAGGAATTTCTTTCAAAACCCGGATAAAAAGTAGCTTCCTATTTAGTCCATCTTAACACCAATTTCATCATTATCGGTTTAGCAGTTAAAGCGTTACGAACAGTTACATTCGTATTTACGTATAATATTACATTGGATTTAAACTTTCTATTAATCACATATTTTCTTCTACGTTGATCAAACAGCTACTATTTAAACAAGTGTACTATTAACAAAAACACAGCAATTTACAGAACAAAACATTTGAAAACGACCAAACAAAGCATGAAAACAAGTTACAATCACGTTAAAAGTGAAACGCATTGCCAAACATCATAACATGTAATAATAGGTGACAGACCAACAGGCCGTGACTGGTATTAGATAGAAATGCGACCGGTATTACGCCATGGACGGACATACAAACTGTATTGTGACAATTCTATTATTTAGAACTACTTATAATGGGGACTTGGCAAAAATTGCATTTTAAAAAATCAGTATTAAAAATATTTTCAAATTGGTTAGGTAAAATATTGTTTAGAAGTAGCCAAAAAACTTCATTTTGAAAAATCGGAGACATTTATGATATTTTCAGATAAGTTATAAAAAGCAGTCGCCCCCGGGTGGGCTCGAACCACCAACCTTTCGGTTAACAGCCGAACGCGCTAGCCATTGCGCCACTGAGGCTATATGATACTGTATCAAATATACAAAATGTTTTTTTATTTACCTACTAGAACAAGTAGAATATGTCTGTAGTATATGTGTGTGGTATACTTGCTTTATTTTTTAACAACAAGATTTTGAAGGTTTGAGAACCATTTGAAATTCAGAGCTACTTCATAAATAAAACGATTTTTAATATGCCTAGTATGACCAGAAACTAACCTAACCTAAAAATAAACTTCGAAATAGTTTCCTCCCCTAATATAAAAAATACAAACATCAGAATAATCTCGAAAATTCTGAAATTCTCTTCCCCCGTTTTAGGAAGTCAGTTTAAAATATGCTCAAGTCTATAATTTAATAAGTACAAAAGGTATCTGTGAGCAATACTTATCTGTGAGACAACAATCGAGCCGCAGACTTGATTATTGCATTCGCTCGCTACATTGTTAAGGCGAATAATATACATGTACTTATTGCCAATAGATATACTAATTATTATTAGCCATTAGTATTTATATCAATATCTTTATTAAGTATATATAGTTATCGGCACGAATCTTGAGCTCTGACCTACATCTGCGCAGAAGTGATTTATTAGCAAAGAACCAATCCCGAGTGACGGCTATGACGCGATGCGCTGCGGGCCAATCACCACTTTAGCCCGTTCCCGCGCCTCACTTCATACCACAAAAGAGACCCAATAAATTACCTCTGCGCAGATGTAGGTCAGAGCTCAAGATTCATGCCGATAACTATACGGTTGACTAATAGCACCGCCGCTATTTGACTAAAGGTGTTTAGTTTTAAGTAGGTACATTATTTAGACACTGCAGGCAATGTAAATATATAAAAAAATATACGTCGTTGTTACTGTCTTCATTCAACCGGTTCCCGTATCCAGGTGAAAAGTTACTAATATTTTAAATGCGAGTGTTATTTATCTTGTTTTCACACCAAACCGATTTATTTACGCAGTCTAGAACCTGACAAAAGAGCATAGGCTACTTGTCATCCGGGTGCGGGATAAGTTCCTTAGGGACGAAAATGGAATAGCAAGGATCAGCTAGTAACTTACTATGTACTATGTAACTGATGTACAAACAGTAGAAACTTTTATCTAACTTTTATCAAAATCCATTTAGCTGTTTGCTTAAAAGTGTAACACCATTCTCTTCGCAATCGAGTAACATCTAACTTAACCTGTCCCTTAACTTAGCAGCTTTAACATCACGACTTGACCGCCATAACTGCAGGCCTATAAGTTAGCTCATTATGTTGTAAGATTCCTTCAAACAGTTACATTAGTTAAACGCGTTAGACAATAGTTTAACCGTGATTCATAATAACGTAAATATTTGTTTGTTTTCATTTACCTAGATAATTTGGCTCGATGGGTTATATATCCCAGCGGGGCTAGCAGGGCAAAGGCTTGCCGGGACTGCGGGATTGTTCGAAAGAGTTACCGCGGCCCTGGTACTTTAAAAGGTCTATGAAGGAACACGACGGTTTTTAGTCAGTAGGGGTCTGACACTCCCTCACCGCTGCTAACCCACAGTGGGAGGGGTCATTTGATGATTTTGAAGTCATTAAAAAATGGGTGATATACCATGGCGATACAAAAAAGAAGGTACCTTTTCTCCTTCAACTAATAATTGTGGAACAAAAACATTAAGGGATAGTTGATGTAAATACGCCACTCAAAACTGGATAGCTAACTTAAATTTATACTTACCTGTAAAAATTGTTGCGAAAAAAAAGCACCTATCATCATCTACGTAGCCTTTTCTAACTAAATATATTGGGGTCGGTGTTTCTAACCGTATGGGTCTGAGTACCAGTGTTTTGCATGGAGTGACTGCCTACTTGTCCTCCTCAACCCAGTTATTAAGAATAGTTGACACTAGCTGGCTTCTGACTACTCGTAACGACTGCCAAAGATGTGTAAACTACAGCCGTCATCCACCATTTCACGTGCCTCTTAGAACACAGAACAAACCCGTCATGACTGACTGACAGATGGTCATTCTCAATCGCAAACTGACCGCTCTAGACATTGCTTATCCGTAAGACTGATAGATACGCGCGGCTTTGAGCTCTTTATCATCTTCCACGCGCAACATGACTGATCTATGGTATAGAGGTAGTATAGATATAATTATACCTACAGTTCGTCTGTACGTCGTAGGAATGCCCCGTTTAATAGTAAGTATATATATAGATACATATACATATATAGATATGTATAATTATACAGTTCGTCTGTACGCTGTAGGAATGCCCCGTGTTGTTACGTCTGCGTACAACCGTGGACGCGAGCCAAATGACCAGTAGGGTTGACTAGTGACGAAAATGGTGACGAATGGAATGAAAGTCACCTAAAAGTATTTTTTTGTTAACTGCTTCACTAATTAATTGAAAATAAAAATGCATTACTCCAAATAAGTCTGGTATGGCTGCTAAACAATTTACGTAAAACATATTTTTTTAATTACACCTATCTAGCAATGGTCTTAACACTGGGCACAGCTCTTATCACGCACTGCGCACAGAAAGAATGAGCGTTAAGAAATACAAGATTAAAATGTTCGTGCAATAAAATCTTGCTAAAATAAATAAGACGTCAAAAAACGTATATAGTTTTCATAACAATAAAAAGCTAAATTCTCCTCATAGTGTTTTTTCACTAAGACCTTCACTTGTCTCATATGTAGGTGATTCTCAAATAGCACGCCACTTTCACTTATCACTATAAGAGGTCCTAATTTCCATAAAAATCTACAATTTATTTTTGCCAGCCCTACGTTACAACCGCAAGTTGCGCAGACGCAGACGCACAACAAAACGTGTGTAACATCGTCGTTTTATATTCACTAATTAACCGTTCCCAATGCCAAACGTTTAGACAATGCTAACTATTTACTTTTATTTATTTACTTTTCGTTTATTTTGTTTTACATAATGTCTAGACGCTGATTTGTAAATTTAGCGCAAGTAGGTGCATTCTTCTTTCTTCCCATTTAGACCACCTTGTAGATAAGTGTTCAATTGCTGAGAAATAATAAATATCCATAACACTAATATATAGGGCAATAACTATATATAGGGCAAACTCTGTACATCTCATCATCATCATCATCTCCCGAGCCTATTCAAAACTATGTTGGGGTCAGCTTCCAGTCTAACTGGATGCAGCTGAGTACCAGTGTTTTACACGGAGCGACTGCCTACCTGATCTCCTCAAACCAGTTATCCGGACAACCCAATACCCTTAGGTAAGACTGTCAGACTTACCTGCTGGCTTCTGACTACCCGTAACGACTGCCAAAGATGTTCAATAACAGTCGGGACCTACAGTTTATCGTGGCCTCCGAAACACGGTTTATAAAACAGATGAGAATCAAAATACCACATATATTACTCTAACTTTATGTAAGAATGAGAACTGTCCATGTCTCATATCATCGACCTAGTCAATCCCCAATTTTGTTAAGGCCAGCTTCCAGAATTTGTTGAATTTGAATTTCTGTGTTACTTGGACAGCCTATCTGACCTCTCCAACTAAATTACCCAAGCATCATGATAACCACTGAAAACAGTTTGTTAAACTTTCTGGCTTCCAACTCGTTACTCCATAGAAGTAGTAACATAATAGTTACATTATCTAAAATATCATTTCCAAAAAATCGGGGCCCTTTTCTTTCTAGGTAAATCAGAGAATATTTGTTAGACAATATTTGAATACTAAAAGAAAAATTAGAGTGTATTTACAAAATTTTATTTTGCCACATGGTAAAAAATAGTGATCATCATAAAATCTTTTGATCTCCCTAACGCATCAACATGAAAAGTACTGAAAATGTTTGAAATGACAAATTACATAAACGTTTCATAAATTCTGACTGTTTCAATGAAAACAATAGTAGTGCGCTCCGCTACAAGACGTAGCTCTAGTTACTAAACAATATGGATCGTCTTGAATGAGCAAATGAGTGTCTGAATGACACGTGCAGACCTGCCTTCTGATCTTTGCACAAGGATGAACCCTCTTTAATGACCTCAGAGTTCTGCAGTCATATCTGTCCGATGCTCTTGTACAAGTAGAAGCATTTTTCCGTTTAGGCTTAGCTGGTCTTGGTGCAGAAACTTGCTTCGGCAAAGAAGGTTTAGGTTTAGGACAACACACTTCAGCCGGTTTTGGGGACGTACACTTTCCTCTAATACTTTTCGCTAATAAAGAGCATGCAGCCCTACACCCAGAGAATACGCTGTGGCGAGAACTTTTTCGTGAATTTTGACTATCATGTGCTGATGATCCTGCGGGCCGATTACCAGACTTGACTGAAAGTGTTCCAAGAGTACCACAGGATATGCACGACTCTTCAGAAATAGATTGGTTCGGTGGCAGAGCTGGCATATCTTTACCTTCTTCATAAGCTATTTGGGTAGCATACGTGAACAGTAAAGAGTTTAGCACAGTTTTGGGTCCGAATTTTTTGGATGATGTTGAAAATTTTGACTGGCAACCGATACATGAACAGCGGCTTCTTGAATTCGGACTTATATTTGGAGATTCACCAGGTTCTATTGCTCTGTGTGAAGGCAAGAGAAGTCTCCTCAGAGCATTGAGTATACTACCTTTAAGGATGATCTCGCTGCCATGGCTAGTGTTTTCAAGATCGCCAACTGGTTTTGATAAAACCTTGAAGTTGTCATAACGATGAGAATTCGAACATTTACAATGGTTTCTGTGCTCAATTGGACTCGAGCCTCCTTCATAGCTCTTCCAAGAAGTAGCAGTATCTTTTCTATTATTTGTTCGGTTATTTCCTTTACAACAAGGTACACAATCCGTCGTTTTGTCTATTGACATACTTTTCACTGCAGGATCGGTCCAGCATGATTGCATAGACGTAGATAATGATACACGCTTGGGGACAACTTCTGAATCAGAATTGCACACAGCTTTCGACTCGCAAGGAAGTAATATATTTGAACCTACTAGAACAGAATCCGTTTGTTTCGTCCATGTCTTCGCATCTTTTAAACATGAACACGGTTTCGCCAAGTTTTGGTTTGAAGAAGGCAATTGTTCATTAGGGCAACAGACCGGAGTTTCTGGGACAGATACATCTTGCCATGGTAATATTTCATCATATGGAGTAGATATGCGCTTGCTACAGCCACTACAGATTCCAGGGTCTACAGCATATTTATTTTCAAAACTGGGACCTGCTTGACTGCTGTAACCACTGCTGCTGTTTTTGAAGTTGTCACTATTTTCCTGCGCACCACTATATCCACATTCACTAGTTCTTCTGGCACAAGAATTTGTACATGTATTGTCCTTCGACCCACGATCTTTAAAACCAGGACGTGGACGATTCTGTCTTTCAGTTTTAATTGCTACAACTTGTCTCTCCTCGCTTATACTTCCATCCGAATTCATGGTCCTTGAAACTTTACTTATTTCTTTGTATTCCTTGTCGTAGTGTGAGTAAGTCCCTTTGAGTTCAGGTTTTATCTCATACGCGCTAGTCGACATTTGTGCGTGTGCTTCTGGTCCTGTTGCTGATTGTGCCATAGGTCTGTCTACTAGTATTCTTTCACTTACTTCTAGCGATGCTAGTAATGGATTATCGCCGACAGATGGTCTTCCTGCGCAATTGGCACAACTTGAATGAGGACATGATACTCCTGACGAGGTTGCTGCTGACGAAGTTTGTAACGATATGTCTTCTACGTTCGATTCATGTGATTGTTTCTGGCTAGCTGATTGTCCTCTTGATCTATCGTTTCCTGATTGTGGAAACGTTGAGGTAGGTTGTAGGTTAAAGTTTAAGTAGTCTGTCGGTTTGCATGGTGTATCTGACTGATCTTCTACGCAAGAGCAACTTAATGCTTCGATTTTACGTTTGACAATTTCACATTTTTCTATAAACTTATCCACGTTGCTCAATGTACCTTCCAAGTCGTCCGCCATTTCTATTAGTTGATTTATATTTTTCTGGAGATTTTCAAGCCTTTCTTTATAATGACAGGAGTTTGTCTCTTGCCTTTGCACTCTACGTAATACTAGATTTTTCGCTCCTTCTTTTGCTTGAGCTTCAGCCTGCCATAGACTGGATTGCGATTTTCCTGCTTCTTTATCATATTTACTTAACGTAATCTTGGAGCCAGCTACTGTACTGCAAGGAGTGAGTCCCGTCTTTACGTTCTCCATTGCAACCATTTTGTCTTCTATAGTAATTTTCTTCCACCTATAACTTGGTTTTTCACTTATAATTTCTATCTCCTTTTTATCATCTTTGCCTGTTTCCTTCTCTGAAGTTTCTACAATCTCAGTTTCTGTGGTTTTTGGCACCATTTTTAATTTTAATGATATAGCATCTATCACCAGTTCTTTTTTTGAGTCTTCGAAAATTACTGGTAAGATTAGATCAGGTGACAAAGACATTCTTCTGTCTACTTCATCTTTTACGTTTGGTGCTTTATGTACATATTTGAGTTCTTTGAATCTTTTCAGTCTGAATATTTCCTCTCTTTCTCTTTCTTCCAATTCACTTATAATGTACAATCCCGTTTTCCGTATTCTCGGTATGACACATACCACTAATGCATTCTTTTTCCTGTGAATACAAATGATTGTTTGATATCCATCATTTATGTATATTTTACAACTATAGAACTCACCCTTGCCTTCTAAATGAGACTTGTACGGCTTCAAATACGGTAAAAAATATGTTTAATTTTAATTTAAACTTATGTAAGTATATCATTAAAACTTCCAACCTCTTATTCTATATCATTAGGAGAATAATCAAATGTTCTTCGTGTTAAAGTAAAAGTCGCTGCAAAAAATACCATAGATTCATTTCATAGTATTTAGAGGTACATAACTATTTTTTTAACTATCGAAGGTTATTTTGAAATTCAAAAGATTAAAACTTAAATCGCGACTCTCAGCGTTTTAGCTGCTTTTATTCAGTTGGAAACTATTTGAAAAGAGAAAAAAAATACAAAGCATTGGGTAGAATAATATTTATTGAGAGATGCGATGCAAAATTGAATTGTATCCTTCATAAGATGAAATAAATCTCAAATTTTGAGTCTTAAATTTCATTCGTTCATTCATGAAATGGGTCTCGAATCATTGCTTTCCTCAGTACTATCTCTGTCTGTCTCTGTACACGAAAATGGATCACAAAAACTAAACTGAATAGTTTCTGTTTCGCTTTTCTTTTTCGAAAATATTGTATCTTCTGATCTACATGAGCATGCCAAAGTCGAACGTGATAAGTCTGCCGTTCTAATGAGTGTCTCTGATTTAATAAAGCGACCGAAATCTCTCATGGTTTGAAGAAACCCTTTAGTCTGAGCTAAATCGCAAATATTCATTGGCTTTGAACTTTTGCTCGAGTCGTATGAGAAAGTCATAAAAGTCGAACCTACTGATGGCACTTGTTGCTTTGGATCGAAAGTCCTTTGTTTTACAGTAATAATCTCATAATTTTCTTTTATATTACCATCTTTTTCTCTATACCTTTTAACGGTAGTTTTTGTTTTAATTTTCTTTTCAAAATAACCAAGGTTTTCTGGTTGTTTTGGTGATTTGCTGCTGTCCGCAACATTGCCATCATCGCAGACATCTGGGTCTGATCTAATAGACACTGGTTTAACTTTGTTGGGTAGTCGAGAAGATGTGCAAGAGTAATCCGAACCCATGTCTTGACAAGTACTATATCCTGAATCTTCTGGGTGTGTTATAGGCTTATCATCTTTGGCAGGTATTTGACAGGGCGATGAACATCTCGAGCAAACATTTGGAGGACTTATCGGGATTACCATAATGGGAGGCTCAAGTGCTGTTTCGGGAAGATCAGCTGGTTTCTCTTGGCCACAATCCTTGCATGGTTCATTCGAAGATCCGGCTTTGCAATCACATGTACCCTGGCATGGCGTGGGATATTGAGGTATGATTCCACCTTTCGCTGCCCCCGGGATCTTTTTGTAAAGCAATAGTTTAGCCCTAGTTAATTGACAAGTCTTATAGAAATCTTCAACACTTTGAGACACCAATCCTTCATCTCTATATTTTGATATATAGTTTATGATATCATTTATGTTTATTAGCAGATCATCAATTACTTGTGGCTTAGGCTCTGCTTGCTGCGCTTCATTTGATGCGATCTTTGCTTTGATTACTTGACATCCTTTGATAAAATCGTCCACAGTTTCACTCACCAAACCGCTTTTCTTAGCTTCTCTGCTCAATATAATGCTGTCATCTATTTGGCTTATAATTCTCTCTAAACTTGAAGGAGTGGTTGGTTCTTTACTCGATTTACTATATTCAAGTTTTTCCTTAAATTCTTTACAACATGATAAAAAGCTATTAATACTTCGAGTGTCAATTTCCTCTTGTTGTACAAGACTTGTGATTCGTTCCAAATTAGCGACTTGCTCTTTCAGGCGTTCTAATTTAAGTTTGTTTTCCTTTTGATTTTTGTATTCAGCAATTTTAGTTTTAACTGCTTTGCAAGAATTTAAAAACTCTTCAGCGCTAGGGGTGAGTAATCCTTCTTTTTGGTAGTATTTCGTCATATCTATGACTTCGTCGACATGTTTTTCGAACTCATCTAGGCGAGCAGTGGACACTTGTTGCGTATCTCTCGGCATTGTTTGAACTACGTCGACTGTCATGCAAGCTAGAGGTCGCGGTTTCATTATGTACTCTGGTATTTGACACTTTGGTATTTTTCTAGGCTTAGGCGTTAAATAATCACATTCTTGGATACTAGTGCTGGGTACTTCCTTTGGTGCTGGTACCTTGAAACACTGACATTCGCTTAGTCTTCTGTCAAACTCTGCACAAGTCGTACACAATTTGTCTTTGCTTGGGGTGGAATCTTCTTCTGTCAATTGACTTAATTTTATTACTTTGTGAAGCTGAAGCCTAAGCCGAGTCATATAAACCTTCAACGTATCTATAGCTGTAGCATCTGTTTCGAAATATTTATCGATTATCTTCATCACTTCTTCGCATCCTTGGATAAATCCTTTCACGTTGAAACCTCCTAGGTCTTTGTCCTCGAACCTTTTGCTCATTGTAATTATATCTTTAAGCTGCATTTTCAGAAGCATAAACTTTTCTTCGAGGTCTTTATTTCGTGTTACAGTTGATTCTTCTTCTGCAAGATGTTTGCCGCACATCGTACACTGTTTCTTTGGTTGTTCTTCAATTATAGGTATAGGATGTGGAGGAACTGGGGCAGTAACTGTAGGCCTTGCTGGTGGTTCTGGTGGTGGTGGTGGTGGTACTGGGGTTGACGTTGGAGGTAGTAATAAGAACTTATGACTTGTCGCCGCTTGAAGTGGAATCGCTTCTCTATCTGGTTCCACCATCGGTACTTCTACAATCCTTATTTTCGATATTCTCTCGATCGGTTCTTCTGAGACTGGTCTCAGCTTACGGTCTGTGGCTTGCAGGTCCGGCATAGACTTGAATTCAAGCGATGATCTATCTCCGATCGTCGGCTCATAGTCCAGCATGCCCTCGTCTTCCATCGTTTGCATTCTTACCTTACTTAATGTCTGTCCTGTCCTTGTTTGTCCTTCAACTTCTGGTGTCTCTATCAAAGGTTTTTTATTATTTTTTACCTTTTTTATCCTAAATAATTCCTCTCTTGCCAATTCCTCTAGCTCGACTAAGATGAATATGTTAGTCTTCTGTATTCTTGGTACGACAATTTTCTTGAGAACGTTTTCTCGTCTGCATAAAATTGACGTTTTTTAATACTTTTTGCTAAGTTTAGAATGCTGCCGCAAACCACCCTTTCTTCTAAGGACTGAAGCACTGGATAGTTTTAATTATAAAATTCTCGACTCTTTATTTAATGACCATTGAAAATGTTGGTTCAGAAACTTGCTGCACCGTGTATCAAAAAATAAGCATGACTATGTGAAAAAATAAATTCGCTATTTTGTTGTTCTGACTTGTACGTACTTATCATGATTGTGCATGGCATGGTTATGAATTTGCGTACAAAAACAAATAGGTAGCGCAAATTCTAATAATTTCAAGAAAAGTAAAATTATAATTTCATCTCCTACACAATGAAATAGTATAAGATAGAAATATTTGTGCCATGAAATCGGTTATAGAATCCGTAAATCTGAGTGTACATTCTGCCTACGACATCAAATATACAAAACTTGTTATAAGATAAGATTTTAATTAGCATCCTTATACTTTCTCTGTATGATAAGAGACCAGAGCTGTGAGACAGTAAAAGAACTTATCTATAAATATAAACAAATATTATAAAGCTGAAGAGTTAATCACTAATCTCAGGTTCTAATAGACCGATTTGAAAAATTCTTTCAGTGTTAAAAATCCCATTTATAGAGGAAGGCAATAAAGGAAGGAAGGAAATATTTTACATTGTAATCAGTAAATAATGTATAAAAAAAGTTATTTTTATGAAGTGGCTAACATACTTAAGGGCTCGGGCATCGCTCTAGAAGTTACGTTTATATAATCATTTCTTGCAAAAAATTGACGATTATAGTCTTAGCTGCCGACTTTTATATACCCTAAGGACTGCACAGGTAAAGTCATATTTTAAAAAGTTATTAAGTACATATTCCCCACAAGATTTTGTATTGAAATAAATAAAGGTAATATCCCTTTAAAAGTCCATTACCATTTATTCAAACTTGGCTGCAAAACAACTTTTTTTGAACGTCGACGATGACAGCCCACAAAACGCCCACCCCTCACCACTTCCTATATGTTTTTGGTATTGACTAATTTCTAGTTTAACACTTATAATTATATTTAAATATTATAAAATGGAAGAGTATGAGGATGTATGTGAGTACGTTTCTTACTCTTTCAGACTAAAAATGCTGATGGATTTACGAGTAATCAGAAGCTAGAAAGTCTGACAAAGTGGCAACCAGTTTATCATTGGGTATAGGGTAAGCTAACCACTGGGTTGAGGCCAGAATTCTGGTTAGACTGGAAGCTGACTCAAAAAATTGACAAAATGCTAAAAGATTAAATAAAATGTAAGTTATTATCACAAAGTTAAAAAATAACTAAGTTTCCGATAGCTATATCTAGTTTCTCGTAAAAAGAGGAGTTTGACCACTTAGAGTATCTGTGGCACTAGTAGTTCTTAAATAGCAGAACCGATTTGGATGCAGTTTCTTCTAAGTTAATGCTTGGCTTCCAGCGGCGGTTCTTAAACATGTTTCATCAAAATCAGCGTACGTTATAGCTTATAGCTGGGTTGTTAACAACGAAAGCTTAATTTTGGTTTATTTTGGAAGCATATATGTACATGTAATGTCGTGGTCGGGTAAAATAAAAAGTAGCTGAAGTTGCTCCTTGTTTCATCAGCTCTCTGCTTGTGAAATTGCCATCAAAATCGGAAAAGTCAATTCTTGATTAAAAAAAATGTTTTAATAGTACTAATGTAGATAAAGTGTATGCATCCAAATACACTTTGTAAAAAGCAGTTATTGTAATATTACAAACATAATTATTATCTAATTTATTTTTCTATAAAAATAAGATTTATATAGAGTACACAATGAAGTTTAGTGGTAGATAAAATTGCAGAAATTAAGCCTAAATATTGTTTAAAATTTTTAAAGGTGCCGTCCAGTCCTTAGATAGAAACAAGGGTGAGTTCATCGGCAGCTTGGCCCTTTTACAGGGCTAAATACACTATTAAATAGCTCAACTTCTTTGAAGCTAATAATATCACCATATAATAGAGACCAAAGACTTTGTACCACTATCAAGACATTTAGACCTAAATACTCCGACCACATAAACGTCAGTTTTCTTAAAACAACTATACACATATGTACTATGAATTTTCACGTTACATTTTCCATGACAACAGTTTGTAAAAAAATAACGGTTTTGTCGTCGGTGAACTTGGCCTTAATTGCTCTACTTCTTTGAAGCTACATATAGAACTAGACACCAAAGACTTAGAAAAAAATAATTTAATTTTTTTTCAATAATATAATCAAGATATTGAATTTTGAAAATATTTTAATGTCAATCGTCTTTGATCTTGAAATGTTTCTACTTGCTAACTACAAATTATAATAAGATTTCAACAAAATAATTGATATTAGAATTTATCAATTATTTTGCTAATTAAACCCATTGTTTAATGACAATAATATTTTCAAATTATATTAAAATATTAATAAGTTTCAATAAATGTATTTAAGTTGTCTTGATAATTTCATTAAACAATGTTTTTTTAGGTGTAAAACCAGATAAGCGATATACTAAAAATAATATATTTTATTTAAACATTATCTTGATCTGTACGTGTAAAGGTACATATATTTTTTTTGTTGTGCAACCGATTTGAAAAATTATTTCACTGTTGGAAAGCTACACTCTTCCTCTTAACATAGGCTATATTTTATCTCAGTACGGACAGTAGTTCCCACAGGACGCAGGTAAACCGCGAGAAAACGGCTAGTAAGATATAAAATGAAAGACAAATATTGTAAACAAAGATTGAAAATTGCATTAGATCAATAAATTCAAGTTTAAAAACATTTAAAATGCCTTATCTGGTTTTGACACCTATTTAAATATTTACTATATTTATAATGTTGGCTCATAAATAAATCTTTGTTTCAGTGACAACAAAATGGTCTCAAAAATTAAACTGCTAATGACATTTTTGTTGAATATTTTCAAAAGATTTATTGATGGCTTTTGTAAAGTAGCATGATTCTAAATAGCAATAATAATTTTTAATAGTTTTTTTTTTAAATATCTGAACTCCTTTCTTACACGGTCGGTTAGCCCCATAGTAAGCTAGTTATTAGCATGTAGCGATGTAATTTTTCGATATGATAATTATTGAATCATGCTACATATAAAGGTAGAGTATAGTTATCGGCACGGATAATGAGCTCTCGGCGGAAGAGTGGGGATTGCTTTGCGCACTGTACACTTAAGGCAATAAACCAATAAATGACTTCTGCGCTGGTGAAGGTCAGGGCTCAATATCCTTGCCGATGATTATATTTGATTTTTTGCCAGCAACAAATAATACTAGGTGCAATAATAGCTTTTCCAGCGATTTTCTTATCAGCAAAAGGGCGATATTAGTTGCTGCCAAAAATACACTTGGAGACACAAAAAACTAGGTTAGATACAAATATAAATTCTTATATTTCTTTATTAATTACTCATTTTTAACTGAATTCCCAAAAAGAAGAATTTCAATTTGGCTTTTCTTTTCACGCCACGAAAATTTTGGTCATTATTTTATCATGTACCTACTTAGATTATTCATTTTTTTCGATTTGTAATCAATTTTATCTGAGTCTGAGGAATATTTTTTTTTTCTCTCAAATTACTTTTCACTGATTTTTGTATCTGACCCATTTTTTTTTGGCAGCAAGTGTAAAAAAGAAACTTATTCCTAACACTTACTTGGTGGCGTTCTTGTGGGCTACTTCGACCAGGTCAAAAGTAGTTCTCAGTTGAAGTACCAGCACCATCCGTCGTACCAACTCTGACCAAGCCGTTTTGCAGTTGGTAACGACCATACCGCCTTTGTTTAATCCCAAAAATGGATAGGGATCTTGAAAAGTCTGTGAGAAAATAAGAAATATTATTTCCTGCCATTTTTCAACTGGTTTCTCATAGAAATGGATTTATAAAGTCTAGTTATGTCAAAAAAGCAGTCGCCCCCGGGTGGGCTCGAACCACCAACCTTTCGGTTAACAGCCGAACGCGCTAGCCATTGCGCCACGGAGGCAGATGATAGATTTTCCAAATTTCGTACCATTTTCCAAGGCTACCTATATCAGGTACATATATAGGTATGTTATACTATGCTTCAAGTCCACTGTGGCATATACAAATGTTTCTTCAGGTACTCTCTTTAGCAAACAGTAACAAATTGCTTGCAAACATTTCTAAATTTTCGTGTAACTGAAACCTTTGTGCGGGAATCTGCTAACTTGTAAACTCATACACAGTTGTACGCTAACAAACGTAAACGCACATAAATAAAAATATGCTAGCCTACTTATATTTCTAGTGGAGCCCAAAAGGGCCAAAGTCTGCGGGATTGTTCGCGCGAGTTACCGCAGCCCTGGTACACTGTGGGCTACAGAAGGAACATGGTGGGTTTAGTCAGTAAGAGTCTGACACTCCCTCACGCTGCACCCACAGCGAGAGGGGTCATTTCAAGATTTCCCATAAAAAAGGCTACTTATCTCTCACGCATAAAATACCGAACAGATTTGGATGAAACCTCAGAAAAAACATATATAGGTAGGCTACTTTTTATCCATGTGCGAGAAGTAATTCCCTCGGTAAATGGGTGAAATTGCTGGCGGAAGTTAATAAGAAATAAATAAATAAAGTAAGACTTACCTCAATCAAGTTTAAATTCTTAACTTTCACTCCGGAAACACTTCTGCCTGCTGTTTTGACTGTGATACTTGCCTGTAACAAACCAGAGACATTATGTTATAATTTTCATGTTATCCATACTGAAAGACATCATTTTAACCGAATGCAAAAGTACTTTTCCATTTGTTTGAGGTTTTTATTGATATATTCAAATCTTTTCGAATGCAACATTACCATACTTAAAGCGTTTTTACACTGGCAATTTCTTTCGCGACATCGCCTGTAGGATCCGAGCGTTGTAGCGTTGAAAAATCGAAAGGAAAATCGTGCGCTAGTGTGAAGGGACCACCATAAAAACTCGAACGAAAAACATTCATAAAATAATTACTTCGCATTAATCTTCCTCCTAATGAATCATGCAAACTGCATGAAAATCCATGGAGTAGTTATCGAGGTATATCGCGGACAGATAGACGTACTAGTGGATTTTTTCTACGGTTTAACTATAGGTACTAAGAGAAAGATTCGAGTTTCAGAATATATTTTCTGTGGGCCTTAACGTATGGTTATCAAAATGTTATACCTAACGAAAAATATTTATCTTTCTATCTACATCGATTTATAATAAGGCTAATCGTAGGCGCCGTGGCTTAGTTGGTTAAAGCGCCTGTCTAGTAAACAGGAGATCGTGAGTTCGAATCTCGCCGGGGCCTTCGTTGTTACATATATTTTTATAATCCAAGAACTTTCTCCTATGAATCCTTATAAACATAGGTACGTAAGGTCATAATATGTGAGGTGGCTCTCATTCAACAAACGTGAATTTTTGCTTGTTTCATAAATATTTTACACGCAATTCTGATAAACTCCATACGCAAATCTGACTCGCACTTGGCCGTTTTTAATGTGATAAAAGGCGGATTGCCCATGGATACCTGCAAAAGGTACCATAGGAATCGCTTGTAGTAGAAGAAGTTTGTTTAGGTATACCACAGTTTTGTTGCGCGAGGCAGAAAGTAGAGAAAGTCACACTTCCAGTGGGTAGATAGAGAAAATGAGATGACGCGAGGCGCGGGGAAAAATTGGCTATCTATGTATACTCAGTAGATAATTACCTAATTCATCAAATACTTAATTAATCGAGTAATTATCATTTAAACATTATATGCTGGCTATATCTTTTCAAATCGGAATTGTAATATCGATAAATGGATTAGTTCTAAAAGCAAAATATATTCAAGTATTTTGCAAATACGTTGTAATCAACACGTGAAATCCTACTAGATAAGTATATGTAGTACCCTCAAAAAGATACCACCAAGGCCCCGGCGAGATTCGAACTCACGATCTCCTGTTTACTAGACAGGCGCTTTAACCAACTAAGCCACGGCGCCTACGATTGCCTCATCGAATTTAGACACCGCTTTACATATATGTACTTATATAGATTATTAATAAATTATTCTCCATTATAAATAGACCAGCTTTTGACCGCGACAATACCCGCGTGGGCTTGGGATATCCCCGTTCCCATAACAACGAATATATTTATGTGGATTTAGAGTCTACGCAGTCGTAAGACTGGTTATCCGACTTGCTGGCTTCCTACTACCCATAACGACTGCCAAAGATGTTCAAATGACAGCCGGAACTCAAGATTCATTCGCGCCCTCCTAAACACGGCTAGATCATAGCTTAAAGAAAAATAATCAATGAAAGATATACATCTTTGTAAAATGAGATTCCAGAGCCACAGTACCTACGTTAGTTTTTTTCACAATAATATAAACAAAGCGATAAGAAATAAGAAGTAATTTCGGACATTGAGTGTATGCTTACTCGAGTACGGATAAGAATTAATGTACTTTAAAAAATGAAGCTAGGAAAATATAGTTTACATTTTCAGCATAGTACGTATTGTGTTGAACAAATATGTGTATAGGTAGGCTTTGAAAACAACTGTTTAAATAAACATACACAGCTGAAACTAACAATACACATAAAGGTCATACAGAACTAGTTATTCTTCTATGCGTTTCTATTTTACGCCAATAATAATTATTAACCGACTTCAAAAAAAAGAGGAGGTCCCCGAAGAGTTTAAATAAAATAGGTATTAACATATGTACGTTGAAAACCACTATTTGCTTAGTCTTTCCGCAACTATGCTGGGGTCGACTTCCAGACGTTTTGGATGCAGCTGGGAACCAGTATTTTACTAGGGGAGACTGCCTATCTGACCTCTTCAACCCAGTCATCTGGTCATCCATATAAAGTATCCTTTTAAACCACTCTATTACGCAAAACTCTTGGACTTGTAGAGATAGGTAGAATAGAAAGTCAGCACTATATCTGTTCAAAATATATGCGTTTTTTTCTCCGGTAATATTGAGCACTATGACAGAAAATAAATACTACTCCAACCGATAACAAACAATTATTATTATTCCAATCGATTTTCAATTCACACAACTAATATTTGCCTATATCTCACAGCCTCCGTGGCGCAATGGCTAGCGCGTTCGGCTGTTAACCGAAAGGTTGGTGGTTCGAGCCCACCCGGGGGCGATTAATTTTGCTCTAATCGGTAATGTGGAGAAACAGTTAATCGTACCCTATATTGACACGGTCCTTTCTGAAATAAATATCGATAGATATGGTGAAATTCCGTTTTCTAAGTTTTTACGGTTAATTTTAGAACACTTTTTTACTGAGACCTCCCTTAGAACGTGAGTGAAGAACATTATTCTAGATAGAGGAAAGGATAGGAATTATGGAAGTAAAAGACTTGCTGTGCTAAAACCTAGTCTCCTATAGTTATCCCAATTTTATTTGATAGGAGACTAGGCTCCTACAGTTATCCCAATTTTATTTGTGTTAATTTTAGTTGATCAGCACAGCAAGTCTTTTACTTCCATAATTTCTCTATCCGACGTCATCTCACAAGTAACTTTTTTCCTTTTTCTTTCCAGTCCTATCATATTTCACTCAATCCATCCATCGTTTCCTTGGTCGTCCCCTTCCACTATATCAAACCAATTCCTAGTCTTTGTTTAAAACCTTCCTTACTTACTATCCTTAAAACGACCTCATTTAAGTACCCACTTCCCTATTTGCGGGCGTGTGCGGGAAGAAGTTCTTTGGGGTCGCGGGGCAAATTGCAGGTGAAAACGTGTAGGTATTTAATGAAGGGCCCAAATGATTTTTAACGCAAAATTACATATTTGGCTATAGTTACTAACAGCCTCCGTGGCGCAATGGCTAGCGCGTTCGGCTGTTAACCGAAAGGTTGGTGGTTCGAGCCCACCCGGGGGCGATTCTTTTAACAACATTCATAATCACTAATTAGCCAAAATCTTTAGGTATTTATCAACTGGACTGATAAATATGTAAGTGATTAAGACAATGATGTATGTAAGAGTGTTAATTAGTTAGATATTATTATATTCACATAATTGTTACATAACTCTTAACGAGTTCATTAATGTACCTATTACTCAATAATTATAATTATCTATCACATACTAACACATTTTCTCGCTCATATGTTTTGGTCAGTGTTTGTTGTATTGAAACAATTGTATATTTATTTTCGAAATCAGAAATACCTCCTAATTTCTCTTATTTATTCCCGATTAAACCATTAAGACCGATGCGTTAATTAATTCAGGACTTAACGACATTTTTTGATGGTGGGGACAAAAATATTTCAGTTAAATACAATGGCGTTATCTAAACATGTAAAACTATTATTTATCAAAAGCAGTCGCCCCCGGGTGGGCTCGAACCACCAACCTTTCGGTTAACAGCCGAACGCGCTAGCCATTGCGCCACGGAGGCTGTGTTGAAAAAGTCCAAAAATTATCACAAAACTAGGGCAACATCTGTCTAGCCTTTTGCCGAATAAGTTGTTTACAACAGTGCTTGAAAATATTACATGTGTATTAACACATCAGAGAGAACATAAATGTCGGTCTTGCATCTGATCTCTCTCCGGTCGTGTCGGATTGCCGTCCCATCGGGCTATGAGAGTAAATTAACAGAGAGCGCACCTGTGTCTGCGCAAATGCTTGTGCACTATAATATGTCCTGTGCTTCTGGCTGATCTCCTTATATCAGAACAGCCACCTAAACCAACAATCGGTCTGCACGCCATTATTAGTACAACTAGTCTCCTTCCCAGAAATAGCACAAAGGCCTTTTGGAGGCTGTCTTTGTATATTTTTTACGTTTAATAAATGCTGAATTTTAGCATGGTTTGATCATTTTTTTTCTTTATCCTACTAAGTCCTCCAGCCAGCCAGCAGCCAGCCAGTGAGCAGCTAACTTACCTGTCGAGGAATACTTTCCAGCACCACGCCGTTCAGCTGAGGCAGAAAGTATCTTGCTCTGGCCAGGAGAATGAAGGCTTCTTCCACCCGCTCACCATAATCCATCAGGGCACTGGGAAAAACAAAAATTAACATCATTCCAATCATCATAATAATTAAAGCAAGTTTGTAAATATGTATGTGGGTATGTGACCCGTTTACGCTAAAATCACTTGATGGATTTGGATGAAACTTTGCAGTAATCAGATTTACATTTGGCTGCTCTTTATCTATTTGCTGGATGTTGTTTCCCTGGAACGTGGACCCTTCGGTCTTGTGCAGCTCTAATAAGTTACTAGAATATCGAGGGTATGAGGGTTATCCCCTCCCTTCATAACAACAATCGCCACGTCTAACTTCTATTAGATTAGCAGAATCATCATCTGACTAGCCTTTTCCCACCAGGTAGGCTTCCAGTCTAACTGGGTGCAACTAAGAACCCAGTGTTTTAAAAGGATCGACTGTCTATCTAAGCACCACAACCTAGTTACTTGGGCAATCCGATACCCCTTGGTAAGACTGGTTATCAGACTTTTTTTCAAAACGAATTAATCAGTACTCACTCATTAATCTTCACAGAAAGTCTCCTCATTTCTTTGCGGGAAGCTAAAGCTGTCCACTTCATCAGCTTCTTGCCGAGGTATGCCAGGTGGAGACGGTTCCTCATCTGCTGCAGAGCCACCAGGGAAGGCATGACAGGGTACCTCGTGGCACTCAAGGTGGCCTCGTCATCATCTGACAGAAAGGAATAGCGTAATTTTAGTTTTAAAATGAAGTTATCAATTCGGATATTTGAACGTTCTTTTCCTTAATCCTTCTCCATGTGAGAGGAGGCCGGGGCTGCGGAATTGTTCGAAAGAGTTACCGCGGTCCTGGTACATAAAAGGCCTACGACGGAACACGACGGTTTTTAGTCAGTAAGAGTCTGACACTCCCTCGCCGCTGCTAACCCACTGCGGAAGGGGAGAATTGATGATTTTTGAAGTCGTTAAAGAACAAAGAGGAGGTCTGTGCCCAGCAGTGGGACAACAAAAAGGCTATAACAGAATGTTCCTTTATGGCCCCACGCAAGTAATGTAAAATTCCTATCTTTGGTAAGAAAAACAATAGTTGGGCAGACTATTGGATATGTGATAGCCGTAAAACAGGTGGATGGATTGCCAGATAGTAAGTGATTATATTATCGACACTAATGGGAGGGTGGAAACCATTGTAAACAAAAAGGTTGGTCAAATTCTATCTTAGTGTAGTTTTTGGGAAATGCTTAAATCAAATGCCTAGTTGGCTCAACAAAAATCCTCGTTGCTTAAAACTCACACAGTGATATCTGCTTGACAAGGGAATCGAACCCAAGACACTAGACTAACAGGACAATCCTGTAACTTTAGTAAGGTAAGTATAAGTAAATCAGCGTAAAACAGCTAGTTAGAATAAAGTATAACTTACCATCGTCATCCTTGAACATTTTGACGTGTTTTCAATATATTTTCTTATTGTTTAACTGTAGATTTCAATCATCTATTTTCGTGTAACCTAGCGTTTGTAAAATCACTTGGAATTTTGAAACTATTGTATGGTTTTCGCATCATAACTATTTTGAGTCCATTTTTTGAGTTTTTGAGCAGTTTATTTACAAAGTTATATAGTTAACATTATATTTAGTTTTTACGGGGTTTTGGTTACATGATTCGGGCTGACAGAATTTTGACATCAACTGAAATTTTATTTTAATAATTCTTGACGTTGTCATAGATTTTTTGGATTCTGTAAAGAGTCTAGAAATGTTTCGTCTTGTCTTCTTGCAAAATTGGGATTACAATTTCGCGAAAACAACTACGTAAGCGCGGCAGTAATTGATAGCATTTTTCAATTCAATATGATAGGTACACCAAAACTATACTACTAGTACTTCGTACTGTAATTATAATTATAAAAAATAATTTTAGATAATTATTAACTTCAAGGATAAGCTACAGTAATTTGAGACGATAGCCAAATCAAACTAAACACAAGCAGCCAAAATTATTATCGCCCCCGGGTGGGCTCGAACCACCAACCTTTCGGTTAACAGCCGAACGCGCTAGCCATTGCGCCACGGAGGCTATTGTTGTTAAATCCGAATATAACTGTTGGAATTTTTATAATCAGATGTATGTTTAGAAAACACCACCTTTGCCCTCGCCCTTTTGCTATTTGTATGTCATCACCCTCTTAACTCATGTGGCATACTAGCTTCTACCAGTGATTTCACCCGATTGAGTAGGAGCTACTCCAAGCACCCGGAAAATAGTCGCCTATAACCATCCTCAATCAGTGGGCTTATCTAACACTAAGACTTTTCAAATCAAGCTTCGGTGTCATTTAAAGTATGCAAACATTTCAAAAAATATAAATATATAAAAAGCCTAGTCTAAAATAAAAAATGGAATAAGTGGCGCCATCTACCGGCCACAAAATACTTATAGAAGCTTGGCTCAAGATGAAGGCAGGATACCTTGGCACAGAATTTAAGCTAAAATTTCTAATCACTTAGGTCTTATGAAATAATGTCTTGTTCATACAGAAACACTTTTAGTTGCTGCAAGTTTTTTGATCGTGAAATTAGTAACTCTGAATGTTATAATTTCACAAGGGATTATATACCTTATCTACTTCCACTTTTTATTTCATTGGTATTTTTCGAAAACAAAGACTGTATTACGAATATCATTAGGAGGGATACGGAGTTTCATTTACTCAAAAATAACGGTACGGATTTTTATGCAGTTTTCTACAATTTAGAAAGTTATTCCTAAATTGTAGATCAATTCACCACACAAAGCGAGTGCACAGCCTGCTTACAGTGCTAGATTTTATTTTATTTTTAAATCGTTTTTCAAAGTCAGCTTCTGTTTAATCTTACAACAATATTACCATCTGAACCAGACCTTTTACACTTAGCACACTTTCCCAAGGATTAGAGCGGGCGGTCCTAGTAATTGCCTAAAATTGCCTTTTTAATACATTTACCGAGGCTCCTGCCTTAACTTAATGACAAAAATGAACTTGGTGAGCGTTATAGAATATACTTTAGGTTTATAAGAGAGTCAGAATCGCTGAACAGGTGGTAAGACTTTTGGACAGGACGGTAATGAGCTATGAGTGTGAAAGATAGTTTTAGGACGAAAAAACTCGAAAGTTCAGACCAAAACAATCAGTAACGAGTGAACTAATAAGATATTTATGATATTTAAAAAATGAACGGTTCCAAAGCACACGTAGAAAACGTTTGAAAACGAAACTGAAAACGTAACGTTCTCGTCCCCGTAGACCCGCATTAGAAGCTACTTGTTACATCGCATTTCGTTCTAGACCAAAATCATCAGTTACCACAGATAGCATGGTACATACAAAAGGCCTTAGATGTAACCATAGCCATACTTATAGCTAGACTAGGCATAGAAAGATCCCCTAACTATCATAGACAGATACCCCAATACGTACATTGCACAGTACATAATATACCATGCATATGTATGGGGTTGTATGGCAAAAGCAATGTTCATTATAGAAATCATGGAGTCCCACACTTCTCGAGTGGCTCTTGACGCTATCAGAGGTGTGAATGATTGCACTAGAGCGGCGAATTATGGATACGGTAGTTTTTTAATAATTAATGCGCAGCTTGAGTTGGTGGGGTAGAAAATTTCGTAGATTAATTTATAGGACCTACAGTTTGATTACTGTTAATTTTCTGCTTTGAGGTTTTTTCTGCAGTGTTGTAATTAAAGAAGTCCAAATTATGTACGATACTTTAAAAAGTTAACACGGTGAAAATTGGAAATCAGAAATGAAGTATGAATCAATTACATAGATTAGGTGCACTGTCTCATAGTCAAAAAAGTTTTTATTTCAAAACCTACACAGTTACTTATGCAAAAAATAATAAGTCTCAGACAGAAACTCCATAATTTTATTTAAAAACACAACCCAAAATTATTAATTCCATGTACACAAATACCGCATCACATTTTAAAGAGAGGTAGGTGTGAAAGAGGGTAGGTCTCCTTTGTCGAATCATAATAGGCTTTGTACCGATATGTCACGCGTTCGCAACCAACTTACAAAGACCCCTCATTTCCCTTCAAAGACCCCTCGGGGAGTTCCAAATTTGGGGTCTAAGGAAGGCGAGGGGGTCCCGGTTAAGCTGGTCAAGGTTTTCTATATCAGTCAGTTTATTATTTTGAATGAGAACTTTTTGTTTGAAGAGATGGGGATAGCGTTGAAGTTTCTTAATGAATCTTTGGTTGAGTTGCGCGATTTTTTTTTGCGTTCTGTCTTTGGGTTATTAAGTTGGTGGTGATTTTGGTGCCTCTTACTGCCGATTTCAATAAGCTGTGTATCCGTTGTATTCTGATTAGATAAATATAAATGTGCAATCGAAAAACGGATCGGTTGTTGTATAACGAAGTCGGCCAATAGTTTAGTAGATAGGGCTCATAAATCAGTATGGAGATGATTGGTAGGGCTCACGTTATAAAGATCAAGTATGTAACCGACCAACTAAAATGTTTGATTACATTCGCGATTACCATTAACGTAATAATCTTTTTAAAAAAACTATTGGTTTGCTGTAGGTATGCTTTTGATGTAGGCTCTTATTAATACAGAATTTTAAAAAGTCAGCAGCTAAGAAGAGCTCTATGGAAACAAAGTTACTTGGTAGCAGAAGCTAGTTACTTAATTATATTCAATAGCAGATAATATAAATGAAATTTGAGGCATACCTCTCTCAAAGAGGCTTTTAAACTCACATTCCTCATCGATTTAATACCTACACAGATTTTGTTATAATAAGGCCCAAGTTCACTTACAAGATAAACTAATTTTCTGTGAATTTTCACGTTAAATCAAATTTAACAGTTGTTTTAAAAGAAATGGTCGTTTATATTGTATAATTCCAAGATTCTTTCATTTACGTCACAAAATTGGTGTAGACACCAATGGCTGATAAAAAGGTGAAGGAAAACATCTTTAGGAAACCTGGACTCATCATCCTCCTGCCCTTATCCCAATTTTATTTGGGGTCGGCGCAGCATGTTTTCTTCTTCCATACGCTTCTATCTGCCGTCATCTCACAAGTAACATTCTTTCTTACCATATCTACTTTCACACAATCCATCCATCGTTTCTTTGGTCTTCCTCTTCCACTATATCCGTCCACGTTCATACTCATTACCTTCCTCACAACATGACTCTCATTCCTCCGCATCACATGCCCATACCACGACAGCCGGTTTCCACGCAGTTTTTCTGATACCGGCGCTACTTTCAAACTTCCTCTTATATACTCATTCCTCACTCTATCCATTCGCGTAACTCCACACATACCTCTTAACATTCTCATCTCTGCCGCATGCAATTGTCTTTCATTCGTCGCTTTATATAAGTATATAGTCTGAAATCACCAACCCGCATTGAGCAAGCGTGGTGATTAATGCTCAATCCTTCTCCGTGTGAGAGGAGGCCGCAGCCCAGCAGTGGGACGATAAAAAAAGGCTGTAACTGTAACGTCACAAAATAATATCAAAAAAATATAAAGGTACAAGTACACCATAGACACTACTCTTACAAGTGTACCTACCACAGACACTGGTAGCCATTAACCGACCCCTTACCAACATAATTATATCCTACACTACTTACCATATATTTTCCACTAGTTTACCCTAGCTACCCCTCCCTTTAGTCTAGGTTTGTGCCTAGGCAAAGTAATTCAAAAGTACATAGTCTATGGTTTGTGAGGGGTAAGTCTTTGATGTAAATGAATAGAAATATGTCAAGAGAGGCATGACGCCATCTTGTCTTGTAAGGGGGAACGAGTCGGTAGAAAATAGTTTTTTTTTTCTTTTTTATGTGATTTTTGTTTCCTTTTTTCTATTTTGTAGTTGAAGTAGTGGTCTTAAGTTACACGGTAGTTTTATGACAAAAAAACTATTTTTTTTGTTATTTTATGGTGTCTATTCTTTGAAAGTTGTGAAGCATTTTCGTGAGAACCACAAGATAACTTTTTTTGCATACTTTCTGGGGTAATTGAACCTGTATAGCTGTGTTTGTACAAAACAATTTGGTCGTATTGGTTTTGAACTTCTTAGAGAAGAATTAAATTAATACATCTTTTTCAGTAGTAGAAAAGTCCTTTGCTTCGCACATGCGCAGTATATAATTTCAGAGTTTTGTACTTAATTTTGGCAAAGCTAGTTATTTATCGAAATCTCTACCTACAGTTCTTCAGGTATATAGTGTTTCTACATAACTGTATATGATTTAATACATACCTACCAGCAGACAGAATGACATCTTTACTTCATATAATAAATATGAATACCAAAATACATACTTCCATAACAGTTTGTAATATAATATCAAGATTTTGTTGAGGCCGTCTTAAGCACGAGAAAAAATATGAATTATTTATAAGTAAAGTCTCAGTTTTCAGGAAATTCTTATATTCATATATATACAGCTTTCGTGAGTCCTTGAGTTAAGATAATATTATACAATGATACTTCAAACATCTTGAGGAGTAGGTACACGAATAAATTGCAAAGTTGAGGTAAAATTTGGTTTTAAGCTGGAGATAATGAGGTTAGGAATTAGATGGGTGGACGTGCTAAATTCAAGTTATTTAATTCAGATTACTCCATATAGTGTTAGTGCAACTTAGCCCAAGGTCTGGTAGATAGTGCTGCGGGTTTTTCGAATGAGTTACCGCGGCCCTGGTACATAAAAGGCCTACGACGGAACACGGCGGTTTTTAGTCAGTAAGAGTCTGACGCTCCCTCACCGCTGCTAACCCACAGCGGGAGGGGTCATTTGATGATTTTTGACGTCGATGTCCCTGTATGTACATTTATCTATTATCATTTATTTACTAGAATCAACCTTATTTATAATTTTTGACGTTCATAAGTGCTTGTTAAGGCCTAAATGAAATAATGATTTGATTTATTTTGATTGATTTGATCTTAAGCCCACCAGTTTTAACACGAATTTCTAATTCTTTGGGCTTATGTTAATCATTGTCTAATTTCTGATTTAAGCGATGCACTAAATAAATGAAAAATCGTCTTCCCGATTTTCATTCGCATACTGAAACAACTATTTTCCCGCATCGATAAAAATCAGTTATCTACACAGTACCCCGTGGTTTAAGCCACGTATTCACTGGGAAACAATGTTTCAGATACACAGTTTCTGAAACATCACGTAGATGTTTACAGCAACAATGTTTCGGAACTGCCGTCCACACCGTCAGATGTTTACAATAGGTTTATTTGGCGTTTATAAACAATTGTTTCTCAGTGAATACGTGGCTTTATTGTTTATCAGTCTTTCTGAATTGTAACTACCGAAACAACTGCCGCCGAACAAATGACAGCCGGGACCTACCATTTACCATGCCTTGCTAAACATTAGAACTCGTCATGACATAAATATACCTATGGTTACTCATCATACCGTGCGGCTATCACTTAGCCCTCAAACCATCCAAGATAAAGACATTAAAAACACCCTTTTCTTTACTAAAAAAATGCATGTATGTAAGCTTAACCAGCATCTTATGCCCTAAGCTCCCTGTATATGGGACACGTTGGTTTCCACATTATGCGAGCGGGCGCTCCGCTAAACACCGATTACTGGCACACGCAGACTCTTCAGAGGCCGTAGACCTTCGTATGTGGTTGTAGAGTTGGGATGGTATAGAGAGGACTTGAGCAAGCGTGGTGATTAACGCTTGGTCGTTTTCTGTGTGTGAGAGGAATGTGGTCTGGAGTGAGACTTTAAAAAGGCTGATGATGATGGTGATATGTTTTGTGGTGGAAATTAAAGTTTTGTCGAGCATAGATAAACCAAAATTGCATCCTTGAATGGTTTAAGCTTCTTCAGTACTATTGAGTTGCAAATTTGATTTGCTGATTCTTTTTAAGGACTGTGCGGTACAAAACTCGTAAGAGATTAACTTTAAATCACAATCTCAAAAACGACTTCAATAAAACTAGAATAAGTGTAGATCACTCAAAGCAAAAGAAAATTTTCAATAACAAGGTACATTTTCAGTATCTCTCAAGTTTTACCCTTATGCCACCTCTAACCATTCCTAAGTCTGGCCACCCCTTTGATCGCGCCAGTGCCGAGGGAAAGCACACACTTTTATAGTTAAATTAGACCACAGCGTTGCATTAATGTGATTTCCCGACCGACGGTGTACGCATTACATGCAGCTACTAATATTTTAGAAGGGAGGATAGACTTGTTAGTCATAATAGTTATTTTAAGTCATCTGTCTAGCCTTTTCTTTGTTTAAAATCGGGTTGTAGTTTAGCAGGGGTATACTAGTGTTCTATATGGAGTGACTGCCTATCTGATCTCTTCAACCATGTTACCATAGCAACCCGATACTCCTTGGTATGATCGGTTGTCAGATTTGTAGGCTTTTGAAACGTTTGAAACACGTAATAAGTAATAACTGTCAAAAATGTGCAAAATGGCCGCCGGGACCCGCAATTTTTACGTGCTCTCTGTAACACAGAGGAAGACACAAAAAAAATGATAAAAGCCGCATGAAATTACATTCTGTACCTAGTACTTCAGTTTAAAATAATGTCATCTCTTTGATAATTTTAGATAAAAAAACTAACTCGTCACAATTTACTAACTCCATGACATTTACGCAATATCTTGTTAGCGGGTAAAAAGCGCGCGAATTTATTTTTTCTTTTTCGAGTGTCATTTGATGCTTGTTTATGGTTCGATGGAGGTCTATTGACAACTGGTAACTTTTTAATTATATTTTATAAAGGTTAAAGGAATGAACTACTTTGGTTGAAGACCCCTTTGGTAGACAATGCTTTTTCATGAATAAGTAGAGGGAAGTTAATTATGATAACTTTTAGCACTGAACTATAGCGTCATGATGAGCAAATTCTTATTTTTCATTGTGTCGTGTAGAGTATAATCAATTAAGTTCATTTTTTTCAATGTGGACTGATGTGGACTCATAATAAAGAAATGTACGAATTAAAAGGCACTCGTACACAAGTAGACCCAATTTTACAAAGGCTCGAGGAGATCAGGTAACTCTGGCTAACGCCGATTGAAACATAATTAGGAAAAGGCTAGGCACGTAATTTCTAGGCCCACATTTGACATCATGAAGTTGGGCCCAAATACGCTTACAAGCTAAAATACAACAAATAAACAAAACTAAAAAACCAAATTCACACAAGCAAAGCAAAGACAAGAAATAAAGCTGCAACATTTTCTTATTGTACCGCTTTGCAAAGGCAACTACGTTCTGCCTCTCATCATAAACCATGTAAAAATAATATGAAAAAAAAAACGTACAGTGCTCCCAGTATATTTATAAAGACAGTGGAGGGAAACTGAAGGAAAAACAAGCCAAGTGTGTTTGGCTAATGTAAGTGTACGGTTCTGTAGGTATTCTTCAAAATGTAATACGAAGAGTCAACTTTTCAGGAAAGAAACGTCGTATTTGAGGCTCATTTATTTTACTTTTCCAAAATATTATTGTTAGCTAGCTCGATGATTAACTATCTCTGTATGAGTCGACAGCAATAAGGAGGAATTTTCGACTCATTTTAGCTATAATGTAGACAATATCTCTTTTATTTTTTTATAGTAGAAACTCTGTATATATTTTGTTGTAAATAAAAAAGATGGCTGATGTTTATTGGTGAAAACCGCATAAAAACCTATGCATTAGCAATTTGCATAATACATATTTGGCACAGATGCAGATGATTATTTATTTTGCAGTAGTTCCCTCTGAGAATTCTCGAGGGAAACAGCTATTATACATTACACATAGACGTTAACTTTTCAGTGCAGATGAAGTCGAAGACAAAATCTAGCATCATAATGATTTATCTATCATATACATACATACAGTCAGATTTATAAGACAACGGACATAGCAAGACCAAAAGATCCCTTATTCTCTACGGAACCCTAAAACTGCTCTTACACGATGCTGAATTGCGTAAAAGCGTTGAAGACCGCGTTCAATGCGAAGGCTAACGTTTGTGAATACGTTTAGTTTCTACTTTTGCATTCATTTTAGTTTAGTTATAATATTTTTGTTTACTCCAGCCTTTGGGCTGTTTAGCTTACTGCGGGACTGTGTGTATGTGTGAAGATTCTATATTATTTATACTAAATAATTACATGTAAATTAAATAAAATCGATTTAGTAACTAAACCAAAATAATGAAAAAAATTAATGACCCGACTCTAGAAATAAAGCCAGCTCTTTATAATATTAAGTAAGTTTTATAATAAGGTAGGTAGTATAATATATATTTTCGAAATCCTAGTCATGTTAGACACAAGCCATTCCTCCAAATTGTATTCTAATCACGTCTCATAAATTTTATAGTCAATCTGAATCTGAGTACTTTCTGTACATAAATTCTATAAAGACCTTACAACATTAAGAAAGGGTCAACAACGTTTTTATTTCGCATTAGCTCATAGTTCATTACAAAAGAAAACCCCCTTTTACACAACTTCACTGGTCAAGCAAAAACAATAAACAAACAACCCACAAGATTTAATTGAAATCACGTCTAAAACATTTTATAAACTGCAAAATAGTTTTTATGCACGGAGTAAAGAAACATGAGTGGAGATGCCATAATGCGGGTAGGTCAAGCCTTCTTCTAGGTCAAATCCGTACAGTGGGTATGACCTATAGGTTCAGTTACAAGTGAACTAACGAGGCGTTCGGGGTCTTTGAGACATCTGTCAACTATTTATGGTGTTACAAAAATAATCTGGTCCAAAGAAGGCGTGTAAGGGCGGAGACAGTAACGTTCCTCGTTCCCCCAACACCCGCATGTTGTCGCGCTACTTTCTTAGGAGATTTTCCGTTATGCCATCTCCGCTAGTCATTTTATTCTCCATGATTTTATGTGAATGCCGAACGCAACCCCATTTAGTACATAGACAATGGACAATTTGTTTTTTTCTATAGCACCCACTGGCCAGTTGGGCCACAGTTAATAGAGCGCCATAGAGTAAAATTCTAAATTGAAATTGATTTTTTATAGCGAGAATTGGCGGCAATATTTGACAGATGCTTTGTACGGTAGACCGCACATCAGTGGTAACTGTCATGCACCTTAACTCAATAGTAATAAGGACGATTTTCCAATAAAACTGTTACCACTGACCTGAGGTTGACTGTACATGACAGCATTTTCACACCAGCGTATTTTCTGCTTGATTTTTCGAGAACGATGCATACGGTGTTATAGATGATGTCGCGAGTATACGCTCTATACGCGCGGAAAATCCGGTAGTAGATATGAAAGCTCTATTTTGCGCTATACGTTGGAACGTCATTATTTATTATTTACGTAAGATTACACCTAAATTATACGCGGTATATTTGAATCAAGAAAATAATATTTTAGAAGAATCTAAACAAATATCTAACTAAATATCGGGACACCATTTTACACGGTCGGTTAGCACATGGTAAGTTTATTAACTTGTATATTGCATTTGATGTTCCAAATGTATGATATCTCTTAAGAGCTGAACAATAAGTTAAACCGTAAAATAATGTACAATTTGTTTTTCAAAAGCAGTTGCGTTAAAATTATTAGGCACATATAACTCAGTGCCTCATCTACGCGTATTTTTTTGCAAAATCTTTGATTGTGGAGGACAAACAATCTTGCAATAAAGACTTATTATTAATTGACGCGAGAGGAGGGTCGCTAGTAGTCCAGCTGCCTACCTAGACCAGGGGTCAGATGTTCAGTGTTGCCAGACTGGAAATCAATAAATCTACTAAGATAAAAAAAACGGACGTCATGGCATTAATAAAATAATAATTTGGAAGAGAAGTTCCTTTTTTATTTATTCGAAATAAGTAAGAATATAGATAAACAACGTTAAATTAAACAAAACTAACAAATCTTTATTTTTGGAGATTTTGTATTTTAACGAAAAAAATAGAAATACGGCAATGACATCTGTGTTCATCAAAAATTCATCATCAAAATGTATATGTATCATATTTTATGCCAATATAAAGGGATAAACGCTAAGAAGAAGAAGAAGATTTTATGCCAATATCGGAATGCATTAGTAAAATAAAAATACCTACCTGCAAGAGCTTAAATCATTAAGTATAATGTGCAGCTTGTTCTGTAGCTAAAAAGTACGTATTAGTTTATTTTACATAACCTGGCAACACCAAGTTATGACCCCTCTCATTGCAAGGCAAGTGCTTCTATAAAAACTATGGTCATTATATCCCAAGTACGATTTTTAATCTACCGGGTTTCTAAATAGGTTTTATATGGATTTTTCTACGTAGAGGAGAAGTACTAATAATGGACATACTTATAGGTCCAGTGTTCATTAATTTATAATAAGTTAGAGCGTAGAAAAAATGGATATCGAAGGGTCTAGAAATAGAAATAGCTTACCCTGGGAATTGGTCTATACTCCGTTTGAATAGGCACTTAATCTTGATAGGAGTTTTTAAAGAAATAGGCTCTTTCAGTAATAGAAATTAAACATACTTACCTACTTAGGTATTTGCAAATCCGGATTGCTAATAAGGCCTAAGGGTACTAGAAAGCTACCCATTTCGGTTCAGGCTATATTTCATTAAGTACCTATTAACATAGATTGGCTTAAACCTCGTCCTAATTGCTGATTACCTAAATATAGACATAAGAAACTATTTATTATTGGTTTTGACAGTTCTTCGAGTCTGCAATACAGTACATACAATCTTGCCAGAAAATTTAAATTAATTTAAAACTAGCTAAGTGTGTAATCCACACGGTTCCAGTTCCATACATGTCCACAGGAACTATTTCCCACACCTGGGTAAAAAGTTTGTCAGGCTCTGTTTGTGTTCCATAATACCATCATTTTGGTTTAAACGTGTGCTCTTGCTAAACCTACTGATTTCAATACCGGATTATCTTATATTTTTTCATCAATTTTCTTGTCGGAAAATAAATAATTTTTGTTAAAATCTAGCTACGAACACATTGTATAGTTTCAAAAATATAAAATAGAAAACTATCTAAAACGTTTTAGTAATATTTTTGGGCGGTCACATCGGCCATTTAGTCCACGTCACTGGTACACAGCAGTAATTAATTTGTGGGGACCCACCAAAGTGGAAGAGCTAAAAAGTTTGGCACAAGTGAGACACAATAAGCGAGTTATGACGATAAAAATCTGGTGTTCGCAAAAATGCATGCGGTTAATTGGTTTTCAACTTTAAAATCAAGGAGACAAGTCTGCTATTGCAAAAACCAAGATGACTTTTCGACTGATTGTTTTTAGGGTATTTAAATTCATGGAAACAGAGAAGGATAATTTCACAAACTAATTGAAATTAAATTCCGAATAACAAAATGAGGAATTTGGCTCTAACGGCGGATTTCTATAACGTATCTATCCATTGCTTTAGTCTTTCAATTTGTAATCGAGTTTGAAAGACATGACTTGTAAGGAGTAAATAACAAAATTCAATGTTCAAAATCCACTGAAAGTCTACCAAATCATTTTTAAACTTGCTCTAAGAATTTATCTAATTCTAATAAGGAGCTTATTGTCTCAAACTTGTTTTGAAGCAACTTCCTAAAGACAAAAATACGAAAAACTAAAAATGTTTAGTCATTTCCTATTTTTACATACCATAGAAATAACAAAGCGAACTGTACCTATTTAGAAGATCTACACTTTTTATACACCTATGTTTTTACAAATAATAAGTGCCATTTTCCCGCTATCATTTTCAACTTAAACCAACCCCAAATCGCGAATCAAGTGTCGATATATTAACCATCGATATGGCCGACCTAAATTGCGCGCAAAAAATATCGCTTTTTTTTTAATACACACTGCCATGGAACCGTCTACAGCCTAGTGCCAACTCGCGAAATTGAAATCCAATAATTAAACGTATTCGAAGTTAAATTCTGCGCAACGAGGTTTTATTTAATGCTTTTTTAGAACGTTTTTTTATGGTTTGAATATGGTGGGTTAAAAAAAAAAGATGGTGAGATCGATGGTTCGTCTGGCTGCCATTTTAGGTTAATTCATCATTTACTTCATTCAATAATTTACTTCATACCTTTAATTATGTTAGATACATTAGGATTAAGCATTTTTAAAGCAAAGAAAGGGATTTAAACATGCATTGTTTCTATTATTTCAATACGATTCATAATTATATTATTATTTTCACGAACAACAATGTTACTAAATATTTTGTTCCTTAACAATTGTCATTTTAACTAAAAATATAAGAATGTAAATATATTAAATAGTTTTCACATGTTAACAAACATCAAAAAAATCGCTGAACCATAAAAATTTAATTCACATCAACATTTTATATTACAAATAAACTTAATATTTTTGAAAAAATATCCAGTTGACTGGTTTTGTAAGCACACTATTATACGACATCATAATACAAAACGGCTAGGCAGAACAAAAGTGTAGTTATTAATAGTGCGTCATAGACAAAAGACTTAGTCTATGGTCCAACGCCTCTATGATATGGGGGCTAAATAATAGGGTCTTACTGTTTTTTTGAAATTTAGAAAGCTGAAATTTTAATGGTGTTAGAAAAGCTCTAGGTTTATTTATTATGCGGGTAGGTGTGAACTTAGGTATGTAGCTGAACTAAGTGTGAACTACGGGTTTGCCTGTGTTTTAGAAGCTTTTATTTAACTTGCAATTAATGTACCTATGTCTATGTACAATATAGATATCAGTGTTAAGTTTATTTTTTATGTTCAGTTTTAAGTTTATATATTACCTACTAGCCGTTTTCCCGCGGTTTTACCCGCGTCCCGTGGTAACTACTGCCCGCACCGGGATAAAATATAGCCTATGTTACTCGTGGATAATGTAGCTTTCGAATGATGAAAGAGTTTTTAAAATCGGTCCAGTAGTTTTTGAGCCTATTCATTACAACCAAACAAACAAACAAAGTTTTCCTCTTTATAATATTAGTATAGAAAATATTAAGTTTGTGTAAATAAAAATTAAAAAGATACGTGGTTGAATTAAGAACTTCCTTTTACTTGAGAAGTTGGTTAATTCTAGAGTAGAGTTCTAAAAACACCTTTCATTTTATTGTAAAAACATTAAAAAATAAACGATATAGCCCCAAAATGCGTCAAAAAATAATCATTAATTTTTTTATTACAATTTCCTAACCTTTTTACGAGTGACGTTTTATTTGCCGCCATTTTGAACGTCAAAATAAACGAATTGCCTTTAAAAATGAATAAGGTTTTCATTAAACAAGATATATTTTTCTAATGTCTACAAAATGCGTCGCCGAGATTCTATCTCAACCTTTCATGAGGCTCTCCATAGACATTAAAAAAAATATAAAGAGTTCTCAGGAAAAAAATGTTGGAGATTTTCCTTTACGGAACACTGAGGTAAGAAGAAGTAATATAATGGATGTGGTTGAGTTATTTTTGTAGGATTTCTCGGGAATGTGTGCATAAAAGCTACTGATCCATTTAACATTTGTCAAGCAAGGTATTTCCTTGGATGGGTCAACATAAGTTGAGCATACTTTATTACACGAATTCAGACAGATTAGCGAAATCGATATCTAGTAAAAATGCAATAATTGCCATACTGGTTGCGAAAATTACTTTCATAGAACTAAAAAACGTTATACGTCTTTATTAATAAGTATATATAATATGGCCTTAACTTATAAAATATGTCTGTCTATATTATCTATGTAAAATCCCAATATCAGCTACGGTTATTTTGTTTTCGAAAAATGATATCAAAATATAAACATTCCTTCATCCTCGCCCCAAAACTTCGAAGGACCGTAAATAACGTAGGTATTATTGCATATTTCTCTCAAATATAAAGTCGTCCACTGTCCGCCATCTTGCTTCCCTCAATGAGGCAATACAGCTGAAGTGTTGCCCACTTACAAAAATGTTGCCAAGTTAAATTAATACTTCACGCTACGCACAGAAGAGGTTAGACTGGTCATTTTGTATTTTTTTTTATTTTTCGTATCGGGAAATATGGAGAAATATTTTAGGTAATTGAAAAAAGGTCTTTTCGAGTGCTTGCCTACTTTTTTGGGGAAAAGTTTGTCTTAAATGAAAATGGGAACAGCATTCAAGTCTCTTGATGGAAAGCAAATGATTTTCGGTTTCGGTGCTATTCTCAAAGTGTTGATAACTTATAAATAACGAATATAAAAACTGATGTAGTTTTGCTTGTCAGTTAAAGGAAGATCTATTTTTGTCACAGTGAGTAACGACAATTATTTATCGTGTCAACAATTCCTTATAAATCCTCCTCCTTCTTTAAGAATTTGGTTAAAAATCGTCCTCAGAATCCTGAAAAACATCAAATAATGTTTTGAAATGTATTTGATGAACTAGTTTATGTGCTATCCTCGTAGTGGATAGTCGTAATGGTAAACTAATGAGGTAGCAAATGAAATGAGCTCACGACACTTGTGATTGTCGCGTATACGCGGGATACATGGGTGATGTTGGGCCGTATTCATAGTCTTGTTGCAGTAGGTTGATCTAAATATACTTTATAATTTTCCACATTCTTTCACTGTTGGATAGCTAAACTATCCCCGAGTAAAACAGGCTATATTCTATCCGGGTACCTACAGTAGTACCCATGAGACGCGCCACACACAGATAATCAAACTTATAACATCACCATTTTTGCGACAGAGATTAAAAACTGCTCATTACATATTAAAAGAAAGACACTACTAAAGAGTGTTTTCAAATGTATTTGGTCAACTAGTTTATGTTGCGTAGGTAATGCTAGTGAGTCGTAATGGTAAACTAATGACGTAGCAAATGAAATGAGCTCACGACACTTGTGATTGTCGCGTATACGCGGGATACATGGGTGATGTAGGGCAGTATTCATAGTCTGGTAGCAATAGGATAAATAAAACATATTTTTTTAAGTTATTTGCACTTGTTTTAAAGTGACAGCTTACGGGTGGTTCATATATACGTACGGTTGTGTCACATACATGTTACCCAATTTTAATGGGTAGAAAGTCAAGTCAGAAAGTCTGACTAAGTACAAATAGTCAGAGGTTTAACACGTTCAAAAAAGCAATAGCTGCATGCAAACATAAAAAATAAACAAAATTATTGAATCAAATCAAACTGAAATTCCGCTCTTTTCAGACACCAAAGACAGCCTCCTGAATGCCTGCCCTACGTAATAACTTTTCATACGAAGTAACTATGCTTTCATTGGCCACCAAACCCTCACTTTCATCAAATGACCACTTCGGTTTACTGACACACAGCTGTCGCCTAACAAAATGTTGGGATTCATCCAATTTTATCGCTTACATTAACACAGTAAATTACTCAGTACTTACATTATTCGGGACCTGATTGACAAATAAACTAATGAAGCTACCAACCCTTATGTACTAATACATATAATACATACAAGAAACATATTTCACATACAAACCTACTAATGGTCCGTTTTTACGTAACTTGATAAGATTTAACTAAATTGATGGTTATTACAAACATTAATTAGGTAACAAAAATGCAGAAAGAGTTACCGTGAAAAATTCAATTAAAAGAACATGGATGGATTTTTTGTGTAATAGTATGTTCCTCCTTTCAAGAAAGTCATTTAATGTAATGCTTTTACAATACCTTATATTACATACGAACATAATTGCTCAGCAATCAATTTGATAAATCTCCCTACCCTAAACCCTTTATACATAAAAGAGCAATAAATTTATATAACAACAAAACCGTATTAGATCTAATAACAATAAAAATGCATTGACTATTCCTATAAACGTAATGTGTTGACATAAACACACTTTTACAGTGTATTCACAACGAATTAGCTGGCTTGTCGCCAAATCTCGCCGTTTCCCTTAGTTTGTTCAGCATTGGGCAGATTAGTAGCTTGCGTTTCGACTTAATTACTGTGTAAAGGTTTTAGTCATGTTTAGTGTTGACGAATTAAAGGTGTCGGAATAGGGGAAGCTTTTTAATAAATAATTTAGTTGAAATGTACCACAAAATAGCATTTTTTGAACAGATGCGTGTAATAACAAGCAACTAACTCATTTAAGACCACAAATTATTTACTAAAAGTAATTTTTTGTAATGCAAAAGTCTACAAAATATAGCTTTTCTGTCTTCCTATCCTATCTCCAAGACTCGGTAAAAATACAGAACCAATCAAATTATTTCAATATTATAAGATTTTTTTTCTTTTTAAACTGTTAGTTGAATTGTTTTATTTACATAGATATTTACAATACATATATACATACATAGGAAAATTAAAATGAACATGTTTAAAGCTTCTGTGCCTCTCTCTGAACCTAAAAAAGGATAGTCAAATTCACATATGAACTATCCGGCATTAACTTACAAATCTATCCAGCTATCAGGCTAGACTATGAATGTGGCGAGATGCGTGTATTTCTATATTACCGTGGTACAGCTGCAGCTCTTTGACGAACCCACAGTTCGATAAAATGTAACACAGGGCTGTGACGCTTACATATTTATCATAGACAGATTTTTTATTTATTTTTGTAGGAATATTCAAAAGACCAACATATCGTGACGATAAAAAACCAGTCTAACCAAGGGGTATTGGGTTGCCCGGGTAACTGGGTTGAGGAGGTCAGATAGGCAGTCGATCCTTGTACAACACTAGTACCAGGACGCATCCGGTTAGACTGGAAGCCGACCCCAACATAGTTGGGAAAAGGCTCAAGAGGATGATGATGAAGATATTTGAATACCAAAATCTCGTGACCAAAAAAAACGAACGAGCTCGTGGCTAAGTCTATGCCATGCGGATCGATCGATCATAAGGTTAAGCAATGCTTGGCTCGATCAATCCGTTGATGAGTCACCATCTTGTCATGAAGCGTTCTTTCCGTATTCCAGATGGCACGATCAACTGTAGGTCCCGGCTGTCATTGAACATCCTTGGCAGTCGTTACGGGTAGTCAGAAGCCAGTAAGTCTTATCTAGGGGTAAGACACTGGGTTGTCAGAAGATGATTTGAAAGACGAAAGTCTCCTGTGGTTTCGGAAGTATATAGTCTTAAATCAGGGGTAATGTAGTTTTTAACAATATATTTTTGGAATCCCATCACTTGGTTTCAAAGGAGAAATATATAAAGGAGAAATATAATAAAGAGTGTCCATGGAGTTTCTTGCCGGTTCTTCTCCATGAGACCAACTCTTTGGAACCGTGCACCTAACTTTGACGTTTCGAAAGAGCTTTCATAGGCCTATTTGAAATAAAAAATTTTGAGTTTGAGTTTGAGTTTGAGTTTGAGATCCAAAACACAAATTGTGCCTCCAGTGTCTTTCGAAGGTGTGTGTTCTTAAATTGCTTAAAGGATAATGTAGACATTTAACAGTGTTTTTATTTGGAATCCGATCGCTCGGTTTCACAGAACGGTGGGTACATAACTTTTATCTTTACTTTTTAAATAATATATGTGAAGCTCAAAAAGTCGCCTAAAATATGCATAGGTACGGAAAAATCGGATAAATAAACTCATTTCCACTTTCAAACACACATATGTAGTTACAAAATAATGTCTTCTACTTAATTTCGAAAGGAAAAATATATTTTAGGAAACATTATATTAAAATCTTTATAGAGACAAATAAAGTTTGTGAGTTTCTAGGACTTAGGATGTAAGACTGTAATCTTTGCATAAGTACTTTTTACTCTCTGCATACTTTTTATTAAAAAAAAAGTGAATCTCCCGGTACAAAAGTGACTGTATGTACCTACCTTATCATCTAATTTATAGCCCTTTGGTAAGATTAGTAATCAGAATTACCTATTAGCTTCAGACTACCCGTAACGACTGCCAAAAATGTTCAAACGACAGCCGGGAACCGCAGTTTATCGTGCTTTCGAAACTCGATATGACAAGATGGTCACCCATCCACTTACTGATCACGCCAGGTAGCTGTACCTGATAAAAATATATCTTAGTACTAGCTGGTGCCCGCGACTTCGTCTGCGCAGGTTTAGTATTTCGAACAATATGTTTACAAATTGTAGCCTATGTGTTATTCTGATGTATAAGCTATATCATTGTAAAGTTTCATTAAAATCCATTCAGTAGTTTTTGCGTGAAAGAGTAACAAACATCCATACATCCATACATACAAACTTTCGCGTTTATAATATTATATAGTAGGATTTTTCTTAGTAATTCGTGCCAGCCCTAGGATCCCCTCGTACTAGGGTAGTGCAACAATGACGCCGTAGGGTTGTAATTAAAAAAAAAGCGCGTAACGCGTTGGCGTGAATTTTCACGCGCACCACTCAATGCCTTGTGTATGTGTGTGTGTGTGTGTGTGTTATGATATAGTGTGTGTGTGTGAGTGTGGGATTAGGACTGGGGCTCGCGATTTTCTTTTTTTTTGTAATTATTTTTTTTTGTACCTAATTGCTTAATTTTGATAGATTAGATCTGTGTTCTTGGATTTCTATGTATTCAGTTCCTAGGTTTTATTTTATATTTGTACACCAATTATGTATTGATCAGAGGCAAAGACTTATTCCCGAAAGCATAACAAACTTAATCTATTAAGTAATATGTGCTTCCGTAATCATTTTCATATTTGTACACAATTTTCCACTTAATTTTTTTTAATACCCTGGGACAAAAGTCTATGTCCATAGTTAGATTTTATTTTAAGTACATGAATACTAAAATGCATCGAAATACATACAGCCGCTTTATCAAAAAACATAAAAGTAAAAAGTTACATAAAAAAACGCAACGATCGCAAGTGTGCAAAAAGCCTTATATTACGAGATATGTTTTAAAATGCGTCGGTAAGTAATTAAAACACTAGCGTGCGTGTCATCGAGTTTCAAGTATTAAAATATCATATTTTATGTATGAACCCTTATATACTTCGTTGGTTAATCACGTAGCTCTCATCTACGCGGGTTTGATTCCAAGTTTAGGCAAGTCGTCACAGCCGAAAAACGTCCTCAGCTGTACAAAATCCTCCTAAAATTTGGGGATATTGCTTTTTAACCGACTTCTAAAAAAGAAGGTTAGGGTAGACAGAAGCCAGTCAGTCTGACACCAGTCTTACCAAGGGATTTTAGGCGGCCCGGGTAACTGAGTTGAGGAGGTCAGACAAGCAGTCGCTCCTTGTAAAACACTGGTACTCAGCTGCATGCGGTTAGACTGGAAGCCGACCCCAATATAGTTGGGATAAGGCTCGGGAGATGATGATCGGGAGACTCTAAAAAAGGATGTTCTGAATTCAGATGTTTTTTTGTTTTAGGTATATCATGATTTGCCCATACTCACCGGGCTTGGCATGCATATTGGTGAGCGCAGTACCTATATATTTTTGGCTCCTGACATGCTGCTGCCCATCTCCAAGCAAGGCATTTAATATCCCACTTGGTGCTGTGTGGTGGTTATACCGTCACCAGTCGGTCGTCAGAGCCTCGTCTGTTGTTCAGCAGGGTGCAACACGGGCAGGTGAGGTTGGTAATTGGGGCAGGACGATGCTGGTTTGGGCTCTTACATCGCCAAAAGTAGTGTAAAAAGATGCAATATCACTTTTATGACTTATGGGTACCTACTTACTGACATTCTTAGTGTCTTTCTTGAATGAAAACATCTTGATTAAATATAGAATTTAAAGTCTGAAATCGTCTATCCGCCATGAGCGTAAGTGATGATTAACGCTCATTCCTTCTATGTATGAGAAGAGGCCTGTGCCTAACAGTGGGACAATAAAAACGCTAAAAACCATTGAATTTGCCAAGATATTTTGCTACTTAATAGTTAGAAGTAGATTTTATCGATTATATGCGATATATTTGTCAAAATAGTGAGTTCATTTCAAAAGAAATAAGCATGTACTTAGTGTTTTTCAAAAATGTATGCGAATAAACATTTCTATTTATTTGTATAGGTAAAATATAGCACAAATAAATTCTACCTTTCCCTCCCCGACTATTCAAAACCACGGCCTCAGAAATAATTTTATTTCTATAAACTAATGTAATGAAAAGAAGCATGTATGTACGTATATACATGTAAATACATAGGGGTACATAAAGCCCTGTACATAAGGTTAGGTTTCATTCGCGCATGTTAATACCTACGCATTTTTTCTAGACTATGCACCGTTTCCATTGTTGAATTGAAAGTTTCAGATACCTAGGTACGTCATTTTATTACTTCAAAATACATCACGGTTTTACCTACGCTATAACTAGCCTTATCATCTTCCTAGCATCATAATCTACTTAGCCTTTTCCCAACTATGTTGGGGCTTCCAGTCTAACCGGATGCAGGAAGAGTGTGAGTGTTTTAAGTACATGGAGCGTCTGCCTATCTCCTCAAACCAGTTTCCCGTTGTCCAGCCACCCCTACGCCCCCTGTTTAAACTGGTTGTCAGACTTTCTGTCTGACTACTCTGAAGATTTTCAATCGAAAAAGGTCTGAAATTCATCATAATAAGATAGTCATCCAACCAGGAACCGCGAAAATCGTTGCAAGTTCAGGTGCCTACCTAGCTTCTGAAGAAAAACACACCTAATCATGTTTTTTCTAATTTAGACCAAATCCCGCATCCCAATGGACACAATCCCCGGCTATCCTTTAACAAGCCTCCATCGCTCCCCTATCACACACACAAACACAACTCACGCACTTTCATACACACCAACACACACACATGCAAGCTACACGTAAAGGGCGACGTATGTCAGTTTTTTAGTGCATTGACTTGCATACACCCGACCTAGTTAAGGCCTCTTTTTAAGATTTTTATAGGCTGCTTTTGCCACCGGCGTTCAGAGGGACCTATTTCCCGCCTCCGGTTAAAAGAGTAGCCAATGTATATTTTGGGGTTTTGGCGTTAAAACGGACGGAAACGGAATAGACGGTTAAACAAGACAGACAGACTTTCGCATTAGGTACCTGCTGAACTTTATACAAGAGTACGACTCACACTTGGCCGGGTCTTCCATACTATCTATACTAAGGTTTTTTGGTTTGTATGTATCCTAAAGATTCAGAAACTGATGAACCTATTTGTAAAATACTTCCACTATTAGAAACATGGGCTATATTTTATCCCGGTATGGGCAGAAGTCAATTGGACCGTGGGTGAAACCGCGATAAAATAGGTACCTAGAAGATTTTAGTCAATTTTAGAGTCTACCACTTCCAGTCTATTTCAATATGAAAAATATTGAAAATATCCTTCAGGAATAACTAGAATTGAAATAGCAATGAAATCGTTCACTGAAATAGAAGTTCCGTTAGAAGATGAACACTGAAAAACATGTTAGAACAACCTGTATATGCCTTATACAGCATGTTTCCGGTTTATATGCTTTGGGCGACTATCACACTGAAAAGTAATTTTTCTGTAGCGATACCAAAATAATTTATCGTGTGACAGTCAGGTTGACAGATCTACCTAAAAAGCTAAACTGATATAAATGAAAATTAAAATGGAAAAAATAAAAAGTCAGTAAGTACTTCCATCATTCTATAATATGTTGACCAATTAAGACGATATTTAACTGTTCTATTGTCTTATATACATAAGGCATAATATTAACTAATGATTCAAATCAAAACAATCAATTGGATAGCACATTGCAAATAAATGAAAAACTGTAATAAACTGCTTATTTTTTCCAATCTGTATTTTATTAAATACCAACTGAGATATTTTCAGAATTTTAATATAGCACATTGCAATATTACGCTACGGTGTAACAGTTCCCCGATCTAAAGTCGTGCATTCACTCCGGAAGCGAACACGACTGCACGGTAAACGCAATCCAAGCTGTCTGTACCACGATTTACGTCATGTTGACAGACTAAATGTCATCACATTACTAGTTATTTTAGCTGTTTTCCCGGTTTCACACGCATCTCTGGTGAACTTCTTCACGTACCTACCTGGATAAAATATGGCCTCTGTTAGTCGGGGATAGTGAAGCTTTCCAACTGTGAAAGAATTTTTCAAATCGGTTTAGGAGTTTTGAAGCCTTTACCTACAACAATATGATTCCTCTTTATGATATGAGAACAAACAAACCCCTCTTTTAATTAGGATGATTAATTATCGTATGCTTAATTATCGTATTAAGGGCTGATTTTTCAATCATCTGTTAACTTTTATCTGAGGAATAAATATGGCGAGTTGACATATTTTCCATACAAGAACTGTCAACTTGTCAAAAATATTCTTCAGATAAAAGTTATTTGGCGATTGAAAAATCAGCCCTAAAGTTAATTCCTATTTTGGAAAACTGCATACGTACATATTCCGGTATCTCTAGCTAGGAATACTATAAGTAGTTTTACGACCCAATTCTGCTCGGAAGAATTTAATTTGCCTGCAATTTTATACAAAAATATTTTTCGCTATGAACCTTGGCCTAGCAAGTAAAAACTCAATAAATATTAAAAAGCGTTATTCAATTTGTTGCGATCGTGCTGAAATTATGTTCATGCATTTATTTTCGTCAGTCAATATTTATTTATCGGCTCATAACAAGTAGGTAATCGCCTAGACAATTCACAAAACGTAATAACACTTTTAGTCCTAAGAAATGCAAAGAAACAGTCAACGTTCCTTTTTTTAGAATGTTGTAATCATATAATCAATACAAAAGTTAACATAAAATTGCATATTCATTTAATTTAAAAAAAGCGATGATTTATTCATATAAAGCGAAAATAAAATAATTAAAGAATGTTAGTCAATTAAAACTTCAATATCTTAATTTAATTATCTATGGAATAAGTTTTCCTTTTCACATAACAGCCCCAGGTTTTGGTAATTTGAACTCTGGTCTCGGCCGTCTATCTCCCGGTCTTGGCCGCCTATTTCCCGGTCTCGGCCTTCTATGCCCCGGTCTCGGCCGTTCATGACCCGGTCTCGGCCTTCTATCTCCCGGTCTCGGCCGTCCATATCCCGGTCTCGGCCGTACATGCCCCGGTCTCGGCCGTATATGCCCCGGCTTAGGTCTTTTATTGGGTGTTGGTCTAAACGACAATGGTCTCGCGGAGATATACAGGGGAGAGTCATGTGATCCTAGGTGACTGATGTTGTAATGGTGACCTGAAAAATTTAAAATAAATATTAATTAAAAGAATAGCCTTCAACATTGGGACACGCTTATCTGAGGAACTTCTGGACTGATTTGGAATATTATTTTATACTAGCGATTTCACCCGCGTCCCGTGGAAACTACTGACCATAGGTACCGGGATAATATAGCTGTACCTTATATTGCTCGGAAAGAGTGCAGCTTTCCAACAATTACTTAAATATTTTTTAATGTCTATCAAGTAATTTTTGAGTTTATCCATGCTAACAAACAAAAATACAAAATTTTCCTCTTTATAATATTAGTAGGTGTCGATGTAAATTATCTAAGTAGAGAGGTAAATAACAATTTTACATTACCTATTGGTGAACTATGAGGTACAACACCTTTCTTTTCTATCTGAGGTTCTATCTCTCCATGTTGAAGTTCTGCAGTCACCACATAAACTATACACAAGACAATTATGATTAATACTCTCATATTTATGACGTCACAGTTTACTTTAACTAACTGCTGACAGGATTAATGTGGGCATATAGTTGCGCCTACGACTTTATATACCTAAATAGGTAGATATTGTGTATTACAATGGCGTATTTAATTTAGAATTTCCAGAATTTGAAACAATGTTATAATGGGTTATTGTAAGTTTGTATGAATAAATAAGGATAACGGTACATATATGGAATTATTGAATTGAATAAATGGATTACTGATATGAAAAAATCCCGTCACACTAAGATGGGATTTTTTGAAGGTAATCCATTTTTAATAAAACCTCCTATTATTTTCCTAATATAGGTAAATGCCTATTGTCGCACCCACTATTCCTTCACTCTCTTAGTCCAATGGGACGGCAATCCGTCCGACACTATCGGAGAGAGATCAGGCGCAGGACCGACATTACAGTACTCTCCGATACACGAGTGTATCAATAACCAAAGTCCAGACTGCCGGCTGTATTGTGAAAGTTTCTTAAAGCCAAACGTAGCTATTTCGGCCCGACTTGGGATTCGAACCCCGTGATCAGCAATTAACAGCCCTAGACTTGCGAAGAAGTATTTGGTTTGGAATACCCCAAGTGGCGCCATCTACATATCGTATCCTGTAAGCTCACGAGTTTGGTCTAATTTCAGGTCATGTCAGAGACGTCGTAACTAACATTATATCTTTTGCTGTTCATCTCATAGCAGTTTTCAAAAAAATGTTGGGGTCGGCTTCCAGTCTAACCGGATGCAACTGATTACCAATTTTTTACAAGGAGCGACTGCCTTGACTTCTTCAACCCAGTTACCCGGGCGACCCATCACTCCTTGGTAAGACTGATATCAGACTTATTGGCTTCTGACTACACGTAACGACTGCCAAAGATGTTCAAAGACCGTAGGGACCTATTGTTTAATAAGACCTCTGAAGTAACATCTATAATTAATTCGATGGGTAACAAAAAAACTAAATTTACCGCATAATCATTTATTATTATTTTTAAGTAGTATTAGTGTTAATTAATGAATACTTTTACAATGAGAACTAAGAGTACACTTAGATGGTGGGCTCGGGTTTGGGACGCAAGCCTCTAATACTGAGATCATAGACAACTTCTTCTATCTTCTTCACGTCATACTTGAGAACGTCGAAGCGTTTGCGCAGGTGATCGTTCTTTAGATTCAGTAATCTGTAAAAGAAATTTTAAGCTAATGTAATAGTCCTCGACGAGAGTGATGTCATAGATAGAACGAAGTGGAGAAGAAAAATTAAGCTGACCACCATGTGGGATGCATAGCAGGAAAGAGAAAGAATAGTCCTCGACTTTTGATTCAAATATTTTTGAAGTACTCGGAAAAGCTCACTTAATCTATACTAATATTATAAAGAGGAAAACTTTGTTTGTTTGTTTATTATTAATTGTTTGTTTGGTTGTAATGGATAAACTCAAAAAGTCCAGTAGGGACCTATTTTAAATATTCTTTCACCGTTAGAAAGCTATATTATCTGCGAGTAACATAGGCTATATTTTATCCCGGTGGGGGCAGTAGCTCCCACGGGACGCGAGTGAAACCTCGGGAAAACGGCTAGTTATTGATATAAGGAGTCAACAAAACAATGTGAGCGAAGCCTACGCTACCTTCTTTCAAAGATGTTTAAAAGTAGATCAGTATCTGTTTATGAATGGATTAATTCACGAGTTTTTTTTTTAAAGGATACCTTTCACACAGTTTATCGGTAGGCTAGACCGGGTGTACTACGCCCAATCGAATGCCAAATAATCGAATGCCAATTGATCGACCACTATAAATCGAAATTCTAAATACTCGAACATTCATAATATCGAATGGTTATTAAATCGAACATTCAATACATCGCGCAACATAAGAATTAAAGATTAAAATGTGATTTATTCTTGTATTCTTGTATTCATAAAAAATATAGATTTTTCGATAGGATGAATATGCGATGCATTTAACGCTCGATCAAACGAACATTCGATATTTTGAACACTCGGTGTATTGACTGCGCGATGTATTGAATGTTCGATTTAATAACCATTCGATATTATGAATGTTCGAGTATTTAGAATTTCGATTTATAGTGGTCGATCAATTGGCATTCGATTATTTGGCATTCGATTGGGCGTAGTACACCCGGCTAGACCCAGAGCTATCAATTAGCTTGTTTTATACTAATGCAACTGATTTTATACTCAATAGTTATTTTTTTTATGAATTCACCTGAACCCTGCATTTAACTCCATGACAAACTTGGAGATCTGCAGAGGTTTCTCATAGTCACCCCGGGTGACTGAGTTGACTGCCAGGCGAGCCTGCAAACGAATAAGTCAAACAGTTAAAATATGATGCTATTTTGGTTATTAGCAAGTGGCTAGCCTTAGGCCGCTGCTTCGAATTTTGCGGGCAGCGGAGCGGCGGCGCGGGCGGTCACCGTTTGACTGGAGCTCACCGCTCGTTGCCCGCTCCCCGCGCCGCTGTATTCGAGGGCCGCTCCATTTGATTATACGCGTAAGATTCCGCCGCTCCCGCGCCGCCACCGGCCGCTGCCGCCCCGCTGCCCGCAAAATTCGAGGCAGCGGCCTTAGCCTGTACCCTTTCCTAATCATATTGTGGGTGGTTTCCAGTCTAACCAGAGGCAGCTGAGTGCAAGTGTGGCTCATGGAGTGACTGCCTATCCGACCTTCTCAACCTAGTCACTTGGTCAACATGATGGTATGACTGGTTGTCAGACTTCCTAGCTTACGATAAGCCATTTTTTCCACGGGGACCATAATGTATGCAGCTAGGAATGCAACTGATTAGTGCACAAATGATAGGTGTGGGTACATATAGTTTCTGAATTCAATAGTCATATCGTTCCTTTCAGTGAATATAAGCTGTTCCTGCGGTTCAGTCGTTTTGGCGTGAAAACACAAAAAAGAAAGTTACTAAGGATTGCTTTCTTGATACATTGTTTCCTTGCACATAATACTATGTATGTTCAAAGACAAAATTCTAGATATATAATAGTATGTAGATGATTTTACCAGCTCAGAGCACAGCTGCAGCAGTCCATTGAGATAGTCCTCTATATCCAAATGGAAGCCAGTCTTCCTCTCAATGACACTTACTGGAAATTATAACATACATAGTTATGATGAGTTGTGTATTTGCTCATTATATTATTTATTTAAAACTTTTTACTCAATATACAACAGCTTAAAGCCATAGGCGCTTTCTACCAGTCTTTTGTAGATTATCTGTGATAAACATTAAGCAGTTTCTAAGCAGTTGTTTTGAATATTACATAGTAAATTGTGTCAGCCTCTGTACGTTAGGCATGTACAACCTGATACAATTAATGTCTTAGACCTATTCCTATAAGAAGAAACATTTTGCTTACGGCTGGTAGTTTGCCATAATAGAATAAATTCATGTTTATAGCAAGTGGGCAGCATGTATTGGACTTGTAGAAATAATGTGATATATTGTACTTACTGCCTAATATCTGAGCGACAGTGTCATGTGTGGCGAGGATGCCTGTCTCCAGCCAGATGGTGAGCGCGATGAAGAAGCAGTAACACAGTCATATTGCACCAATGTTCCTGTATCTATGTTAATTATAGAAATAGTGTGATATATTGTACTTACTGCCTAATATCTGAGCGACAGTGTCATGTGTGGCGAGGATGCCTGTCTCCAGCCAGATGGTGAGCGCGATGAGGAAGCAGTAACGCTGGGTCATGTTGCGCCAGTGCTCTTGGTATCTAAAGTCATTACGGAATCAGGTATTACTTAGAATTACTAAAATATTATTGCAATAGGAGGTATCAACATGGGTGTAACACTGTATGTAGTTACATACTACTAGTGTGTAAGTAGTAAGTAAAAACGCGGGAAACATCTAAATAAGTATGAGATAGTCATGAAATAATGAAAATTTTGCAAAAATAGTGAACATACTTATAATAGTCGTTAGGGGGTAAAGCCTCTTTCAGTCTTGCGTAGCCTGCTTGTGCCTTTTCAAATAATTCCCTTGCCTTGACACAAGCAGGAGTGACTGAAAAAAAAAACAGATTAATCAATGGAGTGTTGAGTAAACAACAAATAAGTTTTATTTATGAGATGAATGCTTACTGGCAGCCTCATTATGGTGAATTACTTGGAGTACTGTAGTCGCTTCTCGCGATATTTGACCAACATCTTTGCAAATGTTGCGAATAACCTACATCATACAATGCGTGTTAAATTCATTGAAAATGGCGGGAAAATATTGATAAAACAATGTAAATATTGTCGGACAATGTAATTTTGTTTAGTTGGGAGATTTTTACAGTTAAATTAAAAGCTTAAATGGTAAATATAAAAGTGCGGTTACGGTAAAAAGAAAAGCCTATTTGCTTGACAAATAACAGCAAATACCTCCCGTATTTCTTGATCCGTATCCATATTTCTTTGAAAGTCCGTGAAAATGGTGTTTATTACGTGATTTTCACACATTTTGACTGCTTTTTCACTAATTATTTATGAAACAACAGTGATGAAAACAACTTTTCGTGACAGAAAGAAAATCAATAAGTTGTTTTTTTTCTCTCACAACTTTTTGTTTAGGTTTGAATACGCGTCTTTTAAGCCACCATTTTAACGTGTTTTCAATGTGCTATGACGATTTCTTGTTCTTTTTGATATTTTGAATGCGCAAAAATAGATAATTTTCAAAACATTTGTAATGAAAATAACTTTTCGGTAATCGGGTAAATAATTTTAAATAAAAAAGTATTCACAAGTAGACACATAGAAGGTAGTCAAGGTAGAGGTAGCTATGGAATTAACTTTGATCTTGAAATAAACTTTAATCAACACAGCATTAATATCTCTTCTATACATATTGTAGATACAAGGAAATATTTGGTTACTCAAGCAACCAAGCAACAAAAAAAACAAACCCAATGTTGAAAAAAAAACAATCTTTATTCATAGACATGAATGTGCAAAACGGTTCTAATCTTATTAGCCAGGGGGCCAGTGCATTTGGCGGCCTCCTAGGATGTGGATGTGAAGGTGGTAGACACTCTGGGCTCCGTTCTTGCCATCATTGATGACGAGGCGGAAGCCAGACTTGTCAAGTCCTTCCTTGTGAGCTACTTTGCGGGCAGCAATTAGCAGGTGTCCTGGAATAAACAAAGTTTTATTTAATGCATCCTCCTTGCTAATGATTAGTTCAAAAGGGTCTTGGCAGTCTAATTGGAATTCTTGTGCCATATCTTGTAACATAAGAACTAATTTGTGTCTTAGCAATGGCATTTTTTTTAACTTTGTATTGTATCTATTTGAAAAGCTACTTATCCCACCCAAAACAAAAATGTGAAAGACTGCCAAGTACGATAATATGGGAATGCTTCGCCTATAAAAGAAGTGAGATCTGAATAAGTACCAAGTTCCATACACATACCTCAGTTAAAAATAGTTACTTTTTAATGATGTTACTTGGCAAGTTTTCATACACCTTGTTATATACCTACTAAACGCAATGAATCAAGTATTTAATTTTCTATTATAACTTGCCAAGTAATCATCATTAAAAAGTAACTATTTTTAACTGAGGTATGTGTATGGAACTTGGTACTTATTCAGATCTCACTTCTTTTATAGGCGAAGCATTCCCATATTATCGAACTTGGCAGTCTTTCACATTTTTGTTTTGGGTGGGATTTCATTTATTTTTGTAAGGTTGTTTATTTTATTTTTTTCTTATGATGAAGTTAGTTAAAGAAATGTCTCATTTATACTATCTTTTAGATTTTTTAATATGCACTATGTTTCTTACAAAGAAATGAACTAGATTTACTATGACTAGATTTACCAACTGACTGACATGACATGTTATCATATATTATGTTCGTGGATCAAAGTTACACATTCGTTATTTTCGAAAGTGATTCACACTTGGCCGTTTTCAGATTTTTACTTTACTTTGACTAAATACAAACCTTTGTACCATTCAAAGATATATAAATTTAGTTTGTTTTAGTTCCTTAGGGGTATTTTACACCGGGTATAAAACACCTTCATTATTTTGAAACCGACTCACACTTGGCCATTTTCAGATTTTTCCCTTTACCTTGACATAAAGACCTACCTCCATGCCAAATTTCAAGTCAATACGACCATTGGAAGTGGTCTAGGTTTTTGATGAGTGAGTCAGTGAATCAGTGAATAAGTGAATCAGTGAATCAGTGTATAGTAAAAATAGCGATTTTCTGACGTCAATATCTCAAGACCTACAATAGGTATATTAATGAAATTTTGTATTTTAGATAAGTGAGGGGGTCTCAACAGATACTAGAAATTTGATATGCGTAAATAAAATAGATTTTGAGTTACAGGGGGGTCGAATTTGGCCCGAAATGGTTCGTGTAATATAACCCACGGCCGGTGTGTCGCCTTTTTTGCTCGAACTTGGCGGACACACTGCCGTGTGTCTAGATTTCTAAACACTTTATACATATTTCTAGAAAATGCAAGGAATACAAGCTGTGATTTATTGCAATACCGGTCATGTAGTTTCTTTGTAACAAGTACATGTATATTATAATATTACCAAGGAGTTGTTCATCATTATCCTCCGCCTTCGAGAGCTGTGTGATGGGCTTCCTCGGTATCACCAAGATATGCGTAGGGGCTTGCGGGTTCACGTCATGGAACGCCACGCACTGCGGCAAAACACCAAGAATTGTATGAAAATAAATAGTGGGTCAGTGGGTCGTCTTAGGGGCGGAGTTAGAATAACATAAGTAGGAAGTTTGAAATTCTAGAGGTTATTTTATTTATTACATAAAAATTCTAGGAAAAAATTATTAACAACAGCTGATTTCCCATTGCAGTTTCTCAGCCAGCCGGCCGGTGCTCATAAAATGGTTGAAGGAACAAAAATATAATTGCCAACTTACTTGATCGTCTTCATAGACGAACTTAGCAGGTATTTCCTTCCTCAATATCTTTCCGAATATCGTATCTGCGGCCGGAGCGGCCGATTGCGCTAGTTCTACCTCACCGCCAGCCATTTTTGTGAAGAAAATCACTGACAAAAATTTTAGGACAAACGTCAGTGTTGCCAGATGATGATTTAGCATTCTCCCCAAATCTCACCCAAAATCCCCCCAAAATGTTAGTGTTTTGAGAAAAAACCCCCAGTAATTAGAAAAACATTTAATTGAAAAGTTTTGGGAAGTTTATTGTAAAAGCGTATACCCATCAACGAGTTGCTTACTCTGTGGAGGCGAGTAGCATGTACAGCAAGATTATGTTTATTCCTAATAATTTTATGCTATGAACATCAGGCATTTGAACAAAGTTAGATATGTTTTTACGAACGTACATTAAATTTTCAAAAATGTGTTGAGAGGCAACAGTCAGAATATTTATTTCTTTGAATTTCTCTCTAAGAGAAACTTTTGGACCCAGATTATAAATGGGTCGAACAGCTCTTTTCTGTAAAATAAATATAGTATCATCGTTCATCGTCGTTCTCCGCACGCAGCATTATTGTGGTAGTGTGTGTATGTTAAATGTATGTAGTGCACTTGGAGAGGCCTATGTCCAGCAGTGGACTGCGATAGGCTGATGATGATGATGATGTGTGTATGTTTTTGTGTGTGGTTCTATGGTGCGTTCAAATTAAGTAGTGAGTAATTTGGTCGCGTTCAGTCATAAAACTTTTTCGAAAAATCCTCCAAAACCCTCCAAGCCAATTTCAAATCCCCCCGCTGATCCCCCCAAAGGATTCTTCCCCCCAAAAAAACCCCCGTGGGCAGAAAATACCCCCAAATGTGGGGGGAATCCCCCCCATCTGGCATCACTGACAAACGTCATTGTGGTGTTGACGTTGACGTATTATACGGTTCTTGTTACGCAGAATTTTTGCGGCCTAATGGTAAAGACAGATCATGGCTAAGTCGTAGGTCGATCGATCATAAAGCTAAGCACCGATTGATGCGGTCATTTTAAAATCTTTGACAGTCGTTAGACATTACCGCTAGTTAGTCATCAAGTTTACCAACCAGTCTTGCAAAGGGTATCTTGATACCAAAATGCGCGTGCAGGGGTAGCTGGATCTAGGTTCTCTGGATAGGCAGTCACCTCATGTAAGTCTGGTATTCTACATCCGGATAAATTGGAAGCCGATCAACATTATTGGGAAATAAAACAGCAGGTAAACTTAAATACATATATTTACATAACTTACAAAGTATTTTACTATTAATCGTGATTAAATCTCCTAACTTCTAATTCTATAGTCTTGATCCAGGTCCAGTGGGCCACACCATATGATGTAGTGCTCGCCCAAACACGTGAAGAGACTTGAGACTTTTAGTTTGATGTTGTTCATCGACCATCACATGATAGCCAGTTCTGTCTAGGCCCTTTTCTACAGCAATCTGCTTCGCTACCAGTAACAAGTGCCCTGGAAGAATTTAAAATATTAACAACACTGTTACTTTAAATTCGAAGCAGATTTATTAAAGCTCACCAGTTTACACGGGCCAAAGCTGTGCTGATTAAGATATAACTTAATAAAAATGTTGTACGAATTTTGCAGCTGTCTTAGTTAGAGGAATGCTAACTCAACAATAGGGTTTTTTATTTTCATAATTATTGATTTAGAAATGACAAAATTATGACCTTTTGAAGACCAACAGTAAAACGGAACAACGGAACACGACGACATTGAAAGACAAGGCTATGGTCGCGTTCAAGAACGTTTGCAAGGCCAAGGCCATAAAATGAACAGCCTTGTCGCTGAAAATGATTCACAAACTCTTTGGAGGCCACTCAGCGTTACCTTGCGAATTTACGTGGCCTTTGATAAGAGAATATATAGGTATATCATAATAATATCTTAAGTGTTAAAGTACCTACTTGTAAAACGCTCAGTCATTATGAGTTTTGTATTAATAGATTTGTACTTAAGTACGATATGATTGATTATAATAAACTTATCGTCATTCAAAATGTGTCATTACATTACAATGATATTATGACTAAACTAAGCAAATACTACACTAATATCTATCGATCAAGTTTCAGAGGGGTCAGATAAATGAACAAAACGGTAAGAGGCCAGACGGCATGTCGTTATTCCCTTGGAAGATGGGTAGGCCTTTAGTATGGGACGCAACCTGTGTCGATACTCTTGCGCCATCACACCTTCCAAGTTCTGCGTGCTGTCATGTGCTGCTGCTGCCGCTGCGGCTGCGGAGAACCTCAAGCGGCGGAAATATAGTGGCCTTGTCGGAAACTATATTTTCGAACCGTTTGGGGTTGAAACCCTCGGGTCGTGGGGTCCGAATGCCCACATTCTATTTAAAGATCTCTCTAGGCGGCTGGTTGACGCTTCTCGTGACCACAAGGCTGGCTATTACCTCGGACAAAGAATCAGCATGGCGATCTAACGAGGTAATGCTGCCAGCCTTTCGGGCACGCTCCCAGTTGACCCAGTTGACAGCGATGGGGACGAATTTTTTGACGCTTTTAAGTTGCTTGTTTTACTAGGATAGTTTTTGATTTCTATTGTAAATATCTATGTAAATAAGTACCTAAATAATATATTTTTTTAATACAAAAGTTTTACATACCTAATGCTTTTTCGTGATCCACAGTTGTGGCTGATAGAGTAGGCGTCATCTTTTTAGGCACCACTATGAAATGTACGGGCGCTTGTTTGTTTCTCTGTTCATCAAATACTACGCACTGAAAAAAAAAATACAAAGATGATTATATAAAAGAAGTTACCTATATAATGAGTGAGAATTTTAACTGAAGTATAATAGCTATGCTGAAAATTAGTCTGTTTCTCCCGGTTTCACCGCGTCCCGGGGGAACTTCTTCGTTTACCTCAATAAAATATAGCCTTTGTCAACCGGGAAAAGTGTAGCTTTCCACTAGTGGAAGAATTTTTCAAATTCGGAGAGTTTAGGGTACAAACAAACAAACAAATAAAATCGCAATCGCAATTAAATTGAATTGAAAGAAAAACTATTTCCTTTATAATATAAGTATATAAATAATTAATTTTACCTGTTCATCTTGAAATATATATTCTGTATCATCCGGCTCTCTCCCGCCAAAAAACACAGACGCAACACTTGGCCTCTTTTGTGACACCGCCATTTTTGTTTATTTAAATAAATAATACTATTGTTCTGTGTAGCCTTATGACAACAATTAACTGATAACATATGAAATAAAATGTATTTGTTGAAAGGAAAATCAAGATAACGGGCTAATCACCTGTAGTTAGATTGATACTTTTCTATCTCTTATACTCTTTAGGATATTGTGTATAACTGAAAGAGAAAGAAAGTCTACTTATATGATTGGCGTAGTGACATGAGGAGCCAACGAAGAAAATGTTAAACGGAACGTCCTTACGTTTCTTTTCATTCAAGTAAGTAATAAAACAATTTTTATAGTATTGCCTTTTACGATTCATCTGGAGTTTTGTATGGATACAAAAGATAAAACTTGCGAAATTATGTACATAGACAATTTATCAACTTAATAGTCCTTTTTTAATGGTGGGAAATCATAAAACGACCTCTTCCGCTGTGGGTGCAGCGTGAGGGAGTGTCAGACTCTTACTGACTAAAACCCACCATGTTCCTTCTGGAACCCATAGTATAGTAGAACCGCGGTATCTCGCGCTGACAATCCCGCAGTCCCAAATTTATAGTCCTACAAGCTTAAAATGTCTGCTTTACTAACGGCCAGTTTCTTCATCAAAAGTTAAAGTAATGTCTAAAGTTAAAGTAACGGTCAAATTCGTTTTTTCAAGGCTAAAGTGACAGCAAAATTCATAGAAAAATTGAATTTAACCGTTACTTTTACTTTAGACATTACTTTGATTTTAACTTTGGCTTTAACTTTTGATGAAGAAACTGGCTGTTAATGGAATAAATAAAATACAGAAAATTAAACAAAACCATTTAATATATTAAGTTATAAATACATAACTTGGGCTATATACATGCACAATAATATAATACAATGCAGATCACAGTCTTATATGGTATTCAATATATTGAAATGTCGGATGTCTGTTGATGCGAACTAGCTAGCTACCTCAATGGTGATCGTCAAAATAAAATAAATAAGTCTAATTAAAAATTTGAATTGTTTATGGAATGAAATTATTGTAATTTTTTTCATAGTCATACAATTTGGGAATATAAGGGCGCGCCTAGACGGGCCAGCGTAGCTCATCTAGACGGGCCTTAGTTAAAATCTTTCTTATCATGTCAGTTTTTAAAATCTGATCATTTCGAAATACATAAAAAAATCTATTTTAAAGGCCAACAAAAGTGACCTAAAAAAATTTGCTAAACTGACCAGCTTCAAAAATTAAGATCAATATTATTCGATATTATTGTTACTACAAGATCATTATTACAGAAAATGTTTATTGCACGACAAAAACAAAATATAAGTTCAGTTATATTCGAGAATAAATCTCAAGCTTAGTCTAGAAATAAAATTAAATTGTGACCTAAGGGTACAGACGCCAGTAGGTCAACCTATCCGAATCTGTCAAATAATATAGTTACCGGCACGAATCTTGAGCTCTGAGTGCCGATAACTATAGCAATCGAATATTAACCTTCTACTATTGTGATAAGGTTGAAAATCTATTGAAGACATTTGACAGATAGAGGTAGGTTGACATTCTGTCATCTGTACGTACAAATCGTATACCGAAGAAGTGTTTATTTTATTGCCTGTTGTAAAAAATCTGCCATGTTATGGTAGTTTTTGTAAAGTTGATAAGTTAAATGATTACATTTCTTCAATATACAATTTGAAAACATAAAGCGACATTAAATATTAAAATTAATGGAAGATCTTTCGTTCAATTGAAAAGGAAATTAAAACCTATGTTTGTGACGTTATTTGTCAGTTAATGTTAGGCTTTTTGGTAACGCATTACATGATAAGAATAAATTCATATAATTTTCTTGAATACAGCGTTTGCATCAATTGTCCATATTTTGTTGGTCTTCAAAATAGATACGTATAATTTTTGCCGTCCATCCACGGTTTACCCTTTCTTAAAAAAGTAATAATTTAATTATATTATGTTCTGTGAAATAATATTAAAATATAATGCATTACCAAAAACAACCTACACATAAAATTAAAATGATATATTTACAAAATTATCTATAATCACTTGATTTAGTAACTCTATAGTTAAGTTACTAAAATTATTATTACTAAATATCTTAATTTAGTCGACGTGACTTATATTAGTATTGGCATTATTATATTAATTTGTAGTACACACTGAAGCCACAATTTTGGCTCTTAAATTAAGAATTTAAACCTGTAGTATCCACTGAAAGGAGAAATTTCATGGGTTTCACAGAAAAAAAAATGTTGCTTCAGTGTATTACTACTTGAATATGAGCAAAAAGCTTAATTTCTGCGTACGAATCTAAATATTCTGAATGACCATAAAAAAGCGTTATTAAAAATTCATATTTTGTGTAATATCTTGTCTTATTATCACGAGTAGTTTGAAATCCGAAATATGGCAAAATAGCTCACATTAAAAAATATGTCCGAAAATTTTCAATTTTCATAAATAAATTGCCAAAAAAGACATAGATACAGTCAATCAAGAACTTGCTTTTTCTAAGTCGGTTATCATAATCTATATAAATAAAAATGAATTGTTGTTCGTTAGTCTGATTAAAACTCGAGAACGGCTGGACCGATTGAGCTGATTTTGGTTTTAAAATGTTTGTAGAAGTCCAGGGAAGGTTTAAACGATACGAAGTTCGCGGGATCAGCTAGTCCTTTATAAAGATTCGTACACCAAAAATAAGCTTTACATACCGAACTAAACTTAGTACAGTATGCCCACAAATTACATCTAATACAGTGTAAACATTCGAAAAGACACGAGAACAAACTCGATTGTATTTACAATAATTTTATTTCTAGCGCTAGAGTGACAAGACAGCCATTATAACCATGTTTTTAATTATTCGACGCCTCGATTTTTTTTTACCTTTAAGATTGGGTATGACGATATTTTTTAAAGTAGAATAGGTGTTCAGGGTTTTCATGGGTCTTGTATAATTTTGTATCGAGAGGGTATAAGTGGCTCCATGAATTTGTTTCATATTCTGTACCTAACTTGCACCTAACTTTGACGTTTCGAAAGAGCTTTAATAGGCCTATTTGAAATAAAAAAAATTGATTTTGAATTTTGAGTTTTGTAAAGTAATTGTTCAGAAAACCATTATTTACTGTAATGAGTAGTATGTATAAGGCGTAAGGGCTTTCGTTTTAACTATTTTAGTGATTGTTATGCCATTTAATAAATACACATGTATTATTATACTTCAGAGTGGTGGGGGCATATAATACCCCAAGTAGTCATACAGGAAAATTGCAGACTCAGTAAGCTACACTCACTAAAACATTGGGACATTCATATAAAAATCTACTATTACAGTATAGGGTGATTGGCACCCCAAGTTGGGGTTCAAAAAACCCCAAGTGAGAAATTACGAGTAGTCACAAATCATTCTACATTCGAGTAGGCACTAAACTAAAGATAAATTATCTTGATATAACTTAATTTTAATTTGCTACTAACAATGTAACTAAATCAATTGAATAAATTTTAAGCAGAAGTTTAATTTATAAATAACTAGCGGCCCGGTACGTGCTTCGCTGCGTATAGCTAAAGTCCACTATTTTTTTAAAAAATGCGATAAATGAAGAACCGAAACTTTACATATACAAATCTACTACATAGTCCGAACAAAGCCTGAATATTTGCTTTGGATAGGTGACCCCTTCTTGAGTTATAACATTACAACAAAAAGTGGCATTTATTTTTATTTATACAAAAGGTAGAATAAATGTAAAATGTATGTATTTGTGTAAAAAGTCCTATCAAGAATATTTACAACTGTTACAGCCTTTTCATCGTCCCACTGCTGGGCTGCGGCCTCCTCTCACACGGAGAAGGATTGAGCGTGAATCACCACGCTTGCTCAATGCGGGTTGGTGATTTCAGACTTTATACTCCACGTTTCCTCAAGATGTTTTCCTTCACCTTTTTATCAGCCATATCAAGAATGTTTACCTTTACTTAAGTGCCTACTTAAATGGAGTATATAGTAATAATAAGGTCTATTACTTATGTGTTGGCTAGCCCCAGGTGGGGTAGTACTTGGTCCAGTCGTAGTCGGGAGCGAGGAACACGCGGCGTCCGCGAACAAAGCATGTGACTATGCCGCGGTACGCCGTGCGGGGGACGCCGCTCTGTGCAAGGAAAAATAAAATAAAAATTAGGAGGAGAAGACGTAACAGGCCTTAAAAACTGTAAATATGTAGGTAATATGTAGGCACGGATAATGAGCTCTCGGCGGAAGAGTGGGGATCGCTTTGCGCACTGTACACTTAAGGCAATAAAACAATAAATTACTTCTGTGCAGATGAAGGTCAGGGCTCAATATCCTTGCCGATGATTATAATTTGTCAAAAAATCTGACTCATCAATCTTTCAGAAAGAAATTGGCTAGAGATATAATAGCCCCTTTGCCTGGTATGGATGTTGCTGTTTTCATCTCTGGCAGATATCTTACCCCAAGGTAAATTTTGAATTGCCATCCATTTTGAGTTTGACGTTTTGTAGTACCACATATCACCTTTGGATATCTTGTAACCATTGCTGAACACTGCATTCTATTTGCTGCAAATTGCATCCTATTGCTACACCCTGCATCCCATTGCTACACACTGCATCCTTTTACTACACACTGCATCCTATTGCTGCACCCTGCATCCTATTTGCTATACCCTGCATCCTATTACTACACACTGCATCCCATTATTACACCCTGCATCCTATTTGCTGCACACTGCATCCTATTGCTACACCCTGCATCCTATTGCTACACCCTGCATCCTATTACTACACACTGCATCCCATTATTACACCCTGCATCCTATTTGCTGCACACTGCATCCTATTGCTACACCCTGCATCCTATTGCTACACCCTGCATCCCATTGCTACACTCTGCATCCTATTGCTACACCCTGCATCCTATTGCTACACCCTGCATCCCATTGCTACACACTGCATCCCATTGCTACACACTGCATCCCATCCATCATCCTCCGAGCCTTTTCCCAATCATGTTGGGGTCGGCTTCCAGTCTAACCGGATTCAGCTGAGTACCAGTGCTTTACAAGAAGCGACTGCCCTGCCTGACCTCCTCAACCCAGTTACCTGGGCAACCCGATACCCCTTGGTTAGACTGGTGTCAGACTTACTGGCTTCTGACTACCCGTAACGACTGCCAAGGATGTTCCTACAGTTTAACGTGCCATCCGAAACACAGTCATTGGTGTCTAAGATATACTTAGAAAGTACATACAAACTTAGAAAAGTTGCATTGGTACTTGCCTGACCTGGGATCGAACCCGCGCCCTCATACTTGAGAGGTTGGTCCTTTACCCACTAGGCCACCACGACATTTTCACACTGCATCCCATTGACTTTGAACCTGCTAATATTGCTACAACTCACTCTAAAGTCGTCCATAAGGCCCAGTTTCTTGGCGGCCCGCTGGTAAGTCTTGGCGTTGCTGTACATGACCCGCACGGCATTGTTGCCGGAGACGCCGCTCGCCACCTCCTCTGCCGTCATCTCGGGTAGATTGTATACTTTATGAACTAAAACCTGCTAATATTGCTACAACTCACTCTAAAGTCGTCCATAAGGCCCAGTTTCTTGGCGGCCCGCTGGTAAGTCTTGGCGTTGCTGTACATGACCCGCACGGCATTGTTGCCGGAGACGCCGCTCGCCACCTCCTCTGCCGTCATCTCGGGTAGATTGTATACTTTATGAACTAAAACCTGCTAATATTGCTACAACTCACTCTAAAGTCGTCCATAAGGCCCAGTTTCTTGGCGGCCCGCTGGTAAGTCTTGGCGTTGCTGTACATGACCCGCACGGCATTGTTGCCGGAGACGCCGCTCGCCACCTCCTCTGCCGTCATCTCGGGTAGATTGTATACTTTATGAACTAAAACCTGCTAATATTGCTACAACTCACTCTAAAGTCGTCCATAAGGCCCAGTTTCTTGGCGGCCCGCTGGTAAGTCTTGGCGTTGCTGTACATGACCCGCACGGCATTGTTGCCGGAGACGCCGCTCGCCACCTCCTCTGCCGTCATCTCGGGTAGATTGTATACTTTATGAACTAAAACCTGCTAATATTGCTACAACTCACTCTAAAGTCGTCCATAAGGCCCAGTTTCTTGGCGGCCCGCTGGTAAGTCTTGGCGTTGCTGTACATGACCCGCACGGCATTGTTGCCGGAGACGCCGCTCGCCACCTCCTCTGCCGTCATCTCGGGTAGATTGTATACTTTGTTGACTAGAGCGTCGTCGTAGTTTTCCTGGAATGGGGAGAAATTTTGGATAAATTAAATTCACTGTATAATAAATATAGGTATTTGAAAACTTTGTTTTTGGAATTTATAGGTTAATTTTAATATTCCAACAGACCATTCGTAAATTTTACAAAAAGGAGGAGGGAGAAAGAAAGAGGGAAAGGGGAAAAATGGAAATTATTATAATAGTTAGATTTTAAGTAGAAAATGTTTATTTTTAGTTCCTTCATAATAGTTCATAATTATTTTGTAAATGTTTGCATGCCATGGCAAATGGCCAACATGTTTTTAAGCACATTTATTTATTTATTTAGTACACATATTTAATTGTACCATCATACATACATACACACGCAGGTGCATGTATGTATGCACATGTTTATGGCAAATAAATGATTCTATTCTATTCTAATGAAAATTTTAATAGTATTCAAAGTTAAATAAGTTTGAGTGTCAAAAAGCGATGATAAAATCAATAGCAAAAAAAATATTAAAACGTGGAAAGGTCGGTGAGAACTTACCTTGAGTAAATATGTGAGGTTTAACTTTGTGAACTCTACATACTCCATGTTCAATTGTATATTGCGTAGATGTATGTCGAAGAATAGCCCTTTGCTTACGCCTATCTGAAAAATATTAATTTATTATATTACTTCTTATCCTTTCACGCACTTCAAAATAATTTTGAAAAAATGATGTACAAGGGCAAGCTTATGAACTGCAAGTTTAATTCTCAAGATGCAGGGTAAAACCACAGGAAACAACTATATATTTGTAAGCTTACCTTTCCAAAAGAGTATGTCCTTGATATCTCAGGTCGTATGCACGCCTTGCCGTCAATATTCACTGGGTTACGCAGCCAGTCGTCAAAGAAACTGAAAAGCAGATCGTATGCAGTTTAATAAAGAGGAATTGAAATCAATAATAGGAAATTTATATTTTTTAGAATAACACTATTTTTTATCCAGGTGAGGGAAGTTATTCATCCTGGAAGCGAGTGAAACCACAAGCGCACCACCTTAATTATATAACAAAGCTAAAGAATAATTATGCTTGCTTCAATGCCCTAATCTCAGGTCAGATTAGAAAAAATATTTCAGTGTTAGACAGCCCAGGTGCGTGAAGTCCCACGGTGCCCCAGTGCCCATAAAAGATATAAAAGATAATTTATTTTGTTAAAAAATGGATACGGGAAGCTAGTCAATCTTACAAATAGCCATAGTTTGACAAGAACTATATTACATACGCAGCGGGCCATTTAGGTGCGAGTGTAAGCCACATCTCCCTCCGCAGTACCCAGCCGAGCCCGGGGAAGAAGTCGGTGCGATGCAACAAGTCGGGTCGAGACATGTCTATAACTTCCATTTTGCCGTTGTCATTCCATGCTGATATGCACCTGGAATTTAGCACCAGTAGATGTACCATCTGCCTAGCCTTTTCCTAACTATAGTGTGTAGAAAGCTTGGAACTTCTGAGCCGACCCCAACATAGTTGGGAAAAAGGTCATCATTTCCCGAGCCTTTTCCCAACTATGTTGGGGTCGGCTTCCAGTCTAACCGGGTGCAGCTGAGTACCAGTGTTTTACAAGGAGCGACTGCCTATCTGATCTCCTCAATTCAGTTACCCGGGCATCCTTTAGTAAGACTGGTTATCAGACTTTCTGGCTTCTGTCTACCCGTAATAACTGCCAAAGATGTTCAAATAACAGCCGTGACCTACAGTTTATCGTGCCTTCCGAAACACAGCAAAACTCAAGGAAGAAGTCATGATAAGATGGTCACCCATCCACGGATCGAACGTGGCAAGCGTTTTATATAGTTTGCACAGTATGTAGGTCATTGTAGGTATTGTAAGAAGATCTGATGTTTAAAAATTACAAGAAGAGATTCATGCACTATCAACCTATGACATGTATGTATGATCCATTTTGTCAAAACATCGTTTAAGAATGTCAAAACAATATAGCTTACCTACAATGCGTGCGGAATTCCGAACTTATTACATTTAAGTAATTGTCTCTACGAAAACACGCGTATATAATATGTCATAAATGTAAATGGCTGATAGAAAATTCTATCTTAACTTAGGTTAACTTAAGTTTGCAAAACATTTAACTATAACGATGACCGAACCATTTTCAGTTGTCAAGTCGCCAATTTGACCAATGGGCGGCAAGTATACGGCTGGTTATGGTTTGGTTATCGTTATAGTTGAATGGTGCAACCGGGTCTTAGTGCGTAGGATATTATAATGATGAATGGAAACTTACCAAAGCGTATGGTCTTTGAGGAGTAAAGGATATGTGCCGAGGAAGTACTCGAAGAAATCCGGGGATATGTCCAGGTCATCTGAAATTAACAATAACAATCAATAAATCCCCGTATGTAGGTATCATATCATATTGGAAAATAGTTAATAAATTTTCTTACAAAAACATTAAAATAAAGTTAAAAAAATATGTTTATAATAATAATTTAGATTGGAAGTCGGTATCGTAAGTTGCTGTTTTATTTGTATGTAGGTAGTTCAAGCATTGTATTATGGCATATACCTATACCTGTTTGTTATACATGCATAGTATGTATGTATAATATACCTATTCAGGCAGGGTTGTCTATTTACTAAGAGGCATCAGGTTGCCCGGGTAACTAGGTTTAGGAGATCAGATAGGCTGTTCCTCCATGGAAAACACTGGTACTCAGCTGTATGCGGTCAAGACCGAAATCCGACTACAACACAGTTTGGAAAAAAGCTAGGCAGAAAGAGAAAATAACAGACGTAAAGTCTAGATGCATTATCCTACTTCAGGTCGAGTTTTAAGTTAGTCTGTACCTGCAACCGTGGAATATACACAGACAGACGTATAGAGTTTCATTTCATTCCTAGTTAGCATGGCATAACAGGAATAATGCAAAAAGATTGTCTATGACCTTGCACTGAATAGGGGAAGGGGACAAGATGGACCGATGGCTCAATTATTAACTAAGTGAGTTATGATCTAACGAAACTGCAGGTTAATTTTAACCATAACAATACTTTATTTTTTACATATTTTGTGTGCAAAATCAATCAAACTTTTTGAACGTCAGGAAAAGACAGCCCCCAAAACGCTCACCCTTCGCCACTTCCTATGTGATTTTGCTGGGAAGAATTTGACATTTGACAGAAGTAATGACTTTCTGTTATGGCAAAGTCACTGAACTTTGCTTCCTCTGGTAAAATTGTTGGAGTGCAAATTAGTTTGCCACCGGACAGCGATCAGCAAACAGAGATAATTTTGAATATACTTTGGAATAAAAAATACATGTATTTAACCTTTATATTTATTTCATGAAAATGTCAAGATTCTAAACTGTATTAACCACAGATGACTAAATAGTTACTACCGTATAACCGCTGAAGCGATTCCACGGAAAAAACCTGAGCTATCACTACTCCAAATTCCACGTTGAAGTGCTAATCAGTTCAGCACTCGAGTTTAAAGGCTCGAGAGTTATTGCAAAACAGTTACTTATATGCTCTCCAAGTTTCTGATAACACCTAGCTATTGTACCTATGTAAGCGATAAACGCTTGCTCACTTGCTTTTTGACATCGTCCATATATGTATTAAAAGAAAGTTATTTTATGTATTAAAATAAGTAAATTGTCAGAAAAACACGACGTTTATTCCTTTGCATCACATATCCATACCATGACAGCCGGTTTCCACATAGCTTTTCGGTTACCGGTGCTACTTTCAAACTTCCTTTTACTCGTACATACCCATACTTAGTATTTCAATTCGTGTAACACCACATATATTTCTCATGACATAGTCTTCTCCGCGCTATGCAGTTGTCGATTCAAACTTAACAGCGACTTCAAAGTAGTGGATTTCCTGCTCGGTTAGACCTTAACGAGCAGAAATACCAAACAGAAAATCCGCTAGTGTGATAACGATGCATAATAATGGTGTCCACGGCCGATTTCGGCTACGGTGACTGTTCTCATTTATGGAGATCAGCCAGCTTCGCAGGACATATTATAGTGCACGAGCATTTGCGCAGACACAGGTGCACTCACTATTCCTTCACTCTCATAGCGCGATGGAACGGCAATCCGACAGGACCGGAGAGAGATCTGGCGCAGGACCGACATTTACGTGCTCTCCGATGCACGGGTGAATCAATCACCAACTTCCAGACTACGGGCTGCTTTGTGAAAGTCGGGCTGCTTTGGCCCAACCCGGGAATCGAACCCGAGACCTCGGGCACAGCAGCCGCCTTTGCGACCACTTGACCAACGAGGCAGTCATAATACCAAAATACCCAAAGTGTCAATACACTTTAGTTGTTAGAAATGTTAACAATATGTCCACGATTGGTCAACAAGGCCGGGCTAGTCAATGTACGGACCACCATTGTGTCACGGTATTCTAACTAAACCATTCATATGGACTACACTACACTGCATACAATTTGGGACAGTTTTCGGAGCGATATTGACAAAATCTGTTTTTTTTTTTTTTGGATCGTCATCTGCCTTGCTATTAGGCAACTATGTATGTTTGAGTCGACTTCCAGTCTTATCTGATGCAATTGATTACCAGTGCTTTACATGAAGCGACTGCCTATCTGACTTCAACAACCCAGTTACAAGGGCAACCTAATCCCCGTTAGTAAGACTGGATGTCCGAAATCCTGAGTAGCCAAAAGCTACACATAACGACTTTTTGTTTTAGGTATATAATAGTTGCTGTACTACTACATAAACAAATATACAGCTATTATTAGTAACTAGTAATTGTTTATGTAGATAAAGCTATTTGACCCGACGATTTGTGACGAAAAAGGTGGCGGGCAGTAGATGGATGCGGGTTGTCCATGACCGGTATGGTTGACATTCGTTGGGGGAGGCCTACGTTCAACAGTTGAAGGGAATTGGCTGATATAATGATGATGATGATATAGCTATTTATATCTTCCAAGTGATCCTTTATTATTTGTCAAAATACACTAAAGCATTTCTTCACAAAAAAGCGTTCTACAAAGGTTGTCTGGAAGAAATCGCTGTTTAGCGATAAGACCACCTATTGTAAGTACTTTCTTTGTGTTGTTAATTTTCTGGTGTAAAATAAAGAATAATCTATCAATCTACTAACCTTCAACAATAATGACAGCCTCATGTCCCAGGGTCTCAAAAACATGGTTGAGAGCGAACTTATAGTGCCTGGCTATCTTATAATATCCTCTGAACTTGACTTTGACCCTCGGCAGAACGATCTCTGAAAGGTCTGGTTGTCTCACCACGGAGATAGAGGAATCTAGAGTCGTGTAGGACTTTATCACTTCGTATGTTGCGTTGTGGCCGCAATCCTGTGGAAAATGGATAGAGAAATAAGTTTTATTTAAGGTTATATTGAAGACTGTAAACAGGAGTATTTATTGAACCTCAATTAAGTACTCAATCTGAAGAAATGCGCCAGTTTCAAAACTGCACATCATTCTCCGAGCCTTTTTCTAAACTATATTGAGGTCGGCTTCCAGTCTAACCGGATGTAGCTGAGTATCAGTGCTTTACAAGGAACGACTGCCCTATCTGACCCCCTCAATCCAGTTACCTGGGCAAACCATTACCCCTTGGTAAGACTGGTGGCAGACTTACTGGCAGTTAGTATCAGTAGCACAGAGTAAAATGTTGGTAAATTCGAATTGTGCACCAACTTTTGGACTCATTGTTGTTCAACTACTTTTGAACATTGCCTGTTCAGCTGCTACTGAACATTTCGAATGTAAATTCGTTTGTGTTGTTAACCAATTTCTGGACGCTACGTTTCAGCAGTTTCGGAAAATATGTGATCAGTGACTTTTGGGGCTGACTGAACAAAGCTTCATATTTTCATGTATACGTTTTATAAAATTATCAGTCTCAAATATCAGTTATGAATAATGAATGGCTGCTAATAATATAAAAGTGTCGAGTATCACGTCATATCGATGACATACTTAAATACAAACGTTTAAAAAGACCATGAAACGATTCAGAGAATACAAAACTAGGTTTCTTTGGAAATCAATGTATTTTTAAGTGGTATGCTTCTTGGAACGGTTAGGCCCTTCGGTAATTTGTTATCAATTGCATTTTGCTTTGTAACAATGAACAGTAATTATAAGTTGATATCACACGACGAAAGTATGGAGCACATATTGGTTTTCAATGCAAGACGAGACTAGTTTTCGCTAGTCGTACGTAGTAGTATGTATTGGTAACTATTCCGAGCATCTGGATATAGCCTATAGCCTTCCTTGATAAACGTGTTAGGTACCAAAAGAGTGAAATATTTTTTCGAATCAGTTCAGCAGTTCCTGCGAATTACCGCGTTCAAAGAAAACAACATGGAAGCATAGATGAAAGGCTCCTTTAAATTGAAAATGTCTCTCATCTAAAATCCATAGTAAAGCAATAAAAATCTATCATAAAACCGACATAACCTAGTCGTTATCGTGGTATCTAGCAGTAAACCGTACATAATTTCAGTTGATAATTGCAATCTGCGAGGTATAAAGATATGCTCTTATGAAGATTAACATTTTAAACTATGACGGTAAAAACTACCTTATTGGGAATTAAAAATACTTCTCAAACTCATACTAAGAAGTGTAAGGAGTCAAACCAATATCAACTTGCCCCAAATCGCCAACCTCGCCTCACCTGCCCGTGGTGTAGAAGGGTGTAGATAGGGATGCCTTTGTCCAACAATGGAGATTTTTACGACTCAACATAAACTATTATACTAAATTTTACTTCTGAAATTCATCAAAATAAAAAACCTGGCGTACCTACAATTAAATTCCTAGACCTTTCTTGGCGACGACATTTTGATGTAACAAAACGTAGCGCTATGTACCTCTTTATAATATCTGCATTTTTATATGTACATATGTTTTTACAAATAATAAATGATGTTGATGTAAAATACCTTTTCATTAAGTAACATAGTGTTTATTAATTATTCTTATTTATTATTTGAAACACAAACGCGCAAAAGAAGTCATAGAAAACCGTTGATAATCCCCACTAATAAGGCTTTTGTAGTAAACAATAAAATGAGGACTGATTTATTGATTCTGATGTCATTTTGTCCGCTTCGCTACACTACACTCGTTTGTCAACGCAACTTCTTTCCAGTTAAACAGATGGTGATGCATTTTTACCTGACTGGCAAGACGGATTTTAGTTAATTTTTGAGTAAACTTTTTATTGTTTTTGAAAAAATAAAGACAGGTAGGATCTCTTTCCCTCATAGCCCTATGGGACGACAATCCGACATGAACTGACTGGCTTAACGTTATCCTACGAGATAGGGGGTGAACCCCACAAAAACAACGAGGCAGTGAAAACTACTACAAATAATGCAGATCCTCAACTCAAACTATAAACACTTTTTGAAAGTCATACAAAACGTACACCTTTCACCGCTTCCTAAGGGTGGGAAGAAGACTCAAGAAGAAGAAGCGTAACAAATGAGTGCTGGGAAGAAGAAGAGGCTCAACAAACTCCCCAGCAAGACCCCCAGAAATATAATCTAATATTGATAGAAAATTATTTAAAAGGCACTTACCTGACTAACTATAATGGGGAAGGTCTCCTTACTGGGCCTAAACTTGACCAGGTTGTCTAAACACCTCTTGACTGTTACTCGGTCACACGCTATCACTAACACTGGCAGGATTGGTTGCGCTACATCTGAAAAGAAAAACATTATAAATATAGTCAAAACATTTAAAAGGAAAGCCTATGTTCGCGAGAGTTACCGCGGCCCTGGTACATAAAGGGCTTAAGAAGGAACATGTTGGGTTTTACTCAGTAAGAGTCTGACACACCCTCACGCTGCACACACAGCGGGAGGGGTCATTTGATGATTCCCCATAAAAAAGGGCTTTCGGGCTTACCAACCAAGCCCGAAGAAAACCCTTTTTATGGACGGTGGTTTACAAGGAGCGACTACCTATTTGACCTCAACCCAGTCACCCGGGCAACCCTATACTCCTTGGTTAGACTGGTGTCAGACTTCCTGGCTTCTAACTACCCGTAACAACTGCCAAGGATGTTCAATGACATCCCATTAACAATGGTCATTATAATATTTAGATATATGTAGTATGTTATGGCTTATATTTTGCCATAAGCGACACATGAATTTATAAACGCGTGTACGTGGTGCACGGTGATCATTTCTGTACAGGGAAGTAGACTTTTGCACTTGCAAATATCTTATGTACCTTCGCCTGAATGCTATTATTACCAAATATACTTTTTTTTTTTTCTCTCAAGAACGTAGGGTAGGTACCTAAAACGTAAAATCAATATTTAATAAAACAAATTGTATGTAGGAAAAAGTAGTAGGTAAAAACATAATTAACTGTAAATATATTCACCCAATGTGGACTGCTGGCAACGAACAAAAAAAAACTGTTTTATGATTTTGCACAATTTCACAATTTATAATTGCTTGTTTGTGTTCTTCATTAATATATGTCGGCAATGATCGGTGGCACGCTGAGCAATGATAACAGATGTTGCAACCAGTTACGGCTCTTTGAATGTGTGCACACTGTAACATTTCATCTGTGTGAAATAAAATCGTCACTGAGCGATGCTTCCTCAGGATTGCGATTAGTCACGGTATGAATTTATTTACGTTTACCTCCACTTTTTATTTTTATTTAATTTTTGTGACTAATCCTTCTGATTATGATTTACGTTTATTTTTCTTTTCTTTTTTAAATAGTACATAGTTTAGTAGTTTTATTATTTTTTTCTATAGAGCATAAATCAGTTCATACCGATGGACATCCGCAACTCCGCATAGGTCCAGTTGAAAACCAGCGTCAGACACTAGCTGTCTGGCATAATGCTGAACTGGACCTATTTGACGCAACCTTTTGTTCTTTTATTTTTTTTTTTTTTTGTTGTTTCTATGTGTATGTATGGTTTGTGTCAATAAATAAGTTTTCTTTCTTTCTTTTCTTTCTTTATAAATAATTGACAGATTTAAATTGCGTTGACATTGAACGATTTCAACCATCACGAATCGAGAGCAATTTTCAACGATTTTCATCCATTTCAGTACAATTTTACGACCAACGGCATTTGATATGCATACTGGTTGGTTATATAACATTCAAACTAGTGTTCTTTGGTTCGTCTTAATACTCCATTCTCTGATGACTCTATTCCTCTACTAACCGTTTTCTCGTGGTTTCACCCGCGACCCGTGGGAACTACTGCTCGTACCGGGATAAAATATAGCCTATGTTACTCGGGAAGAGTGTAGCTTTCCAACAGTGAAAGAATTTTACAAATCAGTTCAGTATTTTCTGGGCCAAACAAAAAATACATGTATACAATAATACATATTGTGTAATAGGTACACATGTACATATGTACGTAATGGGTAGGATACAAACAAAAAAGTTTCCTGTTTTCTAGGATATTAGAATAGATAGCATAATTAACAGGATAACAGTCAAAAATAAAATCTAGGTAATGACTGTAGCAAGGATAAAACTAAACCTTTCTGATAACAAAAATTAGGTACATTCACGTAAAGATAATAATAGCTATACTCTAATTGACACAATTAGACCAAAACTGTTCAAAAATCAACTCTTTTCACTTGACATAAGGTCGAAAGTTCTTAATTTACTTATTACACTGCAAGCCAACAATACAGGTCACACAATATTAATAAAACAGTTTAATTAAGATAAAAAGAATCATACGTCGACATCTGGCGTACATGTGGCTGATAAAACTGGGAATTGCTATCACAACTTTTTTTTAGGGTCCCGTACCTACATAGCAAATATGGACCCTTTTATTGAGACCTTGCTTTCCGTCTGTCTATCATAGCTACAAGGAAAAGCGGGACCCAGTTACTGATACTTTTCTGTCCATCTGTATCTTATGAACCCATTTGGGTTTTTGTATATCAATGTATGAACCGGGATAGTTAGATAGTTGAAATTTTTACAGATGATGTATTATTGTTGCCACTTGTTGAAAACTAGAATATAACAAATATTTAAGGTAAATGCTTCGACTAGCAGAGAAAAGTTCTTACAATTCAAATGCAATTCGATATATTGTTTATCGGATTACATTCTCATTGTAAGAACTTTTGTAGTAACTAAAACATCAGCAGTAAAACAAAAGCATCAAAAATTACATCGAGGTATATTACTACCCCAAATGATAAAATCACATCTCATGTATAAATAAATCATCAAAAAACCATAGGTATCATTTTCAATTCCCATACAACAAGAGCGATTTCTTTGCTCATTTTACAGATAATGGTACGGAACTCTTCCTGCGCGAGTTCGATTCGCGCTTGGTCGGTTTTAACTGATAAGATTGTGAGATGTGTGTATCTGTGTAGTAACAAAATTGTTACATTTCTCGTCATTGATAAATCTACATTGTAGGTAGGAATATGTAGATGGTTTCAGATTATCAGATTTTCTTATCAGCCTGAAATTATGGTTCCTAACCAGAAAATATCTAAATACGCCCATATTCTGTGAGTTTGACTATTTTTCATGAATATTTTTTTTCGTGTTTTCCTCTATACTTTTTTTTTTAAATAATAGGGAAAATGTTTTCCGGATTCAATCCTATCGTAAGCTCGTCACAGGCAATAATTTTACCTCCGTTTTTACCTCATTTAATCAAAACATTACCCTCTTTTCTTAGCCAAAATCGGTGAAATTAAACCATTGCATTGTGATTCTCAAGTCTCAAGTAAGATCAGACAAAACATGTAACATTGCTTGCTTACATAACACAGAACTAATTGTTTTCACGAGCCACTGAAGGTTAGCATTCCGCTGAAGTTTTCAGAGAACAGTTTGTAGATAGATTGATTTACCTACCTACATGATCATTTTCATAATGTTAGGCACGAAACTTGAATTGCTTTAATTACTCTAAGAAAAAAACAAAATAATATTTCAACTCTGGAATGTTTTTTCTGTACTGTATGATTAGCAAATAATGGCGCCCTAGACGATTGTGGGCCACGGCGGTTGTGAGACCAACCGCAATATAGGAGATCAGAAGCTGCGCAGGACATATTATTACCCACAAGCATTTGCGCAGACACAGGTGCACTCACTATTCCTTCATTATCGTAGCCCGATGAGACGACGCAAGACTGACACTAACGTGCTCTTCGATGCACAGGTGTATCAATCACCAACTTCTAGGCTCCGGGCTGCTTTTATAAAAGTTTCTAAAAGCCTCAAAGCGATTTCTGCCCGACCCGGGAATCGTACCAGAGACTCGTGATCAGCAGTCGCTACGCGACAACTAGACCAATGAGTCAGAAGCGATTAGCAAATAAATCGGTAAGTATTTTTAGGTAGGTTTTTTTATATATCAAGGAAAAGTACCACATGTATGTACTGATAAGATTCACCATATTTTATCAAGCACCTATTTAATTGAAAACCGCAAGAGCTGGAAATACCTAAAAAATATAGTTTAAATGTAAGTAGGTTAAAAATTGAGGAAAAAACTTGACTCAATTATTATACAGTTAAAGTAAATTAATGTTTGAATCATTAAAATGCTAATAAGCCAATTATTAAAAACTCATATTAAACAATTATGTTTTCTATTGAAACATAGATTTATAGGTGACTAGCTTCCTCCTGCTGTTTTATCCATGACCCAAGGGAACTTTGTTCCTGACCATGGAATTACAAAAGTGGCCAGTTCCATTGAAATTCATTGAGAGATTTTTCTTGAAAGAGAAACTAACTTTCACATTAATAATATTAGTAGAATGTAGGATTATTCAATCTTAATATATAACCAGTATGTTTTGTTAAACATTTCATACTGTTACTGTTACGTCTTTTTATCGTCCCACTGCTGGGCTGCGGCCTCCTCTCACACGGAGAAGGATTGAGCGTTAATCACCACGCTTGCTCAATGCGGGTTGGTGATTTCAGACTATATAGTCCAGGTTTCCTCAAGATGTTTTCCTTCACCTTTTTATCAGTCATTGGTGTACAAGATATACTACATAATAATACATTGGTACTTGCCTGAACTGGAATCGAACCCACACCCTCATACTGGAGAGGTTGGTTCTTTACACACTAGGCCACCACGACTAAGCATTTCATGGTTTACATACAATAATACTAACTGTCCGTGCTCACGCCAGAGTCAACAAAAATAGGTGCATTGACATTTTATTTGTAATTCATTTAGCATATTACTGCTACTCACAATATCAGAGTTGACTGGACTTTACAACCTGTTTAGTGATAACCTTCTTGTTTATGGAACTTTGTTTTTTTTTTTTTCATTCAAGTTTAGAATAAAAAAAAGAAAATACCATGCTTTATATTCTTTACACAATGTTTTTTTTTTATATTATATTCTTATTTAATGTATATTATGGAGTTGTAAATAAAATAAAGCTTGAAACAATTAAATGAATTTGTAAACAAACTGTTTTGTTATGTGTAATAGATTATTTTCTTATCTATGTACTCATAAATAGGTGACATGCCAACCAATGTTACTAAGTTGGGAAATTATCTGTCTTTTACACTATTAATTCTTAAGTTTGTACACAAATACATAGACAATAATAGCATTTGAGGTTTCCCATCGTTTCACCCATGTTACGTGTGGACTACTGCCAATACCGGGATAAAATATAGTCTACATAACTTGATGATAATCCAGCTCTCTAACAGTGTAATAATTTTCACATCAGTCAATTTCTGAGCCCCTGAGGGTATGTATATCTGTGTTATTTACAAACAAAAGAAGTCTTCTTCTTAATTAATTTAGTTTAAAAGTGTAGGTAATAAAATTAATATGATATGACTTCAAAGGTCTTAACAACACAAAGTAAATGTGTAAACAATTTTAAAATGCCACATGCAATAAGCTGGCCAAATTATATGACATAGTTTCTGCTATCATTTCACCCACATCCTAAGGAAATCACTTCCCACACCTGGACAAAATATAGCTTGATGAATAAGATATAATATGGCTTAGTTTCACCAAAATATGTTTAGTAGTTTATGTGTTGAGAGTGAAATAAACACACTTCTGTATATCAACATTTCTTGTTTTTAATATATGAGTGTGATGTGGTACTTACGCTGTAAAACTTCCATATCTTTCGCATTCTCCTCTTCTTCTCCCTCATTAATGTCATTATCTGTCTTCCTCAACTTCTTAACTTTCTCTAACAAGCGATTGCTCTCAGCTATCTGCTCATCCATCTTTTGCTGCAGTCTTATTATCCTATTTTCTATTTCTACGGCGGCATTTTTATAGCTAGAAGTCTTCGGCACTTCTATTACAGAAGCGTACGATATTAGAATCCATAAAAACACCAGACAACCCACGAATATAGTTAATTTTTTGATATTTAAACGCATTTTCGAACACTATTTTGTTAACGTCTATGTGAGAAATATGCTGTCATGGACAACTTAGCTCGTCCATAGTCCCGTAATATATGTTCCCGCTATGCGGTGGACGCAAATGTAAATAAGAAACATCACAATTGATACTCAGAACGTACAATATTCGAGTTCTAAATTCTTGTAACACATTCACGGGGCCAATCACTTCTCACACATCGTTTTAACGACAGAAACTTTATTGTAACCGTTGATTAACACTTTTACTGTTGATAAAGTGAATAGTTTGCGATAGGATAATTGAATAATTACGATTTTTTTCTTTTATAAAACCACAACAAACACCGCTCGTACGTGTGTACACGTCAAAAAACAAATGACGGCTGACAGCTGGGTGACCAGTGTCTGAAATATTAACGTACCGTAATAAACTGCAAATGGTAGAAAAATATGTTTAAAATGGGGATCCATCCTACCATTCGTATTGTTTTGAAACAAGGTGCAGGTTTTTTTCTGATTAGTCTGTTAATGTTTTTTATACTTCTGAATAAAACGTCACGACTTTTGTTAAAATTATCGATTATTTTCTTCGTATTCTAATTCTTTAAATCTTATATTAAGTGTATTATTAAATTTATTTTAAGTGTATGTTATTTTTAGTTTTGTATAAAGATAAGTAGTTTAAGTTTGTATATATGTATAGTGTGTACATTGTAGAAATAAATTTAAATTATGTTAATATTAAATATTCAACTCTTTAGATAGGTATCACAATATTTTCGTATGAATCTACAATCTATATAATTCTACTTACACAGTCTCAAGAGATTCCCAGCAGCATGCCATGTAGATCGTACACTAATGACATCGATCTTACTCAAGTCCACCCATAATAAAAACAAATAGAATACACAGAGTGTCACACACAGCACCCTACGAGAACAACTAGCTACACATCGTCTGCAAGCAGTTTTGAACCCCATCATCTTACATTTAAAGTCCACATTCAAAACATCAAACTGTCTTGCAGTGTCTGCAATCGGATTGCCGAATTCACAAAGATTTAATGGTAATTATATAAGAGCTTACATTATTTTAATTTAACAAGCGTATTTATTACGTATACTTCGATAAAACAGTTTATTAAGGTATTTTTAATGGAGAAATTTTGCTATAATTTAATTAAGCACTCCACTCTTTAGTTTGAAAGCCTGAACATTAATTGAAAGCACTTCAGGCATATAAGTGTAGCTGTAAAAACTAGCACAAAGGTAGTTGTTATCACAGTTGTACCAGTAATAAACTATGGCACGGTATATAACAATGTTATCGTGGCCAATGAGAAGAATAACACTAGATATGTCGTGTGTTACTAGTCTTTGAACTGGTTAGCAATATAGTTACAATATGGACTAAACATTCTATATACTCATTAAAATGAATGTAGCTAAACGGTCGGCTAAATCTGTTGCCTTGTCTGTACCTACCTATGTGTGATTGAGATAAATTCAAAAAGTACTGATTTTCATGCGGTTTACACCGATAGATGTAGCGACTCGTTTTTCATTCATGAGGAACTAGGAAGTTAGTAGTAATCAGGATGATTAAGAAGGAAGTAATTAAATCCTGGTTGAATTTATATCATGTTTCTTTCTACCATCCTCATTAGTTTTCGGGAAAATAAGAATACATGTTTTATTGTTTAACAAGATCAACCTAACACTTTTTTTTACAATTCAACAACAACCTAATTCAACGTTTGGTATCTAGACGACGGGACCTTAGGAGGTGTATTTCAAGATTTACTTCATTTGAAACATAATAACCAAATGTGAAATCCGCATTTCCGACAATTTCAATCAATAGCTCCGCTGATCAAGTTAAGAGATAAACAGTCTCTCCGCCTCCTTGGTGCTCCCATACTAGACCAATCTTTTTCCGAATTTATTTCGAAAAAAATGAACAAAGGATTAGCATGGTAATCCTACGAGGTAATGCTGCCAGATTTTCTTTAAAGAAATTAACAATCTAATTATTATCATCCTCCTGCAATTTTCTCAATGTTTTTTAAATATAGCTAATAAAATAATATCGATTCCATAACAACCTGATACCTAATCCCGTCTATCTATTCCATACTAATCCTATGAACATGATTAAGATGTAGGTACGTACACCAAAAATTACACGCCTCCAGTTAATTTACAGCTTAAAAAATTCGGAACTGGGTAGATAACGCCTAAAACTATTTCCCGACGGGTGAATCATTCCGCGGGGCGTACCCAAGCAACATATAATAAGTTATGCGGGGTTTACCTAATTATTACATCAGTCGTGTTACCATTTGGGGGAATTCCGCGAAAAGCTCTCGTTTTGATGACCGTTATTGGGGAAGTACCTCAAATCCGTTGTTGGTGAGGGCATTACATACAGTATACCTACATGGATATTCCAGGATACCTAACTAGCTAATATAATAAGAAATGTGGCATCATAGCCAAAGCTACGGAAAAGATCATAACTGATGTCCTCCTAGCCAATAATCGGTCATGGCGGCTGTTCTCATGTAAGGAGTTAAGCTAATTGCGCATAACATATCATAGTACAAAAGCATTTGTGAAGACAGAGGTGCACTCACACACTCAAGCAAAGCGATCAGACGCAGGACCGACTTTTACGTGTCTCCGATGTCTAACTCCGGGCAGCTTTGTGAAAGTTTCTAAAGCCCACAAAGCGATTTCGACCCAACCTGGGAATCGACCCGAGACCTCGTGCACAGCAGCCGCGCTTGCGACAGCTAGACCAACGAGGCAGTTCCAACCATAATTAGACAAGACATAATAGATCTATGAGGCAGTAAAATCAAATAGAAAATAACTGAGCTAAATTCTTCTAAGCTGCGTTTGTTGCCAAATGTTTATTGATCAATGAAGATCGATTACTCGTGCCAGAGCAACTGTCGTGAGCTGGAGTGTTGACAAAACACGCCTAATTGCATGTTGGGAATATTCTTGATAGATTTCTGTAATTAATTTGGAGTTTTTTTGGGGTTTTTGGGTGTTTATTTTTTATTTAATGGTATCGTCACGATTATTTCCGTGGATGATTGGCTTATTTCCTAGGGAAAAACATATTTTATTCCGCATGTTATATGCTAACAGTTAATTATTCCCAGCGGTTTTTTTATGTTATCTTTAAATCTATACTTACCAACATAATAATGAGGATATATTGTTTACATGTTTGTACCCAAAAGGCACCAAACCTACAGAACCGATTTGAAAAGTAATTTCACTGTTAGAATGCTACACTCTTCCCGATATAGGCTATATTTTATCCCGGTACGGTTAGTAGTTCCCATGGAAAGCGAGTGAAACCGCGAGAAAGCGCTTATTCTTTCATAGGAAGAGTGAGAAACTCGCAAGAAAAAAAAGAGTTTCCTAAGTCTTTCTATAAGGGTAATTTTTACATGGAAACTACCATTCAACACTTTCGCTTGTTACTTTTATTGCAGTATGTATTTGCATTTCAATATTGAAATAAAAGATTTATTTAATGTTTATTTTCTTTCAAACACCGAAGGTAATAAAGCATACATTCCATAGTGTGAAATCCTATGTCTTTTTGTGTCAAATATCTTGTGTGCCGTTAGAACATTTCATAAATTCCTCATTTTAAACAAAAACTATCTTTATAGGTTCCGCAAAGTTCCGGCTCATAAATATTTGACAGCTAACGTTTTTTTGGTAGGAAGTTAATTGCTGTTGCCATAAACAAAAATTCGAATGATTTAAGTAGAAGTATGCGAGCAATGCCACGCTTTTTAAGGGGACAGGATGTGCAAAGTTCATATTTAAAATGTCACCTATTGATCTTGAACTTTAGTGCAACATTTTTATGTACGCAACAGTTGCAGTTTCTTTAAATAGAGTTTAGGATGCTGAATATGATTTTTTTACATAAGAAGTTAAAAATTTAAAAGTTTTGGCCGTTCCTAATTGAATATTATATGTAGAAAAAAAAAATTTCTTTATCATTCTGCATTCAATTGCAAGCCAATAAAACGTCTAAATAAATTAAAAACGATACTATTCCTAATTACACTAAACATTTTAGGAGCAAACTAATTAAGCGGTAACCACGCTCATCCGTACACGTGTTTATTGATAAACGATGTCGACTCCCGCGCATCGCACAAAATAGAAGGTTCAGAAGCTCATATGTCCCAATTTGGGTAGGTACCTACTACACAAGAGTAGGTATAGAAGAGCGCGAAAATGTATTTGTTTTAATATAAATAAGTATATGGTATTTTGGTGATAGTTATGTTCTAACTTAGGTACCTCCTACACTTTAGGATTCGTTAGTACTTATCGGGGCCTATTATTAAAAAATACACTCATCTCAGTTACATAAACCTAGGTAGGTACATTTCTTAGCATAAGTTTTTATAATTACAGAAATTGTTACACACACACATCAATATTTTTCAGCAAGGCGCTTAAAATTAGAATGAAGCTTCTGCACTATTTAAATATTGTGTCAACCATAGTTACGTGCATGCTGTAGCAATTTAGATCATTTTGGGTGTAGGGATCGCATGCCACAGTCAAATATGCGGAAACGAAACGGTGTGGACTTGTCAAAAATTAATTCACGGTTTAGGGTGCTGCAGGGTGGGATAGAAAGCCCAGTAGAGAAACAACTGTAAATTTAACTGTGAAAAAAAAAACACATGCTAAAACAGTTTCTTTTAAGAATTCATTGATTTGCGCGTCTTCAAAATCTTGAATTAATTGGGTTTATTTAACTATCACATAACCCAGTAGAAATAAAATGTTCCTGGGCCCAATCAAAACCCATCACTGTAATAATTTCCAATTTAGAATCGTAAGAAGAATTTTTTCTTTACTATGATAGTTTTCAGCTTTATTGGAAATATTTCCAGTCCAATCAAAATAAAATTATGCACAAAATGAAATGCAAACAAAACAAAATCTACGGAACCAACTTACCCCAAACTTTTTCTTATGGAAACACCGAACATTCATCAAATGGTAGAAAAAATTAAAAGAAAAAACGCTAAGCGCCACCGACCTCCTTCAGCCTAATTATGACAATATACGTCGGAGTTTTGAAAGGAGGAGACATGAACCATTTTTTTGTCTATGTTTATTTATTGCTTTCATTATGGTTAACATTTGTTTTGAGATGTTGCTTTTTTATTTCGTGCCTAGAAATATCGTAAACTTAGGTACTAATGGCATTCAGGCTCATTGCCCACCACAGTGGCTATTCTCTCTTAAAGAGATCAGCCAGCTGAGCTGAGCAGGATATATTAGGTAACAGCGCACAAGCTTTGTGCAGGACCTGAGTAGGTACCTATTACTGTGTGCACAAGTATTTCCACAGACACTATGCATTCTCTATTTCCTTAGGTACTCTCATAGTTCGAAATAACGGCAATACGATATGACCGGAAAGACATGAGGCACCGGACCTCCTATGTACGGGTGTATAATCACAAATCAAACCGCCTAGAGCGCTTCGGGTTCTTTCACGACCACCATTTTTAGGCTCAATTACTAGCATCGGGCATTGCCGGATTAATCATTAAGTATACGAGTAAGTATTCAGAGTTTTTCGACCAGATCTAAAGGTTGTCAACTACTCTCTTTCTTGGTTAAGATCTCTGCCAGATAGATTTATTGCTCCATTTTGCTGGACGAGCTTTGCGTACATTGGATGGAACTGGGCGCGGAACGGTAGGTAGACTTGGAGAGATTACCACTCCCCTCCGATGCATCCTTAGCAAGAGAGAATGTCAGACCATTACTGTCTGAAAACCCATTTTTGTTCCTTCATCTACCAAAACAAACTTGCAGCCCGGCAAGATAGACCTAGAATACATAATAAGAATTAAGAATTCCAAGCAATACTAACCGCTAAAGAGCAGGTTCTGGAAGATACCACTATCTTCGTCTATCAAGAAGAAACCGCTTCCTGTCATTATAATTGTTTCCCAAAAATGCTCACATTAAATTGTGATTAACATTCTAATTAGTAATCCTATAACTTACCTACACATTTAAAAACACAAATCAGCTAACAAAAACATAAATTAACAATTTCAAAATTCAAAAACAATTAACGACAAAATTAAGAAGTCATAATGAAAACCGTCCCGACATTACGGAATCTAGCACAATAAATCAATGAAGACTCTCTCGGTTCTAATATAAGCGGCCATCTGACTAGTCCAATTAAACGTACTAACTAAATAATTATCAGAATTAATGACTCCGCGCATATATCAACGGACTCCTTAAATAAATCTTCGTTTGATGTACAAGGAGTGCTCATACGCAACGCGACGCGCTCCCGCCACGCCCCCGGACGGTGATTGGTCCAACTCTAATTATAACTTTGTGGATCTTCATGAGCTATTTGCATCGTTTAAGATCCTACACCTAATTATCAACTCTTTATCTTCCACATAAGAGTGAGATTTGAGTGTGTTTTCGTTTAAAATACTGTCATCCAGAAAGACGCCCATTAGTAAAGGCTCTCAATCTTCATTCGGATCAGTCGCACCACTGCCAGATATAACTAATTTGATAATTTAACGATTTTCAACCTTATATCTATTGGAACAAAGGTGGTTCAAGCAAGAATATGTTGAGATACGATTATGTTTTTCAAAAGAGGTAGTTAACATTCCGTCCGCAGTCGTTTCAGCGGACGAATTGACAAAAACGCATCGTGAAACTTTCTTATTAGTTTAAATTATGTCCCTGAGTGAGATACTTCGTAATAGTGCAGTGCTTAAAGTGTAATTCAAAATGTCCCTCAGACTCCTGCCGAGCACACGTTGAATAAAATAAATAAATAAATTAATTAAATACCTAAAATGGATCCTTCGGAAACAATGGACGTTGACGAAATAAAAACAGAAAAATCAGAGACTAAATTACCGTTTTCCATTGAAAATTTATTGGCAGACAAATTCGAAAAACAGACTGATTTTGTAAATGAAGCCAATGCGTCGACTAGTGGTGTGAATTGTGAATTAAAAAGCAGTTTTGTTAGTGATGTGACTGAAAATATTGATTCTGACGATGATGCTAGCAGCAACAGTTCGGAAAATGTCGACGTTGAGAGTTCGACCGTCGGCGATGCGCAGGAGTTCCTTGATATTAAATCTACTGATTATCAACAATCAGGTAATTTATTTTATAATGTTAATCTAAGCAGGATTTTTGGATCCAAAGTCATTAAGATTTTTTGAAATATAGCAGCATTTGGGATGTGTATTAGGTACTTTCTGAAAATAGGAAGATAGTATGTAATTACGGAATATTTTTTTTTTCTTTTGTTGATGCTTGAAAAAGTGTTTTAAAGTTTTTAAAGTCGACAGCGATGTGGATGAATTTTTGATGCTTATTCGTTATAGGCTTCTCAGTCAACAAAATAGTTTTTCATTTAAAAGTAAATATTTGTGAATGTCGTTAGTAAATAAATTCGACTTTTCTATTCCTAATAGTGTGACAGTTTCAGTCAGCATATTTTTTCAAAATTTTAAAGCCTTATCAAAACGATTTAATTAAATTCAAATATATGCATCCCGTAGGTAGAGAAGAACTGGCAAAAAATTCCAGGGATACCTACTAATCTGGTATTTAATCTTAAAATCGAAAGACATAAAATAAAGCTAGGGATAGAGAAGATTCAGAAGGCGGTCGTTATCTATACTAATATTATAAAGAGGAAAACTTTGTTTGTTTGGTTGTAATGAATAGGCTCAAAAACTACTGGACCGTTTTGAAAAATTCTTTCACCATTCGAAAGCTACATTATCCACGAGTAACATGAGCTATATTTTATCCCGGTACGGACAGTAATTACCACGGGACGCGGGTAATACCGCGGGAAAACGGCTAGTCACATAATAAATACTTTGACTTTATCTAATTGGTCATCATTTCAGCTGAAACTTACCAGTTTTTACGGTCTTCAGCGTTTCGCATTCATCCATCTAGTAAATCTAGTATGTCAAATCATCTTATTTGTATAATTGGGCTTTCTTACTGTTTCAAATTATCAACTAATATAATTATTGTGAGGTCCTTTATTTATTTTTTTATGTATTTAAGAGCCGAAAAGTCATTTTATAAGATTTAAAAATGACTTCATAATTACAATGCAAGAGAAACAATTTTTTTCTCATATGTAGTTGTTGGTGCAACATAAAATATGTTCTGTTTTGTGCAAATTGTCGGGAAAGCCCATGCAGAGACTAGCTTGCGCCATACATCTCTATAGTCTTCGATAATTTAATACGCTATTTAATCAGGAGCAAATATGAGTTATTATTGTGATCTTAGGCCTGAAACTACGTAAAGCGGAGTCCCGAAAGGTCCGTACAAAAGGGCGCGGGTATTAGCAATGCCTCTAGGTAAAACCGCGTCGGCGACTTCGCTTCAGGCTATAACAAACTAACGGCAATATTATAATATCCTATTTCATCATCGTCATCATCATCTCAGCCATAGGACGTCCACTGCTGAAGACAGGCTTCCCCCTTAGATCTCCACAGATACCTACCTGTTGAAGGCGACCTGCATCCAGCGTCTTCCGGCAAACTTTATGAGATCGTCTGTCCACCTTATTGGTGGACGTCCTGCGCTGCGCTTGCTAGTCCGTGGTCTCCACTCCAGCACTTTTCGACCCCATCGGCCATCTGCTCTGCAAGCAATATGGCCAACCCATTGCCACTTCAACTTGCTAATCCGGTGGGCTATATCGGTGACTTTAGTTCGTCTACGGAACTCCTCAATTCGGATTCGATCACGTAGAGAAAGATCAAGCACAATTGTTTACAAGATTAAAATTTAAAGCGGTGTTAATTATGTACAAAGAAAATACATTTATTAAATGATATATGACAACAGTAAGTACACATATCTACACAGCACCTAAAAGTAAAAAAAAAACTAATACATTGCATAAAAAAATTGCTCCTCGCCGCTGTACGTAATTTACGCAGTAGAATTTAGATTTATAAATATTTCGTTAGTTGTATCAGTCGATAAATGATCCGTTCCGTGCGTTTAGACTGCAGCGACATACAAAAAGACTATAAACGACCAAAGAACTAGATCTAATACACTTTTTTGAGTCCTCCGAAGTTAACTACTACAGCTACTAGTGACTACAACAGTTTTGTAGATTTGCCAACTTCACGACGGTAGGTTTATTCTAATGAGCTCTCATCTACATAGGGCTGCCATCCCGAATTTCGCCAAACCCGGACATTCATTAAAAAAACCCGGACATTTGGCGTAAATCGTATTTTTTCCCCGAACGAGTACGATTTTTTTTAAACAAATAATACCTAATTTGTAATCCATTTACTATTAAGGTACTTCCTTACATGAAAAGCGTCCGGGTTTTCCCCGGACACTTCTTGAAACCCCGCCCGGATGGCCCCCGGACGGCCTCCAAACGAGGACAAATCCGGGGAAACCCAAACGGATGGCAGCCCTACATCTACACAATTATGATTTTCTATCAGCTTGTTCGATCGAAGAAACTGTCTCAAGTCTCAAGTTTCTGGTAGGGTTCTAAACTAACCGGATATAGCTGGGCAGCGTTTTATAGAGTGGATGCTTTACTGATCTAAGACTTTCCAGGATCTCACTTTGTACTGCTCGTTTCAAAGATCGACAAAAAGCAACCAACACTAAGCGCTTAGCGTCCTTTTGTATTTGATGCAACATATTGAGTAGTCCTCTGGCGCTTAGGCCTAAGTTACCAGCTACATTTAAACGTCAGTTTTCTTAAAACAATTTCAATTTCAATTTCAAAGTAGGTACAGTTATTTTAAAGGAAACGGACGTTTATGTTGCAACAACAGCTAATCAGCTTCTCAGTGCGGTTTTGGCAAGGGTCGGCTTGTGAACTTCTGCATGATACGCCAAGCATGGCGATCCGGCCTAACGGAGAAACCTCGGCGGTGAATTTGAACATAGCAAAAGCCTTCGATCACTTCAAGCACATATACCTATGACTTATTTCAAAGGTGCTCCTATGGGCTTCCCAAGATATTAATAAGTGACCAGATCGCCGGCATAATTGACAGAGAGAAGTATAAATGTTGTTGTGAACGGTGGATGCTCTCACTGATTCCTTGTCGGTAACTGCTGGTGTTCCTCAAGGCTGTATACTGTCGCCTAGTGTATTCGTTATCCATATAAATATGTTGCCCATTAGGATGAGTTGCACTATTTAACTATAGCAATAACCAAACCATAACCATTCGTGTACTGATCGCTGAATTAGTCAAATCGGCGATTTGGCAACTGCAAATGGTTATGTTATCGTTATAGTTAAAAGGTGCAACTCACCGTTAATTAGCACCACTCGTTGGTATGCGAATAGGAACTTACGAACCCTAAACGCTTTGGGTAACATTACTGACTATTGAAAATAAAAATGTTAATGATTAACTCAAAGATAAAAAGTATCAAGTTAAAAACTTTGACACATATAATTACTCCTTCCGGCGACAAAATAAATCAGAAATATACAATTTCAAACTGAACGCTATTCGTAACAAACAAATAAATCACAGAAACGCGAGCCTGTAATTTGAAGCAACATAATTAATATAAAAAGATAAAAAAGTAAAGCAATTGACGCCTTCCCGCGCTATTTGACTCCATGCCACGCTCCCGCGGTTGGTATATTTTTGGCGCCAATTAATCTGTTGGTGCGTTCGGATACAACTTCATATTTATAAAATATCACCCCTAAAAATATGTAGATGTTAAATAGGGGGCAAACGATTATTTGGCATAAGTCATCAATATCGGTAATTAATAGTTAATTATTTCAACTGAGGAATTAATTATACGTAATATGCTACAAACAAATTTCATAAGTATTAAAAACTTTTTGGAGCTTTTACTTTTAGTACGAAGAAGTAGGTAATAGGTAGGCATTCATAAATTTCTGTGAAAATGCAGAAAAATAAGGAGGTGCAAAGGTCCAATATGACAAATGAATTTATTTTTTAAAGTCGTTGCTCATTTTTCAGTAAATCATATATTAACACCTGCAACTACCTATTTAATATAATATTATAATATAAATAAATACTTAAATAATATACTACATACTACCTACTATATTACATTAAACGCCTTCCTCTCTTCTAAATATTTGCTGTGCCCATCAGGGTCCATAATTGTGACTACCACTATTATTTTATATTTTCCACCTAATGTTCATTATGGAATGCAATAAATGATATGATATGATATGAATATCTAGCTTCTTATTACCTAAGCAAAAACCGTAATTTTCACTAAATAAATTCCAACAAATTGTAGAATAACTAGAAAAACAATCTAAAATCCATTTTTCATACAGATTTTGTTCAAACCGTCTCATTCTACGCAAGGAGACAGCTGACACAGTCCGTTTTTCATCAATACTGTAACGAAACTGTGAGAGTTTTGATTAATGATTTTCTTGTTTACATGAAATAAAAACTTTTTTATAATTTTTCGGCTGCTCCGGTGGTCTGTGGTCTTGCTTTCTGAGTGTCTGTCTTGCAACATCGGAGAATTATCTTCAAAAACTGTTTTTTCAAATGTTGGTTAATTAAGGGGAATAATGGATAACATACCTAAGTGATATACTTCAAAAAACAACGTTCATAAAAAAAACTAACGTTCTCTCTTGTTCTTCAAACAATTATCGATCAATATAGGTAACATTAGCGATCACATTTATTGCTAATTCTGTCGCGTGAATATATTTTTTGTTTACTGTCCCATAAAATAAAAAAGTCGTGGAAATATTGCTCCAAAAAATAAGTTTACTTTTCATCTCAAATTTTACTCCGCGTAATAATCAGGCAATAAAATACAAACAAACCCATAAATTGAAATTCGTAGTAAAAACAGAAGTTGTTCTAAAAAAAATATCACAGGTTTTTTTTCAGTGACAATTGCCAATAACTCGTTGTAACGAGTTTTAAACTAAAAAACATAATAAAATGCTAATTTATTTACGACCTGCCAACTATAAAGCGCCTCTGGACATTTTTGTTCGAGCAATTGCGGCTCGAATTAGCCGTTTGAATTGGTTTCCCGCGTTCCACACACACGTTTGTAACGAAACGATTTAAGTTTACACACACGTACTCGAATAGGGGCGCTTCTTTCTTCGAATTTAATAAAAATATTACAGGTTTCGGAAATAATAAGAAAGATATTTAGCAAGTCGTTTTAAGTTTTATGATTTTGTATACCGATGACCTGATGTCAGTACCTATTGCGGCTCCTTAACCGAATTCTCAAATAGAACATTTTTAATTCTCTCCCGTTCTCAAATTAGATTAAGAAACACGTGTTTTCTCAAGCTTAATATCTTTTTTCTGAATTTTCATTACAACCAATTAAAACTCTTCCTTGCATCTTAGGTGAAGATTTTTCCAAAAGACAAATTACAAAACATGTTAATCCCGATCCAGCAATCTATCACCTTGTTCATAAAATGTCAAATATTTTGAGTAAACTGACAGCCCTACACTTATACACCCGTTAAGCGCGCAGTGATGTCTCATTTTCTAAATTTGTTACGAAAAGATAAATCTCCACGCGTCCCGGCTCTCGTTAGCTAAATCTTTCTCCCCCGTAATTATTCACCCGTTAGAAAAAAAAGGAAATAAACATGAAAAGAAACGTCTCCCGGCTGAAATTTAGTAAGTGGCCTGGGTTCATTAAAAAGCTGTAAAATTCTATTACCAGACAACGGATGGGTGTGTATCCGAACGACTCAAACGTCATAGAGTATGAACCAATCTATTTTCATCACTTATGTTTTTGGAAAATAGTCTTTATTTAAACGCATTAAGAGTGTCAATAGACTAATTGGTTGGTAAATAAAATGGCGCGGGGTTCACAATGGCGGGAAACAAAGACGTGAAGCGTTGACAAGCGAGGATAAATTGACATTAATTGCCTTACCAGTGTCGCAGTGGTTTGCATGCGTGTTAAGACGCTCGTTTTTGACGGCAATGGGATTATTTTAGGCGCTAATTAATTTACTTTCTACATTATTGCGCGCGATTTGATGTATTGCGTCTGGAAACGGGTTCGGTGTTTGAAAATGTTTGACGTTAGACGTTTGGATGCGTTCGGATACATTTATTTTGTAAACAAGGGCTTAATACTGAATATTTATTTTGATGTAGGTATCTTAAATACCTACTATAATTGATACAATATGATGAATTGAACGCTACTACATACAGATTCATGGCAATAGCGGTTTTGAAAAAAAGCAAATAAATAAAATTTTGATGCCATTTTCAAAAAGTTTATAGGTCGTGTTGCAAGTTGACGATGTCTCTTGCTTTTATTTTCTAGCCTCCGAAACAAAATTAACCGCAGATATTATCAATGAAAGCCCAATAAAATCCAAAATATCCCAGTTCCAACTATTGTGAAACATTTTAAAAGCAAGATGATCTATAATTTTAAAGATAATATCACACTAGCACTTATCAAATCGTTTCAGAGATTTATATTGTCATTACTGATCATATCTGGAACGTTATTTGTGCTATAAATTCTAATTTTACATTTTATTTCTGTAAATTGGTCCATTCCAGTTATAAGTGATGAATTTGCGGTGTTTCTTTGTTAAAGCTACCGGCTTTTCCCGCCGTTTTGCCTGCGTTCCTTACTGCGAATTATTTCACGTAGCTGTACCTCTAGAATAATTGCCGCCCTCTACAAATACCTAGGCTACCTAAACGTGAAATATTTTTTTCAGAATTGAGTAGCTCCTAGGTATTTTGAGTTCCATAAAACTCTTTTAATGGTCTTTGGTCGACATTATATCTTCATCTTAGAGTGAAAACTCAGATTGCAATTATTGATTTTATTTTGTTTCTATGAAGTATACTTCGCAAAACATTCTACTTCATGATCCTGAAAAGTTAAGTTTTCCACACTTTTATGAGGTTACTCAAAGATTTTACAAGCGTTTACATGTTACTTAAAAAAGTTAGTTAAAGAACCATTGTTTGCAAAATGATCTAGTTTTGTAAAAAAAATATATCTAGATCTAGACACTACAGCTATAGACAGTCAGTACAGGCATAGATATAATTAGGATACCATTACAATAAAATGAAATACGTGCCTAAGTAGGTATGTAATAGCGTTTGACATTATGACACGCAGATCTTTCGCAGTGACAATAGATAAATGAATAGAGCATTCATTTTATGCCTTTTGATGAGAGAACAACCAGACGATAGATACATTGTTATTACGTTTAAAATTAGAACCCATTAATGGAGACATATGGCTTGTTTCAACCAATGACGTTCAACCACTTCTTATTATGCCTTAGGTAGTTGACTTTAAGGCATAATAAGAAGTGGCCGCGCTGGACCAGGTAGACACCATGGGCGCCGGGTGTCGCGAGATGACTCCCGGCCACCGTAGGCGTGGGTCTGTGGGCGGTGAGTTCGAGTGGCTCATCGTCCCTCTGTCTGCTTAGACGACAGACCCGTGTCGACGGCGGGCGCGCGTTGTTCCACGCGCTCCTCAAAGAGATGTCAGCAACCCCAGCGGGGCCCAGCAGGGCCAAGGCCTGCCGGGGCTGCGGGTTGTTCGAAAGAGATACTGCGGCCCTGGTACATAAAAGGCCTATGACGGAACACGACGGTTTTTAGTCAGTAAGAGTCACACACTCCCTCACCGCTGCTAACCCACAGCGGGAGGGGTCACTTGATGTTTTTGACGTCGTTAAAAAAAAAAGGTAGTTGACTTTCTTTGAAGGCTTGGCATTCTTGATGGGGAACAATCAAATGACCCCTCCCGCTGTGGGTGCAGCGTGAGGAAATGTCACACTCTTACTGACTAAAACCCACCATGTTCCTTCTGGAGCCCACAGGCCCGATTCTCCTAATTTTACTTAACCGACTTACGATTCACGTTCGACTCGATTCGACTGAGATCCAATCCCGACTCGATTACGATTGATACGTATGTGGCATTCCGCTATTTTTTCTTTGAAATAAACGTTTTTATCCTTTTCTGTCATTCAATAATGAATCATTTTGTCTGCAAATGATTTACGATTGCAAAATGATTGTACAGCAAACTACCGTATAGAAAAAAAACACCAAAATAGCAGATCAATCGCACACCAATCAAATGTCAATCGAATACGATTGGTCTTTTATTAGTAGCAGAATGCCGGATATGGTTAAAACGGCTATTGCGATCATATTGCGATTCGATTTTGACATTATTAACTTAGGAGAATCGGGCCCCAGGGCCGAGGTAAATCTTTCGTACAATCCCGCAGCCCCGCAGTGCAAAGGCTGGGTCCGTTGACTTTACAGCCTTATTTATTGCTTAATTTGTGAACATCACATTTTAAAAAACCCTTAGATTTTAATGCGAAATTAATAATGTATGACAATTTTGAGAGTCAAGGGCGCCCATGAGAAAGACCCGGTGCAGTGGCTGCGCTAGTATCTGAACAAAATTGAATTGCATCTAAACTATCAAATTATTGAACCACTTAAAATAAATTGTTTGCAGCATTTAAAATACCACAACTCGCCACTAAAAAACTGTAAAAAAATAAAATGACATTTATTTTGGCGCGCTAATTAACGCGTTCGGATATTCAGCGTGGCGCTCTCAGCTCACAGTTTCAAGATGGCGGCGGGACGTTAGTTTGACATGTTGATATATTACCACTAATTACTCAAAGAGGGGAGGTGTTTATTGAAAATAGCTGTAAGGTGACGACGAGTCATGTCTGCCACGATATCTATGTCCGTTCGGAATGACTTCCGTAATTAATTAGGTGTACAATCATTAGTTTACGAAACCTATTCTAGTATTGACGTAGTTGATAGACAATACGTCATTATTGACGTTTGAAACAATTAATGAAGCTCCGAAAAGTCGTTAAACATAAGTAATTATTCTAAAAAATTCAGCCAAAAAAAGCTTGGTTTAAAACAGAGCATTTATTGTAATCAATCAACGTAATAATGATAAATATTGGCAGTGTGACACTCATCGACCATTAAATCAGCCTCATAGTTATGTAGTACATCTACACTATAAGTATTCTGATAACTGGCAGCCTGCTCTGGACAGGCCATTCACAAAGGCGTTGGTTCTTTGAAGAGGTCCAAAACTATTTCCAGTCTATTCCAGTATTTCCAGACATTGTGCTTCATATACCTAAAGTTGCAGAGTTTGCTTGCTTGAACGCGCTAATCTCTGAAATCTTTCACTGTTACATAACCCACCCACTTATCGAGGAAGGCTTTATATCCTTTATCCAGCTTCGTGAAGAAGTTCCGCGGGACGCGGGCAAACCGTTGGCAGAATCTAGTAAGACAAGTTAGCTGATGAAACCTACAGCGCCAAACATTTACTTATCGTGTAGATTCTAACACATACCTATTAAAGAGATGTGAAGACTTTGTCTGTTTTTTTTTTTTACTTGAACGCGCTAATATCATCAACTACCTATCCGATTTAAAAAATCTTTCAGTGTTAGATAGCCCATTTATTGGGGAAGGCTATAGGTTACGTTATATCCTTGTTCAGGCTGAAGTTCCCAGGCAAAAGCGCTGGCAGAAGCTAGTAATAATTAATAATATTATTAACTCCATTATTCCAGGATCATGTTCGTCACGAGGCAAGCGCGCGCGCACGGCATTCAGCGCGCAGCAGATCAAGAGCTTGGAGGCTGAGTTCGAGAAGAACAGATACTTGTCCGTCGCAGCGAGGGGGAGGCTCGCCAGGCAGCTGAGGCTTACTGAGACACAGGTTTGTTACTTATAGTTCGGTTTCTGTAAGAAATTATTCGTTTTGCTGACGCTTTTAACCAAATTAAAATAGAAGGTTCTCAGTTTGAGCTGTATATACTCGTATGTTTGCGCCCGTTTGGCTGACCCCATTTTGATGCGGTTTTCAGCGTAGGTAGTATTTGTCAGACTTAGGTGAAGATTTTAGATAACGTACCTAACTTAAAAGTTTTTATTAAAAGTTATTTTTATTTAAAATAGAACAAGGGTAAAAAAATGTTAAATGATTTATCTGTAACGTAAAATTGGCATTTATCAGTCGATGACGAGTCTAATCATAATTTCTTGGACGTTTATATTGTACCCAAGGCTCTACACCTCTACAGGCTCATCTCAAAAACTACCGTCTCAGTAAAACGAAAAAACTGATTCAGGCATTGTAGGCGCAAGTTTAATAACACATAAATTTTAATTGCAGATAAAAATATGGTTCCAAAACCGCCGAACGAAGTGGAAACGAAAATACACAAACGACATCGAACTCCTTGCTCAACAGTATTACAGCAGCCTCGGAATCGTGAGCCCTCGGCCCATGTTCGTCGGCGATCGCCTGTGGATCTTCAACTACCCAAACAGGGTCCCACCAACACAGCAACAACAATGGATGAAATCACTCAACACAATGAACGCACAAAACCAAATAATAGACAGAACAAACATGTTTCGAAATCTACCAAAGCCAGAGGTCCCATTTCTAAACCCTAGTGTGTATCCGAACGAAAGAGTTTTCATGGACCGCGGTTTGAGTTTGGCGGGAAATGTCAATGTCAAAATGCCCGCCCAAAGTCGAATTTTGCCGCGTGAAGTTTACAATAATATGGCTCAAAGGAGTATGGATGTGTATAAAAATAATATTTTAAGCCATAGCAGCCCACCGCAAGAGTCTAATGTGGACCATTTGAGAAGGTTAGAGGAGAATTTCAGTATTTAGTAAGACTTCGTTTGAAAAGTTGTCAATAGGTTTAAGTATTTGTAAATAAAGTTTTCATTGTGAATTTGTCTAAGTACGTATTTGATGTCGTCTTTTCCAGCCTTATTGCCTCTCTCACCAGCTGTTTTCCCGCTATTTCACCCGCGTCCTGCGCGTGGAAATTCTTACCGGCCCGTATAAAATAATGCTGTTTCTTGGGAATAGTGTAGGTACTACCCAACAGTGAAAGAATTTTTCAAATCGATTCAGTAGATTCGGAACCTTTCAAAGAAACAAAAAAATGCGGTTTCAACAGCACCGCGTGGAATATTCTTCCTTTCCGCACACGGATAACAAGTAGATATAGTATAGTTAATTTATTGCCAAGTTTCATATAAAAAAATACATCAGTCAGTAGATGTAGCATGTTAAGCATACATGCATACATGTACACCAACAACATAGGTACCTACCTATAATTCGAGTTTGTAAATATGAGTAGGATAGTGAGATACATTGCCTATGCATATGGTACGCATATCCTCTTTTGAACCTGTGAAGAGAATACTGCATAGACATAAAAACGAAACCCAATTCACAATCCTCCAAAAAATGTGGAACGCTTCACGATTTTGCGTGTCATCCTTGCGCAGGGGCCATGCTAATCTTCTCTGTATCGTTCCAATTTTAGTATATGTACTGCCGAAGCAAGTACACTTGCAAGGCACGAAATTTTGTATACAAACTTCTAGTACTGAAAATTTCACTAGCGCGATGCAGAACAATTTGGAATTACTCCACAGAAATAACATACTCATACATAAAATCTTCTTTCATCCATGGTATCTTTTATAACATAGCTATCCAGAAATATATTAATGATAAATGACACTGTAATTAACATAAATTCAAGAAATATCAATGTTGTTAATGACATTTATAAAACAGCGCCATCTATGCAAGATCTTAGAACTATTCATACATGACACGTCACTCACTCGTTCAGTTTCTACAAAACGGATAAAAGATGGCGCTTTAGCGCGGCATATTGTTTTCTATTTTGTGACACAGATGGCGCTAGAACTTAAATTCACGCTTTTGTGTAATGAGGTATGCAGCTCAGCAGATTCTCAAATACGAAAGAAAATGTAGGTAATGGCAGAAACTGAAGAATAATATCACAAATTGCGACGGTAATTTATTAAAACTTGTGACTTTCCTGTTACTATTTTTGGAATTGTAAGTTTTGCAATAGGTATTGTTTTAAAACACACGAATAAAATAAACGTTTGTTTTAAATACATAATTTATTTCTATGGTACAAGATATTTCCAATGATTTGCTGTTACAGAATTGCAATATCAAAACAAAATGTACAATGTCATAGAACGGAGCACTTTATTTTCCAAATGTTTCTTATTTTTTTGTATAACAATTTCGTTTAAATATAAAAATCTATATTCCACGCTTGGTTTATTGATTATTAACACTTTAAATCATCGGTTTTGTATATAAATAATTCCACCAATTTTTTTCCCTAAATGTCCATTTCCACGCATACGAGACACTTTTTTAAATATTTATTTATCAATATAAACATAAAAAATAACAAATCGCACATTCATTTCTTGCTTTTACACTTTTTTTAAGACAGTTGCCATATTGTGTTGTAAAAAGTGTTCGTAACATCCGTCCTTACATTTATGTGGAGAAAGCACTTTAGGCATTAATTTTATTGTCTACAATTCATACGAAACGGACGTCTCCGAGATGTGGTAACGATCAAACATTACTGGCTTAACAAATAACAGCACTGAAGAGTAGTTTGTAACATTTATAGTCGGTATAGCAACTGTCTAGCCGCCATTTTGTGAATCCTGCATGGGGCTACATAATCGGAAATGCATGTTGTTCTGTCTGTATGAGTGTGTGTTGTATAGGTAATATATTGTATATGCTATGCGCCAGGCTTCGCTTACAAGTCCATATTGACACTTCACTTTAATGCAGCGTATCACGTTGTGGCTCTGTGTTACCTGTCAACAAAATGTATATTGAGTTCTCAACTGGTTACACAAATTATACAAGAAAACCGGCCAAGTGCGAGTCGGACTCGTGCACGAAGGGTTCCGTAAATTACAGTTAAATCAACCTATCTCAAAAACTATAAGAGATACTTTGATCAAACCAAAAATCGTTGAAAGAGTTAATTAGCATGCATCACCTCTATTTTTTTTAGAATTTTATACCCCGTAGTTATAAAAATAGAGGGGGGGGGACATACTTTTTACGACTTTGAGAGCTGATATCTCAAAAACCGTTCACTTTAAGAAAAATGTTTTTTAGAAAACTTTATATCATTTTAAAAGACCTTTCCATTGATACCCCACACGGGTATGTACATCGAAAAAAAAAATTTCATCCCTCAGTTACATGTATGGGGGGCCCCACCCCCAATTCTTTTTTTTACTATTTAGTGTCATATTTTTGTAGCGGTTCATACAACACATATTCCCATCAAATTTCATCACTGTAGTACTTATAGTTTCCGAGTAAATCGGCTGTGACAGACGGACAGACGGACAGACGGACAGACGGACAGACGGACATGACGAAACTATAAGGGTTCCGTTTTTGCCATTTTGGCTACGGAACCCTAAAAAATTATTAAAAAAAACTCGCAAATCTCTCTAATAACTAGGGGACTTTAAAACCCAAGTTTACTTTGAAAATTGAACAATACTGAGTTGTGAAAATGAGCTTAACAATATTGGAAGTTTAGCTATTGAACGGCAGTTTTGTTTCGCATTATAATTGGTGGCGGCAGCTCGCACGATTTGATACGCTTGCTACCAAAACCTGGGATATCACATTTTGAAATTTTCAAGTATGAGGGCGCGGGTTCGATCCCATGTCAGGCAAGTATCAGTGCAACTTTTCTGTAAATCACTGGTACTCAGCTGGATCCGGTTAGACTGGAAGCCGACGCCAACATAGTTATTGGCTTGGGAGATGATGATGACCCGGCTCAATTAAATTTGTTCTGTGCGGGGATCGAACCCGCGCCGGTTAGTACCGATCCTTTCCACCACTCACACACACATATCATAGGTCTGACAGCTGTTGTATGGGTTAGGAGATTGTTCCGATTTCTACCATTACATCTTAGGTGCGAAAGTTGTTGTGAGGATAAGGAGTTGTTCACCTGGCTAGCTGTCGTCCTGCAGCGAGGTGAAGCGGTTGCCGAGCGCGAGCGGCTGGCGCGGCGCGGAGGGCTCGCGCGCGGCGCCGGCGCCGGCCGTGCTCCAGCCGCCGCCGCCGCGCTTGGCGCTCGCGCCCAGCACCGGGAAGTAGTCGTCGTTGTGGATGTCGGGCGCGTGCTTCTGTAAACGGATAATGACACACTTAACAAATGATGAAAAAGAATATCCTGGACCGTCCCCAGTCCCGTCTGCTGGGTAAAGGACGTGCTATGTCGTCTCCACTCAACATCTTTGAGTATTGCCAACGATAGGTCTCGCTAACTCTTTTAGGGCCTACCCCGTCTGCAGTAGCCGCCTTGGAGCATCCATTAGGTGACAATATTGGCCCACCTATCTGGATTCATTCGGCCAACGTATCCAGCCCAGTGCCAAGAAGAAAAAATCTTCATCACCCTTTTTTTATCGTATAAGATATCGTTATCGTTATATCGTAAGAAATATTGAGCGTTCTTGCTCAAAGCGGATTGGAGACATAGCTAGCAGACTTTATAGTCCAGGTTTCCTCAAAATATGAGAAGAAAAAATACTTATCTTCGCACTGATTCAGTTTTTTACTTAATCCTGTCCTAAACCACCTTGAAAGTCACCACAATCTTACCGTACTCCTGCGAACGTTCTCAATGGGCCGCTGGCGCGAGGACGGCGGCACGTAGGTCGCCGGCTTCACCTCGCGGGGCTTCGGCTCCTCGACGGGCGGCGGCGCCGGCGCTTCCACTTCCGGTTGCTATAAGTTATATGGTACATGATTATAATGTTTATTAGATAAAGTTAGGTAGGGCTATAAGTATAACTAATACAACTGATGTAATTTGTTTTCGAAAGATTGATCAAATTCATATGAGTTACATTGTCACAAATAAATGAGACAAAAAACACAAGAAATAGTGTATCATGTGGTTGGACTACATGATCGTATTTGGGTGTTTTTGTCCAAATGCATGACCTATTTTCACGACAAGAAACAGGTAGTCATAGTTGGCAATTTTTTTTAAGCATCTATGGGCCACAGGCCACAGCGCTCCGAATTTAGTTGAGGACAGACATCGAGTTTTACGACAAAATGAATACATACAGGCTTATTCCACGGTCCCTTGACCTTCCCTCCCTCGGGGGCGGTGTCCTCGGAGGCCGAGTCGCGGCCCGACTCGCCCTGCTGTCCGTTCCCGCCCTGCAGCACCTGAATCTTCAGCCCAGTGTAGTCCTTCACCGGTTCTTCGTACTCCTTCCATTCTTCCTCTTCCTGGAATCATTGGAGAAGAATGTTTGGTTAATTTAAGAGGTAGGTATTGAACATGGTGCACACACATTGGTTTTAAATAAAGTAATGAATAAAAATTCTTCGAAATATATGTTCTTTTTTTCTTTTTACATTTTATCCAGTAAAAAGTCAATAAAAATTTTCGAATCGACCTTCCACGCGCTTTGGAGACCACAGATGACATTTACAATGTTTTTAATGAAAACCCATTCAAATATGGTACAGAAACAAAAAGGACTATAGCGACAATTATAGGCTACTTTTCGAAACACCCTCAAGTCAGGCTCAATTGATCTCGAGTATTTAATTTGCAGACGAAAAAATTGTAAGTAAATACGAAAATAGGTGAATCACAAAACATACAATTTTGATAATCCCATCACCGGATGTCAATCATATCTCATGGTGAGTATATCTGCTGATAGACAGTTCATTATTTTTGTGCATCAACTGATATGTAGATACTGGTTTATCTATAACGGGGTTTATAATCTCTGGTTTTTAAGGATCAAAGTAATCCTTTAAAAAAACTTGGTACACAGGAAAGACAGAGAATTGCATTTTTACTGTAACCTACCCGTTGAATTGTATTTGTAATATCAATTTATTTTGGAATGTCCAACCAATGTGTTGCATTTGAACCAAGTTTATGGTGACAAATTGGTTAAAAATATATTAATGAGTGAGATCCATGTGTGAAAAGCCATAAAAAAGTGAGAGTAATAATTATTGTACCATCATTTTACTCAAAAAAATCTAATGATTTCAATACCTACAAGGGTGTTCAGTATGGCCCCTCTACTTGTTTCCTTTCTAAGGATTTATACAAAAGCAGGGGATTCCCCCAACCGTAAAGGCCAACTGAATCTACATAAATACATAAACATGATAAGACTGTTTAGTTATTGGCATACCACACAGCATTACAAACAATGAAATATATTAAAAAATAGTTATGGGTCCTTAATTAAATGGCAATGTAAAAGAAACTTTTAGTCTACAGTTTTAATCAAATAAAAAATAATCACACAAGCTGCACTTTCTTATTACAATACAATATACATAGTAAAACTTAAAACAATACAAAAAATAAAATAATAAAAAACTTCTACCTTCACTTAGAAACGTGATGTATTGTTTAAAAATTCTTCAAGTCAAAACATTGATAATAAATTGAGACAGTCTAGAGAAGAGATGACGCCATATTATTATCATTGATTGCTTAATAGTTTTACATTAAATATTAATGTTTTTAAAACAAGGCTAGACAAGTTTGCTATAACAATGGTTTCCATGAAAGATGTAATTTTTGTGCCTCTTATAAACCTATCATTTTAGAGGAAAAATATGATGTCATGAATATTTCTTGACATTTCGAATGATTTACTAAAGTTTTTAAAAAGAAAGTAAAGGTCAATTTGCCCATTTGTTTGTATTATCAGTCACTTCAAGAACTTTTTAATAACAAATTAGGAATTTACATCAAACTACTTTTTAACCAATCGTTTTGGCAACATTTAAAAATACCAAGTGTTTGTCTTCGACAATGTAAAGTATCAAAACTATAATCTTCAACAAAGGAAAAAAATCTATAATACAATAAGGTATTTATGCACATACATTATGCCTCAACAACAAAAGTAGATAGATATATGTGTTTACAAGGAGAAAACAATATTATATTTTTCCATCAAGAGCATGCATAATAAATAAACACTGGTGACAAGTGGCATTGGACATAAAAAAAAAACATACAGTATACTTGTAACTTATAACTTTGAGATAAATACATATACGGATACAACGAGAATGATGATTTACAAGGAAGGTAATGCAGACAGTTACAAGCTTTACAAATCTATACTAATATTATAAAGCTGAAGAGTTTGTTTGTTTGCTTGAATGCGCTAATCTCAGGAAATACTGGTCTGATTTGAAAAATTCTTTCAGTGTTAGATAGCCCATTTATCGAGGAAGGCTGCAGGCTATTTTTTCCGGGTTCGTGCCGAGGTTCCCACGGGATGCGGGTGAAACCGCTGGCAGAAGCTAGTCTATTATAAAATGACCGTTCAATTTCTAAAAAGATCACATAAAGCGAGTCCAAGACAAACTGGTTTTGTATAGCTTGATGTGTAGCCATGTGTATGATGAAGTATTTAAAATTGACCATTTTGTTTTTCAAGATTCATTATAATCGCATCATTTCATTAAAAAGATAACCAACATTCAGTTGTCTAGCCACCTATTCAACCAATGAATGCCAAGAATGGGGCTAGTTTTGATTTAGTTATTGTTATAGTTAAATGGTACAATTCACCCTTACTTAAAGTCACAAATAACAAATATTTTTTTTTTATTAAAAAAATAAAGAAAGAGAAGAAAGTAAATGTGTTTTATAGAATTCATGCTTAATGGACTATTTTATACTCTCAATAGAGCCTAATAATTCAGAGTTTGTGAGTTTGGGTACCCTAAACATTAAGGTTCTTCATGTCTGATTTATATTTTATTTAGTCACAACAATGAACATGCTTTAATTCAATCTCACTGGTTCAATCAATAACTACAGTCATCATTAAACGTTAAATAACCAAGCATTGCAAGATTATGATTGAAATAACATTTTACTATCTGACAAAATTATTTTCCTTAAATACTGCATAAATATTTATGAGACTTAAATAATTGAATTGCTGGAGTATAAATATACATACATAGGGATTTAATTGTTTGAGTTGTTTACATAAAGTTGTTTATTATTATTACATGTGCAGTTAAGATAGTGTTTCACTTATAAACACAAAGTAGGTTGCATGAAATCATGTATTTGGCTGTATCCAGTTTCCTTTGCATTTTGCAGACAATAGACAATTAAGCAGTAGTGATGTCTATGGATAACTCATGACTAATTTCATGATTGTTCTTTACTTTCTACTTGTTAGCTTTTATTGTAATTTCTGTGTGTTCAGCTCATTAATATTGCACACATAAGTAATTTTCATTTGAGTGAAATTAGTCTTGGTAAATTGTTCAGATAAAACAGTGATTTGATGAACATAACCTATCATGTTTCTTTATTGCCATGAATGACATTGCAGCTTCGTCGGAGAAGACACGTCTACGACAAAAGACAGCTTCTGCATGAAAAACCAGCACGACACACATGTTAATAGCCCAAAATTACGCTTATTGAAGACGACCTACTAAAATTGCCAGATTTTCATACAAAACCAGGTCAATAGTGCTAGTGAGACGAGAAGTAGACATTAGTCACCGCGAAATGGACAAGACTTAAACAATCATCAAATTGACCACGAATCGCCCAGTCACACGAATGAGTCGAACTTGAGATAATATACGAATGTTTGGTATCAGAACTCACCCCTGCTCGGCCTCCTTCCTCTCCCTCCTGAGCCGGCCGCTCCTTCTTCGGCCTAACATCTGATTTCTGTTTTGGGTCGTCCAATTTTTTGGCTAACTCATCGGCTGTAGCGAACTTTTTCACTGCCTTTGACTTTTTGCGATCTTTTTTCGCGAAGAAATCGTCTAAGTCGGCCATTTCAAATTTTGACTTACGATTTAAAGTTTTGCTCTGGTAATGAGGTAATTACAGCAATATTGGAACTAAACGTAAAGGGGGAAAATAGGCCCCCAAAAAGTGAAATGATTTCTGTAGCAAGCGTGGCCGACTGTTTCTTTTTTTTAAAATGGCAGATCCTATGTTGCCACTTCGGCACGCAAAAATGTCATTCGCAAATTGCCATTCTACTAAATGAAAACGCTACTATTTTCTTGAAGTTGATACGAGAAGTTGTTTAATTTTTATCCTTGTAATAACCATTATACTCCTAAGATACCAGATTTAATTTACTATAACGAATGGCTAATAGACTCAACTATAATCAACAACGTTCTAAGTTGACATTTGAAAAAAATGTAAGCACGGTATAAATAAATCTAGTTGGCATTTAAATTGTAAAACATTTGAGGAAAAGTTCTCAGAATATTGTTTTGAACTAACAAAATCAATACGATGTAGATATTCAAGTTTTTCCTTCCTTATTAAATGAGTCAATATTTTGGGCGTGTTGCAGTATATTTTATAATTTGGATTTATTAATAAATAGCTGCTGCCGAATGTTTCGCAAACCTTAATAAATAATGATATTTCACAGTCGCCCACTTTTTTATCTTGTTTGTTATTCTCCTATTTTGTCTTGAACCTACTGCATATTTTAAATTTAAGTTTTAATTTACTGCTATCATACCTTAAGACAAGTTTCGATACTGTTTGATGAAGTAGTCATTATGATTTATGCTGCTTTAACTTTGCTGTAACCAGCTAAGTACATAGGGCCACCTCAAAACAATAATTTAAAATACCAGACATTTCAGAATGTCCATTTAACTCAATCACCCACAGCATAACAACTCAACCAGTTTAAAAAGGTTCTCATACACACTCAAACAGACCACACACTACATCAACATCATATTGGCGGATTATACCAACGCACTTATTTGCTTTAAACACTCCAGTAAGCTTATCAGCTCGCGCCGGGCAGTCAATATCCAATATCGGATACGATTATCTTATCTACCTGTATACCTGGCCATTTTGTTCAGTCTGTAAAGGGAAAAAAGTCAAAATGTTGGGTCCACTAGCGAGGATTTCAAACCAGTCAGGAAGGAATGTGATGAGGAGTTTCATCAGGAACGGCTCCCATGGAGGTGTTCCCGGGGAGGTAAGTCTAGATTTTTTTGTTACGTAATTTCTTCTTTGGTCAGAACACGTTTCTGATCCTTTTAAAATGTCTGCAGTGCTATACTTGCGTTGTTAATTTCAGTTAGATTAGGGCATGTAATTCTTTTAAATCATAATACAGGCTAGGCAGAAATAATAAAGTCGGTGTATTTTGTGCAAGGAGAATTCCATAAAAGGAGTTTATTGATTCGTTATCATGAATCGATTACATTTACTCTTCCATATAAGTCGGCACCACATATAATACCTATATTTAAGTAGATATGTATGAATTACCATTGGTCAATATACTTTGTTTAATTTTTAAACCTTAAGTTTCAGAGTTTTATTATGCTCACAATTTTAGTTTGGTAGCATTCGACCGTAATTATCAAGTTTTGCCAGACCTAGATATGTTGCATTTCATTAACGCATATAGGTTTTATAAACTTCACCATCAGCTCGCGTTAACACACACCTGGAGCGCGGCGATGCGTGATATCTTCCATATCTGTTAATTTCCTTATGGAATGCCTATGCCTACTACGACTATCATTGCCCGTTCTTAACTTCAGTTTTTGTTGATCAAAGAATTTAAAGTCTACTGAATTCTTCTATTTTTTTCACTTTTTTTACATCAAATTGTTACTTAAGTAGGTACCAAGTGAAAAACAGACGAAATAAAAAGCTAATAAAAAGCATTCAATTTTATGTAGTCTCACAAAACTAAGGCGTTATGACGTGACCACATAATTAGCCACAAGTCATACTCATAACAGTCTCAATGAATGCATGTTTACCAAAGCCGTGTTTGTTAAACTTACATTCACATACTGCGTTTATATACCATACATACAAGCATGTACAAATATACTTAGGTAATTCAATTACACAAAACGTAAACATAGGTAATTACTTACGAGAAAACGGCATATCTCTCACTATAATCGTAAAAAAAACTAATCAGTATGAAAGGCTCTGGAAAAGGTACCCATAGTCGTTTTCATTTCGATAAGGAAAATAAAACCTTGCCTCGGCGAATAGTTTTGTAAGTTTACATTGGGTACTAAGTAACTACCTCTAGGTACTGTAACTAGGCAGGTATGTCTATCGGACTTTCATGGGATTTCATTATTAATTTCTTTGGTAAACAGGTAGGTGGCCCAGCTTAGATGAGATCAAAGTCCTAAAATATATCGTAATGCACTAGGTCCTACCTAAGTATATCAATAAAATTCTGCCTACTGCCTTCCCCGTTTCACACGGGTCTGTTAAAAATTCCCAAGTTTTTACCGCAGTTTTGCTCGCGTCCCAAAAAAAATTACTACCCCCTACTGTATTTGACCGCATTACCGTCAAGATTGGGTATTTACCTTGAAGATAAAACTGTAACCTAACATTGCAACGTCATCTCATTCCAGAACCTTCCATTTGACATCCACAACCGCACGCGTCTGACCGTCAACTTCTTCTGGTTCGTGGGCACCGGCCTCGCAGCACCCTTCGTCGTGCTGTGGCACCAGATGAACAAGAACAGCACATAGATCAGAAATTAACTTGGTGAGTAATTTAACCTCCTATCAGCAAAGAAATGACCTACATTTTTGCTGAAGGTATTCTGTTTAAATTCTGGACGAGAATTTGAAAGTTAAAATGAAAGAGTCCTTTTTAAATCTGACCCAGCTCTCCCATAGACTCATATGTAACGAAAACGTGAACCTTGGTTTCATATAATTTGGGAAAATGGTTTCCATGCTTGCAAAGCAAGAACCGGTCGTTATCTAGTCACAAAGGTCAAACTATTATTTAATTCTTTTTCAAACTATGCAATCACCTATTTTCCCCATAAAACTACTTTAGTGCTATTTTTTTTGAGCAAATAAAACGAAGTTATTAGCCTAATTACTATTTGTCTGCGAATATATTTGTGTCACCAACACCTATTATTGCTAGACAACACGCAAATATTCCTATGCCTTTATATTTGGCTGTAACTATGGAATAATACCTTTTTTCGCGCATTTTTTATGGAGATTCTAAGGTCAACGTCAACCATTATTTACTTTTGAAATTCTCGTTGCAAAAATGTTACCTATAGGGGCATAAGGGAGATATTTATGTTTGACTTATTAATTTAGTAGATCTCTAGTTTATATGAGGGTTAATAGATTTTGAAGGTGGTACCTACCTTACCATTACGACATTGGGTTCGATTAGCTAATTTAATAGTGTATCATCTATGGGTTCGATGCACAGTAAATGGTCATAAAGGCCGTTTTCAATTATGTTTTTAAAATGTGTATCTCGATTTTTTTAAGCTGTAAATACATAGGTTGCTCCATCTTGAAATAAGAAGCGACTACAGCAAATAACATTCTGCGTAACCTCACATAATGTCCATATAGACAGTTTATTGCTCATTGTGTTGAAAGAAATATGATCTTGAAGTCTGAATAACCTAACGTATGCCCTTGGCCGATGTTTGGCCGTTGATTTTACAGAGTGTGGGTATGTCCCTTCACGTAATAAATTACATGATATCAACTAATCAATGCCTTCAGCAGGTGTAGGCAGAAGCCTCTTGATCTCTTTTGTTTGGTTCCTCGGGACAGCGTGATTAACATAAAAATATTATTTTTTTCAGATAACTTCTGCTGGAGCTGGAGTTGGTTACACAAATAATGAAAAAAATACTGTAACTATGTAGATAAATCTCAAATATAACTCATAGAAAATACTAGAAGCAGTTTCATTTTTTCCCAAAATATAGTCGCGTTCATTGCAGAATCTACCAAAAAAAAATAAACACGGGAGTATTGGGAACGCAGTGGTAGTTTCGATTAAAAGTTCACCACTTTTCGTGAAGGAAATCGAATTTTCTGTTTTTCACGAGATTTGTCAAGGAAATCTTGTAATAACAAAATGTTTGCTCCCTTAGCCCGTATTTCAAACAAACTTGGCAGGAATGCCATCACCACCATGGTTAGGAACCACTCACACGGTGGTGTCCCTGGCGAGGTAAGTTCTATATTCAAAATTTTACGTCATTACATAATCTTGGAATGCGTCAATTGTTTTTATTATAGTTAAATGAATGTCTAATTAATTGTGCTACTTAGCTAATTTCAAATCAATGTTTATAAAATAATCATTAAAATAGTTAAAATGAATTGCAAAGTTCATTACCCAAACGTCATAGGTTAAGTTCTATCAGAACAAAAAATATTGATTTGCCTTTATTTCATCGTACTATATACTTCAATTGAGTACAATAAATTATGTAAAAGAGTGTGATCAATAGCAATCTCAAATCTTACGCTAATCTATGTAAACAGAACCGAGGAAACACAATGTAAACATAATTTTTGCAACTTTTTTAGTACATGCTTATTAAAATGTCTACCTAAAATGTTTCAGAACCTGCCCTTCGACATCTCCAACCGCTACAAGCTGACTGTCTACTTCATTGCATTCTTCGGCTCCGGTCTGGCTGCCCCTTACCTCATCTGCCGTCACCAGCTTTTGAAGAAGTAATTATTATGGCTTATTTACTCTATGGTTTAAGAATTGAGGTTTTATTGGCAGCTTGATTATTATCCCTCTGCAAGGCCTATTATTTACTTTACTCAGTGGATATTGGCCATTTAGAAACTTAAAACTCTAGCTCTTGAGTTTTTTTCCTTCAAATTTCTACTACTTGTATGTCACTAATTAAAGAAAAATTGAAAATCAATTGTGTATTGCGCTCTGACATATAATGGGTTATTCAGTCTTTTATGAACAGTCTTCTTATGGAGTGAGCTGAAGGTTTAATCACCTTACAAGCCCTGGTGTCAGAGATTTTTCAAATGCACCCGACAGCCTGTGACGTGGAATTGTAACTGCTGCATGATATACTTAGATAAGTTGCATTGGTTATGACCTGATCAGGAATCAAACATGCTCACTCGTATTTGACTTTAACTGCTAGATGTTTACAAAATTAAGAGCTGTCTCAAGAGTCACACAACATTAATTCATAATTAACTGCAATGTTCACGTGTTTATTTTCATTTGTTTCTTTTTACAGGTAAGCTTCTAGCATCCACGTTGCCGCATCAAAATGTTTTAGGGTTAAGCTAGCAAACTGTATATTTTAATCATAATTTATGATTTAATAAATTCCGTTTAGAGTTACTGGTTGTTTGTTTTATTTTTCTCAACAAGTACCTTTGTTCGTACCTTAGTTTTGACTGGTAGTTTTCACTTAAAAGGCTTGGAAGTTAGTTAAGTTCAGTCTGTACATACAAACCCATGTACAGACTGTGCTTGACATTGATATCAGGCCAATGATTTTCTTTTATAGACCCTGTTAGCTTGAGTAAAAAAATAAGTTCAGTGGCTTACGGCCTGAAATTGCTTGGTATCTTGGTATTTTTGGTACTTAAGGGTCATTGCATAGTTCCACAAGAGTCTTGCCACTAAAGTAAACTTTCGTCATTTATCTCAAAAACCAACTCAGATCAGTAGAAAGAAAGGCCGCAATGACTCTGTGGCGCAATGGTCACCAAGCCGGACTGCCGAATCTGAGGTCTCGGGTTCGATTCCCGGTTCGGTCGACATTTGTGTGATGAGCATGCTTGTTGGTCGTGGTCTGGGTGTTACAATATGCCTTAAATTCTGAGGGCCGAGAGAGAAAACTAATGGCAAAGATCTAAGTAGCTAAACTTCAGCTTACTTTGACCTAATGCTTAAAATGCTCGAATCCCCTTCCGCAATAACAAAAAAAATATATAGTGTCAAATCGCTTTTCTGTCACTGTCATCAATTGACATTAAAAATTGTTTTGTTTTGTGAAGCGTCGGTTTTGTGTTGTCGATTTTCCATTAAAATGTTTAATTAACGAAGTCTTTGAACTGAGTACTGCGTGTGAGAAATGTTCTTCATCAATAATTTATGAGTATAAATGTATATTCGTCTTAGAAACTTTCCACCGGTAACCTAAAAGTGTATCAACAATGTCTGAAACATCTTGTTATATCCTCGACAATGGGGGCTACACTGCCAAGGTGGGGTTCTCCAACATGGAGCCAAAGGTAGTCCCGAACTGCATCATGAAAGCCAAGTCAGAAAGACGGCGTCCATTCATCGGGTCACAGATAGACGATTGTCGCGACGCCTCTGGACTATTCTACATTCTTCCTTTCCAAAGAGGTTTTCTTATCAACTGGGACACCCAAAAAACTGTCTGGGACTACATGTTTAGCAAGGAATGCTGTCCTGTGAACTTTAGTGAGACACCTTTGATTATAACAGAGCCATTATTTAACTTTGCCTCCATACAGGAGGCTATGACTGAGATTTTCTTTGAAGAATACGAATGCACGTCGTTATTAAGAATAAATGCTACAGATTTAGCTGATTACAAGTATAGGAAAGATCATAAAAACAAATGCACACTTGTGGTAGACACTGGTTACAGTTTTACAAACATAGTTCCTTATATTGATGGCAAAAAGTACCGGGAGGGCATAAGACGGATAGATGTGGGTGGGAAAGTGCTGACAAACCATCTGAAAGAGGTTCTATCATATAGACAGCTGAATGTAATGGATGAGACTTTTGTTATCAATCAGGCGAAGGAGGATTCATGTTTTGTGTCTCAAGACTTTTTAGCAGATATGGAAATTGCAAGAAAGAAAGGTGAGTTTTATTTCATTTTATGAAAGTATTGTGCTAATCAGTAACTGTGTCGTGGCAGTTTGTTATATAAGGGTACTTATGATGTCGGATAGGAAGATATATAAGTGTTTCTCAGACCAGTGGACGGATACGAAGTGAACCGAATTATTAAAAACCTACAAAATAAAAAAAGTCATGGTATTGACGAACTACCCCCATTGCTAATTAAACATTGTGCCGACGAACTAACTATACCCTTTTACCTTTTAATCAACCAATCATTCGAAGAAGGAATATTTCCTAAAGAATTAAAAATAGCGTTAATAAAACCAATCCACAAAAAGAATGCAAAAACAGACCCCAATAACTACCGCCCTATAGCGTTATTACCTACGGCATCAAAAATTTTTGAGAAGGCAATGTGCAACCGTGTATACTCCTTTTGTGAAAAATATAAAATATTAGACGATTGCCAAAACGGTTTCCGCAGAAATAGATCCACAACCTTAGCAGTTTACAAATACGTACAGGAAGCCCTAAATATGATAAATAATAAAGATTATGCAATAGGAATACTACTTGACATGACTAAAGCCTATGATAAGGTGCAGTTTAAAATACTTCTTAATAAACTACACGGGATCGGGATACGGGGAAATGCTTTAAAATGGTTTGAGTCCTACTTAAAAGATAGAGAACAAATTGTAGAAATAGAATATTATAACGAAAGCAATAACGAAATACAACATACCAGATCAAGCCGTAAAGCAGTGAACGCCTCTATCCCACAAGGGAGCGTTATAGGATGCCTTCTATTTCTCCTCTATATTAACGACCTTCCCAAAACAATCAACGGACCATGCGTGTTATTTGCAGATGATGTCTCCATACTCACCTCGTGTCAAAAAGTTGATAATATAAATGAAAAACTAAACTCTCTTCTTACTTCAACCTTTAGCTGGATGGAAAACCATAACTTAGAAATAAACTTCTCAAAAACTAAATTAATTACCTTCCACCCCCATCAAAAAGCCCCGATAAAATTAAACTACTCCTATAATAACACAAAACTAGAACAAGTCAATGAATTCACACTCCTTGGTTTAGTAATAGATACACATGTAAATTGGAAAGCACACATACAAAAAATTCGAGCAAAACTATCAAAATTCTTATACGCCTTACGCGAAATTAAAAAAACTACCAACCTACAAACAACACTTGCCACATACTATGCCTACGCCCAAGCGTGGTTTAGTTATGGCATCATATTATGGGGTAATAGTACAGATTCGCACACCATTTTTACCTTGCAAAAGAAACTCATCCGGATAATAACCAATATTGAACAAACAGACAGCTGCAAACCACATTTCCAAAAGCATAAAATTCTCACACTTACCTGTTTATACATCTTAGAAGTATGCAAATTCGTCCGTCATCACCCTGAATTCTATACTACCCGACAAGATATTCAAAGTAAATATAGCCTACGACACAAGAATAGATTAAACCTACCTACATCCCACCTTAAAATACATTCTTCCGGTCCGCTAATAATGTCAATAAAAATATATAACAACTTACCTAAAACGATCAAAGATGAAACGAAAACGACTATGTTTATAAGTAAACTAAAGAAATTTTTACACTCTAAATGCTACTATACAATAAAAGAGTACATGGACGATAAGTCAATAAAAAAATAATAAGTAAGTACATACAGACTCTCACGCACACACACATACACAACAAACACACACACACACACACACACACACACACAAGATAAGAATATAACATGTAAATATATTTCAGTTTTATTTTTATTTAGTAATAAGTATAGATTTAATAAAACTAAATTAGGTAATAATTATAAGTACTGCAAACCTCTCCTACCTCTTTATGCTGTGCCCTACCGGGTCCATATTGTTTCAAATATATTGTTTAAACTTTATAAAAATACCACCTGTATTACATATGGAATGCAAATAAAGATTTGAATTTGAAAGATTTGAATTTGAATTTGATATGAAAGAAGACATGCTGTGCTGATTGCAATATATAAATTCCTGACCAATAAAGTTCTTTCAACTTTCCTATTTATCTGGCACACATCACCACCCCTCATCATGGTAATGGACTGTGGACGGATTAAAGTACCACCTCATATATAATATAAGGGTGATTTCAGACAAACCCTTTTTTGTTCTCATATTTTGGGCTTGGCTTACGCGCATTTTCCGATGTGTTCTCTCGAATCAGTATTTGTGAAAAAAGGTACGTTTCGGAAACGAGCTCGCTGACTACAGCAAAGAATCGGTTGTTATCTGAGGGCGGGCTGCAGGTTGTTCGAAAGAGATACCGCGGCCCTGGTAAATAAAAGGCCTATGACGGAACACGACGGTTTTTAGTCAGTAAAAGTCTGACACTCCTTCACGATGCTAACCCACAGCCGGGAAGGGTCGTTGGCTGATTTTTGACGTCGATAAAAAAAAGAGCGACTGCACCAGTTGCTGCTGGTTCGATCCAAATCGATTTTATGTAAATACATACAAACCAGTAGTGCAGCTGTAGCATGTGCCGTCGGCAGTTACAGTCAGCAGGTCGCTTCCAAAACACACAAACGGACACGTACATATTATACGGGACTATAAAAATAAATATCAACGTTCGTACGAGTTGCGTATGCGTACGCGATTTTCACTCTCTCACAAAAACAGAGCTTCAAACGCGTATAAAACGCTAATATGTACGAAAATGTTGGTACTGTGTCTGGTCATTCCTGACTACCCTTAATACAGCCAAACATGCACAAAGACGTTCAAGATTCAGCAATTTAACGTCATCATCATCATCATCAGCCTATCGCAGTCCACTGCTGGACATAGGCCTCTCCAAGTGCACGCCACTGAGATCGATTTTCGGCTTCGGCAATTTAACGTGTCTTCCGAAAAACGATCCACAATGATTGATCTTCTCGTGTACTTGTTACCCAGCCACAAACTCTTCTCTAATCATTCCACTCAAATTTATATTGGACATATTCGTCAGTTGTCTACTAAACTCGCATTTCAAATTACAGGCCCAGAAAACACGATAGTCAAAGACTACGTTCTTCCAGACTACACGTCAATCCGGCGCGGGTTCTTACGAGACATCGTCAAACCGGACGAGGAATTGGAACAGCAAACTCTTCGCTTAAACAACGAAAGATTCGCCATACCTGAATTGCTATTCCACCCTTCAGATGTAGGCATCCCTCAGATGGGCATACCAGAAGCTATCATGAATTCAATAGCGGCCTGCCCAGAGGAACATACAGAGAGTTTGTTAGAAAATATCGTTTTGTATGGAGGCAATGCTATGTTTCCTGGTTTCCGAGACAGGGTCTACAATGAGGTCCGATCCTTCGCGTTGGATCATTTCGATGTCAACGTAACCAAAGCGGAAAATCCGTTGACTTATGCCTGGGAGGGTGGAAAGCAGATATTCCGAGATCCTGATTTCTATTCGTTTTGCGTGACGAAGGAAGAATATGAAGAAGAAGGGAAGGCATTAGCTTTCGAAAGATTCGATATATAACGTCGAAAACGAGCGAGGAAGTCTTCAGATTAAGTCTTCTGTCGCTCGGTAAAAGTTTTCGGTCGAACAGTGAGGACATTGTCGAAAGTGTATTTGTGAAGGATAGCTAAGACATATGTTATGAATATGAATAATGATGTATTAATTATGATGATAGCAATATAATCATATTTTTGCGTAATTATGTCTTTTTATTTTATTTTTATATTTGAACGTACGAAAACAGATGCTTATAATGCTGCACCACATATAGCGCTGCCCAAGTGCCCAATGTGCCCCAACCCCTACTCAGCGAAAAATCTGTATTCCGCCTCTGACAATGCTGGAAAAAATAAGCAAGGCGTTAGGCGTAGCTGTAGCGATAGATTTCCAAGCGGTCATGCTAGGCCCTCAGGAGTCTTCAAGAAATCGAATAACAAAGACAAAAAATAGACGACTTAGAAAGGAAGAGGTTTCTTCCTTTTTTTTAAGCCGGTTAATAAATTGAAAGCTACGGGAAATAGGTTTGTACTCGAGTAAAAAGGTCCAATGAACCAAATGGCCAGTAAATTTCAAACTCTTAACAACTGGCCACTAAGCAAACCCAGACGTTCTAAAAAAATATAAATCTGTCAAAATTGCTTTCAAAAATCATTTAATTCAACAAACCGTTGCCGAACGGATCAAATTATAATGTTACTCACTATTGTTGCAAGATATTTAAGACGAGGCATTACTACCACGCCTCCACTGCTACAACAGCGAAGCTTGGTGAAATTGAAGAAATTACAAGCCGATTTTCAATGCGAAGATGGACGCCCTGTATTTTTGAAGGGTGGGTTTTGTGATCGGATCTTGTATGGTATTACTCTAATAGCTTGCGCTTTTGGTCTATTTTACGTCGTTGCTACTATTTATGATAATGCGAAACCTCCTTCCTGGAAGACGGTCTGTTAAATTATGAAATAAAGTTATTTATTCCTTATTTCGGTTGTTTCAATATTATTACATAGTCATGTGTGTGATTGTAATGATAGGTTGAACACGTGAAAGATTCCTAGCGGCGAACACGCCGCGCCCTGATCACGGTCTTCAACTAAAATAGCTGAACTAAAAGTAAGGTTCCTTGACTGCTCAGTATAGAAATAGAATAGTAGATACAATAGTAAACTGTACGGGGATCCTAATTATGCTGCCCAACTTCTGAGGCATATCATCTTGTCATGATCTTCTCTTCCCATCGATCGTTACTTACCAGTCCATTAGGCCCTATTGTGGCTGGTACGCCTGCAGTTGAAAGAGCCAGACAGTTTATGTCTATTGTAGTTGTTTATACACGTACTATAAAATCCGGGTAGCCCTTTTGCCCTTTTGCAGAACGACAAGAACGGCAGGCTTTTCACTACTGTTTGACATCAAGGCCATTTCAAGGTTCTGTTCTGCGTAAAGCGGAATTTTTCAATAACTCATCTGTGGTCACATGGCCAATTGTCAAATTCAATTTACAGAACTGTCATTTGGTTTTTGTTTCGATTTTGGTGAAAATCTATGAAACTAAATCTGCTTTCATCTTGAGTTTGTGAAGTGATAATATAATAAAAAATGGCTCTGTTCCCCGGAGCGGTGGCCTTTGACGAATATGGTCGTCCATTTATCATTTTGAGAGACCAAGATAAGCAGAAAAGGCTAACCGGTATCGATGCCTTGAAGGTAATTAATTCCAAATTCTTTACTTTAAATAACTGTCTAGCAACTTCTAAACACTAATTAAGGGTCTTAGATACCGCTTCTCACAATAATAATACGACAGATTTATATAATACTCCAGAAAAACGAATTAAAAAAATGTATAACCTAATCTTGTCAACATAATTCCGAATAATCGAGAAATATCATAAAATTGACAAATTAATCACTGAAACTTGGGTTAAAATTGTAATTTATCTTCAGACGAACGTTTCAAGACCAAGAAAGTATACAATTGTGGTTTATTTTCGAAGTTACATGCAATAGTTCTGTCAGGTGTTATGAATCACATGATCAGTATTCAGACAACCTGTACGATTTTTATCTCGATATCTACTTCATAGTCTCTCTAAATGGGTCTTAAACCTATTAAAAGTCACTTATGTACTGAAAATAGCTGTATTACAGTTATATTTACTTAATGAAATTATTTGTTTAGATTTTCTTTGTTCTAATAATTTACTTCATATATATATTAATTGTTACATTAAAGTCTGTGACATTTATTAAATGAGTTGAAGATAGATATTTGATTTATCTTTGAAATTATTGTTCAGTATTCTAATAGATTGTAAAAACTATAATCATTAATTTCATACAATTTTAGTAAATGACTTATAATATTGTGCTCAGTAAGAAATCAATTTGTATACAACTTTTTATTCTGTGGTGATATGCAAGTATTTGCAGGGGATAAGTATTTGTAAGCATTTTAAATATACTTATGAAATAAAACAAGCCCTAGGACCATGGTAGTGATACAAACAAATGCATAAAACTAAAAGATAAACTTAATTTACCCCAAAAAAAATAATCATATCTAAATAATTTACCTTAAACACAACCATTTGTATATCTCAACTTACAAATTCAACCTTTCCGTAGTCGCACATCTCAGCAGCTCGCCAAATTGCGAGCATCCTCCGCACTTCCCTCGGTCCCCGTGGGCTGGACAAGCTCATGGTCTCCCCCGACGGAGACGTGACCGTCACCAACGATGGAGCGACTATCCTCAAGCTCATGGATGTGGAACACCAGATCGGCAAGCTGTTAGTGCAGTTGGCTCAAAGTCAGGACGATGAGATCGGTGATGGTACCACTGGGGTTGTGGTTTTGGCTGGTAAGTTGAGGTTGTAGCTGCTAGAAATACTATAGTTAGGAGGTCAAAATGTAAAGATGTTTTTGAATTTTCTTGTCTGAAGCATTACTTGTCATTTTATGAAAATTAACAGGACTAGAATATTTTATATTGCTTAAAAATTAAATTACATAGGAGTATAACAGATAAAAAAAAATGGTTCCTTTACTTACATTATAACAATGAAGAAGACATACATACAATACATAGTGACTAAAAAACAATTTAGTAAATATTTAAAGAACTATTGGGAATCCCAATTCTACCATCAAATAAATTACTCCAATAAATGAGGATTTGCAAACAAATCCCAGTAACACACTAATAAACAATATGTATTTATGTATAATAAAACCAAAAATATCCTTAACCCACAGGAGCCCTTCTGGAGCAGGCCTCCAATCTCCTGGACAAGGGCATTCACCCCATCCGTGTAGCCGACGGCTTCGAGATGGCTGCAGCCACCGCCCTGGCCCACCTGGACGGCATCAGTGAAGCTTTCCCAGTTAACAAGGAGACTCGCGAGCATCTCATCAAGGTTGCCATGACAACGCTCGGCAGTAAGGTGGTTGTGAAGTGTCATCGGTTGATGGCTGAGATTGCTGTTGATGTAAGTATATTTACTTTGATGACTCTGTAAAAGAACATAACACTATAATAGTTACTTTGCGCGTAAATTATAGTGGTTCACAAGGTATCTATTTGACGTAAACGAATGCACAGACGAAATATAATTAGCTCCAGCTGTGTCGCAATCAGCCGCTTCTCATGGGAACTACTTCGTGCAACCGGCAAAAAAGTAACCTGTAGTTTTCACTGATAAATGGGCTATTTACCACTGAAATATTTTTTCAAATCTGACTTATAGTGGCACGTTCATGCAAACTTTACAGCTTTACAATATTACTATGTAAAAACATATATAATGTAATAACGTAGAAACTATTTCTCGTCAACAAAGTCACTGGTGAAATCTAATATTAAAGAATATTTTCGTCATCATCATTAATTTCCTCATTATTTTCAGGCGGTACTCTCAGTAGCAGACTTGGAGAAACGCGACGTGAACTTCGAGCTGATCAAGGTTGAAGGCAAGGTGGGAGGCCGCATGGAAGACTCCATGCTGGTCCGAGGAGTTGTCATCGACAAGACCATGAGCCACCCGCAGATGCCTAAGCAGTTGAGGGTGAGTTTATTGTTAGTTACAGCTCTGGGTATATTGAAGTACCGTGCGTTGGTAAAACTGGGTTTGCAAAATCTAGTAGGTACCAAATGGAACAACATGCATCATATTCTTTTTGCCAAAGTCATTTTAGGAACTCTAAACCCTAATCTGTGGAAAATAACATTGAAAAGTCGATATTTATATCGTGGCGTCGAAGAAATGAGTGCTTTACAAATATCTCGTGACTTATTGTTTGTAGATCAGTACAGTTCACTATAAAATTATTTATCGTAATAAAAAAATCTATGTAAAATGTCTCCTTCAACTGGACTGCAACTGAAAATTATGTTGTAATGTAAGCTTTGCAAGCTTTATTAATTACATAATTTATTTATTTCTAACTCCATTTTACCTCCACAGGACGTAAAACTCGCGATCCTGACCTGCCCGTTCGAGCCGCCCAAGCCCAAGACCAAGCATAAGCTGCAAGTAGGCTCAGCCGCCGAGTACCGCGAGCTCAGGCAGTACGAACACGACAAGTTCTTGGAGATGGTGCGAAGAGTTAAGGTAAGGGAAAATTGGATTGGAAGGAGGCCCCATGAAGGCAAGGTAGGAATACTGCCCTAGGTAGATCATGGAGATATGAAATGTGGTGTGAATTTCACTTAATCCAGATTTGCGAGTTGTATAAAAATCCATCTCATCAATTGTGTTCTATTGGTAGCCCACCAATTTAGCGGGGCTTGCGAAACACGGGGAGTTTGTCTTGACAAGATGGTCACCAAGCGACGGACTGTCCACCAAGCATTGCTTACTATCGGTCGACACGTGTGGCTATTACTTAGCTCACAAGCTTTTCAATTTGGTATTTTTATGAATTTTATAAATATCGTCATAACCATTCTGCCATCATCCCAATTTATTTGGGATCGGCGCAGCAAGTTTTCTGCTTCCAAACTCTTCTATCTGCCGTCATCTCACAAGTAACATTCCTTATAAATATCCATACAACAATCTAAAAGCAGCTATCTCAATTCCTAGGACGCTGGAGCAACTCTAGCCATCTGCCAATGGGGCTTCGACGATGAAGCCAACCATCTTCTCCTGGCCGAAGGTCTGCCAGCCGTGCGGTGGGTGGGAGGCCCGGAGATGGAACTCATTGCTATCGCCACTGGGGGACGTATTGTGCCACGGTTTGAGGAGCTGACCCCGGACAAGTTGGGCTCCTGTGGACTTGTGAGGGAACTTAGTGAGTATAGTTTGGGTATACAGCAACAGTATGTTAAAATTTTAAAATAGAGTCGTAAGTAGTTTGTACTTAAAATTTTGCCAAAAGCTCTGTTAAGAAAATTGATGTTTATATTGTTGTTGGAGTTGGGCTTAGGTATTTTATGTACCAAATTATTTTTGGTAACTGGATAAAAAAGTTTTAAGTCCATTCGCAGTGCACCAAACTTCATTTAAATCAGTTCAGTTGTTTTTACATCTATACTTATGAAGTTGGAAGACTTTGACGTGTGTGTGACTTTGTGTGTTAGATAGCTCATCTACCCATTAACGCTATAATCTACATTCTGAGCCGATGGGAGTAGTTTCATGATATGTCCATGCTGACCTTAACCTATCTTTAATCCTCAGCCTTCGGCACCTCAAAGGAGGAGATGCTGGTGATCGAGGAGTGCTCGAACAGCCGCGCGGTGACGGTGCTGATGCGCGGCGGCAACCGCATGATCGTGGACGAGGCCAAGCGGTCCGTGCACGATGCCCTGTGCATCGTACGCAGTCTGGTGCAGGTATGTTAATACATAGGACTAGCCGTTTTCCCGCGGTTTCACCCGGGTCCCGTGAGAGCTACTGGCCGCACCGGGATAAAATATAGCCTATGTTACTCGCAGATAATATAGCTTTCTAATGGTGAAAGAATATTTAAAATCGGTCCAGTAGTTTTTGAGTTAATCCATTATAACCAAACATACAAAGTTTTCCTCTTTATAATATTAGTATAGATGATTTAGGCATCAAAATAACTATAAATGTCACTATATTTGTTAACGTGGACTAGGTATAAATCTACCTAGGGTTTTTTTATCGACGTAAAATCATCAAATGACCCCTCCCGCTGTGGGTTAGCAGCGGTGAGGGAGTGTCAGACTCTTACTGACTAAAATCGTCGTGTTCCGTCATAGGCCTTTTATGTACCAGGGCCGCGGTATCTCTTTCGAACAACCCGCAGCCCCGGCAGGCCTTGGCCCTGCTGGGCCCCGCTGGTACCTAGGGTTTCAGCCTAAATATGTGGGGATGGATTTAACTGAAAACCACAGTGTATCTGACTTCCTCAACCTTGTTTCTCAGGCAACCTGGTAAGACGGCTGTCGTACTTACTGGCATGTTCGTTTGACAGCCGGGTCCTACCAATTTATTTCGTTGCTTAAATCTTGTGTTTGATCGATCCACACGCCTTTGACTCGGCCATCATCAACTTCAATTTTCTTTAAACTTTTAATGAGGTTATTTTTTATCTCAATACCAAAATCATCAATAAATTATTTCTATGTCTATTTCAGGACTCTCGCGTCGTCTACGGAGGTGGTGCTGCCGAGATCTCGTGCTCGTTGGCCGTCGCTCGCGCCGCCGACAAGTTGTCGTCTCTCGACCAGTACGCCTACAGGGCCTACGCTGACGCCCTGGAGGCTATCCCACTGGCCCTGTCTGAAAACAGGTGAGGACATTAAACATAAAGCAGAACCCCCTTATACACAAAAACGGAATAAAGTCAATCTCCCTCTTATTATAAAAACTGCCGCAAGTAGTGGTTTAAACCCGACTGAAGACGTCTTGGTTTGTTACGGTACTTACGATAGTCTTGACATCCTTATTACAAAACGTAGACTAAGAGAAGACTGTTTAGTACTTCGATTTGTCTATGGTTCAAATTATATCCACAGATTATAAGCAACAAATATTTAAATTATTCGTTCAATCGTTCCGAATTCTATGCGCCGTTCCTTTTTACATTATTTTTTAAATCTATTTTGATGAAAAATAAATAACTATGATAATAAAAAAAATATCTCTGCAGTTGAAAATATTACTTTTTATTATTTAAAAGTAATTTCATATTTCTAGTATCTTTTAACGATATACATGATCCAATTATTCTCTTTTAAACAACTATCGAGTTTGCGCGTATAACGGAACGTCAGCGCGGTATCCGAGTTATGTTTTGTTTTTAGGTTAGAAATAATTTGGATTATTTTCATCCCGATTTAAATGATTAAATAAGACGTTGTGCATCTAATTAGAACCTCTTCAAAATTAAGTGCACAATAACTTACACACAGAATATCGTGTGCATTAAATTACCAAAAGAAAATGAAACATTTGAAACAACATAAAAGTAGAAAATTATATTTTATTCCGATGTCTATTTATACAGTCAAATGCACTGATACATGTTGGACACTGTTCTTCATCACACAATCTTGTTCCCTTTCTCATCTAGGCATTTTTGTACATTTTAGCAAGCTTCCAGTCTTTTACAAACATTGCATATTACTGGCAGAGATACGGCGTGCAAACGCCAAAATAGTCTTGAATCTGTAAATAAACAATAGACTGTATGATAATCTGATATATTTTCGGAGTTACATCAAAATCTATGTGGTAGTTTATGCGTGGAACATAAACAAACATCCATAATAAAAACTTTGACTCTTATACAATTAATAAGGATGTTTTGGCAACCTACTTGCACTGTAAAGGCTACTTACTTTATGGCGAGCCCAGGTGAGCATCATAGGATCATCCTGGATTATCATCATGCATTCAATTGACTATTATTTCGAAAAACGTAAATCGATATTTATATCGAAAATTGTCGTCAGGTAATTTGAAGAGATTTTGTCGATGACGCATTCTGTTGGGTCCCCGGACACTCTCAATAGTATTCTAACACATCCAAGTATTCCAAATCACACATATTTATATCCACTTTCGTTTTTTTCATCACAAAACAAATAACCTCAAAAGTAAATAATGTCGGAATTTGACGTTTGTCGACTAAGTACTGCAGTTAAACTAGGGGCCTCGATGGTTTATCTTTTGTACTACAGATAGTAATAGGACTTGCGATAAACTGCGTTTTGTAATAACGTTTTTTCAAGGTCGTACTTAAAGGTGGATTAAAGGTAGTACAAAAGCCGATACTTATTTGATACCGCGTTTTATAATAAGAGGGTCTAAGTTTAAACAAGAGTTTAAGGGGGGTAAGAGAAATCAAAATGTGAAAATTATGACGACCAAGCGAAGGTATTCAAAACCCTCTGCTTTGACGCCGTTAGCTGTCATCAGTCCACCTCTTTCTTCTGGTCTAGCTCTAGCTATCAGACAGTAACTTTTATGAAATTGCAACCTTTGTGTGTGAACACATGCTAGATATGGACTCGCGTTGAACCGTACACAATTTTGTTCGCGAACATTTTTTCTCACAACCGTTAACATTATCCATCCATTTTAAGTTGTATATATATATAAGTTTATTTTATTTTCAATTAATGTAAATATTTTGTGAATAGATAAATAAATTTACTAAGGATCCATCCATAGTTTGCTTGTTTATTTCGATGATATATAAATAAAAATGTTTTTTTGTTTGTTCACAGCGGCCTGTCACCAATCGACACTCTGTCAGAGATCAAGTCGCGACAGGTGTCCGAGAACAACCCCTACTTGGGCATCGACTGCATGGGCACAGGTAAATATACACTTATACTGTGTGCAATATAATTTAGCTATAGCTATATATTAATTATAGCTTTGACACAGATTAGGCGTTGCGCAGTCAGTGTAATGTGCCTTCCGTATAATTTAAACACAATCCTTTTTATTACATAAGTAAAACAGGACTTTATTTAGTAAGTCTTAGCTGTTCGTCTGTCCATCATGTACTCTCCATGGCTGTAAGAGAACCCAATTCTGGGTTAAGCTCGCCATTGTACATAAACTGTCTTTATTCTTTTTATATGTATTGTTAAGTGTGCAATAAAGAATAATAATAATATTGTTGCCGCTTTACCAGCAAATACTATTAACTAGAATAGCATAAATATTTTCTCTTACATACAACAAACGTGATATTATAAATGGCACAGTTTTTTAAACACAAACCTTCTTCCAGGATCAAACGACATGAAGAAGATGAACGTAATAGAGTCTCTTCACTCAAAGAAACAACAGATCTCTCTCGCGACACAACTCGTGAAAATGATCCTGAAAATCGATGACGTCCGCTCCCCGGCTGACTCTATCGACTACTGAAGTATTACTCTAACTCTTATCTACTGTTATATCTATGATCTTTTTGTAATAAAACGCCTAACGTACTTGTGTAAGCACATAGGTTTTGAAAGGACAATGAATTGGAGAAATATTTTAACGTAACTGACTGAATGTCGATACCGCGGCAGTTAACGTCAATATTATAATGTTCTCTTATTCTTTATTGTTTGAATACAAATCTATGTGCATACAAAAGTACTAAAAATAGATATTATTGAAAATGTGGAATTTGTAAGTGTATTTGGTTGTTGCTTGATTTTAAATACTGAAGTTGGCTTAGAAAACTTGACTTTAGTTTGGCAAATCGTTTGATAAGAACTGTTCAAGATATATTCTAAATAATGAGCGTTGGAAAAGACTCTTAACACATCCAAAAATATTTTTCTCATCAAGCAACAACTCTGGATTTGACAAGAAATACTTATTGCTAAATATTTTAGAAAGCAGAAACTATCAATCACATATGTACATATTTCATAATATGTAGTACAATACCACATTGTTAGAATATATTGTTTTATTATTTTAACCTTATAACGCTAGACGGATTCGCTAGATATCCTGAATACAGCTTTTATATAATTCTGTCTCAAAAATATGTATTGAAAATTATCAATTTCGGGCCCAAAGATGTCATCTAACTTTGGATGCTAAAAAGAGTAAATATTTTTGGATATTGTAACCTTGCCAAAAATAATTGCCAGTTCAAAAAAAACTTCGAATTTTGGTAGAAAATTCTTTTTTTAGCATTCAAAGTTGATTTTAAGATATTGTTAAACGCTTAGCACCCGCTAGGCACCTCTCGGACTTGGCAGTAACAAGAATATTATTTTAATTATAATATTAAGTCAATGCATTTTCTGTATGCGAGCGGTTATACCAAACGTGTGATGGATGCCTTATTGCACTAATAAAATAATAAGCTAATTTAATTTATTGGAGTTTTAATTGTCACCTTTCAATACCTACTTTGTATCTGTTTCTTCAACTGAAATAATTTCAATGTTTGTCTGTCTGTTGAAGTCTATTCAGGCTAATCTCTGAAATGACTGAACCGTTTTTGACTGGACTCACTGGCAAATAGCAGAATATGTAAGAAGGAATAACTTGGCTACCCTTTGAAAGTAGGTGAAATGGTGATGCTGCGGAGAACAGCTTTTCCACGCAAGGACAGCTTGTGACCGCCCAACACCATTTATCTATCACCTTATACTGCAGATCACCGATATATCTCAAAACCCAAAAATATTTCTTTTGCCGACAATATCCGTACTAATATTATAAATGCGAAAGTAACTGTCTGTTACGCTTTCACGTCTTAACCACTGAACTGATTTTAATAAGGTACATAGATGAGTTGTACTTGGGACAGAACATAGGATAGTTTTTAACCCGGACTGAACTCTACGCGGGCGGAAGCTAGTTGGATATAATTTGTTTAAAAAAATGGGCGAAAGCAATTAAGTTTTGGATGAAATCTTCACGGATTTAGATCAGACTTGTTGCGAGACCACTATCATGGGTGATATTTTTCTCCTACAAAAATTCGTTCACCTATTTCTGGACGTAGGCGTACAGCCATATTATGAAACCACTATGAGCGACTTAAAACCAGCGCTTACATAAAGCGCTCCAAAAATCTATCTAAATCTTATAACACAAAAAAATTAAACTCCAACAACTAGTATTACGATAATTTTATTGTATTGAAGTAAATAAGCCTATATACATTCCCGTACCGTAAAAAACAATGCTATGAGCCGACAATGCAGCCTTTGGATCCAATTTGTGTGAGTCAGCGGGACGCGAGACACCCGCCCGCTGTTTTCGGAGACTTAAAGCTAGGAACAGTTAACATACTCTTGACTAAGAAAGCAGGAACTACATCGTCAGCTCCTGTAAGTAAACAAAAGAGTATAAATTAGTAGTTTTCATTAGAAGAATTGTTTGATTGCCCTGAACTTGTAAATAATTTGTGTTATGTCGTGCCTCGAACAGTAATAAGACGAGGGTTACGCGCTTACCCGGTCTTTGCTACGACTACCTGTCGTACAAATGCGTACAAATGCTACATATATTAGTTAAGTTGTATAACCAACATTTTGTAAATATAGATATTTTTGCCTTATCTCATAATGTATTTAAAAAAGAATTAGTTAACACACTAGCACCATATAAATTAGTATAAAGTTTGTTCATCCATACTTGTATGCATGTCCTAATCCGACTGTAATATGTGGAAACGTCGTTGACTGTACGTAAACCTAATTTTATTGTAAACCTAGATATAAGAAACAATGTACAGTTGTTTGTTTTTCCCTAACATAATAAAAAAAAAAGAAGCATGTGCTTATGAAGACAGGTCGGTCAACCACGTGCAATAATCGGTGACCAATGGTTTGTAGGAGGAAAACAGAACACACTGTTAGGAATAATGCAATGTATACATCTTAGAAGAAGTCAGTCAAAAGTTATAGTTTATCTTTCAAATTAAGTTCTTGTTAGACTATCAGAGACTTTATCAGTAACCGACGAAACTGGCTACTAAGTTATAGCCATCTATCAGATAAGCTCCTGTTAGACTATCAGGAACTGGTGAAACTGGTCATAAAAGTATCTCCCATGCCCAAAAAAGTGCATTTTCAAAATGTACATACCATAATAGCATTGACGATATCCGACTGGTTGTTCCTGAGGGCTCTGACCGCTCGTGCCCTCGACACGTTGGCCTGTGACATTACTATTTCCACATCCTTCTCGTCCACTCCCGTCTCATCCACACCTTCCTCGTCTTCTTCCTCGGCTATGGGAGCTACGGTCTGTGGAGAAGTGGAGAAGAAATTAGGATTAGGATATGTTTAACATTCCCTATATAATATTCATATATAAAAGTAAAAATCGTCATGGAGGCTAGACTTGAATTATTTACTTTTATTATGATGAAAGATGTCGAATAAAATATTGGGTTTTTTTTACCAAAAACTACTACTAAAATACACTTTATATTTAAAATATTTTTTGTACAATTTGTATGATAGTTGTTTATAATTTAGTAAAGAATTATATTTACACAAGACACTTCAGACACAGCCAAGGAAGTTTTCATGATGGGTCAATAGAATAATCATGATTTTATCATCATTAGTGTCCTATGTCCTAAGTCTAACAAAAGGACATCCTATATAATATGTAACCTCATGTAGCCCATTGCATATACAATTTTCATGCATGGATCCACATTTGAAACATTTGAATTCTTGATATCTGACAGTGACTGTATACGGTTCGATCCTAAACGGTTTCACGTAAATAATCCAGTATTGCAGCTGAGCCCGACATTATGCAGTCGCGGCATGTGCAATCGGCAGTCGCAGTTGGCAGTAAGAATTCAAAACATAACTCTATATCCCGTTTCCTTCAAAATTCTTCACAAAACTACATAAAACAACATTCAAAAGATTATCCAACATACCGTGCCCGCAGCAGCCGCATCATTGCCAGCAGCAGCACTCTCCGGAGCCTTGAACCTCTCAGCAGCAGCCATGGTGGCTTGCTGCGACAGATCCTCAATCTTGGCCTCTCCGAACACGATGTACGTGTCCGAGTGGGGGTTCTTGTATACGTCCGGGGAGTTGATCACGAAGAGAATGTTCTTGGACTTCCTGATTGTCACTCTGTTTACGCCTTGCACCTGGAAATGTTATAAAACGTTAAGCATGAGTTGAGCAATGGATATCTTATGTTTTTGTGTGATTCTGATAACTAAAGGAAATCTTTACAGGTTACAAATATAATGAAGTTGGTAATTTCTTTGAACACACTAATCTCTGGAACTACTGGACCAATTTAAAAAAAAATGTCAATATTAGATGGTTTATAAAGGCTTATGTTTAACTGATCACCAGATATAGTAACAAACAGCAGACAAAAATAGTAAATGATCACCAAAATGAAACTCGCATTTTAATGTAAAACTATCACCAAAGTTTTAACACTTTGCTATCCTATTTAAGTGAAATTACTCCAAAATAAATCATGCGTAAGCCAAAAATAGTAAATGATCACCAAAATTAAACCACCATTTTAAAGTAAGATTATAAACCAAAGTTTTTAAATTCTGCTATCCTATTTAAGCAAAATGAGTCCAAAAAAATCATTGTTATCCCAAAAGTAGTAAATGATCACCAAAAGTAGTAAATGATCATCAAAAAAGTTTTTACATCTTGCTATCCTGTTTAAGTAAACTGACTCCAAAAAAATAAGTTCGGCCTGATAAAATAAATGTAATAACATTATGGGGACCCTTTTCCTGCACTAGCGTGGAAAATTGTCTATTGCATGCCTCTAAACAGTGCGATAAGAGTGTATTGAGAAACACATTCTTCTTCTTCTTTCTCCTGCCCTGTTCCCAATTTTACTTGGCGTCGGCGAAATATGTCATTTTCTTCCATTTTCCCCTGTCACTCGTCATACTGACACTCACGCATGCATTGCAAGCCGGACACATAACTTAATATGGCATCAAAATACTTTATTTAGTAATAAGCCTACATTTTATGGCAATCACAGTGACTTATTTAGGCAAAAATAATACATTAATTTGGTCGTCAAGAGTTGGTGATCATTTACTAAATTTGGTGGTCGAATACAATTTAAAGTGAAGTCGTGACTAAAATAGCTGGTACTATTACATTTTTAGACTTTATTTTTCTGGTGTTCAGTAGATATTTCTGGTTGCAAAATTTAGGGTATCAAAGCATTTTATGGTGGTCATTATATTTGTTCCCGTTTATAAATGATATAGTATTACGTCAAATAAACGTGTTATCTAATTATTTGTGGTGAAAAATGTGACCACAATGTTCCTGTTTGTGGTCGGGAGAAATACATATAATATGAATTAGTAGTTGACACAAATTCTTGCTAAACAGTCAGAACTAAAAAAATATTTAAATAGTTTTGCTAATTTATTTAGGTCACGGTAATTTACTAAACATTCTAGTGTAGATAGAATGCATGTCAATAAGTGCAAGAAAATATTTTTCTAAATAATACTTTTTATTTGTATCTGGGAAGCCTTCTTGATTTTTTTATATTAATTTCATGATAAAATAAGTACTTTTCCTTCAATCTTTTAGTATAAGAAAATTCCTAAATATAATGTATCAGTTGTGAAGATAATCCTATAATGTTTGCATATTAAGCCACTTCAGACACAGCCAAGGTAGATTTCACGATTAATCAACATATAATATTTGAATCATCATTAGTGACTTGCAAACATTACAAATGAGTCATATATTTTTAACAATTTGAAAGATTTTTATTGATGTGTATCCCACCCTGTTAATCTTGTAACAACAATTTTGAGTACTCAACAAATCTTTGTGAGAAAAGTTAGATGTTTATAGGAATTTTACAGTTGCATGCGGCTAAACAATGTTTTCCGCTATGCGCTTACATTTAACAGTAATGTAGCTCATACATCAGAATTATCATCCTCCGAGCCTTTTTCCCAACTATTGGGGTCGTCTTCCAGTCTAACCAGATTCAGCTGAGTAACACTACTTTTAGGGCGGCCTAGATAAAACTGCGATGCGATGCTGTTTTGTTCAGCATCTGTTTGGTAGGTTAACCATACTTTCAAGTGTATTCAGCCGTATTGGACGTTTTTAGGATTTGCAAGATGGATCGCAAAAAGATTATTTGTATGGGCGCTATTAATCCGATTGCGCGAAGTAATTCCCTTACAAAACTGCTGAAGCCGGCTGGCAGGTTTTTTTCTTTGCAATCATGCGATCAGTCTTCTGACTATAAGCAGATAAGGTGAAGTTTAAGTGGCTGGTGGCAGCTAAGGAGATATAATTGGAGTGACTTACAGGCTTAAGACCGAGTTTACTCATGATCTTGCGCGCCTTCTTCTCTCCGCGCGACTGCTTAGCCTTGGACACGATGTCGATGCCAGCAATGGGGTTGGAGATACCTCCGGTGCCTGGTGCACCTGTAGATAATGAATACCATTGTCAGTTATGTATGAAAGCATTTTGTTAAAATTATTGTTGGAGATCAGCAGTTGAATGTTTTATTGTTACTAGATATTGAACAATCCTCTTGAGAAGTTGAGATACTCCTTAAAGCAGGTATGTATTACCATGCTGCAAAAAGCTGTTCAGAGAAGAACCAATTTGATATTTTTGTAAAAAGGATGTTCCTCCGCTCCTAAGACACTGACCGGTTCTTAAAATAGGCAGATAGTCTCTTCAAAATCAGCTTAGCAGCAAAGATAATTATTTAGAAAATAGTAGAATGTTGTGTTTAAACGCTACTGGATCCAATCATAGTTCAAAAATCTTTAAAAAATTCCTACATTGTATAAAGTTAATTTATTCCAAGGAATAAACATACCAGCATCTTCCAATTCAGGAATAGTATCATCAGAGTCGCTGTCCGAGGACGCGGTCTCCTCCTTGCGCTTCTCCGTCATGGAGGCGGTGGCTTTGTCCAGCTCAGTCAGTTCCGGCATTGTGGAGTCTTCGCTGGATCTTGTATTATGTTGCTAGGAGAGATTCCTGTTGGTAGATAAAGATTTTTTATTGTAACTGCAGATTAAAAGAAATGCTTATAAATAGAATATGATTTTTTTGTAGGTAAAAATTTATAGGCTGAGTATTAGCTATACTTATGTTGATATATATCATCAAAAATCTAGGTATATGATTTGTCTGTGCACAATAAACACAGAAGCTACTGCACGGATTTTCTTGTGCTTGTCATTAACTTCTTGTATGTGCAGATCCACGCGAGACACATTGATTTTCTATTGTTCTCTAATTAGCTCCATACAAGAAATTAATAGATATGAGTGATTTATGAACAAATACAGAACTGTATTGGCCTACAAGTGAAAACGAATAATAATATAGCTAACATTATCTGTTTTTGTAATGATATCTTAAAATACTGGTGGGTAGGTATATAAACACAAGTTTCATAATAGAGTATCAGATTACTCATTTAAAATAGCTTAGTGATGATAAAAGAATGTTAGTCACTTTTTTATAGGTCCCAATTTAAGTTAATCAATGTTTAAATGAGAGTTTAGATTAGTATGACCCAATTTATAAAGAATAAATTAAGACTGAATTCAAGTAACAAAGAACCATCTAACACTCTGGTATCTCATTATAATTTATTAACTAAATAGGAATGTTACTTTACTTTTAATATTTTTGTTTCGGCGTAAGGTATGCCTGGCGTTTTGTAATACAAGAGTAACCTATTAATATCAGTCTCTCAATACACAATGTAACTACAATATTCATGTAACTGGCGACGACAAATAAATTGTAATTGATTGAACGTACTTGCAGAGTTAAACAGAGTTACATAAAGTATGTAGGTACCTCTCTTGAGTGCGCAAATGCAAGATGCATAATATGCATCTCGTTAAAATAAGTAAAATGAAGATATAAACGTGATGTACGTCACTTTTCGACAAAAATAAAGGTGCTAAACATCTTCAAGTATTTGGAAAACAGAATATTTTTGAAATTATAGACCTGTGTAGGTTCCATGCAAGTGCCGACTTATAACCAAGCAAATGGTATGATTTTAAAGTCTTATTGCAGTAAATACTTAGCACTAAGCCCTATTTAGGGGTTTAAACACTTGAATTCTTATCTAACGTTAATATATCGCCGCCTTATCACCGTAAAACACAGGAAATTAAAATTATTTCAACACTTGTGCGAAAATAATATGGGCGCGGGTTTTGGTCTTACACTGAACGTAAATATTAAAATAATAGTGTAGATACGTGGATATTCTACCGCAAATCACCACAGCAATTTCGTAGTTCACTTAAACACTAGGATTTCTTTAGAAACTTTGGATTCATTACCTTTAATTAGGAATTTTCGATCTAAAAAGGAATCAGCGGCGACTCGCTTCAATTTGACAAGAGCGCGGATATGTTGCTATCCGACAAAATATATGATGTACTAAAACATTTTTAGTTGTGTATCCGATCGCAGTTCCACAAAGTAATTCTTGCTGGCAATACCACGTAAAATGTCATTGAGCGGTAGAGATTTCAATATTCATGACCTCATTTACTATCGATATCGATAATTAAAGATTTTTTTAGAAAAAATACAACCATCTTTAATAATATACTCAAAACCTTCTCCTAAGTCTGTCAAATTCATATATACTAAGAGCTGCGTCAAAATCGGATCAGTCAAGCTAAGATAATCGCGCACAAACATGCGTAAATACATGCATGAAGCTCAAATTAAGAAAATATTTTTTGAAGTCGAGTTACACACAGTTATTTTTCAAATTATTATTTAACAGAGGCAGAAAGTCAATTCAAAGTGGAACTGAACGCAAAATGCAAATTACAGGACAAAATTAATCGATATCGAAAACTGGTTAACCATGTAATAGCCCAACCCTAGGCTAGACAAAATAAATGTCAATATTGTAAATTGACAGGTTGCTTGCTAGCTCGGCGTCTCGTTCGTTTTCGTTTCTCGTTTCATTTCATTTCGTTCGAATTGAAGGCGGTGCTATTAATCGTAGTTGTCCTTCACAGATTTTGTTACCTTTCATCGCTTTATCTTTTAAAATACTTTCGTTTTAAATACGTCACGAAGCAGCGATTACAATTAATATTCATTGAGAGTGATTTCAGTGATTGTGTTAAAAACATGTCGTTTATCGTGCTGTGATTCGGTGTTTTATTCAGTCACCAATTATCAAGTCCAAAGTGCGTGTTGTTTTCAATTAATATTTAGTGTTTGTGATTAACTTAAACGTGCCAAAAATGTCTTTGGAAGATAAATTCAATGCTGCGGTGAATGTGATCCGGAGTTTACCAAAGAGCGGTAAGTTTTTTTTTTTATTTTAAATTTAATGGCCCTGTTTATCGATTACGTGTGAGGTATGTGGTAAGTTATTACATAAATAAATCGCGGCTAATCTGTTTCTAATGACACCAGAAACGAGATATGATGCAAACGGCTATCATGATGCATGTCACACATTGTATGGTAATGTAATGTAAACATGGAAAAGTAACTGATTGGCTTGCACATCGTTTTCTAGCGCGTTAATTATTGTTCCATTTTCAAAACTGTTGAGTCATTTGAGCGTTTGTAAAAGTAGTTTTTTTTTTCTTTGTAATAAAAGTCTTGTGTCGTGGTGGCCTAGTGAGTAGTGGGTAAAGAACCAACCTTTCGAGTATGAGGGTGTGGGTTCGATTCCAGGGTCAGGCAAGTACCAATGCAACTTTTCTAAGTTTGTATGTACTTTCTAAGTATACTTAGACACCAATGGCTGATAAAAAGGTGAAGGAAAACATCTTGAGGAAACCTGGACTATAAAGTCTGAAATCACCAACCCGCATTGAGCAAGCGTGGTGATTGATGCTCAATCCTTCTCCATGTGAGAGGAGGCCTGTGCCCAGCAGTGGGACGATTAAAAGGCTGTAACAGATAACAGATAACAGAAAAGTCTTGTTTTGTCTAGAATACACAGAGAGATCTTTTATACTCTATTTTAAATAAGAGTATATGCAAAATAGAATAATAACAACTACTGTTAACAGTTGTTTGTGCTATCATAACAGTTATTTATATCATAAAACATATTGTAGGTATAAACAGTACATATAGCAACAGTGTAAAGTCCTTCTATAATATTTATTACATTCTTATCAAAGCACTTGATAATAAGTTCAACAATATACTAAGTACATATATCTACTTTAACAATAAACTGTTTTGTTAACAACAAGGTTGGCCTCCTGCCAGTGAAATGACTAAAACCTTTGACTCAAGTCAATTATTCATAATCTTTATTCATACTAAGTTATATTTCTATTATTAATGAGAAACATAAACATAGCATTGGGTAGTTTCCGAGGGAGTCTGACCAATAAAAAATGTACATATGTGCAATACCTAAGCTATATTTTATCCAGGTGCAGGAAGTAGCTCCTTAGTTAGAGACAGTAGTAAAACAAAATACAGAATGGTTCTGTGGAATTGAACTGGATATTAATGAATACCGTCTTTATGCCACTTATGGCTAATAAATAAATATGGGGTAAGCTATTGATTAAAATGTATTATGAGTGCCAACAACTGACAAACTACAAATACTATACACATATATGTATAAATAATATAAAATATTAATGGGAACAAATATAATGACCACCATAAAATGCTTTGATACCCTAAGTTTTGCAACCAGAAATAACTACTGAACACCAGAAAAATAAAGTCTAAAAATGTAATAGTACCAGCTATTTTAGTCACGACTTCACTTTAAATTGTATTCGACCACCAAATTTAGTAAATGATCACCAACTCTTGACGACCAAATTAATGTATTATTGTTGCCTAAATAAGTCACTGTGATTGCCATAAAATGTAGGCTTATTACCAAATAAAGTATTATGATGCCATATTAAGTTATGTGTCCGGCTTGCAATGCATGCGTGAGTGTCAGTATGACGAGTGACAGGGGAAAATGGAAGAAGATGACATATTGCGCCGACGCCAAGTAAAATTGGGAACAGGGCAGGAGAAATAAGAAGAAGAATGTGTTTCTCAATACACTCTTATCGCACTGTTTAGAGGCATGCAATAGACAATTTTCCATGCTAGTGCAGGAAAAGCGTCCCCATAATGTTATTACATTTATTTTATCAGGCCGAACTTATTTTTGGAGTCAGTTTACTTAAACAGGATAGCAAGATGTAAAAACTTTTTTTATGATCATTTACTACTTTTGGTGATCATTTACTACTTTTGGGATAACAATGATTTTTTTGGACTCATTTTGCTTAAATAGGATAGCAGAATTTAAAAACTTTGGTTATAATCTTACTTTAAAATGGTGGTTTAATTTTGGTGATCATTTACTATTTTTGGCTTACGCATGATTTATTTTGGAGTAATTTCACTTAAATAGGATAGCAAAGTGTTAAAACTTTGGTGATAGTTTTACATTAAAATGCGAGTTTCATTTTGGTGATCATTTACTATTTTTGTCTGCTGTTTGTTACTATATCTGGTGATCAGTTAAACATAAGCCAATATTAATACATACAGAATACAGCTAATAAACTTGCTCATCAAACAAATGATGACTGTTCCGGGAATTGAAGCAGGGACTCTCTATATGCAGTGTAGCATGTTGCCCATTGCGCTAACTATGTGGACATAATTATTCTTATGTGACTAAAACCTATTCAAATGTAAACTGGCCAAATACATTAACTTTCATAGACTTTTTCTGTTTATTTTGTTATGCATAGAATATTATGTACAAAGTACATAAGACTGTGAATGTAAAATCAAACAAAAATATGTCCATAAATACTTAATTACATAATAATCTACATGTAACAGGTTTTAAGAAGGAAGTTATTTTGTTTATCTTATGAATAAATTGATTATCTCAACTTCCTTATCTTTACAAATAATTCAAAGTTTATAGTGTATATTTCTCTCCACTTATTGCTGTCATTATAAGTTTAATTAAATAAGAAATCTTCAAAATGACCTAGTAGTTCCCGAGTTAGCATGTTCAAGCTAACATACAAATTAAAGGTTTAATGAATTTTTCAATACCTAGCAAATAACATAAACATAAATAAGTACAGTTGTTGCAAAGAAACAAAAAAATATTCAACTTTCCAGCATTTTTTATTTCATATTGCTTTTAGAACTAAAATCAACTGTTTTTCATCTATACTAATATTATAAAGCTGAAGAGTTTGTTTGTTTGTTTGAACGCGCTAATCTCAAGAACTACTGGTCTGATTTGAAAATTTCTATCAGTGTTAGATAGCCCATTTATCGAGGAAGGCTATAGGCTACTTTTTATCGCGGCACGGGAAGTAGTTCCCACGGGATGCGGGTGCAACCGCTGGCAGAAGCTAGTTAAAAAATAAATATTAAATTACTAACTTATCATTTATCCTCACGAAAGATAATTTTATTTTAATCCGTTTTATCTTAAGTAGAAAGTGGTCTCGAATAGCTACATTACACTCATATCAATAATTTTATTTTGAATGCAAAAAATATAATCGGTACCTAACTAGGTTACAACTTGCTACCATTTAGCCTTGGACACTTATGTTCATTTCACAACACTTCAGAAATGTGTGGTCTTGGGAAACTAATATAAACTCTGCTTGAGTACTTAAGATCCTACACATCTGGCTGATCTAAGAGAATCAGCCTAGATCATTATTTTCAGTAAGTTATACTTTCTAACATACTATTGAATAAATAGCCACAGTCACTTAAGTTACTCAAGAAACAAGAAAGTATTGCGTAATAAGTTTTCTACGTCCATAAATACCTACGACCATGCAAAATGTATGGGTTTAAGTGTTATGGTTTTATGTTAAACCACAGGAACATTTTAGAGAAAGTTTTAGTATTTTATTGGGAAATGAATGTCTGTCTGGTCTTCGTAGTTTTCATTAAATCACGGTTCTCGTCTAATAACTTGGTCGCTTTGTATTATATTGTCCAAGCTTCCTCCAGAAGCCCCTTGGAAACTACTCCGCGCACCCGGATAAAGAGTAGCTAACAGCCTTCTCCGATAAATGGCCTATCTAATACTGATTAATTCTATTGAAATTAATTAAGTTTGGCAAATCAGTCTAGTAAAGTCAAGTAAGTTTTAAATCTGTCGAGTAGTTCCTAAAATTAGCGCGTTCAAGCGAGCAAACAAAAAAAACTTCAGGTCTATAATAGTAGTATAGATTTGATCAGTATGGTGTAAATTAAAATTAGAAGTAATCCGTTCTACTTCGATACAGTTATGAAGTTACCTATTATTATGAGCACGCACAACTTTTGTGCGCAAAAAACTAAAGATCCGTTGCAATAAATTGCATAAGTTTCTTAGAATAATAGCACGGTTCTTTGGATATAAACAGCCATATTTTAGTATCGTTTGGTGTAGGCATTTCAATTACCATGTCCAAAACAGTATTGTTGAATTTCAAGGTGGGATTTCTCAGAACTAGCCCGTAGTTTTCAAGATTTTCACGCTGGCTTGATAATAATTTCCCTAGTAAAACATGTGGCTGTGGATTGCTAAACACCTAAAAGTTATATATAGATCGGCAACGGTTGCTGTTCTCTCTGAGGAGATCAGCTAGATGCCCAGGACTCATAAATACTCATAATCCGTTGGGAATGCAAGCCGACTCGAACGGAGAGAGATCAGGCGCAGGACCGACATTAACGCGCTTTCCGATGCACATGTGTATCAATCACTAACTTCCAGACTCCAGGTTGCTTTGTGAAGCGATTTGGGAATTGAAGCCGAGAGCCGAGAGTGCACATCAATCGCGCTATGCGTAATTATTACCTCAACTTCTAGAATATATATCACAGGATGTTACAACTAATGATTCATGAGTAGACTACAGAAGAAATTACAAATACGCCACACAATGTCAAAGGATTTCATATCAACGTGGTTTTTCAGTATTTCCGCGACATTGCGCTAACAATAATTCCATTGTTGTATGCAGTTATGCGTCTATCCCACGCCTCCCATACAATAGCGGTGACTTGCTATAGTGGACTTGATAAGGATGAACCGGCAAGTTAGTGTTCACGGTCTACTGGTGTTGGTCTGGTTCCCAGGGTGTCAGGTTGTCTATGTATGAAATGTTTTGATGTATGGGAATTTATCATTGATGGAAGTCATCAAATGAACTTCAGTTCTGTCAGAGTTTTGCAGACAAAAATCCTTCTGTAACTTCAGATAAGTAGTGACTTTTTAACGATCCTATCGCAGGGCAAAGTAAGGGATGATTATTATCTGTAAATCATATTATTTCATTGATATTAAGTTTAGTTTTCCTTATAAAGAGTATAAAGGAAAAAAAATCATAAACATGACTGTTAAGTGTGCTGAAGGAAAATCATCACAAAAACATATTTTTTCTCTAGCACAGCAACGTGGTTTAAAAACAATATGTCCATTTATCAACGTATAAACTCAGATAGCTCATTATCTCAATCATTAGCCGCTTAGTGTAATCTGTTATCGCAATCATTAAGACACTCGGATCAAGTGTTTTGAGTTCTCTTGTATGACCGATTATAAAAAGTAGCGTATGTCCTGTCTCAGGCTCTAGACTGTGTACTAAATTACACCCAAATCGCTTCAATAGGTTTGGATCAACATTTAGAGAGGAGGCCTGTGTCCAGATTGAGACATTAATTATGTAAGTAGGTATTTATGAAGGTAAAAAGCGGCCCCCCGACACGTCAAAATTTAGTTTACGTAGTGTTAAAAGTTATTTTTTGCTTTTATAGGGTTTAGCGTTTTTAACCTTTCGTCATATTTATTGCGTACTTTTTTTGTGTCGTGGGTTTTTTTAAATTTATAATTTAATTTTATTTCATGCTTTTTAAAGGAGCTCCTTAATTTTTCCTTCTTTCATTTAATTTATTTTATCTTAAGATGGGGTCGCTATATGCGATCTCGGCCAAAGGAAGCTGTTTAACAATCCTCATGACAAACTGGCTCTGGGAGAATTGCACAGATTGAGAAACAATAAAGATTAACCTTTGGACATTCTAGATTTTCAGCAAAAATATAAATCGGTTTATCCGTTTCATTCCGGCATTCCAGGTTTTCATCCGCCACATCCCATTTTCAGCATCAGGTTCTCGTCAATCAGAAACATGAAGAGAACTCGTCAAGACAAATTCAACGAGCCCAAACTCGACGGGTTTACTAAAAGGCAGTTCAGGGTTACGTCTCCTACCTTCGTGCCCTAACAGCAGACCAGCTCAGTGGTTCCAAAAGACATTAGTGTTTCAAATTTCAGATCCCACATATACTTGCAAGTAAACTGAGCGTGTAACATTCGTATCACATCTAGCAAACGAGCTGATGACCTTGAAGACCTGAACCGATTTCCACCAAACATAGCTAAGAACACTCCCGACTGACATACCTTTTAAACAAAAAAAACCGCATTACAATCGGATCATCCGTTTGGGAGCTACGATGCCACATACACACACACACACACACACACACAGACACGTCAAACTTATAACACCCCGTCGTTTTTGCGTCGGGGGTTAAAAAGCCTGTTGAATGAAGGGTTTTTCGTGAATGCCGCGGCTGCGGGATTGTCCGAAAGCGTTACCGCGGCCCTGGTACTTAAAAGGCCTACGACGGAACACGACGGTTTTTAGTCAGTAAGAGTCTCACACTTCCACAACCGCTGCTAACCCACAGCGGGAGGGGTCATTTCATGATTTTTCACGTCGTTAAAAAAAAAGGTTTGGCGTGAAAGCGCGACAAACAGCCTGAGTTACTTTCGCGTATAGAGTTATTAGCAAGCATCAGGTAAAATTAAGAGACCTTTGAGAATCGTATGATTATGTACGGCTGGGACGAAGTTTAAAATTACCTTAAAACTGGTTTTAACATATAAAAAGGTGACTTTGACCTTTATAACGACGTATGATTAATATAATACTTATGAAAATGAGTAGTGGCACCTCGGAATAGTAATTGTATAGTAATGGTACAAAAGAATACGATGTCTTGATTTTCGTTATGCCTAAAATTAAACAGTAGGCGTGTAGGAGGGTCGTAATTAAAGAACTTTGAGGCAAGATTGACAGACAGTGGTTGTGGCCTAGTGGTTTTTAGATAAGAGTGCGCGGGTTCGACTCTGGCCCAGTCTACTATTTAGTTACTTTTCTATTTTGTATCTTGGACACCTATGTCGAGTAAAGGCGATCAACGCTCATTCCTTCTCTGTATGAGAAGAAGCCTGTTCCTTGCAGTGGGAAAATAAAGATGATGTGTCTATATATGGTTTTCTTCACGTGTCTTTTGACAATCTCGACCCAGGACCGTGTGATTTTGGTCTGATCATTTCGGTGTCAGACATTGATCATATTTTCGCGATCTGCTAATGTATAACGGTATTTAGCAAATCTTGATTATCCGTAGGTCTTTGACCTAATTATTTCAGAATTATGTAAATACTTAGTATTCGTGTTGCTAATCAGGGTGAGACGGGGCGCTGTTTTTGTTTATTTTGTTGCATTATTAACCGTTATTATTTTTAATTATTCACCGTGTGAGCATTGATAACCTTGGATGTGGTATCGCAAAAAATGCATTTACATCTTCATATTTCATATTGATACTGTTCATGATCATTTCGTTATTTTATCCTTGCTTAATGTTATAAATGCGAAAGAAACTTATGTCTGTCGGGATTTCATCCTAAAACTACTGAACTGATTTATAGAATCAGAGCCATAGATAGTCTAGAGCTTTAGGAAGGACATAGGCTACTTTTAAAATCAAAGTTTCCATGTCAAGTTGACTACTTTAACCAGTTATTAGGAATCTCCAAATGTTCTGTGGCCTAATATAGGTCAAAATTAAGATGGCGAACCAAAATTATGACGTCACAGTTATAGCACTCAACGCGTGCCACCGAGAGTGGAATTTTACCAGTTTATGCCGATAACCTCCAAAACAAGTTGCTATATCTAGGTGAATGCTTCTTAATTTTGTATCATTACGATTTGGACTTGGTTTGGACTTCGAACGAGTAGTTGAAGTTCTAGAAAGTTCTTTAGTAGTCTAATTAGCTGAGTAAGTGGAGTGGAAAATAACGAAGTCGAAGAAGGCTTAAGGCCATGGCCAAATGTCACTAAACTGGCCGAATCACCCATTCGTGAATACCCAGATGCCTGGATATATCTGGCATCAAAGAGCACCGAGTAAGGAGAGGTTTCGTTCAACTATTCTCAGAGTAGTTTACTCCAATTAAATCGGCAGCTGCATCAAAAACCTATTCAAATATCCAAGTTTCTTTCATTTTGAAAATCCGAGCTAAAATAATAGATATTCTTGACGCACTAAAGAGACTTGGACCTCATTGATCTTTGAACCATTTTCAATGAAACGCATACCATACATAATTACTGTATACTTATTAAGAAATTCAGTATACATTGTATTTAATTATGTACCGACATACAAGTCAATGTCCTCTATTAAGTACGTGCAATTGAAACTACTAATTTTATGTTAAGTCGTTGTAATATACATACTACATTTCATCATTAGGTTACTTTAAGCGGTGATTTTTTGAGTTATTTTTCTTTTATCCTGAGGATAACTAATTTCGATTACCTAGACCATCATCCTAGCCTTTCCCCTTTTTGGGCTGGCTAACCAGTCTAACCAAATGCAGCTACCCATGTACCATTTATCCAGGAATCCTGATACCCCTTAGTGAGTGGTTTTCCGTTGTCCGTGTGGTTTTCCGACCCTATGGCTTCTGACTGCCCAGAGCTACGAAAGATTTACAAATGATAGCTGGGACCCACAAAAACGTGCCTTCCAAAAAACGGAATAATTTTCGTCTAGATAAAACCTAAAATACTTTCTAGATTGTCCTCGTTGATCTATGTCGCTATTACTTTCGAAATGATTCTGAGATAACTGCCATTTCATAAGGAACTTCTAAATATACTAGGAATGTGAGTTTGTTCTTTGGCACCCTTAGGGCATATATCTTGATATCTTTCTATTATGTAGATACCAATCAAAGACAACCAAGGAAATTATGGATAAATTGTGTGGAAGCCGATGTGGCTAGGATGAATGTGTCTTGTGAGATGAAGGCGGATTGCAGAGTATGGAAGGAGAAACTATGCAGCGCCAAACCCAAATAAAATTGGGATAAACCCATGATGATCTTGCCCAAAATTATTTGGGATCTTTTACATGGATCGCCTGTCAGACCTCCTCAATCCAGTTACCTTGGCATCTCGAAACCCCTTGGTTAGACTGGTTGTCAGACTTTCTGGCTTCAGAGTACCCGTAAAGACTTTCAAAGAAGTTCAAATGACAGCCGGGACCCACCAATTTATCGCACCTTCCGAAACACGGAAGAACTTGTTATGAAGTCTTAGACATTAGACGTAAATTGCACAAAGCCGGTGTTAGCAGTCAGCACGTTGTAAAACTTAGACCGATGCTGCAATAGATGCATTTGAGTGCAACAGAATAAATATTCTGTAAGCAGATGTTGTACTTGTGATGCAAGTGCAATAACAGATATTGTGCATTTGAAGGGACTGTATATTTAAGTGTGGTTGAACTATGGTCGTAGAGAGTAACTCCCATTTTGCGCACTAGAAGGTTAAAAGTACTGCGACTTTAAACTTGTTTTGATGCAGGCGGTTTTTATTTGAATAGTAGTTTTTATGCCAGGTTATATATACTTAATGGTTACATAAAAGGCCTTTAAATACATTTATATATTGTCATTTTAAGCTACCTTTGATATTATTGTGAAAACAATTCTTAAATAACAATTCACTTGTAAAATAACTTATGCGATGACTAATTCACTTGGAAAACCGGTTTGGTATAGTACCATTTCGTAGCCAGCTTCTATTTATATACTTTTTCTATTTTGCCGATAAATACTTCTTAAGTAATATTTTCTCAATATGAGTCTGTTCGTTATCACGTAACAGCTTGACTGGTTTTTACCTAATTTTCTAGTTTAAATGGTCTGGAAATAAGTGCAATTTTCACGCATTATTTTCTGAATGAATTATTCTAATTTCTGTGTAATTTTCGCATTCTAGCAATTTGCTTGGCGTGTGATTATATTTTTTATATAATTGTCATAAAGTACATTATGTACCATTTTGAAGATGGTCGATGCGGGAGAGTTGGAAATAGCAGTTAGTAGCCGGGTTGTTAATGATAAAAATCTTCCTACAGTTAACAGTTGTACTTTGCTCTTTCATAAAGTCTTATAGCAAAACCGGACCGTATTTGCGTTGTATCTAAGTGGAATATTTTCAAGTTTCATTCGGACTTTAACCCTTGTGGTTGGGAAACCCATATTAAAATAGGCTCTGCGACCAATGCCCACTCTTTTGTTTTTTTTCCATCAAGAATTATCTAAAAAAATAATCCTGTTATTAATATAAGCTGGTTGCCTTTTAAGCAGTTACTATAAAGCAAAAGTTATAGTCACTGTATAATATGTAGATTTTTTTTTTGGCTTATCGCATTAGGTTGAGTTGTATTTAGCCTCAAAAAAAATTGTCAAACAGTTGCATAACTTATGTCATAATAGCCTACGAAATACTTTAAATATAATATGCAAGAATGACTTGCAAAAAATAAAATACTAGTCGCAGTAAGCCTTGCTATACCGATATTGGAAATATCGATTGCTCATTAAAAATACATCTATTTTATATCGTCTGTCCTTGAATGCAACCTGTAATCCGCTGCGGTTTGTACCTACAATCTGGATTGTCAGTAATTTGCGGTTCGAGAGCACTGCCCTACAAACTTGTAAACTCCATAATTATCCCCTAGTTTGGGCTGGCGGGCTGCAATTTTGTTTTGGTACTGGTATTTTTTCTGGTACCTGACTTTTGCGTTGATAATTATATCTGCAAGGTAAGCTGCTCTTACTGTGGTAGGCCCTTTGATGGTATGGTTAACAATTTTAGAATCCTGTATCATAGTTAAATAATTAAAGTTAATCCAGCATTTCAATTGACAGCGAAAACCTTTACGTGTTCTTTACCTGTTTAAGAATAACGTTTAGATCTAAGATTACCTCCCTACTTACCAACACCCTCAAAATTGTCAAAAGTGTTGTTTTTCAAGTGAAGGCGAATATTACTTTCAATTTCAATACACAAATAAAAGTTTCCTTTTACCAGCAAATACTTATATCTCAAAGATAATAACACTTCCGACAGTTACACAGGGAACTGGTTACGGTAAACGTGAAAGTGACGTAAGAAAGCAATCTTAAGATAATTTACGTAATCGTTTCTCGGTCACGGGTGCAACGAGTCGTTTCGAGTTATTGTCTCGATGTTCTCTGGTACTCGATTTTCCAAGAATTTCAATGTATTGTGTGAAAAGTCTGCCTTTGCTTCATGGTTAGACCTGTTACCAACTTAAAAAAAATCTTTTTTACAAATATTGTGTCCGATCGAAAGCTTCATCTAATCAACTTTTCTACTTAAATTGTTTTGACATGTCAAAAATGTTCTGTCAGATCCTTATAACTGTATTCATCCTACATTATGGCTTTTAATTTCGATCGTATCTCATCCATACCTTTTAAACTGACATTTATTAAGCAGGTACAGGCTGGTACATCGTAATTATTCAGAATACATCCAATTGCTTTTAACATTTTACTTTAACAGTTGTTTATATAGATGACATGATTGTTTGTCTGTCAGATCGATCCGTGGCCTATTTTGATAATGGGTCGTGCACGTTATGAAGAGGTACTGATGAATGTTTTGGACTGCTGATATTACTTTTGCGAACAGTTCGTGTCAGATATGGAAGCAATTAGCAGTTTGTAATTGAAAGCACGTTTGTGTATGAAGAGGCTTCGGGACAGTTGTCGTGTAAAGTATTTATTAGGCATTCATTGTTTCGTTTTATGATGACACTAGCTACTAATTGTTTTTTGCTTTATGGAGATCAATTCGATGATAAAAATGTCCACACTAGACAAACATTGAGAAAGTATTCATAATGTCTTTGATGACTTTTATTTCTTCACCACCCTAAGAAACTTGTAGACAACGCCTAAGGCGTTAAGTCGGCCGTTGTACATTGTGCAAAAAATACAAAGTAATAAATAAATGAATAATGTTTGATTCGTGGTTTATCCTTTACGCCAATATGCATTTACACATTTGCTTACAAATAGGATAAAGAAGCCTTCCAGGAAAACGGGTTAATCATATTGCAAGCGTGTAAGCATTTCACGCCCTCATTTCATATCTTCAGTAACTGGCTGTTAGGGAAAATGTAATTGCATGATGGACGATTGCAAGTCTTATTAAATTGTTTTTCTTTCGTTTCTGGATTATTTCAAACGGCGTTCCTGTTTAGAGTCATATTCTATTTTAAAAATACTTCTATAAAATTTACGGGTTTTTTTTATTGTTTGCGTAAAGAGTAAACACGTTCAATATAGGCGTTTTTTAAGAGTAATGAATATGCTTATTCTATTAAATATTTTTTTATTATGCTAAGTAATTCATTAAAATTCTTTAAGGCCTAATGAACGTGTTCCGTTAATAGAATTGCTTATAAAAAAATTAAGACAATGCGTCAACAAAACATAATACAAGATTATGAATATTTACAAAACTGGAAAATACTAATGACTTAGCGCCATTGTTCTGAAATGAAAAAACACATTTTTTTCTTAGGTTTTATACTAATTTCAGATTTTTTGTCTGTCATTGTTTAACGCTACTAACAATATTATTCGAGATAAATATTTATCTTCAATCTTATTTTTAAGCTTAGTACATTGACACGAAATTTTTACATAAATAAATTCAAGTTCTATTTACAACATTTTCATCATTATTAGCGATGTCTTAACTTTTTTTTGAGATGAGAAATCACCAGAGGACATCATGAGTGCCACTTGATGGTGTTACCGCGGTACTAGTGCTCAAAGGGCTCCAGAAGGAAAAACGATGGATTTCAGTCAGTAAAAGTCTTAACTTCTCTTCTTAGAGGCCCTGGGCATAACAACTGTTAAAAATGGGGCCCTAGTGACAACGTTCAACACTCTTACGGACGGTCCTAACTAAGACTTTTAGCTAAATTAGCAGAGACGTATCGATACGGGTCTTGAGCACACAGTCATAGATTACGAACACTGCCGAATATAAAAGGGGTTTGTAAGCTATGCAACGATTGTTCATCATCATTCCAGCCGTAGGACGTCCACTGTTAAAATTATGCCTACCCCAATAACTCCAAAACAACTAGCTTGAAGTGGCCTTTTTTCTAACGACGTCAAAAATCATCACATGACCCCTCCCGCTGTGGGTAAACAGCGGTGAGGGAGTGTCAGACTCTTACTTACTAAAAACCGTGGTATTCCGTCGTAGGCCTTTTATGTGCCAGGGCCGCGGTATCTCTTTCGAACAACCCGCAGGGCTTGAAGTGGCCTGCGTCCGTAATTTTAGTCAGATCATCCTACTATCTCATCGATAACCATCTTCAACTGTTATTACAAATACGAACATTGCGTAGGAAGTTACATACTCTCTTTACGTCATCAATGATGGAAGGTGCGAACAAAAACATGGTTATTGTTCTAGAAATTACGACAACAATAACAAGCTCGTTCAATTAACACATAGACTATAAGGTTTGAGGTCATTTTGTTTCATTGTTGCTATATGTATAAGTGTTAAATAATATTTATATCCATATACAACTTAGCGCTAAGTACCTACATAACAGACGAAGCATTTTTTTTGTGTACTGGTGTTCTTGCGGTCTGCTTAAATTCTGACTTGTACCGCTTTATAATATAAAATGAAAAAATGTAAAGACAACTACTTTTTGACATTGACTTTAAGTTGGACCGAGCCAGTATGGATCATAAACCGGCCAGATAGTTTGAGAAGATCAATTTTTACAACCCCGTTTTTACCTACAACATTTTATGCCTTAAGTTACACACACACAGTGTTACTTGCACTGCCTAGATCTGGCAAAACTATCCTCAAGTTAAACGCACATCCTGAACCATGATGCAACATTGCAACTTACCACTTATTATTCCTGACGCCACAATAGGCTGGGTATTCTCAGCTGCCTCCTATTAACGGCCCGTGCTTCGAATGACAAGTCACAAGGTCTGTATCGATCAGGAGCCTCTGCTTTCTATTTCTGGTACTTATCCATCGATTGGCTTGTTGACTTTGAAGCTTTGTGTCTTGATTTGTTTGAGAGTTTACTGTTACTGTATAGTTGACAAAGGTGAATGAATAGTGAGGACTGTTTTTGGAATTGTTATCTAGAAGTATAATAGAACTTTTATGTATGCAAGGAGTCATCATCTCCCTAGCCTTTACCAAACTTGTTGGATTCGGGTTCCAGTCTAACTGTTACCAGTTTTAGTGTCTATCTAGTCAGTCCCTCCACCAAAGACACTAACAGAAGTAATCCGGCAAACTGACAATCACAGCTTGAAAAGACTCGTTATTAAGTTGTTGTCGATTGCCAAAAACGTTAAAATGACAACCGGTACCCACCAATGTAAATCACTTTACGATGCCACCGATAGACAGAATTCCATAAAGCCTTGTCTGCTTTCAGAACAAAACATATTATTGTAAATATTTTACTAAAATACCCTCCTGATAAACCTCGATATCTGCTATCGAATGCATTCAAGTAATAATCGATATTATGCGCACAGTTCAAGGCCTATAACGTTTAAGTGCAAATGTAGCCAAACTAGTTTCTGAGTACTGAGTAAGTAGATCGTGTTATAGTTATATGAAGCTGATAGTTTCAGTTATATGATATGTATATCGTTGTTTTTGCATCCGTTTTGAAGCGTTGACTCTGATAAAATCTAGTACACTTTGTTTTATATGTATGTGAAATATGTAGGTCACTCATACCTTCTTATTTCCTCCGGGACGCAAGGATGGCATCACTCGGATAAAACATAGCTTATGTCTGTTTCCAGGTATCTTCGTGCCTCGAGGTTTTGCCTCGAGGCACGAAGTGAATTTTGAATCTGCATTCACTATCCAGATTCAAAATTCAAAATAAAAGAATACCAATAAAAGTTTGGCAATGACCCTCAAAGTAGGCTACAGTCTATGTCTTGAGGGTCCGAGTCGCGACATTCAAGTATTGACTAACAATAAACATAAGGAAATATAAAGATGTGGTTAGTGTTTCCCTCATAGAATGTTGTCTATTCTGTTTTCTATTCTATGAGGAAAAACTCTTCTCTGTTACTTGTCATACTGGCATTCACTCCCTCTTGTCTTTGGTCTTCCTCTCTCTCTTTCTACACATCCATATCTACATTCACACTTAATATACTGTTTTGGTGCACTTTAGAAAATAGTGTATTCAAAAATAATTTCATAACTAATGTCGTTTACTATGTATTAAAGAAAGTCACAATTCTTGTCTATCAAAACGTCTAGCGTTGTATCAACTTTCTCTTTAGTGGGCTCCGTCCAAATTATTAAGCGCAATTGTTTATTTTATGTTAATATCACACTTCTATTAAAGATTTTATTACTTTAATAAATACAATAAATAATAATAAACTACTTTAGCGATGTGTTAATTGTTAGAATTGATTTTCTATTTTAATTAGCTTTCTCCTGCGGTTTTCCTAATGTCCTCTAGGAACTAATTTGCAGAGCTTGCTTCTTCTACGTTGCCGTGCCCTACAGGGTCCATACTGTACTATATTATTATGTAACACCTTTTAAACATATGGAGTGCAATAAACGTATTGAGTATTGAGTACTGAGCTGGTTATAAAAGCCTTTCTTTATTAATGGGCCATCCAAAATCATAACGAATTCTTCAAATATGACCAGTATTTAGCCGAGAACAGTGTGTTTAATATTTGTATGAGTTATGGATCTTCTATCAATGGACAAAAATGGATCTGAGCATATAATATAGTTTTTCTCAGGCGAATGAAATACTTTCATGAAGATACGAGTAAAAGTGATAGCTGTTTTTGTTTCTTCGCCCCGCCTGAATGTTTCCTCTTATTTAGTATTATCCAAAAAGTTTCATGCATTGTTATCTTTCTATTTGGTTTTCGCTGTAAAACCTCTGCACCGATTTATATGGTAAATAGCTAAGATCTGGCGGTGGGTTATTTTTTGTGATAATACTTTTATCCTATCCCGTGAAGTGTATGGGGATCCTCTAAACTAGTTTACGCGGTTTTCACCCGATCTCCGTGGAAAGTACTCAGTCCACCCTAATAATAAGTACCTAGCCTAGAGGCATGTTTTCTCAATGAATGGGCTGTCAATACCTACTGAAAGTTTTTTTCCAATTGGTCCTGAGATACTAGCGCGTTTAAGCAAACAAACTCTATATTATTATAACAACTCTACGGCTCTAATATTATATCTGATGTAAATAAGTGAATGTAAGTAAAATGTTTTATACATAAGCGTAGAAAGGGGAAGTTCCATTACGAAGTAAATAAAATAATCGCTTAACCGAATTATCTTTATTTCCTTTGTCGTGTAGGCCGAAATAATGTACTGAACACAAGTTAAAGCTTTTTTGTCAAGTACAATACCTTAGAATTAAGTAGCCGTGGTAAGTAGTAATAGTAGCTTACTTAACAAAAACTCTATGACACGAATTGTACTTTCTCTTGTCTATGTTCGTTGCCTAAAACGGAACGTTATAAGTAGGTAGCTGTGTGGAGTGCCGTGGATTTTATTACAGGTATTTGTAGGCCTGGTTTAAAAATATAAAAAAAACATAATTCCTGTATTTTTTTGGGATATGGGCACATAGTTATTATTTAAATAGTATATACAGTCATCCTCATGGACACATTGCGAATAATAAGAAGTACAGTCATTCGCATTTTGGTCATTGGCCATGCTGGACTGCCGGGCCGATTCTCGGTGCAATCGATATGTGTGATGACCATGCTTTTTTTGTGTTTGGGAAGGTGTCCTCATATTATTTTATATTAGCCTAAAAAAACCGTTCAAGTGTTAGTCGGACTCGCGCGCTAATCTTTTCGTACCCTGTAAAATACCTATTTATTATATAATTTGTGTTTCATGAAAATGCTAACGGACAGCGAAGTCTTAGCAATAGGGCCGTTTTACTCTTTGGGTACGGAACCCTAAAAAGCATTTGGTCATTATGCACTCCAGCCATTGACGTCAACTATGGAAAACATGGTCTTTTCCTCCTTACCAACAAATATTTGACTAAGATATTTGCGTGTTATGTGCTTACTCCTAAGTTTTGTTTGCTTGGTAAGTCATTATTGCTTCAGGACGTGATTTTTCCTTATTTTAGAGAAAATTTTATCTATTTGTCTAGTAGATTACGTTGAGCTTTGACGTAAGAGCAACTATAAAAAAATGGTAAGTATGTAAATATTAAAGGTACATCATCATTGAGGTTGCTCGGGTAACTGTGTTGAGGAGGTCAAATAGGCAGTCGCTCCTTGTAAAACACTGGTACTCAGCTGCATCCGGTTAGACTGAAAGCCGACCCCAACATACATAGTTGGGTAAAAAGGTAAGTAGATGATGATGATGATGATGATGATGGTACCAAAAAACAAGGTTGCAGAATCTAATCCTACCTTCTCTGCTGCTCTCAACCCAACTCAAAGTTTTTGTATTTCAAATGGGCATTTGCAGGCTTATAAAAAGTCACACTAGTTGCTCGGATCCAAAAAGTTGGTCTCATGGAGAAGAGCCGGCAAGAAACTCCATGGACCTATATGTATAAAAACATAGTTCACTCACTGGTATGATTGATATGATTTAAAACAAAGCTAGATATTATATTTAGCAATATATAACATCAACATACCATTAAAACTTAGTAGACACAAGCAGACTACACAGGTCAAAAGTTCAACCTATGTTCAAACAAAGAAGTTTTATGTTATTGCAAAATGTACTTTATTACTTGGGAAATATGGTTGCTTTTGTAAATGAGTGGGTTTATCTAAGCGTAATGTGGATAGAAGGAGTGTGTCAATGTATAGGTATTTATAGAACTGAGGTCAATGCATTTTATTGCGATTTTTTAAATGATATTGTGTCCGAAATGATAGATAGAGGAGCCTCACTGTTCGATCAGAACTTATGCAATTTATTTAGAAAGTCCCAAAAAAATATTTTCCAAAAAATACTAACAACTGAATCGGACGTTCTCAAAACCTCCTCCTTTTTTTCAGAAATAGGTTAAAAAGTGAATGCGTAAGATAAATACAAACAATCTTAATTTTAAGTAACCAGTAGCCTACTTATAAATTCAACCCAAAAAGGGTTAATATACCTTGAAACACCAATCTTGTTCTAATTAACTACTTTATTATTTATGTATTTATAATTACATGATTTTTAATTACTGCTTAACCTTGTTATATAATTTAAGAAGCACGCGTGATGATTAATTGTACTGATTTTTAGCACGTTCTGTGCTAAATCTGATTCCATTATATTTTTTGCTTTAATATGAATTTACAATTGATCAAACAATTAGATATTGCATAAGCATAATTTGCATATTTTATATAATTTGAAAAAATATTGTTATGTTGATCTGAAAAATATTGATACTTGGAGCTTAAAGCCAACATTTTTTATGAGAAGAACCGGCAAGAAACTCCATAGACACTCATACTCTCTCTAGGCCAACATACATAGAAGTCGGTGCCCCTAAGTTATTTTTGAATTTTTTGCCACTGACTGTAAAGCATATAAATAAATTAAAAAATTATGAAATAAAACTTGATTCTGACATGTCCTTGACCGGTATAAATTATGGCGTTTTTGATCACCTCGAATGCCAAACAAGTTTTTTCGCCTTTTACGTACGATTAAAACATACATGGCGAATTTGTTTTATTAATCAAGTGTGACAATTTAACGCAATCAAATGATGAAGTAGTCTGTAATCATGAACTTCTCAAGCTCAAATGCTCAATAAGTTTTTTTTTTAGTAGACCAGTACATGTTTTTCTTTTTTCCTCTTATTAGTCTACTAGCCTACTCGAGTAGTTCCACTGGTTTCCTTACGAAACTATTTCCCGCATCCAGATAAAAAAACTGTCAATAGATATGTTATTCTAATGTATAAGCTGCATTACAGTTTCTTCAAAATCCATTCAACTTTTGCCTCTACAAGAATAGTGTGATATGCCTCTCCTAACGTGTGCTGCCTATTGGTCTTTACCTTAATTACTCAAAAGAACAGTATTCTAACGACGCCATGTTTCCTCTTTCCAGGGTCATACCAGCCAAGCAATGAGTTGATGCTGCGTTTCTACAGCTACTTCAAACAAGCCACAGAAGGTCCGTGTGATAAGCCTAAGCCTGGTTTCTGGGATGTAGTCAACAGGTACGATACATTTTGATTTCCCTATCTTATACATAAATATAAACTAAAATATACTACGATAAAGGAATTACAAGTGTCAAGTGTCTAACAGCCAGTTTCTTCATCAAAAGTAAAAGCCAAAGTAATGTCATAAAGTAAAAGTAACTGTCAAATTCGTTTTATCTATTAGTTTTGCTGTTACTCTAGCCTCGAAAAAACTAATTTGACTGTTACTTTTACTTTATGACATTACTTTGGCTTTTACTTTTGATGAAGAAACTGGCTGTTAGTGTGTAGTTTCGTTCTCCAACATGTATGCCCAGCGCGGTGGATATGGGCATATCCCCTCAGCTTGTTGGGGAAGACAGCAGTCCAGTGATAATTTGGCTAAGGAGACCACTATGAGAAAAGATATTTGCAACGGCTTTGTAAATTACTTACCATCCCATAAGTATGTATTATTGGAGGATCTCTTAGGGACAAAGCCTGAAACACAAAAGGCTCTTGAAGGGTCATTGTTAGGGCTGATCAGTGAAAGTTTGATACTCCATTGTAAGCAGACCGTACTTCCTTACTAATATTATAGAGGAAAATGCGAAAGTAAATCTGTGTATCTGTCGGGCTACGCCAAAACTATTGAATCGAATGTTGGTACACAGATATTCGACAATGTGAGAAAGAGACATTTCCTACTTCTTCAGAAAGTGGTTCCCTAGGGACGCGGGGAACAGCTAGTAAGAAATAAAGGTACATAAATTGCCTATATATCCTTCGAGCTGTGACATAGAAACGCTGGTTATTCTCAGGGAGGTCTATTAAAAACGCATTTTCATACCCGACTGCGTAAGGAGGTTAATTTACAAAGACACTTTGTGCGAAAAATATGCATACTTAGCTTTTGCAATGTTACAGCAAAGTTAGTCAACTAATATACTCCTAAGAGGCAGTTGCACCATTTATCTATGAAGATAACAAAACCATAACCAGCCGTATACTTGCCGCCCATTGGTCACATCGGCGATTTGACAACTGAAAATGGTTCGGTCATCGTTAAAGTTAAATGGTGTAACTCTACTTTTATTCTTCAAATATAATCCTTACGTGTTAAGGAATAAGGTTTAAATCAAGATTATTTCAATTTCAGAGCAAAATGGGAATCATGGAACAAATTAGGCAATATGACAAAGGACGAGGCGATGAAAGCATACGTCGACGAATTACATAAGGTAATATTCCATAGAATGTATCTATATATAATGGTGTCTACACACCAAAGCCGCTGATGCCGCCGGGCTGTGCCGCCGGCCTTAAGGGTGCGTTTACCAGTGCATGGAGTTGGAGCAAGTGACAAGAGCACATGCGCGACTCGCTGGACCCGCACGTTTTTAAAATGCATGTAACCTGCGCATGTGCCTCAACATGCGCAAGCTACTTGCACCGTGTAGATGCACCCTTAGAGCAAAACGATATTTTTCTGTATGGTAAAAAAAAAATATTGAAATCAATGCAGTTGCATGTCAATTGCACCGGCAATTAGGACATGCCATGTACAATGTAAGAATGAAATACCTATAAAAAAAATTGAGAAAAGATAAAATACGGACCCATTATTTTGGGGTTATCTAAAAGGACTAATTACTTTTTAACACGCTTATTATAATACTTTAATTCGACCCACTTCTCGGTCTTCGATTACGATGAAATTTTCCACACTTCTCTATGTTCTTATGACAATAGATGACTAATTAAGAAACGTCATTATAAATCCAATATGGCGACCTCCCCAAGATGGCGGACTGGCTGTTTTTTCATTGACCATGTTTATTTTGTGTACAGATAGTGGAAACGATGTCATACAACTCAGATGTGGCTTCGTTTCTGTCGGTGGACGATGAGGACCCGAACTTCCCGAACAATGATCTGGAGCTGGTGGCCGGAGATGTCCTGGCCAGGGTCAGGTCGGGACAGAATACCCCTGTGTGTGAGTATGGAATTAATTGGAAGTCATATTAATTTTTATTGAAAAAATGTTGCAGACGTCCCATTCTATAGACCCCTTATGAGGTAATGCTCTAATGTCAAACCACACTTGATAGTTTTATGATAAAATATTGAAAAATGTTAAGCACAAAAAAGGTAAACTTTTCAAGTTCAAGTACAAATAAATGCTTCCAAAAAATTTATATATTTTTTAACCCATAGTGCCCATAGGTCAACTGGGAACTTTACTATTATTCTTGTAATTTTCTATATTCCAAACTTGATACCAATTGTTGAGGTTTAACTTCCGTAACTATAGCGTTTTTTTAAGTAAATAAAGATTTATTTTTGCTTATGTCAATACATAGTTACAAAATTGTATTATAGGCAATGAATCATTAATTATTCCCACAATGTTAAGTATAGAGTATGGATTAGGTACTATTTAAATCGGATTATCTATTTAACCCCTTAAATTGGTGTTTTTTTTTTATAATAAATTAGTTTAAATGATTTTTTCCAGTTTTACCCTTTCACCCCTATAATTTTAGTTTTGTTTTTCTAATAATAAATCTGTTTTGCTTTTTTTTCCAGTATCGGGCGCGTCGTCCCCAGTCCGCAGCGCGTCGCCGCCGCGACAGCGACACGACTCGGACGATGAGTTTATCGATACAGTAGATGTTAGTGTTGTACGTATGGTGCTGTGACTAATATCGATGTTTGGTGATGGCACTAATTTGTGTGGCTTGCGGATTGGTGGATGGTGGTAGAGGGAAAAAGTGTTTTGGGGTGCTTTATTTTTATTGGATAAAGATAAAAATTCATTTATTGCATAACTGTGTACATATTGATGTTCATTAAATACAATAAATTCTATCCAAGTCGGACATGCAATATTAAAATAAAGTAGAGAAAAAAAGATGGAAAGCAATTTAACTTCTATTTTTACAGACGACATAAACGTCCGTTTTTTGTAAAGTGACGTTTGTGTGAGTGAGTAAATATTTGCTTTAAGAAAACTGACGTTTATGTTGTCGGGTTGGTGAACTTGGGTAGATGAACTGCGGATAGTAGTTTTTATGCTAAGCCTCTTAGTTAAAGTTAGAGGCCTGAAAAGAGTTTTACTATATACTCGTATAAGGCGAATTTTTGACAATACTTCTGGAAACAAAGTAAAATGTCAACGTTTCATGTAATAATCAGGTTTTGGAACATTAATTTAAAACAATATTTTTTGTTAAATCTGCCATCCACCGGTTTTCGAAGTCAACTGGAGTGGTGTGGTTTTTCTATTTGGGCGTTTTTGGGAGTTTCATCATGCAGCATGTGTAATTTCTAGCTAGTATGTAGACAAATATCATCGCTTTTCCATCATTAATAATTATTTTTCATCATCATTTTCATCATCAGCCATTTTAATGGTCCCACTGAAGGGCACAGACCTCTTCTTATACAGACAAGGAATTAATATAGTAGTACCAATAGTTCGACATTAAAAAAAAAATGCCGACTCTTTCTTCCCAAAAACGCTCAGCATTTTGACACTTAATTAGCTTGTTTGCCACTATAGAATTTTTCACGTACGATGGACTAGTATCATTGAGATTTAGAACATAAAAAAAAACTATTATTTTGCAAAATAAGTGCATTTTGTCATTGATCATCAGAAGCATGTCATACAATTCATTCAGACTCATCAATAGCACCAAAAACTCAAAGGCTTAAAATCTTCTTTTTTGCATATTAATTTTCCCTGTTTCTTTCAATAAGTCAATCATCAATAATTCTCGAGAGAATATCGATAAATCACTCGATATCTTCATCACTCACAACACAACACTAAAAACTTTTGTTGCTTCTTAGTCGTACTCACATCTTAACTCGATTATCGATACACCAAAAACGATCATCAATTTAGTTTCGATATTTTATTTTTTACTCGAATAATCCATCGAACGTGAAACCCATAGCATAGATTTCCGGTTTCCGGTGCACAGGTTATTGGGAATCCAAGCCAAGTTAGAAGATCGAACGTGGCATGGGATGAGGTTCAGCATTTGCACCTAATGTTCCAAGAGAGCGACCCTGACGGTCAGGTGCCACGCCGACAGAATACCAGTGCTGGGCAAACGCATAAGGTCCACTTGATAAACATTGGATTTTGTTTTGATGTCGCTTTTAGCAGTTGGTTTTTGTTTTTTGGGTTGTGTGAAACATCTTTAGGTTTTATAATATCTGTGTGACTCTAACGCCCAAGTTCATTGGTAGCATAGAAGCCAATTTTCTTAAAACAACCTCCTGTTAAGAATTTTGACGTTCAATTTTCAAAGTGAACGGTTATTTTAAGAGAAATTTGTGTCTATGGTGTCGGTGACTTTAGGTCTTAGTCATATGCAATCTATTAATGATTGTGCCCCAATTTGTTAGTACAAGAGTGCCTTTAGATGTTTCACATAATGACGGCCTTGTTTTTCAATGTAAACTGGCTTCTATATTTTTACTTTCGAGTACATAATATGCTGAAATAATATTATACTCAGAATTATTTTGCATTAAAATTGTTCGAAAACAATCAGGGTGATTTCTGAACGGGCCTAAAATCTTCATTCTGTAGGCTTTTCATTTAACGCATGTAGTTATGCGCATTATATTTTTTTATGTATGTTGTACATTTGTTTATCTCCATCAGATAAGATAGATTATGAGTCATTGAGAATGAATTATTGTATTTTTAAACTACTTATTGTCTTATTGTGTTTACACGGACTTATGAAACAATAGACAGGCACGCTTTAATAAATTAAAACCTAAATGCTGTGTCTGTTTACAAAATGCTAATGCTAAATGTAAATGCTATGATCAAAAAAATGTATGTCTACTAAAGATTGTTTTTATAGAAAGCAAATTAAGTCAAAGCCAATTTTTTTGGTCACAGTATCAAATGTCCTTTCAAGCAATCTCTTTTAGAAATCTATCCTATCTGATTGAGATCCGAAACTCTATATGGACGTTAATATATTTAGTCATATGTAATAATAATTTACTGTTATATTTATTATAACTTCAGAGCGAGCCGGAAGCGCCGCCGCCGCGGCAGACGGCACCGCGACTCAGCAATGGACACGCGCACCAGATCACCTCACAGCTTACACGTAAGTAGCGCACACAAAACAGGCATTTTGATTTCCTAGTTGTCCACTCAAAGTTAAAGGTTTTAATTTCATATAGACCTACTATAGGTTCTTTTTTATGATGGTAAAAATCATCAAATGACCCCTCTCGCTGTGGGTTAACAGCGGTGAGGGAGTGTCAGACTCTTACTGAATAAACCCACCATGTTCTTTCTAGAGCCCAACGTGTACTAGGAAGCACGTATTTTCTGTACAAAAATTAATATTTTTCTGTGTTCTGCCAAAAAATGCTGTCATTGACCATCTTTGGCAGTCGTTACGGGTAATCAGACTCTAACCAGTTGCCCGGGTATCTGGGTTGAGGAGGTCAGACAGGCAGTCGCTCCTTGTAAGACACTGGTACTCAACTTCATCCGTCTAGAGTCTAGAAAGTCCGACCCCAACATAGTTGGGAAATCGCGAGGCATATGATGATGAGCTCAAGAGAGGGTTGGTTGGCGCTCGTTGGAGCAGGGTTATCGTTCGGCAATAGCACGACATGATAATGACGAATGATGTAATGATGCAATATTTCTATATTTCCCCTCAGATTTGAAAGTGCTAGAACAGCTGCCGGGCACATTGGCGCGGTTGGAGGCCGACGTGGCCGCGCTACGTAAAGCTGTCGAGGGAGACCGCAGGATACTAGACGTGAGTACACATACATATAGGACTCATATCATTATCCATATAGGGGAATTTTGTATTAAGTGGAAAATCTTGTAAGGGGTTTTAGTATAGGTAAATGGTTTTTTTTAAGTGTCTGTTCACTAAAACAAATTGCATAAATATTGTTATGGTATGCATATGGTCTTACAAAAATCTTATATATAAAAATGAATTGCTGTACGTTAGTCTCATAAAAACACAAGAATGGCTGGACCGATTTGGCTTATTTTGGTTTTGAAATGTTTGTAGAGGTCCAGGGAAGGTTTAAAAGGTGAGAAAAATTCTAATAATTGCCGGGAAAATCTTCAAAACAGCATTTTTCTATTTCCCATACAAACGTTTTCTAAATAAAATGGAGAGTCAATTTGTAATTTATTGCCGCTGCATAAAGTTCAAATTCGCGTGCGCGTTGGAGGATCTAATATCGCGTTCTGAAATTCAACAAACGCGACAAAATTGCATAGTCTCAAAATACATAGTACATAAATAGTGGTCGGCTTCGAGAAACTCAATTTTAACTAACTTCAGTTATTAATCTGTCCGATTATTTTTTTAATAAGACTATATAGAAATCGAAAAATAAATCTTAAGTTTTGTCACGAATTAAATTATAAATCTCAAGTTAAATTTCTGAACGCAATCATAATATTTGACATTAGATTTGACAACCAACTAATATGTCAATATACTTATACGCACCTTAAGTAATAATTTTCCAAATTGTCTGACTAGATCCAAAGATATCCACAACGTCACAAACTTTACTTCTTTTGTTTAGATAAATGGTCACATCCACAACACAACCTTGATCAATGAATCTATGCGACCGCTAAGTGGTAATCCTAATTAAACTGTCACGTGAAAGAATGCACCTACGGGATAAGTAGTATTTTGACGATTCTATATTACCCACGCAGACGAAGTTGCGGGCAACAGCTAGTCTTATATAATACAACACAAGAATGGCTGGACCGATTTGGCTTATTTTGGTTTTAAAATGTTTGTAGAGGTCTAGGAAAGGTTTCAATGATGCAAAGTTTTTGGGTCAGCCAGTTTTATATCTTCTTCTTCTTCTTCCTGCCCTCTTCCCAATTTTATTTGGGATTTTATATATAAATTTTAAGTAATTTTTTCTTGTATCAGCAGCAAGTACAGCGTGGTTGGCGCTGGCCGTGGCAGGAGCTGAGCTGGGGCACCCTGGCGCTGGTGCTGCTGTGGCCTGTTGTAGCTCACCGGCTGCTGCAGGCGAGGTCCCGCAGGCATACATAACGTGAGTCATCATCACCGAGCCTTTTTCCCTACTACAGTTATCGGCACGGATATTGGGCTCTCGGCGGAAGAGAGGGGATCGCTTTGCGCACCTGTACGCATAAGGCAATAAGGCAGTAAATCGCTTCTGCGCAGGTGAAGGTCATGGCTCGATATCCGTGCCGATAACTGTACGTTGGGGTCGGCTTCCAGTCTAACCTGATGCAGCTGAGTACCAGTGTGCTACAAGGAGTGACTGCTTATCTGACCTCCACAGCCCAATTACCCGGACAACCCAATATTCCTTGGTAAGACTACTGACTACCCGTAACGACTGCCAAAGATTTTCAAATGACAGCCGGGACTCACCAGTTTATTTTATTTTACCACAGAAATAAGTCAAAATTGTCAAAAGCTTTCATATGACAGTTTTTATCACTGTTTAGCAATGTTAAAAAAGGGATACAAATTGAAGCATGATCCTTTCTGAATTTCAGGCTCTCAACGCAGTACACCAATAGTAGTAAGACTTCACTCGATGTCGACACTGACCGCTCACACATCGGCTATTGTTGACAATAACCGCGCTCGTGGCTAAACTATGTAGATAACTAAGGGCGGGTCTAGACGAGCTACATTTTTGAGCAAAATTGCCTGGTCATTACACAATTTTTATGTACACTGACGTCCGAGCAATCTATGGCTGAGCCATTTGTTACAATATGTCTGAACTGAAAGTTTTAGTGACAGCGACTGCACGTGCTGCTGCTGCTTCGATCTAAAACGGTGGTTTCATGTAAATACATACAAACCAGTAGTGCAGCTGCGGCTGATTACATGCATTTCGCGACATATGCGGTCGACAGTTGCTGTAAGCTGCAAAAATTCAAAACGCACGCATCTTTCATGGCCATACCGATTATGGCATGGTATTACTGCAATACCTACTAGTACTGGCTTGTATTGCTTACAATATGGGGGCTACCGTTTTTTGTTTCACCAGATGGCGCAACTGTAGCGTGAGGTCTAAAACTATGGCAATCAAAGTTCGTATTATGAGCGCTAAAACTTATATCTACATTAGATGATGATATTACATCATATGTAATACAATACAACTATAGTGTGAACGTATTGGCGATGCCACAGTGTTGCGCAGTGCCGTTTTGCTCGAAAAAGAAATGCAAACACAAGTTTCCGAAAGATTAAAGAGTGTCAAAGCAGTGACATTTATAGAACCCTGATCTGTATTTGCCATAATTAATCTAAAGTATTGTTAAATATTCACAATATTAATTTAATTAGAAATATAAACCGTCGCGCGCAAACAAACAGTGGCATTTGACGTTTCGAAGACCTCACGTTACACTAGCGCCTCTAGCGGCGATTTCATACGCGGTAGCCCTCATTGCCGGGCACTGTGTTGCAGCCACACATTGCACAAAAATGTTGCCCGTCTAGACTCGCCCTACTACGACCATTTTGCACTTTCGCCGCAATATATTTTAATGTGATTTTGTATACTTAAAAAATATATTTCGCATTTTTTTCGGGATTTATGTGAATAGTTACTGTTTTCGTTTTTCTTTTATTTTCTGTTGAATTGGAACTTATGTCACAGTAAAATATATTGTGGTGTATATGTTAATAAATATTAAGTATGTATGGGTTGGTCCGTTATTTTATGTAAAATGGTATGTTCATAGGAAAATATCGTTTTAAATCACAAATATTGCATTTTTAATGTTTTAATGAAAGCTTGTATGATTTTTTACTTGGGTACTGGTCTTGTTATATCAAAAAATTACTTGGAATTTACAGTAAAATTCTAGCTACATCTAATATTTCTTTGCCCTTACTCAGCTTATACCACATGAAATGGATGTGATATATAAATAAATATATGTTAGTCTCTCGGGTTTACCTATATTTATATTAGGTTTTTTTACCACAAGTAATTTTAATGAGGTTTAGCTTTACTTAGAATTGAATGAGGCGAACAGATAAAAATACTTTTTTATAATTAAATCTTAATGATTTATGCGGCACAAAATTTATCAATTTCCTTACAACAATAATAAAAAAATAATTGGTGATTTCTAATATCTTACTTCATAAAATATTATAATTGCTCAAAATTGTTGTAAAAAACAAATATTGTGTTTTTTGATTGCTTTAAATTGAAGTAAAACAAAATACGACCAACTCGCTCGCACTCAAAGAATTTAACACATTGTTACCTATATTTTTAGTTTAAAAAAGGTTTTTTAATTTCATAATTATAATTATTAATTAATATATTTGTTTTAAGTGGTACTTTAGTTGTTTGTTGGTAATTTTTATGTGATATCTAGGTTAAGGTAAATATGCGTATAAGCCAGCATTGTAATTTTTATTTCTTATTTTCAATCTAGAGTTTTATTTATTATATTAATACACTATCAATATTTACAAGTGAACTTAACTATAAAAATGAATTTTATAATCATCTCTCAAAAAAATCTGATACAATTTGGTTTCCCAATGAATTCGATTTTTTTTCATAAACGAATGTATTTGATTATCAAAACTATCGAAATGTAAATACTGAATATTTTCTATTATTTTTGCTGTGCTGATTTCGCATATTATATTGATATAATAGTAATGAATTAATTTGGTACAGATACTCCACCTTGAGAGCTAAGTCAAATGTAATACATATTATAGAATATAAATAGATCGACCTTTGAATCCTTTGAACCCCCATACGGAAATAAACTTAGGTTCTGACAAACTGTTTTATCCACTGGAACTGAAAAGTATACCTAGTGTCCAATAATTTGATTTGACTTTTCCTCACGCTTAATCAACTTGTGAATAAACGAGAAAGTTATTTTCCCACAGCTGTTTGATTAAGTGATTTATATTTCAGGTAATAAAACAGTTTTTCAGAATCTGAATTATGTAATCATGAGTACAGCGATAATACCGCGTTTTCATCATAACAGAAATCTGTAAAATATTGATATATACTTGGGTAAACACATCTTCAAATAATAGACTTTAAAATTGGGTTTTGAAGTTGTATTTTCACTCTTAACAGTTAAATTATTTTCTTCATAGACAACCCATAAAATAATGAATGTTGTAGAAAATGTACTCATTACTAGAATTTGGAACTTTGGTAGATTCTGAACTTTTTCTACCATTGTTTCAAAATCCATGTCCGTTGTAAATTGATGTCTAAAATATTGTAATAATATCAAGCACTGTCGGTACTGAATTATGTATGAACATTTATTTGTTATTGTAATTATGAAATAAAGGGGATTTTTTACTGAAGACTTTTGTTTAATTGTTGAAGTGTACATAGGGGAGTTCATGGAGTGTCCATAAGGAAATACATAGGGGAGATCATAGAGTGTACATAAGGAAATACATAGGGGAGATCATAGAGTGTACATAAGGAAATATATAGGGGAACTCATAGAGTGTACATAAAGAAATACATAGGGGAGTTCTTAGGGGAGTTCTCTACAGATACCTGTTGGAGGCGACCTGCATCCAGCGTCTTCCGGCAACCTTTATAAGGTCGTCTGTCCACCTTGTTGGTGGACGTCCTACGCTGCACTTGCTAGTCCGTGGTCCGTGGCAAGTTGTATACAGAAAATAAAATAAGTATCATTTTAGGTACATTACGTACCTAGACAGGGTAGGGTAAGAATATAAAACTCATTTCTATAAAAACATATTCGTTATATTCGGTGTCTGTCGTCAGTGACGATAATATCAACAAAGCTAAGTGAAAGCTGCGGCTAACGCTTTGTACACTCACGCGCAGTTAACTAGGTGGAATAATGCATTTGTACAGGGGTGAACTTTAGTGTTTCATTAAACTTTTACATTACAAAGATCGAGAGCTGTGGAGACAAAATTGGGAGGCCTAGGCCCAACAGTGGGACTTTTTTTTTACGGTCAATTACTTTGGTAACGATAACCGAAACATTTTAAGATGTTTAAATGGATACCGATTTGACCAATGGCGGTCATTTCACGGCTGGTTACGATTTGGAAATAGTTATAGGTAAATGGTTTAACTCATCCAACTTAGGTTTTTTTTTTAGACTGTTTACTTTATAAATTCATGGTAGAAAGTTCTTTCAAGAAAACTGACGTTTATGTTTTCGAAACTAGAGCCTCAGTTCTCCAGAAATCTAAGAGACAGTTTTAATATTATAATTTGGGTAAAAAGAATATGAGTGTAATTTGCATTCATCAAATGAATTATTCCACCTAGTGAACCCGCACAACTCGCAACAATCTATAATCGCTCTATGGTCTATGGTATACATTTACAACGTTTATTGGTGCTGACCGCACGAGTGTTCACGCAAAAAATATTTGAAAATTCCATATTTTTAGAAATAAGTCTATAATATGTGTGGCAATTTTAAGTAATAAAATTTATTGTTACTTATGAGATAACATAACACAGAGGATAAACTGGGCCGACCATAAATAAAATTAAGATAGGAAGAAAATGATGATGATACCGAGTACCTAAAATTTTTTTTTTAAGAAAACTTAGTTATGTTAAAATTGATTAAATATGTAGAAAATTGAAATACTTCATAGATTACATACTTTTTTCCTGCTAAGCACAAATAAAAATAGAGAGAGACAATGTATTGCCATTTTTGCGTCAACACTCGAACGGTATTCATAGTTAGAGATACAATTTATTAAATACATTTTTTTATCAACATGTTTTATAGTTTAATTTACATATTTTAATTTCAATAATAATTTGATCAAAAGTCGTGATTTTAAGTTTTCAAACATCCAAATATCAACATTTTTCTACTACACCGAGATTTTGCTTCTAAAAACAACTACTTACATTGTTAAAATCACGAACTTTTCAATTTTCAAAACAGTTTTTAACGAGATTGCACGAAATATGTTTTTTTTAGGATTCTGCTTAATGTATCTATAATATCTTCTTGTATTTGAATGTATAATGGAATGAATTAAATATATTTCTCGCAGTCACCGGTCAATGTGCGAAATAAAAGCCCAGACATTAATATTTTCTGTTGTTACGAAAAGGCTAGTCAGATGAAGATGATGTTTTGCTTTTCAATTGTTCGATATTTCGCACATCGACCGGTTAATTTGAGAAACAACCGCGTACGTTAACCGTAATACATATAAACACACCACAAATATAAAATTCAATAATAATATCAAATTCACGAAGATTACACGAATATTTACAAAAAATGTTTAAAGCTAAATGGATAAAAAGAGCTAAAACTCATCAGTTTTTAATAATAATTAAAGTTTATATAAAACAAAAACGTAATGTTTTGAATGTCACTTAAACTTAACAATGTTTAAACAAAAATAATGAACAAATTAATAAAAAATGGCTGCCGATAGGAACTTAAAAACTATTTACAAATATAATACAATAATAATTTACGCGGTATGAACGAACAGAAAGAATTATCAACATATTTATAATTTATATAAAAAGGTCGAAAAACGGAACACATTATCTGGTGTGAAAGGTAGAGGAAGTTTAGCCCAGCTGCGGGAAATTGCAGAGGCAAAATTCATAACACAAAAAAAATAGGCATTAAAGTGAAAATCCCATAAATTTTACCCTTCAAGATATTATTTAAATCGTCAAGCGAGATATTAAAATATTTTCAAATACCTATTTTATTCTTCCGCGCAAATCATTACTATCAACAATAAAAAATAAATAAACCAATTAACATACTGCAATCAAATGTTACTCTTAACATTACCTTATTTAGGGTCGATTTTTCAATCATCACATAACTATAATCTGAAGAAAAATTCCGTCTTGATAGATTTTGTATAGAAAATATGTCAAACTGTTATATTTATTCCTTTTCTCATAGGAAATCATCAAATGACTCCTCACGCTGTGGGTGCAGCGTGAGGGAGTGTCAGACTCTTACTGACTCAAACCCACCATGTTCCTTCTTAAGCCCTTTATGTACCAAGGCCGCGGTAACTCGCGCGAACAATCCCGCAGCCTAATATATTTATTTCTCAGATGAGAGAAGTTAACTTATGATTGAAAAATCGACTCTCAAATGCATTAAAAATACACATCGTATTACAAGGAATAACCGGGTAAAGTGAGAAAATATTTAATATGAATAAATAGCATGCAAATCGTAGCAAATATTTTCATACAAACATTAGTTAAAAATAATTTGACAGATAAATTGCAAACATTTTCCGGTCAAAGTGAAATATAGTTTATTTAATGAAAGAATTTGATAAAAGCACGAATGTTAATAGTTCTTTACATTTATTTTTATATTTCTTAATTTTAATGTGAGGTAACGATTTTTATGAAAGCATATCGCTTTTTGTTTGTTTTTGCTGACTATTCACATAAATGCATTGGGAAATGTCATTTTATATTACTTTAAGTGTGATATAGGGTATAATAAGTGAAATATATTTATCATATTTTTCTGATATTGTGTAGATAAATAGGTAATTTCTAACAAAATCGGATTGTTACCCTTTTAAAAAGCTTGCATTTTCCAGTTATTTTTATCATTTTACTTGATGTTTAAATCATCTTAAAAGTACAGTGATGTATTTTATTTTATCGATAACATCGATAGAAAGTGACGTTCTTTAGCTAATTAGCGAAATGTCTAGCCATTTTGTTATACACCTAACATGTGTAAAAATAAAGTTACTAATGATTTTCATACCTCAATAGGGTACTTTTAAAAGCCATATTTTTAAGCTTGTTTTTCGAACTACCTCAGTACCTTTACAAATGATTATTTTTTACCCCTTCAAGTATATTTTCTTAAAGTATCAATTCACGTGAATCACCTACAGACTATTACCGAACATCATCCTATCGTCGTATAAACTCAATCTATTACATTCGCTAGCCCTTCCCTTCTGTAACGCCCTATCTCTTCTCGCCCTTCTGACGGCCACAGGAAGATCCCCTGGGGTCTTAACCCTACCTGCCGGGTTCAGAAGATTAACATCACCAGCAGAAGTGAAAATCTCACTGACTTGCTCTAAAGAATGCTGTCTTTTAATCGCTAGGTTTTTCAAAGTCGGCTTAGGTGATCTACAAGCTGGATATTTTAGCTCTGTAGTATCAATTTCTCCGTTCAAAGCTGCTAAGTAAACGGGGTTATCGCCGCTGTAACCGTTCACTAGATTCTCTTTATCATTCGGATCGCTAAATTCATTATCGAAATTAGTATACTTATTTTGGAATTTGTTAAACGTGAAATCAGTAACTTGGCTAGATTCTTTTAACACTTCATTTTGGTATTTTTTCTTGTCTACTTCAGTTTTAGGTATCGTTTGCATTGTGATTTTTGACCCCCCATTTTCGGATAACAGCATTAAATGTTCATCCTCACTACTTGAGCAGTCAGAGTTAATATCAAAAGGGCTTATGTTTCCATTGTAATTATCTGGTGTATCCATATATTGTAGTTCTAAATTAATACTCGCTCTAGAAGAACTAGCACTATTAATAATTCTGTTGTCACAACTCAAGCGTTTTTTAACGGTCGAATCTTCAGACTCGGAATTCGATTTCAAAATACTTTGAGAAGATAAAGAAGTTTTTACTGATCGCTTATTTAGACTTTCCGAACTGCCTTTCTTGTTTTTCATTTCGATAAAATCTGGGGGCTTCGCTTTCGGTACTATGACTGCGAAAATTTGATTCGGCGTTCGTGCTTCAGTCTCTCTGTTTGGCAGTTCTTTGAAGTTAAAGACTTTATTTTCGGATTCCATCATCATTGTTGGAGAAAGAGTCTTATTAGGAGGCGATAAGGTACAAGGTCCTTCGAAATTATAAGGGCTTCTGTCTTGGCTAATAGTTAGATTAGAAGGCCGTTCCCTCTCGTTAATATTCGACGGTTTATCGACTATCGAAGTCATGGTTCTTTGGGAATTTTCCGCCAACTTCACTTCGGTTTCCATTTTATTTCTATTTAGTTTCTCGAAGAATTTTTTGATACCCCATTTAGGTTTTTCTACTTTAACATCTTGGAGTAGATTCGTTTGTTTCGGACCTCTATCAATATCGTGGTTCGTGACATCATTTTGGACGTATTCTAAAGGTCTTTGGTAGGACCTGACTTCGGATAGTCCGGAATTTTCTAGAAGGGGGATACGCGTATGGCTGGGGACCCTAGCTACAGAAAGGCAGTTTTCTTCATTATTTGGGGCTCTTACTGTTTCTATAGGGGCAGTGATATCTTTCAAGCTTTTGTGTATCAGTTCGACGGTGGTTTGCTGTGTGTTAGTGTGAGTGTTGCGTTCGATACAGGCGTTCCTGCCTATGTGTGGGTGGGGGTAGAGGAGGGGGGTGTGAACGTCGCAGTTCTGTGTTGTGGTACAGTTCGAGTTCTTGTCGGATTCCGGTGGCGATGGGACGTTGGAGTCCGCTGGAAAGATGAACAGGTATTCTATGAATAAAATAAAATGGAGACTAAGGCCTTAAAATACGTACAAAACTATTTGTTAAGACATGCGTTAAATCCGGTGATTTAATGCCTTCAGAAATCTAGAGAATTAAGTTGTCTTGGTTAATTATTCCAAAAATAAATCTTTTAACTGACATGATTTGTGCTGCTATCCATAACAATAAAACAATATAAAAAGATCGCCAGATTAGTGTGCCAATAAAATATTATTTTTTTTACAAGTTATAACTATGTATCCCTTAGCTTCTTGCTTCTATTCAGATTTACTGATACATCTTCCTATATATAGGTTCAAAGAAAGCTTGAAGATCTAAAATATAGTATCCATAGAATTAGATAAAGAAAGTTTGACGATATAACAATAGGATATAAGGCTAATTACTCACCAGGAGGGTGTGGATGCAAATTGTTGTCATGAATGAGCGGCCCTTGAGCGTGTAACATCTGCTTTAGCTCAGCCATACGCTCTTCTACGCATACCGCTGTTAATCTGAAGGGGAAAATAACATAGATTTTATTGGTAACAATTTTTTGTTTCTCACAAGCAAATAACAACGAAGATACAACTCGTTTGAATTTAGTTTTATGTCACTTTTAGGTACAAACTCTGCTTCACATCGATGATACAACGTTGCAAGCCCCACTCCGAATCTTTATTGCATTACATGTTTTTTTTTTAAATAAAATATCAATAATTTTTTGCTAATATTCAGTACAGACGAATTAGAATCATTCTTTTTTAACCCTGTGGAATGAGCGTGGACTATTTGGGCGTACGCGATGTCGCCGACAAACTACAAGAAAAACGGCTGCGATGGTACGGATATGTTAAGAGGAGACCACCTGAGTACATCGACAATGCGACACTCAATCTCGATATACCCGGTCAAAGGCGCAGGCCAAAACTGCGGTGGTTGAGTGTCGTTAAGAAAGATATGATAAGCTGCGAACTCGAAGAGGAAGATGTCCAGGATAGAGCGAAGTGGAAGAAGAAGATACGGAAAGCGGACCCCGTCACATATATACGCTAAGAAGAAGAAGAAGAAGAATGGGCTTGGATTATTTGCTTCTCGGTTTAACGCGTACCCGTGTTTTTTTTATTGATATAAATGTATGGCTTCCGAAACTCTAAAATCATAAGTGAATTCTATGTGCTTTAACATTGTTGTAATTTCAATATAACTCACCTAGCCTCAGCATCATGGTCCCAGCATTCGTCACAGGTATCGGCGGCTATCTTGAGCGCTCGCGACTGTTGTACCGGGCCCTTCGGTAGCGGCGGCCGTGCCTTGTTGCGGGATACTAGACTCTGCCATGAAGGAAATAGAGCATAAAATGGATTAACTGAATGGATGAATGAAAAGTTTTATGTCCTATTTGATGTTGCGGGATACTAGACTCTGTTAATTGGAGAATAGAGGTTGGAATTGAATGACAATAGTTCGTATTTAAAGTATTATTTGATGCGCAGTATTATTTTGTCGGTCGGGGATACTAAACTCTGCTACAAAGGATATAAAGGTTGGAATTGAATAACAACTGTATAAAGTATTAGATGCTGTGGGATTGTACGAAAGTGTTACAGCGGTCCTGGTATATAAAGGGCTTCAGAAGGCACATGATGGGTTTAGGACAGAATAAGTCTTGATTCTCCCTTGTCCCTTCAATCGCTTACAGATGTTTGCATATCTGGTCACGGACTCTGGACTGTATTAAAATTTGATGTTTTAAATTTTGACAGTGGTTTCTTGCTGTGTTTTGACAGTGGTGCTGGTAGGGCGGCGCGTAGGGCGGCAGGGGCCCGGCGTGGGGCCCGGCGTGGCTTGCTCTCGCTACGTTACCTGCATCTGTGCCAGGCTAGGGCGCGGCGGCAGGCCGTGGTGCTGGTAGGGCGGCGCGTAGGGCGGCAGGGGCCCGGCGTGGGGCCCGGCGTGGCTTGCTCTCGCTACGTTACCTGCATCTGTGCCAGGCTAGGGCGCGGCGGCAGGCCGTGGTGCTGGTAGGGCGGCGCGTAGGGCGGCAGGGGCCCGGCGTGGGCCCCGCGGGTGCGCCACAACATCTCCCACAGCACCAGCGCGAGCGCGAACACGTCGACTGCACACAGGGCTGCTCGGGCCCCGCTCAGGTCCAATGCACCTTCCAGCGCCTCCGGAGACAGGTAGCGCAGGGTGCCCGCCTAACAGAGAAGATAATAATGATAAGGCATGGTCCTAATATAACGCGATTGCGCGATCATTAGACATAAATCAGATTACCTACATTTTTAGGTCCTCTCGGGTGACAGCGATGATTATTAGTTTTAAGTTTCTTCTTATGTAAAGATAGAGGTAGATCTAGTTTATAATGTACATAAAATTATTAGAAGTCATTAATAAATAATAAAAATAAATATTTTTTGTCAGTATTTAAAATAAATGTTTTATAGACAACATTTTCACTGATGAATAAAAAAATGCATTTCTATCGAAATAACGTTATTTTTTATTCTCTAACAAATAGTTAGCTCAAAACCTTCAAAACATTTGTAAAACCTCTAATTATAACATAGGCACAGGCACAAACCTCAGTAATCCTAGTAGGCCCAGCCTTATCTCTGGCCGCGTGCAACAGCTGAGCGAGCCCCAAGTCTGCGAGCCGAGCATCACCAGACGCCGTCACTAGCACGTTGTTGCTGTTCACGTCGCGATGTACCACGCACGGCTTGCTACCACCTAGAGATCATTTAGTAATAATACTAACATAGGCACAGGCACAAACCTCAGTAATCCTAGTAGGCACAGCCTTATCTCTGGCGGCGTGCAACAGCTGAGCGAGCCCCAAGTCTGCGAGCCGAGCATCACCAGACGCCGTCACTAGCACGTTGTTGCTATTCACGTCGCGGTGTACCACGCACGGCTTGCTGCCACCTAGAGATCATTTAGTAATAAAAACTAGGCACAAACCTCAGTAATCCTAGTAGGCACAGCCTTATCTCTGGCGGCGTGCAACAGCTGAGCGAGTCCCAAGTCTGCGAGCCGAGCATCACCAGACGCCGTCACTAGCACGTTGTTGCTATTCACGTCGCGATGTACCACGCACGGCTTGCTACCACCTAGAGATCATTTAGTAATAATACTAACATAGGCACAGGCACAAACCTCAGTAATCCTAGTAGGCACAGCCTTATCCCGTGCCGCGTGCAACAGCTGAGCGAGTCCCAAGTCTGCGAGGCGAGCATCACCAGACGCCGTCACTAGCACGTTGTTGCTATTCACGTCGCGGTGTACCACGCACGGCTTGCTACCACCTAGACATCATTTAGTAATAATGACATACAGACTAGGCACAAACCTCAGTAATCCTAGTAGGCACAGCCTTATCTCTGGCCGCGTGCAACAGCTGAGCGAGCCCCAAGTCTGCGAGCCGAGCATCACCAGACGCCGTCACTAGCACGTTGTTGCTATTCACGTCGCGGTGTACCACGCACGGCTTGCTGCCACCTAGAGATCATTTAGTACTAGGCACAAACCTCAGTAATCCTAGTAGGCACAGCCTTATCCCGTGCCGCGTGCAACAGCTGAGCGAGTCCCAAGTCTGCGAGCCGAGCATCGCCCGACGCCGTCACTAGCACGTTGTTGCTATTCACGTCGCGATGTACCACGCACGGCTTGCTACCACCTAAGGATAATTAAGTCATAATATTTTTTTATTCTTTTTATTTATTCGTTTATTTCAGGCAATTAGGTCCCATAAAAATACAAATACATATATATCATTCTTAACAATACTTATAAACTAATACATGAAATTATCCATATCAATAATGACATACAGAGTCGTGGTGGCCTAATGGGTAAAGAACCAACCTCTTAGAGTACCTATGAGGGTGTGAGTTTGATTCCAGAGCCTACACAAGTACCAATGCAACTTTTCTAAGTTTGTATGTACTTTCTAAGTATATCTTGGATGCCAATGGCTGATAAAAAGGTGAAGGAAAACATCTTGAGGAAGCCTGGACTGTATAGTCTGAAATCACCAACCCGCATTGAGCAAGCGTGGTGATTAACGATAAATCCTTCTCGGTGTGAGAGGTGGCCGCAGCCCAGCAATGGGACGTAGGGACGCCGTGGCCGATTTTCGGCCACAGAGACTGTTTTCATATAAGGGGATCAGCCAGCATAAGCATTCTTCACTCTCATAGCCCGATGGGACGGCAATCCGACCGGAGAGAGATCAGGCGCAGGACAGACATTTATGTGCTCTCCGATTCACGGGTGAATCAATCACCAACTTCCAGACTACGGGATGCTTTGTGAAAGTTTAAGAAAACCCACAAAGCGATTTCGGCCCGACCCGGGAATCGAATCCGAGACCCCGAGCACAGCAGCCGCGCTTGCGACCATTAGACCAACGAGGCAGTCAGTGTGTAAGTATATGTGTGTCAGTATGTGTGTGTCAGTGTGTGTGAGGTATGGATGTATGTGTGTAACTCTTATTTATTTATTCATTAATTATTATTCTCTATTTTTACTCACTAGGTGTATGCAAATGCGCGAGAGCTGCGGCGAGTCCGTGCGCGAGATGAGCGAACTCCCTCCACGAGAGAGGAGCCCGAGTCAGTCGAGCTCTCAGCGGTTCCGCACATAGTTCTACTACTATGAGCTGAGAACGGCCACAGGATGTTAGACTGGCGCGGCTGTCGCTACCTACAATGTATAAATAAATAAATATTAATAAAAAAAGCCTTTTATTCCTTGCTACACACAATAAAGAAAACAATAGTAAAACAAAAAAAGAAGAAGACTCGACAGCAGTGGTTGTCCCTGGAAGAGGCCTTCACCTACAATGCATAAAACGCCAACAATTAATGGTATCCTAGCAGATTGTTGGCCATGGTAGCTGTTCTTATGTAAGGAGATCAGCCCACTGCGCAGGACATATTATAGTGCACCTGTGTCTGCGCAAATGCTTACGCAGATACAGGTGCACTCACTATTCCTTCACTCTCATAGCCCCATGGAACGGCAATCCGACACAACTACTACTCGGCCCGACAAGGGAATCGAACGAGGCAATTAAATTGAATAGACATGGTGAATGAATTTACTAAAATAATGGACACCTATTTTCTTTTCTTTCACAAACAAATAACAATGAAGAAACAACACGTTTGAATTGTGTGTTACGTCACGTTTAGGTACAAATTTTACATAGACGTGACGTCAGGAGCCCCCACTTTCTATCTTTTGTACGTACCCAATATCTTTTGCCAATTTAAAATGCGGACTAATTAGCAATTTTATATATCAATAGATGTTTTATTTACTCACCGTAATAGCGCAATATATTGGGATGCGCTAGATGGGGTAACGCATAAACTGCTGCTTCCTTCTGCCAAGTGTTAGAGTTGGAGTACAACTTGACTGCCACTGGAGTGCTGCCTAAACTGCCGCGCCAGACGGAACCGAATTTACCCTGACCTGGGGGGAAAAGGGGGTAAAACTATGAATTTTGTTAAGGGAGACGATAAAACAGAAACTGATTATACGAGTTACTTTAATTAAATGATACGTGAAGTCATCATCCTCCGAGCCTTTTTCCCAAACTACGTTGGGGTCGGCTTCCAGTCTAACCGGATGTAGCTGAGTACCAGTGCTTTACAAGGAGCGACTGCCCTATCTGACCCCCTCAACCCAGTTACCTGGGCAACCCAATACCCCTTGGTTAGACTGGTGTCAGACTTACTGGCTTCTGACTACCCTTAACGACTGCCAAGGATGTTCAATGACAGCCGGGACCTACAGTTTAACGTGCCATCCGAAACACAGTCATTGGCGTCTAAGATATACTTAGAAAGTACATACAAACTTAGAAAAGTTGCATTGGTACTTGCCTGACCTGGAATCGAACCCGCGCCCTCATACTCGAGAGGTTGGTTCTTTGCCCACTTAAACAATACAGGAAATTACAACACACAAAGAAAAAGTACAATTGGCGGTCTTATCGCTAAACAGCGATTTCTTCCAGACCTTTGGATGGAGTTTATCTGGAGAATACAATAAAATGGGCAGTTCAGGGTGTACAGATAATTGATAAATAGGTCTGTTTTACTAGATACATACTTCTATGATTTTTGCAGAGTTATAGTAGTGTCTTTATGACCAAATGGTTACTATATTTCTTTAACAACTTCTCAGAAGTACATTTAATAGATAAATAAAAGCATAATAGAACTTACCAATATGCTCAATCAACGTAAGATTATCGACACACGACAGTCCAGTAGCAAGCGCGTCAGGGCCGCTACCCATCACTTCTCCTGTGAAAGATATATATTTTTCTGTATTAATGATAGTAAAGTATTTACGCAAATAAGGTAATAAGGTCCTCTACTCTGCCCTAAGATTCGACATACAAAAGAAAACGGGTAAAATGTAAAGAGCTTTGCTTAGAAACATACAATAAAGTATGTCATCATCTCCCAAGCCTTTTCCCAACTATGTTGGGGTCGGCTTCCAGTCTAACCACTTGCAGCTGAGTACCAGTGTTTTAAAAGGAGCGACTGCCTATCTGACCTCGTCAACCTAGTTACTTGAGCAACCCAATACTCCTTGGTTAGACTGGTGACAGACTTACTGGCTTCTGACTACCCGTAACGACTGTTTAATGACAATCTATATATAAATAGATATTGATAGATAATTCTTATTCTTACCTTTCTCAATATTAAGAGTGTCAGTGTCACTATGATGGTGGTTGTTACTCCTACAATACAACTTAGCTAGCAGCAGTGCCCTGATGAGAATAGCCACTACAGCCAGCACGGATGATGCCAGGATGTTCCAAGCACTGGTACAGGTTGGATGGTGACAAAAACTATTCTAAGTCCTGCTCCCGGGTCTGAGATACCGTCTCATTTTCTGCTTTGTAGATCATCATCATCTCCCAGTTTAACCGGACGCAGCTGAGCACCAATGTTTTAAAAGACTTAACTGCTTATCTGACCTCATCTGACTACCCGTAACGACTGCCAGGGATTTTCAATGACAATCTATATATAAATAGATAATTATTATTACTCACCTTTCTCAATATTAAGAGTATCAGTATCGCTATGATGGTGGTTGTTACTCCTGCAGTACAGCTTGGCTAGCAGCAGTGCCATGATGAGTATAGCTACTACGGCCAGCACGGATGATGCCAGGATGTTAGAAGCAGCCACTATGTTGTGGGCACCGCTGTCCATCGTGGACTCCGCTTTCATTGTTACTGTTTCTTCTTTGAGGGTTACTGGGGACAAATGAATAAATATTTGTGAGTAAAATAGCTTAAGGTTTTATTTCCCTGTAACCTTCTACAATGAATAGGCTACCTGGCTCTGATATAATGTTATTTAAATCAGCCCAGAAGCTATATAATATTACAAGCTGTTTCCTGTTTCCTACAGTTCCACCCGCATCCCATGGAAACTACTCCCCGTATTCGGACAAAATATAGCCTATGTTACTCAGAAATAGTCTAGCTTTCCTACAGTGAAATAATTTTTCAAATTGGTTCAGTATTTTCGGAGCCTGGTACGAACAAACCAAAAACCGACCCCAACATGATTGGGAAAAGGCTCGGAGGATGGATAGATAAATACTTACAGAAATCAGCATTGCAGTATGTATTACTGCAGCAACAGAACTTGGTGCCGGGGAGTCTCGGAGCGGCCACCTTGGTGCACCTGTCGCAGGTGCTCCGCCCTTCCGACTGTGAGGAGCGCCAGCAACCTGTGAACAAAATAGTAGTGGTTATTAGAAGAGCAATGATGAAGGTCATATTTAAATTGAGGGTTTTTACAGCAATATCAGCATCAGTAAACTATACACTTAGGACTGAGAGGTTCTGGAAGCAAAGCCTAACTCAGTTGGGAAAAGTTCTATGAACTTAATTTTTTTCCAAAATTCAACTCTAAATGGAAATACTTTGGAAAAAGTTATTCGGGCAAACATTCTATTTCAATTTTATTTTTCGTTTTTTTTCAGAGAGACTGTAATAACGGTCTAAATTTAATAAATGATTTGACTTTGAACTACTCTAAATATCTTCACTTGCTCACCTTGTCCAAGCACAGTGATGTTACCATCCTTATCCTGATGCCACAGGGTATAACAGGAAGCCCTTGTGTCTGTACACTGTTCTACTTGAGCCACCTCACCGTTGGGCAGAGTGGTCTCCGATATTGGGCCTGTTTCTATAAATAAAAGGAAATCATTGATGAAGAATGCATATTGACTTTTTAAAACTAAAATCAAGATGACATACACTTCAGTTGAAAAGTGAGACCAAAATCACGTGTTATTAACCGTCAGTTGCACATAGCTCCATTAAAGTTAATGCTTCTTTAAATCTATTGCTGACTGTTTCTTTGTCAAGAAGATAACAAGTGACAGCAATAGATTTAAAGAAGCTTTAACTTTAATGGAGCTTTGTGCAACTGACGGTTAGACTTGCATATTTAAGTGTATGGACATTAATGAAAATATTATGGTAACAGGATAAGGTCACCTCATGTTTGCGTTAATTGTTAATGGGAATTAATATACTTTATGTACTTTTACTCAAAAATGCTATCTTCTATTTATTTAGTACTAGCTATTTGACTTGTAGACAAATAAACGTTATATAATGTAATACTTACCAAAACTATCATTTTCAACAACCAGCTGTGCGTTGACCTCGTCAGCATAAGAGGGAGTAACACTCATAGCCACGCTATCATGAATCTTATACAAACATGAAATCGTAGGACCCATCGTAGTTGTAGTAGTAGTCGGTATCATGCGCTGTTTAACTTTATAATTCTTAATTTCAGCAGACAAACCATTCTTCCCTTTATTTTCTTTACTAGAAATTATTGGCTTTTTTTCAAACGATCCTACGATGTTGTCTCGAACAGTGTCGGAAGTAAACTGATCAAGTCTGGGCATCTCATGTGAGGTACCAACAAATTCATTTGAATTTGGAACATCAAGGCTTCTTTTACCAATCTTCGAATGCTCTACCGACCAGTATTTTCTCTTCACAGGTTCATTAGAAACTCTTTTCAATAAACTATCTGGTATGCTCCGTTTTTTCAAAAGCTTTGCATGTTGATAGACTTTAGACACGTCTCTGACCTCTACATAGTTGGGCAAATCAGCATTTCTTTTTCCAATAGCTTTTGGCTGCTCATTTGTAACTGGCCAGTCATTATTTAACTCGTTTTGTTGACTATTCCACTGTATGGTCCTTCTATGGTGGTATTTAGTGAAAGTTCTCACATAGTGAGAAGGTTTTAGGTGTTGAATGCCATTCCTTAGATCTTGCGGCTCTTGAGGCCGCGAGGTGAGCACCTTTGCCGTAAAAATAAACAGGAACAACACTATACATTTCAATAGTGGAGTCACTCTGTAAGTTATTATACCTTCCATCATGTTTAGATAGTATATTGTAACAAAATATTTGTTACTCACGTCATACTGAAGAAAATTTAATCTTTATCGGTTTATTTTGCACTGCATCACCCACAGCCTAGCAACGAAGACACTGCAGAATTATTGATTTTTCTTCCTCACTATCATATGTCCGTATGCACCAATTTTAACACGAAATGTACAAGTTCATTGACACTTAATCAATTACAAACATGTCGCACAGTATTCTATTTATTCCAAGTAGAAAATATATTCAGAATTAACAATTAATCTTTATTTTTATGTCGCAGTTACAGAGATTTTGTGAAAGTATCAATGTTTACATGTCTTTACGTCTAATCGCACTGAATTATTAAAGATGAAGTTGTTTAACAGCGAAATAACTGATTACGATTATTTTTTGTGTTGTGTTGATTAATTTACTTGATATTTTTTAATATAACAAGAAAAATCAATAGAATGTTGACAAACACATTTCGTCCGACATATTGCGGACGTTTCGTTTATCCGTTGACCTTCTTACCTCACCCACTTTACAAAAACATCAACTTACGTTTTGTTATTTATTGTTTACCAAAATAATCATTTATTTAACATTGCTCTTATGACCTGTTAGACCTAGTCCAAATAGGATAGGAGTTAGGAGTAGCCTAAAAGCCGTGCTACTTAATTAACTAAGACATTACCAGGGGAAACACCAAATTCAGAAATAATATGGATAGGTAGAACTGTTCTTTTCGCTGAGTTTATTATGTTATCAGAGTTCTAATCAAATCTATTTTCATTAGTCAGTATTCTTTACTACAAAAACTATTAGTGTGATTTAATTAAAATTTTAAATCGATTCTTATTCGATTCTCATTGGAAGTGATTTTTAAACATTTTTGACAAGCATATAGTGTTATTTAGTGTCGAGCTTTGGTTAGTTTTCATAGAGTGATCAGTGAGACTCAATATTGCTTTGTAAATAAATTCTTAAAACCTTAAATGTAAATCTTGCAATAACGGCTGAACCGCTATATTATGTGAAAAACATTCTTAATTATTAAACCAATAATCCGTCAATTCAAATGGCGTATAAGAATATTACAATCATCTACTTGGAATAACGTTTGCTAACAGGATTGTTGTAAAAAAGAATCGATTACATGATTGATTGACAGCTTTTGCATTCGGATGACTGCGCATGTCGATGTCTCATCACTATAATCTCAATCTGTCCATCTTCCGTCATTCGTTCCGTTCGAAAGGCTTGGTCGCTGTTGAAATTAACAAAAAAATATACGAATTCCGTAAATTCCTAACGAATTTGTGCTTCCATTTTAAACTATCTATTAATATAAGAGTTGTGCGTGCTAAATAAACTGCAAAAATGTCTTCTACTTCAGCGGCGGACGAAATTGATGAGGCAAAAGAGCGAGAGCACTTTCGCGCCGTTGTCACCGCTTTCAAATATTATAAGTAAGTATTTAATCAATTTATACACGTACAATACGCCTTTTTGGCCCATAGAAGTAGATTGAGATGGATCTATAAATAGTTTGAGGCGTGAAACAAAGTTTAAGTTCTGGGTAGCAACAACTTCTTTGTTTGAGCAAATCGTACGATCTAATTAACCTATTTAGATAGAAACCAAAACTCCTTTGTTTATATCCTCTTTGCAATAGAGTAGTCTCTATGCCACAGGGCTATAAGGGCGGGAATTTCGACTGCTGTATGTGTGTTTAATATTTATTATTGTAAATAGTTATTTTAGTCCTGTAACAAGTTTAATTTGAAACACAATAAAATTAATATGCATCCCGAAATAGTTTAATAGTTGTGTGCAGCTTAAAATAGAATGAAATACACATAATATGTATTTTGTGATATGAACCAACTAAATTATTGATAGGTATATAAGTACTACAAGTATGAAAAATACAAAATGAAAACAACATTCAATTTACAAGAAGATACTAAAAAAAGGATGCTAATCAGATAGTAATTAACACATTTTTTTAAAGTACCTACCTTAAATCGAGTCCTTTTTTTCACAAAACTTACATAACATTTAGTGATAGATTTTTGTTTTCATATTAAAACTGCCTGTATACCTGTCTTATGTTGATTTAATTGTTTATAAAATTTATTTTAAATGGCAGATCTTCATAGAGTTAATAAGAAGTGGTCCCTACAAAACGTTTTAGCATCCCATAGTACTAGATGATTCTCAAACATTAAAGAATGTAAGATTTTAGTTTACATAAATATTGTAAATAGGTTGCGAGAAGCCGAAAATCAATCTCAGTGGCGTGCACTTGGAGAGGCCTATGTCCAGCAGTGGACTGCGATAGGCTGATGATGATGCAAATAGGTAGACTATATTTTATGTGACTGTTTTTTTTACATCTTAATTAAGTCTACCTACCTACAAGAAAGTCACAAAAGTCTATGAACATAATTATTTAATTGCCATAGAGTGAGAACCTTTTAACTCCTTGTTTATCGCTAATTATAAAACAATAGAAAATCAATTGTGTCTCATGTATATCTTTTTGGGTATACATTTGCCATCAAATGATAATAAAATAGAATACATTTATGGTCAATTTATCTAAATTGAATAACTAATCAAAAACTACAATGGCTGATGCAACATATCACTCATATTCGTCATTTACATTGTATTGAAGTAAAAGTTATATTTATTACTAACGGTTTTAAAATTATGACGTAAATTGGCAACAGGTGGTGTTCGTCATTGTGTGGTAATAATGAAAATATACAATAGAAAATGATCTGCAAAAGACAGCTTACAGAGGTTGTATGAGTCAAGGGCTCGTGACACATGTTTTGAGGAACCTACTGCTAAATAGATCAGTATAATATAGGTTGCTAGTATAGTTATCGGCACGGATATTGAGCCCTGACATTCACCTGCACAGAAGCGATTTATTGGTTTATTGCCTAATGTGTACAGTGCGCAAAGCAATCCCTACTCTTCCACCGAGAGCCCAATATCCGTGCCGGTAACTATATAGTGGATTAATTGATGAAACTGTATAAGGCTGTAATCTGCAAGAATTAAGCAGCCGAATCAGCTATTTTTTAAGGTTTTTTTTAAAAAGAAATATGTGTGCATACTGCTGCCACAGCGATACAAAATCACCAATATGCAGAAACCCTGATCCCCCCTTTTCCGTTTGCTGAAATCATGGACTAATTTTAGAAAAATAATACATCAGCTTCAAATGTTCGATGAACTTGTCTAAAAACTAAAACTAGTCTAAAGATTAGAATAAAATAACAACAAAGTCTTGGAAGTAGTTTTCCCATTTTACCCTTTGGGTATTGAAACCTATGAATCACGTAAAGTTTAAAGTATTAAGTAATTTGAATGTAATTAATGAGTAATAGTGATACCATTAACAATAGTTAACCTTCTGTCCAAACATATACACATCGCCACAACACTCGGTGAATCAAATGACTTTGTATAATGAGATTACTGAATCATATTTTTTCCTTGTGTTCGGTTACACGTGCCGGCCGTTTAAGGCGAACTATAATTATGTATAGCGCGTCATGTTTTGTAGGGTATATACTATGTTGTTGTTCTTTTCTGTTTATGCAGGTTTAGCTGTATAATTAGATGTAATAGGGGGTGTGGATAATTAATTTTGTATGAGTAGTTATCAGGGCTGATTCTCATTTAAATGCTAAGTAAGTAAATTATAAAGTCCATATTAATTAGAGTTCCACACCTCAAAAGGAAAGAAACTTGGCCCTTATAATTTTATTTTCGATTCGGCTTCGGAAAAATTCTCGTTGTGTCGAAATTACAGTCTCTGGTGACCATGCAATCAAGATGTATACATTCTTAAATATGCACTTCATCCCGCGGTTTCATCTGCCTCCCTGAATAAAAAAAAACCTTCCTCGATGAGTGAGCTATCTATCATTAATTATCGCAATATTTTTATAATCGGACTAGTAGTTCCCGAGATTAATACTTTTAAGCAAACTTTTCAGCTTTATAATATTAGTATACATAGATACCATGCATCTAATTTGACCATTCATTTATTTCAGATTATGCAGCTTAGACAGAATACACAAATCAGAGAAAATAATATCAATTCTACCACAAAATCATCAGCGTCGACTAGAAAAATACAAGACTTATCTCGCGAAATTCAAGAAATGTCTCGATATAAACAATAGTGTGGTTCACCTAATTATAAAAGACGTTGACACTATGTTTGAAAACGTTGACCACACTGTCACAGATTCTTCTGGGACAAATGGCACGGAGAGTTTTGGGTGTAATTATAATAATTGTGAAATTGCGTCGCAGAAACAACATAAAATGCAACATGATGTGGAGAAGGTGAGAATTTTTTATGAGTTTATTAAAAAAATAAAATTGTTTATGGGCTTAAAAAATGAGAATCTTGGGATCTGTCTATACTATGTAGAATTTTGGTCTAGTTTCTTCAATAATTGCTGTTTTACTCGCGTCCTCAGGGGTACTTCTGCCTTTACTTAGCTAACTTAAAACCTATGTTACCCTATGTATGTTTCAATAATGAAAGAATTTTTCAAATAATTTTCTGAGCCTCTAGGGTAAAGAAAACGATGTATATAAAAAATACATACATGTATATAAAAAATTATGTACAAAGTAATAAATATTTATTCATAATTTTCAGGTACAATCAGTTTTAAAAAACATAGTTCGCGATTGGAGCGATATGGGTGCTGCAGAGAGAGAACAGTGTTACAAGCCTATACTAGACGAAATGGAGGAACGGTTCTCATTGGATGAATACAGGTATAATATACCATACTAGCTTTTAAATTGAATATAAGAGAATGATATATTGCGCCGACCCCAAATAAAATTGGGAACGGCAGGAGAAAGACTAGCTTTTTAAATTTAAATAAGTATTAATGTTTTATTTACTTGGTAAATGTTGGGAATGATTTCAGAGCCAATAAATGGGCTATCTTACGATGAAATAATAGGGGTTAAAGTATGAAATTGCCGATTTGTACTGAAAACCTAAATTGTATTTTTTAAAAATTTTTAACAAACTTATTTAATCAAAATAGTTGCCATTATTATCTATACATTGCGGTCATCTAATAAGAAGGTCATTTATGCCTTTACGATAGAACTCTGAGGATCTAGACTGCACAAACAGTGTGAAAGAATTTTGTTCTGCCTCCTGGGAAGAAACTTCTTGTGACGTAGATAATTGTCCAAATCACAAAAAAAATGGTCGTCCGTTAGAGCAAGGTCTGGCGAATATGGAGGAAGACGAATAGTTTCCAACTGCAGTTCCTGAAGAGTTAAAACGGTTTATTTTGCTGTATGAGGCCTCGCGTTGTCATGGAGCAATAGCGGTGAAGGTCGATTCATGAGTCGTGGCTGTTTTACTGCTAATTTTTTCAACATTATTCGGTGTTCGGCTGGGTATCTGGGTAGTTTGACTAGGATCGGCGTTCACCGTCTCTCTTAATTTCTCGTTAATCACCTGTCAGGCGGTCTTTCTCATGGCTCGTTCTTCAAGTCGAAGTTTCCACCACGAAAGCGTTTAATCCAAAATCGCACGGCGCGTTCTTTAGCAGACACCTCTTCAAATGCAGCATTGATATTGCGGGCTGTTTCTGCCGTTCAATCCCGCGTCGGAACTCATATTCAAAAATTACTCAAATTTTCGCAGTATCCATCTTTCTTGTTTAAGTTGAATAACAAAACAATTGAACATCGATAATCAAATGTTTCACATTTTTAAAGAAGAACATCACAGAAACCACGTGAAAAAAGTTCCATTCGAAAACCTCAAACCATGAAGACTCTATGGCAATTCAAAAACCTACTAGAATAAAACGGCAATTTCATACTTTAACCCCTAATATTTTTTTAATCTGTTCATTACTTTCTGAGATTACTGCGCATAAAAAGAAGCAAAATACATCTTTTTAGGGATGTGGGAGCTACTGCCCGTACCGTTATAAAATATAGCCTATATATGTTACTCGCAGATAATATAGCTTTCTAATAAAGAATATTTAAAATCGGTCCAGTAGTTTTTGAGTTTATCCATTACAATCAAACAAACAAACAAAGTTTTCCTCTTTATAATATTAGTATAGAAATACGGTACGGAAGTTGGATTCTCACTAAGCCCGTTTGTAATATTACTATTTGCCTCTCTGCCAGTGGCGTAGCGTGGGGGGGGCAGGGGGGGGCAAATTCCCCGGGCGGCAGCTTTTAGGGGGCGGCAAAATTTACCCAATTAAATAAAATTTGTTCGCAACTACTTATAACTGTCTAACAATAACAAAACATTAAACAAGAAAGTTGAAACTTGTTAAACTTAAAATTAATTATTGTCAGGTACTTAAAACACGCGTGACACTACATTTTACGTAATTTTGGTTTTGAGTCTTAAATAAAAATAATTAAAATTTCGCGCTCCCTTCGCTCGCGTATTCAGAAACTGTGTGCTCTTAATTTAGCATTTGTCAACAAACAAAAAGTTAAGTACGTTTGGACTAAATTTTACGTAATATTTGGTTTAAGTCCGATAAAAATTTCGCGCTCGCTGCGCTCGCGTATTCAGATACTAAATTATGGCCCTTATTTTTGCATTTGTCAACAAACAAAACGTTAAGTAGGTACGTTTGGGCTAAATTTTACGTAATTTTTGGTTTAAGTCCGATAAAAATTTCGCGCTCGCTGCGCTCGCGTATTCAGATACTAAATTATGGCCCTTATTTTTGCATTTGTCAACAAACAAAACGTTAAGTAGGTACGTTTGGGCTAAATTTTACGTAATTTTTGGTTTAAGTCCGATAAAAATTTCGCGCTCGCTTCGCTCGCGTATTCAAAAGCGATATGCCCTTATTTTTGGATCCGTCAACAAACAAAAAGTTAAGTACGTTTGGGCGAAATTTTACGTAATATTTGGTTTCAGTCCGATAAAAATTTCGCGCTCGCTTCGCTCGCGCATTTGGAACTTGACCTTCAAGAATTCATGTAACAAGGATATAAAAAAAAGTCTACTTGAGAACCTCCCCCTTCTGCCGGGGCTGCGGGTTGTTCGAGAGAGTTACCGCGGCTCTGGAACATAAAAGGCCTTCGACGGAACACGACGGTTTTTAGTCATTTGTCGATTTTTAACATCGATACAAAAAAAAAACCTTTTCATCCCACCATCTCGGAAAGAGTAGTTTTACCCTTTGATATCTGAGCGTAAAAGCCGTTTTTATCCTCTAGAGCGGCAAAGTGGTTTGAATTTAGAATATCGTGTGCAATACTCCATTTGTGACAATCTTGATAAGACTTTTCAAACAAATACAATATTCAACAAATAAAATACTGCTTAAAATAATTATTCAAATAATTAAGTATTTTTTATTATTGTTTTTACATAGATTTTTGACCTCGTTTAATTTAAAACTCAGTTTTCAAATAAATGAACTTTAATAGGTACTTCTTTTTAATTTGATACTCATATGTGCGCGCCATTTTGTTTTTAAATTTCCTCGATGAGGTGGGATGAAAAGTTACGTGTTGCACTCGAGTGCAAGATTTTTCACCTTGTGCTTTTGATTCCCTCGCTATCGCTCAGGATTCTAATTATTGAAACACTCGCTACGCTCGTGTTTCAATTTTAGAATCCTTCGCTTGCTCGGTCATCAAAATTGAGCCCGCGGTTAAAAACCAACTTTGCACTCTTGTATAACAAATAACTATTTTTTGAAGTCGGTTAAAAATGACAAATGGCCAGTAACACTTGTTAAAAAAAATACACGGGAAGGGGCGGCAAAATCGACAACTGCCCCGGGCGGCAGATACCCACGCTACGCCACTGCTCTCTGCCTTCCTAAAAACATTCTAAAGCGTAGACAATTTCATCCAAATTCGCAAAGGGACTACCTACCCACCTTTTTTCAAAGCACTTCATCGTATTTTCGAACCATTTTTATGATACTTACATATTTTATTTTTAATTTCCAGTGACCGCACCCAAGTCCGGGTGCTGGTCCCGGGCGCAGGCCTAGGCCGGCTGGCGTGGGAGGTGGCGGCGCGGGGCTACACGTGCCAGGGCAACGAGTTCTCGCTCTTCATGCTGTTCGCCAGCAACTTTATACTCAACAGGTGTACCGAGGTGAGTGGGTAACTGACACCCCAAAATGAAGGAGCTTCTCAGTTCGTCGGGATCTTTGTCTCTCTCCCGTGTCAGTCTTTTTCTGACAAAAACCCCGAAAAAAAAAATGTGCTAAACGCTGATTTTGAGGAAAAACTCGATTGAAAAATTAGAAGTGTGAAAGAGACTGTTCATTTTATATACCTACAAAGTCATCTTTTTTGCTCCATTTAGCAACGTCTTTGGCATTCGTTATAAGTAATCAGAGGCCAGACAATTGGGTTGCCAGGTTGAGGAGGTCCGTTAGGAAGTCGCTCCATGTGGCTCACTGGTACTCAGCTGCATCCGATTAGACTGGAAGCTGATCTCAACATAGAAAAAACACCAAGTGTAGTCATGGAATGTTAATAACTGAGTTGTAATATGCCTGTATAAATGTAGAACCTTGTCTCATATAACCTTAATTTTTTATTACAGATAAACAAATACACAGTCCACCCTTGGGTACATCAATACGTGAACAACATTACCTGCGAACATCAACTAATATCAGCACGGTTCCCAGATGTCTGTCCGTCAGGCAACAGGCCCAATCATAACTTCTCTATGACGGCCGGGGACTTTCTTAAAGTGAGTTATTTTATTACTATAATATTATATTATAACTTAATATCAACTAATATCAGCACGATTCCCCGACGTCTGTCCGTCAGGCAACAGGCCCAATCATAACTTCTCTATGACGGCCGGGGACTTTCTTAAAGTGAGTTATTTTATTACAATAATATTATAATATAACTTAATATCAACTAATATCAGTGACGTATGTCAGGCAACAGGCCCAATCATAACTTCTCTATGACGGCCGGGGACTTTCTGAAAGTAAGTTATTTTATTACAATAATACTATAATATAACTTAATATCAACTAATATCAGCACGGTTCCCCGATGTCTGTCCGTCAGGCAACAGGCCCAATCATAACTTCTCTATGACGGCCGGGGACTTTCTTAAAGTGAGTTATTTTATTACAATAATATTATAACTTAATATCAACTAATATCAGCACGATTCCCCGACGTCTGTCCGTCAGGCAACAGGCCCAATCATAACTTCTCTATGACGGCCGGGGACTTTCTTAAAGTGAGTTATTTTATTACAATAATATTATAACTTAATATCAACTAATATCAGCACGATTCCCCGACGTCTGTCCGTCAGGCAACAGGCCCAATCATAACTTCTCTATGACGGCCGGGGACTTTCTTAAAGTGAGTTATTTTATTACAATAATATTATAATATAACTTAATAGGCCCCGCAGGGCATCTGAGGCGGATGACGGGGAGTAGCGACCCCGCGGGGCTATATATCCGAGTGCTCCAGGGAGAGTATACTGTCCCCCATCTCCGGCGTGCCGGAGTGAAGCATGACGGGGGATAGGTCTCCCGCCACTTGGCTTGCCTTCACCGGCCGGTCAGAGTGGAGTCGCTAGAGCAAGGTTAGTCCTGCTCGGAGGGTAGGTGCCTCGTGGTAAGTGGCGAGTGGGCCGGTGATGCTGGACCCACAGGGAGCGCGTGATCTGCGTTTAAAGTCCGCCGAGGTATCCTCACCCTTCTCAGCCGCTCATGTCCCTGTTGCCCTCTTGTTGCTTTTCAGTGACTGGTTCCCGGGGGCCCAGTAAGTGAGTTGGCGAGTCTCCACCTGCCATTTTAACATGTATTTAATACATTGTCATCGGCAGGTGCCATAGTTCCCGTAGTTTCCCCATTCCTAGTCCATTAGCATCCCATCACAATAGCCCAAGTAGTTTTCATCCATAGTTAGCAATAGTTTAGCACAGAACCGGGGATTGTCCTTGGGTACATTTCTATAGTGTATACAGGGATAATCGTCGGTTTTGTGTCACCATTTCATTAAAGTTGTCTCAAAAGGGCTTCAGCGTGTTGGCTTCGGCCCCACGTTCGCCTCCCAAAAATCCGGGACTCTATAGTCCCGAGGTCTGGAAGAGACATACATTTATAATATAACTTAATATCAGCTAATATCAGCGCGGTTCCCCGACGTCTGTCCGTCAGGCAACAGGCCCAATCATAACTTCTCTATGACGGCCGGGGACTTTCTGAAAGTAAGTTATTTTATTACAATAATACTATAATATAACTTAATATCAACTAATATCAGCACGGTTCCCCGATGTCTGTCCGTCAGGCAACAGGCCCAATCATAACTTCTCTATGACGGCCGGGGACTTTCTTAAAGTGAGTTATTTTATTACTATAATATTATAATATAACTTAATATCAACTAATATCAGCACGGTTCCCAGACGTATGTCCGTCAGGCAACAGGCCCAATCATAACTTCTCTATGACGGCCGGGGACTTTCTTAAAGTGAGTTATTTTATTACAATCATATTATTAAATCTTAGAGAAGGTTTAGTGTTCATTGACAATAAATCGAGACTTAGATACAGGATTTAATCCTACTCTCATGCATATGTATACACTCGCAGCAAGGACCTCACCCTCCCGTCCTCATGCATATGGATAAGAGTCCTGGGTTCGATTCCTGGTACAGTCAGCATTTGTTTGATGAGCATGTGTGTTGACTATGGTCTTGGTATAATATGTACTTATTGATACGTGTATATGTATAGTATGTTAAGCTAATAAATAGCTTGCCAAGGGGCTAATCGACCGTGTGTAGGTGTCACGATATTTATTTATTATTTTTTCTATAATTTCCAGGTGTACACAGAAGCAGATGAATGGTCGTGCGTGGCGACTTGTTTCTTCATAGACTGCGCACCTAACGTCATAGAGTTTATAGAGAGAATATACATGATACTGCAGCCCGGCGGGTACTGGATTAATTTGGGGCCTCTGTTATATCATTATAGGTAAATAGAACAACTTATATATTAATATATGAGTAAGAATAAGACTAAAAATATGTAGTGATGTTTTTTAAGTAAAATACTCTACTGGACTTTAACAGTCTTCTCTGTCACGTTTTTTTGTATGTCAAAAGTGTCAACTTGTGTCAAAGATTTTTTTAAATATATACACTAGCTTTCTATAATTTTAGATTTATTAAAAAAATCCTACAATAATGTGAAAAAAGTATAGGAATATTTCTGTTTAAAAGGCTCACCTTTTCCCATCTATGTTGTGGCCGGCTGCCAGTGTACTTTAATATAATTTCTGTCTTATTTATATTCGCACTAGCTGACCCCGCGAACTTCGTATCGTTTAAACCTTCCCTGGACCTCTACGAAGATTTAAAAAATAACCCAAATCGGTCCAGCCATTCTCGAGTTTTAGTGGGACTAACGAACATCAATTAATTTTTATATATAAGTTCCGAATTTGAATGACAATGTTAAAATAAAACTACTATTTACTATTATTATGTAGAAAATGATACTAATATGTATGTATGTGCGTTTCAGTGACATGCCAACGGAAAACAGTATTGAGCCACCATACGACATACTATTGGAGATAATTAGAGATATAGGATTTGATATATTGGTGAGTAAAACTATTAATTTAATTTAATCAAACAGCTAGTCCTTTGATTGAAAAACGCTTATTAAATAGTTGAAGTAGCCACTGCCTTTCTTTCACCCGCGTTTTTGGGTGCGTCCACATCTGGCCTAAGCGCCGCACGCAAGCAGCACGCAGGCGGCGCGCGACGCGCTAGATATTAAATATTCATGACTTACCCGCTCAGTTTGTTTCTGATTCATCCTCCGAGCCTTTTTCCCAAACTATGTTGGGGTCGGCTTCCAGTCTAACCGTATGCAGCTGAGTACCAGTGCTTTACAAGGAGCGACTGCCTATCTGACCTCCTCAACCCAGTTACCCGGGCAACCCAATACCCCTTGGTTAGACTGGTGTCAGACTTACTGGCTTCTGACTACCCGTAACGACTGCCAAGGATGTTCAATGACAGACGTTTGTTTCTGATTACTGGAGGCTAAATCTATACTAATATTATAAAGCTGAAGAGTTTGTTTGTTTATTTGTGTTTGAACGTGCTAATCTCAAAAACTACTGGACCGATTTGAAAAATTTGAGTCTTTGAGTGTTAGATAGCCCATTAATCGAGGAAAGCTATAGGCTACTTTTTATCCGGGTTCGTGCAGAGGTTCCCACGGCATGCGGATAAAATATAGCCTATAAATATAGGGGAGATTGTAGTTTCCCAACAGTGAAAGTATTTTTAAAATCGGTTCAGTCTGTTCGGAGCCTTTAGGGTACAAACAATAAAAATATATACTTTTTATTATATTAGTATAGATAAGACGTCGATTATTTTAACCGACTTCGCAAAAACGAGGAGGTTCAATTCTTCAATTCGGATGTTTGTATTTTTTTCTTAACACATATTTTCAGTTCATATATTAGTTTTTGCGACTGCAATTACCAAAGTGAGACTAAAAATATTAATATTATTTACATTTTGTCCACAGAAAGAACAAACGGGCGTAAAAACGAAATACGCCCAAAACCCTCACTCTATGATGCAACACGAGTACGACTCTGTGTTCTTCGTGTGCCGCAAACCTTATTGCATGTAGCCCTGTATGTAGCAGACCTTATTTATTATGATATACTACCTATTTTCATTGACATCTTGTAAGGCTATGTTTGAATATTTAGTAATTTTTGGTAATAAATATACGACATTTGATGTTTCTTAGCGAGTCTTAAAGTTCGTTTGTTTATTGGAAAAAGAAACAGACTTAAAAATTATATAATAATATTCAGTTCTATAAGCTTTGCTTTTACAAAGTTGGCAAACTTGAGTGATTTGGGCCGAAGTTCACAGACAATATAAAGGTCCTTTTTCCTAATGACATCTGTGTACTTTAAAACTACTGTAAAAATATTGTTTGTCGAATAATTTAAAAGCTACGAGGTAGATTTTATACTAAAAGCCTTTTATGGGTGTCGATGAAAAGTAGGTGTAGGTAACAATAATAATAAATAAACATTTTTATATGTAGAACGTAATAAAAAGCAAGAATGTAATAAATACAGTCGTCCATGCGATTGTTGCGCAACAGTTTCCCAACTGTTGCGCCACAGTTGCGCGACTATTGACCGATTATTGGCTCACTGAGTATTGCGAAAAAGCACAAAACCTTTTATGATGTAACAAATACAATACGTTAAAATTTAGTCAAGTAGTACATATTAAAGCTATAATATACGTTATTTATTATTATATACATAGGTATTTGGTCAAATAGTTTAATGGTTTGGGCTAAACCTATTTTTAACCGACTTTCCAAAAAAAGAGGTACTCATTTCGGAATTTTTTGGGGCATATAAGCGACTTAGACTGAAAATAATTGATTCAGTATTTTTGTAATCATATGTGGAACTTAATTAAAACATACGAGTATTAAATTGAATCTGGTTTGATCCAGATACATAATTTAGGAAGTTTAATTGTTAATAGAAAGGTATTCCCAAACCATTAAATTCAAATGTTAGTCGGCTTAGAACAGTGATATTTAGTATTTTTAACCTCCTTCCCAAAGAGGAGGTTTTCAATTAGGGTTTTTGAACGATAATTGGCTTCCTTTTTAAAAAGATTTCTTCATTTCTGAGTGATTGCTTGCATGTGACAATATAATGTCTATTTAGGCCCAAGTTCAGCGATAAAATAAACGTCAGTTTTCTTAAAACAACAATTTCAAAGTAAACAGTTGTTTTTAGGAAAAACGGAAATTTAAGTTTAAACTTGGGCCTTAAGCTATTGAATTGCTATGGCTTTATGCCTCTCAGTCAAACATTGAAAGGATATAAAATAGTTTGATAGGCGTAAATATTGGCTTGCTATTCTGACGCGAGCAAAACCGCGGTTGCAAGCTAGTATAATATCATTGTTCCAAAGCTAGGCAGCTTGAAGCTAAGTTTATAAAAAGATCTCTCACAAGATATAACAGTATGATATAATGGTCAGTAAATATGACAGATTTTGTACCCACAACCTGTTGACCACGGATGGACACTGAGGCCCAAGTTTACAACATAAACGTCAGTTTTCGTAAACAACCTTTTACTATGAATTTTCAAAGTAAACTGTTGTTTTAAGAAAAACGGACGTTTATGTTGTCGGTGCAAACGAGCCTTAAGTTCTAAAATTATAATCAGTATTTCTTTTTAAAGGCTAAGTTTAGCTGTTTTTCGCTATATAAAATTATGAATAGGAATGTTTCGAAGACCTAAAATTTGTTTGGTGATAACAAAAATATTATAAAGATGAATAATAAAGATATATCTGATGGAACAATTTTTTGCGGTGCTTGCAATAATAAATGAAAAGTAACTGCTACAGAATTTTCAGCATTTTGATTTTGTTAAAAAAAAAATAAGTAGAAAAAAAGCGTAGAACTATTCAATGTTTATCCGTGCTTCAACAGGTATATAATGTTTATGATAATTTACAGTAAATAAGTAACTTTTTGTTTATTGAACTAGTACCTAAGATGTTATCACAAAGTATTTTTTTTTGTTTTTAAATTCTTGTGAGTCTCTGGAAACGTCAAAACTTCATCATAATGTCACCCCGGCCTGTACACACATGTAAAAAATATTTCACTGTCTGGACAGTGAAATATTTTTTCAAATCGGTACAGTAGTTTCAAAGCCTTTTGGGTTACAAACAAACAAAGAAAAACTGTTTATAAAGTTGGTTAAGTCTTCCACGTAAATGAAGAAATGTACGGAATAACCGTATCTATACTGGTTTTTTAAAAGTACCCATTTTTAATATTATAGTTAATGTTTATTCCGTCATACATCACTAAAGTTTTTTTTCTATCTATGTAGATAAAAATGAATTGTTGTTCGTTAGTCTGATTAAAACTCGAGAACGACTGGGCCGATTGAGCTGATTTTGGTTTTAAAATGTTTATCGTACTCCAGGGAAGGTCTAAACGGTGAGCGAATAAGGAAAAGGCGGTATGAAGTTCGCCGGGTCAGCTAGTTTGAAATAAAAATACATTTTAGAGACTCACAAGTATTTGTTTAATAAAATCGCCAAACGCGATAGCGACTGAAACATAATAGATTTTGCTAATAAATAAGGAGATTAAGGGCCTATCAATAAATATATTTACATCAAAATAACCTCATACTTTTTCAGCACTTTCTAAGTTTACTAATCTGGGTCATCATCATATGTGTTGATGTAAATATACTTATAAAAAGATAACAAGAGCCGACGCTCATACGATTTTGTATCGATAAAAATATAAGTTTTTTCTCATATTTATATCGATATAGTTTCTGAGTAAACCGGAACGTACACTCGTCCGTTAATAAGTGATACATAGTCATAATTGCTTATAATAATATTACATTGTTTACTAACTTAGTTTTAGAACAAGCGGAATTTGAAGAAAAAAAAAAGAATATAATATTTCTGTTTTTGAGGAGCTAGAAAGTATTAAAAAAAGTTTCTTTTTGCTAATATAAAAAGGTATAAAAGTTATCGGCACGAATCTTGAGCTCTGACCTACATCTGCGCAGAAGTGATTTATTAGCAAAGAACCAATCCCGAGTGACGGCTATGACGCGATGCGCTGCGGGCCAATCACCGCTTTAGCCCGCCCCCGCGCCTCACTTCATACCACAAAAGGGAACTAATAAATTACTTCTGCGCAGGTGAAGGTCAGAGCTCAAGATTCGTGCCGATAACTATATTGATATGGATTTTCTAGCCAGTCTGACATAAAAATGCACTACATAGTTTGAGCTAAGTTTATTTCAAGGCTCGAAACATCACTTTTATAATTGAACTAATGTCTTCTAATCTTATTTAAGAAGTGGTTTTAAAAAGTACTGTCTAGCACTAAGCTAGATTTAAACCATTAACTTTCTTCAAGATGATGTTTTAAATTAAACCCAGTATTTTTTAAAACCAGATTTTAAAATAAGATGATTAGTGTTAAATGTATACACTTGTGATAATGCTGTATTTATCGTCTATTTTGTAATAGTCTACTTTTTCTGGCAGAATTTATTCAAAAAATATTTTTGACAGTGTAAAAATGAAATAAATTACTAGTCAACTGTTAGATACGAATAGTAATTTATCGATATTGGCATTTTTGCCAACACTAATGGTAGTGATGATGTCCTCCTAGCCGATTATCGGCTCATGTAAGGAGATGAGCTAGCTGCGCAGGACATATTATAGTGCACAAGCATTTGCGCAGACACAGGTGCACTCACTATTCCTTCACTCGTTAACACCAATATCGTTATAAACACGAAATATACAGTTTTTTTTTTGTATTTGAAATAGTCTGTTGAGTTAGCACCAAATATTAGTCACACACTTCAAAAAATTAGTCGAATGATTGATTTTCATAGTTAATGCAGATTATTACAAAATAAACGATGAAATAATCACCATGATCTTCATTTTGATCTACATTAATAATTATTATATTTTAACAAGTTGTAAGACGTATACCGAAATCCGAATGTCAGGATTTTTGTTATCACTCGTATCATGACATAACGCATGTGTTTAAATTATACAGGCTGTATTTTTTAAGAAAGTTTTTTAAAACTGAAAAAAAAAATACAAAATTGAGATGTTTTGTATTTTTGATGTTTTTATTTGTTATCTTGTAAAACCCAAAGTTTTCTTTTTTGAAAATACAACCTGTATACTGTATGTGATGTCTGCTTATATGACATCTATAAAATACTTAGAGTCAAAGAGAGATAGTGGGAGTAAGAGTCAGAAAATTTGAGCATATAGGATTGGCTTTAACTACAATTTTGTACTGTAGTATCGATATTTCTACAGGATCGACACTATAGGACATATTGAGTGGTAAACTGAAAAAAAAAATCTATATTTCGCGTATTAAAATTATGCCCAAAAGTAGAAGTACCTAATCAAAAAAAAAAAATGGGCAAAAAGTATTATCATTTAAATATTTAAATTCAGTTATTGGTTGCTTGTTTAAAAAAAAAACATTTTGTATAATAGGACTCGTGTATAATAAAAGTTAGGGGTACCGAAGATTTTGTGCAGTTGACAGTTGTCCGTTTTCAAGGAAAAATATCGTTCATTGTCGTCCTACTAAGCCAACACGCTCTAAGTTGAAATTCTTCATCTTCCTCCAAACTTGTCTATTTGTCATGACTACATTGCGGGGGCGAGAAACGTTACTGTCTCAGTCCTTAAACGCATTCTTTGGAACTTGTCCATTTTTCGAAATACCAAAAATCGTTGAATCAATGGCTCCAGACGCCTCGTTACTTCACTCGTGACGGATAGTTTTGGTCATGACCAACATACGTATTTGACCTACAAGAAGGCGCCTGACCTATCTGCCTTATGGCATCGACAATTTTCCATAAAGAAAAATAGAATAGAATCGTCCTTTGTACTAACCATGTACTAACTAACAGCAACTGTCAACTGCACCAAAAAGGTCAGACTGTATATTATGATTGTTTAAAAACCATTTGTTTTTAAGAGATGGGCTTCCAAAATAGTTCTGTCTCTTGTGAGATGATTTCAACTTCATGGTATAGTAATATGTAGTAGGATAATTTGGAACAAATCATGCCAATTTGTAGTTTGATTTTTCTGGAAGTTTGAAGCTTAATAAAACCATTATATTATATTTATACTAGCTTTCCGCCCGCGGCTTCGCCCGCGTGGAATTCGGTTCACCCCTCCCGCTGTGGGTTAGCAGCGGTGAGGGAGTGTCAGACTCTTACTGACTAAAATCGTCGTGTTCCGTCCTAGGCCTTTTATATACCAGGGCCGCGGTACCTCTTTCGAACAACCCGCAGCCGCGGCTGGCCCTGGCGCTACTGGGCCCCACTGATTTCAAAACACGTTAAGACTAATTCGCGGCGAACCTTAACACCATCAACCTTATCGCCATCTATCGAGCTATCGGGAAGCTCGCGATTGAACAATGAGCTACAGGTTAAAGCGCGAGATATCATTGCACTTCTTACGTATCTTAAAAAAAAACAACGTCACCACGTTTTAAAAAGCTATCATTCCACTTCTTACGTATTTTAAAAACACATCGTTACCACGTTTTAAAAACACCCAGCGCCATCTATCGCATACCTCAAGAACTAAATAACTTAACTAATACTTATACCAATTAGTAATTCGTTGAATTATAGTTATTTCAGGATAAGTAGATGTAAAAAAAACAGTTAAGACGATAAAACAAATTGTACGTCATCCCTCGGGAATTCCTCATTTTCGAGGATTCATTATCGTATCATTTAGCTTCTAAATTTATATGTTCATATTCGTTTGCAATATATAAGTAGATGTAAAAAAAAAAACAGTTTAGACGATTAAACAAATTGTACATCATCCCTCGGGAATTCCTCATTTTCGGGGATTCATTATCGTATCATTTAGCTTCTAAATTTACATGTTTATATTCGTTTGCAATATATTACCTTGTTTTAAACGACACACAGCGCCATCTACAATCCATCCATCAAGCAAACAATTTTTGTTTCCCTCGGGAATATCTATTTTTTTCGGGATAAAAAGTAGCCTATTATTTAATCCGGACTTTTAACTTTACGTCTGCAAAATTTCAAAGCAATCGGTTCAGTAGTTACGGCGTGAAAGCGGAACAAACAAACAAACAAACAAACAAACAAACAAACAAACAAACAAACAAACTCACTTTCCGATTTATAATATTAGTAAGGATAGCTTTCCGCCCGCGGCTTCGCCCGCGTGGAATTCGGTTCACCCCTCCCGCTGTGGGTTAGCAGCGGTGAGGGAGTGTCAACTCTTACTGACTAAAATCGTCGTGTTCCGTCCTAGGCCTTTTATATACCAGGGCCGCGGTACCTCTTTCGAACAACCCGCAGCCGCGGCTGGCCCTGGCGCTACTGGGCCCCACTGATTTCAAAACACGTTAAGACTAATTCGCGGCGAACCTTAACACCATCAACCTTATCGCCATCTATCGAGCTATCGGGAAGCTCGCGATTGAACAATGAGCTACAGGTTAAAGCGCGAGATATCATTGCACTTCTTACGTATCTTAAAAAAAAACAACGTCACCACGTTTTAAAAAGCTATCATTCCACTTCTTACGTATTTTAAAAACACATCGTTACCACGTTTTAAAAACACCCAGCGCCATCTATCGCATACCTCAAGAACTAAATAACTTAACTAATACTTATACCAATTAGTAATTCGTTGAATTATAGTTATTTCAGGATAAGTAGATGTAAAAAAAACAGTTAAGACGATAAAACAAATTGTACGTCATCCCTCGGGAATTCCTCATTTTCGAGGATTCATTATCGTATCATTTAGCTTCTAAATTTATATGTTCATATTCGTTTGCAATATATAAGTAGATGTAAAAAAAAAAACAGTTTAGACGATTAAACAAATTGTACATCATCCCTCGGGAATTCCTCATTTTCGGGGATTCATTATCGTATCATTTAGCTTCTAAATTTACATGTTTATATTCGTTTGCAATATATTACCTTGTTTTAAACGACACACAGCGCCATCTACAATCCATCCATCAAGCAAACAATTTTTTTGTTTTCCCTCGGGAATATCTATTTTTTTCGGGATAAAAAGTAGCCTATTATTTAATCCGGACTTTTAACTTTACGTCTGCAAAATTTCAAAGCAATCGGTTCAGTAGTTACGGCGTGAAAGCGGAACAAACAAACAAACAAACAAACAAACAAACAAACAAACAAACAAACAAACAAACTCACTTTCCGATTTATAATATTAGTAAGGATAGCTTTCCGCCCGCGGCTTCGCCCGCGTGGAATTCGGTTCACCCCTCCCGCTGTGGGTTAGCAGCGGTGAGGGAGTGTCAGACTCTTACTGACTAAAATCGTCGTGTTCCGTCCTAGGCCTTTTATATACCAGGGCCGCGGTACCTCTTTCGAACAACCCGCAGCCGCGGCTGGCCCTGGCGCTACTGGGCCCCACTGATTTCAAAACACGTTAAGACTAATTCGCGGCGAACCTTAACACCATCAACCTTATCGCCATCTATCGAGCTATCGGGAAGCTCGCGATTGAACAATGAGCTACAGGTTAAAGCGCGAGATATCATTGCACTTCTTACGTATCTTAAAAAAAAACAACGTCACCACGTTTTAAAAAGCTATCATTCCACTTCTTACGTATTTTAAAAACACATCGTTACCACGTTTTAAAAACACCCAGCGCCATCTATCGCATACCTCAAGAACTAAATAACTTAACTAATACTTATACCAATTAGTAATTCGTTGAATTATAGTTATTTCAGGATAAGTAGATGTAAAAAAAACAGTTAAGACGATAAAACAAATTGTACGTCATCCCTCGGGAATTCCTCATTTTCGAGGATTCATTATCGTATCATTTAGCTTCTAAATTTATATGTTCATATTCGTTTGCAATATATAAGTAGATGTAAAAAAAAAAACAGTTTAGACGATTAAACAAATTGTACATCATCCCTCGGGAATTCCTCATTTTCGGGGATTCATTATCGTATCATTTAGCTTCTAAATTTACATGTTTATATTCGTTTGCAATATATTACCTTGTTTTAAACGACACACAGCGCCATCTACAATCCATCCATCAAGCAAACAATTTTTGTTTTCCCTCGGGAATATCTATTTTTCGGGATAAAAGTAGCCTATTATTTAATCCGGACTTTTAACTTTACGTCTGCAAAATTTCAAAGCAATCGGTTCAGTAGTTACGGCGTGAAAGCGGAACAAACAAACAAACAAACAAACAAACAAACAAACAAACAAACTCACTTTCCGATTTATAATATTAGTAAGGATAGCTTTCCGCCCGCGGCTTCGCCCGCGTGGAATTCGGTTCACCCCTCCCGCTGTGGGTTAGCAGCGGTGAGGGAGTGTCGACTCTTACTGACTAAAATCGTCGTGTTCCGTCCTAGGCCTTTTATATACCAGGGCCGCGGTACCTCTTTCGAACAACCCGCAGCCGCGGCTGGCCCTGGCGCTACTGGGCCCCACTGATTTCAAAACACGTTAAGACTAATTCGCGGCGAACCTTAACACCATCAACCTTATCGCCATCTATCGAGCTATCGGGAAGCTCGCGATTGAACAATGAGCTACAGGTTAAAGCGCGAGATATCATTGCACTTCTTACGTATCTTAAAAAAAAACAACGTCACCACGTTTTAAAAAGCTATCATTCCACTTCTTACGTATTTTAAAAACACATCGTTACCACGTTTTAAAAACACCCAGCGCCATCTATCGCATACCTCAAGAACTAAATAACTTAACTAATACTTATACCAATTAGTAATTCGTTGAATTATAGTTATTTCAGGATAAGTAGATGTAAAAACAGTTAAGACGATAAAACAAATTGTACGTCATCCCTCGGGAATTCCTCATTTTCGAGGATTCATTATCGTATCATTTAGCTTCTAAATTTATATGTTCATATTCGTTTGCAATATATAAGTAGATGTAAAAAAAAAAACAGTTTAGACGATTAAACAAATTGTACATCATCCCTCGGGAATTCCTCATTTTCGGGGATTCATTATCGTATCATTTAGCTTCTAAATTTACATGTTTATATTCGTTTGCAATATATTACCTTGTTTTAAACGACACACAGCGCCATCTACAATCCATCCATCAAGCAAACAATTTTTTTGTTTTCCCTCGGGAATATCTATTTTTTTCGGGATAAAAAGTAGCCTATTATTTAATCCGGACTTTTAACTTTACGTCTGCAAAATTTCAAAGCAATCGGTTCAGTAGTTACGGCGTGAAAGCGGAACAAACAAACAAACAAACAAACAAACAAACAAACAAACAAACAAACAAACTCACTTTCCGATTTATAATATTAGTAAGGATTATTATTTTGTTTTTTTCTAAGTTTACTTTCTGAACCAATCTATGTAAACTATTACAAGTAGTTTGTAAAAGATATGTGTATTGTAAAGCCGTTTGCAATAAGGAATTGGTATGTATTTGTTCCAAATTATCGTACACTATAAAACGCACTGTTGTTAATTTGTTAAGCAAAAGAGATTAAAAACAATGATTTTATTGGTTATCCACGTTTTTCATTTTTATCCTGATCTTAGATTAGTTTGTAAGCCTTAAATAAAACTAAAATCATCATCATCTGCATAGCTTTTCTCTACTATGTTGGGGTTGATTTTCAGTGTACATGGATGCAGCGGATTGCCAGTTTTACCTGGAGCGACTGCCTATGTGACCTCCAAAACCTGGTTGTCTGGGCAACCCGATACTCTTTATTCAGTCAGACTTTCTGACTGCTAAAGATGTTAACGACGACCAGTATTAATAAAACACAAATTAGTCCGTCAAAGTTTTATTCAAATACTGTATAAAATATCTGCCAATTTTACTAGTATCCTCATTAGAATGGTTCATTTTAGCATACGTAAGGAATTGTCGTCTCAAGCGCAGTAGTTTCTGAGGGTTCACAAACTGGGTGTATCCAGCTTCTAGCACACAGCCCGGGTAGTCAGGGAATTTCACTTCACCATCCATGTTTAACTGTTTGGCTTCTAGAATCTGTTTTGATATTGCTTGAGTGACTTTGTCAAGCTCGTATAAGAAGTTTGATGATGTTAATGGTGGCTGAAAAAATAATAATCATGGTTAAAATTAAGGTTTTTAAATGACTATATAAAAAGGAGGAGGTTTTCAGGACAGAGGTTGTATTTTTATTCATACATATTTTCCTGAGGTAAGATCAAGTGGGCAGAGGAAAAGAATTTAGATATCTAGACAAAAACTTCTGTAAATTCCTTCTGTGAATTTTTTTAGGTGTGGGAATTAATATTTAAACAAAAAATGTCACTGCAAAAGTAAGTATAAACGTGAAAGAAAAGTTTCAAAAGATGATTTACATGTGGCTTGGTATACATAATCTACATCCTGAGATATAGGGTACAGACAGGCTATTTTTATCCGGGAAGTAATTCCCTCAGTACTTTTGCAGGGAGCAGTAAGTATTACAATTAATCCATATAGTAGTCCACATAGTTGCTACAATAATAGAAAACTTACATTCTGTGTGCTCATATTAGGTGGCGGTGGTTTCTTCTCAAAGAGAACTTTGTACACATCTTCTAAATTAAGTTCATCTGAGGGCTGTACTGTGAACAGGGGGCTGTCCCATCTGTTGTTGGAGTTTGGCTCTTCAAACCTGGAATTGTAGTAAATAAAAATGAGTTTTACATACATCACTACATAGTACAAAACAAAGTCGCTTTTTTTGTCGCTATGTCCCTTTGTACACTTAAATCTTCAAAACTACGCAACCGATTTTCATGCGGTTTTTTTAGTAGATAGGGTGATTAAAGAGGAAGGTTTATATGTATAATAACATCGAATAAAAATGAGTTTTACATACGTACAATTTAAATATGTCGGGGCGTCAGGATCCGACATCGTTAAATAAAACAAAGGGGTTCTCACACAATCACTTGGTTTATTCCAATTAACACAATATTAGTCACTACAATTATTTATCACGAATTTGTGGGAGGTGTGCACTCGGCAAGGGTCGGCGAACGAATGACGCGAGTCGTGCGCGCGCCGCTTTATATAAGGTCCACCGTTGACAGATCGACGGTTGACACATCGACGGTGGCGCCGTCAAATATGTAAAAAGTTAGGTACATGTAACTATTGTACAGTCATGGGATGTAATCATCCAGAAATGGTCTATCATCATATTATCACTACCACCTTATTATAAAACGTGGTTTTAAAAAAGTACCAGCTTTTGTATGACCTTTTAACCACTGTCCCAAACAAAATCAGTGGACTAAAGCTATTACTTCTTAAAACCACGTTTTATGATAAGGTGGAAATTGTTTTAGTATCTAGATTCTTGGTTATTCTCTAGATAGAAAGTTTCCCTAGAATTCAAGTTGTCAAACTATGGATATTTCTAGGATTCCAAATAGCAGAATTCAAGGGATAGCACCACTTTGCAGTAGAAGCGACTAGCCAAAGCTAGGAAGAAAACCATTAACTTCACTAAATAAATTATTTTGTCGTTTCTCACCTTAATCTAGTTAAAGCATTAAAAACTTCTTCAGTATATGGTATTGAAGTATTCTCAGTGTTGCCAGCATCAGTTTCACTCTGTCTCTTAAGATTGTCCTCCCAAGCTTCATTGTGATTTCTTATAGTGTATACTGTACATTGTGTTGATTTTGATGCTTTGGAAGCACAGTATAATTCATAGCGGTACCCTGAAAAATACATAAAAATTATTTGAATGGTTATTTGGCATTGGTGAAAATTCAAGTTCTATTTGCCTACAGTTTCTCAATCAATGCTGCTTCTAATTCGTTGGTTTTATTGCTTATAGTTATGTATCGAAAAGCGTTTCATTATAAAGACTCTCTGTGATATAGCAGTTGTCTTTGGTTCAGAATAAATACTGCATTCCACGGAGTGATATCAACGGTTTGGTTTAATTTTTCTAATGTATCCTGGTACCTAACCTACCCAATACTTATATTGCTAGTTAATTAAACGTATATAATTAAGAATTTAAATCGTTGTGTTAATAATCGTCAGCAGATGGAAATAAACATAACACTGTTTGAAAAAACATTTGTATGTAAAAATTACCTTTTATATAGTTACTTCCATCCAATATAACAACACCATCTTTTCCAATAAGCCGTAGTACTTCTGATTTAAGGTATCCTCTCACTCTCTTCTCTTTCTGTGAGTCCAAATATGTAGAATTCTTCTCATAACCTAACTTTGTAATAGCTTCGTCTTCAGATATGATTTCCACCTTTTTACCATGTTTGTTTACGAAGAAATCTTTTAATTCTTGTGCTCTTGTAGTTTTGCCACTTACTGGTGTACCACATATTATAATTAATGGCATTTTAGGCAGATTTTATGTGAAATCCCAAAATGAAAACAACGATTGAATTGACAACGATGATGACCTACTGTCAATGTCAATTGACATGCTATAATAGTTGTCATTTGCGTTTTGTTTCATATGGAGCATATGAAAACGCAACGGTTGCTGTTATTTGATATTACAGTGAAGGGTAGACTTGTCTGATCTTTAGCTATAGAAATTGTAATCGACTGACAGAACTAAATTGCTTGGCTGATGTTGGGTGAATATGTGAAGGGGCATTTCGGCCCACTTTCCCGAGTACCGAGACAAAATGTTTTCTTCTTTTTATGTAATCCCCCTTTATGTACCTATACTCCCAGTATAAACTTACCTCCTCATGTACCTACTGCTCCTCTTCTCTAAGTATTATCTTATCTACCGGCACTAGGCCCACTAGAAGGAACGAAATGGGCCTCCTCACAGATGATTGGAAAAGTTGAAATAAAAATGCATTTTTATAATTTTAACATTTTTTAAACGATTGCACATCACTTAACCTCTATTAAATAAATAAATAATTAATATTTTAAGGGAGATCAAATCAGGAGATTATGAATTTTAAATGAGATTGGAAATGGCAAGTCAGGTATATTCACAGCGCGATCTTGGGCCATATGAGTTGTTTGCCAGGCAGAGTAACAATTGGAGCGTCCTACGTGAGCGATATGGACGCCAACGCGAAGCGACGCGGCGCCACACGAAAACAAAAGACAATCGATTTCTTCTGATTGTGATTTCAATTCGCTTCGCATCGCGTTCGCTTTGATTCGCCCATGTAGGATGCACCCTCACTTGTGTAGATACACTGCCTTGCAATCACGTTGGGCCCTAGACTCGATTAGATCAAGCTCGATCGCTAACTTAAGATACAAGTATTAAATATACAGTCATAAACATTTACATGAGAGTATTTTACAGATTTCAATGATGTACTTATTCCTTTATAAAATCTATAACAATGTAGCTATATTACTTTGCATTTTTTTAGCATTCCAACAAAAAAATAAATAATATTATTCAAACGTGCAAAGCAGTATACCTACACTGTAATTTCAATGTAAATCGCGTCTTCACCATAATTTAGAGCCTTTTCAGACTGGCGTATTTTCCCAGGGAAGAAACCAAGTTACCTCGCCCGGTTCGTACAAAAATGGACAACTAGTGGTGAAAATCCGCCATTGTGAAAAGGCTGTTAAATTCGATTACAGTCAAAAATTCTATGACTATCTTTTATAGCCTGGGTTTTAAGCTTTGTTTTAGCTCTTCTGAAACAAAAGTTTTCTCCATCACTAATATTTTGTACTGTTTGTTTATCGATTTGTCCTTTTTCAATATCATCTTGTGGTACCTCTTTTATTAGAATAAATCGTACTAGTACCTCTTAAAATAGATAATACAAGCCTTGATACATACAGCTTTTAGACCCCAATCAGCAGACCACAAAAAGGTCTCTTTCAAAGTAAAAAATACTCAAAAGTCTATTTGTGTTAAGTAAAACATTTGAGAGTTTAAAGTCAAGTCCAAGAAATCATAAGCTCTATAAATCCAGTCTAAAAGTCAATATAGTTGATATGTTCAGCCACGACGGCGCGGATCCAGGTGCTGGTGACCTTCACGTTGTGGTAGATGCCCGGCTGATGGTCCACTCCGCAGCCGAAGCCGGCTGATGTGATCCCCACTAGGTAGTAGCGACCGTTGTCTGATACTATGAGGGGGCCGCCGGAGTCTCCTGGTGGTAGAAAGTATTAAGTTAAAAGCGATAATTATCGTAAGTCAGTTAAGCAGTACACGGCCTCCTAGGCTGAACTGCGAGATGCCATAAAAAAAAGAACGATGAATTTCGTACTTTTAATTGAGCGTTAGGTAGGCAACTGTCATTAGAAACAATAAAATATGGGTTAATTCAACCCGGTCGGTCTGCTATTTATTTTGTTGGTTCTTTGTTAAGACGCGTGATGGTGGAACATGACTAATTCCCGGTCATGATACAAATGTGGTTCTCAGTTTACAATCAAGTCTGATAAGTATATTGAACACCCATTTTAGAGGGCAGTTTACTGCTAGTCAGGCACACAGCCTTTCGCCTATTGTACGCAATCAAATTCTTGCCACTTTGTAAGCCTTTAGGGTTGGTGTTGGTGCTATGTTACAGGGTTTCATTTTCCAATTTACAGAAAACTAAAGCAGTAGCTACTTAAAAACAGGCTGGAGGTCATGTTTGTTACCTAAGCAAGCATCCTGGTGTCCATCGGAATGTCCTGCGCAGATCATCTCGGAGTGTATCTCCACTGAGATCTGCTTACTCCTGTGCCAGTTTATACACTGCTCTTTGCCTGTGGAGAATTATATTGTTCAGTCTTTATCTAGGAGTATCTTTTGTGATCGAATTCATAATTACTATTTTATCACAATTTTTATAATAAAGTCACAAACACATAAACTACAAGGTACGAAGAGGATATATAAGAGAGTGCAAGGGGGTAGTATTTAGAATACATAAGGGAGTATATAGGGGAGTACATAAAAAGATGAAGTGTGACGTTTCAAATGTACGAGTAGATTAGGGTTGTGGGCATGCCATTCGTGTCCACTACGGTAGAACCGTTACTGCAAATTATGTATTTAGGAGACGCAAGCTCACCGGTTACTATATGGATCAAATAAATAAATATTGATTGAACTTTGTTGAAATCTTGTTGCTACCAGATTCTTCGGAATTTTATTCTCACTTAAATCACTTCCTGTTGCAGCAATTAACGTAACCATGTCAGACATAGATGATGTTTGAGCAGTCCTTAAAATATAGGGGCATTTCATTATTAAAACTTAAACAAATCACCGAAAAAACTTACTAAGTATAGGCACAGTAGCGGACCTCAACATATTTGTCCCCGTATGTCCAGTACTGGCATCAGTCTTCCCCCACCCAGCGATCACCCCGGCCCTTCCCCTTAACTCCATGTCTCTCTCCGGCAGGCAGATCGGCAGGATATGAGTAGTATAGGTGATGGGTCGGGACAGCTTCAGTAAGGCGATGTCGTAACGATCCGGTTGCGTCATACGAAATTGGAATAGAGGGTGCAAGATTTTTTGGACGACCCTGTGGATAGAAAATTGAATTGAAGTGGTTGTATTATGAAGTACATAGGTAGTGTGTACCTTATTACTTCAGGCTGCTCAGAGAAATTCATACTAGAACTATTCATACTAGGTGCTTATACCAGCTTTGTAACCTTCAGAATTTTCTCCAAGAGGCTATTGTTTTCCTACCTAGAGGTAATTAGAATTATGGAAAAATTAATCTCAACAAATGGCATAAGTAGCCGTTTGACCTTGAATTTGCAAAATGTTGTGGATATACAGATACTGTCAAGAAAAAACTTCTGAAGATATTTTGATGTAACTTTACCGTAATTCGGGTGCCGAAGTTGGTTCCCTAACACTTTAAAGCTCTCTTTTCGAGAAAAGCATGCCATTTCATCATCATCATAAACTGATACTTTACGGAAATCATCCTCATCATCTTATAGCTTACGAAAAAGATCACAAAGTACACATCAGTTTACTTATTAGTAAAATCCTTCCAACATGAGTCCTCACCCCAGTTTCCTAGCAGTACTGGCACCAGCGCTGGTATCCAGAGCCCCCAGCCACACGGCGATGTCCCGCGGCCGCGCGCGGGACACGCAGTGAGCCGCCGTCGCCACGTACCAACGAGATACTGTAAATATTTAAGAGAATTTGGAAAGATTAAGAGTTGAAAAAAAGAAGCCAGACAAGAATCTACTGAAATGGAAAGTCTGCTTTGGTTTAAATAGATGTCTGTCATTTGTTTTCGGATCTTAGGGTCTAAACTAAAAGAATATTCGACACACAATGTATGCCTCGTCTAAACTGAAATGATGCGCCCCAAGCCCCAACACCATACACACTTTATATTGCAATGAAGTACTCCAGCACACTCCAATTCTTTGGTTAGTCTATAAGTGGATAACCTCATAGCTGGAATTCGCAGGTACTTATGAAGTGTCTTTTAGTCTTACAGCTGGCTAAACTAATGGCGCCTGGCAACTAACCGAGTGGCCGGAAATTAGTTATAAACCACTACGTAGTTTGGCAAGAACTTTACTAGCTTTTTAAACCTACCCAGAACACCTCCACATTGGAACTCCGATATCCTGACGTGTGCTTGCCAGGGGAACTCCGCGAACCTCGCCTCCCTGCCTCCGATGATCCTCTTCTGTATCATTTGCGTGGAAGACAGGCCACAGTCTACCTGGAAGAAGACAGCGAATATATTGAAAAATAAATTAAACTGCAACGATAGTCCAATATTATAAAAACGAAAGTAAATAACTATCGTCTATCCGCCAAACTACTATTAAACTTATATACCTACTGCTGAACCGATTTATATGATAGGCAGGTACATAGATAGTCTTTTATGAAAGGACATATGTAGATAGGTTATGTTTTTGTCCGGACACAGGCAGTAGTTCCCTTAACTTTAACGGAGGTGGAAGGCAAAGTAAAGCAAGGATAATTTAGCAAAACTTATTTAGTAATAAATTAAGTGTCTTGATTACGCCGCTACATATTTTAGCTCTTCATATCTTTCAGTCTAAAATCATAAATGTGAAAGTCACTTAGTCTGCCTGTCACGCTTTCGTGGTTTTAATCTCTAAACTTATTTTAGACTGGCTGTTTCCCACGTTTTACTTGTCTTCAAAAGGTACTTCTTCCTGAACCCTATACCTTAAACCTAAATTACTCCTTGTTAGATCAGCTATCTGTCAGTGAAAGTATCGTCAAGATCGGTCCTGCTACTTCAGAGATTAGCCCGGAATAACAGAAAGACAAAAAATAAAAATCCTTCCTAAATAATAATTCCTTCTCCGTATGGAGAGACGTCTGTGCCCTGCTGTCGGACAGTCAAGACTGATTATATTGTTAACACTTCAAGAACAGCTAGTTCTCATAATATAAGAGTAAGTTTAGGTATACCTGTGCCACTTCATCATCAGCTCTCCGTCGGAACACGTTGGCTGGCACCACGCTGCGCTGTGGCACTTGACGCAGCTTCGGCGGCACCACCTTGTACTTCCATTCTGATGATGGTATGCTGCAATCAAAAATTTAAGCAGCTTATTAACTAGAGTAACTAGAAACCTATCTAAATTAGTAAGCTATAAGATATAATTAGACTTCTTGCGCATTTGGCCGCCCTGATTTTGTCTTCTTGACATGAACTTTGGTTGTCCGAAGTCGGCTTCCAGTGGCTACTATCTGACGTGATTTTGATTATGCAATAGTCAAGTAATTAATTATCCAGTATTTTTACATGCTTACATAAACAGAATAGGCTAGAGCTTGACAAACAAGAGAGAGAGACGTTGATCCGGGTGCGTGAAGTAGTTTCCCCCACAAGACACGGGTGAATCATCTAGTGGAAGCTAACATACACAAGGTACACACATGGTTATTTTCTTTGTGAACCAGAACCACGATGAGTACATCTTACCCCTAAATAGAATATAATTTTCCTATTTACCTGTTATCCATCCCATCATTCCTGCTAGCCTCAGGAGGCACGCAGCATGAGAACAGCCAGCTGCCGCCACACCCCCTCACCCTCGTCCCTCCTCGGAGCCAGCACGAGAGTGTCAGGGTGCATGGCCGGACCTCTGATCCTAGGCTGCAAGTACTGGGGTAGCCGAGGATGGAGGCTAGCATGCGACTTGTCAGTGCTGCGGATAGTAAGAAAGTATATAATACATAGCTACATACGTAGCAAGTACATAATTAAAAAAAAATAGGCGAAAATAGAAAAAAAAATATGTAAATTAAATCGTAAATTTTACTCAGAAGACAAGGGAAAGAAATGAACTAAAATAATACGAAATACCTAATTAATAAAAAACCTCATAGATGTAGAGTTTGTGAATATGTTTTTTAGAGTTCCAAGAGACCGAAGTCTTCTAGTCTATTAAGTTACGAGTTCCTAAGGTTCTGCGGTAAATACATAGATAGAAAGGCAATCACTTGTAATTATCCCATTAAATGCCCTTGAACATAAAAAAATATATAAATAAACATATTTAATACCTACATTCACCCCGAACAGTGGCCACAAAATTCAAAACGACGAGAGGCACCAACCACCCGAGCCGCCATCTTGTCCCACCCGTCAGGCTGCGCGCGCGCCGCTCGAGGTCTCTTTGTCTATGGTAATGCCATGGTGCGTCATGGTTCACCGTTGACATGGCGCCAAAGTGCGGTAGAATGACATAGCGTGGGTTGTCTCGACGCCTTTGTAGAAGATTTTAGCTGAAAATGATAGGAAGTACTGTTAGAAATGTTTGTCTCCTTATTGCATCTCCTAAAAAGTTACCCTCTCGGCCTATCAGGAAGCAGTTTCATGAGCTAAAAATGTAAAGTCTTTTACGGTAAATGGGCATCTGACTGACACTAATACAATTTTCAAATTGGTTCAGTATTTCAGGAGATCGTAATATCAACAAGAAACAAACGCAATTGTAGAGATGATGCCCTCATGACAATTTTCTCCGTGTTAGGGAAGCACGCTAAATTGGTGAGCCCCAACTGACTTTAAAAAAATCCTTGACAATCATTAGAGTAGTCAGGAGGCAGAAAGTGGCAACCAATGGCTATCGTAGGTTGCCTAGATAGCTTGGGGATATCAGATAGGAAGTCCCTTCATGTAAAACACTGGTACTCAGCTGCGTCTAGACTGAAAGCCTAGCCCAACATAGTTTGGAAAAAGCTTGGACAGAAGACATGAAGTGCTTTGTTTCTATCAAACAAAAACCAGTTAGTATTCAAATAAATTCAGAATCTAAATTGAAAAACTCAGCTCGCTATTTCCTCTAATTACCGCAGTAATTAAGCTATGCAGGCTGCTATTAATACTAGCGAAAGCCTCACGGCCCGCTTGTCTTGTAGGCCTCGACCCGACGTCAGACAAAACGCAGTCATTCGTCAACGTTGTCATCACAACTATTTGAAAGTTGATTTCTAAAATCGCCTATATTAATATAATTAATAGGGGGAAAAAAATATTGTTTGTAACCTAAAGGGCAAAGGCACTGAACTGGTTTGAAGAATTCTTTCACTTTTGGGAAGCTAGATTGTCATCGAGTAACATAGGCTATATTTTGTCCGGGTACGGGAAGAAGTTTCCCACGGGATTCGGGTGAAGGTGCTAGTGGAAGCTAGTTAGATAGTAAAATATAGATACTTTTGCATGTTTGTTGTAATATTATTTTATAGTTCATTTATTTATTTTTGAACATATATTTTACATTTTTAAATATTAAATATAAAAATAAAAAACATTTAAAAATATAAAAAATAGGTTGCCACCGATATCGGGCACAGGGTCCAAGGTACCGGTGGTTAGGGTCCCAGAGACAGAAACCTCCTCACAAAACGTGCCGTATCAAGGAGTACTGCCTTCTGAATATTATTATTATTTACATAATTGAGTTGGTGATATAAACAATATACTTGCAAATTTGTTCATTAGCATTCTAGGCAGCTACTGCATTACGCATATATGTACATCTATTTATACTAATATTACAAAGCTGAAGAGTTTGTTTTGACGAGCTAATATCTCAGTGACTAATAGATTTATTCGAAAAAACTTTCAGTGTTAGCCTATTCATCGAAGAAGATTCGACCAGTTTCGTGAGAACCACTTCCCGCATCCGGATAAACCTATGTCCTTTCTCACTTTACACTATCTGTGTACCAAATTACAGTTAATTCGTGTGTTTCATGTTTTCATAAAATACTATAGCTACCGGTCTTGGCACACAAGCGCTATAGACAGATAAGCAAATTACTTTCGCATTTATAATATTAGTAAGCATAAGGATAGGCAAAACAGAACACTCTTTTGTATGCAGCGTAGAAAGTTAAACTTCAACTTAAAAACAAAATCTTTTGTCTCTGCATATCATTCATTTTGTTTTTATTTTTTCTAAGACGACTCGTGAAAACTAATTATCATTACAAATGAGTTTGTATGATTGTCCGTTTTGAAAAGTTGTTGAATAGGCTAGAATTTTAAAAGTATTTTTTGAGAATGACAGGTTATAATTAGTCATTCCTATTTAACTCAAGAGATTATCAATATTTCCACAGCAGTTGCGACGTTTCAGCCAATGGCTTAATAGCTAAGAGCCCTGTGACGTAGTGGCAGAGTTATTCAACGAAACTTGTAGGACCGTTAAATTCAAAATTTTCATCTGTTAACCTTTTATCTACATTAGGGTCAGCTTCCAGTCTTAACGAATGACTGAGTATCAGTGTGTTACATGCAGCTACTGAGTATCTGATCTTCTCAACCCAGTTAGGGTCATTTCGCCTGTTCGCGTCCATAGCCCAGATCGCGTCCATTTTGCCGATCTCCTTTTAAAAATTCTCGAAAACAAGTCAATTAACACACTAATCAAACGAAAAGTCATTACCGCTAATACGTTAATGTATAAGAGGCACGCACAGATAGACAAACGTTCTGTGCGTCCAACCAATCCTTTTAGAAAAAATAATTAGTCTAGGCTCTTCAACAAGAAAGCGAAAACACGCAGAATTTTAGATAAAAATTAGTGTGCAGCGGCGTGTTTGATGGTAAGTTTTATATTGTTTTATGTGAATTTTAGGATAGATAGCTATTTCTACAGTTTAATGATGAATAAAAGTATAATCTTTATTATGAATTTGGTAATGTTTTTTATATTTAACGAGTAAAATAAGGTGGACGCGAATTACTACATCGAATTTTACGAAACTTCCACTTTGCGTCCACAATGGACGCGAACTAAAACTATCCTCTATAATAATAAACCAAATTGCGTCCACTGTTTTCGTTAAATACTTGCTTATAAAAAATAATTAAAACATACTGTTTAATATTAATATATTAAACAGTACATTTTTTTATTAAGATATATACGTGGTTATAATTAAATTATCAACTGATATAAGTAATTTCATTTAAGATAAGTTCTTCCGATACAGGAAAAAAGAAGGAAAAGACAACATACACAGAAGAAGATTTAAATAAAGCGTTAAATGTTATTCGAGAGAAGAATAAATCGATAAAAAATATGCAAAGAATATGCTACCTTGTCTGATAATTTATTGACTCAACAATTCTTTTAGTTGTATGTTTACACAAAATTATTAAATTGTTTTGTTAATTTAATATGAAAGGAAATCGATCTACGGATCGAAAACGCCTGGAAGAGCTACTGGTCCATGAAGGGAGAACTCCCTTTATGTCTGAAGCGGAAACTAGTTGACATGTGTATTCTGCCCATCCTAACCTACGGCGCTCAGACTTGGTCTTTAACCGAATCTCAAAAGTCCAGGCTAAAAGTATGCCAAAGGAGCATGGAGCGTAGCCTGCTCAGCATACGGCTTAGTGACCGGATACCTACGCAACACCATTATCCGGTCCAAGATCCGGGCATAGTAGATGTGGGCAATAAGTCTGCAAAGTTGAAGTCGAATGCACCCGGACAAGTGGGCCAACATCACCACACACTGGATCCCTGAGGATGGAAGGTGACCGAGAGGGAGACTAAGAAAACGCTGGAGAGAAGACTTGGACAGCTTCCTCTCGGACTGGCCACAAATAGCGATGGACAGAGAAAAATGGAAGGCTATGGGGGAGGCCTTTGCCCAGCAGTGGGACAGCATAGGCTAATAAAAAAAAATATATGGCCAAAAACTTAGTATAATCAAGGCGGATCTTAAGCATTCCCTGTGATTTAGAGTAAAATTAACAGAATTGATTACTGTTTATTCTTCAAGTTTCAAAATTAATTGCCTAATTTTAAGTTACTTAAACCAATGTTGAGAAGAATTATTTTTATTTTGTAAAGTGAATTTTCAATGATGAATGTTGATTTTTAATAATTAAGTGTATTGTTAAATAAAGAAATTGTTCAAATACAATCTTTCTTTATTAATTCTTAACAATTTCACCCCTATATTCCTTTTCAAAGCCGCTGGACGCGAACTGGACCATGGGTGGACGCGAATTGGATTTTGTGGACGCAAACTGGGTAAAACGCCTAATTCTGAGGTTTATCGATTTAAATAGAAAACGTAAGATATTTCTTATACAACTGAAAGTTAATCTTAAAATAGAGTATATAAGGAATACATTACACAAATTTGACATGGAAATGAGTGCTGGAGCATTTTTATTATCGCCGTCAAACTTGCCAACTGCACTAAATGGTCGCCAACAGGCGAAATGACCCTGGACAATCCGACACCCCTTCCCAAGATGGGGTTTCAGACTTTCTGGCTTCTAACTACCCGTAACGACTGCCTAAGAGGCTCGTTGACGAGAATTCCGAAACACTGAGGATTTTTTTATGATGAGAAAAATGGTCACCTATCCACGGACTTACAGCGCCAAGCTCAACCTTATGATTGATCTTTATTTATTTACTAGCTTCCACTCGCGGCTTCGCCCGCATGGTGTGTTGATAAAAAGTAGCCTATGTGTTAAATCACCTATCTAAATACCAAATTTCAAAAAAATCGGTCCAGCCGTATTTGCGTGATTGAATAACAAACACACATCCATACATTCTCACAAACGTTGACATTCATAATATAAAGTAAGAAGTAAGATTTATTTTATTCTGAACAAAAACACATTTGTGTCGAACACAGGATCAAAACAATACAATAATAATGGCAATCAATAAAAGTCGAAAGATCCAGCTGTTATTAACCACGACCATTTCAAACTCGAAAGATATATCGAAAACATGATTCTAATAAAATGTTTTCACTAACTTTCTATCGAAAACGCGATCAATCTTTATTATCTACTTGACGCAGACCGATGACTTGTGAGTCAAGGTCAATCAAACTATTAGTCAAGGTCATCAACTAACGGCTGTGATTTTGATGATGATTGATTTGGGAAATTCAAGTTTCATTCGATTGGTTGTGGTTTTGTTTTGATGCTCCATTTTTTATGTGAAAACTAGTTGTTTTCCGTGGTTTCACCTGAGTACCGAACCCAACCCGCATGCGGATTAAAAGCCTGTGCCCTTTATCAGTACCTTCATTGTTTTAATTAGATGAATTTAGTATTTTTGACATAGTTTTCATCTAATCGTACCTACACTCCCATAGGCATGAAACTCCATAGTTACTCTTTTTATACATACATAGTATTACAGTTAAATAAGTATTGATACACAATAAATTTGAATCATGAATTTTTTAAGAATAACATAAAAATATACGAAAGGACAACAACAGTGTAGGTACAGTTTGTTTGCATCCCAAAGGCTTCGAAACTAGAGAGCTAATTTGAAAAAAAAATCACAGTCGGGCAGTTACACTACCCCCTAGGCCATATTTTGTCCAGGTATCAAAAGATACCAGGGACCCGGTATTCACGGGACGCGGGAAAAACCGCTTGTCTTCAAAAAAGTTACTTATCAAAAAGGTTATACTCTCCAAAACTTTTATAATACATGTGAGCGCCCAGCATCCTAATGTAGGGCACACTACTTCCAAAGAATCTTCGGCTAACATTTCTCCGCATCTAACCAGATTAAACTAAACAAGATTTCGAGGACCCTACACTCACCTGCCACAACGCCTTTCACTTTTCAATAAGAAATCACTTTCACTCAACAAATAACTAGAACTAAAATTAAAAAAACTCCACTGAATTCAATTTTATTAAAAAATACAACTGTAAAACGCGTCCTCTTTGGTCGGGATCTTGTTTAAAAATGACTATAAAGCGTTCGATTTTTGAATGTTGTTTTTGTTTTTTTTTAGCAGCCGTGTTGTGGCTAAGGCTGTTGCGTTTATACTGCCAGCTACGGGCTTGTTTTCTCGAAACGAGTCGGAAGGCGGTCTCGCTGTCACGATTATTATAGTTCTGGTCCAAAGCGACATTTCACGTTTTCGCATCGTATCGGAAAGTATGTTGTGGAAAAATTTAATAAATAGCTCCGATGCGCTTATTATTTGTTAGAGATCCGTCACTCGGGTAGTAATCGATTATAGATGATTGGTGTTGTTTTTACCGCCGCTCCCAATATGCTATCTATCTGTTGGTTTGGTTATCAGAGAGAGGTTTTTGACATTACTTGTAAGGGACTTCTGTCAAGGGCCAAGACCTGCCGCGGCTGCCGGATTGTTCGAAAGAGTTACCGCGGCCCTAGTACATAAAATTTATTTTTAGTTAGTAAGAGTCTGACACTCCCTCACGTTGCTAACCCACAGCGGAAGGAGTCATTTGATGATTTCCCGTCAAAAAAAAAACTTATGAATCGATGTTGCCTTTTCTTCAATAAATGAATAACTAGTAAGGTTTTATGAGGTTTGTTATGATATGAACATAAACTTTCTGTTTTGATGTTGTTGATCATCTATTTTTGGTAATCGAGCAATTAAGCTATATAGAAATAATGTTAAATATTGTATAATAATATCGTGACTATTAAGAGCCTTTTATAACAAAAGAAAGTTTAGTTATTTACTTCGCTTACGCGTCGCGAGACTAAGCGGACGTGTGTTCTGTTTGAGTAAAATGAAATAAACAATTACAACAAATAAATATATTTTTGCTCCGCCAGCATAAAATCTGTGTCGCGTGTGATTTGTAACCGATATATGAACTTTAACAACATGTACTAAATAGATCTATCGATATCTATAAATAGTGTTTTTCGGTAGTATGTCTACTTCCGAAGCGAGCCCGTTTGGTCGTAGCCAATTACTCCAGAGAAGTCCTCCACCGACACCTACCCAACCGCCACCCCCTAGCGCCTCAAACCCACCAGCACCTACGGAGAATGAACAGCCAACTAAAGTCATCAGTACCTCGGAGATACAGAGTTGGTTAGTATCTATAGATACTATCCTGAATGAAGTCTGCACCATTGTCGAAGGCAAAATGAACTCTGAACAGAAGCTTCGTGTCTCCACTCTTTGCCGTAAGGTCCAAAATGGGACATCTCAGATGGCGGTCTTATACCAATCATTGAAGGCAAAAACTATCCAGGCCCATACTACAATCCAGCACCTCCAGGATCAGCAGAATGTTGGGAACTCACTCCAGCAGTTCAGAGAGCTTGTAGAAGCAAAACTTAACCCGCCAGAAAATACTTCTTATGCTGGCATGGTTAAAAAGGGTAGCGACATCGTCCGTCCTGCGAACTTGAAATCAGTCGCCATCTATCCCAGCGATAAAACCCAGACAAGTGACGACACCAAGTCTCTTGTTCAAAAGATCATCTCCCCAGAACAACTGAAGCTGCAAGTTCGTGGCATAAAAAAAGTGAAAAATGGGGGCGTTTTGATTAGCACCGAAAACATAGGCGATATTGAGAAACTTAAAAGTTCGGATAAAATAGTTTCATCTGGCCTTAAAATAGAAGAACCCTCCAAACGCCGTCCCAGGATTGCTGTTATTGGTGTCCCCGTCGCTCTTACTGAAAAAGAGGTCTTTGAATGTATTTACGAGCAGAATCTATCAGCTAAGTTGCCAAACTTAACTCGCGAGTCCTTCTTAGAGTGCATCAAATTAAGCCATAAATCGGGTAAGAGAGACCTTTCTACTTGTAACTACATCCTGGAACTACCGGCTAGCATAAGAAAGGTTATCATTGACCAAAGCCGAATTTTCATCAATTGGACATCATGCCCGGTGAGAGATTTCACTATCGTCACCAGGTGCTTCAATTGCCAACAATTTGGACACGCAGCCAAGTTCTGCCGGGAAACCAATCCTACCTGCAGCCACTGTGGAGATAGCGGACACTCCTCCAAGGAATGCAGTAACAAACCTTCCACCCCTCTATGCGCATCGTGTAAACGCTTCAAGAGAAAATGTGACCATCCAACTGGTGATGTAAGTTGCCCTGCCCGTAAACATGCAGAAATGAATTATATTAACTCGATAGACTATGAAGGCGCCTAAGAGCGTCACCGAACACTTTAGTTAATTAGCAGATAAATAGGTAGTTTATATTTTAGTTTATTTTTCTTTTGTAAGTGTCATGACAACTCAGCTAATTTGCGATCTAGATAGTTTTTCTGTGTCAGAGTCTAAAGTATGTAATGTTGAGGATTGTAAACAACTTCTTCCTTCTGATGACAAAGCACTAACCTTACTAACACAGAATATTCGCAGCATAACTCGAAATATGAACGGTTTTGAAGTGTTGTTACAGGATCTCGACGTAAGCTGCGATATTATTGTCTTAACAGAGTGTTGGCTGTCAAAACAGAAGGATAACTTACCATCTCTTGACGGTTATTACTACTACAGAAGTGACATAAACATAAACCAGAACGATGGTTTAGTAGTATACATCAAGAATAATTTAAGAACTGTAAAAGAAGAACCAGTTACCCTGGATAGTAATTGTTTAATAATTAAAATCATTCCCGACACGGTAGTCATAGCCATTTACAGGCCTCCTTCTCAAAACATAGATAGATTCTTAGAGTCACTCGACACAAATTTGAAAAGTTTAACATCCTTCAAAAACATAATACTTTTGGGCGATATTAACATTAACATTGCTTCCGGGAAAATAGATGGTAATATTCATAATTATCTGAATATTTGCGCATTTCATGGACTTCTTCCAGCTCACTACCATCCCACGCATCAGAGTGGCTCATGTTTGGACCACATCTTTATTAAGTCAAAAAATCCATCCAAAACACTAGTTACTAATTCTACGCTTACCGACCATCAGGCTGTTTTACTAACATTACAAATAAGTTCACCTAGAAAAAACTGCATGCGTAGCTACACTAGAATTAATATGACTAATCTTGAGAATGACATTCGCGGTTTTGATCTCGACCCAGTTTATAATTCAGACGATGCAAATAGTTCTTTAAATTACTTCGTAAATTTATTACAATCTGCGATAAAGAAAAATACGTTTGCTAAGACAATGCCTAGAAAGTACAGTTGCATTAAACCTTGGATCACCCCTGGTCTCGTTCGATGTATAAGGAATAGAGACAGACTCCACCAAAAATTGAAACTAGATCCTGATGACAAAGCACTTTCAATAACTTATAAAAGGTATCGGAACTTTTGTAATAATCTTTTGAAAAAATTAAAAAATCAGTACGACAAAAATGAATTACAGAAAGCTGGAAAAAATAATAAACTTCTGTGGAAGTTTGTAAAATCTCATACATTTCGATCAAAAAAATCCGAACCTCCGTTTGACATATTATTGGCAGATATCAACCCAAATGAAGCAATAAATAAAGCAAACGACTTCTTTACTAACGTTGGTAAAAACTTGGCTGAAAAAACACTTTACCCAAGTACCATTTCTCAACCCAACTCGACCGCGACGCCTTCCAAACTAAATTCTTTTGTTTTATTTGATACCGACGTTAATGAAGTAGTCAGAATTATAAGCGGGCTTAAGAATGCGTGTGCCACTGGGTGGGATGACATACCTAATAATGTTCTTAAAACATTTAAATACCTGCTTGCCCCTCCTCTAACCCACATCTTCCAACTTTGCTTATCAAAAGGTATATTTCCAAAACAACTTAAAAAAGCAGTGATCACACCTGTATTTAAATCTGGAGATAAAACAAGTGTAAATAACTACAGACCCATCTCAGTGTTAACAGGCCTCTCAAAAATTCTAGAAAAAATTATTAACACTAGATTGATTAAATATTTAGAAGATAACAGACTATTATCAGATAGTCAGTTTGGTTTTAGGGCTAAAAAATCAACCAGCCAAGCAGTCCATAATTTGACTAACTATATCACTACTAACCTAGATAATGGTATGCACACAATAGGGATCTTTCTAGACCTTGCCAAGGCCTTCGACACTATTTCTTGTTCATTACTTTTGCACAAGCTTGAATCACTTGGGATAAGAGGTAAACAACTCTTACTATTTTCTGACTATCTCAGCGATCGTTATCAATGTGTAAAAATAGGTCAGTATATCAGTTCTGATCTTAAAAATAGCTGTTTTGGCATTCCACAGGGTAGCATTTTGGGGCCCACATTATTTTTGATCTACATAAATGAGCTATGCAGCCTTTCGCTCCAAAATGGAGTTATAATGTCATATGCGGATGACACTGCTCTATTGTTTTCAGGCAAGTCAAGAGCTGAGGTGTATGATATTGCTCAAAATGGTTTTGACGTTGTGACTAAGTGTCTTCAGAATCACCTCCTAACATTAAACGCAGATAAAACCAATTACGTTTTATTTACAATTAGAAACAATAACATACCACTTAGTAACCTAAACATTCACGCACATATTAACTGCACGTATGCTGACAATGCATGCTCTTGCCCCACTTTAGCCAAAGCTGACCAAGTAAAATATCTAGGTGTTACGATTGACTCAAATCTAAATTTCCGTAAACATATCGAGTTACTATGTACGAGAGTACGCAAATTAATATATGTATTTAAAAATTTACGTAATATTGCCGACTACAAAGTAATAAAACAGGTTTATTTAGCTTTGTGTCAATCTATTCTTACATATTGCATAACTTCTTGGGGCGGTGCAGCTAAAACAATTTTACTCCCATTAGAACGTGCTCAAAGAGCAATTCTTAAGGTCGCTACCTTCCGCCCTTTTCGATTTCCTACGCACCAACTCTACACAGCATGCGATGTGCTTACAGTGCGGCAATTATTTATTTTAAACATAGTGCTACACCAGCATACTGCACTTCCTTTTGACCCTCTGCCTTCGGACAAGAGAAGGAAGGACTTAGTTTGCATAAAGCCTCAAATCAGACATGCCTTTACTAAGCGTTTTACGTGTTTTAGGACCTCTTCTATATAATAGGCTTAACAAAGTACTGAGTTTCTATAGTTTAAGGTATAAAAAATGTAGTAAGATGTTGTCAGAATACTTAGTGACACTGAATTACACAGACACAGAACAACTTCTAGAAATTTTGTCATAATATTTAGTCTGTTCTACTTGTTAATGTTTATTTTTGTATTATTCCATAGATATAGTTATATTATGTGTACTATTGTATGCTAAGCTTAGTTGTGTAGTTATTTATTGTAATAGAATATATTTTCGTTTTAACTAAAACTTTCTGCCATAATGAAACTGGATTGTAAGTGATGACCTGAAACACAGGTTTAAATTAAACCTAGTTCGGGCGGTCCACTATCAAATAATGCATTTTCCGAATCTATCGTTATTCATATTCTAGTTCTAGTATATTTGTAAGCACATTAATTGTATCATCCTTGTAACAGGAAAACTTGTTTCTGTTGGATTAGTGTTCTTTTTTTTGTAAACATTATTTTTTTAATAAATTTTATTTATTTATTTATTATTTATTTATTTCTTAAAGCTAGAATGTTTATCAGCCTTTCTGAAACAAAGCTTAGCCTTTTTAAAGGACTTAAAAATGGAGAAGGTTCTGAATAAATTCAGTAGTTTCTGAACTGCATTTAAACAAACTCTACAGCTTTATAGTAGAGGTATATTAGCATACAAGTGTAGATTTATGAAGCTAGTATAAATTGGTCATTAGGCTATAAAATGTACCGTTAGTGTTTAATAAGTGAGCTCCGATTCATGACATGTTAGAACATTGATTATTAAGTTATGTTTACACTGTCACGAAACATTGTTTACATAAGAATACGGCTACATTACAAGTATACCTAACTAGCTTCTGCCAGCGGCTTCGCCCGCGTGTTGTATTGATAAAAAGTAGCCTATGTGTTAATCCAGGGCATCACCTATCTACATACCAAATTTCAATCAAATCGGTCCAGCCGTTTTTGCGTGATTGAATAACAAACATACATCCATACATTCTCACAAACTTTCACATTTATAATATAAAATAAAGTAGGATTATAATATAAGTAGGATATATATTACTCTCTTCTATACTTATTTAATAACGAGGAAACGTTTATTGTTTGTTGTATCCTAAAGACCTCCGAAACTACTGAATCGATTTGAAATTTTATTCACTGTTGAAAAGCTATTATCCCCGAGTAACATAGGCTATATTTATTGGCATACAGGCAGTACCTAGGTAGTAAACAGCGTAAGTTATAAAGTAGTCAGTCATGTCTATCTCTGGCTTAAATCGACGTTTTAACTCAGCACCCGAAGATCTACATAGCTTGTCATATCGGAAACCATTCAGACAACCAACGGAACTTATTTTTTTTACACCGGTTCGGTACTTTTGGAGCATTCCGTGTTCAAACAGACAACTCTTTATAACAACAGCATATATAAAGAAATTAGAGATATCCCGATGTAAAGTCTACTTTAAGAGTTACCGCTAGATGCGATAATTCGCACTTACTACGTGATATTTCTCTCAGGTCAGCTTTACTTTAGCTAATTATGTGAGTACTAGTAATTGCACGCAGATTCAGACGTGTCCCCAGGAAACTACTCCTTGGTCTTCTTCTTGGTATCTTTGGTTGCATTTCCAATGTGCAATGAACTTTTGAGTTTATTCCTAGAGAACATGGCCACACTAACTTAGTTTCAAAAAATACTAAAAGAAAAAAATATTTGAATCATAACAAGCTCAAAAGAGTCACCGCGGCCCTGGTACACTGTGGGCTCCAGAAGGAACATGGTGGGTTTTAGCCAGTGAGAGTCTGACACTCCCTCACGCTGCACCCACAGCGGTCATTTGATGATTTCCCACCTACCGTAAACAACATTGTAATTGTTACTGAAGAACTTAAAACCTGAAAATGAAAAACTAAAAACAAAAGTGTTAGGGCCTTACTACAAAAACTTTAAACCCTGTTTGACGCTTGTCTAATAAAATTTTGGCCGCAAAATGAACCATATGTCAACGTCATAATTTGTCATTTTTTTAGACAAGGCATAAACTGACGTTTAAAAGTTTTTGTGGTAAGACGGTCAGTGTTTAAGATTTGAACGATGACGTCATGTGCGCGATCGCATCAAAATCGCGTTAGTAAAGTGAAAACGTTTCGCTCGCGGTTGAGGAAGACGAGATTATGATGCACATCCTACTATAAGACTTATGTTATTAATGAGAAAGTTTTTAAGGATGTGTGGCTGTGAGAATGAATAAAAAATAAAAAGTCTTAAAAACTTATCATCATCCTCAGAGCCTTTTCATAAACATGTTGGGGTCGGCTTTCAGTCTAACTGGATTCAGCTGAGTGCCAGTGCTTTACAAGAAGCGACTGCCTATCTGACCTCCTCAACCCAGTTACCCGGGCAACCTGATACCCCTTGGTTAGACTGGTGCCAGACTTACTGGCTTCTGACTATCCGTAACGACTGCCAAGGATGTTCAATGACAGCCGGGACCTACAGTTTTAACGTGCCATCCGAAACACAGTCTATGGTGTCTAAGATATACTTAGAAAGTACATACAAACTTAGAAAAGTTGCATTGGTACTTGCCTGACCTGGGATCGAACACGCGCCCTCATACTTGAGAGGTTGGTCCTTTACCCGCTAGGCCACCACGACTTAGTCTTAAAAACTTATACACGGCAACAAAAAACCTCTGGGCTGACATTACATTTAGTATGTTTGTAACACTTTCACGCTAAAACTACTGCTTGTATTTTAATGAGATCACACACATTTAATAAACATTTTATAACTCAAGAATAGCTAAACCGTTTATGCTGAAAATAAGACGGGAGTTAGCTTAGACCCGGGAGAAGGATATAGGATTTAGTTTTTGTCACCATCCGGGACGCGGGTGAAACCGCGGGCAGAAGCTACTAGCTTATATATAATAATGTCTGGCTACTTTTTATCCATATGCGGTAAATAGTGTAGGCGTGGGTGATACCGCTATTATAAGCTATAATATAAAATATCTAGGTCATTAAACGATGCTAAACTAATAATTTATGCAAAAAAGGTGTTTTCCGAAATACGCGTAAATAAATAAATATGTACATAAATAAATAATAATATACATATGTTAGTTTGTCAGTGAATACATTTCCATACACACAGTGGTGTGTACATTCTTGTGATCGATGACGTCATCGGCGCCGGCGCATCAGAAACTCATTAGTGAAGTGAAAACGATACGCACATGACGAAACTGTACGTTTTGCAGAAAATGTAGTGTTTCTGTTTGTTTGTTTTTATTAGTTTTTTTTTGTGTATTGTTCTATGTTTTTTTTTATATTTCTTGGGATATCTTTCACACGCTGTCGGTTAGCCCCATGGTAAGCTATTTATTAGCTTATATCATAGGTGCTGTTCTAACGTAACTCATAAAATACATATACACACATATTTATAAATAACACCCAGACAACAGTTAACAATCATGGTCACCGTTCAAATGTTGTGCGTCCCAGGAATCAAACCCAAAATAGCTCCATTAGTTCGGCGAACCAGTATGGCGATTTCTGCGGCAACGGGATAAAAAAAATTGCAAGCGTGCTAATAAGGATAACCAACAAACTCCATTTCTAGTATTTAATCACCCAATAATAAAATGACTACGAAGTTCCTCAATTAAAATGAACATTTAACCTGTGATGACGTGATCGGCGCCGGCGCCTGTCGCAGAGAAACTTGCGATGTTAACAATTTCGTGGTAGTAATTGTGTTTCAAGGAAATATTTAAAGACTTTTCCTGTTGGGTTATAAAAATAAGCCATATTATTGAAGAAGGATAAAGGGTATTTTTATCCAGGTGTGCGGAGTAGTACTCAGAGGACGCTTGTAAAACCGCTGGCGAAAATTAAGGTTTTAAATATATGTATATCTATGCTAATATACATAGTAAAGCGAAATATTTTTTCTGTTTATATTTGTGCCATGAAGGCTCCGAAACTTCGGAACAGATTTGAAAAATTCTTTAACTATTGGGATGTTAGACTATCCCCTAGTAACATAAGCTCTATATTTTGTTTGAGTGAAATTCCTAATTCTGCAGGTGAAACCGCAGGAAAACAACTAGTTCAACATATGTATGTATGTATGAATTACGCTTTTAGAACTACATATTTCTTCTCATTAATTAAATCTAATCAAGCTTCTTCACACAAACAAAAACACTAGAATCGAACCCAAAATCTCCATCCTCCTTCACACGGAACCATATGACGCGTGACGTCACCGGCGCCCGCGCATCCCAAGTGAAACTGTTACACACAGAGAGAGAAATTATCATTTTTCCGTGAGTAAGTCATCACTGTCATAATATACGAGTATGTATGTATGTATGTAAGTGTGAGTGTGTGGGTAAATGTATGTGTGTGTTAGTGTGGGTACGTCATCTTTGAGATAAATATGTATGAGTGTATGTATGTTACATGTGTGGGTAAAGGAATATGTGTGTGTTTGTAGGTATGGGTAAGTCATCACATAATATGTATGTATGTTTGTATCTATGTGTGAGTGTGTTTGTTTGTGTGGTTAAGTCAACTTTGAGATAAATATATGTGTGTGTGTGTGAATAAGGCATAACTGTGATAAGTGTGTGTGTATAATGTGTGTATGTATATCTGTGTGTGAGTTAATGTGTATGCATGTGTGTGTATGTATGTGTATAAGTAAGTTATTATTGTGATATGAATGCGTGGATGAGTGTGTGTGTGTGTGTGTGTAAATATTGATGTTTGCGATGAGATTTTAATATTGTTATTTTGTTGGTTTCGTTTTCCTTGTAAATGAGGTAAAAAATGTATGTTAAAGTGGATGTTTTATTGTTTCTTTACATCCTGAGGATATCCTTAATAACTTACTGATAATATTATAATGGCAAAAGTGTTTTTATATCTCGGGCTTTCTAGTGAACCAATTACAATGTTTGGTATACATATAGCCTGAGAAAGGACACTTTAAGTAGCAACTTTTTATCCAGGTGCGGGAAGATGTTTCTACGGGACGCAGATTTAATAGCGAGTGGCAAAAGTTTTTTTAAGTGGTAAACTTTAAAACAATATGTAAGTTTTCCTTGTTCCCAAGATTCACTTTCATTAACATTTTCACTGAAAACGCACATTGTACAACCTGAAATAACCTTCAGTGAAAAACAAAGCCTATCAAAGCCTATTCCGCCTTTCTTTGCGACGAGTTTTCCTTATAGCGAGTCATAAAACGTAGATAACTACAATGTTCATACAAAAGATTTCAACGCGTTGCGCGTTGATGTCTTTTATATGGATAGTTAATTTATTATGGGAAAATACTGCATAGATTATTATGTTTTTGGCAGGTCTAAATCTATAAGTGTATATATACTGACCTTTAATTCGTTCTTATAAGAAGCTCTGAGTTTGTAAGTCTTTTTTTCTCCCAATCTACGGAACCAATTGTGAAAAATATTTTACAAGTAGAAAGTCACATTACTGATGCTATAGGCTACATTTATCCATGCACCGGGAGTGCTGTTTCAGGATGAAAAAGCTAATTGAAAACAAGTAGAGTGGGTAAAGTATTTAAGATGTTAAGAAGATATTTGTAAAACGCTCCCTATACCTATAGAGATACATACATGTAATTGTATGAATGTTGACAATATCTTTGAAAAAATTCACGTCAATAATTACCTCTTTCAGTATTTAAAGTCGGTTAAAATGGAACAAATCAATAAAATTATATCTAATCAATGCTTATAAGAGACATCTCTTAGTAAAACACAACATTGGTTCATAAAGTAGGCTTTACTTCGCTCGATCTGTGACAAGTGAAAGCTAACATATAGTGTTGTTATTCTGAAGATAGATGGCGCTGACTGCTGAGGAAAAAATACTGTAATATTCATTAATAGTTAAGTGTTTAAAAAATATTTTATTAGGTTCCTGTCTATACTAATATTATAAAGCATTAGAGTGTCTTTATTTGAATAATCATTGTGTGAAATATCAACACGCGTATCTAAGGAACTGTAACGAAATATTTTTTTTTTCATGTTTAAATGACCTTTTTCAGGACTATCTTTATTTTTCCTTGTATATATGTATCGATTACTTTCATTTGTTTTTTGGATTTGTTTATTTTCTTTTATTGGTAAAAATATAATATGTAAATGAAATATGTATTTGATATGAGAACCAGTTTCAAGTACATTCCTGAAATAAATGATTATATTTGATTTAGTTATCTAGGAAAGCTAAGGAATCTAGGAAGCAGTAGTTTGAGGAGTAGCTTATAATGTATCCTCGGGACATGGGTAAAACCGCCAGTAACAACTAGTCAGTATAAGTGCAAATGTCTTTCAATTCATTCGCGTGCACTTTTTCAGTAATTACAGTTTAACAAAGTAAATTATACGTATAGTTTACTAGTTTTCGTATTAAAAACAGTATTTTTGTGTCATAATGTCATTCAACTGATTGATTGTTGGTTATCATGTCAACTTGAAGGAATGCACTTCCTATTATATATTTTTTTATTGTTTAAGTTACGCACAATACGGTAGTTTCCAAAGAGTCTTTATAACTTTTTTTGAACTGTCAAAAAATTACTCTCTATGCAATAATATCACAGATTATATAATAGTTACTACGTAACAGATAAATCACTCCATACAAAAAAGTCCATACCTACTGTTATAAGCACCTACAAGTTCCCCAACTACCTACAAATTCCTAGCTGCGTTATAAAATGAACCTTAAAAGCTCGAGCGCTTGATTGTTATTGCAATGCGATAGCGCACAGTTCAGTGACCGCAACCATGCCGTGGCCGTGCTTAGGGTTGCTTCTTACAATTTATTAATATTTAAGTAGGAAAACGAAGTTACGCTTATTTTAAGATAGCTTTTTTTTTAAATTCAGTTTTTAAACAAAAAGTAATATCAAGAATATTTTTCTTTAGTTAACTATTGTATTGCCTACTAAAATGGAGTATGGGTACATATTACTAAATATTACCTAATACGTAAGGTAAAGCATAGGTAAGTACTTAAGTAAAGCTTTCCTCAAAATCAAAGGAGGTTTCCAACTATTTTTCGAGCACAAGTGCCATACCCCATATGGTACAACTCCGTCGAGTGTTGATACTACTTGATACATACCTAAAATTGGTTTCTGCGTAGCGACACTCGTAATGTTTTAAGTCGTCATTAAGTTGGACCAGAACTATACCTACTTACACTCGAGATGTGTTTTGAGCTATAAAACTCACAATACAGTTCATATAACTAAGTAGGTACCTAAAGTAAAATAAGTACCTAATGATCTCTGTTGTTAAAATCATAAAGAAAGTATTAATTTATTAAAAAAAAATAGAATTACAGGATAAGTTAAATATAAAATGTTTCTAAATCTTACAATAGTCGCATATAAACCAACACAACTCAAAATAATCCATCAGTTTGTTAGGTAGCTTAAAAAACCTAATAAAAACCAACAGCATAACATGCCACGAAATAAAAATAATAATACTGGAACGCGCGCGTCGCGAGCGTCTGTCGAAAGCCCTGAGCCGCGTGGGGCTACCGGTAACCCAGCGAGCGGTAGGCATTTATCGCGCGCAAGTACGTCGAGTGACAGAGGCCTGATAATATGTCAATTACGAAAACAATAACTACGAAGTCACAGATTTTTCTCGTTAAACTGTATACTTATTTAAGCTCATATTATGAATAAAATAATTATATTAATTAAAATTAATAAAACTCCATCTAAACGATAAACGAAACTTACATTACTTTAAGATGTTTTACTAAATGAATATGAAAACGTAATTTATTTTTGACGTTTGTTGTAGAGAACAAAATCACAAGGGAGTCCCCTAAAATATTTATTTTGTTCTGTTTTTCAGTAATCGTTCTTATAGCGGCAACAGAAATTAATATTTGCCGTCTTATCATAGAAACTTTTAAACGTCTGTTGAACACTTGTATAAAAAAATTACTGGATGAAATAAGGTCCGTTTTGCAACTACACTTTTTTTAGACAAGTGTTCAACAAACGTCTAAGTTTCTATAGTAAGGCTGTCTGAGTTTAAAATATTTAACTAACCCTACCTGAGAATTGAACCCGAGACCACGTACTCAGTCGCTCTATGTGACAGACAGAAGCCGATATATATTGCAAGATTACCATAATTCTATTGAGCCTATTTTAACATCCCACACAAAACATAAACCAATTGGTTTCTAAACCGTTATAGGCTTAAACGGTACATTTATACTTTTATGGAGCGAACAGACGGACATAATAGATTTGTTTGTACGTATATATGTATATGTGTAGTTCTTTGTGATTTCGATTTTGTAATGTTTTCTCCTTTTAAGGAGTGAGAGTTCCATGTATTGTAACTGTTACAGCTTATTTATCGTCCCACTACTGGGCTGCGGCCTCCTCTCACACGGAGAAGGATTGAGCATTAATCACCACGCTTGCTCAATACGGGTTGATGATTTCAGACTATATAGTCCAGGTTTCCATGTAAAATTGGTAGGTCCCGACTGTCATTTGAACATCTTTGGCAGTTGTTACGGATAGTCAGCAGCCAGTTAGTCTGACAACCAGTCTTACTAAGGTATCGGGTTGCTAGGTTAATTGGGTTGAGGAGGTCAGATAGGCAGTCGCTCTTTGTAAAGCACTAGTACTCAGCTGGTCTGGTTAGACTGGAAGCCGACCCCAACATAATTGGGAAAAGGCTAGGCAGATGATGTATTATGAAGGTACATATGTATATGTAGTTCTTTGTGATTTCGATTTAGTAATGTTTTCTCCTTTTTAGGGGTGAGAGTATAGTTGGCTCATTTGGTAATTTCGTAAGTTTATTGTAATGTTAGCACAGCTTTTGAGTTCTATTTGTACGTTTGGCAACAATGGCAATTGACTGTCATACATCACTGGTTATATTATGTTTGAATCTTGTGTTTGTTCAGTTTAATATTTATGTACGTTCACAAAAACGGTTTTATTTTAGTATTTTTTTTTATTTATTGACATAACTTATCTTAATTTCATACACCAACCTACAAAATAGTATGAAAACTTTTATTTACGTAAAAAGTTTATACTTTTTTCTTTCGCTCTGACAATGTTGGTATACTTTTTCACTAACTGATAACCGTAATATCAATTAGTAACGACGGGCCTTTCCCACAGTTTAGAAGCTTGTTTTCACTCGAGAAATAATTTGAATACTTCGGTAAAAAACAGTTAATATTTACGAAACATTATGACATAGGTAGTAACTAGCTGGAGGGATTTCACATAGGTTTATATAAAAATATCGTAGCACAGGGCACAAATATATATATCTTAATAATTTTAGTAAACTAGCTAACATTACTAGAGAACTATTTCCCGCAACCGAGCAAAAATATAGCTTATGTCCTTTTTTAGATTATAGACTATCTGTGTACCCAATATCATTTAAATAGGTTCAGTAGTTTTAGCGTGAAAGCGCTCCAAATAATATTTTTTTATTCCTTTTTTCTTATTTTATTTAAGTTAATAATTTTAAGCTTGTAAACATAGTAATAGTTTTAACTTTTAATGTAAATATTACTAACTGAATTGCTTTTACAAATTAATTTGGTACATAAAAACAAAATAGAGCATCTTAAAAAATATATTAAATTAGTAAGGATTCACTAAGGCAAGGAAGTAAGGTTTTCTTCCACAAGAGACTTTTTATAGCCAACCTACTTTCTTCTTTGTAAAAATAAATTGGTGATGTCATTCATGTTAAATGTTTGACACCAGGCTTATGTAAATATCTTATAAGTCTTAACACTTATGCAGCTGAAATTGTAGAATTTTGTGTGGCAGGTTTATTTAAAAAACTTACTGATTATCATGTACAAATAGAACAAAAGAGTAATCTACATAAATATTTAATTAAAATACTGTTAAGATTAAAAAAAACTTGCTTCTATATTTATTTAATATTGATGAAAAATGTAGTACCTTAATTAATCTATTGTTTATTTGTGACTTTTATGACCTAATTTACAATCCAAGATTTTCTATGTTTTTTTATTTATTCCATAATTTTATCTGCTGACTATGAGTAACTACATAAGCTATTATAGTTCTGGATTTATTTACAAAACTCCTCCAAAAACATCCTCAACACTGAAACAGCAAATAACCAGCAAACACCCAAATCTGAAAGTAGCACTTTCAGGTACCCAACGCCGCCAGCAACGCACTATCACTAATCACCAGCATTACATAAACTCGACGTCACAAACATGCATTTTTACATAACACCCGCCGCAGTCGGCACGAAGCCAACTGCCCGAGCCAGTCCCCCGCTCGCCTCCAACCGCGACACACGTACCGTCTACACAGAAATGAAACTCGTACAAAACCACCAAAACTCATAAACGCGTACCCAAAAACATGTACTAAAAACATCCTCGAAAATTGTTAAAAAAACACCCTTCGTAACATAAGAAATGAAAGTGAAAACTACAGTGCACTGACCGAGCCAACATGTTGAGCGAAAATAGATGGAAAGTTATACTGCTAGTAGTGGCGTCTGTGGCCGCTGTCGAGCCGAGCCGGGCGCTCAGCCTAGTCTACCAGAAACCGTATAAAAACGTCATGTTTGTGCCCAAAAATTTGTACCGGAGAACCAGAGCGAGACAGTCCAGAGTCCTATTTCTAGATGAAGACGAAAACCACCAGCCGTTCGGCAAGGGTGAAATTGATTTGACTCAGGACAAGAACTACTCTAAAATCAAGTTCGATGATCAACCTGATTATGAATTCACATCTCCCGAAGAAGGATCAGAATTGAAGAAGTTAAACGAAGACCTACCTTCGGGGAATGAAAGGTTTTACGAACCTTTGCCTCGTTTTCGACCTTACTCGAACCATCCTCACTATTACCAAGGCCGTTTTGGCAGGACTTATGCTCCCAACTATGCCTTCGACTACCCAGTCGCTCCCTTCGCTCCGTCTGTCAGAAACGGCTTCTACCCTGGATGGAAGCCAAGGAGTCCTCGTGTAGTCTTTCCTTATGCGTCAGAAAGTGTTAACTCAGTGCAGACGAATTCTCACGCGGGACCTGGTGGATTTAATGATAATGTGGTGTTTCGTGATCAGAATTTCGGTTTGAATGACGTTGGTGATGAACAGGCTCTGCAGGACATTGGAACTGGCAGTGGTGATGGATTTGCTGAGAGGGGTAAGTGGTGATTTTGGTCCTTTTGATTAAATATGGTGATTTTGAACTTTGGTGTTAGGATTTAGGGAGATTAAAGTGAGTGTAGGAGAATTTTGGTCTTTAGGGAAAGGATTCGGTATTCATTGATCGAATGAAAAGTGTGAGTGGAATTTCTCGCGGTTTTTTTTCATACAAATATTTTATCGATGAAAAGATCTTTAAAAACAGCGTATATCTTATAAGAGCGATGCATATTTGTACGTGTATTTATGCATCGTAAAGTGTATTTATTTTTCCCTTTCTTTGTTTGGATATGGAAAATTAATATAGAGCTAATGAACTGACGCTAGATATATGTACATTATTTTTATTTACGTTACACGGTTAAGCTAAATCCGGTCTTACCATTACGATCTTAAGGTTCGTTTCAGAGTGACCGTTGAACAAGCTACACATACATATATTAAATCTATGTACTGTATATATTTATTGTGTATATAATATTAACTCTATTATGTCTGATCTGGGAGATAGAGATAATGAAATTATTAGACCGTGTAGGGATCTATACTTATTCATGATTACGCCAGTGGTTTCACCCGCATCTTGTGGAAACTAATCGTGGTAAAAACAGATAAAAGTATCCTATAGACTTCCGCGATAAATGGCCCTATCTAACACTGAACATTTTTTTTAAAAGGTTAAGTAGTTCTTGAGATTAGCGCGTTCAAACAAACTCTTCAGTTTTATAATACCTATAAGCATATTTTCAGGTCGAATTATTTTCTAGAGTTTTATCGGCTTCAATATCCTAGTAGAGCAGAAAACATTACTAAAATTTCTATTTCTTTTTAAATATTTTGCCATAGGAAAACCATTTACAACATAGTCCGAAAGCTCTTACAAAGAAATTCTTTAGTCTAACAATACTCGTATGTTTCTTTAAGTATTTTGCGATAGGAAAACCATTTATAACATAGTCTGACAACCTCATACAAAGAAACTTAAGTTTAACAACAACAGTAGGTATAGCTTTTAGAATAGAAAAGTTAACAAATGTGAAAAGAAAATATGCTCATTATGTACTACATAATAGTTACCTACATTACAATAGTTTTTAAGACCATTCTTATCCTAACTAATATTACAAATGCGAAAGTAACGATGTCTGTTACACTTTCACTGCAAAACGGCTGGTTCAATTTAGATAAAATTAGGCGTGGAGAACACTTTTTGACATTAAAATATATTTCATAATATAATTGGATACTTACCTTAATAGGTATTTACAGAAAGGTGGAAAAAAAACCGTTACAAATATTTATAGAGCTAAAGAGTTTGTAGGCGTTTATCTCAGGAACTACTGGACCAATTTGGAAAAATCTTTCAGTGTTAGATAGCTTATTTACCAAAGCAGGCTGGAGACTCTCGTTTTGCCCTGAAGCGCAGAGTAGTTTTAACGGGACGCGGGTGAAACCACATGCTCAAACTAGTTACAAATAAATTTAGTTGATTAATGTGGGAAGAAAAATACGCCTATTGTATGGTACACAATATAGTGAAAAAACTGTTTTTCATACAATTCTTATACCTATGTTACGAAAGGATGTTCTCATTGGACATTTTGGAAAGCCGCATTATATAACTTGTTATGCTTATTATATACATGTGAAACTTACCTAGAATCTTTGTGTAAATTATGTTATATTGTATGAGTATTTTTGCATAAATATTCTTGAAAATGTAGGCTTAGAACTACTGTTTTGAATTAATCTATCCCTACTTATATTATAAATGCGAAAGTAACTCTGTCTGTCTGTCTGTTACGTTTTCACAACTAAACCACTGAACTGATTTTAATAAAATTTGGTATAGAGATAGAGTTGACCTTGAGAAAGAACATAGGACACTCTTTATCCCAGAATTTTAAAGAATTCTCTTGGAAACGCGATATACCTAACCGAACTCGACGCGGGCGCAGCCGCGGGCGGAAGCTAGTAAAATATATGAGTAAGCATATGAGTAGGTAGAGGTAATCAATTTTGATAGGACTTTTTTGACACATAGATATTAAACTAGCCGTTTTTCTGCGGTTTTTACCCGTGTCCTGTAGAAACTACTGCCCGTACCGGGATAAAATATAGCCTAGGTATGTTACTCGGCAATAGTGTAGCTTTCCAACAGTGAAAGAATTTTTAAAATCGGTCCCTTAGTTTTGGAGTCTGAGAGGTACAAACGAACTCTCTTCATTATATTACTATAGAGGTATAGTTAGATGATTATTTTTGCATAATTATTCATAAAGATTTAGGCTCAGTCGCTTCTGTTTTGAATAAATCCAGTTGTTATTTAAACCGTCGTATTTATTAAGATGAAATGGAAAAGTTATGTAATAAAACATGAATATTAATTTAAAAAACCTAAACACCACTACAGTTTACTATATACATATATGTATACAAAAAAACTATCCTAGTAAAACAAATGACTATAACTAAAACGCGTCAAAAAATTCGTCCCAAGTAATATTTGGGAACAGGGCAGGAGAAAGAAAGAAAGCTGTCGAATGGGAGCGTGCCCAAGAGGCTGGCAGCATTACCTCGTTGGATCGCCATGCTGATCCTTTGTCCGAGGTAATAGCCAGCCTTCTGGTCACAAGAAGCGTGTTTACTATATTATTTAATTTTTAAATGAAAATAAAATAGTAATCGAAATCTGTAAAATGAACTCTCGCACTTGCCTCTCTTATATAAGTTAGTACAAATAAGTTTATATTAGATAATATTATGTACTAACTTTTGTCATAGATTGCGCTATAAATCAAGATTTTATTAGATTGCTAAGTATAAGATCGAATCACGAAAAGATACTAGGTTATTAACTTTAAACTATAAATAAATAACAGAAGTAGGTACGTGTCATCCGAAAACAAAAAAAAAAAAACATGAAGTACATTTACAAATATTTACAATGAAAATTAAAAACTGTCCTAGTAAAAAAATATATGAAATAATAGTACCCAAAAAATATGAAAAATTGATTTTATAGCAACTTTTTCAAAAAATTTGACTGCAACCCGCAACATATATATTTTTAATGACTAGGTAATGCTTTTATTTACCTCAAAATCTGTACATTATATTTTAAAATAAACTAAATCTATATTTACACAAAAAAGAAAACTTAAAACTAATAAAAGGTGTCAAAAAATATAAATTAGATTAACAACACAAGCTACAACTACCTAGTTCTTTATAAACGAGTTCAGAGTGTGCGTGTCACACACACATGCACGTAACTGTGTGTAGACACGCGATGTGCGCAAACGCATATTGTTCGCAAGAATCGTACGCCTATAATTGTTTAATTGCTATACGTTTATTTCTTGTGAAAATATTGAGGACACGTTCTATAGTTTATTTGTGGGAGAATAATTTTATTTTTGTCATAATTCTTTTGAAATTTTTGATAGTGTATTCATTCTATCAAAATTCCGATATCCGAAGATATTTTCTTCATATTTTTGTAAGTTTTCAAATTATCAATTTTGTGGATTTTTCTCGTAAATCATAATCAAATTGCATGCATTTTTGCTTGGTTTACTTACCTATAAACATGCAATAAAACAAACTTTATTATTGATATAAGTTGTGTGTAGCATGCAAACAAACAAACTACGATTTTAATTATATGTAGTAAGTATAGGGTTACGTTACAATACCTATTTAGAAGGAAGTAAGCATCTTATAGGTATTTCCTAATTAATCATTAAAATAATTGTTTTTTTATTACTTGTGTTATGAAAACTTCAAAGTATTTCACTACAATTATTATTAACTATAGGTAATTCAATCGTAACAGTTATACACAGAAAGAAAGTTGCTACACATGTAATACTGTTGAACCAACTTGGTAATACATACACATGCATACTGATTGATTCATTAACAACTATACATAAACACACGTTATTAACATTACGCTATTTCCTAGAAGTTTTATTGTTTTGTTATAGCATAGGCTAGTTAAGTATAGTTACTTGAAAATAACTTTTTATTAGTGTGGAAGTAATTTCTTTTTATAAACGGACTAGATGATCCTGCGAACTTCGTATCTTTTAAACCTTCCCTGGACCTCTACAAACATTTTAAAACCAAGAAAAGCCAAATAGGTCCAGCCATTCTGGAGTTTTAGTAGGACTAACGAACAGCAATTCATTTTTATATATAAGAAGAGAAGAAGATAAAATAAAGTATATGATCATCATCCTCTGAGCCTTTTTCCCAATCATGTTGGGGTCGGCTTCCAGTCTAACCGGATTCAGCTGAGTACCAGTGCTTTACAAGGAGCGACTGCCTATCTGACCTCCTCAACCCAGTTTCCCGGGCAACCCGATACCCCTTGGTTAGACTGGTGTCAGACTTACTGGCTTCTGACTACCCGTAACGACTGCCAAAGATGTTCAATGACAGCCGGGACCTACAGTTTAACGTGCCATCCGAAACACAGTCAATGGTGTCTAAGATATACTTAGAAAGTACATACAAACTTAGAAAAGTTGCATTGGTACTTGCCTGACCTGGGATCGAACCCGCGCCCTCATACTTGAGAGGTTGGTCCTTTACCCACTAGGCCACACACACACAGGTATATGATACAGATAAATAATATAGCTCTATCTCTAATCTAATAATATTGCTAGACCATACTTTTAAATCAGTTTGTGTGTTTGTGATGTTATTGCCTCTGTATCTACTGAGTCGTTTTAGAAAAATCTTTATAATATTAGTTTATATCTCTGTACCTACTTACTCGTACGTATTATTTAGTGATTAATTAATTTATTTAGTGATTTATGTATTTTATTTTCTATGGGCCTTAGATGCCTGATTTAAAAAAATAAATAAACAAAATATAGATAGATCTAGATAACTATAGATCTATTTTGTTAAAGTTAATGTACAGGATTGAAATTGTGAATAAATAATCTCGGACATTAAAAAAATAATGATTGAACCACCAAAACGATCTATTTTATGGATCAAACAAAAAGTAACTTGGTCATTTTGACATTTCAACTACTCAACGCTTATGTGCTCTTACAATTTTGGTGTAATTTCGCCATATATAATATTGTCAGTTAGTGGGAAATCAGTGTCGTATCTCGTGCGACGGTTTACCTCAAGCTGGTATTATCTCATTATCACACAATCGGTAAAAGTCGTATTGTTGTTCAAGAGTTAGTTTCAACTGGAATCGCTTTAGAGCGTGGCTGTTTTGTAATAGCTACTTTTTCGTTTTCTGTATGATAAAGACTTTATTAAGTAATTGTATAGATGTTATAAATGGTGTTTGCATAACCGTGGGTTTGTTACTTTATGATACATGCTGGCAGTCTTACCAAGGGGTATCGAGGACGTCAGATGGGCAATCGCTCTTTGTGAAACACTGGTATTCAGGTACACTGGAAGCTGACTCCAACTACCTATATAGTTGCGGAAAAGGCTGAGCAGATAGTGATATGAATTGATGATTGAATTATATTCATTACTATCATAGTACGGCCGGGAATAGTGTAGCTCTCTATAGTTATAGGATTCTTCAAATGGAATTAGTAGTTTCGGAGCCCTTTGCCAAAAAAAACAAACAACATATTTTACCTTCTTGAAAAAGTTTAGAAGTACATATGTATGTGCCTATTATTGTGGCTCTAAAACCACATAAAATCTTTACCACATCCAGGTAACTATTAACATCTTTGTAACTAAACGAGCGCGTGAAGGGAGGCGTGCCGGCGCACGCGCAGCCGACGAAACATCACACATAACGACAAAAACATAACATTCAACTGCAGTGAATGTCTTGTGAAATGGTTCAATGTAGTTTCCAAGTACAATGTTGCAAGAGGCTTCATCTGCCGAGCCGAGCCCAACTATGTTGGGGTCGGCTTCCAGTCTATTAATATGCAGCTGAGTACCAGTGTGTCACATGGAGCGACTGCCTATCTGACCTCTTCAACCCAGTTATTCGGGTTACCCGGACCCTTTGGTAACACTGAATATTAGACTTCTGACAACCAATCGACTGCCAAAGCTGACCATCTTGTCATGACGAGTTCCTTCATATTTTGGAAGGCAGGTTAAATTGGGGGGGCCCGGCAGTCAGGAAACGTTTTTGGCTGTCGTTACGGGTAGTCAGAAGCCAGAAAGTCTGACAGCCAGTCTTATCAAGGGGTATTGGTTTGCCCGGGTTACTGGATTGAGGAGGTCAGATATCGTACCATATAGTACACTGATACTAAGTTGCATTTAGTTAAACTTTGAGACGACCCTAACACTCAAGAAAAAGTTTGGACATCATTTCAAAACTTCAAAATATATGGAAAATATACTTTTTACCCGAACACGAAGTGACTCATAACAAAGTAATAGTGTTATTAAGTAAATGTGGTGATTTCAAGATAATAATATGCAGTTTCCGCGAGCGAAGTGGTAGATCGTGACCAGTTGAAAGCCTGGCTGTTAGAAACTTTGGCTTCATGACATTCACGTTTTAATTGCTTAGAAATAACTCTTTTATGACCCCTTACTTTGTTATTCACGATTATTTAAATTTTGTTGTGGGTTCACTTCCTAGTTAGTATGATTGCTATATATCTTCGAGCGTTTTCACTGGCGTCCAGTGGGAGTTATTTTACGAAAAAGTTTTCTATAATCCTTGCTAAATAATTGGGCTACCTAATACTGAAATATTATTAAGATTAGCACCCCTAAACCAACTCGTCATATCTTTTATCTTGAAGAAATCTTGAAAGCTTGACATGAAATCACCTATCCGCCTTGAGCAATCTCTCTATGACAAGAGGTCTCGTAATACCATTTCAGTAATAGACAGCATATAATGCTTGTTAACTTCTTCAGTCCTTTGTAGGAAAAGGGCAACTTTGTTTTCCGTCTATCAGGAAAAAGGTCCTTTTGCCAGTAAAATATAGAGTAATAAAGACATTGAAGTCTCTATAAGTTACTTACTACTGTTAATTGACTGTTAAAATAGACCCTAAATCGTTTAGGACAATATGCTGAAAGATAGCGCAAGTGGAGACAATTATCATCATATCAGCCAACAGCCATCCACTACTGAACATAAGCCCCAATGAGCACATACCATATAATTAAACTATAGTACACTATTTCTTCACACTCTAGCGAAATAAATTCCATAAAACCATAAGCAAATTTCACAATTTACAATCCAGCAATTTACATCGATAAAACTATTATAAAATAGTTTCTTTCCGTAATGTTGCCAGCATAAAACAACTCAGTGTTGCCAGCATAAAACACCTCGGTGTTGCCAATAAGAAAAATGTAATTCAGGAAATTTTTGCTTTTAAAAAGCTGTTGTGAATTTTGCCTATCATAATGATCTAAATTGTAGTCTTGTGTTGTATGAAAATAACTCTTATTTGTACAGTTTTAAGGTTGGTATTTGTTTGTTTGTTTAGTACACTCTCGGTTTTCATTGCGTGTAAGTATGTGGCGTGTCGTATTAAAATGAAGGGAAGAATCAAAGAAATGGTGTCGGATTTTAAAAACACACTTTTACTTGTTTATAGTGTTTTTTGTGTATTTTTTTCTAAAGTTATTGTTGTGTGATAATTTAATGAGTAATTTAGGACAAGGTTTTTGTTATTATGTTAAAGTATTCGATTCTTCTTTAGTTTTGATAAAGAAATTAGGTATCATAATCATCAGCCTTTTTATTCCTTGCAGTAATACAAGCCTTGTGCGTCGTATTAAGTGTAAAATAAATGAATGAAGGATGAAAATGTAAGTTAAATAACACACAATTAAATAATGTTACAAAACAATATAACATTTTGTACATTATTCGTTTATGTTTGAAAAGTGTGTCAAAATAGTAGGTATTTAGTTTTGAAAACTAGAAACAAAAACGATCTAAAACATGCGATAGTGTCAGTTAGTGTACCACTTAAAAATTGGTATATTACGTTTTACTTATGTTGTTGCAACTGTTTATTTTGCTGTTGTTTTTGATTTGATCGATTTTGTAATTTTATATCAGGATATCTAAAAAACTGTTCAAAGTGCATAATAAATTGACCTACTTACGTCTGGTAGTTTAATAATCAGATATTTTTATTTTCTGAATTAGAGTATCAGTTTGTCAGAGCTATTTTATTAAGAATGTGTGTCATAAAAAAACCACAAAGAAAACCGAGCATAAACAAACAAGGAACATTCAGTCTAAAATTATTCAAAAAAAAAACGCGCCCAATTTGAACCAAAAAAAAAAAAGAAAACAAAATTCAAATTAACAAATGTCAAACAATCAAATTTAGAACGACCTCAAACGTCAACCGTAGTGATGTGACCCAACGCATCTAAAGATCGAATCGGCATTACGTCATCGATTACGCGACCGTCAAGGAAGCCTTTGGTTGCGCAACCACGAAAGCGGTAGAAAGTACTCAGCGAGCGTTTGAGACCAAACTGTGGCTTTGGTACGGATAAATGTTAATTAGTGTGTTGTTTTTATGTTGAAAATGCCTGGTTCTGTGTTGGTTTTGGCCTTTGAAATGTAACAGGAGGATTGAATAGAAAATATAGAGAGAAAATAGGTATCAAGAGAAATTGTTTTTGTGCTAGAAATGCGTGATTTTTTGTGTTATAATCTGAATTACGTCTAAAATAGGTTAAAACAAGGCGTCTTTTTTTAGTTTTAGGGACTAGTGTAAATCCCAATGTCTGGCATCAAATTTTGTAGCTGCAAAGATGGGCAGTCTAAGTCTTTACAATAAGAAAAAATGAGGGAATCTGTGCTTTAAATATACAAAGAAAACTTAACTTTTATTTATATGTATAAGGAATTTGTATATTTAGAGTTTGAGATACATATTTTTATTTTTACGAAAATATTTAAAAAAGGATTTTTAGTTAAAATCTGGCTTTTGTTTACCTTTTAGTTATTGGCAATTAAGGCTTACATATTGTCTAACTTTCTTGAACAAAAAAACTTCTAACAAATGACTTAAAAAAAGAAGCTTTCAGTCTAATCTAACTGACCTAATTTTGATGCGGTTTTTGGACTCTGCATATTGCGGTTATGATCATTTATCAGACTTAAAATAATATTTAGTATGTTATTAAAATCAGTTTTATTTTTTGTAATGTCTAACTGCACTTTAATAAACCATCAAATACACATTTAGTCAATTCACGCCAGCTGTATCTAACTTAGATAACTATGTTCACGCATAAAATGACTTAGCAAATCTTACTGTATGTAGCACCTTTTTCTTTTCACAAGAGATACAAAATACTAAATCATTACCGGCCTATTGATTACGATACAACCTCTTTTCATACAAATAGGCACAATAGTTATGTTTTGTCATGATAGGTTGTTTTTTCTATTTAGAAGGCTGATTAAGTTACAATTACATATATTTGAAACTAGATTCTATCAGTAGGTTCATCCGCATCTCTTGGGATAAAAATTTAGCCTATAGCCCTCCTTGATAAATGGGCTATTCATTTTGCTTACGAATGGTAACTTTTGACAATATTCTATGATGCTTACGTCAAATAAACTCCTACATGAAAGAAAAAAGAATCTTTTGATAGGAATCGTGCATAAAACGTACAAACGAGCTTATAACGCTTCTAAATCAAAAGATAAACATCTTATAAAACATCAGTTGATTTACCTCCACACTTAAGCCTAAGTTCACCCACAACATAAACTTTAGTTTTTTAAAACAATTGTTTAAGTACTATGAATTTTTATAGATTAGTAGTTAGATACTTTATTAGGTACACCAATTTTAGATTTTTTAATCTTAGATCTAAGTAAAGTAGGTGATATTATAAAGTAGGTGGGCGGTCTTTTCTCTAAGAGCGATCTCCTCCAGACAACCTCAGGATGGATTGAGATGAGAAGGAAAAGATGGTTAGGCGAGGTGTACACTTGCTCCTGCAATTTACGTACCTATTAATAAATAGAGGTATTATTGTCATAAAATACTTAAGTAAAGTTTTAAGAAAAACTGTAATTTCTTGCTGTGTAACCTGGGCCTTAATACCTACTACCACAGAGTATAAGAAAAATTAAAAATAAACAAGTCTTATACAAAAAAGGTTGGTAAACAATATGTAATTTCTACATCTTTAGATCGTGAGAACGCGGAGTCGGGTGAAAACTCTAGTTTCACTGATGTGTAACAAAAAACTCAGATAAAGCCTGGGAATACTGTATTGTTCGTAAGAAAGTGTTAGTGGATACTTTATATTAATTGCAATTTGTTGTGTTGTGTAAGAATTTTTTAGTTATTTAATGTTATTTTGGAGGTAAAGTTGATCTTTGTTAACCATATTGTTATTTTAGAAAAACATTTAAATACATATTTTGGGTGATTAATGCGAAAGTGAGTCAGTCTGTGTTTCACGCAAAAATACAGACACGATTTTTTAGATAGGCTACACCCTGAGAAATGAGGTAGAAAACTTTTTATCCGGGTACACGGGACGGCGGGTAAAACGGCCTATTTCTACTATTATAATAAAGAGCCGATTGAAACATATTTTCACTGTTGGAAAAAAACACTCTTCCCGCGTAACATAGGCCACATCTTATTCCGTTAGCGGTGAAACTGCGGAAGTAACAAATTCGAACTAAATCCATCAAAAATACTAAAAGAAAATACCCCATTTGCTCATTATTCCATTGCCAACATTAAAAAAAACTGTCACTAACCATTCAAACTGACATAAGTTTAGCTCGCTTACCTACTTTAACCAAAGGTTACAATACCATCTCGGAGGCGCCAGTGGACTTGTTCCTTACATAACAGTTGCGCAAGAGTCGGTCCCCGTTATCATATGTTCGGTAGAAATGTCAAAGATTTTAAGCTCTTGTGTAACGGTATAATGTTTTTGAGGAAAATACCTTCCGGATCGGATTATGGTTTATAACTGGTTTTTTTTGGTGGTATTTTTTTGTGAGTGATTTTAGAGTAAGTTGTGGTTTATGGTGTGGTAGATATTTTGAGGTTTTTTTCTATGTCTATTATTGGTTGATCTGATAATAATGAATACTGATCAATATTTGGTCATAAAATATTGATTAAAATATACAGTCATTTATGTGTAGGCACTAATCGTACAAAGCTGAGGTTAGGTTAGTTTTTTTTTAACACGCTAATCTCAGGCATTACTGTACTGATTTGAAAAATTATTGCAGTGTTAGATAGCCCATTTATCAAGGAAGACTTAGGCTACTTTTTATCCATGTATGTGTAGGTAGTAGTTCCCACGGGACGTGGGTGAAATCGCATACTTATTCATCAAATTATAACCATAAGTTAACATTTCAAATTGCAACAGGACCTTATTACAGACTTGTTTAAGGTAAAAGAGATACTCTCTTAAAAGTAATACATGTCATAATACTTTCCTCAATATAAACTGTCATCTTGCGGGAAGATTGTAAAACAGGACGTTCTAAGACTTATTCAGGGTAAAAGGTAAAAGAGATACTCTCTTAAAAAGTAATATACTTTCCTCAATATAAACTATCATCTTGCTACCACATTCTACCTATTAAAGCCTTCACTTATAAAACAAGCGGGAAGTGATAGTCGCTAGTTATGACATCGATGAGCTTAAATTGATCTTATATGGTTTGTTTTGACCTGAGATGAAGCGAGGAAGCTTACGAGTTTGTAATTGATGCTTGGGAACGTGGTTTTTATAGATAGGGGATTAATTTGGTAGTTGATTAGGTCAAAAATAAAATAGCACCAATTATTATACCGCCAAAAGTATTCTACTATCATCACCTAAGTTGGTTTATAGGGATGTGATGTTTCCGCAAAAAAGTTATCGATAAAAAAAATTTTGTTCTTTTTAAAATCATTATGGGCATTTCTGAAGGTTTTAAAGAATAATCCAAAGTACTAGGAGAGTAGTGCTGACTATGTAAACTGTTTTAAATTTATGAATTTTTTTGAACGTTTTATTAATGGTGAAGATGGAAGAATTACCTACCAGTAGTTAATTATTTCATGAGCAGATTAAAAAATAAAGGCCTGGCTTGACTTTAGCACAGGCACCACTTTTTATATATATTCTTATAATATATACATATTTTTATATTATTCTTGTAAGTGAGCATGTTAATGTATATATATGTAAAGTAGTTCATACACTTTGACTCAAAACAACTTAACAAAAGCTCCGACTAAATCTTTTTCGACACAAAAAGGCCTCTATTAGGCCTCCCGCGAGGCCCGTATTGCATTCCCTAGGCCCTTGCAATACGCCTTCTCTCTGCTGTCGGCTAGTTCGGCCATCAACCTTTGCAAGTACAATGACTGTCGAGTCTCAAAAGTCGACAACCTCATTTTTATCAAGATATTCGATATGTTTATCTTAGGCTTTTACTTGGTTCTTGTTAAAGGGGATTGTGGTAATGGAAATTATTATAATTATGTGCAGTTTTAAAGTTACTATAGAATTATCTATATTTATTTGTATCGACCAATGTAGGCTATGTGAAGTTGTAAAGTAAATATAATATTTTAGTGATTTGTTAGGTTAATATAGAAATATCGATATTTATCTGTATTGGCTATGTGCAAAGCGAGTAGCGGCGGACAATAACGACCGCAGCGCACAACACGGCAGAAATTGGAAACAAATGCGGATGTTTCAAACCCGGTTTATATCATTATATTCATTTTACAGTAAAACTATTGAATAAATTGCACTTAAATAATGTCAACAACACTATTTTAATCTTTGGTTTTATTTATATTCGCAAAGAAAATTATAATGTTTACATGGTTATTATTTGACAGCTTCCGCAAATGTTGTAAACGCTACGCGTCGCCACCGTCGCGCACATAGCCAATATATAGAGCAATGTGGGGTCTCTTACCAAACTAACGATGTTAAGGTAAATGCTTCGTCTAGTACCGGAAATTCAAAATAACATGTTTTATTTGTTGATTTACATAAGTTAACTGTAGAAATAGGGTGTAATGTTATCATTCGCAGTTATAATATTTCTCAAAGTAATATTTAATGCCTTTGGTTTACCCAAAAAGTCCTAATAAATGAAATATACTCTGATATACAATATATTCGATTGCATTTGAATTGTAAGAACTTTCAGAGTAAACAAGGCATCAAAAATAAACCGTTAATAGGTTACGAAAACAAGAAAAACAGCACAAAAAAATGACTCAACATTAAAAACCAATAAACGTACTCTTCGCAACATTAAATTCCGTGCTGTAACGAGCTCATACAAATATTAATATATTTCCTTCTTCCATAACATTGCATAATGTTGTTCGGTAATATATTTGTTTGTTTGTCTGTGTGTGTGCGTGTAACGGTTTTTATTGGTTGATGCGTGTGCGCTGTTAAGGAGAAGGTGGTGTGTTTTGGTGACAGTGCAATTAGTACTATGGGGTTTTAGTATTGTAAACGTGGCTATAATTTAGGATAATTTATTATCAGTTTTTGTGTGTGTTGTGTGAATTTTGGACTATAATTTAAAAATACAAAAAATAAACTTTTTCGAATCTATGCGTCCTGAAAAATAGAGACTAAAGAAAATTGAACAATTAATGCAAGTGCATGAAAACATTATCTAACTCTTCTAGACATTGGGTTAAAAACGTCCACCTTTGGCAAGCTATTACCTAAAATCTACCTTAATCAGTCGTTATTGCTCTATAGCAGTACACAAAACACTTTATATATATTAACTATTTGTACTAATTACTTAGAATATTTAACTTTAACTCATTTTTATAACTAGTGGTATTTCCCATAACTATTATTATTTATTCCTCAATCAATTCTAACTAGAAGTTATTTTAAACACCCTTAAATTACTATACAATTAAAACTCCAATTAAGCTTGTCCCCTTAATAAAGAGATTTCACTGCCACGCTCGTTAACACATGACGGTACTAACAAAACTATAGCCGTCTCTCTCACACGTACGCATTGGGGTCGTGCTGTCCCTTTCTTTCTTTGTATGTCATTGACTTGGCGCATGCGTTGTGTAGGGTTTTCCTAAGTTGAAGAAATGTTGGCATTTGTATGTTTCCTGGGGTAGGCAGAATAAACACGAAAGACAGTACCGTATATTAGCAAAAAGTATGTAAGTCATGTTTTTTTATTTGAAACTGATTTACAGATTTTTATTTTGTACTGTAGATGATGTGCATTGATTGATAATAACTATTTGACGATCACAACATGATTTTATCAGCAATGCTGAAAAAAAACAAAATAATAATCATAAGACACATTTGGCATTATATGTATTCACTAAGTCATATATTTTTGTGTATATATAATATATATATATATATATATATAAATATGACTTTTATTATATATAAATATAATACAAGAGTATAAGTACCAATCAAATTATGTTGTTTTCATTATTTTTATTTTTTCAATGCTTGGCTGCGGCTTATTCTCATACAAAGAAGGAATGATCATTAACGACCACACTTTAGCTGCTTAAGTTTTGCTTAAATTGGAGTTGATTCAGACTTTTAAAGTCCAGATTAGTTAGATATTTTCCTTCATCATTTCCAGGAAACACTCATAAATTACACATATTTCATATTCCTTAAAGTTGGTAGTTGCCTAACCTGGGATCGAACCCACACTACCCAAAATAACAGTGCTCCTAAAACATAAAGGCATGCACCCACTAGAGCGTAGTGAAGGCAGGTAAACAAATGACAGTGGTTGGATAACGTCGTGTGTCGCGTAACGCACAGGGATTTGTGAAAGCTATACTGTAGTGATAGCAAATGCAGTGTATTTATAAGAATTTTTTGAATTTTTTTTGGACTCTCAATTTTTTGTTGTCTCTTAAATTGTCTCTTAAAACTCCTCAAACTACGGTGTTCTAAGCACTTTTTTATAGTTTCTTTGTGTATTTTAAATTGATAAATATGACCTATATTACAATCGTAATTAGAAAAAATAATATTGTCAGGATAAAATCGGATAGTAAAACATTTAAATATTAAAAAAAAAACGAATTACACTATAAAATTATTAAAAAAGAATAAAAATCGGAAAAGTAGGACAACTATAGTTTATATCTAAAAGTTACTCTGATTTCAGTTAAATATATAAAAAAATACACGTAGTAAATAACCATAATAATACATATGTACGTTCCTCTCCAAACCACAAAAGAAAAAAAAACTAAAAAAAGCACTTTATTTTCTTCTGCTAACCGTACGCTCTACTTACTGTCAGACTAAAGCGAGTCTTACGCAACCACTTAGCGATAAAGATGTCTTTGCCGATCGATATCGATATTTATGGTAAGGTTTTATCGATGCGGGTAGCAGCACTAGTGAGAAGTGGTTTGTGAGTTCTGATTTTGGATGAGAACAATAAGATTTTGTTTGTATAGTAATACCTAACTCTGCGCTCCCGAAAAAAGAGTAGTTTTTCTAGTTAGATGGGCTATTTAATACTGCTTTTTTTCTAATTCTATATGTTCTTTTTATTTTAAACATCAATGACTAACGATGAAGGAAAACATAGTTAATGAAACGTCGACTTTAAAGTCTTATATTGAAAAAAAAAAAACACATTGAGCAAGCGTGGTAGTTACTGGTAATTATCACTCATTCCTTCGCTGTATGAAAAGAGGCCTCTGTCTTACAGTGGCACAATAAAAAGGTTCTATAATAGAGTAAAAAATAAAAATCTAAAAAAATATTTAAGATACATACCTAGTTACTATATCTTGTACCCGGGCAAAATATAGCCTATTTTACCGGGCCTATAAAACCATAAAACCATAAATATATAAACTATAAATATTAAATATAAAACATAGCCTACTTTTTACCCTGGGACAGAGTTACTTTCCGACAGCGAAAGATATTACAAATCAATTCAGTAGTTTACGAGCCCAAACAATACAACAAAAAAAGATTTCCTCTTTATTACATTACTCTATAAGAAGTATAGATTAACAGTATATAATAAAAGATGTACTAATATTTTATTACCCAACGATTACATGAAGGAAGCAGGCTTTTCGTTCGTACCCTGCGCACGCGCAGCTATGGTATAATACTTCCGTATTTAGTATGTGCATGTGACAACTGTGTTTGTATGTATGTATGTGTGTATGTTTGTAAGTCATTACTAGGCTGTGTGGGTGTAGCCTTGAACCGTTTTGTTTGAAAATGTAAACATAAGTAGGTACCTACCATTTTTTGGGGAGTGTTTTGGTAGTTTATTTGGATTATAAAAGATGTACCTTAAGTAACATTGTCAAATTGTAGGGTTAACCTCTGGATCTATTGAACTGATTTTGATAATTATTTTATCAATATAAATATATACAATAGCTCAAAAGAGCTATTCGATATAACAAATTGCCTTTATATGCGGGTGTTTTTATAATTCTGTTTAAAATCAATGAAGATTTGCCTGCTATTTAATAACTCTTACTCTCTAAAGGACATTTTTAAGAACAACTTTCTTTCTTCAAAGGATGACCACAAAAGAAAGACATCCGGACTTAGAAGCTCCTTCCATTTTGGAAACTCGAAATTTTTTTCAAAAGAACATCTTCCAAATTGAAATTACAAAATATAAGTAGGTTACGTCACGCCACGACTCACCCATTACATATGCCTTACTTAGCGAAATGAAAGCTAAAGTTGAACGCTTTCGTCAACGTATTGTGTTCATAATTCTAATATTTCGACATCCTATGTATCGCAGTATTTTCCATTTAGAAAACCTTCTTTTGGAAACTAAACACAAAGAAAACAATTTATTTTTCTAAAAAAACCACATCTTCTAAATTAAAAAAATATCTAGGGCCTTTTATGAAACATAAATAGGATGTAAGGCATAACGATTCCCCTATTACGCCTAACTTGGCGAAACGAAAGCTAAAGCTGAAACATGAAGAACAAAATAACTAGCGGAGGTGCCATAACAGAAAACTCCTAAGAAAGTAGCGCGCCAAAATGCGGGTGTACGGGGGACGAGGAACGTAACTGTCTTTGCCCTTGCACGCCTTCCTTAGACCCGATCATTTTTTTCAAAAAATCGTTGACAGATGTCCCAAAGAATACGAACGCCTCGTTAGTTCACTCGCAACTGATCGTTTTAGTCATGCCTGCTGTACATATTTGAGCTAGGAGAAGGCGCCTGACCTACCTGCATATATAACTTAAAGACTAACATGCATATAATATTATACATAATTGTTAGTATATAAAAAAATAAAACTATGTTAGTAGCACTTCACAATGCACTCCGTCACATATTATGGCATCTCCGCTCATCTTTTCTAACTCCGTAAGATGAGCGCTTTCGTCAACGTATTGTGTTCTATAATTCGTATATTTCGACATCTTATGTATCGCGGTATTTTGAGAATGGCGAAGCGTGTTGTTGTTATGTTTTTTCGGTTTTGGAGGTCATTATTTTGTAGTACAGTCGAAGGCAAAGGTGTTATGCTATTTTCTAATATTTTTGGATTTATTTTTAAGTGACACGTAAAATGGTAAAAAAAAGAAATAAGCTCACTCAAATGTACGGTTAGTCACAGTTATATTTTACTATATTAATGACCAAATAATGTATAAGAACTATAAGATAAATGTCCTTATTTTAATACACAGGATTTTTTTTTCGTTTATAATGTTAAGCACTTTCTTCATCAAGATTCATAGTTCTTCCATTTTTAACATTTTTAAAACAATAGGTATATATCCATCAAAATGAAATGATTTATGTATTTAAGAATATTACATTGTGTTCAATCTTTCTAAATCACACTTTCATTAGCAACGCTAGTACATACATATCGTAATTATCTGGTTTTGCCCGCGACGTCCATCTGACCTCCGAGCTCGTTAGGAAAGCAAACATCCGGTCTTAAAGGAAATAATCAAGCAATAATTATTAGTTTTACTCATTAAATATAAGTATCAAAAGTTACGGGTATGAGAGAATATGGTTTTTTAATGTTTTTCTTATAATTAAATAACATTAATAATAGTTAACCTCTTACCTTTAGGGTCACCCATTTTCAAAACTATCAGTAAGATTTATATTTGTAACTCTTTTCATCTGTGTAAAATGGGCCTTTTTGCTTTATAGGTAACTTTTCATTTTCATTTTGGTTATGGTCTTGAAATCATGGTCAATAAACTAGAAACCTACTTACATCCCCTTTACATTATCATTTCAACTTTTCCATTCACTCTCCCAGATCGGATCGCAAAAACTCAAACCATTCACTCACTCATTCAATGCAAATATCCCATTCATTCCATTCACCGTATCCGAAATGACCTTCTTTTTTTAATTTTAAACAGATGCCAACGCACCACAGCGAGCTCAAACCACAGACTATAAAATTAAAAGAAAAAAGCACACGTTAGAAAAACCTATGTTTATACAAACTGATGTGCGAACACCCTTGAAAAGAGGCGACTTGTACGAATTCCCAAACGTGACAAACAGATTGGCAGATTTGCCCAAATTCAAACCGATTTCCGACGAGCAAATGCTCAAAATCAACGAAATACTCGACAGTTTGCCTTCTAGACTACCGAAAAGAAAAGGGCGAGTGTTGACCAACCCTCAAACGGCTATAAAAACGCCAGTATTGGCTACAGAAACGGTCGTACAGTCAAACGACAGACAAGATGGAAAACGATGTCCTCAGGGAGGGACATGCGAGTTTTTTTTCTACTGTTGGATGGTCGGAGGCTTGTTAGAAGGCTCTTGTGGAAGCCTTTTGAAAGGATGCTGTCACAGAGTGGCTAAAGCCGGGATCTTGGGTGTACAGGACTCGAATAGTCTTGACGTGAGCAGTGAAGGGTTGAGTTACGGACCCGTGGTCAATGATGAAAGTAAGTGGACCTGATGGCACGTAAAAGCGTAATTTGGGGGTTAAGAATTGTTTCTAGAATGACTTCTTGCACGCTTTTTTTGGCACGATTTTTTAAATGTTTTTTTTTTGTTAGTGTTTAGTTTATTTTTTATAGTTTTATTAGCATGACTGTTTTGTAGTTTATGTTTTTAGTTTTGTGCATGAAAAAAAAAAACACGTAAGTATTTTTTTGGTTGGTATTTATAGAAAAGTAGTAACTTTTTTATTTTTTATCATACTTTGCTTTACAAAAAAGTTTTCTAGAAACGATTTTTTATCAAATCCAATATTATGCTTTTGTGTGATAGACATCAGAACAGCGCCATCTATCGTCAAATAAAAGTACTAACAGAGCTCGGATGTGGTCGTTCGGCAAGACATAGCTAGAATTAGCCAAATAGCCAAATAGCCAAATAGCCAAATAGCCAATTAGCCAATTAGCCATTTTCTCGGATCCGGTGACGTCATCAGGTATTAAAAACTTTTTTGTACATATTTTTTTTTGACATAATTATATATCATTTTGTATATTTTTCCTTTTTCTAAATTTCGCCTCCTATTCTAACTATGTCTTGCTTCCTTACTTTATTTATACTGATTTTGTATTATATTTTTGTCAAATTATTTTATTTATTAACTAACATTACTAATGATTTAGTCATTTATGTATATTTTTTTCCTGCTCTAGAATTTAACAGGTAAGTGCTTTTTTATTCAAATTAATTCTAACTTGTTGTGTATTTATTCAACTGTTTTTTTCCTGTTCATAAAAATGATAATTTATTTAGATTTTTCTTTATGAGTGTACCGTGAGTAGCATTTTTTCAAAATTTTATTTTCTAATAAAAGTATCTTATAAATATAGGTGTTAGGGTAGGTTAGTTACTCGTTTTTAGGTGATTTTTACGCAGTTTTGTATACTAACAACTGAAATAAAATAACGGATATAGCGTGACTCATTAACTAGATGTGGTAAAAATTGATGTTTTTAATATATAATAGGAAAGAGAAATATGCCACTCAGCTGTTAAGCAAATAATATTAAATTTTTCTATATCAAAAAATCTAATTCATAAATTGAAGATACTCAATCAGGTGTTTTTCAAATTAGAATAAAATCTTTTACCTTGCTAATTTTTTAATATTATAAAAAGAATTCCGTAAAAATAGATAAACATAACTAATTTAAGACTACACAACAATACCATTTAATATTACAAAAATAAATTGTATAATTTAGTTTATATGTGTGTCACGAAAATAAACTTTGAAATACATAAACAACTCATCACTTACTACCGCGACTGTACCGCACAGCTGATTTGCGCGAGCGCACTTTCTCCGCGCACTGCGGACAGTCGCGAACACAAGTGAATATCATTATCATCATCTACCTACTGTTACTGCTACATTTGTATTGTTATTATTGTACTTTAACATGCTAGTTGAGGTAATGAGGTGATGACTTTGTCATTTTTTTTCACGCAACTGCGAAAGGGAGGGTATTGCTTTTGTGTTGAAAGAGTAGTTTAACTTTCAAAGTTTCCATGTTTCGTGCGCATTCGAAAAGCTTGTATTCAAAGTAGGCTAAATATCAGCATTTTTGAAAGCAGCGTAGTTGTATTTAGTAAGATTAAGTTCATCTGAAATAAATATTACTGAAATCTGTGCAAGATAAAAAATATACCGGCAGTGATATCTATATTTGCATATTAACATACGTACATACATATTCATAGGTAGGTCAAACTGAGAATTTCCTTTTTTGAAGCTAGTTAGAAATACTTTAAAGTCTGACAGCAGTCTTACCAACCCAGTACGGGTTGCCCGGGTAACTGGGTCTAAGAGGACAGATAGAGCAGTCGCTCCTTGTAAAGGACTGGTACTCACCTGCATCCGGTTAGACTGGAAGCCGACTCCAACATAGTTGGGAAATGGCTCGGGAGATGATGGTTAAAAGTACTTTATGGAATTACCAAACCATTTTGTATGTCACTTAGTTAAGTGTCAAAAGTTAAACTTACGTGCGTTTTTCGCAATTAACGCGTTATTAACTCTCTATGAAGTAGTTTAAAGTCTTTTTAACGGTCTCTGAGCACTTTATAATGGTTTAACTTAACTAATTTGCAATTTGCGAGTTGAAAATTTACCGGATCTTAGTATTTAGAAATTTTGCGGGCAGGCTTTTTAACATCATTTTAGTTACTTCATTTTTGTAATGTTTTTATGACTGGACTTTAATTAATAATATTTCCTGCGGTTTCACCCGCGTTCTTAAAAATTTTGGAAAATCCTTGACATACTAATAGCCACAGTTAGCGACCTTTTCACGCTTCTTCATAATTCACTCTATCTCAATTCTATCATCATCATCATCATCATCAGCCTATCGCAGTCCACTGCTGGACATAGGCCTCTCCAAGTGCACGCCACTGAGATCGATCTCAATTCTATTCTATCTATCTATTCCTAATATACTCAATTCTATCTTTATTAATTGTTTTTCAGGATAGGTATCGGTAAAGGCCTTTTATTTAGGACAGGTATCGGGAAAGAACTTATTTTTTAGGACAGCTATCGCTTTTTTTATATACGTAGTGATATAAAGCTCTATTTAGTTTCTTTTTACTACAAAATATAGGTATGTACTTGTTGTTATTTTCTAAGCTACTGTACCAATCACTCCATTAACTACAATATTCTTGGCAAATGCTTTAACAATAGATGACCACACAAAAGCGCATCATTTTGTATTACAATACAATACAAAACATTTCGAAACTGTTTTCAAAAGAACTTGAAAGACATGTGTCGATTATATTCGACAGTACAATCTAGATTTTTCCTTGTGGCTTCTCTTTTAGAAAGGAATAATTATTTCTTTGGAAATAAATTATTCTAGTAGCTATTCTCATATAAGGAGATCAGCTAGCTGCGCAGGACATATTATACTGCACGAGCATTTGCGCAGACACAGGTGCACTCCCTATTCCTTCACTCTCGTAACCCGATCCGATACGACCGGAGAGAGATCAGGCGCAGGACCGACATTAACGTGCTCTCCAATGCACGGGTGTATCAATAACCAACTTCTAGACTCCAATTTGCTTTGTAAAAGTTTTTTACTATATATCTTTCGGGTCGACCTCGGAATCGAACCCGAATTCCCGTACGTATCATTCGCGCTTTGCGACCACTAGACTAACGAAGTATTCTGCCAATGTTAACTTAATGATTCACCCAAGAACATCATTTTGCAATAAATCCAATACGTTCTTTCCCAAAAAGTTATTTCTAAATACGTCTAAACTCAAAGTCCGGTTGAGTTTACAAAATAAGGTTTTCCCATTTAGAGAAATTACGAAATATAGGCCATGACATATAGAGAGCTTGTGAGATTTATGTTTCTAAATATAAAGGCGAGATTACACCAGTGTGTAAGAGGCTAAACAAGATGACCTTACTTTGTCAAGTATTATTGTTATAACAACCTAGATAATTCTATGTACATTCTATGTATAACACATACAAATAAAGTATCTTGTATCTTGTGTGACCCTGTGACGCACATAAAGTTTCTTCTGGTCTACTCGTTCTAGCAAACAGTAACAATTTGCGCGCGAACATTTGATCAAATGTCCGCGAAATTGTAACCTTTGTGCAATGGAGGCACACACTCATTGTTCGCGAAATGTGTAAAAACCATTTTGGTGGAATCTCGCCTTAAGGTTTAGATAATTGTTTGTATAAGTTGGCTTGGCAACACACATCTCTTACAAAATTAAAATTACCCTATAATAATAGTTATATTATATTGCAACATATGTACGTTATATGGCAACATCGGAAAGTTCGAGTATGTCAGAAGTTGAAAATATTATTGTTATTTTTATAGTTTATAACTTTTATACTAGGTACATACTTTTACTTTACCATTTCTTTACCTTTTTTCTTATACTCATATTTTTTCTTCGATTCCGGGATTAAACCCGGGCTTTGTGTTATTGTTTGTGTAGTTATTTATATAAACAATTAAGAATTAATTGTTCTAAAACTATCTTTTATTTATGCAACATTAAAAACAACAATTATAATGCAAATCGATTAAAACGTAACCGAGTCTAATTTTAGAGATGTAACTATCGATAAACTGCGGTTAGAGTCTCATCTCTAGTCATTATGTAAATATTTTAGTTCATTATTATTCGATATCTTGTGATCCGAAATGCAATTACAAATAATTGTCAGTAGGTAACAAAATTTGTCGTACAAATCGTTTCATATTTTTGAATTGTTTAAGAAAACATTATAATGGAGGCAATGCATATTGTAATCTTCGGAAATAAATGTATAATCGGCTCCATCTATCTGTCAGCTATACATTATACCATCTAAATCGGTTTAGTCGTTTTCAAATGTTTAGCTCAACGCACTTTAATAACAAAAATAATAGATAGCTAAGGTTTATTTTACACCCACGTTTCATAGAAACTTAAAAAATATAGAATTTGATACTCAGAAAGAAAGAATTTTCAAAATTGGCTCAGTAGATTCAGAGATTTTTCTCACAATCTCAAAAACTAAGATATTAATGTAGTCTTTCTCAACCACTTCAAGGTCCGGGATTATGAAAACCAATACATGAAACTGAATAAAAGTTCAAATGCGATTAAAGTTTGAAGCAAGAACGTACTTTCCCACATTACAGAGAAGGTATTCCGTAATCCTATACTTACCAAAGAATAAAGATTGCAATGCCGGATCTATCATGAAGAAACGCCAACCAAATATGATTCATGCAACTGTCGAAAATGAGTGCCTTTTGATGGCCCCTGATTGCCTCAGACCGAACTGAATGTGGCTTCGACTGACTTTTGAAAGCAGACAATCTGGGTAAAGTCCACAGTTGATTACAATTTTGGAGTTTGTCAAAATATTATTCTTTCGAAATCCCCACATAGGTTAATCTAATTGGGTTAAGCAACGCTTTTATGTCGAGTTCTTTCATGTCTCGGAAGACACGTTAAATTAGTGGGTCCCAGCTGTTATTTACACATGTTTGACTGTCGTTACGGGTAGTCAGAAGCCTGAAAGTCTGACAACCAGTCTTACCAAGGGATGTCGGGTTGCCCGGGTAACTGGGTTGAGGAGGTCAGATAGGCAGTCGCTCCTTGTAAAACATTGGTTACCCCTCTATCAGTTAAAAATTAACTTCGTTTTGATTGTTAAGAAACTCAGGAATGTAATCTATGTATAAGGATATGTGCACATAATTTACATTTAATGTATGTCGTGTACATATTAGTCATTGATTTCTTAACGCTATGCAGAGATTGGCCGACTTTCTTTTGTTTCTGATGACATCATGCTATAATACCTTTGATTGACTTGCAGTATTATAATTTGGAGGTGAAAACGGTATTTTGATACAAATCGTCCCACATTTACGCATCATCGTTTTGGCCATTATACGAACCTATATTATTCACAATTATTTCTTATGTGTGTGTACAAAAATTTGTAAATAAATAAATATTTCCAGGTATTCAGAAACTCTTGTCTTGTTTCCACCAAACGATGTGCAGTTTTAGTTTTTGCCAAACTTTACGTCGTTTCGGCGTTTGGGGGTCGACTTTCTGTCTTATCGCATGCAGCTGAGTACCAGTGGTTAAGACAACCCAATACTCCTTATCATCACTCACTTTATAATTCTCTCTTAATTGATGGTCTATTGAACAGTAAACATCATCATCATCTTCCGAGCCTAATCCCAACTATTTTGGGGTAGGCTTCCAGTCTAACTCAGATGCCCGGTTTACTCACTTTATTGGTTCTCTGTTGAATAGTGAACATATAGCTATATAATAACTGTCATTTGGTAATGTAAATATAGTGAAAGGTGGTGAGTTGTGGAGTACCGCGGAAACTACGCGCCGCCGCGCCTCATTACTAACTTGTGGTGTTTGGTGCAAGATATAAGAGCGTAGCGTAAAAATATTGAATAAGTGATTCCGAAAACAATGATGTATCAATGTCCATGACTCTTATTAGGTTAGTTAAGTATTAAAATCTTGACTTACAGAACACTTTGAAAATAAAAGTCTTACAAATTGTTGCAGTCAATAAATCTTTGGTTAAGCATGTTATGTCAAACCTTTGCATTACGTAATGTTATGCAAGCACATAATGTCAAGTACAACTGTTACTCAACCCCTTAACCAAAAAGTTTTTCTCCAATCATAAACTCTGGTAGAAAATTTAACAATGTATGGAAAATACATTTCAAATCTATAAGTGACCATGTAATTTAAACTTCACTACACATTTTTTACGTTTCTAGTAGAATTTACGTTTGTAGAAACGTTGGCTGTTTGTTGACGCATTTGGTGCACGTAATTTTAGCCGCTAGTTTCATACTCCTAATCTTAAAACTGTTACTCAGCTGTATCCTGTTAGACTGGAAGCCGACCCCAACATTTATAATTGGGAAAAGGCTCGCGAGATGAGATGATGAATTATAGTCGCTAGTTTCCTATAACTTGCACCATACAACAAAGCCACCGCGTGCATTGAAGCTTGCCGTCTTCCGGCGTCTCCGCGTGTAATCAAGGGTCCTCTTCCTCACGATTATCTGACGATAATATCATGTTGATGCGGCGGTGTGTTTGATTTGATTCTTTAATTGATGATTTTATGTTGTTTGTTGAAGGGTCTGTCCGGCTGTCAATCATAGTTTTAGGTACCAATTTAGGCTCAAGTTCACCGGCAACCCAAAAATTAGTTTTCTTAAAATAATTGTTTACTTTGATTGTAAGGAAATAGATGGTGAACGTATTTAAGAAAAATTGATTGAAAAGCTTTTGAATACCCGTAACGACTGTCAAAGATATAGCTCCTCGCCTAATATTTCAATTATCTAGTATAGTTTATTTGCTACCCAAACGCAGCTGCTAGTTTTTAGTTTTTATAACACCCTTAATTTTGAACCTTACATAATATAATAGTCGCGAAAATATTTAATCGCTGGCAAGTTATTTTACTTGTAGCAAACCTTTCAGCCGACTTTTAAGTTATAAGTCAATCGGAAAATAATTAGCTAAAGATATTCAAATTATAGCCCACCAATTGATCGTGCCTTGCGAAACACAGACAATCTTTTTTTCTTATAAATCTCGTTTCCCGCTACCGCTTATAAATTGTTACAACTATATAATCGCTACCTCTTATAACTTGTACCACGCTCCAAGCAGCGCGTGCGCGCCCGAGCGTCACTTCCGGCGCTGCAATCAAGGGCGGTCTACTTCCGGTCGATTATCTGAAGATACATAATAGTAGGCTTATGCACAAACAGTGTAATATTTGCAATAGAAATCCTTGGTTAAATAAGTATTATTAAAAAGAGGCGTTTTGACGACGTAGACTGAATTTATCTGATCTCTCTAATGTAGTTACCTGGCTAGTTCTGTACCTCTAGGTAAGACAAGATGTCAGACTTTCTGACTTCTGCCTTCTGCAACGTCTGAATTTCGTGGTATAAGTACTCTTACTTAATAATAATAATGTGTTCTTTTGAAACCTTAATACTGTGACCTGTTGAAATATAGGCAATTTATATGGATATGAGTATGTATGTAGTCGGTGTAAATATATCTACATATTTGTTACTGCTGTGAATGTTAGTTACTCTTACAAGCAAAAACTACTAAAGCAGTTATCTCGGGACACAGTTAAAACTGCAAGACCTTGCATTGTATGACAAAAAACATACTACAGAGAACTGCTACTATGACAAAACTCTCAAAAATAAGAATAACTTTCCCTACAAATATCCAAGATACATCAAGACGTATAAATTAGAGTTTCGTTAGTCCATTGTGTTGTAATCCACACAATGGGATACATTGCCATTGTCGAAACACCGTAGAAAGTGTACGTATGAAATATTACGAAGTTTTTTTTTATGTTATATGTAGTTCTTAAATCTAGATGGCTTCTTTGGTATCATTTAGTTTTAAATCTATACTAATATTATAAAGAGGAAAACTTTGTTTGTTTGTTTGGTTGTAATGAATAGGCTCAAAAACTACTGGACAGTTTTTAAAAATTCTTTCACCATTCGAAAGCTACATTATCCACGAGTAACATAGGCTATATTTTATCCCGGTACGGGCAGTAGTTACCACGGGACGCGGGTGAAACCGCGGGAAAACGGCTAGTAACCTATGTATAATCATAATTCTTCATTCAATTCATAAGAGGAAAAAATTATGTTGTTTGTTCGTGCCTTGAAGGCTCCGCAACTACTGAATTCATTTGAAAAAGAAGAGTTAGATACTTCCATGGCTGGTAAGTTAGACTATTCCTGAGTTACCTAGGCTATATTTAACCTAGTAGGTACAGAAACAATTACAAAACAGGGAAAACAGCTAGTATTCTATAATAAAGGTTTAAAGTAGATATGTAAAGTTTTAAAACGTATATGGATGTTTTAATGGGTGAATTTTTAGATGGGTGCAAACGATAAAGCTTTTGATGGACCTCATTTAAATACTGAGATTCTATCTATCTAAAAAATTGTGAAGTGGTAATCCTATACCCGAAGAAAAAAACGTTATAAATTACTTACTAAAAGCTTATCGCCCAGACTCTGTAATGTATAGGAATTTAAAATCATGGTTAGTAATAAAATTAAATGTCCCGTTTAAATACCTGTAGAAGTGAAATAAAATGCGTTTTATTTGGTGGCGTAGGTGTACCGATTTATGTGATAAGATTAAGGTTCAAAACGATGCTCGTAAAGTTTACTTGACTGCTCTATAACGTAAATAGATATTTGAATTTGTTTGTTTACAAATAAACGATGTGGCAATGACCGAAGATTCTTTGCACTTGATAAATAAATTCAGAAATATTCAACGAAAACAATAACTGTCCAAGTCGGATTTTTTAAAGAAAGGGATAACAACGCTTTTTAGTATATTGGCCATATATCGGCATAAATTCACTTATCGTTTTAAATCAAATCAATTTCAAAATCTTACTAAGTCTTAAGGACCCTGTTAAAAACTTACTCTTGACCAGGCTAATTTATTTCAATGGAACCCAATCCCATCCAAAATCCCTTTCCAAAGAAAATATCAATCTTATTAAACCCAATCTTTATCCAGTAATACCATTAGGTACTTAATTAAGTACTCCTTCTATGTAAGTCGGTTAAACGCTAATACTATCATATGTTAACAGTACACACCTCTTAACCACTTGAGGCTTACTAACTACGTTTGTGAACTTGTATTGAATAATAAACAGTTGAGTAACGATTGTATATTATGTCATTGATTGAGGATTGTTTTAGGGAGAATTATATGTTGTGTGAAGGATTTTAGTTAGAACTTATATAGAGTGGAGATTAAACTGTTGGTTAATAGTTTTTCAGTTGTCAACTGTCCGCAGATTAGGTAGTCCAATTTCTGATTGATGGCTAGTGATAGTTTCTTTTTAAGGTGATCATGAGTTAGCCTCATCAATTCTATCCTATTCTTCATCAAAATTATTTGGTCCGATGCTTGCTTGTTATAATTTTATGAGCCTAATCAAACTATCGGCTCACTTATAGCTTGCTGTGTGTGGTTTCTTACATTTAATGACTTGGAATAATGCTAGCCAGAATACAGATTCAACAATTCTCAAATTGGTTTAGTCGTTTCTGAAATTCGCGCGTTCAAACGAACGAAATCTTCAACTTTATAATATTATTAGTGTACGTATAGGTGATATGTAGAAGATTATTATTTATTCATTAAGCATGCAAAACTATCTTACCTACTTTTTAAAAGAGATTAAAAATGACTCATATTATTATCAATCAAAAGAGTATAATCATTTCCGTAAAACCGAAATGATGTGTCATACCACAAAGATTACTAATAAAAAGGACGCAATCAAATTCAGTTTAGCCGTTTCCGAGAAAGCAACAAAGCAATCTTGTAAGTAAAAGTGTGTAACCGCGTGAGGAGTATTGCGTAACAAACAGACAAACAGAGGTACAGTAAACTTCAGGTCAGTGGTAACAGTGTTATAGGAAAATCGTACTTATTACTATTGAGTTAAGGTGCATGACAGTTACCACTGATGTGCAGTCTACTGTACATACAAATTGTATGTATTCTGAGCAAAGTAGGGTGACATACTTGTTTGAGTTATGTATGCTACTCAATAGTCGTATTGATTTAATGAGACCTTGAATTTTTTGGGTGTGTTCAATTATGCAGTGATAACTTAAAAAAATATATATTCACATGTTCTATATTTTACTTTCTCATCATAGGGTATAATTTAAGAGCTAATACTAATAGGAACTACGTCAAATACTGAAAAAAAAAACAAGCACATTTATCTTCACGCAATGTCATCAAAAATAATTTATTCGATTTTTTACAATAATATAAGGATTCAAAATACTTTCAAATATATAAAAATAACCTTTAAGAAACAACACAAAACCGTGTAAGTAAAATATATATATTTAAGTATATAGCACAGAGTTCAAGAATTACCTATTATTAAGTAACGTATGACCCCTTAAACATTACTTATCTATGTTTTCACCTACTTACATAATATTATTATCGAGCCCAAAATATTGCCCTTGTTATATACTCGACATTGTTAGAACTTTCTCCAGTTACATATAATTTACTATGTTATTACTATTACATATCCTAACTAATATTCTAAATGCGAATGTTTGTTTGTTTGTGACGCTTTCACGGTAAAATAGCCAAACTAATGATGATTATGTCTAGAAATATATAGCTTTTGCCCGTGGTTCTACTCGTACCTGAATAAAAAGCAACCTATGTCCATTTTCAGGCTCTAGGCTATCTGTATGCCAAGTTTCATTTAAATCGTTTCAGTAGTTTTGACGTAAAAGCTCAAAAATATTTTTTCTTTTGATTAAGAAATTAATTGATTTTAGACCAATTTTATCTTTATACCGAGTTTTTAAATAAAAAGTCCTACCCAGATTGTTTATTTTAAGTGCCTACTCAAATTAAGCATAGGTACAAGTTTGTTTAAATAAACAACATTTAAAAAAAAGTAGGTATGTTATATAAACATCTCCGACCCCAACCACATGATAATTTAATAATCAAAAGCTGGCGCCAATATTACGGAAACCCACAGGAAATTCCAGTTAAGTTGGCTCCAAGTTACGTCAGTCCACGTAACTTAGGTTAAGTTGGTCAATCGGTCAGCTTTCTCGCTGTCATAACATGGAGGCATGGGTTACTTAACTTTATAATATAGTCGGCTCACGTTTGTAAACAATTTAAGTGTTGATTTTAAGTTTAAGTGTGCCTTTGTTAAGTGTTGGTGGCCTTAAAAGGGGGTCGGAAGGTCGTTAGGTTGTTACAAAGGGTGCCGGATTGGGAACGTTGGACGATTGAAGTAGGGCGCTAAGAAAGTTTTTTGTGGAAAGCTATGTTCATATTTTCTAATATTTTTCTTATTTGATTTGTACTCTTAACTCTTCGAAACAATTGAACCCATTTGGGAAAGTCTTTCACTGTTGGGAAGTTACACTATCCCTAAGTGACATAGGCTATACTTTCTCGGGTACGGGACGAAGTCACCCTGGGATGCGGGTGAAAGAACCAGCTAGTTGTATGTTATACAATTTATTTTCCTTTATATCAATTACCACACTTTATTAGCACTTTATAATCTGAAAGAGGGAAGTAGCCATATCGAGGATTTGCAACTCTATACTGTAGATATTATAATCGCGGGTCAGCTCTATCCATAAAAGTATCACAAACAAACATTCAAAATTAATATTATTAGCAAAGAATTTCTCTCCAATTTAGACGTATTTTACTGGCCAACAATATTAATTTCCTTTGTCCAAAAGATAGTTGTTTTTAAACCAATTCATTCGTTCACAACGCGGATCTTGTTATGCAAGAACGTTGCGTGAGCGGCGATTCGAAAATATGTTATTTATATTGTATTAAATGCAATTTGCATCCTTAGGGTTATTGAAAGTTTTGTTTATTGTGATTTTATGGTATGTAATCTGGCTTTATATTAACGTGTTATGTACCTTAGTTATGGTTATGTGGATTTATATAAGTGACTGCAAAGATTGTTAACCCAAGCTCGCCTTTGTATATAATATCTGTGTATTATGTGTATATTAAAACACTAGCTTCTGCCAGCGGTTTCACCCGCATCCCGTGGGAACTACTTCCCGTACCGGGATAAAAAGTAGCCTATAGCCTTTCTCGATAAATAGGCTATCTAACACTGAAAGAAATTTTCAAATCTCTGAGATTAGCGCGTTCAAACAAACAAACAAACAAACTCTTCAGCTTTATAATATTAGTATAGATTGTGTATGCAGTAATAATCATAATTGATTATGAAGCTCAAAGAAGAAACTACTTCCTAAATGTGGGTAAAAGTAGCCTTTGACATTTCTCAGACTCTAGGCTATTTATATCCTAAACATTTCAATCGGTAATGTAGTTTTGGAGTGAAAGAGAGAGAGATAGTCAGACTTACTTTTGTGTCCCGATTCGAGCATTAGTTCCCTTGGAATGCGGGTGGAAACACAAGAAACAGCTAATAACAAACAAACAATATAATAATATGAATTGCGTTGCGTGTTAACGATAGTAAAATTATCAACAATTTTGTGTCTTCATATTTATTATTATTACATGTTTTGCGAAATCCCAACTTCCTCCATACTTTATGTCAAAAATGACAATGACAGTTGACAAAGCAAAGGAAACAAGCAATTCAGCCTCATTTTGACAGATGACATTACACATATTTAATTCGACATTTTCCAAGCAAAGGCAACAGCATACAGCCAAGATTACAACTTGTTGGTACTCCTTTTGCAATATTGGGTAAAATTGAAGGCTTCTCAGGATGTTACGCTTGCGATAACGTTCCATTACACGGTAGACAAGCATTGGGCACAATGCTATGATACGAACATTGAGTAGGTATTGTATGGTGATCTGTTAGAATGTATAATTGATGTGTTTGACGAGGTTAAGCTGTGTCACCTTGGATGGGTGGCCCTGTGTCCCTTAACAAAGGTTCATATTATTAGTTGGCCATTTCTAATTCCATTAAGCTAATTAATTTTACTTTACGTATGTATATTCATCTGCGTAGCCTTTTCCCAACTATGTTGGGGTCGGCTTCCAGTCTAACCGGAGGCAGCTGAGTACTAGTGTTTTACAAGGAGCGACTGCCTATCTGACCTCCTCAACCCAGTTACCCGGGCAAACCAAAAACCCTTGGTAAGACTGGGGACCTACAGTTTAACGTGCTGTCTGTACCACAAGCATTGGTTTCCAAGATACGCTTAGTAAGTAAACACTTAGAAAAGTGGCATTGGTACTTATCTGACCTGGAACTAAACCCACAAATCTACACTAGGAGAGGGTATAAGCTTCTTTTTAACGCTTGTGTAAAATCTAGTATGAAATATTCCTAAATAGAAATGTCAGAACTTGATCGTCGTATTAACTTGAGTATCATGTTGAACTTTCGTTTTGCGGTGAAATGAGGCTCTGCGGTTGCAAAGTTATTTACATTTTATTTCCTGACATTGTCACCTTGACTTTGAATTGTAAAGAGCACGAGGTTTTGCGAAATCGGATAGATTGCAAAACAAAAATATTTGCAAGTTGTACTTGATTTTGATTCAGTAAAACTCAATGGCGGTTTGCAACTAAACTCCGAGTGAAACTGTAGCGTCTATCAATAAATGAGCTATCTAACACTGAAAGATTTTTTTCAAATCGGATAAGTAGTTTCCGAGATTAGCAAGTTTAACTAAAAAAGCTCTTCAGCAAATCATTCCGACACTGCACGGGTATTTGACATTACAAGCCGTTATCCCACGGCTTGACTCGCATCCTGTAGGAACTACAGCCCGGGATAAAATATAGCCCATATTAGAGTTGTACAAATCAGCTCAGTTGTTTCGGAGCCTTAAGGGTACAAACAAACAAAATTATGATTGGTCTTTATTATATTAGTATGAAGATATACTAGCTATTTCGCATGGTGTCACTCGGGTATTCAGGAAACTACTCCCAGGCTAGGATAAAATACTGCATATTACACTCACAGAAAACGTGACTATGATATGACTATCAACTTGAACTTTCGCGACCGCGGTTCTAATTTAACTGCGGTTAGGAAGTAGTTAACTTTATGTTTACCGCCTCATTGGTTCAGTGGCTGTTAATAATGATTTCAATTGCGAGTTTCTGGGCACGATTATAACTGTATCTTCTATAATATAAAAATGAATCGCAAAATGTGTTGGTAAGCGCATAACTTAACAACGCCTGGACCAATTTGGCTAATTCTTTTTTTGTTGTGTTTGTTATTGTCAGGAGAAGGTTCTTATGAAAAAAAAAGGTAAAGTAGAGAAGTCAGTTGACGAGAGCGAAGCCGCGGGCAAAAGCTAATTTAAGATAAAAATTGACATCAATTTTGATGACTTTTGACATTAATTTAGCAACAGTAGCCAAGTGCGAGTGGGATTCGCGCTCGAAAGGGTGCCGTATATTTTTTTATTTTTTCATCATTATCTTCTGATTCTGGTATTTGACAATAATAGATTATCTACTACTATCAAGGTTCATGAGATAGTTTGATGAAAGGCGGACAAAGAAAAGCGTCCCGTTTTTCCCTTTGAATACAAATCCTTTTAAAAAGAACATCCAAATTATAAAGATCCATGAGATTTTATCAAAGCTTAAGATATCTTACCTATAAGAAATGTACAACTACATGACTTTGCGGCATTAAAAATGTTACAAGCCTATCTATTCAATTAAAATGTAATTGTTTGACGCAAATGTCAAATTCAAATATGTCAAACGTCAAATGTGACAGTCATATGATGTTTATTATAGTTTAAACATTGCAAGTCACTGTTTTTCGTAACGTAACCTATTCATAATGTTATGTATGTATAATATATGTTGGATTATTATCATATCATTATTTAATACTTTCACTGATCAATGAGGTTTATTGTTTTGTTATATTGGTATGGCAACATTATCGATAATTTGTGGAGTGTTACCAGAATGATGGTTAACCTACTTAAAAAAGGAGGTTTTCAGTTTGTTTTCAGTATGTTTGTACGCGATTATCTCTGCATTAATCTACTTTGATGTAGTTTATATAGCATACTATTGGTCAGATTTAGGAGAAGGTTAAGGGTATCATTGAAGACGGTTTTTAGTTTTATGCAAAAAGTTTTTTATAATTAGTTTTGAACTATATGTCCGGCAAAGCTAGCTCCTGCAAGAACAGCCGCCGCGTCTCGTGCCCGTACCTAGAATTAGGGAATTAAAACTCTTGATAGATATTATACAAAATTGCCCAAGTAGTTTCATTAACTAGTAACAGTTTAGCAAAAACCAGGGATTGTCCTTAGAAACATTTAATTTTATATACTGGGATAATCGTCGGTTTTGTGTCACCATTTCATTAAAGTACTCTCAAAAGGGCTTCAGTGTGTTGGCTTCGGCCCCACGTTCGCCTTACAAAAATAGTCCCATGTTCTGGTAGAGACGTACGAAATTATAATAACAAGTGAAACATTAAGCATAATAAATCTGCCTTGTAAACACATTAATGTAAAAATATTCAAACAGCCATATTTCCTTCATAAACTCACTCGGTCAGGCAAACTTCGTTTCCTACACGGAAAGTCCTAGGAAACGCTTATGTACTCACGTTATGTAAACCAAGAATTTCATACTTCAGTCCGTACATATTGTTACAAAGCGTTACACGCAACTGTCCGTTAAAAATTGAACCAAATATAATATACGAAAAAAACTATTAAACAAAAGAGTGATGCAATTTTAAGGTCAATTAAACTGTGCAGTTTGGTAATATGTATAAAACATAATATTAAAGTGAAATAAATAAAAATAATGTGGCATTTTTACATTATTTTGAAAAATAATGTTTTAAAATGTGTTTTATTAAGTAAAGTGTTAACTTAAATTAATCAATTTTAACATTAATTAATCATTTTTAAACATAAGTTAAAAACTTTTTTTTTGTGTTGTAAATATCTATATAAATATTGAAAATAAATTTCACAGTGTGACGAAAACGAATCGCAGTTAAAAATAATTTAAAATGTGTGTGAAATAAACTCTAAAATGAGAATAATTTTCGTACTGTTTATGATATGTCTATTGGTGTCCTTTTCTGATGAAAAGAAGAAAGCTAAAAAAAAGAAGTCAAAAGGAATAATAGTTTTTAAAGCTGACAATTGGACTTATCCAGGTATGACGTAAAAATTGGGTCAATTTTTAATCCTATTAAATTTAGGGTTCGTAATTTCGACATTCATATGCCTATGGAAAAAAGTTACTTCATTCCTTTATTAAATATCCTGTATATAATTTGTACATCTTTGGCTATCGTTACGCCCTGGTAACTGGGTTGAGGAGATTAGACAGGCAGTCGCTCGATGTAAAATACTGGTACTCAGCTGCATCCGTTTAGACTGGAAGCCGACCCCAACATAGTTGGGAAAAGGCTAGACAGATGATTGATGATTTTGTACAATCTAGTACATAAATTATAGACCGAAATACACTTTTAATTACCTGAAACCAACATTCGGAACTTCATTAGAGTAAGCAGTTAACGATTATTATCTAATTTACGAGTTTATTGCGAAAATTGCAAGAATAATGAACCTTGGACGTTGAAGAACGCTAGTTCTAGTAAAGTTTTAAACCATTGTTGAAAAGTGAACGTTAAATAATTACACTACGGCCGACGAATTTTAGCTGAAAATAGGTGATGAGCGCACATTATTTTGATCTACAGAGATGTATTGACCTATCAATCAGCTTACTTTAATTTATTTGTAATATATTCCTATATTCATACACTTCAACTTTATCTTCGACCTTACTAATGCTATTGGTTCTCCACCAATTCCATTGGTTATTTTAAAACTTCTCTACTCCGCTACCCTTTGGTGGAGCCCTAGTCATAACACGAATGCAAGATTTTCGTTCAATTCCTAAAATAACGTCGTCGACTTTTCTGTAGGTGATAAATTATTACAGGATTCCTCTCGTTATGGATGGATGATCAAGGAGTGTCAGACTTTTATTGACAAAAACCCATCTCTGTTATTTCTGAATCGCTTTGTATACCATGGCCTCTCTATTTCTATAGCCACTAGTATCCATCAATAATATAAGCTTCTCGTCTGGAATCAAACCTATACACACGTAGTAAAGAAGCTATGATTTAACCACCATGACCTCATAAAAAAACACAATTTTAACATTCTCTATTTCTTTGCTTCCAGGCTGTGGCATTGCAGTAAGCAAGCAGACGGCACAGAGGCGTATCGTCGGCGGCGATGACGCGGGCTTCGGTACCTTCCCCTGGCAAGCCTATATCAGGATAGGATCCTCAAGGTTATACAGTTCTGTACCCTGTTGCATACACTTTATGGACGAATTTTGCTTGAGCTTTATCCTGACCTAAACTAACCTATTCCTTTTTGATTATTAAGTTCCCATATCCTCAGTATTCTACCTACATAATATGATCAAAATAATCATCAGGCTCTTCTCGTATCGCGAAAGAATGAGTGTTAAACACCACGCTTGTTCAAGGCGTGTTGGTAATTTAAGCCTTTTAAGTCCATCTCCCCTCAAGATTTTTTTTTTACCTTTATTCTGAATACGTAACTTAGAAAAGTTGTATTGGTAGTCTGATCTGGAACTGGACATCGAATCCGAATGTACTTTTCTCGGACTTATTATTCCATGTATTCAGTATGTCTCGTGCTCCTTACATTCTTTCCATTTCAACCTTTTCTCGAAAGAGTTATATACAATTACCGTTAAGATTCCTTTGAATAACCCCTCTTCCTTGGGTAATCATCAAACGACCCTTCTCGCTGTGCGTTTAGCGTGAGGGAGTGTCAGCCTCTTACTGACTAAAACCCATCATGTTCCTTCTGGAGCCATTTATGTACCAGGGCCGCGGTAACTCGCGCGAACAATCCCGCAGCGGTGTAGCCCTTTAAATTACCCCTTATGCTATACTTACGAAGCATTGTATATTATTATATATCACACTATATTGTCACAGTTGTTTTGTGTATTATTTTAGTTAAAAAGCACAAAAACTGCACAGTATTTATCATATATTTTTACATGATTAACCATTTGTATATTAACGCACTAATAAACTAAAAATATACTAAATTATTAATCGTTTTGAAATAGTTATATATAGAAATAGTACCTAGTTAATATTTGGTTCACGCAATTATGTTCAATAAAATATATTATTGGCTTGCATTACTGGCTATAAAAATAAATAATAATATTGGAACATAGAAAGTAGTTTTTCAACTACTTTTCCAAGTGCAATATTTTTTATATGCAACCTTTTTAAATCATTTTAAAATTTGACGAAAAAGGTTTGATGTAAGATATCTTTATGTATGACCATTCATTATACGACTAGATATTTGGGTGAATTAAATATTGCGTAGCTATGTAAATAACTACCTTTTATGAGTGGAAATAATAATTTCGTAAAAAAATGTCTGTTTAGAAGGGAAAATGTGCTGCATTTTTTTAATTGTATTTTTTACATACTTTTATTTAAAAATCCTAAATTCCTTTTCAGAGCTCACTAAATATTAAAAAAAAATCATAATCATAATGTATAAATTAATATTTAAAATTTTAATGCGTACAAGAAATGAGGCCTACACTTCTTATGAATGTTATAAATATTTAAATTGTATTACATAATTTATTATTTCCACTCAAAACCACAAAATAACTAATTTAACAAATTACCAATTAATAAAAATTAATGTATTAACCTGAATTAATAATTAATTTTCCAGATGCAACATGTTAATGTCGATTTTCGAGCTTATTGGTTGGAAGCAGTGTTGGATAGAGAGGTAAATGTGCGAAAGAGATAGCATGATGTCCAGCAACTCCTACCTTAGTCCTATAGTGGGTTTTATAACATGTTTATGTTACGTTATGGGTCAAGTCTTCGTAGGAAGTGTAGTATTAGCATGAGCATGCATGTTTTGGGATGTTGTCGTAGAAAAAGCCTATAAAATATTTTTTTTATATATTTTTGTCATTAACGTTTCCCAGTGCAATTTAAATCGTATACCTACAAAAACAATAAATGTATGTGTTTATAATTACTAAGTGTAATTGATTTATTGGGTCTTAAAAGTGAACTTAAATGTGTTTAATTTGTGGCGAAACGTAACCTAAACATGTTTTTGTATTTAGGGTGTACCTAATGAGGTTTTAGTGTAAAATATTATAATTTTCTTAATATTTCGAATTTTTAAAACAGCTTTTTTAAGTATTTTAAAAATTCGGATTTCCTTTTGTAGACTTTCGTTTTTATATAAAACTTTTCTTCCATTCTTTGTAGCTTTGCAGTAGTAAAAATAGTTTTTTTACTATTATTTTTTCACCGACTTTTTCGCACATTCCTCTTCTTGTTCAATTGAAAAAGGTTTTTTTATTGCTAATAATTAAATATACAATTAACATTTATTTTATTTGTTAACTTTTTTTACAAAATAGGTGAGGTAAGTGATTTCTAATTATTTTGAGTATCGAAGCATGCTATGCTTTGCATGTTTCTAAAACATTTCATCATCAACGGAGCCTTAATTTTTATTTCCGCTTTAGAATGCCTTTTATTTTGATACACTACAAATTAAAGTAAGTCTGACACTAGTCTTACCAACGGGTACAGACTTGCCCGGCCCGGGTAACTGGGTTGAGGAGGTCAGATAGGCAGTCGCTCCTTGTAACACACTGGTACTCAGCTGCATTCAGTTAGACTGGAAGCCGACCCCAATATAGTTGGGAAAAGGTTCGGGAGATGATGATACTTCAAAGTTCTTCTTCTACTTTTGATAAGCCAGATAATTTTCATTCGTGTCAATTTTAGTTTCATAATAGATCTGTTTGTAAATGGTTAGCTTTATATATTTTTTTGACGTACAAAAGTTATTGTGTGTCATTTTGGCGGATAAGATTTGTCATACAAGTTTGTAGGTTAAAAGTAAATAATTATGTTGCTATAATTTATTTAATAAACTAAAGTAGACGTTCATGTGAATGTTTCTTTCATAAAAAAATGGGTTTTAAAAAGTGTTGTTGTTTAATTATAGTGTTGATAAATTTAATTTTACTTGGTTTTTACATCGCTGCCAGTATGGAAAAGGAACGGGTTAAGAAAACACGTTACATCTACCACAATACTACCCACTGGTTAGATTTAATTCCAGTTGTTTTACTGTAGCTGTTTTGCGTAGACTTTGTAGTGTTTGTAGTCTTTGTGCATGTGTGCATCTATGTGCATGCAAAGTGCATGATAATGCTTATCATGCACTTTCGGAGAGATTCTTGATATCCAATGTTCCTAGTAGTTCCTTCTAACATTATTAAGGAACTACTGGTCCAATTTGAAAACGGCTTCCAGTATTGACTAGTCCATTTATCGAGGACTTATTCAAATGAATGTGGTTTACAATTCTTCACGACTATTTACGTACAAAAGTTGTTACTAAAATCGTGAATTTCGAAAGTATACTTCCTTCTTCATATTGAATTGTTTTTTTAACCGATTTCCCAATAATGAAAAAGTTCTCAAGTTTTCTAGCAAGAAGTTACCATTTTGTGACAGAATTTACAAACTAACCAACAGCCAAACTTAACCAAACTATTGCAAAATTTCAGATGCGGAGGTTCGCTCATATCCCGTCGCCACGTGGTGACAGCCGGTCATTGCGTTGCGCGCGCGCAGCCACGCCACGTACGCGTGACATTAGGAGACTATGTCATCAACTCTGCAGCCGAACCTTTGCCTGCTTATACGTTTGGCGTGAGGACTATAAAAGTGCATCCTCTCTTCAAGTTCACGCCTCAGGCTGATCGGTTTGACGTGGCTGTGCTGACGTTGGATCGCAATGTGCATTATATGCCGCATATAGGTGAGTATGGAGATTTGTTTATGGGCAGATAAGCTATAAATGATGTAGTTTTTATTTATGTCTTACATCTATCCTTATACAGAAGTCTTTGCATCTAAGGAACAGATTTTGAAAACCCATCTAAATTGGTTCAGCAGCTTCTACTCGGGAGCGAAGGATCCAAGGCTTCTTTTTCACAAAGCCGATGAAGCACGTTACACAATTTTTAACTACTGTTTTAAAAGAAAGAAAGAAAGAAAATACGTTTATTCACGCCCGCGTGTGACACTGCCTTACAAACAATAAACAAAAATAATATTAAAAAGAAAATAACAGTCGTTAAAAATAAGACAAGAAAAGACGAATTACAATCAAAAAACAGTAGTGGGAAATATGTGTCACACCCCTCGTGAAACCCCACGTAAAAATGAGCTACAACACCATATTCACGCTGAAATCGTATTTGGCTGCCAGAGAATAATAAAAGTGCTCTTCAAAAGCTCTAAAGTTTCATTACTGTTGAAAAAGTGGGTACAGTGTTGATACAAAACTGCTCATAGTCCTTTTTTCTCCAGCCTATTCTTCATCTCCTTATCCACTTCACACCACGTCTTCTGACTGCTCAAAGTACTTAAACCCTTCGTTCTCTCTTTCCAGCCCCAATCTGCTTACCGGAGCGCGGTTCCGACTTCCTGGGGCAGTACGGCTGGGCGGCCGGTTGGGGCGCGCTGAGCCCCGGCTCACGGCTGCGCCCACGCACCCTGCAGGCGGTGGACGTGCCGGTACTGGATAATAGGGTCTGCGAGAGGTGGCATCGGGCTAATGGTAAGTTTATGTTTAGTTAAATTCCTCTTTCTAATAATTGATGAATATATCAAAAAAATAGTACGTCACTGCCTTTTTCTCAGCTATGATCGGTTTCCAGCTGAGAACCAGTGTTACATGGCAAACCCGATACCCCTAAATAAGACTGGTTGTCAAAGCTTTTTGGCTTCTGAATACCTATAACCACTACTAAAGGTTTTCAAATGACAACCAGGACCCATCAACTGAACGTACCCTCTGAAACACAAAGAATCTCATTATGAAATGATGGACAGCCATCCACGGAGTCATAGCCTGTCAAGTAGTTCCTAGAAGGTAGAAAAAATATTTGAGCAATGATTATCGAGAGCTTATGTATTTGTATTTATGTTTAAACCTAGACAACCTGTGATATTTAGAAATATGATTAAAGCCTCCTTAACACCAATCGGTACTAATGACAAATTGGGAATAACTCGTTCAAGCTTATATCTAGAGGTATTCTTAAAAAAATCCCTTAAAATTCCAGGTATAAACGTGGTAATATACCCTGAAATGCTTTGCGCTGGCTACCGAGGCGGCGGCAAAGACTCCTGCCAGGGCGACAGTGGGGGGCCCCTGATGCTGGAGAGGTCAGGCCGCTGGTACCTCATCGGCGTGGTCTCCGCAGGCTACTCCTGTGCCAGTAGAGGCCAGCCTGGGATCTACCATCGAGTGGCTCACACGGTAGACTGGATATCCCACGCTACTACGCTGTCATAGCATCGATAGAAGTGAATATCGATAATCGATAAGACTTTGAGTGCTTCTCTACTGAGTGAGTTGCGTTTCTGGAATTTTCTGTGTCAATTTTTTTGTGGAGTTGATTTTTAGATAACTTTTAACCTCTTGAATGCCGTTAATTAGAGAACAATAAAATATCCATTGTGTCTCGCGTAGATCTGCGCTCATACAAAGGGTGAAGGCACATTTTGAGTGGGTTGTACTAAATGCAATGGTAACTAAATATAAATTAAACTGCCTATTTCTTTGTGTAAATCAGTTGAATCAAATTGATCTGATTTAAGAAACTGAGTCATGTTTAAATTATATTTAGTTATATTGTCTTTTAGAGGAGTATCGCGCCTCAGAGATTGGTTCAATAGAACGTGAGTGACTTACTGACTTACTGAGGAACCAATGTCGTATTCAGGAAACCAGATGTAGTATAGATTTCCAAAAGTAAGGTTCTTGAAGAGTATGCAATAATGTATTGTGAAACTTGACAGATTTGAGAAAAGAAGAAAATTGGTAAATAAAAGAGATTATATTTTTTTACAACGTTCTAGTTTAAATATTCAGTAAATAACATAAATAAATTAACAAATGGTACATAAAATCAGTACACTTTGTGAATACTTAGAAAAATATTGATAAAATATACCGTGGAGCAAAAATTAAACTGTCGTAAGATAAACTATTATGAAATCAGCTGTCGTATACGACAAAACGTTTCTGTCGTATTTGTATATTACCAACGACTTACGTTTAGATAATAACCCTATTCCACCAAATAGTCAATAGAATTACCATACATGTATTTTTATATAATTTTTACTTTTCTCTGAACAAAAAATCTAAAGTCATGTATTTTGAAGGACTCGTTTATTTTTTAAGGTTTTTAATTGTGATAAAATAATGAATTCAATGAGGAATATTGTTGCATAAATACTCGCTTTAAATTGCAATATTAACATATTGAATAGTGCCTTAGTTTGATGTGGGGAGATTGGGGATAATTGGACTTTGTAGAATTATGGAAAAATCATGTTTTTCTTTGTGAGAGATTTTACCGAAAATTCTATGCATTTTTTATTAAACTCATTTTTGGACGATCAATTAATTGTGAAAGTGCCAGTAGATTTTCAAAATTAAGCTGTGGGTATATAAAAATGGTTGATTATAATAAGAAAACTGTCCTCAATTCTCATTGCATTAAAAACATCTAACACCTTTTGTAAATATCCTGCTATGTGTAAATAAATACGTAACAAAAATATTTTTACCTTTTCTACCATTTTTTTAATGTAAATAAATTAATTAAGTATTAATTTAAAAGCGCTTGAAGTAAGTTATTCTGCTTTTAATTTATTTTGTACCATTTTTTTCTATTTTTTGTTAAAAATAATTTTAAGTTTTTTTTTTATTAACGCAGACAAAAATCGTTGTTGATAAAAATACATTATTTAATGTTAATTTAATAAATTGTATTTATTGTTAATTTAAAAAGTCGTTTTATTTTACATCGATTTATTTTATGATAATATATGTATATCCTTACAGCTAATGATATAAATATATGACTAGACATTAAACTTTGAGAAAACAACATAATCTAATTTCAAGATTTCAACAAAAATATTCAAAAGGTTTTTCAAAAATACATTTTGTTTTTAATTTTGTACCATTAACCGCGTATTTTGAATCTTATTCAGACATTTCGTATCAAAATAAATAAGTACAAAACATTTGACTAGAATGAAAAAAACAAAAAAAAATCTACATTCTTTTTTTAATTTGTTTACCAGCCAATAGGAACTCGATGCGCGCGCACGAATTTCTCTAACAACTCGTACAGAGGTCGGTAGTAGCGATTAAGAGCTGCTGCTGATATGTCGTCTTCTCCTAGCGTTTGTCGTAAGATCTCTCTCCAGTGCTGCGAGTGGCCGCGTGACATGAAATCTCTGAAAATAATATTATGAAAAAACGTTTGTCAATACAGAGGCTTAAGTTTACCGTTAACATAAACGTCCGTTTTTTAAAGCAACTGTTTACTTTTATAATTGGTCGTAGAAAATCATATTAAACAGTGGTTTTAGGAAAACTGACGTATATGTTGTTGTTGGTGACCTTGGGCCTTAGTAATTTTGTACATAAATGAGAAAGAACGCATTTCACACGATTCTTTATGTAAAACTTTTGTTGAAAGATAAAACAACAAAAGAGGAAAAGTTTGTGACGTTTAAGGATGTATCTCTAAATCTACTTAATCGATTTTCAAAAACATTTACCGAAAGTGTAGTAGATGTCACTTTATTTAGGGGTCCTTGGAACTATACTTATTGGGTGCAGGAACTAGTTTCCTCGGGACGTGTATGAAACCGTGGGAAAACACCTAATACTAAATAACAGACCTATACTGACTATACTTACTTCAAAATCTTGCCAGCAGCCTTGGACCCGTATATGTCACACCGCGTCAGACTGATGCTATCTGGCACATCACCGTCCACGCTGCGACGGCCGAAGACTGCTGCTTTGCATAGCTTCTCGAAGAGCTGGTGCTGGAGGAAACTGCTGAGGAAGTATCTGGAAGGATTTGAAGGGTTTTTGAGCATTGTTTTAGTGTTTGATACACGAGGGAGACTGTAAGGTACTCTTTATCCGGATGAGTAGAGAAGTTTCCATGGGGCGGGGGTGAAACTGCTGGTGGAAGGTAGTTTATTATATTGATAAAATGAAGCTGGGATTTTAGAAGAATAGTTCTCGCCACATGACTTTGAAATTCTTAGGTCAGGCACTTGATGCCACACAGTGTTAACTAATTTTTTTACTAGTGTGTAAGTCAATACACAAACAGTACAGCTTCGGACAAGCAAAGCTTTTCGACAAATGCGCAAAGAGTCAATGGTTAACATCATAATTGCAAACTTTAGTGGTGCGAACTATATACCGCGATTTATTATGATTATTTTTTAACACGCTTATTTCTTTGAGATGCGTCGATGCATGTACATAAAATCATATCTATTTACCTGATATAAGGAGTATTATCAGGAACATGAAACTTCGCTCCGACATCAAAATACTCCTCCCCTCTCTCACTAGGCGGTGCTATGCCCTGCAACTCTCTAGCCATGGCCCAAAACTCCCCATTCTCCTTTCTCAAACTCCCTTCAAAATATTTCCATCTGTACTCATCTATGAGAAGCGAAAATGGTATCTGTGGTAGTTTATTTAAAGCTGTTTTTAGAAGAAGCACTGTGTCTGTACTTATGTCTTTGTCTTCGAAAATTTTTGGCGGTGGTTCATTTAAATTTTCATTTTTGATATATTTTGTAAATGGTAGATAATGTTTAGCTGTCAATTTGTTTATAGCAAGTTTATAATCTTTTTCGTTTGTTGCTTCTATAATGTTTTTAAGCAATGTTTCTTTGCTATCTTTTGTATCAAAATCTTCGTCTTTCTCGCTTCTGCATTCTTTATGATTATGATCAATATTATTATCTTGAACTTCAGGACTGTTTGTTGGTGGTACATTCATTGTATATAGTAGGGAGTCGTTAATAAGACCGAGTCTGTTCAAGTGTTGTGGTGTTAGAACCCCATACATTATGGTGTCGCCTATAGTTTCGTGGAGTGCTGTGTTGGCTTGCTGAAAAATAAGAGATATTTTGTTTAATACCTGACTTGAGATTATGATGATTAAATAGAGAATTACCGAAGCATTGAATCAGGTAGTCAAATATTTTTTTATTTGCTATAAAGAAAATAGGTATGGTACATAAAGTGTTGCAGTTTTGTGTCGGCATATTCTGCCATAATGTGGCTTGTAAGTGTATTCATAACAGGCTATATCAAATATAGACAGTGAGGTAAATAGGTAAACTAAGACTGACTAAGACCCTTATTTTGCTTTTATTTTTCAATTATCAGTACATAAATATGTAAGCATAGATGCTTAATCTCTCGAAACTGGATGAACCATACTTGTATGCAAAATGCACAATGTCTTAAAGGTAGAAAGTTTTCTTACCCTAAATATAGGTGGTTGATGTTCATAAGACATGTAATACTGTATGTGACCAAGTTCATGATGGAGCACGTAGAAGTCTTCTTTAGAGGTACCAGAACAGTACAGCAGTCTGGAAATAAATACAAGACTAGCTTTTATATGTGGTTTCACCCGTGTCCTGAAGAAACTGCTTCCCATATCTATAGCATTTCTCATATCATAGCTATTGGAGACATAAAAATCACCTATGCTATTATCATCAATTTTCAGCCAAATCAGTTAAGCCGTTTTAGAGTTATAAATATAATAACAAATAAGGGTGCCTTCATAAAGAAACAGGTTGCCGGTACAGACAAACCTGTACGGGTAGGTACCGATCCGTGCAGGTATAATATTTCAATACAATCCTATTGACTCACTTATAAAGAAACAGGTAAACAGGCAACCTGTTTCTTTATGTAAGCACCCTAAGACTTTCCTTCATATAAATAGAGAAGAGGTAGCTTAGATTTTAGTGAATTAAGTTTGGCTCTTTATTCCCCTTTCAGCTTTACGATTATTTTTGTATCAGCCTATACACGTACTTTGAGACAGAAGAACCCACTCATCATGTTATCATGAACATTTTATTCGAAACCGAGATTTTAGCATTGCTTGTTCCTCCCTACCAGGGCCGTGGGGTTGTTCGAAAGAGTGGCCGCGGCCCTGGTACATAAAGAACTCTTGAAAGACTTACCTAAAGTCGCCATCTTGAAACATGTCCGCCGCAGTGCCATGACAGCGCGTGTCACTGTTTTCCCGCGCAAACACAGATTCGCGCCAAAACTTGTCTGTCATGGCGGGCAGACCCATCGATTGGTAGAAATCTTCTGCTCTTCGAACCTGACAGTTTAATGTTGAAGATATTATTTTAAAGATCTATCGAAGATTTTTTTGGAATATCTGTAGGCTTAAAGAAGTTTTCGATAAAAAAAAACGTACATACAATGTAAATAGTTTTGTTATGTAGGATATCTAAATATCTACCCATAATATACCCATTTCTATATTATGAAGCTGAATAGTTTGTTTGCCTGAATGCGCTAACTTCAGTAATTATTGGACCGATTTCAATTTCTTTCAGATTTAGATAGCTTCATTCGCTCCATTTATCGAGTAAGGCTACTTTTTAAATAGGTACATGGAGCGCTTTCTAAAGGGCGCGGGTGAAACCGCTACCAACTAAAATAAATATATATGGCCTTACTATAAAAACTTTAAACCCTGTTTTACACTTGTCTAATAAAATTTTGGCTGCAAAATGAACCATAAGTCAACGTCATAATTTGACATTTTTTTAGACAAGGCATAAACTGACGTTTAAAAGTTTTTGTGGTAAAACGGAATAAGTTTAATTAAAGTACGTAAAACGTAAATGTAACGTAAAGGGGTCTACACACCAAAGCCGCTGACCCGGCGGCACAGCCCGGCGGCACGACTGCCGCGGCATGTGGTGTTCTAGTAATTGTCAAATACTATATGAAAGCCGGCGGCATGATTGTACAAAATACGGCCGGCGGGTTGGGCCGCCGGGCTGTGCCGCCGGCATCAGCGGCTTTGGTGTGTAGACACCTTAACGTCACAGCAATGTTACAAAAAAAAATTAAACTAACCATATGTAATACAGTCCAATTGAGCTTCTTGATGCTTTCATCCAAATCTATAGTTTGTGGCAACAGAAGATCCGCCAAAGGTTCCCAGTTCTGTGACCAGAGGTTACCTGAAATATTACTGAATAGATAAAAACCTGCCTTGAAGTCCCCTTCAGGAACAAATTACCCTTTTAGAAATCTCGGTCCTAGAGCGGATCGAAGGGTGATTTCTTATTATTCGTTAGAATATACTAGAATTTATTTTTTAATTTTTCGTTTCTTATGGTTTGCTGATAGATCGAGATATAACTTGCTTAATAAATATATAATATAATATAATGACGGGACTTTTCACACACAGTCGGTTAGCCTCATGGAGAGTTATTAATTAACTTGTGTTATGGGTGCCAACACAACTGATAAGCTACATATATACATATTTATTAATACATATTGTAACACCCAGACCTCAGCCAAGAAGTATCCTCATCACACCAATGTCGACCGAACTGGGGATCGAACCCGGGACCAGTAAATAAAATGTAGGTACTACGCTCCCCACGAATCGAACGGAATAGCTTTGGAGCCATCGTGTCATTCCTTACTGGATCCAAATTAAATTAATTTTCTGAGTCAAGTAATTAAGAATTTTCATTGTTTAATGTACCGCATGTTTTCTTAGAAATTATGGGCTGCCGCTTGCTCGAGCATTCCAAATAAATCTACTTTAGGATTGTGCCTCTGTCAACAGATATTACCAAAGGGCTAGCCTTATTGTAAATCAGTTGATTGATAGACAATGAATCTATTTTTGGAGATCCAAGATAAAATAATTTATGGTCACCAGACAAGATATTTTTCAAATTAACGACGAATTAAGTAAAAAAATAAAGTTAAGATGCTTTTTAATAATTAGCTCTACGAAGCTTGAAGCTCTTAATCCGATTAATAATAGTCGGATTATAGGTCAATAGCCCCATGGAATATTCATAACTAAGCAATATAAAAAAGACGCAAAAAATTGCCTTTTTAATTTAACAACACCCTTCAATAGAAAATAGAGCCTTATTAATATAGCCAAATTCTCTCCATTAAAAACCCTTCAAAACGCCATCAACGTTGGGGTTGACATCGATGTTCACTGGATGCAGCTGAGTACCAGTGTTCTACATAGAACCACTGCCTATCTGACTTCCAATCCGATACCCCTTAGCAAGAGTAATTTCTGGCTCAAAGTCAAACCAGCCGAAACCATTCTAACCTACCTTCCGAAATACGACAAAAATACCAACATACCCAACAAATGAGCAGGAATAGTGCCATACTCAGGAACAATATCCCCATAGAACCTTCGCAGATAGAACCTCATGACACCATGTAGCAGCCTGTATAGAGGTTTCACTTCTTCGTAAAGATGGCGGCAGAGGTGACGCAGCATTGGTGTCTCGAGTTCATCACGCCAGGATGCTCCTATGTCGGGATAACCTGGAATATATAGGGTCATGTGAGAAGCTGTTGGATTTTGAATGATGGAGTCTATGACAATGTTGTTGTCGTTAGTCTAATAGTTGCATAGCGCGACAGCTAGGCGAGTTCGATTCTCGGGTCAGGCCGAAATAGTCTTATATGGCTTTAAGAAATATTCTCAAAGCAGCCCAAACTATAATATGTCCTTCGCTAACTATAGTATGTATAGAGAACAGCCGCCGTGGTGTACAGTCGTCCTAAACGCAAATTATACTTATTTTTACCTATGTTTTATACATTGACTTTCACTTTGCCATTTTTTTTCTCCTCTTGAAAATGTGAATTTCTATGAATGCAAAAGTCTTTTTGAAACGTTTTAACACTTTAACAAAGACAAGTAGGCTTCGGAGTCAAAAGATGAAGACGGCAATAAGCTACTAAGACCCAGTAAGCGAGTTGAACCGCGGCAGGTATACCTTTACCTCTAAATGATCCAGCTACTTACCATTCCTTCTAGCAGCCCTATTTTCAATAGCCACCAATCTTCTGTAAGGTTCCTTCATCGGAGGCCCAACTTTTTCCCTCCAAACTTGCCATAACCATCTCAAAACCTCTTCATTTCTCGAAAAAGCCATCAATTTCTCAAAATCGGCTTCACCTTTCAAACATAGAACCTCATTTTCTTGTACGTTTTTGCTGACAGCAATTTTGGCGGCAAAAAGATTTGAATCGCCGTATTCATAACGGAAGAACTGTTTGACGTTTGACAGATAATTCAAGATGGCTTCTTCGACAGCTGTCAAATTGTCTGGAGATATGTTTGAGTCGCTTGGGATGCAGATTTCGGCGTCTGAATAAATTGATTGAAGTTCTTCGTAAAGATTACTTGTAGTTCTGAAAATAAAAGAATAGTTTAGTAGAGATGATGAGATAAAAAATCATGATAGTCATGATGATGATGATAGTCATGAGAGTCATGATGATAGTCATGATGATAAGCACTGGGCTATCATGTCAAGCCTCTCAAGTAGCAGTAAACTGCTGTTTGATTCCAGACAATTATCAAGGTAACTTTTCTAAGTTACCTATACTTTCTCAGTGTATCTTGAACATAAATGACTAGGTAAAGGAAAATATATTGAGAAACCTGAAATCGCCTTCATGCGTGATGATTAACGTTCATTTTTTCTCTGTATGAAAATAGATGATTTTAATGACCATATAATGAGCTATAAGTACCTGGTTTCCTCATAAGTAAACTCTGGACCCCTACACAACAAATAGTACTGTCTTTCTTGAGTGCTATTCAACGACTGACGATTAGACAGTGTTGCCAGTTCATCACACGTTTTGTGTTGCCATATTAAACGACTTTTCTGGTATATAGCCGAGCGAGCTGGTAGTTGAGGGTTGCCAGGGCTTATTGAAGATTCCCATGCTAGATTGGCTGCTTCCCTGCTAAAGTTGCCAGTTTCTTCATTGATTTTCTTGAAAAGGTGGTATAGATTTTGACTGAGGCAAGTTTTGAATAGTAGAAGTAGTAAAAATGTGTGTGTAGAGCCCATGTTGTTTTAGCATCGCATGGTTGGCTAAAATTTTAGCTGAAAGAAGACATACAATACTTAACTTTTAAGTTATGTACAAGAAAATAAGATGGTGAAATCGAGCAAACATAGTTTTGTAGAAGAAAGTAAAATCTTCTGAATACTATGAAATTATTTTAGTTTAGTTAGGAAGTTTCTTTGGAACTTTTGTGTTTTGTGCCATTTCTTAGCATTCATGACCTTATTTATTGGCCAATATGGACTTAAGTACTTTAGAAAACCGTATTATTCTAACAAGTATTTATAGCTCATAGTCCGAAAAAGACAGGCTACTTTTTACCTGGGTGCGGGAAGAAATTCCCTTGAGGTACAGGTAAACCTGTAGGAAACAGGTTCCTAATCTTTCAGACCTATGACCAAATACTGAAATGTAGCTTTATTTTGAAAATCTGCTCAAACATAATTGTATATCTGTCACACAATACTTTTAAGTGACGTTTCAGTATTTCGGTTAATCAAACATAGATTTCCGTGAAAATTACAAATTCGTAGGAAAACCCACACATAAAACAAAAGATAGCGGTATCCTTTCAAATGTGAAAAACAAAAAAATATCACGTCCCTTTATATTTTAACACATATACCGCTATCAGATATTATATTTCAATATCAAAAATCAAAGTTTGCACTAAGCATACCCGCTCACTGTAGATTAAATAGTCGGGCAACTGTTGGCCCGGTGAGTGAAAATTTTTTTTTTTTTTAGAGAATCGTGAAGAGATTTTAGTCGGTCTGATACCGGACAAACACCTTATCGTTGTTACCTATGTATATATTCTGATCTGTCTCCGGTCGTGTCGGATTGCCGTCCAATCGGGCTATGAGAGTGAAGGGATAGTGAGTGCACCTGTGTCTGCGCAAATGCTTGTGCACTATGATATGTCCTGCGCAGTTGGCTGATCTCCTTACATAAGAACAGCCGCCGTGGCCGATAATAGCCGGGTAGGAGAAGGATATCATTATCATCATTTCCATTTATCTTCTTACAGATTCATGAGCCCAAACAAACTATCGGCCGACTAAAAGTTTGTAGTATGCGCGTACTTTTAGGTACATTGATGACGCCGATTTCCCTTTCCATAATAATATTGTAATCTGTGCAAATTAGGTACTTTTTACATCGGGGGGCGATAAGGTAGGTATTATCTGCTCAAATCTGAAGGGCTCTTAGCAATTGATTAGATACCGAGCTTTTATAGTGAATCCACGTTTTTGTTGTAGATTGAAAACTGATGGGTTTTTCCGTTATAGATTTTTTTGAGATACTTTTGTGAGCACGAATATCATATTTAAAAAATTGTTGTTAAACTAGCATAAAGGTAAATTATCGACGTTAAGATTCATTAAAGGGATTTTGATATTCGATTTCACTTAAAAACGAAAACTAAAGTATTAACAAACAGTCGGCTGAAAGTTGACGGCAGATGTTTTTTTTTCGAAAATCGAGAATTCATTTAAAGTTTTTAATCGGTCTGATACTTACTGGCCTGATCGTTGTTATGTGCTTACTAATATAAGCCCAAACAAACTATCGAATGACTTAAAGTTTGTAGGGTCAGGGATTTTCAAGTGGTCACACTTAAAATCAAAATTATTTCAAAATTATTATTTATTCATCAAAAAAGAATTACAATAAAGTTTGGCAATGACCCTCAAACTAAGCTACAGCTTGTGTCTTGAGGGTCCGATCAACATAATCAACATAACTCATCTGGTCATAGACATTTTGAGGTTGAAAAGGAAAACGAAATTAAATAAATTGCGAGAAGTCAGATTCGTTTTGAGGAAGATCAACACCTAAGTTAAGTCCGAGGCCTTTTTCCAGGAAATTGTGTTAATAACACTTTTCTTTTAAGTTTTCATAACTGGCCATCTCTAAGGAAAAATGGTGAAACCAACTCCAAGAACTTGGCATTTAAAAATAAGTTACAAACTCGTGTCAAGTATGTTTCTTTAGGCTTATTTTTTTCAGCACAGTATTTTACTGTGTATAATATTTATATTGTATTTAAAACATTTGATTCTGAAGAGAAATGTTTCTTAATTTTCGATTGGTAACTTATTTTGTTTTGCAACTTATAAAAATGATGTGTCTTTTTTATTTTAATTAGTAAATTATTTAGATATTTTCCGTTATATTATTTAAGTCTGTTATTGTTATTACTTGCAAAGTTATTTTATTTTTCCGGTTGACCAAGCCCGTTAATAAAAAAATTTTAAAAAAATACTTGGAAACTCTTAACTACAGGTCTAAACCACATAATTTATTTATTTATTTATTTAGGATCTCCAACGTAGAATACACAATTACATTTTGTTACCTTTACAACAAGAACATTTCTGTGTGCTTCTCCAATTATGGGAGATCACAGCATTTGCAGGATGAACTAGATTTCAAACAAGTTTGACATAAATTTACACAGCAAGAAAAATAATAAAATTAAGGTGCATTACAAAACAAAAATGCCAAGGGAAATTTAAAATGAAAAACTAAAATAAAATAATTTGCCATTTACTTATTTGAAATCGGTTAAATACTTTTTTTTATACATGAATATATTTTTACATCAAAGTAAATGCTTACAAAATTCTTACCTCTACAAAACCCGTGTTCTTTCCCCGACTATTCCGCACACAATGTCCTTCTCTAAGATTTAGAGAACTAAAGAACTAAATAAATTGAAACAATACAATTTGTGGGGATTTAGACGTTACTGCGAGCGATCCCAAACGCGACTGAAATCTCAACACCTCTAGTCGCGCGTACATTATTGTTAGGGTTCCGTAAGGTGTAAGGAAAAACGCTTAAAATGTAAAGATTAAGGAAAATGTTGCAATGTTTGGATCACTTATTTTTGTTTACACACTAGTAATTTCCATAGCTTCGTTTTCTTGTTATAAAGGACTAATTGAACAAACAATTCAAGATTCCGCAATTTTAAGTTAAGTTTAAATGAATCCTAGTTTTTACAATTAAAAATTTTCCATTTTCTAAAACCTGGAAGAAGAATAAATAAAAAAAATTGTGTAAGTTACTCGGCAGATGACGCATCAAAGTAAAATTAAGTTTTAAGCGAGTTTTGAGGAGTAATGACTAATAAAAACAAACTTTTTCACGTGTGATGTGGTAAGCTACACATAAGATTCAATACCTATCTCACTGATCATCATTGGCCACAAAGCATCTAGGCCAGATGATTGCGCAAATCTGCAAACATTACTTTTTGCCACTGAAAGCTGCGCGAAGTTTTTTGACGCATTTGTCACTAGTAATTTTGGTTTTGGTATGCATTTATCTCCCTGAAAATCATATGAAATACACAATAAACACCACGGAACCCATCCCTCCCAATTCTATTCACGCTTCCCCCATTTCATTCACTTTCACAGATAAGGCTGAGCACACAGCGTAGGCGTCGCGACGCTATCAATTAACGCTCCGACCTATCATTTTACATAAACGATTTATTGTCATATGTACGCAATATCAGATTATAATGATATGTACTTACATATGTGTTTTTGATTCATTTCGGTGCTCGCGAAAATTGGTTTTGTTTTTTTTTGTGAATTTTTGCCTTATTTTTTATAAAAGTGAATGCAATTTTGCTATTTGATCTTTGGAATTAAATAGGTAGAAGTTTGCACTAAGGAGATAAGTAAGCTGTGCAGGATCTATTATAGTGCACAAGCATTTGCGCAGACACAGGTGCCTTCACTCTTATAGTCCGATCGGACGACAATCCGACAAGACCGGGGAGAGACAAGGGGCGCTGACCTATATCTATCCCTATCGGTCATCAACGTGTTCTTCGGTGCACGGGTGTACGTATCAATCACCAACTTTCAGACATCAGGCTGGTTCGTGAAAGTCTTAAACAAAGCGATTATGGTTTGAACTAAGAATCGAGCCCGAGACCCCGTGCGCAGCAGTTGCGCTATGCGAATACCCGTAAACATATTTATAGACCAACGAGGCAAATCAATCAAATTGAACATCAGTATTTGGTAAAATATAGACTCGTTTTCAGGCACTTTTATCTACGAAAATTGTAGCACGAGAATGTGCTGGTTTCTACAGCACATTTTTCGGAGTAATGCAGTTCTCTATTTACTTGTCTTTTTCAGTTGTAACCACAGAGAAAACTGTAATTTCCATCCTTATTCTGGCTGAATCAACAAGTGCTCAGAACAAACTATCCTTACTCTATCTGTACCACATTCCTATCTTCCATTGTAATAAGGATAAGCCCTGCGATCGTCTCGTGACAGCTCTCTCCATCTTAATTTGTTCGAACTTAGCTGCCCACACTATTTGTGGCCCTATAAATGTTACTACTTGACGTATTCAGTTGTTAGAATATAGAATGGAAATTAATTTACTATAAGCTTTATAAATATAAGTAAGAGTTCGTGTAGCCCCGACAGGCTTTGGCCCAGGTGGACCCCGTTCGGGTTTGTTTGGGCTCATAAATGAGTATGAAGATGAATGGTAGCACACACAGAACAAAGATCAGATATTTAGACGGTATCAGATCGATTGAAAACTTTGATTGGGGGAATCAAGATTTACTGTTAAAAAATAATTTTAAGACAATCATCAGGTCAACTGCCGGCCCTGTTTAATCTGCAATGTGTGAGTACTCTAAGATGGATAATCTAAGAATGACAGCAATGTGGAGGTGTTCTTCGACTCTATTTGACGCCCAATTTTTGTATAAACTCGTGTTTTATATGTGTATTTTTTAAATTCCTAATTCGGTCCCTAGATCTGCAATAACAATGCAATATTTTAATATAAATATTTGGCAACAAATCATTGTGCATGATCACCTGTCTTGCTTTTTCCCAACTATGTTGAGATTGGCTTCCATTCTAACTATATGCAGTTGAGTACCAGTGTTTTACAAGGAGGGATTGCCCTATCTGGTCTCTTCAACCCAGTTACTTGGGCAACCCAATAAATAACCGAGGTAAGACTGGTTGTCAGACTTACTGGGTTCTTACCCGTAACGACAGCCAAAGATGTTCGAATGACAGCCGTGACCCACAGATTATCGAGCCTTCCAAAACACTGTCATTAGTCTCATTACACTCGATGTATTGAGCTCCTCCTATTTTCGAAGTCGGTCAAAAACACCCTTAAATTAAAACATATAACATTACATAAAAAGAACAAATGGCCCAGTTTCATTAACACGGCTCGTCTTATAAATCGGCTTGGGGGCAAGAAAAACATTTTCAATCTTAATTTGTGCGGTAAACACAGATCAGTGGACGACTGTTGTTTTATTTATTTGTGTTAAGATTATCTCGTTCTAAGGTTGAGGTTAATTAAAAATGGGGGATTGGTACTGTAGAGGTTATATTACGGTGTTTAATCTTGAAGGGATAGGCAGAATTCTACCATACATATTTACATTACATACCTAGTCTTCGATTTGGGTATGAATCTAGACATATTTCTTTTTTAACCCCCGACGCAAAAACGACGGGGTGTTATAAGTTTGACGTGTCTGTGTGTGTGTGTGTGTGTGTGTGTGTGTGTGTGTGTGTGTGTATGTGGCATCGTAGCTCCCAAACGGATGATCCGATTGTAATGCGGTTTTTTTTGTTTAAAAGGTATGTCAGTCGGGAGTGTTCTTAGCTATGTTTGGTGGAAATCGGTTCAGGTCTTCAAGGTCATCAGCTCATTTGCTAGATGTGATAGGAATGTTACACGCTCACTTTACTTGCAAGTATATGTGGGATCTGAAATTTGAAATACTAATGTCTTTTGGAACCACTGAGCTGGTCTGCTGTTAGGGCACGAAGGTAGGAGACGTAACCCTGAACTGCCTTTTAGTAAACCCATCGAGTTTGGGCTCGTTGAATTTGTCTTGACGAGCTCTCTTCATGTTTCTGATTCACGAGAACCTGATGCTGGAAATGGGATGTGGCGGATGAAACTCTGGAATGCCGGAATGAAACGGATAAACCGATTTATATTTTTGCTGAAAATCTAGAATGTTCAAAGGTTCTTTATTGTTTCTCAATCTGTGCAATTCTCCCAGAGCCAGTTTGTCATGAGGATTGTTAAACAGCTTCCTTTGGCCGAGATCGCATATAGCGACCTCTTCTTAAGATAAAATAAATTAAATGAAAGAAGGAAAAATTAAGGAGCTCCTTTAAAAAGCATGAAATAAAATTAAATTATAAATTTAAAAAAACCCCCGACCCAAAAAAAATACGCAATAATTATGACAAAAGGTTAAAAACGCTAAACCCTATAAAAAGCAAAAAATAACTTTTAACACTACGTAAACTAAATTTTGACGTGTCGGGGGACCGCTTTTTACCTTCATAAATACTTACATAAATCAAATGATACCTACCTAATTACAACATTCGTTTAAAAAAAAAAACACGTATCTAAAGTAATGAATTAGAGCGGTCCCCCGACACGACAAAATTTAGTTTACGTAGTGTTAAAAGTTATTTTTTGCTTTTTATAGGGTTTAGCGTTTTTAACCTTTTGTCATAATTATTGCGTATTTTTTTTGGGTCGGGGGTTTTTTTAAATTTATAATTTAATTTTTTATATTATTAAAAATGTAAAGTGACTGTCTCGCTTTCATGAAAAACTATTGAAAATTGCGATCCTAGAACCTGAGAAACCTGAGATTGTGGGCTAATTTCAATAGAGATACGAGAAGTAGTTCCCTTGGGTTAAACAGAAAGAGCTTGAAGATAGTACCTATAAAGGACCAACTAATTTAAAATAAAATAGTGGGTAACTATAGTTGTCAATCTTCTTTAGATTCCTAGATTCATCTCAAGATAATTTTACAACGATAGTTAGGTAAAGGTATACAAAGATATTTATTTAAACGGAAATCCTACATTGATATAACGCGTTATGGAATTTGACGTCATAAAAATCGCAGCTGCATCTAAAGAATCGATAAAAAGTTGCTCCATATACCTACATAAATCTTCACTATATTACATTCCTACAATTCCTGCAACATATACCTAGGTATTTTATTGCAAGCATTCCGCTTCAATATTTCTAAAAATGTAAAGAATTTTTAGATTAGTAACTCTCCGTGCCCCGCGGTTCCAAATTAGACAACTACTTGCCGCAGCTGGATAAAAGGTTGCTTATATCTTTTTTCAGGCTCTATATTCACGTACCTACTTACGTGAGTTAATTGAAATAAAAGAGTGACATACAGACAGACAGAGTAACTTTTGCATTTATATTATTAGTAAGAAAGTGTAAGGATATTGCATACCTATGAGAAATTATTCCATCAGAAATCATCATCATCATCTCCCGAGCCTCTTATTCTTATTCTTTATTGCACACTTAACAATACATATTAAAAAATAATAAAGACAGTTTATGTACAATGGCGAGCTTAACCCAGAATTGGGTTCTCTTACAGCCAACCTTAAAGCTATGTTGGGATCGTCTTCCAGTCTAACCGTACGCAGCTGAGTACCAGTGCTTTACAAGAAGCTACTGCCTATCTGACCTCCTCAACCCAGTTACCCGGGCAACCCGATACCCCTTGATAAGACTCAGACTTACTTGCTTCTGAAATAAAAACTCCTACGAAAACAACATTATTTCAAAATGGCGTCATCCCAGTCTAGCCCATAAAGGGTAAAGCATGAATAAAAACAAAAAAGAGTTCCAAAATGATCATTCGACCGTATTTCCTCAACCGACTGCTGTGACCACAGACTACAGACTTTGACATTATGCCGGCTCGAGGTAACGGTCAGTTTTAACAACACAACGCAGATAAATCTACAGAAATATTAGTCTTTACCATCACGAAAACTGCCTCAATGGTACTATGCTGTGTAAGAAGTCTCTGGTTCAATTCTCGGGTTGCGCCGAAATCACTTTGTCACCTAACTTAATAAGCCCTAGGGTCAGGGTTTACCCAAATCCGCCTGACGGCCTCTGACGGTGGAATTGTAACAACGACTGCTACTGAGTAGCATTCGGGGACGCCGGCGACACGTGCCCTCCCAGGCACGGGGGTGTAAGACTGATAACTTCCAGACTTCGGACTGCTTTGTGCAAGTTCCTAAAATCCCATAAAGTGGTTTGACTTGGTCTGAGAACCGAACTCTTAACCCCGTACGGTAGTTACTATTTTTGCTACGACAAAACCATCAGCAACTAAATGCGAATAAACGTAGGAGATGAGTATTTAAATCGAGTTCTCGTGATTACAAACATTTTAATAAACATACTTTTCGCATCTTTGAACCGTTGTTATTTTGGACAAATAAACAATCTTTATCTTTAACTAGAAACCCATATTTTACATTTTCTATGTCCATAGCTGACTAATTAATATAATTGGCATGTTCATTAATCACAATCATTAAATAATTATTTCAATGAAGTAATTTGTAATTAGACTTCTTTTTAATTACCTGCATAGTAGCTTTGTGAACGTAACGTTTGAAAACATTGCATTTTGAGTCTTAAAAACTAAGAGTTAAGTTCGAATTTTGATTGAACTTTTTACAGACTGTTTTTGTTTGACGTGATCGAGTACTGCCTGTGCTAGAGTTGCCAAGTCAAGGCGTTCTGCCTTAAAACGGGGAAATAAATTTAAATTAATTATTTTGAATAAAAGAAATAAAATAAATACCTGCTACATATATTTCAGGTTATGTTAAGACTTGGATACTTTGGTTTACTGTCCCTGATTTCTATAATTGCATACTTAAAAAAATATTAAACAATTATGGCCGCGAAAGTACTGTAAATAAATAGGTTCATTAACGTATTTGAAAAAATATTTCGCTGTTTGGGTGGACGCGGGTGAAACTGCGAGAAACAGCTTGTAGTTTCATAAAATAAGTCTTTTGTGTCATAAAATGTTAGAAAAATACATAAGACAAAGACACGACAAAGAATTGCCAGTTTTACTCAATAAAGTAAATATTTTAAGCATAAAATAAATATAACAATACATACATACAACGGCGCGTAAAAATATTTGTCATTTTTAAATACTTACAAACGTGTACTTTCAACATTATAATCTGGTAACACCGCCACCCCACTCACCTTAAACCGCGAGCGCGCATGCGTCGCGCCATTGCTGTGAAATTTGAATTTTAAAAAAGAAACTCAATAAAACGTCTTCAAAAAGTTAGAAAAATAACTTTAAAGTTAAAAAATATTAGTTTTCTGTGATAATAAATAAGTGTTTGTTTGTTAAAAATGAAAGTTTTATGTTTATTCTTTGTTACGACTGTCGTGTCGGTTTGCGGACAAACCTTGGGAGGTAAGTGAAAGGAGTTTTTAAATTTTATATAAAACTCGTTTTTGGCCGCCATATTGCGTGTTTTGAGTGTTAATTTAACAATACCTTTAGTATCAGAAGACATTTTAACACGCTTATATTTTTTTCAAACACCTGAATACATATAACTATGTAATGGATTCTAAGGTAACTAATTTAAGCATCTTCCTAAAATCGTAGCGTCAATAAAATTGGCAGTTGTATGTAGTTCTGATGACAATACAATAATATGGTACTGTCGAACCGATCTGATGATGGAGCCGGAAGATATGAACTGGAACTTCATGATAGAACATCGTATCATAGCTGTGTTTGGACTTGTTAGAAAAGTCTTGTAGTGATTTTTACGTGCATTTATAAAAGCGTTATTTAAAAAATGTATATTTCAAAATATACAAGTATATATTTCTTGATTTTATATTAGTCTAAACACGAGAAATATGTAGAAATGAAGTTAGCGTGTCACTAAGACTCAATGGTCTACTTTTTCTTCTTAGCCCGCTTTCCCGGATTATGACCTGTTTACACTCATATTTAAGTCTAGTGCTACTAGCATGGTAGAGTAGATATACCACGGGTTGTAAATGTACGTAGTATTTATTTTTTTGAATTAATATCGATTTTATATATTACTTGTGTTGTTTTATAGCTAGGAAAAGAGTCTTACTTTCCTTTGATATTTTTTTTCTGTACCAGTGGAGGAAAGTTTTTGAATATTTCGTTTGTAAAAAGACAAGTATTTTGAGTTCAATAATCAGAGCGAACCTTAAATAAACTTACAGAAAGCGTAGGTGTATGTATATTTGTATTCTCTTTTGAACTCAATAAACGCCTACTCCTTTTAACAAAATCACCGAGTTGACTTTTATGGCCTTGAAATATGGCTCAATTTGGTATTGCGATTTAAAAAAGGTTATCATAAACGGTTATTTTTAGCGATAAACAGATAAACGGTTTTGAGAGGTCAAGTTATTAGGAACTCGCTATACCCTGTGGTCCCATTTTTTTGACATCACTCATACGGATAAAGTAGCTCTTTCGTATTGATATTAATAAGAATTGAACTGGTTTTGTGTATATGTTTAAAACTTTATAATAGTATAGGTACCTAATCATTATTATAGATGACAATATTAGTACCTAGTACTGGATGATAGTATTCTACGGCTAGTACTAGACTGTTTACTCTACCAAAGTAAACACTCCACCAGACAATATACACACAACACAACAAGTTTTCGTCTGTTGATTTGAACGAGCCACAAACGATTTCGTAATACTAAAGAATGTTGAACTTGTTAAGGTTTTCTCTATAATAAGTGTCCTTCTTAATGTGAGCCTCAGTTTTAAATATAATTCTTAAAATATCGTTAATATGAAGGTCAAGTTATTTATACGTCTGTTTATTAAGTTGTCACACATTGTAAAAATTGAACAGATTTTGTTGAAATACCTATGTGTTTACAGTGGAGGGCACCATTTAAGCGAACCGTTTGAAGATGTCAAAATGCCGATTTGACAAATAGGCGGTGAGTATACGGCTGGCTTTCGTTTGGATATCCTTGTAGTTAAATGTGCAACATACCCTAAGGTTAACAGGGTAAGAACGCACCAAATAGGTAGTCAAAGTTAGTTCGTTACAACTATCTTTGTCAACCTTTTGGCTGAATATCAAAGGTCATGGAACAACCTACTTAGCCCAATTATGTACCTAAATGTTAGTTAGACAGGTTTTAAATACGAACCGGTGAGTGGTAGAAATGATTGATGCAGGCTCATGATTAAAGTAATCGAGCCGAAATCTATTCGTGGGTTAGAAACTCTCACAATGCAACCCGAAATCTGGAAGTTGGTAATTGATGCATTGGGCATCGGAGAGCAAGTAAATGTCGGTTTTGTGGAATCTCCCTCCGGTCGTGTCGAATTGCCGTCCCATCGGGCTATGAGAGTGAAGAAATAGTGAGTGCACCTGTGTCTGCGCAAATGCTTGTGCACTCAATATAATATGTCCTGCCCAGCTGGCTGATCTTCTTAGAGAACAGCCGCTGAGGCTGACAATAGATCTACCTGCTTCAAAAATCCATAACAGATAAACAGTTACTTTCGCGTTTATATTAAGTAAGGATGCAAATATTCTTAAGGCAAGTTCCGTTGACCGTTTCCAAACAGTCTGCTTTCATAATAAAATATTTCAAGGCCCCCGTTCATGACCTGAATTGTAAATTAAAATAATGTAAAAAGGTTTGACCGACTCGTTGGTTAAGTAGCTCTACAATAGTTATTGTTATCCTACCTTTAGTGGCCTAGTGGGTAAAGAACCAACCTCTCAGGTATGAAGGTGGGTTCGATTCCAGGTCAGGCAAGTAACAATGACTGTGTTTCGGTCGGCAATTGGTGGTTCCCGACTGTCATTTTAATATCTTTGTCAGTCCTACCAAGGGGTATCGGGTTGCCCTGGTAACTGGACTGAAGAGATCAGATAGGCAGTAGCTAAAAAATTTTAAAACACTGGTACTCAGCTGCATTCAATTATACTGGAAGCCGACCACAACGTACCTAGTTGGGAAAAGACTCTGCAAGGATTTCTTGATGATATCAGTAGTTGTTTTCTAAAAATTAACAATGCATCAATGAAAATAATTGCATAATCAGTTACACAATATGATGCATCGAAAAGAAGAAAACAATTGGATTTGTATCATTATCTGTTTTGTTGAATTTTGAGATATACAATACTATATATAAACACTACAAATACCACTTGAAACAAAAAATCTATACTAAAATGACAAAGAGGAATCATCTTGTTTATAAACTTTTTTCACTGTTTTGAAACCTTACTATTCCCTAGTGACACAAACCGCAGGGATATTGAATAAACAGTTAGTGTTTATATAATTAAATAAATCTCAGTCATAAGTCATTTATAACCGCTTCATTTTTCAACCAAAAATGACAATAAAAATTCTTATCACGTAGCAAAACTAGTTGCATCTGTCTACGGCATCTAATAGTCTGTGTATTAGACACACAATACCAAGGTCAAAATTGCTTAACTTTGTGGACCCTGGCAAGCAATATACGGAGACTAAGACCTCCCGAACATTGCAAACTTTTAGTCAGCCGATAGTTTGCTTGAGCTCATAAATCAGTATGAAGATGAATGATAGGACCGCACATTACAAAGATCAGGTATCCAGCTTGTATAAGAAAGGCTGAAAACCTTTATTGGAAACTAGATTTTCTATTAAACATATTTTTGTCAACCATTGGGTCAACTATTTAGTCAATGTGCGGGTACTCTATGTGTAATAGAAACACAATCCCAAGGTCAAAATTGCTTAACTTTGTGGACCCTGGTATACGATATACGGGGACTAAACGTCAAATGAGTTTATGGTATGCATACTTAAGTAGATTTTGGTAGTTATAGGGATAGTTGAAGGATAGTTCAAAAAAGTATCGCTTTCTGTAGAATGGTATGCTTCTTTAGATTGGCATAGGTGATTTAAGGAAAAGGGACGAATTTTGAGCGTAGAAAGTAACACCTTAGAAAATACTCACCTAGGTTTTCAAGTAAATAAGTGTGTTTGTTTATCTTTATAGGTGTTAGTCTAAAACGGGTTAAGTAATTGGGACTGAATTTGATATAAAGAAGAGAGAAGAGGTAGGGAGATGGCAAAAAACTTTTTGTCACAGTCAATTGAAATGATGATGATGAATGATGATGAAAGCTAGAGCATCCATGATTAAGAATCACTGAGTTTGTCTTACAAAAAAAGTATATTTTCATACCTACTTAATTAAAATTGTATTATTTGAAGAAGAAACCCAGAAGGTCGAATTGCAACTAGACAATATAAAAACACTAGTTTTTATAAACACAGTTTACTTAAGTTCTGAGTCAACTGCTCAGAGAAAGGATAGGGGTCAATGACCTAGCTCGCGCGAGTAAAGATTCGCCCCACTGCGTTTGGCTAGACATCGACTTACTAAGATGTTCCCGTTTAGGGAAAATAAATAAATAATAATGATATTATTATTATAAAAAAGATTAACAGACGTTTGACTGTGTTGTGACAAAAATCCCATATATTTTGTGGTGTCAAGCGTCGTTTTACTTTTTTTGAGAAAAGGCTTGGCAGATGATGATGAACTTTATCATTTTTATAGATGTCTCTATATTACGTATGCGCGATTCCAGGTTGTGCAACTACCACTGCAACTTTTCTTAGGTATTATGTCCTTCTTCAGTAGGTATACCTACATATCTTGGACACCGATGTCTGAGCAAGATGCATCGGTCCAATCTATCTCTATATACTTACAATTGATTCAGCCTTTTTGTAACCAACAAACAGGGAGGCTAAATATAAGATTTTAAGTCTGCAAAAATTTCCTCAAAGAAGGTCTCAATAACGAGAAGGTATATAACCTTAAAATCATGATATTTGACTTAAAACACTTATAATAATATGACATTTTTTACACATATTTAAAAGAACCTAAAAATAATCTTATGTAGGTATATACAGCTTAAAAGTAATAAGGAGCGTCAAAAAACTGGTCCTCATCGCTGTCACTTGGTAATGTACCGAAAAAAAAACTACCGATATACCTAACATTTTTTCTTATTTTACAAAACCTGATAAATGCACCTATAATGTACAAAATACCACACAAAACTGTCAATATAACCGCAATAGAAAAACGGTAAAACATAATGACCTGCCGGTAACAATTGCTAATACTTACTTACTTATCTACGAGAAAGTAGCTGGCACGCTAGTGGCATTCCCGCGCCAGTACGTTACAACGAGGCATCGCGTTGTATTGTTATTGTTCGAAGTGAAATTTTACTTCGTATTTATGCTATTTGGATTTTCCTGTATTTTTTTAAGGAACTTATTTATGTACCTGGGTAAAAAGTATTGTGCATTAGCTGACTTCCTGTGGTTACACACGCATCCCGTGGGAACTTCTGTCCGTTTCGGGATAAAATACAGCCTATACTACTCGGGAAGAGTGTAGCTTGTCAACAGAAAAATATTTTTTTCAAATCGGAGTTTCGGAACTACACCCAGTTTTTGGTACAAACAAACAAAAACATGATTCCTCTTTAACTCTTTATTATGTATATGTATTAGTGTAGATAGATTTTATATTAAGTATAGTACGGACTAGGGGTATGGGCAGGTACTTACAGCGAGTCACCGAATGACTCACGCCACAGAAAGCCTTTGTGCATTAACATTTTGAAAATAACATAAAATTTAATATGACTCATACAATATGGGATTTTGCTCCGAATGAACCTCATCCTTACATCCTTACTCCTCATCCTTACTAATAATATAAATGCGAAAATACCCATGCCTCTTTGTCCAATATGGGTGCCTTAGTTAAACAGTCTAGTCTAGACTCCTGAGAAAGTATATGAAGTATGATATAATGACTTTGGTAATTTTGGTTTGGCTTTAAATAATTTTGGTGCCCACTATGTACCAAGAAAGTTTATGTAACTTTTCTCGATAAGTATTGGTAGGTAACAGACAGACATTTACATATAAATATGTATATCATATTTTCCTTCTATAAATATAATAGGTAGGTTCAACTGTATAGGTATCAAACACAAAACCACAATTTGTGAGAAACTCCAGACAGTAATTTTCGTATTTATTTCATTAGTTTTGATTATTATTTTCCTCCAAGACTCATAATTAAGTATCATTAAGGTAAAACCTGTTTAAAATTGGCTTCAATAATATTCAAAGTCTTTTATATTGATACCAAACCAATAAGTGCAAAAATACTTAGTTATACAGAAAGTAGGTATAGCTTATGGTAGCCGTTCCACCCGCGTCTCCTGACTAGTCCTAGCACTCGGATAAAAAAACCCGATAAATGGCTTATCGAACACTGCAAGAATTTTACAAATCGGCCCTATGGTTCTTGAGATAAGTGCGTTCGAGGAAACAAACCTAAAAATATCTAAATGTATTGAAATACTCAAACTCGTTTCATACCACAATAAAGATTATTCCACAGGAAAATAATTTGCAATGTTTAAGATACGTTAGCAGAAATTGATGTAGACTTATTAAGTAAACTGGTTTTATGGAACAGGTGGTAACGACCGTTTTAATTTATAGCCTAGGAGTTTATGTAGGTATTTATAGACAGAATTAACAAAATTTTAAGAAGTTTGGTTTGAATGAGACCTGTTAAAAAATCTATAACGGTTTTATATCTCGACAAAAACTGTATTAAAATCTATCTATACTATATAAAAATGTATCATTATTGGTTTGTTTTTACGTGGCTTTTAAAGGCTTCGAAGCTACTGAATCAATTTGCTGAAAATTCTTCCGCTGTTGGTAAGTTACACCCGAAGAACATCAACTATATTTTATCTCGGTAGATCCCACGAAACACGGGTAATCCGTTAGTCTAAAATCGTTTTAAGAAATATGCTTAAATCATTGTACGGTACGGTAGACCGCACATCAGTGGTAACTGTCATGCCCCTTAACTCAATAGTAATAAGTACGATTTTCCTATAAAACTGTTACCACTGACCTGCAGTTGACTGTACGTATGTACTATTTCTATCTTGGATCTACGCGAGGTAGTTCCCTTGACACTGGGTTAACTACAGCCAAAGAAAGGGAAGCCTTCTCTTTTGAAGTCGGTTAACAAAGTGGCGTCTTAAACACCAACCACAACTATCATTGCAAAATTGACTTCATCACTAATATCTTAATTAAACAAACAATAAACTGGACTCTTCCGCTACAAATATTTACCTTAATAGATTCAATAATTAACTATTTAATATAACATTAGTTAGTTAACGTTAACCGCAGTTAAACATAACATTAGTCAGTTATCGTTAACCGTTGTTTGTAATACCTAGCTCGAGTCTGCGTCAGTGTTATGAAAGATGCTCAGATACTCGAGAAGTTTAGTAACATTTTTCACAGAACGTATTGTTTTCAAACTTAACCTGCCTAACTATTGTGTAAGCCAGTTAATCATTCTTAAAGACTAGCCGTTTTTCCACGATTTCATCGGCGTTCTCTGTTAACTACTGCCCGTACCCGGATAAAATGTAGTCTATGTTACTCGGGAAGAGTGTAACGTTCCAACTGTGTTTTTTTTTAAAGAGGTTAAGTAGTGACGGAGCCTTTAGGTTACATACAAACAAACCAAGCATACCCAAATATTAGTACCCAAAGATAGTTAAAAGAGATCATAGGTGAAATTGGGTTAAAAATCAATCAGATCCAACTAATACTAGAAATGTGTCAGTTTGTATATAAAAGAAAAAACGAATTAATTGATTTTGTTGAAACTTGATAAGTAGGTATGTACCAGAATAAATATAGGGTATTTACCTTTTACCTATTTATATTGTAAAGCTGAAGACTTTGGCTATTTCAATGCGTTCGTCTGAGGATTATTTCACTGTTTAATAGCCCAATGCGGACGGGGGCTAGTCTATCATTACAGCAATAGACAGTATCAAGTTCAGTTAAAACAGATGACAGTTAGAACTAAGTATCTAATAAATAAATAATGACAGTGGCTTCCCGTGGTTAATTGACCGAACTGTAACGATTTTTATCTATTGTTTTACGCGACAGTTACTCGTTTAACTGTATTTGGAGTCGAGTTGACTCGCCCTAAATGTGCAGGTAAATGGAGCTTAGATTGTCAACTGTTTGTGCGGGTATTTTAAATGATATCATGACGACGATTTTCCTCAAAACGTGCGTTATTTACTACTTTCTTCACCTATTGTATGGTTCTGTCGTAACTTAAATGTTGACCATATGTATACCAGTATTATTACAACGACATTATACGTATAGAATTATCTACAAGTAGGTTAACTTGGTCCCTTGTTAGACAGACAAGTACTCATTATGGGTCAAAACTCATAGAGCATCAGATACAAGATTCTATATACTAACAAGTTTTGTACCTATATAACGGCCGGTGTGTCGCTTTTTTTGCTCGAACTTGGCGGACACACTGCCGTGTGTCTAGATAATGTATGTTAGAGTTTAAGGTCTATGGGTCAATGTGGCCTAAAATTAAGGTATTTCTTTTAATTTGATGATGATTAAACTTGCAGCTACCTCGTTGGGAAAAATATTTTTCCAGTCCATCATGCCGGCTTTTCACTATGGGATATAATGTAATATGTATTAGATCCTGAGATATAATATTTTATCGCTCGTCATACATTTTGAAAAAATATTTATAGTTTGTTATGTAATATATTGAGGTAGCACAGTGTCAAATGTATGACGAGCGATACAATAGTACATCCAATAGTGAAAAGCCGGCTTTAATATACTAAAATACACATATTCTAACACAACCATGTGATACCCCATGTTGATAGTAAAGCATGCTACTAGTTCACCTTCAACTCGTGTCCTTTGGAACAGCTTCATCAACCAAATATCTTCGTGTACTGAATAGATCAAACATCTTTATTGCCGGTTATTGGCGCGAAAACTTTATATTGACTTGGGGACGAAGTGTGAGCTCTGATCAGCTGTTTTAAAAATCTGCTTTAAGTTTATGCAATGTAACTTTCTTTTCAAGCTTTGAAAGCTTTTCAAAAATATAGGGGTGTAACATTCACATACTGATTCGATTTGGTGTAGGATATTCTCAAAACTCAAAAAGCTAAATAAGCTTAAATTAATATGGACCTAATGCAAATTCTTTAAACGTCATAGGTCGTTTATAACATTCAAACAACATTGTATTCAAGTCAGAAAAAAATAGAATGTAATCCAGAATTTCAAGTTCCATATTCTTTAAAACAGTTTATTTTCCTCTTTTTCAACAAAAACATAAAGCAAACACGTTTAGTATTCAAAGTCAGGTCAAAGCCAAAAATTCAAAGTTAACTTAAATTATGTTTATTGAAAAAACCAAACACAGCACCCTCAAAAAATAACTCGTTGATTTCAGAACATTCCTCTTTTCATTCACAGACCTTTCTTTTTCTTTGCAGGACCAAAACACGACAAAAAGGTGGTATGCTACATAGCGACATGGGCGGTCTACCGGCCAGACCCTGGCAAGTTCAGCTTAGAAGACCTGGAGCCGTCTCTCTGCACCCATCTGGTCTACTCCTTCGCTGGGCTGAACGAGACTACCAATACTATTAAGAGCCTTGGTAAGTACACAATAGATAGATAGATAGATAGATAGATAGATATATTCTTTATTATGCACACCAATTAAAAAAAATAACAAGAACAAACAAACATTTTGAAGTCGGTGACACAATGGGCGGTCTTATCGCTAAAAGCGATCTCTTACAGACAACCTTTGGATGGATTGTAAAAAAGGACATAACCATATCGCAGGTAGTTTTGGTGCACTATGTATATATAATATTAATACATAAAACAATAACAAATAAAATATAATAAATATATATATATATGTCGGAGATAGTCAATAGTAAGGTCACTGAACGAGCCGCAAGCGCGCCCTCTGGTGGCGTTTTCGGTGAATCAACAATTTGGCGCGCTTGGCGGAGTCGTGGCGGTCAGCGTGGCGTCCGCGGAGCTCAGTCTTAGTTCACTCTCGGTTGAGTCTTGGTCGAGTCTTCATCGAGTGTTCGTTGGAGTCGTCGCGTTACTTACGTCACGGCTAGTGTACCTAGTGTTATTGCCTAGCGTTGTAGTACCGTTGTAGATTCAAATGTAAAGGTTCTTCTAACCTAACAGACAGACATGTGTTGCTGGGGAGTTTGTTCCGCCACTTCTTCTCCCCAAGCCAAAACACATAGGAAGTGGCGAAGGGCGGGCGTTTTGGGGGTTGTCTTTTGTTCTTAATAATTTGAATAAACGTTCTTGAGTGTTGAGTTCTGTTCGAGTTATCTCTTTGCTCGATTACCCTACCTGATGTCGGACGATAGTGCCAGCCATCCTGATGGCTCTCCGACATCAGAAGTGGGATGCAATCCGAATGCCCACATGTGTTAAGAATTCGGAACGCAAAGATAAATTTCTACCCACTAACAAAAAAAAAATGGAACGTCGATAATTTGAATTAAGAATTTCAGCGAAGGTACAAGTATGGTAACCACGGTTATGGTAATGGTATCGGTTTCCATTGTTAAATGTCAAGCTAGTTATTGAAGGTATGTTAGAAAATTAACCGAATTTGTCTTTGTTTTCATGTTTCAACAATGACGGTGGTTATTGTGCAATTCGGCGAGAAAATTACGACGTTGAATGGAGCATGCCAGCTGCCAGGAGCCCAACGTGTCGTGTGTTATCGTGAGTTCGGAGTGTTGGTGCTCGTGCATCTCCGTCGCTTCACGTTCGCGAAAGTCGCTGTAATGCGCGCTATAGCGATGTGTGCATCGTCACGCACGTTGAGTGGAAACCCGGTGAGACCGATCCATTTTTGGTTTATTTTTGTGATTAATTGTCGTAAGACACTAATAACCTTGAGAGGCAATCTGTCTCGTTGATGTCCTAGTTGGTGACCTAGTTTTAATAAAAAAAATTAAGAGCGCAATCCAGTTAAACTTGACCCTAAGTTTAAAGGGCCATTTTAAATTCTTGAGTTACTTGAAGGCGATCGCTATGTTTTGAAATCTTTAACTCTTAATAGAACCTACGAGTATGCCCATGATCGCATTAGAAGGATGCCCCAAGCTGAGATTCCAACTGAATTAGATTTAGTTGCTGTTGATTTGGAGGTCGATGACCCATGCGAAGGTACTTCATCGAACTCTAATTAGTGCACGCATGATAATTGTATCTGACTGATAATTGTGACTGATTTTGTGCGAATTGATTTCGCTGATTTTATTTCAAGTTAATGCTACTAATTCCATTGCAAAGTTTATTGTTCAGATGCAATTCCTACCTTACCATATCAGTGAGAAGGACTGATATCCCTTGGGTAGACCCTAGGAGTGTTCCAGTGAGAAGGACTGGAATGCTTGTGTCAAAGATATCGTCATTGTGACAACTTATCAGTCAGAAGGACTGATCATTCTAAATCATATCAGTCAGAAGGACTGATCATTCTAAATCATATCAGTCAGAAGGACTGATCATTCTAAATCATATCAGTCAGAAGGACTGATCATTCTAAATCATATCAGTCAGAAGGACTGATCATTCTAAATCATATCAGTCAGAAGGACTGATCATTCTAAATCATATCAGTGAGAAGGACTGATCATTCTAAATCATATCAGTCAGAAGGACTGATCATTCTAAATCATATCAGTGAGAAGGACTGATCATTTTTCATCTTTGACACGCCCAGTGAGAAGCACTGGAGCCTATCGATTCCTGATTGACTTAGGTCTGTCTGGATCATTTACATGGTGCATTGATTCGAGATTGTGTGATCTGATTTCGATTGATTTTAAGATTGTGGCATTCTTTCTAAATATTTCGTTTCTATTTTGTTTAAAATTATTTTGTCATTCCTACTCGTGTACCTAGTCAGGTAGGCCGAGCTGAAAACTTACTCCAGTTTTGTTTTCTTCTGTCACCAGGTACAATGTGTAGCCACACGAGGACGTGTGTATGTCAGTTATGGCCGTGTCGGAGATAGTCAATAGTAAGGTCACTGAACGAGCCGCAAGCGCGCCCTCTGGTGGCGTTTTCGGTGAATCAACAATTTGGCGCGCTTGGCGGAGTCGTGGCGGTCAGCGTGGCGTCCGCGGAGCTCAGTCTTAGTTCACTCTCGGTTGAGTCTTGGTCGAGTCTTCATCGAGTGTTCGTTGGAGTCGTCGCGTTACTTACGTCACGGCTAGTGTACCTAGTGTTATTGCCTAGCGTTGTAGTACCGTTGTAGATTCAAATGTAAAGGTTCTTCTAACCTAACAGACAGACATGTGTTGCTGGGGAGTTTGTTCCGCCACTTCTTCTCCCCAAGCCAAAACACATAGGAAGTGGCGAAGGGCGGGCGTTTTGGGGGTTGTCTTTTGTTCTTAATAATTTGAATAAACGTTCTTGAGTGTTGAGTTCTGTTCGAGTTATCTCTTTGCTCGATTACCCTACCTGATGTCGGACGATAGTGCCAGCCATCCTGATGGCTCTCCGACATATATATATTTATACAATACAACCTTCCGTGAAACCAGAAAACTTTAAACCATTTATTTATTCACACCTTATTTTTGGTGGGAGTATCGTCAATAGACCATTCAGCTTTGGGTGCAGAGTAAGGGAGTGTCAGACTCTTACGGACTAAATCCCACCATGTTTCTTCTGGAGCCTTTTATGTAGGCCGCGGTAACTCTTTTGAACAAACCCGCAACACCTTCGGCCCTAAGGGGCAGGTGCTATTTGGCTGCAAATCAGCATTTTTTGAACGTGAAAAACAAATGACTATCCCCAAAATGGGTGGGCTTCACCACTTCCTATGTGTTTTTGCTGGGAAGAAGAATCAGCGCAAAAAACTCCCTAGCAACACTAATTCAGTTTATTTTGAAATGTGTGGGATCTCTTACTATTAAGATTTTTACAAAAGACAGTTCCCAAAACGCCGAGCCTTCACCACATCCCATTTACCTGAGTTCCCGGGTTGGATTCCCAGTTCGGTCGACATTTGCGTGATGAGCATTCGTGTTGGCCGTGGTCTGGGTGTTACAATATCTATTTATAAATGTATAGGTACATATGTAGCTATATGAAGTTTATCAGTTAGTTAGCACCCATAACACAAATTAATCAATAACTTACCATGGGGCTAACCGACCGTGTGTGAAACCCGACGTTATTATCCAATGTGTTTTATTAAATTTAATTTTGTAATATATGGGAGCTCTAACTGTTAATATCGCGTCATGAAAACGCAACTTGCTTGCGTTAGTTCATCGCCCCTTATGGATCGCGTGCATTAAGACAAATTATAATTATGTACTAATTGTCTTAATGCAGTGGATTATGCTTTCTTTGTAATTACCACGATTTCTTTTGTGTATATACTTGAGTTTACACAGAAAAAGAACTTAAATGTCAGTATGGAGAAGAACCGACAAAAACACCATGCGTTTTGAAAATGAATAAGTTACATTAGATATCGTACAGCACAAGTTAGTTTTTTTATATGGCAAAGGATTTTTTAGAAGTTTTCACTGTTTCACTAAAGGCTCTCCAAATAGTGTGCATATTATAATTATATAATGTTGGAGTCGGCTTCCAGTCTCAATACCGAATACTTTACTGCGTACCGTATTATGTACCTTTGTTGGTAAACAGGTAATCTAACAGAATGCAGCTGAGAACCAGTATCCTACACAGAGCGACTGCATATCTGACCTCCTCAACCCAGTTACCCGGGCAACCCAATACCCCTTTTTAAGACACCCATGAGAATTAACATGTTTCTGTTCTATTTCCAGATCCCTGGCAAGACTTGGAGACGGACTATGGCAAGGCTGGTTACAAACGGCTGGTGGGGCTTAAACAGAAGTACCCTCACTTGAAGGTGACCCTCGCTATAGGAGGCTGGAACGAGGGGTCCCCTCGGTACTCCAATATGGCTAGCAAGCCAGAGACGCGGGCTGCTTTTATTAAAAGCGTGATGTTGATGTTGAAGTAAGTCTTCCTTCAGTCTTTCTTCTTTGTTTAGAATCACCTTGAATTGGATTTCTTACTAAATAAGACATGAAATCCGTACTTAATATTATAAATGTGAAAGTAACTCTGTCTATCTGTTTGGTTTTCTCGCCAAAACTTCTGATCGAATTTAGGAACAATTCATTTGATTGTGTTTTACAGTAACTACAAGTTTGATGGTCTGGATTTGGATTGGGAGTACCCCACAAAGAGGGACGGGAAACCTTACGACAGAGAAAACTTCGTACTTCTTGTAAAGGTAATATTTAATTTATTATACTAGGTGTATTGCGTGACTTTGCCGTACGACGAGTTATGAAAACATTTGGAAATCGATCACTAACCGACGAATAAAAACAGAGAACAGGTGCTCAAGCAAGTTGACCTGCATATTTTCTTTTGGTATAACGCATCCTACACATTCACCACCTTTGAATTTTACTTTCACTCAATGTAATTTTTTCTTTAATTGACGTTTTTCATTTACTCCCAAAAATGGTCCAATTATCACACACCACATATTACATTACAATTCTCTCTTCCAGGAACTAAGCGAAGCCTTCGAGCCATACGGCTACATCCTCACAGCAGCGTTAGGAGCCGGCAAGACGACAATGGAGACAGCCTACGATCTGGCCAAGTTGAGCCGCTACCTCGACCTGATACATATGATGTGTTACGACTACCACGGCACTTGGGACCGAGTATTAGGTGCCAATGCGCCCATGAAGGGGATTGGCGAAAATGACACGCTTAGTGTGGTGAGTTTTGGGGTTATTTTTGGTTTTAAGGAGACTGGTACAGATATAATATGGAAGGAATGAGAAAATGGGTCAGCTAAATAATTAAAAATAAATTGTTTGTATACATAAACCATAGAGTAACCATAACAAACCATTGAATACCCAAATATTCTTTCTCATCACCGACTTATACTGGGTACGTCGGAGTACTTTTTCGGTTAATTCCCCGATGCTGGTTCTTATATGTGTTGTGTCAAAATTTGCTCAGCCATTTCAAAGTTTTTAGCTACCTACCTATTCTGTCAACAGATTCCTTCAGTCGTTAGCTGTTTTGTCAGAATTTTGTTATACAAAACTGCATAAAAAATTCGTATTTAGAATCCCATTGCAGATTTAAGCGATGTGGCTTTCTTTTAATTTCTAATGTTTGGAAGTACTTTTATCACCCATAAAACATCTCTTACTTTTTCAACTTTTTACGAATGGAACCTTTTATAAATAACTGTACTTATTTCAGGAATGGACAGTAGAATACCTACTCTCACACGGCGTGAGTCCCTACAAGATGGTGCTAGGGTTACCCATGTACGGGAGAACGTTCCTCCTGACAGACCCTGCGACCAGGGTCTTGGAGTACGGGAAGACGCCAGTGAGGGAGAACGGGTTCAAGGGTCCTTATACTGGTGAAGCTGGATTTATGGGGTATAATGAGGTAAGGGTTTTTAGTTTTAAGTTTGAATATTATTCTTGACTGCCTTTTTTTGAGGTAATGTTGTTTCTGAAGCCCTTTATGTATCACTTTTGTAAAATTCAACATCCCTCCTGACTGATCCTGGGACCAGAATGTTTGAATACGAGAAGACAGAGTTTGTGTTTTGCAAACTTATCTGTCGCCCGATAATTTGATCGGGCTCATAATAAATCCAGGTGTCTGGCCAGGTATCCGGCCAGTATTAGATCGACTACATTTTGATTGGATTTATTATTCTTCAAAATAAACTGACAATCAATCATGGGCATGAGTCTACAATATCTTATTGTTTTACCTTATAATGACTGAAACCTTACCTTCCATTTACCTCCCAAACACCTTCAAACTTTACCGATAAACAATAAAATAAAACCTTTACAACAAACGACTGAAAATAATCTCCCATATTTCCAGATTTGCGTACAAACAACAAACAAGTCATCTCCTTGGGTGTACCACTGGCATGAGCAGACATCCACACCGTACATTAGAGACGGAGAGAAAGTTATAGCTTTTGATAACGGACGATCTATTGCTATTAAAGTCCAGTAAGTATTGTTTGGTTAGCTTTTTACTTTTGTTATAGGTCTTAAGTATCCTACTATTAATTAAGTTTGTAAAGATATATGGATGTATGTTTGTCATTCTATCCGCTAAAACTTGGGTATGGATGGACTGCGATGAAACTACCATACTATCGATCGTACATAATTTTCGGACGTTTTCGGAAGGCACGATAAATTGATGGATTGTCAGAAGCCAGAAAGTCTGACAACCGATCTTGGCAAGGCGTATCTGGGTTGAGATGATCAGATATGCAGTCTTTCTTTGTAAAGCACTGGTACTCTGTATCTGATTAGACTGGAAGCCGACCCCAAAGTGGTTGGGAAGAAGCTAGGCAGATGATGTAGATTTTATATGGACCCTTAGACTTACCCTATAATCAATTTGCAAAGAAAATTTTCCCCATTTTTAGCCGAGTTCCCAAAACGAAGAAAGAGTTTCCCATTTTTTGGATGATAATCCTATTACATACTTTAAAAAACTCATTTTTTCTCCACAGAATGGCGATCGACAAAGGCCTGGGCGGCGTGATGGTATGGTCTATCGACACAGATGATTTCAAAGGCAACTGTAACGAGACTGACGCGTACATCGACTTCGTGGAGAGACACAAGCGTATGGTCTATGACCCTGTCGTCAAGAAGGCTGTGGAGAACTTGCATATACCTGATGGTGAGTCGATTTTGAGGTTTAAAATAATCCTGACTTGTATTATAAGTACAGAAGTGACTCTGTCGGTTTGTTACGGGTTATAAAACTACTGAACCGATATAAATGAAATTGAGAGCTTGAGAAGCCGGGTTGTTGAAAGTGATTCCCTCGGAAAATGAACGAAACTGCGGGGAACACCTAGTACTTTTAATTAAATAGAGCTACAAAAATATACATTTCCTCCCTGAATGGTGCCTTTATAAATTAGGTTAAAGATACTAAACATAGGTACAACGTTTGATTACTTTTCCTCAAACAAATCTTTCCATAGAAATAAAATAACAATCTTAGCAATTCTCTTGCTCCAGGCAGAATTAATTACGACACTTACCTATACAAATTCTCGGGAAAAAAGATGATTAAGTATTTTCTATTATTGTCGTACGATATTTTTATTAAACCGGTTTTAATATACTTAGTAACTGTTCTGTTTTTCGCATTCTAAAGGGGATAGATTTATTTGATGTAACAAAACGACAAAATTCGACGGTTATATAAAGCTTATAAAAAGCTTTAGTCATATGTATTTAAAATATCTAAAATACCTACATAAAAAATACAGGTATTATCTTCATTTATATACGCATTACCGACACCCTTATCTCATTTCATCATCAAACATCAAACATGCACATTTAGGTACATTAAAATTTGACTGGAGAAAACTCACTAACCCTCATAAAACTAAACTATTACAAAAAAAATACTTTCAAGATAATTTCTAACCAACTTTCATTTCCACAGTAACCCTCGTAGGCTCCAAAGGTCCAGCCTACGTAATTCAAGACGACAAATTGCATCTCCGTCTACCCCAACCAAAATACACCAATTACGCACTGATGCAAACCATTAACGATGCAATTACACTAGCTGTCGAAGAAAAACGCATCATGGACGAAGTAAAACGACTCCAAGAACATAATGTAGTGAAAACTGATGATGATAAAGGTGCCAGTAGTTTTTTGCAAAGCAGTGTAGTTTGTGTAGTATTGTCTGTAGCTTTTGTGTTGAATTTGTAGTTTTTTTAGTTCCTATGTGGCATGGAGTAGGGATGGGAATGGAGTGTTGAGAAAAAAAAATACAATTGCATCTGTTTTATTATTTTTTGAACCATTGAACGAATTCAACAGTTCAGTTTACGAATGTTGTAAAACGGATTATTTTTAAACGATAAATAAACTGCTTTTTGAAGTTTTTATTTATGAAATGTAATACAAGTTTTTTTGCGGTAATAAATTAGAAAAATGAGATAACAGATTTTAATAAAGGAATTTAAAATGGTTTTGTGATGCGTGATTTATATGTAGATACTCCGTGTTAAGAATGTAGATGGTCTCAAAAAATAACATTATAAATATAAATAATGCTCATTTTACTGCTAAATACTCAAACGCTACTTAACCGTGTCAGAGATACAATAAACGTAGGTAAGTAACACAAAAAAAATGTACATAGCGTTTCAGTATTCGGCCGTTAGGGTTTACAGATTAAAAACACAATTTGTGTAGGTATTGTATTTTTAAACATGGATAGATGTAACTGTGCTTAACTCTTTTATCCTACGTAAGTTATTAAGTAAGTTATTAAGTGGACTTACATTATGATGAATTTTTAGCATTTTCAATTACAAAATGTATTTGACTTTTTGAATAAAAACTTGGAAGGTAATTGGAACACTGCCACGATTTTTTGTACTTAAATACTTAATAAGTAAAACATTTCATGTAAATATAACAATAAGAAATATTTTTAAACGTAATTTTAATGATAAGTACTTGATATTTTTTATTTTGTGTGATTTTTTTATACAGGGTTACTGGTAAGTAGACCGCATCCTTTCAGGAGGTGATAGTATAGGTCAATATGGACAAATTTGACCCTGGGATATACTGGGCAAAAGTTAACCCGTTTCAAGATAATCGAAGTTCAAGATCAGTCGTCTAGGTACACGTATAAATTTTCATTATTAGTCAAAAGTCTCTTTTTTGTAGATTTTTGTGTGTTTTTGGATAGAAGATGAATCACTTCATAATAACAAACTATAAAACTGTACAAATCACAGAGGAAATTATAGCGAACAGCAATTACTTTTTTTGTAGTTATTTTCTCAAAAATGTTACTCTTCATTTTTTTGTGCAGAATACTTAAAAAACATCTACATCTATCTAGCTATCCAAAAAGGCACAAAACACACAAAAATCCGCAAAAACGAGACTTAAACTAATAATAAAAATGTATTCGTGTACCTAGACGACTTGTAAAGAAAAGATCTTGAAATTCGATTATCTTGAAACGGGTCAACTTTTGCCCAGTGTATCCCAGGGTCAAATTTGTCCGTATTGACCTATACTATCACCTCCTGAAAGGATGCGGTCTACTTACCAGTAACCCTGTATAATTAATCTTTGTAAAAACTAAATTGTGTATTACTTATCTTTTTTTTAAAGTCGGATAGCGACATCCTATATCAAAGATTTTATGTATTAAATACTCATTTTATTTTTATATTTTGTGTTTTGTACGTTTATAAAATAAAATATGTTATGACAGATTTGCGTAGTTTTATTGCAAAAAAATCTTCTAATCACTATAACCTCGGATAATCTTGGCAAAAGCCAGACTTGAAAATCTGAAATTCACAATACGGCTTAACCAAGTGTGTGGTTTTTCATATCAGAAAAATATTATATAAAAAACTGAAATGATAATCAGAGATTTTCATTCCAGTAGGATAAAACTATAAGAGATCCCACGAGGGACATTTACTATATTGCGTATATGCAGAGATACATAGGTGCACTCTCTGTTCTTTCATTCTCATAGCCCATATGGGATGGCAATCCGACGCGACTGTAGAGAGATGAAGCGCATAAAATAATACAATTAGAATATTTATTTTTATTAATTGAAACAACAGCACTACAGCTATAATAAATAATTTATTTTTTAATATTATTTACATTTTAAACTAAATTATTTACAAATCTTCGTAAGGAGATCCGCACCGCACGTTGTAGAAATGATCGCATACCTGAAAATGACCAGTTTTTTGAAGAAACACATTCATTGCCAAGCAAAACTGAATTAGGTTTTTCATATAGGTCCAGCTATTAAATTGTGAAGAGACCACGCTATAACAAGATAGTTAAATTAGCTTAAAAAGTGTCCCTTATAATTGGGCCAAAAGTGTAAACTATATCAAAGAGGCTTGATTTCTTGACAACATATAAATTATAATAAATAATTAATTTTTGACCCAGTCAGTTATATACACCTAAGTTAGTCAACTTAGGTGTTCTTATAGACACACTGAGTGGTCACCACGGAGTAAGTTTGTCTTCCATGGTAGTCACTTCGTGTCTCTGACAGAAACTGCCATAGGCTTTGGTAGAATGCCAGTTGTTAGAAAAACTCAGGTTGTAGATACCTATTGAAAGTACTTACTTGAAACTGTTCATTAAACAGCGTGCCATTCGCACACAGGTCTGTGCTCACTAGATGTTGGCGCCAACAGAAGTGATACGCCTGAAACAAAACATAATCAACTTGAAACCATGGGTTATAAGTCATTAAGGGCGAGCAGACATTGAGAAGTGAACGAGACCAAAAATTTTAAAATACACCCCAATTTAGAGCCCTTGCTTATTGTCAATGATCAACTTCGACTCTCAATTTATTTAGGGGTAACGAATGTTTCATGCAGTTCACTTCATCTATCAGGTTTCAAAGGAAATATCTAACCGTTGTTTGTGCTAACTGACAACAACTAGCATTTGCACCAAAAACCAGTGGGTGTTTCCAGGCAATACATACCAGCTTGCTATTTACAAAACAAGTACAACCAGTAGAAAGATTTTTATCTATCATCATTATGATAAAATTAAATTGCAATTAAATCAAATAGCACTTAAATAAAAACCTGTCTGCCAGATACTTTGCCAAAGACGTCAAAAGAACGCCTTTTCATCATCTGCCCAGACTTTTTCCAACTATCTTATACATAGGTCGGTCTCCCGCTGTGGGTGCAGCGTGAGGGAGTGTCAGACTCTTACTGACTAAAACCCACCATGTTCCTTCCTAAGCCCTTCATATACCAGGGCTGCAGTAACTCTTCCGAACAATCCCGCAGTCTCGGCAGGCTTTGACCCTGGTCCTCTGGGCTTTGCTGACTCTCCTTCAGGAGGAACGCTATATTACCTGACAGCCAGCCTGGACATCAGCATAGTACCCCCTCGGGCGACCCTCGCAAGTGAAGCTGGTGTGAGGAGCTGTGACCAGCACGGGGTGAAGTGGTGGGTTGTGAGGTAGTTGTATGCTCAAGTTTATTACATCTTCACGCTCACTGCGAAGAAACTTGGCAATAATATAGCTTACACATCACAGCAACTTAAAGGCTACTTTTTACCTCGATGCGGGAAGTAGTTCCATCAGGAACCTGGTAGAACCGCTTGCTCACGCTACTTTGTCTATTACCTGACAGCCAGCTGCCTAAAACCCACCATGTTCCTTCTTAAGCCCTTTATGTACAATGACCGCGGTAACTCTTTCGAACAATCCCGCAGCCCCGGCAGGCTTTGGTCCTGGTCCACTGGTATCCCATATTACCTGACAGCCGGCCTGGACATCAGCATAGTACCCCCTCGGGCGACCCTCGCAGGTGAAGGATGTGCGAGGAGCTGTGACCAGCACGGGGTGAAGTGGTGGGTTGTGAGGTAGGTGGAGTACGTGGTAGTAGTCATGTGGCTGCTGGCTGAATACTGCTGCTAACCCTGGGGGAAGAAATTAGGTAGTTAAATAACCTATCAAAGGGCTACTTCGGCCAAAGAATTTGTTTTGCCATCCTGCGTGGTGATTAGGGAATGCAATCCCGATCCCGCGGGATCCCGATCTCGCGAGATCTCGTGTAATTTTTCGGGATCAATCCTGACGCATCATATGACGAGATCCCGTTCGAGATTGACGGGATTGGGCGGCAGTGGTCAGCTAGTCGCTGACCACTGCTGATTTGTTTGAGTGTGGAGGAACAAGGGGGCGATTTTTGCAGTTTGCATATAATTGTTTCGCCACGCTGTTGCCAACCAGCGTTGAGTCGGAGAGGGCATTCTCAGCTGCGGGGTACATTGCAACGGACATTAGATGCCGTTTAGCAGATGAAACTATTAGTGCCCTTTCTTTTTTAAGGATCATTCTTTTTCCTAATTCCAGTGAAATAAGCTTATTGTTTTGACTACCTAATTTACCTACGTTAATATCCTTACAACCTGATAATTATTTAGTTGGTAAGATTAAAGAATAAAGGTTTTTATTTTCTTTCGAGTAATATATATGTTGTTTTAATTAACCTCACTATCACAAACAAGCAGTTATTAGCTTTTTCAGTCATCTGAATTATTATTTTTTTTTTAATTAGACGAGATCCCGAAAATTCCGGGATCCCGCGGGATTGATATTTCTAATCCCGCGGGATCCCGAATTTGCAATCTCGAGTCGGGATTGCATTCCCTAGTGGTGATGCAACCAACCTTTTGGGCGCTAACAGTGATGCGGATGAATTTTTTGATACTTTTTTTTGTTTATTCAGTTTGTATGTATGTAAATAATAGTGCCAAATTAAATTTAAAAAGTCTATCATTATCATCAGCTTTTTAATTGACCCACTGCAGGGTTGTGGCCTCTTCTCAAACAGAGAACTAGTGAGTGCACTTTAAAAGATCACGTTTTAAATTGTATTTTATCCTGATGCTCAAAAGAGTCTTATTATCTAAGATCTTCGGTGGAACTTGAGGAGAGCTGATTTAAATTGCCAATATCAATGTATTCGAACCGGATGAAAACATTGTACAATCTACTAAATATTTATTTGTGACTAAGAATTCAATGTTATACGCCTCATAGGTAAATTATTACTCAATACTCAATTCTTTAACTTTATTATTCGTTTAACATTGAAAATATCAAGGAATTTGTTAGGTAATTATTATTTAGACAACGGCAGCTTTTAACCGACTTCCCAAAAATAAAGAATTATCGTTAAAAGCTTTTAAAAATAAATGTTAAAATAAATATTTTACAAAACTAGCACCCAAAGAAATTCTACACCTTATTAATGCAATTCCAAAAAATATATCACTCGACATCACCCCTTGACCTAGGTAGGTTACACACAAAAATAATTTAAAAAAAACACATACCAAAAACAACCACAGCGAAAACCTTCAACATGGCGAACAAGTAATAAATAATAAATAAATAGCCACAAAATAATAAATATACAACGTTCGCCAGTTCGATGGCCACGCGCGGATCACTTCACTAAATCGATCGGACTAATACCAATTGAAATAACGTATAACTACTTATTGAACTTTGGATGACGTTATGTGGTATGAAGCATAAAGAAAAAATTACTTATCTTAATTACCCACCAATCTTTGTTGTTAGTTTCGTAATAATGGTGTTTAACTTTGTAAATAAAACTGTATCAATATACCTAATGGATTGTTGTGTATAACATAATAACATTTAAATTAATTTATTTAATTGAAATAGACAGCTGTGCTCATGCTGTGCTATACGATTATTAAATTATCTGATTATTTTATATTATTTTTATTCAAGAACGAGAAGGCGTTCCCTCGGGACGCTTCTGTAACCACGGGGAAAAACTAGTAAGCGTAATATTTGTACATTTGTGACAATATCGAACATTCGGGGACCATTCTAGAGGGTTTTAAAGTTTTTGATATTCCTAAACTTGACGTTGAATGCTTGTCGTTGGGTCTTACAAATCGGGCATAGATTCACTCCTTTCGATAACTCCGATTTATATAGACTCACTCTGCATATGAAAATAATAGATAATTAAAATCTTTTTTTTAAAGAATACCATTTATTCATGCTTCTTTTTATTTAAATCATAGATACATACTTGAAAGCATACCACATAACACCATCCCACGAGTGTACATTTCGCGCACGCGCAGAAGGTCGCCCGCGCAGACGCACTGACCATAATGTGCAGTCGACCTGTTACATATTAGTTTAACTCGACTTGAGATGTATCTGTCGCTTGGTTAAGTAGATAAGTGAACTATAGAAAAATCTTTACATATAGGTAATTGTGGGTCTTTCTTTTGGGAAATCATCAAATCACCCCTCCCGCTGTGGGTGCAGCGTGAGGGAGTGTCAGACTTACTGAGTGAAACCCACCATGTTCCATCTACCAGCACCGCGGTATCTCGTAGGTACATGAAGGGCTCCAGAAGTTCCAAAAGGCTTCATCTTATGATTTTCACCTCCAAAAAGGTGCGAGTTTATAATCGTACCTAATCAATGGAGCAGGCATGCTGGGAGGTTGTTGCGCCACTTCTTCCAAGGAAAACTGATGAATTTTTGAGTGGGGGTGATTGAAAAACGCGTAGGAAATAGTGCAGGATAGGCGTTTTACTAAGGGAATTGTTCCAGGTACATATCTATATCACATAAACTGCTATAGTGAGAAAACCATGATGATGATGGTGTATTTCATATACAACAAAAGTTATTTTTGGCTGTTTTGGTACAGGACCCTTGGTGCACGAGTCTGCCTCCAACTTGGCCAACATTTTTGTCTGTTTTGGTCTGCTTTCTCCCGGATCTCAAAAAGATATTAGGTACATTATAAACAGTCAAAGAATCGTGCTCCATTTATATTAAAAGCCATAACCTGTCAAGGTTCTAGGAAGTGATACAAGTATGTAATGTCAAGGAATTTGTAACGGATATAGCGAACGATCTTAGAACATAATGTACATAAAAATATAGAGTACTTAGTTTGTAGGTACAGACAACGAAAGATTTTTTAAGGCTTGGAATAGTTAAAGAGGAGTAGGTATCTACAACAAAATGCCCGTGAATCTATGGCAACAATATTATAAAGCTGAACTCGCTAATCTTGTGCAAAAATGAAACATTTTTTCAGTGTTGATCCCACCCATTATTAGCCCAGTTAGCCGCCATTAGTTAGGACACGGGCTACTTTTTACACGTGCGAAGTAGTTTCGATTCGATGATTTGTGGTCGAAACTGCTGGCAGAAGCGAGCTTAGTAACAATATCTAGTGGTAACGGTGTAGCATTGATTTCCAGAGCTGTCTTAAAAAGTTACTACACCCTTGAAGGACTCCAAAAGGATTAAGGAATTTTCAACCTGAAAATAGTCTCAATGTGCCGCATGGAGTTCGGCGAAATCTGTCTTTTCTGCCGACTGTACTTACAAAGTAATAATGACTATAAAAATATTTAAGCAATGATGATAGCATTGAAATCGGTAAGCAATTTAATGTAAAGTCGTGTATAGACGTAACAAGCAAGGATATTGCTGAGCCAATGACGATGTCTGTGATAAAAAACGTGTGAATAATAGCACAGTATTTTGCTTATCTTAATAATTTTCACACACTTTCTTGAAGTAACAAAAGCTAACTGGAAGAAGTTAAAAAAAGTGTAGCTTTCTTTCTATGTTGAAATAGTACCTAAGTATTTTGCAAATTGGTCTTGCAAAGTCAAGATTCGTAGGTACGAACTCACAAAATGATTACCTTTTTAACCGACTTAAAAAAAGAATTCTCAATTCGACTCTTTGGAACAGAGAAAAAACTTAAGAATAAGAATCTTTAAAGAAAATAATGCTTAATAGTGACAGATATATTTGGAATATCCTATCTAAACATAAAATATCCACTAAGTTTCAACATTTAAGTGACCAAAACGTTATTTAAATCGACTGCACCAATCTACCAGGGTGCACCCACCCATCCATTTATAGACCGCGACACTCACAACTTAACCTCGCTTTAAAGCAAACCTTCTAATTAAAATCTATCTTAAATTACAATGAACTTCAGTTCATGGTGAACTTATACAAAACCTTTTTTTTTTTTAACCGAAAAAATAAAAATGGACGCCAAAGAATTTGGCCTCGGTTTTAGCGTCGGCGGTCAATGTTTTAGTTAGGCGCCACTCACTATTTTAAAATATATATATGAACTAGCTATGACCCTTGGTTTTATTTAAAAGCTCCGGCCAGCGATTTCACTCAAATCTTGTACTACTTTGCACATCTATATACTAGCCTTTCTCGATCGATAGGCTATCTGTTACAGCCTTTTTTTATGGTCCCACTGCTGGGCTGCGGCCTCCTCTCACACAGAGAAGGATTGAGCATTAATCACCACGCGTGCTCAATGCGGGTTGGTGATTTCAGACTTTATAGTCCAGGTTTCCTCGAGATGTTTTCCTTCACTTTTTTATCAGCCATTGGTGTCCCAGATATACTTAGAAAGTACATACAAACTTACAAAAGTTGCATTGGTACTTGGCTGACCTGGAATCGAACCCACACAATCATATTCCAGAGATTGGTTCTTTACCACTAGGCTATCACGACTTGCTATCATTGTTAGATCGTACCAGTAGTGCCTTGTCTTGAACACGTTCAAACAAACAAACTCTTTAGCTTAATAACAGTAGGTAATCAAAGATTGCGAAAAAAGTCGCAGCCCACACCCACAAAAACCTCTAAAAAGCAGTAATTAAATTACCTCCACATAATTATAAATACAGTGCAATAATTCAAATGTCTCAATTACTTAGTAAATCAAATAAAAATAAGCAATAAACGCGCGAAATAATTCAATGTTTGTCTATGACGTGACATTGAGGTGTCGCGCGGAGGTCGGTCACTGATCGATTAGACGTTTTAGATGAATGTTTAGCGGGTTAGGGCTCCGTGAGATAAGAGAAAGATAATATATAAAAACCTTTTCCTAAATAGGTATGTTGGGATCGGCTTTCAGTCGGATGAAGCTGAATATCAGTGTTTTACAAGGAGTGACTTCTTCAACCCAGTTACCTACCTAGCCAAAGCTAGGATGGCCCAGTCTTAGCTTTTATTATGATTAGGTACCCTAAAGACTGCCAAACAGATCATATCTAAACATTGTGGTCAAATATAAAACAGCCCACGGAATAGGTTAGGACTTAAAAATCTGGATTGAGTACATTTCTATGGAGATAATGGTTAAAAGCACTATCAATTTAACCATAACTTAATATTTCACTTTTACGCCAAAACTACAGAACCGATACACAGATAGTCTAGACTTCTAGAGCCTATGAGAAGACATAGGCTATTTTTTATCCGATTTCGGGAAGAAGTTCCCTCCAATAATAACTGCATAGGAATAGGAACAACTTTACTACATACGGAACCTCCAACAAAAAACTAGATCACAAAGCATTAACATGACAGGTTTTTAAGAGCGAGATAAGCCAATAATTGATTAACGCAATAGTTTGGCGATCTACAATCTATTTGTTGGACAATCATTAGGTCAGCGGGTGTCAATAGGTCAGAATTTTCCATACAGTGGTATGTTGTTTGGGCTTTAAATAGTTCCTTCTAGTTTAGCTTTGATGATGAAGGTCCCATTCTATATCTTCTTATACCTACTTAATATTTACAGGAGTTTCAGTATCCTTCAGCAAGATGTCATTCAAGTCCCGTGGGAACAACTTCGCAATTCAAGATAAACTGTAGCTTTTCAGCCTTTCTCGATAAGACAGTAAGACTATTTAGAACTTATTTTTCGAATTGGTCCAGTAGTTCCTGAGTTTAGCGGGGCCAAGCAAACACACTCTTAAGCATTAATTATATAAGTTATTAGGTATCTATTGTAACTGGTACCTACACGCTACGAATTACGACTAGGTATAATGAAGCTGGATTATATTTTCGCTTTTGTTTATGTATGTCCTTACGGTGGCGAAACAATATTGTAACAGTTTAGTTCGTCTTTTATTTTCCTAAATACCGCAGTAATGATTCTGTAGGTACAAAAAGTGACATGCCGTGAGGACAAGCCTATATTACCACTTAAGACATACAACCTCTATTTAGGGTCACAATAGCATTATATGGGCGATACGGATTAATAAATTGGATAAATAAGGCCTGTTTGATTACATTTGCATAAATTAAATAGCGCTTACCTATATATTAGCGCCTCTAAGCAGCAGAGTAAGATTTTTGCAATGGTTAATATATTCATTAAAACTTATGTACTTAGTATAATTAATTTTCCCATCGGTTTATCTGCTTAGAACATGTTTTTATTTTGAATAGAGAATAGGAATCTCAAAAAACTAGGTTTCACTCTGAAAAAAAACGTGCATCGATATGAAACGTCAGCAATGATACTGTCAATGTCAATTGATTGTGACGTTTCTCGGCATAAAATTGTTTTGTTTGGGAGAGCAAAATATAAAACTGTTATAATTTCGCAAATAAAATGCTTTAATTAGTGTTTTATAAATATTGTATCATAGTTCATAAGACAGTGCTTTTGTAAGATACACAATGAGTAATATTTATATACAAGAACCGCCGGCATTAGGCAAGGTAATTGTGCATTTACAACTTACATGGATATTATTCGGTCACATCAATTTTATACAGTTTTTAAGTTTTTAGTTATATATAAATAGTGTTTTCCCTCTTTGGAAGGTATCTTTTAAATTATTTCTACAAAAATCAACCTATTTAAAGTCATAATCACGAAATGGAGTAACTAACCTTTTAAAGGTGTAAACGGTATATTTTATCAGTTTAAATATCTCTATTCTATCTTATATTCTATTCTTTCAGTACAATGTTGTAAATAGTAACTAAATCTATATACATTATCAAGGTTGACTGAAAAATCAACCCACACAAAGTTAGATTTTAGAAAACTGTATAATTTACCTATGTATAGTCTCATACAGGCATTTTGCTTTGCAGATTTATTGATAGCAAACAACATTAGTTTTTAAATTCTTGTTATGTGTTAATTCCAGGTGCTTCTAAAAACTACAGCAGGGGAGATAGATATAGAATTATGGACAAAAGAGGCTCCAAAGGCCTGTCGCAACTTTATCCAACTATGCATGGAAGGGTATTATAATGGTAAGACTGTTAGGGTCATCTTAGAAACTGAAGATAAAGGCAGGACTGTATGATGAATGTGGTAGTAAATTGTCTACCTAGCCTATTTGAACTGCATATATTTGGTGCGGTTCCCGTTTAAACAAATGCAGCTGAGTACCAGTGTGCCTCAAGGAATGACTGCCTATCTGCCCCTTGACAAGACTGCTTGTCAGACTTTCATCTGCTAAAAGTAATGATCAAACTCCTGATTTTGTATTTATTTAAAAATGTTTTTATGTTTCATCACAGGATAAAAAACTAGCCTACATCTTTAGAGAAGAGAGAAATATATTTACAAAATTTAATTTAAATTGGTTCAATGGTGCTTATGTTCTATTAAAATAAATAACACATGTTATAATTTGCAGGTACAATATTCCACCGAGTAGTTCCTGGTTTCATTGTTCAGGGAGGTGATCCCAATGGAGATGGCACTGGTGGAGAGTCTATTTATGGAGCTCCTTTTAAGGTATGCTACAGAATAGAGTATGAAAGAAGTGTTTTATTTTGATGCATTTTCAGTTTCGACAATGCATCAAAATAAACGCGGGCAACAGCAATTGTTGCCCGCGACTTCATCTGCATGGGCAAAATAGGGTTTCCATTTTTTATTATTTAATCGTTCATTGCTCAACCCCCGTAGGTGATAGCGTGATAATATATAGCCTATGTGTTAAACCATCCCCCAGGTAATAGTCATGCAAAATTTGATTTAAATCCATACAGTACTTTTTGAGTTTATCCAGGAGAAACATACAGACAAACAGATAAACAGACATACAGACAAAAATTCTAAAAACTACATATTTGGGTTCAGAATCGATTATGGATCACCCCACAAGTAGATATTCTTTAAAAAAAATATTCAGTGTACAGTTTTGACTTTCCTATCATTTTATTATATGTATAGATCATGGCTGTGACTGAGGCCCAGACTGCCAGGGAAGTTTAAACAAGCAATATAATTTATCTGGTTAAGGATAATTGATATTGGTGGAATAATGGAATGTTTGTGTAACAAAATTCTATAAATTATTAAAAATTTCTCTATTTTCGTTAAGTCTCTGCGTAAGGATGTCCACTGAACTGAAACGATGCTGCAGTGGTTTACTCGTTTGATATTTCACAGTTTCTCTGTACCAAAACCTTCCTCCGCTTCTGTGGACAGGCAGATTGAAATACTTCAGTACTTTAGAAGCTTAGGCCCGTTTTTTTCTAGTCATTTTAAATTACCACTTCAACTGTTTTTCTCTACTGCTTATGTTTTAAAACATGCTTTACCCAACAGGATGAGTTCCACTCTCGTCTCCGGTTCAATCGGCGCGGTTTAGTCGGTAGTGCCAACGCTGGCAAAGACGACAATGGTTCTCAGTTCTTCTTCACCCTCGCTGCCACTCCGGAGCTGCAGAACAAACATACTATATTTGGGAAGGTTACAGGTGGGTTAATTATATATTTTTAATAATTAATTTTGGGTGTTGTGTTTCTGTACCAAGAAGGATTATGTAGCTTCCCTTCCCATAAGATAAAAAGTAGCCCACAGCCTACCTCGATAATTTTGCTATCTATCACTGTAAGACTGTTTTCTCAAATCGGCCCATTAATTACAGTCCGCACAGTGACTTAGTGCATAAGTGAAATGTTACTAACATAGATTTAAGTAGTACATAACATATATATGTATGTTAGTTTTAGGTCTATGGTCTATTAATGGGCCATAGCTGCCTGATAATAAAGACCTAAATAAGTAAAAATATCTCAAGATTAGTGCATTTGAAAAAACAATCAACTCTGTTGCCAGAGATTGACTCAAGTGTATCTTTTTTTCGGCTTTTTATCCGAGTGCTAGAAACAGTCTCTATGTGAAAACTAGTCTAAAACAATGACTTTTTACAGGTGAAACAATCTACAACGTTCTAAAGCTATCAGAAGGTCTGATAGGCCCTGATGACAGACCCGACCACCCTCACAAGATCACCAGCACCACGGTGCTCATCAACCCTTTCACTGACATCGTACCTCGGGTACAGGAGACCCGGGAAGAAGAAAGACCTAAGAAAAAGAAGAAGGAGCGCCAGGGGGTTAAGTGAGTTAACTTTAATAAAAAGAGGTTTTCAGTTTGTATGTTTGTGAGCGATTAGCTCGGGTTTGGTTGAACCGATTTTGATGCGTTTTTCAGTAAAGATTTTCAGGTAGGTATATTTCTGAAGTCGATTAAATTTTTTGTTGTTGGTATGTATTAGATATTTCGTTAAATTATTAAGTTAAGTTTTGAAATGAGAATGAGCTGAGTGTTTAGGAACTGGACAATTAAATGACAATGAGTACATACCATCGTAATGTATAATGGAGTACATAATTTAAAACATATGGTAATACATAGACGTAGTGCATAATAGAGAACATGGTGAGTACATAACTTAGTAAAAGCCCTAAAACTGTCGGAAGGTCTGATAGGCCCCGATGACAGACCCGACCACCCTCACAAGATCACCAGCACCACAGTGCTCATCAACCCTTTCACTGACATCGTACCCCGGGTACAGGAGACCCGGGAAGAAGAGAGGCCGAAGAAAAAGAAGAAGGAGCGCCAGGGGGTTAAGTGAGTGCATTGGTCTTAACCATGTTTAATAAGAGGAGGTTTTCAGTTTGTATGTATGTATGTTTGGGAGCGGTTATCTCAATTTTGGCTGAACCGATTTTGATGCGGTTTTCAGCATAGCGTTCTTCAGGTAAGTATATTACTGAAGTCGGTTTTAAAATTGTCAGAAGGTCTGATAGGCCCAGATGACAGACCAGACCACCCTCACAAGATCACCAGCACCACGGTGCTCATCAACCCTTTCACTGACATCGTACCCCGGGTACAGGAGACCCAAGAAGAAGAGAGACCGAAGAAAAAGAAGAAGGAGCGCCAGGGGGTTAAGTGAGTGAATGAGTTTTAAGCCACATGCTAAATTGTACAATAACAACAATTTTCCTAACAACTTACATTTGTAACCTTCAAAACATTTGTGACTTCAAAATACGGACATTCCGCGTTTGACTTGTATGTTGGTGCGCAATCATCTCAGGTTTGGCTTAACCGATTTTCACGGGTTTTTCAGCACTTTAGGTATTTGTCACATTTAGGAGAAGATTTTAGGTAATATTATTCATCTCCAATTTCCCGAGCCTTTTCCCAACTATGTTAGGGACGGCTTCCAGTCTAACCGGATTCAGCTGAGTTCCAGTGCGCAGCTGAGCAGCGGATTGAGCTGAGTTCCAGTGTGTTTTACAAGGGGCGACTGCTTATCATTTTAAGTATTATTGAAGTATATATTTTTATGTATTTTTTTAGAAACTTCGGCCTCCTATCATTCGGCGAGGAAGCTGAGGAGGACGAGGGCGAGGCTCAGGAGTACCGCGGCAAGCCCAAGTCTACTCACGACCTGTTGGAAGACCCTAAGCTCAGCAGCAAGACAGCTGCAGGTAGGGTACCTCATAGTGTGTCTAGTTTTTCCCAACTGATGATAATGATGATGATGTACTCCTTTAATTAAAGAAATATATTTTATGACAAGTCATGTTTGTTGTGTCCTTGTCCATATTTGGTGTATAATAAAAAATATTCTATCTATATATTGTTAGCCATAGTGGCTTTTCCATATATGGAATAGCCACTTTTCCCAACTATGTTGTAGTTGGCTTTCAGTCTAACTGAATGCAGCTGAATACCAATGTGCTACATGAAGTGGCGGCCTATCTGACTTCCGTAACTACGAGCACAGAGCCGTAACGGGTAGTCAGAAGCCAGGAGGTCTGACCACCAGTCTTACTAAGGGGTATCACGTTGTTTGTGTAATACAGGTTGTCAGACTTTTTGCTACTACCACTGCAGATATTCAGATAACAAATACGGAGAAACTCGCCATGACAAGAGTCACCACCCGTAACGACTGCCAAAGATGTTCAAGTGCCAGCCCGTATCCAAAAATTAAAAAAAATTATGTGCCTTCCGAAACACGGAGGAACTCGTTATAACAAGATGGTCACCCTTCTACGGACCGACTGCTCCAATTATATGATCGATCGACCCATACGGCTGTTACTTACCCACGAAACTACTACTAACACTAATAAATCTTTAATTTCAGAATTAGAATTAGAAGAAGAACAAAAAAGTGAGAAACCAGAATTAACTCAAGAAGAAAATGAAGAGAAAATCAAAGAGACAGCAGCAGCCGTCTCCAGTATAAGAGATAAACTTAGTTCTAAGAAACGTGGTAAGAGTCCAGAGGGAGATAGTAAGAGACAGAGAACGGAGAAGAAAGTTATTGAAGAGAAGAAAGAATTGGTAGAAGATAGTGATAGTTCTGTAGAAGAATATTATATTGGGAAGGAGAAAGATGATGCTAGGCAGAAGGAAAAGTGAGTACTATGTGTATGCTTTTATTTTGTAAAGGGGTGATGTGTAACTATGTAAAAGGAGATGGCCAAATTTTCATAGAAAAAAAACCCAGAATCGACAGCAACGAAATGGGTACCAATGGGTTCATTATTATTGACCTTTGATGGTGCCAAAAAATCCAGCCTGAAATCCATGGGGTATAGGAGCTATATCATATTTTCACAAAAATAAGTTCTGTTGAATTTATGTTGATTTATAAGATTATTGACATCAAGGCATATAAAAAACAAGGTACACTAACATTATACAAGCCAATGGTAATATCCCCATAGTTACAGAGTTTGCCTGGAGATTAAAAGGTCTTGTATTTAACCACTCCAGATACGATTAAGCACCGACCTTACCTACTTGGAGAGGTTTCGCAGTTACATGCAACCTTCACAACTGGTTATGAAATGTTTTTGGAGAAATTGTCTTTGAAAATCGCGCCACGTGACATTGTCAAATATAACAAATGACTTAACAATGCAAAACGGTCCAATCACGAGTCTGCATTCAACTTCTAACGAACATCAAATAGTAAAAGTAAACTTTTTTGTGAACTAAAATCTTGATCGAAAAAACGTTATAAAAAGAGAACCCCATGGTTTTTAGATGATTTGAAATACTTTTTAAAATCCACAAATTATACTGAATCCAATCATACATATGAAGTTCTTGTCGATTCTGGGTGTTTTTTTGGCCATCTCCTTTATGATGTCAAATTTATATTTGCGAGGTTACCTGTGCGACCGTCTGTCTGACCTCTTCAACCCAGTTAACTGGGTACCTTGGTAAGACTGTCGTCAGACTTTCTGGCTTCTGACTATCTGTAACGATTGCCAATGATGTTCAAAATAATGACAGCTGGGATTCAGCAATTTAACGTACCCTTCGAAACTTGAGAAAATTCTTATACTAACTAATGATCTTCTAAACTACACTTTTCAAATTCCAGAGAAAGAATCCAAAAAGAAATAAAGGAACTTCGAAAAGAAATGAAGAATTCTAAAGATGAAAAGATAAGAGAGCAGAATGCAAAGGAACAGAGTGCCAAAGATGACGCAAAAGATAAAAAGATTGAAGAGGACAATGAAATGTACAAGAAATATGTTGAGGAACAAGAGAAATATAGGAAAATGAAGGAGAAATTACCTAAGAAGGGGGCGGCCAGGTAAATATATATTTTTATGTAAATAAATAAAAAAATAATATAGTTGTACTAGGCTGAAAATCCGACTCTTTTTAACCTACTAAACTACTACTAAAAGATTTATATTTTTGGTCCATTTTTATTTTTTCCCCTTATTGCGAATATTTATTAGGCCGCCGACCAAATTGAAAATTGTATTCGGACATATTTTGCTCCTTGATATGTTAATAACGCGAGTGCAAATGTATTTGATCGGTATTTTTAATATATTTTTAAACAAATATTAAATTATATTTGTGTATTAATAGTGAATAGTGTTGCCAACCAAAATAATTCCAAAAGTGATTTCACACCAAAAAATTCAAGAAGCGACTCCTAACTCCAGATCGCCTTTCAGAAACGGGCGCCAACGGTCATCCCGTAAGATAATCAGAAGAAAGCCCTGGGTGAAAAACTTGTATGAAAACCGCGAATATCCCGACAACCATACTGACGGAAAATTCTTGCAAGAACTCAGAAAAAACTTAAACGTTCAAAAAGTTACCTTACCCGAAGCGATACAAGGTTCTTTTCGCGTTGTACTAAGATTATGCATATGTGTGCTATACGCTATAATTTTCGTGTATATGTACAACGATTGGGTGCACACATATACAATAATATATACTTCAATTATCATTAGTTTATTTAGTTATTTTCTTTATATATATTTCGCTGGGACTGATGTTTTGAGGCATTTAAAAACTGTGCTAGTATATGTTACTATAGGGTATTTACTGTCTCCTATTTTACATACTTTAACAGACACAGTTAGTACAGATACTATATATGCTTGGGCTGTCTTAATGATGATTATACATATGATATTTTTTGATTATAACGTACCTGCAGCTTTAGTATCAAATTCCCTATCTATTAACGCAGCTATATTTTCCTCTGTATGTCTCGTTTCAAGATTATCAACGCCTTTCAACGCGTTTGTATTATTAACTATATCTGTCATTCTATTTGTACTAAGTCCACAGCTATTCAAGACTATATTGCACACGAAATTGTTTAATATAATTTACTTTATAACTTTAATATTAACGATTATTTGTTTATATTCAGTTTCAACAACTTTGTTGTGTTATTTCGTTTTAATTGTTTTTGTTTTAAGTGGTTATTGTCCGTTCTTTTTTGTGTATTGGCAGAAATATAAAGATAATAAATATGGGCCGTGGGATGAGGCGGTTATCAATGATTCTGATGATTTAGAAGAGTGTTTATTTGTTAAGTGACTAAATAAACGTATATGAGAAGTTTATTAGTTTTACTGGTGGCATATAGTTCTCGGCACGAATCTTGAGCTCTGACTTACATCTGTGCAAAAGTGATTTATTAGCAAAGAACCAATCCCGAGTGACGGCTATGACGCGATGCACTGCGGGCCAATCACCGCTTTAGCCCGCCCCCGCGCCTCACTTCATACCACAAAAGGGACCCAATAAATTACTTCTGCGCAGGTGAAGGTCAGAGCTCAAGATTCGTGCCGATAACTATACGATACAGGTTTTTTGTGCATTTTGTATACAGACTAGAACAAAAATAATACCATTATACAGTGCTTCCCTGTGAGAACATTCCTCTTATATTAATTTTTTCGTCAATATTGGTTGAGCATTAGCAAAAGACTAACAATACAGGTTGAGACAGACTAGTTAATTTTAATAAAATAATTGCCAATTTTTATTCAATACCTTTAAAAATATGTAGTTTGTAGAATATCGAATTTATGTTTTTTTGGATTATGAAGTACCTACGCCTTTTTTAACACAAGTAGGTATTTGAAATCCTGTGTATACTATTTGACTGTATTAGATAATTAATCATTTAGTCAATTTTACCTAGCCAATATATTGTTAATTATTGTGTATAAAGTACTTGTATTCCATAAGTATTGTATGAATTTATTAAATTAAAATAAATATGTGATATAATAGAAAATTAAGTTGTTTTACTTATATTGAAAATAAGCTTCTGGGTATACCAAATCAAGAGTCAGGTAATAAAAATGTATTTTCTCAAGCTCTTCCCCGTGACCCGAAGGAACTTCTATCCGCATCCGGATAAAACATAGCCTATGTCCGTTCTCAGGCGCCCTAGAATATCTGATTAGGTACCAATTTTCATTAAATCGGTTAAGTAGTTTTGTCTTGAAAGCTGGACATTCAAACAGGCTGGCATTCTCACTTCTGCTTTTATTATATGTACTAGCATTCGCTAGCGGTTTCAAGGCAGGGAGCTACTACCCGTAGTTGGCTAAAAAGTAGACCACATCCTTACCCAGGCTCTAGCATAAAATGTTTAGTAAAGTATGAAGCCTGATAATATAGTTGAAATAAATAGTGCCTACTCAATTTCTTTTAAGTTTAGGTATTATTTTTCTTTCTAATTTATGATATTGTTCAAAAATCAAATCAAAATCCGTTTATTCAAACTTGGCTGCAAAACAGCACTTTTCGAACGTCAGAAATTTACATAATACAGCCCCCAAAACGCCCACCATTCACCACTTCCTATGTGTTTTTGCTGGGAAGAAGAAGTGGCGCAACAAACTCCCCAGCAACACATGTCTGTATGTAGGCTAGAAGAACCTTTCAATAATTTATTGTATGTTACAGAGAAGACTTCACATTACAACTGCTGGCTAAGTTCAAGAACAAGCTGCATGCTATTAAGGAGAAGGCGGAGAGCGCACCCGCGACCAGCGACACGAAAGATGACAATGATGATGATCTTAATACTGATGATTGGTAAGTTATTAACGGTGTTATTACAAATATATTTAAGAAGAAAGTAGCAAGAAAGGATTAAGAAAGAGCTCAAAAATAAACAAAGGTTCGTCTTAGTACGTTTTTACAAAAATCTAAGTTCATTTAGGTATGTCGATACTACTACAGAAAAGTTCAAAACATAGTAATAAAGTAGGAATTAAGAACATAACTTTCACAAATTAAATAGGTGCAAAGGTTTGTTTGAGGTTGTCTGAAGGGCTTTTTATAAAAATCTATGCCCCGTTATGTGCCTGTGATTTCACCTGCTTCCTGAGAGAGGTACTTCTTCATCGGATAATAAGCCATATTGGGTTAGGCTACTTGTAAGCTATATTGGCAAGTTTTATCAAAATTCATTCAGCCATATGCGCGTGAAGAAGTGACAAACACACTCACTCACAAACATTCGCCTATACAATATTAGTGTAAGTATATTAACATACAGGTTGAACAGATTACTTACTTTCTTTCTCTAAAGAGGTAAAATTATTCCAGTATTATAAGGCCTTCATATGTGCAACGCCAGAAAAAGGCCGTTAGGCTGTACTTACCATTAATAACATCTGTAATACCACGACAAGCGAATAATTATTTTGAGTTTGAAGTCCTTGGAGATTTTTTTTTATTTCCATGTTTTTCTCCACCACCTTCTACAGAAACCAAATTTACTAGTAATTCATCTATTCCTTCTCCCAGGTTGGGTCACACACTGCGCTTCGAAGAAAAGGGCGCAGTTTTAGCGAAGGACGCGTCCACTAAGGGAGACGACTGGTTCGATATATACGACCCTCGGAACCCAATCAACAAGAGGAAACGAGAGAAATCTGATAAGAAACAGAAGAAATGAGGCAAATAAAATGTTAGTTTTTGACTTAAATGTATTTTTTTTTACTTTAAAACAAAATACTGCGAGTGAACCAAAAGGCTTTTTTTAACGACTTCAAAAATCATCAAATGACCCCTCCCGCTGTGGGTTAGCAGCGGTGAGGGAGTGTCAGACTCTTACTGACTAAAAACCGTCGTGTTCCGTCATAGGCCTTTTATGTGCCAGGGCCGCGGTATATCTTCCCGCAGCCCCGGCAGGCCTTAGCCCTACTGGGCCCCGCTGGGGTAGGCTTTGGGGTCACTCGCAGTCGTTCAGAAATGGGACGATGTATAATAGGTTTTTTTCTGATACCTTATAATGTCATGAAACTAAAACGCATAAATTATGTGAGATGAAATTGGATATGGAAACAGCTGGAATCCTGTTCCGCCGGGATGTTGGTTAAATCGCTAATCCCTTAGGAAAAGGATCGGTATTAGTGTTTATTTACCGTTTATCGGTAAATTACAAAGAGGAGCAAATTTTAAAGCAACATATACCTAATTAGTTGGTATTTTACCTGAATTTATCTTCCACTGACATTATCTATCGTAATAAAATATCCTGTTTGAAATAAGTTTTAACAAGGGGCTGTAAAATCCGGTACCTATCTCGGTTAGAGCCACTATTCGTTCAATAATTATTTCTTCTACTCTACAAAGAACGGTAACCTATCTAAAAAGTGAATGACTTACAAAATCCGCCTACATCGAGTCAATATACCTATTCGGTTAACTGAAAAAATGCTACAGTTACCTAAATTATACGGATCGTTAAGTTTTATCACCTTGTTACCGACTTATGTTGTATATCGTTTGTTATGTTATCTGTGGTAATATCGCGTAATGAACAGTTTGGCTGTAAGAAGATTTGTCTTTGCCACCGCGAGTTTTTTTTAGAAAAAGTTGATGTGGTCAGGAACTATATAATGTTTTTTTTTTATATACCTACTAATTGAGTAGAAGACTTTGTTACCAATCAGAGGTCTCTCTGTGGTCTTTGCATGGGGTCTTGTTTCGATTCCTGGATCGGGCCAAAATAAAGCAGACCGGAGTCTGGAAGTTTGCGGTGTTGCACCCCTGTGTCTGGGCATGTAAAGCTGGCGTCCCCGAATGCTACTCAGTAGCAGTCGTTGTTACAATTCCACGTCAGAGGCCGTCAGGCGGATTTGAGAACACTCTGACACTAGGACTTGTTAGGTGATTAAACCTGCAGCTCACTCGATAGGAAGAAGACTTTTTGGACCCCAACATAGTATAGAAGAACTTTTGGAAAGTAATGCCCATTTTCACCAACAAATGCTTAAATTTAGGGATCCCCTAAGAGCATTTAGGGAACACAGTACGAATTTCGTTTATGGCAAAGTTTAAGTGTCCCTTTATTATTGGGGGAGATCTTATTCTAAGTGACACTTAGTTAGGGAAACGTTAAGAGATTAGACAGGTTAGACACCTTACCTACTATAGATTTATTCAGCCCGGACACACTTTTTACTACTTCCAAAAGTAATTACAAACCACTAAAGATTGAAGCAAAAGCTGCGTATAATATATTCAGCAAAACAACCAATTTCCTGATCTGCAGACCAGATAAAAGTTCGTTACAACGTGCCTTCATAAAGATATACAATTACAAAAGTTATAAGTCAACGACCCGCCGGCTTTTATTGCCTTTTGTACTTCACACCTTTGTTTCAAAATGGAATAAGCAGTGTTATCTGATTGTGGTGTTCAGGCGAAAATACCCGGATTTGAGACAGCCGTACTGAGGAGGTAGGTGAACCACTTTGCGGGATTGTTCGCGCGAGTTACCGCGGCCCTGGTACACAAAAGGGCTTGAGAAGGAACATGGTGGGTTTTAGTCAGTAAGAGTCTGACACTCCCTCACGCAGCTTACCAAAAGCGCGAGGGGTCATTTTGATGATTTGATGTTATCCCATAAAAAATGGTAACAGCCATTCGACTTGATCGATCTTAAGGCTAAGCAAGAATAAGCTATGCTTGGCGTGGTAGGTCGACTATCCTGTCATGAGTTTGTCCGTGTTTCGAAAGGCACGTCAAGCTGCTGGGTCCCGGCTGTCATTTGAACATTTTTGGCAGTTGCTACGGCTTGTCAGAAAATATGACAACCAGTAGTACCAAGGGGGATCGAGGTAACTGGGTTGAGAAGAGATAGGCAGTTGCTCCCTGTAAAACACTACATAGTACTCAACTGCGTCTGTTTTGACTGGAAGCTGACCCCAACATAGTTGAGAGTATCAGGCAAATGAATTTATGCGCCTTCTTTTTCGGCTTTTGTCCTAATGCTTTGAAGGACCAAACTAAAGGATGGGTTTATATGCCTAAACCTAAATTTAACTGCCTCCTTAATTTAACGCGTATAATAGAATTATTCTACGGTTGTTTGACGAGGCATATTATTAAATTATAAATAATAATAAATCGCCGGTGTTCGTCTGCAGATCAGCCGATAAGGACACCACTAATTATCTCATTCATTGTGTGTGTTAACTAAGAAAGATTATTGTGGATTAACATGAGTCACAACATAAAATGTTTGGATATTTAGTACTTGCCGTTTTCCCGCGGTTTCAGCTGCGTCCCGATTGAATTACTTGCCCGTACCGGGATAAAGCTTCGAGGTGTCCGGGTCAAAATAGCTTTGTAGGTTTTCAGAAATTTAAATAAAGCAGCACTGATGCTGTTGGTGGTGCTACCACGTGCTTGTAATGGCACGGAAAGCTACATCCTCAACTGTTGATCACTAGCAGTTGTTGTAACAATTTCACTTCAGTATAGTTTCGCTATAAGACATGTCATCGACACGAAAGAAGAAGAATTCCACGTCAGAGGATAAAACGGTGACACTATGTTGTCATCATCATCATATCTGCCTGGCTTTTCCCAACTTTGTAACAGTCTAAACGCAAGCAGCTGAGTACCAGTGTTTACAAGGAGCGACTGCCTCTCTGCCATCCTCAACCCAGTTACCCGGGCAACCCAATAACCCTAGGTAAGACTGGTTGACTGACACTATGGCGTGTTGTGTGAATAAACGTGTAACTTATTCTTCAAGAGAAATAAGTCATATCCATATACATATATCTTTTGCTATGTAACAGCTGAAAATCGTACATTAACCCGCTAAGTTTCAAATGAAACAGTTTTACAATTTCTAGCTTTTTACCAATTCTGTGAGCTAGATCGGTCGTTAAGATCTGTCTTACGAAAACTTCTAGTTATTTATTTGAAAGGAAAAAAAGCTTTTATTACATCGACCTGTATGTAACTATATAATGGTAACTATCTAATGTAAGTAACTTATTTAAGTAAATAATTTCTAAGCGCCTTGTTGACACTTCTCGTGACCCAAGGGCTGGCTTTTATTTCGCCCAACGTTTAAGCATTGCCATTCAACGTGACAATGCAGCTAGCCTTTTGGGTACTACCGGGTGACAGCGATGAGGATAAATTTTTCGACGCCCTTTATTGGTTTTAAGTTTTTTTTTCTAACAACTAATTTAACCATCTCCCAAGGATCATAGCGTCATGAAAATTGACAGCTGTATGTAGTTCTGATTTCAGACTGGTCATTTGTTTCGCTTATTTGATTGTTAGATAGGAATCAAAAGAGATTATGTATATTCCCCCAACGTGGAGTTTTTGATTATAAGCTTATTCTTTGTTAAACAGATTCTCGGAAACCACTGAACCGATTTCAATGAAACATTTTTTGTGTGTATGATTCAGTATCAAAGTTTGATGAGCAAAAAAATGTTGCTTGTAATTAAAAAAACAAAAACCGTTCGAATAATTTACTTTTGAAGATTCAAGTAAGAACAGTTATTTCTCACATAACTTTTTAATGCGAAACAAAGGAGTCTTAATTCGCGAATTCTCACAGAAATACGTGAAATCGTTCCGTGTAATCATTTGATATGAATCCTAGATAAAAATAAAAAAGATGGGCTAGGTTGCGATTTTGGGTTCTCTATGTATCTACCTATATGATTTGATTTATCTAAGACTTGCTATTTTCTTGCGGTTTAACTTGCGTCTCGTGGGAACTAATGCCCATACCCAGATAAAATATATCCTATGTTACTCAGGGATACTGAAGCTTCCCCTTGGTGAAAGAATTTATAAATCGGTTCAGTAGTTTCGGAGCATTTAGGGCAGGGAACAAACAACAACAAAAAAATCCTCTTTGTTACATTAATATAGATATTATGTAGGTACTTAAATGCACTGTGGGCTTCAGGGCTCCAGAAGGAACATGGTGGGTTTTAGTCAGTAAGAGTCTGACACTCCCTCACGCTGCACCCACAGCGGGAGGGGTCAACTGATTATTTCCCACAAATGAATGAAAACAGATTTTTCAAAACTATGTTTCTGCGATGCATATTCTACGTGAAAGTTCAAAGACAATGCACTTTTCGAAATCTTTTCAATATAACGCTAACATCTAAAATTCTGCAAACAAAAGTGAATAAACACAAAGGATTCTTAACAAATATGAGAAAATTCATTAAATTCATACCGTTTGTTGCTTATTAAGTATAAATAACTTACACAAAGAAAACGGTAATTATTGCCCATCTTGAGTGACGTCATCTGACTGAACAGTAATCTCTTGGAACAAGTTAAAATAATCTAGAATTATATGTATATCTTACTAGCGACCCGCCCCGGCTTCGCACGGGATAACAGTATTTCCACACTATTTAGTGGATGTTATTATACTAACAAACCTTCCTCTTCAATCACTCTATCTATTAAAAAAAAACGCATCAAAATCCGTTGCGAAGTTTTGAAGATTTAAGCGTACAAAGGTAAATAGGGACAGAAAAAGCGACTTTGTTTTAAACAATGTAGAGTTAAAGGTACTAGCCGTTTGCCTGCGGTTTCACCCGCCTCCCGTAGGAACTGCTGTCCATACCGGGATAAAATATAGCCTATGTTACTCGGGAACAGTGTAGCTTTCCCAATTCACACTATTTTAAAATCAGTTCAAACAAAAAAAAAAACATGATTTTCTTATTACATTTGTATGGATTAGTAGGTTTGTAGTATCACACAATAAATATAAATAAACGGAAGACATTAGTAACATTAGCTAATGGTTTCTATTCATGTTAATTGCCACTAGGTTTAAAGTTTTAAAAATAAATAAACTTCAGAAGACTCGGACGTCCTGTGTAGGTACACATAACATAAAAAATATAATAAAGTGTGAAAATAAGATAAGTTTATTAAATATCCTTACGATTCCATTCATTTATTTTATTTGTATTGTGTGTCCCGTCTTGTTTTTATCTCCTAAACATTTATGTTCTTCAGCATATATGTACACAGGACCGGCTAGTCTTATGGCCAATTATATTTCCAATATTCTATGAATATATTGGTTTGCTTACTAGATATACAAATGCATTACTTTCATTAAGCTCGAAACACGACACTTTTCCAACCTTTGATATTATTACATCTTACTTATTTTTATAAACGCGAACGTTTCCTACTCTCGTGTCTGTCGCACCTTCACACCAATATTTTAAAAGCTTGAGAAAGGACACACCTAAGAAGCTACTTTTATATACTACCTAGTGCAACAAGTAGTTTCCTAGGTATGTGGTTGGAACTATGGGAATCAGCTAGTAAGTACTATAAGGGAAATAAAAGGATTTCCACTTTATATTTTGTCGGAAGAGTTATTAAGATACGTTCATTCCATACTTTTTTTGAAGTCAGTTAGGGTCCATAATACCTAGATTTAAGCCTCTTCAACATCTATTGTAATTGTAACATTATGAAATGCGAATAAATATTATTATATAAATCCTAACTAATATTATAAATGTGAAAGTAACTCTGTCTGTCTGTCTGTCTGTCTTTTCTTCACGCCTAAACTAATGGACTGATTTGTGTGAAATTTGGTACAGACATAGTCTGGAACTTGAGAAAGGACATAGGATAGTTTTTATTACAAAGAAATACAAAAATAAAAATAAAATTTATTCCGGACATATACCGCCATCTATTGGTCAAACCATAAATCTGCCGCAAGTCACTATTCCACGCGAACGAAGTCGCGGGCAAAAGCTAGTATGAACATATAAAAAGCTATCCCACTTCCGTGCGTTGTGTTAGAAGATTTATTACAAAGACGTTAATTTCATAGTAGGTATCTAAGTCCTCAGGAAGACAGCTAACTATAAGGAAGACACAAGATTGACTTTAAACAGAAGTGATTAATAGATTTTTTAATAAAAGTGTATTAATAGTACTTATGCCATGGCGGCCGGAGCGTGAACTAGTGAAGATTTTTTGTTGCAATTAATTATACTAAGTCATACCTAGTGGTACGTTTGTCTGTTTATATGTAAGGCAGAAAGATTTATTAGGTTTTAGAAATGTGGAAACTTGGAGCCGTAAGTTGTTATTCATGTATTTCTTCAAGATTTGAATGAAATTTGAATAGCAGCTATATAAAAAACACAGGAAGTGGTGAAGGGTGGGTGGCCGTTTTGAGGGCTGTCTCTTGTAAATGAAGTTCAATAAAAAAACTAAAAAACACGCTTTTTATAGAAAAACGAACTAAAAAATAGGAAATAAATTTTAATGAATTTAAATTAAGAAAACAGTGTTAAAAATTTCAATGAATATAAATTAATAATAGTGTGAATACAAAAAAATATTTAAAAAAGCGTGGGTGCATGGTGTCAATAGTTATAAATATTTTATTGACAGATATGAGTACAGTGATTTTCATTTCGATAATATCTTAAAAAGCACCCCACGCTTTTTTTAAATATTTTTTTTTGTATTCACACTATTATTAATTTATATTCATTGAAATTTTTAACACTGTTTTCTTAATTTAAATTCATTAAAATTTATTTCCTATTTTTTAGTTCGTTTTTCTATAAAAGCGTGTTTTTAGTTTTTAAACTATTATTTATTTTCTACTTTTAGTTTGTTTTCAAACTATTATTTGTTTTGTAGAATTAAAATTCTCTTTAGTATACAAAAATTTGTCAATATTAGAGAAAACGGCTAAAGATAATTATTGGAAATAAAAATTAACATCGAGTCCTGCCTTATCGACTGTAGAGAAAAATTCTAGAAAATTTTAATTAATTTTCTTACCTTATCGACTACAGATGAAAATTATATAAATTAACAAAGATCATATTTTGCAAATTGAAAAGCCTAGAAGTCGGTGTCTAATGGATGTTACTAAGTTAATTTTGCCACCGACCTAGGCCGATGCACCTAAAATTAGTTTTTTTTTTGCTTTTTAGTGTTTTGGGAAGTCGGTTTAATTTTTTTGTAAAAAGGTTATTTATTTAAAGCTTTTCAGTGATACGAATAGTTGTCACTATCCATACAAGTGGGAAGTTCTCATCAATACAAAGAATATAAGTCCAAACGAGGTATTTTACATATTCAGTTGTCGAGTTCCCTCCATTTTCTCTGGTCTCCATCATCAGGTCAGCTCCAAACCTTCACTGTTGCAAAGGTCTTGTCAATACAAATAATTTAAGCCCAAACACGAGGTTAGTTTACATATTCAGTTGTCGAGTTCCCTCGACCCTCTCTGGTCTCCATCATCAGGTCAGCTCCAAATCTTCACAGTTGAATAGTGCTTTTAGGCGTACACCTAAGTGTCAAGTTTTTACCCTATGTATGCCTACAAGTTTTGAAGGTTGCCCTCGATTTCTCAGGGTTTCCATCATCAGATCCTGACCTGATGAATATGGGACCAACTGGCAGCTATTCCAAGTCGAACAAAAAAAGAATCACGTAAATCGGTCTATAAACCTCGGAGTAATCGATGTGTATGTGTAACCTCCTCCTTTTTGGGAAGTCGGTTAAAATGGAATAATTTTATCAAATTAGTGTATTGTCATCGGTCCTCAATAAATCTACAAAGTTTGAACGCAATCTGGCCGTTTAAAGTGGGTCAAAATCGCGCCCAAAGAAGTCGGTTACAAACAAACATACAAACATACAAACATACAAACCTACAAACATACAAACATACAGGTGAAGCTAATAAAAAGCGTGTAAAAAGAGCTTAGTTCGACGTTCAAAAAAACTTTCGAATGAATTATTTTGAGTTTGAGGTTATTTTTTGCAGGATGGACTTTGGTTGTTTCTTTAGAAATTCGTAAAAATGTTCTCTGTAGGTAGTGAACGATTTCACACGATGCATTTTGGGACCATATTTAAAAAATATTTCTTATTTGGATCTTTTTCTGCAGACAAACCCGAAGTTAAAGCTTACTAACCACCTACCTGTCCGATTAACAAACTTAAAGGTTCACATGAGATGCCAAGGAAGTGTTTTCTGGCCATCGAACCATGACACAAAGGCACACCCAGGTATTTGCGCCATAATATTTGCAAAACTAAACCTGCGTGGACGTGCGCCTCTTTCCAATTTAGAAAAAAAAGTTGAAACTTTTTACTTAATCTGTGGGAATTTTAGCGGGAGAATTTCGGAATTTGTATTTAGAACTCGTGAATTGGCCGCGAATGTGTGTTAGCTGTCTCATTTCCTCGTATCGTGTTGTTTTAAGTGCGGAAGAGATAAATGTACTTTTGTTACTTCGTCATAACATTTATGAAAAGTTTTAGAGAGTGCTGAAATTGGAATTTCGATTTCCATTGCGTGAACTCTTAATTTTTTTTAATAAAATTTATTTTTAAAACAATGGATTTTGATTAAAATAATATTTTTCACAAAGTTTTTTAATTAAAAGGACGATTAAAAATAAGTGAAAAATATTTAAAAAATGGAGGCTACAAATTAAATGCAGTGTTGAAACTATGTTAGTTGGTTTGTTAGTAAAAATGTTGAACATACTAGTATTGTGCCCGGTGTTGCTCGCGGCTGCTGTACAGACGCTCACCATTGATTCGCAACTTGGAACTTCTATAGAAGGTAAGCCATTGAACATTACTTATTATATTTATTAGAATTACTTATCAAAAAGAAAACATTTGTAGAAAAATATAGACCATGGTGCGCCAAGTTTTACTCTGATTTTCAGTTAGGTAGTACCTGAAAGAGTTCAGTAGTAAACAGACTGACATGCCCGACGATTTTGTACTGTAGGTAATAACTTATGACGTAACTTTTATTTCCCCGCTTTTTTGAAACTACATACACTTTTCACACCTGAATAAAAATGTTCCTTTTAAATATTATTATAATTTCCCGATTATTCGACTTTTTTTCAAATCATTCAATGAAACAAACAAACTCTTGAGCGTCATTTTATTGGGTAGCAGGGTGTAGGTACCTACAGTAAATCCGCTCATTGATTTTGCTTTACATATAATACAATAGGTACTTACCTACCTGTAAAAGGGGATATAATAAGAACTTTTCTATTTATTACCAATACATATAGCAACACACGAATAAACAAGTTACCATAGTAACCATAACTTCTGTTACACTTGAAGACACATAAACCTACCCACCTTACGTACCTAAATTCTGTAAAAATGTCGAAACTTATAAAAATAATTCCCAAACGTTACCAAACCTCCGTTATTGCATGCATACTGAAGCAGCAATAAATATTATAATGCAACTGAAATTATTATAATTATATTATGTAACGACCAATTTATTAAATAAACCATCCTTGTTTGACATTGTTACGAAAAGTTGTTATTGTAATTTTGCTCACTTGGTAAGTAGAGTATATTTATACTCTTTCTCTCTTTACCATGTAAGTAAAATTAGAATACTTAACAACTTTACTACAACTAAGTAGGTACAACAACTTATATTATGAAGGTGAAAAGATTCTTCGTTTGTTTGTCTCAATAGCAATCTCAAGAAGACGTTAAGACTAGTTAGCCATTTATCGAATAAGGCTATAGGCAGCTTTTTATTCGGGTGTGAGAAACAGTATCCTCAGTAGGGACTCTATTCTGCAATTCTGATATAAGCTATATTACCGTAAATTTTCATAAATTAATTCAGTAGTTTTTAGGAAAAACATCCATATAATTATTTTACATTTATTATAAACACAAAAAACACATTTTCATATTATTAAGATGTTAATCGCTTACGCTTGATCTCTTGGGCCATATAGGCTTATCGTATATAGGTACTGAGCTAGTTTTTACACACTTTTTGACATACAAATAAGTCCTCTTTTGTTATAATAATAAATATAGTTCATATTTCTCAATTTCCAGATTGCTTCGAACGAGTATCGATCGGAGAGCAACTACCGCCTGACGCCATCTACCGAAACGTGACGGAACTAACAACGAGAGAATGCGAGCAGATCTGCAAACAAGACAAACAATGCCAGAGCTATGATTACGGGTACGTTATATTGACGATAGATGGCGCTGACTGAGGATATTTGTGTTTTTTTGGTGGGAAAATAGTTGGGATAATAATATGAAATGAACTCTGTATATCAGCAAAATATCTACCTATAAACGATAGATTAGAGAAAGTCCCAATATACTTTATATAATATAAATTAGATTCAACACCCCTCTTGTCAGATAGCAATTCTATAAAAGACTTACTGCTGTAAACAGAGGAACCTTTTTGAATCCATTCATATAAAATAGCTGTATCTTACTCTAAATTTTAATTTCCATTTCAGAGTCGGTGCAAAAGGCAACGCCACATGCAACCTTAGCAACAACGATGAAAAAACCCTCAAAGAGAAGAACTCACTCCTCAGAAATCCAGACTACGACTTCTACGTCCGTCGTATTCAATGCGAGCAATCCTCCCCTTCTCCCATCCAACCACAGTTCGATGAACCTTCAGACGGTCCAGGACCAGCTCATAGACCAGTTTTCAGACCTGTAGATGATCCAAAATTACCCTTCACTGATGACTACCTCATTTCTGGAGACCTTGAGTCGTATGGAGTAGCCAGACCGGTTTACAAACCCCAGTATGACGAACGACCTGATGACTATTCGAATCCTAAACCTGATTTTGATGCTGGACCCAGTTATGGTGATCATAAGCCTCAAGATATGCCTTATAAGCCTGAAAAGCCAGTGCAAAATGGATCTTATAACACAAGGCCGGATCCTTATGACGTTTTGCAGTTGCAAGATCCTTATAAGCCTAATAACAGGCCAGGGTATCCTGGCAATGATTACAATAGGCCTAGGCCTCCATATGTACCAGAAAAACCTGAATACCACTACATCATCAGGCCGCATAGAAAGCCTAGACCTCAAAGTGATGTAGGTTATAATAAACCTACTAATGATTACCCAAGACCAGGTTATGGAGACCCTGAGCCTGGTTATGGACCGGCTCCTGTAGGTCCAAGACCTTATCCTAACAAAGAACCATACGATCGGCCTAGACCAGGATACCAGGGATCAGCCGGCTATGGTCAAAATGATAACTCAATACACGTAGAAATTAAAGACCCTCCGAGACCATACAAGCCTCCGAAACCAACTTCTGGTCAAGGTATTTATGGATATGGAACATATTCGAGTCAGAATTCTTATTCACAATCACAAAGTTCCCAGTCCCAATACTATGGATCTGTAGGAGGAGATGTTGGCTATGGTTCAAGCCCATATAGACCAGACCCTAGACCAGAACGACCAGGTTATGGAGAACCGGACGATAGTGGTTACGGTGGTGGTTCAAAACCACAAAAACCTAGTTACGGTAATGATAAACCTGGTTATGGAAATGACAGACCAACCTATGGTAATGATAAACCAAGTTATGGTAATGACAGACCATCTTATGGTAATGATAAACCTAGTTATGGGAATGATAAACCTACATATGGAAATGATAGACCATCCTACGGTAATGATAGACCAACATATGGTGCAGAAAAACCGGGCTACGGGAATGATAAGCCGGCTTATGGGAATGATAAACCAGCGTATGGGAACGACAAACCTTCTTATGGGAGTGAAAGACCAGGTTATGGAAACGATAGACCATCATATGGGAATGATCGACCATCGTATGGGAATGACCGACCACCATACACTAATGATAGGCCAGCATATGGTAACGACAAACCATCTTACGGAAATGATAAACCTGCATATGGTAATGACCGCCCCTCTTATGGGAGTGAAAAACCTGGTTATGGTAATGATAGGCCATCATATGGTAATGATAAACCTTTACCTTCGTACGGCAACCAGGTTTCTTACGGCAGCAACCATGCTTCTTTCAGTCAGAGCGATTACAGTAGCAACCACGCTAGTTACGGAGGTCAGTACTACTTTAACAGACCTTATGGTCAGACAGACAGCGGTTATGGGTTGCAGAAACCTCAAGATTACCATAAGCCTTCGTATGGACCTCAGGGTGGTTATGGAGGAAATGGGGCAGGTTATGGTAATAATCAAAGTTCTTATGGTGGATATGGGTCATATGGACAAGGATCTTACGGGGGACAAGGTTCTTATGGAAGCCAAGGCTATGGGGGTAGTCAAGGATCTTATGGGACCACCTCAGGCGGTTATGGAAGTACCCAAGGTTCTTATGGAGGAACGCAAGGCTATGGAGGATCTACAGCTTCCTATGGGGGATCTCAAGCATCATACGGGAGTACACAATCTTCACAAAGCAGCAGTAGCTCTTATGGAAGTCAGAGTTCTTATGGTGGACAAAGTGATTTTAATGGTGGATCTTATGGAGGAACTTCGGGTTCTTATGGGGGAACTTCAGGTGGCTATGGATCTAGCCAAGGGTCATATGGAAGCAGTACAGGGTCCTATGGTAGTAGCCAAGGTTCTTATGGGAGTCAGAACGATAATAATAGACCTAGCTATGGAGGAAGACCAACTACTAGTAAGCCTGCATATGGAAAGCCGCAGAAGCCGTCTTATGGAAGTGAAGATTCTGATACAGGTAAGGAACATTTTCATTTAGCATTTATTTACTTTTCGGTATACATATTCTTTTATGTATGCCATAGACATCCATCAAAAGGTTGTCTGTGATAAATAATTTTTAACGATATAAGAACATTGCATGATATTGTCTCATTTTTCTGTAGGTGTCCAATGAAAATATTCCATTCTTAAATAGAAATATTGATAGTTTAGAATATTACTATTTCTAAGCTGGATGAAGTCAATTATCAAAAGGCTCACTACATCCAAGTATCGTTAGGAAACATTTCTGTAAATAGAATATTACGTAGTACACGTATCTTATCTTAGTAATAAGTGTCTTATGTATGTAGTAGTCATATTTCCATTTGCACAGTTCATCTGCAAATCCATCCATCTCAATTGCAAATTCCTGGGCTAAACGAAGTGAAAACATTATCAATCACGATAGCCACAAAAATATCCAAAACCCAAAAATTAATACAAAACCTATTTCAGGATATGGCAAACCCCCTATCGACCCAAACCGCCCCGACTACATAAACCCAGATGACCCCGGCTATGATACAGACCCAGACAAACCGATCTACGGTAATGACAAACCAACCTACGGTAATGACAAACCAGCCTACGGTAATGACAAACCAAACAAACCCGGTAATGATCCAAACAGACCAGATATCAAACCGGTGTATGAGTACGAGTTGGAGAAACCTGGGAACGTGCCGAGTTACGTGGTGAAGCCTGGCGGAGAAGTGGTGACTTCCAGACCTATGGCTGTCAGTGAATATGAAGAAGCTTATGGAAGGAATCCGGGAAGAGAGATTTATAAATGTAAGTATTTTGTTTTTTCTCAAGTATTTTGGACTGGGCCTTTTTTGAGACCTTAGTAAATTAAAGGAGAGTAGCTAAAGTATTGCTTTGAATTAAATGAAATTATAATATTTTTTTCTCAGTTTTCGGAAAAACGAACTCATCAATTGATTTTTGAATTACTCAAAATCTAGGTTATTTTTACCTGATATATTTGACGTTTGGACAGCTTTTGTATATAAAAAAATTGACAAACCACCATATTTATTCCTTAAAAAATCGACCCTTAGAGAGAGATTTTTTTAAATCAGTCCAATAGTTCCAGATTAGCACGTTCAAGGATACAAATCAACTTTTCAGCTTTATAGTATTGCTAAATAAACTTGAGTTTAGCAACGGCCATTACACATACTAACAAATAAACAATGCGTAATTAATTTATACTATGTACTCAAAGAATCCGGAAGATTTTTTTTGGCTTACAGCGTAAATTAGTCAAATTGTTTTTTGAAGTAATTGTTGTGTGTTCAGAGTGAAATACTATAAGTAATTGCGTAATTTGGGATTCATTTTGAAGTAGCTGTTTTCCCTTTGCTAGACTCACTTATAATCTGTCCTAGAATTCAATCTATCTCCATACAAAACTACATCTAAATCCGTACAGTCGTTATTATTTCGAGACTCTAAATATTAATTGGCTTCCCATATAAACTTTCAGTGGTGCTATATGGGATCCTTTGCATTTTAAAATGGTAAAACGGCTGCGTCGATAGAGATGAATTTTTATACAAAGCCAAATCGTTCCTTGAGATGGTTGTAGGTTAACTTATCCTAGGGCTCGCATAATTTTTTGGTAGTATTTTACACAATTATGTAAAATGTAACTATGTAAACTAGCATATAGGACTCAACTATCATACAATACCTAGAACCTAGCTACAACAAAATACCTAAAAACCAAAATGACATGAACCCCATAACCCACACTTTATCTAACCCGACCATGGGAGCAGTAAGGTCATGAAACTGACCATATTCAGATGTAAATGATATCAGACATGGCGACTGTAGTTAAAACAATAGGTCCACCGAGGTTGACTTAACGCCGTTTGGTTATTACAAAAAGGTCATTATTATGGTAACTGGCTGTTCATTTTAGTGGTAATATTATTTTGAATATAGTAAAGCATGCTTTGGAATATTTCTCGATGCTCTTTTGGTTTATTTGAGGAGCTCATAAGCGGCTAGATCCCTACTAATATTATAAATGCGAAAGTAACTCTGTCTGTCTGTCTGTTACGCTTTCACGTCTAAGTTCTGATTTTAATAAAATTTGGTACAGAAATAGAGTAGAGTGGTACAGAATTGTCGTTGAGAAAGAACATAGGATAGTTTTTAATCCGAACTTTTGAAGAATGCTCTTGGAAACGCGATATAACTGAACTTGACGAGGGCGAAGCCGCGGGCGGAAGCTAGTATTATATAATAGAGGCTGGTTGACTGTCTGACGTAATGAGTTCCACCGTGTTTCGGAAGGCATGTCAAATTGGTGGTTCCCGGATGTCATTTGAACGTCTTTCGTAGTCGTTACAGGATTCTGGCAACTAGTCTTGCCAAGAGGTTAGATGGGTCACTGGGTTGAGATGGTCATATAGTCTGTGGCTTCATTTAAAACACTGCTAATCAGCTGCATTCGGTAAGACTGGAAACCGAACCCAACATAGTTGGGAGAAGGCTGGACAGGTGATGCAGCATACATGGGATATTTCTCGACACTCTTTTTCTTTATTTGTTTAGCCTTTTCCTTACAACTATTGCTTATAAATATGACGTTCTTAACTCAGTTACCTTAGCAAGAAACTCCAAACCTTTGAATCTTGAGTCAGCATTACTGATGTTCCATTTGACATTGACATTAAAAACTATATGACAGCAAAAAGGTAAAGACCAAAGAGATAATGTTTGAATTCCGTAAACACGTAATTATAATTGGGTTCAAACCATGTCGCATAGATGTGTAACTGGCGTGATGGTCATGCGAAGGCTGATCGCATTATGTAATTTTTTGAGCTTTTTAGTACTTTAAGTGGTACTTCCTAGGATTAGAGTAACTGTGTAGTATGCTTCATAAGTTTGAGGTTATACTTCTTTAAGTGTCAATTTAATAATGGGAATTTGCTTTGCCTTTTCCCAATTCTATCGGCTTTTAGTCTAATGGGATGCCGTAAGGTACCAGTGTTTTACAACGGCTATCTGACCTCCTCAACCCAGCTTTCTGCTGCAGATGTCAGATTTTTGCTTCTTCCTAACCCCAACATAACGTACCCAAAAGAACGCGCTACGACAGAGAGGTTCACCCATTCGTGGATCGACTGCGTCAAGTGTTCGACCGTCTCATGGGGTTATATTATGTTATGCTAAAGCTGGACCTTACTTTGTAATTGTCGGGTATATGTATATTGCTACATTTTAAAAGCCCTTGTATCCCAAAACAATCCACAATATATTAATTGTTCCGCCCACATCTGAAGGTTATTCATATTATGCCGTATATCATCAGCATGTCTGACCGATCCTGGAGTTTTTACTCAATGATACCGCATAATGGAAGGTCTAAGCAATTTGCTCAGGCCTACCGTTTGCAATTTACTGGTGACGTGTGGGACAAGTTATAAGATTATGGTCTCCACTCCAGCACTTTTCGACCTCATCGGACCTCTGCTCTGCGAGCAATATGGCCAGCCCATTGCCACTTCAACTTGCTAATCCGGTGGGCCATATCGGTGACTTTAGTTCGTCTACGGATTTCCTCATTTCGGATTCGATCACGTAGAGAAACACCGATCATAGCCCTCTCCATAGCTCGTTGAGCGACTTTGAGCTTTAGATGAGGCCGATAGTGAGAGACCACGTTTTGGTGCCGTAAGTCATCGCTGGTAACAGATATTGGTTTAAGACTTTCGTCCTGAGGCACTGAGGTATGAAGGACAAAAGCTACAGTAACTAGTTTTCTGAAAACCCGAAGAAAAACTATAACAGTGATATTTCTGTTCTTGCCTAGCTTTTGGGATTCTGTAAAAACTCGCTGTTTCTTACATTTTGAGCCATAAAACTGAGGAGATAGAGATCTGATATCAAGATTCTTTGAATCATTGTGTACAAAACTTATTGTTAAAGTTATATCATACAGCCTGCTGGCCTTCGCCATTGTCTTTTGTTTTTGAAAAATCTATAAAAAAATATGAACTCTTCATTTATGATCGGTGGAGCTATTTTCATGGTGCGTTGAAGAATATAATAAAATAAACTGTATAGCTTTAGATGAGAACTCAGCCAGCAATAAGCCTGCCGCACAGGACGTTATTATATACATACTTTTATTGCATTGCGTATAGCATTTTGTGCACAAACACAACGTCACACGTGTTTCGCACCTTAATTTGTGGGTGCAGATTGCCATTTATTGTACACTTTTGGACTGCCCAACTTGTTGTCAGACTTCCTTGCTTCTGACGCAGTCGTTAGTCTTGCCAAAGCTACTTGTATCGTGCTAACCCGGTATTGGATTTAGGGGGCAAACGTAAAAAGGGATTCTAAACTGAATCAAGTTCGACTGGAAGCCGACCCTAACATAGTTGTTAGAAGGCTGTCTATAGGTAGACTATTTGCTCACTAAATTATGCTAAATTATGACCTCTCTCTGTCCTTTTTCAAAGTACATTATCTCTGTCACGTTTTCATGCCAAAGCTACTGAACCCACTTAACTGCAATTTTTTACACAGATAGACAGGGCATAGACTCCATTTTATACAATTGCAGGAAGTATTTCCCTCGGGACACGGGCGAAACTGCGGTGAAAACTTAGTATGGATGATGACTTAATGAATGAGTAATTCACAAAAATTAACAGAATGATGTAAGAGTTTGAATAACGTTATCATCTATCTTGTTCTATTGTGTTAGAATCCTTGGCTTTTGACTGCATAATGATAGGAAGAGTCTAAGTTGCAAGGGTAGGAATATAGGAACTTATGTAGGTGCTTATTATTAGAACTACTAGCTTCTACCTGCGGTTTCACCCTGGTTCCTAAAGGAAATATACGTCCGCACCCGAATAACAAGTAGCCTATAGGTATTCTAAAGTATAAGCTTCATTGTTGTCAAGTTTTATCAAAAACAGTTCAAGCGTTTGCGCGTGATGAAGTGACAAACATACACACAAAATCTTTCGCCTTGATAATGATAGTGTATAAATAGTAACTTTACTTCAAAGCATATTGTTTAGTTTATAGTTTAAAGTAATTGCCTATCATTTGAACGCCTTTTTCAGAAGCAAGAAAGTCTGACAACCTGTCTTACCAAGAGTATTAGTTTGCTCGGGTAACTGGGTTGAGTAGGTCAGACAGGCAGTCGCTCCTTGTAAACTGGTGCTCAGCTGCATACCGTTAGACTGGGCGCTGACCCCATCGTAGAAAAAGGCTAGGCAGATAATGTTTCGTCCACGAATTAAGCAAAATTAGCGAAATGAGAGACTACTGTGAACCTTCGAAGAAACTTTCGTAAAGTGATAATTATCATCCCTTATCATTCACAATATCTTTATCCGCCTAGCCTTTTCCTAGGTCGACAACAAATCAAGTTAAAAGCGGTTAAATAACAATATTGTACACAGCAACTGGTATCAAGGATAAATGCTTAAAAAGTTAATGCTTAGTCTTATTGTTTCAGAGAAGAAAAAAATAAACGCGTCAAGTAGATTTTTTGTATTTGACACTGGTGTTCCGTACGTTTTTATAAGTTGGTTTATTTATTTGGTGGGTTATTCGGCGGCAAAATATACATAATTTTAATGAATACTTAAATTATGTTGTTTGTCAAGGTATACTAAGTAATATACTAAAGTCAAGGGAGTTTACTTGCTTCAACGTTCTGATATCAGAAACCTCTTGACCGATTTGAAAAATAAATTCAGTACTAGGTAGCTCGTTATATCTCAAGGAAGGCATTAGACTACTTTTTAGCCGGATGCGCGAAAAAACCGCTGGCGTTAAGAATATGAGTATTTCGCTATACAACTGTATCTTCTGAGATTGGACAAATAATCTAGACATAATAAAATCTTTTTTACGTTATTTTACAAAATACAGAATTACAATATTTTTAGTGGTTCATCGTCCATAATTCTTGCGATAATAATCTGCACATATTTTCATAAATCTCTGAATTCCGTAAGTTTTCATTATCGCTTGTGGAACCCTAATAAATAAATTACTTTTAAAACGTCCGTACATTAGTATAGACAGTGGACGGATACACACAATTTGTAGAATTATACGGAAGACTATAGTTTCGAGTGATGAGAATTTTTTGTGAATTCTTCATCTCGAAGGTGTATCGAGTTCTTAGATCGTGCTTTATTTGAGGATTGTTTGTAGATATTTTATAGCCAATAGTTTGCTTTTTGGGTTGAAGGGAATTATTCGAAAGAATTACTGCGGCCCTGGTACATAAAAGGCCTACGACGGAACACGACGGTTTTTAGTCAGTAATAGTCTGACACTCCCTCACCGCTGCTAACCCACAGCGGGAAGGGGTCATTTGATGATTTTTGACGTCGTTAAAAAAAAAGGTATATCGCGACTGCTGAAAACTATATTCCACGATCCAGGCCCTAATAAAGTATCTACCTATAAGGGTATTTCGCGTCGATGCAGAATTGCAGATTAAAAAATCCTAAATCCAAATTAACTATAAGTAATTACGTATCTAATCAATGTTACCGACAAATATGGTTCACCCGATCATTGTAAAAATCTGACTCATAGGCAATAAAAAAATAGTTTATATCCATATGGTTCCTCAGAAAAACCTACACAAAATGAGGAAAAGGCTAGCCAAATAACAATAACCACATAACCTTCGAACAAACCCAAAAAAGCGACAATTCACCTGCATTAATTTCAGAAACCATTAAAACACCATGATATTATGTTAAACATTCACATGGGGGCACACAATGGTAGGATATATTAGGCTTTTTGCCTCAAATAATCCTTTTTTAGAGACAATAGGCCGGCTGCCAAACTTATCGGATGTAATCAACACTGCGGTAGAAATGTATGGATACGACTCACGAAAAATAGTCGTAGGTTTATTGCTTGATGTTATAACTACCATCAAAATGTTAGTTAGTGTTTTCGTTGCATATATTTCAAGTGCAGCCTAGTTTATTTTGTCAAATAGAGTAAAAATATTTTACTGGTCAGCCTCCATGAATCTGTCAATGAGAAACAAAGATGCCATTTCAGTATGACAGTGATATATCCTAATATTAAACTAAAGCAGAGTATGTTTTTACTACTACATCTAAAAAAATACTGCTGGTATACCATATATCTACCTATGGGATATGCCCAAATCTCAAATGTGAGAATGACTTCTGTAGCAACACTTTTTTTGTTTCTTTTATAGTGCTTGCCGTATAGAGCTTCAATGGTAATAGACTATCTTATTTATGGCGTTGAAGAATCTCAAACATTTATACATCTTTCATCAGCTACACAAAGTGCTCATGCCGTTCAATAACAACCACTGAATGAAAACCATCCCATTGTTTAATCAAAGGTCTTATCCACTGTATTCTCTCGTCAATTTTCCATTCACATATAAGCTTATAGCGAACAATGCCTCTGTTCAGTTGCACTATGTTACGCGGCTCGATCTCATTGACCCATAAACAAACATACATTCATATAGAACAAAAACTAAACAATTAACAACAATTTATTCAATTAATAATGACATAAAAAGTGTTTATTCAATTAATAAAGCAAATAAAATGACAATAAAAGAACATTCTAAATTCAAAATTGTGTGTCTGTGAATCCGAAATTCGAACGGCATCGAACTCGTTTTTGTTTTAATTGAATAAATTAAAATTATTAAGTGTTTTCAATAAATAAAAGCGATGAATTATTTGAATAAAAGTGAAGTGAAAAAAGGTGCATTTATTGGATTTATTGGATAATGCAAATGAAACAGTGTTGTGAAAATGAATTTGTGGACTACAATATTTTTGTTTTGTCATTTTGTTTGTGCTGTGATTGGATCCCGGGTTATACTAGTGGAAAATGCGCCAAGTATGTTTACTTCTATATTTATTTGATTAAGAATATAAACAAAAACAAGCAACTTTATGTAGCCAGTGGTGGTTAAGAGAACAAAACTTTAATACAGTTTTGAATTACTAATATGAAATTAATAAGTATAAAGCTGAGGGGTAATTCACACACGGCACCGCGCATCGCTGCGGTATGCGGTGAAGCAAATCTCATATATTTTACGGTGTCTATGAAATCTGCTCTTTTCCCTCCAAAGTCGCCCAACAAAGAGTTCTTGCGGTGTTATCTTCTTCGCCACTTGTCCGCGCGGATAAACGCGCGTTGGAGCGGCTATGAAGGGGTTGGATGATAACCGCCACGGAAAACCGCTCACCACTACTGCCACCCGCCGCGGTGCATGAAGTCGTGTGTGAATCATCTTACAATCAAATTGCATCTGACAAGTCTGTGCCTCTTCTTTTTGCGCTATCGGGCGCCTGACGGTTTACCTCCTTTACTACTTGACTTTAATCAGAGGGCCGATGCTGAATCCTATTTATCAAAGGCACTCTTATAGCTTAAGATTTTTCAGGAACTATTGAATAGGGTAGTGTCCAGGGTCGAAATAATGAAATAATATTTAGTCCGCTTTTTAGATAATCAAAAAATATTGGATACGTATTTTTTCTTTTTTTAATAAAACATAAAATGACAAAGATAATACACTTCAAAAATTAGGAGTGGGGGCCTTTTACGTCACAGTGTCCTGAAAATTGTAGCAACTAGTGACGTCACACTCAACTTTAACACGCTATATCTTAACAAGTTCTGATCCAATTTAAAAAAGAAAAAATACGTATCGCTTAATTTTGGACAATCTACAAGACGGACTAATTATTATTTTTTAGGAAACTAGCCTATTTGAAATTGTAGTTTTTCAGATTTGAATAGTTCCTTCATCGAGGAAGGCAACAGGCTAGTTTTTATTGTGTGAAGCAGTTCCCAAGAGCATTGAGTCAAACCATGGCTAAAAGCTAGGCTACCTTATTACGATACTAGAAGCTTATCAAGCTGTCTGTGTTCATGACTAATAAACTTTGTCGTGTCTTCGATATGCATGGGTAACCCCGTGACCACGTCGTGACTCGGTCTAAGATATTTCAGTTTTTTACAGTCATTTTAATTTGACCGTTTGTCTGTGTCAAAGACTGACTAGGTAAATACTTTATAGTCTGTGTGATAAGAAATAGTAGATGCTTAGGTAGGCGTACATCTATTCTAAAAATACATACATAATTGCATACTAACAGATCTCGCAAACTTCGTATCTTTTAAACCTTCCCTGGACCTCTACAAACATTTCAAAACCAAGAAAGCCAAATCAGTCCAGCAGTTCTCGAGTTTTCGTTAGACTAACGAACAGCAATTCATTTTTATAAGTATATAAGATTTTCGGTTAAATTACATAGGCAACCTTTTTATTATCTCCCTGCGAGGCACAGACCTTTTGTCAAACAGAGAAAAAAATTGCGTTAACGATTATGCTTCAAAGCAGATTGGCGACTGCAGGCATTCAAAAGATCAGAATTCCAAAAGATATTTTCTTTCATTCTTACTCAGTCTTGGTGTCCAAGTTACCTACAATAAAACTGTACCTACATTTAACCTTCGTTGTAAAACTTGCCTATACAAAGTTACATATTTACCTGATCTGGACTCGAACCCTCACACTCGTAGGTACTTGAGAGACTGGTGCTTTAACTACTACGTCACCACGACTTTTTATATGAAGAAGTCACTTTTTAAATACCTATACTTGTGCTCGACTGCATAATTATGTTTAAATTAGAAGCCCAATTAGACCCAAACAAAGTTAGAAAAAAGCTTTACAAATGATGAGTTCCTTCAGTGGGTCATATTTATTTTTATAATTCTGACTAACGGATTCACTTGAAGGTTACAAAGTTACTCATACATATAGTTTTTGTGAGTCCGCTTCTTAGGATTTATTGTACTATATGTAATTAAGTTTAAGTTATGTCTTGTTTGGGTAGGTGCTTAGTTATATGATGTCAGTGTTGTTAGAATCCTATTGTTTATGTTGTTAGCAAAAAAACTCCTTCGAAATATGCTTTTGCCGTTTTGAAAATGTAATAAATTAACTGTTGCCCGCGACTCCATACGTGTATCAAAGACATACTTCCAGCGCCCGGATAAAATGTAGCCTCTGACCCTTTTTCACACGGGACCATCGGTATACCTTTCTGCATGAGAGGCAGATAGACGGAACTATTTTCGCATTCATAGGTAATATTGCTGAGGATATGCAAAGCATATTTTTCTGTAACAGCGCTTTCACACTAGGCATAGGCACTAGGCAAATTCCCGCTGTTTTTCCGAGTCGAGCGGCAGCGCACAATACGTACGACGCTCGACAGCAAACAATTGACGACTACCTATTTAAAGATTGATGACTTTTAAAATCACGACACATATTTTTTCTGCTCAGAATGTGTCGCGGTTAAACGCTCGATTTTGCTACCCCTAAAACACAGCGAGTATGCAAACACTGTTATATTCTCCAAGACCCATTTAACATTACCCCATCTTCCCCCAGCCTGCTTCCGCCGCGTCCTGGCCGGGAAGAGAGCTCTCAGGAGTCACGTCAGGAAGGTGGTTCCATGCGAGAGGCTGGAGGACTGCAGAAGAGAATGTGCCACCGAGAAGAGGTTCCCTTGCGAAAGCTTTAATTATAGGTGAGTTTGACATAATCTATTTATAATAATTTGATGCGTAAACTTAAGTGAACAAAAAAAAAATGCATCATAAAAGTTATCATCATCGGTGTCGGATATACCTAATGTAATTATCATGTACATTATACATTGCATATTCATGTACATTGTAATTGATAATTGTCAAACTGATCTAATGTAATTGATAATTGTATCAGGGTGCGGCTCTGTACATATGTGGTGGAACTTCGCCATACGGTATTTTGCGTCCATTTCGGAAAACTACTTCTTTAACGCTAATAAAAGTGGCTTTCGTCCTGTATCACAAGATGGGCCCTTGTCCCGCTAACTATATCAGTGCGTCCAAAAACCCTAAGTACTACAAAGAATAGAGGAACAAAACAGACATCCTTTGAATCCTTGCCAATATTATAAATACGAACTTAGCTGTCTCTTTGTCTGTATGTTGCGCTTTCATGCCAAACTACAGGACCAACTTATAGGTACACGAATTATTGAAGAGGACGCTACTTTTTAGTTCCCTAAAAACGCGGGTGTAACAGCTAGTTTAATTATAAAAAACAAACATTGTCAAACCTACAACCGAAATGTTGTAACAATTAACATATTATTAAGGTCAGCCAAGATCAGGAAACGCAACAATAGTGCGAACAATCCGTGTGAATGCTTAGTGAGATATTTGACTTCATTTTCTGTAGTTATCTGTCATCTGTGCGAGCTTGTTTTGAATATTATTTGAACAGTGAATGAACCAGTATTAATGAACTTGGTTGGTAACTGCTTAACTGAGATGCATGCAATAAACCTTTAGAGTAAGTACATCCAGCTCTCTGTAGACGTTCATTCGGCCAACATTTTTGATTGGGCTTTATTTCCTAACGCGCAAGCCCAAATTCAACTATAACATATATACATAAGTACGTCACTTTTGTCATTTTCACCTCCAATCTTATAAGTAAACAATTGTTTTAAGAAAAAATACGTTTATGTTGTCGTGAACTTGGGCCTAGTTTGCTTAAAAATAAAACACTTTCCGCAACCTGGTAATGAAGTAGCCTGTGACCTTTCTAAAGCTATAGTTAGATATTTATGCACCTCATTGAAATCGACTTAGGATTTTTGGCGTGACAGCTTCACAGAAAGAAAGGCAGTTACTTTGACGTCCAGACTAACAACATAAATCTGAAAAGTTTGTTTACTTGAGGGACTACTATAGATAATTATATGAAAATTCTTTCAGCTTTCGATAGCCCATTTATAGGGGCTTGCTGTAGACTTAAACTTTTCATTCAGTTGCATAAAGTACATAGTTTACACGTTATGTGGTCGTCACCACTGGCAGATGCTAGTTTATAATATCAGTAAGCTTCTATAGGTCAAGACTCTCAAAATCTTGCATCTATCATAATCTTCAAGTCTTCAGTAGCATGTACAGAACAATTTTATCTCTACATCTGCATGAGTCGTACCTATGTACTATTTAGAGGCCCTTCTCTGCACGCTCGGTAGACATCTAGGGTACAGGGTTGGCTCTTATATATTTTGATCATAAGAGCAATAATTTGCAAAAGTCGTAAATAATATATGCCACTAGAGTTTCCCCACGGTTGTACACGCGTTCCGTGGAAACTTCTTCCGGTACCCAAATAAAATACTGTAGCCTTATGTCACCCGGCGGTAGTTTAGCTACTCAACAGTGGAAAAAATTGCAAATTGTTTCAGCACTTTCAGAGCCCTTAAGGCACTTTGGGTCAAAAATTTCTCTTCCTGATATTATGAGGCCTATTTTCATCGACAGCACAAACGTCCGTTTTTCGTAACACAAAGAACTATTTACTTTGAAAATTGAGTATGAAAATTCATACTAAACAGTTGTTTTAAGAAAATATCTGATGCTTGTGTTATCGGTGAACTTAGTTTATTAATAAGTACCTATACATTTTCGGATGTACACCAAAGTGATCATAAAATAGTGACTTAATTGCAGTTTTTGACTATATTAGGTACCTATATCTGAACACTCCTAGGTTAACCCCACGGGAAAGTGCTCCTAACTTCATAGTACAGTGACTCGTCTCCTAGCATCATCATCAACATCATCCTCCGAGCCTTTTTCCCAACTATGTTGGGGTCGGCTTCCAGTCTAACCGGATTCAGCTGAGTACCAGTGCTTTACAAGAAGTGACTGCCTATCTGACCTCCTCAACCCAGTTACCCAGGCAACCCGATACCCCTTGGTTAGACTGGTGTCAGATTTACTGGCTTCTGACTACCCTTCTGTCTCCTAGCATAGCATAGTTTATCCATACATATAACCACGGTTAACTAGCAAGTAATCCGTGACGTTTAACCTCGGCGTTTATCAGATGCATCTGCATTGTTCAGCGTTACAGGGTTAATGTTATATCTAGTTTGTATAACGTCTAGTTGTTTTAGAGTTGAACTGTGAGGATTATTTGTGGTTAGCTTCCGTAAGTGGTTTCACCTACGTTCCGAGGGTATTACTTCCTGCACCCTAAAAAAAGTAGTCTGTAATTTTCTTTCTCAAACTGCTTTTTGAGTGGTCAACATAAGTAGGGTACCTACAACTAAACTCAACCTTTATTTTATTTTTGGTAGAGGGGAAATCATCAAATGGTTCGGGATGAACCTACAAAGGGATAAAGATTCAGACTTTTATTGACTCCCAGCTCCAACGTCACGGTATCTTTTTGAACAATCAACGGTAACAGCAGTATCTCTGAGCGGTGAAATTGTTCTGGTTATCTAGGCCTTATTACCTAAAACTCATTCGTTTTCTTTCAATCGTTATCTCCTTTCATATATTACATACTCGCTAGCAGTTTCATCTGCTTCCTGAGGCAATTACTTCCCCCACCTCGATGAAAAAAACAACCTATATACTGATTAACCTATAAGCTTTACTACTGCCAAGTTTTATTAAAATCCATTCAATCGTTTTTACGTGATAGAGGAACAACCATCAATACCACAGATCCCTATTAACCTATTATCACGATTAATCATCCTCCAAGGTCCCATCTTCTCCAACACTGCTTATCCCCCATACTATATAGTCGTGATGTAACAGCAATATACATAGTTTTCGTCATAGCCAGTTGGTCTTGTGAGCTCATTCACACAATGGTTGCCAGTAGTACGAACAACCTTGGTTGTGCCCCAATTATGTCACTTCACACAAAACTGCAACTATTAGGCGAATTCCATCATCTTTTATGTAAATGTGGTTTTATATGGGTTTAGAGATAATGATCTTTTTTATGATACTGATTGTTTAAAGCTGTTTCACCCACGTCTAAAGTACCTTCATCTCGTAGTCGGGCAAAATAAAGCCTATCTTACTCGGGTATAGCTTAGATTGGAGTTTCTTGCCGACTCTTCTCCATGAGACCAACTTTTTGGAACCGTGCAAATAGTGTGACGTTTCATACGAGCCTGCAAAGGCCTATTTGAAATAAAACAAAAAATGATTGCATTGATTTGACTTACAAGAATGAAATAAATCTTCAAATCGCTTGGGTAGTGTCTGAGCCTTTAGGATAAAACATTCCTTTTCATTAAATTAGTATAGATATGGTATAGATGAAAAATCTGATGGTACGATATCTCTGGCCATTTATTTTGTCCTGTCATCGAAATTGGCTCAACTGTTTTCCAAAAAAGTGAAACAAACTCACAATTATAGTAGATACCCGTCAAATAACTTAGTAATTCTGTGTGATGCATCAAGAGTTTCTTTTGTTATTGTTTTACTATTGTAAAGTCAATAGTAACCAACTTTGGACAAGCAAAGCTTATTTATGGACAATATATGTCCGAACAAATGCAAAAACAAGAAGTCAAATGTCTAATTTCAGAACTGCAAACCTATTTTTTACTAAGATCTTTTTTTTAACGACGTCAAAAATAATTAAATGACTCCTCCCGCTGTGGGTTAGCAGCGGTGAGGGAGTGTCAGACTCTTACTGACTAAAAACCGTCGTGTTCCGTCGTATGCATTTTATGTACCAGGGCCGCGGTATCTCTTTCGAACAATCCCGCAGCCATTTTGCTTAAGATCTCATTTTTAGAAGGTGAAAATCAAATTAAAGTTTTCAATTACTGAGCTCGTTATCATAAACTTATGACAGGCGGGAAATCTGAGCTAAGTAGGTCATTATCATCAAGCTGACCCACTTTTACTTAGTGAAAACTGTAATTACGAATATCCATAGTAGGAAAATGTGGTGTCACTTTTAAGATTGAATCTGTTTACTGCTGTTAATATTTTAATCGGGAGAAATAGGTTGTCTGGAAGAGATTGCTCTTAGCGATAAGACCGCCCATTATATTGTCACCTACTTTAACTAGAATAACATCAAAAATGTAAAAATTGCTGTACCTAATAAAGTATATCTATCTATCTACTTACTAATATTAAAAAAGCGATAGTAATTCTGTCTGTTTATCTTGCTTTAACATTAAAACAACTAATTTTCAGATGGTACCCAGAAAATCTAAACACTGAGAAAGGACATAGGCTACCTACTACTATTACTATCCGTATACGCGAGGCATTCTTTCAGAACGTTAGAAATAAAACTAAAAACTAAACGTAAAAATAGTAAATCTATTTGTATGTTAGTATAACATGTACCCTTATTGTATGTATGTATTTAAAATTGTCATTTTTAAATATCTAACCTCCGCACTATATTTTGTTTCCATAGCTGACTCATCTTTGAATAATCCATACAAAAAAATACTTTATTCTCCACAGATTAGACCGCACATTCCGAGGAAAAGGCCTCTGCGAGTTAATGACCAAACCAATAGAAGCCTTCGACCTTCGACGGGACTTCGTTGAAGACAAAGACTTCGATTTTTTCGAGCTGGACCGAAATAGCTTGGAACCCAACTGCCCAGACACTTTGAGAGGACCAGGGGTCTTGCATTCTGGTTTTTTATCCTCAAAACCGAATAGGATACCTGATGGGGATGGTGCTTCAAGTGGGTGGAGGGATAGGTATGATTCCTTTGATGGGAGACATAGGGATCGATTTGATGGGGATAGAAGAGGGAGTTACGGGAATAGAAGATATGAAGACAGATTTTTCGTGCCTTATAGGATTAATCAGGGTGAGTAATTAGTATGATTTTGACTTTTATAGTAAGAAAATAGAAGGATTGATTGCTTGAAAGATGATATGAACTAGAAGGGAGTGGATGTTAGCATGTCGGCTGACAGCAAAATAATGTGGCAGCAGGGTAGATAGAAAACATAGTTAACATAGGTAATCCTTTAAAAAGTATATTGTTATTACAGCATTTGCCTTGTCTTTCCAAACTCCAGTCGATATAGCAAATTTTATGACTATATAAAACTGTTTCACCATTTCTAGATAGCACCACTATCAAATATGTATATAATTTTAAATCTTCTATTTAACACCTTTTTAAAAGGAGCCGCCCCCAAAAACCTTAACGTAAGACATCACAATACAACACATACTCACCAATATTTCATCCACAGGCTTAGCTCGCAGCAACGAAGACCAGGACCATTGGGGCAAATACGGCGGTGAATATGGAGGATACGAAAGTTATTACAAAGACAGAAATGATTACCACAAATCTATCAGCCATTGGCAAATATCCAGCGATGTGGAACCCCCAACCTATGGCGTCAAACCTCATTCAAACACCAAGTTTGACTACCATAGTTTAGGCAAAAATGGGGGCGGTTGGATTGGGAACAGATATGGTTATGGTGCTTGGAAAAGGGGGCGGTGGAATAGTGGGGGCAGTGCTAATGGACTAGATTTTGAGGATGCAAGTTTTTTTAAGGATAAATCTCACCATGATATTACGCCAGGTATTGATAGGAGTGATGATGGAAGGACTAAAGGTATGTGGAATCCTTGTTTTAAATGACTTGTTTTGCTTTGAATATTGAAGTGCACTCTCTTTCTATCTCAGTTTTTGGATTATTTACCTCCTCATAAAGGTTCACATTCTAATGTCTAAAGCATAATGTAGCTCGTCTTTCTTCAGTCTCAAGAGATTTTATATATTTTAGTATGATAGACGACAGTAACTCCCGTTTTTCTAGATCACGTAGTTGGATTGTCCATTGAATTTGTACTTCGAAGTGAGCGAATTATTTTCAACTCTATTCTCAAACCAATAAGACTTATTTTCCTCTGTTCCCAGACTGCTCCTCTCGCCGTCGACCAGGCATGTCTCTAGGTACTGGAGCCATAAGAAGAGCGCTGATATCTCGCAATGTGGTAGAGTGTGAAGCTGCCTGCTTCAGCGAGAGAGAGTTCAAATGTGTTTCTTATAGCTATCGGTAAGATATTTTCACTAATATAATAAATGGGCGATAACTCTGTCTTTCCGGCTTTCACTACAAAAGGACTTAATATTTGGTAAGTACATAGGTAGCCCAGGGACATAGATTAGGTACTTTTTGTTCAGTTGCGGGAAGTTGTTTCTTAGGGACGTGGTTATATCTGTGAGGAACAGCTAGTATGTATAATAACGAGGGGTGAGACGCCAGTAAAGGAAGAAATGATTTAATGGATAAAGTGTTAATTTTACTGATGTTCTTCTTCCTAGTTTTAATTTCTTATCGTGACGGGTTCTGCTCTCCTTTCCGTAGCTTCTTCTTCCACATCGCTCTGTCCTGACTGACTACGGAGAAAAATTATATTAAAGAGAGATCCAATGTTACATTTTTGGTAAATAAACTAATATTCTTTTTATAGGTATTCAAATTCCCACGGCACAGACAACTGTTTCCTTAGCGAGCGTCCATACAGAGGATTAGAACTGGCCGCAGATAGTAGTTCTGATGTGTATGCAATGCCACAGGATCAGGGCTGCGTGACTATCAACTATAAGCCTTGGGTTGAGAGCGGTAAGATTTACTTTTATACATAAGGGAGTCTCTCTTAATCTAGAGAATTTTTTACATAAGAATTCGTAATAATAAAAGAAATATGATCGTCTCTGAAGTCAAAGAGAGTTATCATTTTGATTTTAGTTTTTTTTTAATTACTGTAAAAGGCAAAATATTTTCTGATTTTGGTAATGTTATTGCTGAAGTAGGGCTATGGCGAATGGCGGTTTCTATCCCTATTTGAACATCAGCATTTTTTGGACGTTTTTAATAAACGGATTTTCCTTTATCAACAAACTATGGAATTTTCATAGTCTTACAAACTTATTTCTAATCTTTGCACACTTATTTTGTCTTCCTAGAATGTTTCTGGCACGTTCGCTCGGGCGCCGCGGTGAGCGACACGGCAATCCGAGCGGCGCTGACTGTTGGGGGGTTGGGGGCTTGCGAGGCTGAGTGTATCAGGGCTCATGCTTTCTTCTGCAGGGGATTTAGTTTTAGGTGAGTGTGTCAATAGTTGTTTAGATTCTATAGAAATATACGCAAAAAATGACCATACTGGCTCTCACACCATTTTCTGTATTTAGGGATCAGGAATGATACTCCAAAAAATTGGAAATTCGAGGGCTAAACTGTCGACCGATACATAGCCTATATTTTGCAATTTTGTGACGCTTGACATTTAAAGAACTATTTATCGATTACAAAACATATTTTTCTTCAGTATCCAGAAAAAAAACATAATTAGACGGTAAATAAAACATATGTACCTTCCACATTCCTTCCAGATTCGACTCCCCAACGATAGGCGATGACTTAGAGAACTGCATCCTCACGTCATCACCACCCACCTCGCTGGACAGTGGGCGTGGGCTGCGTCCCAACAGTGGGCACGAGTTATACGCGAGAGGGAACTACGGCAGAGGCTGTGAGCCGGCGTTGTATGATGATGTGCAGCATCGCGATGAAGGTATGTGAGAAACTCTATTATATTTCAGGAGTATTTATTATTCATCAGTGCAAACAAAGCATGACATGCATTATAATATATTCATAGAATAAAGGCCAATATAATACTGTTAACAATAGAAGATAATGAAGAGTTTGCCATCATTGATGATAAAGATGCACTCATATACACATACTTCCAAAGTGGCCTTATCTGGGATGTAAATGGTTATGATATAAAAAGCCTGCAACTTATATCGGGAATCCTTGCTAATATTCTTAAAGCGAAAAAACTCTGCTTTCGCGTCAAAACAACTGAACCGATTTAAATGAAATACGGTTCACAGTTGATAAATGAAAATTTTTAAACCGATTGCGAAAAGCAGTTTTCTTCTCGAGAAGTAGTTGGAGGTTGGGGTAACAGCTAATAAGACATAAGTCTCAAGAAGCAAATTAACTCTCTTTTCAAACATTGAAGCCTATTTCTTAAGCAGTTTTTCAATTTCTTCGCAGAATGTTACCTCCAATACGACAAGGCGGCCAAACTGACAGGATCCGCGATCCGCGGGCAGGCGCGCGTCAAGGACGAGCAAGCGTGCGGACACGCCTGCAATGACGCTCCCTTTAGATGTCTTAGCTTTTCTTTTAAGTAAGTTATTATCAAGCGAAAGTACATAAGCGAAATCTCGCATATGAAAAACTCGCATATGAGTAACAATGAGTGTTTTTAGAAATCATTGTAGGTAATGAGAAAATTCGATCTCAATACCTTTTTTATTTGCTAGCTTTGGATTGGGTTTAAATTTTTTTTTGGCTACCAGTGCAAATTTGGAACAGCTGCAACTTGAAACAAATATTATGAAGATGATAATACACTTTTTGACAACCTTTTTGGAACCTAGTAAGGTAGTAAGCCAACAGGTAAAACATTAATCAGCGAATATAAGGTCCATAACAAGGACAGCCAAAATTATCGGTATTATATGATTTTATAATTGAAATTTTTAAAGTACATAAGATTGACCTATACGTGGTATTTATTCTGTGATTTACTGATTGATCCGTAGTTTTTCGGTTAGAGATTGAACTGCTTCACCTAAAAAACAATTTAAAAGAAGTTCTAACAACATTTTTTTTCAAATTTCAGCAACAACGCGCCCCCCAAGACGGACAACTGCCTCCTATCCGAGATCCGTCTGTTTGATCTACAGCGCGGAGTAGACTACGTGCACTCGGCTGATGATTGGCTGTTTGCCTTCGACCTGTTTAACGGACAGTGCTGGAGGAAGGTCCATGTTGGGGATTATGAGTAAGTAGCTTGGAGTTGAGGGGAACTTTCTATAAAATGGCATGTGTTTTGGACATCTTTAATTTTAAAGTCGTTGCCAGAAAACATATTTGAAGAAGAAATATAAAATTAAATCGTTAATTTTGCAACTTGAGCATAACACCTTAAACTATTTAAAATTGCTGGGGTCGCAAATTCCTTACTGGATATCCCTGGGATATATGCTTAACCAAACTAACTCAAGACTTTAGTCTCTCATAATGAAATATGAATTGATACATATCCCCGGATCTTAATATGACCAAGTCCATCTTTTTTCTGTGCAAAATGAATATTAAGTTTTAGTTAAGATTGCTATGAACTTTTTCTTTAGACCTATTTTCAAAATAGCCTATTGTAAAAAATACTCTCATCCGGATTGATAAACTTTTCTTTTTGGGAAGTGGGTTAAAAAGTCTTTCTATTTCAGTGAACCAGCTCCAGAAATACCACGTCCCCTCTCATCACCACCTATCGAGGACCCGTACTCTATATCCGGCCCGTCCGGTCCCCCCGGACCTCCGGGAACTACAGGACTGTCCGGTCCTAGCGCTCCGTCAGGACCCGGGTATTTGCCTGAACATGATAATGGTAAGTTGTAATAGTTTTCATGTCAACTTTTCCCTAGCCTGGATTGGCCCACTCCTGGGCAAAAGCCTCCTATTTTCATCTCCATATTTCTCGATCCATCGATATTATTTTATACAAGTTAAAAAAAATATGTATAAAATCAATTTGCGTGTTTCTTTATTTTGTTTATACATCTTATGAGACTGAAGAAACTAGAAACTAAATAAAGTCGTGTAGAAACACCATTTTTAATAGGTACACCATTTTGAACATAATTCGGCTTTTTCATATTTTTGATAGCGCCATTTAGAATTGTTACAGTGTTCATACTTTTACTAAATCAACTGATTGCAACTGCTAATGGAGTAGGCGTAAAGAGTTTCAATATTTCGAATCGAATGTAGGAATATCAGTTTGATCTAGTTAGTTTTTCTCAAATCTTTTGTTCCAAATTATTGTGCTTTATTTCCGTAAAATGTTGTTAAATGTGTCATGTAAAATGAAAGTTCACAAGTTATAAAAGATTTCTGTCAACTAACCACATAAAAATGGAAAAATCATTACTTTCCAAGTTTAACTTCAGTTTTCTTTAACAAACTTATTCGGTTTCAGAACCACCATTTATACCAGCATCAGGACCACCAAGTGGACCCGGGTTCAAACCCTACGCACCCGGGTCAGAACCGCCTATCTACAAACCCGGTTATCCCGAACCATCCGGCCCCGGTTACAAACCAAACTACCTACCCGGTTCCCACAAACCTTACCCAGAACCATCTGGACCAGGGTTCAAACCCGGATATCCCGGTCCTAGTTTCAAACCCGGTTATTCCGGTCCATCAGGCCCCACTTTCGAATCCGACTACCCAGGACCTATTTCACCTAGTTTCAAACCTGTTTACCCACCGGGAGTTAATTCTAACCTGAAGCCTGGATATCCGGGTGAACCTAGTGGACCAAGCTTTAAGCCTGGGTATCTTCCAGACCCGGATCTCAAACCAGGTTTTAGGCCCTCGGCGCCTCCTCAAAGACCAGTATACAGACCTATTTCGGATGGACCAGAATATTTACCAGAAAAACCAGGGTATATACCGGACCGTAGACCAGGGTACCCGGGGCCTAGTAGACCGGTTTATAATGAACCGAGACCGACCAGACCTGTTAGACCGATTGTAAAGCCTGGTTATCCCGATCGAATTGACAATGAACCAAGTAAGATATTCTTTTATTAATTCTACTGTTGCTTTATTAATTCAGAATGTTTTTAACATTCTTGGCATGATTTATTTTTTAAACATAACACTGTACTTTATTTTTTAGTAGTTCTTACCGCTAGTTACTCTACGTGGCCTTACCCATTTTCTACTACTCTCCGTCACCGGAAAAAAGGTTCTCTACATCTTTTCTCAGAATTTTACTGCCTATGTACCACATATGAATTATTTAAATTGATTTTAGTGTGTACATTTGAATAGCTGGACATTCGCATTTTCGTAGAGTACCTATTTTTGTCCCTTTCTGCATGCTTTTGAAAGAAAGAAAGCAAGAAAATCGATTTATTTCAGCACACAAATGACGCAAGAAACAACAAATAAATAAATAAATAAGGGAAAAAACAAACAATTAACATAAAAAACGCTGCAGTTGCGTCACTCATGCGTGAAAGGGACAGCGCTCATCATAAATGCTGTGTCTCGCGCACGCAGGCACGAAACAACAGCGCTGCTTTCAGCGCTGACCCACCACTCGTCCTTGCCTCGGAACACCTTAAATTCTTAGAACACATTAAAAGTGTGTTCTAAGACTTTAAGGTGTTCTTGTCCTTAATATTTCTCATTTCTCTGTCCCAGTATCAGTGTCATGGCGTCACTACACGGTGTCAGGGTTCCCGTGCCGCGCCGGCACCACGTGTGCACAGAACACGGTGGCCAAACACTGGGCTTGTGAACCCGAAGGCGGAGAGATCGGTCAGTACTTCCCGCACATAGATAAAAAATAAACTACCTTATGTAGTTATATAAGAGCTATGTACGTATGCGAAATTACTGCGAATTTTCTAAAAGGGCTGTCATTTGAAAGTCTTTGGCAGTCGTTACGGGTAGTCAGAAGCCAGAAAGTCTGATGATCAATTCTTCCAAGGGGTTTTGTCAGTCTTTCTTAGGATATTTACAATCATAATGTGTTTCAGGTTCTTGGGACTACTGCTGTGCACCAACTCATCGATGTGGCTACAGCGAAGGTTTCCATAAACCATGGTAAGTAGCTTGAAACATATTCTCGTTGTGGTAGTCTTTCCCTTGATTAGATAGGACATACTTCGACATATTTTAATTCTTACCCCTGAAGTTAAGGTACGAGCATCGGAGGGTACGTAAATGTCGGTCCTGCCTGTGATCTCTCTTTGATCGTGTCTTACTGTCGACCCATCGGGTTATTAGAATCAAGGAATTTAGAGTGCACCTTTGTCTGCGCAAATGCTTGTGCGCTATAATATGTCCTGCGCAGCTGGCTGATCTTCTTATATGATAACAGCGGCCGTGGCTGAAATTGGCGCCATTATTAGATCCTCTAATTCTCATCTAAAATTAGCACTTATTTATCCTGATCTACCTTTCTATGACCCAAGGTGCTACGTAGGAACAAACGAAGATCAATGGCGTCCGTGCAGCGAGAAGTACTATCCGTACCATCAACACAAAGTACCGCATCCATCACAAACTCATGTTCATGGACCTGGACATCAGTACGCTCCGGGGAATAGAGGTAAAGTTATTTACTAGTTTCCATCCACTTTTTCACCATTTCACCACTACCTCCTGTACCCCGATCGAGATGAAAAGTTAAAGTTCTGAAGTAACTTTCAACCAGTTTTTGCTAAATCGGTTCAGTAGTTCTTGAACTACCTAAATAACACGCAATTTTTTATACATATACACAGATGCATTCATTGTTTGAAGTAATGATTAAGATATTAAAAAAATATGCTTTCAGAACCCCCTCAAACAAGAAAACTTAAGGATTGTTCTACAACAATAATTTTAAACCTCCCAATTTTTTACAGAAGACATCCCACCTATTCCTATAACACCTCGTCCCTGGCAACGACCACCCTACAGTGACAGGCCTGCAGGGACGCCAGGACTGTCAGGCCCTCCGGGACTCTCAGGACCCCCGGGACTCTCAGGTCCCCCCGGGCCGTACCTGTCGGAAGGCGATAGAAAGTACTGGGACGATTTGTACAAGAATGGACCTCAAGCGTATTATGATAAATACGGAAATCCTCTGCCAGGTGAATAATTTTAAACTTTTTTGAGTGAGTTACGACGAATAGATCTTTTAGCCGAAGAACCATCCTTTATATTATATTTTATTTGTAAAATATATAAATTTATTTATTTTATTTGTTCCTTTATTTCAGGCAACTAGGGCCCATAGCAAATACAATACATACATAAATGACATATCAATACTTATAAACTAATACATACAAAAATAAATGAACTTGACTTGTTGGTTATGGTATTTATATTATGTATTTTTATTTGTATTTTCATCGAGACATTTATTTCGAAATGAGACTTTATAGAACGCTGTAAAGATCTTCAATAACATTTATAGAAGTCATGTAAGCACCTTCGGAAGACATGAAAATTAGGCCTACTAACTCTAAATTTTTCCTAATATTACCTTCTATCTTTTTCTCCACCAGGTTACTCCCGCGTACCAACAGAATCTCGACCACACATAAAATTATCACACAACTACCCGCAGCCGGGTGGCGGGAACTGGTTACCCGTGTCACCATCACATGACCCTGAAGGACCTCCTCCTAATGGGCTGGGAGTGCCTAGGTATGTATCATCTGCCAAGCCTTTTATCAAATATGTTGGGGTCGGTGTTCCAGTCTAACTAGATACAGCTAAGTACCAGTGTGCCACATAGAGCGACTGCCTATTTGACCTGTTCAACCCTACCTGGGCAAGTTGTCAGACTTGATGGCTTCAGAATGTCCGGAAAATCTGCCAAAAATGATGAAACGATAACCGTTGATTGGAAAAGCACACCGAGGAACTCATGGCAAGATGATCCCCATATGTGTACCTATAGACCAACCGTGCCAAACGTTGTTTAATCTTTAAATTCACAACAAATTTAATCTTTAAACACAAGCTCGTCCGTTAATGATCCATTGTATTTACTAAAATCCTTTTACTTACAGATACTGGCCCGTAGCCTACCTTCACAAAGGTCCACCTCCAAACACAACATATTTCCGCTACAACGAGACCCAACGGCCAACAACAACAACAGAACGGTACTCAACACCCCCCGAATCAACAACTTTACCCCCTCGATCAACAACAGACAGACACAGAGACGAGAAGAAATTCAACATGAGTGACTACGACGACATTACTAGCACAACTACGTTCAAACCAACAGTTAAAACAACTACAACTACACCGACAACTACTGAACTACCTGAAGTTTTACAACCAGTTACTGAAAATATAACTGAAGTTGAACTAGTTAAACCAGAAAGCGTTAAAATTAAAGATAAGATCAAAGGCATAGATGATAAGTTAGATGATTTTTCAGGATCAATAGAAGTTTTAGATTTAGATGATGTAAAAGGGGATAAAATAGCAGATTTGAAAACTTTAGAAGCTGAAGAGAGGCAGATTGAAGAAATAGGCAGGATTTTAGCTTCCAGAAGAGGTGGGAAGTTAGTTCTAGATAAACGTTCGCAAAAAGATTTGGAAGCTAAAAGTATAGCTGTGGATAAAGATTTAATAGATTTTAACTTCGGCAATAGATTTAACGTTGAAAGAAGAGGAGTGATACAAAAAGTGAGTAAAGATGAGATAGAAAGAGAAAGAGGACTCGATAAGAGTTTAGAAGTAAGTGAGACTTCCTTTGTTCGTCCCCCTAGAGTTTTATCTACAACAGAAAATATAAGAAAAGCTATAGTTAATGGCAAAGTATTTTACGATGCAACAATAAGAGAGCAGAGAGATACATTTTTTAATAATTCAACAAGAAAAAGTAAGAGTTTGAGAAACGGAGATGATTCTAAAATAACTAATCTTACATCTTCTGCGAGTTTTGGCAAGAAGATAATTAAACCAAGAAATGTGAACCCAGTGAGAAGAGTTAGAAGGGTTTATAGAAAGAGATATAATCCAGAAGAAGTGAGAAGGAGATTGTTAGAAAGAGAAAAGAGTAAACAAGAGATTAGTACAGAGAACTCGAGAAAAATATAAGTAGCTTCTTATCGCAATAATTTTCGAATAAAAATATTTTATGCTTATGTAATTTAAAAACGTCTCACGTATAATTTTAAAATATTATAATATTATCTTTATTTTTTAAAAGGATTGGTGCTTTAAATAAATTGTCAGTTTGACTTTAAATTTTTATTTAAGTTGAATTGACGATGCATATTCGAAATTTTGTAAAATTTAAAATATTAAATTAAGTTAAAGTATTTTTTAAATGCATTAAGTTTTATTTAAAACTCGATATTATTTTAAAATTTAAGACGTACTTTTTAAATATAATTTGTGATAATTTCTTTCTATACGTTCCCAAAACGAAATAAGTTACCACGAAGAAATTGATTGCGATTCTAGAACTGTAAGTTTTAAAAATAGCACTTTTAATTAATTTAAGTTTAAGTTTTTTTTAAGACTACAAATAAATGCATTTCGAATAAAAAGTTTTGTTTAATTTTATACAACTTATTAAATGCCATATTTACTAATAATAATTATAAATGGGATAGTAACACTATGTTGATCTTTTTATCGCGATTTCACGCCAAAACTGTCGAACCAATTTATGTAAATTAAATATGGCCCACAGATAGTCAAACCAAATTTTCATATATCATATCGATTATTGCATTCCGTAACATACATTACGGTGGAAATAATAAAATTATTTTCACAATATTATGGACCCTGGGCACAGCAAAATAATTGGAAGAGAGGAAGGCGTTTAATGTTATAAATAATAGTAGGAATATATTATTTTCTTTTATAGTTTTTTATAGGGTTTTCCCGGGATGTGGGTGACACTGCAAGTTATACAATATTGAAAGTCACTAAAAATGCGAATTTTCGAATCCGAAAGCTTCAAGAAACACACTTAGTATGTAAACTACAATTGTAAAACCCAGTTGACAATAAGCCTACTTTACATGCATTGTGTTCAAAGCTCCAGGGGACGACTTTTACTTATTTTCTAAATTGCACTTTCACGATGCAACTGTGTGCACCACATAAATGTTTTATGCAAACGATGCAACATTTCACTTTCTAAGTTTGTTTTATGCAATAAGGGATTATTGTAATATTGCATCGTTAAGGAAATTGGTGCCTTTTATTGAAGTATTCTTCGTTGACGGAACTTTTCACCCGCGTCCCGAAGGAACTACTTCCCACGACTAGGTAAAAAGTAGACTGTCCTTCTTACCCAGACTGTAAACTTCTGAATTATCTGAGTACTAAATAGCATATAAATCTGTTTAGTACTTTTGGTATAAAAACGCCACTGGCAGAGTTACTTTCGCATTTATAAAGTCTAGTAAGGATTTAGGTGAGAAATTTGGGTAATCCCTAATGTATACTTAAACATATTTATATCTATAGTTCAGTTCTATATCTATACTAACCGACATATTTATACTAATACAATTGATAGAGGATTTTTTTGTTTGTTCCCTAAATGCTGCGAAATCTATTTCAAAAATTGTATCACTCTTGGAAAACTTCACTATTCTCAAGTTGTAAGGAAGAAGTTCCTCTTGGAAGTATGTGGTACTGCGGGAAGCAGCTAGTTTATAATATTATTTACCCTAGTAGCTCGGGTAGGCCCCTGATAAATTATAATTTTAATATCTCCAACACTTGCCTACATTAAAATGACGAAGCAAGTATAGTTTATAGGCACTTTGAACAGAGAGAGTAAGTTCACGACCTACCTTAAGTTATTACTTAGTAACTTGACATTTACTAAGCTCTGTGTCAAGTTTTATGAAGCATTTCACTTTCCAAAGTGCAGTCTGTTATTTTTGAACGCAAGTGTATCTAGTAGTTAAAATGAGTATGAATTTTATAAAACTTACTTTATCTAATGCAATAGATTTTAAGAGTACATTACTTTTCTTTGAACGCATTAATCAAAAATCAGAAATTACAGGACTGATTTACTGTTAAAGAATTTTTTATTTGCTTTATTTATTTCTGATTAACGCTCGATCCTTCTCCGTGTGAGAGGAGGCCTGTGCCTAGCAGTGGGACGATAAAGGCCGTAACATAACAATATTCGCTTCTTTATAGAAGAAGGCTATAAGCTAGTCTGCTTTTCATACAGTCTGTCAATGTTCAGTCAAAGGACTTGTTGTTTGATTAACACTTATTTCGGCCGGTTATCTGTGAGTAATGAATGATATTCTGTAATACAAAACTGTAACAAAGCCAGTAATATATCTTAAATATCCCCAAAGATTACCCCTGTGTACAAAGAACACTTTTACTCCATCACGACTGCAAATTTCTATAACTTACAAGGTTTTCACATCACGATCACATTATATAACATATAAATATAAAACATAAAATTATAACTGCAAAAAATATAAAAGACATTACTAGCCGTTTAAGAGTGCCTACATACAGCACACTTTTAGTCGGCCGATAGTTTGTTTGGGCACAGATTATATAATAGTTACTACGTAAGTTTGGGCTCATAAATCAGTATGAAGATAAATGGTTGTGCGCACATAACAGACATCAATTATTTGGCCGGTATCAGACCGACTGAAAACATTGATTGGAATCAAGATTTTCTTTTAAATTATACTGCTTAGTGTGCAGTGCTATGTGATCCATTGATTAGCAAAATATTTCTTTATAGAAAAACTTGACTCCAATCAAAGTTTCCTAATGTTCTAAATACCAGACCTGATCTTTGTAATGTGCGTACTACCATTCATCTTCATACTGATTTATGACCCCAAACAAACTATCGGCCGACTAAAAGTTTGCAGTGTGCCCTTGACTCGTTTAAGAGTATTTTCTTGGCAATAACATTTGGTTACAGACTATTAGATATTGCATTATAATGCTCCATCAGTATATTATTCCTCTCCATAAGTATTATAAAAGTAGAGATTCTAATGGTTATGTTATGATGGTGATATAATGTAGAGCGTGCGTTTAATAGCCGTTTTAGTATACAGGATGTTTGAAAAGTAGATAATATTTTGACGCGATTCTGTCAAAATGTTCAGGTATTTTAGAAATTGTTATTTTTCAGAGAGAGCAGACCTAGAAACTTTAACAAAGCATTCCGGAGTCCTGTGCCTGATTTTTCAATGGTCGGGTTAGTTTGCCATGCATTATGAGAGTGGAGAAATAGAGTGCACCTGTGTCTACACAAATGTGCATATCCTGCGTAGCTGGCTGATCTCCATCGAGAGTAGATGCCGTGGTCCATAATCGGTCGGAAACTTTGGATTTCCCGCATTGGAGGCTAAGGGATTGTTCACACCAAACGTATTGTCCGCCGCTGACTGTGAGTATACTCACTGTCTGCACCAGTGTGAACGTCGACTCAATCTGCAGTAGGCGTACTCACCAAGCCGACAATAGGCTATAGCGTACGATGCGCTACATGTGTGAACAAAAGAATAGGCTCGTGTAGGTTCACACTAGATGCGTACGCTGAGCGGCTGACTATTCTACACATAAAAGGGCTCAGTATTTGAAGTTGCTCGTAGTATTTTATAAAAGATAAAACTAGCGTAATTTATTTTTTTCAAATCAGACGTTTTACCGAAATTTCAATTAAATGATGCGCATTCAGATAGTTGCCATTTGCGAAGCTCTAGAGGAAGACGAAAATAATAAAAAGAAGAGATTGTGGGTACATCCCTTAAATTTGAAGAGATGTTTTCTTGGTCAATTTCATACTTTATATTTCGAATATAGACTTTATTCAAATAAGTTCAAGAAATATTTTCGTATGACAGTAAAACATTCGATGAGTTACTATCTTTAACACGTTTAAGTTTATATAAAAGGGACACTAATTATCGACGTGCTGTACCGAGGCGCGGCGGTGCGTACGCGGCGGAGCGGCGCTATTCGGCAACTGCGTCCGCGTAACCAATCCGCGTCCGCCGTGCATAGTCGCGTAGTAAAATAATCGGCCACTGAGAGTCGGCTACAACAGACGACGTAACAGCGTATAGTCGGTTCGGTGTGAACGACAATTTCAATATATATGGAAAAGCAATAAACTGCGTAACGCGCGCTCACAGTCAGCGGCCGACAATACGTTTGGTCTGAACGATGCCTTAATTTATTTCATGCCAAAAACATATAAAACATTAAAAACACACCATGTACATTTGGAAAGCGAAATGAACTATAAAAAACAAAAGCGTAACATTCGAAATATTACGTTACGAAGCGAACATAATCGCAATGGCCAACAGAAAACATGGAAACGCGTAAATGGACAGAAATAGCATTACTTCGATTATTACCGACTTTCCCTAATAAAGCAGTTAAGAACCGCGAACGTAAAAGTTAAACGTTACAGTTTAAATTTTACGGTTGACGTTTACTTTTCATTCTTTTTAGGAAATAAAAATATTTAAGTATATAATGTCCTCCTAGCCGTTTATCGGTTACGGCGACTGTTATCGTGTAAGGAGATCAGTCAGCTGCGCAGGACATATTATAGTGGTAGTCTTATCCCATACTTATCATTATATTTTTCGAATAGAACATCGGATATTATTTTCCAGTTATTCAGAGTTCATAAGGATACTACTATCGGTGTCCGTTGGGTCCTTATGAAGAGTCGATTTAATACATTGGAAAATTGATTTATTTTGATAAAATCGCAACTTACTTTTGGTAAATAGATTTTCAAAATCAGTTTTTTATTATTACGTATAATAATGCACCAAGATCAAACTGCTAAATTGCTTGAAAACACTCTTTATCTGGGCTTTTGCTTATTCTAACGCCCTTTCACATTACATTATCTTAATAATGTTCTATGTATCTACATATAAATAACTTTTTACAATAACTTAATAATAAATATATATACAACATACAACTAACTTATTACCTAATATATACACTTACTATAAATAAAAATATTTAAAAAATTGCATCAAAAAACTCCTCCTCATCGCTGCCCACCGGGAGTGTACCCAAGAGGCTGGCAGCATTGCCACGTTGGATGGCAATGCTTACTTTTTGGCCAAAATAAAAACCAGCCCTTGGGTCACCTGAAGTGTCAGCAAGTCGCTTAGCGATATCCTTATATAGGAGATGAGCACTTGGACCCCACGGCCCGAGGGTTTCAACCCCAAACGGCTCAAAGGTATAGTTACCCACCAGGGTACTATATTTGCGCCGTTTGAGGTCCTCTGCAGCCGCAGCAGCGGAACCAGCACATCGCGCCGAGCTAGGAAGGTGAGATGGTGCAAGAGTATCGACACAGGTCGCGTCCCATACTAAAGACCTACCCATCTTCCACGGGAACAACGACATACCGTCTGGTCTCTTGCCATCGTCGCGTACCAGACCACTGGGTTCTAATATGGCTGGAACGCCGACGGCAACAAGAGCGCGACGGATTATGTCATTGATATTCGCATGCCGTGCAAAACGGCCGGCGCTGCGGCTACATGACAAGCCGTGGTGTCCAAGGCTGCTGACAGCTTCACCACATGGGCAGCGGTGAGGAGAGCAGCACGGAGCACCCAAACGCAAGCAAATAGCTAGCCGGAAGTGGTGTCGTCAAACAAGGTGCCTATGTTTGACGACGGAAGTGCCAGAAGCCATAAACCCGACTCCCATTCGCCCACAGCCAGAAGGCGCGCTCGCTCTGCAGAAGAAATTGACGTATTAATCAGATTATTCCGTGTAGCTCTGCAGAGCGGCTCATCCCACTGTCTCTGAGAGGATGGGTTGACGGGTAGATCAATATTCGGGCAGGTGATTTTCCAAGCCTCTACAGCCTCAGCCAGGCATGGTACCTCGCAATTGACCAGTGTGGAAGGGAGAATTTTCCTGGTCAATTTCTCAGTACCACGGACGGAGGATATAAAGGCCGGTAAACTTATACTAGAAATTTTGCGGACGCCAAGCCCTCCCATGCGAATGGGAAGAGTAGCCTGAACCCAGGCTCGGTCGTCTAGGGCCACATTTAAAATTGATGATAATGTGTGTCTGATAATTTTGTCAAGTTGTTCCAAAAGGTTTGTGTGCTTCCATAGAGTGGAAGCGCGCAAATAGTATGTTAATTTTGGGCCAAAACAACAATATCTAATGATTGTAATGGCTGAGTGCATGTTAATTTGGAGCAGCCTTTCCGAAATATGATTGAAATTTTGTATTTTGTCCTGAATAAAATTCGAAAATGAATTTTCATATATTGGGGAACCAAGGAGACAAAGAGAGTCCTTATCAATTAATTTAATATCCGGGGCTATTGCATTGAATTTTGAAAGTGTGTCTTGTCTGTCAGTATTGTCCGGTACAAAAAGTTCGCATTTGGAGTAATTTAGATTTAGACCTATTTCTTGAAATTTGTTTTGGAGAAAAGAAAAATCACCAAGTACTGTATCTACTTTGCCCCCCAAGGTTCCGTCATCAAGGTACCAAACATTGAATTCCGAATTTAGCTGCCGAATTATTGGGTTTATGGCTAAACTGAAAATCACGGGCCCGAGTGGGTCACCCTGCTGACAGCCAACAGAAGATTCCAGAAGGTTGTCCTGATATAGTAATTTAGATGGATGTCTGTAGCATTGCCAAATAAAACTGTAAATTTGGGGTAACTCTTTTTTCGTTTCTGCCAGCAAGGTGTCCCTATAGACTGAATTAAAGGCATTCTTTATGTCAACCTTCATTATGACCTCTCCTTTGCCACAATTTAAATAGGTCGATAACGCGTGCACGGCAGCCTCGCAGCCCCCTCTTGAGCCGTAACCCAGCTGAAGGGGCTGAAATTTTTCCGAAACACCCTCACTACAAAATTTACAGCAAATCTTGGCTACCGTGCGACGGTAAGTAGTCCCTACGGCAATTGGACGAATGCCGCTATCCCTCTTGCGTAGGGCGCAGAGGTTCGCTCCATACAAGACGTCGATGACGGCCTCGTCCACCTTGCCGGCGAGCATAAGGTTGACCAGGGCTGTAAGCTCCTTCAAGAGTGACTCACCAGCTTCCCCGGCGCTTGGGCAGGTAAGGTCCTTAAGGTGTTGCGGACTCAAGCCGTCGAGGCCGCCTGCGGAACCGCTCCTGAAGGAGCCTATTGCCGTGCTCAATTGTCGACCTGTAATAATGAGGGTATGGGTATCCGGATCAGGGGGGTCGGGAAAAGAAAGGTCATCGGATGGGGCAGGGTGTTTGCTCTCCAAAGCGGAAAGTGTTTCTGGAGAACAAGGTGCCACCACATCACTGCTGAAAAGAATCCTCGCTGCACCACTTATGTCACCTTCACTTAACTTGGATTCTACCAGGTGGGGGATGCTCCTCGAATAAGTAGAGCCTGTTGTCGGTGATTTAGTGTCGAAATCTCTGGCCGAAACATTACAATTATCTTTAATTTGGGTCGATAAGGACTTTTTGGATGCCAAATTTTTTTGAATATGTAAGATTCTATAAGGGAAGGTGAGTAAGTTCTCCCAAGCACGTTGCGAGTTCTCCCGTGCAGCCAGGCGGACACAACCTGCCAAATGTTGAGCTACTAAAGCCCTGGCGCCTCGGGGAACCCGCTTTAGGATTGGAATTGTGTTTTTGAATTTTGAAAGTCTTTTCCAAAACGGTTCCAAAGGTGTGTCGGTATCTGGGTTTGTCGGGGTTAGTGTGGGAGGAACTGCACTTTGGGATTTATGTGTCTTCCCAATGTGCACGTTCAAACCCCGCTTACCTTTAAAAAAACGTGCTTGGGGGCACAGCGGGCATCTCAGGGCATCCAGAGATGTTGAAGATTGACAAGCACTTACACTCCCATCACCATTACTATACATCTGGGTGCCTCGCTACTTATTACACTTACAACTATTAATTTTCCACAAAAGAATATACATATTGTATAACCAGGTGTAAAGCATATAGCCTGTTATCATGAATCTTTCTATCTATTAAGCGAAAACAATATGAAACGTAGTAGTTCTTAAGTTTAATAAACTGTAGATCCCGGCTGTCATTGAACATCCTTGGCAGTCTTTATGGGTAGTCAGAAGCCAGTAAGTCTGACACCAGTCTAACCAAGGGGTATTGGGTTGCCCGGGTAGCTGGGTTCGGAAGGTCAGATAGAGCAGGCGCTCCTTGTAAAGCACTGGTACTCAGCTACGTCCGGTTAGACTAGTCATAGTTGTGAAAAAGGCTCGTAGGATGATGATAGTTTAATCTCTGGATATAAACAGATACAGATACAGGGGCATCACACAATGTGTAAGTAGAGATTATTATATTATTTATTACAAATAAAATTAAATACCCCATCACCATATAAAATTGCAGAATTTTCTCTCGTATCAACTGACAGTGACGTCAGCAAAAGATATCAAATTCGCGCACTTACAGCGAAAGTAGCTTTCACTCGGCTTTTAGTAAAAGTGAGCTAACTCAGGTAATATCGGAGGTCATTGAACTTCGACCGATTGAAGTGACCGAATGGTTCAATGAGGCGTTCCTGGAAAATATGTTGTTGTTATTTTGTCACCTATTTCTCGAAAATGATGAACATATGACTTCTACTACCTAGCCTAATGCCATTAGCCTTGACAAGTTTTAAAAACAATTTAATTTCTTGGTTTGTACTCTAAAGGCTTCGAAACCACTGAACCGATTTGAGAAATTATTTCACTGTTAGATAGATACACTATTCCCAAGTAATATACATAGGCTATTTATTATCCGGGCACGGGCAGTAATGTCCATGGGACGCCGTTGAAACCTGCTAGTTTTTAAACGTCTTAAAATAAAAACTCCATTCATTGTTTTGATTTAGGCATGTCAAACAATTATGTCATGTTGTGGCCCGCGACAAATAGACAAAGCTACTTTCGCATTTATAATTTAGTAAGGATGGTGAGGTACAAATACTCCATGTCCATTTTATCAGTCCTTATAGAATATTATGTATCTAAGGAGTTTATATAGACTTGGACATAGTTCCACAATTGCTAGTGGATTGTAAATTGTTTACTACATTTTATTAGGACACAGGTGGACATTGGATACTTTCTAGGAGTTACCGCCTCACTCTGAAACTATTGTCATTGTCTATGAAGGAATAGGTTAGGAGGAGCTCGTGGTGAAGTAACAGCCGCACGGTTCGATCGATTATAAAGTAAGTCCGTGGAAGACTGGTCATCTTGTTATGATGAGACCTTGCGCATTTCGGAAGGCACGTTAAATTGGTGGGTTATGGCTATCATTTGAACATCTTTGGTAGTCGTTAGGCAGTCAAAAACAAGAAACCTTTGCAACCAGTCTTAAGTACCACCTTACAACCAGTCACGTTGCCCGGGTAAACTGGTTGGCACGCTGATACTCTGCTGCATGTGTTAAGACTGGAAGCCTCAACATAATTGAGAAAAGATGATATAGCTTAAGCTTATCACACTTCACAAACAATATTTTCAATTTTACACCCCTACTTAATAACACTTTCTTCATACGCTCTTAACACTAAACTTAACGACTTAAGGAAAGTGCCACCAAGTAACGTATATGGCAAAAAACGTCGCCAAGTTTCCCAGTCAGACATCTTTATCGGTGTTGTGAGCTGACTCTTAATCAGCCATTGTTTAAGTGAAACTGACTTGGACCCACGGCCCGGGTTAACTTATGCGACTTGCGTTTAACTTTTAGGTTAACGGATGCTCTCAAACTGGGTAAAGGTTACAGATTCAACTAGAATTTGAAGTGCTAGTGAAACAGCTGTTTTTGAAAAAACATTGCATAGAACTGTGCCTACGTCATCCTCCGATCCTTTTTCCCAACAATGTTGGAGTCGGCTTCCAGTCTAACCGGATGTAGCCGGAGTACCAGTGCTTTACAAGAAGCGACTGCCCTGCCTGACCTCCTCAACCCAATACCCCTGGATGGTTAGACTATGTAAATTCTGTACCTGAATGTATCTCACGAAAGCAAGTAAACCATATATGTGTGTGTAAATAAATTTAAACATTGTCATTCATACAAACATATACATATTTTTACATACATATAAGTTCAAGAGCTCTCTGTAGTTGCCGAGTCATATAAAGTCAATATCATCATCATCCTCCTGCCCTTATTCCAACCTTATTTGTGGTCGGCGCAGCATGTTTTCTCCTTCCATACACTCTTATCTGTCGTCATCTCACAAGTAACATGCTAATATGCATGTACATTTATTTACACACAGAAGTTTGACTCACCCGCTTTCGTAACATAAACAGATTAAAAACTGCAAATCGTGACACCTTTCAACCCCAGAACCTTACATATATTTTAATCTAAACGCAAGATTTATATCCCGAGAAAGTGATCCTAGCATACCCAGCGGCACAGTGGTTGAATATGCACTTTCTAAGTCAAGATCAGGGGTTCAAGTTGGGATGCAGATGACCTGCAGATTATGCAGTTTAGACGTTATGCATAATATCACTGCTTTAGTATTGTTGGCAGCAGTTGATATTCTTTTTATATACTTCTGAATACTCTCGTCTTCTTTTTCAGATTTTTGTAGGTTTGCTTCTTCCTCTTATCGAGTGCGCTGCAGGTTTAATCCTAGTGTCAGAGTGTTCTCAAATCCGCCTGACGGCCTCTGACGTGGAATTGTAACAATGACTGCTACTGGATTACAATATGGGCTGATAATTTAATATCCAGCAATGGGCTTGTATCACTACTAACCCTGACTTGTTACTTGTGTTTTCTGAAAACCCACAAAGCCACTTTAACCCGGGAATCAAAAATGTGACCAATAGATAAAGGGGTCAGGAGTATTCAGGTTCAACTAGCTGTACTAACAAAGATTTTTCATATCTGCATTGAAATGTGACAAAATGCTGGTGATGATGTCCAGTAGTTTTTGAAAGGCTTATTACTTCTTGGTGCAGTAAATTAATTTCTGAAGGGTCAATCTGCTCAGAAAGCATGAAAAATCGATTTCACTTGATGATTGAAAGTCAAATGTTATTATTATTACAAAATAACTATTTAGATGTCCCCGTCTCTCCGTGGGATCAGTATATTGATTTCTCAACTGATTGTCTACAGGAAGATAGAGGTAGGAATAGAATACAATTGTTAGAATTAGTTAGGATGAACACTATGTTAGAATTAGTTGGGATAATACTCATAATAATACTAATATATAAACCACCGTTACTAAATTCCCCCAGTGTATAATTCCCTTTATACTGCAATGTGAACTAGCCCTAACGATGCATTCAACCAATACCTGTCTTCCATTACTATGTTACAATAATGTACCGTTCGCAAAAACTTCGCTTTATATACAAATAAAACATTGTTAGTCATGCGGTTTATTTTTTTCTTAGTAAGGTCGGCAAAAAACGGCCGTGATTGTAGGAAAGAATCGTTATTTTTTTTGTATCGAGTAATCTGTGTTTAGTTCTCGATTATTATTATTGGACTTCCCTGACAGTTAGTTTATATAGTTTTTCTTATATAATTACTGTTATCCGACCTCTTCTTAAAAAAAGGCAGTAATTAGATATAGAACTTTTTTCAATTATAATCTGATGCTTTTATAATCGTTAGTTAAAATCAAGTATGTCTGTCGAGTCTTTTTAAATGAAAACTTTGACGTCAAAGTGGATAAGGAAAATCGAAAGGGAAAAACTGGACCCTATATATAACTAAGTCTTCGCTGTCCGTCAGACCTCTTGTCTTGCTATGTATCTCATGCACCTTCGACAGTTGATACTTTCGCTAATGATATATCGGGTGTGTCGTTCATAATCACATTAAATGAAATGCGTTAATATACTGGTTAATATATATCGATTAACACAAAGAAAAAAGAAAAATACCTACGTAAAATTAACAAAAAGGAATTTTTCAAACAAAGTAAATAGAATAAAAATGTGCGAAATTTAGAACACCATATAAAAGTCAGTCATTACAAACAACTGAAATTCTCCCTTGAAAACTGACAGCTGTCAACTGATCAAAACATTTGATACTCCTAACTTTATCTCTGCTTTACACAACATGATGTTGTAAATTATAAAAACGAAAAATGACTCCTGTGGTTAAACCACTGAATGGATTAGGTTATTTTTTTACAATTCGCCATAGAATATCATAAAGTATATGCGATGGGATTTAATGTGATTGTGAACGACACACCCGATATAATGTAATCGCTATGTCAACAAATACTGACAACTAGAATAACATAAATATTATAGGCCGCTCCCATTAAAAATACCATGTTTCTTGGCCGCTAAAACGAAATGGTACGAAATGGCCGACTCGAGCCCTTTGTGCTCGAGTCGGCCTTTTTTTAAAGTAGCTACTTACGGATCTACACAGGGCTTTTGAATTCATATCTCACATAAATAAAATTAAGAAACCGTTAGATATTATAATTGTGGTTACAAATGATGTACTCCAACTTAAAAACGTCACGTCAAAAATCTAGGCGTTAAATGCGTGACAGAAATCAAGTAACCACAAGTTGTAACCACATCCTTAATTACAATAGATATATTACAAATACTTATAAATATATACTCGTTAATACTCAAACGGTTACATTACAAAAAATAAAAACTTTTTTGTATAACCTCCAATCTAAGTGGGCACACTGCAAACTTTTAGTCGGCCGATAGTTTGTTTGGGCTCGTAAATCAGTATGAAGATTAATGGTAGTACGCACATTACAATGATCAGGTATTTAGCCGGTATCAAACCGACTAAAAACCTTAATTGGGATCAATATTTTCGTTAAAACCAAAAAGTACCAACCATTACCAACCATATTTGGCAATTTTTACGGCCAGCAAGAAGCTAACCAGTCTTACCAAGAGGTATTTGGTTGCCCGGTTAACTGGGATGAGGAGGTCAGATAGGCAGTCGCTCCTTGTAAAGCACTGGTACTCAGCTGAATCCGGTTAGACTGGAAGCAGACCCCAACATAGTTGGGAAAAGCCTCGGGAGATGGGTGCGCCAACTATCGGCTGACTGTTTAGTCTACAGTTTACTGCCTCGTTGGTCTAGCTGTCGCAAGTGCGGCTGCTGAGCACGAGGTCTCGGGTTCGATTCCCGAGTCGGGCCGAAATCGCTTTGTGGGTTTTAGAAGACTTTCACAAAGCAGCCCGGAGCCTGGAAGCTGGTGATTGATACACCCGTGCATCGGAGAGCACGTAAATGTCGGTCCTGCGCCTGATCTCTCTCCGGTCGTGTCGGATTACCGTCCCATCGGGCTATGTGAGTTAAGGAATAGTGAGTGCACCTGTGTCTGCGCAAATGCTCGTGCACTATAATATGTCCTGCGTAGTTGGCTAATCTCCTTACATGAGAACAGCCGCCGTAGCCGATAATCGGCTAGGAGGACATCATCATCAGTCTACAGTCTGCTTAAAACCGGCTTCAAAAATCCTTTCTCGTGAGTAAACAAAAAAAAAGTTTTGTAAGTACAATTATTTGCTTTTTTTACCGACGCTCCGTAAATATCGTACACAAATAAACTTTCTATTGTGCCGCGCTGTGTCGAATACTTTATCGATGATAGCTAGTGATGTGCGCGTAATTTATCGATGTTTGTGTTGCAAAGTGACATCTTTGTAAATTATGGCCGTTCCTGTTCAATGTAGGTATTTGTAAAGTTAAATGAATTTAAATTGGAGTTTAAGTGATTTCCGTGGCAGTTTTTTTTTTGTGATTTTTAAATAAGTGAAATTCGGTTTAAGTGTGTATTTATGTGGTTGACAGTTTTAAGTGTCATTAAAAAAATCTTTAAGACAGGAATGAATGTGCCTGGTTGTAGTAATTCCTAACGAACGCCTTACAGTCACCACCTAAAGCAAGATTTGTAACAAAACGATCACACTATCGACTTCGCCCGTACGTTGCAACAAAAGGTTTATCGATATCATTGTTAGACATCCCTAATCACCTAGACGTGACCTCTAAGCGAAAGTCTAACCGTCAAGGAGACTAGTGATGTGCATTAAACTAAGTAAAATCACGCATCGATATCTTACGACAAAAATGTTAAACCATTGATTTGACACACTTTAATCAAGAAAATGAAAGTCGATAAAGATATTATTTATTAAGTGGAATGAGTAACGCTTGGTGAGTCAGCTGATTCGCTTTAAATGTTACGGAAATATCGACATCTTGATAAAAAGGAGGGGCTCGGATGAAGACTACCTACGTAAGAGACGAAAACACGAGGAAAATTGTTAAAAAGTGTAAACCCAAATAAATGTAGTAGAGTAATCTTTTGCGTTTTGTTTTCCTTAAAATACTGCATTTTTGCCCTCTGTGTACCTACCAGGGCCGCACAGGAGGGTTGTAGTACTGTATTGAAACATGGTGGAACATGGACCTTAAAAAGTGTGGATTTTCGAATCCACCTTAAACACGCCCACACCTTATTTTATTAGACTTACCACACTTTAGATTTAAGAACTGATAGTAGTAACTTGCGCATTACCATTCATCTCATATTGATCTATGAGCCTGATCAAACTATCGAACGATTAAAAGTTTTCAATATGCACCTTAAATCTCAGTAAAGCGAACTTTGAACGACCTATAAAATATTGTAAGCACTTCTTTTTTTATTAAATGAGTGTCTATGGAGTTTCTTACCGGTTCTTCTCCATAAGACCCACTTTTTGGAACCACGCAACTAGCTTGAGTAATAGGTCATCTCAGTTTGTTTAAAACTGAAATGTTTTGTGAAGAATTTTATTTAACTTAAAAAATATAACTCCGTAGGTTATATTTTTAAGCATTAAGGTTATATTCTTTGCAATAAAGAAACATTATGCATTTGTATGAAAAGACGTTACCCATTTTTTTATTGCTTAACTATAAATTGAAAGATGACACAAAAATAATATGGACAACCACAAATAAATGTCCTTCTCTAAGTAGATAAAAAAAGAAAAAACATTATTCCTATTTAAAATATCTTCACAAGTTTACCGATTAATATATTTATAGTTTATTTGCTTTGTATTAGGCTAGTCTTGACAGTCTTGAAATCTGTGTCAACCTTTAAACTAAATTGCTACTTATCTTAATCACCAATCTGATCACCAATAATCACATCAACAGTTATTTAAATTTTTTCCTCTACACATAAATATTATAACACTAGCTAACACCAGTGGTTTCACTTGTGTCCCAAGAAAACTACTTCCAGCACAAGGGTAAAAAGTAGACTGTATTATTCTGAAGTATAAGCTATACGACTGCCAAGTTTCATCAAAATCCATTCAGTAGTTTTTACGCAAACCAGTGCCAAACATACACACATTCTTACAAACTTTCGCGTTTATAATAAATATTAGTAGGAAGTAGGATATACTTATATTCTTTTATAAAAACCGGTTGCGTGTGATCTAAAGCAGTTTGTAGTTGTTCTAAGTTCTAGTTAAACGAGAACTTTTTTCATATAATTATGTCATTTGGAAGATATGTTAGAACAACTGATATGAGGTCTAACTCGTTAAGTTTTTAACTACGTAAACTTTGAACTGGTTATATTTTGTAATGGATATTAGAAAATTAGTTACCTATTGGTTTTTGTAAGTTTTTTGAGCTAACATTTTCTTTTAGTTTAGTAGTTTTTTAGTGTCGTTAAATTGTGATCCATTATGTTTCTCCATTATGTGTTTAAGTATGTTTTTGTATGTGTTGTGAATGCATTATAAATGTGTTTTCTTTTTTTATATTAAACAAAAGATTTTGATCTAAGCATTTCTATAAAAAAAGTTGAGAAAAAAAAAGTTATAAAAAAGTATAAAAAAACTTTAGAGATGCATAGTTTTATGACCATAGCTGATGCTTAAAACTATTTGATGATAAGTAAAATATGTGATCAATAATCACTCTCACTCCTTATCTTTTCAAAAGATCACAAAGGAACCCAGATAGATCTTTCTTTATCTTTACCTTTAAAAAATACCAAACTGATGATCATTCTAAAGTTCCAAGTTTCACCAGTAGAACCGTAAAAAGAAATGTTTCTCTGTCTCGCTCTAACATATGTCTGTCTCTCACAATTTCTCATTTCACCGTTCACTTGTTTAGCAAGTCGCTAGTTAGTTTGACCGAGTTCCTTCTCGTCATATCTGCTGGTACATTTTCGTTCTTATGCGTGAAGGATAGAGTTGGTTTTTGCCTGTCGAGTGAAAGTAAGATGGCACTTTCTCACAGTAAGTTTGTCGTGGTAATATGTATGTTTCTTATTTTACAGAGTAAAGTTGGTCAGTTGGCTAGTAGGTTCGCAGTCGTAACCACGAACAGACGTCTCGACAAAATAAAAAAATAAATATTACGAAAAACATGCCGAGAACTTGTCGATGCCGCTGAAAAGACTAGGATTTGATATAAAAAAAATGTGAATGTGATCAAAAATCGAACGTCAAAAATTAAGCTTCGATTTTTAGGCGCGAATTTAAACGTCAAAATGACAGTTCGAAAGTGGTTTGATTTTGGGAAATCTTTGCGCCGTAGTGATGTGAAAATGTTGTTTTCAATTTTAGTGATATTGACCGTTTTGGACAATCTGCCCTTAACATGTAAGGGTGAAGATTATGATCGAGGTAAGTTTCATTAAAATACTACCGAATCCCGAAATAAATTGAAGTTTTCTTCATTTTAATAAATCACTTAAGTATATAGGTATCTTAATAATTATAATCGTTAACTTAACCCTTATTTTTAGTCATTTAATTCCAACACCATATACTCAAAACACTCTTACTTCCAAAACTATGACTCAAAAGCCCAAAAACACACATTGATTGACCAAAATAAAAAAAAGAAACTCAGTCGATGACCATTCACACAGTTCTAAATTCAAACAAACGCGACGCGATAAAAAAAAAAAAACAATAGAACCTCTACATCATGGTGATGATAAAAAGTCCATAGACAAACATAGAATACCAGTTGTTGGCGCGAAAGTTGTGACCGGCTGTGGGAAATATGTCACTGTTACTCTAGACATAGACTAGCCATCTTTAATAATTAATATTTATGCACTTTCTTGGGGCGTGTAAATAATTTTATGTAAAGGCAAGTTATTGTGTATATTATTTTAAATAATGGACGAATTCGTAAAATCTATGGAAAGTTAAGTTCACGCAAGACGGTTAACCCACATAAAAAGGTTCATATAAAATTATGTAGACAGATTCCTAGAAGTTACATACCCAAGTAAAAAAATAATAGAGTATGATTACCATAAGAGCATTTCGTATGGCTAATTCTATTGGCATATTTACCCTTATACATAGGTATATAAAGTAATTAAAATGAGTTTGATTTTAAGAAGAAGATAATTAGAAGATGGCATAAAGTACCATAATATAACTCTATGGTTAGATATAAAATTTTGAATATTCCTACAAAATATTAAAATAATTAAAATGGTTTTTAATTGTATCTTAACTTTGATAAATCATAAGATAGAGAATTGAGAACATCTCTCTATTTTTTGACGGTTGAAAAGTCCAGCTAATTACGTACACCAATAATTCTACAAATTACCAATTTCGTTACAGGCTTTTTTTATCGTCCCACTGCTGGGCACAGGCCTCCTCTCACACGGAGAAGGATTGAGTGACAAATTAAAAAATATGTAATTAAAAAATACACCTCATTAAAAGCACAATTTAATCTGAATCACAAAAAAATATATTTCCCTAACAGCTTCTAAGAAAAATCATACAAAACAACCATTTAGACAAACCGCAGACGACAAACTGTGTTGCGGTTAAAATTCACCGTTTAACCGATCATGTGCTTATACCCTTAAACCACGGTTAAACATGTTTGTATGTGGTCACATGGGGTCATTAGAAATGGTTAACTTAGCTGTGGTTAAGTTAAGAAAGTAAAGTACTTACCTTTAAATAATAATGTTCTATCTTGACCTTTATATGTCATACTGACTGTTTCTTGAATTTTCACTCGTGTTATGAGGTAACTACTTCCCGCACTTGGATAAAAAGTAGCTCATGTTCTTTCTTAGGGTCTAGTCTTCCTGTGTACCAAATATCATTGAAATCGGTTCAGTAGTTTTGGCGTGAGAGCCGGGTAAACAGACCAGAGTTAATTCCATATAGGTATATAAATATAATATACCCCCTTACTCATAAAAATCTCTAATCACCTTCTAAGCAACGTTTTAACTAATCACTACTTAAGAAGTAAGAATTCTCTTAAACAGCCCTTAAGTATTACTTATTATTTAATTCACGTTTATAAGTAAGGCTGATAGTTGGTAATATTGGTATAGCAAGAACTAGCTGTTTTGCCTACGTCCTGAGATATTTTAAACAACCAGAAACATCCTGTAACAGAAAATACCATATATTTCCATCTCAATTTTCATGCAAATCGCTTCAGCAATTTTATCGTGAAAGCTAAGAGAAACTTCAGGTAATCATGAATCTAATCAAAGTTTTTAGTCGTTCGATACCTAATCGTTATCATACATCATCATCTCCCGAGCGTTTTCCCAACTATGTTTGGGTCGGCTACCAGTCTAACCAGATGCAGCTGAGTACCAGTGCTTTACAAGGAGCGACTGCCTATCCGACCTCCTCAACCCAGTTACCCGGGCAACACGATACCCGTTGGTAAAACTGGTTGTCAGATTTTATGGCTTCTGAACTACCAAAAACGACTGCTAAAGATGAGACAGATACACAAAGTTAACGTGCCTTCCAAAATAAGGAAAAAAACTTGCTCTGACATACATGATCACCCATCTACGTATCAACCGTGCTAAGCATCGCTTAACATAAGTTATTGTAGGAACCGAATTTGTTCAGTCAAATATATTTTTTAAGATCAGAAATACCTAAAACGAGCAAACAAGGCAAGTTTCTTGCCTTTTCTTCTCCACGAGACCAACTCCTTGGAACCGTGCAACTGTCATAAATTTTCATACCCTGACCTAGGTCTATTTGAAATAGAAGAAAAAATGTGTATGACACAAAAAAAAATACCAAGTACCTACTTAAAAAAATCGTATACACTACGCGTTTTTTTATCGTATGTCCCATCACTATTCGGCCCGCGTAACCGAAAACCCGGTCAGTTACCGAAACTGGTATCGGTGCGTACAACTCTAATGGGGCTACTTTTTCGGACGCGATCACGTTGATTAATTCGAGTCGAGATCGAGTAATGGTCATGGCATACATGGACGGTGCAACTCTATGTGAAAGATTAAGTTGTTATAAGTTATGGAATCTGACGTTACTTTGTGGAAATCTATGACATAAAATGTTAAGAAAAATATGTAGCGTTATTAAGTTGTCATTTGAATTTGACCCTTAATGAACCCTTTCACTGGCTATCGATAAAATGTCAGTAGTTATCCGACAGTCAAGGCTATGTACTAGATAAAAGTCGCTTGTATTTTCTGAAAGACATTGTTATCCGAGATATGTGAAACCAAAAGTTATAAGTTCCTGATAGGGTATTAGGGACTTTTCCAGTGACCGGTGAAACTGGCTATAAATCGTACCTCATGTGAATCATAAGCTTATAACGTCAATATCTAAAAGCCATATGCATTATGACAGTGAGATTACAGCTACCTAACAACACTTGTTCCGTGCCGTGCTTTGCCGTTCATGTGTGCTACGACCTTTACTTTAAGACTTTAAAGATTTCCTGTTTGGTGTATCGCACGATGCATTTCTTTTCCTTTTTATGGAGCTAGTGGGCTTGTTTTTGGAAAAAAAAGTAGTACTTGCAGTATTTTCTCAACGTCAACGTAGGTGGTCAAAAACTTGCTCTCGTTTGTTTAATACTAGCAAGCCGAAAATCTACTTTCGTACCCGGTTAAAATTTATATTAACCTATAATAATTATATATTTAGCCTATGTCACCTGGGGATGGTCTATAGATTTTTTTTTTGTTTGACCCTGAATGCATGTGTATTTTTAGTTTTTTGTTTGTATTCTAAAGCTCCGAAACTATGGAATCGATTTATATAATTATTTCACTGTTGGGAAGCTACACTATCCTAGGGCGACATCCCTACTAATATTATAAACGCGAAAGTAACTCTGTCTGTCTGTCTGTTACGCATTCACGTCTAAACCACTGAAAATCAGTTTAATAAAACTTGGTACAGAGATAGAGTTGACCTTGAGAAAGAACATAGGATGGTTTTTATCCCGGACTTTTGAAGAGTTCTCTTGGAAATGCGATATAACCGAACTTGATGCGCCGCGGGCGGAAGCTAGTAGGCTATATTTTATCAGTTTACGAAAAGTAGTTTCCCCGAGAAACAAATGAAACCATGAGAAACAGATACCTACTGAACTAAAAAATGTAGACTCATGTAGTCTTGTTTTTTCAAAAATTCGAAAGGTAGATTGAGTTGATAGCTAGTTACCTAAACTATGTTACTTAAACTATGTTTATTTTCCATTCCTGGTTTTACGATTTCTCTTCAGAATAAAGATAGGTGTAATTCCGTTAATTTTATTTAACAATGTATGGCCTACCGTGTGAATAAGCCCTTGTGACCGAAACTCATTATTTACTTATTTATTATCTTGATAATTTTGTGTCCTATTGTTATGTGTAATTTGGGAACCTTAGTGAAGTGAAAACCAACAAATAAAATAGTCAATTATTTTTAATATAGGTACCTACAACTTTATCATATTATCACACTTATATTATTCACTAGGTATCTGTTTCTCGCGGTTTCTCCAGGGTGAGGTTGAAATACTCGTACCTGGATAAAATATAGCCTATGTCACCCAGGAAGATTGTAGCTTTCCAACAGTGAAAGAATTTCTATACATATAATAAATCTGTAAAAAAACTGTGTCTGTACATTGAATATATTAAAAAAATAATAATTGAGTGGAGCTTAGAAACTGTAATGGAGCACAAATCCAAAAAAAAATTCTGTCTGTTTGTCTGTATGTCTGTATGTCTGTTTGTTTGTACACGCTAATCTTCCGAACTACTGAACGGATTTCAATGATTGACATGTCATCGATACGAAAGAAGAATGTGTAATGTGTCCCTAATACTATAAGCCTTTTTATCCATCTGTATCAGTAATTTTCTCAGGAAGCAAGTGAAACCGCGGGAGTTATCATACCATCGCGAAGTTCTAAAACAATTTTCCTTTCATTACAAATAGTTCTACTAAAACAAATGAACATACAAAAACAATTTCACTTTCAAAAGAGGTCGCTACCAAAATCAAAATGTAACTATATTAAATGTTATCCAAAATGTTTTTGAGGTCAGAATACAGTTAAAACCATGGTCGAAATACCTCGGTTATCTGATCGCCTGTATTTAACCGTGAGTCATGAGTTTAACGATTCTTCTTTAATGAGTTAACTGCCCTTTCGTATCTCTGGTTAAGGATTTTGGTTAGTTAAAGTACAATTTATGAACCTTAAAATGAGATGAGAAAGTGAGAAAGTTTTTCGTGGTGAGAAATGTATCGTTAATCTTTTTGAGTTTATGACGGCTTGAATTTTCAAAATCGGTACCTACATGAATTAAGGTGATTTTATTGGTTTGCATTTTAGGGGTAGTCGCATAAACTACTGAGTGGTTTCAGATATAGCTTAACTGTAAGAGAAGCACTCAATTCCTAAATACCATAGACCACTGAAGTTTTTTTACCGAAAACTTTAGCAAGTTTAAGTTTGTATAAACTATACAAACATAGGTACATATTTTGAGAGCATATTGTAAGAACATGTTGATTGTGTATGTTCGATTTATTAAAACTGGTGATTATTATAACACAAAAAAATGCTTTAAAAATTGCTTATGCATAATGGCGCTTATCTAAGTAGTTTTTATTCAAACAAATATAAAATGCACTGCTAAAGATGCCATCGAATTTAGATCTTCTTTCTACTAAATAAATACTAGATCTATCAAATAGATAGGTTTGAATACAGACATCCGATTCGTATCTAGAAAATTAGAAATCTAAATAAAATAGATCTGATTGATGAATAATTCTGTCTAAGTATACTTTCCATTTTCTATAGAAAGCGATCTATTTCTCTATGGTAAATAGGCTTCACATTTATTTATACTAATATGGTAAAGCTGTCGTTACGGGTAGTCAGAAGCCAGTAAGTCCGACACCAGTCTAACCAAGGGGAATTGGGTTGCCCGGACTGGGTTGAGGAGGTCAGATAGGGCAGTCGCTTCTTGTAAAGCACTGGTACTGAGGTTCATCCAGTTAGACTGGAAGCCGACCGCAACATAGTTGGGAAAAAGGCTCGGAGGATGATGATGGTAAAGCTGAAGAATTACTTTGTTTGAATAAATATCAAGAACCACTTCGAGGTTCGATGAATAGTTTTAGTGTTAGATAGCCCATTTATCGAGAAAATCTATAGGCTAAATTTTAATCAGGTCTGCGAAGTAATTTCTACGGGTCGCGGGGCTAACTGCTTGCGGTAACAATTTTTCAAATAACCAGCCAGCAATCTGAGTAAATTATTTTCTCACAAATTCAAATATAATTACAATATTAGGTATAGTTACAATTACTTACTGGCTGAGCTATGTGTCAGTATGGCCTGCCTCGAAAAATGGGCTGTTCAACCCTGAAATCATTTCAATCGGGTCAGAACGTCAGCTTTATAATATGAGTAAAAAATCTACAAACCCTTAAAAATTAATAAACCCAACTATAAAACAACAAAAATCCCAATTAATTTTCGCAGCCCATTCAAACTCGGCTTCAATATCAAACAAAAGTTAGCCAGTACAGTTGTTTGAAAGTAAAATGTTTGGGTCACAGAAAGTGAAACTCATAGACGAGGCAGGTGTACGAATGGTACTTGAATCTGGGTTTATAGACACAGGTAAGGCGCGTCTGTCGTTTGTGCGGGTTTTTGAGGTCAATTTCAAGTTGTATTTCGATTTTAAGGTCGCGGAAATTGAGGATGATTAGAGGGGTACTGACTTTTTGAACATACATACTCTTTTTACGATGTTTTGAATGAAAAAGCAAGCCGATTGTTAGCTAAAATGGCTGTTCTTATATTAAGAGACCAGCCAGCTGCGCAGGACATATTACAGTGCACAAGCATTTGCGCAGACACAGATGCACTCCCTATTCCTTTACCCTCATAGCCCGATAGGACCGCCATCCGACCGGACAGAGATCAGGCGCAGTACCGACATTTACGTGCTCTCTCATGCACGGATGTATTAATCACCAACTTATAGACTCCGGGTGAAAGTTTCTAAAACCCACAAAGCGACGTAGGCCCGACCCGGGAATTGAACCCAGGACTCCATATACAGTAAACGCACTTCAATAAGAGTATACCAAATACTCAGTCTTTATCCGGGTATTTCAAGTCAGCAAAAGTCAGCAACCAAACATAGAATCTGCAACCTCATCTTCAAAGAAAAGGCTTATTAACCTCTGCACCACAATGATGACTCTTATGTTACTACACACCTTTTTTCTTTTTTATTTAATCCATTTGTTTGCCGGTATCTCGGAAACCGGACGGAATTTGTTAAAACTTTCACTAGCATACCTGTGTGATATGTCTTGTCTTGTATGCATCATATTGTATTTTAGGAAATAATGCTTGAGTCATCTTTTACGAATTTAGTAAGTCACGTAACAGTTGGTTTTGTTCCAATTGTGACTATTTCCGACAGCTTAGATTGATGAAGAAGAAGTAAGTTACAGAAAAACAAACGATTTTTTTATGATGGTGGATAAAGAATTATTAATATTATCAGTTTGGCAATTTTTATGCATTTTTAGGGTTCCGTACCCAAAGGGTAAAACGGGACCATATTTTTTTCGCTCCTCTGTCCTTCCGTCCGTCTGTCACCAAGCTGTATCTCATGAACCGAGATAGTTGGAGAGTAGAAATTTTCACTGATGATGTATACTGAAAACTAGAACAAAATAAATATTTTGGGGGGCTCCCATACACCAAAGGGATTTTTTTGCTCATTTTCAAAATAATGGTACCTACCCTTCGTGCGCGATTCCGACTCGCACTTGGCTGGTTTTCTTTTGTGACTTAAAAATAGCTGTGTTATGTTTTTTTATAACATTCCAATGCTTCTATGCAAAAAATAGCAACCAGAGAAAATCAAGCAAACATGAAATCTCGCACATATTTCTATTTGTTTGAACCGTGCCCAAATCAAACTATTCTACTTTTAGAACTAATACTGATCTGTTAAAAATAACGTTTGTCTTATGTTTCTCTCAAAATAAAAGATTTTATGACTGTGTTGTTGATTTAGTGGTTCTCGACACGAGCCCCGGCTTAAAATTAGCTAGTAAGTAGTGAATACATATAGTATAATATAGTAATAGTCCTAGTCAAACTTTGCAGCTCTTAATTAATCATCGTCTGTCTAGACTTTTCCCACCACATAGGTACGTATAATCACATACCATTATTTTAAAACACAAGTGTTTTACATGGACCAACTGCCTATACTATAACCAAGTAAGCTGAGATTCCTAGATAAGACTGGGTTGTCAGATTTTCTGGTTTCTGACAACCCGTAACGACTGTCAAAAAAAACATTAACATTCCACTAATCTATAACGGATTGAGGTAGGTTAATGTGCTGTGTCTCTATGCCTCTATACTTTTGTTTAACGACGTCAAAAATCATCAAATGACCCCTCCCTCTGAGGGTTAGCAGCGGCGAGGGAGTGTCAGACTCCTACTGATTAAAAACCGTCGTGTTCCGTCGTACGCCTTTTATGTACCAGGGCTGCGGTAACTCTTTCGAACAATCCCGCAGCCCCGGCTGTCCTCTATACTTCCGTTATATATTTACGGAAGCTACATAAAAGTATAAAGTCGTGGTAAGAACTACACTATCTACTTATCAAAATGATCTTACACACATTACGATTCTCATAAACATTAAAAACCACATGTTGACTTTGTTGACACTTATAACAAACGAAGCGAACAATATTTACTTTTGAATTCACGCAGTGAAAGTTTTAGAAATTGTCGTACAAATTGAATTACCTATTACATTGTTCAGTCTATGAAATTTTACAAGTTTTCTCTATTACTCAATTGCGGAGAAATGGGGGTTATGTGTATTAGGACTTTTTATTTTCATGTCACTGTTACTTGTTACGCCTACGCCAATGATTTAAAATAAACTGGTATCACTTTAATGTTATTTCTAACTTACCTACTTTATAATATAACCTATGATCAATCGACTCGTGCAGCTGTTCGTGGCTAAGGACGAACTCCTTAGCTTTCTTAAACTATTTTGGTAAAAAAATTGGTATTGGTATGCTGCTTTTCCTATTAAGCTATTTATCCTTTACTTGTTTTCGACCTTTACTAGTTTTTTACCAAGGGTTTTCAGCCGCAAATTGGGTTATCCAACACTGAATGAATTTACATATCGGACCAGTATTTCTCAAGATGATGAAGTAGACGGGAAGCCGACCCCAACATATTTCAAAAAAAGGAAAAGGGCTCGGAGGATGATGATGACCAGTTGTTCTTAAGATAGCGATAAACCAACAAACCTTTAAGCTTATTAATATTAGTTTAGATTAGTTCATAAACTTCTAAAACAGAGGTTTTTTTCTTTACATTTCTAAATACGATACGTACACTTTCGTATCATCATCTAAGTAGCTTGTAAATGAAACCGAGGGAAACAAGTTGTATGTAAATGAATCTAGTAGCGCGTCATATAAAGTTTTTTCAAAACAATAGACAAGACTTTTTACTGTCTCCCGTCTTCCATTGAACTCTTGACTTGCATGAGAATAGTTTTTGTTATAAATGTAACAGAAACATAGTTCTCAACTTTGAATGTGATTACCTGGTTTTTATTTTAATAGACAACTATTGTTTGTTCTTTTTAAATGTTTGTACCTACTTTTTTTGGGTTCTGACAACCCATAATGACTGCCAATGATGTTCAAACTACTCCAGGACTTTTTTTTTTGGGAAATCATCACATGACCTCCTGTAGACTCTCTGACGTACCACCCGCTCGAGTATGTGCAGGGCCGCGGTAACTCTTGCCAACAATCCCGTAGCCCCGACGACTCCAGAGCCTACTAATTCAAACTCCTCATGACCATGATGATGATGGTCATCTATTCACGGACCGCGCCAAGTTATGCTTGACTTTAAAGTCGATCGTTCCACGCTTTTGGTTTTTAACCATTTTTTTGGTGGGAAATCTAGACCCCTAGTATCAATTCATCATCATCATCATCATCTCAGCCATAGGACGTCCATTGCTGAACATAGGCCTCCCCCTTAGATCACCACAGATACTTACCTGTTGGAGGCGACCTGCTCAAGCGTCTTGTATCAATTGGACATACATAAAAGGCCTGCGAAGGAACATTATGGTTTTACAGTAACAGTCTGACACTCAATAACCGCTGCAAACCCACAGCGGGAGGAGTCATTTGATGATTCCCATCCAAAATAGCCCCGGCAGGCATAACTAACCTTAGTCAATGTCTGCAGATATGCCTACCGTACAATTATGACGCTCGCTCGCGAGACTGCAGCGGCATCGGGTATGCGTTTCTATCACGCTCTGTTTAGCAAATAGGTGCACTTCCGTCTGTGCTGCAGGGTGGATGTGCTTGTTGGTGTCCCTCGCAGAATTTGCGAAAATAATACTTAAAAAGACATTTGTAATGCAATAAACTTTGTTCGTTTGCTTGAATGTACTAATCTCAGGAACTACTTGTCAGTATTGAGAACTTATTGTAGCGTTTGATAGCGTATTTATCGAAGAAGGCGTCGAGGGAGAATTATTTCATGAAAACCAATATTGTAAAACCTGTGACACTCACAAATATCGTAGCTTTCTACAGGAAAAATAATTTTCGAAATCGCTCCAGTAGATCGAGAGAATATACCTACACCAACATCACCAAGTCACAATTTACAAACTTCTTTATATCACTTACTACTATACGGACGAACGAAAGGGAAAGATGTAAATAGTGACCACTCGGTTTGACCACTAAATCTCAAACACCGTAAAGCAAACAGCATACTGCTTACGCATTTAAAAAATGAAAAACAAATTGATTTAGGAACACAGCATAAAAATACATAGTAGACAACAGGTGCACTCACCCGACTTCAGAGATGAATGAACGTGAAGATCTTAGAGATACATAACAGATATAATATGACAGGCATTGACTTACAAAACACTGCTACAATTTCAAATGAGAAATAACCTTGACGAGGAAAATTCAGTATTTTTCCTGATCGAGTGAGCCGCAGGTTTAATCACTTAACAAGCCCTAGTGTCAGAGTTTTCTCAAATACTGTCGGCCTCTGACGTGGAATTGTAACAACGACTGCTACTGAGTAGCGTTCGGGGACGCCGGTGTCACGTGACTTCCCAGGTACGGGGGTGTAACACCGACAGCTTCCAGGCTTCGAGTTGCTTTGAGAAAATTTCTGAAATCCAGAAAAGGCGTTTTCGGCTCGACCCAAATATAATTGTTTATTTTAATGCGTTCGTCTAATACCACCTTGGTCGCAATTTTATCACATAGGGGACATTTATTGATTGCATAACGACATTGTTCATACCTACCTACTATGTACTGATAAATTCTCTATCCAACTTTGTTTTGGAGTATGAAAGTAGTGATAAATAAATAAATTCGCTATACAACACATAAAAAAAAATGAAAATCAACTCAAATCGGACCGATAAGTTCGCTAAACCAAAACTATCCTCTGTAATACAACCATAGATATGATATTGTTTTATCTTACTTAAAATCTGTATTAAAAAGTAAAAGCACAGTGACATAGATTCCGTTCCCCATGTAACAACCAATTAGAGAACCTTTTCTATCTTAATTAGACAACAATGAAAGTTTTGGACCAATTTACCTTTTCTTACTTTTGTCCACAAAAAAGTATAATTCAATTGCTTTGAAGGTAAACAAAAGAATTGGATGAGAAGTTGTCAAAAACTGACAGTTTTATTAAGTTTGAAGGTGAGAATAAACTGTTTTGCGGAGCTGTGACAGACACAAATGTTTCTACTGGGTTACTCGCTCTAGCAATAATTTAGTAAGTAGTAACAAATAACGTGCCAACATTGGACAAATTTCCGCGAATAACCTTTGTGCACGAACATGCAGGCAGTGGACAGCGATGTCATACATATCTTTCGAAGTGAATTATTAATTTCTAGACTATCTTCTATGCAAATGAAAAACGAGTTTGATTGTTTGGTTGAACGGACTAATCTGAGGAACTGCTGGATGGATTTCTTTCAGAAAATAATCTTTCAGAATTAGGTAGCCCATTTACCGAGCGAGGCCATATTCTACTTTTTACCCCATTGCATGAAGAAGTTCCCACAAAATGTGGATGGAAACGCTGTCAAAATGGCTCTATAAAATTCCTCTCCACCTGCATCTTCAAAATCCATTTCAAACTATTGAAAATTACATAAACAGCAGAACGAATCTGTCTCTGAATGCACCGTCGAAAATGAGAGTAACTTTCACTGCATGACGTCATCGTTCGCTTTTTGTTATATTATTGTGAATATGCTATTGGTTTCTATAGCTCTTGAAGAAGAGCCTAGCTCGTAAAAGCCGAGGAAATCAATCGAACGTAAGTCTGTCCCCCCACCTGCCGGGGCTGCGGGATTGTTCGAAAGAGCTACCGTTACCCTGGTACATAAAAGGCCTACCAAGGAACACGACGGTTTTTAGTCTAGTCTGACACTCCCTCACCGCTGCTAAGACTGCTAACCCACAGCGGGAGGGGTCATTTGATGATTTTTGATGTCGTTTAAAAAACAAAAATCTGTCCCTCACGTCATCATTTTTGTAGGACAGATAAACGGACCAATTTCTTGTAGACCTTTCTGATAAGGACTTTCCTACCGAGTTTTTGTAGGACGTGTTACTTGGATAAAACATAGCAGATAAATCTTATGTCTAATTCACTCTTATGAGAGTGAAGGAATAGAGAGTACACCTGCATCTGCGTGCAGTGCACTATAGTAAATATGTTATATATCTTCTTCTTCTTATATATAAAAATGAATTGCTGTTCGTTAGTCTCACTAAAACTCCAGAATGGCTGAACCGGTTTGGCTTATTTTAGTTTTAAAATGTTTGTAGAGGTCCAGGGAACGTTTAAACGATACGAAGTTCGCGGGATCACCTAGTTTAGGTATATAAGACACCTGCCAAAACGAATGCCCCATATCTCCCCAAAAACAAGCTTTCTCCTTAAAACAAACATTGAACTTGACTCACTAAATAAATGCTCGGAATACTGATTGGAAAGTCAACCTCGTTTGAATATAAAATCGTTGATAATTATTATTCGGCGCGCCAAAACCTTGACCTACAGGTTTTTGAAGCTCAACCGTGGTTTGACATGGTTGTGAGAAGTTCTGTTATTCTGGTAGTCGAAATCTGGTGGATAATGAGCAGTTTGTGGTGGAAAACTAGACTCATGGAGAACAAAATAGTTTGACTTTTAAGAAATGGGTTTAAAAAATAAAACGAGGAAGGATGTAAACCCCTCTAAATCTAGTCTCTGATCCTAAAAATGCAGGCCATAGCCTAGTTTAAGGCTAGTATTACTGCAAAGAGTGTATGTTGTTATTCTTTCTGCAAGTAAATGACTTATGTATGTTTTTTTACTGTTACTTAATTATAGAATTTTAGTAAATAAAAAATAAATATTTTCAAACTCTACCTAATTTTTTTTATGATTTGAAAGTGCTAAATTGTCCATAAGAATACTCGTGATCTAGATTCAGTTATATATTCCTTCGGCCTAAAAAGCATGCCAAATTCACGGCCAACACCTTATTTGAATCAGCTATGCAGACAGACATACTCACTAATTCGAAAGCGTCCAACTCGATCATTTGAAATCGAATAGTCGAATTACTATTCGATCCATGTTTTGATCGACACACATTGTATCCTGATCAATTTTACCGACCCTTCCGGCTTGAGACGTGTAAGTATGTTGAGAGTTTTAGAATTCACGAGACGAGGACGTGACGTGGTTTTGTAATGTGCCAAAAGCGATGCTTTTGGGTGTTGTTATAAGGAGTTCATGTCGTCGGAGAAAATAATAGTAAATACCGCTATTATTTATGTATATGCAAACCTAATCTGAATATGCCTTATGAGTGAGAGATTAACTGTCCATATGACCTCCCAGATAATCAATCCTATAGTAGTAAGTAGTAAAACACTGTTTTATGATTTCTTTTGTCTTATTACAAAACAGACCCTTTTATAAAATATACGTACTTTAAACAGTAGGTACGTATATTTTAAAATAGCAAAAATACATATACGTACTATTTATAGTATTAGCATTTTTGCCATTTTTTGCTCATATTTTTAAAAACTAGTGACATTTATTGTTATGAATTTATGAATGAGATTAAATTATGAGTCGTAACGCTCTCGTCTCGTGAGCTCTAAACAAGACTTTTAATTCATCATTCATACGAAGTTTGAGACAGCAAGCGGGTCAAATTCTTGACACTATTTAGGCTTTATTAATAGGCTTGTCTGGTTTTATTATGATTTTATTATGCCATAAATAATCTACATGATATCTTTAGGCATTCCTTTGTAAAAAATGAAAGTGCTCGTTAAATCGTCCTTATAAATGGGACGGAGATTCCGGCGCCATATTGGTTTTAGCCTACGTCAGAATTGATAGGATTTCTACTGAGTATGCTTACTTATATAACGACTAGCTGCGTCCCCATGGATTCACCCGCATCCTTTTCCCCTAACAGATACAAAAAGCCTATTTAAGATTTAGATTAGCCGATACAGCCTATATAAGTTCCTTTATGAATAACCAAATTTATATGCGTGAAGAAGTTCCAGCGGGACGTGGGGTGAAACCTCGAAACGAAAAATATAACCTTCGGATATAAAGAAGTACTTACTTACCCTCGAAAAATATAACCTTCTGATATTCTTCCTTCCTTCTGATCTTCCGCAGTTGGATAAAAATGAATGCTTCAAAAACTTATTTCGTGACTAATTAAATAAACTTGCTAAGGTAGGCGCGGCAAGAAAAAACCTAAAAAAAAATAATAAAAAAATCAAAAAAGTAGGACACACTAACCATTATACACAATTATAATATTCAAAACATTACATAAAAATAATCACCTAGACCGGGTTTTTATATGAAACGGAATACTAATTTTATAGTCATGTTTTTTAGCGTTTTTCCTACATAACAGTATCTAACATTCATTGAGTCTAGTTAATATATGTATGATAATAGAAAGAGCAAACTAGAGATACTTTTTGACGAATTTTAGTTTAATTAGCAAATGGAGGTCAGTAGATCGGTAAAATACCGGTTGGTTGATACATGGGAGCTAAAGTTACGTAGACAGAAAGAATCTGTAGGTTTTAATCCTTACTAATATTATAAGGCAATAGTAACTCTGTCTTTGTTGCGTTTTCATGAACTTAATCACTGAACCAAATTAAAAGGAAAGTAGAGCCTCAGAAATGCTACATTTTAACCGGGTGCTGAAAGTTTTTGCCTTGAGATGCAGGTGGAACCGTAGCGAATAAATAATCCTAGCTATTCTCTGGATAGATAAATATGACCAAAACTAGCTGTGTCCTTCGTTTTCACCCACGTTCCTACGGTCTTTCTTCTCATACTTGGATAAAAAGTAGCCTATGTCAAAGACATACTTGCAAACAAGACTAAAATCAATGGAGAAATACAAGCAAAATAATTGCCATACTATCGTACATTTACTATATTTTCTGCTTATATGGCTTATCTTTTTAAAATTGTAAGGCAACCCGTCCAAAAAGCGAACAGGACAAGCAAAGCATAACCAACTACTATTACCCCACAAATCCCCTTCAAAATAACCCAATTGACATAAACGATTTCTGATTTCAACCACGTACAGATAAAATACCAGCAAAGTTTCTTGGCAATCACTTTTAGCCGAGTGAAAACTGAGAAAGTGTCACACATACGTGCAAAAGCTATAATTTACAGCACAAGATGGGGAAATCTTCGTACTCTACCGTGCCTAGATTTTAAACATCCTCTTTAAACTAACAATCTTTCCATACTAATGTTATAGAGCTTGATAAAACTTGTGCGTTCAAACAAACTTATATTTGTTCCTCGGACAAAGGATCAGCATGGCGATCCAACGAGGTAATGCTGCCAGCCTCTTGGGCACGCTCCCAGTTGACAGCGATGGGGATAGAATTTTTCGTCTTTTTTTAGTTTTTTTTTTTTGTTGTTACTAGGATAGTTTTTTATCGTTATTGTAAACATGTAAATAACTAAAGTTAATAAATAAATCACTTTTATTTGTTTGAACAACTCAAAGTCACAGAAACTACTGGTCTGATTTGCAAAAAAAAAAAAACAGTTTCAAATAGATTTATAGAGAAAGACTTTAGGCTTATTTTATCCAGGTGCGTTAAAAAAACATCAAAACACAGGTGAAACCGCAAGTAAACGCTACTGTATGCATATGCTAGAGTATCATAAATCTCGAATATAAAGTTACATTTTGTACAAGTCATCATTCCTATATAGAAACTGGAATTTTGTTTTATGGAGAAACTAACCATGAATCGTGGTTTTATCCGCGCATTTGATCTTCGACCCACCATTACCATATACTATAGTCCTCATAATAATTATTTTCATATTTTTAGCATTTCCAAAAATTAAGATAATTTCAAAATGTTTTGAGTCAATCTTAGCAGGAATGCATCTGAAACTGTTCTACTGACACTGAAGAGTTTAGTTATTTGTGCTAATCTCAGAAAATACTAAACCAATTTGACAAATTCTTACAGCGTCAGAAAGTCCATTTATCGAAGAAGGATATAAATAATATGGGCTACTTCTTAACCTAGTGATTTCAGTAAAACCACTAGCGAAAGCTAGTAAATAATAAACTATCCAAAATCTTAACGAACACTTAATAACCAAACCTCTCTTCTTCCACAGAATCAAGAAAACTCTTCGGAGGCTACAGAATAACCCCCACCTACTGCAAAGCGTCCCGAGCCGCTAAATACAACAGAGGAAACACCATATGCATGTTCAACCACGAATGTTACCAACGAGGGGGAGAAGTAGTCGGCGCCTGCATGGACGGCTTCCTCTTCGGAGCCTGCTGCCAACTCAAGTCTGACAGCCAATCTCACATTCCCAAAGGCCCTGGCATCGTCATGACGAGTTACCTTGACTACCCAGAAGCGACTGAAGGTGATGATTATGATGCCGAAGAGTTGAGCGCTTGGCATAACAGTTACAAGCCTGTTGTGACTCCAGGGTATAAGCCTGCTGATAAGACTGCAGCTACCACGGTGATACCTGAGGATTTGAGCACGGAGGGAGAACACGCTGAAATGATTTCTGAAGGTCTCACACAGATTACAAATACTTTACTCAGTTCACCACCTCAAGATAGTAGTGGTATCATCTATGTGAAACCTAAACCTGATTATTATACACATAGCAGTATAGACCATGGTGGACCAGAAACAATTCTTGTTCACACTAATGGATCTGTAGTAGATAATGTAGTCAGACCGTCTGATTTTAATATCCAACTGTCTTCAATGCAAACAAAACCAACGGTAACTCCTAGTACTTCAACGACAGAAGCTCAGAAGACTGTGTCCACTCATCGGCCTATTAAACCAATATTCAGACCGAAGCCTGTGACATCTACAGAAAGCTACGTGTTAATATCTACGGCAAAAGATACGCAGAAACCTCCAGAATTGTCTTCGATCAACAGTATTATTCAGATGCTGAATGACAGTACTCCCAGTATGAAAGAAGACTCTGTTACTCCATCCATAGATGTTATGGAGACAAAATCATCACCTGCTCCAGCGTATTCCTATACTTACCCAAGTTACTCATCGACTGGTCACTACGTCACGTTAAAACCTACATCTTTATCTACATACTTGACGAAGAAACCTGCGCCAAGCAAAAAGCCTTCTTATGACTATGTGCATACGACGCCGAATAGCTTACCACAAGATGATAAACCTTCATCATACTTCTCTTCGCCAAGCCCTAGTCAGTCTACTAGTCAAGCTATTGACGCTTTTAACAGATATCCCACAGATCCTACTGATTTCGGAGACTTATCTACTTTCAGTTATGTCAGTTCTACTACCACGCAAAGACCGACTACTGCTAAAAAGCCTCCATCTACGAGCTACGTCACTGGTGCCACTCCTGTGAGAAGACCAGCACTGCCTCCTTCACCACCTTACGACAATGTTGACACATTCTCAAGTGTCACGCCAACTGTCATAGTACTTAATGACATACACACAACTAAAACACCACTAGACGCAGACGAACCACAATTCGTGGAAATTTCGCAAGAACCGTTCAAGAAACCTGTGAGTCAGATAACAGTGAACAACCACATAGCTGCAACAAATAACATTTATATGGGAAAACCATCTTATCCAACATCATCTTCCCCTACTGTTGTCATAACTCCAAAACCAGGACTTGTAACTACACCTTATCCCATCAAATCTTCGATAGGTACTCGACCAGCTCCTATCTTGACAAGTCCAATAATGGAGTACACAGAAGCTCCAACGACGAACAAACCAGAAATGCAGACGTCGCCAGATGATCTGATTAACTTCCCACCAGTGAGAAACCCCATGTTGAATGCCACAGGATCAAATCCAGCTCTTTATAATACAAGCATTTCACTATCCGACAACGAACTTGACATGCTTGACGCTGAAATCACAACACCAACTTGGGAAATGGATGACAAACTAAACGAAAAAATGAATGTTTTCGTCAACAAAATCGTTGGCAATCTCCAAGGAACATTCCAAGAGTTACATGACATAGTGATACTGAATAAAAAGCCTAATGAAACTGCGGTTAGGATAACGACTACGACGGTTAAGCCAAAAAGGACTACTCCTACGACGAAAAGGCCATTTTTGACGACGACGAAAAAGCCGCCTTTGAGGACAACGACTTCCAAGCCGACGACTAAGAGGCCTCCAGTGAAGACGACGAAGAAGCCGATTAGGTCTACCACGCCGTATCGACGGCCTCCCACCACGACACAGCCACCGACTACCACTATTCCTGTGAGAAGACCGGTAAGTTGGAGAGATTGTGGTCTAATATTAAAATAAGATGAAAATAGATAATGAAAATAAATAATTTTATTGATGTATTTGAATTTAGAGATACAAATAACAGCAATAATAATATATTGCTGCTGTGTGTGCGTGTATTTACCATTTCTTTGTTTCTAAGCTATCTACCTAACCTAACCCTTTCGAGGTTAGCAGACATAGGTACAGCTCATATTTTTTAGTCTCATGAATACAGACAAGCCAGTGAATGACAATCACTCTAAGGAACAATATTTTTCCCCTTGATAAGACTGATTGTCAGACTTTTTTTTTTGTCATTACCCGTAACGCCTACCAAAAATAACAGACACTAAAGTTGTTCATGTTGCTGATAAAATATTTTCAGGTAACGACCACAAAAAAGCCGAAACCCACTAAGAAGGTGACGACCACCACTCAAGCAGCCACCACATCCACTGAGCTGGCTGACGAGATCACCACGGAGACATACGTCAACGACAAGCCTATAGATTATAATGATAAGAATTGTAAGTATTGTTCAGTACATTTTTGACCTGATGCTCTATGGATAAGGATGGTTGAATGGTTTGAAAAAGTGACTTGATGAATAAAACAATACTGGTAGAAAGACATTTCCTCCACCCGTACATTGTAGGACATCATTAGTTTCCCAACCCTAAAAATACTTGAGTCTCTCACTCACTCATCCCTCATCCATTTGATCGGCTATCGTTCTCTCTGTTTACAAAACTGCTACTTAGCCCATACGTAGTAAAATCCTGTACCTTTTTTTTTGTCCCACAAGATTGACCATAAATGGGCTATTTATTTATTTATTCAGAATATTTAGAAGAATTATTGCATAATAGATTGATGGATGTACAACTTATTTTGATCACAAACCACTAAAATCATCATCAGCATTTTCACTGCCTCTCTATATGGCTGCGGCTTCTTCTACAGAGAAGGAACGAGCATTAATCACCACTAATATCTCCCTTAAAACCTTCCAGTATGTGGCATTCGTCCGCTCGCCAAATCAGGGCGTATCGTCGGCGGCAAGAGTTCCACCTTCGGCGAGTGGCCGTGGCAGGTGCTGGTGAGAGAGTCCACCTGGCTCGGTCTCTTCACCAAGAACAAGTGTGGAGGAGTACTCATCACTAACAAGTTTGTTACTACTGCCGCTCATTGTCAGCCTGGGTAAGTATATTTTTCCGTAGAATTGCCATAGTTTAAACATAAGCATATTTGAAGGGCGCTATTTTCAAAATTATATGTTTTATGTTTGCATATTTTTGTGTTGTATATTATTAGTTTTGTCATATATATTTAAGTTATGTTGATTCAGATATGAAGGATGCTCTTTAAAGTTTCATTTTGAGATTATTGGTGAAATAATCATAACAAGGATGGAATGCTCTAGGACTTTAAATCAAGTCACAAAAAAAATGGTATCTAGTCCGAATTTTGGCCCGAGACCACTAGACAAACAATGGAACTATACATGATAACACATTTTTGTTGGGAGGAATGATGAGATGAATATAATGAATCTCTCTTATAGGCGAATAGAATTATTCAGAAGAAAAAGTAATTATATTCCTTTATCAGATGAAAAGAATTTTTAGAAAAATCCTTTATTTCTCATAGGCGACGGCATGCATGTACATACTAATTAACAATACACATTTCCCATATTCCAGATTCCTAGCATCTCTAGTAGCAGTATTTGGAGAGAACGACATCTCCGGGGACTTCGAGCCCAAGAAGCCAGTCTCCAGAAACGTGAGGAAGGTCATCGTGCACAGATCCTATGATGCAGCGACCTTCGAGAACGATCTGGCGTTGTTGGAACTTGAAGCACCTATTAAGTTTGATGCTCATATCGGTAAGTAAATTTATTATAAATAGACTTCGCTCGCTACTTACTTGAATCTCTAGAGCACAGGCAGGTGCCTGTACCTTGATGTCATCAATGCCCTTTTGCCTTTATCCTTATTACATTTGTGGTCGGTGCAGCATGTTTTCTTCTTTCACTAATCTATTATTTATCGTCATCTCGCGATTTACATTCTTTTTAGCCATATCGACTTTTACACCATCCTTCTATAGTTGCTTTGGTCGACGTCTTTTTTTATATCTATCAACAATCATCCTCAAAACCTTCGTTATGACAAGCGCAACATGGACCTGTTCTATCTACAGTCTCTAGTATACTAAAATTTATCCATGCCATCTCAATCGCAGCCACTTTAGCATAAAAGCGTTATAAACAGACAAATATAAAAAAGTCACTTATTGTAGCATTCAAATACTTTTGTTCTGCTATCATAAAATTATTTTTTTTCTTCTAAATTCCAGTGCCTATCTGCATGCCGCCCGACGAGGCTGACTTCACGGGCCGTGTAGCCACCGTCACGGGCTGGGGACGGCTCAAGTACGGCGGTTCCGTCCCGGCTCTATTGCAGGAAGTACAGGTCTGTATTATACTGTGTACCTATTTTATTTGTTAGAGCTCTGTTAAACTCTCCAACTTCTTTAAGCTGTGCCCTATAGGGTCCCACTTTTATAACATATGGAATGCTAATAAAGACTTGAGTGTTGAGTACCGAGCTCTTCTTAGTGTCCCAGACTCTAGCGTACCTCTATAACTTACTTTTCTGCCTCGGCATACAAAAACTTTTGGCTGGCCGATAGCAAATGTACTCATACATAATAGAGGTATATAGTTTTACGGGCTCATCATATTCAGTCTGAAAGATAGCGCGCACATTACGACGATTGGGTTTCCAGTTTTCCAGTTGGCATCAGACCGAATAACAACTTTGATTGGATTAACAATTACCTTCGAAATAAACTGTCAGTCAACCATCGGTCTAGTCTGCAATGTGCGGGAGCGACGAATTTGAGATAATAGGAATTCTACACAAAATCTCATATTTTCCAGGTGCCTGTAATAGAGAACAGTGCATGCCAAGACATGTTCCAGACCGCTGGTCACTCTAAGAAGATCCTCAAGTCGTTCATCTGCGCAGGGTATGCCAATGGACAGAAGGACTCTTGTGAGGTAAGATTTGGGCTCAACAGTGATATGAAAAACAAAGAAAGCCTTCGTCCCAAGAATGTTGGGATCTGTTTCTAATCATACTGGATGCAGAAGAGTACGAGTGCTTTATACAGAGCCTTATTATTTTACCTGACCTTCTAAAAAATACCTACCTAAGCTAATTACTCTTAGATAAGACGAATTGCCCGACGTTCTATAGCTTCTGATCCATAGCGAATGCCAAAGATGACGGCAGGACCCACCAATTTAAAGACTTCCGATGCACGGTTTGACCACGCCAAGCGGTCTTTAACCTTACAATCAATCTACCCATGCGGCTGTTACTAAACTTCTCAAAAACCATATTATCAGTCACGATAATTTTAAAATGACTTGATGTATATAACCTGTACTTTAATCCAAATATATAATTTGTTTTCCAGGGTGACAGTGGCGGTCCCCTAGTCCTCCAACGCGAAGATGGCAAATGGCAACTAGTTGGCACAGTCTCCCACGGCATCAAATGTGCAGCCCCATTCTTACCCGGAGTCTACATGAGAACTACTTTCTATAAACCTTGGCTAAAGAGCATCACAGGAGTCCATTGAAGTGAGTATGTATATTAGAGTGAGTTTTGTAATGTGAGTGTGTATATTGTCAGGAAAGTGAGTGTGAGTGAGTGAGTTTGTAATTTATTGTTGTATTGGTATACGATTTTAATGTGTGGGAGATTGGAATGTGTGAATGGGTTCTTGTATGTGAGTTAGATAATTTTGATTTTTATAAGCACACGATATTCTTGTTTAAATTTTTTTGTGGCGAAATTACATAAAAACATGGTCATCTAGAGATTTATCAGAATATATAAACTGAATTTATTATATTTTTTGGAATGTGTTCGTGTAAATGCGCAAAAAAAACTTGTATTTTTGCTAGGAAAGTAACTATTTGGAATTTGTATAGAATAACTATATGAGCTCTCTAGTAAAATAATAATCTCAGGTATTTAAAATAATTCTAATTTTATTTGGATTACAGTCAATCTACGTATTAATAAATATTCATAAATATAATGAAATGTAACTTTGGGACCAATTTTAGTAAAAACATTTTTAAGGTGAAAAACCAGTGTTACTAAATAGAAATATAAATCTTGTAAATTATAGTCCTAATAACATTAATATAATGTAAATTATTAAAAACGCATTTATTTATTGTTGTTTAAAAATTAAAATTTAGTATTTAAGACTGAATTGTAGAAATTAAAAAATATTTTTGTTTTAATTTATATCTACTTAATTTTAAATAAATAATTATTATGAGCTTTTTTATATATTTTGCTCAAATAGTAAATTACTACTGTTACTGATTACCATGATACGGGCAAAGCACGCTGAAATTATATGTTTAATTTATTTTTAGCTTAAGTAGAAAAATATAAATATTTTTTATTTATTTATTACCAACACAATTTATATGTTTATTCACACATAATCATTTATTAAAGATATCACTCTATTATACTCTATAACAACTATTATTTGGAAATAATTTATAAAATAAATTTATAATTTATAAAATTTGTAAAATTATGTTTTTTGTTTATTTACTTATTTATTGTGGAAGATGAGTTACCCCTATATTTTTATAAAATATGGATTTAAATCTGTTTAAAAACCCTGCATTTAGTTTTAAATATGCCTATATAAATTAAAGCACCCCTTATTATATATTGCGATCTCTGCCCGTAACAACCACGAAATATTGTAAAAATATTAATAAAAAATGCTCAAATAAAATAAGTAAATGTGAATACTGACAGTTATGCATTTATTAAACGTGTTAAGTATTATATATTGTTTCTTTTGTAGTCCTTTCTAAGGTTTCTAAGTATTTTTAAAATCTGGTAAGAACCTGTTACCATAAATATCATTCATAAAAATCAGACCTTAATAGTGGTTTTTCTCCTGCAACTGGCCTTGAGTTTTTAAGAGACAGTTTTTAAGAATGCTTAGAAACCTCTGGCACCCCTTATTATTTTTTTTAAGCCCTTAACATTTTTGGCTACTGAACTCCAACAGTAATTTTGAACTTCAGATAAAATTTTATGTAAGTTCTAGAATGTTTAGCAAAACTGCTTTTTTTCAGGTGTTAGCTACAATCATGAAGATTAATTACACAAAAAAAAACTGAACATACATGGAGGTGATTCGGATACCCCATAGCATAGAGCTTCTAAATTTTTATTTTGGACGCCTATGGATGGGCCACCCTGTATAACAGCTGTTCCTAACATTGAACTTCTGGATTTTCTAGTGAAATTAAACAAAACCGGCCAAGTGCCAGTCGGAATCGCGCACGAATATTTCCGTACCATTATTTAGAAAATGAGCAAAAAAATTACGTTTGCTGTATGGGAGCCCCCCAAAATATTTATTGCATTCTAGTTTTCAGTATTTGTTGTTATGGCGGCAACAGAAATACATCATCTGTGAAAATTTCAACTCTCTAACTATCACGGTTCATGAGATACAGCCTGGTGACAGACGGACGGACAGAGGAGCGAAAACAATGGGGTCCCATTTTACCGTTTGGGTACGGAACCCTAATAATGAGTGTAAAAAAATTTCTTTGTTTGTTATCATGTAATCATGTGTCAAATATCGGTGACTAATTAAGTAATTACTATAATAATCAAGTGTGACAGTAATTAATGTCATGTAATGCAATATCAATTTTACGCAAGATTTTAAATGGCGTAATTTTAATTCGTATCGGTACATACATAATAAATAATAAAACTTAGGTAATAAACATGTCATGGAGTTATTATCCTCTGAGCCTTTTCCCAACTATGTTGGGGTCGGCTTCCAGTGTAACCGGATGTATCTGAGTACCAGTGCTTTACAAGGAGCGAATGCCCTATCTAACCCCCTCAACCCAGTTACCCGGCAACCCAATACCCCTTGGTTAGACTGGTATCAGACTTACTGGCTTCTGACTACCCGTAACGACTGTCAAGGATGTTCAATGACAGCCGGGACCTACAGTTTAACGTACCATCCGAATCACAGTCATTGGTGTCTAAGATATACTTAGAAAGTACATACAAACTTAGAAAAGTTGCATTGGTTCTTGCCTGACCTGGAATCGAACCCGCTCCTGCTTGAGAGGTTCTTTGCCCACTAGGCCACCACGACTTTTTCGACACGGAGTTAATTTTTTTAAAATTCCCGTTACAAGATACAGTGACAACTACAGATGGAAAGCGTACGATAAAAGGTAAATAAATAATGCGACCAAATCAATGCTTCATAACATATTTATTGCACATTAAAGTTAAAGCTAAAATACATGTTTATACATTTTGTGTCTACTTGCCTAATGCCTAAGAGTACGTATGTTACAGTACACGTTTATAATATTTAAACCTTTCACTGCTATATAGACGAATTTCAAGCAAACTTTGGAGCTACAAAAAATTCTTCCAAACTCTAAATCGTCTGCAGCGAGTTAAAAACAGGTTGTGTCCTGCGTGAGCAAACTGAACATATGCGAATGCTAAGCGAATTTTAAGATTTTTCAGTGCTGTACAACGCACTGTCACATTGCCCGCTTCAAAGAAAATAGAGCTGCGTCGCTTCGCGTTCGCAACAGATCGCTCACTTAGGACACACCTTTAAGCAGATCTAACAATAGGTATATTATAAATCTCAGCGGAATTTATATAGTTACACGTCTAGTTAATTTCTAATTAGGTAACAATTTTTAAACATTATTAATGATATTATTATGACATATAATATCGAACGAATATATAGTTCTAATCTCCTCATTTTAGCCTAAATAATTTGCAAAATATATCTCATTAAAACATAAAGTCTAAGAAAAATGTAAGAAGAAGCTTTTCTTAAATAATTGATATTATATATAAATATATACCATTATAGCTACATTTTGCTTATTTTATTTATAAGCGTTTATTAATTTTTAACATGAATATATTTTTTCTTCTACTGCAATTATTAAAGCATTTTTTATTGATAATGCACAGCAGTATATTTTGAACAATATAATATAATTATGTATTTTATTTATCTCTATTGGTATTTTTGTTGAATTTTATTATTTCATTACGATTAGGTTAGATTTTTTTAATACATATTTTTTAAATATCTTAGATAGGAAATTATGAGTTTTTACTACTACTAAGAAGATATCTCTAAATATATATAAGCAATACTAATATATTATAATATATTTTATCCAATAACTAGTTTATATTTTTCAAATTTAAGAGGATAACATAAATATGTTATTCGAAAGTAGGTACATTGCATGTATTTCGAATATATGAGATACATTTTTCGTTTTATAAACATGGATATTTTTTGGATATACATGATTAATTTACATTGTGTATATAATGGAAATACGATACGTTTTCTCATTATATTATTAACTTAAAATAACTAATAACGGTGTGAAAATATTTTACAAAAGCATATTATTTAAATACAAGAAGCAAATAATTGTGCATTAACTTAAAATATTATCCTTCACCATTTAACAGAACTAAATTCCTTAAAGTAATGTTTAACAAGTGATAATCACATTGGTTCAGAAAAAAAAGGTATTTCTCGAAGCGCCACCGTTTTGAGGCGCACTAGATAAGAGGCACTTTCATTATTAGTCGGAGCGCTCCTTTTAGTAATAATTTTTTTCGGGAGCGTTACTAAAAGGTACGCTCCTCTCTCTCGCTCTTTTCGGGTGCGCCTCAAAACGGTGGCGCTCCGAGGAATACCTCCAAAAAACAATAAGTCTTGAGATATATAATATTCTTAAAATACTATAACATTTTAGCGTAACAAAAGCAAGAAGATATTAAAATTATACACGTGACTATCGATCCAGGCAAATATTTATCAAAATAAGCGTAAAAAATGAAACAGTTGCTTTAAAGTTGAACTTAATATAAAAATACTGTTAAATATCTTTCCAAAATTACTTCGAAATCTTTCCTTTGTAATGCAAGCATTTTTTACAGATTGCATCGGCCCTATCCTTAATAGTTTGCGTAGACATAGCCCTGTCAGACTCAGGCTTAGAGTCTTCAGTTTCAAAAGGCCCTTCACTAAACTGTTGTATCAATTTCTTAATATAACTACCAGGACCTCTGATAGTCAACTTAGTATTAGAATCATCTTTATCAACAGTATTTTTATACTCGCTCAACATTTGCAACCCGTCCTGAAAATTTTCGAACGCCTGAGTGATTTTATCCCCAATATTTAATTTTTCCTCTATTTCTCTATAATCTGTTTTAGAAGTCATTTCTTCGGCTATATCTTTGGATGCTGTAGGAGTGATTATAATTTCATTGTTTTTTACATCGATAGTTATTTTGGCGTCGTCTAAGGAAAGCCCGGAGAGTGCCACGTCGACGGATTTAGACCTCTGTCGAGAAGGAGCAATAGGTACTTGCAGTTGGTTTGTGTCTGAATTTGTTTCTTGCTTGATAGTCCCGATAGATGTCACTGGTGATGATGTTAACGAGGACCTGTCTCCCGGGCTGGATCCTGGATTTTAATTAACTTTGTAAAGGAAAGAGAATTTTTGTTTTAATAATTTTATGGTTAGTAACAAAAATTGTTTCCACACTAGCGGATTTTAGCTGTCATCGTTTGAATAGGTAGTTGACAATTTTTCGCTGTGGCGCAAAAAAATAGAATAGAAAATCCGCTAGTGTGAAAGAGCTAAAAAGATAAGTTAAATTAGCAAAGCAAAAATATTTTGTTAGTTGCTCAAAAATCTGTGGGTATATGGATTTGATCAATTTGAATTTAATCACAATACAATGGTTAGTTTTAAAATTTCACTTAAAATTACCCATCACCAAAAAACTGATAATATTACCTCAATTTTATTATAGAAAAAGGGCATGTCGTTGTTCAATCCTAGAAACAGATTTATTTATTTAAGCAACACATGATGTTATTTTTATCACAAGAAGGAACTTTAGATTCCAAACCATTATGACACATATTATAACCTTTGGCACATACTATCATCATATTGTGTGGATTTCAATATCCTATCCATAAATCATTTTGCGATTGAATGTCAACATTAGTTTCATTGAATTACGTCAAAATTCAATCAGATCAATCGGATCGGTTATTGAAATCCACACTACAGACTTCTCTAGTAATATACCTATTCTCTTTCTCTACCCTCAAACTATCTGATTTGTATGGCCAGTTTCACCGTCTACAGATAAAGTTGCCGACAGCCTATCAGGAACGTATCTGACTAACAGCCAGTTTCTTCATCAAAAGTAAAAGCCAAAGTAAAAGTCAAAGTAATGTCTAAAGTAAAAGTAACGGTCAAATTCGTATTTTCAAGGTTAAAGTGACAGCAAAACTAATAGAAAAAATGAATTTGACCGTTACTTTTACTTTAGACATTACTTTAACTTTAACTTTTGATGAAGAAACTGGCCGTCAGAAACTATAAGTTTTGGTTTCACAAGTCTTGGATAGCCATATCTAGCAGTAATTATAAGCAGCCGTTTTCTGGCAGAATCTATCAAATAATTAACAGACACTTGTGAAACCGGACCTTAACCCGTTGTATACCGGAGCGCAGACACAATTGATTTTCTATTGCTAAGTTTTTATATAGCTGTAAATCTATCACAGTGTATTAAATAAATAAATAAATACTTAGCGACATACAACAGGTTAATAAACTAGAATTATAGTTATCAGCACGAATCTTGAGCTCTGACCTACATCTGCGCAGAAGTAATTTATTGGGTCCCTTTTGTGGTATGAAGTGAGGCGCAGGAGTGGGCTAAAGCGGTGATTGGCCCGCAGTGCATCGCGTCATAGCCGTCACTCGGGCTTGGTTCTTTGCTAATAAATCACTTCTGCGCAGATGCAGGTCAGAGCTCAAGATTCGTGCCGATAACTATACTTCAGCTAGCCTCTACTTCAGGGTACAAATTCTACCCACCATTGGAGACGTCTTCCCTCTCGTCTTCGCAACACTGAGGAAGAGACTGTTCCACCATCATACCCTGGACCATGTCCATGCAGGAGTCCAGGGAGAACTTCTTGCCAACCATTTTGATACCCCTGATGCGTCGGCGCATCTCTGTTAGTAGATTAGTAGGAGTTAAGGTGTGAGGTGGTTAGAGGAAATTTAAAAATGAAATGGCTCTTTGTTTTGTTACTTAAGCTGACATTGGATATGAAAAGTAATTTTATCGATCGTGGTAATATTTAATATACCTACCTCAAAGTATTTTTTGATATCTTTATTTTACAACGTTGAGTAAGTAGTTAAGAAAATATTGTTTTATTGTGTAATAAAAAAACAATATATCAGATTGCCTATGAATTGCAAGAAGTTTGAGTTAAACGAGGACATCTAAAAAGACTTGAGTTATATTATTACCGCGATGGATAAGGTCATTCTCATATCGAATGTTAACTTAAGTAAAACATCAAAAAAACATTTTATATATTTAACTTCGCATGTTTTGTATGAAACTGCTGTGAAAACGTGAAGGGTTAAGTTGTATATATGGATTAAAGGCTGTTTCCTATATTCTATCTATTAGCTATTTTGTTTAGTAGAGATGAGAATTTGACATAACTTGTATAGGGTTATTGTCAAAATTGTATCTCTAATAATTATATCGACAGATACATAGATAGAGTATTGGAAACAGCCGTAAGACGATGATGATGGTTTGAAAATGAATAAATTATGTAGTAAATGGATAATATCAAAAGAGCAAACTTAGATGTCTTTCAACGCCTTTTTTTTAGGAAAACTCATGAATGACTTTGGGTAAGCAATGAATAATATTTTATGAAATGTATTCGAGTAGATAGTTTTCGTTGAAATGAAAGTAATATATAGCTTTCTTCTTCAAAATATAGATGGCAGCAATGAAACCTGTACCACGTTGAATAAAAAGCAGTTCACAAAACCTATGGAGAAAACCACGAAAAATAACACCCCCAAACCCAAAAATTCCATTGATATAAAAACACGCAGAAAACAACAAAATGTTAGTTTTTCACAATAGGTATTTTAAGAAACTTTTTCCCCAAGAATACCTTATTTCTTCATTAAATAGATCATTAGATATATCCGGATAGAACTACGCCGTAACTTTCCCAGGCTTCCGCTCTATCTCCGCACCGAATGCCCTCGAAATTGGTCGTATCATTGTCCCCTAGAACATTGTGATTCGTATTTGAGAGACAATTGAAATTGAACTTACCGGGGCTGTCTTTAGGCTCCATTTTCAACTGAGCGAAGGTATGGGCGCAAGAAGTCAGGAGTTGTTCGTAATCGCAAATAGCGGCGTGGGTACCATTGACAATCTTAGGACTCATAGGGCTGTTGGCTAAGAGAAGACTGGTACCAAATGTCGCGTTCAGCTCACGAGTTTCTGAAATTTTTGTGAAGGTGAAAGAAGATTGTAAGTAAGAAAGAAAGAAAAGATAGAAAGAAAGACTATTTACGGCCAAGTATAAAGACAACATAAACGTCAGTTTTCTTAAAACAATTGTTTACTATGAATTTACACGCATTCATTTGCAAAGTAAACTGCTGTCTTAGTTTATTTTGTCGGTAAAAATCGGCCTCAGTCACATAAGTAAGACAAAGAACAGAAAGAAAAACACACACAAAAGAAAGTAAAAGAACAGAAACATAAAATAAAAACCACAATGAGTCATAATTTGCATAATTCGATGTCCTCTTAGCTAATTTATCGGCCACGACGGTTGTTCTCATATAAGGAGATAAGACAAATGCGCAGGACATATTATAGTGCACAAGCATTTGCGCAGACACAGGTGCAGTCACTATTCCTTCACTCACATAGCCCGATGGGTCGGCAATCCAACACGACCGGAGAGAGATCAGGCGCAGGGTCGACGTTTACATGATCTCCAATGCACGGGTGAATCAATCACCAATTTCCAGGCTCCGGGCTGTTTTGTCAGCGTTTCTAAACCCTACGAAGCGATTTCTTCCCGACCCGGGAATCGAACCCAAGTGGCAATTAATACCACTTTGCAAGACTGGTTATCAGACTTTTTGGTTTGTGACTAACCACAACGATGAATGATTGTCTTATTCATTATAATAACTTTTTTCTCATCTGTTTGTAAGATAAATTTATCAGTTGCCTGTGTTTGGAGTCCAGAAGAGAAACGAATATTATGTTGACTAACATACCTTTGAGAGAGATCCTAGGTTTCTTCGGCACGACAATATTACCATCCTCTGATCCAAAGACATCTGTCAGTATTTCCTTTGCAACAGTCTTTATTTCATTCCAGTCATCTGAAAAAATAACCAAAATATATAGAATATTTTTTTTTTAACGACGTCAAAAATCATCAAATGACCCCTCCCGCTGTGGGTTAGCAGCGGTGAGGGAGTGTCAGGCTCTTACTGACTAAAAACCGTCGTGTTCCGTCATAGGCCTTTTATGTACCAGGGCCGCGGTAACTCGCGCGAACAACCCGCAGCAAATATAAAGAATCCAGACCACTTTGAGAAAGGTACATTATGCTTAGGCGAAGACAAAACCTTTAACATCAAAGAAATATTAAGGATTTCTGCCTTTATCTATCTATACTAATATTATAAAGCTGAAGAGTTTGTTTGTTTGAACGCGCTAATCTCAGGAACTACTGGTCCGATTTGAAAATTTCTTTCAGTGTTAGATAGCCCATTTATCGAGGAAGGCTATAGGCTACTTTTTATCCCGGTACGGGAAGTAGTTCCCACGGGGAACTCTTTTATTTTATTTTTTACTATCGACCCGCCCCATCCTCGCACGGAATAACACTATTTCCCCACTATTTAATGTATGTTGTTAAACATATGAACTTTTATCTTTAATCACTCTATCTACTAAAAAAACTGTTTGAAAATCGGTTGCGTGGTTTGAAGATTTAAGCGTACAAAGGGACATAGGGACAGAAAAAGCGACTTTGTTTTATACTATGTGATATAGTGATATAAAAACAAATCCACTTCTTCCAAAAACTACAACAGTCAAATTTCTTACCCAAGATATCCTGGTTGGTAGTCCTAGAAGAGGTGACAGTGAATCTAATGACATATGTTCCTTTAAAGCAGGCTGGCACGGCGTGGATGAAGCCGCGGGCGTTCAAGCGCTTCAGCAGCCGTTCGGTCAAAGCGTTGTCTCCCTTCATACGGAACGCTACCATGCCTGTAATGTGGAAGGTGCGTTAGAAAGCGCTATTTGCTTTATTGTAAAGTAAGCATTGACTGACGAGTGGGAAATTGGCACTTGTGTCTGCCAAATCAATTTGGCACAGGCCACATGTAACTCATTGAATCTCGTCCTTTCGAGCTATGAGAGTGTAGGTATAGAGCGTGCAACTGTATCTCTGCAAATGCTTAAGCTTTATGACAATGTCATCAGTAGCTGGCTGATCTTCTTGAGAGTATAGCCACTGTGACAGACATTTGGTCTGGAAAGCATTACACATATTAACTAATTGAAGGAAAAAAAACTTACCCAAATTCCTCGGTTGAGGAATCTCAAATCGCTGATCAGCCAAAACAAGAGCTTCAAACTTCTGAGCCAAACGAACGCCCTGAAACAATATATATAAAAACTAAACATGTGCTGAATACAAGTGATAAAATAAACGAGATTTATGATCTAAAAACTAATGATGATGATGATGATGATCTAAAAACTAAACGAATGATCTAAAAACTAATGATGATGATGATGATGATCTAAAAACTAAACGAATGATCTAAAAACTAATTAAAATATGTGAATGTGGTGAAAAACTAGCGGTTGACGCGAAAACAGCTGATGACGCTAAATTGTGGTTGTTTTATTACCGGCTTTTGATAAATTTTAGATTTTTCTAATCTCAGAAAACGGCTCTGAGTACCTTAATTACCTTATGTAGATGGATTTAAATAAGTGAATAATTTACATAACATAACAGTAAAATAATTTATAGTGGATGAATCCACCATGAACCATCTGCAGGCTACCCAAGACCGGAATGGTTGACGCTCATTGAGGGAGTTTAGCAGATGGCTGATAGAGATGATGATAATGAGTTCACCTGATCAGCAACTTACCTCACGAATATGCTTCTGAATCCCTGTCACACCATAGTTACGGAGAACAAACCATAACTTCAAAGCCCTGAAGCGACGACTGAGTGGAATTTGCCAGTGCTGTACATACAAACAAATCAATTAGTAAAGAATATTGTATTATTAGGTTTCTTTTAGATTTTTTATTATTATAGGAAGCCAACAAAGCTGGTCAAACTATATTATTACAACTATACTATTGGGTACTATACTATTGGGACAACTTAGTCATTAAATGTGAAAATAATGACTTAATTTAAAAATAAATTGTACAAGCGGGTAAAAGACTACCTACTATACTTCATACCACCACAAAATGGCAAAAAAGCTTAATTATTACAATAGTAATTTTCCATCACCAAATCAGGTCAATCAAAATTAAGTGTCACGAAAAGGCATATAAATACATAGTTATCATGAGTATGCAGAAGTGTCTGAGTATTTGAATATAATATAGGTAGTAACAGTGTTAGAAATAATATCAGCAGCTGTAGTAAAACTCCTTTGAATGTAGCAACTAGAGTAATTTCCCATCACCAAGTCCGCACCATCACCAGTAACCCATCACCTAACAAGACATCTTACTAGAAGTTCTTTCTTATGCGGATCTTCAAGTTGTATCTGTTCACCACAACCAGAAGACATATTGTTGTAACCATGTAGGTTTACATCATCATCATCTTCGTACAAGTCATCATCTTTTCCGACATCACCGTTTTCTATATTCCCGTTTATATCTTTTTCAATCTTTGGTTTGTCGGTTTTGGTGATGATTTCATCACCGTTTGTTGCTTCATCACCGTTTACGGTGATCGTTGGGTTGGCTGTACCTTTTAAGATGTTGTTTATCTTCCTCAGTGGGTTTTTCTTGTAGTATGACTTTCTGTCACCGACCTAGTGTAATGTAATGATTTAGGGTGTGTTCGTAAATGTGTTGAAATTAAATAAATATAAACAACATAAAGTTAAACATAAGTACAAATATACACACACAAATAGAAAAGGTGCTATCTTTTTAAATAATTTTATGAAAAACAAAAACTCTTTAGTGACAAAATTTAACCCAGTTTTTTTTTTTTCAAAAACATGATCTATACATACCATGTAGTCAATTGCTTTTCCTGAAACAAAAAAAAACGTTTATTAGTACTTTCTACTTTAAAATAAAAACAATTGAAATAAAAAGGTAAACGTCGACATTCTAATTATTGCAATAGGGTATTACATGCATTTTTGAAATATATCTTAAATAAATTCTTTAGTCTTAATATATCTCTAAAAAATTAAAAATCTTTTTTTTTCTCACGTTATGTACGAATATAAATTAATTGTTTTATCATAATTTCAAATTTCGCGCGTATTTCGCGAAAACGCGGCACACAACGGACGCCATGATTGTTTTTTGGTCATGACGTCATTACGTTAGTAAAAAACTACAGCTGTCAGTGTAGATTATATATTTTGATATGTATTGAAAATTTTAACTGACACTTTTGTTTGCTACCGTAATGACGTCATTAGCATGGCGGCGACATTTCGTAGTGTTCAAAGACAGATAAAATAACCTAAAAACTTTAAACTGCAATAAAAAATATATTTATGTACCTTACGAAGTGAAACTAACATTTCCCGATTGCTTTTCCTCTAAACAATCATTGTAATACACTTTTAATTTTTTTCTCATCTAGACTAAAATACCCTATTATGAATCAAACAATATTATCGTCTGTCTAGCCTTTTCCCAACTATGTTGGGGTCGGCTTCCAGTCTAACCGGATTCAGCTGAGTACCAGTGCTTTACAAGGAGCGACTGCCTATCTGACCTCCTCAACCCAGTTACCCGGGCAACCCGATACCCCTTTGTTAGACTGGTGTCAGATTTACTGGCTTCTGACTACCCGTAACGACTGCCAAGGATGTTCAATGACAGCCGGGACCTACAGTTTTAATAATCAGAAATATTTACCTGAATTCTCGTGCCTCAAATAAATTGGGTTCACGTTGAAAGTCCTGTGAAGAGCTGTGCTGTCTTTTACCCTATGGATAATAAAATGTGGAAAATATTAAAAATGTATCGTAAATATTAAAATATAGTTATCGGCACGAATCTTGAGCTCTGACCTACATCTGCGCAGAAGTGATTTATTAGCAAAGAACCAACCCCGAGTGACGGCTATGACGCGATGCACTGCGGGCCAATCACCGCTTTAGCCCGCCCCCGCGCCTCACTTCATACCACCTGCGCAGAAGGTATTTATTGGGTCCCAATAAATACCATAGGAAGCTACTTTTGGAATGGGCAACTAGAATCAAACTTAGTTATAATTTTGACGTTCATAAGTGCTTGTAAAGGCCTAAATGAAATAAATGATTTGACTTTGACTTGACTTTGACTTTGACTTTGACTACCTTCTGCGCAGGTGAAGGTCAGAGCTCAAGATTCGTGCCGATAACTATGTATACTAGCCTCCACAGGTTTTGGGGTTGGCCCCCAACAGGATGAAAGGTAGTTTATTATGTAATTCTGATATACAATCTTTATTACTCCCAAGCGTTATCCAAATCCAAAATCCATTCAGCTGTGTGTATTAGGAACAAATACTTACTTTAAATTGCCAACAAATTTCACATGATTAGGCGGATGACAAGTACCCATATTTAATTTTATGTATTTGTAATAAATAGGAGTTTTATATATGATTATATATGATTTAGTTTCAAATACTTACCACATAGCAGTACAATCGAAGTTGACCATCAGCCACTTAGAAGGATTGAAGGCGAAGGAGTCAGCCATCTCAATGCCATCGAGCCAGTGCCTGTAATAAATAGATATTATTATAAACTAGCTTCTGCCAGCGGTTTCACCCGCATACCGTGGGAACTACTTCCCGTACCGGGATAAAAAGTAGCCTATAGCCTTCCTCGATAAATGGGCTATCTAACAGTGAAAGAAATTTTCAAATCGGACCAGTAGTTCATGAGATTAGCGCGTTCAAACAAACAAACAAACAAGCTTTATAATATTAGTATAGATCATGCCACGAACAATGAAATTAATATTGTTCTTACATATGTCACCGGAAAATAACAAGATCCGTAAGTTTATCAATTTACTAGGAAGTTTATAAACTTTCGTAAGATTCTAAACGGGAGATAAATTGTAATATTTTACGTCCTGGTTTCTACATCAAGAAACAATTCGAGCTTTATTTTTGAAAAACCTCATAAAATAAACGTCAAAAGTTAACAGCCCATGAGCAAACGAATCAGTTTTTTATATATTTATATAGAACCATAAAAACCAATTTCAGGGAAGCTCGGAAAGCAAACAGTCTAAAAACAAAAACTACCACACGATTTCATTCTATCTATAAAATTAAGTTACTCAAATCATCATCATCATCATCTCAGCCATAGGACGTCCACTGCTGAACATAGGCCTCCCCCTTAGATCTCCACAGATACCTGTTGGAGGCGACCTGCATCCAGCGTCTTCCGGCGACCTTTATAAGGTCGTCTGTCTGTTATTCAAATGATATGGTTAATAGTTACCTGTACTCAGGACAAGTGAATGCACTGCCTGCATACGCAGCATCGACATGCAACCAGGCTCCGTGCTTCTCACACACCTGGCCGATCTCACGAAGATTGTCGAAGGCTACCGAACCTGTTGTGCCGAGAGTCGCGCAAACCTGGGAAGAGAAGGTGGAAAATATTAGGTGGTGTCTGTTTTGTTTGTTACTCGACTGTGAGAGAATGAGGGTTGTGACTTTTTGGACATGAGGTAAGTTATGTGTTCGTAATGCGCCACTTTTGTAAGTGGTAAATTTTTAATAAGTCGTGCTGGTCCGGTGGTTAAATCAGCTGCATCCTAAATACGAGTATACAGAGAGATGTGGGTTCGATTTCAGATCAAGCAAGCACCATTTGTACCAGATGTAAAATGAAGTTCCTAATTTTATTTTTGACATTCAATTTCAACTTGACTTTCAAGTCTGAAATCGCTAATCCGCCTTGAGTGCACGTAGTGATTAACACTCATTCCTTGAGTGTGTGAAGACGCCTATCCTACGCAGTGAAACAATGAAGGCTGATGATGATGATAAAAACTCTATGTTAGAGGCCGTCAACCATACAAATATCTAACTCTAAGCCTAGAGCGTTGTCCTAGCGACTGAAAAGTCTTAAGTTCCATCCCCACCAATTTCCCTATAAAAAAACACAACTTCCTTTTCCAAAGTCGGTTAAATTCCTTTAACCCATGATCCTGGTAATCAGGTAACCTGGTAACAGGTTCACAATGCACTTAGGAAGGCAGTGGATCGGATAATCGAGATGTTTATTAAAATTTTATCGATACTCGAGTCTTCGGGCGCCTTCTTAATTATTTCGCGAAGATGTTGTGGAGATGGAAGCGACAAGGCCACGACTGAGATTTACAAAATAATGTGGTTTATATAAAACTTAGTACGCACACAATTTAGTCTTTATGACGTACCTATCATAACAAGATAAAAATTCAACTAAATAATAAGACTTATGTTGCTATACAAATATTTGAACGTGTTTTCAAAAATTTAATATAATGTCCTTGTCCATTTATTGCATAGTCTGCTTAGCCTCTTCCCAAAACAATAAAAAGCTATTTAACAGTTGCCGATTAATTTTGTAGGTAACTAACAAAATCCTATGATTAATAATTATCTATCTAATTATAATACTACTATCATCATTTTTAAATATATATTATAAATATATACCAGTTTCCCAAATCTGTACAGCAACAACGGAATTTCGAAGATCTAATAAAGTCATATCTAGTAACCCGACATCGATGTAAAATCTTTCAATTCTCTCCATTCTTGACATGAGAATAATTACCTAATTTATGAAGTAAACTGGGTTCTTCATATAACGAATATAAGGGTTATACAATATTGAACTATGTTGCTAAGGGGTTAGAAGCTATTTTTAATTGGGTTTGGTATTTATGTAAAGTTAAGTTGTCGGTTGCCACGGCCAGTTTATGGATGGGTTATCGTTCTAAATATTTGATTTGATTTTTAAGGAAAATTAAGTTATTAGGACCGATGGTATTCTACATACTTAATTTCTATCTGAGTCTAATTTTATTTAATTTAATATCCAGCACTGCCAAATTAAGTTACCTAATATGTATAAGTAGGTACCTACTTAATGTTAAAGCTTCTAGTTTAATTATCAAATAAACACCTAACAATGTACCTTTTTCCCAATAGAAAGTCTCAAGTTTAAACTGTGGTAGAATTTTCCTTACCTACTTTTCACAACTCAGTTTCAAAACGCCAGATTAACAAGCAATATGTACTCTAGAGAAATGTAAATAAAAGTTGATAACAGTATCATACAAATTAATATTACCGCGAGATCATTAAGACTGGTTTAAAATAGACCATAAGACAATACAAATTGTCTCAAACACAACTGTGGTGTGGTCCAAGTGACGAGATTTGGTCTAAAAAGATAAAGTAAAAAGAAATAATTCAATTTTTTTTCTTAATTGTCTGTCTAAAAAACTTTTTCTTAAAATCATCATTTACTATTACTGTTGTTCAAGCTAAAAGTATTTAAATGAATTTTACAATTGTACAAACAAATACCAGTACTGTAGGTTGTTACGTATTTATTATTATTTACCTTGTCAATTTCTTCTAGTCCATCATGTGGTTTTGTGTTAGAATTAGATGCACTTTTATAAAAGACTATAAAAATAATTATCATGAATAATCAATAAATATCATAAAAACCATGAAAATTTTTGGATTGATTATTATTATATCTTATAATTTGTTGTCGTTCCATTGCATATTATAATTGATCATCATCATAATATTTTGTCTTATATCTGACAATTCTATTGCTCACTCGTGTACAAAATCGCTCTTCAAAACCGCTTCATCTTATGCCCTCCACCAAACTTTAAACTGTAAGCTGCTTCCTGAGAACCGAACACAAATTGGTCCCTCAGAGACCAATGAACGTTTAAAAATGCCACAAACTAATCTTCAAATAATGAGGACTCCATTTAAAAGGAAAACGTCATATTTCTTCCCATTCTCTAAGGAGTTATTTACATAAATATCAGCTGAAGAAAGCATGGTGGAATTCATAATTAATAACCTTTGATAAAGCTGTTTTGGTCTCTGGGGATAAGCAAACATTTGTTTCTAGTGATTTTAGCAGGATTGTTCTTGTAGCAAGACTAAAATAAATAATACCAAGGTATAATATGTCATCATCTGCCCAGCTGAATTTCAGCTTAATCGGACGCAGCTGAATTTCAATGTTTTACATGTAGTGACGGCTTATAAAATATGATCTATTCAACCCAGTCACCCGGGCAACCCTTGGTAGGATTAGTTGTCAGACTTTCTGGCATATCGTCTGCCAAAGATATCCAAATGATATTTTATATACATCCTTATTCATTTAAGGCTGTCGCATTTATAATATTTGTAATAAGTGCACGCATTTTACTACAAACAAAAAAAACAAATAAAAGCGCTCTTTTCACAAAGCGGTAGTATTCAAAACTCGAAACTTTGCAGACAGAATTATTTGAACGCGGGGAAACCATGAAACATTTTGTTAGGAAGACAAAAATACAGATTTTTATATGAGGTATCTTTTATACATTTATATCTATTTTTATACCGACTTCCCAAAAAGAAGGAGGATCTCAATGCGCTTGTGATTCAATTTTAAAATCCTTCACTTCATCAAAATTGAGTACTCGGTTAAAAAGCAACTTTGCGCTCCTGCATTACAAATAACTATTATTTTTTATTCTTCCATCACATGCTGGCAAACCTAAATTGGAATAGTACATTTCTGTACTTCAAAAATATCGGCCGACTAAAAAGTCTCAGTGTGCGCGCGCTCTAAAGCTGGGTACTCACTTAGCAGTGTAGCACGTAACGTATCAGATACGGTATCAAGTGAAGAGTAGGTAGGCACGAGCCCGCTGCAAGCCGCTCGCGCGTGGAGCGCTGTAAGCTCGCAGTGACCCGCCGAGTGGCGGTTTCACTGCGAACACAAAGGCGGCTCGCAGTGTGCTCGTGAGGACCGTGGCGAGCCGTACCCACTTGCAGGTTGATACCGTATCTGATACGTTACGTGCTACACTTCTAAGTGAGTACCCAGCTTAACAAACACATCTGTACCTAAATCACTTGTATGTAAAATCTAGACTTACCCAGAATGGAACGAGTCCCTTTTCCTTGTCGCTGGCGATGGCTTTGTCGAGCTGGTCTCCTCGCATGCTCTGGTTCTCATCCGACTCGATGTAGCGCATGCGGACCAGACCTTGGTGAGAAAAAGTAATATATTTAAGTTAAAAATTTTAGGCCTGTAAGTCAGCTATAAAAAATCTTCTCTGAAAATTCTAGTAACGACAAGTGAATTTTTATATCGATTAAGTTAATGGTAAAATTTAATGGAAAAACTTATTTAAAGTTTCTTTATTTTATGGAAAACCTTTCAGCCCACTTCACACTCGTGGGTTTACATAGTTATGTTTTTTACTTAGGTATCCATATGCACGGTTTTTCTGGTAAAAATCCGAGTGAAAATCTAATGGTATGAAAGCGCTATTATAATAGTTGATACTGTCTGACTAGCTACTGCCTGATATTCAGAACAGTGGAGGATATGAGGAAGAAATTGCAGTTAGACTTTTCAATTTGGAATTTATAATTTGCAATATTTCATTGTATTATCAGTATTTTTTTTTTGTAGTTATTAGTATTATTTTATGTATTTTATGTAATTCATCGAATAATATGTATGTCTTCGGCTAATTAAGTTGGTGTACATCTTTTCGAAGAATCAATTCTACATATCCTCACCAATAAGTCCAGCCTTCTCCACCGAAGAATGAGCCTGGTCTGAACAGTAACATATCAGATGTCCCAGCAGTTCGGCTGACTGCACCTCAGGGTTCAGCTTGGAGAGTTCCATCAGAGCCCTCGTGCGCGCTGCTAGAAGACTTACTAGGGTCGCTTCACTTGCTGTTGTCTAGGAGAACAGCAAAGGTATAACATATTTCTGTGTATTAGATGTTTTGTTTCAGAGTTTTCGTTGTGTATGTAAATGTACGTATTACATTGTCTTTGTATGACTCGGTGACTGGGCTAATACTGAGCTCTGCCGGGCCCACGCATACAAAGAAAATGTGCACGTGTATTTACACATACAAGTATGACTAACCACTTTCGTGAAAAGACAATATATTTGAATCTTCTACTGTGTTTCATTTGATTATTTTTAAATAAAAGATACTACACAAGCTGCCTCAAATCTCTATAGCTAAAGAACAGCAGTCAAAAAATGTATAATGAATCTAACTTGAAAACAGTAAAATAAAGGTTGCGACAAAACCCTAATTGAGCTGACAAAGTGTAGTCTCACTATAAGACATGTCATCGACACGAAAGAAGAAGAAGAAATACTAAACGCATTATAATATGGATTGCTCCTAACCTAAGTACAAAAAAATCTTAAAAGTTACCTGTATAACTCCACCGCCCGGGCTATCATTCTTCTCGTTGAGGAAGCAATCCGGTAGCCCCAGCAGCTTGCCGAGCCAGTTCATAGCTATAGTCTCCAACTCAGTACCAGCGGGAGATGAGGCCTAAACCAGAATTATAGAAATATATAGTGACTGGAAGAGGTATTTGAAGTCGGATAATACCTACATATGTGATTCAATATGTTATAAAGGTAGATAATGTGCTAAAACATGTCAAAGCGCGAATGTGTCTAAATTTCAGTTATTTTAATCTAAACGTCAAAGGCAGGCAGAGATCATCATCTGTCGAACCCTTTCTCAACTGTTGGAATCGGCTTCCATTCTATTCGGATGCAGCTGAGTGTTTTACATGGAGTGGCTGACTATCTGACTTCTTCAACCCAGTTGCCCTAGTGGCCCGATACGCCTTGGTAATACTGGCTGTCCAACTTTCTGAGTCCTGTCTCGTAACATAATAACTGCTAGAGATATCCAGAATATGTATAAATGTCACTCAGGACCTTCTCATTTAACGTGCTTTTTGATACACGGAGGAATTCGACATCACCTATTTACGGATTGACCGTTCTAACCGTTGCTTGCCATTCATACCCTGTGGTAAATACATCAGAAACTTACCCAAGTAAAGCACAGCACGTTGAGGGCGCTGGACAGCATCTCCCCCATGATTGAGGGGTATGAGGTGAGCGCGGGGAAGTACGCGTGCATATGGGGACTTTGCCAGTGCACCAACTGTGGGCAAAAAGGGGGATTAGATTTCTTGAAGAAAATGGTTGGTCGACGTGACGTCTTGGTAGAAACATTACCTAAATTAAACTATGAACTTAGAGATATATGTATGTTTATTTAGGAAAAACTGGATAGACGGGATTTATGCCTCTTTATATTTAGAATACAGATTATAACACCCAGAAATGCTTGTAGCTAGCCAACATATATGCTTGTCATACAAAAATTGACCGTACCGGGAATCGAACCCGAGGCCACCAATTCGACATGGCAACCAGTGCACTTGGCGAAGGCGTATAAGGAGAGAGGCAGTAACGTTATGCCATCTGTGCTAGTAATTTAGTTCTCCATGCCTCAAACCACTTCATCATCATCATCATCATCATCTCAGCCATAGGACGTCCACTGCTGAACATAGGCCTCCCCCTTAGATCTCCACAGATACCTGTTGGAAGCGACCTGCATCCAGCGTCTTCCGGCGGCCTTTATAAGGTCGTCTGTCCACCTCGTTGGTGGACGTCCTACTCTGCCCAAACCACTTACCCCCGGCATGATATGCTCATCAACATCCTTGAAGATATCGTCCCATCGCTCAGGAGTCTGGGGGGCTTCCTTCGGCAGCAGCTTGTGGAGGTACCCTGGCTGCACGCTTAAGTTTCCCTAAACCTATCTACTCTTTCATTCCAAAGACACCTATACCCAACCATTCTTGACACCCTCGCTTCAAACCACTTTTTTCCTAGATTATACTGTCCCACTGCTAGGCAAAGACCTCCCCCATAGCCTTTCATATTTCTCAATCCATCGCTGTTTGAGGCCAGAGGAAGCTGTCCAAGTCTTCTCTCTAGCGTTTCTTTAGTCTCCCTCTCGGTCGCCTTCTATCATCAGGCATCCACTCAAACCACTTACCCCGGGCATAATATGCTCATCCACATCTTTGAAGATATCGTCCCATCGCTCAGGAGTCTGGGGGGCTTCCTTCGGCAGCAGCTTGTGCAGGTAGCCTGGCTGCACGCTGGGGTACACCCGACGGTCTCGAATGTTCTCCAGGTAATCAGCTATGTAGTCTACCATCTCTTTAGCTGGGTGGAGAAGAGAAGGCAGAAAAATGAATTTGGAAGCAAGTTTATTAAGGTTTAATGAATGATTGCGGCCTTGCACAGTTATAGTAATTTGGTGATTATAAAATCGAGATGTTGTTTGATACATTGTCACGCTAAAATGGCTGAATGAAGTGACTCGAAAGGTATGTAAGGTGAATATACATATGATGCGAGTGAAATTTTGTAATAAATAAATATAAAGTTAGCTACATATTTTGTATAATAATGTTACTTGATTTGTAAAGTTACATAATTCCAACTATTTAAGAACTGAACTGAACTAAGAACTGAAAGTTTTTTTTTTTTAAACACGGTAATCAGTTTGGTTCCATTAGATCGATTTGAAACAATCTTCAATTGTTACATAATCCATGTATCGAGGAAGTCTTAGTTTAACCTGGTCCGGGAAAAAGGAACCGTTTGCACTTGGGTGAAACCGGGGTGAAAAGGTAGTTAACCATATATTTAGTCTATCTAATTTACATTTAAAGAACAATCAATTTCTACACACACTTCTAACTGCAATCCAAAGTTTCCTACAAGATTTTGTACTAGAATCCTATCAACAGTACTGCATGAAGCACAAAGGGCGCGTGATAGCTCTGGACGCACAAACGGACACTTCTGTCAATGTGACTAACACAAAGAACTTTAATTGTGTACTTTTCTTGTAGTGTGGGGAGAACCAGTGGTTTCTTGTAGCTCCCTCCGCATTTTAAAGGGATTTATAAAGCTGAAAATTTTGCAGCCGCAATGGAGATAATTTATATTACGATATACTCTGATATCAGGGCTTGCTAGGTGGTTAAACTTGCAGTACTGGATAGGAAGAAGAAGAAGATCTCATGAAAAATGATTTCAGTGATAGGTATCACATTTATCGAAGAAGGCTATTAACGGAAGCTAGCCATTGCATTAGAAGTATGATGATGATCAATTATCAAGTACCTATACTTCAAAACTACTGCTACTTCAAAAAGTTCTAAGAAAATTCTATTTAATTTTTAACTATGTTATGATAGTTAATACTATTATAGCCATAATAGACCATCAAGACGGTCAAGTTTAAACTCCAAGTTAAAGTCTAAAACCAGAAATGCAATACAAACTACATTAGAATTTATATCTATTCGCAAACAAATATCATTTGTTACAAACAAAAGACAATACTTTTTATCAATAAAGAAACAGCCATAAAAAGGGATTTACACTAACTGGTATCAACCGGTTATAAAGGCGGAATGAACCGGTTTACACCGGATCGGACCGGATCCAACGACTCAATAACAACGTATGGAAATCCGAAATGGGGGTAGGAGACTGATTTTGAATTTATTGGTCTTGATAGTAAGGAATTGAAATGTATTGGATGCGATTCCTGAGCCGTGAATGGTTTTAAAGTAGGTATTTTATGTTGAACTTACCACGGAAATCTTTTTTTTTTATTCATTTAAACAGGTTTTAAATGTCCACGTAAAGGTGTTCTTACACACACTTTTTTCATCAAAATAAGGAATTTTACTACCGCTAAATACGTAAGTTTTGTTAAACGTTGACATGAAGAAAGAGAAGAAACAACATTGAAATAGGTCCTTAATACCTACTTATAGTACCTATGTATGTAGGTAATTACAATATTTTTATGTCACCATGGAAATCACTTCAATATCCTATAAAAATCTCATTAATATTCAGCAAACGTACAAAATAATAAACCTATTAGATCAGTGTCAATAGTTCTTTAATAATTGTGTATCGATACTTTATAATTGAGATATAATTATTGTATACTGAAAGTACTAGTTGTTTGAAGGTTAATTATGTCATAACAAGCATACTTTGATCGCTATAATATTGCATACTATCTTCTCTCCACGATTTTAACCAGAACTACTTCCCGCAATCGGGTAAAATGTAGTCTACATATAACCTACCTTGTCTGTCACAACTTACCGATCCTCTCGAAATACACATAGAGAGTTGCTACCTAATTGCTACCAGCTACCATTAGTTGCTACCAAATTGCTACCCTCTAGAATTAAATTTTGGACCACATCGATGTCGTGGATAAAAAGATATTAAAAAAATAAGTTTTTGCGCCTAGCAAAAATAAATTATCAAGTTAACAGTTAAATAAAGACCCTAGCTTGATAACTGGGCTATGCAACACTGAAAGATTATTTCTAATCGTAAAAGTATTTGACAAAACTATCGTTTTACTTACGTTAAAATTTATTTAAATTGGTTCAGCTTTTTAGCATGTAAAAGTGACGTAGATTAAGTAGATTTTGTTTTAGTGTGCAATTTTGATAAAAATCACGGGAAATAGTTTTTTATTTTTATATCTAGTTTTATGAAAAGTCAAACTCGGGCACGAAGGGTTTCATACCATTATTTTTAAAACGGACAAAAAAATCACGTGTGTTGTATGGGAGCCCCCCAAAATATTTATTTTATTGTTTTCAGTTTCATTTGTTGTTATAGCGGCAACAAAAATACATCATCGGTGAAAATGTTAACTCTCAACTAACACGGTTCATGAGATACAGCCTGGTGACAGACAAACGGACGGACAGAGGAGCGAAAACAATAGGGTCCCGTTTTACCCTTTGGGTATGGAACCCTAAAAATCATGGATAAATAGTTGTTATTTTTATATCTAGTTTTATGAAAAGTCACGTATGATGTAAAGATGCTATGTACATTTTCAATATTGCTGAAGACGAGGAAGCATGCAACTGAGCCTTTCATGAAATATGTGATAAAGTATTTGGTGTGAAATAATCTTACCTTTGACGCGGAACTCTGTGTGCTCCATTTTATCGATGGGTTATAGATTTTTTGGAAAATATCTGAAACAAAAAAATATATTTTTAACTTTTTTGCAATTTATATTTACTGTTTCTACCTAATATACAAGGTATTTTAATCTTTATTATTCGGATAATAATTCAAAATCCAATTTCATAAAAATCCATAAAAGTGAGTACCTATAAGTACTTAGGTACTTCTACTTATATGCTTGTTAGCAGAAGGAAACGAGAAAATACTTCATGAAAAGTGATTAATCTGTTTTGTCATAGTTGTTTAATAAAATTTTAAATAACGCAAAAATAATTCATACAATAATTCGTGTAGTTATGTACTTTGTTTTCGTACCTAATTATGTCTTTTTTAAGTCTTTATTTTTAGATAGATCTTTTTCTTTGCGTCCTTTATATCTTTTAACCTACTTACACAAAATTAGTAAGTACTTTTCCTACAAAAAAACCGTGTTAGTAAAACAAAACTATCGAATTCGGTGAAGTTACTGTAACCGCATAGTTTAATACTTTAATCCTAGCGAGCAGACGTTTTCGAAGCCCTAGTAGGCACGTCGATACATCGCTATGTGCTGTACGCTAACATGAATTCAAATAAATTAAATGACGATATTGAGAATTGAATAAAACTATCATTATGCTCCTGCCCTTATTCCAATTTTATTTATGTTCGGCGCAGCATGCATTCTTCTAACATTCTCTTCTGTCTACCGATTGATGAAATGGCCTTCTTATTTCGAGACTCGAAAACACCATTTTAAACCGACTTCCCAAATAGAATTACGTATTTTTATAAACAGTATACGGGCTAAGCTGTATAGGCTAAAGGTTTTTGTCAAAGTCTATATAGTGTTCAGTATTTTATTTATAAAACATAGAAGCAGCATTGAGATAGACATAAGGCGGTTCCCTGTCATATGGAAACGACGAAAACGAAACAATATTAATGATCAACCGAAAAAATCGACTAACATTATCTACTACTAGCTACTAGCACGGTTTTACTCACGTTTCGAGGAAATTATTTCCCGTACCTGGATAAAATATAGCCTATGTCACCCGGGAATAGTGGAGCTACCCAACAGTGATTTTTTTTTTCAAATCGGTTCTGTAGTTTCGGAGCCTTTACAAACATACAAAAACATTTCCTGTTTATAGTATTAGTGTAGGTAGATATGGTTACAAATTCCTTTATCTACCTACGTTTATTTTTGAATAAGCGTAGCAATATGTATGTACCTCTTATTTCTTTTGAAAAAAATCTTCCAACTTCCTTTACAACACAGAATAAATAAAAATAACCTACAAACGAATAGAAAATTCTTATCTCTTACAAAAGGTATTTTCTAAAAATAATTCTACTGAGTACAGTCGATGACAGATTATGACATATTGACTGTGGTCAGGTCAGAGTAAATAGCAATTATTGGCGTTGACTGTACTTTATAACTGACTTGAAAAAAGGAGTGATTTAGAATTAAACTAGAATGAAACTTATTTATATTTTTGACGTTCATACTTATGAACTTATAAAGGCCTAAATGTCAAAATTAAATCAAAGTTACTTTATTTTCTTAAGTCACTATACATTATATTTTAAAATAAACTAAATCTTTAATATCTAAGGCCTAAATTAAATAAAATGATTTGACTTTGACTTTGAAAGAGTTGTTACTGATGTAAGTAACCGATAAAACCGGAACATTAATAACACAAATCGATTTGAAAAATATAATACTCGTAATTCTAAGTTTTATTACGCATCTTATCTGGACATAAATAGTAATTCCTTTATGTTTTCACTTTCATTGCACCTAGCCTATGTCCTTTCTCAAGATCAAGACTAACTTTGTACGGGCTGCGGGAATGTTCGCGCGAGTTACCGCGGCGCTGGTACATAAAAGGCCTACGACTGAACACGATGGTTTTTAGTCAGTAAGAGTCTGACACTCCCTCACCGCTGCTAACCCACAGATTTATGACGTCGTTAAAAAAAAGACTAACTTTGTACCAAATCTTTTTTAAATCGGTTTTTTAGTTATGCGTGGCAAACACACAGAATTATTATTGCATTCATAATATAAACAATAACTAACGTTATTTGATGACTAGCTTCTGCCAGTAATTTCTCTAAATCGGCGAAAAAGTAGCCCATACCCTTCCTCTATAAATGGGCCATATAAAACTGTTTTTTTTTTTTTTATATGTAGGACCATTGATTCCTAATATGAGCGAGTTCAATCAAAATTCAAACACTTTGACTCTACAATAATCCCTACTAATATTATAAATGCGAAAGTAACTCTGTCTGTCTGTCCGTCTATCTGTTACGCTTTCACGTCTAAACCACTGAACTGATTTTAATAAAATTTGGTATAGAGATAGAGTTGATCTTGAGAAAGAACGTAGGATAGTTTTTATCCCGGACTTTTGAAGAATTCTCGATATAACCGAACTCTGCGCGATCGAAGCCGCGGGCGGAAACTAGTGATTATGTAAGTACAGAAAAGGAGACTTTTCATCATGATTACACCATTCAAGGATTCAAAAATATGATTTAAAAAGCTGAAACTTTCATACTGGAAATATATCATTTCGGTCGCTCGCCTACTCGACCTACTAGCCCCACTTTAGAATAACAAACGCAGTCCTAGTTTTTTCTAACGTTTTTGAGTAAAAACTGATATAAATAAAACAAACACGCGACTGTATCATCATCATCTGCCTAGCCTTTTCCCAACTATGTTGGGGTCGGCTTCCAGTCTAAACTGATGCAGCTGAGTACCAGTGCTTTACAAGGAGCGACTGCCTATCTGATCTCCTCAACCCAGTTACCCGGGCAACCCAATACGGGTTAGAGTGGTGTCAGACTTACTGGCTTCTAACTACCCGTAGCAACTGTCAAAGACGTTTAAATGACACCCAGGACCTACCAATTTAACGTGTCTTCATTTTACCTGTTTTCCCTAGAGGCTAGGCATATAATTTTCCTTGGAAACTTGTAATATGTCATCACTCTAACGTAGAGGTATATGTAACATTTCAAAATGAATAGGAAACATAATTAATTAACATAACACAAAAAAAGATAAAAACGGGTCACTTCGTTTGAATGAAAATGAGTTTTTCTAAAGATTACGATATTAGGAAAAGATTGTAGATAGTATATATTTTTCCTTTTTATGGCTCAGTAAGTGGTGGTAGCCACACTAGTATTTGAACAGTTGAGTAGAAGAATCTTTATTTGCAGAAACACGGTATTAGGTACAGGCGTTTTGGTCAATTACATAACGTACATGAATGAGTACTACCTAAAAATTAAATCTGTTACTGCGCACCAGATTTTTTACGTTCGGAATTATGTCGCGCGTAACAAAACAGAGCGTATGTATGAGCGACAAAATCCCCTAGTGTGTAAGGCACTCTAATATAGGTACACTAAGGTTCAATTTCGCTGACAACGTGAATAGTTTTCTTAAAACAATTGAAATTTTAAGAAAAACGGACGTTTTTACTGTCGAGTGTGTCTGCTGAGTGGGGTACGCTTCTCGGTTCGAGTAAAATGCTAAGTTGCTTATGATTATAAAATATGGTCTTATAGTGTTCTGATAGTTATTTCTCATACACGGATAGAATAGTAGTAGCCTCTAAGTTACTCCTTGTTTACAGCCGTTTCAGAGACTTTTTTTCAATTTCTCGATTTCAAGGTTCCTGACCTGAATTTATTTAACCAAAACTTGTAAAGTGCAATTATTTTTGAGAGCTAAGATAAGCATTACCTAGTTTGATGCCATTGTCAAATTACCTACGTGTAAAACAGGTTTCTAAATAAAAAATGGAGTTTCTTTACTATTGCTACTTGACAGTGAAACATTTGAAAATGGAGAAAATAGGGCAAAGATTTTCACTGTAAATAATCAATACTAATATCATACTGATGATGAGATTAATGAAAAATGTTGCATTAATCCCATTTATTGAGGTAGGTCATAAGTTACTTTTTATCCTGGATGCGCGGAGTATTACCCACAAAATGCGGGTGAAACCTATCCCCATAGATTATCCAGTCCCAACTAAGTAGAATTTGTACTATGGGAAGACTGACTACTAGAAAACTGTTAAACGACCTTAAATATGGCATAGAGGTATATGCGAAGTCTGTTTGTCGATTCAGGCGAAAACTAAGCTATTTGTAAAAATGTCGTTGTTGTACCTTACTAAATAAATAAATAAAAATAAATAAAAAACTACTGAACCGATTTTTTCCCCTTTTCTGCCCTTTGGTAACCATCAATTATTCGTCAAAATAATCCTCCATTCTCTTATCCCTTAAACCTTAATTTTTAAACCTACTTCCAAAACCGAGAATTTCTCAATTCAGATTATTGTATTTTTTTTCATTCATTTCAATCACATGATCTGAATTTTGTGCTTTGACAAATAATCACACAGTAACACATTTTCAAGTGATATATTTTAAGCACCTGTACACACAAATATTTTTGTAATTAAAATCTATTTTTAAACATACGTACTTCAAATAAATTAATTGAAAACGTATGTTATCTAAATAAGAGTGCTTTATTAAAACTCGGTTCGAAGAAATACTCCTTTTCAGGAATAATTATTATTTATGTATCTTTAGATATATAACGGAACCTCAAAATACAAATGATGTACATGTGTTTATTAGGAAAATTTCAGCATCTCTAGATACCTAAGCAGGTACCAACTAAGTATAAAATTACTAATAATTTTTATATTTTTAAAAGTTAGGTAACCTATGTAACTATGTATATTTTTTTTATTTTATAATAGTACTTTAAAAACTTATTTAAATCAATAACGTATTAATCAGATAGTTTTAATAATAATTTTTCTATTTATTTTGTCTGTCGATCTGATTTTTTTATCCAAAAAGAAAGAGGTTCCCAATTAGACCACGTATAATATATATTTTTTACTGTTACATGTAGTTAGGTAATTCCTATCTATTAGTTGTAAAAAGGCTTACAAATTTAACTGTATGACATATAAATCATCGAATTGAAAAAAATAAAAAAATATTTGTTAAATAATAAACTTTTTAACCAACTTGATACAAAAGAACAAAAAAATCCAACTTACGTGAATTCAAAAAACTGACACTTTTGTTTGTTTTATTTTTCGAAACAACTCATTCACAGGGTGGGCCGATACTGTTCCGTGGCTGTCTACTGTATCGTTTATATAGGGGGTGTAGCGCGATGACGCGTTGAGCTGCGGACAAGTTCATAAACGGAGCGGAGCGATTTACTAGCGTGGTCATAGATATAGTGAGGAGGTCAGATAGGCAGTCGCTTCTTGTAAAGCACTGGTACTCAGCTAAATCCGGTTAGACTGGAAGCCGACCCCAACATAGTTGGGAAAAGGCTCGGAGGATGATGATGATGGTGAAGATTTTTTATTTATAAAAAAATAAAATGAAAGGTAATTAAAATTAAATTGTTTATTGATTGTGTATTTTGTAAAGGACATTGTTCAATTTTGGCCTAAGAATCGATTTGAATATAAATCTATCTACTATGATTTTCATTTATTTTTATACTGTTTGAAACATATTTAAGTATTCCACGGACACTTCAAATAAATAAATTCCAGATAAAAAGTTGGGTCACAATTATTGATGCCTTATAAAATGTTTTCCGTCAGTCAGTGTTGCCAGGTCCGGAAGTTTTCGCGATTTCTGTAAATACGGATCGAATTGAGAACCTCCTCCTTTTTGAAGTCGGAATTAGTTAATAATACTTTCATCATTTAAATACCTAAATTGACCAGCTAGAAAAAAACTAGTATTCTTTATTTTTTAAACGAAATCGCGAATTTCTAGCTTGGATTTCGAATATTATAGTTTTCGTAATTGGCAACACTGGAGTACTTCATACCTTATCCAGTGTTTCATTCAATTTTTGATTGCTTTGCGACTATCGTTTCTTTTGTGATTTTCTATGCGTTTCATGGTTTTATTCTAACAACTTTGGCTTGATTACGGACTCCGATTAGATTGCGTATTTGGTAGACTCGGCTGTGTGTAAAGGACTGGATTTTCCTGGCATTTTCGGATATTGCTCTGTCTGTGATCGAATTTAGTTGTATTATAATTACAACAATGGACGCAGAATATAGTTTATATTGTGTAAATTGTGGATCTGCTTTATGCTCTTTGGTATTAGAAAACGAAGATATACTTCGTTGCACACATCAATGGACTGCTCCCCTGTATTTTTATAACCTCAAAATATTAACTTTTTTCGTAATTACTTTAGTTTCCTGAAGTGTCCATTCGTGAAAACTTATTTCTTAGGATTCCATATAATTTTAAGAGTTTATATGTACATACGTATAAAGTACATATGTCACTTTCGATTCGAACGGTTCTTAGGCAGAACATGTATGGAGCCTGAACAATGTCCTTTTCAAACAAAAATATATATTAACACTAGTTTCGGCGCTAGGTTTTACCCGCGTCCCGCGATATCTGCTTCCCGCAGCCGGATAGTCCAAGGTCCCAAACTAGACTACAGGAACTTAAGTACCACAATTTATATGTATGTTTTTCACTCTATGTTCTCATCTTGCGCTGCTGCGCATTCTATTTAAAAGTAATAAAAATAAATAAGCAAAAAATTATTAAACTGTTGCGGCTTTATTAACTTAACAAGTAATTCTTGATAGGTTTAACTTTTACCACAATTTTTTAAGTGTAGAAAAACCTACCACGTATATTTTTTTTTAACTTAGTCTATTAAGAGTTCAGTTACTAATAGTATAAATAATTGATTTGATAATTTACTCTGTCAGGGATATACATAAATATACTAGGAAAGAAGTATAGTGTATAGCTTTTTAACTTTTTCAGTTACCGTCGGAAGCTAATTACAGAAATTGTAAGCATTCCAGCATTTTAAACATGTATTGTTTTCTTTTATAAGATTGTATATCCAAACAAATATGTAAACTCTTATTAACATGATTATAAAAAAAGATGTTTTCATGAAACCCAAAACTCTACTAAAAGTGTATATTTTTTTATTTCTTTACACTTATACGAATAGCCCACTTAAGAATTTTCCCAAAGATTGTGAATCAGACCAAAAATAAAAAGTCGTGGTTTTCTAAGTTTGTAAGTAGGTACGATCTAACTACATCTTGGAAAGCAATGACTGTGTTCCGGATGGCACATTAAACTGTAGGTCTCGGCTGTCATTAAACATCCTTATCAGTCGTTACGGGTAGTCAGAAGCCAGTAAGTCTGACACCAGTCTAACCAAGGGGTATTGGAATGCCCGGGTAACTGGGTTGAGGAGATCAGATAGGCAGTCGCTCCTTGTAAAACACTGGTACTCAGCTGCCAGTTAGACTGGAAGCCGACCTCAACATAGTTGGGAAAAGGCTCGGAAGACGATGATGACAATCTGACCGAAGTTATGACGTTATGAGTTCTTGTATAACATACCGTTACTCACACAGCGTACATAATATATTGATTGAACTCGTTAAAATTAGTTTATCATGAAAATGACGTGGACAATAATAACAGTATTAACAATACTTATGTAACTAGGCATTAATTACTAAGAGTAAAACTAAGCGAGCCGAAATCCGTAAATTGCACGTGGTGGTATTTTTAAAGTACTACCGTAAAAGTTACGGCGGACATTTGACGTGTGTTTAGTTTTAGCTGGCTAAGACCAGCTGTAGTGGGTACATGTGGTTAAAATATGGAAATAATGGCGTCCACGGCCGATTTCGGCCACGGCGGCTGTTCTCATTTAAGGAGATCAGCCAGCTGCGCAGGACATATTATAGTGCACGAGCATTTGCGCAGACACAGGTGCACTCCCTATTCCTTCCGGCGGCAATCCGACCGGAAAGGGAAATATGGAAATAAGGCGTCCCCCAACCGACGTTTACCAACTGGATAAGAAGAGCCAAGTTTCGGGACAGCTGCAGGATGATTGTAGAGGAAGCCAAGGGGATAGAAGATGAGGGGGATTGCAGAGGAGGCCCACAAATCGTTGTAGAGCCGATGGAAAGGAAAAAAGGCGTCCCCTAATGCTACTGGAAAGCAGTCGTTGTGTAACAAGCCCTATAGTTCCAGAGTTGTACTCAGACACTAGGGCTTGTTAGGTGATTAAACTTGCAGCTCACTTGATAAGAAGAAAAATCAACCAACTGCGAGAGGAATATGCGCACAAAGGTACGTACCGAACTATTACTTCTTTAATAATATAATATAGAGTATTTTGTTATTTTTTTTTGCCTGTACCCTGAATGTTTTGAAACTACTCAGCCAATTTGAAAAATCCTTGCACTGTTTTTAAGCTACACTATTATCGGGTGACATAAACTATGTTTTATCCGGGTACGGGATATAATAGATTCCCTGGAATGTGGTTGAAACCGCAAGAAACCTTTATTTTTAACCAATTTGTTATTTTTTTGTATATTGCCATGGCAATATTACTTCACTTTGTACATAATATTTGTACCTATGTAATATAAGTGCACCATGTATGAAAATTTCAATTTCCTAACTTATTACGGTTCATAAGTTCAGAAGTGCAAGCAAGTGTCAGAGATTTTGACGCTTTTGGTAAGGGACTCTAAAAAGGAGTATTCTATGCACCTAAATAAAGCGAGTATTTTACCCGCTACCGCTTTTCAATGTATCCCCATTCCTAAGAGGATGTGAGAACTAGAATAAAAATTCATTCTCGCATACTTTTAATAGTTTTTCCGGGTTAACTTCAAATTGACGATCTGTATCTATCTTAGTTGCAACCTTGTCTATGGTCTTGATCTTTTTAAAGTATTGCTGTAAGTGCATTTTAAAATAATTATAAATTAATTGATATAGTTTTAAAGTATTTTCTAATTTGTCTAGCCCTTCTGTTGAACCATAGCATAGTACATAGTGCTTATTAAAAAATAATTTACTTACAGAGTAAGCTTGTATTTTTCACCTATAAGTAAAAATCATTGGTCACCACGGCTGCTCAATATATAGATAGATTTTTTTTCAGGGAAGTTACAGAATGCTATTTAACTAACAATCGAATTTCAATTAAACCTAAGTTTTTAACTAAAATTCCTTTTGTTGTAGGACTTTTCCAGCTTTCTAGTTTTCATACTGGGCATTTTCCGGACAGAAAAACCAAGCGAGATCACCCGGTCTCTACGGGTGGTGAAAATACTGTTAAAAGCTGGAAGGAACCAGAAATGGGGGCGGAGAGTGGATGATGAGCGTCGAAGACCTGTCATATGGTAGGAGAAAAATTTGCTGAACTGACGACAAAACCACAAAGTTCAGGTTTATTCAAAACCAGCCGTTCCATCGAAACTTCTTCCCGTACATCATCTTCTGCCCTTATCCCAATTTTATTTGGGGTCGGCGTGGTATGTTTTCTTCTTCTTCTTCAATCTGCCTCTATCGCTCAACACAGTTTTCCTGTACCCGGATAAAATGTACATATTTAGTTCATGTCATCCGTGATAACGTATCTTCGCAACAGTGAAGTAATATTTGAAATGGGTTCAGACGTTGCGGAGCCTTTTAGGTATAAAGAGACTAAATGTTTCCTATTAAAAAATATATAATCACCCTATTTAATGATCTTTCTAGGCGGCTGGTTGACGCTTCTCGTGGCCAAAAGGCTGGCTATTACCTCGGACAAAGAATCAGCATGGCGATCCAACGAGGTAATGCTGCCAGCCTCTTGGGTACGCTCCCAGTTGACAGCGATGGGGATGAATTTTTTTACGCTTTTTAGTTCAAGTTTTACTAGGATAGTTTTTATATGTATTGTAAATATATAGGAAAAGATCTAAGCTAAAAAGTTGCTCAGACTGCTACGCAACTGTGTCGAAATTGTCGTAGTTTTGGTGATTAAAGAAGTGTTGATATTTCATCATTATTTTGAACTAGCTGTTCCCCGCGGTGCCACCAGCGCACCGAGAGAAGTACCTATTTCCTGCAGCCGGCTAACAACTATGATCTTATGATATTTCTCAAACTATGTTCATAAATACCAAAAAAAAACATTGATTCAGTTCTTTAGGCGTTGACAGACAAACAGAGTTAGATTCGCATTTATAATTTTATACTAATTGTATGTGGAGATAAAATAATTACTAAATAACTTGTAACATTAACTAATAATTATAACTTTTAGTTTAAACGATAATTCCATTCACAAACAATAACAGTTTATAAAAATATGTAAACCATCATACTAATAAAAATATTACTATTAAAATATTTCATATTTCTTATCTCGAAACTATATCAATATATTAAGACCAATTATGGCCCCCGGCAACGTCTGTCTTTTACAATATTTTGTCATAATATTCATGTTATGATTTTTTAGATGTAACTGATAAAATATAGCTATTTCCTTTGGATAGGTCAGTTGTTCCGTATTTTCTAAAAGTTCCTATATTTACTTTAGATACATTTTTATCAGATTAAATTGTCCATCCTACTAATATTATAAATGTGAAAGTTTGTGAGAATGTATGGATGTATGTTTGTTATTCTTTCACGCAAAAACGGCTGGTCCGATTTGGTTATCATTTGGTATGTAGATAGGTTGAATATTGGATTAACACATAGGCTACTTTTTATCAACACACCACGTGGGAGAAGCCAGACGCGGAAGCTAGTAAATAAATAAAAACCATTAAATGCAAGACATAGTTCAGCAACCGAAGTAGCGTTTGATTCCTGATCGGGCAACTTCCAATGTAACTTTTCTAAGTTGTATGTATTTTATTGGCAGGAGCTGGATGCGAGCAGCCGAAAATCGATCTCAGTGGCGTGCAATTGGAGAGGCCTATGTCCAGCAGTGGACTGCGATAGGCTGATGATGATGATGATGTATTTTCTATTTAAAGTTTACTATTATTTCAGGCACCAATGACTGAGTATAGGCGAGGGAAAACATTTCGAGTAAGCCTGGACTTTAACCTGGACTACAAAGTCTGAAATCACCAACCCGCATTGAGCAAGCCTGGTGATTAATGCCCAATCCTTCTCCGTGTGAGAGGAGGCCTGTGCCCAGCAGTGGGACGATAAAAAGGCTGTAACTGTAACAGTACAAAAATATACATTTTACCTCTAGAGAAGGTAACAGAGGTGATGATTTAGATAAAGATTTTAAATAGATCTGCTTTTTCTAAGGGCTCTGATTGACGCACTTATGAAAAACTGTCTGTGTATTAATCAACCATATTATTATGACATTATATCGTTATCTGAAAGGACATCTTTCATATCACAAATTTATTATATGTTTTTATTATAATTTATTATATAAAATTATAATATTAAATCGATATTCGCGTCCTGTGTACCAATGTTATTTAAAACGTGCTGTTCCAAAATTATTTGTAAACAAAGTGAGTCACGTTGTAACTTAATAAGTACACCTGATTATCTATGATTCTTCTGCCGAGCCTTTTTCCAACTATGTTGGGGTCGACTTCCAGTCTAGCCAGATGCAGCTGAGCACCATTGCTTTCCAAGAAGCGAGTGCCTATCTGACCTCTTCAACCCAGTTACCCGGGCAACGCAAACCCAAATAAGACTGGTTGTAAAACTTTTTGGCTTCTACATACCCGTAACAACTGCCAAAGATGTACAAATGACAGTCGGGATGTACGGTATATCATGCTATTCGAATCACGGAAGAACTCGTTATGAAAAGATGGTCTCCCATCCATTGACTGACTGTGCCAAGCGTTGCTTAATATTATGATCGAGCTCTAAACAGACAAAACTTTTTCGAAAAATGTTTGTTTACTTTGACACTAGCTTCTGCCAGCGGTTTCACCCGCATCCCGTGGGAACTACTTCCTGTACCGGGATAAAAAGTAGCCTATAGCCTTCCTCGATAAATGGGCTATCGAACACTGAAATCAAATTTTCAAATCGGACCAGTAGTTCCTGAGATTAGCGCGTTCAAACAAACAAACAAACAAACTCTTCAGCTTTATAATATTAGTATAGATTTGAACGCGAAATTAGTAGGTACCTAAAAAGTTGTTTTAAGAAAACTGCACTAAAAGGTTTATATTGTTGAACTTGGCCTTAGCTATATAAACTTAATAATAATAAATAATAAACTTAATAAAAAATGTTTATTGTTAATTGTAAGTTAATTTATTATTAATAAATTTATTATTAACATTTATTAAGGGAAATTATAAGTGTAGCCACAAAATTATTTATTGGACACATGATTAAACTTTTAATTTTATAACTTAGCAACGGGGAAATGACATAGCCTCTAATAAACTAATTCGTCTTTTTTACAACGCCAATCAAATATTCTATAGAAAGCTAAGTAAAGATCATCAATTATTGTGACTTGTCCTTCTTATTTATACATTGTCATCTAATTTACTAGCTCGGCCTCGTTTTTAGTATATTGCCATTTATAACCTTAAATTAAAAAAACATTGTATTAAAAATTGAAGTTAGTGACGAAAACGAATCGCTGCAAAACCGACTCCACGTAGTCTTGTCTGCCCTACCCCTTTTGCGATTAATACGCCTGAGAGGAGGGGGTCTGGGAATCTATGGCATCCAGTCCCCCACCGGCGATTGCCCGCCTTACGGCAGGCCCCTCATATCTCCCCCTAGTGGGGAGGGGTCCCTATGATGGCCGGAGCACAAGGGGCGATCCTTGTAATACAGGCGGTGGCACCCCCGCGCCTGTCGCCCGCTGATCACCCCCCGGGGCGGATGGGGACGGACGTTGTGTTCGCCGTCTTCCACCCCTTCTTCGTCTGCGGTGCGGTGCTGCGAGAGGGTCGTTCTCCCGCAAGCGCTCTGCCGCCTCCTTCTGTGACATGACGTCCTCACAGAAGGAGGCTACCGCGTCCCATGCCTCCTCACTTCCCAGCATGGCACCAATCACACTGGGGAGCGAGAGGTCATCCCCGACCACTGCCACCAGGGTGCGGCGGGGTTCAGCCCACGATGGGCACACCTCCAGTGTGTGCTCTGCCGTATCCACCTCGGCTTCACAATGGTGGCACTTTGGGGTCTCCTCCCTCCCAATTCGGTGCAGGTACGCTCCAAAGCAGCCATGCCCGGACAGCACCTGCGCCAGATGCATCGAGAGGCAGCCATGCCGCCGATCGAGCCATCCATCCAGGACAGGCCCGATGGCATCCAGCGTCCGGCGGCCGAACGTTGACGAGGCAAGGTCCTCGGCCCAGTGTCGAGTGATTGCTTCCCTCGCCTCCTCACGCACTTCTTCCCGTTCGATCGGGTCCGGGTGCCGGTCTAGCGCCCTTTGCGCCGCCGTCCAGTCGTACACTCTGGCGAGCACCCAAGCTTCGAGTTCCCAAGGAGGGGCACCCGCCAGAACGCACGCCGCCGCGAAGCTCACTGTGCGGTATGCCCTCGCCACCCTCTGTGCAATGGCCCTTTGTGGCCTTCGGATGGCAGCGGCGTTCCTCCGACCACACAGTGAGTCTGCCCAGATTGGGGCCCCGTACAGGGCCATACTCTTGAGTATGCCGGCGTATAGACGCCGGCAATGGTCGCCGGGCCTCCCGATGTTCGGGAGGAGCCATGAGAGGGCGCCCGCGGTCCTCATCAAGCGCGTCGACAAGCCACTGAAGTGTGCGTTGAAACGCCACTTGCTATCGAGGGCTATGCCCAGATATTTCATCTGGGGCTGTACCCCAATGCGGACACCCTCCACATGTATATGAGCATCGGGCGGTTGGTGCTGCCGAGGCCCATGGAAGAACACGGCTTCGGTCTTTTGCAGCGCCACCGTCAGCCCTAGGCGGGAGATTCTGTCCACCACTAGTGAACCGCCCGCCGAGGCCAAGCTGGCCGCCTCTTCAAAATTTCTCCCCCGGGCAATCAGAAGGGTGTCGTCTGCATAGCAAATGACAGATGTGCCACGGGGGAGGTTGCCCCGCAAAAGCCAGTCGAATCCAATGTTCCACAGGAGCGGCCCTAGAACAGAACCCTGTGGGACACCGCACTCGACGCCGTAACTTCGGAGCTGGCCCGTCTTGTCCACAAGGAGGACTGTGCGGTCCTTCAGGTAGTCCGTCAAAAGTCCCCGCAAATACGGAGGCACCCCGTGGAAGCGGAGGGCCTCCAGTATGGTGGAGTGGGGAATGGAGTTGAAGGCGTTGGCTATATCGAATGACACAGCCAACAGTCCGTCTCCCGCATCCATCGCCTCCCTCACCTGGTCTTTTAGTCGGGACAGGGCGTCAACTGTCGAACGCTCAGCTCGAAAACCAAACTGAGCGTCCGCTAGATCCGGGCCGATTGTGCTCAGATGTCTGTTGATTCGGGCGGCGAGGATCCTCTCGAACATTTTGCCGACCTCATCCAGTAAAACGATGGGTCGGTATGCCGATGGGGAGTCCACCGGCCGCCCTTCCTTCCGAAGAAGGCACAATTGGCCCTCCTTCCATAGTTTCGGGAACCTCTCGCACGTCAGGCACGCACTGAAGAGGTCCCGAAACCTTTCTCCCATCTGCGATGTGGCGATGGCCACCACCTTTGCGGGGACGCCATCCGGACCTGGGGCCGTCTTTTTCCCCCTGAGGCAGAAAGCTGCCTTCTCCACCTCGTCCTCAGTAACCGGCGGGACTTCCTCGGCTGACGGAGCTGCACCCCGCGGGGCGCTCATCTCTGGTGGAGTGAAGTTGTCCCTGCGTGGAAACAGGGACTGGACCACCCCATCCAGCAACGACGGCTCGAGGGTCTCGGCAACTGGAGGACCGTACGGGCGCAGTTTGTTGCACGCCGCCTTGTACGGCCTCCCAAAGGGATCAATGTCCAGACCCTCAAACATTTCCGCTCTCGCGCGATCCTGGGCTGTGCCCATTCGCGCCGTCAGCGTCGACTTGGCCTCTATGTAGACTGCATAGAGGCGGTCCTCGTTGTTGAGGTCGCGAATGCGCCGCCGCCGGCTTCTTGTGTAGGCCCGCCTGGCTGCCACACAGGCGGCCCGTAGATCCCCCAACTCCTCCGACCACCAATAAACGGCACGCCTAGGAGGCGGACGATGAGACCGAGGCATGCTAGAGTTGCACACCTCGGTCAGGGAGACTCTTAACTGGACCGCTGTGGCGTCCACATCCCGGACTACTACAGGAGGCGACATCCAGTCCTGGACGAACGCCGCCTCCACGGCAGCTTCCCGGTCTAGGCGGGAGAGCGCCCACCGTGGGAAGTGCGACCGACCCTCCTGGGTCCCCTGGGAGCCCGGGGTGGAAATATCGAACCGCACGTATCGGTGGTCGGACAGCGTCTCCACCAGCTCCACCCGCCAGTCCACTACACAGGCCGCCAAAGAAGGGGAGGCAAAAGCGAGGTCCACGATGGAGCCCCCCTGCCGCCGCACGCATGTGTGAACTGTTCCCCTATTCAGGAGGGACAGACCGGACGACATGGACCAGGTTTCCACCTCTCGTCCTCGGGCATTGGTGGCTGGGTTACCCCATAACACAGATTTTGCGTTGAAGTCGCCCATGACCAACACCCGGTGCTGCACCACTCCGCGTGCCACCCTGGCGAGGACCTCGAGAAAGTTCTCGAAGTCCGTGAGAGGGCGGTTTGGAGAGAAATACACACCTATAAGGGCTATATCCCCCCACGAGGCGGCGACGTATCCTGGTCCTCTCTCTAAGAGCGATAGGGGAGGGGAGTCCGTGGAAGATCGCGCCACCAATGCAACCGAGCCGTTGTCGTCTCCCAGCCAGTTGCCAGGGATAGAGTACGGCTCGGCGACAACCGCCACGTCCACCAACCACTCCGCAAAGGTTTGGACCAGTAGGCTCTGGGCTGCTCTGCAGTGGTTGATGTTCGCTTGAAGAACACGTCTACGATGCCCAGCCATTAGTCGGTGTTCATCGCGCTTCCCTCGGTGGCCGGCACTGGAACTGGAGCTTCAGTGGCGGAGGCAGCGGCAGGTCGCACCGGCGCCTGCGGTTTGCCCTTCTTTGGTGGCGGTCGGCATTCCCTGCCCGTCATCACGTGGTTGGCTGGACGACCACTGGCAGCGCATACTGCGCAATGCATGGTGGCCGCCTCGCAGGTGGCTAACCTGTGCCCCCCTTTTCCGCAGCGGAAGCAAAGTTCGCATCGCTCGGCAGTGGACGGGCAGAGAGGCCGGGTGTGCCCGATGCCGAGGCACTTGAAACAGCGCATCGGCGCATTCTCAAGTACCCGGACCCCACCCGAGCTGAGCCCAACCGGGAGGCGACCCTTAGCCAGAACCACCTTCGCAGCTACGACCGGGCACTCTAATCTCACGGTGCCCATTCCCCTGCGGCCAGGTCTAATACCTCGGCTCTTGACAGATGCGACGGCGCAGCCCCCCACCGCCGCAACCGCTGCCACCACCTCCTCTTGCGTGACCGAGTCGTCAAGGTCGGTCACCTCGAGAGCCACACACTTGACGGCCCTCACAACCTTGGCCGTGTCCGCGACAGCCTCTCGGAGCTTAGTCACGAAGAGGTCCGCCTTGGTGCCGCGTTGGGCCCCCGAGAACTCGAAGATACGAGCCCCCGTTTGGGTCTTCCGGCACGTGACTCGGCCAGCCCCAAGTTCCGCAGGGTCGACGTTTGTACGAGCCCGCCGCAGTACGGACTCGTACGTCTCCCCTCGTTGCGCTGCCTCTGGAGTCAACGTGACTACCACGGCTTCAGTTCTTGGAGGAGGAGCGAGCTTCCTCCTCTTGTCCTCTGAGGCTGCAGGCTTGGCCGCAGGGGGCTCAGGAGCCGACTTTTTCCCCTTCCGCTTCCTCGCTACCACCTTAATCCAAGGCTGGTTGGAAGGGGTGGTAGAGGGCAGCAGAGGGTCTTCCCTCACCGGTTCGGGAGGGACCGTCTGGGTAGTCGGGGCTGGTGAGGTCTTCTTGCCCTTTCCTTTGCCCTTGGTGGTCTTTAGCACCTGGGGCTCTGACTGGGCTGGAGCCGTTGAGGGCCCCGGTGCAATGGGCATTCGTCCGGGCGCCTTATCCGCCGCCAGTGGAGGGCGTAGCCGCGTCTCCGGCAGGAGCCGGTCTTCTATGCCGGCAAAACAGGCCCTGATGAAAGCCCTCTCCTCCATGATCACCTTGCGGATGATATCCTCAGGGTTAGAGGAGGGGGGCCTCGTTGCTGAACCTTCCGACGTCCCCTCAGGCCGAGTCGTGGGCTCGGCAGCGCGCGCGTGCAGCGCGGTCACCTCTTTCTGCAGGCGATCCACCTTCGCCTGCAGTCGCCGCGTTTCATCGGAGGTGGTGCGCTGCGCCAGCTCCTTTATAATGCCGAGCAAGTTCGCTGCCCGGCATTTCAGGGCCTTTTGGAAGGTCCCCTTTAGATTTGAGGACTTGGAGGCCACCTCTAGGATCTCCATCTGATCCTCCAGAGCCATGCGCTCCATTTCCTCCACGGAGTGGTCCAGGTAGAGGACACTGGAGGCGCCGTGGCTGGTGCTGGTTCTGCTTGGCTGGTCGTCGGCTTCTAATACCGCCCGCTTGGCGGGCTTCTCGGCTGCGTCCAAGGAGCCTCCGGAGCCCCGCTTGAGGAAGGCCCTCTTCCTCGACTGGCGGGTTGCGACACCGCTCGTTCGACTCATTTCTGACTCCGTGTCGGACAGGTCGGTCGACACGAGATCATTACCTCTCATGAGACTAGCCGCGGATGGTGCGCGGCTGCTCTCTGATGCCGAAGCATCTCGAGATTGGCCCTGAGAAGGGCCTTTGGGTTGGCCCTGAGAAGGGCCTTTGGGTTGGCCCTGAGAAGGGCCTTTGGGGAGACAGCGCCCGGAGGCGGCCCTCGGGAGACGTGGCATTGCCACCGACAGTTTCGAAACCTTTACCGACTTTACCGTTTCGACGCACAGCGTTCGTTAGCCGCCGGCCTGCCACTCCGTTACGGTGGTCAGGCGCGGCGTTGCCCAGGGGTCACTACGTGGAAGTCAACGCTGTGGGGGGACCCCCTGTCTGCCCTACCCCTAGAGTGCAATTCAAAACCGCGTAGGCGCGGAGGGGCGAGGCGGCCTGCGAGCTGAGGCGCAGGTAGTTTTAACGCCCGCCGACGCGGCTGAGGCTGGTCGGCAGAGCCGGCCAGCAAGCCGAAGCTGCGGTGGTGAGCGTGAAAACCATCTGCGACGATAAGCTCGCATGGGACCGCCGGAGCCCCGCAGCACCGGAGCCGTGACAGAAGCGATGCTTACTCCATGTTGCTTGCTTACATTTTAAACGTACTGAGTTAAAAAATTAGAAGCTAATTAAATACATTTTATGATGTAATTTTATAGTATTTTAGAAGTTTACTGTTAGAATGCATGCTACAAATGTAGATGCTAAAAAATAACCATCATGCTGAGTTGTATTCAGAGTGGTTTACTTAGAAGATAACTAGTGGCTAAGATAGTATTATTTAGATGCTCGTTAATTGTGGCTGACTTAGTAATTTAGAAGGCAACATACATTTTTGGGGGCGAATAATGATATTAAAAAGAAACCTGTTTAATTAGCACCCATTTATTAATAATAAATGTTTATTGTTAATTGTAAGGTCTGAAAATATTGTTTTTTGCTTGAACGCGTTAATCTTATAAATAGTTTTCACGGGCTGCGAGTGAAACCACAGGTGGTAGCTGTGGTAACACCACTAAGCATTCATATAAAGATGGATGATCATTCATCACCATGCTTGCTCAAGACGGATTGGCGACTTTAAATATTTATGTTCCTTCGCGATTATACCATAATCACGACATTCCCAGCCCTCTTCCAAAAAAATGTTTGGAGTCGGCTTCCAGTCTAACCGGAGGCAACTAAGCACCAGTGTTTTACAAGCAGCGACTGTCCTATTTGACCTCCTTAACCCAGTTACCCGGGCAATCCAATACATACCCCTTGGCAAGACTGGTTGCTACTGGCTTCTGACTACCCTTAACGACTGCCAAAGATGTTCAATGACAGAAGGTATCTGAGACACCTCCATGATATGACCAAAGGCTTTTTTTCTCAATTTACTTTCATTTCTAGTAATTTCAGACTAGTTCATATCTAGATTTCTAATTTTATGTTCTTTATCACCGGATCCTCTTAATAAATATGTAGTATACTAAAATAAAAGTAGCTCCATAAAAAAATACATCTAGTTATACTGGTAATTAAGGCACAATTATATTTAGAAAGGATTCTAAAATTATTTCATAGATTTGGGCAAAAAAAATATTCTATAAAAATAAAATACAGTAGTTACTGTAAAAAGACTATAATACCTACATACAAGGATGTATATAGAAGTCGTGGTGGCCTAGTGGGTAAAGAACCAACCTCTCGAGTATGAGGGTGTGGGTTCGATTCCAGTCTAGGCAAATACCAATGCAACTTTTCTAAGTTTGTATGTACTTTCTAAGTATATCTTGGACACCAATGGTCAGATAAAAAGGTGAAGGAAAACATCTCGAGGAAACCTGGACTATACAGTCAGAAATTACCAACCCGCATTGAGCAAGCGTGGTGATTAATGCTCAATCCTTCTCCGTGTGAGAGGAGGCCGCAGCCCAGCAATGGGACGATAAAAAGGCTGTAACAGTAACAACAGTAAGGATGTATGTATATGGCTTTAGTCTTTTTTTATGGGAAATCATCAAATTACTCCCGCGATGTGTGTACTTTCTAAGTAGGTACATCTTAGACATCAATTACTGTGTTTCGGATGGCACGTTAAACTGTAGGTCCCGGCTGTTCCTGAACATCCTTGGCAGTCTTTACGGGTGGGTAGTCAGAAGCCAGAAAGTCTGAGTAACAGTCTTACCATGGGGTAATGACTAGCCCCGTCAGTGACATGATACTATCCTTAACTTTCAGCAGTCGAGTAAACATAGCCTGATGTTATATAATACAAATCAACCTCAATTTCAATAAGGGGATTCACAAAACATGTAATTATATAATTAAAACCTAAAGTTAATGAGTTCAAGATGACTAATTTTCTAAGAAACCCATTGTTTTGAAATGGAACGAAATAGGAAGTGAGGAGAAACTGATCGATATTCAATGATTCGTAGATTTTCTAACTTGATCTTGAAGTGACTTGTTAAATAGAATTTTTCAATTTTTCACGTCACTGATTTTGATAGACGTCACAGTATTTAACTTGGTTGAATACTGTGACTGCGAAACTCAAAATAGTGCACGTATTATTTATTTTATTATATTCTTCAGTAATATAATAAAGAGGAAAAAAATGTGTTTGTTTGTTCAAGACTCCGAAACTACAGAACCGATTCGAAAAATTATTTCACTGTTGGAAAGCCACACTCTTCCCGAATAAACAAGGCTATATACATTATACACCGTGCACCGTGCATCGTACACGGTTCCCAACGTAAAGCAACGTGAAGCACTTAACTACTGGAAGTCAAATGGCTCACAGGTGTAAATTCCGGGATTATAGTAGTGAACAATCTTGATACGATTTTTTACACAAATAATTTTAAACAAATATCATGAACATTGTCATGGTATGGGCATGTAATGAGGAGGGATGATACGCATGCAACAAAGTGTGTGTTAAGTATGAATGTAGATGGATGGAGAGGAAGAGGAAGACCTAAGAAAAGATGGATGGATTGCCTGAAAGATGATATGAATATGAAGGGAGTGAGTGTCAGTATGACGAGTAACAGGGAAAAATGGAAAAAAATGACATATTGCACCGACCTCAAGTAAAATTGGGTACAGGGCAGGAGAAAGAAGAAGAATAACAAAATAAACAAATAAACTACTGCTGTATATATTAATTCAATTGATTAAGTCTTTGTTACTTGTATTTACGTTGAACAAATTACCCTACCTATTTGAACTAATGAAGTATAGTACCGACCAGGATACATAGATATATCCTATATTTTCCACACCCGGAAAAGGGGCAGGTTCGACTCCAGGTGTGGTGTTTAACGCTCATTCCTTTTCTGTATGAGAAAAAGCCTTTGCCTACAGCGGGACAGTAAAAAGTTGATGATGATTTCGAGTATATCATCTTATTATCTGATTGAATTTATTTTCTTCTAGGGAGTGGCGCCATCTATCTTTTTATAGAGAAACCAACAATTCAGTCACCGAATGGCGTAAGTAAATTAGTGCAAATAGCTGTTACCTATGTGAATGGTTTTCCGCACTTGATATTACTTCATAGTTTTAAACATAGATGGAGCTGTTATCTCGTGTCAAGAGTAAAGTTTGTCTTTTAATTTGTTGGGTTCCGTATCGAACAGGTAAAATTATTGAGAATCCAGATTGTCATATACAGGAGATTCAAAAATCCTATTATTAACGTGGTATCATCGTACCGAGTAACCATTATGTACGTCCCTTTTCATGGTTCGTTGTTAAACAAGTGACTTTGAACATGGGGAGGGGACCATCGGGAATATGGAACTCATGGGATTAAGTAACAGTCTGTAAGATTCTTGAACGATTGACTATCAGTACATAGGTCATAGTGGGTTTCATGCCTTCGACAGCACAAATAGTAGGTCCCAGTTAAATAAATAATTCTAATAAATCAATACATAAGTATTGTTGATTTTCGAAATGATTGACAGCAGTTATGTGAAGTCAGAAAATCAGACAACCAGTCTTCATGTTACTCAGGGGTTGAATAGACCAGATAGACAGTCCGTGTAAAACTCTGATAATGGTAAACTGGAAGCGGACTCAAATATTGATTGCATAAGACTACAGCGTTTAAAAATAATAGAAAAAACCTACACATAAGTAGGAAACTTAGGAGGAAAAATAATGACTAACTACACATTATGGTATATAATATTCCTAAGTGATTTTCTTTATTTGCGCTAATATTTAGCGATGAAGCCTTATGGTTCATTTCTTGCAGTTTCTTACAAAAGTAAATCTTATTTGCATTTGCAATTGACGTATGTATATGTGTTTGCTTTTCTATGTACGATTTTTATGGTTTTTGTATCATTCTACTGTGGCGTTTTCTTTTTCATAGGAAAATCTAGTGTCAATACAAATAATATAGAGATAAAGAATTTTTTATTTATTTTGAGCAAGCTAATCACAAAAATTACTGTTTGAATTTGGAAAATTATTTCACTGTTATATACACCATATTATATCTTGTCTATCTATTTTTTTTTATTACTTTATGCACATTGTACAATGGCGGACTTAACGCCTTAGGCGTTCTCTACCAGTCCACCTTAGGGTGGTGGTGAACATTACTATTTTAAGAAAACGCTCACACATTAATTAATAACGATTTCCTCCGAGTTTTGGAAGGCCAGTTGAATTGGTCCCGGATGTCTTTTGAACATCTTTGGCAGTCGTTACGGGTAATCAAAGGCAAAAACCAGAAAGTCTGACAACCCATCTTACGAAGGAATATTGGTTAACCCTGAAAACTGGGTTGAGGAAGTCAGACAGGCAGTTGCTCGATGTACACTGGTACTCAGTTGCAATACATAGCTGGGCAAAGGCTAGACAGATACGATGACTATGCTGGAAAACTTGATAATTTGCGTATCAATACAAGCAGTTCCAATAAGTATCTAATCAAAACAAATATTTTTAAATAAGGAAAGACCGTGAAAATATTGCTATGTCACGCTTGAAGTTCACATAGTCTATTGAAGAACCTTTATCATTTAGTAAATGACATTGTACAATAACAAAAATAGGTGAAGTTTGTGTCGTCTGTAAAAATTAAGTCAAAAATTATAAATTTAAAAAAACCCCCGACCCAAAAATAGTACGCAATAATTATGACAAAAGGTCAAAAACGCTAAACCCTATAAAAAGCAAAAAATAACTTTTAACACTACGTAAACTAAATTTTGTCGTGTCGGGGGACCGCTCTAATTCATTACTTAAGATACGTGTTTTTTTTTAAAACGAATGTTGTAATTAGGTAGGTATCATTTGATTTATGTAAGTATTTATGAAGGTAAAAAGCGGTCCCCCGACACGTCAAAATTTAGTTTACGTAGTGTTAAAAGTTATTTTTTGCTTTTTATAGGGTTTAGCGTTTTTGACCTTTTGTCATAATTATTGCGTACTTTTTTTGGGTCGGGGGTTTTTTTAAATTTATAATTTAATTTTATTTCATGCTTTTTAAAGGAGCTCCTTAATTTTTCCTTATTTCATTTAATTTATTTTATCTAAGATGGGGTCGCTTTATGCGATTTCGGCCAAAGGAAGCTGTTTAACAATCCTCATGAAAAACTGGCTCTGGGAGAATTGCACAGATTGAGAAACTATAAAGATTAACCTTTGGACATTCTAGATTTTCAGCAAAAATATAAATCGGTTTATCCGTTTCATTCCGGCATTTCAGGGTTTCATCCGCCACATCCCATTTCCAGCATCAGGTTCTCGTCAATCAGAAACATGAAGAGAACTCGTCAAGACAAATTCAATGAGCCCAAACTCGATGGGTTTACTAAAAGGCAGTTCAGGGTTACGTCTCCTACCTTCGTGTCCTAACAGCAGACCAGCTCAGTGGTTCCAAAAGACATTAGTGTTTCAAATTTCAGATCCCACATATACTTGCAAGTAAACTGAGCGTGTAACATTCCTATCACATCTAGCAAACGAGCTGATGACCTTGAAGACCTGAACCGATTTCCACCAAACATAGCTAAGAACACTCCCGACTGACATACCTTTTAAACAAAAAAAACCGCATTACAATCGGATCATCCGTTTGGGAGCTACGATGCCACATACACACACACACACACACACAGACACGTCAAACTTATAACACCCCGTCGTTTTTGCGTCGGGGGTTAAAAATACAAGTCTATTTTGATATACCACAGATTTGGGAGTTTCACAAAAAAAAAAAACAATAATTTGTGAAAGAATATTTCATAGCGGTTCAGCAGTTTCAGATCCTTTGGCTTCAACAAATAAAAAAGTTTTTCTTTCATATAATACTGCGAACTCGAAGAGGAAGATGTCCAGAATAGAGCGAAGTGGAAGAAGATATGGAAAGCGGAGCCCATCACAAGACGGGATAAACGCTAAGAAGAAGGCTGGCTGAAGGCTGATACGGGCTGTTTTCCCGGGGTTTTACCTTCGTCTCGGGGGTACTTTTCCTGTACCGGGATAAAATATAGCCTATGCGACTCGGAAAGAGGGTAGCTTTCCAACAGTGAAATAGTTTTTCAAATCGGTTCAGAAGTTTCGGAGCCTATTCACAACAAACACATAATGAAATAATTCCTCTTTGTAATATTAATATAAATCAGTATAGAGTACATATTATGTTCTCTCATTTGACTATATACCCGACTACTATGACAATATACTCCATTATCGGCAGGACATAACATAATTAGCACTTTATTTGGTCAAGGTTTCAAGCCGACCGTTACTATAATTAAGGCATCTATGTACAAATAGCAGTTTTGTACAGCTATCGTGATCGTCTCGGTGGGTATGTGGGTTAAAAAGATTGTCCCAGATATATTGGTGTGACGTGGTCATAATATAATTATGAGAAGAGATGTTTTTTAAGCAGCGGTGTTAAAAGGTGTTACCTAATTATTTGATTGAAAATTGTGTGTCTGTCTGCATGTGTGTATCTTGGATCAAATCTGTTGCATGGATGAATCTGATGATCTGATGATGTCTTTTTTGAATTGAGCTGGTTTTTCAGCTGTGGTTCTTTGAAAAATATTTTAAAGTTGTTGATTTTATATTTTCCTTTTTCAGGGTAAAATAAAACGATAATATTTATTAAAATATGTATTTTATAATAACGAACGATATTATGTTACTATATTTTAACATCAAATAACATTCATGTATTTATCAACATAAAAATAACTTATTTTTCTTATATAAATAGATATAACTTATAATCTAAATGGAAGACGAGATTATAGGCCTCCAACTTACATATTTTTTTTTATTGGTCACAAGTTTGAAATTATTTGTCAAATAATTCCCTCACCAAGGTGCTGAAACTGGCCTCAACATAATTAAACTAAATTCATAAATAAACAATTACTTAAACAAAATAATTTATCAACCATGACTCATAATATCTCATCTCTTATTCTCTAAATGAAAGTGATATATAGCTATATATGAAGTATATAGAAATAAGTGATTTTACGTTTCGTGGTTAAAAAATATTACATGATCATATATCTTTTACAATCAAAAATTCCTAATTTAATACTCTAGTTACAAGTTTTAACCTAAAAAGTATTAATTAACTTTTTAATCATATCAACGGACTCATTCTGTCCGATCCCGTCAATATATTCCGTGGCCTTCTTAGCATGTTCCTCGTAAAGCATCTGAGTTTTATCCACAGCATCAGTCTTTAAAATATTAAACTTCAAATCTTCATAATCTACATCTTTAACATCATTTTTGGACTGAGAAATTATCTTGTACAAATTAGGATTACTATCCAAAGCGAAAAGTACAGGAGCACTTGCCAAGCAAAATTGTTCTTTACTGTCTGAAGTTAGCTGTTGAATTTCTGTAGCAGCTTGCCACGCTAGACCAACGTGACACCCAAATTGGTACGCCAAGTTTTGCATCTCTCGATTCTGTCTGTCCAAAACCATGGCGGATTGACAGCCTCTGCCTAAAAGACTGACCCCATTATAAACTGTTCTAGCAGTCCATTCTTTTCTAGGCTTACCTAACACATCATCTACAGCAATAGAATTAGTATCAAAAGTAATTTCATAATCCTTACCACTTGGCTCAGGCTTACCGGGTATAGGCATATTTTGTTCATCTCTTTCCCCAAAGAATTCCCCTTCAGACAAATCTTTTAATGCTGTAGAAATTATATAAGACACATCAGAATTTCTGAGATTAGCAAGCATACCATTTGCAGTAACCAAAAGATAGTCTCCTAACAAAATGGCTATTTTGTTACCAAAGATAGCTGACTCTGTATCTTTGGATCTTTTAGCAAAAGGTACGTTGACTATTCCTCGGTGGATCAGGTGGCCTGTTCTCATCATTTCTGTCAGTTCTGCTAGGACCCTGGTCTGTTCCTCATTGATCTTCATTTGAGGAGTGTAGTTAGGGGTCTTGACTGACTTGGAGAGGAGTAGGATGATGAGGCCCCAGGGTTGCAGGTTTTTGGAGTCACCGTAGAGTACGTTTTTTGCTGTTTGCATTACTAGGTGGTTGCTCCCGACCTGTGGGCAAAGAATTTAGGAAATTAAGGTAAGTACACAATTGTTATTAGAATTAATATTTAAGAAGGAATTATTATTTAGCTAGTTAGTTTTTGGGGGCTGTTTTATGTTTTTTGAAGTGAAAAATTCAACCTAATATAAATAAATGATTTTTCAGTATATAATATGTCACCATCCTGATGCCATATTAAATACACCAAACAGTTGTTTAAGTTAAGCAATATAACCGTCAACATAAGCACGTCAATTTTGATAATGATACCAAAATTACACTAAACAACATAAGACCTTCTAAGGATTTCGAAAATAATACCTAGGTACTTAAGAAAATTACCAATTAGTTCATAAGGTCATACATTTATAACAAGAACGGCCTATTTTTACTGTCATACTATTGCCCTGAAATCCTTTTAAATACTAAACTTTATGCCTAAAGCAGAGTCAGACTTTGATTTTTCTGATATGTCAGCCGGTTTCCACATATTACATTACATAGTTTTTCGGATACCTATTCTAGGAATTGTGTGCAGTGACAGATTTCATAGTTCCGTTAACATACATACACATTATTAAGAAACACAGTAAATCCGCATAGAAGCGCTAGTCTAGTCTTTTTAACTGACTCCCCAAAAAGGAGGAGGTTCTCAATTCGTCGCAATCTTTAATTTTTTTTACCTCCATCTTTCCTCACGATGTTTTTATTAACATTTAGCGAGTTATAAACAGTTAATATTACAAACCAAGTATTGTATTCATGTGAAAGTTTCGCTCTTACTCTCTTCGTTGAAACCGGTTAATATTTTAGCCATAATAGCAAGTTGGTCTAAATTTGTGTGTTATGAATCATAGATGGTATTTATAAAATCTGAATATATTAGGAGGCTTTCCAAAATAGTGAGTAACTTTCATTTTTTATCGACTTTGATAGTAAAAGTGAGTTTTGCGATTTGTTGAACAGTGTTTTAAAAAGTGGGATCCACGAACATGTCAAATATTTCCATATAACCATTCATATTGATACACAGGCGTTCTAGAGAAATCTCGTAACAAACATACAGTCAAATGGAAAATGTCCTCCTTTTTGGGAAGTCGGTTGAAAATAGGCTTTAATGGTAATGACAACATTGCATAAATTAGATAATAATTTAAATCACTTGTAATAGTAATAATCACAGTTGGTGATTAGCATTAATAAGAAATGGTTTTATTTAGTTAATTGACGAATGTTAGCCTAATGCGTTTTAGAAGGTTCTTAACTGATTGGGCATGCAATGCATTTAACTATAGGTAAAGAATATTAATAAAATTGAGCGTTGAAATTATCTATTTGATTTTTAGCTACATATTTTTTTCAAATATAAATAACCTTAGTGAGTTTGTCCGGACCTGGGAATCGAACCCAAGACACTTCACAAAGATCACCTCCGCTCAACCTGGGAATCGAACCCGAGACACAACCCTCACTTTTTCGCTCACAACAATAACAAAAACAGTATAGAAAAAAAAAAACTAGGCACTTACTACTACTAACTTAGGCACTTTTTTACTAATGAAAAATATTAAAAAATAGAACTCACCAGCTTCCTTAAATACAGCGCCATATTAGCAAATTCATCGCTCAACAAACACCGCAGATTCATAAAAGACGTCGGATAACCCACCACTTTCTCTGCATCTCTTATAATATTACTCCAATTTGTAAAAGGAGGCCTCAATAATATTAAAATTTCATCTTTCGTTAAACTAGCGACAGTCGATTCCAATCTTTTTTGGTAAAAGATCGGTGATGCTCGTCTTAAAACGCGGGAAACGGCGTAAGAGACCGCCATGACAGATTGAACTTTTAATTTTGTTCTTTTTTTTTGTGCGGCACAGGTAGCGACTGTGTTGTGTGCAGGTTGAAAACGCTATGGTGGTGTAAGGTGAAATCTTTGTACAGTGTGGTGTGTTCTGAATGATTTTTCTCCCCGGTTTTGAGTGGTTATTTATTTTTCTGGTTGTAGGTTTTAGATTTATGATTTTTTAGGTGTTAATTAGAGAATGATAGCTAAGTATGATTTTTATTAATAAGTAGGTATTTAGTATTACGGACATATTTTATGTTTGAGCCTTCAAACTTTGGTTTCAACTGAAAAACATGAAACAATACAACAACATAAAGTAGGTACCTATAGGGTTAACAAAAAGAAAACTTTTTTGAAGAACTGAACTTAATAAATATTCTTTTAGGTACAAAGTAAGTATTAGTGGCGGAATATTTTCATCAAATAATTTTAGAAGCAAATATTTTACTCAACACAAAAATATTAAACAATACTACAAAATTATCTTTATTCCAAATTGTTAGGGAAAAATCAATGCCTGGCAACACACATGTTCTTGACCGTGAAGTGGAAAGTAGCGTTGAACTAGTCTTAAAACCACGCTTCATTTACCATCAACTTACTCACAACACACTCCAATTTCAACCTTATACCATTCACTTAAGGCTTGAATAACACTTTATGAACTACGAAAGAAATTGGTCAAGACTTCACATTGTCCATTTTAGTGAGACCCCTAGCTATGTAGAAGTGAATTGAATTAATGGGTCAAGTAATACTGGTTTTAACGGATTCTTCGGTAAGTTTTTTATAACTATCTTGAATGAATTTCTCCGTGTAACCAGTTTTGTGTAACGTGTTTTAGTTTACGTTTGTAAATTATTGTTTATTTTTTATCATTTCAATTTTATTGTAATAAGGCCTACTCTACTTTTCGGAATGTTTTGAAAGGGAAAGAAGTAGGTATATTCTTAAAAGTAGTTTAGTTCACAATTTTTTTTTAGTACATATTTACAATTTTTTAATTGACTCTACCAGTCTATTCATGTGTTCGGCTGACCTATTTTGAACAAAGTAAGGTTATCAAGACATAGATAAAACCTGTTTAGAGAAATGTGAAATAGGATGTACCTATAAATATAGGTAGCTACAGTTTTATTAATAACGTGAAAGTTTAGACGCTGTGAGCCACAAATTTTCTACTTACACACTTAATACTTAATTCTTAGTGAACAAACTTGTTTCGACGAAGTTAGGGATAGTTGAGCTAGGCTAGTTTCTTGGTCGTGGATGGAGGTTGTCATAAATCAAACACGTAAACTAGTAAACTACCTATTACAATATTATTTATTTTTCACTGCCTGATTAAACTACAAAATACAGTTTCAAAAAACATAACTAAAGTATTTACTACCTAACGTCTCTTGTGATTCTTTTAAATCATTATGGTCTAGTCATTATAACACATTTATTTTATATTCATACTTAAATCTATTATCACAACAGTTTACAAAATCTTAAAAATATTTTTAATTATTTTTTTCACCACTTACAACTGTAACATTATCTATCTAATGTACTAAATATATGTTTTTAAATATATAATATTTATTATGTAATTTTCTTCGACATAATTCTTGAGTCCCATATCAAAGAATTTAAGGCCCATTGAGAATAATACATAGGAACAAGAATAGCAAAAACAAAAGCTATGAATAAATAGAAAAATATTGATCCAGTGAGAAGTCCAAATATAGGATACACCCATACTCCTTTGTATGCATGCACGAAGAATAAACTGAAAAAGAAAAAAAAAATGTTAAAATTTTATTACCCAATACTACAGTTCACGTCAAATATCTGTGCATTTCTGAAGTTGGTTGAGTCCTTGCTCATTTGTTCGTACAGATATTGCTGAGAAGCATTGCTTTTCCAAAATTGGGTACTGTTAACTACGCAATAGTAAAAATCTCCTGAAAAGGCTAACTTCAGAAATGAAAAGTTATTTTGCGCCAATCATCATACTTCTTCTTCACATCTTGTGAACTGCAGGACTTGACAAGTGGACTTAAAAATAGTAATTAGGTAGTCCATCTTTCAGATAAGCAAAATACAATTGACATTGGGCACGTCTTTCTTCGATTCAACAACAGAATAAAACTAATATTCTATCTATCTCTCTATCCAAACTAACATTTTAAACTGAAGAGTTTGCTGATCTCAGGAATTACATATTGTACCAATTTGAAATATTTCATGTTAAGTAGATAGCATCTAAAAAGGCCTTTATTTATTCGGGTGCGCCAGAGCAGTTCCCGTGATACGGAAGCAATTTACTCCCTATAAGACTCTAATAACTCATCCAATCAAGACTGAAGACCCAAAGAACATCAAAAAGACTAACCATATACTTACACAGAAAAATAAACAACAGCAGTCAACCAAACCAGCATCAAACGCCACACATGAATCCTCGGAGCCTCTCTTCTTCTGAACATGACTTCCCACAATACAGCAGGCAGTATGCAAGAGTGCATGACATGGTTAGAAGCCTTCGTGATGACCAGGTCGATATCCATGGGGAAGATCAGCTGGCGATCGTAGAGGTAGAGCGACCAGAAGATTGTGACGACTAGCTGGAAGGAGAAGGTGGATTTTGAAGAGTTTTTTTGTTTTTGTAAGTATTGTGATTGTGGTGGTGGCCTAGTGGGTAAAGCATCTGTCAGGCCACATCAATAGATAGATATACTTATGTGCACCAGTTGGGTATTGGGTTGCCCGGGTAACTCAGTTGAGGAGGTCAGTTAGGTAGTAGCTCCTTGTAAAACTCTGATACTCAGCTGCATCTAGTTATCCTGGAAGCTGACCCCTTCATATTTTTTTAAATCAAGAGATGATAACTTATGTGCACCAATTTTTACATCTTTGATCTTTAAACTAATTAAAATAGGTGACACAATGGGCGGTCTTACAGACAAACTTAGGCGAGTACTGACCCAAACAAGTCTAAGTTTTAAGTATTCAAGTTCTAAGTATATCTTAGACACCAATGACTGAATAAAGGTGAAGGAAAACATCTCAAGTAAACCTGAAATCAGCAACCCGCATTGAGCAAGCGTGGTGATTAACGCTCAATCCTCCGTGTGAGAGGAGGCCGCAGCCCAGCATTAGGACGGTAAAAAGGCTGATGATGATGAAATACTTACAACTGTAGATGGCCAAACAAGTATAGAAAATAAGGCTTCTCTGCACCAGACTAAGAGTTTGGGCAGTTTGAAGTCAGGTGAGTTTGAGTTCTTCAAAGTCAGAATGTCCATGTATAATGCTAGCAAAGCATGGACTGTCTGGAAGGTCTGAAAAAGATATCAAAAGACTCTGGTCTATATTGATACCTATTATAAATCTGTAGAGTTTCATTTGTTTTGTTTGCTTGATCGCGCAGATTTCAGGGACTTAAGGTCTTATTTGAAACTATCGTTCAGTATTAGATAGTCCATTTATCGAGGAAGGCTATAGGCTATTTTTGGTGGGAGGGGGGGGAGCAAGGGACCCGGGTGAAATCGCTAGTGAAAGTGCCTTTAGTATTTAAACTAATCTTTAAGCCACAATAATTAATAGCGTAATACTTTTCCCGAAAATAGAAACGTATCTTTTATTTTTAACTAGCCATTTACCGCGGTTTCGTTGAACTACTTCGTCGCACTCGGAAATAAAGCTCACTTAAGGCTTTTCTCAGGATTTACATTATCTAAGTACCTCAAATAAATCGGTTCAGTAGTTTAAAAAGCGTGACAGACACACAGGGCTCCTTTCACATTTATAAAACGAGTAAGAACTTAACCAAAAAAAAATATGAAGAATAAACACTTACAAAAGTCCAACAAGTGAAGAAGAAGCACTGCATCTCACTGAAGTGCCTCACATGCTGGTTCTTCATGACGTCTCCATGGAAGGAGCTCATCATCACCACTATGTTGGAGATGTGCATCGTGATGGTCACCAGATAGCCCAGGATACGGAAGTAGATGTGGTGGTTCATGGTGCTGGAACATTAAAAAAAAACAGTTTATTTGAAACCCTTTAAAACTTCTCTGACTTTCTCCCGCAAACTGCAGACCACCAACTGTTGACTGATAGTTGGACCAATGGTTGATTCACATTTTATTATTAAGTTAATCGTGAATCCAATCATACCTCCGTAGTCGGTATTCCAATGGCTATCTGAATCTTGTAATGTGCTTTCTACCACTAATCTAAATACTGATTTACGAGCCCTATCGAACTACCCGCCGACTAAAAGTTTTCAATTTGCGAGATCTTTCAGAAATACAACAGCCTACAGTTGGCACCCAGTGTCTTCTATATAGCAATAGAAGCCTATCACACCTGCATATTTAAATTGTACAAAATATCTAAAATTGCAAACCTAAACTTATATCTCAAATATTTTCAGAGGCTACTATAATTAAAATTATGATCATCCTTATTTACTTAGTCGTATAAAAAATATAAACAATGACACATTTTTCAATTACATAATACGCCAGTTAAAGATAACAGTTACCTACTACATAAAAGGTCAATGTCTGGGTCATCGTTATATCATTAATATGCAATTTGCGTACCTACGTTTAATTCATGACCAATCATTATAATATACCTACACTCCTCGTTATATATAGATCGAAAAAATATTATTATATTATATTGCAATCGAAAAATAAACACAAAAAATCCTCCTTTTTCGGAAGTCGGTTACAAAATTATCAGTGTTTCACATACCTCAAACTCAAAGTCAAAGTATAATGTTTTTATTCCAAACAGGCCTTTGCAGGCTCCTATGAAACGTCACACTAGCTGCACCGTTCCAAAAAGTTGGTCTCATGGAGAAGAGCCGGCAAGAAACTCCATAGAGACTCTTTAAAAAAAACCTTTTGTCGGATATCTAACCCGACGGTTGTTTGACAGTTTATTTTGAAGGTAATCGTGAATCTAATCAAGCTTTTTATTTGGCCGAATACTTCGTTTTAATAATTTCCATACTAGTTTAAAAGTATGCTGCGGGCGAGGCCCTCGTGGGGTTAATTACTTATAATGTATGCAATCGATAGAAAAAAGTCATAACGTAATGAAATAAAAATAACACTAATAGCACGCTTACAAAATAAAATTTTAATTCAGTGTTTCGAGTCGAGGACAACAGCTATTTAAGCTTATGTTTTTGTTGACTAGAATGATTTAATGTATTGAAAAATATATATAAGTATGTATATTCAGAAAATATTATAAAAGAAGAATGTAGACACAGACCTCGGCAATTATCTCTGCATTTCCGAAGCTAGACATTTTATATCTCACACATCAATGTTATATGTTCTTAATTTATTGGACTATTGTGAACTCAATAATAACCAAGTTCGGAGACAAGCAAATCTTCTGAATGCAACTTCTAAATATCTGAACGAACAAATCCATCATCTTCTGCCTAGCCTTTATCCCAACTATGTTAGGGTCGGCTTCCAGTCTAACCGATTCAGCTGAGTACCAGTGCTTTACAAGCAGCGACTGCCTATCTGACCTGCTCAACCCAGTTACCCGGGCAACCCAATACTCCCAGGTAAGACTAATAGTCAGACTAACTGGTAACTTAAAAAATGCAAAGCTGTAGAAAAAAATTATTAAATGAGTACTTACGCAATCATTATAAAAATCCACGTGATATTATAAAAAAAAAAAATATGTTTCAAACACTTATCTACACTAAATGACTTTTGGACTCCACCGTTATTAATTAAACCCATACATTATTATTTATAAATAATAATAAACGGCGCTCGCGCACGTTTGAACGCGAACGATACTAGAGACATACTAGTTGGTTTACCGATAACGGAAATGTATTGAAGCATTATGTTCATTTATTTATCTACTAGCTTCTGCCAGCGGTTTCACCCGCATCCCGTGGGAACTACTGCCCGTACCGGGATAAAAAGTAGCCTATAACCTTCCTCGATAAATGGGCTATCTAACACTGAAAGAAATTTTCAAATCGGACCAGTAGTTCCTGAGATTAGAGCGTTCAAACAAACAAACTCTTCAGCTTTATAATATTAGTATAGATGTACTTAATCGTGAAAGAAAAGTTTTCCTTAACCTGTAATTCAAATACCTCCGTTTTTTAGGGTTCCGTACCCAAAGGGTAAAACGGGACCCTATTGTTTTCGCTCCTCTGTCCGTCCGTCCGTCCGTCTGTCACCAGGCTGTATCATAGAACCATGATAGTTAGAGAGTTGAAATTTTCACAGATAATGTATTTCTGTTGCCGCTATAAGAACAAATACTGAAAACTGGAATAAAATAAATATTTTGGGGGGGCACCTATACAACAAACGTGATTGTTTTGCTCATTTTCTAAATAATGGTACGGAACCCTTCGTGCGCGAGTCCAACTCGCACTTGGCCGGTTTTCTTCAGTATATCTCGTGCATTTAATGTGTTGTTTTGCGTCACGAGAAAATTACTTCCCGTGCATGGAGAAAAACAGTTATCCTAGACGTTCTTCTAGTAATAAGCTATAATACTGCCCAGTTTCTAACCAAGGGGTATTGGATTGCCCCGGTAACTGGGTTGAGGGGGTCAGATAGGGCAATCGCTCCTTGTAAAGCACTGGTACTCAGCTACATTCGGTTAGACTGGAAGCCGACCCCAACATATGTAGTTGGGAAAAAGGCTCGGAGGATGAGAATGATGACTACCCAGTTTCATCAAAATCCATTATTCGTAGCTTTTGTGTGAAAGAATGTAACATAGAAAAAGCTATATACATACATACTTTACTGTTAGGAGACTATTGTAAACAAAATGAAAAGACTCTCTATGGAGTTTGTTTCTTGACAGTTCTTCTCCGTGCAACTAGCTTGACTTTTCTAAAGAGCTTTTATATACGCTTATTTATATTTGAAATTAAAACAATTGAGGAGTTTGAATATTAAAATTATAAACGATGGCCCAAAAATTTAATATGAACTGATATCGGGTTTTTATCTACCTTTTTACAATTAATAATATCTAATGCCTATACATTCAAAATTAATATTTTAATTAGTATCTAATGAAGTAGATAATTAGTGAGAGTTCAATAAAACGTTTTAAGAGCAAGGTTTCGTTATCAGAACTAGACGGTGTGTTCCAAATTCTGATTTAATATGATTAGAATATAATAATATGACTAATATCAGCTACTATACGTATAGTCTAGCTAACCTTATACCGCGGTACTACCCCCATCTCCAAAAAATAATGATGTCCTCTTAGCCGATTACCGGTTACTGAGGCTGTTCTCATAGGAGACCAGCCAGCTGCGGAGGACATATTATAGTGCACAAGGATTTGCGTAGACACAGGTATGAGAGTGAAGGTAGCACTCACTATTCCTTCACTCTCATAGCCCGATGGGACGGCAATCCGAGACCACAGGAGAGATTAGGCGCAGGACCGACATTGACATTCTTTCCGATGCACGGGTGTAATCATCCACTTCAAGACTTCGGGTTCCATATAATTACTATGTCAGACAGCTGGTTGATGGATTCTCATAATCTCCATTATATCATTACTTGTAGTCACCCACCCGCGTTTTCACTAGCTTTCATCCGTTCGCTGTTTCAACCGCATCTTATCCCCGCAATTAGTAAAACAGCAGCATATAAGCTATATTGACAATGTTCAAAAATCTATATATGTAGTAGTTTTTGCGTGAAAGAGGAACAAACGCATGTATGCATATGTACATACATTGTACCTACAAACTTTAGCAGATTTCGTACAATATTATATCAGGATAAAAATAAAAACAAAGCTCTTCAATCAAATTATTTTAATAAAAATACAAAAAAAAACAATACCCAAAAATAAATTATCTAAATTCAAACATATTTTTAACTAAATTAGCTACAATTTATCACTATAATCATTTAACTTTTTTCTCTAATTTTGCCTTTTTCTTCTCAACTTTTTTCTTAGAACCGTGAATCATATTTGTGATCGGCCATTGTATATAGTAAAATATATAAAATAATGCGGCTATGGCTGCTATAGCAAAAACAAAGTATATTGTGCCAAAGAGTTTCTTAAATATAGGATACAACCAGATACCTCTTTCTATGTATGTGAAGTATAACCTGGAAAAAGAAAAAATAATAGGTAAGTATTACTTTTATAAAAATATGAGGAAAATTGTGTTGTACACGTGTTAAATATACGTCTATACATAGGTAGATAGTTGATACCATTTGAGTAGGCACATATATATATCTATAGATATCTAATTAAAGCATTATTTAGAGCAGTACTTTATTTGTTTAATGTGTGTAAAGAATCTGCATCAGTGATGTCCCTTTTCAATTGAAGTATAGGTCAACAAGAAAAATCATCATATTTATCAACACACCTGAACTCCAAGCTATTTAAAGTTTCTAAAATATATTATAAATATAGGAAAATATATTTTATGTTACTTGGGGAATAGTCTAGCCCTCCAATAGTTAAATATTTTCTCAAATCGAAACAGTAGTTTCGGAGCCTGAACGGGTAGGTTTCCTCTTCAAAAAAATTACAGACTAAATAAAATACTCACACACTGAAATAAACACACAAATGCAGAGTCAGCTGCGAAACATTCCTCGCATGGTTCTCCGGTGTCTTCCTGGGCCTTAACACCACCTCACAGAGGACCACGGGAACTATCATCGTATGTATGACGTGGTTGGAGATCGGCGGGATGACAGCGTCGAGGAACTCGGGGAAGATAAGACGTCTGTCGTAGCTATAGAGGCCCCAGAATATTGTGAAGACTACCTGGAATTTGGAGAATTTTGATGTAAGTATTATTGAAGGGTATGGCCGAAAAAACCAAGCTATTGGCATAACATTAATATAATTTATTTCATGAGAAAATACAATAATATCCAACGTTCTTGTTAGACAATCTGACAGAGCGCGTTTTTGTCACTTTTTTCGCGTCCTTCGTATTCCTTAGCAATTATGCGTACAAATATTTAGTTTAGTATATAAACTATAATTATATATCTATCAATATCTCAATATATCCTTCTGATATTGCAACCTTTGTGCTCATAATACAAAATGCTGGCAGTGGACTTACGCCGCAAGTAGGTACAAATCAGCGGGGCCCAGCAGGGCCAAGGCCTGCCGGGCTGCGGGTTGCGAAAGAGATACCGCGGCCCTGGTACATAAAAGGCCTACGACGGAACACGACGGTTTTTAGTCAGTAAGAGTCTGACACTCCCTCGCCGCTGCTAACCCACAGCGGGAGGGGTCATTTGATGATTTTTGACGTCGGAAAAAAGGAGGTACAAATTTTATGTTTCACTCTCCAAAAAGGAAACTTTTTCAAATATGTAGGTACATAAATTAGATACTGAACTTGTTTTTGTAAAAATCTGGTTTTTCGTTTTTAACAGACATGGTTGTGACATTGACATGTCCACGAAATTGTAACCTTTGTTCGCAAACATATGCTAGCAGTGTGTTCTTTTGTTCGCTTAATATTTTGATGGAATATTGGCCAAATCTATACATATATCTAACTGATGATAACTAGCTTTAACAATAAATATCTTACCATGGTACAAGGCCACACCAGACCAGAGAAGATTATTTCTCTAAAATCAGTGATAGGTGATGGTAGACTGTAGTTTTTGTTCTTCGCATTCTTCACTATGAAGAGATCACAGCCCAGAGCGAATATTGCGTAGCCTACTTGTAGTAACTGAAATATAAAATATTTGAAGACATTTTTAGATATCATCATCCTCCGAGCCTTTTCCCAATCACGTTGGGGTCGGCTTCCAGTCTAACCGGATTTAGCTGAGTACCAGTGCTTTACAAGAAGCGACTGCCTATCTGACCTCCTCAACCCAGTAACCCGGGCAACCCGATACCCCTTGGTTAGACTGGTGTCAGACTTTCTGGCTTCTGACTACCCGTAACGACTGCCAAGGATGTTCACTGACAGCCGGGACCTACAGTTTAACGTGCCATCCGAAACACAGTCAATGGTGTCTAAGATATACTTAGAAAGTACATACAAACTTAGAAAAGTTGCATTGGTACTTGCCTGACCTGGGATCGACCCCGCGCCCTCATACTTGAGGTTGGTCCTTTACCCACTAGGCCACCACGACTTTTAGATATATTAGATGCTTAACTAGTTTGTAAGTATGTATATAAAAGTCGTGGGGGCCCAGTGGTTAAAGCACCAGCCTCTCAATACGACAATGCGGGTTCCATTTCAGGTCAGCCAAGTGCCAAAATAAACTTTCAAAATAAATGAATGCACTTTCTAAGCACAAGGCAGATTGGCTGAGTAAAGGTAAAGCATTGAAATCTCCATTCTGTCTTGAGCAAGGGCGATGGTTAACGCTCTTACTTCTCTGTATAAGAAGAGACCTCTGCCCTGCAGTTGGATACTATAAATGCTTATGATGGTTTGGTTCTGTTTCTAGCGTCGAATCACGTAAAATGGGAATCGTCGCAATGCCATTCTATATATTTATGCATAAGGTAAATTAATGCATGTACCATTAAAATGTTTGTTTTGACAAATGGTAAAACCCAGATCATTTTGGAGACAAGATAGCACCTGTAAGTTTAACAGGTATGCAGATTTTTAATTCGTAATATCATACTCACATACGTCCAAGTAGTAAAGAACCTCAGCTCCAAACTCTTAAACTGCTCAACTTGCTCGTTTACAACCGGATTATTTCTATTTACCCAGGTCATATAAAACATATTACCTATGTACATGATTATACTGGCTGTATATACCAGGATACGCAGGTAGGCTTGTCGGGACATGGTGCTGAAAACAAAAGAAGAGCTTTGGTACAGTTGAGATTATCGTTAAGAGTTTCATATGTGGACAATTTTGTCGCTTAATACATTTGCGTGATTCAATATCTTTTGGATCTTCATAGACTACAAAAATTATACCTATCCTAATATTATACTTTTATTCTTTATTTTTAACTAGCGACCCGGGCGTCGCGTCCGCTTTAGTGTTATAACCTTTCCTCTTCAATAACTCTATTTATTTAAAAAAAACCGCATCAAAATCCGTTGCGTAGTTTCAAAGATTTAAGCACACATAGGGATATTGAGACAGAAAAAGACTTTGTTTTATACTATGTATTGATTTTTTTTGTGAATTTGATGTTTACAAAAAATGGTGGACAAGAAATAAAAGCGCCAAAAAAAATATAATTATTTAAGTTGTTTTCTTGAATTGGGATTTTGTGTATGACCACCACTGACTTGCTATGGCATTTTTCAAATATTTTTTTAGACAAGTTTCCTCCGGTATGTGTCACGTTCTAGCAAACAATAACAAATCACATACATAACATACATTTCTAAAATATCCGCAAAATTACGTCTCAACCTTGCCTTATAAAATCAGCCACGGTCTATCACAAATCAAGCATAAAATTACTACATGGCATATGGCATTATAAAACACTGCCCGATATTTACATAGAATTATGATTGAAGTACCTATTTCTATAATATAACGTTAAGTTTGAACTCTTGATAACCGATAACATAATATTATCGTAACATTACATTATCGGCTCTTACATTATCTATGCTGATTCATAATTTTACAGGTCAACTGATATATGATAAGAACATATCAAAAGTTATTTTCTTTCCTACACAACATGTGTGTGAATTCGAATCCCGAAAGAAACTTTTACAAAGTAGCCCGAAGTCTGGAAGTTGGTGATTGATACACCCGTGCATCGGAGAGCACGTTCATGTCGGTCCTGCACCTGATCTCTTTCCGGTCGTGTCGGATTGCCGTCCCATCGCGCTATGAGAGTGAAGGAATATTGAGTGCACCTGTGTCCAAGCAAATGCTTGTGCACTATAATATTTTCTGCGCAGCTGGCTAATCTCCTTACATGATAACCACAATAGATGACAATCGCCCTGGACGCCATTATTATTGAATATTATTTAATATCAGGTTAACAACCATAACCGACATAGCTGACAGTTTCCTTTACATTCATGTCAACGTTTAAAGTTGACCTTTGAACTGCAGTTATAATTACTGTATTATCTAAACGTGATCGGACATTATACATGATAACTACTGACTAGACGCTGAATGGCATTGACATATTGTAACTGACAATTACTTATATACAGATAGGTATCATGGTATTACAGCTTTGTAGAGTGACTATAGTGATCTAAACTAACAATGACTGTTACTTGTTTTGAAGCAAAGAGGTAGGTATAGCTGCGCAGGACATTAATAGTGCACAAGCATTTGCGCAGACACAGGTGCACTCACTATTCCTTCACTCTCATAGCCCGATGGGACGGCAATCCCACACGACCGGAGAGAGATCAGGCGCAGGACCAACATTAACGTGCTCTCCGATGCCTTGGTGTATCAATCACCAACTTCCAGACCCCGGGCTGCTTTGTGAAAGTTTCCTAAAACCAGCCAAGTGATTTTGGTCTGAACCGGGCATATCTGTATGCAAGCATGTAATGTATGCAACTACTAGAACTTCGAGACAGTTAACTCACATAAGAGAAAGTTATGTATGAGTTTCACTGCTCAAAATTACTTGACTTTACGATTCCGTTAGCAACATTCTATTCACACATTAATTAGGTACAATACACCCATTTAGTTTTACCTACTAAACAATTGTATTATTTTTTTTTCTAAAAAAAATTGACAACCGCTTGCTCTATTGTTTGACATAGTGTCTTTACTTTTTAAAATAAATATAAATAACCAAAAGCATCAAACGACAGGAAAGACTGATTTTATATTATACCTAAGTTATTAGATTAGACATAGATAAAATCAGAGTGACAAATAAATTGATATCAATTTAAGTAGCATAAATACACGATAATACAAAGATAATAAAAACAAAATGCAGTTAGATACAACCGGCCATACGTCAAATATCTAATCTGTCAAATGACTAACTTAACCTAATCATTCGCTGACGTGACAGAAATGACAGCTACACAATTTTAATAAAAACACCACTAAAAACCACTTTTTCGCACAAAAATTACTCACTAACAAACACTATTATATCTTAACTTTAATTTTGTATATAATAAGATATAAATATAGAAATATTTACCTTGATTTTCCGTATGTAAACACTAGAGATATAATATTTTATCAAGGGACGCGACTGGCCGTGTAAGCGGCTGATGCCGTTATAAGCATAACATACTGGTTTGTACATTTTAACCACTTTTGTTTTTGGTCCGAAGTTCGAAATTTAAATGCATTTTTTTGTGTTACAGTTTCTGTTTTATTATTGTTCTTTTGTTTTTGGTATAGGTAATATAACACCTGCGAAGTATTTTTTTATAAAAAGATTTAATATTTTATAGTGTAGGCACAAAATAAAAGACATGTAGGTAGGTAATTTAAAAAGTATATATATTTCAAAAGTTGTAATGGATAATATTAAAATATCAAACATGTTTGAAGTCTAAAAGATTAATACCATAACATATTTCTTAAAGGATTAATATAATTTGAAAACTGTAAGTAAATATAAGCGCCTATGATTTTAGTCATAGCATTTACTTTTTACCTCATCAGATTGCTAGTACACTTATTTACCTTATCGTTAACACTATCTGCCTAGTCTTTTCCCAACTATATTGTGGTCGGCTTTCAGTCACACTGGATGCAGCTGACTAGGCATCAGTGGGCTATATAGAACGCCTGCTTATCTGACATCCTCAACTCCGTTACGCCCCTTTTAATTTTTGTTTGAAAACTTAGTTTAGTGGAATAGGTATTGGCAGGTTTACGTAAAACAGCATTCTAGAAGATAGCTGAAAGTTGTGTTAACAAAGTATGTGAATTTCAAGTTACATAATAAATAACACAATGTTTTAATATCAACATTGAAAGCGTGGCCACCTCCCGTATGCGGTTACTCGTTAAGTTCCAAAATGAAAAATAGTGATCCCTTAGTGCACAAAGTTATTTCGCACTTTCCCATCATACAAATTTATACATTTTTTTTACGAAGGTCGAGAACAAAAAGAAACATTAAAAGCACTATGTAGCCTGTTTGAAACCTGCTACAGTTTATATGGTTAATATTAACTTCATTTGGTTGCGAAACGGGGTGACAGGCTCACGTGTGCAAAGATTGTAATAATTATTATTATTCAATTTAATAACATCTCATAGTATCATTTTAGTTATCATATTAATCTGTTGATTTTCTAATTAATTTAGATTTTCTAAGTTTTTGTCAGTCAAAAGCAAATTTTTACTTATAATTATTATTCCTATCTAAGTTTAATTTAGTTTAATGAAAGTTTTCTTTATCTTAATTATTTAAACTTCCTAGTTTTTTCTCTTTACTTTATATTTCCATAATTAGGAGTGGCAGTTTTATTTTCTTCGTAATTAAATTATATCAAAGTGCAATTTTGCAAAATGTCGTCAGCAGAGCTGTCAAATAGGTAAGATTTTGAAGCTTTTATTTGTGTTGTTAAAATGCATTTATCTTTTATTAGCTGTTTTCCCGCGGTTTCACGTCCCGTGGTAACTACTGCCCGTGCTGGGATAAAATATAGCCTATGTTACTCGTGAAGAGTGTAGCTTTCCAACGAAAGAAGGTGAAAGAATTGTTTAATTCAATTCAGTAGTTTCGGAGCCTTTAGGGTAAAAACAAACAACACAATGTTTCCTCTTTTTTCTATTCGTTTAAATTATTATATTAGTATAAACAAATTGATTTGAAAATCTTCATACACTTTATGGTTTAATTAATCAAATAAGACTAGCTTAGGTATTTCATCGATCCCTAAGAACATAGATCAAGGTACCAAAACTGGATGTCTAATTAACCTGTACCTTTAGGTTCTAACTGGTTTGTCTATGCTTTAATTACATAATCGCCTAAACTGGCCCAGTAACCCTAGTGCAGTTCAGTTTAAATTGCCAAAGAAATATGCGTGGACTAGTATTTGTCTGTCTTTTAATTCAAGATTTTTTGAGATTAGACTATTATCTAAATATCGAAGTTCTATAGTTTTGCAGTAAAACACAGAAAAATATTTTCTTTTTTTCGTAAATTACACTAGATAATATTATAAAAGTTTTTATATGCGGCTGTCTGTTACTCTTTTACTACATACTATTGAACAGCTTATAACATCAGAATAACGATTTGACTATTTTATATCTAGCTGCAGAAAGCAGTTTCATTGAAATGCGGTTAATAGGTTAATAACACAGCTAGTTAATCCTTTATTTTGAACAATATTGCCTGAATTTCAGAATCTAGTCTCGAGAAAATATAGAGCTTTAATTTTTTCATGCCTTTTTAAACTATTTGTATGAGTATGAATAAGGTTTTTTTCGGAAATGCATATAGATTCTGAAATCACTTTATTAATTAAACAAAGCTTTCAAATTAATTGGTATTTAATTTGATACGCAAATATTGTATTTTGAACTTTAATTTCAGTAGCAACAAAGTCCATATTCGTTTGATCGGTTTTATTAAAACAAAACTTGAAAAAAGAACGTAAGTTTTTAACAAGGGTCAAATTATATTTTTAGATTCTATTTTTAAACCATGCGAATTTCGGGAGGATATTTTAAGCTTCGACACTTTCGTTATAAATTCAAAGAAAATGAAACCTTCGTGTTATAGAAATAGGGTTCACTATCAATCGAAGGGGTTTCAATGCATTTTTACCTATATCAAAGTGAGCGTGCGTTTATTAAGTTCAAAGGATATGGAACCTTCGTGTCTTAGAAATATGGTTCATTATTAATCGTAGAGGTACGAATGCATTTTTATATCGCAATGAGCGTGCGTACGTATGCTACTCTACCTACGTCAAAAGGATTTTTAAAATAAAGAACTTGTAATATGCCTATCTACGTCATAAGGGTTTTTATCTAAAGTACTTTTATTTTTTTAAAGTTCCTGGACCCTATAGGACTTCACACTGTTTTTTTGTAGTTTTGCTTTTTCATATAAGTTGTACCTGCGTCATAGTAAAAAATAGGTACATATATAAGTACATATGTACTATAGTAAAAATGAATAAATCCTTCGCATAGGTATAATTATTTTAACTCTGAAATGTCTTTAGTGTCCTTGCATTGCATCGAGTGTCATTTACAAGGAAAAACCTTCTCAATTATACATTTTCACAATTTTATAGGTCCTCCTCTATAGTAAAAACATCACATACCTATAGACAAAAAGTAGTCCGTAACCATTCGATAAATGGGCTACCTATCTAACACTGAAATTCTTTTTTCAATTGGTCTAGTAGTTCCAGAGATGAGCGCTCACACTAACAAATTCTTCAGCTTTACAATATTAGTATAAAGTCCCAACTCACTTAAGATAAAAAAACTTTATTAGGCACAATTTTTTTTTTTTTTAATCTTAAATCTACCTCTAATTAAAGCAGATGACATAATGGGCGGTCTTATCACTAAGAGCGATCTCTTCCAGACAACCTTAAAATGGATCTCTAATTTTTATTCACTTTAATCATATTTACAAAAAAAACTTAATATTCTATTAAAAAAACCTAAAACTAAAAGGCATCAAAAAATTCGTCCCCATCGTCGACTGGGAGCGTGCCCAAAAGGCTGGCAGCATTATCTCGTTGGATCGCCATGCTGATCCTTTGTCCGAGGTAATAGCCAGCCTTTTGGTCACGAGAAGCGTCAACCAGGCGCCTAGAGAGTTTAGGATTTAAGATGGATTGAGACGAGAAGGAAAAGTGTAGGTATAAGATTAGTGATGACTTGCGCAAGACGGCTGGCAGGAGCTGGATGCGAGAAGCCGAAAATCGATCTCAGTGGCGTGCACTTGGAGAGGCCTATGTCCAGCAGTGGACTGCGATAGGCTGATGATGATGATGAAGATCATTTTCAAAGCTCCTCCTTCATTTTCCAGGTCCTCATTGATCTACCCTCGCATGCTAGGCTACGCAGCTACCCTGGTGATGCATATGATCACAGCTGTTCACATTACCACCACATTCACCAGAGAAGCGGTGAACGATGCAGCTGTGAAGGAGTTCCATGATAACCAGCACAAGTTTATGACTGTTTGGAATGTTGTAAGTAAACGTTTTAGATACTACACTTTACAAATTTAAAAGTTGACCGATCAGTACTTTTGCCTACTCAGATTATAAAGGTAGGCATTTGCCTACCAAGATAGTAGGTTCTAGATGAACGAGCTAAATATCTAACACTGAAAGAAGTTTTTACATTGGTCTGTATATGTCTGTTAGTCTCGTTATCAGACCAAATCTACTGAACCAATTTAGAAAAAAGATTGAGATATAATCTAGAGCCGGAGAAAGGACATAGGTTTCTTTTTACCGGGTGAGGAAAGTAGTCCTCCGGAATGCGCGGGAAGCCGCGAGAACAGGTAGTAGATAAATAAATAAAAAACACCTTCATAAAATTAAACGTGATTCCTTACTCTAATTTAAATCCTTGTTCCATTTATTTTCCCTTGTTTTTACTATTTTTTTATCTATTTCCAGTACATGCAAATGTTATACGCAGCACTGGGTCTATCATGCGACGTGCTGGCTCTCTCCAATGAAGGGAAGATCAGCTCTCTTCAGCAGACCTTACAGAAAATACGAGACCCTATGTTCTCCAGTGTCGTATGGCCGTACGCTTTTGTAAGTACTGTAGCGCGTGGTGCGCTAGGGACCGGGGATCTCAGGATATTTAATTAAAAGATTTCGAATAACTTCAACTTTGCGTTTATTGACTGATTGGGGATTGTTGGGGATCAAGTGCATCCTTCAATATAAAAACTTATTCTATTTCGAATCGAATCTATTTTCATCACTGTCCGGCCAGGTATTAAATATAATGAATAAAACCTTACCACCAAAGAGTATCTAAGTACTACATCTCTACAGCACCTACATACATACATCCTACTTCGCACTAATCCTACTAATATCCTACTATCCTACTAATATTACAAATGTGAAAGTTTGTGAGAATGTATGGATGTAAGTATGTTTGTTATTCTTTTACGCAAAAACGACGGCTGGAATGATTTGGTTGAGGTATATGGAAGGTACCCTGGATTTACACATAGGCTACTTTTTATTAATACACAAAGCGGGTGATGCCGCGAGCAGAAGCGAGTAGTTAATAATGTATCAGGGGGTCTCTCAAACTCGTGGTCCAGTCAAAGTTAAAAATAAAATTTATTTAGTAGGTATATGACAAAATTACTCGCAACAATAAATTGTGAATTCTACATATAATTCTGGAGGATAACTAGTGGGATTAATTATTATATTTTAATTAGAAAACATAAGAAAAACTTGTGCATTGCAATTTAAATATTAGGATGAAAACTATTGACCCGCGGTACGTACTTCACTATGTGTAAAGACCGCCATTACAAAAAATGTGATCAATGAAGAACCACTTCACATAAACCATCTACTAAATAGTTCTAACAAAGTTTAAATAAATAATCAGAGTATAAAAAATATGAATACTTAACCACCAACTCCTGAACTCAAAACCGTTTTTCTTTATTCCAGACAACTTCCTTCGTCTTCTGGTCAGCCTACTCCTACGATAGAAGCCTGATCCTTCCACCTTCAGTAGACCAGACCTTAACATGGGGAGCCAATCATGTAATCCATACGGCCATCATGCCAGTAGTCCTGTGGGAGCTGGTCTTTCGACCTCAGAAGACTCCGGAAACCCATGTGGCTAATCTGATGATGATGAATGGGTATGCAGCTGGTTATTTGGTCGTGTAAGTATTTTATTATTTTCCTTGATAGTCTGGTGAAGAAAAACATCTTGAGGAAACCTGGACTATAGTCTGAAATCACCAACCCGCATTGAGCAAGCGTGGTGATTAACGCTCAATCCTTCTCCGTGTGAGAGGAGGCCGCAGCCCAGCAGTGGGACGATAAAAAGGCTGTAACTAACAACTGCCTTGTATGGGGTCTCGGGTTCGATTCCCGAAATCGCTATGTGGGATTTAAGAAACTTTCACAAAACAGCAGTTCTGAAATACTCCTCTTACGCACTCTCGTATAAACTCTCTGATGTACATTCTTCTGTACTCCTCTTATATACTCTCTTATGTACTCGCTTATATACTCTCTTAGGTACTCTCTTATGTACTCTCTAATATACTCTTATATACCCTCTTATGTACTCTCTTATGTACCCTCTTATGTACTCTCTTATGTACCCTCTTATGTACCCTCTTATGTACTCCCTTATATTCTCTCTTATGGTCTCTCTTATGGTCTCTCTTATATTTCTCTCTTATATACTCATCTGTTGTACTCCCCTTATGAACTCTCTTATGTACTACATTGATGATGACTAAATACATTATTTTTTGTTCCAGTATCGTGTCCTCCTACATGAACACAGGAACCTGGGTGTACCCTATTCTGAACATTCTATACGGCACTATATACTTTTATATATTTCTAGTAGTTTCTGTACTTTTAACACAAATATTCTATAGTTTGCAGTGGTATATCACTAGTATTGTTTGGAAGAACTTTGAAGAAATTAAAAAAGTTAATTAATTTTGTATTTTTAGTTTCATTTAGTATCTCTTTTTTAGTCGAGTTGCAGAAAGGAAGAAGATTTCAATTTCCTGTTTTGAAGACTAAAATTAGATGTAAAATAAATAAATATTTTATTTATATTACGAAGTACATAATGTGATTTAAATTAAATAAATGCTGCGTTTAATATTTATTTAATTACGTATCTCATCTGCCTAGCCTTTTCCCGACTATGTCGGGGTCGGCTTCCAGTCTTACTAAATGCATCTAAATACTAGTGTTGTACATGGAGCGACTGCCTATCTGACCTCCACTACCCTATTACCCAGGTAACTAATAACTAACTAATACTCATTTTTAAGACTGGTTGTCAAACCTTCTGGCTTCTGACTACCTGTGACGACGGCCAAAGATGTTCGAATGACGTAGCATGGTAAGTACCTTCAAATAAGCAAAAAATGTTTCCTCTTTTTAGGGTTCCGTACCCAAAGGGTAAAACGGGACCCTATTGTTTTCGCTCCTCTGTCTGACCATCCGTCTGTCACCAGGCTGTATCTTATGAACCGTGATAACAACAAAACTGAAAACTAGAATTAAATAAATATTTTGGGAGGCTCCCATTGAACAAACGTGATTTTGTGTCCGTTTTATAAATAATGGTACGGAACCCTTCGTGCGCGGTTCCGACTCGCACTTGGCCAGTTTTTTTATATTAAATAGTACCTATATATGGACCTCCTCGACCAACACAACCACCTTCAGCAAACGGTGTCATCATTACATGAATGCAGTGAAACGCACCATCTTACATTGAAGCGTATAACTGACCTAGAGCTCGAGTTATGTGAGGCCTACAAGACAATATCTTTGTACGAGTCTGCCAAAGCTAGGGATCAGACATCCGAGACCCTCAACCTGTTCACTGAGTTGGTAGGAAGCTCCACAGCAGCGTGCAGCTCGGCTGAAATTATAGATTTGACAGGGGATGTTACCATAATGCAATGTCCATTGGTTTTAAGTAAAAATAAACTCAAGAAATACATTAAATGTAAAAAAATTATCAGGAAGTACCGTACTGTAAGGAAACAGAATAAGATGAACAACTGTATGCACCTTAGGAGAGAACGTGTGAATCTAGTACAGCAGTTAAATTCTTGTTCCCTGGAACTTGAACAGTGCAGAGCTACCTATGACCTGGACATACAGCAGTTACACGACCAGCTAACCGTCAAAGAAAAATTGCTTTCATACATCTTCAGTAAATATGAGGATTGTCAAAAGGAACTAAGTGCCCGCTTGCAACAGGCCGGTGAGCTAGTGGACCTGGTGAAATATAGTGCTGAGAAGTATGAGGCATTGGTCAACAATCTCTCCTCCAAACACAACCTGACACACTGCCTGAACCCCGGCTTGCAGCTAATCTGCCAGAACCCCCTCAGTCCGTTGAGGGCTCCTCTAACATCAAGCAATTTAATTCAATTTTATTCACAGACAGGTTTGGTAAAGGTATAGGCTCCTACATTCAACACTCACTCTCTAAATCACACATTGTAACTAGTCACTGCTACCCTGATTTACATTTCAATTATATAATAAAAAACATAATTAATACTCAGTTCGATGCTGACTCCACATTAATTATTTTAATAGGTGATAGTCTTGATTTAACGAAAAGTGACATTGCAAATGGTATCAATGCCTTAATAAAACTCGATCTGAAAAATATTATACTTTGTGCATTACCATATTCAGATTGCTCTTCAGACAAACAAAATAAGTATGTTCATAGTTTGAACAATTTATTGTACACTTTGACATGTTGTCATAGCGACAAATTATTGTTTTTTGACACTAACAAGTTTGTTAGTGATTTTTATTTAACAAGGGAATGTATGTATTTCCCTAATAAATATAAAGATGTGATTGCTTCTTTGTTAGCATATAATATTAACAGTGTCATAGATAACAATATGACAAAACCTAGGATAAGCGACGAATCAGTATTGTCTAGTTTACCTAACAATACGGTGATTGAATGTTTAAACTAGCTCCTGAGACAATAGAAAAGCATTGTAGTAACCTTATACTCTTTCATCAGAACATAAACCGCTTTTCTGGCAAAATTTTAGATATTGAATTATTAATTGATAAATATTCTATTGATATAATATGTCTTTGTGAGACATGGTTAAAGCCTGATAAAATGTCATTTAATGTAAATAATTTTGTGGTTGCCAGTGTGTTTAACAGAGTTTCAGCTGAGGGTGGAGGTACAATAATTTTATCTAAGAGTAATTTAAAATTTAAAAATAGATTAGACATTACCTCTGGCTCTGTTGATCGCGTCTGCGAAGTAGCATGTGCAGAGATAGAAAGCCATATAATATTATGCGTTTATAGACCACCAGCATCAAATTTTTCTTTATTTCTCGTTCATATGGAGGATATTCTCTCAAAAGTTATTAAAAGTAATAAATTAGTCTATATTTGTGGTGATTTTAACATAGATCTTCTCACTGAATCATCTGATAAATGTAACCTTTTAGCGTTATTTAATTCATTTAATCTTAATTATTTATTTAATGATCCCACTAGAATTACGGCTACTTCTAGTACCTGTATTGATAATATATTTACAAATAACAGTAATATCGAATATTCTTCCTTAATATCTGGTGTACGGTCGGACCACAAAGGTCAGCTTGTTAGTTTTAAAACTAATAAAATAAATTCATTAAATAAGATAATTACTTTTAGACCATTGAACAAAAAAACTTTGCAAACATTTCAAGATAATACTTCTGATAAATTAAATTCTATTAACATGGACTGTAAAGAACCAAATAAACTATTTAAACATTTATTTAATACACTCTGCCAGGAACTTAATAAGTCATGTCCGAAAAAAACTATTAAAATCACTCAGAAATTTAAATTCAGTGAATGGTCTACTAAAGGGATTAGGATAAGCAGGGATGTCCTATATAACTTGTACCACGAAAGGTCATTGACTTCTGATCCAACTTTTCATGACTATGTAAGGAACTACTCGAAGATATTTAAAAGGGTATGTATTTTGGCTAAGTCGAAATCAATTAGTAATAAAATAGCCAAATCAGACAATAAAATTAAAACAGTCTGGAATATTATAAATGTTGAAACCGGCCAAACTAAAATGCGGGATGCTGACCCGCGGTTAGTTATTGATAATGCTGTTATCTCAGATAAGGTAGAGGTTGCCAATGCTTTTGACACCTTTTTTTCAAACATTCCTGTAGAGGTTACCAAGTCCCTTAATTCATCTTCAATATTAGCTGAGACGTTACTTCGACAGAACTTCAGTAGAAATATACCTGACTTCCAATTTAAATATGTCTCTGATTACACGATCAAAAGAGCATTCAAGTCTTTAAATCTAAAAAAGACTGAGGACTTATGGGGCTTTTCTGTCACAGTCATTAATTCCATTATTGAGAGTGTTGCCCCAATACTTAGTGAAATTTTTAACCTTTGCATTGACAACGGTATCTTCCCTGACTTGATGAAACTCAGCAAAATTGTTCCTATCTTTAAATCAGGCTGTAAGAAGAACCCTTCCAACTACAGACCTATTTCAATCCTTCCAGCCTTTAGCAAAATCTTCGAAAGGATCATGCTCGATCAGATGTTAAGTCATTTTAATTTAAACAACATATTTCATGACCGTCGTTTCAGTACGGCTTTACAAAGGGTAGGTCTACCACTGACGCAAGTGCAAGATTGATCACCCAAATCTTAAACGCCTGGGAAGATTCGCGGGATGCTGTGGGCATTTTCTGCGACCTTTCTAAGGCGTTCGATTGCGTTGACCATGACACTCTCATTTGTAAGCTGAACCACTACGGAATTCGTGGTAAAGCTCTCGCGCTCGTCCTTTCTTATCTGTCAAATAGACAGCAAGTAGTGGACGTAAGTGGCTCAACTTCATCTGGGTCATTAGTAAAAATGGGCGTGCCGCAGGGCTCAATTTTAGGTCCCTTTTTATTCTTAGCTTACATAAATGATCTCCCGTATATGATGTCTGTGATCTCTGATATTATTTTATTTGCTGATGACACTTCCCTTGTCTTCAAAATTAACAGAAAGGAATCTAGTCCTATAGACGTAAACGATAGCTTGGTTACTCTGAGCAAGTGGTTTGCCGCGAATAACTTGCTTCTTAATTCTTCCAAAACGAAATGCATTAAATTCTCTTTACCTAATGTAACACCAGTAGGGCTCAATATCGTTCTGGACGATAATAAACTAGATGTTATTAGTCAAACCGTCTTCCTGGGCATCACCATTGACTCTAAATTGCAATGGGGTGCCCACATCTCAGCACTGTCAAAGAGGCTGAGTTCCGCAGCTTATGCAGTCAGAAAAATAAGACAGATTACTGACGTTGCTACTGCTAGGCTCGTGTATTTCGCTTACTTCCATTGCATTATGTCCTATGGCATTTTACTGTGGGGGGCAGCGGCTGACGTAAACTCAATCTTCGTTCTCCAGAAAGGGCAGTTCGTGCAATTTATGGCCTCGGCCCTCGCGAGTCATTAAGAGAATTATTTAAAGAAATTGACATACTGACACTACCTTCTCTTTATATACTAGAAAATATAATGTTCGTACGCAAAAACTTAAATCAATTTAGTGTTAAAAGTGATATACATTCCATTAATACAAGAAACAAACACAAGCTAGTAGTTCCGAGATTCAGATTAACGAAATCGAATAAATCGTTTTTAGGGAATTGTGTCCGTTTTTACAACAAGCTGCCTAAGTGTGTAACCGATCTCACGGATATAAAATTTAAGAACACTTTAAAATCCACCCTAATTAAAAAAGCTTATTATAAAATTCAAGACTTTGTTGACGATAAAGATATTATATGGCGATAACTCATCTCTCCATGTGTGGCTTCCCTGGCAATTAAACGACTTTTTCTTCTCCCTTTGCATTGTATAGATTTACAGTTTAACTTTCTTGCATTGTATAATTCTGTGAGCTTACTATTGTTATGTAATAGACTGTTTGTACTGTGACTATATTACTTTTTAAAAAGAGTGTCTATGGAGTTTCTTGCCGGTTCTTCTCCATGAGACCAACTTTTTGGAACCGTGCAACTAATGTGACGTTTCATAGGTGCCTGCAAAGGCCTATGTGAAATAAAAAGATTTTGATTTTGATTTGATACAAATTAATTAATGTAGATATTCTAACTATATCTTCAACTATTATTCATTTATATGTCATACTATATGTGAATGACATGCCGTTATCCCTTGAACAACCTATAACAATGTTTGCAGATGATAGCACAGTAACGATCCCTTGTAAAAGCATAAGCACATACGAAAATGATATTAACAACACACTTGACTCAATAATTAGATGGTTGGACAAAAATAATTTAAATATAAATTTAAGTAAGACAAAGGTAATGCACTTTAGACAGCGAACTCCTGGAGGAAGTACTTTACACATACATTACAAAAACAATAATATTGAGGAAGCGGGTGATACAAAATTTTTAGGACTGCAAATAGATTTTAGTTTGAATTGGAAGGCACATGTAGATATGTTGTGTAAAAAACTGAGCTCTTCCGCCTTTGTTTTGTATAGATTGTCCTCTATAGTGAATGATAAAGCGCTACTTACGGCTTACTATGGAATAGTTGAGTCCCATTTACGGTACGGAGTCATTTTCTGGGGGAACTCGACTGATCGAGACATAGCTTTTAAGGCTCAGAAAAGGTGCCTCAGATCCATGTTTAAGCTCAAAAGTACAGACAGTTGTGTGCCCTATTTTAGGCAATACAAAATCCTGACACTTCCATGTATCTATATCTTCGAAGTAGCTATGTTTGTTAAACAAAATCCGTCTCGTCTCCAACGTCTAGCTGATGTATGTCCGAGAAATAGACGAGACAATAGCAAATTATGCATTGTGTCGTGTCAAACGAGTCTGAAGCGCAACAGTATCTATTGCATGGCCCCAATAATATACAATAAGTTACCAAATGCCTGGAAAGACTTAAGCACACCACTGTTTAAGAGAAAGTTACGCCAATTTTTAAATGATAAAATTTATTATACCATATCAGATTTCTTAGCAGAAAAATTATAATTTATATGTATAAATGTTTAATTGTAAAATTAGTAGTAAGTTAACTGATCTCATATAATATTGTGATTATAAATAATAGATTAATAGTAGGTAATAGTGTTTAAGTAGGTAATAATGTTTGCATGCCGAATGGTAAAATATGGCTGAACTTTATAATTATAAGAACTTTTGTATACCCATATTTGCAAAATAAAATATTCTATTCTATTCTATTCTATTTAACTGTTTACTTTAAGACATTCCTAAAGAACAAGAAACTCACTAACAATAGGAAAATAATAGTTTGTTGACATTATAATAACGTCATTCAAATTGCGGTAATTGAGGTAATTATTGTAGGAAGGTAAATATACCTTACCTTCATAGTTATACTTACTTCTGCACGTAGATTCACCTGTATTTTTTTTATGTATGGTAGCCTGTATGTATGTAATCTGCCTATGCCTAAGGTTAAACCTTCTTCATCATCATCGTCTCAGGCATAGGACGTCCACTGCTGAACATAGGCCTCCCTCTTAGATCTCCACAGATACCTGTTGGAGGCGACCTGCATCCAGCGTCTTCCGGCGACCATTATAAGGTCGTCTGTCCACCTCGTTGGTGGACGTCCTACGCTGCGCTTGCTAGTCCGTGGTCTCCATTCCAGTACTGTTCGACCTCGAAACTAAAACTACTTAAAACAACTTCCAAAAAAATAAAAGCACTTCAATCATTTACATAAAACCTCCTAAGACGGACTAATGACAAACGAGAGATAATCGCATACAAACAAACCTCCATACAGGTCAAACTGAGAACATTATTTTTTTGAAGTCGATAAGAATTTTACAAAACTGTATCAAAATCAATTCATACCCCATAGGAGGAGGAGGTCAGATAGGCAGCCGCTCCTTGTAAAACACTGGTACTCAGCTGCATACGGTTAGACTGGAAGCCGACCCCAACATAGTTGGGAAAAAGGCTCGGAGGATGGATGGACGGATCTTTATCACGCCATATTGTAAGTACCTCAATATGCTTACATAGATTGAGCCAAAAAGTAAAGTATTTTTTTCTTAATAACGATCTATTTTGACACTTTTCATCTTTCCATGCAAAACAAATAATCTCCAACCCACATTTATAATACTATAAGTGCCTTTACCATCGCCTGCCGATTATCCATTCTAAACATTTTTATATCTAACTTGACGTTCTATTATATAAACCGGTAAAAATACCGTCTCGCTCTTGACCGTTATCTACCAACTACGAAGGCAGTATATCTGTGTAACTGGCCAGTAATAAACGTGTTCTATCAAAGTGAAGTGTTCCTTTTTATTTTGAATTTAAAAGGTGAACAAGGAGGTTCTATTTTTGAATTCGTGTGGTTCTGTTGTTTTGTAAGGTGAGTTCTATATTTAAATTTTGATTTTTTGTTGTTTTGTTTTTTCCTTTTCGAATTTTTGATACATTTTTGAATGATTTTGGAACATTCTTTCATATATTTTTTTTTTCTGAATATTTAATAACGTGTAGCTTATAGTACTTAGTAATATGATTTTTTTTATAACTTATTAATTTCGGTAGTTTATTTAATTCACGTACTTTGTTTTTTCTACACTCCTCTTATCTATCTATACGATCTAATTTAAAGTACCTAATACAGAGGAAACAATTAAAATTATTGTGTTTGTTTGTTTGTACCCCAAGGACTCTGAAACTGCTAAACTGATTTGAATATTTTTTTCTCTGTTGGAAAGCTACACGCTTCCCGAGTAACGTAGGCTATATTTTATCCCGGTACGGGTAGTAGTTCTCACGGGACGAGTGAAACCGCGGGAAACAGGTAGCTGAAAAAATAACTAATTTTAATCAGATATACTAAATTAATATCTTTATCTTGCGATTAAAAAATAATATGCCTAATTAATTATACGTCATGTACTCGGTATCATTTCCTCAAATATGTATAATAATTCGGTGGCCTTGCACATTATTTAAGTACATACTAGTTCTTGTCTGCGGTATGTTAGGGTTGGCTTCCAGTCTTTTTTTTTAAACAAATGACCCCTCCCGCTGTGGGCGCAGCGTGAGGGAGTGTCAGACTCTCACTGACTAAAACCCACCATGTTCCTTCTGGAGCCCACAGTGTACTAGGGCCGCGGTAACTCGCGCGAACAATCCCGCAGCCTCGACAGGACATGCATATTATATTAATATCCTTACAATTATTGCCTTTAAGCATAAAATTTTATAGTATCAGAAAAGGATTTTACTAGCAACCAGTTCTCAAAATAACTTATAGAAACCGGTTGGTACAAATTATAAGTCTACTTTTTTATACATAGCCTATATACTAAAGTTCTCTCAGTCTTGAATGTCAGGTCAAAATATAGCAAAAACTGTTTAATTTTAGATTATATGTGAAAAATACATACAAAAAAGTTGAATTTATTTTTATCTTAATTATTTGATTTATCCTTTTTTAACCGAGGTTCTCAAGGGTTCTCGAGGATGTCTTTTTTTATTCTTTATATATTATGTTCACAATTCTTTAACTATAATTAATAATAAAAAATATCAAAAACGACCTTCCGTGGGACAAATAAAATCTGTCAAAAGAACACAGCTTTGAAAAAGATGGACAAAAACGTGTATAAAGAATTTAATGTGATATTTTATGACTAAACACTAAACCCTAATTAACGAGACCTGTTTTGTCAAAATATGTTTTAAATGATAATGTTTATTTCGAAAATGAGTGTTTTAACGAAAATGTAGGTAGGTATACAATTCCACATTATTTAAAATGCTTAGGAAGTAGGTATTTTTAATTAATAAGATGGCTACATGGAAACAAAATTTAAATATTTGATAGATTTAACACGTTTCCGCTAATAATATACTTATCTGCAAAAAGCTAGACTTGCAAGGACTCTGGTAATAAATTCCGAGTCGAGTATAAACTTTTATTTACTTTATTATGTAAAATATGCATATCTACTTGTTTAGCATATCTAATGTTCCTTATTACCTATTAATTTTAAAAAGAAATACATCTCAAGAAAAACTATATTTTTAACACTAATTATCTAGCCAGTATTTTCGTTTTTATCTTTTTCTGTGATTCAATAATGAATCATATTGTCTGCAAATGATTTACGATTGCAATATGATTGTTGAGTAAACTACCGAATAGACCAAATGGCAGACCAATCGCAAACCCATCGAATGTCGTTGGAATACGATTGGCCTTATATTTTTAGCAGAATGCCCGTTAAAGTTAAAACTACTATTACAATTCAATTTTGACATGATTAACTTAGCATAATCGGGCCCCTGTAGTTTCTAAGATTAGCACGTTTAACCATAAATAATTATTACTTCACTTGAGAACGTTATTCTGGTTGTTTCCAAATATGCAAAAAGTTGTTGACGACCAAATAATCAGATTAAAAATAAAATACATAAAAAATACTCGTAGGTGCGTACTTTTAATGAATGCAGGATGTATTTATTTGTACAAAAGGAAGGGAAACCGGAGCGACAAGTTTATACATTGTTTTCAATGCCGAAAACTATATAAATAATATGTGTTCCAAAAAAGTATAACAATGACTTTGTTTGTGGCAGCCATTGTCTAGAACGGTTCTCTACTTAAAATATATTTCCCTAAGCCTAACGATATGGTTTGTTTCTTACTGGTAGTTTTTTCTGTTGATTGTGTACAATCATCGGCACGGATATTGAGCCCTGACCTTCACCTGCGCAGAAACGATTTATTGGTTTATTGACTTATGTGTACAGTGCGCAGAGCGATCCCCACTCTTCCGCCGAGAGCTCACTATCCGTGCCGGTAAGTATAATAATATTATATGTATTACACAATCAACAGAAAACGTATTAGGAAATATTAGTAGATAAGGTCTGATTAGAAAGAGCGATTACATAATTACATTTTTATTTTATCGAAAACAATTAATTAATTGTAGGTAAATCGCAAATTAGATAATTATCCTAATTTACTGCTGACTTGGATGACATACACTAAATTTAAAATCTCTCTATAATAGTAATTATATAACGTAGATATGATCCTAATACTAATAGATATTATAAATGCGAGATATTGCTATTATGGATGTCCTTAGTTACCTTCGTGGATATGTAAGTATGTTTGTTACTATTTAATGCTGCAATTACTGGTTGGATTTTGATGAAACGTATATAGCTTATAACATGTAGGTTATTTTGTTATCTATGCCTGGGAAGTAATTCCTTTGGGGCGCGGGTGAAAGCAAGTAATTATGAACTGAAAACCGGGCGACTCATTCTAAGCTGTAAAAATCATCCTTGGATTTTAAACGTCATTTTTGTACTAGTAGTATTATCAATGTTTTGATTGAAATAACCGAACGAAAATTTCGCTCATGCGAAAACGCTGATCAACGCAATTTCACCTGCTCCAAAACACATTTCTTAAAATTATTTTTTCCCCCAATTCCAGGCCATGTCTTCATCGATCTACTACAGGCTAGCAGGTCAGGGCGTGACCCTTGGCTTGCATGGTGCCAACTCCGTCGTGATGCTCCTCTCCATGCAGAACGAGGAGATCATGAAGGACCCTGATGTCAAGAGGATGACTTCCATGCAGAGCCGGTATCTTACTGTTTGGAATATTGTAAGTATTTAAGCTGGCTAGCTTTTTCCCAATTATGTCAAGTTCTAATTTAATCTGATGCAGCTGAGTTGCCACATGGAGCGACTGACTATCTGACCCCCTCAACTCAAAGGGAACAAAGGGATCAAAGCTACCATTACCTATACCATTACCTATTACATATACCATAAGGTTTTAGTATCACTGATGTACTGATTTTCTGACTTCTGACTACCGATGATGACTGCCAAAAATGTTCAATGACAGCCGGGACCTACAGTTTCACATGCCCTCCAAAAGACAGTCATTAGTGTCCAAGATATACTTAGAAAGTACATACAAACTTAGAAAAGTTGCATTGGTACTGGCCTGACCTGGAATCGAACCCACGCCCTCATGCTTGAGAGGTTGTTTCTTTACCAACTAGGCCACCACGACTTTCAGACCTTGTAACTTATACCTTCATAAATGCATACAGGTAAAACTGAGAACCTCCTTTTTTGAAGTCGGATAAAAAATTCATTAACATTCATTAACAGATTTTTTTATATTTTTTCCAGGCATTCCAAATGTCATATTTCGCCCTGGCGTTCACCTGTGATCTGCTGACGGTGACTGGCAGAGACAATCTCATACCAAAGAGTATAAGAAGATTCAGACAAACTTACTTCTCTTCTGTCATATTTACTGTTGCTGCGGTAAGAAAACTATATATTTTTAATGTTATTTTATCTATGTATAACTAGCTATCCGTCGGTTTCATTCGCGTACCGAATTCCTGCCCGTACCTGGATAAAATGTAGCATATTTGTTGCTCGGGAATAGGGTAGGTTTCTAAAAGTGAAATAATTTTTCAAATCGCTTCTGGAGTTTCAGAGCCTTTACGGTACTAACAAGTAACAAAACAATGTTTTCTTTTTATTGTATTAATTTAATAATTAGATCATTTTATTCCAAAACCGTTTTGCTTTTTGACCTAATGGTTTGATTTTTTTGGTTGAAAGCCTTATGGTTTGATTTTTCAAATCAAACCATAAGGCTTTCAACGTTAATAAGTTAGTTTACCGAAAAAGGCTATATTTTATCCGAGTGCGCGAAAATGCCCCAACAACTAGTGCCTACTTAAGTAAATATCTAAGAATATAAGTTAAATTACTAACTTACTGACTTTATTACCTAAACGCAAATTATAAATAATTTACATTTTTTTGCTAACTAATGTCACATTGTCTAGCTTATAAATAAAATGTGGGAAAAAAGCAGTTCTTACGACCTCGTAGTCTGTACCTGCTTCAACATATATACCTACACATATTTAAATACTTATATCTAGATATATTAACCATTATATAAGGACCTACGTAATAATACTAGTTTCTGATTTTTAGCTACGTTAGTACTTATAATTTTATCTTAATCGGTGTAGATGTTTTGCTTATCCCAGATACATAATGTAAGACTATTAAAACCGACCGATTCTAGACCATAAAATTATAGACATAGATATGACTATGTCCTCTTAGCCGATTATCGGCCACGGCGGCTGTTCTCATGTAAGGCGATCAGCCAGCTGCGCAGGACATATTATAGTGCACAAGCATTTGTGCAGACACAGGTGCACTCTCTATTCCTTCACTCTCATAGCCCGATGGGACGGCAATCCGACACAACCGGAGAGAGATCAGGCGCAGAACCGACATTAACGTGCTCTCCGATGCAAGGGTGTATCAATCACTAACTTCCAGGTGCCGGGTTGCTTTGTGTAAGTTTCTAAGACCCACAAAGCGACTTCGGCCCGATAAGAGAGATCAGGCGCAGGATAGTTAAACCATTTGCTTGAAAACCAGAGTCAAAGTATTTATTATTTGTAAAACATATAACTCCTTATAAGTGCTCTGGAGTGGAGACCAGGGACCAGCAAGCGCAGCGTAGGACGTCCACCAACAAGGTGGACAGACGACCTAATAAAGGTCGCCAACAGGTATCTGTGGAGATCTAAGGGGGAGGCCTATGTTCTGCAGTGGACGTCCTATGGCTGAGATGATGATGATGATGGTGATATAACTTCACAATTTTCTTTCTATTCCAGGTAATATTCACAATATTCTGGCCGATATTTATTTACGACAGAGAACTCTTATTCCCAGCGTTTATCGACAAGATATTTTCCTTCAAATCTAACTTGGTGATGCATTTCTGCATCCTGCCTGCAGCGCTGTGGGAATTTGCATTTTTGCCTAGACATACGCCTAAGTCACATCGGCTTAACTTGGGGATAATGGTAGCTTTGTTCGTTGTGTACAATACTGTGTAAGTATGAAGGATTTGGTATTTTATTTTTATTTATTCTTAAGGGTTTACTGGTCCACCTTTATGCCTAAATAGAACTTCATCCTATTAAGAACTGTCTGGGTTGTTTATAAGTTACCTAGAGAGCATAGAAATAAAACTTCTTTATTCTACAAGAAATTTGCTTGAAGCACTAACTTGTTAGCTTGAAAAACTATTCTCATGTATCCCAGGTAATATGTGTCACATCCATTCGGTGACCAAATTACACTACGCTTACTGCAAACTTTTAGTCGATCGATGGTTTGGTTGGGCTCATAAATTAAAATTCATAGAGGCAAATGGTAATGCGCACATTCAAACGATCATATTTGGCCGGTATAGACAAACTAAAAACCTTTATTGGATTCACGATTACCTTTAAAATAAACTGTCATATAAATAGCAGGCCAATAGAATTGTCCTCTGTTTAATTTGTAGAATATTCTGATTGTCACAAAAATACATCTCCATTTAACCCAAATGTTGATGAACCAATAAAAACTATTTTCTTTTTTCGCAGAATCCTTCACACATACTACGAACGAGGACTATTCCCGTACCCAATCTTTCACCACACGTACGGGACCATCTACTTCCCGATATTCCAAGCCCTAGTATTTTTCCTAGGTCTAACTGTATATCTAGCACAATTTAAACTATACTCTTTACTCTGGGGGAAGGAGAAAATACGTAATGGCGGAAAAGCTAAATCTTCTTAAAATATGTTTTTGGGGAAAATTGTGTATAATCTGTGATTATTATTTTTTAATGTAAGTTTGTGTGTAAAGGGTGGTGATGTTAATTTGTAATAAATAAAGTTAAAATAAGTTTGTGTGTGTGTTTTTTTAGAAAGGTAAGATTAGAAATAAATAAAGATTAGTCTGCGAAATATACTTTTCTAGATAAATAGATAGATTAGTGTGATAAATACTTTATTTTGTAGACCCTTTATTTATTGTTGGTAGTAGGTATCCGAAATTGAAGAAGGCACCTTTTAAAATTCATAATTTAATTTTATTCGATTTGTTAAATAATGAATTAAAAACGTTAGTAAAATAAAAAAAGTCACGAATATTGTAACTTGTGAATGAGTTAATTGGGTATTTGACTAGGTCCAAAATAAAATAGTTTATTTTATTCATTTGGCAAAGCGTCTGAAAATAATACTCAATACTCAATAACTTTATTGCATTCCATAATGTGTACAGGCTGGTGGGTAAAATTAAAAGAAACAATTATGGACCCTGTCGGGCACAGCAAAGTTAGTTTTTAGAGGAGAGGACGAAGAGCGCTTTTTAATCATATAATATTGAATTTAATGTAGAAAATCTTATTATATTTAGATATTTGAGTAGGTGATATTTCTGTGTAGATTTATTTACATTTTACTTATTTATTATTTATTAAATTTATATTCGTTTATTTATATATTATTAATTTATATTATAAATATTCTATATTATGTATTAATCGTTATTAATTATTTTATTTATTTATATTTATTTATAAATTAGCTGTAGTTTTTTTATTTATGACTCAATAGTAAGAATCTAATTAAAGGTAAGGTAAGGTAATGCCACTTTCGTTTATCGTTTTTATTATGCTCTTGTTTGAGCTTGCATGCATTCCTTGTTCCTACCATTTCCCTCTCCTAGTTCCAAAAACTGCCACTCAAAAAGCGAGACGTGGCGCCACCGTCAATACAAAAAACTTTCGCGCGAGTGTCAAAAACACGACGCCGGCCGCCATAACGCGCCGCAAAATAAATTCAAAAACTATGTCTAAACTTCAATAAACTTCTTAAACTAGTCAACAACCCCTGCAGGGAGTTACTGGGCGCCCATCAAACCATAAATAACATGTGTACAAGTGATCTGTGTACTGTGTGAGTGGATCAAGTTGCAGCAACCGGCGGAACTTTGTAAGTACCTACTGATTCCTATTTCCCATCGGTCCTGTGTGCAGCTTTCCATAAACCTCTCACAGAAAATCTCGTCCTGAAAATCTCGACTTACACAACCTGGATAGATCTGTAAAAACCTAATGGTCTAGGGCTTACGGTCAACGAAGCGCCGTTCAAGTCACACCAGCTCTATTACTTAATTTAAAGAAGTAATTTGATAATACAATTGTCTTGGAAATATGAATATGGCCGTCAACATGTTTTAAGTATGTATAGTTGTAGGTAGTCAGTTTTTTTTTAATTCACTCTATATATGTGAATTGCTTTATGTATAAGCATATTTCATCTTATATGGCATACCTCTTTGTCTATTCATTTCCATTTGGGATGGACTTTACAACCCCCTTTCCTGAAAGTAGGGTAACAGCAGAAATTCCCATCCACTGATTATCTAAAGGTTTTTCAGGCATGATAAATAAAACACAAAAGCATTTGCAAGTGATTCGAGAATAATAATAAAAACAATAACATTTATTTACTATTGGTTCTCAAAATTCACCATTATCTACTTTAGGTACATAGGTACAATGTTTTGTATTTGACTTCATAAACCAACAAAGCTGATGCCCGATATTATCGAAAAAGGCTCAGCCGAAACGAAAAATGAGTAAAAAAAGATTTTTACTATTTTTTATTTTTATTTTTTTCACATCTTCGATAATATCGCGCATACAAAATATGTTTTTTAATATATTCTGTTTTTTACATAGATATATTATGTTTTTTATTTTTAATATTTGTTACTCTTCATATGTTCAGGTAATGTGTAAAAATACTTAATTATTTCATTAACAAATTAATATTTTTGATAATATAAATCATCTCATAGAAAAACAAGACATACAAAAATTTTATTATTTTTATTTCTTTTTTTCACTATTTATAATGATCTCAGATACCCGTAAATTCGTAGGTACCGTTTTACAAAATAGAAACTCTTAGAAAAAAATTACGAATTAATTAATGAAAAAAACAACACATTTGACTAATCGAACCAATTTTTGTAAAAAACACACAGACACCCATGACCGATTATTCCCATATTTATCATGCTTGCTTTTTCCAAAATACGTTTTTTTTAACTATCCTTTACGTGTCCAAATCTATATATTAGTTTTTTAGTGAAAATTTAGCAAAACATAGTACAAAAGTTTTAGAAATACCTACTAAATCTACCAGCAAGTAAAAGTTTACCCTATATCTATCACTATCGCACTGACACTTCACGCATATGTGCGAGAGAGAGGCAGGATATCGCTCTCTTCACCCTTCGATTTGCACCAATCAAGTCTAAGATTTGCTCGAAGTTGTGGACACGGCACTGTTAAAGGTAGCTACACACTTGCGATTTTTTTTGTCGATGTGATTTTATTTTAATTTTTTTTCTTGAAAATAATTGCTTAAAAATCTGGACTTAAGTTGGGGATAAAGCGATTGAATACAATGGGAAAATTCATAAAGAAAGAAAGCGTTAAAAATCTCAAGTTACTTTATATTCAGCCTTTTCATTCAATTTAAGAGAAACTAGCAAAAAAATTAAAATTATCGCTTTTAATTAAATGAAAAAAATCGAAAGAACAAGACACTAGCTTGATATCTGTAACTTCTTTGGAAATAAACGGGAAAGCATATATTTTGAAAATTCCGTGAAAAATCGCAAATGTATAGGACCCTTATCTCTCAATAACATTTTATTGATTTTATTTTTCAAAATAAATTCGTGATACATGGCCGGTGTCAGACATATAATATCAGAATGTCAGAATTTCAGAATCAAGAAATTCAAGGAGACGCTGAATATTTTTTTGTTTAAATTTTTATTTATTGTTTTTTTTCTGTTGTTGTTAAGCGAAGGTAATAGGTTTTCAGCCAATATTTTTCAGTCTTAGTGCTCTAAAACGTTTTTCACCAATGTTTCGTTTTTTTACTAATTTTATTTTGTAAACCTTCATGGGAAATGTCCAATTGTAGGGAAAATTGAGAAAAACATGCATAACCTGAAAGTACAAAAAATACACTGTTTCTTAGTAAGTAAAAAATCTGGAAAAAATAGACAAAATAAGTATTGATTAACACAATCACTACTTTTACACAAAAGTTGACTCGTAATATTTAACGTATCTATTATTATTAAAAAAGAAAATATTTAACAAATCAATTATTTTCACATATGGAAATATTTAACAAATCAATTATATTTAACAAATTGGACATTCCCATACAGAAGCTAAACATAATGACTAAACAATCTAAACGTGTGCGCCTAGGTTTTTACATTTTTTTATTTTATTTTTGCAAAAAAAGAGTACACACTCTTTGAAAAACTGTATTGCATATGCTAATAGTTGTGGAAATATTAAAAATTAATTATCTCTACTTATATATCTGAGTTTTAATAAAAATTAAAATATATTATCATGTTTAAAAATTAACATTTGAACCACCCGTATGATTTTTTAAACTATTATGATCTCACTATAAGATTATCCTATTTTATGAGTAGTAAAAAAAATAAAAATAAAGGAAAATAGGAAATAAAAAAAAATAAAACCAAACTAGACAATAACAGATTGCTTTATTTAACAAAAAATATATAATATATAGAAAGGAAAAAAACAACATTTTTCACATGATCTGTCAAGCTCGCTCGGAGGTCATTTTGAAAAATTTGTTTCTTTTATTATATTTTTTAATAGAATGTAAAATTAAAGATAACCCATCGAACCTTATGATATTTAATATAAAATACATACGATTAATAACTATTTACAAAATACAAGTTAAGATTTATACTTTTTTATTAACATTAATATAATCCAGTCTATAGTAAAGGCTATTCGACAAACTTAGCGTAATGTTAGAAAATTGATGGTTATTTTAATAATTCTAATTATTAGTAGCAGGCAATTTAAATTAAATTAAAAATATACGTATAAAATCGCGTCAAGCTAAAATAATAAAAAAACGGTAATAAAAAAATAATTTACGTATTAAAGGGTAAAGTACAACAGTTTTATTATGCAAAAATTGTGTTTTTTATGTTTTTCTTATTTCATTTTATTATGCAAAATGTGACGTAATTCCGAAGATGGCACCCAAGCAAAGAAATGAAAAAAAATGAGATCAATTTACTCTACACGCGAAAAAAATGAAAAAATGAATAAAAATTGCCTGCTAAGTATTACAAAAATGTTTTTTGTCCGTGAAAATTTGATTTCTCTTTTCAGAAAGTTCATTCACAATTGGAAATTTTGTTCAACGCACGACTTAAAATTACTTTAAATTATGATTTGCATTTTTCCATCGCTTCAACATATTCGACATATATGTACTTCTTTATTTAAAAACAACGAAAAAAATACAAAAAAATGGGCAGTATCATGTATTCCTATATTACAACTTAAATCGAAAATCTACAGAGGCGAAAAAAACATCAATAATAATAATAATCATTTGAAATAAATAACAAGTTACATTCTTTAAAAAACTGTTAAAATTAATAAAAAAAGTCCTATTTAAAATAAGTTTCGTACGATTGAAACTGTGTGATCTTTAACTTGCTACACCTTTATAACTTTTTTATTTATTTCTTAATAAAAACTCTATTCCTATTATTATATCTTTATATAATAATTATTATTATTTCTTCATTCAGAGTTAGATACACTTTACGATAATTATATTACGATATTCCTTTGTATACAATACACAATCAAACATACATTATGTCTAATTCTGTATTAGATAATCCACAAAAAATGTGTGTAACGCTACATAATATTTCATGTTATGAAAAATAATAATAAGAGAATTCCATAACAAATGAAAAAAAAATCATAATATTCTGAGATTAAATGTAAAATTAAACGCATTTAAATGTAACTAGAATCGAATTAAATAAACCTCCTTTTAATTATTGTACGTACATACTTTTAAGTAAATATTTTAACAGTCTCAAGGTACATACATACAATTATAAATATATTAACAAATCTATTTAATTGCGTTTAGTTTTACTTCAAGGAATTAAAAATTATATAAAAAAAATATTTAATATAGCTGTCAAGCTGTCAAGAGTCTTTGAAAAGGTCTCAAAATGCCACCGTCCAGCTATGTTGGGCAAAAATGAGATCGTTTTAACGCAATCTGATAGAAACCTGGTTGCCCAACGCTGGGCTTAGCCGTGGGTGTAGTCCAGGACGCTGTCGAGTGAGAACAGCTCCTTGTAGAGGGCCGGGAACACGTGGTGCGGGTGGGCGGCCTTGAAGCGGCACAACGCTTCCAGGTGCATCAGCGATAGTTCTCTGTAATTACAATGAAGGAAATAAGAATCTGGACTTCTTGTCTTTGATGTACTTTTGGCTTACATTCTCATAAAAATAATTTCCTCTGGGGTAGTAGGTAAATTGAATTGTAAGTCTCAGAACAATTCTATATACACGTAACGTGGAACGTTTCTGTTCTTTACATTACTCCAGCAGTTTCAGAACTCAATAACCATTATGGTAAGTTTTAAAGCTAAAAACGCCTGCTAATAGCTTTCTTTAGTTTTTAGGAAAAAACTCTCTCATTCTCTAACTTATGTAAATATTATAAAGCTGAAAAGTTTTTTTATGTTTTGAACGCTACAAACAAACAGCTAATGTCGGGAACTACTGACACTGTTCCGATTAGGAAAAATCTTTCAGCGTTAGACAGTCCATTTATCAAGGAAAGCACCAGACTACTTTTTATAAGAGTACACGTAAGCAGTTCCCACAGGACACGGGTAAAACAACTGGCTGAAGCTAGTCTGCAATAATAACACGTAATAACTTAAGGTTCCGTAGAAGTACATACCTGAAGGTGGGTATCTTAGCGAGCAGCGTGTCCAGCACAGTGACGTCTCCCTTGAGGGGGGCGTGGTTGGTCTCGATCTCGTGCCGCATCGCCGCCATCGACATGTTGAACAGGCACTGGATCTCAGGGTTGCCACGGACGCCGTGCCGCTCTGAGGATTGAAAGTTGGTCGGTTTAGTATATGTTTAAGTTATATGAACATAATATGGATTTAAAAACTTTGTATTGTAAGGTAAAATTAGGACAGATGATGGTTTTGTTATTTTGACAACATAAGTAATTTGGGAGATATTTTGAAAACATGAAGGTACTGCTGCTGCTTTTGTCAAGTCATGTTTTTTTAGACTCTGTTTCCTGAATGTTTTATAGAAATTCCTGTTTTTAATTTTAACATTCTACAATTTGTAAAGATACCATTTTTTGACATATTTTACCAACTTCGCAATAAGGAGGTTCATAATTCAACCGCATATTGTAAGGTCAAAATGTGACATGTCTTACCTGGCCACAATAGCACAAGGCTCTGGTATAGCGCCAGTTCAGTCTCAGTGAGTTTGAGTCGAGCGATCGTCTTGGCCGCGTCGAAGATACCAACCACTAGCGCCACGTCGCGGGGGTCACTGGAATTCAAATATCATTCGTTATAGATATAAGTATATTACTTAAGATACACTCCAGTATGCTATTGAAATAAATTATGTATCAAAGGTTTTTTTTTTTAATTTTAATAAGTATGTACCAAAATGCTACTTTTCTCTATTTTTTATGTAAAATTCTAGGATTAAATGTAACTTACTAATACACACAAATACTATATATTTTCAGCAATGCATTAAAATTAAAATCAAAGGAGAATAATATGAGCCACGTCTCAAAAACACTCAAAGTTACATTTAAAACCAGAATATTACATTTAACCCTAGAATCTCAGAATACAACCCATAAAATGAACTCACCGTGCATGCACACACTCTCTGATGGACAGCACCGCATCACCGTATAACACTTGGTCACGATTGACGTCTATCAGTCGTGACAGCCGGACTATGGCTAGCTCGAACGAGCCTGAAGGGAAAAGGGTTAATTAGTAAATGGTCTATATAGTCTGCGCGTTAATTAATGAGGTTTCGGGCCATAAGTTTTAGTAGAGATGGGATGCGTAATGAGAACAACAGTATATACTAGCTTCTGCCAGCGGTTTCAACCGTATTCAGTTGTTGAATATTTCGCTTTCCCAAATAATAAGTAGCCGAATAATTCTGCGAGTGGGATAGAAAAATAATTTATGGCCTGAATCTCATAATCGTTAATGCGCAGAGTGACAGGGGTAGTGGTTTATGATGCCATGAGGTTAATGAATGATGGTGAAAACAGTTCTTTTAAAAATGTTTATTGCTTATTGGAAAAATATGAGAGTTTTTAAATTCAAATGAATGGAAATCGTTTTTATATATTTTTTTTCATTTTGAAGCACTGCAAATTTATACATGGTAAGCTGAAGTATATCTGACAATAAAATTACTCCGCTATTATGTACAGTAATTATTTTCAGTATTGTACTCTTAAATCTTGTTTAACAATTTTTTTATAATGACAATGAAATGATCAATGGATACCATACTCACCAGATTTCAAGAGCAAAATCTGATCATCCTGAGTCAGTTTCATGAACCCGGGTATAAGTTTAGCGAACTCGATAATATTCTGAATCATCCCAGTTAATTTGTCTGCACAATCCAGCCACATTTCCTCGTACGTCATTGAACTATAGTATAGAAGCCTGTAATGAGTAAAAGAAGTTATAAGTAAAAAGCAAAATTATAAGTTATAAGTAGTTATAAATTATAAGTGGAGTTTAAAAGTGTTATAAGTTATAAGTAGTTTTATGTTTTATAGTGGGAAAAATTATAGTTTTTGATAGCAACCCTTTTATTTAGTGGCAGTGGCTGCTGCTGCGGTTCAGGGTTCGATGCCCAGGTGGGGCAGGGGTAGATTTTTCTGTTAGGAAAATGTTTGGGTATATTTCTTTTAAAATGGTGATTTTCACCCAGACATGCGTACTTTATTTAACCCTCCCTCCAATTTCAATAACAGAGAAAAATGAAGCAGTGGTTTGAAGGTAGAATTAATTATTGGTTTCTACTTACTTGGAGACATCCTGTGGCTTTCTGAACATCTCATGAATGAACTCCAGTTTGGGGTTGGTATTTGCGTGTGCTTCTGCCAAACTCTTCACCAGAACTTTGCTGATGTCACCCTCAGCTGTGGAAGAAAGAATACGTTTAGCTACCCGTCGATAGATGGCGTTGTTTTCAATTGGCAACAAAAAGTTTCTGTAATACCGAAATAAAAAATGCAGGATGTAATTTTACAAAAATTATAGCAATAATACTAAAAATAATTTTAGCAAGCATTACATTACAAAATAAATGAAAACATAACCAAACTCAAATGTTCCGAAAAAAAATAACAGAAAAAAAAATCTTTTGACTTTGACAATAAACTGTCAAATTTACCATCATAAATACATCATAAATATGACAAATAAATGTTGAATATTTAGCGTTTTGAAGAAATTGGTTTTATATTGTCTATATTACAAATACTTTAGAAAAATATGGGATAATTTGACAGAGAATTATAAAGATGGGTATAGACCCACTATCTGCCTTTTTATTGGGCACCTGTTGTTGTGTATGTTGGCGTAAGTATATTAATTAATTATAATCACAATATTGCATAGATAACTATTATATATTAACTGTAAATCGGGTTCTATATGTAAAAACCTTTAATAGTGACATCACTGTAACACAGTGATGTCTCTATACTAAGAAGAAAGACAGATTTTATAAAAAAATATATTTTTTTGCTCTAGCACTTAATAAGGCCCAAAGCCTCCTGGTGTTTTACGAGCCTTAACGCTTGAAGAAAGGCCAAAATGTTAAACGATAGTAAAATAGGGAGCCTTAGACGTAGTTGTCATAGATTTAAATTAAAAAAATATGATTATCCATTATTTCAACAAGACTTTTTTATTGTTAAGTTAACTATGATATATTCAGACTTTTTTGTACCTAAATTTAGCTTTTCATCTGAGTACTATCTACCGAGCAAAAAAAAATTCTGAAACTCAATACTATTATTCACAGTATAATCTATGGTTGCTCTAGCTTGTCTATTGCCGCTGTGTTTGTCTCTGCCCGTGATCCCGCTACCGATGTTGATAATACGGGATCAGAGGCCCTGTCCTAGTCCACAGAACCCTCAATATAGAGCTGAGACTGGGTTCCCGGGAGGTGTAAGTTCCATTTTTTTATTAATAAACCTGTACTAATATTTAAAACTGAAGAGTTTGTTTGGTTGAACGCGCTAATCTCAGGAACCACTAATCTGTTTTGAAACATCTGCCAAACTTTTTCCCAACTATGTTGGGGTTGGCTTCCAATTTAAACGGATGCACCTGAGTACCAGTGTTTTACAAGGAGCGACTGCCTATCTGACCTCTTCAACCCAGTAACCCGAGCAACCCAATAAGCTACAGACAGTAACTTTTTCATATAACTGTTTCTTTCTACAACCTATCTTTAGCGCTAAGCGGTCTTGTTTCCCCACTTGATAGAAAATTTAGAGCATGAGCCATATGAGTAATTTCGATTCCTGTCTCTAATAAGCAAGTCAATAGATATGTTATTGAATAGATACAGTAGTTTTGGCGCTTCAGACAGAAAGCCAGAGTTATTTTCTTATTCACAATATTTAAGTAAGGCTTTATATATTTTCAGTTGAGAAGCAGTCTAAGAACATTCCCATTTGACTTCAGTGGACAACGATATAACGTTATTTGGGATAATAATGATTTAGTCTTTCAGCCGACGAGTAAAGCTTTGGTTACTGAGTGAAATTTCCTTGTAATTTGTGTATTTCGTATTAAATTATTTCAAATGTCATACTGGCTTTGTTATTTTTAGTCTATCGTCCCCACTCAGAGACATTTAATGGTTACTTAAGCCATTCCTTAGTGAAGGATTTGTATGACATTCCGTCACTAAGGACTGACTTAAGTAATCATAAAATGTCTCTGAGTGGGAAGGTATGAGCCATTTTCGTTCTCTACGATAGCTTAACTAATATTTTTTAATCTTTACCCAATACTGGTAGAATGTCCTCAAATGAGGACAATCATTTTTTATGTAGTAACAATAGTGTGCCCAAACGAGGACAGCCATTATAACTATCATATATCTATACATATATGAAATAATTCAGTGTACAACCAAAATAAAAACGAACAAAAAAATAACTACAATAACAAAAAAAGAACTAGCAAAATAAACCAAATAGCTGCAACGATCCAACAGACGACTTACAAGGCAAATCATCACTGGAACTATGACTGGATCCTTGGTGTCTTCTATTCGTCACAGCATTAGGATTTACCATTCCCATCCCAGACATATTCATATTCAAGGGATCCATCAACCTTCCATGACCACTACTCGAAGTCAGGTCATCCGGGCTCAAATCCTCACTCGTCAAGGACACTGAACTCTGCCCACTGACCAGCACAGAATTCTGAATGTCCATAGGACTGTGTTGGATGTTCGACGGACTGTGCAAAAATGTTGTGGAGTCCACGTAACTGGCTACGAGGTTATCAACTCCCATTGATGTTTCTGGCTTGATTTCTTGCTTTATATTAATGACTCCGCTGGAAATTGATGCTGGGGATTGAATCCTGTCCTGTTCGTAGCGATCGAATTCCTGTATTCGCGTTCTTGGCAGCTCTATGGATGTTTGTCGCATGGATGTCGTGGATGTGGTGGCTGTCGTGGTGGATGTTGAGCCGGATGGTCGGACTATTGTTGTCCCTTTTTGTTGTTCGTCTATAGGTAAGGTGGATGTTAGTTAGGTACTATGTTCTACGAAGCTATTGGTTATTTTGGTGTCTGATCTGTAAGTTCTACATTCTATCCTGCCACGAAATAGGTGAGATATCACTACCTAATTCTGCCTGATTTCCATATAGCAGTGAGGTCAATTGATGTGACACTTTTTCATTAGAATTTATACCTTAAAGTAATTAAGAAACCCTGTCCAAATTGAAGTAACCTTCCACCTACAATAGAAGTATTGGAAACATACTGTTCATAGATAATTGTTACATGACTCTCCTCAGCTATCTCCCTTCAAATCACACATTTCTTTTTGTATGTCGCTACAAATACATAAGTACAACATTACAAAAATATCCAAAAAATACATACCATGACTAATAAAATCAGGATCCAAGAATCCCCCGGTCTGTTTCGGCTCGTAAGCCGTGGTGGAGTCTACGTAATCAGCCGACACGTCATAGGGCTGCTGTTGTGGTGCTTGAGGCTGTATGCCTCCCATGTTGGACTGTAGCGCCGGCCCGGCGTTGTTGTACCCATATGAGGACAACGGCGACCCGTAGCCCGGGTAGCTATAATTAAAAAAAAAAACTTTGATAAGTATGTTACAGGTATTATTAACTATGCCTAGTCAAGGGATATTGGGGTGACTGGGTAACTGGGTAGAAGAGGTCAGATAGTCAGTCGCTCCTTGTAAAACACTGGTATTCAGCTGCACCCGATTAGACTGGAAGCCAACCGCAATTGGCAATTTCAGACTTAAAATCCAGGTTTACATAAGATGTTTCCTTTGCTCTTAAATTAGTTATAGTGTCCAAGATAAAGTTGGAAAGTAAGAAACAATTGTGATTTTGCAGCAATAAAACCTGCTTAAATTGGTCCATTCTAATTGAATTAGTGTCTGTAGGTTGACTTTAGACCACCACTGATTTTCACTGAATAAGCTTTAAATAATATAATAAGTTATAGAGGTAATATAAACTTGAAGAATTATGTAGCTGTAAATTGATTTTGTGTTAACAGCTCCTTCAGCTAACGTTTTATGTATTTCCAAGACTTCTAATGATAATAAGTTTGCATGTACAAGTAGGCAGTGGCTTTAAATACAGTTGAATGCTAATTAGAGTCTCATTACAAGGAGCAACGGTATATGGAATCTGCGAACAAAGATTTGAGCCACTCAAGCGGTATTTACGCTATGTTTAAAACAAAAACTACGGTTGAACTCCAACACATATCAATTACAGTAGCTATCAAGAATGATGAGTAATTGAAGTATTATACCACTTATAAACAAAAAAACTGTCGCTTCAACATTTTCCCCTCATTCTACAACCATTTTACTGTTAATACCATTGAAAAACAAATCGTAAATCTATTACCAGACATCTCAAGCGCGCAATAATAAAAACAGCGCCATCTATCATTCTTAATGAGAAACGCTTAGTACCGCTACCCGATACTAGGTGGCAGTATTTACAGTTTACCGTTAAGCACCATTCAACTTCGTCACGACAGTATACCGTTGGTCGCTTACAATAATGACAGACGTCTGATGCACCGCTGACACAAATTGAGGTCCGTGCAGTAATGAATTACAACGGTGACGGTAAACTAGAAAGCTCGGAGTTCTAACGAGCCACAGCTTTGTCGTTTGACTGCTGACCATTATGCATTTTATTACCAAGTTGCGTGAATACCAAATTATGGTACACGTTTGGTTTGATGTGGACAAGCTATGCTCTTCTGAACACTGTTTATTTTGCTAATAACACTACTAATATTAAAGCCACCAATACGACTTTTTGAAAGATTATTGTAAATTACGCAATATGTATTCAATTCCCTGGCATTTTTTTATCGAAAAGGACCTCAAATAGCTAAGGAAAGACAAGGCCGTCTCTCATAGTTCGGCTATTCGATAACAGATGGCGCAACTTACCCATTGTAGTGACCATGGAACTGGTCGCTTGAGCTCGGCGTCTGCTGTTGAGCGTCGTATACTGAGTCGGGCGCCGTGTCAGTCTGAGCTCTCATCTGTGCGCGATGGAATCTCACCTCATCTTCCACCTTCTCACGTTGCTTTTTCGACATCCGTCCAAACTTCACCGCTGGAAACGAAAAAACGAACTTTAGTTCTGCCACTCTCCGCCACGAGCGCTCGCGTCGCGCACGAAAAACTAATGACATAACAGGGAATCCGATATTCGCATCGTTCCCATGCCTCTTAATATTCACACGACGAAAAAAACGCAGCTAAAATCGGCAAGCCTAACAATACAATGCAATTATGTTCTCAATGACACCTAGCTTCATCGCTTAGTTACTCAATACTCGCACACAGCCGTCACAGTTGTGTGCGAAAGAACGAAACGCGTTTGTGTGTTCGTGTGCGTGAACAAACGGGTGTTGATTGGCTGTGTGTGTAAGGTGTGTGTTTGTGTGCGTCCGGGACACTTCGGCCGTTGGCACACTGCCTAGTAGAACAACGAACTCGCGAACTCTGACGTATGTATGTATAGTACGTCGTGCGAGTGACGTTACTTGCTACGTAATTCTGCGCGATCCCGTTGGGCGGCAACGCGACCGATTTGAATTACGAACGCGGTTCAAACATCGAATTCCTGGCGGCGTGCCTTTTTAATTTAGTAGCTTAAATTATTTTTTTCGTGGAACACAGATTGTTTGAATTCGTCTATGAATTTCGTTCTTTGTTTGAAAGTTCGATGACTTTAAAATAGCTAGTATAAGTTGAGCTCTCATTCCTAACATTTTGTACGAAAACAAAGTTCTTACTATTTGGTTTTTCTACAAAAGCTTATGAACAGTCAAAGTATAGTTTGGCGTTCCAGATTTTGGTAGAAACATTCAAATAAGTAACAATAGTTGTTTGTTCAGAAGACCAGTGGTGTCTTTGAACTGTATTTGTGTCGAAAAATATTTATTTTCGGTGTTAAATCAATAGAGGAGGCTCTGACGGGTATGCGGAAGGCTTAGCGAGTGTGCCTTGATGATTTCATACTTGCAAATAGACATAAGTTTTACATAGAGATGAATAATAGATAGAGAATATTTAACTATGATTTAAAAACTGAATTTTCTCCAAATAAAATGCTAATTTTCTAATTAATTTTTAACCATCTTCACAAAAAGGACAATTCTCAATTTTAACACATTTTTTGATAGCCAAAAGCCGAGATTTTTAAGCAACAATGACGCGAAGAATTTACAGTAACTAAGTAGGTATCTTACGTGTAAAAACGCAAGCAAAGTCGCGTGAGAACGTCAGTATAAAAAACATTATAAAATATAGAGCTATATGACTTGTTTGAAGAATTAGTGCATGTTACATAAATCCAACCGTTTGTCTGTGTGTGTGAGTCGGTGTATATGTGTGTGTGAGCCGTGTAAAAACTTGAATATGTTTATGTTACGCTTCACGACTGCTACATTGCACAATGTTTAGGGATGTGAATTTATTTTTATCGATGGTTTGAGTTTTATCGATGTTGTTAATTAAATTTGTTGAAAGAAGTTAACAGTGTGTAGGTTTATTAGTTATTTATTTGAATCTTCTCTTTTACAATCTATTACTAAAACTATTAATCTTATTAATTTTATATTTATATTCAGTTAAGTTACAGTTGGAATTCATATTCAGTCGATTTGTTTGGGGCTTACTCCATCTATAGATATATCAAACCTTCCTACACTTACTACTTATAGTTAAAATTTAACTACTAAAGAACTTCACAACTATTTTACTCAAATAAAAGTATAAAGAAAGAGACATATAGTAACAGGGACCCATACAGCATCCCATAATAATAAATCAATACATTGACATAACTAGGGTAGGTATGTATCGACAAATGGACGTAACATGTGATTGTGCAACAAGTAACGCCCATATCACGTGGCCTGTTATGTGAAGGTTTGTAGTGCAGGGCTCTTTTATAGGGGAATTATGGGAATATAATGTTGTGGGGATAAGGTATATTGGCTAAATATTAGCCAAAGTTTGAATGGTAGAGAACGCCTTTGTGCTTTTATGTGTGCAAAAGTGTAATTAAATAAATAAAATGTTTTTTTTTAAGAAAAAGGGGAAATTAAAGTTGGTAAAAGGGCTTTTGATGAAAGCTAACTCTAATTCCTATATGGTAAGAAAAGGCTAGGCAGATGACGTTACTTGTAAGATTTGCCTGCTACTAAAAAGCTTGACAGTTTGTAGGTAAAGAATGGAAGGGATCATCTTTAAGATACAATTTCAATACAAAGATTTGTTTGACATAGAAAAAACTCTACTGTACATGATAAATCCTACGTTTTGTCTTAAAATGTCTCGGGTAAATCTATCTATTTAATAAAACTGACTCCAAATTATGAAACTACCAATAACCACTAGCAGATACAATTCCAAAAAACCCATAATTTGCCAAATAAAATATTGTTTTACGATTTTCGCTGCAAAAATCTCTAAAAAAATCTATGTACCAAATTAAATTAACAGCCCTCTAATAATAAAAACTATCGACAAACCATCATCGATAACGACCAGTAACAGGTCTTACGTAACGAGTCGTCACATCACGCGTGGACGCCGTCCCGCTATGTGAGCGCACGCGATGCCGTGACATATCATAAGTATGTTTTATTATTAATCTTTTATTATGTATGTTTGTTAGAAAAAAAAAGAGGGCGTGGTTGTCGTGTTTTTTTGAAAATATATGTGTTTGTTTTTTAAGGGTGGGGTCTACGTATTTGAAATAAGTGATTTTAAACGTAAATTAGTCGTTTCTTTTGTAAAATCTCTAATTGATAAATGCTTTCAGAAAGAAATAATGTATTAAACTAGGCATACAATATATAAGAGAAATCTTCAATATAATTGACTAAAAGCCCTTTAGTTTACTCTTTATTTTATTATTGAATATATGAGCCTGGTATAGTATTCTAAAGTATTTTTTATAAGTAAATGTTAAAATACTGTTCAAAGTTACAAGAAATTCGACAATAGATGGCGTTACTCGTATCAAATGTACTTTTTCATATAACTTCCGAGTACGATTATTTTAGCTTTTTGCTCAATACGTTTCAGACTGAAATTAAAACTGACCTATAGATAGGTATTTCAACGCTATCTAGAATTCTAGATTAAATTATATCGATTAAGGTAAGACGTAGCAATAAAGTAATGATTCATATAGCCACTGTTTTTATCACATTATATCTTTATATGAATTTTATTATCATAGCGTACTATGCGAGTAACAATACCATATTTATATAATTTTTATGGAAAATTTTATCAACAAGATATATCGATAGCTAATGGGACGTAGACCTAAGCCCAGCACTGGCCTTGCCCAAAAAATATTTTGCCCAGAATTGGGCATAAATTTACTTAATTAAGAATGAGATGTGGTAATTTGGCCACAGTGGTCTAGTAAAAATTTTGCCCAGCAACAAAATTTTGCCCACAATTTAAAATCATGTAAGTGAATTATATTTTTTTCTTAATCATGAATGAAATTTGGTAATATTGATACTAAGGCGAAATATTTTTTGCCCAGCAACAAAATTTTGCCCACAATTTAAAATATGTTCATACGAGTATTTTTATACATGACTGTTTCTCACAGGCAACCAACGTGGAGTACTTATGTATTATAAACAGCGTTATCAGTAGCTGATAAGAGGTCGATGACCGCGCGCTCGCTTCCTCATCGGCGCACGTGTGTTGAGGTAAGTTCATTCTTTTATTTTATTGTGATTATTACAATTTGAAAATGGAATTTGGAACGACTATTTTTGGTATAAGGAAAGGTAGAAGTAGGTATGTGTAGTTATAAATAAATATACATATACTTTAGTAACGATAAATAATGAGCGACCATAAAACTGAACTTAAGACTTCAGCTTTCGAGATTAAGAATCTAAACTAATATTATAATTTCAAGTGTAGCTTTGTCACGCTTTTACAGCAAAATCTAAGATAGATTTGTACTAGCACTGAAATCAGAATTGACCTAACATAAGGGCTAAGTACGTCTATATATATGTCTGAGACTGCGGAATTGTTCGCGCGAGTTACCGCGGCCCTGGTTCACAAAGGGCTCCAGAAGGAACATGGTGGGTTTTAGTCAGTAAGAGTCTGACACTCCCTCACGCTGCACCCACAGCGGGAGGGGTCAATTGATGATTTCCCACCAACCGAGAAATAAAAGGAACCAATATGTATAGAATTTATCCCTTATCCAGGAAATTTAGGCCCCTTTAATTTAGAGTGTGTGTCTTTGGGTAAAACCCAATTTCAAAAAGGTTTTGACGTAAATAACCCACATCCCTGATTAAAATAATCTATATATTAATCTAGTAATACTAACCTTGACTACTACTTGACCGATATAATTTGTATTTTTTAACATTGAACAGAACACGTAATATTTTGTCATATGTTTCGATAAAAAATTAAGCCGGATGCTACTCTGTAGTATATATAAAATATTCTATAACGGATCTTATCATTTAAGATTTTATTGATTGATTGACGTCAATTTTCAATGATATATGTGTATGTAATTTGTGGAATTTTAAGCTCAAAAACTATCAACTTGTACCATTCAACTATAACTTTTTTACGCAAACCATACTCTTGAGACACATCCCCAATTGACGGCAATGGGGAGCATTTTTAAACGATTTCAAAAAAAAGACCCACCCAAGCAAAAATGTGAAAGACTGCCAAGTTCGATAAAATGGGAACACTTCGCCTATAAAAGAAGTGAGATCTGAATAAGTACCAAGTTCCATACACATACCTCAGTTAAAAATAGTTACTTTTTCATGATGTTACTTGGCAAGTTTTCATACATCTTGTTATAAACCTACTAAACGCAATGAATCAAGTATTTAATTTTCTATTAAAACTTGCCAAGTAACATCATTAAAAAGTAACTATTTTTAACTGAGGTATGTGTATGGAACTTGGTACTTATTCAGATCTCACTTCTTTTATAGGCGAAGTGTTCCCATTTTATCGAACTTGGCAGTCTTTCACATTTTTGTTTTGGGTGGGATTTCATTTATTTTTGTAAGGTTGTTTATTTTATTGTTTTCTTATTATTAAGTTAGTTAAGGAAATGTCTCATTTATATTATCTTTCAGATTTTTGAATATGCACTATGCTTCTTACAAAGAAATAAACTAGATTAACTAAATGGACTAGATTTACCAACTGACTGACATGACATGTTATCATATCCTATTATGTTCGTGGATCAAACTTACACATTCGTTATTTTCGAAAGTGACTCACACTTGGCCGTTTTCAGATTTTTACTTTACTTTGACTAAATACAAACCTTTGTAACGAATTTCAGATCGGTACGACCATTCGAAGATATATTATATAAATATAGATAAAGGACAATGGGCGATTCCGGTCCAAATGTCCACCACGAACGAGACCTATATGGCTAGATAGCCCGTTAAATATAGAACATTTTTTGTTATGAAAGTAAAAAAAATATAATGCCAGAAAAAAGTTATAGCAAAATCAAATAAAACATTTTATAGATTTTTTCAATTACTTTTCGTGATGTTCGATTTTCGTACTTTCTGTAACTTCTGATAAAATAGAATTGTTCATTATTAAAGAGAAGACACCACCAGTTACATCGAACTTTCTTAGATCCAGGCACCGCTGAGTATATTCAAGCACTTCTGGCGCCTCAATTATATGAAAATATGGGCTGTTTATATGCAAAGGTGTCTTACTCATCTTAGTTTTAGACAAAGTGCGGAAATGGAAGTGGAATAAAATAAAAAATAATAATGATAACATACAAAAACTACCGAAACTGAAGAATACATTTTTGGCTATAACTTTTTTTTGGCATTGCTTTTTTTTACTTTCTTACTAAAAGTTACTCTAAATTAAGTGGACTATTTAATTATATAGGTCTCGTTCGTGGTGGACATTTGGACCAAACTTCATACATTCTTGCCCAATCTCCTTTAGTTCGTTTTAGTTCCTTAGGGGTATAAACACCTTCATTATTTTGAAACTGACTCACACTTGGCCATTTTCAGATTTTTCCCTTTGCCTTGACATAAAGACCTACCTCCATGCCAAATTTCAAGTTAATACGACCATTGGAAGTGGTGTAGGTTTTTGATGAGTGAGTCAGTCAGTCAGTGAGTGAGTGTATAGTAAAAATAGCGATTTTCTGACGTCAATATCTCAAGACCCACAATAGGTATATTAATGAAATTTTGTATTTTAGATAAGTGAGGGGGTCTCAACAGGTACTAGAAATTTGATATGCGTAAATAAAATAGATTTTGAGTTACAGGGGGGTCGAATTTGGCCCGAAATGGTTCGTGTAATATAACCCACGGCCGGTGTGTCGCTTTTTTTGCTCGAACTTGGCGGACACACTGCCGTGTGTCTAGATTCTCAGTTTGACCTCTCTGTACGTATGTTTTACGCGCGTTTATCTCACGTTTGGCTGTACCGATTTTGAAGCTTTTTTAGCATAATATTTGTCAGAATAAAGAGCTTTGACTTTGACTTTCAGCCTTAGAGTTTTTACGTGTATTCATTATATTATTGATCTCGCTTTTTTATGTAGATTTTTTTTTCTTCATATAAAAAGGTGTGTACTCACCATCACGGCTCATTCCAAGTTTGAGGCATTTCTGCAATCTGCAATACTGACAACGATTTCTGTTGACCCGGTCGACCACGCAGGCTTTATTCCGTGGACACTGGTAGTTCACCACTGGAAGAGAGTCATGGGTTAGTATCGATTACTGGGTGTTTAAGAATCGAGTAGAATAATCGAGAGATTTTGGAGACTAGTAAAAAAACGAATAGTAGGTACATAAAGGTACCTCCCCTGTAGGAATTTTTTAAAGTTCATGAATGGTTTAGTTGACCAATAGTCATTTAAATGCAAATTATCAAAATGTTGATCAGTTGTTATCGTATTCTAGTTAATAGAAACTTAGAATATATCAACCTATTTTTATTGGAGGCTCCAAAATCTCTCTAGTTTTACTATATTTAGAATACTGACCGATTTATTAATAATTATTACAATGAGTTACCAATGCATGCAATTACTGATTAATTTGAACTACTTTTTGTTAAATTGTATTTTAATAAGAGTTCAAATCTTACCCGGAACTTGACTAGATGCAAAGGAAATATTTTCAAAAAAGGTAGATAATAATTCAATTGGTTCCTTTCATAATATTGTATGGTAGTGTATAAAAGGTTATTACCTTTTAAAGCCATGCCATAACTTATACTGGGTACAGCTTACCCCCTAGAAATCAACACCCTAATAATTATGGTATACCTATTTCTTATTAATATAGCACCCCATATAACTTCGCCATATTTTGGGAGCCCCATAAAAAAAATACATGCAAAACTATTCTAAGGAAATACAAATGTTTATTCCTAGGTTTGAACCAGGACGGGGCAGCGGGATTGTTCGCGCGAGTTACCGCGAGCCTGGTACACTGTGGGCTCCAGAAGGAACATGGTGGGTTTTAGTCAGTAAGAGTCTGACACGCTGCACCCACAGCGGGAGAGTTTCTATATACCAAAAATGTGACTGAAGTGGGATTCGAACCCACAAAAGTAACAGTTATTAATAGCTTAATTTACCCTAATAAAGAAGCTTTCCCTCATAGATTTCTATTTTTTTGCCATGGCAAATAAAATGAGAATAAAAATGAGAATCTTGACTTTTGGCCTGTGTTCAAAATGTCTCAAGGGTGATCAGATCTATCATGTTTTAGACAGTATGATAGTCTCTAAAAGGTCTATCTATGAGTAAGTAGTTCTTTATGTCTACGTTTGTATTTCTCCAAGTAGTAAGTGCCTACACAAGGAGTATGCCTAAATCTATAGTACTAAAAATAGCAGTAAAAAAGACGCCGACCTGTGCTCTGTGATCGCCTGAAGAAACCCTTGCACCCCTCGCAGGTGATGACGCCATAGTGGACTCCAGATGATTTGTCCCCACACACCTTGCATGGTATTATTTCGATTTGAGCTGGAACAAATAGAAAAGGAACATTAATTTTGATGAAAAAATATATAGGGTATTAAGAGATATAATGGGACAATATTGTCTTTTTTTTGGTCATATACTTATTGAGGCTTAAATATAAATGTCAGTTTTCTTCAAACTGTTTACATACTATGAATTTTCACATTCAATTTTCCGATAGAAACTGTTGTTTTAAGAACAACGGAAGTTTACGTTGTCGGTGAAAAAGGTACTTAGGGTAACAGGATAATCTTGAGAGATTTTGGGAAAATAATGATCACAGTGTAAGTATTCTCGTCTCAGAAGATATTATTTTGTAATTATTAAAGCAGTGTGTAACAAAAATCCAAATAGATGCATAACTTTGCAATTTACACCTAATAACCAGCAAACAGAAGTTAAAGCCTACTGTCACTTTTCGCGGCAAAAAAACAAATATGGCCGACTTAAACGTCACACAATCACTTCAAACTCAAAAAAGGAACTATTTTTTTTACTTCTTTTTTATTCCCACAGTTTCTTTTTGTGCCAATAACTTTCGTTACATAACAATTATAAATAAAACCTTATCCTGCTTATACCATTCTCATTGGAGCGTTAAGAACTGGTCTTCGATTAGCGGCCATTTTTGGTACGAGTTCATTGACCTCGAGGCAAGGTCGGAACGCGGACGATGACTTCGTTTGAATGTGTGCGTTCGTGTGCGGATAGGGACAGCCCTTTTGTAATAGTGTGTGTTTTGTGATGTTCGATTTTTTTGCTTATGTTAGATAAAATTGATAGTGTAATTTTTTTGTTGTGTGTTTTAGCCGATTTTCCAAAAAGGGGGAAGTTTTCAATTCATCAAAATCTTTTTTTTTGTATCTATCAGATATTATGTCAAGTTAGAGTTTCACTAATATCGGTGCAGCCATTTGAAAAATGTTTGTTAGACATGTATAATGTATATTTAATTCCACATTTCAAATATTCGCTAGGATAGTTGAAAAATGAGATATTTTCTTCAAAATTATTAAGAAAATAACTATTTTTATTGTAAAAAGGGGAAAATTTTAAAATCAATTCTTACACGTGTCTAGTTAAATAAGTTTTTAATGAGAGATATCATTAAAAACCTATTTACTTCGAGATAGGTTATGAATGTTATTGATATCATATGTTTGGGATAAACTAGAATTAATATTAATTTGAGTATCTTCAATTTTAACAAATCCAAATAATACATCATCAGCCTTTTCCCAACTATGTTGGGGTCGGCTTAAAGTCTAACCGTATGCAGCTGAGTACCAGTGTTTTACAAGGAGCGACTGCCTATCTGAACTCCTCAACCCAGTTACCCGGGCAACTCAATACCCCATGGTAAGACTGGCTGTCAGACTTACTGGCTTCTGACTACCCGTAACGACTGCCAAAGGTGTTCAAATGACAGCCGGGACAATAGTCTCCCAAGCAACTGGATAAATAATGATGAAATAGATTGATTGTATAAAATGACATTAATGAGTAAAGCATTCCGTAGAACGGAACTCAAAAACAATAGTTTGTAACGTTCCGTTTTACACAACAGTTGACAGTTTCGTTAACGACAATCTTTGCAATATCCTTTTGCCTTGTTTGTTTAGATTTCAGAAGTTTAGTTTTTATGCAATAGCAACATTTTTGGAAATAACACTCACTAATCTTTATTTCGCAAAGTTATTTGTAGATAAAGTAGGACACAAAATTACTTAGGTGGAAATAAATAAGAGTACATTGAAGACTAAATAGTAGGCCGACAGTAGATGTTCAATGAGGTCCAATGGTTACCAATTTTTTTTAAAGAAAATGTTAGTGTTTTGTGATACTTACCTATGAAAGTTTTCAGTCGGTTCGATACTACTAGTAGGATCACAAAAAGACATTTTTAAACTGGACTATAAAGATAATATAAGAATATATAGAAATGAGAATGAAGCTAGGTATATAAGAAGAAAAGTATATTCGGAAAAACTCGCAAATAAAAATTAACAAATAAGTATGTACCTATGTATTATATGACACATAAAAAAATACTCAAAAACCAGCCACATCAAAATCTACCAAGCAGTTTCCTACCAAAGAGACACTACTTCTCTCTCTGTCAACATCTTTCTCTCTCTTTCCCACCGCTCAGCTGATCATGACGTCATCGGCCATCGACCGAGCATTCAGAATTGTATCACGGCCCGCTACGTCATACAACGGTTAGCCTTTTGAATTTAACGTTTAGGATTTACTGTTATGCAATGTGATTTAGTTTTTGTTTTGGAAATGGAATGGTTGGTGTTTGAATTTTGGAGTGTTTGCGTTTGTTTGGTAAATTGAAGATTGGGGTTCCGATTTTGAAAATTTCTTTAGCATACTTATCCTATTTTCTTTTAATTTTTAACGGACTTCAAAAGAAGGAAGTTCTTAGTTTTGCTTCAGGTATGTTTACATTTTTGAGCACGATTATCTCACGTTTGGTTGAACCGATATATTGGCGGATTTCAGCATAGCATTTGTCAGACTTAGGATTTAAGGTTATTAGTGAATTATTTTTTTTTGTAAAATGTTTTCTTTTTAATACAGACTGAAATTCCTTTTTCCTTTTAGCTTCTATTTAGAAGGTAACAATTCTATAACAACGGAAAATTCCTGAGACAACCCCCAAATGTATTCTATTAGTAGTATTCTATATTTCTATTAATTAGTATTCTATTTTTAGATCCAGAAAACCGTCTGTCTTTCCTCTTGGTTTCGCATATCTACTTTTTATCAATTTTGACCCCGACTCTTCATAAAAAAACCCCTAGATACCATTTTTTACTACAATAGGGGCTTACAAATAGCCATAGACATAATAATGATTTCTATTATCCTAATCCTTTTGACAAACCAACACAACAAAACCATAGACATTTCATTCTACACTTGACAAACGTTGATTATATTAAGTATTCGATTTTCAATACATTTGCATTCAATACTATGCTTTACACACCCACCGTACGTCACAGGTCAATGACCTTTTGAAGCCTCGACAAGGCAGTCTTAGGGCTGCTAAGCTATTTTTAGCTTAAATGTGTCTTTTAGTTTTGAAGAATTAGTGCGAAATTTGTGAATTTTTCTCTTGAAAATTGTAACATTTTGGCAGAAAAAGAGTTATATTTTGTTTGTAGAACATTTTTACACTAAAAACTAAGTTGAATTGTGCTAAAAACACAAAAATAAAGTACGCTACCCAACCGTGGGTCTAGTACCAAATTTAAATTTTAATCTACCAGGGTTCATCGACCGCAGTTGTCCGAACTAGCGCTTCAAACAACTTTATTCTGACACCCCTAATTTCGGGAATACGACTCTATCTCAAAGTGATAAAGTTTAATTTAGAACAACAATTTGTTGCGAAATTGCGAAATTAATTTTGTATTTGCTAGTTCGAAATTCGAATGTGAGTCGAGAAATTGTTGCTGTTTTATCTTTTTTTTTTTGCTAGAACCTTCTTTGAGGCTCGTTTAATTCGTGTACGTTATTCTAGTAGAAAAATAAATACTTTTCAATGAAAAGTAATTATTTTAAATTACTACTGACATCTCAATAAAATAAGATATTTTCTCTTCTATCTTTTGACTCGAGAGTAAAAATAATGCCAATATTATGTTTTTCTTTGATAAAGAATTCCGGCAATGCTCTTCACACACTTACTCTAGATTTTTTCTGTTGTTTTATTTCATAGAATAAGTTACCACAGGTGAATAATTTCCTCGATTTTCCTTAGTAATTTTAAAATGACAAGCATACAAATTAAATTAATTTTCACCTCTGCAAAAAAGTTAAATAAAGGTTATTAAGTTGCAGTCAGCATAAGTACATTAATACTGGTTGCAACAGATTAAAAATTGCATAACAAGAGATGCAACGTGATGCAATGGAGCTACAGTTATTGAAATAAGCAATACGTCTTGTAATGACAATCATTGTATCACCAAAGATGTTTGATATCAGCATTATTTAATATCAGTAAATCATTTCATTTATCGGTCATGAAAAAAAGGATTTTTAGAGGTCGTTCAATTTAAGGAAAACCTTGATCAATCTTATCAAATATTGCACGTAAGGTAATACCTAAAACATATGTACGCGGTCAGATTGAGAACATCTTTCTTTTTTTAATTCAATAAATAAAAAAGGTTAAATTACTCAGCAACAGATAAAGTTGATTTTATAACGCCATTTTCAATGGACAATGAATTTTTTAGCAGAAGAAAAATGCTGAAGCACTGAAATATCAAAATAAAATCAACATTACAAAAAAAATACACATTATGACTCACTTTTCCACACAAAACACGACTTTTCTACCAATATTTACAAAACTACTCATAGGTACTATTCTTAACGACAACCCCAGACCGAGGAAACCACGTAAACATCCTTCTATAATTATTAAATCGCTTTTAAATATAGTTTTTGGCTTCAGATCAGCTGTTGGAGGTCAAAGAACTCGATCTATTGTTTCAATAATGTATTGTAATGACATTCTTCTATCGTTGCACAAGTTTTAAATGACCTGTCTGCTATTGTGCATTAAAAGGTATAAAATAAAGATACTTTTTTTTATTAAAGTTGCTACTGGTATGCTAGTGGTCAATGCTAGTAGTAATAGTGTCTAAACGAAGCATTAGGATTTGAAACGAGAACAGTGAATTAAAAAAAAGGCCTTATGTAGCTTTTGTATTCGAATTTCAAAATGCTTGATTTTCATTTGTTGTAAAAGCTATGACTGTCGTCCATTTTGAATTTTATTAATTTGAATTTGTGTTTCTTTAATTACTGTTTATAGATCAAAAGTGTCTGAATTAAACGAAACGTACTTATCACTCCTTTTATAAATTACCAGCTGATTTCAGACTGTAGCCTTTAAACAGTGAACGATTTTTTTAAAAAAATTGGTTCAGTAGTTTCGTAATATAAACAAACAAAGAAAAAATTGTTTCCTCTTTATTATTATATTAGTATAGATTGTCTGACTCAGATGTACTGAAGAAATATTATAATATTGAAAGTCAAGGAACGACCTTGCCGTTTAATATTGTTATATAAAACTGTTCATATTATCATAATCTTCACCAATATAATAATAATAAGTCTTCATACATAAATATTGACAATGTAATCATATCGAAAATATTCAGATACGAGAAATAATGAGAAATTGCTATTACTAGGAAATTCTTGGGTAGTGATATCATACCTCTTTACGTGTAGGCTGAATATTGGAGATGCCTTTGCTCGTTCGAATATCAAAAAGTAAAAATATAGAAAGAAAAAAAAACTACTTCAATAGTATATCTTACTGTACTGAAAACCGCATCAAAATCGGTTTAGCTAAACATGAGATAAGTAAGTAAGTTGCACACAAACACACATTCAGATCCAGAGAACCGCCTTTTTTTGAAGTCGGTTACAATGATTATTATATTTTGTTGCTACCAATAGAAAATAAACTATAAATTCCATAATATTGATTGCAATGTTTATAACTGGTTATGCGGTTAAATAATTATTGTTTTATCCTCAAATGAAAATAAATAATTTTGCATTGTGGTGCGTTTTTATCAGTAAAAGGTAAACGTCCTTATAGCTTGTTAATGACCCAGACATATGAATCAAAGAATATAAGGTTTACTAGTTAACTTATAAAAAAATATTTTTCCAAAAAAAAACGACTTTAATATTACCTATACCTAGGTAAAACCTTCTAAGGCTGATTCTCTGAAAATACGTGAGATAATAGCATACAAACATACATACTCGTACTCGGTCAAATTGACAACCTCTTTTTTGAAATCAGTTAAAAAGACTCATTGATTAAAAAACTTGACGTAGGTAATACTTCTTAAAACAATTGAACAAACGCTTGTCTATGACTATCAAACGGGGAAAAAACAAGATAAAAAAAAAACGTAAGACCAAGCCTACAAAAAAATATATATTTGATAAGTATGACAAACTGATTCATTATCAAGTCAAGGCAATGACTGATATCGGTCAAACGCGAACCTCAATACTGATTATATCGCGAATTCATACGTAACGCGTTAAGGTAGCCTTTGGAACTGAGTTGAGTGACGCAGCGTCTAGCAGTGACGCTTCAGTGAAATGGTTTATTTTGCAAGTTGGATATGACATCACTTTTACATGTCAAGTTCTTTTAAGAAGGCTGGGGCATTTCTTAGCTACCAATGAGAAGAAATGCCGAAACAAACTCAAAGCTCACTCTCTTTAAAAAGTCTAATATAAATATCATAATATAAAATGATTTAAGTGAAATCATGTAATGTCTGTTCTGATAAAAGGCAGATGGAACGCATACGTGTAACTCAAACGTGTAACTCAACCCACAAGAGGTGGAAACCCACGAGAATTTCATAGTACATCGATCTGTCGTTCTGACGCACCGCCACTGACGTTTGCACGCTCGCTTCGAAAAGCTACCTTAACCATACAACATCACCTACGTTTCGTGACATCACAGGTCAATGAACTCGAAACCGCGTGCTTTTCATTTTATATTTAGGCGTAACCAATTTAATTTGACCTCTGATGCGCACAGGAATGTTCGCATTAATAGATCAGGTTAATATGGTTGGGTAACCGTTATAATTGACAAATGTATTTTGACCTCCCGTCTGTTTGAAATTGTTTCATATGATAGGTCTTTTTATAGTGGTATTGTTTACAGTTTAGACTGATGTATTTTGATCTGTCACGTCTGTCAAAATGTTCCGTTCCACGGATGGTTTTGTTTTCAAACTGTGTAAAAAAATATTACGTTTTTTTAAGTAAGTTTTTTTTTTCGGAAGGCCTGGTTTTTGTAACCTTTTGATAAATGGCCAGACGGCTAGACAGATAAATTACGATAGTGAAATATAACAAAACATGTTTATCTGTAACCTAGATCTAGATCGGATGTTGTCTAATGCCTATACAAAAAATTAGAAAGGTCTAGAACTTTCTCATTACGTTAAATACTCATTTACCTAAGTACATTTTATCTATCATGCATGACACTATAAAAAATATGTCATCATATTTAATTCTACTAAAAAAACCTTTCCAAAAGTTACCATATCTAAAAGCTACTTCCTAAACAAGGCAAAATACACCTAGTTTATTTTTAAATAATAATTATTATATTTACATCATAGACAACACATCAAAAAATCTAGAAGTTTTGCAACGGACCTTTGTACGTTAGAACATGGAATCCAATATGGCGGAAACTCGATGACAGTTACATTTTTCACAGTGCCACAGGTTAACGAACTGAATTTATTTGAATGAAATGATGACTAAGTAATTATTAGTAACTAAATGAATCATTTTCATACAGTCTTTAGCTTAGTAATAAGGAATTTCTGCTCTTTATTGTGAAACTTTAGTTTTGCAAGTACGTTGTTTTTAAAAATGATAGTAGTGCAGTATTTTGTGCAGAAAAAATGCTTATTTTATTGCTGCTGTTATATTACATTTTTAACTTTCAAATATTATAATTAGCTCAGTTTCAATTTTCTTAAAAAGTACTTGTCCTGATTCTGACAGATCATTTTATTCTGTCAATGTCAATTACTTAAAAAAAATAAAAAAAGGTTTAACGTTACGTTTTCGTAACTGGCCATAAATAGACTATATGTATACTTTAACATTACAAGGGATCTATTGTATATGTTTAAACATAAAATATTTTGTAATATCTTATTTCAAACTACTTCTGGCTACTTCGTAATTCTATACTAATATGTATATAAATCAGAAGCGTTATGTGCTATTGTTTATATAAAAGTTAAGTGGTTCCTTTAACGGTAAGTTTGTTATAAAACGTATGTTTATAAATTCTTTTATAAGGAAGAATTAAAGGCACTTTGAAGATAGGTGTGGCTTGGAATTGGCAGAGTAGAGCTAAAGTTTCAACTTACGCTAGAAGTGGACTGATGATGATATTACGATAATCCTAAAACTACTATAATATTTTTTTGGTCTAACGTGTAATGTTAGTAAATGTCACTACAAAAATCGAAAGGAAAAGTAAACCTTTCTGTTCAGAAATTCCAAAATCGCTCACATAATTATTTATTCCCCTCTAAAACAATTAACTTTGAGAATTTTAATAACCTGTTGAAAGTATGTTAACAAAACCGTTCAATTGAACGCGCCCTAAAATAAAAGTGACAGCATACGTCATGTGACGTCACGGGTGAACGACATCACGAGTTCGTTCTAATTTTGAAACGTTTTGACAGTTTTACTTTTTTATAGTTACGCAGTTTTTATTTTTAAGATTAGATTCTTTTTTTAAATGATGAGTTTACTTTTTAAACTACAAAAAAAGGAGGTTGTCAGTTTGACCTGTGTGTTTATGCGCGATTATCTAAGGTGTATGAACCAATTTAGATGCGGTTTTCAGCATACTATTCGTCAGAATTTGGAAATGTTGTTAAAGAAGTTTATTGGTTGTGTGATAACTCTAGCTGTCTATTACAGTTCGTTTTCTCAACGAGGAAATAATAACTGTTTGCCTTCAAAAACGTTGTTTATTCTATTTTAATTGACTTGAGTCTTATGGTATTATCGTGGAAGTTATTTTTGTGCTCCACCCACCTTCCGTGGCTTTCTTGTGGAAAGTTTCTGCGTGCGAAAATCAATAAGCTAGCTATAATAAAAACGAACAAGATTTTATTGTTTCAGATGGCGCCTACGTCTTTTTTTGTTTTCTTTAGAAATAGTATTTTTGATTTCTGGCCTTTTAAAACAGGTTTTATTTCTCTTGAAAAGACTTAAAGCCGGAGTTTGATGGTTACAGTAGAGCTGTAATAATGTAAGCTCTCGTAATTTCATTTTTTAAGATACGTTAATAACTGAAAATATCTAAGGTAAAAACACAGCTATATCCTTACGAATTTTCAATCAATTTAAAGACGTATTTGTCCAATAAAAGTTAAAAATCATTGCAAGATTTTTTCATGGTTTTTTTTTTCAAAAGAGGACTACTATTTTAATAGATTCCTTTCGACAAATATAAGACTAAAACCGGAAACGTTTTAACGCCCATTTTTCAGCTACAATCCCACGCGGCCATTACGAAAATTTTCATGAATGTAGAGTTAAGAAGAACTTATGTGAGGTGAATGCTTCATCAAATTAAATGTCAGTGGCCTTGAACCTTAGCAGTTGAGGCCAATTTGTAGAGTGGCAACCCCGAAATTGTTCTATTAGAGTTGTAGAGTCAAATGACTAATGACAATTGGACTTTAAAAATGTAAATTACTTTAAATAGTCTTTTTGAGAATACACAGTTTTTTCTGCATTTTTTATTTATATAACAAGTATTCTTTTTCATAAAAATATTTTTAATTTTATAAAAATCATTAGCTAATCAGACATTCGAATTTCAAACTTTATTCCAACTGACATAGAAAAAAATACTAAAAGAACCGACTTAAAAAAGTACACAACTACTTTCAAATTGATATTTCGTCTATTAATCTAAAATGTTTTAAGGCAGTAACAGCCTTCACTTACGTCGTTTTACAACTATCAGGGCTAGCACGTGTCATTTTTCGTCGGGGTCAATGACATTACGCTGCACTTTGACTTGCCTAGTAATTGTTTAGAGTTCTTTTTTACAAACGTTTTTTTTTTTTGTAATAGCGTTCGAAAGTGTGTATGTAGATTTTTTTGTTTTTTTTTTGTTGTGTATTTTGTAAGCCCTTAACTTTTGTGTCTTTAAAAAGAGAATTGTGTACCTATTTGACCTTATTACAATTTTTTTTTTAATCTTTATGTTAGCTATCTTGTAGTTTAAGTAAAAATGGTTTATTGAACTTAACAACTTTAAGTAATTTGAGTGATTAAATCGCCTTTAATGTTTAAAATAAAACAAATAGAGCAGTTTCTATTCTACATTCACACAAAACTGGTCTTTTATCTGTATAGTTTTACTTAAACGTATCAAAAACAAAATATATTATTTGTAATTACCTGCAAAATAATCTAAACTATATCCTAACACTACTTAAGTCCACATTAACTGAACTAAATATGACACATACGACCTTTTAGACACGTAACCTAAATTTTTCTAACAATTAACACAAATTCAGTGTAACAAAGAAAAACCCGGTAAGTAGCAATAAGTAGCAAATAAAAATTAAGGGCACAAACATTTAAATGCAATTTAGAACAAAAGATAAATGCATTAATTTTGTAAATAATTATGTTTACTAAGATTTAGGTCGTGTGACGGAAAAAAATATATAGGTACTTAAGCAATTTAGTTTTCAACTGATTGCAGTTTTGTAAGTGGTTTAAAGTGTGTTAAAACATTATTCTTTGGTACTAATCTTCATTTATCTGTTTCTGTATAAATAAAAAATAATTCTCTATGTTTGTATGTATGTTTAATCATAGCTTAAGAATGACTGTACCGATTAGTCTGTCCTTTTATTTGATGTTTGTATTTTAATTATTCTCGCTGCCCTTAATTTGTTTGCATATTTTTTTTGATGTTTGTCTTTTGATACTTAATTGGTACATTAAATTTGCAATGAACAGAAAATAATATTGTTGTTGGTTATATAAAAAAATAATGTAAGTATCCGAAAGACGACCTTGACTTGACCTGAAATGTTTAATAACGCTAAGTGTCAATTCTAGTCATAGACCAATTAACATAGTAACCAGTAACCCTATTTTCTATTTCACTTTTAGTTTTTTTTCGCCAAACCTCATAAAAAAGTTAATGACCTCACATAATAATATCTAACTCCAAAAAGTTCTCCTACAATTGCAAACATTTTTTGTTAAATCTGAAAAAAAAAACATTTGACAGGTGTCACTTTTTCCCGCGAAGTGTCAACGCGCCAAAATATTTAGTTCTGCTGTTCCCGTTTTAAACGTCGAGTTATCAGTCTAATTAATACGCACTTTGCTCCAACAAATTGGACAATACAAACAAACAAATATAATCAAATTGATACTGCTATTTGCATACCGTATCGTATAAAAGGGCCCAATGACAGTACCCTAATTAACGTGACAAATTATATCACATTCCACTCTTACAACTGTTGAAATTAGGAAATGAGTAACTCCATTTTTTTGGCATAAAGAGCAGGAAATGATTGACGAAAATCAAAACGTGGTAACCAAAGTTAAAGTTGAGTATTTTTGACGTAAAAAAAAATAAAAAAAATAAGTACCTCTTATAGAATTAGCGGCTTTCTTATCCATAAACATGCCAGATATTGACGAGCCGAACATCCCATCACTGCTGCCAGGCGGCGGGGATGTACTATCCGCCACAGATCCTGACGTGATGTCCATGCCCATCTGGTTGTGCATCACCGGCTGCACATCCGTATGAGGTTCTCTCTTCAGCTGCATACCCTGGGGCAGGCCCTGGGACTGGTGCAGCATCGTCGATGCCGACGAGTGACCTCCGTGCTGGTCCGGAGGCCACTGGGACCCAAACAAATCGTGGAACTGGTTGCTGTTCATCATTCCAAATTCAATTTTCGAATTTTTCTCCGTCGTCCTTCCTTTTTTTCTTCTGAGGTTGAAACCTTTTTTTGTTTTTTTAAGTTATTTTCGGCCAATGATTTTGTGTGCGCGCGAATCGAATTCGCATTGCGGTTAACACTAGTATCACTGTACGATTTGGTGTTCCAATGGATTGTTTTAAATTTCTTCTTTTTTTTTAAATTTTATTGTTCGACTATGTCGGTAAGGCAACTGTTTTTTTGTTTTTCTTTTGCGTTACACCATGAGAATTTTTCTTCGAAAAAACTATGGCACTCCCAATATAGTGTTTCTTCAACTATGTTGACTTTTTAAGCACCAAGTTTTAGCGTTTAACTGATAAATATATTCCGGCCGAGCGGTGATGTGAGATTTCTTTTAGCGAAGTTTATTTCAGGTATTAACTTTTTGAAGAGCAACAAATTTTTTGGCATTTTGTCTCCGTGGTTATGTTTTGTTTTCTTCCTTTCGTCTTAAATAAACATTCTACGTAAGGCACTATTATATTTATTGTAGTTATTCACTTGTTCCCTTAATCTACTGGTTTTATTTTATTCTCTTTATCAATATTTGAAAAACACAAAAAATCTGTAAAGAGAAAAACCGAGGCAGGGAGAAAAATGTATTTGAAATTTAAAATAATTTTGAAGGAAAAAGTTTGAAAATGCCAATTTGTTGTCGTTTCCGAAAGATTTTAGCTAACCGAACAGTACTGCTCAATTATCTAAAATCCGTTATCCGAATTTACGTGGAACACTAGATTTAAATTTTAAATGTAGAAGTCGTTAGATGCCACCACGTTCCATTTCCAAAAAAGAGGGTAATTGCTGTCACTGTCGCACTGTTAGGCACTGTCACTTGTTTTGTGGAAAATAACAATACGTGATCACCTCACTGCTGGAAAAATTTGTACGTTAGTCGTTTGTACTATAGGTTGTTCACAAGTCGGCTTCGCGACGGCGACTGGCTAGTCCGAAGATGTTGACGCCACAGCGGCCCGAACGTGACTGACGCATTGACGAATCTTCGGCCAGGCTCACGAAAAAATTATATATTTTTTCATTCCAACCGAATAATCAACTTAGCTCATAGCGATAGTTCAGTCGCCCCGGCGCGGCGCAGACTACGATGGGAAAAATTCTCCTTCAATATTCATCTTTAAGGGGAATTTCCTTGAGGTGTGCCAATTAGCACTCTAGTACCTCCGAAATAACCTAACCGATGTACGGAAACGTGTGTGATTACAGTGTAATTAAGAGACAAAATTGCCCATCAGTGTGCGATCGGATCACAAGGCGATGTTTGCTTGTGTGCGTACGTCGGTGTCGTGTACAGATATAGCGGCGCGCGCACACTAGCTCGCGGGCGTCACAGCAGTTCATTGACCCCGGGACCCAAACAAAGTAGATTTCGGTGAAATGCTGTTGAACTCTAGTTTTGAATGTGGAATCACTGAGCGATATTACGTCGACGCCTTTCCTGGCCAATTTTTTCGCCAACGATTCGAATATTTTTGTTCTTTTTTCAAAAATGACAGATCTCTGCTTCTTTTTTTTTGGCGCTAATCATCAATACTGGCTGACAATGATATTTCCATAGATAATTCAAAATTGGAATCGTAGTTTTTATCGTTTGAACGATAAAGTCATGTTTCGACCTAGCAGTTATGACGTCATAGACAAAAATCTGCGTTTTTTTTTCATATATTTTACATAGTTTAATCTAACGAGGTAATTCTATATACAAATAAATAGTTAGTTTAGAGACTTTACCTGAAGCTGAACTCTTTTCAACTGTTAAGAGGTCAACGACCCGGGAAAAATGTGCTGTCAACCGCAAATATAAAATGTAGGCAATTTTGTTCAGTTACGCGTCTACCAAGTATTCTTTATTTACTCAATTTATTTTCCTTTAAAAACTAATTATTACGCATCATTATGAAATTACCAAAAAAAATTTTTTTTTCAATTTTTGGCTACTTTATCTATCTATGTCTAATATCTAAACTGATTATTTGTATGTTATCTGTTTAAAAAAATATATGACCTTTACCTATGGTTCAATGACTCTATGGTTGATGATCACACTTGGCACTATAGTTTTTTTTTACCAAAATCATCGTTTTTATCGGAAAAGGAAGTTGTTTATCAATAATTAACATTATATCATTGACTTTTGATATGTTTAATTTAAACAAAAAATATTTAAATTTTTCTTCTGTGCAAAAAACTTTTACTTACTAAACTAGTTAAGAACCTTTCCATATAAGTGACAATTAAGTACCTACTAAACACAAAAAAGCTCTCACTCCTAAACCATTAATCAAAATGAAAAAAACTCAAAAAACACACTAAATTTCCCACAATCATCATCAAAACCCATCCAGTAGTTTTAAGTTCATACATGGCTTTAAGGGAAAAACTCCCCAAAATCGGGGAAAAAAATGAAAAGTAAATAACCCCCAGAGGGATGCCGCCGACCTTGCGCTAGAAAGGGACGGGGCACGTGACGTCACATGCTGCTATCTCTGTCTATCTTGTAGGCTATTGACCTATTGATTTTTGACCACGTGTTGTGTCGTTGTACTAGTAAGAACCCACTGTTGGACAAATAACTATACAAATTATAGGTATTTATAAGTTAGTTGCTCTATCTATGAAAGTCCAAGGATGGGTAAAAGTCTTCATCATCATCTACGTAGCCTTTTTCCCAACTATGTTGGGGTCGGCTTCCAGTCTAACAGGATTCAGCTGAGTACCAGTGCTTTACAAGGAGCGACTGCCTATCTGAACTCCTCAACCCAGTTATCCGGGCAACCCAATATCTCTAAGTAAGACTGGTGTAAGAGTTACTGGCTTCTGACTACCCGTAACGACTGCCAAGGATGTTCAATGACAGCCGGGACCTACAGTTTGACGCTAACATTTGAACGCCTTTGGCAGTCGTTATGGATAAGAAGCCAGAAAGTCTGACAAACAGTCTTATGGGGTGTCGATCGGGTTGTCCAAAAAACTGGGGTGAGAAGGTCAAATAGGCAGTCGCTCCATGTAAAACACTGGTACTCAGCTGCATCCTGTTAGACTGGAAGCCCCAACATAGTTGGGAAAAGGCTAGGCAGGTAATATGATGTGACGTTTGTACCAAAAAGGTTGCTACCTTATAAGTACGTAAAACGGGAAATCTCTATGGTTAATATTTTAACGCATATTAAGTGACAGTTATTTTCCTACTATATTTTGTCTTTTATCTAGCGATAATTTTTTATCATAAAGTTGAGTCTATCAAATGATTGTGGTACTAGCTTCCGCCATTGATTTTGCCTAGTGGCACGTGGAAACTACTTCGCAAAATCAGATAAAATATAGCCTATAGTCTTCGTCAATAAATGGGCTATCTAACACTGAATTTATTGTTCAAATCGGTTCAGTAGTTCCTATGATTAGCTAGTTCAAATCAACAGCTTAAATAATGTGTAACGTATCGTAAATGAGTAAATAAGCATTATTAAAATGTACTTTATGTGAAGTTTTTAAAAACCATATCCTATATTGACCATGTCAGACCAACAATTATTAATTGTGATCGAAAATACTAGGTACAGGTAAAGCATAAACCAGCTAAAAATATATCAATTGTTGCCAATAATAAATTAATATATTATTTGGTAGTTTCCAAAATTAGAATACATAGTATTTTAAATATGCATCAAATTATAAATAAAATACTAATTTTAACTTAAAACAATAATATTTTAGAATTTGCAAATTCCGTCTTCAATAATAATCTGCATGCAATTTGGATATAAAGGTCGCCGGAAGACGCTGGATGCAGGTCGCCTCCAACAGGTATCTGTGGAGATCTAAGGGGGAGGCCTATGTTCAGCAGTGGATGTCCTATGGCTGAGATGATGATGATGAATTTGTATATTCATAAATATTTATATCAAGTATGTAACAACATAAAAACTTATGTAAATATCGTAACATTAGTTAATCCTAATATTATTTAATCAAGAAAGTGTAGTTCACATATTGGTGTTAATTTATTCTTCAAACCGATGTAGATTATGAAGATTTATGTCTGTTTGTATAGATGTAGGTTTTTAAGAGGTAATCTCCGGATTGTACCGGGAACTAGTAGGCGCAATCGGATAAAATGTATCCTATTTCCGAACTCGATAAACGAGCAACACGCAAGTTTTTTTTCAAATAAGTGTAGTTTTAGTAGTTTCTGAGATTAACGTATAGTAGCGGGAATATACGTGTAGAAGACTATGTTCCATCCCCGGATTCACCCACTTATCCTGGGTAATAAAAAATAGCTGCAAAGCTTCAATAGTTTTTGCGTGAATGAAGGATTCCTTTGCAGGTTGCAAAGGAATCTACAGAAAGGTTGGGATCGCCCATTGTATCACCAAATTTTTAAATATTTTAGTTTTATTGCAAGTTAAACTAGTGTACATAATAAAGAATCTATCTATCAATCTATCCATACATACAAACTTCCGCATTTACAAAATCAGTAGGATATAAGATTTTATTCCAAAGGGTCCCACATGAGATACCTCACGTAGGCCCGTACTTGGATAACACATAATGACTGCACCTCGCTTCCAAACAATGACCTCTATATGTCCTTGACGAGGAATTTTAAGCCAAGACAATGGAGGTTTTGACTGTCGTTAAGAAACTAAAATATTGTGTAATAACTTTTTTCAAAATAACTATGAAGGAAGTACTTTATCTGTGGATTTTATAACCTATCTGTCTCCTTAATTTGCATACTAGAAGTAGTGGCTAGAATTTTGACAATACCTCCAAAAGAGTTATGTAAAATTCCTGTCCCTAGAAAACAATAGATAGTTATTATTATTCTTTATTATACACAAAAATGCTTTAATACACACACAATATACAGAAGTTATGTACAAAGGCGAGCTTAACCCAGAGTTGGGTTCTCTGACAGCCAACCTTAGAGCGATAGAGAGATGCGATAGGGAAGAGATGGATAAGTTATTGAAATGCGCTGTAAATAAATTCTACTGTGTATTTGACTATCCTTAATGTAGCTGTTTCTCACAGTGAAAACTACTTCCCGTAGTCGGAAAAATATAGCCTTTGAATAGTGTGTTTTCCCAACAATGAAAGAATTTTCCAATTGGTTCAATAGTTTCAGAATTGTAGTGAAGTTCCAAAATAAAAAAAAATCAAAACAAATTCACTTTAGGCAAGTTTAGGTTTTCATTGACATGATTTTCAACAATTATTTATGTTACGAATTTGTACTAATTAAATGCGATTGACGCACTTTTCAGTCAACTACGACAGTTACACTAAATTTTTTGACGCGCGGCAAAAAACTTCTCGTTCGGTTTCATGTGCTACCGTGCATATAAAACTATTTCGAATTATTGTTGGCAATAAATAATAACTATAAGCTTTATTTTAATAGCTTAATTTTAATCATAATTCCACAGACATCCTATTTCATTTTCTTCCCAAATTTTCTCTAACAAACACAAAAAAGCCTAAGGCGGATAAAAAATCTAATTTGCCCAAAAAAAACAGCTTTTGTTCAGACAATAAAATGTCAAAATAGAAAGTTCAAAAGCCCTTGTGTTAAATGGAGCGTCGTCCTAGTTCAAAATCTAGGTCTTACAGTCTGGGCCAATGTATCTAGAATAGTCTGAAGTTGGGTTTAAGCTGCGCAGTAGGAGTTTTAGGGATGAAAGTGCCGACTGCGCGGGTATTTGAGCTAACTTCAGGCTTATTGAGGTATGGTGCTTGTCAAATAGCTTAGCCGATTTGAAGTTGGGTGACACCATAAAAGGATTTCTAAGATATAGTTTTTGTCACATAGGTTAGCCGGTATGAAGTTGGGCTACACCATAATAGTCGAAATATATATAATATATATACACAATATTATAAAACATAGTCCCTAGCCGCGTCTGTCTGATTACTTGAAAATCAAGCAATTTTTACAACTCGATGGCTTGATTCTCGAGAAAGGTTTTATTGGTTTTTATTTAGGTTTTTATTTATTGTATAGCATTTGTTAAGTTTTCAGTGAGAGTTTCAAATGGTTGATTACAAAATGGCAAATTTATAGAACTCTACGTCTGGTTTCGTGTCAAACTTTGTATTATAGACTTCATACATCCCTGTTTTTGGGCGTGGCTCTAGCCAGGGATTAATACGTACCTATATATTATAAGGGACTAGTTATAAGGATATAGAGTAAGGGACACATTTGGGCACGGGTTATGTAGAGGTATACCTAGTACGTACTTAAAGTAATCCTACAATTGCGAATGTTAGTTTGTTGTTACAAGTCAAGTTAAGTTTGGATGATATTTTGTTACAGGAATTTTGACACAGAAAGACATTTGACACAGAGACTTTTTGGGACTTTAGAGTGCGGGTGAACCACAGGAAGCAACTGGTTTATTTATGTTTAATATAATTTAATATTTTACTGTTATTTGTATAAAACTATTTATATGGCAAGCTTTTCCCGGGTATATAAAGCAGCCTACACCTTTCCTTGATAAATGAGCTATCGAACACTAACCAGCAGTGCTATATACTTAGTAAAGATTGACTTAAGGAAACTGTCAAGAAAGTTTCACGAAAAAGAATATACCTATAACGACCATTCATTTCATTCAGCACTACCAACAGACAAAAAACAACAAAAAAAAACGGCAATCCCAAAATTCAAATTCAGAACTGTAAATTGAAAAAAAGAACCAGGAAAGAATTTCAAATTAACCGAAAAAGAACGCGGGATTTGTCAACGATGAGAATTACAAATTTCGAACCAGATATAGTTCGTACGTTGAACTCCAAGCTTTTGTCGAGTTTTTCGTGACATACTATAATGTGACGTCTAAGTAACAGCCGCGGGGGTCGATCGATCATAAGGTTAAGCAACGGTTGGCGCGGTTGGGTCGTGGATGGGTGACCATCTTTTTTTTTAACGACGTCAAAAATCATCAAATGACCCCTCACGCTATGGGTTAGCAGCGGTGAGGGAGTGTCAGACTCTTACTGACTAAAAACCGTCGTGTTCCGTCGTAGGCCTTTTATGTACCAGGGCCGCGGTAACTCTTTCGAACAACCCGCAGCCATGGGTGACCATCTAGTCTATACGAGTTCCTGCATGTTTTGGAAGGCACATAATTGTGAGTCTCAACTGTTAATATATCTTTGGCAGTCAAAAGCTTGCGCGATAAGAAGATATACATTTAGCATCAGATAGTAAATTTGTTAATTAGGTACCTGAACTGGGAATCAAACCTACCACATCATACTAAACTGACCTCCCAACTTCCTTCGTCATTGTCCATTCTAATGACCAAAAATTACAATGACAAAAAAAAAGAACAGCACAAAGTTCTAAATTCAAATTGTCATGACCAATTCACCCCCTACCCGGGGTGAACGTAACGGCTTGGGGTCAATAAGTTCAAACGGACCGCGGGTCAACAAACGACCTAAGTGACATACTATTTCAAATCCTCGTGTTCGATTTTCGGCCAGTACTAAGTGTTTGAATTTCGAATGTGTGGCCTAGGTTTTGGGTAAAAAGTTTGTATGTTTAAAAGGAGGCTTTATTTGCTGAAGATGAAAATCTTAATTGCAAAAATTACTTTTCTATTGCGAATGTCATAGGATTGTTAATATTTTAAACTAGATATAAGCAGTTTAAAAAAGCTATTTGGTATATTTGTATTGTACGTGCGGATCTTACCAGAAATGGCTGTGTTTAGTGAGATACGATAGCATCTGCTACGAAGCAGTTCTGTTTTAGATTGCTTTTAGCTAGCGTCTAGTTTAGCAGATGGGATCGAAATCGTGCATAGACTTAGTGTTAGTATTTATTTTCAGACACAATAATTTCGAATACGGCAATCTTTTCCAAACCAGCATTTTCCGGAAACGATTTGCAAAACTTAGGTACTGAAAATTGCCTCTCTACCACATAAAAATAAAATTATTTGAATAAATATAAAACCTTATTAATTTACACAAAGAGTCTCTTCATCCTTTCAAATGATACTATAATTACTGATAAGAATTATCCACAAAACTACCAAACAACGTCTTCAAACATCGCATAGCAACACAATTTGGCGCCAAACACCCAACTTACATTGGCCCAACATTGGCTCAAAACCCGAAACTCGAAAAGAGAGGCTACATTCAAAAAGAGAATCGGACATCCGCCAATCTCAACGAAAAGAACATTAATCTGTCTAACAAATCGCCAATCGATAGAGTCGCTATCTACGATTTGCGGTTCGACGCTCGGCCAACGAACCCCGAAAATGGCGGGTTCAATGCCTCGTCTAGCTTCAGCCTAACGTTCAAATCGCGATGCATTCGCCAATTCTATTCGTTAGAATTTGAAATTTTTCGATGTTCCTTGTATGAATTTGGAAGTATCTAGACGACCGTACCGTAGTCTCTAGGTATCGGGGTGCTCGGGTAACTGGGTTGAGGAGGTCAGATAGGCAGTCGCTCCTTGTAAAACACTGGTACTCAGCTGCATCCCTTCCTAATATAATCTGCCTAGCCTTTTCCCAACTATGTTGGGGTCGGCTTCCAGTCTAACCGGATGCAGCTGAGTACCAGTGCTTTACAAGGAGCGACTGCCTATCTGATCTCCTTAACACAGTTACCCGGGCAACCCAATATCCCTTAGTAAGACTGGTTGTCAGACTAACTGGCATCTGCTGTGTTGCCATGTAAGATAAACAAAAAATGTAATCACCAGACACAACATAGGTGAAAGTCTTTGTTATAGTTCTTATCAAAGATAAAACTTATTATAGGCATATTTCAATCTAGTCCACCAGACATGTTATAATCACTGAAATTTATCAGTACATCTGCATATAATATCTACTTTCTTTATCAAAAATTGTCGTCAAAACAACAATAACCGAATTGAGGCCGTAGACAAGAAATAATTTAATCTTTCAGACATTTGATACGAAATATCTTGTAAAAAGGAAAAGGTAGTAATTTCGCGCCTAATCTCTAAACAAATTGGAAAACAAACAATATATGTTAACCCGGTTTTTCGTAATTCAAACGTCATATGATATGGGCGTTGGTGAGCGTACCTAACGTAAAGTCGTTCTTTTGTCCAAATACATAGGCAGGTAAATACATCATCTATAGAATTTGAAAATGAAATGACTTTTCTTTTTTCTTTGTAAAGAGGATCAGTATTTTTACATTTAGGTACGAAAGTAAATGTGGCCAATTACATGGCAAATAATAAGAAATGGATTAATTGCTATTTACTATAATATTTGTACAAATATTCATACGTTATTTTTTAAGAAAACTAATTTATCAATAGGTAGTCAAACTATAAAGCTGAAGCATATGTTTCTTTATTTGAATGACTACAGGGACATATTACAGGAACTATTTAAATAATCCTGTATATTTTATGATGATTATATTATGATATTGATATTAGGTTGCCCATTTCTCAAAAAAGGCTTTACTATTTAGGCCATCAACTACTAGGTATTTATCTAGGTGCGCGGAGTAGTTCCCGACATTAAAACTAGCTCCTAAAACATCCAAACCAACATAATGCATTGTTATCAATAAACTATTCTAACCTCTTTCTCCATACAACAATCATTATCTTAACCGATTGACTCATCATCATCATCATCTCAGCCATAGGACGTCCACTGCTGAACATAGGCCTCCCCCTTAGATCTCCACAGATACCTGTTGGAGGCGACCTGCATCCAACGTCTACCGGTTGATTGATGAAACATTTTCACAACTTTTTTTTACATTTAAAGTAAACATTCAGCCTGAAAACTAGGTTTATGACTTGACTTCCGCACACATAGTGCCAGACTTGTGTTTATAGTTTACACGGGAGTTGTGAAAAAACGATCTAGTGTAAACATCTCACGCGCAGCTAAAATTGAGATTTAAACTAGATTTTTGCAGTTTTGATCTTCAAACTAAGGATGTTAAATGAAAAACCATAAGTTATTAAATGCAAAAAATCTACATCTTGATCTGGAAGTGGATTTTTAAGTACCTACACGCATTTCAATGGCTCTATCTGACTTCTATTGTGTAGTTGCTGGGTAACTTAGTGATGGTGGTCAGATTAAATGATTTTTGATAAGTTCACCTATTCTGATAAAGACTAGCCCATAACTCACTGATTAAGAAAAAAGGGTACTTATGTCAGCCATGACTACTAATTGTCGAAAGCCAAGATAAATGGATAATATTAGACTCGCCGTTTTCAACTTTTTATAAGCGACCTGGGAAAACTGCTTACCCTGATAAAATATAGCCTACTTCATCCGGGGACAGCGTTCCTAACAATGCAATATTTTTTTTAATCGTCCCAGGAGTTTAGGATCATATCTTCTCTTTATAATATTAGTATAGATAACATTATGTATTGGTTTAATAGTAACGACGTAACGCGCATTTGTACAATCGCGTCTCTGAATAGCGCAGATCAATAACGACGGAACCTCCAACATAGTATATGTCATATAAAAAAAATAAACATACTGGCTGAATTCTTTTAATCTTTTAGAACGCTAATTCTAATATGGAATAGGTTCATTTTGGGGAATTCATTGCATTTTTAATATTTAGAACTTATTTTTCGCGTTTGTTGTGTTTAAGTTACCACTGTCATATTGTGTATACGTTTCAGTCGAGTAGTAGATTTTCTTTTTTTCATAATTAAAAATAGTATCTTAATACTTGAATATTACGAGCAAACACAACATAACCCTAAGAAAAAAACAAAAAACCAAACCAAAAAAAAAACACAAAAATGCGACCGGGAAGTCATCTGCACACGATAAGACGGGGCTGGTTCCTTGCCTACCCACGTGGTAGGTCAACGGCTGGCCCACTGCGCACGCGGGTCGCTGAACCGAACGCGACTCACACACACACACACACACAGAGACTCTTCGCAAACACATGGGATTCTCGAGCCGTGTTTATACGTAGTCACTCACACACACTCACACACAGACTCCTCTTTGCAAACACATGGGATGCGGCGTGTTTACATGTAGTCATACACACATGCGCGTGCGCATACTTGTGTGGTATGGGCGTTAACGTACAGGTGACTAATTGTATGTACTTTAAGGCTCTTTTTTTTTAATAATGTTTGCAATTGTTTTGGGTTTGATTAGCTTTGGTTTTAGAGGGTACCGTTTTTAGAGGTTTTTGCGAAAAAAGGTGCTAACATATTTTTTTCAAAATTACCAAAAATGGAGCAAAAATGTATTCCTCAAATGACACGAAAATAATGATTTTGGCGACCAAAAATTGTTCCATAACAAACATTAACAATTAAAGAAAGACGTTAAAAAAGTGTCATGAAGTTACAATTTCAAAACAATAGCAAAACTTAACACTTACTCAGAAATACTTAGAAAGGATAAAAAATACTTCTTCACCTTATTTCCTCATAGTTTTGCTAACTCTACTCTAAGGTGGAACAACCAGACAATATTTTGGCGCGCAAATGTCCTTCAACCAATGACATCACAGATTCTAAATTTAAAAATGGCGTCAATTAACTGTCAAATACAAAATAGGTGTTTTCCAAAGAGGTTGGAACATTCCATAGTTTTTTTAGATGAACAAGTCTATATATCAATGTAACTTAACTTTTATTAATATTTTAAAATTACATTCCATGGAAAAGAAATGGCGGAATTTAGTAAGTTTTACAGCTATGAAAGAGCCCTATATATATACCGAAAAATATATCAAAATTATTGTAGTATTTTGGGAGAAGAAACACAAGTACTGCACTTAATCAAACACCAATTTTTGAATACTTTCTCTTATCATCATCGTCATCATCATCATCTCAGCCATAGGACGTCCACTGCTGAACATAAGCCTCCCTCCTAAGAGGGATCTAAATCTCCACAGATACCTGTTGGAGGCGACCTGCATCCAGCGTCTTCCTTTCTCTTATGGAAAACGCAAAAAAACTGGTTTAAGAAAAAACTGAAAAGTCAAAAAATGCTTGAGGCTAACAATAATGTTTTATGTCATAGAGCTAGCAATATTTCAAAAGCATACAACACTGGTAAAGCCTGGGGCATTTATTCAAACAAACCAAAAATGATCATAGTACATGACCATATCTAGAACTAGAAAGCCTACAAAAACCCCACATGACTCATAAACTAAGAATATTTCTATGAGATCATTATTGAGAATAAAATCGCAATCGATAGAGATCACTTATTGATTGATCACTTAATATTTGCATAGATTTAACTGTACACTTACATTTCCATACATGACAGTATTAAAAATACTTATATACGTTATTATATTTTCATACATAAAGTCACGCCTATCATCCCATGGGAATAGAAATGGAATACCATGGCATATGCTAATCCTTACTAATATAGAGATATTATATTTATAATAATATAAAAGGGGAAAATATTTGATTGTTTGTTTGTATCCTAAAGGCTCCTAAACAACGGAACCGATTTGAATAATTCTCCCACTGTTGGAAAGCTACACTATCTGAGCTAAACATGGGTTATGTTTTATCCGGGTAAAGGAAGAAGTTTCCCCGGGACTTTCCTAGTATTAAATTAAATGTGAAAGCAAGTCTATCTGTCCCGCATTCACGCCAAATGTACTAAACCGATTTAACTGAAAATTGGTTAACATATAGTCTAAAACCTAAGAAAGAACATGAGCTACTTTTTATCTAGAAGCCAGAAGTATTTCCCTCAGAACAGCAGATTTTATATGACACCAATTTATCTGCTCAATCCTTCTCTATGCGAGAGGAGGCCTGTACCCAATAGTGGGACGAAAACGACTGATGACGACTAATTTATGTACCACAGAAACTCGAGGTAAAAAAAACGGCCTATTCGGTTAATTTACCCCTTTTTATGGCCTCCATGACACATTAGGTGGTTGCATTAGGTTCATAGAGGTCTATTAACTGTCGAGTTCAGTTACCCCTGAAGGGAATGGCCTCTGAGGGTTGTAGGCCTCCGACAAAAACAGTGTGAGAGTATTGAACGGATGATAAATGGGTACCGCCTTGCGGTGTTATGACAAAAAAACTGTATTTTTGGAGTATTAAGGGCTGTTTTTAGTATGTGAAATATTACTAAAAATGTAGCTTTAAAGAGTAGTTTTTATAATGAAAATTGTTATTTAGAGTTTAAGGCTGTTTCATTAAAAAATAAGTAAGTTTACCTAAAGTATGTCAAAATTAGTCTATGGTATTAGGAGACTGATTGCCTTTGACCAGAAAAAGGTTTAAAAAAATGTCCTGAAATACCAGGGAATCAAATTAATTATAGCTTTTTACTAAAACCTACAACTAATTCGAGATGGATTCTACCAAAATTAAACGTAGCCTCTCATATATTTATTTTTACCGCGAACAAAATAGATTCTGTGTGTATTAGAACTATTTCAAATTGACATACATTCGGCTAATTTCGTATTTCTTCGGCGGTGTTCGGGTACATTGAACTTTTGTTTTCATCCTGACCTATAGTATGAAAAACTTCCTTAACACTCGACGTTGTCTGGAGAGTACAATAGTCAAGATTTTAAAATATAAAATACCCCATGTTTTAGCTTATTTAATAACCTACAACTATACCAAATTTCACTCAAATCCATTCAATAGTTTTTGCGTAAATGACCAAGATATTAACACCATTTAGGGAGTGGCCTTGTCTGTACATGAGTCAATATTTTAAAATACAAATTATACCAAATTTTAGCTTATTAAATAAACTATATCCATACCAAATTTCACTAAAATCCCTTCAACAGTTTTCGCGTAAATGACAAACATATAACACCATTCAATCAGGGATGGGACTTTAGTCTAAATTCCTAATCCACTAAAATTTGAGTGAACCAATGACCGCTAGTTCAACGAACGATGTCAACGTACGGCCTTCCTAGGTGTTTGGCCTTGATGCGGGTTCGAATCCCGGTGACATCATGAGGGTGAATGTAGCGGGTGAACCCGGATGGGGGTGATACATAGTTCAAACCGCGGGGTATTTCTGACTAATATAGAAGATAGATTCGTTTGTTGCGTTTTCATGGTATGGGTCTGCCGATTGAGATGAAACTCGGTATGGATACTGATGTGAGATTGGACTTTATTATAGGCTAGTTTTATAAGGGCTAAGTTCTCTAAAATTACACAAAAACAAAAGGAAAGCGACTTAGTGAGTTCACATTGGAGGTTAAGCAAAAGTTATCGCGGTCACTAGATAGATGGGTGACCAAATTTCACAAAATGACGTAACATCTGCAAGCTAGAAACTTCGCCAAACAGTTTTTTTAGCAAACAAAGATATTTTTAACAAATAATCATCCTACATTATCATCAAAATCAGTTTAGTAATTTAATCTTAAGTGCAAAGATATACAGACTTTATCTCTTAGACTGGGAGTCAAAACTAACTCTCTATATCTCTTAAGGAAAAGGCTAGCCTAATGATGACATTGCAAGACGTTACAGCGAATATTTTGATGTGTCATAGAAAAATGATTGTTTGAGGGCAATGACCTTAGAAATTACACCATATTGTAACATTTTATAAGTCACGTCTATGCGTAAGTAAATATTATTTTTGCGTCAATTTCGACATGAAGATAGTCATAGACATAAGATAGTCGTGGTGGCCTAGTGGGTAAAGGACCAGCCTCTCAAGTATGAGGGCGCGGGTTCGATCCCAGGTCAGACAAGTACCAATGCAACTTTTCTAAGTTTGTATGTACTTTCTAAGTATATCTAGTAATCTGTGGTATATCTTAGACACCATTGACTGTGTTTCGGATGGCACGTTAAACTGTAGGTCCCGGCTGTCATTGAACATCCTTGGCAGTCGTTACGGGTAGTCAGAAGCCAGAAAGTCTGACACCAGTCTAACCAAGGGGTATCGGGTTGCCCGGGTAACTGGGTTGAGGAGGTCAGATAGGCAGTCGCTTCTTGTAAAGCACTGGTACTCAGCTGAATCCGGTTAGACTGGAAGCCGACCCCAACATAGTTGGGAAAAGGCTCGGAGATGATGATGATGACTCTCCTATTGAAAAATGTTTGCACAGATTTTGATGTGGTTTGTGATAATGCATCTCATATCTTGCATCTTGTAGGAGCAACTCGGCGCACAAGGATAAAAATACCCTATAGACTTACTTAATAAATAGGCTACCTACGCTACGATTTTTTCTCATAGGATAGGTCCAATAGTTGATGAGATTAGCTCGTTCAAACAAACAATCTTCATCTTCATAATATTAATTATATAATATCTAAGACACCTAAATAAATAGGTACCTCCTAAAATCAAAATATCATAAAATCAAAATCAAAATCAAAATCAAAATCTTTTTATTTCACATAGGCCTTTGCAGGCACCTATGAAACGTCACATTAGTTGCACGGTTCCAAAAAGTTGGTCTCATGGAGAAGAACCGGCAAGAAACTCCATAGACACTCTTTTTAAAAAGTAATATAGTCACAGTACAAACAGTCTATTACATAACAATAGTAAGCTCACAGAATTATACAATGCAAGAAACTTAAACTGTAAATCTATACAATGCAAAGGGAGAAGAAAAAGTCGTTTAATTGCCAGGGAAGCCACACATGGAGAGATGAGTTATCGCCATATAATATCTTTATCGTCAACAAAGTCTTGAATTTTATAATAAGCTTTTTTAATTAGGGTGGATTTTAAAGTGTTCTTAAATTTTATATCCGTGAGATCGGTTACACACTTAGGCAGCTTGTTGTAAAAACGGACACAATTCCCTAAAAACGATTTATTTGATTTCGTTAATCTGAATCTCGGAGCTACTAGCTTGTGTTTGTTTCTTGTATTAATAGAATGTATATCACTTTTAACACTAAATTGATTTAAGTTTTTGCGTACGAACATTATATTTTCTAGTATATAAAGAGAAGGTAGTGTCAGTATGTCAATTTCTTTAAATAATTCTCTTAATGACTCGCGAGGGCCGAGGCCATAAATTGCACGAACTGCCCTTTTCTGGAGAACGAAGATTGAGTTTACGTCAGCCGCTGCCCCCCACAGTAAAATGCCATAGGACATAATGCAATGGAAGTAAGCGAAATACACGAGCCTAGCAGTAGCAACGTCAGTAATCTGTCTTATTTTTCTGACTGCATAAGCTGCGGAACTCAGCCTCTTTGACAGTGCTGAGATGTGGGCACCCCATTGCAATTTAGAGTCAATGGTGATGCCCAGGAAGACGGTTTGACTAATAACATCTAATTTATTATCGTCCAGAACGATGTTGAGCCCTACTGGTGTTACATTAGGTAAAGAGAATTTAATGCATTTCGTTTTGGAGGAATTAAGAAGCAAGTTATTCGCGGCAAACCACTTGCTCAGAGTAACCAAGCTATCGTTTACATCTATAGGACTAGATTCCTTTCTGTTAATTTTGAAGACAAGGGAAGTGTCATCAGCAAATAAAATAATATCAGAGATCACAGACATCATATACGGGAGATCATTTATATAAGCTAAGAATAAAAAGGGACCTAAAATTGAGCCCTGCGGCACGCCCATTTTTACTAATGACCCAGATGAAGTTGAGCCACTTACGTCCACTACTTGCTGTCTATTTGACAGATAAGAAAGGACGAGCGCGAGAGCTTTACCACGAATTCCGTAGTGGTTCAGCTTACAAATTAGAGTGTCATGGTCAACGCAATCGAACGCCTTAGAAAGGTCGCAGAAAATGCCCACAGCATCCCGCGAATCTTCCCAGGCGTTTAAGATTTGGGTGATCAATCTTGCACTTGCGTCAGTGGTAGACCTACCCTTTGTAAAGCCGTACTGACGGTCATGAAATATGTTGTTTAAATTAAAATGTCTTAACATCTGATCGAGCATGATCCTTTCGAAGATTTTACTAAAGGCTGGAAGGATTGAAATAGGTCTGTAGTTAGAAGGGTTCTTCTTACAGCCTGATTTAAAGATAGGAACAATTTTGCTGAGTTTCATCAAGTCAGGGAAGATACCGTTGTCAATGCAAAGGTTAAAAATTTCACTAAGTATTGGGGCAACACTCTCAATAATGGAATTAATGACTGTGACAGAAAAGCCCCATAAGTCCTCAGTCTTTTTTAGATTTAAAGACTTGAATGCTCTTTTGATCGTGTAATCAGAGACATATTGAAATTGGAAGTCAGGTATATTTCTACTGAAGTTCTGTCGAAGTAACGTCTCAGCTAATATAGAAGATGAATTAAGGGACTTGGTAACACATAGACACATTACCCCTCAAAAATTCTGAAACCGCATGCTTCATACATACACCATTTTGGTTATCAAACTTTTAGGTCAATGCTCTTTGAACGTGCCAATTGACCGCCCAATGCAAACAGCTCTCGCTCTTAGCCGTTTTGTGTTGACATAGGTTATAAAAAATCACGTGATACAATGTTAATAAAATTACAAAACAAATGGAGGTAGCAACAACCTATATTTTCGATTTTTATATGTAAAAGAAGTTTGGTTTGACTTTGTGGGGGTTAATCTTAAAAATTGCTGAAGTATTTTTGAAAATTGTTTTGGGAAATTAAAAAATGGTATTTTTGGCTTTAATATTGTCTATTTACATTTTTGAGAAAAATATTTTTCTAGATAAAAATTTATTTCAAAAATTTTGTTTTGTTAATGACCTATTATGTAAAATTTGATTTCATATGGGTTTATCATGTACTTATGTACTTAGTAAAAGTATATAATATAATACAGAAGAGTATGTATGAAAATATTGTGTCAGTACCAAAAGAGAGTTCATTGATCTAGCCTGCGTGGTTAAAGTGACTGTACATTTTTACCAAATACACACTTACATAGGATATACTTATAGATTGGTCTATCTAGAACATTCTATGTATAACCTTGTTTGTAGAGACGTTTTTATTTTCAGTCCTTATTAAATTAATAAAAACCTTACTCTTCAGACATATATTACAAAATGTCTTACTACATACTTTTGGTATTTTCTGATATAATATGTATAGCTATGTATTTTTAATTTAACCTAACTCTGACAGCCTGATGTAGCCCAGTTACCCGGGTAAGTCCTTGGTAAGATTGGTCTGGTTTCTGACTACCCTTAACGACCGCCAAATTGCAGCTTGCAATTGAAGGCTGTAATTTTAAATGTAACTAGATGTATTTTTAATATTTACTAATATTATCAATGCGATAGTAACTCTGTCTTTTGCTCTTTACAAAACCGACCTAATATTTGATATACATATAGTCTAAAGCCTGAGAAAGGACATAGACTACTGTTTATCCAGTTACAGGAAGTAAATTCCTCTATTCACGGGCGGAAACACATGATAGAACTAGTGTAATACACAGTTAGGTTTGCCAATAAATTGGTTTAGGATTAAATCCTATGATATCATGGTTCCAAAGGTCAAAGTTCCGTTGTAAGGTCGATCGCCCATAGACAATACATAGACAGACTTTGTGATGTCATGGTGTCTGAAATCTGAATGTCTAGATAAAATATATTAGTACCGTTTGGCTATGTTGGGTAGATAAACTTAATATAAGTCATTTTGAATGAATATTTGGCAGAAATAGGCAACTATGAAAATCTTTTCATTAGTCGTTCTTAAGTCTTATTTTACCCCTTTATTTTCCTCTCCGGGTACAGAACTCTACTAAAATATACAACACTTTTTTTTTGCAAAACATGTTTTGATCAGAATTTGGATTGACAAAGCCTACTGACATATTGAAGTCATTTATATATTTAACGATAACTACGACCTTAGCCTTGTCCCATAACACCAAAGCGTGATGATAAATCGCTCTACAAAACAGCGAAAGTATTACGGAAATCGGTTCAGTAGTTTAGGAGATTGAGATTATGAAAACATCTTTTTAGGGCAAATTAAAAACTGTGTTTTAGGTTTTTATTTTGACATAACGACTGTCTACCAATACCCCTAGGTAAGACTGCTTGTCAGGCTTACTGGCTTCTGACTACCCGTAACGAGTGCTAAAGATGTTCAATGACAGCCTGGACCTACAGTTTATCGTGGCCTCCGAAACACAGTCAATGGTGTCTAAGATATACTTAGAAAGTACATACAAACTTAGAAAACTTACATTGGTACTTGCCTGTCTTGGAATCGAACTCGCACACTCATACTTGAGAGGTTGGTTCTTTACCCACAAGGCCACCTTGACTATGACTTTTTTAAGCCTATTTGCAAAATAAATACCATTTTATGATTTAACAGTGAAATTGAGCTCTTTTCCTTACTAATGGTATTATATAATTATATCTGAATAGTTCTGGTAGAATATGGGACATATTACACACTTCTGTTTACCCCCTTTTTGGTACAAAAGCGTGATAATACGTTTACAATGAATTTCTTTGCGCTGACTCTAGGTTGAACACCCAAACGCTGGTGCGTTGACCCCTGAACACAATTCTTTCAAGTTCCTACATTTTGTTTTGTTTTTCAGTAATGTTATGGTATATTTTCTTGTATTTTTACAGAGATTTTAATAATTAAAAGTACAGAAATAAAATGTTAGATGCATTAGAAGGCAGTAATTATATTTAATTCTCAAAAGAATTTCGCAGTAAACTTTAGACTACATACGAAGTTCAATTAACTTTAATTCTTAAAACTGTTTATAAATTAAAACACATTAATTTGCTTAAAATAGCGTATTTTGTCATCTAAACACTATTTTCTCTCATCCACATATAACTACGTTAAACAAACGCCCACAGTTTTTCCACATTTGAAAGTCCAGATAATTAAAAAACAAAAGCCTATCTAATTAAAAAATACCAAAAAAAATAGGCGAGTAAACTAGCTCCCGAAAATTTCCTAAAATCACCCCGCTCAAACGGTATACGCTACGTACTCATAAAAAAATAGCGTTTTACACAGCCGAGTCGAGCATTCAACTTCGGTCGTTCGTTAACCCCAAGAATTTTGGCAGTTCAACGACCCGGTCGCTGGCCGCTTAAAAATAAAGAGCGAGCGAGATAGCAACAGTCAATCTTACGTCAGCTGATAGTGAAGCTAATCATCTTGAAACGTCATCGTGTGTTTGAATTTAGAAGTGTTTTTAAATTTCAAATAGGTAGGTAGCTTGTCTATGAATGTTACCTATGGTCATATTGAGGAAGAGGCACTAGTTTTTAATTTCGAATATGGTTGTTTAAGGAAGAGGTTGGTTTAGTAATTACATATAGTTGTATGAGGATAAATAATAATTGTTGTTATGTGCTTGTGTCAATAGTTACAAATCTATGACTTTATATTACGAAAATATATAATTTAAAAAATCAGGAATTCTTCTTCCTCAGCCCTGTTCCCAATTTTATTTGGACCTATCCTATCCTACCGGCCTAAGCGGTCAGGTAGCCGAACCCAACATACATAGTTGGGAAATGAATAGGCAATGATATAGGTAAGTACTTATGTCAAAATATTGGTAGTAAATAACTTATTCACTATTTTAACAGGATATTTAAGTATCCAATAACTTTTATTTAACAATGACACGTTCTAACCAAAAGCTTAACTAAAAAAACTGCTTTTAACACTTTTAACCATGTACCAATATGATACTTCTAAGTTTTAACCACATACCAATTAAACTTCTCTAAGTTTGTAAGTACAATCTTATACACCAAAGACCGATTAAAGGTGAAGGAAAAAATATCGGGGAAACCTGGACTATAGTCTGAAATCAGCAACCCGCATTGAGCAAGCGTGGTGATTAATGCTCAATCCTTCTCCGTGTGAGAGGAGTCCGCAGCCCAGCAGTGGGACGATAAATGGGATATTGTAAATGTAAATTTTTCCTTTACTATATAAATAAATATATAGGTACAAATTTCATAGTATGTAGTTGAGTTTCCTCATATCAAAAATAAATAATTCACAGACAATTATTTGGATATTGATAGTCGTTTGTATATTGCTTTTATTATTGATAAATATATGAGGACCTATATGTATGTAACCAAGATATATTTATATCAGAAAAACATCTCAATTTTAAAAACAAAAATCATGACCACTCTTGGTAAAAAGTCGCGTAAAAATATTGACCATAGCACCAAAATATAACGTCCTACACACATTTTCTAAATTTCATCTAAATCAGATCATCCATTTATAATATTAGTTATTAAAAAAAACTAGTAATATGAACACAGTCTTAAAAAAACAACAGAATTTTAAATGTCAGTGGTACCATGCAAAATTGACAAGCTGAATCTAGTTAGACTAGGACCTCCATAGACAAATCTAGATGGATTACTGTAACAAACAAACCCATAGACTATTGTTAATAATCTGTGACTCAATTGTTATCTATTATGTATATATTAAGTGTCTGGCCGAATAGGGTCAATGAACTTTGTTGAATGTACGACAAATATTATTTGTATGTATGTAGTATTAGAAATAGATATAAAGTACGTAAATAAAATTGTTTTTATTATAATATACTAGCTTCTGCCATTTCGTCTAGTGGCACCTTCTTTAACGAATTCGGATAAATAGAAGCCTAGCCATTCTCTGGGCTAACTATGTAAGAATTTTTCAAATCAGACAGTAATTCTTGAGATTAGTGTGTTCAAACAAACAAACTCTTCAGCTTTATAATAATTACATATATATATATTTTGTTTATTAATTGGAGATAATTCGGTGTTAAGTCTCCACTATTGGTCAAAATTGATGCTTCACTAAACAGGCGAAGCTACAAGAATAATTCTTGATATATTTGAACTGTAGATTGTTGAACCATAATAGTAAGTATAACCTAACATAACAAACGCCTAAGTAATAGCCTTCTTCGGTCATCATCATCTCAGCCATAGGACGTCCACTACTGAACGTAGGCTTCCCCCTTAGATCTCCACAGATACCTGTTGGAGGCGACCTGCATCCAGCGTCAACCGGTGACCTTTATAAGGTCGTCTGTCCACCTTGTTGATGGACGGTAAATTCGTCTATGATAAATGGACAAAAAGGGTCTATAAATATAAGGTTTTCATAAATATCAACTTTTTGCAAAATAAGAGTAATCGATTCAACAGCTTTATAACACAAGTTAAAACCAGGATTTACCTCAAACACTGCAGATTTTAACTTCCATAGATTTGTCATAAACAAGGCAAAATCCATAGAAAATCGTCATCTTTACCGAGAATACCGAAAAGTATGTCATTGACCCAGAAAAATAAACTCCACAGTGATTCTAATTAATTATATGGGTGATTCTTCGAGACCGAGTGTTTTTGACTCATTGATCTGGCTCAATTTTTTTTTGCTCTTAGACCTGAATTGACGTAATAGTATGACCTAGTGCCTTATGTGCAATATCATATATCGAAGGCATCGATTTGCATCACGTAGATTAGGATTTAAAAGGTGCTGATTAATTGCTGGGCCAGATTAATTGTGACAGAGGCAGATGAATGTGATTTCGCACCATATAAATTAGAGGTATACAGATTAATGATACTTCCTATATTTTTCCAATCATCTTTATTATAAAATTTTACCAAATATTGAAATAACTACTCCTATTACTACTTAATTATCACTTTTTTTGGCTGACACAAGAAAATAATTATGAATTAAGTAAACAGTAACACTTTCCTTCAAATTAATCATTTATTTAACCTTTTACGGTTGGTAAATCACACTAGCTTCATTACTATAATAATTATGTGAAATGGTAAATTAATCTTCATGAGATCTCTTAATAACACAAAATAATAACGAATCTTAGCTTAAAACAAAAATAAACTTCAACGAATACAAACTCTTAATTAAAATGAAATAAAACTTATCAAAATCAGACTTAATTTTGCAGTACGATAGCTTGAGATCGTAAAAAACAAATTAATACCCTATATAAATTACTAAAAAATATTAAATTCTTCATCATCGGAGTCAATTAAGTATGGATTTATATTTTCCAAATCGACACTAAAATGTTTACTTCCATCTCTTGAAAAGTTATCTCTGAGATTTTATCCGAGTCAGCACACTGAGACATTTCCGTTCTTTCCACAGCATTATCCTTCCGTCCTTCTTTTTGCTCGTTATCTTCTCTTAATTCTTTATTAATATCATTATTTATTCCCAATGATTTGCGTACACCTTTATCATTTCTTTGACTTTTATGTGATATTATATTGAATTCAATTTCTTCATCTAAAATTCTTTGATCGATGTTAGGCGAAGGTTCATTACTGATTGTCCAAAAGGATTGACCAATTTCTCTCAGTTGTCGTGTTGAATCAGCTAACGGTGTAACTTCATCAGTATTGTTTTGTTGAACTTCGTTTTCCAAATGATAAAAGCCAAGGTGCTTTTTGTGGTTGCAAATAACAGTCTGATGAAGACAGTTTTGATCTATACAGCTCAGTTTTCGAACGGCAAGTACGGGAGACTCAAAATTCCAGACTATCTGGTGCATTTTCAGGCAACCTGGAAAAGCTTTCACATTTTGCGGAAAAAGGAAGTCCTTTTCAGATACGTCATACTCAGAAACGGTTCTCAATTTTACTTTCTTAAGGTTTTGCTCCATAACATTTAAAAAATCCTTCAGATCTTTTATATCCTGCCCTTGGGAAACAGCACGGTCCGCAGTTCTTTTCATAACAGCGCCTATCCCATCTGGGGCACCCTTCCCATGACCAGATTCACTATAGTTCCATGTAATGATTTTAATGGAGCTTAGATAGATATGCAAACTAGCAATTAGGTGAAATATTTTTTTATTACGATACTGACTAGATGGAGAATCGGAAATGAAATGTATAGTATGAATGTCTGTCTTTTTCGTCTATGTATTGGAGGACTGGTACGATGTGAGCCCACACTGCAGAAATGTCATGACGAAGGCACTCACTCACGGTACAAAAGACTGTACTTGCTGTATCTTCTCATCGTCTAAAAAATATATTACCGAAGTGTGTAGAGTTAATTGTTTACGGCTACCACCGAAATGATAGGACTGTATTTCTTCATTGCACTTAACTGCATAATTTTCGCTAAAATCAACATGAATTATACACTCACCCTCTTGCAGATTTTCTTTTAAATGTTTGAAAGCCTTTTGTTGAGCAACTACATTACCACAATGCTCGAAATATTCATTCAATGTTGATTCAAATTTTTCAATGCATATCTTAGGTTCCTCTCTTTTTTTAACTTTCTCAGTTGATCTTAATTTTCTTCCCGTAGCTTCAATCGTGTATGGTTTAGTCTCCCATTGCCAGTATGTTATTTCGACGGAATCATCAAATTCCTGATAGGGGACTGTCCTTTCCTTGCAAGCAAAACACGTTCGATGTAAACAATCTTCATTATACACATCGCAACATAGCAGAGAGAAGATTTTGGGAAGTTTTAGTGAGCAATATCCTCCTCTGGTACAATCCTTGGATGAATAAGTCCATGTTAGTATGCAATTTGCATAAACAGGTATCTCTTGATCGAAAATCAGGTATGATCACCCAAAATGGCCTTAATTTGCAGAACGTTGAATAGCTAATAATTGAATTTGAGTTTTTCAGGAACTTTTTATGCAGATTAATTAGACTGTCGTTGAGATATCGCTTTTGTTTACGTATTTGGTTTCTTGTTATAAATTCCTTTTTTCCGGAGCAAAGTCTACTATTTTCATCGTCTTCATAAAATATTTCAACTTCTTTTCTTAGTTGTTCAGGCAAAAAAGTTGTAAGTTGATTTGGTATCTTATTTGACTTTCGCACTGAGCGTTTTATTTTGTGGATAAGTGTTGTATTTTGACTTTTAGGTCTCATTTTATTATCTACTGAGGGTCCTTTATAATTCAATGCTAATCTTTGCAGTTTTTTCTTGTAACTTTCATTTTGTCGCTTCATATCTAGTATTATTCGTTTAAGATTATTTATTTCTTTCTCTTTTTGATAACGGAGACGTCTTACGACCGAAGGTACAGGTGAAGAACAGGAAGGAGCCTCTGAATTCGGTGTAGTTCCTCGTGAAGTAGGAGAATAAGCACGGTTCTGAAGAATTGAAGTACTGCGTAAAATCCGGGATGGTCCTGGTGTAGGTGACTCTTCTCTATTTAAAACCTGGTTATTTAAAGGTGGACAATTATCATGAAAAGCTTCGTTGTAGGGCAAGATGCTAGGACTTTGTGGTGGGGTGTTTTGAGCTAGCATTGCCGCTGTTGTTTTTTCTTGTTTCTTTCTTTGGTAATATGCTTTGTAATTCTTTCTCCATCTCTTTCTTTGTAACCTTTGTTGTCTGGGATTCATTTCACCTATCGGTTGTTGTTTTTTCTTCTTTTCTGCGTATATAGTTTTGTCTATTCTTTTCTTGTTTTGCTTTCCATAACTCTTCATTATTTTTTATTCTTTCATATCTTCTCTTCTCCGCTAGTCTTTTTTTTCTTAGTCTTTCTTCTCTTGTTTGTAATTTTTGTTTTGCCATTTTGAAAATATGGATCTGAAAAGATATAAAGCTATTCAAGCGACGACCACACCACCACAGCAATTGAACTTCGGAATAATAACCAATAGGCTATTTGCTTTATTTTTTGAATAACTTAAGTAATTTTATTGAAATAAAATATAAGTAATACGAAGAAGCCAACACAAATGAACAAAAAAAACAAACAACAGTAAAGAAATGTCATTAGAAATAATTAATCTGACACATAAAAATTAATCTGGTCAGGCCCGATTTGTATGAAACCTAATTCATATGGCCCGCTCAAATTCGTCTGGCTTTAAGAGCCAGATGAAACCAGACCAATGGGGGCCAGAAAAATTAGGAATTCGCAGATTATCAAATCCTGCTCCTTTATTTATAAACGTAAAGAATCAAACATGCAATTAATGTTAGCAAAACCCTCTTATAAGACACTTTGCTTTGGCAACAAAACGATAGTAGATACACATTATCAGTTAATTAAGACAGATTGATTGTACTACTTGCCTTACAAACGCCAGATGACAACTTGTAATCGTATTTTTTTGAAAAAATACGTCCGCGCACGAGCACTCGCTGTCACCGTTCGGTGCTGACTGGCGCGATCTCTTACAAGTAAATATTACTCTTTCAAATATTTTTTATTTACGTACAGATAATGTTTGAACAAATTGAGCCAGCTTAATGATGAATTTAGTCGGGGACAATTTTAAAATGTATGTAATTATGAAAATACACATTTTTTTTGTATTTTAATATTAAAATGTTAAGAAACACGTATTTAAAGATCATTTGAATTCATTAGTTTTAGTGTAACGCGACCGTAGCTCGCAGAAAGTCAAATAATGCAACAAAAACCGACGTTGGGACACACCAGACTAATTAGGTTTTACTGTTTTCTGCTAACTTAATTACAGTTTTTTTTAATAAATCCTAATTAGCTACATAAGGCGTCGATAGACATTTATCTTTAACATATAACCTGAAACTGGCATTCCAATCGAAGGTTATTTTCATGTGTTCTTCGGTCAAAAACACGTCAAAACAGTGTTCCGAAGAATCACCCATATGTATTTATTATTACTTGGAATTGTAAATATTATATGTATACAGGAAAGCTTCCTTTTTTGCATATTCCTTACAATAATTACAAATCTTTCCTTGTAATTATTTATCATTAAAAATGAACCATTATCCATATGTATCAGTTTTCATTGGAGTAAAAAACAAATGCTCAATTCTGAACATTAATTGAAAAAAAAAATTGCCAGCAAGAGAAAATTGATGGTGCTTCTATTACACTATTTAACTAGTAGTGGAAAATTACCAAAATAAAATGACGTACTGTCAAAAATGAATGGTTTGTTCTCTATGAGCCTGGGTACTCGTTTGTTTGTTGTATTACCTATGACTGAGACCTCAAATTATCTTGAATTGGGACTAGATGATGAAGTAAAAAGTAAACTAGATGTGTTCATAACTGTCCTGTATTAGTCCTACATTAATTTAAATCGTCTAAAAACCTTATTTTTAGTGTAATTGGTAACAAAATACATACAATTCGCTGACATTTTTGGATTGTTCAATGAGCCATTTATTTTGCACCATTTCAATAGTGTAATGAAGAATTTCAAATTAGGAAGTTATCTCTCTGTATGAAAGTCATTTAGTTCATTAGCAGACAAGCAGTGTTTTTGAATTCAGAACGTTTGTTAGAAATAATCCGTTCTTTATATTAAACCTTTTTGGTAATGCAAATTAAAAATGGCTGACACATTAAATTGACATAAAGCTGATTCGTTTCCAAACATTATTTTATTTTTTTCTCCGGTTGTAATATTAAAAGAGGGTTATTTTATACTGTTTCCTATAGCAATAGTCTGTAGATTAAGTTATCAGGAATCCTGACAACTGGATACATGTAAATCCCAACACCGGATTACCATTTCAAAACATACAGTTAAAGCATGAATAAAAACTCTGAATCACGTCAAAACTGTGCCCTTCCGGGTTCAAACCACGCATTCAAATTAAAACGGGCCATTCTTCAAAGCGACCAATGAAAAACGCAAATACAAATATTACGAGACAGAACAAGCAGGAGATAAGCCATCACTTTGATAAACAAATATAAATTAACAATACTACACTTTTCGTCGGCTTTTTTTACCAAAACATTTTCGAGACCAACAACCCGAGCTAAGGAGCAACGCACTCAACACCAGACGTACTAGGGAAATACCTTGAGACAGCGCCATCTCTTATCAAGTAGCCGTACTAAAGGTCAAACTTGAAGGTTAATGAACCGAGGTTGAATTACATCCTATCAAAGATGATTGTATGACTATTTTTGGTAATGTATGTTTGCTGAGTGTTTGATTGTGTATTTTTGGTAATGATGTAAATAATATTTTGTTAATAATAGCTCTACCTATACTTTATTATATTCGGTTTCAATATTAGTGCGTTACGCTAAGGTAAGCAAGCTCACAATTTAGGACAAATTCTTAGCACAGTAAGAGGTAATTAAGGTCACCGTCGGTCATATTACGACATATTTATCAATAATAAAATATTTCTGATAATGCAACGTTAGTGCAAACGTGGAATAAAACTGCTCTAATATTCAATAATAAAATAACGTGTAATTTTTGCTTATCTCAGGCAATAAATCTGAATAAAAACTCTTTTAGATAAACTATAATCTACATAAAGTGCCTATTAAGGCTTGATTCATCCGGCCAAAAACATCTTAATAAGCAAAACTTAAGTAGTTCACACGTTTCTAAACAACTTACTAACACGTAGACCAAGTTTTATTGACCCCAGAATGATCTAGAATTGCAATAAAGCAATTTTAAAACATCCTAAACATGTAAAATTGAAAAAACCGCCATCTATTGTCGAGGGGCCGAACCAAAGTTCAAACTGCCAAACTGAGGTGAACGACCCCGAGCGCGGGCTTATCTTTGTGTTATGTACTTCTTGTGACGCACGCCTGATTTATTTTTTCCATGCAGTACGTACGAAGTCAAGGAAAATTAGTATTTTTATTGCAATCAACGTTATTGTTTGTTTTGCGTAAAGTTTTGTGAGCATTCTGTTCATTTGAGAATGACTGTTCCAACGTACGTTGATCCGTAAAGGATTTCCTTGTGTTAGAAATATCGGTATTGCGTTCTTAAAGAGCTAACTTATTGTTGATGATTCACGTTAAAATGGCTGAATGGATTTAGATGAAACTTCGCATAGGTACATATAGTGATTTACCTGAATGATTGCATAAGTACATCTCTAACTTAACTTATAGGTACTATATAGTGGATATTTTGTGTGTTAGTACATCCTAAAGGCTATATAGATAGTACTCCTGATCTTATTAAAAAAAAAAAATTGACTGTAGGTAAGCTACACTTTCCCTAGCTGAAATAGGCTATACTTTATCCGGGCTCGGAAAGAAGTTCCCCAGGGACTAGAAACCGCTAGTAGGTACTTCATATCCCAGTAGGTACTTCAATATCGATTAAAAATTTCACCAATAAAAAACCGTAACATAAAACAGTAAACGTGAACACAATCAAACATAATAAAGAACTATAATAACGCAGGCCTAAAAAAACATAATTGAATGAAATATAGTTATTGTAACACGCCGACGAAAAAAACTAATCTATTCGTACTTGGGAGGCATTATGTGTTTAAAAAATCATCAATTACTTATGTATAGAATAGTAATTAATCATTTGGGCTTGTACACTAAATTATGTGTGGCAGAATTGGTGAACCTTTGGTTATTTTTAAACCGACTTCAACAAAAGGAGGATCTCTGTTTGAACATAAAACATGTGGGAACTTATTTTGTGGTTTAACCTCTATGTATGTATGTATGTACATACCTATGTGTGTATGTTTGTGCGCAATTATCTCACGTTTGGCTAAACTGATTTTGATGCGGTTTTCAGCATAGTATTTGTCAGACTTAGGAGACTGTTTTGAGTAAGTATACTATTGAAATCGTTTTTTTTAGATGAAACATAATGTTCTACTACGAAATTATCACAATACATATAACTATGTATTTTTTAAATGCCTTTGGCCTACAAGATAGAATATTACATTTACACGCACCAGTGTGGATTTTCTGAGGCAAAATATATTTTACTTTTTGAAATAAATAAAGGTTTTCCATCTCTGTTTTCTTTCTCATTACTCATTTACAATAACAATGTGTCATCAGCTATATTACAACAAAAAACAATGATTATGTAGGAGTGCCAATTTTGAAGATGAAACGTCTAAAACAAAGATGTATGCCTTGAAGAAATATGAATGAGGTGGGTTTAAAAATAGACTGGTATTTCATAGTACGTTTGTGTTAATAGTGTAGGCTTGAAATAAGAAGAAAGTATGTAGTTTAAGAAGTGCTAGAATTAGCAATCCACCTCGTATAAGCTTGGTGATGAATGCTGTTATAGAATCTATACTAATATAGTAATATTATAAAGCTAAAGAGATTTTTTTTGAACGCACTATTCTCAGGAACTTCTGGACCCACTTTTTTTATAGATTTTAAACATTGTTCTGTGTTTGATAGCCCATTTATCAAAGAAAGCTTTTGGTTACTTTTTATCCGTATCTTGAAACAAACCTATACTAATATTGACTATAAAAAAAGAAAAGTGATAGTCTATACTAACATAACAAAGAGGATTTTTTTTGTTTGTCTGTTTTTACCCTAATAGCTCCTAAACCACTGAACAAAAGAAAATCTCCACTTCCATGTCTCCACGACCCAGGTGAAAACCAAAAAAAAACTTTTTATCCACAGAAAAATCTAATTAGTTTACCATTACTACTTAAAACCGCAAACTACGCACGGCGGCATGATACAGGTGCGCTTACAGGTGCCAGTTAACTTGCCAACTTAACCGTCGCAGGAATTCTAAACTGTACTTAATGCTCGCTAGAAAACTCTGGATTAACATTAACGGGATGTTTTATAGCGAAGCTAAGGTGCCTAAGTATAGTTATCGGCACGGATATTGAGCTCTCGGCAGAAGAGTGGGGATCGCTTTGCGCGCTGTACACTTAAGGCAATAAACCAATAAATCTCTTCTGCGCAGGTGAAGGTCAGGGCTCAATATCCGTGCCGATGATTATATGTATGTAAAGTGTTAAACTATTAATATAATTTGAATACTAGCTTCGGGACTGCGGTTTTAGTCGCTTCCCTAGGGACCTAATTACCGCTCATGGATAAAAAGTACTCTATGTCCTTTCTAGGATTAAGGCTATCTGTGTACCAAATATCATTTATTTAAACTGGTTCAGTAATTTTGACGTACTTACCTATAAGATATCTTAAGGTATATATTTTAGTAATCTGTGCTATAAGCGTGACAGATAGACAGTTACTTTCGCATTTTGTAATATTGGTAAGGATAGTTGGGAGTGAGCATTTTTTTTGAGTACATACTTTAAAAAAGTCTTATTAGTTTTAGATTTTAGTTAATTTGATTCCCTACACAAAAAAATGAATTTATTTCTACTGCTAACTAACTTTAAGGTAGCAACTCAATTTAAAGCTTAAAAAGCCCTATCAATGTAATAATTTATCGTTCAAAACCTAGCACATATACCTAGGTACAAAGCGTGAGGCAAATAAGTAAGCATATTTAATTCAAGTAAATAATATGCTACGTTACCCGATTATACACGCCATATTGTTACAAGCAAAGTAAATAAAAAAACAATAAATTGCAATCGGTCAGCGAACGATTATCGAAGCTATGCAGTTGACTATAAAAAAATCTTATGACATAATGTGGCCGGTCGGTCGGTGACCCATGTGTTACGCAGAGCGTACAGCGCCATCTAGCATTGAGTAGCTGTACTAAGTTAGCGTTAATTAAATTATTGTACTTTAAACAGCTAATTAAATTAAAAATGGCATTTGTAACACGTGAAAAATATGAATTTTATGTATATGCAGTTTATGAGTGGTTAAATTAAAATGTTGCTGACGAAAGTTTAGCTACTCTACGCTAGATGGCGTTACAAGCGCGCATAAAAACGAAATACCGCCAAAACCGCACCTAACTTAATTGGTGTAATTGAACTGAATAATGAATAAAATATTAATAAATACGGAATAAAACAAGTTGTTAAGCGTTATGCGTTTGCTATTACGCATTATGAAATCGTATTCAAGTTAGTTACCTAATACGACCGCTCGCCGTGCTTCGTAATCGACCCCACTGCTCAAAGTTGGCGAATTCCAAGGTTACCGTTTTATGAATACAGAAAAGGGTCCTTTAAGATAAAAATTCTCTTTTTAGAAGCATTATGAGCTGACGTCACTCGACAGTCGTGCTCAAAGGGACTGTGGTTTTTTTTTTTTTTTATTCTAAAAAGAATATTGGGACAAAAGGTCTGATTCAACCAGAAAAGTGGTACTTTTTAACTTAACTATGTATTAATGTAGGTTTTTAAAGCTCTTTGCTGTAATACTGGAATCCAATATCTAAGGCTTTGTTCACACTACTCAAAATATATTTCTGTCATTGATAGTTAGGGATATTTTATAAGACTATATTGACTCTGTAAGAATTTAGCAAAATTTTTCTATAAGTAATGTTATTTCACACACTATAAAAGTGCAGACACAGAGTTAAAAAAAATATCTCCTCGTTGCTATCTCTTTTTATCATAAAACTCATAAAAATGTTTAGGGGAAGGGGTCAGAAGTAAAGATAATACAAGGTAAATACCTAATATCTTTGTATAAAAATAGTAAATTGTTGCTATGCAGTGCAAAAATTATAAAATTGAAAAAACACCATTAAAGTAAAATTTGATACAAAAATGCTACAATATCCTTAAAAATATAATAAATGCGAAAGTAACTGTCTATCTGTTGTGCTTTCACGCCAAAATTTCAGAACTGATTTAAATATAATATTTCTTATACAGAGAGCCTGAGAAAGGACATAGGCTACTTTTTATCCAGATACCTATATAATACTCAATCTAATGATATTTCCAAAAAAAGCACGGATATAGCTTTTCAAAAAATAGCACATTTGCCATCAAAAATAACTAAGTGAAAATACTGAATTAAACAAAATAAATGAATTCATGAAAGTATCACAAACATTTGGACAGCGTAGCAGTCAGTATTGCGCAACCGGTCTAATCTAGAAATGTCTAGTTTGTAATGGTATGGTTTGTATGCGACAGACACGGTGCAGCATTGTATCGATAATGGTGTATGTGGAAAAATTCTAGTGAAATCATTCTTTGGAAATGCTGTTTTTATTTTCAATTGAAAATTGTTGCAGGAAGTTGTAAAAATATAAATAGAAAAATATTTAAAAAGACAGATATTATGAAGCTTGATGCAAATAATTTAAATGTTGACTTGCATAATAATCACAATTAGCAACTAGTTGAAGTATTCAAATCGATTAAAACAAGCCTAACACAGATCAAAATTGACAACTAAATGGATAACAATTTATGCATACATATTTATTTATTTTTTTATAAAACCGAAAAAAAACACAAAAAAAATAAACATTGTCAATAGCTACACCATCCTTATATAATTCATTTAATAAGTTTGGTACCCAACTGGGCCAGAAGTTCAACTTTGACCTCGAATCCGATTGAACCTGAGTTCCAAGGTCACAGAGGTCAGATTAGGGCCGTTCGAGAGCTAGCCCAAAACGTGTCAGGCTGTGACCTGCGACTGACCTACATATGTTACAAGTTTGAGGCCGAAGAACAAATGTTTGCGGATTTTGAGTAGGTACATCCGATTGGTTTGGTGACAGATGGATTAATAACCTTTTTGTGGGCGGTTTTTAAGAGATATAAATGATGATGGTCTCTTTGATTCTCGCAGTTTTAATGTTTTTTTTTTTTATTAATTTCACGTAATTTTTAAATATATTATGTAATTTTGTAAGTGATAAAAGGTGAATGTACTTTGCGTTGCGTATGCGTAAAAATGTAGGCCATACAATCAGGAATAATGTACGTGGAGATTTTCTTGAATAAGTTTTTTTAGAGTAATGAATCACATGCGTTTAGACATAATATATGACGTTAAGCATAATATATGCTGTGTATTACCTATCTGTGCTATAACACTAGTGAATTATGTAATGTTAATCAATTTTCAGGACAAATAAATCAAATATTCATACTCTAAAGTTAGTTACCTCAGTTATTATTATTACAGTGTACAATTAACCCATTTCTCTTGTTAACCAGAACAGTTACAAGCCCTGTTAGTGTTCAAACTACAATAAATTACCGCTGTGCGTGACTCGAAACGTTTCTCACAACGTCATATTGTTACAACTTAGTTCACATCTTATCCCGTTTTAAACCCTGTGTTATTTTCTCATGTCTTTGCAAATAATACCCATTCATATTTGCGAAGCTTTGAAATTCCCCTTTTTAAAAATCACCATACAAAACCCCCTCAAAATATCCCCAGCAAGTAACAAGGAAATTGCAAGACACCACGTGCTTTGAAAATAGGTCATCCTTTATCTTTGGACAATTTAACATCGCTCTGTCTCTTTCTTTGGGCCGTGGGACAATGGGTGGGACAGAGTGCGCTGTATTTAAGCTGGTCCCCTCGAAACTTGATAGTAGTAGAAGCTGGCCAGTTGACTTTTGTTGCTTAAGGTTAGATGTCACGATGTATCCTGAGTTGTCAAGCAGTCAGGCAGTCAGGCTTACTGCGGTGACATCAGGAAGTTGGCTGTCATGATAGCACTCACATGCCTTCTAGCAGTTTTGTTTGTAATTAAACTTAGTCATATGACATGATTCTATTAAATCATGTCGGTTGTTCAGTAGGTATACGTATATTATTATAGGTACGCGCGTTAAAAAAAACGCGTGTATAGTTCTTGTGGTTTTTTCATAAAAGTTACCTATTCATTGAGCTTCAATTTTGTATTAATTTCATTTTATATGAGTATAGCAAGGACTGTATTTAACTTGTTATAAACTACGGGTCTTCAACTTTAATTAAGTTATTGTAAGACTGGTTTGTTTATAATTTTTGTTTAAAAAGCTATATTTTTCCTATAAAAAGGATGCATTGTTTCAATTCACTATATGTACCTTTTTTCCTGGCATAGGTCCCCATAGCCTTCCAACTACCTCTATCGCTTTTATTTTCCATATAGCTGCTTGAAATAAAATATTTTACAACGGAAATGACTTTACCATGAAAACTTAGACAAGCAAGTTATCTTGAACGTCAAAACCAAGATATGAACTTATCGATATATTGTATGTAAACAATTCTGCTGCGGTTTCACTACGATTGTAAGTTGTTACCTATTCTGTTGGCATCGAGTTTCAATAGAATTTTGATTGGCAAGGCTGATTTCGATTTAAAATTTTGCAATCGTGGTTTTTTTATTTGCTTATTGAGTTTGTCTTGATAAGTGGTTATTTTTCTTTGATATATAAAGAATGCTTTGAGTTAGTGTTACTTTATATTGAACTTACATGAAACTTACGATATTGTTAAACTCTTTTGTAAAGTTTTGGCAAGTAAACTTTAGATATCCAACAATTTTGTGCTCTATTTTATCAAGAAGTATTTTTCTCAATGGGTGCAAAAGTCTTGCTTAGTTTAGATATCTCACAATTTAGTTCGTTATTTTCAAAAGTACCTATCTTGATAATTTTTCTCATTATTTTTTTTATTGTAAATCCTACATAGCAACTGCATTACTGCATTTATCAAATAAATATTATTTGCATTAAAATGAGTGTAGCTAATACAATTTGCGTAATCTTAGAACTAATAATAATGCAATTGTTCATGTTTTAGATATAACGAGGTAAGGATATAATAAATTAATATACTTATAGGCTTAATCATAGAAATTGTAATGGTCAGGCGCGTTCGGTCGTCTCTATTAGGAAAAAAGCATATTTTTAATTATTTTCCTCGTAAGTTTGTACTTAAATTAGCTCGCTATTTACCTACTATTATTTCTTCATTTAGCTATCTTATTAGTTAGTTACATAATAAATTATACGCGTCATAAAAAATAATTTAAACCAATTTGTTATCAGGTAGTAACAAAATGACTAATTTTAAACATTACAACCGCATAACTGAGCTTATTATTCCATTATTAAAGTTACCGTGACCAATTTAAACTTTATGCACGGACAACAGTTAACTAAACAGTTAGCGATAGTTAAAATTCACATGCTAAACTCACGCCAGTAATTGCGTAATTAAAACACAATTAAAAATTAGAAATACGAAAAAAAGTTACGTAAAAAAAAAACTTTCGAAAAAGAAAATGGACGCCGCCAGTTGCCGCCAAAACCGACTTGTGAACATTATAAAAACGTCAAACCTCTATCGTCATTCCATATTTGAATAAATTCACTGTCACCACACACCACAGATAACACAAACACAGGACACTTTTTAAAATTGGAATTCGCGTTCAGAAATAATCCGAGTTCGTAATTCGTAAAGACCCGCTCACACCGAGATGTTGCAAGCGGGCCATCGAGGGAGCAACTAGGAAATGAATACAACGCCGCACGCCGCCCAACACACATAACCTCCTTGCACGCCAGTGTGTGTAAGTGCATACGTTTTGACAACATGTGGAGTTTATTTATAAGCCTACCGCATCACATACATTCCCAAAACATTATTAATTACAATCAAACAAAAATTTTATCCCGCAACTGTATGAAATATACTGTATTTCGAGTCTAATTGGACTCTAATAAGAGTTATAAAAGATAGCAACAGAACAGCAATTAAAATATTTTTAATCTGAACTTAAGATCTAAAAATGACAGATTAAAAATCTGAGACATAGCGGTTTGAGAGAAAAATGTTACGCGGCTAAATCACAACAACCGTTATTACATAACAGTCGGCTAGACAGAGATGGGGATAGTTTTTGTACGAGCTAAAAAAAGACAGAACATCGAGGTTGTGTAACCCAACACAGGGAAAGCTCATACGTACTTTCTTTATACACGACGAGCATGTGTGTGTGTGTTAGTATATAGTGTGCAAGTGTGTGCGCATCTTTACATTTTTGAAATTCGAACGAAAGAGCGTAAGTGTCGGGATGGATTTTTCAAAATGGACTCTTCTTTTAGAAATATGGAGTGCAATATTGAACGTTGTGTTGTAAGCTGTAAGGTCGAAATTGGTGTTTGGATGAGCATGCACGGCAGCTTTTTGAAGGGGTTCAATGACACACGGTTTGGCACGTTCCTTAGGCCCACCGATTTTTTCAAATGTACTGCGGAGTAGGTTGAAAACGCCACAAAAGACGTGATATTTCCACAGAACTAAAACTAGGGCATGCGTAGTTGCTGTTATGGGTCTTTTAATCGATTTTCCTCGAAACAGGAGGATAAACTTTACACTTTTAACAAGCGGAATTTTCTTGCATCCTAATGTACCGCGAGTAGCGAGAATTGACCGAAAATGAGGACATGCGTGATAGGCTATAAATCATCATTATTGTAGTGTAGCTACCCGACGGTAGATGGCGTTGTCATCAATTTTATTGCACAATAGAATATTTTTGTATTGTCGAATTGTTTTTATATTTTTCGCTGCTTTTGTTATTCTTTAATACATTGTGGAATAAATTTGGCTTTATATGAGTTAAATGAAATGATACATAAGGAATTACGCGGCAAAAATAATGAATCATTGTGTCAGATTGTTCGAATATTTATGCTAAACCAAAGTGCGTGACCATACATTGTTGTAAGTTATTAATAAATCACAAAAAAAAAATGATAAATCGGTACCAAATTATCCTACAATCGGAAATAACTAATTAACAATTCACAAATTACTAAAAATAAACGAATCTTTGTCTCAAAATAGATGCTTTACTGTAAATTTACTATTGCATCACATCGGAGGAAGTGAAATAACAGCCATAATATTTATATAGCTATCCCTTTCCGCCCGTATGGCGTCATCTTTGTCGCACGAGGAGAGTTCCTCGTTTGAAAAGCGAAGCTGAGAGACGGATTGCTATCTCTGTCGCGCAACAGTGAAGTCGTATATTGCTGATGTGTTCGTGCAAGGCAACGGAGGGTATTGACCTGTCCTTGCTTTGCATGTGTGCAGCCTTGCTTTACTGTTATACGTTGTTTGTATGTGTGCGCGTGCATCGTTAGGATCGGTACACACGGATTAGTATTTTGTATTGTAAATTCATATTTTATTTTTTATGTTTGTTATGTAAAAGTTGTTTTTATACAAACCACGGTAATTGATGTTGGGTGATTCCATTTTTTCTTGGGTGTAGGGTAACTTACCTGGAATAGAGAAAGGGTTTTCATTAGTAGGTATTAATAATTCATAAAAAAATATTATTTTTAACTAAGGCAAGTACCTAATGCTTATTGATTTTTTTTTTACCGCATAGTAGTACTATATTCAAAATCATTTTATTAGCTTATGAACCCTTCGCAGTATTGACACTGTCATCATAACCATTTTCATAGCGTGAAAAATCTTAATAACCGCTTTCATTTTTTCGTATCTTTATATATTTTTGTTCATGCTCAATAAATGTTTACTATCCATCCATGTACCCCAACTTTTACAAAATCAAATCCTTACATATCCCAAAAAACAAACAAAAAACACAATTATACTCAAACAAAATAAATACTCAAAAACAAATACGGAACCACAACCAACAAAACGCGCAAAGGAAAACCTGCAAACAGCCTAAGCCACGCTTATAAAAAAAAAGTTGCGTCAGAGCCCATAAAAAATGTCTGCCAGTCGTCAACGTTACATTACATCACTACGCTACGAGTGTGTGAGTGACGCATCACACACACAGGCACGCTGTATACGTATACACACGTGTTCTTCACGTGGGGTGTCAATGTGTGAGTGCGGCCTAATCTCTAAAGGAATGCGGGTTTCATACAAGTAGTTTTAAAAAGCGCTGAAAAGCAAAATTCTTTGACTGCCTCGCCACCCTTTTATGTTTTTCACTTTTTAAAGATTTTTCTCGACTTTTTTTTCGCTTTTTTCGCTCGCAAATGAAATGGATTGATGCGGATTCGCTTTGACTTTTATTTTAATTAGAAATTTACTTGTGCGTAATTAAAGCTAGTTTTAACTTTAGATTAAAGTCTACATATTAACTAGAATAAAAGCTCAGGTCAGGAGGTCAGATAAGCAGTCGCTCCTTGTAAAACACTGGTACTCAGCTGCGTCTGGTCAGACTGGAAGCCGACCCCAACATAGTTGGGAAAAGGCAGACTTTTCATGGAAAATCGATTTACCGAAGCTTGTCATAAAACGTCAAAATCCGTTTTCCCTTTTTAAAATATGACAGCAAAAGTCAAAAGTCATAGACAATTGGCATTTGAGTTAGAACTGCTTTGTAAATGCGTTTATATTCTGCCGGTAGTCAAAGGTCTAAGTTAACTGCGTTTGTCTTCGTTATAATACAGAATAACCGATGGATTTGAGTTATGTAACTGTTAAATGAGTCATGGGCCGAGCCTAAATTCTTGGAGTTTGTATTCGCTTCTGAAGGGATGCTTTTCGATATATTTTAATAAAAAAGTAGGATATATTAATGGATTTTTTATATCGCAATTAGACGTTTCGTGTGACATTGACAAGCTCACAGTTGCTGCATTGCACGTTTGACACAAAATGCCTAATTTGAAAGAATCCAAAATTCATGAAAAATACTTCTAATTAATTTGTACTTTCTAAGTATATCTTAGACACCATTGGCTGTGTTTCGGATGGCACGTTAAACTGTAGGTCCCGTCTGTCATTGAACATCCTTGGCAGTCGTTACGGGTAGTCAGAAGCCAGTAAGTCTAACACCAGTCTAACCAAGGGGTATCGGGTTGCCCGGGTAACTGGGTTGAGGAGGTCAGATAGGCAGTCGCTTCTTGTAAAGCACTGGTACTTAGCTGAATCCGGTTAGGAAAGACAGCCTATTTCCAAAAATAGCCCAAATAAAAGAAGACTAAATCTTTCCAATTCAGTTAGAATTGAAGATACTTGCTCACCTATATTATCAGTTACTATGAAAGCTAAATGACTATATGCGGATTCCAATTACCAATCTATCTATTGATTTAGAGATTGCATAGTGACATAATCTACATAGGTAGTTGTAATTTTTCTCTTTTTTTTTAATTATTTGTATATATTAATTTACAATTGTGTCTGTTATTTCTGTAAATATCAAATATTGAAAAAAAATATTATGCTCCATATAAATTATGTTACAATTCAATCTCTAACCATGGATAGCTCGCTTATTGCAACCCACCGTGATTCTAAGCACCTATACATAGCTTCTTTACTACATAAATAGCGAATAAATGCATATATTCATAGTGCATCTATTTCGTATGCACCTCGGGGAGGCTTAGAAGTAGGTTGCACCGGAAAATGCATCTTACTGCAGTGAAGGTAACAGAATCATTGACCGACCTTGAAATAGACTAGTTCGCAGGAATTAGAACTTAGAACATAAAATAGTGTTTTATTTTTGTTTTGTAACCTATAAAATATTGATACCTACCTAAAAGTTAAGTATGCTTTTGAGGGGTTATATAAATTGACTGATGTTTAAAAACCAGAAAGTCAGGTAGCAACTTTCGAAATACTTTTTCAAGTGTTCTAGTCTTTAGAAAAATGCAAGAAAATCTAAAGAGAAGATCATTATTTTCACAATCTAATAATATGGCGTTGTATAAGTCAACAAAAAATATTAATGGTTAGAAAGACAACAGGAAGAGATTTCTTTTATAATTTTCAGGTTTTCAGGTTTTTTTCAGTTTTCAGGTTCCTGCCCTAAGATACTTATACCTAAAACCTACCCGATCAAAAGGTACTAATTGCTACTATTGGATGTAGTAGGTTTCCTATGAGGCCAGTCATCGGTATTAAGAAATTGGAGATTGTGTAAAACGCACTAAAAGATTGTAGAGTAGTAAATGTAGTAAATGTAGAATCTTTCAAGTCCTGCAAAACAAATCGTAAAACCAAAATTAATACCAGCACGAAACACACATACAAAAAAAAATCTCATCAGCATGCAATGAACGAGAATAGAAATAAAAAAAAATACAAAAAAGAAATATATTAGCATAACACCAAAAACCGCTATTTATAATATTAATAAAAAAAAACTCGAAAGAACCCGTTGCGAAAAACCTGACCTACAACAATACTCGCACACAGATGTACAAACACACACATGCATGTGTACATGTATAGGTATTACGTGGGAACTAACTACAATGATAATAATGATTTAGGGTGTTCGCAAACTGAGCGATTTTTCGCGCGATGCGTGAGACGGGAAATATTACGTAATTTTTTTTTTTGGGGGGTGTCAATAAATAGGTAGTGTTTTTGCTAATTGTTGTTGGCGATTAAGGGATTATTTACAATTTCTATATAAAAGTTTTTTTGTTACAAAATAATTGCGATATCTTTGTAGGACTTAATTTTGCATTTGGAATAATTGTTGAAAGTATAGATAGACAACATTTTCAGATTCTGTTCAGCAATTTGAGAGACTTTTGCAACTTATTTTAAAACATTGATTAAACTATCCAATCAATACAAGTTTTTTTTTTTCATTATAATAAGCTAATTACGTTATCATCGAACTTATAATTCAGACAAGCGAAATATTTATGAATGTATCAAACAAACTGAAGGTTATATATAATCATATTTATGCATTATAAACTCATGCTAATATGACAGTCTCATCCTTACAAAGATAACTCTAATTATGCAATTGCGCAATTAAAATTGACAGCAAAATCGTTCGCGTGTAAAAACCCTAATAGATATATCTATTTCAAGAGTACTGACTTATATATTGCCTGTGTCTAGCCGTTATGAGTCAGTAACGTTTCAAATAGTATAACATCATTATAGGCTAAGAATTCGTGACTAAAATCTACGTTTTGTTGAGGAAAAATATGTTTTTTATTGTTGAGATAAACAAAGATATTATGGCCGTGACATGCCTATGTATAATGTCCAATTATGGGCAAGATATTTACTAAGTAATGGCGTCCACGGCCGATTTCGGCCACGGCAGCTGTTCTCATAGGAGATCAGCCAGCTGCGCAGGACATATTATAGTGCACGAGCATTTGCGCAGACACAGGTGCACTCACTGTTCCTTCACTCTCTGCGCCCGATGGGACGGCAATCCGACACGACCGGAATGAGATCAGGCGCAGGACCGACATTTACGTGCTCTCCGATGCACGGGTGAACCAATCATCAACTTCCAGACTACGGGCTGCTTTGTGAAAGCTTAAGAAAACTCACAAAGCGATTTCGGCCCGACCCGGGTATCGAATCAGAGACCTCGAGCACAGCAGTCGCGCTTGCGACCACTAGACCAAAGAGGCAGTTATTTATTTACACAAAGTAAAAAACATGTAAGATTTGTGAAGTCAAAGGTTGTAAAAAAGTTTTTTTAGCAAGCTTCTTTCTTTATAAAATGAAGCAGATATCAAGAATATAGAGTTTACAATATTCTAATAGAATGCTTTATTATATCATTTCTATGCAACAAATACTGAATATCCCAAACCAGTTTATGACAGACATTTTGAATTATTCCAAAGCAAATTATCGACGACCATTTTGCATATTAAAGAGTCAGTGTTGCCATAATTTGAGTTGAATTATGTGTTTTATGAGTATTTGTCTTGGACAGAATTGACCAAAGCATTTGATTATGTTGTTATAACTGGCAATGTTTGACTATTCACTTAAACTTGCGTATTATAACCGACTTCAAAATAAGGAAGTTTTCAGTTTAACCTGTATATTTGTGCCCGATTATTTCATGTTTATCTGAAGTGATTTTGATACTGTTTTCAGTTTAGTATTTTTCAGACTTAGAAGACGGTTTAGTTATAAGTATTGAAGTATTTTTTATTTATTTGAAAAGAACGCTAGATTTGCTGAATAAATTAAACTTCTATAATTGAACACCTATTATATTCTTATTTAACACAGTTGCAACACAAAATTGAAGTGATCGGCTAAATAATTTAAATCATGACGACAATAAATAAAGTGAAATCAAATAGAATGAATTCAGATAACATTTTATGCAATCAAACTAAATTGCTTGCAATTTGCAAAAGTATTTTTGATTGCAACGTTTTCGAGTTGTGTGACATACAAAATAACATACGAGAATCGACATTGAACCACTATATTATGTATGTAGCTTATATTTTGTCCAAAAAATCTCTATTTTTATACGTTACTAGCTGTTACTCAAGCTTTCCCGTGTCCCATGGAAATTAATACCAGTATCCGGATAAACCATAGCCTATGTTACTCGGTCAGAAAAACAAATCGGTTCAGTAGTTTCGGCGCCTCTAATGTACAAACTATTGTTTTCTCTCAGTTCTCTTTGCATTATTTTCTATTTCACTAGATCTCGAAAAAAAAATTGTGCTGCAATGTTAAAAGTTGCCCTCGAGGGCCTATATCAACTTATTCATTTCATTTTGTTAGAATGAAAGTGATATAAAATTATGCAACTATGTACATAGAAATTATTAATTCAGATCCGGCCACGGACATTGGTTAGTCACAGCTACTAAGACGCTGGTAAAATCCTAGAGCTACATATATTTTTCTATTATACTTTTCCTTATTTTTCTCTGTCTACAAAACAATTAAATAGAAGGAATGACCAAAATGTTATTGCATGCTGTAGCTAAAATAAAAGTCATTTATTCAAAGAAGGCTGAAAATCATCATTTTTTAAGGTCAGTTTTACAAACGTATGTGCTAATTTTGGGAAGAAGAAATGGTGGAACAAACTCCCCAGCAACTGAAAACTTATAGTCGGCCGATAGTTTGTTTGGATGGGATTCAAGCTTTTCTTTAAAAAAAAAATTGAAAAATCTCTCGGCCGACTTTTCAGTCTTTAGTGTACATAGATTTAACAAGATATTGTTAATGATTAGAATTAATTAATCAATTCTTTACATAACCTTTTGTGGTGCCTATTAAGTTTTAATTTATTATAATGTAATCAACACTACGGCTTGTTAGAAACAAAAACTTTGATGGTATTATGACATCTAATGACTTTTGAGTGGAGACGCAATTAGTGATAAATAATTGTTTAAACATTGTCAGGAATACTTGTTTATTCCATCATTAAAACATTGACAAAAGTTACTGTCTAAAAGCAAGAATATTGCCCACTATGTAATCGGTTCTAATATTATAAAGCAGAAGATTTTGTTTAAACGCGATTAACTCAGGAACTACTAGACCGATTTGACAAATTCTTACAGTATTAGATAGCCCATTTATCGAGGAAGGCTATATAGGGTACTTTTTATCTAGGTGCGAGGAGATATTCCTACACGGAACACGAGTGAATCCGATAGCAGAAAATAGTATGACTTAAACTTAGATTAAAAAATGTGATTAAAACCCCTGTTTAACGGAATCCAAAAAAAGGAACCTCTCTGTTTTTACAATCATTATTAAGTACTTATTTTCTGCCTAAATCCCGTAACCAAAAAAATAAAGCGTAAAATCACAAAGAATTATTTCACAACCGCGCCTCAAAGTACCAGGGCATCATAAAAAACAGCGGCTATCAGTTGGAAAAACCCTAAAGTATCAAGCTATTTTTCCTTGAAGTGGTAAGCAGAAGTGACAAGGTGCGTATTCCGTGAGGTCGTGTGCAGTAATAATGTAAATTAGGACTGCAGTTGCGCGTACGCCGTTGCTAAGACAGCGCTCAACTTTGTTGACCTTAAATTAGACTTAGGTACTTATAAAGTATTTCGAAGAGTAAATGATATTTTACCTAAGTAATGTCATAGACGCTAACGCACTGTAGGTCCCGGCTGTAATTTGAACATCTTTAGCAGTCGTTACGGGTAGTCAGAAGCCAGTAAGTCTGATAGCCAGTCTTACCAAATATACCAAGGGGTATTGGGTTGCCCGGGTAACTGGGTTGAGGAGATCAGATAGGCAGTCTCCTTGTAACACACTGGTACTCAGCTGCATCTGGTTAGACTGGAAGCCGACCTCAACATAGAAAAGGTTAGACAGATGGTAAGATCCAGTCATACTGAGAAGTTTTTTTATACGTCCTACTTAAAAGTAAGGCTTCTTTTTGACCTGGATTCAAAGGAGTACACTTTTAGAAAAGTTTTTTTCCTACTTTAGATGACCCACTGACCTTTCTTTTCTTTCTTATTCCTTCTTTTAGATTAACGTTATAATTAGGCTTATTGCAACGACATAATTTAAGCTTTGAGATTGTTCGAAAGAGTTACCGCGGCCCCTGGTACATAAAAAGCCTACGACGGAACACGACGGTTTTTAGTCAGCAGTAAGAGTCTGATACTCCCTCACCGCTGCTAACCCACAGCGCAGCGGGAGGGGTCATTTGATGATTTTTGACGTCGTTAAAAAAACATATTAAACAATAAGAGATGTAACACTGCAATGTCCATTCAATTAATTTTAATGTCTGCATGGTAGTCTTCAATGTTAAACAGATAACTCAATTTTAATGAAATTTGGCACAGAACTCACAGTCCTTATGACAAAGTAGTTTCATTTGAGATGTCATATAAAAGAAACGAGCTTGTAAATATAGAAAAGAGACTACTGACATTAAAAAGTGGTGAAGTTAGTATGTTTCATGAAGATAATTTTTGAAACTCAAGATCCTATTCAGAGTCAAAGTCAACTGTTTTTATTTCTAATAGGCCTTTGCAGGCTCCTATGAAACGTCACACTAGTTGCACGGTTCCAAAAAATTGGTCTCATGGAGAAGAGCCGGCAAGAAACTCCATAGACATTATAAAAATTCTTTCACTACTAAAAACCTACACTTTCTTTTCACATTTTAAATTCAAAAACACAAGAAAAACCGTTAAAATAAGCTAGTTTAAACACAAAAACGCTTTTACCTCGAGTCTAACATAAAGTAGTCATGTAGCGAACCTTGAGTTCCAAGTTACGTTGCTTAAAACTGATGCTTAGTTAAGTTAAGTGGCCACACACTGGAGACTAAACAGTTGGCCGACAGTTGCCTAGCAACTTTTAAAGAAAATCTTTATTCCAATCAAAGTTTTCAGTCGGTGTGATATTAGGCTACATAACAGGGGCTCAATTCTGCTAATTTGACTTTAGCGATATACGGTTGATATCCAACTGAGATTCAATCGAAATACGATTGTAGCTTATATGGCATTCCGCATTTTTTTTTTAAAAATTACAATACGATTGTAAAGCAGTATAACCCTATAGACTTATAGACAGACCAAAGGCACACCAATGGAATGTCGTTGGAAAACGATTGGTCTTAGTAGCAGAATTCCCGCTACGGTTTAAACTGCTATTGAGATTTAATTGATATCCAATTAACACATTATTATGCTGATGACATCTTCATGCTGATTTACAAGCCCAAACAAACAATCGGCCGACTAAAAGTTGTCAGTGTGCGCAAGTTAAGTGATTACTATTCTGTACGGGTGCATTCATGCATCTGACACCTAAGACTGTCTGCATAATGTACTGCGAAGGTTTATTACTAAAATTGGTCAATGCCGTAGGTTTTAGTACTTAATAGGTGCATAAATAATACCTAGGTTTCTGTTAGTTATTTTAATTTTTATTGCTGTTCTTTTTATTAAGTAAAGATCGGTTGACATCATCATCCTGCCCTTTTTCTCAGGTTAAGTAAGCTTTGTAAAAAAACTTTTTGATAAAAAAATTAAACCGTCTTCAATAATATACCTAAAACATTCTCCTACGTTCGAGAAATAAGATACTTACTGAAAATCGCATCAAAATCGGTTCTGCCAAACGTGAGATAATAGCGCACATAACATATAACTTAACATGACATACCCCTTTTTCTTAATTAGATTTAAAATACGTTGGTTTTTTACGATTTCATTATCAATATCATTTTCCTTACTAATTAAAGTCTCAACATTAAAACATTATTAAAAGAAAACATTATTAAGTAAGTAAAACTTTCAAACGCAAAAATTAACAATAACCATTACGAAAACAAAAAATTCGCATAGTGTGTGTCAACAAAAAGCAGTTTTTTTGCCCACTGTGTAATCACGAGACGATGAGTAGCGCGCCGCTCAATGTTCCTAACCTATCTATGTGTGTGTGCATCCGTGTGACCCACTTACGAACGCGTTCGGCGAACTTCGGGCGTTTCCGTCGCCCGAACATATGTCCGCGGACCCGCCATCTTTACTTATTGACTACAACCGACCAAATTACGTTGACCTATCTTAGGTAATATTTTTAAAGTTACAAGGGGTCATTCATATTTGGTTATATAGCGACGCGTGTTACGTAAAAAATACTAGCTAAATGTTTACTCGGCGTTTGTTATCGTAGGTTTTGTCATCGTGTAGATAAAACTGATTTACTTCCTAACGTTTTAGTTTGTAAACTTCTGTAATACAATAATGTATGTTTGGTTCAGTCTTTAGGTATTACAGACGTGACCTAGGCGAGTGTAATTAGAAGTAATCATGAAACTTTGTTATTTTTAGAGTTGCATTGTTTGTCTCCGTTTAAACTTTGAAGCTAACATTGTTTTTACGACCATCATCTGCCTAGCCTTTTCTCAACGATGTTGGGGTCGGCTTCCAGTCTAACCAGATGCAGCTTAGTACCAGTGTTTTACAAGGAGCGACTGCCTATCTGACCTCCTCAACCCAGTTACCCGAGCAACTCAATATCCCTCCTAAGTATTGTATTTACGGCCAATCACCTTTTGGATGCTTTATGCATAAAGTTTTTCAAATTTTTGATGCTTTATTCATAATTTAAATAAAAAAAGGTCTTATACAACACAGTTCGGAATTCAAATATTAAATAAACGGTTATCAATAAACATCGTAACATAACATAACAGAAAGCTTTCGTGTGCATATCCGAACGTAACTTCCGCGTTCGAAATTTGATTTTTTCCCCACTCACACATAGAAACGACTTTCACCTATTCGAAAGTGGTATTGTGACGTGTGTGAGTGGCTATTTTCGTTTCGGATATGCGTTCCGAAAGCTTTTAAAGATAACCATTTATAAATAAAAATGATTGTTTAACTTTTTATGCAGATTATAATTTTATAAAAGCTCAGTGGTCGATCGATCATAAGTCTGTTGGTTTGTCGATGTATGACAATCTTGTTATGATGAGTTCCTCCGTGTTTCTAAAGGCAAGCTAAATTGGTGGGTCCCGGCTGCCATTTTACCATCTGACACTCGTTACGGGTAGTCAGACAACCAGTCTTACCAAGGAGTATTGTGTTGTCCAGGTAACTGGGTTGAGGAGGTCAGATAGGCAGTCGCTCCATATAAAACACTGGTACTCAGCTGCATCCGATTAGACTGGAAGCCGACTCCAACTATGACAATTAGAAGTAAGAAATCTTCAAAAACACATAGTTATTAAATCAAAGGTACTCATCAAATTAGTTCCGTCCATATTATAACCACAGTCTACCTAAATCTCGAACTTCAATCTACACTTAATTACAGTATCCCAACAATTTAGTTTGTTATCTTTTTTATCAGGAACGCACATACGAATCTTTTTTGTTTTCAATTATGTAAGAACTTCATGGTTTATCATAGTCTATGGACTCTTTAGACAATGGCTGGACTTTAGCACCATAGAGTAAAATAGAGGTGAAAAAAGTTAACGATGAAGCTATGGAATAATAATAAAATGGTTCAATTCCCTGATTGTGCAAACATATGTATCTATTATTGAATTTCTCAAAAGCAATTCTTTCAGCGAGAAGCACTTATATTTTTAGTTGCATGGTACGCTAACTTTTTCTACATGTGTGTATGCTTGATAACCTATCCTGCATATGCATGAGAAGGCTGGCATTGGCGGAATTAAAACTAAATATTTTCCTATCATCCACAGGAGAAAATCTTCCTAAATTTTTGCCCCTAAACCCAACCCAGGAATCGAACCACCAACCTCTCACTGAACAGTAGCCTCTAGTCAAAGCCCAGAGAAATCGTCAAATATTACACTCAAGAGCACATTTCAACGAATATACTTTCACTGTTATATAATATACCAGTTCACTGATAAGCTAATAGCCTACTGGTAAATGGAAAGGGGTGATTTCTGACAAAGCATTTTATTCAGTACTTCCTGAATTGGTAGCTAGTCTTACCAAGGAGAATTGGTTAGCCCGGGTAACTGGGTTGAAGAGGTCAGATAGGCAGTCGCTTTATGTAAAAACACTGCAGATACTAAGTTGCATCTGGTTATAGAAGTTATAGACCCATCTTGTTTAGGAATAGGCTAGGCAAATTAATCCTGGATTGGTAACCCATTTATTATTATATTTTTGGCTACAGCTGCTGCTTTCGAAGGACCAACCAGCGGCGCAGGACATATTACAATGCATAAGTGCGCTATCTATTCCTTCACTCTCATAGCGCGATGGGACGGCAATCTGACACCACCGGAGAGAGATTAGGCGCACTACGGATATTAACGTGCTCTCCGATGCACGGGAGTATCAATCACCAACTTCCACTCTGCTTTGTAAAAGTTTCTTAAAACCAACAAAGCTGCTTTGAATCAAACCCGAGACCTGATGCACAGCAGTCGCACTATGCAACTACTAGCTAGACCAATGAGGCGGTTCCCAATTATCAGTATGCTGTGTTATAAGCCCGATCAAACTCTAGGTTTCTAATCGCAAAAAATAGATGGATGGGTTATTAAAATCCGCAGTAAAAGTGCTCTAAGAAGAAAGTATTTGTCTAAGGTACAGTATAAGATACACGTGAGTAATCTCACGTTATCCTGCAGGTTGCACTTACTATGCGTTCCCGAGGACACGCGACTGTCAATGTGACAGTCTACGATGTTGCATAGATTTATGTAGTAGTCGACAAATGTCCTGTATACTGTACAGTTTGTGAAAATTTACTTTGAATCTCTGATTGCGCATGTCTTCATACAGATTTTGCCCAGAGAAACCAAAATTGTTATGAAGTAAAATCCAACCACTTAATAGCCAATAACTTGCAAATAACTGAGTCGATTTTTATGTAAAACATAAGTATAAGAATCACTGCTGGCAAACAAGCTTTCATTTGAACAAAATCGCATCAAAAAGGTTGATCTATTTAAGAGCTGCGATGACACATAGTGGTCATAAGCTCCTCTTTTTGCATTGGGTGTTAAAAAACATGGAAAGGTGAAGAACGAGTGGTTTAAATCTCCCTAAATCGACGCAAAAATATATATAAGTACAGCACAAACCTTAAGAATTTTTTCCATATTTTTTTCTTCAGACCAAAGACTATAAATCCACGTTATGATAATGTGTAATACATTCGTGATTCCTCACTTATAACTTGCGTGCATCATACGAAATCCGGTGAAGGTCTATCTTTTGTTCGAGTAGGTACACCTAGGCTCTGCAAATTGATTAGTGTACAAATAATTGTGTGTTGGATAATCATCTCTGCAATTGTTTATGTTCATGCTTTTGTTTTTTTTAGTTGGTAGGCAGCGAAGTCGTTTCTTTTAAGCTTGAAGCTATATTTTGTTTTTGACATTGCACACTTCAGATAGGTTACCTGGATTTATTTTGTTTCCCTTTGACGTATAGTGAAATCACGGAACGCATATTGTAAAAAAGTACTTTATCGAAACAACAATCTAGAGGTAAAACGCCTTATTTGATGCAAGGACAATTGTGTTACTTTGGGCCTTCTTTGATGAAACCTAAGCCATATGAAAGCTTTTGAAGCACATTATTTCATTTCATGACAGCTTAATTTAATTCTAGCTCGAAAATAGCGTAAAAATATGTGTTTAAACAAAAGCATCCAAAATTACATAGACGCAGCTAAAAAAATAAGACAGTCTGCCTGACAGTTGAATTAAAGTTTCAGATACTCTCTTGCACATGCGTAAAACAACCAAGCGGTCTTTCAAGGTTATCTTAAAACATAATGGTTGGTTGCTGAAAACTCTGCAATAATGGTTCACATTGGTTGCCGTAGAACATGAAGCAATTTGAATTACTTGGTTGTTGTTCTCAAGGTTGTTCATAGATAAGTAACCAGTAGGCCACGTAGCAATAGGGGACATTGGTTGCTATGTTTTTTTTTGGTTGACTTTGAATTTTAGTAGATTGCAATACCTTTCTTATTGATTGCTAAAGATAATTTAAATTGAAGTATTTATAACTATCTTCCGTCTCTTGGGAACTACTTTTCGAATATGGATAAAGGGTAGCCTTTATGTTATTCTAACTCACTTCGAACGTCAAAAACAAAAGACAGCCCCCAAAATGCCCGCCCTTCACCACGTCCTATGTGTTTTTGCTGGGAAGAAGAAATGGCGCAACAAACTCCCCAGCAACACATGTATGTCTGTTATGTTGAAGAACCAGATTTCTGATGTTTGTATTACTGCCAAGTTTCATAAAAACTATTCAGCAATTTTTGCATGAAATAGAAATAAATAGGATATAGGAATAAAGAGTTTACCGTTGTCATGGCAACCAAATCAACACCTTTTGCAAAACAAACAAACAAGCAAGAACATTTCGCACGTTTTCGTGAATGCGAAAAAGATATTCGCAGTAGTGAATGTGAAATTTCGCAGATTCAAATTTGAATGTCTTTAGGCCTTAAAATGCGAAGCTAAATAGAAAGTTGTATGAAAGAAAGTCATTTTTGTGACGTATAGATTACAATCACGAGTTTTTGGTTATGCGTATTCGGAATTAAATGGTTGTTGAATAATGTTTAAGCATTAAATGTTTATGTGTTTGTATAATATTTAAGAATGTATTTAATTACATAAAAAATTTGAGATCTGTATATCTGTTATGATTTTATAACACAGCTGAATCGAGTTGGGTCGGATTGCCGTCCCATCGGGCTATGAGAGTGAAGGAATAGTGAGTGCACATGTGTCTGCGCAAATGCTTGTGCACTATAATATGTCCTGCGCAGCTGGCTGATCTCCTTGCCTTAGAGAACAGCCGCCATGGCCAACGAAATTTCTGGACGTATTTATAAATTAAATAGGTTCTGATACTTACTTCGTTAATTAAAAATCTATTCGCCATCTTTAAAAGTGCATTAGTAAAAGGAGTTTTGTATAATCGATCCTGATAAAGGCATGTCATGTTATACAGCCACAAGGTTGCGCCGGCGCAGGTGATCTGCTGACGTCATTTGTACGATTCTTAATTTGAATTGCTGGTTTGTGTGACGTTTTTTGTTATTTATTAGATTAGATTAGTTTCTAGTACTTATCTAACGGTAATTACAGATACAATATAGGCATACTACGAACCTTTTTGGCGGTTACGTAACTTATATGAATCGCCTCATGTGTAAACTTTTTGGTTATTTGCGAGTCGTAATCAGTAGAGTATCTGCGAATTTTTTTCAGTGTTAAATAGCCTATTTACTAATTACAGATATCAGGCTTTTTATCAGAGGGTGACAATTATTTTGCACGGGACGCTGGAAAAACCGCGAGAAGAAGACTTCTAATGACTTGGACTTTGACTTTGATTTACGTGGTTATAATTGGGGTATTATTTTGACCAGCAGTATAAAACTGTGGGTTTAATTGAAGGAGTAAAGATGTTTATGAAAGTAAGTGTAAGCAATTTGTTTGGCTTTTAGTGTTGTTTCGCTAATCAGACGACGCGTATGCAGAATGTGTGAAATTTTCACTTTTATTGTGTACTGACTTTTGCACGCGGCTTCACTCGTTAAACAGCCTGAAGAAATTCATAATAGGAATTAATAATGATACTTTTGAACATTCCTGCTGCGTACTTTTTTCTATGACTTGTAATTGCAAAATTAAACCTCCATGTCTTTTACTCTTATATAAACCATCATCTGTCTAGACCTTTCCCAACTATGTTGGGGTCGGCTTCGAGTCTAAGCAAATGCATCTGAGTACCAGTGTTTTACAAGAAGCGACTGCCTATCTGACCTCCTCAACCCAGTTACTAAGGCAACCTTAAAAAACAAAAAAAAAACAATTTTACTGAAAAGGGAGATAGAGATAATTTGAAACCTGAAATACATACATGAAATGAGATACATAGTTTTAATATAGGTGTCAGGTAAGAAAATGAGCGGAACGACGGGAAACAACTATTTAAAACAATAAAGCCCAAAAACTAGTTTTAGGAATTGATAGAAACGTTAAGATTAGTCACCACTTTCCCTACAATATGTTCAGCTAGTGTTGCAACAAGGAAAATACGTCGTACTGCGTAACACCATGAAGGTAGAAAGTCATAATATTTGTGCTGGCAACATTTGTTTGTTTAAATAGGTAATTATGACAAATATTAGAGTGGAATATTAGATAATTCACTAATCAATCAGATAAGCATGGTTTTTATAAGTTCCACCCACCTACATTCCTATAGCACTGCTTCCCGCAGCCGGTTAAAAGAGGACCATATCCTTTTTCAGGCTCTAAACTATGTATAGTTATCGGCACGGATATTGAGCTCTCGGCGGCAGAGTGGGGATCGTTTTGCGCACTGTACACATAAGGCAATAAACCATTAAATCGCTTTTGCGCAGGTGAAGGTCAGGGCTCAATATCCCTGCCGATGATTATAAGTACATATTAAATCCTTTTTAAATCGGTTCAGTTGTATTGGCTTATAAGTGCAATAGACAAAGTAAGTAAGTTACTTTAGCATTCATAATAGTGATAAGAGTAGGCGTAGTATTTTAGAATGTTTTCCTGCTATTGAGATTTTGTTGTCCTTTTTTGTAGAGGTAGTCTTTTAACCTTTTACAGGTAGATGCACTTCTTCAAATACGAGTGTTTAATATAATGAATACCCTTAAAATACTACTTAAAAAACTAGAACCTGCTACCACTGCCCAAAAACACCGTAAAATGATGATAATTCATACAATTTTTCTCAGTACTATTCCTCAATGTTCAAGCCCTTAGGTACGTGCTGAAGTTGCGCAAGAGTTGTACTGTTGGCCACGCGACTGTGTTACATCACACACACATACACATGCATAGAGTACAATGATAGATAGTGAGATGAGTAAGATGGTTGTAGTTTTTAAAACTTACTAAAATATGGATATAAATTGACCTATGTATTTTTTTATTTAAACTATCTGCCTAGCCTTTTCCCAACTTTGTTGAGGTTGATCAGTCTAATCAATAATAAAAATTATTAATGTACGCAGATGACCAGTGTTTTCTTACAAGAAGGGACTGTCTATGTGACCTCCTTAACCCCGTTTATAGGGCAATACTACTTCTTGGTAAGACTAGTTGTCAGATTTTCTGGCTTCCAAATGTTCAGTGACAGACGGGATTTATCTGTGATATGCTGCCTTCAAAAATCTTATGATAAAACTGGCTCTGTCACGCAGTTCTACTTGGGTCCGTGGGTTGTAGCGAGATCAAAATATTTTCAGTGACACTCACAAATAACGTACCTATCTATTGGCAAATACATTATTTAAAATGTTTTCAGTAGATCTAAAAATTACTCCCTTATAACCTCCCAAACTTTTCTTTCTTTATAATATTAATAGTACAAGTATATAAAAATCTACGCCCTATGCGTTTAAAGGTAAAATCCCACCTACTGCCATGTAGCCCTTTATTGCTCAAGCGCATACTTTTGTTTGTCTTTGACACATGTTACGTCACTAACGTGTTCCATGCTTATATGTTATTAGTGTTAGAGAAAAGCGTTATAACACTTTCATACTAGTGGATTTTCCGCTCGGTTCGCCCAGAAATCCGCCAGTGTGAAAAGTTCGAGTCCGCAAAACTAGAAGTGTCTATGACATTGCTTAGTTATTGCTCAGTTATAAAATACTAGCTTCTGCCAGCGGTTTCACCCGCATCCCGTGGGAACTACTTCCCATACCGGGATAAAAAGTAGCCTATAGCCTTTCTCGATAAATGGGCTATCTAACACTGAAAGAAATTTTCAAATCGGACCAGTAGTTCCTGAGATTAGCGCGTTCAAACAAACAAACTCTACAGCTTTATAATATTAGTATAGAAATGTGCGTGGACAAAAAAAGAAAATACCTACCTATCGTAAATAAGAGACTTTTCACACCATTTTTTAACTAGGAGTAATTTCAATTAAATAGTTTTTCTTGTTATATTCTGAAATCAAATTGCTTGATCAACTAAGACAGAACCAGGATAATTTTAAAATATTTACGTTTTTACAACATTATTAACCTTCGATGTATTTATTAGAATCATATTTTAATTTTGTAATTAAGACAATAAAGTCATTGCAAATCGAATTAATTTTCATGACGAATTAATGAATAAGTTATAAAAATTCAAGATTTTTAGCGGTAGAGCTTAAAAATTGATGAAAAATTCTGAGCTACTCTTTCAAGAGTGTAGAATTTGGTACTTATAAAAGACATTAGAATCCAATGGAAATTGATTGTTTCAAGTATTTTGATAAGTTATAATTACAAAAATAAAATCTAGCCCATTAATTGCCAATAAAATTAAACGTCGTCCAAAAGACACTAAAAGCCTAGCAATCCAAAATGGCCGACAAATACTTAGGACTAAGGAGTATTTAATGCCCTCATGAATATGAATAAAAGTTTACATGTTTACATAAAAGGGACAACATTAAAACAAGTTAAGTAACGCTCATAATTTAATTGAAAATCCTTGACAACAAATTACAGTAACATTGCATTTAAAATCCATAAAAAACAGCCATTTTTAATTTATCATTGAATAAAATAAGAGAGCATAAAAAAAACCGCCAAATTCGAAATTCAAATTTCGAAATTCGCGATAGGACGGTGCGTTGTCTCAATTAAAACTTTACGTTAACATTGTTCATTGGAAATGCGACCGTAGTGACTATAAAATAAAGGCTAGTTTTTATTGTAGAGTGACACGGCTTGTAGCCAACTGAAAAGTATGTCACCGAGTTGAATAGCATTCGCAAGGCCGGGCTATCTATGAATGCGCGCTCAAAACCACGGATGTGGCTACTATCTTGTAGTATCGATGTTCAAAATCACTATTAAAATAACATATAAAAACATACAACACATTTTACATCTCAAACAAGTATTTTTTAGCCTACAAGATATAATATTAATGTTACTGCAAAGAAAAATGTTCAAGGCCGAACAAATGCGCGTTCAAAACGGCGAATGTGATAGCTTTTCTGCGTTTAGTATTTACGCATAAATTGATAGGCAACAGTATCTTTCTGGTTAACTAAATGCCGTTCCCAATATGCTATCTATCTTTTTTTCGCTTACTAAAGATAGAATTTTGACATAAGCTTCATACAAGTTATGTCAAACAGATATTTCTACGATAGGTTCATAGAGTATTGTAGTAGGTACTTATATAATGTTCCTGGCTGAATGCACATACTTTGTGAGTATTCCAATTTCAAATATTGCAATATGGAGGATTGTTTTTGTTCCAACGTTCAATCTCGATGTATAGAAAAAATGTTTTCATTTTGAATTTGAAATCAAAATATCTATCATGCTTTTAGGATTTGTTTCGGAGGGCACGTTAAACTGTAGGTCCTGGCTGACATTGAACATCTTTGGCAGTCATTACGGGTAGTCAGAAGCTAGTAAGTCTGACAACCAGTCTTAAGGGTATTGGGCTGCCCGGGTAACTGGGTTGAGGAGGTCAGGTAGGCAGTCGCTCCTTGTCAAGCACTGGTACTCAGCTGCATTTAGTTTGACTAGAAGCCGACCCCAATATAGTTGGGAAAAGGCTCGGAGGATGATGATGTTTTCAGGAATTAGACAAGTAGTACAAATTATTTGGAAGATGAAAGATGAGGAAGGAAAAGTGGAAAATATGTCAGCTTTTATTTGATTGAAGGTTTTTCCTTTGAAGGAATAATTACTAAGGAAATGAACATAACTTTAAGTCTATGAAAAAAAGAAAAGTAAGTCGTCTACGAATACATTAAAGAGCGTACAATTTCTTACTAAATAAATAATTGTGTTATAGTGGTTTAAATAATATCAATACACGACAGGGTCGAAACCATTACTTTATGGTCGAAACAAACGATCGTATAAGTTCGTCAACAATTGGGAAAATTAAGATATTGTAATTGTTACTGAGTTATTTTTTTATATCAATGAAGCACCTATAAGGTATATAATATATTAGTTTTTTATTCTACTATCCATGAAGTCCTTATCAATCCGAATTTTTTATACAATTTGAAAGATTTGATGAAACCTATAATAGTCTTGCAAGCCTACCTATAATTACTTCTCTTACTGTATATACTTCATCATCATCATCATCATCTCAGCCGGTGGACGTCCACTGCTGAACATAGGCCTCCCCCTTAGATCTCCACAAATACCTGTTGGAAGCGACCTGCATCCAGCGTCGACGGCGACCTTTATAAGATCGTCTGTCTACCTTTTTATTAGGCAGATGGTGCTATATACTTAAATTTTGTTCAATTCATAGCGTATACAATCTAGAACGTTCTACCAAAGTCCATGTTTAGACAGTAAATTATAACTATTATCAGTTAGTTCGACCTAGAGACATTATATTATACTATTGTTATTCTAGCTTTTTATCTAAAATGGCGACGAGCGAGCTTTTGATTGTCATTTGTTTGTTTCTGTTTAGTATTGAAGAGCTTTTTAGATGACCTAGTTAATTTGATTTCATCTATATAATATCAGTATTATGGAAAGATATAATCATACTGCGTATCAGGCCGTCAGACGGATTTGAGAAAACTCTGACACTAGGGCTTGTTAGGTGATTAAACCTGCAGCTCATTCGATAAGAAGAAAAAGCCAATGATAATTATTATTTGACTAGCTTTAGAAAGACTTGCAACTGCTGTGCATGGGTTCTTGGGTTCGGTGCCTGAGTTGGGCCTCAATCGCTTTGTGGGTTTTGAAGAAACTTTTACAAAGCAGCCCGTAGTCTGGAAGTTGGTGATTGATACACCCGTGCACCGGAGAGCATGTTAATGTTGGTCCTGCGCCTAATCTCTTTCCGGTTTGATTGCCGTCTCATCGGGTTATGAGAGTGAAGGAATAGTGAGTGCACCTGTGTCTGCGCAAATGCTTGTGCACTATAATATGTCCTGCGCAGCTGAATGATTCAGTCTTGTCACAACATGAACAATTGTTCGACCAAGAGAAAACAACCTTCCGTTGATTTCAACACTTAGAATCAGACCGCTTTTACATTTAGCAATACACCATCAAGGTAATAATGGTTTTTGTGTATTGATACCCGAAACGGGGTCAAACGTCCGTCCTTGAGCCGTGCAAAAGAAAAACTGATGAAAATTATTGACTAATTTGTGGGCGTGGCTAATCCTTTATGGATCGGCCATCTTAGATTTTAAGGGACTTGCTTCTCCTGGTGGTTTTACCCTAATTCCGTGTGAACTACTTGACGCATTCGGATAAAAAGTAGTCCATAGCTTTCTTTAATAAACAGGCTACCTAACACTGAAATCATTTGTAAATCGGACCAATAGTTCTTAAGTCGTGCATTCAAAGAATTTCTTTAGCTTTAAAGTAAATAGTAGTAAAGATTTTAGGCAGCGGTTCAAAGAAACCTTAACAAAATTTAGCTTTTTTGGTTTCTGTACCCAAAGAGTAAAACGGGACTCTAGGACTTCGCTGGCCATCTATCATCAAGCTGTACCCCACTAACCATTATAGTTAGGTGGCTGAAATTTTCACAGACGATATGTTTTTGTTGCCCCTATAACAACAAATACTGAAAACTAATATTTTAAGGAAAACCCATGTAACGTTTAGGCCATCCACTAATTACGGTACCTAACCCATCTTTTGCGAATCCAACTCGCAGTCTCCCAGCTTTTAACCGACTTCCCAAAAAAGGACGCCACTCCAAACAATGTAAAACAAAAACTGTTGATTCTCCTCGTCTATGATAGAACACAGCGTAATGACGTCATCGACATATAAATGCAACGTGCGAACATGCGTACACGCACACATGCACGTGACCGTTTAAATAGTTGTTCGGATGGAGCGTTTGAAAGGGGTTAGTACTTGACGAGAGTGCTAGAACTTGAAGTGATGTTTGGGTGAGTGAATTAGTATTCTTTTTTATTTTTTATTTATTTGTATTAGACATCTACATGAGTAGTGAGTCATGATCTAAGATTCAATAAGATTCTGGCATATTCGATCTTTGAATTAGAATCAAAATCAAAGTTATGAGTGTTAAATAGTTCAGTCTTGACTCTTGAGGAAGGCCTGTATGTATGTGTGCGATTATTTCGTGTTTGGCTGCACCGATTTTGATGGGATTTCCGTCATAGTATTTGCCAGATTTAGGAGGTGGTTTTTAAGTTACATTATAGTTTAACTTAGGAATACTCTTGCTAAAAGCTATAAATAGCTGTAACACCAAATTTTGTCACCCAAGATATTATATTACGTGAAATATTACAAAATAATATACAAACAGCGGTAGCAACAGCAACTAAGGTGCATTTACACTGTCCAGCAATAAAATAAAGCTACCTATACAATGTAAGATCTAATATTTAGATAGTAAAGTGTGAAATAACGCAACTGTTACGTGTTTCGTGGTTTTGTACTGACTGTTAGAAACTTTAACTGTTGTTTCATTATTGGTAGTTTTAATGGCTTTGAGATATTTTTTTATGATGTAAAAATTAACTACATAAAAATATAATTTATTTCAAGTTATTTCGCTTCGAATTGTGAAAATCGTTCGCGAAACTCAAAAAGAATGGATGGGAAGTTTTTGTTGCATTTAATTTTTTTAGATAGAGAACAGAAAAAGGCTTAAGTTTATAATGAATACCTTGCAAAGAGGTAAATAGTTTGGTTAAAAAATAAAGAAGCTTTTTATTAGTCAAAGAGTTATTCCAATTTTTCCCATAGACATAACCCCCCTTTACTTTCACCTAACTACTAGTTTTATTTCACCTATTATTTAAAAACAGCCGACGCCATCATAGTTTGGAAAAGGCTCGGGAGATGGAGATGGTAAATAATTTTGAAATAAAAGTACCAAGCTAAACAATAAATCCAGAATCTAGAACTCTAGACCAACGCTACTAAACGCAGCACACACTCACACACGGTTGAATCATTATCAGTCGTACATAGGTTCCCCCAGCGAAGCACTGCGAGGTTAGAATCAACTTAGTTATAGTTATAACTAGTAGTTCAGTAGGCTTAGTTCTATTTATATGTTTAACTAAAGCTTATAGTGAAAATAACTGTTGTCATTTTAACTTTGAAATTATTGGTTTTCAGCGGTACTTGAAGTGACTTGTGTGTCACTGTGTTTATTTTAAGACAAACGGAAAACTACTATTCACGTCCCGGGAAAACTACTTTTTGTGACCGAGTGAAAAGTGGCCTATGACCTTTCTCTCTAGACTAGACTATTTATGTACCGAATTTTGATTTATTTATTTATCTACATACATTTGCCATGATGAAATAAACTCTATAGTTTTGGCGTGAAAGCGCTTTAGGTAGACAGTACATTTTTTGTGAAGTCATGGTGACTCATCGTATTATTTTTAATTACTTCAATATTTCGTAACAATACAGAGCTATTTCTACATATGCTAACACACCATTAAACAAATATTTCATTAAAATCAAAACCAATTTCTACCATTAAACTAGACTTAAATCAACTACTACTAGCACTACTAAACATAGCACAGGACACACACGGCTAACTAATATTATTATGTCACTCGCCTAACCCACTCACCCGGTCATTTGTGAGCAAGCTAGTTAAGTACTTGTAGTTATGTGGCTAAGTAGATAGCCGTCTGAACGAGGCTTTGGTTATATGTTTTTGTTGAGATATATGTAGGTAGGTAACAGGTGAAAGGTATTTTGGTTGAGACAGGATTTAGTTTTTATTTTTAATGTTTGGTAAAAATAGCTTCGATTTAATCCAGATTTTTTGGAGGGATTTCTAGAACAAAACGGTTAGTTTTTTTGCCATTCTCAGGTGTTGCTTTTTTTTTTCATAGTGTGACGTCGAATTTTTTGGTTTTTACATGTGAAAGTTACCATTCAAAATCTTCAGAAGTAATGTGAACGAAAATGACTAATTAGAACATAGCTTTGGCTGAATTTCTTGCACAGATTTGATGAAACAATATAGTTATTCCAGAACAATTTAAATTCAACAAAAGTTTATCATGAATGAGATATTGTTCCACGAGAAACGAGCAGTATATCCTAATACACTTTTACTAGCAAGCTTTTCAATAAACCCCACGAAAACCAAACAAACACATTACTAAAATTACGACCACTAAACTACAGCACGCCAGTAGCCACTGGCTAGACTAGTCAAGTCTAAACGCAGCACAGTACAACATACAGACTGCTAGTACTAGCAGCTGGCTAGACAAGGCGGTCTAAACGCAGCACAGTGCAACACACAGGCGGCTAATATTATCATATCAGTGGCCAGTACCTGAGTGCACGCTCCACGCATGCGCATACATAAATGTGTGAACTGTGCTTGATAGGTTTTGATACTTGGCACGAATTTTATTTTGTATTTTTGCAATAATTATTTTCTAGGTTTTTTTTTCTTGTCATATATAATGTGTACTTACAAAAATAATATAGGAAGAAGAGACCAATGAAATGATGATGGATTGTAAAAGACGATATGGCTGGAATTAATGTTACCTACTTGTGAAATGATGTCATATGGATGAAGAAGAAGACACGATGTGCCGACAACAAATAAAATTGATTTAATTGGAGGATGACTATGTCTAAAAAAAACATTATGATTTCTACCTTTTAATGGCAAACTTAAAGTTAACTAGTCTCATCACATATAGTAGTATCAATCAAACCAAAACCTGCGTACTGTGAATATTCAGAAGTTAAGTAAAAGCCGTGACTGAGTTTTCTCAACTCATCATCAAATAAATTATATAACATAAAAAGAAAAATGTGTCCGGCCCTCGTCCTACGCATAATATAGGCATATGATTACGATAGCAGACATAAACGTTGACAAGCTGTTTATAACTTTCAAACATTGTTGTTTGAAGAATTTCTAAACTCGTATTTTATATACTTAAATATGTTTACGTGAAAGTAAAAGTTGTATCCGCCTTTTGAGAAATAAATAAGTATTTCCTTAATCCTTTCCTTTAGTTTGTATAAACATTCACACATAAAGATATAAATATATAAAAAATACTATTTAGATCGTAAATTACGATGACATTTCGTTTCCGACTGTATTATGAATATTTATCAATGAAGTATTAGATAAAAAAAAAACATTCACAAAAATATTCAAGCCTTAAGCAATAATCTATTCGATCACTATAATTACTAAAATATTTATAGACACACACAAAACAGCCTATCAACGGTCAACATCATTTTTTACCACCTAAATCAGATACTAACTTAACAGTTATTTATTACTACACTTAATTACAAGACGGCTCCTCTATTTAACAAGTCTAAAACTTCAAAATACTATATAATTATTTCTATACTCAGTTAAAATATAAATCTAATATGGCATCCACATTCGCTCAAGTATCAAAACTCGTTGGTCAAAGTACATCGAACACGGTATATGGGTCTTGGCCAGGCAACTTTTTCTTGCACACTTTAGTACTAAACTGACTCGCGACCTGTCACATGTTTATGCTACCCTAGTACTTTTCATGTGTGTATGTATGGTAATTTATGTTGGTTTTAGGCGTTTCTATAGATATTATTTATAGTAGTAGTTAGCTAATAAGGATAATAACCGGATTTGCTTGATTTTAAGTAAGCATACGTACAGTTTTTGTTGAGTCAATCAACCTCTTGTACGTTTATGTTGTCCTGGTACATCAGATTGTCCTTATGTTAGGTAATGAGTCTCCATATAGGTAAAATAGGTTCCATATTTAAGAAAAAACTTGAAACGCTTTTACACTTACTCAAAATCGTGAATTTTTCCTAGGCTTATTATCTTTGGTTAAATAAAAGAGAGGAAAACACATTTACAATAATAAGAACGTAATTATTATCCTCTACCTGAATGAATAATTTAAAAATAGATTTATCATCGATACTCCTTGCGGTGGGTGTTGCCATGCGACATAAAACTAACCATCCTCATTGTTACACACGATATGCTGGCAACACAGACTACTACGAGTTAAACAATCCATTTCCTTCAATTATTTTATGAAACACTACGTGAGTCGTCTGACATACTAATATTTTTCATTCATATTGTTTCTAACATTGTTCGTAAGGCGATTTGTACGGAAAATCATCAAATGACCCCTCCCGCTATGGGTGCAGCGTGAGGGAGTGTCAGACTCTTACTGACTAAAACCCATCATGTTCCTTCTTAAGCCCTTTATGTACCAGGGCTGCGGTAACTCTTTTGAATAATCCCGCAGCCCTTGGAATAGATAGATTGAATAGAGAAATAGATTGAAATCGTTCCATAATTTATTTTTTTTTCGCCCTATATCTATGTATTTACGATCAATATATTTACCATATCAAAAGGTAATTGTAAGTTTGTAAAAACAAGCTAGCTCGCTGTTTTGCTATTTGTCTTAAAATTACTCATTTATTTCGTACACGACAAACAATTTATTTTGACGAAAACTCTTTACAAACACGAGTTTCAATTCAAAATTTTGCTGACACAAAAATTACAGTAAAATAGTTTAAGATATCAATAAATATTAATAATTACAATTATTGCGTCCGGTAGAAATTTGAGCTATATGCTAAATCGGCAATAACTTGTATTGCTAGTCTGCAAAACGGCCATTGTGCGAACGAATCAAGTTTTTTTACATTGTACTATTACCCCTTACGAATTGAGCAGACATTTTGTTTATGTAGGAATTCGGTTTTTGAATTACGACGAATACCAACCTAATAAAAATTGCTGATTTGTTGCAAGGAGGTTGAATAGTTGACGTTATGTCTATGATTTGTTTGAAGTTAAAAAATGGAAGTGAAGTATGCAACTTTGCTTATTCTAGTTTTAACTGTAGCAAGATTTTCCCACCTAGATTTTTAGGTCTGTTACCCGTCTTGCTAGGATCAGAATCAGTCACACACTAACAATATCTAACTAACAGTTCCCATTAACAGCTGTACCAACTTAATTTAAAATTAGTATGGAGATTGCTCTAAATCCTTGAGAAACACATCTCCTAAAACTAAGTATATAATTTCTGAGTAAATAAATCAAACTATTACATACAATTTCATCATTAAAAGATCGAAGTTCATCAAAACAGTTCACAAGGGACAAACAATGTTTTTTTTACCACATTAAAGTTTCTCTTTTTACTCTATACCAGAGGGGCGCATTCATGTTCGGTACTCTTACGCCAATCAGAACTTATGCTAAATGGAACTGGTTAGCAATGCCTTTGCCGCGTTACGCAACGAGCGTTTTAAAAAAAGAAACCAGACCGTTCGCTTTAGGGTTTTCACTTCATTTGAATTGTGTTGAGATTTCCAGCCAGTCATTTTTAAATTTCGAATTAAATTAATATGTACTTTTATAATGTTGGGACATATAATAATGTCGGGACACCTTTTCACACACGGTCGGTTAGCCCCATGGTAAGTTATTAATTAACTTGTGTTATGGGTGCTAACACAACTGATAAACTACACATAGCTACATATATACATATTTATAAATACATATTTTAACACCCAGACTACGGCCAACAAGCATGCTCATCACACAAATATCGACCGACCCGAGAATCGAACCCGGGACCTCAGGTTCGGCAGTCCGGCATGGTGACCATTGCGCCATCGAGGTCGTCTAAAGTCAAACAAAGAGATATAAACTTTTTAAGTATACCTCGGACTGTGTTTCGGAGGACACGACAAACTGTAGGTCCCGGCAGTCATTGAACATTCTTGGCAGACGTTACGGGTACTCAGAAGCCAGTTAGTCTGACACCAGTCTGACCAAGGGGAGTTGGGTTGCCCGGGCTACAGGGTTGAGGAGGTCAGATAGGCATTCACTCCTTGTAATGGCTGATTTACATTGAGTCAGTAACTGACGTCAGTCCACTGACAAGTCAGTGCTGACCCGGCACTGCCATCGTGTAAATTGATTTGAAGTCAGTACAGTACTACTGACGAGACACTGACACTTCACTGACTTCGTGTAAATAGCACGCGTCAGTTTTCGGCGCCTACACTGACGTCAGTTACTGACTCAATGTAAATCAGCCTTTAAACACTGGTACTCAGCTGCGTCCGGTTAGACGGAAAAGGCTAGGCGGATGATGATTAATACGTGAATTATTAAATGCTGCAATAAATCTATTCGCCATTTCTTATTTCGTAAGAGCATTTTAATAAAATACTCACGACTTATCTCGTCAGTCTTTTATATTTCAAGTGAAAGTTGATTCAAATCTCAACTCCTACATTGTCCTGTCCGGTATAAATAAAAATGGCTCCGACAAACAAAGAGATATAATTCTCAAAAAGTAGTTTATGGTTTTTAGGTTTTATTTTACTGTGGTATAGTGAGCGGTTAGTGTTTTAATACTAGCTTTAGTGGACAAACAAACAAAACATATAGTGGGATTTTTCTTTATTTATATACTTGATGATTTAATATCAATAGCTACGTTCACCTTATTAAAATAAAAATTCTATCTGTAAATAATGTCTGCTTATATATAGTGACAGACAAACACAGGCCCATGTCTTTTGTGGATATTAATATGCCTCAAAAACCGACCCGCCCACAGACAAAACATATCTAAAACTTTCATCAAAAACATTTGATACTCCTTATTAAATACACTTTCTTTTCACACAACGATAAATTACGTATACATTTCATCATCTCCCAAGTCTAACCGGATGCAGCTTACTACCAGTGTTTTACAAGGAGCGACTGCCTATCTAACCTCCTTAACCCAGTTACCCGGGCAACCCAATACCCCTTGGTAAGACTGGTTGTCAGACTTCTGATTACCAGTAACGACTGCAGAAGATGTTAAAATTACAGCCGTTGACGTATACTTTTATTTTTTGACGTTTCTTTTTTCATAATAGCAACCCTACCGTAGCTTTCTCAACGCCGAAAATGTCCTTTATTATTTTCTGTGCCAATAAAGCGAACGCACCTCGCGTGAAAGTCCGAAATGTCAATTGATATTGAAAAAAGAACAACTTTTTTATCGCTGGCTGAATATCATGGTGATCAATGTCATTAAAAAAATAATTTAATGGCCGCCATTGTACAATGAGCTTTTGACGTATTGATAGATTATTTTGATTAATGGCGTTAGGTTTCGTTGTAACTATTGTATAAATAGGCCAATGGTATAAGAATTTCTAAGTGTAGGTAGTAGGTACTCAAAGCTACTAATAGTGTTTTGAAAAAGTTATTCTCATATTATATTTCTGACCCCTTCTGCACTAAAGAAGGGATTAATATCAACATAATTAAGCTATTGTAATCACAAAACCCAGAAAAACTGAAATGAAAAGCTTCTATAACATTTCTTTTTTAAACGACTTGTCACAAGCGCTTGGATCTGTCTAACCTTCTTAACAACTGTCAAACGAAATACTCATTCGAAGAGAGAATTATAAGGAAAACCACAAATAAGCACTTTGTACCTTCTGCATCGATCCCAGCGCCACCTACATTCCAAACCTTGAATACTACTGACGCAACTGACGCAACTGACGTTTCGAGAATCTGTCAAACGTATACATTTATAAAATACTAGCTTCTGCCAGCGGTTTCACCCGCATCCCGTGGGAACTACTTCCCGAACCGGGATAAAAAGTAGCCTATAGCCTTCCTCGATAAATGGGCTATCTAACACCGAAAGAATTATTGAAATCGGACCAGTAGTTCCTGAGATTAGCGCGTTCAAACAAACAAACTCTTCAGCTTTATAATATTGGTACAGATATGTATACTATACATTCTTTACACTGATTCAACGCAACATGGCTTTTATTGGTATTTTTGATGACCTAAATGACGCATTTGTAAGACATTCATCGTCCTTCCTTAGGGCTTTAATTAATGCGTTTAATTTATGAATTAGTATTAAAAGTTATTGAGTATTGAGTATAGTAGTTAGAGAAGATGTTAAGTGTTAATTTTGCTTGAATTTTGTCTCGGAAATCGACCCTTCTTCCTAACATTTAATGTCACGTACTTCCGCAAAGTAACGCCCAATTCTTTAATTTATCTGAATTACATAATTACTTATAAAAAAGTGTTGAAACTAGTATTATTTGAGACCTGTATTTAAACTCTTAATCATTAATATTTTGTAATTTAAGTATGACAGTTGACATTACAAAAACGTAGCTAAGTATAGTGAAGAAAACAGTTTTGATACTTGTATGGCTTCTAAATGAAAGGGCGTTTTGGATATCAATTGACGATGATCAAGTGAAGTATCTTTTGAGGTTATCATGGCGTTTTATCCCCCTAAAATCTTCTGTAGATTATATACATCCCCTAAAGTTTTATAGTAGGCTTGTTTTTGTGATGTCTTACAGTAGCTTCTAGAACGAATTTTACTTGATAAAAGAATGATTAACTTTTGGGGTTTGTACATATGTTTATAGACAATCGGGATTTAAACGCAATATATAGCAGTAAAGATACAATGTCTTCTCCTTTTTTAATCTCCTTTTGTAAGTGTATTTATGTTCCGATATAATATGAATGCAATAAGTATATATGATTTAGAAGAATATATTATTTTGCTTCATATTGTTTGTAACTAGATAAACACAGACTGACTGCAAAGCCGGGGGGCAAACTTAAAGCTCTATTAAAATTCGTAATAAATAAAAGTTGCATAAAATGTCAATCGGTTCTACAACGGGTTTAGAGAAATTATGCAATTGTTGAAGCTTGCAAAAATATATCGTGCGTGGGACGAAATGCAGTTGACTCATTTCATATTGGTAGCTATAAAAATAACTTACGAGTGCAAGCGTTTAGTTTTTTATGTTATTTATTTGCCTTTCTTACATGTGTACAGCAAATAAGCAACGAAAATTGAATAAAATACCAGTGCTGTTATAACAGAAAAGTAAAAATATATACGCAAATAAAAAACAAAACTGTTTGTAATACCAGTCATTTTAGAACAGAAAAAGTAAAAGTATATACTTGGTCGAATTGAGAACCTTTTTTCGAGAAGTCGATTAAAAATACTCACTTATAATACCACAAGAGCTTCAAAATTATCGGGTATTTTCCGATAGGTTCGTTGCAAACAAATGAAGGAGTCAAGTTTTTCAGGTTAAAAAATAACGAGCGCGAAGCGCGAGTGATTTTTCCTGAAAAACTTGACGACTTTATTTGTTTGCAGGGAACCTTGAGGGAAATGCCAGATAATTATGAAGCTCGTGTGGTATTCGGGAGATTATTTTTCCGTCCCAAATGTCGGCCACAACCTGTCAGTTTGACGTAGCAACGACCAGAGAAAATATTCAAAAAATTTTCAGTATAATACCATGTAGGTTGTACCACGTGACGTCGAATGGTGCAATTCTATTGGTCGATATTTGGGTCGGAAAAATAATCATAATAATCTCACTAAATTACTGTCTATCTCCTAATATAGAACGCCTAAATACGCATAACTCTAATATCAAACGACAAGGCTTTAACAAAAATGATTCAAAACCAGCAAAATTCCCGCAAAAAAAAAGAATATCTCTTCAAAAAAAATACTCAGTGCATCTGATGGTCGTCATCCCGTGCCAGCTCGCAGACTGCGGCTGCAACTAGGTCACTGTGGCGACCGTAGGCAAGGGGTAACAACCTCTCAATACAGTGCCCCTACTCCTATATGTACCATAGGACGAACGCCTTAAATAGGCTAACCTATTTCGAGGAAAGTTTTTTACTTGTGATTCTGATAGGGAGTGTTTTACCATATGATGATTCTAATGAGCGTCACTCTTTTTATCATACAAATACTATGATCCAAAATCATCAAAATTACAGCAAAAACACTTTAACTACTGCCATATGTACGCCTTAAATAGGCTAACCTATTTCGATCATGGACCGTTTGAGGAGTGTTGAAAGATTTTGTAGAAGTTTTTAACTTATGATTCTATAAAACAGGTAGTAATTTTTTTGTGCTTTTATGTGAAACTAGCTGTTTCCCGCAGCTTCCGAAAAAAATACTTCTCGCATCGGAATAAAACATAAGCCTACAAGTGGCTCGGTACGTGCTTAAAGCAAGTCCACCATTTTGTTACAAAAAATATGATAAATGATGAACCGCTTGACCGATTGTGTGCAAACTTCACATAAAGCATCTACTAAATAGTCCGAATAAAGCCTAAACATTTGGTAAGGATACGCGAGCCCGTTCTTGAGTTATAGAATTATAAAGAAAAGTGTCATAATTATTTTATATCTATAGATAGTATAAAAACGTACTCATTTAATTTTGTGTTTTCATGTGGAACTTGCTGTTTTCTCCAGTTTTAGCATAATCCCATGGGAAGTACTTCTCGAATCGGGATAAGATATACATAGCCTATATTACTTGGGAATAGCGTAGCTTCAAGTACATACAAAAAAGTGACTTTGTAATTTTGATATCGATAAGTTAAACGCTTTACAAGTGCTTAAGTGCACATGTTAAAATCAAAAGCGCAGAGAAAAAGAATCCATGCATAAAATGGCTATTTTTACCACAAAAGACTATAAAATAATTACGAAATAACACGACAGAGAGACGACAGCAGCCGAATTTTAATTGGCCACTTTCTTATATCTTACGCAAGAGCCGCTATATGAGAAACAATTATATGTGTAGGTATATAAATATACCGGAAAAAGAAGTTTTTGGACGGCACTTTCTATATTTTTTTACACGTTTCATTATGGTTTTGTTTCACGCAACCGTGTCTTTTTTTTTTATTCGCAACTTTTTTTTTCGCTAATTTAAATCTGCAGAGCACGATGACTTGGTTGTTTCTATGCAAAATTTTGCAACTTTTTTACGATTTTTTTATGTAATATGGATTTAAAGTGTTTTTTACATATTGTAAACTTTGCCGATAACATTTTAGTATTATTTTTTAGATTTCATAAAAAAATACTTTATTTTAATTTTTAGTTAGCCACATGCGCCCTGTCTTAATAAAATTTCACCATTATGTAACTTAATCAAATCTCACTGTTTTAAATTATTAGTTATGCATGTTATGTTACCCGTGAAAGTTATTTTCTGCTATTTTGCTTGGGGCAAACTTTGTACGTGTATATCATTATGTTTTGATTAAATTATTACTTTACTTTGACTGTATCAAACAAATATTGAACTGGACAGGAAAACAGTGCTGTAATGACTTATTAATAAGACATTTCGATGGGTGTCAATAGTCAATATAGAATTGGATAGGGAAATAGTTCTTTTATTGACAAAATATTTCAATTGTGTCTCAAAACTTCTTCAAATAAATAAAATTATGTATGAAGTTTAACTTTAAATTACTTGGCAAGTTTGCCCCAAACAGGCGGGTTTTATTAAGTGGAAATTACCTTTAATGCTCCCACCTGAAGTGTGCGGCTGCTGACTCTGCTGGACATTGGTCTGCTCTAGCTTCGTGCTTACAGAGTTCCACATATCGAACATGTTCAACATATTGCCCCTCGGCCCCACACACTAACACAGTACCATAACACTTAACTTGCACACAAAAACACTCGATCATCCATTTTTGTACACTGAAAATAGCAAGTGTCAAAATTGTTCGGCCGTCGTACAAAATTTTTTAATAGTCTAAGGCTACGTCACTGATCCCTGAATCGATTTTTTGTATTTTTATTTTATTATTATTATATTGCGTCTTTTTTTTGTTTATTATACTTTTTTAATTTATTTTTTAATAATAAATATTATATTTTAAATTTTTATTCTTCTACATATAAACTTTCTCAAATCGTCAACTAATGTAAATACTATATTTTTTTTGTTATTATTTTTAAATCTACTTACGGAATTTTATATATCAGTCTAAAATTTCGATTTTAAGGTTGGGTTTTATTTGCTCGGGAGGTTATTATAATAGTGTATCACTAATTTGTGTTTAATTATTGATTTTTATTAAAAACTAACGGTTTTTGTGATTAAATATTGCGTATAAATTTTAATAAACTTGTGAGTTAAATGCTTTCGGAATTGTTTTTATTTTAATATTGTCAAAGTGCTCATACGAAGTGGTTTGTGTTTAATATATGGCATTGAATGCGTTTATTTTGTGAACGGTGCATTCGTTTTTTCTTCTTCATAGTTCGTTAATAGTTGATGTGTGTTCGCTTCCACTACGGCTCTCCGAGTCCACACGTTAAAGATGACATATTAACGATTGAACAACCGACACATAACCCGAAAGCGCTTTATTTTGAATTTGGATACAGAGTTCTTTTTTTGAACAACAATAATTTTTAATTATTTTCAGGCAGTTTTTCTTTGGTCGCGTTCTCGCATGCACTGGAGTGCAGTTGCAGCGTGGGGGTGTTTCAGCTACAGTGCGGCGGGGCGCGGGGGTCGGAAGTACCCGGCCCCTTTGCGCATGCCCGGAATCGATCCCGTATGCCCGCTGAGGTATACCGACTAAAACACTACTTTTCTTACTCGCTATATGACTTGCATGAATAGATATGTACAGTCTATTATGTCATTCACTTTGATGTCTAGTTACTAGGCTGTATGGCAGTGGGTGTTTGCCTATTGTCGACTGTTTCTTTATTGAGTGTGGCAACACTGGAGTGTGAATGTTCTTGCGTACTGGCCGGTATTTATTTAAACTTGTTAGTGTTCTAATGAGTTTTTATTTTAATGGTTTAAATTTAGAATGCTTTGTGCAATTATGGTGCAATTTTAATTCAAAATGGCGACTGTGGTTGTGTGTTTTTTCTTTAGTGGTGATATAGAATTTATTTAATTAACTTAGTTTATAATTGCATTCTAGGTATTTTTATTTATAGATCCATACTCAGTTAGGAAAACTTTTTAAATAAGTTGCTTTTTACCTAGATCTGTATTTAAAGTCTGATTTATGGCAATTCTCAACTTATATTCATCTTCAAATTATTATTAAGCAATGTTAAGAAATTCTTAGTTTATTCTAAGTAAACTGAGCCTAACTAAACTATACTTTACTTAAGTGTACTATACATTACATTACTTAATATATTATAACGCGTTTCCCATTCAGATAGCACGAGTAACTTAAGTTGCATAATGAACTTAACTGCATACTATTTTAAGATAGGCCTGTAGTACAGTTGCTTTGTAACATGATTCTGTTAGAAATTTTAATGAAATGTGATTCACTGTCTACATCTCGCACATGGATAAAAAAAAGCCAAGTTTCAGTAACAAATATTCTTTATTTTTTGTGTTAAAGAAATATAAAAATCCATACATTTGTTGTAGGATTTAAAGTTTTTTGAGTTTTGCTAGGTGAATTTTTAGTACCTAGAGCTTTGATTTGCTCTATACTAATATAATAAAAACAAAAGCGGTTCGTTAATTGGTACCCTAATGGCTCCGAAACTACTGAACCGATTAAAAAAATTACATTAATTGTTGGAAAGCTTCACTATTCCCGAGTAATACTATGCTATTATTAATGCTCTGATCAGATTAATAAAGAAAATAGCACTAACCTATTTTGGAGAGAAGAGCAACATTATTTTTTATTTCCACCCTGGTCCACCCTGTATAAAGTCAGTCCTGTATCCAATAGCCCTAGTTCATGTTTCAATTAGTTTATATTAAAAAAAAATATATGCTTTTTATGAATGAAAGATGTTTGAATGTTGCAAGTGAGAGTGAAAATAAGGAGTGAGTAGTTGTTTGTGCAACTGAGAACATCATTTTTTGAAATCGGTTGAAACCCTTATAACCTCGCACAAAAAATTACTAATGCAACAGGAAAACTGAAGAGGTTAACCAACAAACAAATAACAAGAAGGTCGAAAAACAACGATTTCAAATTCCAAAAATGTCTCAAAATTATCTATCTGTATCTACGCACATCAAACATATTATGAAACAATGTATATGTATTATTTCTACAGATATATGTATTGAAAGAAATACAAAAAAGTACTAGGGCAACAGGAAAACCGAAGAGGTTACACCAATCAAGAAGGTCGAAAAACAACATAGATTCAACGAAATTCCAAATTGAAATTCAAAAAACTACAGAGTTCCACGATAACGTTAATCATTGGCGATGCGTGCGCGACACATTACGCAACGCAGTTACGTGCGCTTGCGCCAAATGAAAGTCCCCGGTTTTGGAGGTGGCTGTCCGAAGTGTAGGCGGTAGCGAGAGCGGGTGAGAGTGAACGGAGTTTTTATGACATTTTATTTCTTTTGTAGCATCTATACAATTATGAATATGTAAGGTGAATGTGCCAATATAGGGGAAAAAAATTCGATCTACTAAAATTATTTTGAAAATCATTCTATTAATTTAAAGCTATGTTATTTCAAAGTGTTTAAGGGTAAGTTTTATTAATAGATGCGGGTGAAATAGTGAGAATTAATTAGTAATGTTAAAAAGAAAGGCCTACACTTGCAGTTATCCCAAAAACTTCTGAAAGGGTTATCATGCGACTTACATCCAATAGAAAATATTAATAATTTAGACCTGTATAAAGTTAGAGCTAGTCACTAGTAAAAGTAGTTTTGGAAAATCTGTAATAATGACAAGTTATTTTTCATGCACCCAATAATTAAGTTTCTCAAAATAAGTCAAAACTTTGATTGAGAAATGAATTAAATAAAAATGCTGCTTTTTATACCAGTGAATTCAATTTCATTTGTATAGATCGTGAAGATATCATTGTGTTGCAAATATTAATTACTTAATTGTTTAATTGCCATTTTGCAAGAGAATGTGAGCGGGTGCGAAAGGATTTTGAATATAATATTAGTTATATATATATATGTATGAATATTTTTACTGTTTTATGCAAAGTTTATGGTTATTAAAAAACTTGCAGGTCATGCTATATTATTTTGATAAGTTTCAGAGGTAAGTGAAATTATAAGTCTATACTAATATTATAAAGCTGAAGAGTTTATATGTTTGACTGCGCAAATATCAGATACTACTGCTTTGATTAGAAAAAATCTTTCAGTACTAGATAGCTCATTGATTGAGGAAAGGTATAGGCTACTTTGCCTCCGTGTAAGCGAGTAAACTGGCTGAAAGATGTTAGTAAAAAAATGATGTTAGATAATTTAAAAAATGTAGAGTCGGATGTTTTTCGAAAATTAATTATAAAGTCATGTTTAATCAACAAGGCTGTGAACAAATGTATTAAATAATAACATGCATGCATGAATAATTCAAATAATTTTAAACATGAAAATTTATTTACTTGAAATACATATGTAAAATTGATTAAAATGATAATTTTTGTGATAGCGAATGCAATATTAATAAGTTTATTAACAATATATCATATTTTATTAAATAATGAACGATTTTAAATTTATTTACAAATCTTACTGTTACGTTGCATATAATTAATTTAAATTATTTTATAATTTTAGTAGTGAGTAAAAACTACCAAGTGATCCCCAATCTTTTGAAAGTAAATAAAAATATAAAAAAATAAAGAATAATTAATTTTTTTTTTCATTATTATTATTAATTAACCATCTTATTTTATAACTGTAAATGATCAGTAGTATAGTAAAGTAGTATTAAATTAGTGTATGAATTCTTGTATTTTTCAAAATGAATATAATAAACTTTACAAAAAATGCCCAATACTGTTTAATCGCCTCCAGCCTCCAACTTGTACCACACAACATTCGAGTGAAAGTGCCGACTGCCAAAAATCTCGCGTGAAAGTTGAGAGTTGATCGATACCATAATTATTATTACCATTATAAGAGATATGCTAACTTAGCCGGATGTAGGAATCGAGAATCGATATGAAATATCTAGACTCGGTATCGATACATCAAAATATTAGTGAGAGGCGATTTTTTTTGCGATTTTGAAAGTTCTCGCGTGATTTTTTGGCGTTTTATGGATGTTAGTAATGGTTTTTTTATTTTATTGTTTATAATTGGGGTTTTTACTTTTCAATTTTTTTATTATGTAGTCTGAAAAGGCACTCTCTTGTAAAATGGAAGGTTTTAGTCTGGACTTACAGTTACTTTTTTTTGGTTTTAAAAGTGATGTTAAAATTTTTTTAATTTGTTGTAGACTTTTGAATCTGAGCTCTATAATATTACATGTAACTGGGATGTGCCTACTTTATACTAATTTCGTCACATTTCTATAGCCCTATTAAAAACACTTTTCAATCATTTTCACCCAAAACTAAAGTACCTACTAATTAAAAGAAAAGGACATTTTAACTATCAGATTTTATCAACTTCCGTCGAGCCATGTGACAAACAGTTGAATATATTTTTGTTTGAAAATTCTTGCAACATTAGAAAGTGCATGAGTAACAGGCCAAGCCTTAAAAAGAAATACCACAACAACAGTGTTAGGAAATACACGTAATTTTGACTATTTCTTGTACTTTACTAAGTATTTTTACCCGACGACGAACAAACGGTATGGTTTTTCTAACCCTTAACATTTTTTAAATATTTTGACGACAAGGACTTTTTGGTACCAAAGAGTTTTTTATGTGTAGAAGGACCTTTTTGCTGTCACTGGCTTTATTGAATAAAATGCATCGAAATAAAAGTTGTCTTTGGAAAAAATTACGTAGACTAATAAGTTACGTTGTTAGATAAATAATAAAAAGCTCTATAAAATAGATACCTAGGGCCTTACTACAAAAACTTTAAACCCTATTTTACACTTGTCTAATAAAATTTTGGCTGCAAAATGAACCATATGTCAACGTCATAATTTGACATTTTTTTAGACAAGGCTGACGTTTAAAAGTTTTTGTGGTAAGACGGCTACTGTTTTAAAGTAAACTTACGAAAGGTTCATTTTAGACCTGAAAGCTAACTTTTCGTCCTGTAAAGAAGTTATTTCTAACCAAGACTAGATTAATCTTGGTTTTGTTAATACATTTTCGTACTGTCATACTTTTATAACCAATAATTCCTAACTCAATTCAATCTATGAACTGATACAAGTTAAACAACAAATCTAAACTTCAACAATTCTATAAATAGCTTCGGTATAAACAAAAGATTTTAACTTGAATCTAACTTAGAACCTAACCTTAGAATATTTGTAAGACTCAGCAACCGCACACACTAGAAATTTTAGTCGGCCGATACTTAGTCGGCCCATGGTTGAAAATATATGTTTTAGTTTTTTAAAATAGTGAATTCAATCAAAGTTTTTAGTCGATCTGATACCTTACAAATACCTGATCGTTGTTATGTGTGTACTTCCATTCATCTTCATACTGATTTATGAGCCCAAACAAACTATCGGCCGACTAAAAGTTTGTAGTGTGTGCGTGTAGGCTAAGTTAGGTTTAAGTTACAATAATTCTTGCTGCAAACATATGGTTCTGTTGAACGTATAGTTTACTTGAATTCAAGGCTATTTCGTTAAGTTATCTAAAACTGTCGATTGGGTAAAGAGGTTTCTATCACTGGATTCATGACAGCATATTTGAGTCTGCTTTAAATAAGAAAGTGGTAACCAATTTTAAGTAAAAGTACCAAAAAAATATATCTTTTTTATTCATAAATAATTGGTATTGTAGTAATGGTTTTTGCTTTTGTTAAGGCAATTAAATTTCTTGTGTCATATTTGTGTACCAAAAAAAAAACTTTGATACCTCCTCAAATTAGCTAAGTTCCAGCTAAGATGAGAACAAAAAGTATTTATCTATCAATATTAATGAACAATTATAAGTACGGAGATCTGAGCGGCCTCGGCACACGCTAGCCACAAAACCAGCTACTTCAAGTAATCTTATGTTTGAAATAAATACGTAGCAACGACCTATTTCAAGGATAATAAATATAAGGAATTTATCTTAATATGTATAATAATTATTATGTACTTAAGATACTTTTAACGTAGTAAATTAATGTAGAATAGTGCGATTTGACTGACGCATCTGTGATAAAAGCCCTTGAATATAATTAGATGAAAAAAAAAACTATGATAATACTATGGTAAGTCAAACATCAGGTATGGTACATCGAATTTGGTTTTAAAGAAGAAAGTTTAAGAGATTGATTTGTTAAATTCACTTTCAGGGTTTTGACCTATAAGAGTCGGTTTTGTCATTGCCTAAATATGGTATTCATGATTGTTACTTTAATTGATTTAAAATGTATTAATGCACACTGTAGGTTGTAACAAATTGTGCCTTAATAGTTATGAAATTAAGTTGAGTTTCAATTAACTATAGGCCCTTGATGACGCTTGTTAAAATAATGATATCCTTAAGATATTACGTGCTGTGTCTCGTACTATGTTATTCTCTAAAAGGTATGACAGTAATACATGACAGTTACAATGACGCGGGCTAAGGCTGTGTTTAATATTAACTCTAATTGTAGCTCTTGAAATAATATTTTTAATACAAAATTTTAACTCAGTTACTACTAGCCTGCTTCTAGTGTCAATATTAAAAAATAACTTTAAAAACATAGATTAAATTATTAAAAAATACACCCAAGTTAACGATATCAATTATACGCTATATTAAAGCTTTAATCCCGCACAGACTAAATAATTACATAGCTCAGTCAACACAAACTAAAATAGATAAATAAAATTATCAACAAACTACACAACAAAATGACCTATTAAGTCACAAAGATAAATAAATAAACTGAATATGAAATTAATTAATTACACCTGACGAGCCTTTTAACATCGACCCAAATAAACTACAAACAAAAATAAACTAAGATAACAATAATTATCTTAAAAACAAATATTCATAAAAAATGCCCTTCAGCCCCCGAAAGAGAAAAATGATATTTCCCAAGAGTTTCCTAACATCCGCTGTCTCTTTCCAACGCAAGGTCGAATTCTTAGTTTCTCGCTCGCACAGTATGCAACACAAGATCTCATGCAACTAAAGACCTTGATAAATTGCAAGTTTCGTGATAGATAATTGTTATACGGGTGATTATTATGCGGGCCTTTACTCATTAAAAAAATATACCTAAAAAAACTAACGCGACTTTGAGGGTTACTAAATTTTTTTGCGTAATGACATTTCGAAATATTTTTTTTAAAGTCACCTACCACGTTTTCTTTTTGGGCTATGTCCTTTTTTTAATTCATGAATTAAAGTTTGGTCTATGGTCATTGCAAAAATTTAAATAAAATTTTAACAGTTCACATAGAAGTAGCTATAGAAATATAAATTAAATTAACAATTTTCGTATCGACGGACGAACAATTTTCTATAGAAGAGACAAATATAATTATAAAAGGCAACTAAGTACTCACATCCAACGTAATGCATTTGTCAAACAATCCAAAAAGTTCACAAACACGAGTCCGAAATGCAAAGCACAGTTTAAAAAAAAATCAAAGTCTTCAAAATTCGAACACTGAATTTGACGCGAGAAAGCGCGGGAATTTTGACGTTTGTTTTTTTTTTGTCCAAAATAAGTACGCGGTGCCAAAAAGTTTTGATCGTACGGCCGCGCGCGCGCGGTTTGCTAGTCAAACTGAATTTTGTAAGCGCGCGAATGGCGACCGCATGCAGAACTGTGAAGGTGTTGGTCCAAGCAGTTAATTTGACGATTTTTAAACAGCCTAACTTGATAAATAGAGGCTGTTAATATGGTTAAAAGTCCTCAAGTTAGTCTCTTAAATGCATCGATGATTTTGGTGATGATTCTAGAAAGATCGATTTGAATTTTGAGTTTTTGTAATTAATTATAAATTATACAAAAAAAAAATGCGTAAAAAATCTACAAATGATTTTTAACCAACCTCACTTGCCGGTGTAAATAGAATATCGTTTTTAAGTTAGTTTATACAATATGTCTATGATTTTGGGGATGGTTCTAGAAAGAACAAATGCAATAAATAATCATTTAAAAAAAAATTAAAGTGCCTAAAAAACTCTTTCATTTAAAATTTCTAAATAAAACTACAAGAATGTAATAAACTGTCTGTCGCAAGAATTAAAAGGCAGTCAAAATAAAATAATCTTGAAAAAACTGTAAACTAATCTATTTTGTTCTCAAGCCCAGTGTCAACAGATGTCATGTTAACGCCACTAAATAGTCTATGAGAAAAAAAAACTAAAAGAAATATATGACATTCATCATTGTCACAAAAATATAAAAGTATTGTAAAAAGTGAACCTTCAGATTTTCGGTAAATGCTTAGAAATATATAGGGTTTTCCAAAAATGAATTGAAAAGTAATAAAATATCAATTCATATTAATTATTATTAATAGTACCTACCGAATTTTTCTACACTAGACAACTGTCAATTTTCGGGGGAAAATAGCATTTCTGGACTCACTAACTAAAACAAAAAGCGAAAAAAAAATTGCAAAAAATCTAAAAAATCAAAATGGCGACTACATCACTTTTGAAAACTCCATACAAGTAAGTATCATCTTGGAATCAATACAAAAAAAAACTAGGTCATTCTAAAATTTAAAATGACAATCAACCCTTCACTGCTGTTAGTTACAATCCTAACCCTTCTGTCGCTCGGACCCCCAAAATGACAGGACACGTAAAGTCCATTGAACAGAAAAACCGGACCGTAAGGGTACAAGTTTTTAGGGTTCAAATGGCGAATAAAAAATTTCTAAAAAGTTAGCTACTAAATGTCCCTAAACATAATAAAAACATATGTATTGCTTCGTAATTTAACTAAAACATAACTCCAAATTATTTATTATTTATTGTACACTGATTTTATTCTTTTATAAATTCTCTTATATTTATTCTAAACCCTTTATACATCTGATTTAAATATACTACCAAACTACTCAAATAATTGCTTTGAGTGTAACAATAAGGGGAATCCCTTATTGTAGAAGAAGACAAGCAACACAGTGGTTATATTATCAATTTCTACATATAAACTGGTATTCAATCACCAATAAATTCATAAAATATCAATTGAAATGACAAAGCGCTTTCATTTTCAGTTCTAATAGAAGAAGTTTTAGCCATACGTCTAACGTAAAGAAGTCGATTAAAATAAATCCTACTAATATTATAAACGCGAAAGTTTGTATGTATGGATGTTTGTTACTCTTTCACGCAAAAACTACTGAATGGATTTTAATGAAACTTTACAATAATATATAGCTTATACATCAGAATAACACATAGGCTACAATTTGTAAACATATTGTTCGAAATACTAAACCTGCGCAGACGAAGTCGCGGGCACCAGCTAGTACTTAATATAACTACCTAAATACTAAATAAGATCTAGAATATTAAAGACAATAATAAAAGCAAATAACGTTATATACCATATAAATAGATAAAATAAATACTAAACCGAAAAAAGCGATCATAATTTCAAATCTATCATAATATTGCATGAAAACTTTCACCAAAAGAATCATTGCATACCAATCTATCAAACATATACTTTCACGAACAACGCCAAAAGCACATGAAAAATATCTAGAAAATAACGTGCTTTTTTTATTAACAACTAGCTTTTGCCCGCGGCTTCGCTCCCGTCAACTGACTTCTCTACTTTACCCTATTTTTTTTTTCATAAGAACCTTCTCCTGACAATAACAAACACAACAAAAAAAGAATTAGCCAAATTGGTCCAGGCGTCGTTGAGTTATGCGCTTACCAACACATTTTGCGATTCATTTTTATATTATAGATATAAGAACAAATATACGGAACCATTCAAAAAAAAAATCACTCGAACACTATTTTGAAAACATGTTTTCAATACACCCCAAAAAGGGGTACCTTTGAAAACCACGTCTAAGTTTGTGAAAGGACTGCAAATTATCATTTTAATACTACATACAACTATAGTATTTTTAAGACAAGTTTATTTTAAACAATACAAAAAAAAATACTAACAATATGAATGGGAAAGTATATCTGTCTGTCTATCGCACTTTCACTCCAAAATTACTGAACCGATTTAAATGATAGATAGTCTGGAGTTTGAGAAAGGATATAGGCTACTTTTTATCCGACTACGGGAAGTATTTGCTTCGGTATGCGTATGGATTCGAGAGGTAAAGCTAGTAGATTATATTTTATTCGGATACGGAAAGTAGGTAATATTATTTAAAAGAAGCTCCTTCCATCAAAATGGAACCCTTATCACTGAGGATAATTTATCTATCTAATTACCAATAGCAACCTCCTCCTTTTCCTCGGTTGCAAAAATGGACTTCTAACTACGAAAATAGACCCTTACAAACATACAAAATGTACCTCTTTAAAATATTGTTGTACCTTCTCTCCAAGGGGTAAATTTTCTCACAATTATCTTTACTAAGACTTCTATTATGGCAAATTATTAAATGAATTCCACACGCTCCTGAAAGAGTGCCAGCAAACTCCAATGGGACCCACCAGGGCCAAAGCCTGCCGGGGCTGCGGGATTGTTCGCGCGAGTTACCGCGGCCCCGGTACATAAAGGGCTCTAGAAGGAACATGGTGGGGTTTGACTCAGTAAGAGTCTGACACTCCCTCACGCTGCACCCACAGGCGGGATCATTTGATGATTTCCCATTAAAAAGGTAGATCTGTACATTTACGTAATACAAAAAAGTTGCTATGCAAGTCCGAAATGCACTTTACAAGTTTTTTTAATTATAAGAGCGCCTTTCACTACATGTTTTGGCTTTTACGACTTTTAGTATTGGCTACTCAATAAGCTCCGTAGGTATAAATTATATGCCCATGTATTACTTATAAATCGCCGTATCTATTGGTGAAAACTGTATGAAAATCTGTTGAGTCGTTTTTGAGCTTGAGTAGATAGAAAGACGGAATTTTCACGGACTTCCCAAAAAGGAGGAGATCCACAATTCGGAGGTTTTTAGGGACTAATGCTCGCTAAAATCGCTCCCAGCCCGAATGCTCAGAATATAAGAATTACACAAAACGAATCAAATATGTATTAATTACGCTTTATTTAAACCTTCGGGGAAAAACAGGAGTATCTATGTATATTGAAAAAGTATTGTCCATATGTAAAAGGATGGAGAATCGAGCTACAAAGTACCAATTAATGCATACTAACTGTTCCCCACGGTTCCCGAGGAAACTACTTCCCGCAGTTGGATAAAAGAAGTAGCCTAGGTATTTTATATATTGTATACGCTTTTCAGGCTGAACACTATCTGTATACCAATGGTTCAATAGTTGAAAATCGGATAGACTGACAGACAGACGGTAATTTTCGAATTGACTTGACGATTGAAATTGACGCCTATTTCCATAACAAAAGCTAAGGAATAGTGCCTATTAGTATAATATAATATTTTTATTCAGGTACATATATTCGTTCTTTCAAAAACCGACCAAATACGCAGTTTACAACTCCATACTAAAAACTCCTTGAAGACAAATTTTCGCCGACCAAAAACAGTTAAAAGCAAGTACTTCCAAAAGATATACTAACCTAATTTCAGGTCATATCTCACTGATAACTGTTATCTAGTTAAGTTGGTCAATGTCCGATATAAATAACGATACTCGACTACTATACAATGTTATGTATGAATTAGGTACCTTTTTGAAAAATTTTGCCTCTACTAATAAACCTTATCTATAAATGGGAAAGTAAGTTTGTCTGTCTGTGCTTTCACGCTGAAAATATTGAAACGATTTCAATGAAATTTCGCATACGTAGTCTTTGGCCCTTGCAAAGCGCTGATACTCAGCTACATCCAGTTAGAATAGAAGCCGACCCCAAAAACAATTGGGAAAAGGGCTCGAAGGATGATGATAGTCTTTGAGCCAAAGAGAGAGGATATAGGCTACTTTTTATCCAGCTGCGGAAAGAAGTGTCCTTGGAACGCTTGCCCAATAGTTTGTATTTGGTAGTTAAATCCCGCAGTTTTATCTGTGTTTAGAAGAAAATGACGCCGAATGCAATTATCCTAAGCTCGTCAAATTAATGATCTATCTTTATACAAATTTTACTCCATATCAATCTAGCTATGTACAACTTCTCTCTCTAATCTTTGTATTTTTTTAAACGTATAGAACTCAAAACTCAAAATCATTTACTGAAACTTCGCTACAAAACAACACTTTTTGAACGACAAAAAATTACAGAAGCCAGCCCGGAATTATCTTTCAGAAGTACTTAGAAGACTCTATGAAACAACTTCAATAAAAAGTGACTCTTAATAATTATAAATTTATTATAAGTCACCAAAATCATTTCTCAATGGCCTAGCAACTGCAATTCTTACAAAAAAACTGACGAATTTGCAAATAATTTTAGTAATTTCGAAAAGTACACAATCAGCATAATTTGAAACCAAACTCGTGTGTTCAAATTAGTGTCGTGTTACAATTATTATACATACATATATGAATTTAATTAAATTGAAGTTATATAGATAGTTAAAATAAACGAAGTTTGTATGTGTGTATGTTTGTTACATTTTCATGCAATTACTACTCTCTCTTTATACTCTTACTGTACTCTTACTCTCTCTATACTCGCTTTATACTGTTACAGTTACAGCTTTTTTATCGTCCCACTGCTGGGCACAGGCCTCCTCTCACACTGAGAAGGATTGAGCTTAACTATACTAATATTTCTCCGGGTGAAGGAAGTCGAGGAAGAAGGATCTCTGGACACGTGTAAAACCACTGGTAACAAATAGTTATATGAGGTAGTCATCTTAAAAACTATATTTTTCTGTCTAATCTTTACCAATTATCCTGGACACATTAAGACCTATTTTGTCAGGAGTTTCACTATGAGTGAATAACTCTTCTTCTTCTTTCTCCTGCCCTGTTCCCAAGTTTATTTGAGGTCGGAGCAATATGTCATCCTCTTCCATTTTCCCCTGTCACTCGTCATACTGGCACTCACTCCCTTCCTCTATGAGTGAACAACTGACTACGTTTAAAAAAAGTTTTTTTTTATATAGGCGGCTCTGCAGACTTTACCTAGTGCAAAATAATGGTAGACGGCGTTTAAATATAATGTAATATAGAATTTGCTGAAGTTTTGATAAAATTAGTCGAGTGGTTATACTGTTGGCGCCAATATACTTAACCTGAAAAGTAGGTACAATAATTTTGACTGTTACAACAAAAATAATATAAGAATATATGACCAGTTATAGATTCCGTTACTGTACTGTATTAAGGTCCATTTTTATCAACAAAATAGTCCGTTTTTAGAAAAGTTCTGTCTTCTTTGTAATTTTAACGTGAAAATTCACAGAAGACACTAGTTTTAAGAAAACTGACGTTTGCTTAGGATTAAATAGGACGAAACAGTTACCAAAATTACACCACACACACAAATTTTTACTAAAATTAAAAAGCTGAAGAGTCTGACTGCATACATTTCAGGAACTACAGGACCTATTTGAACAACTCTTTCAGTATTAGAAATCCATTTATCTAGGAAGGTTATAAGCTACTTTACCGGGTGCGCAGAGTAGTCACCATACGATCCAGGTGTACCCAATGAATTAAGAATTCAAAACTTACCATCTGTACTTCTGTAGCATTCTATTAAAATCTTGCATTGCATTAATAAGCTTCAGTGATTTAAAAAACAGTCGTCACCAACAGGTTTTGTAGCTTACCTGAAAAAGAGAGAATATATACATATAAGTTCAATGTTTTTGGCTGATCTAATTTCGTTTTTGATAAATGGGCTATCGAGGAAGAGCACATTTTATCTAGGTACGCGAATAGTTAAGTCGAAGAAGCCGACTGAAAATATGTTATAGAATGAAAAAAGTACTTAACCGACTATAATACAAAGTCCTCAATAATTCACAATTAAATTCATAATTCTGTAGGTTCTACAATTATTTATGATAGGTCATATCAAAGGGTTTTTCTATTCATAGTACATATGTAGATACCAATTTCAACTATAGTTTAGTTAGAGAAAGGCTAGACGGCAGATTACTTTCACACCCACGAAACTTGATAACGAAATAATCAGCCTAAAATTCGGCCTTTTTTGTAGATAACACTCTTTTGTTTATGCGTGAAATTCTGATAATAATATTTAGGACAGTGACTGATATGAAAAAGGCTAGTCTAGACGTAAAATATTAATATCTAGATAACGTGATAACCCCCTAATTTTTCTAACGCAAACATTTTGCCAGCCATGATTAAATATCTATGTTGGGGTCGGCTTCCAGTCTAACCGGATGCAGCTGAGTACCAGTGTGCCACAAGGAGCGACTGCCTATCTGGCGTCCTCAACCCAGTTACCCGGGCAACCCAATACCCCTAGGTAAGACTGGTTGTCAGACTTTCTGGCTTTTGACTACCCGTAATGACTGCCAAAGATGTTCAAATGACAGCCGGGATCAATAAAATTAATGTATGCTATGTATTTGGTTATGTAAGGAATCAACCAAAACTACGGAAGTATAAAATATTATATTAGTTTTACGACAGTCTACTCACGATATTAATTACTCAATCTTTTAACTTATTAGCATATCAATGTTTTTCATGATTTCTCATTTTTTACAAGAGAAGGTGATGATGATCATGACATAATATTATGAGATAAAGCTCTTAATAAATATATTTTTAGTACCTAACAAGTTTCCCTAGATAACTACCTTTGCCAAAAAATATATATAAGTATTACAATATTAAAAATCATATCATCTTTTTTCCGCTGCATTCGGTAAAAAAAAACTAAATTTTACGTCATAAAACAAAACAAAATCGCGCCATCAAAAATTTGAAATTCGAACGCCATCTAAAGTTTGCTCTTAGAAAACAATTAACGACAGTCAAAGACCTCAGTACAAAAGAGGTTGGAACACAAAACAAACACGCTATGGCACTCCAACTGGTTTCTATAAAGAACCAAAACTAACGGCGCGGTGCATCCCGGATTCTACGCACACATCGACACATTTCCCACGTACGTCACCCACACTAGCGACATCAGCTGAGCCGAAACTGTGTCAGTAGCTAGCGGTCCCGTTGAACGGTACACGGCAAAAAACTGATGTCGCTACCCGATAATAGATGGCGCTGCACTACCGTAATATTCGCGGTAATTCTTTTTTTGCGCATTTTGTATCGATGATGGGTAAATTGCATTTGTTTATGTGTGCCTTGTAACTTTGTAGTTTGAATGTGGGTTTGTGTGCACTCTAGTGCTTTCGATTACTCATAACGATATTTAGGTCAGACTGATAAAAACACTCACTGCAGACGCTATTCGCTGTATCTATGATTAATGTCTGTCGTTACAGTAGTGCAATTAAAACTCTTTAGAAGAAACACTAAGAAGTAAGTAGGAATAAAAATAAAATGTACAGTTGCTCAAGTTTACCGCTAGATGTCGTTAAACGTCAATGACCTAGCAGCTGAGAGCTCAATTATCAAATGAGTGGCCGTAATAGAAATAATTAAACAACTCCGGGTGTCCCATTGCTGTTTGTAATCATTACTGCCTGAGAAAAGGGTTTATACACAAAAGTACCGTTGCGCAGCTTGTTCTGTGTCAAGCTAGTACCGGCTACTCGGCAATAGATGTCGCTAGTAGTTGTGTAAAAATAAAATTGGTATTTAAGAATGTCATAATTATTTTATTTATAGATGTATGATGATAAACTTAGCTGTGTTATATATATTTAGTTATAGGTATACCGTTATGGGATTATGTCGGTGTGGGTTACCGTTTTAATTTCGATAAATCAAGCTTTTATTGATGAACATGACATGAAATGTTTTATAATATTTTTTTTGTCTAATTTTGCGCTCTTTTTTAGTCTTGTTTTGTAGTTTTAGTTTTGTTATTATTTTATATTTATGAAAGGAAGATAGCCTACTGCACTTGGGGATGTATGTAGGTTACTAGGAACCGATCATGCATGCACTAGGGTCCTAATTTCTTAATATGTACACATAATATAGACTTGAAATCCTTGTTTATTAACATTTTAGTATATATGTAAATATATAGTAAATTATGTTAGTGAGTAAATAATTTGTTAAAACAACAAACGTTACCCTGATCAAAAAGAAACTTTTTTATATGTATTTGCTTTTCCATATTATATACAAAAATCCCAAAAATGCTAGAAAACGGTTCTGTTGGTTATCTTTTAGGCAATTTTTTTTATTTAATGTATAAAAATCACTCCTCTGCATATTTATTATACCAATGTATAGATTTAATCTATCACGGCACTAATTTATCAATACTAAGCTATTTTCTCACAATCATTATCAATCCTACATACCTTTTTTAGAGTTTTAAATAATTAATGCGATCAACAAAAAGCTATTTATATATAAAGTGGTCTTATATAACAAGTCTTTCTTCAGAAAATCTAGAGTTCAATCCTCGCGTTTTCTGTATGAAAAGGGGTCTTTGCCCAGCTGTGGGAAGAATGTACATACATTCATACAGTCAGTATTTATTGTCTTCGCTGAAAACTTTTACAAGAATAAGAAAGAGAATGCATGTTATTCTAAAAAGAATAGAAAAGTGATGTGGCTATGTCGATTAGGAGTATCGATATTGTAAGCTTTTGTTTTGGTTAGATTTTCTAGGTACGTAAACATTACTACAAAAAAACATCTGTTGAACACTTGTCTAAAAAAATGTGGACTGCAAAACGGACCTTATTTCAACGTCATCATTTGTCATTTTTTTTTAGACCAGTGTTCAATAGACGTTTAAAAGTTTTTGTGGTACGACGGTGTATATCTGAAGAATTCGTTTGTTTGCGTCCTTGAATGAGCTAATTTGAGGAACTACTGGAGCGATTTGATTAATTCTTTCTGTGTTAGACAGCCCATTTACCGAGGAAGGCTTATGTACTATTTTATCCGGGTGTACTGATTTGTTGCAACGGGACAAATTTTTCTGCAGTATTATTTTCAAAGGAATTTTGGGGATTAAAATGTAATTTTAAATATCAGGCACAGCCTATACATAGAAACAAGAATGACTGGGATTGTCGCCCATCTACGGGTCGCGCCAAACATAGCTTAACCGTTGATCAATCATTAATTATCACTACATAATAGCTGTACCTATGTATGTAGTTACTGAATCCTCTTACCACTTTACATAATTGGCAACTACCTACATATGCCTTGTATATAATCTCAGTGCTCAGAAAATCCCCTTAAGCAGGAAATCCGGTGCTTAAGCAAACATATAGGTACTAACACAGGTACGTGGAAATAGGCTCTTTACAAAGACTTTGATTGTTTAGCTGATATTAATACTAGTCTATGTTATTGTAATATCAAGTCTGTATCTCTTGAGATAGCTGTCATTTGAACATCTTTCCTACAGGATGGTTCTTTAACCCCTGACCACCAAGCGTTGCTTAACCTTCTGATCGACCCATGCAGCTATTACTTGGCCACGAGCTTCACTATTGTCATATAAATATTTATATAAATGCCCCAAAGTCATCATCATTTGCCTAGCCTTTTTTTACCCTAATCAAATTACGATTTTGACGAGATTCAAACTTACATTCATCGCATTAGACCGCACCCTGCGAACTAAACAATTGGTCGACAGTTGTCACCATAGTTGGCACTTTTTTTTAAAGAAAATCTTAAATCCCCATCAAAATTTTCAGTCGTTCTGATACTGGCTAAATACCTGAATTTGTAACGTACCTACTACCATACATCTTCATACTGCTTTATGAGCCCAAACAAACTATCGGCCGACTAAAAGTTTGTAGTGTGTGCGTAAGCTTAATGGACGTTAAATGTCAAAAGACAACCCCTTAAACGCCCCCCTCCTCCCCCTCTTCTTCCAAATATACGCAGCAAACTCCCCAGCAACGCATATTTGTCTATTTTGATAGGTATATTAACTATGAAACCTACCCTTATTTAACAAAGCTGAAATACGTGTGTTAATAACATGTATTTGATGTTTTGGAATCGATCTCAGTGGCGTGCACTTGGAGAGGCCTATGTCTAGCAGTGGACTGCGATAGGCTGATGATGATGATGATGATGTTTTGGACTGATTTTAAATGCTCGTGTACTTTTGCACAACATTATCCAAAAACATTATGGGTTTTTGTAAAAGATATATCTAGCGCTTAAGGAACACAGGAACTACTTCTTGCACCGGGTTAAAGAGCAAGCTTATGTCCTTTCTCAAGCTTTGGCCCAAAATCTGCGTATAAGTGCTAAGTGTTTCTGTGTACAAAATTTCATTTAAATCGGTTCAGTAGTACTGGCGTGAAGATAGGTACGACAGAATTTCTGTTACACTAGTATGAATCATTGTAAATAACTTTTTTGTTGTTCACTGTATTTTCATCAAAAACGTCTACATAACTTAATGCATTTTTTAAATACTTAAGCTGTTTTATATTTTAAGTCAAGGACGTATTTAAATAATCCGATTAAAAACCAATTTAAGCCTAATACGATTATCCATATGTCATATAATCATTGTGTATCAATATTACTTATTTTTAAAGAAAGTCAGCTATTCAAAGACTGTTTCGTATCAAGCTTATATACAGCACCCAAAAATGTATCGATCAAAGAAACGTTTATAAGGAAGCAATGTACAGATCAATGCATGTTTCCGCCCAACAAAAGATTATATCTACAGCGCAATACTGCCTCAATTTAACACTGATATTATTAGCCCCAGATACAATTCCAAATATATACAAGAAACTAGATATATTTGGCCCTAAAATAGACATTTAAAAATCTAGGACAGACCGCCTAAAAATAAAGCAATCACTGCATGAAATAAGATGGCGCTTACCTGACGCAGTCGTGGTGGCTACCGTCGTCACAGCAGTATTTGTCGTGGATGTAGACTCTCCGGATGTACTGGCATTCGTCATCTCCACTATCCTGTCCACAGCTATACGATTCCCAGGCAAAATCCCCGAACTTTCTGCAGGTTCTTGAGTCACTTGAGGATCAGGATCGTCCACTTCTTGAGGGCTCGGGGCGGCCTGACTCAAGTCATTTGCTACAATGACGTTAACTGTTGTCAAAGATTCTAAGTCTCCAGAATTTTCACCAGCCACTTGAGAGTTGTCTATGTAGACTGCAGCTGAGCGAGCTCCAAGGGTTTCCATCACACTTTCTGCTAGCGATCTCGTGGAAAGTTCATCTATGTCGATGTCTTGCTTGATGTCAATGATAATTTGGTGCCTCTTCGTCCCACTACCCGAGGGGCTCTGGACTTGATGCACGCTCACCTGCGCCTCCGTCCCTGGCTGCGATATGTGGTGCTGGATGACATGCGTCAGCTGACCTTCCAAGGAACCCTCCCGACCCGCCATCATTCAATAAAACAGCCTTCAACTCTCGATACCAGTCGTCGATACAGACACAACACTAACGCTTCAGACTTATCAGAGTCAGTCGAGAAATGATTTAAAATTATTGCACGAAGCTATTCTAGAAGGATTACGAGCTAATGAACACGGGTATCACTCCTAAGTACGTCCTTGAACACTATGATGATACTAGTTTTGTTTAGTTTGACTGCGGCAGTGCAGCGCGCAGATGCATCGGAACTAGGTCAGGGGTGAATGTCCTACCGAAAAATGGATTTAGTAAAGGTTTTTAGATTAGTTGTGCGTTAGAAATATATTAATTAATGGCAGTGTTGGGTTGTAGGCACGACGTGTTCTCACATAGTTAGGTTTGTTTTGTTTTGTTAGCACACTGACACATTGTCCTAATTTCGAGAGCGACGTAGACGCGCGTTGGCCGTCGTAGCCACTGCGAGGCCTACGAAAGCGTAGCGCTACGCCGCGCCGCGTAGGCCCGCTGCACAACACACTTCCGTGTAGCTGTCTCGGGATTAATCTGAAGATTTTTGGTTTGCAGATATTTATTTATTGTTAATTTTTTTTCCAGATTCTATTAGTAAGATAAACTGTTAGTGAAATGGGATATTCAAATACTTTTTCCAAGTTTTCTTTTTCAGAAATGAAAAATCTATTTCGATAACCTACAAACAAATATTTATTTCGCTTTGAATTTCACATAAAACTTATTGAAAATTGCAGAGCCAATTTAGCACATATTATCGACAAAGTAAATTACTATATACTATGTGTAATTTTTTTTATATCAAAATTAAAAATAAAATATTTTACACACCACATTAAAATATCTTACTAAACATTGCTAAACTAACACAAAACAATTTCACCCACCAAATTATATCCCTACCAAAACATATCTCAAGACCGATCTTCACCAAATCACCCCGTGTATTCAGTCGGCCATTGTAGGCACGTGTCCGCGCATGCGCGGTACACCCCACATCTTCTTTCTCCCTCTAACCCGATACATGCGTCCCTCTCTACGCGCTTCGATCGTTCAGGATTGTGAAAAAGCATATAATCGAATTTATGTTGGTAGTATGGTGAGAACAAAAATACGGATAATTTTTTAGTATGGCCTTGAATATAATACTAGCTGTTTTTTCAGGTTTTGCTTGGAAAAAATTAAGGTGGTGGTAGTTTGTGTATGGGAAATCTTTCGTTATTAAGTGTTATGTTGATGAGGTAAGCAAAATTTTTTTGCAGTATTTATTTTCAGTAAAAGGTATGCATAGCATTGAAAAACTCCAAATAAAGCTCATGATACTTAAAGCCATCAAAATTTTAAAACAAAAACATATTTTTTAATCTTATGATTCATTCTAAGACGCCAGAATCTTGGTCCTGAGTTTGAAATATAAGGAGTATTACATTATTTTAACCAAAAAAACATATTTTTCCCAAATTGTCAGTCGTATCTTTTCATCATTCTGTCGTCGGCCGTTTATTTTCTTTAAAAATTTTTTACATCTACTTATTCTGCTATCGTTACCAAAGCTCTATTACATAATACTACTGATGACAGCCAAAACAAGGAAAGTCGAAGTAAACATTCGCAAGGAACGTTACTACATAATGGTTTTTTAACAAAACTTAGAATATAGTACTAAAAATAGAAATAATGCAGAATTTTGTCTGTGGGTATGATTGATACTCTTTCAGGTAAAAACTACTGATTTTAATAAGAAACCGTAATATAATTTATATAGCAGAATAACACATATACCGTCTTACCACAAAAACTTTTAAACGTCAATTTATGCCTTGTCTAAAAAAATGTCAAATTATGACGTTGACATATGGTTCATTTTGCAGCCAAAATTTTATTAGACAAGTGTAAAACAGGGTTTTAAGTTATTGTAGTAAGGCCCATATAGGTTATTTTTTATCCGGGTGCCGGATGTTGCTCCCACAAGACTCGGGTGAAACGTTTGTAAAGAAGGATAATATGGGTACCTATGCTTGACGCTTTGTATATCTTACGCGTTTAAATAGCTGAATGGATATTGATAAGAATCAATAATATAGCTTATACATATATCAGAACTAGCTTCGAAAGTAGTTTCATCGCTGCGTTGGAACTAGATAATGCATCAGGATAAGTATCCAATAGCCTTGCTCGATAAATGGGCTATCTAAAACTGAAACAATTTTTCAAATCGGACCAATATTTCCTATGATTACCGCGTTCAAACAAAACCAACTTATGATTTTTATATATTTTTCATTTGTTATCCTGGTAGTATACTAATAACTAAATAAATAAACCAACTAAGTCTTCAGCTACATAATATTAATATAGAAAACTATAGTATCTTCAAATACATACCACAAGCGATGCCGCAGGTACAAACTATAGCACATATCAGTTACTAAGACAACGGCCAAGTATTATCGAAGCGACTGTCCTGTTCGAAGGACGGACCAATCAATATATTCCTAACTTTATATATTAATAGATAATGTAGCAAGGTTTAAGGAACCCTCGGTATAATTGGGAGGGCTTACATTTTAATTATTAATTGTTTAGAGGAAATATTTCATTGTTTGTTTGTGTTAAATAGGCTCCGTACTGTTTCTCCAGTGTCCTGTAGAAAATAATTATGATTGTATTTATTAATTACATTTTAGAGAAGGCTTACAGACTAACAGAAAAAGAATGATATATAACTGTAATATTATCGAATAGCTATTTACAAGCCTGCACACATAAGTATGTCTAAAAAAGAAAAAGAAATCTATTGTTAGAAAAGAAATTAATTACATACGTTACATAAATATGTACTTAATTTCTTTCACTATGCCAATTTCAAGGACCCGGATATTGTACCCGGATAAAATTTTATATTTTGTTGTTCAGAGACAATATAGCTTCTAAACAGTGAAAGAATTTTTCCAATCGCATCTGTAGTTTCGGAGCATTTAGGGTACAAAAAAACTTTATGATATTAGTACCTATATATTTGTATAGATAACTTCACAAACCATAATTTTATTGTAGTTATAACTTCACAAATTCAGTCAAATAATAGTTTGATCACCAGTAAAATTATCTAATAGTCGAGTTTTTTTATTAAACTGAATAAGAGAGAAACGTCCTCTCCATCTCTTGCAAAACCCCTGTATTTGACAGATACCTATTTATCCCACCCAAAACAAAAATGTGAAAGACTGCCAAGTTCGATAATATGGGAATGCTTCGCCTATAAAAGAAGTGAGATCTGAATAAGTACCAAGTTCCATACACATACCTCAATTAAAAATAGTTACTTTTTAATGATGTTACCTGGCAAGTTTTCACGTACCTTGTTATAAACCTACTTAACGCAATGAATCAAGTATTTAATTTTCTATTAAAACTTGCCAAGTAACATCATTAAAAAGTAACTATTTTTAACTGAGGTATGTGTATGGAACTTGGTACTTATTCAGATCTCACTTCTTTTATAGGCGAAGCATTCCCATATTATCGAACTTGGCAGTCTTTCACATTTTTGTTTTGGGTGGGATTTCATTTATTTTTGTAAGGTTGTTTATTTCATTTTTTTCTTATGATGAAGTTAGTTAAAGAAATGTCTCATTTAAACTATCTTTTAGATTTTTTAATATGCACTATGTTTCTTACAAAGAAATGAACTAGATTACTAAATGGACTAGATTTACCAACTGACTGACATGACATGTTATTATATATTATGTTCGTGGATCAAAGTTACACATTCGTTATTTTCGAAAGTGATTCACACTTGGCCGTTTTCAGATTTTTACTTTACTTTGACTAAATACAAACCTTTGTACCATTCGAAGATATATTATATAAATATAGATAAATTTAGTTCGTTTTAGTTCCTTAGGAGTATAAAACACCGGGTATAAAAGACCTTCATTATTTTGAAACCGACTCACACTTGGCCATTTTCAGATTTTTTCCTTTACCTTGACATAAAGACCTACCTCCATGCCAAATTTCAAGTCAATACGACCATTGGAAGTGGTCTAGGTTTTTGATGAGTGAGTCAGTGAATCAGTCAGTCAGTGAGTGTATAGTAAAAATAGCGATTTTCTGACGTCAATATCTCAAGACCTACAATAGGTATATTAATGAAATTTTGTATTTTAGATAAGTGAGGGGGTCTCAACAGATACTAGAAATTTGATATGCGTAAATAAAATAGATTTTGAGTTACAGGGGGGTCGAATTTGGCCCGAAATGGTTCGTGTAATATAACCCACGGCCGGTGTGTCGCTTTTTTTGCTCGAACTTGGCGGACACACTGCCGTGTGTCTAGATAGATGAATAGAAAATAAGATGGACTATATATGTAGATAGACAGACAAAACAATATTTTTCCTTGAAAAAAATCTATTTTGTTATACCGTGGGTGATTGGTGACCATCTCATTATGACGAGTTCGCCCGAGTTTCGGAAGGCACGTTAAATTGGTGGGTCCCGGCTGTCATTTGAACATCTGTGGCAGTCTTTACGGGTAGTCAGAAGCCAGAAAGTCTGACAACCAGTCTTACTAAGGGGTTGCCTGGGTAACTGGGTTGAAGAGGACAGATAGGCAGTCGCTCCTTGTAAAACACTGGTACTCAGCTGCATCTAGTTAGACTGGAAGCCGACCCCAACATAGTTGAGAAAAGGCTAGGCAGATGATGATGACGTAAATAATACTTTAGCTTTTACAATTTAATTTTATATACTTTCCTTTGTTTAGTTATTAAATAAAAGCTATCTTAACATTATTGCAACAACAAAAAAACAGTCCATTACATTTTTAAATTACTTTTCAAAGGAAAAAGAGCTTTAAAAAGCTATCAGGCTTCCTAGAACTCTATATGTAGGTAGTCTATCTATTTACGTTTGCTATGACCTAGGTAACGTGCGTCTGTGTGGGTGGCGTATGTATATTTGTGTCAGTGTGTGCGTGAACCGCTATGCGGCGTGGATTTCAAGGACGATGGGTAAAGCCTTATTGCGAACTGAAATTGTGTGAAATTTCGACTAATTTAGCATACATTGCGGGAAATGTTAGTCTTATTACAAAGTTGAGTCGTTGGTGACCAGCAATGGATGGTGGAATGATTTTTTTTGGGACAGTTTTCGTTGTTGTCAAATGTTTATTTTTAGATGGTTGTACTTTTTTTTCGGCGGAGGATTTATCATACTTATTGATATTTTTGTTTTTTGTAGTAAAAAGTTGGTGAATGAACATATTATTTTTCTTATTTATGAATTTACAGAGTATTGAGTACTACTCCCCGCCCATTGTGGGAACTACTCATTATTCTGCGCAACTAAGTAAAAATTTGCCAATAGCCTTTCTCGATAAATGGGCTATCTAACACTGAAATAAATTTTCGAATCGGCCCCGTATTTGCAAAATTATGCTTATAACAAAACAAAGTCTTCAACTGTATTATATGTATCACCTAATATAGATGTTATCTGACAATTAGTAAAGATAATTCGTGTGAAAATGTCTAGCAAATATGTAATAAAATACTACTTAATAATTACCAAAAATGTTTCGGAAAAATACTGCTTTAACATTATTTTTTCCAAGGTAGTGATAATAGCCGTAAATCTCAGAAGCAGCAATTAATTATTTCTACGAATTTACGCATGATAATAATTGGACGTATTATAACAAAATGGCGGCTACGTAATTATGACAGCAGAGCTTTTAATATTATTTATATTTATTTAAGAAAATATAAGAACACTTCATGAAAAATCTTACAGTCTTACCATGTATACATAGGTATGTACCATCTTTTTTGCGGTTACACTCGGGTCCAGGAATAGTTTAGCTTACCAACAATGAAAGAATTTTTCAAATCGGTTCACTGCTTTCGGAGCCTTTTGACTACAGAAACCCAAAAACGAAATAAGCTTAAAAAATTACAAATCGATTTTGATTTTGCAGTCCTGTGCAGGACTTATTTATTTCAGGAGTTATTTCAATAAGGTGATATTTGGATTCAAACTCCAGATAGGTAATCTTAACAAAAACCTTAATATAAGCCTGATATTCATATTTCTTACTGTTACAAAACTTAAAACATTACATACAAACATCTTGTATCGTGACATTGTCCAACAAATTGCATCATGCCTGAAATTACTCGCGCTGTTGAACACGATACCAACATTTTATGTCCAACATAACTTATCTATCATCATCATCATCTGCCGAGCCTTTTCCCAACTATGTTGGGGTCGACTTCCAGTCTAACAGCATGCAGCTGACTACCAGTGCTTTACAAGGAGCGACTGCCTATCTGACCTCCTCAACCCAGATGATGATCACATTGTGCTGTGGGTGCAGCGTGAGGCAGTGTCAGACTGTTACTGACTAAAACCCACCATGTTCCTTCTGAAGCCTTTGTGTGCCAGCGCCGCGGTAACTCACGCGAACAATCCTGTAGCCCCGGCAGGAGAGTGAAAACCTCAACTTTTGCAGGTGCTGTCTACATAAAACCCAGTACAAAATTGAGCAAATAGTATATTACCGAGATTTTCACTCTCAGACGACGATATCAATTAACAATAGGTAGTTTTTTACCTGTGTATTACTGTTAGACTCCAATAGCAACTGAAGGACCAACTTTCCCAGATTTAAATATTACCACTAAACATAGTTCAGTTGGCTTAACTTTACATCGTAAAAAAACAGAAAACTTACATTTACTACACATACTTTAAAAAACCGGCTCGCACATAAATCAACAAAAACAGTAAAACGAGTTACCGCCCTCTGTTGTCCGATAGCGGTACTAAATTGCAAATTTAAAAGTAAAACCTCGTTCACGTCGACTCCTAACGGGAAATAGCCGAAACGCGTTCATTGAACCCTCTGCGTTGCGCAACTTTCCACTCACGAATTCAAACTTCGAATAGCCCGTGGCGCGAATTTTAAAATTCGAATTCGGAATATAGGTCATGATTAGTATGGATCTGACAGTTTATAAAACGGTATTTTTTTTTTGGTTGCTTTAGTATTTTGGGGAGCAAGGCCGTAATATGCTTAATGCTTACGTAAGGTTTACAACTGAATGACGGTATCGCATTCTTTTGTCATGTCCTGCATTTTTTTGGGATTATGTTTCCTCACCTGACTGTAATAATATTGCATAATGTATGTGACATTTATGATATTTCTGTATGTAAATTCACATACAGAAAATTCCTAGCGTGATTCAACTTACAAAAAGTTCACATCACATTCTTTTTTTTCAAACTTTTTGACAGTCGTGAATTCAAAGCCATTGACCGAACAAGGAGTCTACAACTTTTTCAAACATTTTTAAATTAAGAACTAGCGTTTTTAAATATCAATAGAATATTATGACACTGGCCACATAACGGGCTTGTAGTAAATAAATACTTTTTATTAAACGTTGCTCGAAGACCGGTCGGGGTCACTGACCGGATTCGGCACCAATTCTTTAGCCGATCAGACTTTAATGACTGATTGGGCTATGGAGCGAAATTTCTTCATTATTTTTACTATTAAGAAATAGACAGTTTTTAAACTTACTACTGAATAGGTACTTCGTAGGAAGGTTTACGTGGAAAAACATCTTGTCTCATGATACAAAAATTACAAGATTTGCTATATTCATTGCTATTACCCTTAGCTAAGAAAAAAGCTTTTGCTAGATAAGAATGCTATTACTGCTATTGCTGCTGCTACTGCGATGCGTATCATTTTCTACTCGCTAACCAGGGTCCCCGACATCCATATAAAATGGATCTACATATATTTAATTCATCATAATCGCAGTCATAGGGCGTCACCGGACATAGAGCTAACTTATTTCAAATTAAATAACTTTTACATACACGTACAACTATCAGTCAGGATATTGTTTTGAGCTGACGTCGTCAAACGTCCACCACTTGATACATACAACTTCTGCCTTGAGTCTTGCATCATCATCATCTGTCGAACCTTTTCCCAACTATGTTGGGGTCGGCTTCCAGTCTAACCGGATGCAGCTGAGAACCAGTGTTTAACATGCCTCCTCAACCCAGTTAGGTATCCGGATATCGGACGAATGTCTTTGGCATTTGTCATACTTAAGTGCTCTTAGCATGAAAAATGACAGTTCAGACTATATGGGTACTCAATTTAGGGTATAGTTACATATTTTTTGCTATTGAGGCACGATAAAAATTCGCTAAATATAATTCTTTTTTTTTAATAAATAAGTAAACATTTGAGAATATAATAATGACTTCATTAAGCTCTAAATTTTTGAAATACATACAAATTAAAACAATTTATATAATTTGTTTCAGCCAAATCAAAACTTGTGTTACCAAAAAGGCTAAAAAATCTTAACAAAATCGATATGTCCTAGTTTATTTGTACGTAGACAAAGTCCTAAAACAGTCTAGACTAAGACTGGGCTATCTTTACATCTTTACCTTTCGAACTGGTCATTGCATATTCGTGAAGTCAATGAACTTTACTTTTTAAAACGAGTTTTTTTTTTCTGTCGGTAAATTTGTTGAAAGGAGGTTTGTTACTGCTGCACGACTCTATGGTGTACTATAGACTATAAATAAGTATTATATTTTTAGTTAAGTTTGTATAAGTAAAATACATATCGAAAGCAGAAAATGTATTTTTAGTAATGTCTGTCATATTTTACATCGAGGTAAGTTTGGTTCAAGTAGCTGTGAAGGCATATAATGAATGTTAGCTCAGATGAGTATATTAAAGTTCATGGTGTCCCTACAATTCTCAATTAAGACGGTTTTGATATTGTGGCCTAGTGTACTAATATTATGTAATTTCAGTGTTATGCGTGATCATGTAAGATCTTCATCTACTTAGCCTTACCTAACTATTTCGTTGTCAACCTCCATACTTATTTGTGTCTGTCTGATCTCTACAAAACAGTGCACAGAAAACGAGGTTTGACAACAAATCTTACCACTAAACAATTGTCAGACTCAGTAGCTGGTCTAGTCTGCTCGTAAGGATTGTTAAAGCTTTACAATGGCCACGACAGTTTTAATGTGCAAATAGGTGGTATGCTTTTTAGAATACATTATAATATGTACCATACAGTATTTTTTTTTCAAACCGCTAAAGTAAATTTTTAATCAATTTATATCAGAAGCATTATACTTTATTTTTTTCTAACAACCACCCTTAAAAGAAACATGACTAAATATCATCAATAACGCATCAATAAATTTTTTTTTTTTAAATGGCGTTTCCCGCCAACCCAAGACCACGGAACTCAAACAACATACTGGAGTAAACGCTGCCGTACTGTCAAGTCGAATGCGTTTTTTTTTTCTCCACGTTCATACAGCCAGCCGGTCCCACGGCGTCGTACGTTCGGATCGCGTCCATGTAACGGGCGCGTGCACACAGTTACATCGTATGTGGGTGAGCCTAACTGCGATCACCGTTAGGCTACGTCACTGGTAGAGGGGGGCGTTGTCGATAGACTGTGGCTTGGAGCTAGATTTTTTTGGATAAAGAATGTAGGTTCTATGTGTGTGGGAATAAGAGTTATTGACTGTTTGACCTATATTTTGCCGATGGGATTTTAATCCACAATTTTTAATTAAGAACTTATAAATTGTCTCTTAAATTTTTCACATGTCAAATAACAATACATACATATAAGGCCCAATCACAACATAACAAATAACAGTTTAATTCGTTTTTTTTTATTAATGTTTTTAATTTCTTTTATTTTAAACAGTAAGTTTGCGAGAAGCCGAAAATCGATCTCAGTGGCGTGCACTTGGAGAGGCCTATGTCCAGCAGTGGACTGCGATAGGCTGATGATGATGATGATGATGATGATGATGATAAATAGTAAGTGTATATAATATGTATATATTACATATAATAATGCATGATAGTTCAGCCACAAATAACAACCAACTACATACTTAACAGCAACATCAAACTATCGACCCCTAAAGCCTACAACTTATCGATACAAACAACGCATCCCATCACTAGCACAGAGTACCGTACGCTACGTCACAAAGAAAGGGATTGCGGCTTACGGTACCCAGGGCCGAGCACCGCCCTACTGTCGCTTTTCCGATGCTGGCCGCACAGCGCGCGAATGTATGGATGCTGCTTTATTGATTCGAATTTGGAATGTCGTTTGTTTATGACGTTTGTTTTTTTTGAATTAAGAATGTTTTTTTTATAGAATTTTGTTTTTTTATTGTATTGGCAATTTTGTATGCATTTCTTTAATATGAAGATTATGCTTAAAATTGCGAGATATGATATGAGTAAAGAATTTATAACTTTAGCGCTTTTTATGAAGGACGCAAAAATCAAGCTCGGAGTTTTGTCAATTTTGTTTGTATTTTTTGAAGTTCAAGATCAAGGATACTAAAAATAGAGATAAATGAATGTAGTATGAGGATTTGTATCATTAAAGCTTTTTTCGAAGGACGCAAAAACAAACTGTGGATTTAAATTCGGCACAAAAGGTCAATGGCCCCAACTGTCACTTTTCGAAGCTGGCCTCGCAGATGCCATAAGAGTAAATTTTGGAGACACGCAACAAGTTGTAACAGATGAAAAAAAGTTGAAAGAGTTTTTATTCAAATAGAAAATTGGAAAAAATCCTTCTTCCTAAGCTGTAATAAAGCCTTATCAAAGCCGTACTCAATACTCAATTCTTTAATGCATACCATAATGTTTACAGTTGTTGTTCTATAGGTAATTTATGTCACAATTATGGACCCTGTCGGTAAGCACATACAATAGTAAGAGAGTATGTATGATGTAGAAGTCCTGTATCGTTTCCTAATTAGGATTTAGTCAGTCAGCGATATCCAACCCAAAAGATGTATAGTTCTTATTAGAATTATAAAGTCCTTAATATATTATTTCACTTGACCACATTAGTTACTGAATAATTTAGGACGTCTGAATTAAGTTATGTGTAAAAAGGCCTAGGCATTATGTCACTTTGCATAACTTGGCGTAATTATAGGCGAAACATAGGGGTGGCCACTGCCATCATTGGCAGTCGTTACAAGTATTTAGAAGCCATTAAGTCTGACAACCAGTCTTACCTAGAGGTATTGGGTTGCCCGGGTAGGTTGAGGAGATCAGATAGCCAATTGCTCCTTATAAAACACTGGTACTCAGCTGCATCCGGTTAGACTGGAAGCCGACCCCAACATAGTTGGGAAAAGGCTAGCCATATGATGTAAGGGTAACATCTACTTACACCGAAAAAATAACTGTCATCATCTTTATATCAGCCAATTGCTCAATTTAAGCCTCCTTCAACGAATAAAATAAAAGACCAACCGAACCAGGAGAATTAATACCTTCTACGGGTAACAACAGCTGAAGTGACATAATATATCCTGGAACGATGACGTCATGACCACAGCTGGGTCACGCCATGCAGTCTAGGACAGCTACAGACGACCTAATTAGCATCCACGTGACGGACTTAAGATTCCGCTGGGGGAATGTCTAGGCGGGCTCTAACAGTTTGGTTTACTTATAGAGGTAATATATCATTGTTTGTTGGATTGGATAGGCCCTGAAACTATTAAGCTGTTTTGAAAAATTCTGGTACTGATGGAAAGCTACACTATTCCTGGGTGATATAGGCTATGTTTTAACCGTGTACCGAAACTTTTAAATAAGATTGATATCGAAATAGTCTACATTGGTTAAATGAAAATTATGTCTAGAAAAATTATCACAGAACATAGAGTATATTATGGTGCTAAAAACTACAATTGGACCTTAGTTATGTATATTAGTGTCTGCATTGTAGAAACAATAATAAAATTACTGTATTACCTAACAACAATTCGGATCTAAAATCAATGTTACCTAGGTCAAGTAATAAGAAATGTAGCTATTAGATTCCGCTAGTGGTTTTACCCGCATCCTGAGAGAACTCACCATAAAAACGAACCTACAGCCTTCTTCGATAAATGGGCTATTTTTATAAGGCATCATCAAATGACCCCTCTCACTGTGGGTGCAGAGTGAGGGAGTGTCAGACTCTTACTGACTAAAACCCACCATGTTCCTTCTGGAACCCTTTATGTACAGCGCCGCAGTAACTCGCGCGAACAATCCCGCAGCCACGGCAGGTATGACAAATGGGCTATCAAACACTGAATGTTTTTTTTCTTCAAAATTTGCGAAGAAGAATAGTTTGTCTTCTACTTTAGCACAGCAATTGCTAAGAAACGGTACAACTAAATAGATAGTTACCTCAGTAACCTAGAGCTTACGTCATTAGCATTCATAGACGAACGTATTAACTATTTCATTGGCGTAGGACCGCCATAGTCGAAAGTTCTAGACTGCTATTAAAGGAGTCTGGGTCATTCACGTTAGCTATATAAAAATTGGCTATGGTTTTTTTGGCATAGATTTTCATTTTTGGGTGGGTAGTTTTACTTAGTTTGGACTGTGAATTAATATTTTAAACTGATTTCCAAAAAAGGTGGAGGTTTTCGATTCGGATGTTTTTTTTTTCGCAATTCAAACGTTTATATAAAAAGTTTGATCGTGGTACATAATGGCTCATTTTAAGCCAGCTATTACCATAAGCATAAAATACACAAAATTATGAAAATTTCACTAATTTATTGTCAAATAAGTACAATCAAACCCAAAACGTAGATTAAAGCATAATTGCATAATCTAGCCTACATAATTGTTTATACTGTTTGACACACGCGGGAGTAATTTTCGAATTCGGCAAAAAAACATTTTTTTAACTCCTTCATTATAATTTGTGTCGTTAATTTACCTTATATCTTATACCTTATATATATATATATATATATATATATATCTTTATAATTCAATTGATAAGCGTATATTTTAATAATCGTTTGAATTCAATCAACTTCAATTCACAAAAAAAAATCAATACATATTTTTTTTATCAGCCTTAAACTTGCAAACTTAGTAGAAAGTGACAGATAGGCCAAATTTGAAATTCTAAACTTGAGCTTATCGTATGAAATTCAAATTTTACCTTTGTTACTCACGACTTTGCTTCCGTCAACACAACAGAAAAGTGCATTCACCTCTGTCAAACGCCGAACACGACATTTTTCGTTTCAGCGTGAAAAATCACGATTCCCAATGAAACATATTTAGAAATACCATTCACATTTATTTAAGAATAAAAACCCATTAAAATTCCCCATTAATTTTGAGTCAAAATTAGATGACATAAATTTAACCAAAGAGTTCACAAACTTCTTGGTAAGAATGAGATATTTAATCTGTTGCAAACTTTTTAAAACTTAGAACTCACCTCTAATTGTACTCGGCATTTTGTCAAAAATCCTTTACGGGCCACCACTGTGAAACAATCCATATAAAACACAGTTAACACAAGAAAAATTCTATTATCCAAATTCGGACATTTTTCACTTTAGAAACACAGTTTGCACGAGTTCACGGCACAGGATAATGCACAATTTGAAACTGTTGGTTTGGCGCCAACTGAGCTGTCAATGTCAGAATTCCCGCGCGTTCCGATCCCCGGCGTACGTCCTAGAGATGTGGTGTAGCACCGAGTTGTGCTTTTTTCGTTGCGGCGCGCGCTCGACTCTCGGGCTAACTGTATTTTTTTTCGTGATGCGAACAGTAACGGTGTTAAGGCCGGTTCTTCACTCACATCTTCTTCTGCCATCGACGACGACGATTTTGGACGCGTGGCTAATTCGATTTACGGTCAATTTTGATTGCTGCCAATGATCGCAGTTTTCCGGTATTTTTTTCTGCACAGGTTGTTGGCATCGTAAAATCTATGATGGGCTGCAGTTATTTTGCATGGCCAGAGAGAATAAAGTTTCTGATGATTGGCAAAAGTCATTGATTGAAATATTGGCGTTCCAAGCAGAGGTGAATGTAAAATGTTCATCTCTTTGGAGTTTAATGGCCCCGCTGGCTTAAGCCTTCACACACATCGGTCGGGCATTTTGGATTATGTAAAACTGAATAATTTTCATAATGATGCGAGAGTACTTTGAATAATTTTGATAAGGTGATTAGATAAACGGGCCCAGGTGGCATTTTTATTATTATTGGACATTTATTTGATTGGATCTGAAATTCTTGAGACATGGGAGTGTTACCTGGTCGAATGCAACTGCTAGCTGTCAGGGGTTTGATTATTGAGCCAGGGAAAGAAAAATTACGACGCAGGGAGGATCCACAAGATGGCTTCGTGGGATTCCTCATAAGCTCGAAAAATTGTTATGATTCTTGTCTGACTCAACATTTTATAATTTGGCAATAGGCCGTCCCAATGGGCCGTCGACCTCTTATGGGCAAACGATTCCTATTTTACGAGTCTTACAAGATTCGGAATACATAAAGCAGAATAGCAATATTTGAACTAGAGCGAATGCAATCACCAACACGTATGCCCATCTCGGTGAGTATGGCCAAATGCTCTCAGCTTGGAGGAGGCAGCAGTCCAGCAGTGTATGTTTTTAGACCTACCCAACTTTTTTAGAAACTCATCAAATATCTTGGGCCATTAATTAACTCAAATTTACTAAATTCAAAGCAATATCTTTCCTGCTTTGTACCACACATGGTGGTGGGGTCAGCTTTCTTGATGTTTCTTTTCCACTTCGATCTTTCTTCGACATCGCTCTCAGGCACCCGGCACTTCTTCATATCTTTCACCACTGCATCCCGCTATCTAGTCTTGGAGCGGCCTATAGATCTTCGACCTAGGACGAAAAATTACTGCGCCAAATATGTATATGTCCGATAGTTATAAAAACCTTTGAAACAGGAATATCTAAATATGTTTAGAAATTTGAAAAAAACAATCTCGGACCAAAATATTCACTGGTGCGGGATTGTTCGAAAGATCTGCCTAGCCTTTTCCCAGCAACGTTGAAGTCGGCTTTTAGTCTAGCTTCATGCTGATAACTACAGCTGTTCTACAAGGAAAGACCTCCTCAACCCAGTTACAAGGAGTCCTCTCTATTTACCTCACTTATTAAGCTAAGAATGTAATAGATTTATAAACGACAGTTCACTACCTCATCCAATCACTCCTTGGTATTTTAAAAGTTTTAATGAGTAGTTTTTTAACTGTACAAATGTAGAATGACAGCTATAAAAATATTGTGTAGATAGGTATTTCGACTTCCGAAAGACTATCGTAAAATCTTAATAGCAGATTCAAATATTATATTCACACGGTTATATCTCAATTTTGTTCTTCTCGAAGAAAAGCAACAATCTATAATATAAAAATGAATCGCAAAATGTGTTGGTAAGCGCATAACTCAACAACGCCTGGACCAATTTGGCTAATTCTTTTTTTGTTGTGTTTGTTATTGTCAGGAGAAGGTTCTTATGGTATATAGGCTATAAAATAGGGTAAAGTAGAGAAGTCAGTTGACGGGAGCGAAGCCGCGGGCAAAAGCTGGTATCCACATAAATAAATTCTACTAACACCCGAGTAAAAAGTAGCTCCTTTTTCAGGCTCTAGACTATCTGTGCGAAAAACTTCATTTAAGTGGTTTTGGCTTGAAAACCGCACAGACAGACAAAGCTTTTCTGATATTAGTAAGGATAACGCATCATGTGGAATAAGGCATACAGAAAGATACCTAGGTGCACCTTAAAATGTAATTATCCCAACAAGACTGACTGAATAGAAATGTTAAAAATAAATTATTAATACATTTATTTTATTTATATGTATGGTCAATCAGACGAAACATTTTTACAGCTGTGAATTGAGGAAACGCCTTGTAAAGCAGTCAATTTAACTGTTTTAATAACAAACTTGATAATTAGCTTTTAGATCTTGATTTTGATGAACAATTATTTGGTCCTGTTTAAATTGCTTTTAAAAAAAACCGGCCAAGTGCGAGTCGGAATCGCGCACAAAGAGTTCCAGACAATTGTTTATAAAATGAGCAAAAAAATCACGTTTGTTGTATGGGAGCCCCCCAAAATATTTATTGAATTCTAGTTTTCAGTATTTGTTGTTATAGCGGCAACAGAAATACATCATCTATGAAAATTTCAGCTCTGTAACTATCAGGGTTCATAAGATACAGCCTGGTGACAGACGGACGGACGGACAGAGGAACGAAAACATTAGGGTCCCGTTTTACCCTTTGGGTACGAAACCCAAAAAAAAAACACCTTACGAAAGGAAGCTTGAAATCCTGAACATATCGATCGCGATACTGTGATGATACGGAGTCCGAATCGTTTTTGTCAAATACCTCCTTACATACAAAGATACTCAAGTCAAGAGCCTTTTGTAAAAAAATAAAATTATAAAATCTAAAATTAAAATCTAATTAATTAGAAGAATCTGGAAATTCGCAAATTCATTCACAAAAGTAAATAATTTACGAAAAATGTGAAGGCACATAACTCGAAAGCGCCAAGGCCGTCAAAGAACCGACCAAAAATCCGTTACCAAAGTTTTTTGAACTCACGTAGGTAACGCTCAAAAACTTAAAACTAACGTTACACGGTTAATAGTTATTTTTACAAGCTTTTTAACTACGTGTGAATTTAAAAAATCCCACCAAAATTCACAATCTTTTTGGATTGTTGGCTATAGTGATTCCCGCGTAAACAAAACCCGTGGTCGGTCATTGAACCCAACGGTACCCAACAACTTGTCGGAACCGGTTGGTCGACGTTGCTGTGACGTCATTTTTAGTACAGCTACCCGATCATAGATGGCGCTGATTAATTTATTGAGTTAGTAATTCAAAGTTAATGAGAAAAATTATACTAGGTAACTAATTTTAAGAAGCAATGCATTCAATATTCATAATTCATATCATAAAATAAAATATGTAATACTAACTGTAATAACACTTACAGTTATTAATGATTTATGTAAATTATTTTATGCAGCTGTCATTTCCTTCAAGATTGAAGAATGAATCAAGAATTACTTGATTTGATAACGCCAGGTGCAATCTTACAGGTGACGCTCATTTACCAGATGTTCTTAAATTTATTTCTCTCATAATTAGGCTTGTGTCTGTCATTGAACATCTTTGTCAGTCGTTACGGGTAGTCAGAAGCCAGTACGTCTGACAACCAGTCTTACCAAGAGATATTCGGTTGCCCGGGTAACTGGGTTGAAGAGGTCAGACAGGCAGTCGCTCCTTGTGGCACACTGGTACTCAGCTGCATCCGGTTAGACTGGTAGCCGAACCCAACATAGTTGGGAAAAGGCTCGGGAGATGATGAATTTAGCCTGTGTCTGAAATATCACCTCTTTCTCTTCCTGAGTTATCCTAATTATGAACACGACAATAAATGCTTGGAAAGCAGCTTTGGAACATCATTTACGGTAAGTTGCACCATTTTACTATAATGATAATCGAACCATTTTCAGTTGTCAAATCGATTTGACCAAAATGGTTAACAATATTTCGTATGATTATGGCTTCTTATAGCCAGATGGTGCAACTCAGGGTGAGTAGTAAATTCCTTATTTTTTCGAGAGACATCTATTGTCGAGTAGCTGAACCAAAACATTTAAATCATATATTAATAAATAGTAAGGAAATTTCGTATAATGTGGGTTTAATAATATATTTCAACATTTAATATTATATTATTTAAACAAAATAAAAAATCAGGCTACGTTTTACAATTGAAATATTTATTACACGCCATTTATATACTACTAGCGACATCTGTTTACGCACAAGAAACTTTTAACTGCCATCTATTGGCTTCTATAAGAACTAACTCGTGGCACTGTTTCAAAATATGACCGCTAGATGTCACTACTGATAGTTCCCGGTCTAAAAACCATTTGTCACTTTGTTGCTGTTATGAGTCTCGGTATCGGCAATAATTATTTTTTAATGTATTTACACAGAAAATCTAAGAAAGTACGAGTGTTTTGACTTTTATTACTTCCGCCTTCAAATGGTAAGTCATAAATTCATGCTTGCTAGAATATCTTGCCAGTTTCTGTGTGAAAAAGTAGCTAAGTAGGTAATTTTAACTCTTCGTTTTTATTTCTTTAAATTGTTAGGTAGGTATGTGTTGCTGCATTCGATACAACTTCATAAAGCCTGTAAATGCAATTACCAGCGTCAGAATTCTGATAACTGTCCAATTATGCCGCAAGGAATATTAAGCAGAGCTAATTCTGATTCTGTCAATGAATAGTAGGTATTTCAATAATTATTATTATACCTACATACCAGTACCTACCTAATCAGTGCTTGATTGCACCATTTACTCACATATGCAAGAACCTATTCTGATTTTCAGTGAGTTTCTGATTCGTCGTTTTGTTGTTGCCAAAATAGGTATTCAGCTACAAAATAGACAATTAGTAGATTTTCCTAAATGAACCCTTAATTTAGTGGCCAGTTGAGTGCTATATTCGTTTTAAACTCGCGTTATTTTGGCGCCAAATAAAAGTGCTCAAATGTTAGAGCGTTTTCACACGTATAGCTGCGCTCAGTTTGGTAAAATAACTATTTCTACACGCGTATTGTTCAATGTGGTGATTATTTTAGATTTTAGATGTAGATACTCTCGATTTTTTCGGGAATATGCGCCAAAAAATTCTTTATAAGTACCTATACTTATGTACCTAGGTAAGGTATCTGTCTTCCTATTAGTTAGTACCTAGGTATCTTACAACTGGTTTCGATACAAAATAATGGTCATGCATCCACATTATTTCACATATTGAAGGTACCTACCAACCTCCTTACTTACCTAGCTTTGATTTAAATCTTCCTTTTATGTCAAATTCTTATAAAAACTAAGTATTTATCTACATTTTCATAGAATCAATCACAAATAACTGTTTCGTAGTAAAACCCGCATTGCGTATTAAACGAGTAGGTCCGAAAAGTCCTACAAAAGGACTCTAGACGTTACAGACGATCCTTTCAAACGTTTTGAGGTCAAACGTAATCTCTTATCGATCATTCACTTGTTTTTATATTGTAAGCAAAAAGTTTAGACGAAAAAATAGCAGTTTTTTGTGTAAAAAGTTGTCACATTCAACTGTAGACACTTACCTAGGTAGTCCTATCGATACTCCACCTTATGAGCTTCTAAAAAGGAGAAATAAAACGCACGCATTCTTAGCTAAAACATAAACCTACAAAGAATATCTCAGCATACCTAATACATAGCTCTTTAGGGGCAAATAACTACAAGTAAAGCCACGCTAAAAAGCTAGTAGAACATTACCCACTTCAGACAATAAATGAAAAATCCATTTCAAAGTAGACATTATTTTAATCCGTTTTTTTCTCTCATACATACAAACATACCAAACCGTGAAAAAACAAAACGTTTTAAAAAAAAGATTAAAAAAAAACACGATTCGAAATTCGAAATCAATTAACAAGCAAAATGAAATCCCGCCAAAAGCTATAAGTAATAACAAAAGATATACAGTGCACCACAGAGTAAGGAAAGAGGAGCGGAGATGCCATAATGCGGGTAGGTCAGGCGCCTTCTCCTAGGTCAAATTCGTACGGTGGGTATGACCAAAACGATCAGTTACGAGTGAAATAACGAGGCGTTCGGGTTCTTTGAGACATCTGTCTATTTTTTACGGTATCGATCGGGTCCAAAGAAGGTGTTTAAGGGCGAAAACAGTAACGTTCCTCGTCCCCCGAACACCCGCATTTTGGCGCGATACTTTCTTAGATTTTCCGTTATGGCACCTCCACTAGTCATTTTGTTCTCCATAACCCGACTTACCTATTTGAGTAAAAAGAATTACCAAGTTACGTGGCTGGAGAGGAAAGGAGAGACGTATAGCCGTCTCTCTTACTCGTACTGGGAGAGTAGTGGTGTCCTTTTCTCACTTCTCAGTCGTGTGACATCCCGTGGGCTTTGGTGCGGTCCAGGGTTGTGCGTAACCGATTAAAATAATATTATTTATTGGTTTTGCAAAGGGCTGTGTTGTTGGGGAAATAATTAATTAGGTATTTAATTTATTTTTTATTATTGTAACAATGTTAAAAGCGTTTATTGAAGCGCCATGCTACACTACATACCCATAAGGAGTAACCATTCAGAAGAAAATCTTTGAAAAAGTTACCGTTTTCTTGAGAAAAGCATAGTTTAGCGCAAAAATTATGACATCCTCGATTCGTTAATGTTTTAACGTCCCTTTGATAATGGCTCTACCGTTTTGTTACTTACAAAGACAATTAGATTAAGTACCTAGGTACCCAAAACTATGTTCCATCTGGGATCAATATAACCCAGATCATCATTTCCGAGGTATTAGGTAATCTGTCGAGACTGTCGAGCTTGCCCCTCAATCGTAGCCGGAGAAAAAACTACAAAAACAACATTGTAATGTTGTAAATATAGGGATATATTTTATTCGATGCGTATGATTTATCCTACATTTTATAACAGTTACTTTGTTGAATGATTGACGGTTTTCCTTATACCTGTTTGTTATCAAACTCGATATTGGTTATTCCGCAGTTATAAAAAAAGCTATTCAACTGATACATAGGCAACATTGAATATTCACAGTTTTCCTGTAATCCTGTCCAGGATCCATTTTTTAAGTGTTTCAATTTACTCTCAAGTCGGTAGCAAAATAAACACACCAACAACTTTCAGACACCGACTGCTTTAGTCATGTCAAAAGTTCAATTCTACCCATTTCAGTGTTGTTTTGAAATTTCAAGTTGCATATTTTTTTGTAAAAGCTTCTGACTAAGAAGGTTCTCACTAAGAAGATCAGCTAGCTACGCTGGACATATTATCGTGCTCAAGCGCACTGACATAAATAGTAGGTACGTAGGTATACAAACAGGTCAAACCTCCTTATTTTCGATGTATGTGTAAAAGAACCTTAATACTGAAATGAAATGAAATTGTTTATTTTGCAAGTTGGACATTACATCACTTTTACACGTCATTTTAAGAACGCTGGTCGGCATTTCCTAACTAACTGATCCCTGAGAAGAAACGCCGAAACAAACTCAAGTTTTCAACTTTACTTACATCAATCTCTAACTAACGATATACCTAGGTATCCATATAGATTGTAGAATAACGTTTCATAATGGATGCAGCTAACAATTTGCCTGTCAGCCATGACGGCCGGACCTCATGTGAAGTCCTCCAGCTCTATAAATAGACTAATGGCCGGTCGCATCTAAATTCAAGCAATTTTCACTTTAACGTTTTGCATTTACTTGTAAAAAGTATCTGGTTGTTTTTGCTTGGAAATAATCCTTAATAAATCCTCTTTTTACAATATTAATTTTGATGCTATTGTAATGGTCCTCTAGCCACCTATTTTTTTCAACTATGTTGGGGTCGGCTTCCAGTTTAACTGAATGCAGCTGAGTACCAGTGTTTTACAAGGAGCGACTGCCTATCTGATCTCCTCAACCCAGTTATCCGGGCACCTCAAACCCCCTAAGTAAAACTGGTTGTCAGACTTACTGGCATATGGCTACCCGTTACGACTGTCAAAGATGTTTAAATGTTAGCCAAACTAATAAACTAACTAACGAACATTTATCCTACCTATATCTTAAAAGAAAAAACAACCCATAAAAAAGAACACTCCATTTTTAAACCAAAACGGTCCAAACCGCTTAAATTCATATTTCGAAATAAAGAACAACAGACAACCCTGCCGGCCGCCGCCCTCTCGCATAAAATCAATATTAATGGAGGTCGCTTCACCTCTAGATACAGCAGTCTCTCACTTTATCAACATTACTACTGCATATCGATTGCTTGTATTTTGGTACTATTCTCGATGAACCATTTAATCCCGAGGCATAGTGGAGGAGTCGGTAAAGAACAGCTTCACAGTTTAAATAAATACATATAGGTATTCTCTTGCGTGACCATCGCTAAAGGCGTTCGAAATCCAATTTCAATTTGACGTGATAAAAGTAAAAAAAAAAAACAATGAGTAAAATTCGAACTTTTTTTCAATACTGGCGCAAAAAGGAGTGTTTTACAGTAAGTTTGACCACTATGGACATTTGTGTCTATGGCGCCGCAGCTAATAAATGGATGAAATTTTTTTCATGCAGTTTCTTTACGCAGATATAAAACTGATAATTAATACCATAAAATGAGAAGTAGCTAAATTTGGATTCGTTTCGATTCGTGCTTTATTTGCAATAAATGGCTGATATTACACATAAGTAATTAAGTTTATTTCAATTAATTTACCACCCAAAATAATTTACACAATCAATTTGTACCTTTTTATCACGATTTGAGCGGGACCAATCCAGAAAGTTAATCCAGTCGCACCGGAGAGAGGTATCAATAATAACATGTACAAAAAGATTAAAAAAGTGTGATTACAAAAGATTCCAGTTTTAAGGAATTCAATGGTATTAACGTTCAACGGTAATACATACAAAATTCTTTGACTTTGTATGTAGGGTGACTGTGAGTTCTGTATTTTGGAGGACAGTCTGTTTTATGATGAAATATGTATGTTGCTCGTAGTTTCGATGTTGGGCTTTTCGTGGAAGAGTAACAAACTATTAAATTAATATTTGATACAGCTAAAAAGATGCTCGTTACCAGTATTATAATTCGTATAAAAGTTGTATTATATTTTCCTAAAACGGGTGGAACGATATCGAAGTATTATTTTTTTAAACAAATCATTAATTGGTCCATTTTCTAGCTATAATAAATTGATAGGTAGATGATATGTACTACCCATTGTAAGTATGTAAATATCTATGTAAACAAAAAATAATGTTACTAAGAAATAAAATAAAAAAACTCGAATATGTTAATAGGAAACAGATGAAACTAATTGATGGATGATGATGAAACCTAACAATAACACAGCTTATAGCATATATCAGAGTAACATTTATTATAGGCCTTTTTATCCACGTACGGAAAGTAGTTTCCTTGACACTTGGGTGGTAACTAGTATATAACATTTACAACATTGTATTTAGTAAATAAGTAGAGACATATATGTACCCTTCAAAGGTTCTAGTAATTTATCTTGATAATTAATAATCATGACAGCACAGGCTAGGTACGCGTAGAATAACGAAAGATTATATTTTTATTGGATCTACGTTATTAAAGGCCATAAATACTGTAATTATGTGTAATGTAATTAATTACGCTCTGTCGTTTCCTTGCCATATTCTAAATGTATTTTTGCGGCGAATAAAATAATCTTTGTGTATGTTGTGGTGTGGTGTGCTTGTGATGAAGTAAACGGTTAAACAAATTGTTATCCTTTATAAAATTGAGTTCATTTTTAAGCAACTTGTCAAGAAAGCACGAGGTTCCTATTTCCACTGTTTATATAAAAAAGTGACGTTATATGCGAGAAAATTGAATTTTCAGTCGCAGCAAACTTGGCTGTTTCATTAAGTAATAAATTTTAGGTTTATCTGTCAACGCAAGAAAAAAAATCTTAAAAAAACGGATAAAAAAAACATAATAAGTACATACAAAGAATGCTATGATTTAATAAAAATACATAAAGCAAGCCCCAAAACATATTATAAAAAATCTATCCTCAATACATCATCTAACGTAGTCACCCTAACGGTACAGTGAGCGACAGCTGCGTCACAATATCCTATTTCATGCAAAAAACTACCAAACTCGGAAACTATTCGTTTATACACTAATGTTATACACTAATAACAAGACTATACTTATTTTAGAACTTGATTGAAATTGTATTAAGGAAAGTACGTTTTTAACCGTTTTTTTGAGATCTCTGTGGCTAAAACGCAAGATTTTATGGTAGATGATTATGGTAGATGGTAGATATTTATGGATAGGTAAAGAGTTTTATGTTTCTAAATGAAGAAAAATTCCAAAACATGGATAATCATTTCATACAGACTTTTTGTAACTCGTTTCAAGATTACTATCTTAATGAATTTCGTTATAACATACATGGTGTCAGAGTGGTATCAGTCAAAGACTTTAAACTTGAAATAAAATATGTAAATAATAACTCATAACATAACGAATATCTTATTCTATTTCTATTTGATCGATTTAAAAAAAGAATGAGGTTCTCTCACACTACGATTAAAAGGATACCTAAACAATTATTTGTATAGTTTATTCATAATTTAGTATTCTACCTGCATATTTTTATTTTAAGATTGAATCATCTGCTGCATATCCTTTCTCCGAATATTTTGGTTGGTTTCCAGTCTTACCAGATGCAGCTGAGAACCAGTGTTTTTTCAAGGAGCGACTGCCCTATCTGACCTCCCCAACCCAGTTACCCGGGCAACCCAATACCCCTTAGCTTACCAAGGGGTATAGGTACCAGCATTAACTTCAAAAAGAGTAAAATGACCAATGAAAAATAAAAACAAGAGCACACAAAACTGGTTTAAAATTTCTCTGTCGATACGCTTAAAGAATAAAACTTGATAATACCAATGTAATGTACTAACTTTGTCAACTTCCGTCAATTATGCCCAATATAAATAGACCTACCTTTTTATGTACCACTGGTACAACAAAAGGTCTTAATGACTGGTTGTGTAGAGAGCATTGACCTCGCATATGTGACCGCTTTGCTGTCAAGACATCGAATCAATCTGCTTCTGATGTTATCGATACAGGACTTTATAATCTGTGCTTCTACCTGCAGGAATCTAGATTGTCTGTGGTCTGAGCTGGTTTTGGCGGCATTTTTCGTATTTGGAATCGGATTGGTAATGGAATTTTAATCAAATATGTTTTTAATCCTTTTTACTGCTTACAAACCATGTTATCGAAAGTAAATAAGTTTATGAGGCTGGCTTTAACCACGGGGTTTTTACCAATTCAGTCCCGATTTGCATTAATTTGAAGCCAAAATTGTAGCCAAAGCCGTAATAATTATCTACTGTTTTAACGATAGCCTCACCGCGTCTCATGGGAACTACATCGCGCACCTAGCTAAAAAGTCATCTACAGCCTTCCTCGGTACATAAGTTCGTAGGCTGTCTAATACTTTTTTTTTCAACTTTACTTTAAACAACCCCTGTTATGTCAAATATAAGATGTCCTACTTCTGTTTCCAACCATAAAAATAGACTTTGAAACTGCTTATAGCAAATATCCTTTGTTTGGTTCCATCTCAGAAAATCTCTTAATTTCACCACTAATAAATAATACAAAATCAAATGGCTGCTGACTGCCGTTTCTACCCCCGGTCGTAAGTGAAGTTATAAAGACAAACATGACTAGCCCCCTAGTTGGGCAAACAGGAAGGCCCGTATGTCAACAGAGGTCCTTACTCTATTTTGTTTTGTCTATGGTTACTTACCAGATTTTTATACGGGCGTAACAAAATTGAAATCGAAACAAAAGACTGTGTAAGTGTCCATAAATGCTCTACGCATAAATCAATTGGTTAAGTTAGCTTTTTACTTGGATTTGGGCTCCGAGAATGTTCGCGCGAGTTACCGAGGCCCTGGTACATAAAGGGCTCTAGAAGGAACATGGTGGGTTTTAGTCAGTAAGAGTCTGACACTCCCTCACGCTGCACCCACAGCCGAGGGGTCCTGTCATTTGATGATTTCCCACCAACAAAAATTCTAGGCTTGTTGCAAACTTTCAAATTACATATGGAAGTAATTTAAGTAGGTACTAGAATAATGATTAGGTACCTACTGACTGAGATACGTCCATTTACTCATCATCATTTATTAGAGTCATCGCAGTACGATAAGTAGGTACCTACCTACCTATTTGATCGAATTAGCAAGGTACCAAAATACTTCATCATAATCAGAGGAAAACCAACTCAAACAACCCTACAGAATCACACAAGGGCTATGACAGCAAATCAATATGTATAAACTTATAAACCGACACTAATATCCCGGATTTCTACGAAATAGTAAATCAACCAAACAAACTTTGATTATTCCGGGAATCGAACCTAGAAATTTCCGTGTACCTACCTACATGAATACTGCTGCGTACCTTTGTGCTTATAGATTCTATACTTACATAATATATTCGTGAACTCTACGCAATCAATTCGCTACAGTTACAAAGGATTCTAACGAATACTTGAGCAATCATATCCATATTTCATTGTTGTATAGTTGAGCGCAGGACTGTCCGCCAATCTGAGCTAGCTAAGCCAGGTAGACACTCGTACCGGTGAAAAGAGACAAAACCATAGCTATTGGCCACCGCTACAATTTAACGCGTACGTTTAGACAGACGGACTTTCTTTCACAACGTACGGCTAATCAATACAATAACAATCAAACGAGCTGTCACGCCAACATAAGCAAATACACGTACAAACGACACGATACGATGCCACCGTCGTATTGGACGCCAAAAAATAGCCTAAAAACATGTGCGATAAGTGTATAAAGCGTGTTTTAACTACAGGACGCCACATCGGTTAGGCTTTGAGTGCACGGGGACGCGACGCGTTTGTAATCTGCGATCAAAATGGAAGCCGTCGGCCATCTTAGGTCTGCCGCGAGCGAGAGAGCGGTCCGCTTCGGGAATTTGGGAAATTGGTGTTTTTTTCTGTTGTAAAGAGAGCAGTATATAAGAGGTCGGTAGGCAGAGGACAGGGCGGGCGACGGGGGGAGTCTCGGCACGGGCAAAGCGGTGTGAAGGGAAAGAACTGCGGTCGGTCCGCACGGCGGCAGCCGTCCCGAGATCAGTCTCGCGATAAATCCGCCGTAAATCAATGTCACTTTCATGAATTCGCATTTTTGTTAGCTAACTGAAGTGTGTTATTGTGTATTAGAAATATCATATTCAAAATACTGGTAGGTATTGGAAGTTGTTTGTGATTTAGTTAGTTGATAGTCGTGTTTTACATTATCAGTAGGTTTTTATTCTACTTACATATTTATAAAAAATGTGTTAAATTAAAATAGAGGGATTTTAATTAACTACCTATGTATTTATAACTTAACATTTTTGTCATGATTGCATCTATTGTATGTTTTAAAATAATATAATAATCTTTTATCTTTATCTTTTCCCTAATACAGCAGGTAATATTAAACACAATAGTCGGCATCGTTATGCAAATACCTCGGTTACAATCACCATTCCGGCACAGTGAACCGTTCTTTCAAAGCGTGCGAAACAGTGCGTATTGTATCTTTGTGCTGTGTGCAGGTAACTCGCGACTTATCTCGGGACAGGCGTCCGTTCTGGTCGTGCCTCGTGTACCGGCCACCTATCTTTCATTGCACGTACGCGCGACGCGCGGGGGGGCGGGCGCCGCGCGCCATACGCGGGGCCATCTTGCTAGCGATCGTCGAATTGCTCGCGTCTCCGACACACAAATCGGTTTTAATTCGCACTAATTAACAGTTAAACACAATAAAAACAATATAAATAAGTGTCGTAACACATCTAATTAGTGTATTGGACGTCGTGATCCGGAACATTGTTGACATAAATTGTGTGTTGTTGTTTTATGTGTGTGTGCATTCCAACTGTCTAGGTGAGTAGTCAGTCTTTGTGCGCGACAATTATCATTCTGATCGATTCGGCGGCGCGGGGGTGTGCAGCCGGGCCGTTTTATATCTTTTGTTGTTTTGTAAATCAATAATTTTAGTGGCGGCTAGCTGTCCCCCGCGTTCTTAACACAATATTCGTGTAAGCGCGAGGTGTTGTCGTTTCGCAACAGTTATTTATTAAGTAAATCGTGCTTCTTTTATCGTGAACCTATTGAGTAGGCAGTGCGAAAGTTAACAAACACTATTCTGCTTATTTAACAGTAGGACTCGAGTGTTAAAAGTGATCATCATAATCAGGTATACTATGCTTACGTTAATATTTGTTTGTGATTGTTCAGATGTTAACTCAGCCCCCTATTTTCTATAAATATTGGTTGCCAGGTGTACGTTAAGTAAATGGTATTGGTAAATCAGTTGCAACGTCTAATATTAGACCAGTTTTTGTTTCTTGAGCAAACATTTAAAGTATGCAATTAATAAGTTAGTAAAAACTGTGTTGGCTTGACAACGTTTATTTAGTTTGAAGTGCACTTAAGACTTAGCTTGGTTGAATGTTAGGTCATCAAGTCTGTTATTTAGTAATTTCGTGTTTAACAGCGGTAAAGTCATGTAAAGGTGACTTGGTTTAACCAGCTGCGTTTAGATAAGTGTGGAAAATCATTGAAAACTTGCTCTGTAGTAAAATCAAAGTGCAAAAACAAAATACGTTTATTAGCGAAGTAAGTACATGCCAACCTATATTTTGCTTATTATCTGACTACAGAGTTACCTATCTACAGTTATTTTAGCTATAAACTGCACTGTGCAGGTATTTACATAACGAGATAGGTATTGTAAAACACTTCCTTCCTATTCTATACCTACTTAAAATATTTTTAAATGTATTCAGAATAATTTCAAACATTTTAAATTATAATCTGACAGGTAACCATGTAACGTCTGTGGTTTCCTCATAAAAGCCAATAAATAAATAATAATAAATAGGTCGACACTAACAATATTCGTAGTTAATGACTGATTATTGTGAAACAAGGTCAATAACATTTTCATTCATTCATAATAGCGTGGTTTTACGAAAGATAAAATTGATAAAACATAATATTAATAGCTATCTACAATCCATTTAATACATAACCAACGTAAACTCGTTGAATCATGCAGATAAGGAGAAAATGAAAATTAAAACAATAACAATCGAGTTTCGCGTGAGTTGGAACGCAATCTACGGTCGAATGCTAGAAAAAAAAGTTTGAGCATATTCAAAATTCGAACGCGTCCACCGTAATGGCGGATACAAGCACATCGAGCATGAAATAATTGCATTCGTTCACGACCGCGCCTTGTGAACGGCCTCTCGGCATATTAGCTAGACATACCCATGTACTTTAGAGTTACTGCCTATCGTTATTACCCGAATACGTGAAATTGTGTGAACGCGATCTCCGAGTGAGCGGTGCGGTGCGCTCATCTCGACTTTGTCGCGTTGCATTCCTCAGACAAGACGGGTCATCGTTGTTTTTTTACGAACATTGGCTCGAGGTGCTCTCAACCGCTTATTATGCGACCAACGGAAAGCGTCAGTTTCCAAGTTGAGTAAATGTAATTACCTATGTCGTCCATAAATTGTCAGAGTTACCATTTAAATGCTGATTCATCAGTCGTTATGGTTTGCGAGATTTTTATCGCTGCGGCCTGGCTAACGTTTTTCGACAATAAATGATCGTTTGTTTATTGTACGCATTGAAAAAGTGCTCTTGTGTATTGAATTTGAAATTCTATTATTCACTTGTAAACGTATCTCTCACCAAAATAGTACTCTTTTGCTTACGAACATCTTATAAAACTCATGAGAAGATTCGATCAAACATTGGATCCAGCTTTACGCATAAATTAATCTTCTGATTAGCCCCTTAAGTTCCTACCTACCCAGAATGAAGAGTTACTTAATCAACATTAAATAATGCATAGTTAAGTCCACCGCACGAATCCGAATTTCATATTATCTATTTATCAGCTAAACATAAATCAGACACCAATTAATAGGACAAACCTGCTCAAATGATGCTTACACGAGTATTATAATACAAATAATGTTAACAAACGATTTGCTCTGCTATCTACCCATAGCCTAACACAGTGCGACACTGTGTCATATAGTGTAGTCAGTACGAACAAACTACAATAATAACGAAACACAGCATTGCTAGTTGGAAAACGGGCAACGAAAGGCCTTGTCCCCGATTTCGATACTGTTAGTGCTATAAAAGACATGTAAAGATCGATGCCATCTATGATTAACTTATACACTCATGTTCATTTGTTCAGATTGAACGATGTTCATGATAAATCGTATTCTTTGACTTGTGTAGTCTTCAAGTCGGTATTTTACCTGCTTTAGATCAAAACTCATCTTTTGTTCCATTGTTATTAGGTTCCGATAATGAAACACAGAAATTATGAGATTAGAGATACAGAAAATTATCTGAATCTTTCAAATGATGATCCGCAAGTACAGTCTGACAACCAGCCTGACCAAGGAGTATCGTGTTGCCCGGGTAACTGGGTTGAGGAGCTCAGATACACAGTCCCTCCATGTAAAACACTGGTACTCAGCTGCATCTGGTTAGACTGGAAGCCGACAATAACATAATTGGGAAAAGGCTTGGCAGATGATGACTTAGCAAGTACATAGACAATATAATTTTGTTCAGATGAGTATTGCTTACTGAGAATACTTCAAAGGAGTACATTTGTTGAGTCATTATAAAATAAGGGCTAAGCCAAACGGTTAGGCTGTCCATCAACTGAATTGACAGACAATTTTAAAATATAAAATCCTTACAATCCTATATTGATAGCAGTTGGATATTTGATAATAATTATTCTGTCATCTTCGTTGTTAATCATTGACAAGTGGAAGCCGTTAAGGTTACACCTTCTGCAAATAAGTAACTAGAAGAAAAGCTGAGTAGTGCTAGGTTGAAGAAATCTTTAATGATGTTAAAGTACGATAGAGTTGGAGGATCAGAGACCTTGTTAAATCATCATTCCCCTACTCTTATGCCTCATTTCTTTCTCCATCCACTCCCATAGCACCCTTGTTAATTGTAACGGGAATTTTTACAACTCCCCATGATATTGATGATAAGATATTTTGTTAACAAACAAAAGAAGAACTAGTCTCTACTTGTTAGCTTGATTTTTCATCTTTTATTCATCCAATTCCACAGAAGAGGCCATTGAAAGCATTTTCTAAATCATCAATGGACGTAAAAGCGTGTCCAAAACGAACCATTGCACGACCGTTAAAAAAAGTAATTTGAATCAATCCATTCGTGTCCCATTCATAAATACGGCTATTGGTTGTTAAATAACATGTACCTATACTTTTTTCTGTTTATTTAATCCTTATCAGTGGAGTAATTGAAAATGTGGTTGGATTTTAGCAACAACTGATGAAGATTATTACAGCTGAGTATACTGTGACAGCCTTTTTTATCGTCCCACTGCTGGGCACAGGCATCCTCTCACACGGAGAAAGATTGAGCGTTAATCACCACGCTTGCTCAATGCGGGTTGGTGACTGCTGAGTATACTTACATTTAAAAGATGGCGGAATAATACAATGTTGCTTTGTACAAATAGCTGTCTTTGAAGACTGCGTCATAAAGACAAGAGCGGTCACCAACCTATTTACTGTGACTTAGAAATATCTATGAAGGAGTCATAGTAAACATAGCCTCCATTGGATTAGATGAATTCAGAAAAGGTGATGTAAAGAGTAGATCTTTCTTGTGTATTGTTGTGTTACAAACGTGAGGATTCCTTACTTAAAAATTGTCTTGGACACGCTAAGATAAAAAGACTTGACCAAGAAACAATTTCAAAAAATTTCTTCTCTCATCGAAATCGCTGACCACATCAACGCTTTTCATATAAGGGCATAAATCAATTGAATTTAAAATACCTACCTAATTCCTCAGAAGAGTAAGGAATGTGGCCATTTCACCAGACGGAGAATGCAAGCCGCAAAAACTGTTGCCAGATCGTATTGTGGCCATTTCGACGATTTCTGGCCATCTTTGCTTTGTAGACTTCCACTATTATAACTGCCGATGATTTGAAAGTTATATTCGAGCCTGATGAAAGAGAAATTGAGAATTTCAGACCAATGCATAGAAATAAAGCTAAAAAAAACAGTTGCCAATCATTTGAGCTTAGTGGTGGGACTTATGCTGTTAGGGAAAGATTTTCCTGTGAGAACTATGGTCAATACCATAGTTAGAAAAAACAATGAATGGAGCATTATTCATTGATCGAAAGATAATGTTTTAAAGCAGGACACTGAATAAAGTTAAAACTGTTGATCACGAACACCGAGTGATCACGAGTAATCATGACGATGATTAATCCAAGTACTTCTAATATTTAATCAAATAAGGAGAAATTAGCTTGAAGACATTCAAACTTGCACGCCACACGCGATAAACACATTTAAATTCGTATACATACGATACATTTTCTTCTGCATAGCAATCATGTGCTATACATTGCATAAAAGAATTCCTGGGAACTTAGGTTAACTGCAGCGCTTGATTTGATCATAATAAGCGTAAGGCTCACGATGCAGATGACTCATTTTATTCTGCATATTGTAACACAGATAAACCCTTATTCGAGAGACTGCATTTTGTATAACTTATGAGCACCTTCTGTTGCAATTTATAAAAAGACGGGAATGTAAGCCCCTGGACTAAGATTTGCCTGCAGAAGTTGTTGCTTCCTAAAATCCCCCATTCCAAAGTATAAGCTTGATCTTAGCGTAAATCTTGGCTGTTAAGAATTTTAATGATAATCACACCAATTTCTATAAATGCTAATGTCTATAGAAATTGGTGTGATTATCATTAAAATTCTCGTCGAACCAAAGTGTCTCTAGCAATAGTTTATCAACAAAGGCCAACAGATTTCAAACATTGAAGACTAAACAAATATGTACCCTCATCCGGGAATAGAATCCACTTGCTATATCTCATATTAGTCGAACATTTACATAAAGAAAGTTCTATTATTCTCAACATATTTATTTGAATATGTAGTTGGAAGAAATTCGCACACAAACGACTATGTGAAGATTGATTTGAATCGATCTTTCTAGAGAAAAGAGTTTCATTGGAAATACTTATTCAACAAAGGTGTATGATGGCAATGTATTAGTTTCATACACAATCAGTTCTCATGCTAAATGGTTGGCTTAGTTACTTATTTCGGGACTATGTGACATATGGAGTCTGATTGTCGGGATGTCTTTATTTTATGTATTGCAATTCTCCTATATTTCAGATCTTGGATTAGTTAACATCCGATCATTCATAAAAGAAGTTTACGATCGCAAGAAATCTTTCCCAATATCCAACAAAATGCATCCTAAAACAGAATAAACTCCCAAAACCCACACAGTTGCCAAAGCATACTATAAAAATCTTCCCACGTAAGCCAAAAAGGCCAGCATATAACAAACTGTACTGCAGTAATAAACAAATAGCACTTAGTATTGTTAATAGTAATGCACCACGGTGCAATGAGTCGCAACGCAGCTAACAGTCAACTGCGACCTACATTAGCATGCCAGTACATGGTACGTTTCACTTTTTAGAAATCCTATTTTATTATCGAAGTCTTTGTGCTTATATGGGTTTGATTTTGCCGTGATTTAGCTTAGGTTTCTTAATAAGACTGCGTTTTGATATTTATACATCCAAAAATTGTATACGATTGAATTTAAAGCAACGAGTAAATAGTTGTGAACTACTAGAGAGACCTAAATGTCTAGTGATTAAACTAGCACCCATGCGAACATTTATCTATCTTTGTTTTTAGCAGAGTAAACTATTGTTTCGATTTCTTAATTCTAAATTATGATGATGCATCTCTATTTTAAATGATCTCTAAAACTACTGCTCTACTTTCAAACAAAACGTCTTTTTGTAGCAGTAAAAATCATTGACGAATTTATATCAAAGATAGAAGACCACCTGAGCGAACCAAGAGCGACACACTAGCTAAAAATAGAACAACCATTTGGTCGTAATAAAGTCAAGATGACACATTAATTCATCACTTATATTTTAGGCCTGCAAAGGAAACACGAAATCGTATGATCAAGTACTTTTGTATGACGGACTCAGGAAATCGCATCAAAGCTAAGTACATCCTGGATCTTATATTAGTATTGCAAATGAAATAGCTTTTAATATTAATCTGGTTTCTTTTGATATAGATTTTGAATTCGAAGAAACATCTGACACTTTTGAAGTGATTCTTAGATTTGGGATTGGTTTTAAATCAATCATCAATCTATCAATTTCGTCCTAAATAATAAATAATATAAGTGGAATATGAACCAGTGCTAATAAGGATATCAAACGTTTACATATTGTAGATGTATGACCCCATGAGATCACGCAGATTTACGTTACAAAGAGACTTTGGACTTACGCATAAGTATTTAGAATTGGGTAAGCAAAAAACAAGAGAAATAGTAAAAACATATGAAAGAGATAAGAGCATTTTGAGAAGAATGCAAGACACTGTTGATGACTATCAAGATGATGAACATTTACTACGAGATTATAAACAGTTATATGCGGAAAAATATGAAGGATAGTAACATACAGAGAAATAGCATCTATTGATACAAACCCAGTAAATCAAACTGAGAACTTAGAAGCCCTAGCAACTGCAGCGATGCCAATGAGCCCAATGAAGCGAGTACTAAGGAGATTAGATCACTTTATGCAGTCACAACTTAACTAAACGAAGTGAAACTGTAGCATGATTTAACTGAGGAATATGCTGAAATAGTCGTTAATCACGTAATGACTGGTCAACGTCATGATTGGTTTAAATTAGGGTAAGAAGTCGATTTCTTTGTCTTGTGCGCTCTTTTTGTGATCAAATAGATGTTTCGGCATACATTTTTCACCATTCTCATACAGCTAAGTGTTCTTCAGCTCTTAGTGACTCTTTTTCGTTCTGGTGACTTATACTTCTTTCGTCTCCAATGTCAATGAAAGCCTTATCAATTTTGACATGATTATCTATACCTATAGTTGTTATTATCAGGATAATCGAAGAGTGCTTTTCTTTGAAATTGCATCATTACTCTCTACTATAATCTGTCAATTGATCATTATCTCTATGAGTCAACTGGGTAGAGTCCTGGCTACAAATGTACAAAGATTATTAAGTAAAGCTTGTTACCACAAAACTATAGGCCAATTTCAAATCCAATTTAAAATTATTGCTCTATTATTCTGATTCAGCTTCAAGGTTGAAAGGCAAATCAATAATGCAATAAACACTTAATAATTCTTACCTACAATTTCATAAAAACACGGAAATTGTACAATAATTTGCTTATTTGGATAAACGTGCTCAGACTTATGTCACAATATGGCCTGTGACTCATCGTTTGTAAGTAGTTTTTTGTTTTCAGAATCGGCATTTGTCATTATCAGAATAACTGTCGATTCGCCAAATAATGGCAGACACAATCCTTTTATGTTTTCAAAAGTAAACAGCTTGGATGACATTTGTGCTTAGGTCATACGACTAAGAATTTGTGCATTGTTTTCTTCAGAAGAGCACTTTAGTTTTAGAAACTGCACCAAGGACATGATTTTCGTCCTAAGATGACAAAAATTGCAAGATTGAAAGAAAGAAAGAAAGAAAAATTATTTATTGACACAATCCATACATACAGATAGGAATAAAAAATATAAAAGTAACAAAAGTTTGCACCAAATAGGTCCAGTTCAGCATTATGCCAGACAGCTAGTGTCTGACGCTGGTTTTCAATTGGACCTATGAGGAGTTGCGGGTTCTCAACCAGAAAATAGGCCTACTACAACTGATAACGCTATTTTTCTTGACCTTTAAACAGCTACAATTTAACTAAAATATCCATTTGGTTTTGGTTCGCTAAGACGCGAATAAGTGTTAATTTCTTGGTACACATTAACTCTATACTAATTAGTTTCCGCTTAACCGTTGGTATAAATGAAGAACACACAGCTAGCTATCTCTCTCAAACACGAGCTAAAAATAAACCGTATAAGAAAAAAAAATATGCCAATGAAATAAGACTTCTTATTCAACAAATTAATTTATCCAGAGACAGTAAAATGTCAATGACTGAGGCGAATTCTTGCATAAATAATGAGAGGCTAAATAGAACAGAGAATGACCTATGGCTTAACCGTTCTGTGTATTTTTTTTTCTGACCAGTGGCTTTGGGTGCTTTGCCGGGCTTTATGACTAATGTCAAATCAACATTTAGTATAATACGAAATATTTCTACAAGTCCGACATAACTATGCTATCATATCTGAGTGGAAACCAGGCATTTACTATTCATGAAATGCCCACTCTACCAACGAAAGATCCCAAGGAAAATTTTAGTTCAGAGGTATTTTTGGATCATCAAAACCTCTGACACGCCAATAAGGCTTGTAAACCAAGACAAGTTATTATAAAACATGTCACGAGTGTTCAAGTTAATAAAAGGAGTTGTTCGAACTGATCGCGAGGTGCTTCCAAGGTCGGACTACCTGCCCAGATAAAAATATAACTCAGAACCTTTATTGATACGTTAATAATGATGTTTTAGTGCGAAGCCAGCAAGCATACGGGGTCATGGAAAGTTAAACGATGAGAATTGCAAAAATAGATGAGGAGACGAAAATAAAAGAATTAGTCTTGAAGTGGCTTATCAGTCTATTGATACATATAAAAACAAGACTCATTTTTAACCAATGAGCAAGCTGTTTTGCACCTGAAGGTCGTAAGAGACACTTAAAAGAATCCTTCACTGTCATTGGTGCAACCGATTATACTGAAGTGGTCGTTGGAAGTGGATAACAAAGATCATCTGCACCTATTAACTACGTAGAAACTCAAGTTTTTCTATCTAGTCTACATGTATAAGCTAATCAATTTCCTCATATAATCCTTACTATAAATCTAACGCTGTAATAACTTGGTCATGAACATAATTTCCTTGTACGGCAATGAAAAAGGTCGTGCAATGATAAATGATGCCATAAATATAACATACATGTTAAACTTCATCCATTCGTTTGTTCATGTGTGGTTTGAATTCAGAAGTACCATTTTGTGGATAGTTTCTACCCTAATGGCTAAGGCACTCAGGCTCAAAGTAGTGTAACCTCTGTTTACACAGCCATCATCATGTGCTTTAAATACAGCAGCTGGATTTGTATTTAGATTCTCCAATTCTCAGTTTATTTCTACTTATCTATCATTAGTGGCCCGATACTCATTTCCCGCTCCTCCACATCTTTAATTGCATCACTGTTTCAGCCTTTTTCATCGTCCCACTGCGGGGCACAGGCCTCCTCTCACACGGAGAAGGATTAAACTGTCGCTATAAAATCAATCAATTAATATCATTCTGGTGATTATGTTTGAGCATGAACCTCGTAGCATTAATTTTCTCTTATGTAACTGTGTTTTACCATAAACTATTTTCGTTGTTGCTTCTACCATATAATTGGTCGTCTACCTATAGACCTTCTCCATTTTACTCATCGTTGGCTCCACAGACATATAAATAATGTTAGACATTTTAATTGTCCGTATTACGGCTAATTGCGATACTTTTACCTATTTTTCATTCCATCCCTTTAGGGGATGAGTATGAGTCCAGGTGAAGTCCAATTAGTATTTAAATCGTTTTACTAGTCACGCGATATTCTTGCTAATAGAGCTAAAAATAGGCCTTATAATCGTTTATTTATTAGGGAGGCAGGGTATTATTAGCTGAGTATTCTGTTTCCAACGTAATCTTGATTCCTTGTTTTCAATTCTGCAGATTTCAATAACCTATCTTTGGGCTCATTAGTTTACTAGCGATAGAATTTTGAAGTTTATGCTGTACTGTTGCTGTTACAGCCTTTTTATGGTCCTACTGCTGGGCACAGGCCTGACCTGGAATCGAACCCACACCCACATACTCGAGAGGTTGGTTCTTTACCCACTAGGCCACCACGACTTCTTTTTAGTCAATTCCCCGTCATTTATCGGTCTATCTGTTATTGAAATTCATCGTTGCTAGGTATAATGTAACTTATAGTTACTTATGTCCTCGTTAGCTAATTCAATTAAAGAACAATTATTCTGTATAAATAATTCCTTTAATTGCTCTTACTCAATTCATCCATATTGATCTTACAGCTAGAACAAATCACTGTTTTCTGTGATTGGTCATTGTTTACTTAAACATATTCTATCTCGTTGAAAATTGCGTTTATATCTCTAGCCAAACCATCTCAGTTTTCAACAGTTCTCTTAGAACAATTAGTTACGTTCAATTTTGCATATTTAACAGTTGTTTTAAGAAAATCTACTCATATTTACTTTCATATCTGTCTCTAAACTTCCACAGCATAATATTCCGCCTCCCATGTATTGATCGTGATAGGTTAGTCTTACATTTCCCATCTCTTTGTTCTTTCCAATTTCGCATTGGCTTGCAACATCTTACACTTATGCATACTTATGTGTGCATTCAGTACTTTAGTGTGGAATCCATTGGACTCGCCTGTGTTTGTTGGAACTATGAATTTTACCGCTTATATTTAGTACGAATGACTTGCTTACAATTACATGACTAGCGTTTGTTGTAGGTACATGTGTACTTACATTTTTGTGGTTATAGATATATGTTTGATTTATTTTAAACTGGATTCTACCAGTGACTTCACTCATGCCACGTTCCTTGGGGACTACTTAGAGCTCCGAAATAATAATTCTTTAGCCTTCTTCAAACTGAAATGATTTTCAAATCAGAGTAGCAAATCCTGATATTAGTACATTCAAACCTATACAAACAAACAAATTCTTCAGCTATAATGTCAGTACCGATTTAAGTACCTGCATCTACCACAATGCTGGCTAGGTTTAGTCTAGTAATAGAGAAGTTGGTTTATCTAAATTGACGTTTGATGTTACGTCCACAGTTCTTTATAAACATGACTTAGCAGATTGAATAAGGAAAGAAGTCTTGTTTAATCGTTTAATCGGGCCTACTCATTTTAATTAACAAAAAAAATAGTCGACATTAATACTATATCAACAGTTTACAGTTCGACATGAATTCCCCATCAATTGGAACCGATCTAAATAAGCTTGGTATAGCTTCAATAAATAATTCAACTGGTCCCGTGTGAACTCGTGACCTTTCCATAGTCTGTGGTCTAGTCTAAATATAACGAACTAGTGATCGCCCACGGATTTCTACCTGTGAAGCTATTTGAGGACCAACCGTGATATTCTGGTAGGCTCGTGTCGTGTGTTCGTTAGTTATTTCAAGGGAAAGAGACTTTGATTTTATTAATTTGTTTCTAGCTACAATTAGTTTATTAAACAGTAATATTATATTTGTATTGTTGAGTTGGTTTGCTACGCTTTCACGCCTAAACTGTTTACTTTATTGGGTTGAAAACTGGCTCTAGAGACCAGAGAGTCTATTGGTTCTTATCGTGGTTCAGAAAGATTTTTCTCAAAACCCGAGTGTAATACTAGAAGGTGATACTTTTCGGATAATCGGATGTCTAAAAATAGCCGAAAAAATAACGAAATGTCATTCTTCAGAGATTGACCTTTCAATTTTTTCCGTGGTATCAATTACATCATTATATTATTTACTTTCTCTGAATCGGCAGGGTCTTCGCCATTTACAGTAGGTAATTGCTTTTTTTGACAGATACTTTCTTTTTTTGTTACGACGAATTTTAATAACGACTGCTACTAGTTACTAATTTAACGACTGCTAACAGTTGGTAATGCCGGCTTTAGGTGCTCTTACAGGTACTGGAGCGAAGACTTCTAGACTTTAGATTTCTTTGTGAATGATGCTGAAAACATAGAAAGCGATTTTGGCCTGACCCAACGAGGCAACTTAAGAAAAATCGTTTTTTTGGCTAAACCACGAGATATTCATGCAAATACTTATTACAGGTCAAATTGAGAACCTCCTATGTTTAAGTCGGGTGAACTAGAATCATATAAAAGCGAAAATTCAATACAAATTCCAATCAGTAATACCGTGCTATTCCTATATTACATAGTAGGTACTACAAGCCTCATCGATGTTTCAATATCTGTATGATGCGACATTATTGCAGTCTCATATTCAGGTCAGCATCAAAGAATTTATCCTGCGAAGTACTGATGTATTATCTTTCATGGTTATTGAAATATGATGCTCTTTGTGTCTCTCATTTATTTTATGTAATTCAGAGAAAAGCTAAGCCGTGTAACCGAACCCAAAATTCAATCTAGCGTTCCTAGAAGAAAAACTGAAAATGTGTTGCTAAAGACATTTTATGCTGAAAAAGTATTTCGCTTAAAGTTGTTTTATCTACGAAATCTGCCTTTTATGTTCCAATTCTGTGATTTAAGTTAAGATTGGTTTACAATTCCACATCGGTTACTAGAAGGCTTTGAATTTCTGATTTCATTAATTCAAAGCACTAAAGATGAAACGAAACACATGAAATTATTTCTGAAATAACCGCTGGTATTGTTTTTACAGTAATTTTACTGCTATACATAATACAAGCCTAGTTACTGGTTTTCATAATACAAGCCTAGCTACTAGTTTTCACGCATTTTCACCCGCGTCCTGTAGAAACTACTGCCCGTACTGGTAAAAATATAGCCTACATTACTTAGAAATAGTGTAGCTTTCCAACAGTGAAAGAATTTTTCAAATTTATTCAGTAGTTCTGACGCCTTTATGGATACAAACAAATACTTACAATGTTTATTCTTTATTATATCAGTATAGAAGTTTACCTAGATTAATCATGCTAAAGTTCTCTTTCACAGTGAACAAAGGAAACCTATCCATAGTTGAAATTTAAAAAGGATTTACTAGGAAATGGGTCACTGAAATATTCGCAGCTGAATCGACAACCTGTCAATGTATTGCTATGCGACGGTTGGATGCAGCATTTCGCTATATTGTGCTGCATTTATGTACAGTCAACTTCAGGTCAGTGGTAACAGTTTTGTAGGAAAATCATACTTATTACTTTTGAGTTAAGGTGCATGACAGTTACCACTGATGTGCAGTCTACCGTACCAAACATGTATTTTGGTCTACAGTAACTATATCTAGTAATATAGGCTCTGTTATCCTGATTTTGTGTCACTATAAATCATGGTGTACCCTTCTATGAGTGAAAGATATATTGGTTTGGTTTCAGCAGATACAAAAATATCTCTTTGGGTTTTCAATTGTCCAGTTTGATACTAAAATCGCCTGAAATTATTAAAAATACTAGTTTCCGCCCGCGTAGTGTTCGGTTATATCGCGTTTCCATGAGAATTCTTCAAAAGTCTGGGATAAAAAGTATCCTATGTTCTTTCTCAAGGTCAATTCTATCTCTGTACCAAATTTTATTAAAATCAGTTCAGTGGTTTAGACGTGAAAGCGTAACAGACAGATAGACAGACGGACAGAGTTACTTTCGCATTTATAATATTAGTAGGGATTTTACAAATATTTCTGGAGACTGCTACAAGATAAATTGATAGACCAAAGGTCAGCCACAACTTAGGCATTGTTTATATCTCCTAGACATCTCTGAACGAGATCTAACACTAGGAACAGATAACTCAGAATGCATACCAAATGCAATATATGCAAGGCATTCCATTTATTGATAACAGCCTTTATACTAACAACCTTGTCTTCGCCTTTACCATAATAAAAGTTTCCTCAATAATTCTTCGATTGTGGGTTGATAAACAGCAGTTTTTCTTTCGTTCTCGGAATATGGTAAACGCGTAAATGATTGAGATTCGTCATTTCTATTTTGGTTTTATGTATCTGCGTGTTCAGGATTAAATGCGTGCGCATTGTAAGAACAATAATGCGTGCAGATCTTGTATTTTCAGAAACTGAACGACTCATACCAGTTTGGTAAAAGTCACAGTTTTCTAAGTCGCTCTAATCAAAGTACCTTTACATTTTTCTATATTACTTACTAGCTGACCCATCTTCCCTAGATCTCTACAAACATTTTAAAACCAAAATAAGCCAAATCAGTCCAGCCATTCTCGAGTTAAGTCAGACTGACGAACAGCGATTCATTTTTATCTATAAGATTCAATGTTAACAGTTGCAGTTGCAAAATGTGAGCAAATAATGTCAGACACAAGTTACGTAGAAAGTCCATGATGATCATAAGCTCGACACCAATTTTGTTGGTATCAAAATATCTTCTCTTTCTCCTAACTCTTCGGTCAAAACAGTCTTGATGCTCACTATGTTATTAATCTATACTGAATCCATCTGAGACCTATAGTCAAGTAGCCGTTGTCGTGCACCAATACAGCATTTCAAAGACGCTTTGATCCCGTTCAATGCAGAAAGCTATTAGATTGAAAGCCGTCTCTAACATAACTGTATTGTTGTGGGAGGCCATCTTGTGTATCATGTAATAGAATATTATGACAATTGGTTATTCATATTGGTTAAGGGTATCTTCACTAATCTATTATTTAAGTAAAATTTACTCTTACATAAGAGAAAACATCATCATCAGCCTATTTTACAGTTCTTTGTCCTTTAACATGTTAACGCATATCGCTTGATCTCTTACCGCACCAAAAATCTTTGTATTAAAAGAAGACTCGACAAAATTGTCTTTTCTAGACACGTAACGCAATCCAAATCAAATCCTGCCCAAAACTTTGAAACGAACCACAAAACAAAGGCCCAAATGGCTAACAAACAAAACGATGTAAACAGGAATTGTCGCAGTAAAATGAAAGATTATTAAATCAATTCCCTAGCGGATTGGCAGACATCCAGCTACGTTTGGCGCAAAACTTGCCAGAAGTGGAGTGTTCAGCTATACAGTCCTATTGCTGACATGTATGTGTCATAAGTAGGTTCTTGTAGCTTTTAAAGCCGGTATTTGGTTGTCATGTATTTGGGTACCATAAATCTTGGGTTTTATTGCGAGTTTTGATGTTTTACTTGATAAAACTCTTGGCTGAATAAAAATGTTTTATCATGTATCTTATAGAAATAACAGGATCTGTCTATGGACTTGGGGATTCCAGATTTGGCGAAAAAAATGTTCTCTAGTACGCTTCAGTCACCAGACATCAATCTATGTGCATTTTGTACAGTGTAGCAAATTTAGATGAAACTAGACGGATGGATATAGGCTGGGCCTGACTGCAAGCCGACAATCAACGCAAGGTCATGTCAAAGGCAACCACTATTAGTGGACAAAGGGACGAGGTGCGACTGTGATGAGCATGTTAGACTGTACTGAAAATTGCACTAGGGAAGCTCACTGTCGAAAATACATAGTTTAAAGCTAGAATTCTTCTAATAAGTAAAAAATTACTTGCATAAGAACATGATTATCGACTCGCATTTAATACATTTGCGATTAGAAATGGATTGTCTAGATCATTTTGACAGTTAAATTAATTAATATTAGTAGGTATTTGCTGTTCTTTTTTGAATTGGGCATGCATTTGGATGAGTAATCCAAATCATTCAATGCTGCACCATGCTAAATGTCAGCTAACTCATGCACCAGTGACAGACAAAGCAAGAGATAAACCCGATTTTCTTTTACCTGAGAATATAAGCCATCTTTAATCCCTTAAACCACTAAATAAACTGTCTCAATAACTGGTTAAAACAAGTTCTCATCATCGATGCGTTTCTGAGTACGCGAGTCATCGGAAATGGCCAAACAATACAGTCATATAACAAGGAAGTCACTTGCGTGGAAAATATCTCCATTAGACCTGTTACTTCGTGCCGTGACGTTTCTTTTATTATATCCTTTATTTCTTGTTCTTTGTTTGTTATAGTTATTTTGATGAGGGTTTTATAAATTCTCTAAATCTTAATATCCATCCTCCGAGCCTTTTTCCCAACTATGTTGGGGTCGGCTTCCAGTCTAATCGGATGTAGCTGAATACCGACGCTTTACAAGGAGCGACTGCCCTATCTGACCTCCTCAACCCAGTTACCCGGGCAACCCAATACCCCATGGTTACACTGGTGTGAGACTACCCGTAAAGACTGCCTAAGATGTTCAATGACAGCCGGGACCTACAGTTTAACGTGCCATCCGAAACACAATCTTAAAATGTACTTGTTATAAACAGTTGCCAATTTATCCTTGACCAGTGGAGCAAAATAAAGATGTTGTATCTCAAATATACAGAGAGACATGAAGACGATTTGTAAACGGCATTCCAAAATGGGTTTTTAATACTACTGCGGATATGGGATAAGCATGCCAATAATGAAATTATAGAGCGCAAATCAAATACCCCTTGAACTCGCTAAAATTCCTCTTGTTTTAAAGGTGCAAAAATCTTTGTTTGAGTCTCAAGCCACTTATAACGTTTTGAAATAAATACTCGATAACAATAACCGAGCACTTGTAAATGAAAGTATACACAAGCCTATTAATGATAGTATAATATAAAATGACAATGAACAAAATGATTCTCATAGATATAATTATTTTATTATTGGACATCAGCAGATTAATTGGAACAAATTGCGAAGGTACAGCTATTGAAACGTTGATAGTAGATAGATCATCGTTTATAATATTTATAGGTACAGTAAACTGCACATTAGTGGTAACTGTCATGTACCTTAACTCAATAGTAATAAGTACGATTTTCCTATAAAACTGTTACCACTGACATGAAGTTGACTGTACCATTAATTCTATATCGTGCCTTAAAGGTAAAATCTTTTCCATCTTCATTATTTATGGTGATTAAAACTCAGTTCCGATGTGACTTGAAGTTAAATGATCTTAATATATTTGCACTTATTTATTCCTCTCTATTTACGGCCAGTTTCTTCATCAAACATAAAAGTCAAAGTAATGTCTAAAGTAAAAGTAACGGTCAAAATCGTTTTTTTCAAGGCTAAAGTGACAGCAAAACTACTAGAAAAAGCGAATTTGACCGTTACTTTTACTTTAGACATTACTTTGGATTTTACTTTTGATGAAGAAATTGGCTGTTAGTCTTTATTTCTTACCTTGTATTCATTTGTGTCAGAGTTAAGTTGGTAAATATCAAGCTGCTTAGGTATTGATAGCATTATTGATCTCAATTTACACATTACAGTTTTTTTACACGACCTATCCAAAAAAAGGAATGATTAAGCAATCATCAACATATAAAACTTTTTAGTGGATTGACGAAAAATGTATTTCTGCCCTTGAAGAAAATCAGAACGAAAGATCCTAGAAGCCAACCCGCATTAAGCAAGCGTGGTGATTAATGCTCAATCCTTCTCCGTGTGCGAGGAGGCCGCAGCCCAGCAGTGGGACGATAAAAAGCTGTAACAGTCTAACAAGATCCTGGAATGTATTCGGTTATCGATTAAGGAACCAGCTAGCTATTTCTGCAGTGCATAAACTGACTGCAAGATAGGAAAGTATAGCACGAATGCACTAATCGTATGCAAGTATGCATCGGATGCGTTCGTAAGTATAGCTGTGACATTTTCACTTCCTATCCACATAGCTGCTTAATTATGCATTTGTAATGTATTACTTAATTACGGACTGGTCTTGTCGAGTAGGAAATCAAGAGGTATTTCAAAACTTCTCTGGGATTGTAAACTGTCATTTTTAAAGGTCCACCATTTACTAAAACTGTGGTGTTAATTAGTAATGGTTGTTGACAGTAAAATTTTGTAGCCGAAGTAACGATTCCTAATTTAATGTTTCCTGCAATTATACAAGTATATTATAGCGTAATGACGCAACACGCCTTTTAGCTGTTGATTATGTACCTAGACATAAGACCCATTCTGACCAAGGTTATGAAGAACCAAAGATTGGGAAAGTTTCTGCTTTCATATACTGAAGTAACCATGAAGGTTTTTATCAAATGAAGCCAGAATTCAGAAGAAAATGGCTTCCAATGATATCGAAGGTTGAAGTAAAGCTGACATTGTTTTAATCGATGGAAACTTTAATAAGGCTGTCGTCATGATATGACTTGGGATGACAAAGCATCTATTCAGAGACAAACAATATTCATTAGATTAAGACCATAATACAGAAGTATAATGTTATTATTGTATGTACAACCTCTTTGGTTAGGTATGTACATAGCCGAAAAATTGATAGAAGTGTGTTAAAAAAAAAAAGACAATAAGGTGTAATGACAGTTGTTGTTGAAAAAAGCTTGTTACGTGTGAATTTATAAAACTAAATATATAATTGGACTCTCTTGAAGACTTTAAGACTTTTAGTATCCATTTGACGGCGGAGGGATTTTTATTCCACAAATTACGCATCTGCATTAGGTTACGGGCCAGCGGAAAATCTTTCCCGTCAATATGGAAAATTTTACTACTAAAATTCAAATTGGTCAGCTCAAAGGCAGTGAAAATTGGGCTACATGGAAGTATAAAGTTTCCATTATGTTGCGTGGCACAGAAGGCGCCATGGAGGCAGCAGAAGGAAAGCTTCGGAAGCCGATTTTAGGAACAGGCGATGGTGCAGTGATGGCCTATAACTCAGAGTTATTGAAGTATAGGAAGGCAGACAGCAACGCCCTGCTCATAATGACGAGTAACATGACCGAAGAGACGCTGATGAAAGTCATGAGGTTCGAGACAGCACGTGAAGTCTGGGAGGAACTTCATAGATTATTTGATGGACAGTCCGAAGATCGAGCATACACGTTATGCATGCAGTTTTTTAGCTACAAAAATAGTTCAGAGGATGTGTCGACAATGATGTCTAAACTGAAAACATCTGGAACAATTTGAATGCCGAAATTTTGAAGACTGATCCGAATATGAAGTTACCAGATATGTTTTTGATTTGTAAAATTTTGGATTCCCTCGATGAAAAATTTTTCAACTTCAAATCCAGCTGGATGCTGTTGAACAAACAGGAGAGGACCATAGACACACTAACAGCACAACTCTGTGGGTACGAGAGGGCACTAGGTGGTCACAAAGAAGAGACTGAAGAAGTGCTCGCCTCTACCTCTAAGCCGCAGCTAAAAGTAAAATCCAGAGACGAGAATTTGAGGTGTAGGTACTGTTCACAAAAGGGACACCGCATCAAGAACTGCAAGGAGTGGATCCAGGATGGCAGACCGAAGAAACCACCTTCACAGTCTACGTCGACGAAGCAGCAAGTGCAGAATATTACGCTAATGATATATACTTGCTCAGAGGATAAAGATGCAGAACATTGGTATGTGGACAATGGTGCCACAACTCACGTAACCAATAGGGAAGATATATTCATAAATTATGAGGACTTTGGGTCGAACCACACCGTAACGACGGCAGACGGCACCGTAGTTCCTGCAAAAGGGAAAGGGTCTGTGGTGGTTGAAACAAATGTTAACGGCAAAATTATGAAGCTTACCCTAAGTGATGTCTGGTACGTGCCAAAACTAACGAAAAATCTGCTATCTATGCTAGCTGCACAGGACAAACTGCGAAACAGTACATTTATTTCCACAACTAAAGAGTGCAGATTGGAACTAAATGGTCAGGTTATTGCAGTAGGTAACAGGGAACATAATGGTGGACTGTATAAGTTACAGATGAAGACAGTTCTACCGAGTAAACCTGTACAAATTAATGCTGTTGATCCATCATGCTTACTCCAGCTATATCATGAGAGGTTTGGTCACCAGAACAAGAAGTACATTAAGGATCTTGTTAAGAGGGAACTGGGGATTAATCTAAATCTAGAGAGTGATATACAGTGCGAAGGATGCATCTATGGTAAAGCACAGCGACTGAAGTTTGGCAAGAGAGAACGAGCTAATATGCCTGGAGAGCTGGTACACGCTGATGTATGCGGACCATTCCCGGAGAGCTATGGCAAACATCTCTATTTTGTTCTTTTTAAAGATGATTACTCCGCGTTTCGTCACGTTTTCTTTATTCGCAACAAAAGTGAAGTAAAGGACAAGCTTAGTCAATTCTTAAAAAAGCTAAAACGCTGGACATACAGTTAGAACATTATTGAGCGATAATGGTGGCGAGTTCGACAATAAAGCTGTTCGAGATATTCTTCACAAGCAGGGAATAATCCAGCGACTCACGATGCCATACACCCCTGAGCAAAATGGGTGCGCAGAACGAGAAAACAGGACTTTAGTAGAAACCGCTCGATCATACATGCACTCGGGACAGGAGTTTCCACAAGCCTTGTGGGCAGAGCTTATTAATACAGCTGCTTATGTTCTCAATCGCACTGGACCCACTAGAGAAGCAGGGAAAGTACCGTACGAGCTTTGGTATAAGAAGAAGCCTAAGATCTCTCACTTGCGTGTAATTGGTAGTGAATGTTACTTCCACATTCCTAAGCAGAAAAGGAAGAAGCTACAGAAGAAAGCTATTAAGGGCAGACTTATCGGATACGATAACGACGATGGGTATCGCATCTGGAATGGAAAAAAGACCGAAAGATCTAGAGATGTCATATTTAGTCCAAGCATCGAATTGAGAATCCCAACTGCATTGCCAAGTCTTCAAGAAGAAATGAATTTACCACAAATTAATGAACCAAGTAGCAGTGAGACAGAGGGAGATTTCGATCTGATAGACACAGAGGGAGTGATCTTATCGGAAGATGTTCCAATGCAGATAAGTTCACCAATAAGAGAGCCAGAAACTCGTGATAATGAGACTAATGAACGTGCTCTAGAGGGAGAGTATGATACAGCTACCAATGACGAGGCTGTATCAGGAGATCACGTTCATGATGCTTCAGAAGCAGATCAAGCAGATGAGTTCATTGACGCTCAAGAGGAGATAAGGGAACCTGAAGTTCACAGGTATAATTTGAGAGACAGATCAACCCTGAGACCTCCACAGCGGATTAAGGATTATATCGGCCTGATTGACTCTGATTACTTTGGGAAGGACGCCTTGGGAAGAGAAGCCAGAGATGAGTGGCTGAAAGGCAGTTCCCAGACCTCGGCTCGTGGATTTGCGAGAAAGGATTGGGATGCGTTAGGCATCTGAATACTTCTCATCAATTAGGGAAAGTATTATTGTATGTACAACCTCTTTGGTTAGGTATGTACATAGCCGAAAAATTGATAGAAGTGTGTTAAAAAAAAAAGACAATAAGGTGTAATGACAGTTGTTGTTGAAAAAAGCTTGTTACGTGTGAATTTATAAAACTAAATATATAATTGGACTCTCTTGAAGACTTTAAGACTTTTAGTATCCATTTGACGGCGGAGGGATTTTTATTCCACAAATTACGCATCTGCATTAAATGTTATATTATAAATCACACGTTGTTCTTCACGGCTCAGATTGATTCGGCCTTGTCTACAGAACACGAACATAATTGCTATTTCCTACCCGCTCTTTATGCATAATTTGAATAAAACGAACAATAAGATATACATGTAGGTCTGGGTAATAGATGCTAATGTTAGTACGGTTTGTAATAAATACATCTACCGGTGAAGCTGGTAGATACATTGTAACGGCTTATAGCAAAGCAAAACGGGAGACATAAGTTAAAAATAAATACAAGTAAATGCACAGTGTAGGAAAACCAAGATTCCCAAAATTAATATGACCGGCTTTTTGATAAATGATCAAGATTAAGATCAAGTCGTTGAAGATACAGATAACTCTCAGCAAAATCGTATAGTTTTATCCATGATTCATACACGCCAATTTGACCTTGAAATCGGACTTGCAAAATATTGTTTTTCATGCTACACCGTGCACTGATCGTTAACCTATCTGTCTAGCAAGCCTTTCTCTTTCGACTTTCACGATTTTATAGGGAGAGTATACCCAATAAGCCTCAATACTAAAACATCCCATGTTCTCCGTTTAGCAGAATAGTTGCAGAAAATAATAATACTTTTACTTTACCGTCAAAAAAATGCAAATACTATTCGACGTCCCCACAGTGCGCAAGCGATCATTTTTTGTCACAATCCCTGCGCCATCTCTTTCAAACACTACGTTCACGAAAGAGACAGCACACGAATGCAACTAAGGACATTGACTGTGTGTTTTTTTGAACAAGATTACGTTGTAAGTGCTAAAGACCTTATTACGGTGATGTAAGGTTGTTAATTGGTTAGCAGTGGCTTCGGATATGCAGATGAGGTTTTTTCTGGAGGCTTGGTAGTGTTCCTTACACCTGGTCGATGCGGGTGTGCGTGCATTGTTATTTTGGGCGACATTCGGAACAATAAACAAATTGATTGTGATGTGAGGACGAGTTCGGGAGCAGGATGCATTTTTGCATGCGTTTGTCGAAGTTTCTGGATGATGTTATGAGTTATTTTGTAATGCATAAGATATTTTGGATGATTAAATAATGTCGGGACACCTTTTCACACACGGTCGGTTAGCCCCATGGTAAGTTATTAATTAACTTGTGTTATGGGTGCTAACACAACTGATAAACTACATATAGCTACATATACATATTTATAAATACATATTGTAACACCCAGACCACGGCAAACAAGCATGCTCATCACACAAATGTCGACCGAACCGGGAATCGAACCCGGGACCTCAGGTCCGGCAGTCCGGCATGGTGACCATTGCGCCATCGAGGTCGTCGATTGGTCAACTGTTTTTCTATTTTCATTGATAAACTGCAGAATAGATGTAGATCCTTTTGAACTTGATTGTGGTGTATTACCTGTATGGGATTTGTCTTGTTTATGAGTCCTGACTGTGATAGCAGAAATAGTCTTTCTAGGTGTAATAGAGTATGTGTCAATGGGCTATCTTACACTGACAAGATTTTTACAAACTCTGCAACTTTATAACATTGGTGTAGATTAATAGGTCCTTTTTAAAGGATCCTGTATCCTCACAGTCCTGTCTATCAAATCGTTAGGCCTCCCAGTTGTTATTGTCTTTAGGTTAACAACCTCTGTGGTTCTTTTATATCCCGTTTCACGTTCAGGGGTAAAACGAGAAACCACTTTCTTTGCTACTCTCGTTTTTCATGTGATATAGGATTTTATTGGCTTTGATTTTTTTTACTGGTTTATTTACTTTTGCAGGATGTATGAGCTAATTATGAGTCATTTTTCAGTTATATGAGCAGTGCTAACTTGAGACCTGAGAGATCGTTTTAGTCTGATAGTTTGATCGGCTTTATAAATATGTATAGGGTTAACTATCGGACAAAAGTTTTTGTCTGCAGTATGCTTATTTTGTTGAGAGACTATTTCAATTAATTTAACTTCATGTGAACATCAAACTTATGTACCTACATTATCTAAATAAACCTTTTGATCACTCTGTCCCCAACGACCCATTATCAAATCAAAGGTGAAAAATGGAACCCAAAACTTGACAAGACGGATTACGTTTCTCAAGAAGATCAATGTACAGAACAAATGAAAGTCATCCAATGACATACATACCTACTTAGTATAATAAGTATGATTCAACAGCCCAAAACTGAAATGACATATGAGCAAGATTAGTCACCAGACTAGAAAATATCGATGTTAGCAGACATATTGTAGGAGATGTAATGACGTGTATTATCGCTAGACTGTGTGTAACTGTGCCAAATGCACATCACTGTTTGTTGACAAAACTATTATAGATTATTATATTAGTCGTCAGCAAATTAAAAATGTTTGGAAATGTATATGTAGATTAATTGCCTTCTATTGCCAAGGCGAACAGTGTAAAAGATGGTAAAAGTAAACGAAATGATTTGAATGAGCAAGAAAGTGGCTCTACTTTCCTTATGGGTATACATATGCCAAAGATTAAAAATACAATATAGCAAAGCTTAAATTATGGTTATAATGACAATGTATCAATTAACAAAAACATTATTATGCAAAACAAAATTAACTAATAAGAAGACGTAAAACACAAAATTAACAGCAATAAAAACAAGATAAATGTTACCAAAAATGGACTTAAACGCACTTCCGACGTAGTTAGCAACGAAACTTTTCCTGCTAAGAAAGAGTATTTGTAACTTTAAACCAACTCATGTTTAACATTTTTAAAATACATTGCTGTGAAAAATGAACTTGGTTCTTGGTTTTAATAAGCTGACACAGAGAGTTATTAAGGAAAATTACTTGAGTATTGAACATTAAGATTTTGACTTCGATTTTAATGATAATAACTTCATCACTTATTTTACATGTCTACTTTTCCTAACACCAATAACGCAGTTTTTACTACAGAATCGTTTTTTGAGAATAAAAGCCGTCTAAGTAGGAGTCGGACTTTTGCATCACCGTCCTTACCGTTATTAATATCTAGCCTAAAAAGGGCAAAATCATATGGATCCCGTTATTACCCTGTGGGTTCAAACCCTAAAATGGCTTCAAATTGTGATTCTTCACACTGTTGTAGAGTAGTGTCTTTGGCATTGTCCTAGATGACCATGTTAAGAAGCACCATAGGTTAGGCAACGAATAGAAAGTGACCCAGTCTGATACGTCTGATTCTGTTTCCCATGTTAACTATAGTGTCGTTTTCATATGCGCTTGAGCATAGGGTTGTTCGTTTTTAGAATAACACTACTTCTTTTAGTGCTTTGGTTTATAATCATATTTTTAACTGCGTACCTACCTTTAGTGGCAAGTGTAAGAGAATTATTAATATCTGCCATCCAACTGTTTAGGAGTCATAAACTGTATTTTCCATTCATTGTCAAGCAAATCATAATATATTTGGTGTAAAGATTTCGTCAAATTTTAATCCTCTAGAAGTTCAAAACAACGATGAGATCATGATTTTATATAGTGTCTATTGTTATGATAAAAATGGAGCATCCAAAGTCCTGAATCATTTGTTTACTCTAAAATCTTCGTATGCCGAAGTTTCTTGGACTTTGGTGGTAACACATTAATTGTGATATTGCTAAACACGTTCATCATCCTCATCCTCCGAGCCTTTTTCCCAAACTATGTTGGGGTCGGCTTCCAGTCTAACCGGATGTAGCTGAGTACCAGTGCTTTACAAGGAGCGGCTGCCCTGCCTGACCTCCTCAACCCAGTTACAACCCAGTTAGAATTTATAGTAACATTAACTAGTAAATGTTCTGGCGTGTATGTAGATTGAAATTACTTACCCAAAAAATGTACACTTAGAGGGATTCGTGGAAACGTTCGTCGTCGATTCGTTAAACCTTTTAAAAATGTTTCAATTTTAAAGAATTGCAGGCTGGGTTCTTTATCTGTGTGTTCAAAGTAGTCCCCACAAAAGGGCAAACGCTTGTTTTACTATGAAATAACATTTTTTCCGGGCTCAGGTCTCAGCTCAGTGAGAGAGTCTTGTATTTTTGACTACCAATAGTCCTAGCAAAGGTTAATCAAAAACTAAATATTGTAACATATCTAGATGGCGCTATTTCGCACAGCACTTTTAAAACAATTATTCACCACATTCTACCAAAACCGGTTCCCATAAAAGCACCCTTACATTGAGAGCCCAGAAGTAATAACAGCAAAAGCTTCGTCAATCAATCCGTGGAAGCACACAAAATAATAAACTAACGTATTCATATAACAATCATTCAGAAATCAACTCTAAAATTATGGTGATAGTAACGATTTTGCATCATCACTGCATGCAGAATTACGTCCCTTTGTGTTTGAACCTCAGTTCTGTGTTACAAGTGATAAAAAATGTACAAAATTGACTGGGCCAGACTGTATTGAAATTCAATGCATTTTTGTCGCTTTCGAATGGAGCAGAATGTTGAAAAAACAAGACTATTATTTTATTTAACATTTGTTTATTTGATAAGACATTTCTAATGGCTAATTGGGGACAGCTATTTGATCGTATATTTTTTAAAATAGCCTGATAGACAGGGCACTGTAACGCCAATGAATATTCAAGTAATTCATTTCTCACTTACAACATAAAAGCACTTACACAATTACAATTTAAAGTTCCCTTCCATGTCCAGTTCCATACATCTGTTGTACACGCGCCCTAAAACAAGCGCGGATTAATTCTACCCTTTATTGTACCCCAAACCACCCCTAACTATATACTTAAATTAGGGGCGAAGTTGTCACCCCTGCAAACCGGTCTATCCATCAAAATAATATAAATGTGTATAAGAGGTCATATTATAGTAGTTGGATGTTCAGTCGCGTAGGCAGGACCGCTCTGTTGGGATCCCGGACAATTCGATCTCCGATGTTGAAATGCCTTCAGCATATACAATGCTACTAGGTACAAAGGTGATCTCGTCTCCTGTATTGTTGGATACAGGCTTACGCAAAATGTATCTTGTTGGTGTAAACATTGAGCTCAAATTGCAACCTACGACGTTTTTCTGCATAAAACTCATCAAACAATTGCCATTAAAGTCCAACAATCGATTCAAGATGTAGTGTTTTAATTATTCACAACAATATACAGTGAGTGGCAAACATTTTTTCTATTCAATACCTTAGCAAAGAATTGCACTTATTATGTCTAGAATTTGTGCAGAAAGCAAATGTATAACGCCAATGCGTCATCCTAGACAAAGAGTTCTTTGCACCTTTACTTACACACATACAAACATAAACAAGAAAGCATACAAAACACTCAACCGTCCACTTCAAGGGTCAGTAATATAAGAAGCATTATAGTTCTACTTAAACGACCATCACTTTTCCTCGAACCGATCAAAACCCGACTCGGGGACACTAAAAGCTATACAGAATCATCCCAAGCAGGGCGTTACCCGAGTATTAATCTGCACACAAGTAAACATTACATCTCAAACCGAGTCGCCAAGAAGAAAGTATCTACACCTGTCCTTTTCGCACTTTCGTTGCTGACCGGTGTGCGAGAGGGACGGCATTCGAAGGGTCGGAATCAATACCATATGACAGGGGCCGGTGTTTTATTTTGTTGGAGACATCTTTGCGTGTGTAGCTATAGTGTTTTGCTTGTGTGGGTGGCTGGACCGCGCCGGAGCTAGGTAGCCGCCTAATGCTGGCTTTTCACATGTTAATTCTACGTTTTGGGATAGCGCTGCCTGGCGTAATGCGGTAGATTCAGAGTAAGCGTTTTAGCAGCTCCCAGTTTAGATAATGGATATGAACTTAAATGTAACTAGGTCTAGGTATGTTATAAGGTATTTGAGTTGAACGAATCTGACACGCTTTTGTTCGGATATATACCCGGTTTATCAGTACCTAATAATGTTAAAAGGGTCAGTTTTACTTGTCTACACATTATTTTATATGTTGATGACTTATTGATACCCTTCAACACTTTCTTTTCTTACGTAATTTGGACCCTGTTCTATTTTTGGAGTAGGTATTGCCTCCAATTTGCTTATTACGTTCGAGCCTGAGTGATCACACCGTTATTGCATACCTTTTTAGTCTCAAGAAATGAAACAGATCGAACATTCTCCATAAGAGATGGAAACAAAAGCAAGAAAACACGAACTATTCTAAAAAGGGCATAAATGCAACACCTTTTACAACTTATTGCAATTTAGGTACAAAAAAGGAAAACCCTAATTATGAATTGTACTGCAAATAAAATGGTATATTATTACGAATCACAGCATTTGGTATAATTTGGCACCACTGCGGGAAGAGGGGTGGCTCCCCTTGTTGGTTTGATTTTATGGACGTTTAGAAAGAATGCTGTCCGGTAACGGTTAGATTGGGTGTCAACATTTTTTATTTTCCTCTATATCAGTCTAATTGAGTTTTGGTATGCACTTTGATTTAAGAGCCCTTAAATCTGTAGGTAAAAATTCATTAGCATAAAATAATCTGTCTATAAGAACGAAAGAAGTCATTAGAATGATAAATATGAAAAAGAAAACCAAATGGATGTACTCAGTAGCAATTTGTAGACTAAAATAGTCGCGCTTGATTTACTCAGGCCAGACTTTGCGAAGTAACTTAAAGTCTCCATCTAACCAGATGTGACCAAGGAGTATTAAAGAGAAGTGTACTACAGAGTTCCATTGTAATCCTTGTTAGAGTATATTTGCTTGCTTGAACGCGCTTATCTTTGCACCTACATATCAATATGAATAATGTTTTCGAGTATTAAACAGCCCATTGATGGAGGATGGTTACTTTTAGGAGTGTATTTCCCACGGTCTTACGGACGGTCTTAGGTGAAATGGCTGACTAAAGCTAGTAGTACCTATTATAAACGTCTTTATTTCTACAGTTAGAGAAATCATTCCACCACAATCAAGGAATGCAGATAAAAATAACGCTCCTGGCCTAGCGTCCACATAAGTCATAAAACTCATGTGAACAGTCTCACTTTGTACTGAAAGCCGATAGACATAAAGTTAGACTAGACCCGGGATTTACGACTGCAGTTCCGACACCATAATAATTTGAACGCTTAGACTTATATTGCGAGCCGTACGATTGATCTATGAATCCTTTCCCATAGCTATTTCTAACTGGGTACGTTTGACGTGACATACATTTTTATTGATATCTCCGAATCTATAAACATACTAGAATAATAATGTAGGTTTTTGCAGAAGAATTTTCTTTTACTATTTGACTGATACACAATATTTTGCATTAGGCTTTTAAAATAATGTCTGACCATTCTTAAACTTCAATAAATAAACGGTTAACATTCTAGCCATATGATTCTGAATTAACCAACGTGTTTTTGTCCTCACCTGCTTTTGACAGACAATACTGGGTTTAACCTACTAAATAAGCAAGTCATTTAAGTCAACATAAGAATATTAATGATCAATATCATCAACTAAATGTACTTGAACAAGTGACAAAAACTGCTAAATTGGCAGAAAACTAGCCTACCTTCTAAATATTAGGAGAAGAGTACATTATTTCTAGGTTAAGTACTATTTCAATCTCACTTCATACTAGCTCAGGATCGATACCCCGTTCTGGGAAACGGTAGCTGTTATAACCGCCCTGGTGTGTTTCATACAAGTTTTCCATAATATGCACGGATAAATGAGGTTGGGGAGGTGGTGAAAAAATTTCAATTTTACTTAGATGACGTTATGAGAGATACAGTGTACTTAATGACAAAGTAGTTGAGAATGATCTAAGAGCCAAAATGATTAGTGATTCTGAAGAATATTGTCATGTATTTTGACCTAATAAACTACTTAATGGTGTAGTTAGTATTTAGATGATACAAAGCAATATTTTAGAACAAGCACTCATCGTCCCATTTAAACATAAAATTGACGTGTCGTACTTCCAACGAAATCCTAGAGTCAGCTAGAAAGGGATAGAGGATTGTAACGGTGTAGGAGTAAGTGAGAGGGTAAACAAAGGGGAGGAAAACCCCAATAAGGGTGGTTGGCATTGTGAACGATAATTTCGCTGAATAGTAGCTAAGGTAATTTTATTAGGGTGCTTCTGTGTACGTTTAATTTTTGTATGTGAGCTCGACCGTTATTTTGTTGTTGAATTATTGTTTCAATTTGTTTTTTTGAGTTTTAATTGTTTCTTTTTGTGTCATTTACTTTATTATACAGTCATTTATTGATAACCTGCTTGGTTTCCTACAAAGTTAAAAGTGGTGTAGAAAAAATCGTGCCTTACATGCAAAAGGAGTATTCCTTGGCGAAACCGAAATAAGACAAACCCGTATTTTTTTTCAATCAATGATGATTTCCTTAACTTTTCCCTGACTAGTTCTTTAGCATCTGAAGAAATCTTTGGATTTCTAGTTTAAACTGGTTTGATTCTACTATAATATGTACTGCAATAGCCATGACCTTCGTCAATCATATTATAATGCTATTCATTGCATTTGCATCAGAATGGTCTATCAGTGTCAGTCTTCTTTTGCCTTGCTACCTGATTATACATTTTTGTTACTGTTCTTACTGGAGTTAGGGGAAATAAACTTCATCTTAGAGACAGATCCATAATTTCTCTTTCTTCATTTCGTGTTATGTTCACACATAATTTAGCGTTGTTAGTAGAATGCGGTAGTTGACAATAACTCGAATTCAATAATTTTATTGATCTGCCTAAAACGTTAACTCTAGACAATTTTAATGAGTTTCATTTTCATTAAAATTGCCTAGAGTGACACCTCAGATTTTTCATATCATGCTGTGTGTATATCTACCATTCTGAGATCCAGTTGCACCGTTTCACTATAACGATAATATACTTGCCGCCCATTGATCAAGTCGGTATATTTCTAATTGCTTTTTTTTTTAATGCTAATTATCTCTTTCTTTTGTTACAGACCACAATCCTGGATATACAATCATGTGCTAAGTGACTGGTGTAGTGTAGTGCAGTGCAGTGAACAGTGACATGTCTTAGTGACCAGCATGAGTGCAGCATGAGTGCCCAGCAGGACGTGGGGCCGCGGCTCTGAATGATAACTGCCGGTAAAGGTGAGAAGAACAACATTTATTTATTCGTAAGATCATCATCTCCCGAGCCGAGCCTTTTTTCAACTATGTTGGGGTCGGCTTCCAGTCTAACCGGTCGCAGCAGAGTACCAGTGTTCTACAAGGAGCGACTGCCTGTGTGGCCTCCTCAACCCAATTAAGAGACTTGTAAGAGGTATTTAGCATTTATGGAGTTATTTTGTCAAGTCAATTCATTGGGAAGTAGATGGAAAAGGGCTGTCCAACATAGGTACGGTTGACGCTGACGCTCATTCTATTTTTGTTTTGGCCATGCAGGTTGATATGAACTAAGTACTGAATTGTAAACCTCGGATTTGTAACTGAATGCTTTTCAACAAACATGTAAATTGCTAATGACAATCCAAAGAGATGAGAATTAACTTATACATTATGTAATCTGTGATCAGAAGCCTTTTAGAGTATACTTTAAAGGCCCACATGTACAGGTTTAATATGGCTCTAGTAATCAACAATCCACTTGATAGAAAAAACTGAGCAAGTGCAATTGATTTTGCAATAGATCCATTAAAATGCACTTAATTGAACCGAACATACTGTAGCTGCAAAAATGTAAATCCTTGAAGCAAGGAAGCATCAAAGCGTCCAAAATTGTTAAATAACGCTCTTTAAGTAGAACTACTAATGAATATAGACAAGATAATTAACACCAATAAGTTACAAGTAATTCTTTAGACCCAAAGCCATTTCCTACCGGTTGCTCGAAGGTATTTAAATGACTCATATCCTCCAAATACTATTATTGCTTGACTGAGGATGTAAGTAACGCTTTTTTTTTTTCGTTTATATTCCTAGAACATTGAGAATGTGACTTCGTGCATATTATGGCTAATGCAAATGTGCTAGTTGCTAGATTACCAAGTGGGACTGTAAAATTCATTTCGATTTTAACCAAACGTGCCTAAGTGGAGAACACTTTCAGAAGTAGGGAATGAATTAAAAGCCTTCATCAGCCTAGACTTTCCCCAACTATGTAAGCGTTGGCTTCCAGTCTAAACCGATGCAGCTGAGTACCAGTGTTTTACACGGAGCGACTACCTATCTGACCTCCACAACCCAGTTACCTGAGCAATCTCCCTCGGTATTTCTGGTTGTCCGGCTTCTGACCAATACCCCTAACGACTGCCAAAGATGTTCAAATGACAACCGACACCCACTAATTTATGGTGCCTTCTAAAACATGGAAGAACTATGGAATTAAAAGAGATTATTTAACTAAAATTCCTGCAATGACATCGATTTCACGTAGCAACGATCCGTAACTTATTTAAACAAATGCATTTATGAATGTAAATATTTCTGTAATATTGACACACTTCTTATCTGTATATTGATTTAACGATACATGCCTCACTTGTTGCTATCCTGTCGAAAATATCTTCATTCAATACCTGTCCTGTGTTAAAAACATGATTTTTGAAACCATGACCTGGTTTTTCCAAGGGTTAGTTTCTCAATTAAAGGGATTAAAGTAGTCTTCATTAATTGCTCAGTTATAGCAAAAGGGCGGATGATAATGGTATCATGTATTAAAAAAAAGTTAAATAGATGATTGAAGATATTTGAACACCAATTCCAATTGGTAGAACATAGAGCTCTGAAATGTTTAATTCTAAGACCTTTCTGTATACTTATGCTCACAAATAAATACATTGAATTGAATTGACGTGTGTTTTCATTATTTTTTCTGCGGGTGATGATCGCTAGATGCAGGTCGCCTCCAACAGGTATCTGTGGAGGCGACCTGCTGATCAGATCTAAGGGGGAGGCCTAAGTTCAGCAGTGGACGTCCTATGGCTGAGATGATGATGATGATGATCGCTTTCCATCTGGCTCTGTCTCCTATTACATTATAAATCATCTTGATTTGAATCCAACGGATGTCTTAGTCAGTTCCTCTCGACTCCTAAATGTACTGTGATGTTTATTAGTCAAGGAAGTGCAAATAATTAGGACTGGTTTTGTTAAGCTAATGTCTAGAACAAACAGGTTAGTCACACTTACTTATGTCGGTTGAAACAAGCACTAATAGTGTTGGTAGTAAAAAGTTAAATCTAATAGACGTTTGATAGGTGTTTAAAGAAAACAAAAATGCAAATACACAAACGTCTGTTCTACTTTTTGTTAATCATAAATTACTTAAGGATGGTGTAGAAACTGGAGATACAGGAAGAATAAGGGATAAGTGCTTCTGTAGTTCAGATGGCTAAAAGGAGGCCCTGCACATGCAGGACATATTGATACACAGTTGATTCCTCTAATAGAAATATAACGTAATCAGGTAGGTATTATCTACTAAACTTTGAGGAACTTAGAGCGCAGTATCATCAGGACGATTTCTTTTGTAAACTTTTAGTTATTTTGCGGCTAGTTACGGTGTTCTTACATGTAGTTACAATGTGCAACCCACCCAAAATAAATAATTTATGAAACCAACAGGGTTAAATGTAAATAATGTGACGTTAATCGATAACCGCATTGTACATAATTATGTATATGGTTATTATTACATAGTAGATATATTCATGAATACTGATAAATTCAATGATAAGAGAAGAGCCCTTTGATAGGTCTTTGATATTTCTTTGAAGACGAGCCAAGAATTTTTTATCACACAGAGGTGAAGTATGAGAGGTTCTAGGGAGCAATCTCTGGATCTATTGAACTGATAATGTAAATTATTTTATCAATAGAAAGCCACTTTATTGTGTGTCATCTTTAAATGCATAACTCTACCTGTCTGTCATGCCAAAACTACTTAACCTTTTAGCAATTTCATTAAGTAATTCAATGAGACATGCAAACCCAAATAGAGAACCTCCTCCTTTTTTGAAAGTCGGTTTAAACTATATTACGCCTCAAAACGAGAGTAGGAATTTAGTACTCATAAACACTGAATAGACGCTTGAATAAAGTAAAAACAAAACACAAGTAAAACAGATTTGTGAGACGCCTAACAGCAAAATCAATAGTCTGTATTGAATATTACATGTGTACCAACACGCCTTATAACGTTTACGTAGAAATTTAAAAGAAACCATTCATTTCAGAAATCATACCTTAAAATTAACACATCAAGGTTGAAAATACTTTGGGTTTTAGAACTGTTGACAACCAATTAAAAGATAATAATCATTTTGAACGTGATAGTCATTTGTTTTTTATTGGTGTAACCTGAATTTCTTGGTATCATATTTATTGTGGTGCCTGAGACAAAGCTTTCTGGATTGGTAAGACGTTTAAGGAGTACTCTATGTACGAAAAAATAATCGAGCTAAGCTCTTTCAGTCTTACTACAAAAACTTCTGTTGAACACTTGTCTAGAAAAAAGTGTGGGTGCAAAACGGACCATATTACAACGTCATAATCTGTAATTGTTTTAGACAAGTGGTGAACAGACGTTTAAAAGTTTTTGTGGTACGACGTTTTGAGTCTAAGAAAAGTAGGTAAATATGTAGGTTCTCATTTGAAAGATTTACTTTTCATGTGCCATAGCGAAATCTGGATCAAAACCTTTGCGATAAAATAAACTTACAAAACACATAAAACCACCCACTCATAGAAACACATTTCATGACCAATAAGGACAACAATCAGTATGATTGAATAAAACCAAGTTTATTTTAAGAGATTGCGGTTCTCAATATGCATTTTCAACTAAACTATTTTTTTTAAATTGATGTTTAACTACTTACTTGATTAATTAAGTTTGATTATGTAGGTAATTGAAAACATATTTTACCAAAGTCTATCCCGTATTTTCTCAAGTCTATGATGTATGTATGTATGTAGCTATATAAAATCATTTTCAAACACTAAACGGTCATGTTAACTCGTATTACATAAGCTATCTTACATCACTCTATGTAACATAAATACTTACTTTGTACCTACTAAATAAATGGCTATAAAATTCAACTACAGTACATAATAATATCCTTTATTATATAGTAGTTTCTCACGGGGCGGCATTTTAAATCGTTTTCTAATTCTTACTCACTGTTAAACACGAGTGATTCGAGCCGGGTAAAAGTTGAGACAATGAGAGGTCATTGACCTGGCGACCGGCGTGACCAGCGGTAACCATTAAGTAAAGACAGATGGACAAATAGGTATAATATTAGTATAGTCTCTGTGAGGACTGTGTGAACGATTTGGATTGGTCAAAGTTGACGCGTGACAGGGTTAAAAACAGTGGTTCTAATTAGTCCACATTTTAGATTGGCAAAAAATATTGGACACAATTTTTTTATTTTAACAAAACATTAGATGTTTACTAAGATATAATGCAACAAATATTGAGAGTGGGGTTTATACAATGTGTCCCGGGGATAAGTGACCGCCCGAATTTTTTTGAATATTTGTACAAAATTAAGGATAATTTCATTTATATTTTTGAAAAAAATCATTAAAAAAATTTTATTGTCAGGCCTGTTAATAACAGGCTTTGCTCTTTTTTTTCAAATTTCAACTGACTGTATTTTTGCATTTGTTTGAAATAGCAGCAAACATTGTTGTGAGCTATTGTAGGAAATATCATGTAGTTTATTAATAAATTAAAAGAAAGTGATATTAAGGGGGCATTTATTAGACTTATTTTGAAAAAAACTGAAAAAAAGGCGTTATTTTCTTTGAATTTTTATTTTCTTTTTTTTCTAATAAATGTTTTATTACATTTTTGTTATGTTTGGTAATTTTAATTGATAAACTATGATGTCGGCTAGTCAATAAAGAAAAAAGAATTTAAAAAGATGTAAAAACTTAGGAAATATCTTAAAAAAATTACAGTTAAATCAACCTATCTCAAAAACTATAAGAGATACTTTGATCAAACCAAAAATCGTTGAAAGAGTTAATTAGCATGCATCACCTCTATTTTTTTTAGAATTTTATACCCCGTAGTTATAAAAATAGAGGGGGGGGGACATACTTTTTACGACTTTGAGAGCTGATATCTCAAAAACCGTTCACTTTAAGAAAAATGTTTTTTAGAAAACTTTATATCATTTTAAAAGACCTTTCCATTGATACCCCACACGGGTATGTACATCGAAAAAAAAAATTTCATCCCTCAGTTACATGTATGGGGGGCCCCACCCCAATTCTTTTTATTTACATATTCATAATTTCATCACTGTAGTACTTATAGTTTCCGAGTAAATCGGCTGTGACAGACGGACAGACGGACAGACGGACAGACGGACATGACGAAACTATAAGGGTTCCGTTTTTGCCATTTTGGCTACGGAACCCTAAAAACTGCAGCACGTCACAGTATTTACTAAAAATCATTAAAAAAAACCAAAAGCGGTACGTCCCAAATATAAAGGAAATTATCCTTAATTTTGTACAAATATTCAAAAAATTTCGGGCGGTCACTTATCCCCGGGACACATTGTATATTTGTACCCTAAAGTAACACAAAATTCTGTGTTTGAGTTGTATCTTCGTTGTTATTTGTTTGTGAGAAAAAGGAAAAAAGACGTGGTCATTATTTTAGGGTTATCTAAAAGACGGACTAATTACTTTTTTTCTTTCGCCATGCCTATTGTAGTGAATTATTCCCAGGTAGGTATGTATTTATTAGACAGAACACCTGAAACACAGTTTTTGTCTGTCTCCCCAGCATTTGCATATCATACTAAAAAAATAAGTATTTTATCTAGATGGAAACTTGTTTACTTAACTAGTCGTGAAGATATTGATCGTTTATCGGTACTGAAAACACATTTATTGCGAAGCGAGGCGACGCCTGTATGTCATGCTATTTTTATCATGTTTACTTTTTTATTTGACACGCAGCCGTATGTGTGTAAGTTGATTGTCAAATGATCGCGATGATATTTCAGAAGAATATCTTTTACTATTTACGGGTGTATGAGTTTTTATTACAAACTATTACATATAGTTACTCCTTATTTATTGATATACAGGCAGTATAAAATACGTTTTGGCTTAATTTTTAACCAACTTCCCAAAAAGCAGCAGGTTCATAATTCGATATCATACTTTGATATTTGCATAATGTCTATCTGGCTTTAAATATGACTCAATTTTTTAATTTAACCAAGTAGGTACCATTTTATTGCGTTAACTAAAGGTACCTAAGTTTCATAGCTCATGTTTTGCAGTATACTTCTTAACACATTTCCCTGAATTTCAGAGTTACCTTTAGTCGTAATCACAATACCCATCCATCTACACCACTCAGCAATATTAGTCGCATCTGTCTCCAATCTTGATCTTTGGCGTTCTGTTCCCGTATTAAACTAATGGTAACCAAATTCGGTTAGCATGGGGTATAGAGAAATGCTTGAGTGGGCGACCCGTTACTATATCGACAGCCATGTATTATTTGTGTCGTTTGACCCCAGGGCTTTTGGCTACAACTGTTCAAATTGGTAGATAAATCTGTTTGTCACTGGCCAGGTCTGTAGGTGTATGGATCTATGGAAATTGTAGTTAGTGGGTTTATGGTGTCTTTTGAAATATGAATCTCTAATTGGATACTAAATTACTCAGCTTGTTACACACAAGAAACAAATATTCTTATGATCCAGTCAAAAACCTTATGAGCCTAATGAAAAGAGCAACTGAAATAACAAGAATATTGGCGTTAGGAAGTTACCTGTAACTAGAACTAAATCATGTTTTAGTTTGTAAAGCAATTCCATGCCTCCCTACCTACAATGGTTATAATGAGAGACTGTCAGCCGTTAGCCTAGATTAAGCATCAAATGAACTTTTATGGATATTATATATTCTTTCCTTTGTGCCAATTGATGACAAGTCACTACAGCCATCTTCTAACCGTGACGAAAGCGGCCACAGTATTACATCAGAGACCGTTCACTTTATTAACAGACGACATCATCATTTTATTATACAGCTTTCAACGGCTCGTCTGTTATGAGAAATAACCGGCCAAGAGTAAGTCGAACTCGCTAGCGAGGGGTTCTGTAGCATACGACACACGCTGTATAATTCGCCTAAATGATCACGTCTGTATGAAAGCCTATCATGATTCGACATGACAGCCTAACCAAGGGGTACAGGGTTGAGGAGGTCAGATGCGCAGTCGCTCCTTGTAAAACTCGGGTACTAGCTGCATCCGATTAGACTGAAAGCCGACCCCAACATAGTTGGGAAAAAGGCTCGGGAGACGATGATGATGATATATTATCATGTTCATACATACAGCCTGGTGACAACCGAATAGCGATATTATTGTAACACCCTATTTACCGTTTCGCTATGGAACTCTAAAAAATAATGTTATGACGGTTTTCGCCCAAGGCAGAAGTGTAGCAACATAATCTACAGTTGAGTGACATTTCACACTTATGATTAAGTCCCGTTTAAGGAGACCATAATTATAGGTGTATTTTCTTTATACTGGTCTACTGATGAGCATAGAATTTCCATAATAAGTATCATATTGCCTTTGACAAGGCCGAAATCCAGGGCCGAAGAGGGCTTATGAGCTTATATCCGATAAGAAACCATGAGAATACTTCTTTGATTCTGGTTTTAAGGGTATTTCATAACAAAAAGAAAGGACGACTGTTCCCCGCGGTTCCACCCGTGTCCCGAGAAAGCTACTTTTCACACCCGGTTAAACTTAAACTACTTTCGTATTTAGAATATTATATAAGGATTATAAAATTTCAGCCTTACTTATAATAAGTTATACTTAAGAGATGTTTAAGAAAAAATCTTACTTATAAACGTGGCTGAAATAAATCATTTTCTTAGCAATGTCTTAAATGAGCTGTCAAATTAAGTAGCCTCACACCCTTGTTTAACCCGCTAATTATCAAAATGGCTGGATTCTTACCAGCTGATTTTTCATTTCCGGTTTATTGACAGCTCAACTTTTTAATTTTATATTTTACGGATGCCATTGTTGCCATTACACAACGTTTTGAACACAAATATTTTTTTAAGCTACCAACATTCCGGTAGTGTTGAGAAATTAGTATGTTTTTATGTCATTATCTGTTCATTACTTAAGACATGCTTAAGCAACGTTTATAGGTCAAAATAATTTAATCACTACTTAAGGCTTTAAGTAGTAATTACTTAAAACAATGCTTAGAAGATGATTTGTTGATTTTTATAAGTAAGGCTGTTTATGTAAATGCAATTGGAATGTCAACATATCAGGTTTTTGTGCAAGCTAGCTGCGCATTTGTTTTGCTAACCTATCCCAAACAGTTTGCGTTGTGGTAGGTCAGGTTCGGTATCAAATGCAAGTAGAGCTTATTACATAAAATGTTTCACTTTGATTATTTAAATAAAAACGACGTAATTGTAGGTATCAAATTCTTTTACCGACTTCTTTTAAATTTTATTTTTATAATAGAATTTTCGAGAATTCTTTAATAGCTTTATCACTATTTTTGAAGGCAATTTCTTCTTTTAAAAACTATTATCTTCATTATCTAGGTACCAATAATATAAAATGCTAATAAATAGCGAACCCTACCTACATGTAATACAGTTACTATGATGATAGCTTTTAAAAAGTTTTATAGCCTCACCTGTCTTTTAAGACCCCGAATAATCCATAAGATAAGCTCATTAAAAACCTTTTAATTACTACGAAAGTGTTTAATTAAGTGTCTACACTTCTTTGTCCCAATCATTATTGCGATAATTATAGATAAGATATGGCAATAAAAGAAAGAACTTTAGTTCCTGCACATTGCTGACTAAACTGTCAACCGATAGTTGACAGTTCATTTTGCAGGTAATTGTTAATCCAATTAAACATTTCAGTCTATCTGATACCTGATTGTTGTAATATGCGCACTACCATTCATATTCATACTGATTAATGAGTCAAAGCCAACTTAAAGTTTGCAGTATGCGAGGGTTGTAAGTCATCATTCCTGGCTGCTATACCTATGTATTGATAGCAGTTGTGGTAACAATTATATGACAGAGGTTGTAAAGAAGTTTTGAAGAATCTCTTTACACTATAGACCATTAGACCACTATGCCATTAGACCTGTGACAACGTAACATTCGTTTTATAGAGATGAAAACAGACAGACATGATAACTCTCACATTCACTAAAATATAATATTCCCCACATAAAAAGGCCTACGTAATTAACATAAAATAAATAATTTATTTACCTATATCTCATGAAGTCATGACGTCAAATTTCTGACCTAGGTCAACTGACATACATACCTACTTATATATTAATGCTATACGGAGGTACACCCCCTCGGGGTGGTACCTACCCCCTATCAGCTGAGCGAGGGGTATGAATCGGTGAGGGGGAGGGGTTTCCTTATTGCATTATCCTTGTATGTAACCTTGAGGGTGCAGTGAATGAATTTTGTGAGAAAAAAATGGGGGCTCAGCTGATTTTACTATGTAGATGTATTGGAGATAGCAGTACTTAAAAAAAAATCAGTTTGATGTAGGTCAATGACCTTAGATCTTGGTTCTTTTCAGGTCTGTGTGAAATATTTCACAGCTTACGAATTTTTAAATTATCTAGTTCAGTTACACATTGTCCCGACATTATAGTTACAAAGTTATACAACAGAACATTTTAATATCCGAAGGCTGTATTTATCAAAGAACGTGTAATTAGTGAATTACATATTTCTATTTTTTATAGATTTTGATCAGCAGGTACTTAAGTTTGTTTTAAAAAATGGGGAATGCAGTAAGGTATGTTTTGAAATGTTAATATCTTCTTAAAGGGCTTATCACAAGGATTCCAAAATGTTATGAGCATTTCTTTGTTGTAAAAAACTTGTACTGTACTTTTACATACAATTAAATTCATATTCTGACCACACATGAACCATTTTAACTGAGAACTTCCTACTCCATTGTCTATGATATTTTACGGTCGATAAACCTACTGATAATATCTTCACACATACATACGTACAATTATAACGCACACATACATAAAAACATATGGGCAATGTAAATAAACTTCGTATTAGTAACAATTGTTAGAAGTTGATGATTGGTTAGTGAATTATAGATGAAAATTGATTGTGAAAAGATAGGTAGTTGGTGGACCGGGTAACTGGGGTGAGGGGGTCAGCTAGGCAGTCGCTCCTTGTAAAACACTGGTACTCAGCTGCATTTGGTTACATTGGAAGCCGATCCCAACATAGTTAGGTAAAGGCTAGGCAGATGATGATGGGGTTAAGGCCCAATTTCATCAGTGACATAAACGACAGTTTTTTGTAAAACAACCACATAGGTATTTACTTTAAATATGTGGTTCTTACATAGCAAACAGCTGTTTTAAGATAACACGCGTTTACGTTGTCTCGGAACTTGATCATAAGTCAAAGGAAAGCGTCGTAAGTCACGGCTTGTAAAGTGATGGGTGACCGGTAAATGCGCGAGATGTAAATCTAATGCCTTTACGGTTATGCGTGTTTAACATGATGGTATTACGGTTCGCAGCATGTTATTACGGTTTTTCTTATTATAAGTAGGGTTTTGTTTCTAGTGTTGTTAGATATTGGCGCGGCGCATGCGTGACGGTACGCAAGAAATAAAAAGTGCTCTGTGTTATTAAACAATTAAAAATAGTAAAAACGAATAAACTGCCTTAAATATCACATAAAACTGAAGTATAAAGTGTGTAACATAAGTGCAAGTGTTATTAAAACAAAATATTCAATATAACGTACAGCAAAAACAATTATTCACTTCTTCCTTCTCACGAACTTATTCCCAACAAAACTGTATTAAAAGTGCTTAAAAACTACGAAAAAGTGTACACAGTGTTCCAAAGAAACAATAAAATTAGTTAATAAGCGCATATAAAAGTGATTAAACTAAAACAGTGAACTTTGAGTAGAAACAAACAACCATTTTGAACAGTGTAAACAAAATTCAAATCCAAAGAAAAATAACGGTGATATTGACTTTTATTAGAATACAAACCACAATTTTGGCATACTTACTAATTGGTCGCTTGGCTCGTTACAACACGCGACTATCCGAGTGCAAAGCGGCGCGAGTTCGGACCCCGACAACTGCTCCACTTTTTGTGATTCTCGAAACATTATTTCAAGAGTTCGAGTTATCACTAATAAACACAAGATGGCGCTATGTGCAGGTTGTGAGCAAATGATACTAAACAATAATAACTTACGCTGTACAAATTGTGACAAGAACTATGACTTGGAATGCGCAAACATCCCAAAAATTAAATATGACCAAATGAACAGTCAGCAAAAGTCACATTGGGAGTGCCAAGAATGCAGGTGTAAAAAACCTAAAAATAATAATACAAATACTCCAGCAAGACCACAACATGACGTATCTACTACTTTCAATATATCTCCAGAAGCAAATGTAACTCTGAGACGAAAACCAAGCAAACAAAGTCACGATGATACTATTCAATCGGAAGAGGAAATAAGTATTATAGGCGACACAATACCTTCAGCAAATAACATAGAAAGCGAACGAAATGGCCTATCCCTACAGACCTTAAGCGAAATGATATCTCTTAAATTGAAAGAAAATAATATATCGATAGTATCTGAAATAAAAACCATTATCCAGGGCGAAATCAATAAAGCCGTATTAAATTTGCGAGAGGAATTTAAAACTGAAACTAATAACTTGGCTAAACAGAACGAGCAAAGGAAGAAAGAAATAGAAAATATAAGCGTTCAAATAGAACAACTAAAATCTAAAACAGAAACCTTGAAGAATGAACTAAAGGCATTAACAAATGCTAAAAATGCTATCACGACGCAACAACCGACACAACAACCGTCTGAGAGTAATGTTAAGAGAATTGTATTGTATGGCCTTACAGAAATTTATCGAGAAACTGAAGAAGATCTACATGACAGAATAAGAACTATTTTCTGGGATATACTGGGGGTGGATGTATACGACTACATTGAGGAGACCTACAGAATCGGACGATACCACAAGCGAAATAGACCACTAGTTATTGAACTAATGAGTAAGAAAATGGCAAAATACATCGTACAAAATTACCAATGGTTCCACAATACAGGACTCTATATTTCCGAATACTTAGACGAAGAAGCTCGTTCCGAGAGAAAAATTCTGCGGGATAAAATGCTAGTAGCACGGAATATGGGACAAAATGCAGTAATAAGAAACAACAGACTTTACATTGAAGGCCAACTGATCAATCTCGGAAATGAAACTACTTTAGGTTCTACAGCCAATAGGAAAAGTGAACTGCACAACAATAACACCTTTCAAGAAGTCAATGATGACCGGACATTTCGAAAACAAAGACCAACATTTTAAAGTTTTATTCCAGAATATTCAAAGCATATATAACAAACAACATATAATGGAAGCATTTATTGATCAAAACCGAACATACCAAGCTATATGTATTACTGAAACCTGGTTATCTCGAGATAAACTCAGCATCATTCATTTCAACGGATATAAGATAGCAGCATCCTTCTGCAGAGAAAACCGACAAGGTGGCGGTGTTTGCATCCTACTAGAAGAACACCAAGAATTCATAGAAAAATGCGACATAAACAGCATGTCCCTAGAATATATATTAGAAGTCTGCGCTATTGAAATACCAAAAGAGAATCTCTTACTAGTGGTAATGTATTGGAATAAAAGAGAAGAACAAACATTTTATAACCAACTCAATCAAATACTCACCCACATAAACAGGAAATACTCTAAACTAAATGTGATCATTGGTGGAGACTTCAACATTGATATATTTAAAAGTAATTTAAAAAGTAGCACATTCTTAGATCTTATGTCAGAATACAAATATACACAACACATAAAACATGCCACACACGTAACACAAACCACATCCACCTGCCTAGACCTAATATTTACAAACTTTAATGATAAACCACTATGTACATATGTAGAAGAACTTGGTTTCTCAGACCACTGCGGCACAACACTAAGTTTCAAAACCTTACAGACTCAAAAGCGAACAATTTGGTACACTGAAAAACGACTTTACAACAATAAAAACATAGAAGCTTTTAAACTTAAACTCAATTCAATAAATTGGGACGATATTATAAATGAAAATAACGAGGTCAACCAGAACTATAATGCTTTCATAGAACAATTAACCAAAATACTCGATCAGACCATACCAAAACGTAAAATTAAAATAAAAACAAGCTACAAAAAATATTGGCTTACCAAGGGTATAAAATTATCATGCCTGAATAAGAGACTGTTAAAAACACTATGTTTAAAATCAAATAATCCAATTATCAAAACCTATTACAAAAAATATGAAAAAGTATTAAAAGCGGCAGTAAATACATCCAAAAAACAACAATACATAAAAAAGATAAAAACATCCCAAAACAAAATTAAAGCCATGTGGCAGATAGTAAATGAACGCACCAATAAAACTAGATTATCAGATAAAAACAATATTAAATTAAAACTTGATAAAACTCTAATCTCTGATCCAAAAAAAGTAGTAGATGTTTTCAATAACTTTTTCGCATCAATTGGAGCAGAAAGCCATCACCCATCGACCAGCCAGGGGCAAGGCCCGTCTGTGTCCACAGAAAATACCCTTTTTCTCAGACCATTGGATAGTAAAGAAACATTCACTATTATAAAAAATTTAAAGAACAAAAAAAGTCACGGAGTAGATGAACTTCCTCCATGCCTAATAAGGCAATGTGCAGCTGAACTAGCTTTACCTCTATGTAATCTAATAAATCAATCGTTTAATGATGGAACATTTCCAGACCGCTTAAAAAAGGCTATCCTCAAACCTCTTTATAAGAAAGATTCAAAAACAGACCCGAACAATTATAGACCCATTGCTCTTTTACCCACGATTTCCAAAGTCTATGAGAAGGCCATGTGCGTGAGAGTATATAGTTTCTGTGAAAGATACAAAATTTTTGACGAAGGACAAAATGGATTTCGGAAAATGCGGTCAACAACCCCTGCTGTATACAAATTTATGCAAGAAGTAGTAAATATAACACTGCGTTACAAATTAAAAAAAAATTTGAGTACCCGCTTTGAAATGTCATGATTTTTTATTTATACGTATTGTTTAATAAACATACATACAAATTATCTTTCCATCACGTGTCATTTTTTTTCCGCTAGAAAGTGCCAGATTATATTAGAAATTAAAACGTCAAAACATATTTGAAAGAAATCTTATAAAATCAACCAAATTTTTTTACATTAATGAAGTCTAATTTTATCATTTAAGTAAAAAAAAGTCAACAAAAATATTACCCATGATTTTTTTTTTTTAAATATCGTGAAACTTCAACTCTTTCTTTTGTGCTTCGAATGATCTTCTCGTTTTAAACGCCAACAGTAATCACCTACCATAGTTGTGTCCCAACGGCCTTGAAATCGTTCTTCAAGCTTCTTTACATCCTGGTGAAACCTCTCACCGTGCTCATCACTGACCGAACCAAGATTAGATGGAAAAAAAGAAAAATGAGAATGAAGAAAGTGAATTTTTAATGACATTCTGCAACCCAACTTTTCGTATGCTTTTAACATGTCGTTCACTAGCTGCTCCGCATTTTCGGCTCTGTGGTTCTTTAAAAACCCTTTTATAACTGCTTTCAGTGACAACCAGGCGTCAAGTTCCGTATTAGTAAGCTTTTTGTCAAAATTTGGGCCTTTCATCAAAGTACGTGTTTGTGGTCCCACAAATATTCATTCTTTGGGTTTGGCATCACTTAACTTTGAAAATACTGTCTTCAAATATAAAAAGCCATCTCCCTCTTTATTCATAGCCTTCACAAATTTTTTTATCAAACCAAGTTTTATGTGGAGTGGTGGTAAAATGACATTTTTAGGATCTATCAATGGTACATGTTTCACATTAGATTTTCCGCATACAAACTCTGACCTTTCTGGCCATACTTTTGTAATGTAGTGTTTTTCTGTGGCTCTGCTGTCCCACATACAAAGAAAACAATTTGAACAAGAATTTTTGTTTGTGATTTCACTATATACTGTCCGCAAACGTAACAAAACTTATTTGGTACATTTAAACAGTTGCGACGACCAGTTAGTCCAGTATCCATATTGGTTTTTCCAACAAATATGTGTAAAGATGTTGGCGTTATCGAATATAAACGATTACTAAACAAAACAAAAAAATAAAAAAGTACAATACATCAAAAACGGTAACGGTCTTTTACGCCTAAAGTGAGGGTAGTAGAAAATAATAATTGACATGTACCTCGAAAACTAGACGTGATGGACACCACATATGTTTGGAACATTTAATCTATGACTCATTACCTATTCATTCCAGCTAACAGTTAAGAGGGTACCAAAATCGTGTAACGCAGTGTAATTAATGACAAAAAATATGCCGTAGGTGTCCTGTTAGATATGACCAAGGCATATGATAAAGTGCAATTTGACATTCTTCTTGATAAATTATACAAAATCGGCGTTCGCGGTGAGACACACAGGTGGTTCAAGTCGTATCTTAAAAATAGGGAACAATATGTTGAAATAGAGCACTTCGATTATGATCTAAAACAAATAGTAAAAGTAAGATCAAATAAAAAAATTATAAATGCATCAATCCCCCAAGGAAGCGTAATAGGATGCCTCTTGTTTTTAATCTATATTAATGACTTGCCCAAAGCCTTGGAAGAACCAAGTGTTCTTTTTGCCGATGACGTATCCGTACTAACATCATGCCAAGATGATAGTGATATAAATAATCAGCTGACTTTAATATTCAATAAAACAATTAAATGGATGGATCAACATAATCTCGAAATAAATTACAGAAAAACTAAAATTATGACTTTTTACCCATATCAAAAAAACCCTCTGGCAGTTAACTTCACCATAAACGGTACAAAAATTGAAGTAGTTAAAGACTTTACGCTCCTAGGAATAACAATAGATACACATATAACATGGAAAACGCATATTAATAATACCAAGGCAAAAATCTCAAAATTTAGCTATGCTCTCCGCGAAGTGAAAAAAACTACAGACATACAAACCGCACTTACAATGTACTACGCCTATGCAAACGCATGGCTAAGCTATGGCATAATACTGTGGGGAAATAGCACAGACGCGACTACTTTATTTACACTGCAAAAGAAATTAATTCGCATTATTGTAAATATAGAACAAACTGACAGCTGCAAACCCTTCTTCATTAAACTCAAAATACTCACATTACCATCTATTTACATTCTAGAAATATGCAAGTTTGTTAGGAAATACAGTAACTTCTTCACAACCCGAGGAGACAAACACAAAACCAGATCACTTAGACATAAGAACATGCTCATGCTACCTACTTCCCGTATGACATTACATTCAAATAGTCCATATGTAATGGCAATAAAAATATATAATAAATTACCAAATGCTATAAAAAACGAACCAAAGTATAATGTATATGTAAATAAAATTAAGGAAATCCTAACTAAAAAGGCATACTATACAATTCAAGAATACATGAACGACAAAATAAATATTAGTCATACATAAACATTATACACACTACAATACACTATAATAGCTAATATCTAAATAATTTCCTAATATACATATATTTATACAAATATAAAGAAATATAATATATAATTTTAATTGTAAATTAACTATTCCTATTATACCTAATGTTTAAAACTACCATAAAAATTTTGAATTAGTTTTAAGTATTTTAAATGTACTGGCATTAAATGCCAAATGTTGCTGTGCCCTAACGGGGTCCACAAATGTACCTAGCTGTAAGCCTTTGTAACACCATGTGAAACTTGTGGAATGCAATAAACGATATGAATATGAATATGAATATGAATATGATTTGAAGAATGTGACTAGATGCAATGTGACGCGCAAACTGTAGACTGTTGGCCGATAAGTAGTTGGTTGATAGTTTATCATGAAAGGGACCGTAAATCCAATCAACCAAGTCCATAATTATTTACAATATACCTTTACAATATACTTCTTTACTTACTATATTACTTTGTAAAAGTGTTAAAAATAATGAAACAACTGAATATCATTTCACACCAAACCGTTAAAATATTTCACTGACGCTTTCAAAAACATCCTATAGTAAATTAATAATAATATTTCAGTAGGCCGTAGTACCAGAGTACGCATTCATTAAAAAATAACCTCCATTCACAACGCGGGGGGATTCTCCCCCATCGAATTTCCCCCACCGGGGTATGGGGTAACGTAGAAATACCCACGGCTCATTACATACGAGTATATTAAAGATAATATTTAGTCAGTAATTTTTTGGGGTAAGAGCTCGTGGCTAAGTCAAAGCCGCGCGGATCGATCGATCATAAGGTTAAGCAACGCTTGGCGCGGTCGGTCCGTGGATGGGTGACCATCTTGTCATAATGAGTTCTTCCGTGTTTCGGATGGCACGATAAACTGTAGGTCCCGGCTGCCATTTAAACATCTTTGGTAGTCGTTACGGGTAGTCAGAAGCCAGAAAGTCTGACAACTAGTCTTACCAAGGGGTATCGGGTTGCCCAGGTAACTGGGTTGAGGAGGTCAGATAGGCAGTCGCTCCTTGTAAAACCCTGGTACTCAGCTGCATCCGGTTAGACTGGAAGCCGACCCCAACGTAGTTGGGAAAAGGCTAGGCAGATGATTTAGTCAGTAATTTAATTATGTTGGTTTTAGTACTTACTTTTATTTGTAAGGAAAATTATTTCATAATAGATTTCTTCAGCTATTTCAGCGGCGTGGCGTCCGTGGGAACTTACGCCCAACCAGATAAAAGCCATTTATCGAGAAAGGCTCCATGAATGGCTTATCGAACCCTGAAATAATTTGTCCAATAGGACTAGCATTTCCTGAAATTAGCGTGTCAAGCAAGCACATAAACTATTCACCTTTAATTAATATGGATCAGGCAATTTTTAATCTATACTAATATTATAAAGAGGAAAACTTTGTTTGTTTGTTTGGTTGTAATGAATAGGCTCAAAAACTACTGGACCATTTTAAAAAATTCTTTCACCATTCGAAAGCTACATTATCCACGAGTAACATAGGCTATATTTTACCCCGGTACGGCAGTAGTTACCACGGGACGCGGGTGAAACCGCGGGAAAACGGCTAGTTTGAATATAAGTAGATATGTAATAGATATTTATTTAATTTTCTTATACATAATCAGCTGTATACGTATGTCCGTTTTATACGAGATCGTGGGTAACCTTGACCTAGTTACCTACTTCAATATGTGTTCATAACGAATCAGAGTAATATTATAAAATCAATAACAGGTTTCTGTAACAGAAATACAGGATATTTGTTGGAACACTTTTAACGAATATTGCCATTAATTACATCTGAAAAATTGTTAAATTTTTTGGAAGTTTCACGGCCGAATACAAAAACCTTACAGAATTCAAAGCAAATATAATTCCATCTTTTTCACATTTACTCCGACAGAAATACTTTTACGGACATTTCAACATAAACGCCAGTTTTCTTAAAACAATGATCACTGTGCTATGAATTTTTACGTTCGATTTTCAAAGTGCCAGTTGTTTTACGAGAAAAAGACGGTTATGTTGTCAGTGAAAATAGGCCTTAGAATACTGCGAGAGAAATACTTTTAATTTAACTATAACTTATTATCATATAAGCTCTTCTTTTGCTTGAGACACAGGTTCAACCTGGTTCAGGCAATTAGGTATAATGTTAGCACATATGTTTAGATTTTAAGAAATAATGTTATATTTTAGTGTGCACTTTGACATATGAATAAATGATTATGAACTACACTTTATAGTTAACTTAGGGTCAATTCCCACTGAAAGAGCAGCGGCCGGCAGCGGCCGTAAGAGCACGGACAATGTAAGAGCGCGGCCCGCCGAGCTCGCGCTCAATCCCTTGCATTTACGGCCGCTGCTCTTTCAGTGGGGATTGACCCTTAGAGTATTTCGATGTTAACCTAACAACCTATTATTGTGTTTCAGGCGTGTTATGGACAAGGAAGGCGCGGAGGGCGGCGACGCGGCCGGCAAGGCGCCCCCTGATGGCTTGCTCGATGCCGCTAACCTATTCGGTGGTAAGTTTATGAAATATCGATACAGTTTTTAAGTCTCTAGATGTCGATAAGGGTGCGTCTACACGGCAAGTAGCTTGCGCATATTGATGCAAATGCATTTTAAAAACGTGCGGATCTACGAAGGAAAGTACCCATCCGCGTGCTCTTGTCATTTACGCATGTTTACTTGCTCCAGCTACAAACACCATGTAAACCCGCCCTAAGGTACAATGCTCGCTCAAATGCAGCTCTGAAGTTTGCTATTAAAACATCAACTGGAAAAACCATTCAACTGTGTAACAGTCAAAATGTATTTACTTAACAAAACACTGCTGTGTTGCACAAAGCATCAAAAGGCATACTTCAGAGCGATAAAGTTATTTGGTGAGAACTTACTACTTAATTATATTTTGGTACCTTGACCCATATGAAACATACATGAAATAGGAAGCTGTGCCAAAGTGTTCTAGAAACCGTTTGACAGCCTTTAACATGGCTGTTGCCAAGTTAGGAGCCAAGGACGATGGCTTAAGCTGTCCCTGGCAAAGGGATAGCCGCCAACTGACTCATGAGCTGTTTTGTGTCTAAAAAAACTTGTATAAAATCTCAATCAGAATTGAACTTAATATCCTGGGAGCAGGAGCAATATAAACAATACGCAAGACTACCCTGTCTTTTAGCTATACTTCTGTAGCTCACAGTTCCTCTCGGGGTTAGCATTTGAACGAGTTACCGCGGCCTGGTAGGCTAAGGGCTCCAGAAGGAATAAAGATGTAGGGGTCTTACAGCAGACACATTCCTTAAAATGTGATACTATTCAATTTGTTCATAGTGATATAGTATATGAATAGTGGAATCCAAAATCGATGAGAAAAAGACGAACCACATCCATTCAAAATTAACGAATCACCAATACTTATTTAACTGCCATTAAAATTCAGACGATTGGCGTTTCCAAGAAGTGTAACTGGCTGGCCACCCCACTAATTCCGCCTAGCAACTGTTGGCGTACAATCCGTTCTCACAGCACACTCGTACGGAATTTATTATCACCTCGGTATTTCCCTTATTACCATATTGATCTGGGAATCCAAGAAAATGCCTTATTGATCCATTGGGGTATTGGCCGTGGAAACTTTGAAGAATTGGTTGTGTTTTTCTCAGAATTTTACACGAGGAGGCCTGTAAAAAATATGGTTGAGAAATAAACAATGCTTGTTTTTTGTATTGATTTAGCACAGTTTACACAATTTTGTAGGTTTTTTTTATTGATTTTTTCTACATTCGGCTTATCTGGTTCCAACTGGGTCCTTCATAAACTTTAGAGGTTGTTATCCTAGTTCTATTCCTGACTCGGCACTGATAAATAAGTTACATCTTTACTTTCATGAGCTGAAATCGAACCCGTACACCCGTACTTGTACACTGCTGCTTTGCGACCACTATGACGGTTAAATCTAAGCCAAGGAAATAAGACTCCTAAAATCCTTCCGTATGTAAGAAAACTGCAGGGCCTGTCTCCACATTGGAATCATAATATAGACTGATGATTAGGTATGTCGGTCAGAACTCTATTCTTAGGCATTTTTTTCTAAGAGGCCTCGGAACTTTGAGATATTAAGAATCCTAGCTACCACAAACTCCTAAAAACGCCCACGATCATAAAACAATAATGGCTGTAAAGTTCAAGAGTTCTCAGTAAGCGGTATCCGATGATCGGTCAGTCGCCAATAATAACTTTGTCTTTTGTTCGCTGGACTGCATGTATTGTCGTTAAACCGTTGAACAAGCTCTATTGATAGGGTTGTACATAACACTAATGTTATAAATGAGAATGTGACTTCGTCTATCAGTCTGTCAGTCTGTCGCACTTTCACGCCGAAACTGCTGAACCACACCCATACATATAGTACAAAGCCTAAAAGGACATCGGTATTCCCGGATACGGGAAGATGTTTCCCCTTTACTTGGGGGAAACTGCTAGGAACAGCTAGTTAGTATATAACACTCATTTGGACAAAACTATGATACTTATGTGTCAAAAATATTTCAGTTTTAGATAGCCCATTTATCGAGGAAGGCTATAAGCTACTTTTTATTCGGGTTCGTGCAGAGTTTCCCACGGGATGAAGGTGAAACCGCTGGCGGAAGCTACTTCTTAATAAAAAATAGGTGCAGAAACCTAGGATAAAGTAATGTCTAACTTCATTCTAAGCCTGCAGTTCCACCTAAGTTTCTATTTACCGCTGCAGCTACTTTTCATCTAAATCTGCTTAGCCGTTATATCGTAAAAGCGTAACTGATACCCAGGGTTACTTTCGCAATTATACCAGTAAGTTGTAATATAATTACTCAGTCTGACTGTTTGCTAAGCCATTACGCCTGTACTGGTAAACCGATTAATACCTCTATAATCTACTGAAACAGATTAAAACCTTGAGAAGGAAGTAACCTAAGAGCTTTCACACACCGCAGGATAAACTGTGCGAAGACAGTCGGGCCACAATTTATTTGCAATGCGATCAAACTTTTTAGTCGGTTTGATACTGGCTGGATACCTTATCGTTGTAATGTGCGCACTACCATTCATCTCTCATACTTCACTCATCCATATTGATCATTCATTCATCCATACAATTTATGAGCCCAATCAAGCTATCGGCCGACTAAAAGTATGGAGTGTGCTCTTATTTAAATCCCGATACATAAATAAATATTAAATAACATTACAGTATAATGCGATTAATAAACTATAATGCGTATTAGTTGTATCCCCAAGTGGCATTTTATGTGGTATTCAATCAGTTTAATCTAGACACACGGCAGTGTGTCCGCCAAGTTCGAGCAAAAAAAGCGACACACCGGCCGTGGGTTATATTACACGAACCATTTCGGGCCAAATTCGACCCCCCTATAACTCAAAATCTATTTTGTTTACGCATATCAAATTTCTAGTATCTGTTGAGACCCCCTCACTTATCTAAAATACAAAATTTCATTAATATACCTATTGTAGGTCTTGAGATATTGACGTCAGAAAATCGCTATTTTTACTATACACTCACTGACTGACTCACTCACTCATCAAAAACCTAGACCACTTCCAATGGTCGTATTGACTTGAAATTTGGCATGGAGGTAGGTCTTTATGTCAAGGTAAAGGAAAAAATCTGAAAATGGCCAAGTGTGAGTCGGTTTCAAAATAATGAAGGTGTAAATTTATATCCCTAAGGAACTAAAACTAACTAAATTTATCTATATTTATATGTCTTCGAATGGTCGTACCGATCTGAAATTCGTTACAAAGGTTTGTATTTAGTCAAAGTAAAGTAAAAATCTGAAAACGGCCAAGTGTGAGGCACTTTCGAAAATAACGAATGTGTAACTTTGATCCACGAACATAATATATGATAACATGTCATGTCAGTCAGTTAGTAATTCTAGTCCATTTAGTTATTCTAGATCATTTCTTTGTAAGAAGCATAGTGCATATTAAAAAATCTAAAAGATAGTATAAATGAGACATTTCCTTAACTAACTTAATCATAAGAAAAAAATTAAATGAACAACCTTACAAAAATAAATGAAATCCCACCCAAAACAAAAATGTGAAAGACTGCCAAGTTCGATAATATGGGAATGCTTCGCCTATAAAAGAAGTGAGATCTGAATAAGTACCAAGTTCCATGCACATACCTCAGTTAAAAATAGTTACTTTTTAATAATGTTACTTGGCAAGTTTTAATAGAAAATTAAATACTTGATTCATTGCGTTTAGTAGGTGTGTGAAAACTTGCCAAGTAACATCATTAAAAAGTAACTATTTTTAACTGAGGTATGTGCATGGAACTTGGTACTTATTCAGATCTCACTTCTTTTATAGGCGAAGCATTCCCATATTATCGAACTTGGCAGTCTTTCACATTTTTGTTTTGGGTGGGATATGTTTTACAGTGTTCAGTTCATTGACCAAAGTTATTGAGGTTTATATGTATAATATTCTTAGCTGTACATATAAAGCCACGGGAACAACCTAGTCTTCAATAATATATTATACAAACGTGTGAATCAGTTATCTAGCTCAATTATCAATGTGACAGCCCTGCATTCGCGTGATACAAAACCATATACGCAAACTGAGGTCACCGACCCCGCACCCAGCGCTTCTCGAGCAAACATAACATTGCTGACTCCTTAACTCTTATTGTTGTAACAATAAAGATGATTATCGTTTGTTTTAATGGTTTTGTTAAGTTTGTAGTGGTTTGACTTCTTGTTAAGGATTGTGGTGATTTTAAGGTTGATGGATCTGGTTGGTGTGAAGTTTGATGTTTTAGTGTCATTTAAACTTAGTGTTCTTAGTAATAGGCGATCGTTTGCTTAGTCTTTTACCAATTACATATACGATAAGGTAGGGGAGGTAGGGGTCCCGCCTAACCAGTGTCTTATAAATAGGCTCCGTCTATACAGTTTCTCGGAGGCCAGATAGCCTCTGCAAGACTAGTTATCATATTGTCTGGCTTCTAACTACTCCTAACAAGTCAAATGACAGCCAGGACCCACAAATTTGACGACTTTTCCGAAACACGGAGGAAATTTTCATGATACGATGGTCAATCGTCAATGGACCGACCACTCCAACCCTTGCTTAACCTTATGATCGATCGACCGGCGCGGCGGCGGCCCGACGGCTATAACTTAGAGCCACAAGCTCAAAACACATAAACATACAAACGAAAAAATATCACGAAACAAAACAGAATTCCTTATAAAACTTCCATGAAAGAATGTGAGAAAAACATTGTTTAGTTGTAAAAATGTGTGCGGAACCCGTTTGTGTTATACTTAGTTACTATAACTGTGGTTTAACTGTCGTTTCTCATGCACTATTGCAGTTTAAAACACCATAAGAACTGCCGTGGTTAAGTGAGTCACTGTTAGTGTTTGAACTAGGTTTTAACTTTTGTATTGTTGTCACGACTGATTTTTGTTGATGGTAAGCAGAAAATTGGTTTAAGGAGATTTATTTAGAAATATGATGTATTTGAAAAATTCACTGTAGAGTGACTTTAGGAAGGCAAAGACGACGTAGTGCGATTCGAACTCGCGCACGTATGGTTCCGTACCTATTACCTATAAAATGGCAAAAATATCAAGTTCGCGCACTCGGATAAATGTAGCCTATATTCTTCTTCCGTACATACTTGCTTTATTATTATAAAGTTATAAATAAATTCTTCAGCTTTATAATTTTAGATCGAGTTTCAGAATAAAAATAAGTGTTCGATCTTCTTGACAATTGGAGAATAAACAATAAAGAATATAGATAGACCTTAATAAGAACTCTATTCCCATAGCCACATTTGCCCAGAAGTACATACATATAAAGAGCTTGACAAGTCTACAAAAAAAAAACAAATGCCTACTCATATGGTTATAAAACATACTGTTGACAGGTGTTCTTTTGATATACAATGTTGAATCTTAAAACCTATGTCATAGAGGTGTTTATGAGAGCTAAGAGTAATATTTTACTACATTTCAATTATAGTTTGTGTATTCTATACATGGGTTTAATTGATACCGACACACTTCGCCGGGTCTCTTGTAATTGGTCAAAAAAGTGGTAAGTGCGAGACGCACTCTTGTACTATGGGTTCCGCAGCGATAAAACGGTTTTTATTATTTTGTTACTCGGGGATTGAAATTGTAACTCATTGACTCACTTATTTGGATTTTAATGATACAGTTTTGTATAAAAGCCTGTCCAAATATATAAAAAAAAAACAAGTCTAAAATTGAAGCTGCTAAAATATGTTAATGTCGATGAATATATCCTAGGCTATTCCATCAGAGTTGGGTAAGCTTCCTTCTCACCATCTATTTGACTAAGAGTTCACACCAAGATCCATTATTTTCTCTGATGGGACATCTGACTAACGTTCGGAACACACTTAACAAATACATACGTTTTCATTTTTTGTATATGTATACGGTATCACTAGGTCATAATGTTTTGTTGCACCCCTTTACATACGGAACTCTAAAACGCACAAATAAATTGCAGCATTTATACAATAAAACGTACCAAGTAAGACAGTATCAATGGTTTATGGCTACTAATAAGTGTACTATAAATAACAAAAATGTTTTACCTTACTTTATGACAAAATTGATGAATGAGCAGTCAGTTTAGTTGTAAATTACAATATTCGCAGAACTAGCTGTTGCCTACGATTCCACCTGCATCTCGAGGGAATTTTTACTTCTCGCACACGGTTTAAAAATAGCCTATGCCCTTTCTCAGATTATTGTCTATCTGTGTACAAAATTTTATAAATGCGAAAGTAACTCTGTCTCTCTGTCTGTTACACTTTCACGTCTAAACCACTGAACTGATTTTAATAAAATTTGGTGCAGACATAGAGCTGACCTTGAGAAAGAACGTAGGATAGTTTTTAATCCGAACACTACGCGGGCGAAGCAGCGGGTAGAAGCTAGTTTGTACTAAATTAACAAGTATTTGTACTTTAATGCTTTTTGAAGTGAATTGAATTGAATTCTAGGGTATATTAAATAACAATATTTCCATTGCTCACGACTACAACCCAGTAACTGTAATTTACATTTTTGTAAACAATAACTGCAATTTCGTACTTCCTTCTATAAATAATTACAATGGCTGTGATTAAAATCGCATAAGTAGCGGAACCTGTTAATAACAAACTTCTTAAGTAATCACAGGTGTTGTTCTTTGCATAATATAGTTTTATTTTATATAGGTATAGTTTTTTAAAGAAGGCGCGAATGTTGACTTATTCACTTTTTGGGTATCTTATGAGTCCATGTTAACTTGTTTTTTTTTTTGTTTATCTTTAATCGGATCTAGATAAACTTAGAAACATATTTACATATTATATATCAAATACCTTTATTTTCAGCCTATATTTGCCCATAGATATAAGCTAAGTAGCTTGCCAGTTTTTGATTTATAGCAGACAAATTTGTGGTCACCTAAATTACATATCTAAAATACTAGGTTAAAACAATTTTAAGGCTAAAAGCATAGCTATTAAGATTTTCTGATTAGTCATGAATCTTCGCTATATCAATACAGATGACTGTGAATAATATGCTGAAAATATTACACATCAATGGTCTATTAATAAGTAATCTTCTGTGCCATTAGTCGGCCATTACTGATGTGGATCGTAGGATGTGTTCACATCAGGCGTAGGTTCCTATACAAAATTACAATTCGTTTTGCTTATTTAGTTTTTGACATAAGGACTTCGAATCTTAGAACGTAGGCATATCTTAGACACTAATGACTGTGTTTCGGGTGGCACGTTAAACTGTAGGTCCCGGGTGTCATTGAACATCCTTGGCAGTCGTTACGGGTAGTGAGAAGCCAGTAAGGCTGACACCAGTCTAACCAAGGGGTAACCAAGGTATTGGGTTGCCCGGGTAACTGGGTTGAGGGGGTCAGATAGGGCAGTCGCTCCTTGTAAAGCACTGGTACTCAGCTACATCCGGTTAGACTGGAAGCCGAAACCCAACATTTTTTCCCAGTTGGGAAAAAGGCTCGGAGGAATGACAAAAGTTACCTTCTAACAAGTTGAGTACCTATAACCAGTGCTGGTTCCCGTGGTTTTACATGTGTATCCGGTTTTAATTTGGTGGCACCAGTATCCAAATGATTTGAATAAAGGATCTTATTGTAAGGAAGGGTTTGGACATGGACATGACTGCATACAGAGGAAGATAACGACCAAAAAAAAACCTATGACTCGCGAACTGTTTGTTCTTCCTTTTCCCATCTCGAAGAAAAGGTGGAATTTTGGGACGCTTTTGACTGGCTTGAAAATGGGTCACCCGCCAAAAAACGGGGTGTATGGTTATGCTTGTATGTAGCAGCACTAGAAAAAACTTATAGTCCTATTGGAGCATTTCCTTCCATTGTAGCTGAGTCTACTTATTTTCCCCCGACATATTATTTATTACCGTCCTTGGCAGTCGTTACGGGTAGTCAGAAGCCAGTAAGTCTGACACCAGTCTAACCAAGGGGTATCGGCTTGCCCGGGTAACTGGGTTGAGGAGGTCAGATAGGCAGTCGCTTCTTGTAAAGCACTGGACTGGAAGCCGACCCCAACATGGTTGGGAAAAGGCTCGGATGATGATGATATTATTTATTACCGTAGATGGATGTCCTTTAAAGTTTTTTTTTATTAAAAAAAAAACGATTATGATATGATATTGCAAGCTATTAATAACCTTCGGAAAATCTAACATCACTGAATAATTTTTGTTAGTGATCGTGTAATCGCGACTTTATAATGTCCGTGCCCCGTGATTCATATATCATGGCATTGATGTGTACTATATAGTATTGTGTGTATAATGTAGACTGGTAAAGCTGTGCTTGTTTTTGTTATTACCGCTCATATGTACCTATTTTACCTTACACTGTGTTTTAAAAAATCTGGTTCATATCACTGTCTGAGTAAAAACTTCTGAGCTAATCACCCTTACATATATTCATTGGATTTGCGCTCCGCAGTCTTTCCATCTTCAAGTCAAATATCCAAACATCCGTTTTACTATGAAGTACAAACAGACGGAGCTATTTGTACTTAGCAGTGTACGACTGTCTTCCTTCAAAGACTTACAAGAGTCCTGCTGCTTACCTCTAAAGAGAAAACATTCCTAAATGTGCTAAGTATCTTCTCCCACCCAGCGGTTTCTTCGACACCCAGTGGGAACTACTTCACGCTACTTGAATAAAAAGTAGCCTATAGCCTTTCTCGTTAAATGAGCTATTTAAACACAAAATATAAATATTTTTTTCCATCAGACTGTGCACTAGTTCCTGCGATTACCCCTTACAAGTAAACAAACTAATTATACAACTTTACAATATTAGTATAGACATCTTGTATCTATTATACTCATTCTAAAATCTCTTCTTCCAGCATACTGGGGCCGCGACGGCTCAGCCGGTGGTGGGGCGGCGGCGGCGGCCCAAGCCCAGGCGCAGGCCGCTCTCTTCGGCTTCGGGTCCCGCTACCCGCCCCCCACCACGCTGGGGGTGGCCGCCAACCAGGCCGCCTCGCTTGGCTTGCACCCCGCTGCCAGTAAGTCACTAAATAAGGTTCTGGTCACGACGATTTTATAAAAAACATCGTAGAAGGGAAAGTTGAAGGAAAGAATGGAAAGGGTCGTCCAAGGTACAGTTACAAAAAGCAAATTAAAGAGAAGGTGAATGTTGTGACGTATAAGGAAGTTCAGGAGTTGGCGCTAGATAGGCGTAAATGGAAGGAGCTGCACCGACAAGAGCTGGGCTCTTAAATTGAAGAAGAAGAATTCAGGAGTGTGACAAAGTTAACTTTTGGGGTTTTTGTGAAGGAGCTTCAGATAGCCTCTATATTCATTTCACTTTTCAATCTTGTGAACTTTGCACACCTGGTTTGATTGGCAAAATCTCAAGTACTTTTGGACTAGCAGCACTCTCTGATAAATGCAGCCTTCTAGGTAGATTCAGTTCATGACTAGGTATTAATGAAAGATTGTCGCAATCAACGTCAATGTCAACCACCATCTCCTTAACAAGTCCTTAACTCCTTACGGCCATATCCAATACTCTATCTAGGTATCTACTGACATAAGCCATTATCCATAACTTTAGTAAGCAATACATAGATAGAATACTGAAAACGGCCGCTAATCTATCTAGAACTACAGACAGCCCTAATCCTTCACAGGTGCAGCATGGTGGTCGATGGCATCACACCTAGCGGCACAGGACTACCTAGCCAGGCTACAGGCTTCAGGGCTCAACTTCCCGCCGTTGGCTGACCCTTATGCTGCACTGTCGGCACTGTCGGGCAGCGGGGGCTTGAAGCAGCCGCAGAAACCTGGGAAATTGTCTAGTCGAAATGAGAGGTGAGGAGAGAGAACTGTTTCATTTGATTTTAGTTCAGTTGCTCTGGTTTTGGTATTAAAAGCAAGTCTGTTGTTAAAGAGCAACCCACGTCATTTATCAAGCAATTTTAATATTTTACAAAACTGCGCAGATACATTATACCTACCAGAATGTGTTACATGAGGACAGTAGCATTAGAGCATCTGGCATCTTGAAATAACACCGTAATTGTATCGAACATTCTTTTTCAACGGATTAGTAAATAAAACCAAAGTTCTTACAATAACTTTTGTAACTTTATGGCTCTTAGTGAGCTTAGTACCCCTAAAGCTAAGCCATAGGGCTTAGCTTCTAACTTACTAGCAGTCTAAGGCTTCTTTTCTAACCTTGCTTCTTCAAGACATTAACTAAAACCTCTCGTCTTCCAGGTCAGGCAGAAGCAGTACATCATCAAGCGCGTCCACTAAAGACAAGAGTCCTTCCACCAGCAGCTCCAACTCTCAGAACATGAGTGAGTGGGGCACGTATCTATTGGCATATAGCAAAGCTTCTTAACGTTAGAATCGCTGTCACTCTTCACCGATTCATGCGAAATATGTATAGAGAGTTGCTACCTAATTGCTACCAGCTATCATAAGTTGCTACCTAATTGCTACCCTCGTGGTTTTGAAGATATTCAGCATCTAAAGGTGACAGCCATTCTGACGTCAGGATGGCTGTCTGAATTGATATAGGAAAATAACATGAGGAGTGTGAGAGTTTTCAATTTAACTTTGTTTTACTGTTCTTCTGTACTAACAAATAATTATTTATCGCTTGCTTTTTACCTTAACAGCCTTTTCACATCACAGCGTAAAAAATGGACAACTGCCTATCCGAAAATGAAGTTCGAACCGCGAAAAACCCGCCTATGTGAAAAGGCTGACCCACCAACCTTGCAACACGTCAACACTTATCACCCCCTAATTATCAACCACGTTCTCACAGGATCATCATACGGCCTCCCGAAGACTTCCTCCCCCTCAGGCATGCAGCACTCGCAGTCGCTCTCGAGCCTGGCGTCACTGAACAGCCTGGTGTCTGCTCCTCATCAGAGCAAGCCCAGCAGTAAGCCGTCGGCTGCCCCACAACCTTCCAGTGAGTTGGTTAATGGTTCTTGTTTTTCTGTCTTCATGTCTTCCGGTCCAAAGTTTCGTTAAAAGACTGTTAGATCTTCATCATCCTCCTGGCCTTAACCCATATGTTATGGTGTTAAAAATAATATTAAGTTTGCTGTTCCGAAGTGCCTTGACCTCCAGTATTAAGTTAAACGGAGGCATACAGTAATTCTTGACGGGGCTGCGGGATTGTTCGCGCGAGTTACCGAGGCCCTGGTATAGTTATATGGTATGGTTAGTCTGTTGGAAAATGATGGCCGGTAGCAAAAAGACCTGACGACCGGCTGTCGCGACATACCGGCTGAGCCTACGCCTGTCTAGCAAACTTAAGGTCCGAGTTACACCGGATGGCAGCGGCTGCCAGCACCGACGCGCGGCCGCTCACGGCGCCGCGGTCGGACTGAAAGTGGTGGCCGCGTCGCTGCCGGCCGCTACCATTCCGATGTGACTCGGACCTTACTCTTACGTTCACCTCCTATAAAACCGCTCCCAAATCCAACCAGCCATTATTTACCCCCTCCAACACTTACCAGTTCTAACATAAAACATATCTGCCTTCCAGAAAAGCCATCATCATCATCATCGTGTAAAGGCAAGGAGCGCGAGCTGGCGTTACTGCGAGGCGACCTCATGCTGGCGCAGGCGGCAGCACACGGCGCCTATCATGCTGCTGTCGCTGCCGCCGCTAAGGGGAAGGTATGTCATTTCCCTCAACTATAGTAGGGTCACTTTTCAGGTCTCTAACTTTGTTGCAACTGGCTCGAAACATGGCGCTAGTCAAAGTAGGCTTTTCCCAAATACCTATGTTGAAGTCGCCTTCTAGTCAAACCGGTTTATGGCAGCGTGGAGGATGGTGCAAGTCGCTGTTCAGAAACCGCGACTGTGAAGATAAAAGAAATGTTACTAAAATAGGCTTAATAAAGCTCCAAAATCTGACGCGGCTGCGTTATTATTCGGAAAAGTTCAAAGGTATCCAGAAGAAATATTGATAGGTTTTAATGACTAGACATTCCATCCATTACTCATTCCACCACATTCCCTGCGACGAATCTTAACGCAAATACTTTAAAAAATCTTAGTTCAAACGGACTTATAAGCGTACTGCGCGACCTCGCGGTCAAACACTCTCCAATAATCCTTGAAAATGCTATTGGTGCTTTAGTACCTACTAATCCTATATAAACTATATATTAGGGGTTAAAGTATGAAATTGCCGTTTTATTCTAGTAGGTTTTTGAATTGCCATAGAGTCTTCATGGTTTGAGGTTTTCGAATGGAACTTTTTTCACGTGGTTTCTGTGATGTTTTTCTTTTAAAAAAATGTGAAACATTTGATTATCGATGTTCAATTGTTTTTGTTATTCAACTTAAACAAGAAAGATGGATACTGCGAAAATTTGAGTAATTTTTGAATATGAGTTCCGACGCGGGATTGAACGGCAGAAACAGCCCGCAATATCAATGCTGCATTTGAAGAGGTGTCTGCTAAAGAACGCGCCGTGCGATTTTGGATTAAACGCTTTCGTGGTGGAAACTTCGACTTGAAGAACGAGCCATGAGAAAGACCGCCTGACAGGTGATTAACGAGAAATTAAGAGAGACGGTGAACGCCGATCCTAGTCAAACTACCCAGATACCCAGCCGAACACCGAATAATGTTGAAAAAATTAGCAGTAAAACAGCCACGACTCATGAATCGACCTTCACCGCTATTGCTCCATGACAACGCGAGGCCTCATACAGCAAAATAAACCGTTTTAACTCTTCAGGAACTGCAGTTGGAAACTATTCGTCTTCCTCCATATTCGCCAGACCTTGCTCTAACGGACGACCATTTTTTTTTGTGATTTGGACAATTATCTACGTCACAAGAAGTTTCTTCCCAGGAGGCAGAACAAAATTCTTTCACACTGTTTGTGCAGTCTAGATCCTCAGAGTTCTATCGTAAAGGCATAAATGACCTTCTTATTAGATGACCGCAATGTATAGATAATAATGGCAACTATTTTGATTAAATAAGTTTGTTAAAAATTAAAAAAAAATACAATTTAGGTTTTCAGTACAAATCGGCAATTTCATACTTTAACCCCTATTATTAATATTTACTTTGAGAACATGTCGTGTTTAGTGCTAATGTTATATATTTGTCTTTCAGAACATGTCCCCTCTGTACCCGTTCGGTATGCCCGGCGCGGATAAGGACGGGCGTCACGCCGGCATCGACTCCCTCACCGGCCTGCCGCATACTATACTCAGGTAAGCTAGCATTATTCATTAGTTGTTAAAACATATACAAATTATTCGCATTAAAAAGTTTTTTAGAGAAACGGTTCTATTGTAAGAATTTTCGGAAATAAGACATCCCTTACTTTAAGGCATTACCCATATCTAATGTTTTAGATAAAAAATAACGTTTTGATTATTCTTGTAATTAGTTCCTGAATAAATACAATTGACTAATGTAATGTTTCTCTTCTATCAGTGCTGCTTTAGAAGGAGGGTAAGATATCATATTAATATCATTTTTGATTAGTTGATACACTGTAACAAGAATAGTTGGACTTTTTATTTTTTAATGAATATCTCAACTGATCATCATACGATCATTTTATAATGAATACTGCCTGCTACTGGCTGGACTGATCCAGTTAACCTAACAATGTGGACTGGAGTGAACCTAATAATTTTGATAGAGTAACAACAAAAAAATCTTTTTGGCTATTTTGTCAAAACTACATCGAAACTCATGAAATTTCTAAAGCATTATGTTTCCCAAATATATCTTGCAGCATTATCCCATCATATTAAACCAATTTCCACCATATACTTGTAACAATAAGTCACATTTTCCGTTACAGTGATCCGTCGTCAGTGCTAGGCGGGGTTCGACTCCCGCCCGACACCGAGATCATCAAGTACACCTCCTCGCTGGCCGGGCCTAAGGTAAAAGCTCATGTACGTGCAGTTTTGAATACTAATATTAGAATAATTCGATTTATATGAAGAATAATAGATTTTTTTTATTTTTAAAATGTCTTAGAGCCCATTCGAGCAAAGTCTAAAACCATCTAAATTCTTTTTAAAACAACGTTTTTACACTGGCGACAACGCTCGGATCGCTACGCGTTGTTTAAAACAACCTATGCTAAAGTTGACGTTTAAAACCTTGTCATAGATTTTTTGTCGCCCGAAGGTGTTATGCGACAGATATCGTCTAGTGTGAAAGCGGTGTTAGATGTAATGTTTGGTTTCATTAATTTTGAATGTGTTCTAAACTAAAACAATCTTAATATCAAAGTATAATAATTTAATTGTTAACCGGTTTTAATCAATTATAATGAAATGGCAACCCTTTGTCACAAGATATAGCCATAAAGTTTGTCCAGAACACATGATTATCTATTCTATCCGTTCATACATATGTTCCCTTATGTATATTTAAACACTAATTAATCTTCTACAAATATTATATGGTCTACATCTACATGATATTTATAATACATGATATAATTAACCTTCTCTTTCTTCCCCCAGTCTGGCTCGGGCACGCAGACCCGCGGGCGCAAGAAGACGATCTCGCTGGACCCGCCGCACGTGTCCGTGCATCCCGCCGACCGCGCCGCGCCGCTGCCCAGCAAGCGACCTAAACTTGTACGTATATACATTTCTATATAGATATAGAGTTATTGGTTATATAGGTATTGGTGATATATGGACCAACTGTTAGATTGCCTGTTTACGTTCGATAATCGGTAGATGATTTTTTTGTGGGAGAAAACTGAAACACTGATAGCAACAGTGCAACACACCTCCTACAAAAAAATAGGTTAGACGATCCTTGTCAGAACAAAACGGGCTGATTAGTGTCCCTACGTAAAGTCTGACTTGAGCAGGCAGCCTTAAGGGGAAGAAACCCGTTAATTTTCATTTTGAAAATCATTGACGTTATACGCTTACTATTTGCAAAGAGCCCCCGCTCTGAAGAATAATGTGATAACGGAGTAATCGCAAACACATACATATTTTTTTTATGTCTAGTTTCACAGACAAAATAAACCTCAGATTTCGAAAAACAACTTTTTACTATGAATTTTCACGTTCTAGTTTCAACGTAAACAGTTACTTTAAAGAACGCTTATGTTTTCTGTGCACTTGGACTTTTTTGGAAGTTAAGATTTTTTTTTAAACTTACCTATACCATATTATACCTACAGGACGAGTACGGCAACTCGCGGTCGTCAGTGGAAGTGATCCGACTACCGAACAAGCCGGACCGCGCCGGACACAACTCCATGTCCGGCACGCCGCCGCCTAACCTCTCCGATTATGCAGGTATGTGTCATATTCTACTAGCTGATTTCTGTTTCACCCGCGTCCCGTGGGAACTACTGCCGGTATCGGGATAAAATATAGCTTATGTTACTTGGGAAGAGTGTAGCTTTCCAACAGTGAAATAAGTTTTCAAATCAGTCCAATAGTTTCGGAGGCTTTAGGGTTTAGCGAAAATATGTTTCCTCCTTATTTTATTAGTGTAGACTAGCTTCTGCCAGCGGTTTCATCCAATTTCAGGGAATACTCCGTGCACTTGGATAAAGTAGTAGTAGTTTCCTGAATAAATAGCCTGTCCAACTCAAGGAGCATTTTATTGGTCAATTGGTCGAATAGTTAAAAAAAAACTTTTTATAATATTTGTACAGATGAGACTCTCACGGGTGTAATAATGGAAGGCTATAGACAGTTATATTTATTTATTTTCTTTATTAGAAAGATACAGAGTAAACTTAAGAACTAATTACAATGTCCCACAAAACTGTAAAAGCAGTTTGACTGTGACACTCTGACAGAATATGAATGTGTTACTCCTGTTTTACTCTGTCACATTTTTCTCACCACACCCAGTACCTAAACACATATGTACAACTTAAATACAATTGTATCTGTCTATCCCAGGTATATCCCGCGAGCTACTACAAACGATAGCGAGTCAGAGCGGCGTGTCGCTGGCCGCACTAGAACGTCAGCTCGCCGGATCCACAGGTGATTATTGTATGTTTAACCAACGCACTTTACTAATATACTGCTTTATTATCTTTGTAGTATGTGTTTTGAGGTTATTTGGTGAGGTTATGATACTAACAGTATCTAGGTGAACTTGTTTTTAGATGGTGTGGGATAGTTATACATTTTTGTATTTTAACTAACCAACAGTAAAAACAACAGTCCCTTTCGCTAACTGATTTCCTTTTTCTTTTTATTGATTTCTACTGAAAACGCACTATTTAACTACCATTCAACTATAACGATAACTGGACTAATGTCCACCCGCCAAACCACCGATTGGACCAAAGGGATTTTCATGGCTGGTTATGGATCGGTATTCATTATAGTTCAATAGTATTATGGTATGGTAATGGCGTAGCAACTCACCCTTAAACAACCAAGCTTAACTTACTGAGCATTGGTCAAAAACTTCGCGCTTCAAACTAAACATCACATTTTCGTTTTCCACTAGATACATATATCTCTTCCCCTTCTACCTAAATAACACACCAAAACCACTAACCATCCCCCATAGCTACTAACACCACCACCTACAAACCTCCTACATACATTAATCACCCTATAATTTGCAGATGCAGGCCTAAACTTGAGCACTAAGATGGGAGAGGATTCTCCTCTAGACCTCGGTGTCAAGTCCTCGTCAATGGATGACGATGCACCCCTGAATCTATCGTTAAAACCTACGCCTGGTAAGTAGTATTTATCATTAATTTACAATTGAGAAATATAATTGGCCAGTTTCACTAGATACTGATAGTCGTTGATAGCCTAGAGGAGCGTAGAGCTTCCTCTCTTACGAAGACAAAAAGTGACAGGGTTCAAAGGCTTTTAAAAGCTCTGAATAAAGTCAACACCAAAACCTGTATAATTGAGTGGATTAGCTCATACAATTCTGATACAGTAATATGTAAAAGTTATTCCTATTAGCCATCATTTGTTACTAATTTCTTGACTGGCCGCCGATAGCTCAGGAACCATCTTCCTTTAACCCATTGTAGATATGTCGGAACGGAGATAGGTAAACGCAAGACACCGTTGATTTTCTATTGAATGATAATAAGCGATATACAGGAGGTTAATTAAAAAATTCGGGCGAGCTACGATAATCATGAAATAGTGTTCTATTATGGCGATGGCTAACCTTAAATATTTGTATTGCAGCAAGTTCGCAAGCATCGGACGCTCTGTCCCGACTGACGTCGCTCAGCAGTTCGCTCAACGCCTCCTCCAGCCATGACAGGATATGTAAGTACCTATACCCTTAATATGTTTTAATGTATAAACATACCTACACGAGAGATTTTAAGCGCTTACCTATAAAATGGGAAAATGAATAAATTGTTTTGCGTCATGTTTAATCTTTTCTCATATTATGAATGCCAAAGTAAATTGGTCTGTAGCGCTTTCACGCCAAAATTCCTGCATCTTATTTAAATGTAGTATATAGATAACAGATAGATAGTCAAGCCTGAGGTCCTGAGGACAGAGGTTACTTTTAACAACTTTTTTCGTGAAAGCGCGACAGGTAGACATAGGTACATGGCCTTACCACAAAAACTTAAACATCTGTTTTACACTTGTCTAAAAAAATTGTGGCTGCAAAATGAACCATATGTCAACGTCATAATCTGACATTTTTTTAGTCAAGTCTTAAACTGACGTTTAAAAGTTTTTGTGGTAAGACGGACATTCTTTACCTACTTATATTTTTTTTATTAAGGTGTTCATTATGCGCCTTGATTTATATAAAAAATTACAAACCAAACAACACATACAACCCGTGCCGATAAAGAATGGGATTAGAAATCGCGACAGCTGCATTTACCTCTCGCTCATACACTATAGCACATGAGCGAGAGTTGAATACAGCTGTCGCGATTTCTAATCCCATTCTTTGTCGGCACGGGTTGTAACAATCACCACATTGAACACATTTCGCCTCCCGCCACTAGCCCGCCGCAAGCCGGGCGCGAAGCCCCGGCGCGTGGCGCCCGAGCTGGCCGCCGTGCCCGACGCGCCGCGCCCCAAGTCCTCCGGCAGCGAGGACAGTGAATGTATGTTGTGTGAGAAGTAGGATGTTGGGGAGGGGTCCTTATGCTGGTTGAAATTTATAAAGAATAGTGTGGTGTGGACTTGATTTTGACAGACAAATTAGCTGATTTCATATGCAGGAATACAGGCATTGCGATTTTTTTTTCTATGCAAAACAATCTATGTTAAGATTAGCGGTTCAGGCGAGTCGCTTCTAAAATATTGGCTGTAAAGATTAAAGCCACTACTACCATGAAACATTCTTCTATGTAAAGTAATTAATATTACAAGCTGAAGACTTTTTTATTATTAGTTTGAAAGCGCTAATCTCGGGTACAACGAGTTCAATTGCAAAATTCTTTAGATATCCCATTTATCGAGGAAGGTAGCCTACTTTTACTCCGTATGTGTAAAGTAGCCTAGCCTGGAAAGTAAACCAAACTAAGTAATGTTCATACCAATCTGGCCAACTTTTTACCTTTTTCATTAACACAAAAAAGACTCTACCTAAACTATTTATTACAGCATAAAGATCTCTTCAAAATATTCCAAAAACAAGAAAGAATAATGGTATTGTTTATTATAATAATATGTGCATGCGATAATTTTGCATCGATACAAAATATGACATTCACTGTCCTCTATTGAATAGTGCTAGATTTTGTATTTATATCCATTTTGTTTTTAATTTAATTGTCACTAACATACACTTTGTATTGATGCAAAAATAACTAACTATAACATGTTTGTGTTTTACAACTGTTATGTTTGTTTTTTTTTATTATTCCAAGTTACAAGCTTGTAAAAATCACCACATATGATTTTAATTGCAAAAAAGGTGAATGCAATATTAAAAAGGTAAAACACTTTTACAGGTGTCATATACAACCTCTTTTTACCGCTAAAATACCACATAATAGACCCATTCTTGTTACTAAATTTCGAAATATACATTTTCTTAAAACCCAGCCTACATTTACATTAAAAAATCTGATATGTGCGTATATTTTTAATTTTACATAGAATAGATTTAAAATGTATTGTAAATAAGTAATCATTTATTTTCTTAAACTAATAAAATAATCTTCTCAATATCACAACAGCGGTAGCAGGCTGGGCGGGTCGAGAAGGCCGGCCCCGCAACCTGGGCCGCGGCGTCAGCAAACCCAAGAAGAACACCGTAGCTTCTCTACTGGCACAGAGCAGAGCCCTAGGCCTCAGACCCGCGCTCGCACATCAGCTGTTAGCTGAGACTGATCTGGTGAGTTTTGAAAAGGTTTTTATAATAATAATAATGAAGGGTAGATCAATTTAGGGGTGGCATTTCGCGTTAAGGAGATTGGTCAGCTGCGCAGGACACATTATACCTCTAGTGCACAAGCATTTGCACAGACACAGGTGCACTCACTATTCCTTCACTCTCTGAGCCCGATGGGACGGCAATCCGACACCACCGGAGAGAGATCAGGTGCAGGGCCGACATTAACGTGCTCTCCGATGCACTGCTTATGTATGTATCAATCGTCCTCTTCTTTTGGGCTGCTTTGTGAAAGTGACTTAAAACCTGAACATCATATATTTATTTGGAGTAAGCTGCCGTAATGTTCTATCTAATAGGGAGATGATGACTTTTGATGACATAAGATTCAAGTCTGTTGGAGTTGGGATCAGATATTCTTGACATTAAAGTATATTTTACCTAATTTCTCTTCTTTCCCAGGAGAAACTAAAAGCGTTACTCGGCGAGACGGCGAGCACGGACTCGGAGTGTCCGTCGGACAGCTGTCCGTCAGACTCCGACGCCAGCGACACCAGTCGCCGCCCCAACGACGCGCAGCTGCGGCTGCCTCTAGCACTAGGTCAGTCTATACCCTGGGCTACAGCCTATCCTACTAGTATTGTTAACTAAAGCGCTACTCGGCGAGACGGCGAGCACGGACTCGGAGTGTCCTATGTAGACTGCACATCAGTGGTAACTGGCATGCACCTTAACTCAATAGTAATAAGTACGATTTTAATATAAAACTGTTACCACTGACCTAAAGTTGACTGTACCTTTAAAAACATGGAGGAAATCCTCTTGACAAGATAGTCACCCATCCACAGCCAGACAGCGTCTGAACTTGGACCCATGTGTATAGACATCAGTTATGAGAATATGGGCTTTTTCAATACAATCCACTTCGTCTTTTTTAGTTGTGCCATGTGGTTGCCATAAAGAAATGTTATGGAAGAAATAGTATTAAGCCCAGACTTCACCGGAGCAGAGCGGAGAATTTCATTATTCTAATGCGGGCCATACACGCTACGGTCTGCGCAGGCGACCTATTCCTTCACACATAGGTCGCCTGCGCAGATTCAAAAATCTGTACAGGTCTATTCCCACACACTCCGGTCTACCTGCATACCTGCACAGGTGGACCTCTCCGGTAGACCGTAGCTTGTATGGCCGGCATCATTTCGTCGCCATTCAGTCAGTAGTATTCTGAGAGGAGTTTAATTGGTTGTTTAAAAACTTCTCCTTTCCGCTCCGCTTTGTTGAATACTGGACCTAAGATAATATTTTGTATAATTCTTTAGCAATTTCTCTATGTAATTCTATATTTTGATTCCCTCAGGTTGGAAACGCGTAACAGTAATCAAAGGCCTATCCCGGAACTGCAGCATTAAGGGCGACGTGACGTACTCGCCGCCCGACCCGCATGCGGGCGTCACCATGCGCTCACTGCATGATATACAGAATGTGAGTAAATATTGTTAATAGTTGTTATATATAAGCATTAAGGGCGACGTGACGTACTCGCCGCCCGACCCGCATGCGGGCGTCACCATGCGCTCACTGCATGATATACAGAATGTGAGTAAATATTGTTAATAGTTGTTATATATAAGCATTAAGGGCGACGTGACGTACTCGCCGCCCGACCCGCATGCGGGCGTCACCATGCGCTCACTGCATGATATACAGAATGTGAGTAAATATTGTTAATAGTTGTTATATATAAGCATTAAGGGCGACGTGACGTACTCGCCGCCCGACCCGCATGCGGGCGTCACCATGCGCTCACTGCATGATATACAGAATGTGAGTATTCTTATTTTTTTTTTCATTTAGAGAAAGTCCTATCCTAGAAAGTCCGCTATGTGAGACGGGTGAAACCGCTGGCAAAAATATGTGCCGGATGTCCCTCGAAGTATTGATCAAATGAAATAAGGGAATGGGTCGTTTGCCAACTTTTAGACTTCGAAACGACGGAGTTTTTTTTAAATACCTACTCTTATTTATCAGTACGTCGAGGAACACCCTGTTGGCCCACGGTCATTGTTTGGAAATAAGTTGCATTCTTTCTTCAATTAAAACAGCCGCATTTTCTATCGCTGTTCACGATATCATATGTATTTTTTGACCTCTGAAAAAGGCTTACGTTAAGCTTTATGTAGAGGTACATGTTTGTATGTTTAAATTGATGATGGATAAATCTGCGACCATTTCAATATTTTTTGTGTCGACGTTTTCTTACATGTTTTAACTTATTTTTGTCTGTATTCCAGTTCCTAGAATCAAACCCCAGTCCGCCGCTATCGACGGATAACTTCAGCTTTTCCGCGCGGACGGTCCTCGGCGAATACATACAGCCCGCCAGCGATGTGGGAGAACCACTCGTTTATAACGAGAATGAGATTAATAAGAGGTAATTTTTAGAATCTTGTAAATCAGTCTTGTAGGGTTTCTGGATTTAAAATTAAGCCCCGTTGTACTAGAAGATAGTTTATTGATAACTTGTCTTATATTAAGTTACATTGTACAAAATTTATGCAAAAACGTTAAGGTAACCCTAAGTGGAGGGATGTAAGGGACTGCGTGGCTACCGCCAATCAAATTCCCCTAGGTGGTTCCTGAAGGCTGCTAGGCTATCGAATAGGTTCTAGTCTTACTTGGCTCAAAATTGGCTGCGTGGCTACTCAACTCTGGTCCTATAGCTAGTTGTATGAACGGTTTATTCAAATATTGTTCTGCTTATAAAGGCACACTATTTACATGTGTGCACAATTTAGTTGCCGATCCTAATAGTAGTTTCTTATAGAGAAAAACCTCGCATCATGATTCTGATTCCTCCGCATCACATGCTCATACCATTACAACCGGTTTCCACATATTTTTTTATGATGATAGTTAATGTCGTTATTACTCGCTCAGGTTAGAAGAAGCCCGTCTCCTAGCGGGTGCAGGGGGCCGGCCGACGCCGCCGCCGCTAGACAGACGCATGGAGCTGGCGCGCTTGCAGCAGGCCGCACGGGATGCGAGACGAGATGCTTCGCACCGCGGACGCGATCATGGCCATGTACGTATACTGTGTCCCTAGCCTCATATACGGAGATCAGTCAGCTGCGCAGGATATATTATAGTGCACAAGCATTTGCACAGACAAAGGTGCACTCACCATTCCAATGGGATGGCAATCCGACACCACAGGAGCAGGACCGACATTTCAGTGCGACATGATGTATAGGGCACTGTTAATAAGAGGTCGATTGCATCACATTTAAGTGGATTCACGGAGATTGCCATAAGACATGTAGGTCAGGCGACTTGTTGTGAGTCGAGTAACGTTTGGTAGGCGTGATCAAAACTATCAGTTACAAAAACAAACTTTGAATTCCTTAAGACATCCGTCAAAGATTGGCCTTGAATTAATAGTGATTTGGGTAAAAAAAACGAGCTGGTAACTGGTTCCTAAGAAGACGTATGAAAGCGGAGCTAGTAATGTTCCTCGACCTCTAACACTCTCATTTTGACGCATTATGAAATCTCCGATAGTCATTTTGTTATGCAAAAAAAACACTCGTTATTTTCCCATCTCATCTCCACAAAAAGGTACCTTAGCAACACTATTAACCTAACCTACTTAAAACCCATCTTTTCCCCACAGAGTCGTCTAGACAGATCTGAAAAGGCTGAACTCGCTAAACGCGAGAAAGAAGCGCGAAGTCAACAGCTGTTAGAGGTAACTACAACCCTATTGTGTTAGAAGGTAGTAATATATGTTACTGATTGTTGCCGTATTATTGTGAATATCGTTATTTAATAAATATATATTGGTCGAAAATAGAGAAAAAAAAATATTTTTTTGAAGTAGGTCAAATAATTGCACAACTTATCAACATTTTAAGGAACATGATCTCTTTTATCCAAATAAAAAAAAATATTACGTAAAAATATTCATAAAAAAATTAAAAAAATCTTACCCGAAGCAGGTGACTACATAGGTCTATTTATTTTCTTAACTCTTTCTATATTACGTAGAGAGCACTTCATGTACATTTTTTTTTAAGGAATTTGTCTGTACTATAAACTATCTTAAATTAGCAATCATATCCAGATCTGTCTGACTTAAAAACTACTTCAAGGATTTTCGTACAGTTTTCACCAATACATAGAATTATTCATAAGGAAAGCTTATGCATACCCCCGCTGCGACTAGGCTAGCCCGCTAGTATGATGATATATACATTTAACAAAATGTCGATAATTTACAATATGGCTAGGCCGATTACAAACCAACGATATTCACAACCATACGGTGACAACTTTAATGTGACTTTTATTACCTTTTAGGCAAAAGATATGGGTTTTCTTAGTTCAATGTTTAGATCAGTGGGATATATTTATTTCGTTCTTATTTGTGTTTTTATATATAGTTCTCATATTATTGTGCATGATGATTTCTGTAAAATATTTTCTCATAAAGAATAGAACAAGATTTTTTTGCGTAAGTTATATTTGTGTAAGTATAAATGTTATGTGGATACTTGTAGATTAAAATGTATTGTTTTTATTAAATTTTCACATATTTATAAACCTAATAAATATACTTGTATTATAATATACAAGGGTGTAGTTATTTGTACAAAAGTGTTAAATTATAGTTGTACATTTTTAACCCCCTTTGTAAATAATATCTAAATATGTATTTCTTATATAGTTGTGATAATATGGGAACTATAATATATTTGTCTCTAGTTTTGTTGTCTATGTTTTAAACCCATGTGCTTGTGTTTGTTTTATTTTTTATTATCAATTTGATGCTTGGCAACATTGGCTCACCATTCGTACTGTAGATTTTGTTCTATATTCAAAAGCAAAAAGGGCCTTTTGGGGTTGCCAACGTTCATAAAAAATTGGTTACTTTTTGCTTTTCTAGTAGAAAGCGTTGGAATTCTTAGCTTTTAGTTGGTAGCTGAGCTGTGTGTTTAGCATTAGATATGGTATATACATACTTATATACTTCTCTATAATATTTATGTAAAAATCTGTCTGTCTGGGTAAAGAGTATATTAATAACACAAAACCGAACCGCCAAAGGGACCTTGACAATGTTGTCATAATCCAAATTGATAATAAAGACAAGAAAAATGCGAAAAATTATATAATAACGAGGCAATACTTCGAAACAGCATATCAACAAGAATAGAACGCAGTTGACGATTGAGCCCCTCCCTACTCTACCGAAAACCGGTATCGACGAGTGGAAAACGCCCGACATAGTCATGGGACCAGCCACTAAGACCAATAAGGAACGCATTATGCCTCCGATCAGTCTCTCTCTAATACCGGTCAGCGGCCCGAAAGACACACAAAACTCCCCCATAAAAACAATAAAATTCGACCAATCAGGGTGGAAGGAAGAAATAGAAGAATACAACGCTTTAGATAAAATGAAAGACTTCGCTGAAAAAGCGGCTTTTGATCTCCCTAAACGCAAAGAGAAATACGATTTTACGTTAATAAAGTCAGCTGAAAAGCGCTTGAAAGCGCCAGATAAAGAGAATAATCTAGAAAAACTAATCGAGTCCTACTCTAGAATAACAGAATTCATAAACGGCTGTGATTGGTCGAAATTGCAAGGGGACAAGAAATCCGACGACCCGAAATCCATAGAGCAGAAATATTTAGATGCGAAAAATGAATTCATGTCTCAAAACTTAATGTTGATGCCTAAAGAAAAAGACAGTCCTAAGTCTGTATTAAAAGAGGTCATTGACCTGAGTGAAGATGATGATATTTTGTCGGATATAATGATAAAGAAAATTAATAAAGGGACGTTTAATGTGGGCAAGGATGGGGCTTTGTCGATATCGGTACACCCGCTAGGCAAGGAGGCTGTGACATCGGTACGTGATACAAACTAAATGTACTAACTTTCGGATAATGTTTCACTAACATGCACGTATAATCTTCAGGTATAAGGAGTATATACTTGTGTAAAAATTGTGTAGAAGTCGTGGTGACGGATTGGAGAGGTATACAGGCGGAGTCAATAAATGGGAAACTATGCCTTCAAAAACATTAGAATTCTGAATTTTCTCCTTTTTGGGCAGTCGGTTTGTTTATAAAAGCAGTCAAATAAAGTACGGTTGGCTAGGGCAATTATTAGGGCCTTAAACATGCGTATATGTATATTGTAAATATTTTACTACCAAGCCGCTGAGCATATTTTGATGCGTTTGATTGGTACATCTTTCGAAACGATTTTTTCTCGAAAACTCTGCTACGGAAATAATAACGGGCTTGGCTTTGGGCGCATAATTTTAGAAAACTATCAATGCAAATTACATATTTTCTTACGATGTCGAATATGCGCGTAACATATTAATTTCGAACAAAAATATTTTTCAAAATTAAGCGTTATATTTCACCACGAAACCTAGAAAAGATCACTGCAAGGAGTCCAAAAAGTTTTAATACTTCAAAAACATTGGCTTTTAAAGCCTTAAAATGCTTTATGTTATGTATAAATTGTTATTAACTTTACTTTTATATTTTCCTTTTAACCCTATTTAGTTGTGCACGCTATTCACACCTTCGTATGCCTTTATTTCCATTGTAAATTATTATTTTTATTTTAATATTAGAAATATTATTTTTAATGTGTTTGATTTTTTTATCACATGTCCCAATTATTTAATTTGCTTTGATAAAGAAAGTATCCAAAATATAGCTAAGTTAGATTAAATAAATATTGAAAAAAGTTATTTTTAAAATTTCGTTTTATTTGAATATATGCAGTTACATATTTGCAATTTGCATATAAATATTTGATGTTCTTGTCAGATAAAAACAGTCTAAAAACTATACCCTTTTTGGCAGTCGGTTAATAAAATATAAAATCAAACACAATAACACCCCAGTAACTTTCTAAGCGAATTCTTTAATTTTTTTGTTCCATGTATCGCTGTTTTATTATAATTTGCTGTACCGCTTTCGATGTTGTTCGCACGTTCGTATTGAAGGCTAAGAGGAGAAAACACGAGGAGATTGAGAAACAGAAGATTGAGGAGCAGGCTAAGAGGCAACAGGTTTGAGAAATTATTTCTTGTTGATTATTCTGGGAACCACAGAATTAGGGGTATACTGTACTCCATTTGGTTAGAAATTTAAATGACAACAATCTTGATAGAACTTGTTTCTCAAATATGTATATATTATTGAAATAAGCTACTGCTTAAAATAATGGTTCAAGTGGTTAAGTTGCTGTCTTGATATGACTTTTAATTTAAAAACTCAGTTAAAACATTAGTGAGAGCTAAAACTCAATACAATAACAATTTATATTGACTTGCTATGACTTTTTATTTAAAAAAATCACTTAAAAATTAATTAGAGCTAATAATCAATATGATAAACATAACTTAACCATTACTTTAAGTAGTAGCGAATTGTTTGAAATGTCATTTAGTTAAATACCTAACCAAATGTAGTACAATAGTACAGTCACATTACATACTATATTTCTCCCATCTCAAGATTCACACTAATATTCATCTTCAAAAAGTAAGTAAATATAATCCTTTGTTTCAGGAAAGAGAACTGAAGAGGCAACAGGCTATACTACTGAAAGAACAGGTTAGTTTCTTATATTGTTCATGTTTGTGTGTGTGTGTGTGTGATTAATTTGTTAATTATGTGTGTTTTGGAGTTAAGGAAGATGGGACAAGAGCTTCGATAAAACAATATTTTGGGATGTTGTTGTTTTGTATCATGATTTATTTAATTTACGAATTAAATAGATCTTGACTGGAACATTGACGAGCCCCCAGATTGCTCAGCAATAATTGAAGCTAAATTTCTGTTTTCATAAATTCATCATAAAATAAAGACGGTTTATATCTTCTTATGCAATAAATACTTCATGGATAAAAAGGGTTACAGTTATTCTAAAAAGTTCCATCTCTTTTAACCGGTTGCAAAAAAGGGTTATATTTTTTTCATTACTATTAAGTACATATATCATATTTTACTTCATCTCTCTTGTGTCAATCTTCCTCAACATCAAAACATATGGCCCATTTTAACTTGTGTGTGTGTCTGTGTGTAACCCAATGTTTCTCTTTTCCAATCCCCGTTGGAACATCGCGTGCGCAGCAAAAGTACATAACAGAGGTAATTATATGACGCAGTAGAATTAATCTTTATAGTTTGGCAAGTTTATTTGTGACACTCCTGAGAGTGGCGGGAGACGTTATATAGAGGGTCGTCCTCTTGGTTCAAAAAATATTTAACAATATGATCAACGGCGAAAATGTTAAAATAGGCAATGAGACAATTCTCATTTTTCTCTGCGAGCTCAAAACTGCACTCGAATATTAAAAGTGGTAACATTGCTACAAATATGTTATATCTAACATAATAATATAATAATAAAAACTTTATTTCGGACAAGTCCATATGTTTTTGTTTTTTTATCACTCTGCTGAGGAATGAAAAATTCTGTAAATCAATGTATGTTATATTGATGAGCCCAAGAATAACCTACGACTTTTGTTTTTTTATCACTCTGCTGAGGAATGAAAAATTCTGTAAATCAATGTATGTTATATTGATGAGCCCAAGAATAACCTACGACAGTCATTCTTGCCTTCACGCGCACGTGCCTAAGACCTCCGTTAACCGACGACCTTTGGAGAGTCACATACGAATTTGCCAACCTATAAATTGTAGTGCTTCTTGTACTTACATTTATCTAGTAACTGGCGCTTTTTTACTTATACAATTTTAGATACATCTGCTTTCCTTTGTTTATTTGTAGTGCTCTAATAAAGGCTAATTACGCCTCTATTTACGCCTTTTTTTGTTTTTAAAACATGTAAAGAAAGTGCCAAACACTTTCTTTACATGGTTTAAGAGGTTTGCTCTTCTGTTACTATGGTTGCACAATGTACTATATTCAAGCTATATCTGTCTAAAGAACTACGTTACGATCTTTTGCTTGTTCATAAAGGAGGAAAACCAAACTGCTTTTTTTTCCATAATATCCAAACCTTATAGGTTATACTCAGTAATACTACATGCATGTTTACATAAATATCTTACAACTTCGCTTACTACCCCTTCTCAAAAACTTCACCATTTTTAACCATCCCTTTTCTCCCCCAGGAAAGAGAACGCCGCCGTCAACACACCACATTCATCCGTCAACTAGACTCCCGCAGAAGATGGGAGGAGAGAGAGAGGCGCAAACATCAGAACTTGTTAGACAGGCTGCTGGTCAAAGAGAAGAAACTACAGCAGCGAAGGAAGGAGATGGAACTGCTCTCTGAGCTCAGGTAAGAGAACACATCAGTGGGAGATAAGAGGAGAGACACCAGAACTTGCTAGACAGGCTGCTGGTCAAAGAGAAGAAACTACAGCAGCGAAGGAAGGAGATGGAACTGCTCTCTGAGCTCAGGTAAGAGAACACATCAGTGGGAGATAAGAGGAGAGACACCAGAACTTGCTAGACAGGCTGCTGGTCAAAGAGAAGAAACTACAGCAGCGAAGGAAGGAGATGGAACTGCTCTCTGAGCTCAGGTAAGAGAATAGGATCTGAGAAAAGTAAATCTCATTAAACAGCATCTCCCGAAGCTTTGGAGTCGACATCCACTCTAACCTTTGCAGCGGAGTACAAGTAAATCTCAGGAACCCTGGCTTCAAAATGTCTGATCCAAGTCCGATGAATTGGATGAATCAACTAAGGAGTTGCCACATGCTGCATCCTCAAGTCGACATCCATTTGGTAATTTTGATAAAAGTTTGATCGATCCCAGAACTTCTCTGGGACTTGAAAGGATTATTTACACTGTAATATTGAAATGTTAAAATGTTATATAACCTCATTTAACTATGTCCATATTATCATCAACTAATACCCCAATTTCTGTACCCACAGACGGCCACAAGAAGACTCATCACTATCAGACCAGAAGCCGCTGCCGACGCTCAACAGGATCCCGGGGCTGAAGCTGCCGGGACAAGCCATGGCGGACATACTGCAAGTCTACGAGTTCATACATAACTTCGGTCAGACGCTCGGCTTCGGTGAGTACCAGTAGAGTTAGACTCGTCACTATCAGACCAGAAGCCGCTGCCGACGCTCAACAGGATCCCGGGGCTGAAGCTGCCGGGACAAGCCATGGCGGACATACTGCAAGTCTACGAGTTCATACATAACTTCGGTCAGACGCTCGGCTTCGGTGAGTACCAGTAGAGTTAGACTCGTCACTATCAGACCAGAAGCCGCTGCCGACGCTCAACAGGATCCCGGGCTGAAGCTGCCGGGACAAGCCATGGCGGACATACTGCAAGTCTACGAGTTCATACATAACTTCGGTCAGACGCTCGGCTTCGGTGAGTACCAGTAGAGTTAGACTCGTCACTATCAGACCAGAAGCCGCTGCCGACGCTCAACAGGATCCCGGGGCTGAAGCTGCCGGGACAAGCCATGGCGGACATACTGCAAGTCTACGAGTTCATACATAACTTCGGTCAGACGCTCGGCTTCGGTGAGTACCAGTAGAGTTAGACTCATCCCTATCAGACCAGAAGCCGCTGCCGACGCTCAACAGGATCCCGGGGCTGAAGCTGCCGGGACAAGCCATGGCGGACATACTGCAAGTCTACGAGTTCATACATAACTTCGGTCAGACGCTCGGCTTCGGTGAGTACCAGTAGAGTTAGACTCGTCACTATCAGACCAGAAGCCGCTGCCGACGCTCAACAGGATCCCGGGGCTGAAGCTGCCGGGACAAGCCATGGCGGACATACTGCAAGTCTACGAGTTCATACATAACTTCGGTCAGACGCTCGGCTTCGGTGAGTACCAGTAGAGTTAGACTCGTCACTATCAGACCAGAAGCCGCTGCCGACGCTCAACAGGATCCCGGGGCTGAAGCTGCCGGGACAAGCCATGGCGGACATACTGCAAGTCTACGAGTTCATACATAACTTCGGTCAGACGCTCGGCTTCGGTGAGTACCAGTAGAGTTAGACTCGTCACTATCAGACCAGAAGCCGCTGCCGACGCTCAACAGGATCCGGGGCTGAAGCTGCCGGGACAAGCCATGGCGGACATACTGCAAGTCTACGAGTTCATACATAACTTCGGTCAGACGCTCGGCTTCGGTGAGTACCAGTAGAGTTAGACTCATCCCTATCAGACCAGAAGCCGCTGCCGACGCTCAACAGGATCCCGGGGCTGAAGCTGCCGGGACAAGCCATGGCGGACATACTGCAAGTCTACGAGTTCATACATAACTTCGGTCAGACGCTCGGCTTCGGTGAGTACCAGTAGAGTTAGACTCGTCACTATCAGACCAGAAGCCGCTGCCGACGCTCAACAGGATCCCGGGCTGAAGCTGCCGGGACAAGCCATGGCGGACATACTGCAAGTCTACGAGTTCATACATAACTTCGGTCAGACGCTCGGCTTCGGTGAGTACCAGTAGAGTTAGACTCGTCACTATCAGACCAGAAGCCGCTGCCGACGCTCAACAGGATCCCGGGGCTGAAGCTGCCGGGACAAGCCATGGCGGACATACTGCAAGTCTACGAGTTCATACATAACTTCGGTCAGACGCTCGGCTTCGGTGAGTACCAGTAGAGTTAGACTCGTCACTATCAGACCAGAAGCCGCTGCCGACGCTCAACAGGATCCCGGGGCTGAAGCTGCCGGGACAAGCCATGGCGGACATACTGCAAGTCTACGAGTTCATACATAACTTCGGTCAGACGCTCGGCTTCGGTGAGTACCAGTAGAGTTAGACTCGTCACTATCAGACCAGAAGCCGCTGCCGACGCTCAACAGGATCCGGGGCTGAAGCTGCCGGGACAAGCCATGGCGGACATACTGCAAGTCTACGAGTTCATACATAACTTCGGTCAGACGCTCGGCTTCGGTGAGTACCAGTAGAGTTAGACTCGTCACTATCAGACCAGAAGCCGCTGCCGACGCTCAACAGGATCCCGGGGCTGAAGCTGCCGGGACAAGCCATGGCGGACATACTGCAAGTCTACGAGTTCATACATAACTTCGGTCAGACGCTCGGCTTCGGTGAGTACCAGTAGAGTTAGACTCGTCACTATCAGACCAGAAGCCGCTGCCGACGCTCAACAGGATCCCGGGGCTGAAGCTGCCGGGACAAGCCATGGCGGACATACTGCAAGTCTACGAGTTCATACATAACTTCGGTCAGACGCTCGGCTTCGGTGAGTACCAGTAGAGTTAGACTCGTCACTATCAGACCAGAAGCCGCTGCCGACGCTCAACAGGATCCCGGGGCTGAAGCTGCCGGGACAAGCCATGGCGGACATACTGCAAGTCTACGAGTTCATACATAACTTCGGTCAGACGCTCGGCTTCGGTGAGTACCAGTAGAGTTAGACTCGTCACTATCAGACCAGAAGCCGCTGCCGACGCTCAACAGGATCCCGGGGCTGAAGCTGCAGTTCTTCGACACCAATGGCTGATAAAAAGGTGAAGGAAAACATCTGGAGGAAACCTGGGCTATAAAGTCTGAAGTCACCAACTCGCATTGAGCCAGCGTGGTGATTAACGCTCAATCCTTCTCTAAGAAGCCACAGCAAAACAGTGGGACGTTAAAAAGACTGTAACGACCACCAGTGGCATCACCCGCTTAAAAGAGAACGCAGCCTGTATGATTTTGTGATCTATATTACTGCCATGTTTCTTCAAAATTCATCCATTATTTATGCGTGGAAGAGTAACAAATATACACACATATGTATATCAGCGATTTAAAACGAATGTGTTACTTTCAGATATGGACGCTATCCCGACCCTCAACACGTTCCAAATGGCGCTACTGCCGGACTGCAGCGTGGAAGCTGAAGAAGAACTGCTGCAAGTCCTCACGCAGCTGCTCATTACTGCTATAGGTATGTATATTAATGCAGTTTATGTAAAATTATATTATATTATTTGTTAATTGTATATAACATATATATGTTGGTTAAAGGTTTATATTATGGGCCATTGATGCCCTGATAATAAAATAAATAAATAATATGTTAAACGTAATATATTAAATAGTAAAAATGTTTTTTTTGTACTTTTAAGACTCCGAAACTACAGAACCGATTTGAAAAATTCTTCCACTGTTGGGTAGCTATACTGTTCCCAAGTAACATAGGCTATTTTATCTGGGTATAGGAATTAGTTCCGACAGGACGCGGGTGAAACCGCGGGCAACAGCTTAGTTGTTAATACTGAAATATTCTATTTTCTATTTCCTTTCCTTTCTAATTCTATTTCCTGCGGTTTCACTCTTGCCCGAGAAAAAATAATGAGATTACTATATTTCAAACACTTACATATCACCCTGGAATAGTGTAGCTTTTCAACTGTAAAAAAACAATCGGTTCGGTACTATAGTAGCCTTTTGATTAAAAAAATATTCCCTCTTTATATTATACAAATATAGTTAAGTCTTCTAACTCCTATTTGTATTTCCACAGAGGACCCAGGCATACCCCACCCGGGTCGACACACGACACTGCTAGGCCACGCTATCCGGATGGGCGATATCAACCCGCACAACTTGAGCGAAGTGCTCAGAATATATCTCTATGCCAACGCTACGGGAGAAGTTAAGGCTTTGACAGGTTTGTACTATATAGTTTAACTATGTATTTGGTTTAAGAAGGCTGTAAATAATCATATAATTTGTGTAAAGTTCTACCACAAAATATAAATAGCAACAAATCATGAGTTTCACTGCTTTAACCTTGTTTAATCATAGAATAGAAAATGGCAAATAAAATCATTTTTTATTTTATTTACTTTAGTGAAACACACAGCTCGTGTATAAAACTTTGGTATGATCCTTATATCTACATATCTCACGAAACCGAGTATGCGTGAAATCGAGTCTCCGTGTCACACTCAGATCTATGCGCAATCATTTAGGCCTAAGTTAGTAGAACGTCCGTTTTCCTAAAACAACTGTTAACTGTGAATTGTAAAGTCCAATTTTTCAAACTTACAGTCGTTTTAAGAAAACTGAAGTTACACGGTAAACTTGGACTTAAGTCAAATAAAAACAGCTGTAACTAATTTCCATTTGTTCCAGGTTTAACAGCCGAACGGGAACGCGAGCGTCGAGTAGCCGACCATCACCAGACTGACGCTGAGATGCAGCATACCTACGCTAACTCTAAGAACACGGCCTACTATGAGAGTTTGCATAGCAACGCTACTTATAAATTGTCTGGTATGTCATTTAATATATCTATAACTTCTTAAAAATATATATTTTTTAAACCTGGCCCGCTTTGAGCAAGCGTTGTCTAATCACTTACGTTGTCTAATCACTTAATTTACCACTCATTTCTTGTTATGAGATGAAACTGCAGTACTGCATAGGTATCATAAAAAAGGCTTATGATTATGTATCATCATATTTTTCTTGGTTTAATGTTAAAGAAAATACATAATGCTCTGTAAAGTGACACAAAAGAGGGACTACCTACTTATTTACTCTTCTAATTTGGCTGAGAGTTGTGGTGAAAAAATCTAGTTATTTTGACTTAAAGAAAACTGTAATTAGTCCAAATATGCTTGAAATAACATGTTATTTTAACACACTTATTTTTCCATTCTACTGACTACTAAAAAAATGGTCAAAGTTGGCTTTAATATTTTCGATTCACCTCCATTTCTTTGTCTTATTCCAAGTTCATTTAATATTTTTTTCATTCACCTGTAATATTTTATATTTTTTCCCACAGAGGCACTTCGAGACAAATCCTTCCTCGCTCTAAGCGCGACAACAAAAGCGCGTATTCTCGCGTTTATATGCGACGAGCTACTGCAGAACAAGGCCGTCCTGAGGCAGGTCGACGCCTCGCTCGAACACCTTAACCAGCTGAAGAAAGAGAGATATCTTATGGATATGAAGATTAGGAAGTTAGTATATAATATTTCTGTAAAATATACTTAGTATTTATGATGTACAGCTATGAAAAAAATTGGCTCTTCTAAAGTTGGCTACAGGTTACATAATGATAATGGCGTACAAGGTCGACGATGGTGGCTGTTCTCTCTACGGAGATCTGACAGCCACGCAGGCCATATTATAGTGCACGAGCATTTGCTTGGACACAGGTGCACTCACTATTCCTTCACTCACATAGCGCGATGGCTATGAGAACACAATCCGAAACCATCGGAGAGAGATCACAAGTAGGACCGACCTTTTTGTCATTCAACTATATAAATGCACCATGTCCTTACTGAGTTGAAACCGGTATTACTTTCTTTACATCCTATTATGATAGTGAGTAAATAAAATAAATAAAAGGTAATAATGGAACTTAACCCGTTGTATGTCGGAACGCAGGTATCTGCGATACACAATTGATTTTCTATTATTTTATAATTAGCGACATACAAGCAGTTAATTTATTTAATGCTAAATAATTCTTCTCCAGGGTACGAGTCCTCCACCAGCGGAAGGTCCGCGCGGAACAGACGGAGAAGCAACAAGCTCTAGCTTTAGAACGCATGCAGAGGCTGGTAGAAGAGAGTGCTGCTAATCTTAGGACATCACCACAGTTGAATGATGATGGTAAATATTGTTGTAAAAGAGTGAATCTTTAGTTCAAAGTATCCGTAAGCAAGACATTGCTATTATTTTAGGAACTTTTTTACATTTATTACTAACCGTCATTTACAAAAAGAGCCATTAAAATTAAATCTATTGCTATCCATTAAAATATATCTTGTTTACAAAGAAAGATTTAAAGAAGCTTTGACTTTAATGGACCTTTCTGCAACTGACAAGTGACGGTATAAGTAGTCATTATAATATTACCTAATTACATTGGAATTAGTATCTTATTTACTACTGACTCTACACTAAACAAAAGATTAAATATTTTCCGTACCCAAATAAAGTGCACCCGAAGATAGAGTACCCAAGAGCGAAATAACTTTTTAAATCGGTTCCGTTGTTCTGGACCCTTTAAGATACAAACAAACAAAAAAAAACTTTATAATATTAGTTAAGAAAAACATAAGAGACAATACATAAGTAATATCTATTTTCTCTACCTTTTTAACAGAAAACCAACAAACCCCAGAAAAGCCTGAAACCCCTAAAAAGGACAAAGAATCATCCCCACACCCAGAAAGCGAGACTGACAAGCAATCCGAACCTTCTCCATACAAAGACACACAACCAACCGAGAGCGACAAGGAATTATCGCCCTTAAAGGACCTGTCCAACAGTATGAAGAATAAAGAGCTGTTGAATAACAATAAGGACGAATGTTCTCCGGCAGATAACTCGAAGTTAGATAAGGATAGTGTGATGGGAGACTGTGATGCTATTTTGAGTGATTTGGAGAGTGAAGGGACGCAGCCGGAGGAGGTTCGTATATTAAAAATCTTTAATTTAATATTTCTTATAAAAAATGTTGAAAAATAGGACAGGTATGCGCGAATGTGTTAAAAAAAATGTGCTTATAATATTTGGCTAACGGTTGAATATTGTTACGACAGTCAAGTTTAAACTGGTTAAATATCCTTCTATCTCTTTCATACCTACGTTTTTTTTGGGACAAATAAACCTTAAGTAAAAGTCAAGTCACCTTTGAGTAATTTTGAAAAGTTACCATTTGAAAAGAAGTAGCGAAATAATTTTAATGTGATCGATTAATCTATTCGATCCAATCGCACATGAGAAATTGATGTATTTAATTTTTGAGCAGCTCTTTTATAATGTATGTATTTGTTTTTTTTCGCATTTCCCGTTTTTTATTTTCCAATGTTCATTCCATGATCCCGATTTCGATTTTCCGTATACACAACTATATAATTCTAATTCCCTAGGATGAAGACAAGAACCTATCATCAGAAGAATTAGCACGCAAGTTAGAGAAACTACTGAAACAATCGGAACAACAACTTCTGCAACTCACTGCCGGCTCCCACGCGCTAAGAGCTACCTGCTATGGACAGGACAGGTGAGTTTCATTCCTGGATCTCGAGGGGAACTACTTTCCGCATATGGGTAAAGTAAAGAGTTACCTATACCTATGTTATTCTGATATATAAGCTAGATGACTGTCTGGTTTAGTCAAAATCCGTGCAGTAGTTTTTGCGTGAAGGAGTAACGAACAGACTTATCCACGTTTTTGTCTCTGTTGAAAGAAGAAAGAAAGAAAAAATATATTTTGACACAACACAAGACATACATACACATAGAATAAAAAATAACAAAAGGTTGCGCCAAATAGATCCAGTTCAGCATTATGCCAGACAGCTAGTCTTCGATGAATTAAAATAAGTATAATGACAATTAACTAGTGGTTGCCCGCAGTTTCATCAGTGCAATATTGTAATGTTGCATTATAATAATTAATGTTTTTATAGGTCAAAAAGTTCAGAATAGTGAAAAAAAAAGTTGTTTCATATATTTCTCCTTACCCCATAGATACTGGCGCCGCTACTGGTCTCTGGGCAAGTGCGGAGGCATCTACGTGGAGGGTATGGAGTCAGCTCAGCCGGAGATCATGGCGTACCACCAGCAGCTGGAGAGCAACGCGCTCGCCGCCACACAGCCTGATAGCGGGAAGAAGAAGAAGAAAGGTGAGGAAAAAGGGTCTTGTCATAGATACTGGCGCCGCTACTGGTCTCTGGGCAATGTATTTACAAAAATTAAGTAGTATATCATTTGTGTTGGCACCCATAACATAAGCTGATCAATACCTTGCCATGGGAATAACCGACCATCATCTCCATCAACTATGTTGGGGTCGGCATCCAGTATAACCAGATGCAACTAAGTATCAGTGTTTTACAAGGAGCGACTGCGTATCTGACCTCCTCAACCCAGTTACCCGGGCAACCCAATACCCCTTGGTAAGACTGGTGTCAGACTACTGACTTCTGACTACCCGTAACGATATCCCGATATGATTTCTCTAAACTATGTCACCATCTCCCGAGTCTTAATAAATTGTATATTTATTTATAAAATTAACTTTTACATTCCCTCTCAGGTCCCCGCGAAAAGAAAGAACCAGCCTCCGAACCAGAGAAACGCGACCCGGAGACAGAAGCCCAAAAGAAGGAAGAAGCCTTGAAGAGCGAGATGGAACTCAAGAGCATCAAGTCTGAGTTAAATCTTAGTGATCATACTCAGATCATTAAATATGAGCCTAATGTTAAACATGGTGCTTGTAAGGTTGAAGGTATGTTATTGTTTCTTTAATAACTAGAGAATTACTTCCCACACATAGATAAACTACTTCACACACATAGATAAGCTACTTCGCACACATAGATAAAAAAACCTATAGGTACGTTATTTAGATGCATGAGCTAAATTACTGCCAAGACATGTCAGTAGCTTTTTTTCACCCACGTCCTAAGGGAAACTACTTCTAGTTGAGAAATGGAAAGTAGTATATATGTTAGTCTGCTGTATATGAGCTATATTACTGCCAAGTTTCATCAAAATCTTTGTAGTCGTTTTTGCGTGAAAGCGAAACAAACATTGACACATCCAGTTATTATACATAGTTACAATTTTAGTAGGATTAGCATTAGAATCTATTGAGAAAATATAAAAGGTCTTCAGTAGTAACAGCCTAATTTTCATGCCGAATTTCACCCCAAGTTTCAATGGGTCAGTCGTTTTAGCGTGAAAACTAAATACAATAAAAATAACAGTTCTATCATTAAAACACTAAAAATAACCTTCATTTCCATCCACCAGGTTCCTCAATAAAAATGGAAGAAAAATACATACAACAGAAAAACAACGAAGAACAAGACATGCTAGATATAGAAGACTCCATTCCTACCGCATTCCTTGTCCAGAAACCAACCCACAAACCCATGTTCGCTGCCCAAGCCGAACCCATGGACAAACCTCAGGAAATAGTCAAGGTCGAAAATGTTGTCAAGAACGAAACAGAGGTCGAAGAAAATGAAGAAACGAAGGACACTTTAGTCAATAATTTAGAGGAGCTAAGAAAAATGGCAGAAGCAGTATCAATACAATTAGACGCAGCGAAGAAGGAGCAAGAAATTAAAGAAGAGAAAGAGAAAGTTAAGCAAGAACCGTTAGATGCAGCTGCAGCTCATTTGCAATTATATGCCAAAATACTTGATGGAAAATGGTTCTCTATTCTAAGGCATGAAAGCTCATTTTTGAATAACATTAACGAGATTGAAAAACAGGACTTACCAGAGTTTTGTGACAACGAACATACGTGTTCCGAGGTCATCTTATGTCAAGGTCATAAATGGGATGTTTCGAATAACCTTCATTTGTTAAATGACCCTAGTTTATTTACTCTGAATAGTATGGTTACGAGTGTTCAAGTACCTTCGAATAATGTTTATGCGGATTCCAGTTTGACTATGTCTGGGCTAGAACAGGAAATTTTAGATAATAGCTTTAATAAGGATGAAAGTGTGCAGGAAACGGAAGTTGAAGAAGATAATAAGGACCAGGTAAATATGGAATTAGTTGTTTAATTTTTGTTTTATTGTAATTCCATTTTAAAACTATTTATCCAATACTTATAACAAAATTTTAAACATATGAACTACGTTCAGTGCGATCTTGAGGACAATATTTTTAATTAAATGACGTTTAGACAGATATATACTTTATTAGGTACACCAATTTAAAATTTTTGATCTACATAGAAATACGTCATATTTCATTGAAAAACGAGTACCTATACAAATAATTTTTGTATTTAAAAGATACTGAATATAAGCGGTTCATCACGGTCCTACCAGCATTCCGAGGAAACTATTATGCGCACCCTGTTAAACAGTAGCCAATATCCTTTCTGAGGCTCTAGACAATTTACCTTTTATTTACCTCTAAATTGGTTAATACATTTTGGCGTCGTAAGTCAAAATACTAGTATAAATAAAACAAATACCCTTTTTCTTCACAGGACAACGACCTAGAAAAAGAACTACAAGCCGACTCCCTAAAACACGACCTTCTAACCCAAAAGGCTAAAGCTGCGAGTCTGAGCAGCCTCGGTCTGTTGAACTTCAACGCGCTGTCGACGTACGTGACGTGCGACAGTCCGCCGCCCATACAGATGTCTGCGGACGAGCTGCGACAGCTGGACTACTGCAAAGCTAACGGCCTGCCCAAGAAGCGAGCGGGGAACTTCGTGCCCGCGGAGATCAGGTCAGTCTCTACTGCTTACATGATACTACTTACCGCAGCTGGGTAATTAGTAGCTTATATCCTTCCTCGAGAGAATTGAAGGAACTTTATGTATAAAGGTGAGTGTTCTGTGTGATTTAGGTCATGTCCCAAGAGACCTACTTCCCGCAACTGGCTAAAAAGTAGCCAACAGCCATTAAAACGTAACCTCTAACCTTCCTCGAGAGAATTGAGGTGAGTTTCTAGTACCTGGGTGGCTGTTTGGTGTTTTTGGTCGTTTTACGAGGATGCTTCTTCCCGCAGCTGGATAAAAAGTAGTATATAGCCTCCTTCGAGGGAATTTAAGTGAGTTTCTAGTACTAAGGTTGCTATTTTCGGTGCTTCGGCTATGTGCCAGAGAACCTACTTCCCGCAACTGGATAAACTACAGGTGACTTGTATAGGATCTTGTAACCCAAAAGGCCAAAGCTGCGAGCCTGAGCAGCCTCGGGCTGTTGAACTTCAACGCGCTGTCGACGTACGTGACGTGCGACAGTCCGCCGCCCATACAGATGTCTGCGGACGAGCTGCGACAGCTGGACTACTGCAAAGCTAACGGCCTGCCCAAGAAGCGAGCGGGGAACTTCGTGCCCGCGGAGATCAGGTCAGTCTATACTGCTTACATGATACTACTTACCGCAGCTGGGTAAAAAGTAGCCTCCAACCTTCCTTGAGCGAACTAGGGAGAGTTTCTAGTACTAAGGTGGCTGTTTTTTTTGCGGGTTTTCTTATCAAGAGGGTACTTCTTCCCGCAACTGGATAAAGGTAAGTGTTTTATGGGTTTTAGGTTATGTCCCAGGAGACCTACTTCCCGCAGCTGGATAAAAAGTAATTTATAGTCTTCTTTGAGGGAAATTAGGTAAGTTTCTAGTAGCTAGATGGCTGTTTTCTACAGTTTTACATCAAGAGGGAGCTTAGTCCCGCATCTGGTCAAAAAGTAGCCAACAGCCTTCTTCAGCGACTAGTACAGGACCTTGTAACTCAAAAGGCCAAAGCTGCGAGCCTGAGCAGCCTCGGGCTGTTGAACTTCAACGCGCTGTCGACGTACGTGACGTGCGACAGTCCGCCGCCCATACAGATGTCTGCGGACGAGCTGCGACAGCTGGACTACTGCAAAGCTAACGGCCTGCCCAAGAAGCGAGCGGGGAACTTCGTGCCCGCGGAGATCAGGTCAGTCTAGTGCTTACATGATACTACTTACCGCAGCTGGATAAAAAGTAGTTTATAGCCATCCCCGAAGGAATTCAGGTGACATTCTAGGACCTAGATGGCTGTTATTCGTGACTTAGGTCATGTCTCAGGGGGACCTACTTCCCGCAGCTGGTTAAAAAGTAGCTTATTATGTATAGTATAGTAAAGTCGCTTATTATTATGTATGTAAAAGTCGTGGTGGCCTAGTGGGCAAAGAACCAACCTCTCGAGTATGAGGGCGCGGGTTCGAATCCAGGTCAGGCAAGTACCAATGCAACTTTTCTAAGTTTGTATGTACTTTCTAAGTATATCTTAGACACCAGTGGCTGATAAAAAGGTGAAGGAAAACATCTTGAGGAAACCTGGACTATATAGTCTGAAATCACCAACCCGCATTGAGCAAGCGTGGTGATTAATGCTCAATCCTTCTCCGTGTGAGAGGAGGCCTGTGCCCAGCAGTGGGACGATAAATAGGCTGTAACTAACTAACTATTATGTATAGCCTTGCTCGAGGGTATTAAGGTGAGTTTTTAGTAGTTACTAGGCTGTTCTGTGTGGTTTGGTCATGTCCCAGGAAAACAACTTCTCGCAGCTGGATAAAAAGTAGCCTATAGCGAATTGAGACGAGTTTTTTGTATAAAGGTAGGTTTTTGTGTGGTTACGGTCATGTCCCATCTTCCCGCAACTGGCTAAAAAGAAGCCTACAGCCTTCTTAAGTGACTTAGTATGGGATCTTCTAACCCAAAAGGCCAAAGCTGCGAGTCTGAGCAGCCTCGGGCTGTTGAACTTCAACGCGCTGTCGACGTACGTGACGTGCGACAGTCCGCCGCCCATACAGATGTCTGCGGACGAGCTGCGACAGCTGGACTACTGCAAAGCTAACGGCCTGCCCAAGAAGCGAGCGGGGAACTTCGTGCCCGCGGAGATCAGGTCAGTCTAGTGCTTACATCATACTACTTCCCGCAGCTGGGTAAAAAGTAGCTTATAGTCTACCTCGAGAGAATTGAAGGAACTTTATGTAAGAAGGTGAGTGTTATGTGTGATGTAGGTCATGTCCCATGGGACCTACTTCCCGCAACTGGCTAAAAAGTAGTCAACAGCGAAAAAAAGTAGTTTATAGTATGAAGGTTAGTGATTTATGTGGTTTTGGTCATGTCCCAGGGGAGCTACTTGCCGCAACTGGATAAAAGTAGCTTATAGCCTTCTTCGATAACATTGAGGTGAGTTTCTACTACTAAGGTTGCTGTTTTCTGCGTTTTTTCATATCAAGAGACAGCTACTTCCCGCACCTGGATAAAAAGTAGCCAACAGCCTTTGTCAATGACTGGTATAGGATCTTCTAACTCAAAAGGCCAAAGCTGCGAGTCTGAGCAGCCTCGGGCTGTTGAACTTCAACGCGCTGTCGACGTACGTGACGTGCGACAGTCCGCCGCCCATACAGATGTCTGCGGACGAGCTGCGACAGCTGGACTACTGCAAAGCTAACGGCCTGCCCAAGAAGCGAGCGGGGAACTTCGTGCCCGCGGAGATCAGGTCAGTCTAGTGCTTACATGATACTACTTACCGCAGCTGGGTAAAAAGTAGCTTAAATCCTTCTTCGAGAGACTTCAGGGGAGCTTTTCTTGGAAAGGTAAGCTTTTTATGGGTTTTAGGCCATGTCCGAGAGGACCTACTTCCCGCAACTGGATAAAAAGTAGCCAACAGCCATGTTTAGTGACTAGTATAGGACCTTGTAACCCAAAAGGCCAAAGCTGCGAGCCTGAGCAGCCTCGGGCTGTTGAACTTCAACGCGCTGTCGACGTACGTGACGTGCGACAGTCCGCCGCCCATACAGATGTCTGCGGACGAGCTGCGACAGCTGGACTACTGCAAAGCTAACGGCCTGCCCAAGAAGCGAGCGGGGAACTTCGTGCCCGCGGAGATCAGGTCAGTCTATAGCGCTTACATGATACTACTTACCGCAGCTGGGTAAAAAGTAGCTTACATCCTTCCTCGAAGGAATTCAGGTGAGTTGCTAGGACCCAGATGGCTGGTTTTCGTGATTTCGGTCTTGTAGCGAGGATACTACTTCCCGCAACTGGATAGAAAGTATCTTCAAGCTTTCCTCGAGAGAATTGAGGTGAGTTTCTAGAACTTAGGTAGCTATTTCCCGCAGCTGGATAAAAACTAGGTTTTAGTCTTCCTCCCTGGTATTTAGGTGAGTTTTGTGGACTAAAGTTGCTGTTTTAACTGGTTGGGTCATGTAACAGGGGACCAACTTCCCGCAACTGGATAAGCAGTAGCCAACAGCCTTCTTCAGTGACTGGTATAGGATCTTCTAACCCAAAAGGCCAAAGCTGCGAGTCTGAGCAGCCTCGGGCTGTTGAACTTCAACGCGCTGTCGACGTACGTGACGTGCGACAGTCCGCCGCCCATACAGATGTCTGCGGACGAGCTGCGACAGCTGGACTACTGCAAAGCTAACGGCCTGCCCAAGAAGCGAGCGGGGAACTTCGTGCCCGCGGAGATCAGGTCAGTCTAGATAGCACTTAGATGATACTTCTTCCCGCAGCTGGGTAAAAAGGAGTCTACGGTCTTCGTCGAGGCAATTAAGGTGAGCTTCTAGTCCTAAGGTTGCTATTACCTGTGGTTGGGTCATGTCCCAGGGGACCTACTTCTTGCAGCTAGATAAAATATAGCCATCAGCCATAAAAAGTAACCTCTAACCTTCCTCGAGAGAATTGAGTGAGTTTCTAGTGCTTAGGTGGCTGTTTGGTGTGTTTTTGGCAGTATCAAGAAGACCTACTTCCCGCAACTGGATAAAAAGTAGCCAACAGCCTTCTTCAGCTACTAGTATAGGATCTTGTAACCCAAAAGGCCAAAGCTCAGAGTCTGAGCAGCCTCGGGCTGTTGAACTTCAACGCGCTGTCGACGTACGTGACGTGCGACAGTCCGCCGCCCATACAGATGTCTGCGGACGAGCTGCGACAGCTGGACTACTGCAAAGCTAACGGCCTGCCCAAGAAGCGAGCGGGGAACTTCGTGCCCGCGGAGATCAGGTCAGTCTATACTAAGGAGTCTATGGTCTTCGTCGAGGCAATTAAGGTGAGTTTTGTATACTAAGGTGGACGCTGTCTGTGGTTCGGTCATGTCCTAGAATACCTTCCCGCAGCCTTCCTCGGTGATTTTCTAGTGTATGTTTTATGTGATTTTGGACGTTTCCAGATAAAATTACTTCAGGTTGTATTCTCAATGGATGGTACCTAATAGGTAGTTCTCACCAAAATTTGAAAAGTGCATCTTCGTCCTAAATAAATCTTTTGGATTGAACACGTGCTTCAGTAAAGGACAATAGACTTCATTATCACATTACATATTTGTGTATTAGTTTTCTGCCTAAATATATACCTATGTATACCTTTTTTCGTAATATTTGCCTACGTTCAGCACATCACATATAAATATTAACCCTACTAACTATATTATTTTAATCTCTTTTCAGACACGGCTGGTGGCGGATTACGGAGACGGATCAGCTGAGAGAGCTGATGGATGCCCTCCATCCACGAGGAGTTAGGGAGAGAGAACTACATGCTTCTCTCACCAGCCATCTACCTACTGTTAATAACAAGGTATTTATCATAATTACTTTGGATATCACCTTTTTTATTTGTAAATATGTAGATTTAATATGTAATGTAAACATATTGTCTTATTTATCATAATATAAAATTTAATACGGTAAATTATAAAATACATTTTCACATGAAAAACGTTTATGAGTCAAAGTTGTCTATATTATTTGTCTTGATTGGTACCAGTAGATTGTTTTGAATTCGAATACTATTAAGACTTGATTAACTATGATTTTCTAGCAACTATATTTTCTTATAATTACATTGTATATTATAAAGCATTGAATATTTTCAATATGCATACAAAACGGCATAGTTGTAGTGTCAGACCAATGGTTAGAATTCTTATATTTTTTATGTCTATAGTTTAATTGATTACATTAGTGTCAAATATGGACGTTTATTTGTTGATTTCTGACACTTACGCAAATTTAAGGTTTTTAAATAAATAAAAATATATTAAGGATTATCGCGATAAAATCCGTTAAAGTTTTTTTTTAAATTATTTATACGGACGTTTCTTTTTTATATGTTTATGTAATAAACGTGTTATCCACAGCTACACATAGACAAAGGCGACACTCTAGGCACAGAGCTATGCGTGTCGCACCAGGACCGGGTCATCGCGCAGAACGGCGGCTTCCCCTCGCCCGACGCCGAGTACTCGCCGCATACGCAGCGAAGACTCGACATGCAGCTGCTTACTATGGTGAATATTAAGTTTCAATTATATTCCTGTTACTGTTACAGCCTTTTTTATCGTCCCACTGCTGGGCTGCGGCCTCCTCTCACACGGAGAAGGATTGAGCATCAATCACCACGCTTGCTCAATGCGGGTTGGTGTTTTCAGACTATAGTCCAGGAAAATTATATTAGGGCAGAAATTCAGCCATGGGAAAGAGGGTCGAAGGATGATTAGGATGAAATTCATTAGTATGTAAAGTGTCAGGGAACAATGGAAGTGGAAGACATTGCGGAGACCCCAAATAAAATTGGAGACAGAGGAAAAGAAGAAATAGCGAAACAAATAATAACTAATGAAATATGTAAAATATCAAACATAAATACCTCTTCTTCTGATATGGATGTTTATTAGCGTATAATTATATGTTACGGGTAATGCTAGAAGGTTTATGTATATAAACATATACATAAATATGTGAATTATGTACAGTGGTGTATAATTATGTACTTCATCATATAGCTAGGAAAGGAAGGTACATAATATTAGAAAAAAAATATTGCAACAGGTAAAAAATTACGCTACTAAGTACAAACATCACTAGGAATTATTATGTATTTATTAGTTAAACGAACCTTCCAATAATGATATCTACCATTTATGAACGAATAACAAAATCAACTGTTTTCCCTACACACCCAATTTTATAACCCACCATTAAAATCAAAACACACTGACCATCCACTCTAAAAGGTCGAACAACTCGAAGAACGAGTAGCAGCGGCCTCTATGCAGGTCAAAGGCTGGCGACCAGCCCGCAGCACCTCCGAAGGTCCATCAGAGCCCGTAGCCAGGGCCCGACACAAGCTCCAAGCATTAGAAGCTCACATAGAGCGAAGGTACCTCAAGCCGCCTCTCGTACAAAGGTACGCTAGGTAATGTATAACATTTATATTTTGACGTGACGGTAGCTCGGTGTGTTTTTTTTTGTTTGTTTTTTGGTTCGTAGTTTTGGTAAGGTTTTGGTTTTTAACACTGGTGAATAAGAGATTTTTTTAAATACCTAGTTATGGGTGTTAGTTTAGGATAGAAGATACAGTGATGGTTTAGTTAATAGTTATGTAGAGATGTCGATATCTTTGAAATAAATAAGATAAAGTTTCTTTATGTATAGTTTTGGCTAGATTAGGTACTAGTATTTGGACGATAATAGTGTTAAACTTCGTAGAAATAATGAAAATGTTACAGAGAAGTTAAAATTGACTCAAATAAACTATATTATCCAATAGAATGTATATAGAAATAAACACGCAGTTATTTACAAGATTCAGAGTTTTTTTAAATTATATAAATACTTTCAACACATACGATAAAAGATGTCGTCTGTGTTTCTATACATATTCAACAATTTTCAGGAATAATCGATTTTCTTTTACCGAGCTCAGGTTTTACCGTCAGTCATCATGAAGGATATACATACATATAATAATTTATTAATATTTTTAAACATATAATTGGTTAAAACAAAATGGTGGTGGTTTTAACTTGCACGCATGTATTGGATGTTTTGCTTTTCAAAATTCGTTTTTATTTTTAATAATTGGCAATTTTTGTTTTGTTTTCAAAATTTTACGTGTGATCAAAAATTTATTGGCAAATTAAAAATCTCACAAAAAATTGGTATTAATTGGTTTTGGGTTCAATGGAAACAAAAAAAAATACATAAAATCTGACATACCACCAATAACAGAAAATTTTGTATCCCAACTACTGTGATGCACCGGGTTCGATTCCTGGGCCGGACCGAAATAAACTTTCACAAAGCAGCATGAATTCTAGAAACTGCATTGTTGCATCCCCGTGCCTGGGAGAGCATATAAAGGGTCCTGAATACAGCTATTAATCTATCATTTAAAAAATGACACAACAAAAATGCCAGCCCCTTTTCATACTAGCGCATTTTCCGTTCCATTTTTCCAAGCGACACTACTTGCTTCGTATTGTCGCTTTGTTTTTTCGCTAGTGTGATAAGGGTGACCTTATTAAAACAAACAAACAGTAGTTCTAACGATTAGTGTTCACTACAGCACATCAGAAGTGACTCTCGGCGCAGTACTGCAAGCCGAACACGGTAACGCGTCCGCTCCCTCGCCGCAGAATACTGACAGCTCGAGTGAAGGGAAAGGTAAATGTTTAGAAATAATATATTTTTACTACGTAGCAGATCTTTTTTGTTAGTTATAATAATATTTAATGAACTTTTTTGGAAATTAGTAAAATCTCTATGTATGTAAAGATATAAGAAAATGTTTGCTAGCTATGACCTACGACTTTTGATGACCGTATAATTGCGTTTTTACACTTGCGAATTTGATCGTGAGGTTTAACTACGCGCGACACAAATTGCTTCGTGAAAAACTTTTTGCGTGGTTTCATTGTTTGTATTTATTACGAGAAAAGGGGTTAGCACGATTGAGGAGAGATTGCATATTGCTGATAGAGTCCAAACGACAAACTTATCATGCTTAAATAATTGCCACCCATTTATATACTTATGGGGCCGTATTTTCAATGTTCCATATTAAAATATTCATAATTCTCTACAGCAGACGGCAAAGGCATAGCCCGAGGCCTAGCTACGTGGCGCGAAGCCGTCGCTCGCTGCAACACTTCAGCGCAACTAGCGATGCTACTGCAAGCGCTAGAAGCGGCCGTCGCGTGGGACAAGAGCATCATGAAGGCGGTACGTATGAGACATGTACGTATTTACACGCGTTTGTACCCAAAAGAAATATTCCCTGGTCGTTAGGGGTCGAATACATCCATTGATCACCTGGGGTCATTGATCATCCGGGGTCATTGATCATCTGGGGTCACTGATCATCTGGGCACATTGCTCATCTGGGGTCATTGATCATTGTGGGCATTAGGCGGTTTAGATGTGAATATATGGTCATTAAGGTCAAAGACAGTATTTAAGGGTCTAGAAGGAGTATATTCGTCATAAATGACAGTTGTTAGGAGTCGTTTAGCAGTAACACTTCAGCGCAACTAGCGATGCTACTGCAAGCGCTAGAAGCGGCGGTCGCGTGGGACAAGAGCATCATGAAGGCGGTACGTATGAGACATGTACGTATTTACACGCGTTTGTACCCAAAAAAATATTCCCTGGTCCGCGAAAAAGTTGTCGTTAGGGGTCATTGATCATTGAGGGCATTAGGCCATTTAGATGTGAATATATGGTCATTAAGGTCAAAGACAGTATTTAAAGGACTTTATGGGTTTTAGGGGGCAAATACTGGGGTCATTGAGTATTCAAGTCGTTAGGCCATTAAGAGGTTAGGAATAAGAAGTCAAATAATACGTTTAAGGATCTTTTCAGGTGTCGAGAAACGGGGGTAAAGAATAACGAAAATATATTCAATATAATGACCCTAAATGGCACTAGGGCTCGTTAGGTTTATTAAACGTACAGCTGACTCGATATAAGCTACTAATGGAATCAGATTATTCCACTCACACTCATTATCACTTTGGACTATATTCTGAACATTATTAAGGGGTTCCATTTTGCTAGAAACGTTACACAAAATAACCATAAAATAAATAAAGAAATATAACTTGAGTCGTATTCTAAATATTATAAGTCAAAGAGACATCAAATTACTACTACTACTAATTACTCTTACATAACTCGCTGGGTAAATATTTACATATGTGCCTTCTCTCCTACCCTACATTAACTAATAACATTAATCTCTCTATAGAACTGTCAGTTTTGCTTAAGCGGCGACAATGAAGACCAGTTGCTGCTGTGTGACGGATGCGATAAGGGATACCATACCTACTGCTTTAAACCTAGGATGGATAAGATCCCTGATGGAGACTGGTGAGTTTTCGTATAGTATAAATAAGTATTAATGCCTAATTTTTGGTGAATATTGTTTAGGGATAAGTCTTGGTTGTTATTTAACCATTTACATTGTGAAGTCGTTTATTAAAATTGCAGAATTTAAATGCAATTCAGTTAGTAATATTTACAATAAAAAATAAAATTATTACTATATTTACAAACTTAAAATTATTACCTACAACTAAAAATCTTCGAAGTAAAATAAAAATAAGAAAAAAGAAAAGTTGAATTGTGGAGTTATATTAGAAGTTTTTTTTAATCATTTTCGAAATTAATCAATGTAGAACCTAAGTTATCCTTCATAAATGAAAGAAACATACATCTATAATCTGATGACGTAATTTCGTTTTTACTACACCATTTGGAAATACCTCTAGTGTGAACTACACCTAAAGGGCAAGGCTTGAAGTCCATATAAAAAAAACTGTGTACACTTGCTACTGGTTGATTGAAGAGCTAAAGTTATATATTCAAATTAAACTGTATAATGACAAGAAATAAGTGACTGTCGCGCACGTGCGGTCGAGTAGATGCGACCCGGGTCGGCCGAGTCTCGCCGGCTCCTTGTCCTCCCATGGTATAGGCGATGGGATGACGTCACGTGCTACGCATACCCGCCGTGCGGTTTGCAATATGCGATATGTAGGTCGGGCATGTGCGCATCGTGCAATACGCAATGTCAAGTCATGAACAAATACTGTGTACCATTTAGATTGTATTGCTTTTATCGGTGATAACTATACATAATAAGTCTTGTCTTTCCCCCTAGGTACTGCTGGGAGTGCGTGAACAAGGCTCGGGGCGAGCGGGTCTGCATCGTGTGCGGCGGCGCCACCCCCGGCCGCACCATCCCCTGCGCGCTCTGCTCCCGCGCATACCACCAGGACTGCCACTACCCGCCGCTACTGAAGGTACATTCATTCACCCATTAACCCACCATGTTCCTTCTGGAGCCCACAGTGTACCAGGTCCGCGGTAACTCGCTCGAACAATCTCGCAGGGCCGGTAGGCTTTGGCCTTGATGGGCCCCGCCTTTGGCTCTGATGGGCCCCGCCTTTGGCTCTGGTGGGCCCGACCTTTTGCCCTGGTGTTCCCACCCTTTTAGTCCTCACGGGCCTGACCTTTGATCCTGGAAGGCCCCGCCTCCCCTCCCCGACCCTGATCCCCCCCTTGACTTTGTCCTGATGTGCTTCCCCTTTACTACCCCCATATTTTTGTGGCCAGTCCGCTACGAACTTATACAAATATTTTCTCCATCATTTGCTTGGTCTTCCACTCAGTCGCCTTACACCACAAAGGAGCCATTTTGTGATAATGTTGGCCCAATTGTCCCAGTGCATTCGGTAGATATGACCCGTCCAATCCCACTTCAACTTTGCAGACTTATTGTCCACATAGACTATGCCCGTCTTGGACCGGATAATCGTGTTATTGTTTCACCAAGCCTTATGTTTGCCTTATTAAACATATTTATAACCACCATTGGTGGTTTCACTCGTGTCCTGTCAAAACTACTTCATGCACCTGGATAAATAGCAGCCTATATTTTTCTTCGATAAATAGGTCTGGTAAATAAGAAATTGCTAACTTTTGCGCGTTAAGAAACAAAAAATTCTTCAACTTTATTAATATTCGCATATTTACTTTAATATTTAATGTTTTTCTACAGAATCCTCGCGGCAAATGGTACTGCTCTCAGTGCATATCTCGGGCGCCGCCGAAGAAACCGCGGAACACTAAGAAACGTGACGCAAAACATCGAGACTTGTCGAACACCAGTCTAGATATAGACCAGAATATGGTGCCCAGGTATGTATCTACATTATTTAAACTATACACATACATATACAAAAAATACTTGAAACTGATAACATCGAAAACTTAATCCTGATTACTGCAAGGTGCCCAATTGTGTGCCCAATGGGGTGGCGTCTTTGCATTGCCTCGTTGAATTATTGAAATACTTAGCTTGTTAGCCGTTTAAATTGGATAATACATCAAAGTCTTTGAGTACTTTTAAAATCTAAAAGATACTAGATAAACAGTCTTGATATTATTTTTAGGCAAAAATTCAGTTAAAAAATAAAATGCTGTTAAAATATAAATACAATGATAACAATTATCATTATTTTTAACAGTAGTTTGTGTAAAAAAATCATATCAAGATTAAGAGACCTTTAGTTAAATGTTTACTGTATGTATGTCTAAACATCTGTACCTACACAGCAAAAACCGACAAAATTTTCACCGGTTTGCTTGAAACAAAAATTCACCATTATTTCCAGTCCAGCAGCATCCGTAGCGTCTACCTCGACGACGGCGGAGGAATGTTCAGGCAGCGCTCTCCCCTCCGACAAGCACGACGACAAGATCGACTCGCATGACGCAGAGAACGGACTTAACCATTGTACTGGTCAGTTTTATTATTCGTTTTGTAGTCTAAAATGATGTTACTGAGTATCAGCTTTATAAAGAGCAACAGACTTTCCCAGACTCTTCCTAGCCGTAACTCTAGGAAGTGGTGAAATTGGGGCGTTTTGGGGGTGCTGTCCTTTTGTTATTTTGACGTGAAAAAGTGGTAAAAACTAGCTTACTTCCACAACTAGTTACCCGGGTATCGGCCCTTGGAAAGACTGTCAGACTTTCTAGTTTCTAAGTAGCCAATAAAGATTCCCGAACATGTTCAAATGCTATCCTGGACTCAGCGGCTTATTTAAACAAGGAATAACTCGTTATAACGTCATGGTCACCCATCGATGGACCGACCGCGCCAAGCGTTGCTTACCTTTGTATCGATCGATCCGCTCGGCTTTTTCTTAGCCACGAGCCCGCGCCGATAAAGAGTGGGATTAGAAAACGCGACAGCTGTATTCAACTCTCACTCATGTGTATGAGCGAGAGGTAAATACAGCTGTCGCGATTTCTAATCCCATTCTTTATCGGCGCGGGTAGAAAATATATTACAATCATAATTAATCTTCTATATAATGTTCGCAGGCGAGTTAGTATCGGACGAGGGTCCGGCGGAAAAGCGCCGTGCACTGCAGTACGTGGCCGGCAACGGAGCCCTGCAGCATGCCGACACTGAACCTGCTAACGATGGTATGTATCTGTTATGGACCAAGTGATAAATTAGGCAGTATACATAATGCCCGGTCATTATGATAAATGCCCAATATGAGAGTGCAATTTGATAATAATTATTCAAATCATTAAATTGACCGGGCACTATACATATTGCCTGTGACCTTTTGGGCAAAGTAATACAAACATATTTAATTTCATTTTTTAAATGTTATTGACATTTAACTTAAAATAAACTAAATATTAAACCACTTAAATAATCAGCCTCATGATTTGGATTAATTATGAAGGACATCCTAGTTTACACTAGTTTTTGCATTTAAAAGTTAAGGACGTTTAAAATATAACACATCCCATATTAATTGACCGAGCATGTAAGTAAGCATGCAACAAGCAGCAAGCGGCGGCGAGCGCTTCAACTACCTGCGCCTCAGCTCGCAGGCCGCCTCGCCCCTCCGCGCCTACGCGGTTTTGAATTGCACTCTAGGGGTAGGGCAGACAAGACTACGTGGAGTCGGTTTTGCAGCGATTCGTTTTCGTCACTAACTTCAATTTTTAATACAATGTTTTGAATCCAAATTAAATTCTACCATAAAAAAAAAAGAGCCAAGAAAAATGAGATCAAGAAAAACGAGGCCGAGTTAGTAAGTTAGATGACAATTGTCCAATAAATAATTTTGTAGCTAGACTTATAATTTCCCATTAAAATAGAACATATAATTTGAAACATTTATCATAAAATATGCAGCAAGCAACAGGATTTATTTATTAGAACAATTGCCACCCTCGCACCACATAAAATATAGCTTTATTATCAAATTGCCCAACTATCATGTAGCAATATAATAATGCCCGTGCAATGTGATAAATAATGAAGTTAAGATAGTTATTAATCACTTGGCCCGATGAAGCTAGACATTATTCATAATGCTCGGGCATTATAAATAATGCCCGAATTAATCACATGGTCCATAACATATCGACATATAAAATAGCTTGTGCTTAAATAATGATTCAAAGGAAAATGTTGATAAGACGAATCTTATGAAAAAAAAATACAAATTAAAATGCAATAAGTATTCACATCTTCATTATTATACCGCCCGCGGCTTCGCCCGCATGGTGTACTGATATAAAAAGTCTATGTGCATTCTAGTACTCCCAAGAATATGTGTACAAAGTTTTATGATGATCGGTTAAGTAGTTTTTGCGCGAAAGCGTAGCAAACAAACTCTTGAAAATTTCCTTATTTATTATATGTATTTGTGGTTTCAGCTGAGGACCGAGACACAGAGAATGTACCGCTAATGTCTCGCGCCAAGAAAGAGAAGAACTCTGCCAAGAAACTGCTCAAAGAGTTACAATTTTGCAAGTAAGTATCTTAAACCTTATTAGGTAAATAATCATACATATTACCTTTTTTTATATTTTCATCAAATACCCAAAAAACAGTTTAAAATTCTATGTTTTGGCATAGGTATACATACAGGTATATACCAAAACAATTTAGTTTTATTGTCAGTCTCTTTCTTTTCTTCGCACTAATTTCTGAAACGACGACCAATTTTTACGGATTTAGTACATTGCAGACGCTGGTGAAACTGCTTGGAAAAGAAACAGTTATGTCTCTTAAAGTCTAGAATAAGTATCTGTGTACCAAACATTTCAATCAGTTCATTAATTTTGAAGTGAAAGCCTCACAGAGAGAGTTTTCCTCACATTTATAATGTTAATTAATTTAATCATAAAATAACAATGTCCCCTCCTTCCCCCCAGGAGTCTCCTCTGCGAGATGGAATGCCACGAGCACGCGTGGCCGTTCCTGTTACCGGTGAACACCAAGCAGTTCCCGCAGTACAAGAAGGTCATCAAGTGTCCCATGGACCTCTCCACCATCAAGCGGAAACTGCATGATAATATGTACGTATTTATACTTCTATGATTAACATAACTTATAAGGGTAGTAGGCTACATTTTAAAGACAAATTGTGAGGGTCGAATTTAAAGGTTAAGAAAACTTAATTTCCAGACCAAGTATCTGGTCATGTGAAAAAAAAAGCATAGCATTGTAGGGCTTTCACTTTAGCATATTTCCCGATCGGGTTTTCCGCGTGTAGCAGAACTGAATGTACTATGCATTTCGAACGGAAAAAATCTGTCGCTTGATTCTAAATTTCATATTTCGTATCAAAAATTGAAAATTATGTACTGTTACATATACGAGCAACGTTTCGAACAACGTAACCTTTGAGTTTAGAAGCAACGTTAGTACCGAACATTATCACTCGATACATAAAATGTAGATGTATTGTAAAGTAAAAAATCGCCTTGGGAGAGAATCTCTTTGTAGATATCATTGATTACTGCCTTTTTTCATCATTATATACTTTAAACTGTGTGCATAATTATTGCGAAAAAGGTTTGACAAACACAATTTAAAACAAAAAAGTAATTGTAATTTAATGTCAATGTCAAACTAACGTCAATTTTCCACCCAACAGCTACAAATGCAAAGAAGAATTCGCGTCCGACGTCCGTCTAATATTCAGCAATTGTGAAGTATTTAACGAGGACGACAGCCCTGTCGGACGCGCTGGACACAACATGCGACAATTCTTCGACGACAGATGGACGCAAATTTGATCCCAAGCCCAACAGTGGGATGAAGACTAAAACTATCTGTGGAACCCACTTTGTACGTAAAAACTTTTGCGCAAAGTTTTAAATGTGTTTTTTGAGACTTTTGTGAAGGAATTCTAGTGAAACATGTTTTGCGCAAAACTGATTTTTTGCGCAATGTTTGCGCAGTGATTGTGCAAAATGTGCAGTGGATGTTATAACGCTATAAAAACTAATAGTGAATTATATGTACCGAAAATTTGATTTTAGAACAATTCGTCTGACAGCTAACAATTAGATGACTTTATATCCAAATGTGGTGAAAAACCATTTATAGCAAAACATAAATATTAAAATATAGAACAAAAAGAACAGGCAGGGATTGTCGTGGAATAATTGAGAGGAATTTGAGTCTGGATTTAGATCTAGACTCAAACCTTATTATAAAACGTGGTCTTACAAGTAACATCTTGCTAGGTTTAACCCATTATACTTTCTCCAAGATTATGGTTTAAACCTAGTACTAAAACTACTACTTTTTAAGACCACGTTTTATAGCAAGTTGGATATTGTACGTATTTGAAGTTATCGCTTATTAAGTGATAAAAATGGTTGTAATTATAAAATTAAGTATGAACGTTAGAAGGTATTACGAGTGTGCAAATGGAGAGAAATAGAAGATTTTTTTCATAAACAAATATTCTATAAAAATTACGACTTATGAATCTGAAATTCCTAATGGTATTTTCTAGATAATTTCATCACAATCTTTTATGAGAAATATTTAAAGTATACGTAAGATGTGTAGAACTAATCAAAATAAATGGAGTCTTGAATAAACTCATTCACAAAACATCTAATAATTATTATTAATAAGTCGCGTAGGCCTATATTAGAAACGCGATCAAATTAAAAGCCAATTGTTCCATTTCACCCAAATTACTATTTTTACATAATATGTTACAACTAAAAAATTAAAAAAAACTGGATGTCGATAAAGCTTATACATACGATAAATTACTACTTAATAATATCGATAAGTTGTCTAAAAGTATCGATTTTCAAGACTAACGCAACTTCCATTCCGCATAAAGAAAATTCCAACAAAACAAGAAAAAAAAAACATTTTCCAAAATGTGATAAAGTACTGAAAATAAAAGGAAATGAAAATAACATTCCAACATTGAGACGACACCGGATATGACTCGAGAATAAAGAATCTCATTTTCAAAATATTTTGACTTTTAATGTGATGAAAAAAAAACGAAAATTTTTCGAAAAACAACGCACATGACACGTTGTTGGTGTATTCTAGGACACATGTAAATATTAGCCAGTAAAATAATAATTTAAAAATAAAAAGTATTAGAAAGATATATTTTTAAGTGAATAGCTATTAGAATTTTTCGAATATTATTTTTGTAATTTGCGCTTGCAACGAAGCAGTATTTTTAAAAGATTTCCGCATTTCTTTCGTGTTTATTAATTAATTAATACCTGGGTGTTTTATTTACTTTTGAATATTCAAAAATATATTTTACTTATATTTCTCTGATCCACAAAAGCATCACATATTTATACTTTATTATTTATCTTAACTTTTAAAGACACACTTTATAATTTCTCTACATTTTTAACATATTTATTGTCTAACATCACTTCTCATTCAAAAGTAAATACCCCACCAGACGGTCCAACAAAATACTCTATTAATTTGTCAATTTGGTGGCCAGTTTCGTAGTCGAATCAACTGTACAATGTCATTCGTGTGTAAATTCCTAGTTGTCTGTCTAAATTTGTGCGTTAGGCGGAGTTAGCTTAGGAACGGTAGGCTTAGGGCTAATGTAGCGAACGATGAAATGTATTCACGTGGTTGCGTGACTGTGTTGTGTATTTAGAGGGATCTCACTCGAACGCGTTTGTTGTAGAACCGTCTATGACGACCTTTATTTTATAAATTGACTTTTTTATGCATGGTGGTTATTTTATCTTGATATTGATTTTTAATGTCGTTTTTGCTGATTATATAATAACTTTTTAAACTTGATTGATTTTTGCAATTTTTACATGTAATTGATTTTGTGATGTCGTTTTATAAAAATACCATTTGTATGTCAGTGTATTTTATAGTATTAATAAACAACTTGAGTGAGGTCCCCCCAACATTTAATTGTAACAAATTAATAATATATGAGAAAGTTTCCGTTATAGAGAAGAGGGTTCTCTATGTGATCTTTGGTTAAACTGTGTATTTTAAAATAAAAACGTGTTTTCAATGCAGCCTTTTTGTGTTATTTTTAATCTTAGTTCTATCAAGCATGATTTTAATTGAAATAACTTGGGAAGAAAAATGATCTGTCTTTTTCGATACAAGGGAATTTGGTTAAGATTTTTTTATGATACAATTTTTTGCTTTATTGAAACACGTTTTTAATAATTCTCGAATGCAAATTTCTCGAAACTTGATCACTGAAATAACTCTCAAAATTAAAATATAATATTAGTGTCAAATAAAAATCAATTTCATGTAGTCAAAAATATTAATAATTAAGGTAAAATTAATTATTTCAGTGATACAAGTTCTTTTTTTTATATCTATAATTTTTTGTATTTCTCTGTGTAAAAAATCGAATACGACAGTCATTTTAGTGTTTTAGTTTTTTGAATTTCTATTTATTCTTGCATTATTTATTTCCAATTGATAATAATCGTTTTTAAGCCAAAATGACATTAGGCGATTACAGGATAGTACTTATGAAAGGATCGTTTTGTCCGTTTTTCCTATAACTTCGACATAGTGTTGTGTTAACAACCATTTTGATATAAAACAATAGCAATAAAAGTGATTTTTAGACTTTTACGGGATATAGAATAGATAATATTTTTATACACACAAATTGTTTTCTTTTTTACCTACATTTTGTTAGTGTTTGGTGTATTTTGTTAAGGCCGCGTTACGATTCAACTATGTATATTATGATTCACAACATTATGTCGAAACATTATTTTACTAACTACAGAGTATTTTAGCAAAAGTATTAATTTAGATAATACTTAATTCAGCTTTTTATAATTATAATTTTTACTCGTGCGTCCTACAAGCAAACGTCATAGACAGGACTTTTAAAATAAATTATTGTGTATCTAGTTTTAAATCTATGTATACTTTGTCTTTGTCGGGAACACGTTTTGGTGATTTCGACCTACTGCCATCGTTGATAAAGTCGGTTTTCGTAAAACGTGTTGGCGCAAAGAGCGCGTCTTTCGTCCGGCGTGAGTGAAAGGTCGATAATATGATGTTTATGTTGTGTGCATCGGTTGATTTTAATTATAAAATGGATATATAAATTATATATACGAATAAATAAATAATTTTTGAAGCACTCCGTTTTAGTTTTATTTTCTACAATAATTTCAAATGAGTCCAAACTCAAAAGGCCAAATTGGTGAAGCCCTTACCATGTTCCTTTAATTGATCAAAAAATAATTGTTGAAAGCCTTTCGAAAAACATGCAAACACCAAAATTGCAACCTCAAAAATACAGTACACGAGGTTATATAAATATGTTCATATGACAAATTTTATACCAAAGTTGACCAAAAAATGTGGAACGCTTCACGATTTTGCGTGTCATCCTTGCGCAGGGGCCATGCTAATCTTCTCTGTATCGTTCCAATTTTAGTATATGTACTGCCGAAGCAAGTACGATTGATGTTGGCAAAGCTTTGAACAAGTCCTTATGCAGAAGAAAACTTTGATAGCGCGATTCAGAATTCTATACATTTCATAACATTTGTACAAGGATTGATTATAGCGCCACCTATCGTTCATATGTAATACTAACGGATGACGTTCCCAGTATTCTATCTATCTGTTGTTTAGCTTACTAGAGATAGGAATAAGACATTGCCCTAATCGGGTCCTACAAAAACGTTCTGAAAAAAATCGGCCTGGTTATCTGTCCTACAAAAAGTCTGCCGTGCGTGGGTAAACTTAAAGCTGAACCTTATAATCACTCAGTACCAATAGATAGATAGGCATAATATATAATTGAATGTGTATGACCGTCCAGTCATTAGTTATATGTTCATACGATATTACCTTGATATTATAATTCTACAGGTATATAGTATTAAACATAGCCATAAGATTAATTTAGTTTGCGAAGAATTGTTTTTTTTTCCAATCATCATCTGTCCAGCCTTTTTTAACATGTTCGTGGACAGCACTATCTTAGGGCCCGATTCTCCTAAGTTAATAATGTCAAAATCGAATCGCAATATGATCGCAATAGCAGTTTTAACCATATCGGGCATTCTGCTCCTAATATAAGACCAATCGTATTCCAACGACATTCGATTGGTTTGCGATTGGTCTGCTATTTTGGTGATTTTGGTCTATACGGTAGTTTGCTCTACAATCATATTGCAATAGTTAATCATTTGCAGACAAAATGATTCATTATTGAATGACAGAAAAGGATAAAAACGTTTATTTCAAAGAAAAAATAGCGGAATGCCACATAATCGAGTCATGCCAATCGTAATCGAGTCGGGATTGGATCGCAGTCGAACGTGAATCGTATGTTGCTTAAGTAAAATTAGGAGAATCAGGAGCCAGCTACTGAAACACTACTTTTTTCCATGAATTGCCCAGGGGCGTAGTGTCACAACGCATGGTTAAAAAACCATATGATATGACAGAACGGATATAGGCGTTAACGTCGTAAGGCGTTCTGTCACATAGAATATTATAATTTTGTCGATCCAGATCGGAACCAGACATTTGGCGCAGTCGCGTAGGACCGCGACAGGAGGCACCTCTCGGTGGACATCGCACTGCATCGCGCCGCATCCTGGCTGCAGCCATGGGCGTAGCCACACTGGGGCAAGCTGGGGCACTTGCCCCACCCTGGACCCTGGCTCTGACCTATAAGGTGTCTGATTAAACAATGTTTTTTTTACTAACTCTAACTAACAACATCAACAATCATATGTACTATCCGTAAATTATTGTATAATAAAAAATGTCGACTTTGAAAAGAGCGCGATCAAAACAAAATGCACGCTCGAGTTCCCGAACGTGCGCGGTGCGCGCACATTTGAAAGCGAGCCTTATTCGCTCTAAAGTTTAAGAGGATAGGTACGACATATCGGCCGTTAGGTTCGCGATAGGTTAAATCTGTGTACATACGTTCGCAGGTATCATTCTCGGGTACGGTGATAGTAGCGCGTGGTGGTTCCTCCACTTCCCAAAATTTTTGAATTTGTTCCTCTAATTTAAATGTGGTGGCCACTAAAGAGCACGCTGTGTTCAAGGGTACAGAATTAGAATTGACTGCCCCTGTCAAAATCCACCCGAAAACGCTATGCAGAGCGGTAGGTAAACCGGGCCCCAGATTGATACGTTGACCGTCATAAATATCGTGGAATAGCTCCGCCCCTATTAATAAATCAATTTTGGCGGGAACATCATAGTCGCGATCAGCTAACACGAGATGGTTGCAGCGTTCTCGAACGACTGATGGTACTTTAACGCTAGGTATTAGAGCTGTGATGTTATCTAATACGACTGGTTTGATATTAAAGTGCGGAGCATCACCATGTACAGGTAGTATAGTGCAGTCTGTCACCCCCTTTACGTGTGTAACTGAGTTTTGTCCTAGTCCGGCTATGGTAAGATTGCACCGGCGGAGTTTCAACCCAAGTGTTTTTGCGCATGCAGAAGTAACAAAACAATCCTGCGCCCCACTGTCAACGAGTGCGCGCACGGTACATTGCGTGCCGGCGGCGGCGGCTGACAGGTTCCTAGTAAAACCATGTCGCGATTGGGAACTGCAGCGTGAGAATGAGCTGTAACGTTCGCTTCAGCGCTGGTGGATGGCGGTCTATATGCAACAGGGTATGATGACGTAAACCACACACCGTACAAGTCATTTTTGATAAGCATTTTTCTATGACGTGATTTGTACGTAAACAGTTTGTACACATATTATTTTTAGTTTTTATTAATGCGAGTCTAGCACGAGAGTCTAAAGATTGAAAGGTAGGGCACTGATAAATTGAGTGCGCATTATTGCAATGAGCACAAGCCACATTTGCAAGTGAGTTAGATTTAGCGAGATAAGATGAGCGTTTTTGTCCGCCGCTATTTTGCCCGCGCGGTGCGGGTCCGATCGGGAACTAAAATTATTATTAGATTTAGAAGATAGCTGATTAGTTTCTAAGATTTTAACATAATCTTGAAGAAACTTTAACAATTCACAAAAGGTAGGTATTTGCGAAATTTTTGTTTGAGTTTCGAATCGAATGCGCGTGTCCGGATCGAGCGAACGCGATGTTAAATAAAACAAAACAAAATCACCCAAGTTTTCGATTTTCATTGATTGGAGAGCATGGTAAGCCTCATAAGCCTCACCTGTTAACTTTTGCAGATCTTGGAAGTTACCCTGTTTTACAGCTGGCAAGTTGAAGAATTTATCTAGATATGACAAAGCTATAAGACGCTTGTTTTGATAACGCTCGATTAAACTATTAAAAACGACTTCGTACCTAATTATCGGCGGTAATGAAATTTTTCTATTTCCGAAATCGACTTATTATCGTGAATCAAGCTTTTGTAAATATCATAAAATGTTTTGTTTGAATTTAGGTAACTCAAGTTTGGGTAGCCGCGCGTTACGTCCCGAGTTAGATTTTACTTCCGCTCGGTCTAGAACCGATGACGTATGCGGGGACGTTCCGTCGACGTTGCCGCTCTTCTCGGTAGTAGGCAAGTTAGCCGCTGCACTGATTACGGCATAGTACAAATCATCAAACGAACTCAAAGATTTTTGGGACACTTGCGCATCAGGTTTTATAGCTAACTCCAATGCTTGTATTTTACTACAATAACGAAACAAATTCTTCGCGAATTGAATGTATCCGAGAATATCTCGCCTTGAACGACGATACCTTTGAATGATCTTGAATCATAGCTATTGATAAGTCATAAAGGATTTGAATATCACGATAGACATATTCGCGTTGAGATTGAAGAAGTTTTAGTTTGCCCTCCTCCATTTTGTTTTTGTTTCGTAAAGTATGTAGGTATTAAGAAATCACGTATGAAATGCGAACCTAAGTTGAGATTGTATTAGGTGTAAATCAATACGTTTAGGTGAAATAGTTTTAATTGTTATAAGTTATATTCATATAATAAGATAGTAAACAATTTACTTTGTAGGTAAATAGTTACGAAACCCGACTAAATGAAGATGACCTGTGAATCCGCATAGGTTACTCCCGGCGAGTATGACTAACAATATTTAGTAGGATAATACTTTTAAAATTGAAAAATCTAGATAATCTCAGAGTTTTCGATAGAAATTGAACCTGAGAATGCTTGAATAAACTGTAATCTACAGGTATTCGCGCTCGAAATGGACCACAAATATGATTGAGTTTGGCGTCCAGCCGGGGACGCCTTGATTTAGGTATTTTGCTAGAAACAGGCTGTGAGATTAAATGAATGAAAGATCAAGTACTTACAGGATGCCAGGAACACAGGGATCACAACACCAGAGCACTTTTAGTCGTATTCACAGGTTTAACTTGATTTTTTACACCGCGCGCGCAATTATCGATGCCGGCCGGCCATTGCTGAGTTTGAAACTGGAGTTTTGTCTATGAATTCAATAGATGGCGTTCGTTGCGCAGTTATGGTTGCGTTCGGTGCTTTATGATTATGTAGAATAGGGAGGGAAAAGGATGAGAAAAGAAGTATCCCAAAGCCTGTTCAGTCAGTATTATAATTGTCTTTCTTTAATTACTGAATTTAATGACATGAAATATTGCAAGTGAATAGTTGAATGATTAAACTAATTATTGGCATACATTTTACCATGCAATTCCTTTAGAACGTCGTGATATTCGACTGCTTTGTAAACAGTGATCTATTCATGGTAAAATATCCTATAACTTTTTAATTACTAACGGAACATCATTGATACTTGGCAACATGTTGGAGACTCTTACAAGGTTTGTGTAAACGTGAAAATCTAGACCCCAAACTGCATACTTTAAGAACTAAGACCTAATCCTAAGTGTATTTTACGTTTATATTTTTATCTTTTAAAGCCTACGACTTTTTCTAAATCTGTTTTTTAAACAAATATAAACAAATTCAAAACAATTTTTATTTACCATACACAATTATAGGACGTCATACACTAATTATCTGCATAATTAAAATCTTTAAATTCAACAACATTCCGCTGCGCGAACGCACACCCGCTCGGCGGGCCTCGCACTGCGCCACATCCTGGCCCTACGCGATTTAGTATTTCCAGCCAAAACTCAAATGGGAATCCCTGAAGATGGAAAGGTGTGGTTGCCAAAGTGGAGCGAAGCGGTCCGAAGCGATGGACTTCAAATCATCAGATACTTAAAATGAATACCTATCATGTTTGTGTATTTTGAAACCAGTTAAACGAATAAATAATTAATTCTTTAAATATATTTTACGAGGACACCCTGAACAGTTGCCATAGCAAATCATAGTTTTGACGTTGTTCAATGACTGAAATGTTTTTTTTTTTTTGTTTTAATAAGACTGATGTTTTGTACGATTGTAAAGAAAAACACAATATAACCATTTTAAATCATTTAATAAATTCATAAAATCAGAACTCAAATATTACTCTGAGACATTATTATGGCTAATTAAATAAAATTAATAAATGCATTTCATATAAAAAAGTATATCGAAATATATTTACAAATAATTCGCTAAGAAATAAATTAAGGACGGAATCCGTTGCTTACAAACTAAAATTATTTTATTTTCCATAAAAATACTTTATTGTATTTAGTTTTTTAATTTTAGTTCAAGAATTGGAACTATTTTTTTATTTAATAAAAGCCCATGGCAATTTCAATTAATAAGACATATTTTACAAAAGTATATTAATTTATTACTTATTATATAAATTCGTATAATTTTATTTTATTAATATAACAGACATAAAAATATATCAATAAGGATTGACCATTTAATACCTGGAAAATTGTCCTTTCAAGATTTTTTCAATTTTATATTTAATTTTAGTTTCTTAGATATTTTTATTAAATCAAATACTTAATAAGATTTGATGAGTGATTTATTTTATTAATCCTGAAGGGAAGGTCAAATGACAATCCTTATTTTAATTTTAATCTACTACATGGAATGAACAATTTCTCATACAAACAATTCGTCACCCCTTTTTTTCACTTTTATTTTTCAGTAATCACCTCTGAGAAATTAGGTGTATTCAACTTTTCAAATTATCATTTTGTAAAAGAACTAATAGCCGAATATTGAAACGCTACTTAATTTTAAGTTGTCAAGGACATATTTCAAAGTAACAATTTATAAAAAGTCACTGCTCTTAAAACATCCTTTTTTATTCGGCCATTTATATTCCAATCCCAAAAATCACCCACTGTTCCCTGTCCCAGTATTCACTAACCCTTTTATTCTTCATATAAAAGTTCTTCCTCACTAAAACAGTAATATCTGATTGATCCAATCCCGGAATTCGGAGATCCTTGTGTAGACCCCGGGCTGGTTGGGTTCCGCACATCCGATACCCCAGGATATGATGCCTCCTAACACGAAGCGGTCGTCGCGAGATCTGCGGACCACCATGGGACCTCCGCTGTCACCTGAAAGGATAAAAAAAATATTGACTTAATAAGTATAAAAAAGACATCGGGTTTCTTGCCCATTCTTCTCCAAAGAAAGTAACTTTTGAAATAAGCAAAGTGTTGGTGCTTTTAAAGGCCTAGGTAAATAGATGTATTATTTGATTTTGACTTGGGTATTTTACAGAAAAAGTACTGTTCTTTTAAAAGCGATAGCCTCTTGGTTAGGTTCCAAATGTCTAAATTCAGGCTGCTAGTGCTTTGGTTCAAGTTTTTATGGGAAGTTATCGGATGACCCCTCCTACTGTAAGTGCAGCATGAGGGAGTGTCAGAATCTTACTGACTAAAACCCACCATGTTCCTTCTGGAGCCCACAGTGTACCAGGGCCGCGGTAATTCGTGCGAACAATCCCGCAGCCCCGGCCAACTTTGACCGGATAAAACCCCTAAAGTATACTTTTTACTCTTACCTTCACAGGAATCAGCACCACCCTTACTCCTGCCAGCACAGATGAAGATGTTGGGTATGTGCTCGTTGTAGCCGGCCGCCTGGTACATAGCCTCGCACGCGGAGTTGTTGATCACCGGCACCTTCACCTCTTGGAGAACGCTGGGCAACGGACCCTCTGAGGGTGGAGAATTTTGTGTTAAAATATTGTTGTTTATAAAATTGGAGAAGAATTATTTATTTTTATATTTTTCGTCACACACACATTTATACGTCGTCATCTAGTCCCAAACTAGAGGTATAAGCACAGAGCTTGTACGAGGGGTATTTGATAAATTGATAAACACAAACATTAGGTACCTATTTATTTATTATGTACTTTTTCTTATATACATATATTAGATATACAAAGGAATACCCCGACAAAATCCATATAGACTCACAATAATGTTAGCATTATGCGGGAATCGAACCCGCGACGGGTACCTGTTTACCAAATTCAATTTATTTCGATTCTGATTACATACATTACTCTTACTCCACATTCATAAAAGTGAGGATTATAGATTCGTATACGACTATTCGTATAAAAATAAGGATTACTTATACAATTCATTTAGCTTACCATCAAACAGTCTCCCCCAGCCGGTAACATACGCCGTCTTGCCGACGAAGTCCTCGTCATCATCAGGCACGCACACCGGCAGGATGTTCGGCTGGAACGTTACCGGCTCATAGAACCTGAGGATAGGAGAAGGTGGGTCTTAACATTTATTTATAGCAGGATTTCTTTTACTTTTTGCAGTCACGGACCTCGTTCACAGTTTAAACAAATCTACGGACCCCAGTTAAAAAATATTATTGGAAATAGCTTCGCCATTCAACAACTACAATGCGTCTCGTTGAGTTTATTACACAATCTATGTTTACGTACACTCTACAAACTGGCGTTACGGACCTCTAAGACGACTTTGAGAAACCCTGATTTATAGTCTGAAAATCGTGAACGACTCATGGTAGACTCATGGAGAACAAAATGACGCAAACTCTCCTAAGAAAGTAACGCGCTAAAATGCGGGTCTTCGAGGGACGAGGAACGAGCCCTTACATGCCTTTAGAAACCAGCCAGCTGCGCAGGACATATTATAGTGCACAAGCATTTGCGCAGACACAGGTGCACTCACTATTCCTTCACTTTCATAGCCTGATGGGACGGAAAATCCGACACCACACCCCTAGACCAACGAGATAGCTTAAAAATAGGGAAAAAACAGGTAAAGACAAGGATAAAAAGGTTATACCTCATTTAATTATAAAATCCATAGAGCTCCAGTCCTTTTTTTGCTCTTAACCGAAACTATTATAATGAATAGACGTTATAAACTGCACAAACCAACGGATATAGTTTAGAATAACACGGTATAATGAACTTTGTAAGGTCAAGTGCATTCGCGAGTGACCAACGAATTGTGGCAAATAAATACATAGTTAAAATAAATGGGTTCTGTACTATGAATTTTGCACACAAAATAGCTACTGTTCGAATATAAAATAGAAGCAAATAAAGATATTATTAAATGAGTAAATGCGGGTTTCCATAACAGATTTCCTAAGTGTTTATAGAAATAATAATTTGTTTGTCTGTGTATCAAAATAAGCAGTACTCAATTGTTTTGAGATAAAACTTGGCACTAATCAGTCTGTACCAATACTTTTTTCTAAAGTTGTTTTGACTGGATAACATAGTATACTTAAGACTCATGTCGGATTGCCGCCATCCCATCGCGCTATGAGAGTGACGGAATAGTGAGTGCGCAAATGCTCGTGCACTATAATATGTCCTGCGCAGCTGGCTGATCTCCTTATAAAAGAACAGCCGCCGTGGCCAATAATCGGCTAGTAGACCTTTATCTATTGGCAGTTTGTTATAGCTTTTTATACAATTATGTATGATTGTTTTTCTAACCAGCGGAACCCTAATTTATCTGGCACCGCGTTCACCGGCGCGCTAACTGTTTTTATAACGACGCCCATCAGTTTTGAGATCAGTAGATTAGCACACATTAATAATAACTTTATTTTGTATTCGACTGCTAATTAATATTGCTAATTAATTAATTCGTAGGCAGCGATGTTTGGCACGCGGCTGTTTCTAGTAAATATTTTGATGATGATGTTTTTGTAATTTTATTGCATTTTTAATGTTTCTATATTTTTTTTATTTCGCAACGATTTTTAGATGTTTAAATTAGGGGTTTCCTAAAAAAGTCGTAGTAAGTGTACGTACATAAGTCGTAGGGATCTTGTTAAAACTGAACAACTTCTTATTTTTACAGTATGAGTATTTTCGTCAATTTTATAATGAGCACATAGCTGTATGTTGCTGTTTTGTATGAGCTATATTTTTCACAACATATTGAAGTTTTTCATTGTGCAGGATTTTTTGTATTTTTTGTTCTAGTGGCCCATTCCAGTACCCATTTTGTTTGCAAACAAAAAAAAGTGTAAGTATCTAAGTATCTACTTATGCGGCGGTCTGTCCCCTGTGTTCACAAGGACAATTTGCACAAAGGTTGCAATTTATTTCATGGACATTTAAGAAATATTCGCACGCTCTTTGTTACTATTCCTTTGCTACAGCGAGTAACTGATACTGGTACCCAAGTTACTGGCATGAGGAGGTCAGATAGGCAGTCGCCTTCATGTGACACACTGGAACTCAGCTGCATCCAGTTAGAATGGAAGCCGACCCCAACATTGTAGACGGGATAAGGCAATATAGGCAGGTAGTAGACCAGAGGAAACATTTATTTTCGTCACAATGACTGCTAGATCTCCCCTTTTATTTACTAGATTAAACTTACTACCACTAAATATAACTTACCTAAGCAAAGCCAGGTCATATTCGAACGTAGCAGGATCGAAGTGTGGATGGCTGGCCACGATCTGAACTCTTCGCTCCACGAAGCCGTATGGTTCGTCGCTCTGCGCTAGGTCATGCTCTCCTAGTCGTACTAGCAGCTCTGATGGTGGAACGCTGAGGAGTTGGGAGAAAAACGTGATTTTTAAGAGGTTTGATGGTATGATGGTACAAGTGGTTGTGGTCTCGTAAAGATTAGGTTTTTTTATTAAAAGTGTAAATGTTAAAGTATATACATAGTATGTAACATGGTCCATTACTAATATGTGTTATAAATGCGAAGGATATAGGTATGGCTTGTAGCGTTTTCATGACAAAACTTCTGAACCTAAAATCGGTATACTAGTGTGGCTCTATGGTATTGTTTAACATACACCAAGAACCAGTGTAAGACTTTTTTTATATTACTGATTCGATTTGCTAGATATATCATCAAAATGCAAGCCCAATCTCGCGGGATCTCGAACCATTTTCGAGATTAAACCCTAAGCATAAAATGATGTGACAAGGTCTCAAAGGATATTGACGAGATCAAGCGCCATGAATTAGGTAAATAAAGTCACTTAAGAGATGGTTTGATTTGTGGAGATAGCTTAAAACTTCCAAAATCATGACTTTCCTGTAATCTTTTAAGGAAACCCACAAAATACGTTACCTGCAACGACTTAGTATCCTACCAATATATCGAGTAGGTCATCATGAGGAAAAAGCCCACATATTACATTATACATACATACAGTCATGGACACATAATTAAAGACACCCGACTCGAAGTGAAATAAATAGTTATGGTACTGACATGAGCTTAAGCACGGTATAAACTGTAGTGTAATAATTATCCCATCAAAAACATTAAATGTAAAAAAAGCCAATCCTCTACGCAGTTCCTCCACCGTAAAAAGTTTTGAGATCGCATAGAAGCCAAGTCCTGTTCAACTTTAATTGTAATAATAAATCAACATTTTCTGACTATATCAATTAAATAGTTTTGTTCACATTACAATAATATTGACTTGGCCATGAGCACAATAAACTACAAATATAATACAGCATATCTTGGAGAGGTGAAAGTCAAACATGGAGTTTAATATCACAGAATTAAATACATTTAGTTTATTCAATCGTTACTAAATGACAGTCAGTATCATCCATCACTGAACTGCACATGTTCTATGGCGGATGTTTAGTCCATGGTGATCTCAAATTCTAAGTCTTTTAAGTCCTTGTCTAAGTTCTTCAGTGCATAATCAGTCCAATCGTAAAATCATGTCCATATAGAATTTATCAATTCAATGGTATTTACACATTATTACAAGGAGCGACTTTTAACTTGTGCTCATGGCCAAGACAATATTATTGTAATGTGAACAAAACTATTTAATTGATATAGTCAGAAAATGTTGATTTATTATTACAATTAAAGTTGAACAGGACTTGGCTTCTATGCGATCTCAAAACTTTTTACGGTGGAGGAACTGCGTAGAGGATTGGCTTTTTTTACATTTAATGTTTTTGATGGGATCTAATTTATTTTTTGTAGGTCTCTTTCTTCTCTAAGTATCTCTTTCTTCTGTAGTATATAACAAATTAAATTAACTTACATGCAACTAACTAACTATATAACAAACTAAATATTTACACCTAAAGTAGCACGTAAACAACATTTTTTTTAAATAAAATAATAATTTTCGAAATTGACGAATTTTTGAATCAAATATCTTTTAGAACAAAAGAGATTTATTTCAGAGGTAGATGGCGCTATCACATGTAATTATTTGTTTTTTTTTTTAAGTACTATACTTATACTAAGCTATGTAACGAAACCATAGCGCGATTTAGAACAGGACAACGCCATCTATCGAGCGAGCATGCAGTATGTATCGCACTGCATTAATATGAAAGATTTTATCATTGTTCATTTCATTTTAACCTAGCTTTTTTATTCATATGTATGTATATTTAATACATAATAACAATATACCACACTACGTAACAATAGAACAAATAGTAACATTTTGTACATAAATAAATAACAAAGTTATCAATGCAGTCAAAATTCATACACAATGTTCTTGAAAAACCGCAAATATAAATTTGTTTCCTATTTTTTTATTAAGTTTTAAGGTTTTTATAATTTTCCCTTTATATGTAGCTAGTAACCTATCTTGGTGCCAAATTTGAAGGTTCTAAGTTTGCTAGAAGTACCTTAGACTTTTGATGATCGGTCAGTGAGTGAGTCAGTGACAAAATGGTGTAACTTTGATCGCTCATAACTCGTAAACTATTTATTCAAAAGTCTTGTAATTTTGAGACTGAGCTTGTTCTAATACTTACTCTTGATCATCGAAAACCTAAACTCATAGCTTTGTTCACATGGAAGTTACAAGGGGCTGAAATAGCCGCGAAACGCTTCGAGAAAAGATAGTACGGCCGTGCCCGCTTTGCTCGAGTCTTGGCTGGGGCACTGCCGTGCCCTCAGATTAAAACAAACATTACATTGTGTTCTTTAAATTAAGGACAAAAAATATTTTCTTTCTTTAATACTTTAGATATAAAGCTCTATGGGAAATGAACACTAACTTTTGTAGCTGATACTTGGCTGGTCAGCTAATTAAAGACAGTTAAAGCCAAGTTAAGAAAAAAAAACGAAAGATACAAATAGTTGCCATACTTTTTTTTAGATGTGAGTAAAATACTTATGAAAACTCGAATTAGGTAATAATTTAGGTTTATTTCATTAAAATTTTCATTTTAGTCCTATCAATAAGACTAGAACAAAAATTCTGGTAAGTAAAATGTTTTAGGCTTTTTAATATTATATTTTGACATACGGATTTATTCATACTACTTGATCTATAGTAAGGACATGGACATAATAAATTTATTATTAAAGATTTCTTATCAATGGCACTAAAAAAGGCATAGTTTGAGAAAAAACTCAAAACCGACCCCAAGGAAAACTTGTCCGCAAACAGACTTTAAGGCGGTGCTATAGGCAAATAGTGAACCATTTACATGATTCGGTACTGGTTTTTTTGGGAGTCATCTGATGCTAAAAGGACGACAATTGTGTCTGCAGAACTTTTAGACTACAACCGGGTCGGGAAAAGCTGTAAGGCATGGGTAACGGAAGATGTTACTTTTGGAAAAGCACCGCGTGTCCATACTGTAGTTGGCTATTTCTATCAAATGTGAAAGGTGCAGTTAACAAGTGTTCAAAAATGTATTTTTTTCTCATTAAACAAAGGGATACGAATAATTCTAAAATAATGTATCGAAATTAGTCGCCTCCAAAACATGAGATGGAACCAAAATACACTAAGAAAGTTCTCAAACATAGGAGGCGAAAAAGTAATAGTGTGGGGCTTCTCTCCACTACTTGGTGTGGTGATCTTTTAGAAAGATATTATTAAAAATAGGCGAATTCAAGTACTATAATATTTTAGAAATAGCATTTTATTATATGCTAAGCATAATTTACCGGTCCTTAGCGGTTTCCAAATTAGAAAAGTTCTGAAAAACACTGTAAGAGTAGTAAAAAGGACTCTTTGATCGAGCAACTTATGACGGTTTTGGTTTGGCCCATCGCAAATTTAATAGAAAAAAAACCTGGTGATAGGCCAGAAAACACAATGGCGATAAGTCATACATGAAACATTGATCAATTTTACACAGATTTTTATGAAGCATGGAAGAAAATTCCCGTAGCGACTTAAAACTGACCGCTTGCACACTTAGGGATGTCGTGCTGTCATCAAGCACGTACCCAGAATTTTTTGTCGGGGGGGGTCCAGGTCCAGGCAAATGATTAAGGTATCGCGTAAATGGATAGGTACTTAAAATTAAAAGAAAATTGTTGCCCCGCAGACCAAAACTGAGAGTCATATTTGGCACTGTACATACTACTGAGGGATTTATTTTATGGGTTGCATCTATTTTCGGGAGGGGTCCGGACCCCTTGGACCCCCCCCCTGGGTACGTCCTTGGCTGTCATTGAGGTAAAAGGAAATAAACCAAATATTAGTACTCATTAGTATGCTTAGTTACAGTGTAGGGAATGTTGTTTTAGAAAAGTACCATCAATAATATTAATAATTTGCATTTCTTCCTCTGAGCAAATGGAGTGTCTTTAATTATACGGCCAGGCCACGTTATGGTTCATACCGCTCGAGATTCGGATAAAGCGAAAAAAAACTTGTCGCGAAGGATCACTGAAGATAGTCTTTAGTTTTAATATTTCACAATGCCCTCTTAAATATTTTAAAATAGAAAATAAAGTTCCAGTAGCAATCAGAAAAAAGAAATACAGATGAAATGCGGCAGCAATTTAAGATTCCAACAGTGTCTTTAATTATGTGTCCATGACTGTATGTTTTATATTTATTGTTATAATGTAAGTATGTAGTTGTAATGAAGAATTGCGTTTTTCTGAGAATGTGGTAGGCGAAGGAAATTAATGGTTTGACTATGTGTTGTGTTGTAATGGAGTTATTTCTTGATTATGTAATCTTTACTCATGGGATTGCTGTTAAGAAATAATTTGAAGTCCATATTACAATGAATACATATTTCTGATCACTTAGTTAGTTACTATGTGTAATCCTACTTATATTATAAATGCGAAATCGTTGTATGTATGTTTGTTGGTGTGTATGCTTATTACCATATCATGCAAAAACAACTGGATGGATTTTGATGAATCTTGGCAATAAATCTTCCTCAATAAATGTGTTATCTTACACTGAACGATTTTTTTAATATGGGCTCAGTTTTTTCTGGATACCGTTCAAACATAAAACAAACTTTTCAGCTTTATAATAGATCAGTTAAATAGTTAAAACAAAATATACTCACTGTTCAACACAATGAGCGGCCGTAATCGCCCAGTTTTCATTCAACAAGGCGGCACCACACTTATGAAGATACGTAGAAGTCCGGTACTGCCTCAAAGATATCTGCCAAGGCCACTGGCCGAACCCAGATTTGGTCCCGCCAACGATCCTGCCTTGAGGAGCCTGCCAGAGTCTACGTCCACAAACTGCGAGCACCAATAATGTTGAATTTAGAATCATTTTGGAATTGGGTGTGAATTTAGTGGGGTTTTAGTTTGTTTTAGTGGGATTTTAGTTTGTTTTAGTGGGTTTTTAGTTTGTTTTAGTGGTTTTTTAGTTTGTTTTAATGGGTTTTTAGTTTGTTTTAGTGGGGTTTTAGCTAGGGATGTTTCTTTTTATATCTTTATATGATTTAAATTATGGCCTGCTATGCAATTGATTTATGACATAAAAATTAACTTTTAAAATATATTTTATACATATACAAAAGAAACAAAGTTTTCCTCATTATTTAACACATCTTTGCTCAATCTTTGGTAAGTATCAACAAAAAGAGTTCGGTACACTTTTTTATTAAAACTGGATTGTATTGGTCTTGTTTTTGTACAATAAAACTTGGGAACTAGTAATTAAATTTTTTGCTCAATATTCTACCATTTAAACACTTATTATTTTGCTACTGTGAAATAATCTTAATTTTTAAAAGTTTGAATATTTTATTTTAGTTAAGTCTTTAATTTAAAAATGTCTTAAAGTCTTTAAATTAAAATGTCACTTCAAAAATCACATTCGATTGTTCTAGAAACACTTTTGAAAATCACAATTCAAATCACGAACTCTAAATCCAGTTCACGAATGCACTTGATCCTCGTACTCCCATGACATCTTTAATTTTACATTTTCACTATTTAAAGACCTCCTTGGCATTCTACAAGGCCCACTTTTTAACATAACTTTGAATAAAAAATAATGTTTATTTTCCGAATTTCATGTCACGAACGTCCCTTTATTTTTTTAAACACTAGAAAGTTTGGTATACTGCCAACAGTGTCATCAAAACTTGCACTTTTTTTATTTAAACTCATTTCGATTTTCAAATTCGAAATAAGTTTCTTTTTTAAACGTCAACGCAACCACATTGATATCAAAACTTGCACTTTTGATGCTTCGATTTTCAAATTGGAAAAATGTTCCTTATTTTAAATGTCAATAAAAATATGTTCTTATTTTAAACGTCAACGCAACCACATTTGATATCCAAACTTGCACTTTTGAAGCTTCGATTTTCAAATTCGAAAAATGTTCCTTATTTAAATGTCAATGCAACAACATTGATATCAAAACTGGCACTTTTTAAATGAAGCTTCGATTTTCAAATTGGAAAAATGTTCCTTATTTAAATGTCAATGCAACCACATTCGTCCTTGCGAACGCCTTGGCCGTGGCGTGCGGTCGCCTCGCGATCTCACTACTCTTTGTTTGAACATCGAACAGTTTTTTTATTTTTTTATTATTGTTTACACACGGGCACAGAACATTTTGTTGGGACTACAGAGGTCTTTAACCTGACTGTAGCTATTTTTAGTAGTTTTTTGTAAAATAAAAATGAAAAGAAAATTATTCGGTATCTACTGGGATTTTCGTGTCATTGGGTAAGAACGTAATTAATTGCATTTTAATTGGGAATTGAGGTGACCTTGTATAAAGTTCTAGAGCATAAAAATACTATGAGACTGTAAAAAACATGGATATACCTAATTGGGTTTATAAAAACGTTGCATGCATACGTCAATGCATGTATTAAGATATATGCAAAAAGAGATAAAGTTTAAAAGATTGTTAAATTAATATTCATATGTGTATATAGTGGCTACTGACATGTCATTGAATTTTAGGGACTGCTCAAACATCATTTTATCGCAAATATTTTTTAAATAGAACTTTAAGTTAAGTAGTACTTAAGCAGGCCCGCCGCTAGCTGTTTGTTCGCCCGCGTGCAAAACCGATTATGCCGCCCTACGACTACATATTATTGTCAAAAAATATATAAGGGGGTCCAGACCCACCCGCCCATTCATATCCATTTTACTTGTCCAACAGAAAAAAATATGTACATGCACCGCTCTGATTGCAGAAAACGCACTTCCTTCTGGATACATAAATATTGCAATAGGTACATAACATATATTACACATAACTTTTTATTTACTTGAAATGCTCAAGTCTTAGAGTAACCTAAGAAGTCCTGGGTTAGCCCATAAGTAGACTAAGCAATTGCTTAGGGCATGAATGCAGTGCAATCATTACCCAAGTGGCCCCTATGTATTGAAAGATTGTGATTAATGGGTAGGTACCAACATAATGTATATCAAAGTGCTTAGAACAGATTATGGGTAACTTAAACTAACGAACTTAAATATCTATAGCAATGTTTAATTTCAGTAAAATATGTTATTAATGGTTTTTGGTGGGTTTCCCGTTGAAAAAGTCAACGCATGAGATATATTTTATATGTAAGGAAGCGCGAGCGAAGCGAGCGCGAAATTTATTTAGTCATAGGACACAAAACAAATAAAAACCACTGTAAATTAACAAAGCAAAGTCAAAAAGTAAGATATACACAGAAATGAAGTACAAATGTACATGAAGCCGCGAGCGAAGCGAGCGCGATTTTTTCTTTAGAGTTTTCATGAAGTAAACATACCACAAAAAGCGAAAGTGAACAAAAAGCTATAACGAACGTGCGCGAAAAATGATTTTTCATTGAATACCAACAACAATTAAACAAAGATAAATTGCGATCAGTGCCGGTTTTAACTCAACCAGCTCCCTGGGCGAGATTTGTACGGCGCCCTTCAACTGCAATTCAAACCCATACGAAAAATAGAGACCTATGTAGATACCGATTGCGCGAGCGACGCGAGCGCGAATATTTTTTTTATAGTACACAAGTCGGAGCAAAAATTACGTAAAATGTAGCCCAATCGTACATAAGTTATTGCTGGTTGGTGAATGCAAAAAAACTATAATATGTCTTCTGATTGCGCGAGCGGAGCGAGCGCGAAATTTTTTGTAATATTTTAGAACTCAAAACAAAAATTACTTAAAATTTTGCCCGTACATCTCTTTGTTGATGATGGCGCCTATGTATTAAAATTTCGGGACTTAAAGTAGTACCGTAAATAAGAAAGTTCATATGGAAACTAGAAGTTCCTTTCTTATTAATTAAAGAACTTAAAAACGACGCTCCCTTTTTGCTAAGGTAGACTAAAAAAATCTTGAAAAATAAAAACAACTGTAAAGTGAAGCATGCCCGAAAATTTTTGAGTTTTGGATCACTAAAAGTCCTAAATATATATAATAAAAAGCGACTGTGAAGTGAAGAAGCCGCGAGCGAAGGGAGCGCGATTTTTTTTGAGTATTGGGACATTAAAAGTAGCTATATGTGATAAAAAATCGAAGCGTAAAGCAAGGAAACCGCGAGCGAAGCGAGCCCGAAAATTTTTGAGTTTTGGGACAGAAAAGTAGTGTTTCTTCGAGAATTTCTCAAATTTAACGCGGAATTAAACACAAATTCGCCTTGGGCACCCTTGAGCCTGCGGCGCCCGGGTTATTCACATACGCTGCACCATAGGTTAAGATGGCCCTGATGCTATCCATTCATTTGGATACAGTTCTTGTAAGTTGCAATCTTCGATGAAATTTAAAACAAAAATAGGAGTAACATTCTGATCAAGGATTGGTTGGGGGCACCTGCGGCGCCCCTTATATCCGGCGCCCTGGGCCGTCGCCCAACCGCGCCCTACCCTAAAACCGCTACTGACTGCGATATCCGACATGGAGGCGCGAGCGCAGCTAGCGCGAATTTTTTTGGGGATGCAAAGGATGAACCCGTCAAAATTGATAGGGGACGACCAAAGCGAGGGCGGTTTTTCTGAAATTGTATTGCTAATCTACTCATCTATTTTTAGTAAAAATATTTTGATTACGTAATTATGGTTTAATTTTGCCGTATGGGTTAATTTTGCCGTATAGGTTAATTTTGCCGCCCCCTAAATAATTATGGTTTAATTTTGCCGTATGGGTTAATTTTGCCGCCCCCTAAATAATTACGGTTCAATTTGCCGTATGGGTTAATTTTGCCGCCCCCTAAATAGTGCCGCCCAGGGCATTTGCCCCAATGCTCTCTCCCCCCACGCTACGCCAATTGTTGATCTTAAATCGTTTTTAATAATTTTTAATTTTGAAAATGATCAACAAATGTAACTGAAACCGGCAGTGTAAGTAATATTCTTAGCGCTATTGCTGTGTTCGGAAATATTGAAATCAAATAATTGGTAAAAAGATATTGTATTTTTTAATAGTACGTGATAGGTCGCTCGATTTGCCGCCCCCTAGGACGTGCCGCCCGCGTGCGGTGCACGCGCTGCACGCCCGCTTACGGCGGGCCTGTACTTAAGCATTTCGGGCTAAGCTGTGTATTAGCGAAAACAGAGTTAATTTAGTACCTTAGGTAATTATAATGAGATATAGTTTAGGTACTCCCAAAATAAGGCACAAATGGGCTCAAAAAATACATTGCATTGAAAAATGCATTTAGTCATAAACTTTGAGAAATACTTCATTATCATATCAAGCATAGTAAGATGATTGTCTAAAGTTACAAAGTTTCTTATCTTAGTGAAGAATTTTAAAGATATGAATGTGTTTTACGTACTTATTTGTTTTTGGGATGCCTTTTACCCGACTACGCCATGAAGAGAAATTATTTGATTTAAGATAATACCGTTTTTAACTATGATTCATTATTGTGGTGGAATTCGTTTCGTTAGAGAACAATACATATCACCTATTTCAGTTAAGTTTTAAAATTATTTAGAAAAACGTTATTTGATTTCCTAAAGTACATATATTTTTTACCCGACTACCAAGAAGAGTATGTATTTAATTTTGTATGCATTTAATATTAGTTTCATATAATTCGAAATGATGCTGATTGAAGCCATATAATAACTTTTAACACAACTTTTAACGCGTTTTAGTTATAGGTAGTGCTTTTTTTGTTTGTTTGTTTTACCAGGATAGTTTTTTATATGTATTGTAAATATGTTAATATATATGTAAATAAATAAATACGACACTTTTAACGATCGGAGTAACTTTAATCCTCAGTCTATCTAGCGACAAGTTAACAAAGTAAACTGATCAATATGGATATGTGTAAATCTGTAATTAGGAACGCTAATCCGCCCGTCCGTGACTGTGGGGACATTTTCATTAATTAACTGCTAGTGTTAGGCTTAGTGTACACGAGAATACTATTTAGAATGTTATACTAGAGCTGATCACTTGGGTTTGAGAATAAAAGTACTTTTGAAAATTTTTTGTAAGCCTATGAGAGAGAGTGCTTTTACACAAGACAATTTTCTGAGCAGTTTTTATATGAGCGACGTAAAATAATCGAGTAACATCGGCTAGCTTAAAAGCAAAAATGATCGTAAGTATAGGTACCCCGCATATACGCGCGGAAAATAGTAATCCTAAAATATAGAAAACTATTTTTCATTCGCTTCAATGACTCGTTAGAATATCTAGTTAGAATATCCAGAAAATTGCAATTTCTTTTTAAATTTCCTTTATAGAAGGGGGTTTCTCAAGTATATGAAAACAGCCGCAGGAAGGAAGCTATTTATCAAAATCTACAGTATATTCATTGAAACGTTCATCACCATTGAACACACAGCCTATCGGTCAAAACAATGGCGTCTTGTAATTAAGCCGTAGTTAATAATCTTACAATTACCAACGTCATAGCATGGGTAACTTGTACTTCCTCGCTATGTTTTATTATTGTAGTCGTATGTTTTTTATTAGTAATTAGTTTACTATGACTTGAAATAGGATACCTGTTATGAAGATAAGAAAATTGATTAATCTTTGTAACTATAATCATGTCTATCCTTTTCCCAACTACGTTGGGGTCGGCTTCCACGGATGCAGCTGAGTACCAGTGCTTTACATGGAGCGAATGCCTATGTGACTGTGACCCCTTCAACCCAATTACCCGGGCAACCCGATAATTCTTGAAATCACTGGTTTTCAGACTTTCTGGGTTCTGACTATCCGTAACGACTGCCAAATATGTTATTGCTGCAACCTCATAGTTGGGAAAAGGGTCGGCAGATGATGACTACGACGCACGTCAGATGGTCAATCGATTCTAATTTCCTAATTGAAATACGCCTGCGTCTGACGTGGAATTGTAACAAAAACTTCTACTGAGTACTGAGTAGTATTGGGAGGCACGGGGATGTAACACCGGCAAGTCCCAGCTGCTTTATGAAAGTTACTAAAACCAACAAAACGTTTCGGCCCAAACCGGGAATCGATCCTCGAATCCTCGTGCACAGCCAGCTAGACCTAACGAGGCAGTTAGTAGATAGAGCTCATAGGAAGAGTTCTTTAAAAGTACAAGTATTCTCATAGTGGAGATATGGAATTCTAGATGTCAGATGGGCAGTCAAGGAATGGAAAGTCTTGGAAATCAAGACAAGTAATTCTAAGCTTCACTTAAGAAATAGATCATGTGACAATGATGATTTCGTGACAGAAACTCTTCACAATATACGCGGAAACCACAAACCGTGATCAGAGTAAATCGAGGCCAATTTTCTAATTTAGTTTAATTGTTAAAGTATAGTTTATTAGTTTTGCTATTGATTTATAGACTTCAACAATGATAGGAAGATTGTAGTCATAAAGTGACTGATCAGTTTATGGTGACAGGTTTCGCAATTTTTGCTGTTGCATTTTTTAAATTAAGTTTCTTTATTTGACATGAAAGTTCTTTTGTTTTTATTGTTTATTGCGTAGTGAGCAAGTATGTCGTTTTTATTTTATTGGAAATGCAAAAGATATTGAGATATTGTGTGTAATTTTAATGGATTTTGAATTGGTATCTTTTAAAAGTACCCTGCGTAATTTAAGTTGTTTGGTATTTATATAGCTTTTATATTTATGATTAGATTTCGTATTACTTTTAAGGTATATATTTTGTACCAGTGTTTTTGAAATGTTATTTCGTTATATGTTTGTTATATATAAGCATATTTTTTTAATTAAGTTCTGTAAAAACTTACCATTCTTATAATCGGACATGTTGATGGCTTCTGTTGTTGTTTCAGGCAGAAGAGTTGTTGTTGGAATAGCTGCCTCTGTAAAATAAATATATTCAATCAAACTACTTATAGAGGTATACATAACTTAACTTCATGACAAATGGAATATGAAATATGAAACATTGAAGGTATGTTTCAAATCGGAAAAGTAGTTCCCGAGACTACCAAAGTGACAACTTTATAAATAGAAGTAGGTATAAATTGATAGAACATAGTCTGGTTCACCCATGCTGTAAGTAACTTTGTTTTTATCGCCTTCACGCTGAAACGGTTAAACCGAATTAGATAAAATTAAGTATGGAGATAGCTGCTACGTTGGAAACGGAGAAAGGCTACTTTTTATCTAGATGTGAGATGTAAGTCTTAGAGAAAGCGGACAACGACGCGGGCGGAAATTAGTTTCCTATACAAAAAAGTAAAGAAAGATTGATTAGTTAGATATAGGTAACTTACCAGTAGGTTTAACAGATTCCGTAGTACTAGAACTAGTACCATTCTTATCACTGGCACTCTCAGTAACATTTTCCGAAGAAACCGAACTGAAAGTCGTGAGCCCAACACTGGAAGTCGAAGTCGGCACCGTTGGCGACAAAGTCACGTTGACAACAAACTCTATCGGCTGTTGTGTTGTTGATGACGATGTTGGTACTTCAGCTGTTGATGTAACTGTTGTTGATGAAACTGTTGGTACTTCTGTTGTTGCGGCTGTTGGTGGTTGTGTTTCTAGTGAAGCTTCTGTTGTTGTAGTTGTTGGCGGTGCCTGTGTTGTTGTCGTTGTTGTAACTGTTGTTGATGATACTGTTGTTGTAGATGTTGGTTCTGTTTTTGGTGGGACTGTTGATATTAGCACCCAGCCTTCTGTTGGCCATTTTTCTGGAAATTTGAATGTTATTGTTAGTTTTATTGGTGTGAAATATTTTTATAAATTACTCCGTACCTATGGTTGAATACTGTTGGATTATGTACGAATACAATGCAACATTGAATGCCATTGTCACACACTTTTTTGAGAACTGTTTACAATGATATGATTGCGGACTTACAACACAGTACAGTATTAAAAAAAAAGAAACAAAGATTGAACTAAATTATAGGAAAATATGTCTTAGAAACATTCGATTTTTCAACCTCCTCCTGTTTGGGAAGTCGGTTAAAATTTTGACTAAGCAGAATCGTTAAATTTCTATTTTCAAATCAAACCCTTTAAGCTATATTCGATTTCTTGACTCACTAATCGATTTTATCGACAACATTAGGTAGCCTACCAAAACCATAATTCACAAATCCACGAACAACGTTCTAAATTCGAATACATTTTGACAGCTGTCACGATTCTCGTGACAGTTGTAAGTAGAACGCGATGGTCACGGCAAGCTCGTGATCGGCTCAATTGAGTACCGTTTGCAGTTTGGAGGTGAGCCAAGAAGGTTTAATAATAGAATAGTATGGGAAATGGAATTATAGGTGAAAAGGTAAGTAGATAGTACAAAGACAGCCTATCTGAACTCCTCATCCCAGTTAACTGGACAACCCCTTGGAAAGACTGTTGAAAAAGTTTCTGGCTACCATACACACAACGAATGCTAAATATGTTCAAAAGGCAGCTGGGACCCACCAATTTGACGTACCATCCGAAACCCCGGGCATCTAACTCATGACGATATACATAATCCCCATACCCATAAAAGAATATACCATGCAATTTTTTTTCTTAAACTTATCATCAACCCATGCAGTTGTTTCTTAGCCTCCAGAATTTACCAGCAACAAATAAAAGATAACTTTTGATATTTCTTACTTACCGTCAGTTGCACAAAGTTATGTGTTGCACAATGTTAAATCTTTTGCTGACTCTTTCGTTGCCAACTAGATAAAAAGTGTTAGCAATAGATTTAAGTAATGAAGCTTTAATTTTAAACTAGCTTTGTGCTACTGACGGTTAGCCACGAACTTCTCGGGAATAAGAATCACACCACCAACAAAGTCTACAGATATCTCTCTATGCCTCAATAATGAATAAAAGAAAGTGAGCCCTCTAAATAACGACAATACAATGAGTTTGACCCGAGTGTGCTCGTGTACGGCCTATATACGTGGCTAGTTTAAAGAGTAGCTAAAGAGCGAGGAAACGACTTACCGGCTGTGGTTGGTGGTAGATTGAAAGTATATGAAACAATTGAAGTAAGAATATGTCCCAGAGAGAACAATACACACCCTAAGTGTACGGTAAGGGGAAAGCATATAGTATATCCGATCATGTCTAGAGACAGACAGATGGTCGGAGCAGACATATGTATCTTAGAGTATTATTGCATTTAGGCAAAGATAGTGTAAGACGCTATGCTGCTCGGTGATTCGACAATTTGAAGAAGGCGGTGGGTAATGGATGTGTGCCGTTGATCGGCTGGGATCGTAGGCAATCATTTGAGGATTGATTGATTAGGCTACTAGTCTACGTTGAGCAGTGGAATGCAAAGGGCTGATATAATGATGACACAAACAGACAGACAGAGATGACTGACAGACGCATCCAATATATCGACCTATGTTTTAGACTTAGGGAACGTTATACATGACCTATGGGCTGTCTTCTTTGCTCTTATTGATCAAAAAAGGTACATCCAAAAAAAGTTAAGTACTCAAAAAAACTAAGTAACAACATTATCTATAGTTTAGCATTTTTTTTGTAGAAAACCTGTCAATTACTATGTCAATAAAGTCAGATCAAATATTAAAAGGTAAACAGTGTGCACCGGTAAGGTGACATTATCACCGTTAAAGATGACCGATACATTGCAAATACATAAAAACTGTATAACGATATTACTAGCTAAAACAAGATTTATTTAAGTTACAATATTTGTATAGGTCAAATCTTACAAGTTAAACCAAAACTACTAAAGAATAGCCTTTGCCCAACAGTCTTAACAACATAGCATATCACATAGAAATCTCAAGAAATCCTGACCGATTTGAAAAATTCTGTCTGCGTCAGGTAGCCCATTTATTGCGATGGAAGACAGGTAAAGAGATTTTAAGAAAATTATAAATATGTCTGACTACATGGTCTACAGTTTACTTTATCCAAGGGATGCGGGTGAAACAGCTGACTGAAGCTTCTGACAAAACAATAAGGGCAACAATCCACTAAACTGTAACAATTACATACATGAGCAAACACACATAAATTCGCATGAAACAAGTAGGTATAGTGTACTATTGGTCATTGAACTTGCAGACAAGCGTAGGTGACAAACACGGGTGACAAAAAATACATGGCTTCAATTTCATGCGGTATTTTGTGGCGTCATACCTATATACTGTGATTTTGGGATAGTCAATCTTAGAATGCCAATGAGTTATAGGAAACATTCACTATTAAAAAAAAACGATTTAAAATCAATAAAAAACCTGGTACAAATCACACAAACAAGGAGGTATATGAAGTGTATGAAAGAACCAAAGATTTTCATAGAAATTAAAACTTTTTTAAGAAGAGACATAAATGTTACAAAAAACTACAAATATAAACAATACCACTGACAATTAGCAACAAGAAAACAGAAAGACAAATATAAGATTTGCATTCTAACCAACCAAAACCATTCAAGTAAAGGAACCAGAAAATATACTTCACAAGTAAAATCTCTATCTACTTGACATTCATGAAATAAAACTAATCTAAGATAAGAAGAATAGTATAATTACTTGATAAAAAGATAGTGTCAATCACTACTTAACATTCTATGAATAGAATGAATTTTATTTACGAGTTCAAAAGCTTTTTTGTGAGAAAAGCAAAGTTTTTTGTTATGCTATTGATATGCCATGCCACACTCATAGTCATAAAAAAACATAGTAACAAGCCTATTCTAAAGAATAAATAATGTTATACAATCATTGCTATTTTACCAATTAGTCATTCTGTCATAGAAGCTCTCCATTCTTAAACTGTTTATAATTAGTCATTCACTTATGTGCTGAACGAATTCATTATCAAATGAAGAAGAGACTCAATACGGACGCCAGTCTTAGACAAAATCAGCCATGGTGGCTGTTCTCGAGCTTAAGGAGATCAGCTAGCTGCGCATGACATATTATAGTGCACAAGCATTTGCGCAGACACAGGTACGCTCTCTAATTCTTCACTCTCATAGCCCGATGGGACGGCAATCCGACACCACCGGAGAGAGATCAGGCGCAGGACCGACATTTACATGCTCTACAATGCATGTGTGTATCAATCACCAGCTTGTGAATCGAACCCAATACTATGTGAATAGCATAGGAGCCGCTTTTTGCGATGACTCGACCAACGCTGCAGCCCTATTTAAGATCAACCCTGATCATACTCCTAAATTAGCACGTTTAAAGTAAAAAGTTCAAACTTACCATCAGATTCAGTGATCTTCTCAGGCTCCTTCGTAACGACTTCTTCAGCAGTCGTCAACGTCTCAACTTTAGTTGACTCCGTAGACACTGAAACAACCACTGGTGAAGTTGGGGCTTCAGTTTCAGTGATCAATTGTTCAGTGACTGTTGTTGAAACTTCAGGTGCCTCAGTAACTTGTACTGTTGTTTCTTTCACGGCTTCTGTAACTGTTGTTTCGACAGCTTCAGAAATTGTTGTTTTGTCTGTAACTCTCTCTGTTTGTGTTGGCTCTGGTGATGTTTCTGTTATTTTCTCAATCTCAGTCACTGGATTGGTTTGTTCAACAACTTTTTCTGTCACAGTTGTTAAAATTGTTGTTGATGAAGGTTGTTCTGTTGTTGTTGTCGTCGTCGTTGTAGTTGTTGTGGTCGTAGGTTCAACAGTTGTTGATGATGAAACTGTTGTGTTGATATATGTGATGGAAACAGATGATGGGCGTGTGAATATGGGTTTTGAGCTGGTTGATTGAGGTAATATGGTTATGTTAAGTCTAGGAGGAATAGGCAGAGGTTTTTTCGTTGAAGGTCGTTTAGATGGAGGCCTGTATGGAGGTTTTCTGGTAGTATTGTAAACAGGCTTTACGGGTCTCGGCTTATAAGTAGATAAAGTATATTGAGGTCTTGTGTGGTTATAAGGTTTCTGAGAAGAAGGCCTGAAAGTCGGCCTCGAAGGCTTACGAGTAGGTTTTGGTTTTACAGTCGTAGTTGTTATTTTTGATGCTTCATCGTTGTCAACTTGAGGTTTTTCTGTTACTACATTGTTCTCCCCTGAAACAGTTTGGAAAGTCGACAGTTTCATAGGCAATTCAGTCACTGGTGCTTCAGTGATCTTACTTTCAGCTTTCATAGTAGTTTCTACAATAGCTGATGTAGTAAACTTAGCATCATCATTTACAATCTTATTATCAATAGTCGATTGTTCATCTGATTTCGTCTCTAAATCTGCAGCCTCCGTTCTATCTTGAACTGTTTCAGATTTTTCAGTGACCGTAGTTTCAATTCTTTCAGTAGTGGTCGTAGTCTTTTTAGTAGGGAATATATCAGGAATCTTACTAACTGTAGTTTGAACGATTTGAGGATGTACAAAATTAGCGCTGTCTATAGAATTATCTTCGATGTTGTTCAGGATTTGTGGTAGGATCGTTTTGTCAGGTATTTGACAGCAGGATCCAAAGTAGAACCTGTCTATGCAGGTGCCGAGATGGGACCCGTTGGCTTTGAGGCAATCTATGGCGAACATACAGAGGCCTTCTTGACCGGACCTCCGGGATATGCACGGCAAGTGTCTTATATTCCTAGCTAGTGGCACTGGACCTGGAAAGAGAAAAAATACATAGGTTAAAATTGATGAAAAATACATACGTTTTGATGTATGATGGCTGTGGATAAAAATATTTTTGGGCTGTTTGAAAAGATATGTAGGACATGGGGCTTTTAATTACTTATTGTTTTTTATAATATTTATATGAATAATCATTGCACCGTTTAGAAAAGAGAACTTGCTGAAATGATAATACCATGTTATGAAAATGACAAATACGTATTTTTATTGTGTCTAGTAGAAGTCTTATTGAGGTTTTGAATATTCAAAGTTAAACTTTGTGTACCTAAAAACTTCTCCTAAGTCTGAAAAATACTAAGTTGAAAACCATATAATGCAGGTCAAACCTTGTACCCTCCTATTTTGAAGTCGGTAAAAAATTGCACAAAAGTAGAACATTCGAGAACAGAGGTAGTCGATATTATATTTGCATAATCTTTTTTAAGTGGAGTCCGAGCAATGCTCTCGCGAAGTTCACACACTTTTTACACGTAATATGAATCATGTGTTGTTTGTCTGTTTGTGTGATTAATTATCGTACTTCCTAAACTGTCGGACCGGTCTTAACGTCTGTTTTGGAATTTTCACTGGATTTATTTCAGGTTTAAGATAAAGTTATTTTCATCGAGTAATTCAACTTCAAGCAAACGAGGTAATGCTGCCAGCCTCTTGGGCACGCTCCCAGTCGACAGCGTTGGGGTTGGGAACGATATTTTTTTATGCCTTAATTTTTTTTAGTTTTCGGTTTGATTATAGAATAGTTTTTAAGTAAATGTAAATATGAATTGAATAATTTCCCCACCTTGTTAATAGCTGCTTTTTGCGCTTTAAAATATATTAACTCACCAGCAACACATGTCTTTCGGTAGTCTTTAAACAGCGTTTTTTTATATATTTTTGGAAATAAAGGCGTTTTTTCTAAGTAGCAAACGAGTATAGAGAAATCTTTAGTTCTCTAATTCTCTGACACTAAGTAAATACTTATCGTGTCAAAATATAGCAATCGTTTTTACCAAAAAAGTTGGACGCCATAGTTAAGTAAATCGTGTGTCTATTATTTTATTTATTACTGTAGGTACCTATTGTATTCAATGACATTGTTATAAAAACTTTGTGTTTTAACTTATTTTAGAGGTCACCTATAATAATATTATAAATCTGACGAGTCTGTTTGCTTGAACGGGCTAATCTTAGGAACTAAGTACTCGACCAATATGATAAATTATTTCAGTGTTAAATAGCTTATTTATTGAGAAAAAATAAGCTAATTTTTATGTATGTGCGTGGAGTAGATAGTTTTCACGGGACACGAGTGAAACCGAACTGACGAAACTAGTTATAATACAGAGGTATAGTTTGTCGAAAAAACTCTGATCAAATTTTATATTTTGCATGATAAATAGAAGGCCTTTTATGAAATCCTATTAATATAATTTCTTCCTATATGACATCCTAGGCCTCCACGTAATGGGCGTTATCAAGGTCGTAATATATTGTATCTAAATTCAAGGCAAAGCTTGACAAATTAATTGGTAGTTCAACATAAAATTACAAGTAATGCAATTTTTTTATATCTATGTAAAAATATAGTGTTCCAACAGAAATTATATTTTTTTTATTCATTATGTATTTTAGGAGATATTATATTTCATTAGATAGGCAGTCGCTTCTTGTAAAACACTGGTACTCAGCTGAATCCGGTTAGACTGGAAGCCGACCCCAACATAGTTTGGGAAAAAGGCTCGGAGGATGATGATTATGTATTTTAGGAAGAAGGGTATTCTCAATGATGTGTATGTCTAAACTAGAAGTTCCCCATGGTTTGATCTACTGTGATCTGAGGGTCTACTTCCCGCATCCGGGTAAATATAGCCTGCGACGTCCTTTTTCGGCTATCGGTGCACCAAATTTCTTTTAAATCGATTCAGTAGTTCCACTCTCACTCTAGACAGATAGACAAAGTTACTTTCGTATTAATAATATTAGTTTATCAGTGATTTATAGATCTTCTTGATCGATCATTGCAGCGACCTCTATGTACATTTCAAGCTATCATCTACTACAGTAGAAGGCTTCTCGAGTTAGTAGTTATGCTCAAATTCGATAGATGGCATTGTTATAAAACTATGCATAGAATGACTAGGTTTCTGTGGTACTAAGAAAATCTAGAGCAACGGGGTAAAGCTTGCAATTAATATAACTGCTAAAAAGAATTACTGTTGTTTGTTTACAATTGGACCTACATAATTAATCTAATATCATGCTTATATCTGTACTTGTATTGTGAAGTAAAGCATTTGTTTCTTTGTACGCGCTTATCTCAGGTATTACCGGACTTATTTGAAAATTATTTCAGCGTTAGATTGCCCATTTATCGCGGAAGGGTGCGGGTGGAATCGCGGGGAAAATAAGTTTAACCATTGATAAACACAACAAAGATTATTTTATCCTGTTTTAAGCGTTTGTAACGGGTAAAATGGGCCGACCTATACTAAAACTTCTCTGTCCGTCTATCTGTCAACAGGCTGTATTTCACGAACTGGGATAGTTAGACATTTGAGATTTTCACAGAAGGAAGATGCATTCCTGTTACCGCTAAAATAACTAATACTGTAAACAAAGATACAGTACAAATGTTAGATGGTAGGAGCCCATACCACAAGCGTTTTTTTTTTTGTAGAAAATGATACAGAACCCTTCATCCGCGATTCAAACTCGCACTTAGTCAGTTTTTTTTTAATCTTAATATGTACACACATAATTTGTGGAAGTGTCGGTGTCCAGCAAGCGGCACTGACCATTGAATCGTATAACGGGTTAACTACTAATTTGAGCGACAGGTTAAACTCCAAAAACGAGTTTGTTGATATTGCCAGTACGTAGGTGAGGTACAGAAGTTCTAGTGTGTTTGGTCTTCGTAAAGGTGAAATTCCACGGGTGTGCGATGCTGTGACGCACATAATACATAGACATAATTTGTTCATCTGGTTTACTCGCTCTAGCAAACAGTAATAAATTATGTGCCATCATTTTTATAAAATGTAAAGTAGAATCTCGTCATTAGCATTCAAAAGTATAAATGAATGGATAAGGACTAACGAAGCATTTAAAAATCCAAACATTTATTCGTTTTGTTAACTGTATTTATGTTTTTCACGCTAGTAAAAAATGCAATGTTAATGATTAAAGTAGAACAACTATTTAGTAATCTGTGGTAGAACTGTCTTCTGTCTATCTATTCTTAAAGAATAGCTGGGGATTCCAAATAGAAATACCTATTTGAATATACCCTAGGCTATCAATGTGCTTTAATTGCATTGACATTAAAATACCATAGGTTAACTAGTTTCTAAAACGCATATAAATGTACGTAAAAAAATAGGCTAATCAAGGAAAGTTCACCAACAAGCACACATGCCAATAAGTACAGTCTATCCACAAATCAAGTATAAACTTCAAAGCACCTACTTAAGGCACTTGCAATACAAATGCTAAACCAGCACGGAATTTAAATACGTCTCAATTACCACATACAAGGCGTTTACTAAACAGTGGCAAAGCCTTAGACGTTTGATAGTGTAAAGGGGTCTACACACCAAAGCCGCTGACCCGGCGGCACAGCCCGGCGGCACGACTGCCGCGGCATGTGGTGTTCTAGTAATTGTCAAATACTCTATGAAAGCCGGCGGCATGATTGTACAAAATACGGCCGGCGGGTTGGGCCGCCGGGCTGTGCCGCCGGCATCAGCGGCTTTGGTGTGTAGACACCTTAAGATATCTGCAGAAAACTAAGTGATGGTTTTGTTTAATTTGCTAATTTGATTTTAACTACGATAATATAACAATTTTAAACCAAATTTTAAATGAAGACTGTTTACAAAAAAGCTCATAACTTTCAACGATTTTGATGAAACTTTTCTAAGAACCATCGGTAAGAACTTTCGTCTGAAAAACTGCATCCAAATCGGTACATCGGTTTAAGAGCTATAATGCCCCAGACGGACAAATTAAACATAGCAGTCAAACTTATATCGACCCTCTTTTTGCATAGAGCTTAAAATTTTCTCTTATTTAAATGAATATTTTTCGACATTTTCATACATACATAATACATACAATATACGCGGAAAATATAATCCTTTTTGCTTTTATTTCTGTGTAAAAAATCTTTGAATTCTATGTAATGGACCTTCTGCCGCCCAACCTGCGCAGTGACACATCATATTCACGTCACAGCAGCACAGAGTACCGTTTACAAACCAGTCGGAGTAGCACTCCTGACATACTTATAATTGATATAACATAACCTAGTATTGTGCTAGATTTATGTTAGATTTCGTCTTATTTGAGGATTTTGTTAATTATGAATTTAGTAGTGTAGAAACACGTTAAGGTACCAGGATCCTTGGAAAATCTCTGATTACTTTCTTTCTTTCTTTTCTTATCTTATGTTTATTTTGGATCGATGGCAGAATTGACTTGAGGTATCAAAAGCCTCATTGTTCTATTTTAAAAATATATAATGTAAATGTTTTTTTTCATTAATTTAATTTTCATTTGCATTAATTTAAACAGTAATAAAACCACTAAAGTCTACATGCATGTGTTCTCAGCTGCAACCAATTGGAGGCTGACCCCAACGTAGATGGGAAAAATGCTAGGCAGATGATGATGATGAGTTCTCAGTTCAATTTGACCAAGTCTGTATGTCTACCATGTATGTTTGTCCGCATGTTTCTCGGTATGTCAACCATTTAAAAAGATTTTTACTGATAGTGATTTTTCTATTCTTGTTGCACCAGACTTTTTACACCTGGTCTTAGGTATAGTTGGACCTTTAGGTCCTATTTTTTATGTTTTTGATGTCTCATATAGGATTAGTCAGACTAACTGTTTTATATGCGCTTACATAACACAGTTTCAGTTTTGGCATGAGTCACTAATAAATGAATAAATGTTTGTTTTTATGTAATCAATATACTACGAAACAGCTGTGACTATTTCGGTGAAATGTATTATCGTATAATGAGTCATAGCTCACACAGGATATAATGTATTTGAATATTAATTGGACAAATGCTAATACTTAGGATCATTTAGAATAACCATACATAGGAATAAATAGAATACTGACAACCGTTCTACCACGAAACTTTTTAACGTCTGTCGAACACTTGTCTAAAAAAAAGTCAGATTATAAAGTTAAAATAAGGTCCGTTTTGCGGCTATACTTTTTTAAACAAGTGTTAAACAGATTTTTAAGTTTTTTTAGTAAAACTGTTTGGCTTAACTGTTTTAAAATAATGAGAAATACTTACTTCAAAACCACCAGAACAACATTCATTATTAATGTTAAATCTTATCAAGATTAATAACAATGAAACACACATAAATAATAATTATTTCACGGACATGCTTGAGAAACATTACAACTCACAAACTTGTGTTTTGAACAATCCTAAATAGGTACTTAGTGTTATCTTGCTGTAATTTCAGCATGTAGATTGCTAAAAGTAACAATTCAGAATAATATAATGTTGCTATTAGATACTTTACTTCCTTTTCCATAAGTACCTAGAACTATAAGCATACGAAGAGATATGTATGCCTTATGCATAGTCTCTGAAACTGCTGAACCGATTCTACAGATTATCTCATAGTATGTAAATGACAGCAGCTTGTAAATATTAATGATTAAAAAAAACCTTCTCCTTTCTTTGGAAGTCGGTTAAAAAGGAACAACAATTAATTACGCCTGCATTATATAATGAACAATTATGCAAAAACAATGCAAATTGTAGAGTGTTAATTGGTTTATTTGTCCATTATTTATCCTAAAATTCAGACAGGCTTTAAAATCTACGGAAAAACAATCATAATATAACTGTCCTTCTAAAACTACAAAAAGGAAAAAAGCATAAACATTCACCACTTAATTGTTAGAATATTTCGATTTGGCAATACCGCGTGGGTTTTCCCATGCAGCATTCATCAAACAAAAAGAAAGTGATGAATCATGCTCGCGGAGACAAACTCTCCTTATAAGATGACATATAGACATTTAACTAAAGTTCCGCACATATTGTTTTGTATTTTGTTTGTCCCAATATTTTATCTATCTCTTGTTTTGGTTAATAGAGATAGAAAGGATAGAATATAAGATAGTTTTGGATAATTTTGATATTAGCCCCATCCACAGTCTTTCTTTACTTAATTAAGTGTATATACCAGTTGTTAAATCTTAAATATTATAGCCGTACTTGATCTACACTAACAATTCAAGCTTCAGTTGTTTATTAAGATATGCTAGCAAACAAAGTTTTTAAAATCCGGTCCGATTTTAAAAACTATTTCGGTGTTAGACAGCCCACATTTCGAGAAAGGCTGCCTTTTATCCAGATGCGCAAAATAGTTCCCACTTGACATGATAAATCCTCTCACGTGAATTAATTTATTTTGTAGAAACATCAAATTAAAGTCCAGGATGCAGATAAAACCTTGCTAGATTATAACTAGTTTCCTACATTATAGTTAAGTAGACAAATCACTGTGGCCACCTATCAAGACTGGGCAGTTTCCTCATTAATATCTCTCATAGTTTATCGCTTTCTAGAAAGCTTTCCCGCTAAATGATAGCAGTGACAGTTTAAACCTTGTGGGTATAATAATTGCGGACTACCGTTTATATTGTATACATGGTGTTACAAGAATGTCATACCCTATGTACCTTATACCGTACCGACTATGTAATGAGATAGGTTTTTAAATGACATCTTATAAAGATACTATTTGCAATGTCTCAAAAACGGTGCACTGTATGATTTTCGTTTAAAAATATATTTCTGTAAAATCTTATAATTTACACAATATAGACCTATGATTTTTACATAACAACACTTTTAAGCTCCGATTAAGAGAGCCTTAGTAATATAAAAAATGGATTACTCTGTTTCTCATAGTTATACCTAAGTTCTGAGAGAATTACTTCCTAAATAACCTAGGTTTCTGCTAGCAAACAAAATTGGTTCAATAGAGATTACTCCTTACATCTCACAAATCAACCTCTTTACAATATAACTATACATTGATCTCTGAGACATTTATAACGGATATTCTTGTACCACCCTGTACACTATTAATAGTTGTAGACAAGTTCTCGTACGTATGTAGAAGGACTGGATCTGCAACTGGGTGTGCACGCGCACTCAGTTCAAACTTCCCTTCCCTATCGCAATGTTTTTGACATGTAACGTTAATTGATTTTGTGTAGATAGTAATAAATAAGTAGCCATCGTACCACAAAAAACTTTAAACGTCTGTTGAACACTTGTCTAAAATATGTCAGATTATGACGTTGAAATAAGGTCCGTTTTGCAGTCACACATTTTAGACAAGTGTTCAACAGTTGTTTAAGTTTTTGTCGTAAGGCTGTTAAGAGGACGAATTGGAATTTTTGGCGCCAAGGATCTCAATTTTTCTCAGTAAATACAAAACGGATCAAAATACAACTTGGTTACCTGAAAGTTCATGATATAAACCTTATTTTGTTAGAAGTGAAAACATGATTAGGTAACTTTTATAACAGAGAAAAATATATCAAACATACCTCTTTTTAAAAAGAGATTCACATATTATGGGCAAACGGGACCGATTTAAGCCTCTTAACTTTTTTAGTAGTTGAGTATATACATACTCTTTAAAATTGTAGAAGGAATTTTTATTAAATTATCATTTCTAAATATTAAAATTACAAAACCATTTTGCCGCTTACGACTTTTAGTTATAAGCTAGCGCGCGTATTGTTATCCTCGCCCCGCTCAGACGCTCCGACCCCTTTTGGCGCCTTAGATGCGCGTGCCGGTTATGGAATTATTGTTGACCAATTCCTCGTCTTAAAGTTCAAGGGTGGGATCCACCATTTAACTGTAACGATAACCAGCCGTGAAATTGCCGGCCATTGGCCAAATCGGCGATTTGACTGCTGAATAATACGTCCAAGGCTGATTTTCGGTCACGGCAGCTGTTCTCATATAAGGAGATCAGCTAGCTGAGCAGGACATATTATAGTGCCACAGATGCACTCACTATTCCTTCACTCTCATAGCGCGATGGGACGGCAATCCGACACCATCGGAGAGAGATCAGGCGCAGGATCGACATTTACGTGCTCTCGGTGTATACCCATGCGTCGGTATCAATCTCCAACTTCCAGACTGCGAGCTACTTTGTGAAAATTTATAATCCCCAAAACAATTCAATTAACTTACTGTACTTCTCTTTATGTTTGTGATTTCCTGTATTATTAAATATGTTATTATATACAATAAAAAATTATCTATCTGTCTATCCACATTATGGAATTACCCAAATACTACACGTGCTTCACAAAACTGAGTCACAGCTGGCCCCAGGTCATTGACCTACATTCAATAACATACAAGATTAACTTAAATCTATCGACAGACTTTATAATGACGAAGTCCTATTATGTTCTAAAAGCTCTGAAGCTTTTTTCAGATAGATTTCTGACTATTTATAGACGACTAGCAGTTCCACCGGATTTAAAGTAGGTATCTAAATCATAGCCTTTTCCTTGATAAATGGGCTAGCCAAGCACTGAAATTATATTTAAAATCAATATTCAATTATTTATCCATATGTCATATAGGTATATACGATATTTTTACTTCACTAGTATTATCACAGGAAAAAAAATCTTTCACCTTTATAAAGCTACATTATTCTGAGAGTAACATATGCTACATTTTATCTGGGTGCGGGCAGTAGTTAGTTCCCACGGGACGCGGGTAAAACTGCGGGGAAATGGCTAGTATTTTATAATATAACAATAATATGGACCCAAGGGCACAGCTTAAAGAAGTTGGACAGCTATTCCTGAGATTAGAGCTTTCAAGCAAACAAACCCACTCTTCAGTTTTATAATATTGGGTACTGCTATTTAATTAGCACTGATCGACGAAGTATGAACATAATATATTATGCTTTGTTTGATTATTTTCAAGCCTTGAATGTTATTAAAATTGAAGCTATATGTAAGCGTTTATCAAGATTGTAACTGATGATGATTTATTAATTAAAAGGTGCGGCTAGATGTAGTAGATATTTCAATTGGGTTGTGGTCATGGATTTTTGGTATGATGATATGATATGTAGGCACGCGATACAGGCTATTTTTATGTATGTATATTGGTATTATTTTTTTGCTATGACCAAGTTTTATAAATACTTATCCAATATAAAAAAGTTTGTGACACTTTCACGCTAAAACTACTGGATGGATTATGATGAAACTTGGCAGTAGTACATATAACTTTTATAATAATTACATAGAGGCTACTTTTTTATGGGAAATACATAGATTCTTCGAGATGCGGGGGTGAAGCCGCAGGCGGAGTCTAGTAATATTATAAAATTAGGGTAATCTCAAGATCTACTGACCCGATTTTGAAAATTCTTTTACCAATGAAAAGGTCCGCTATTAGTGACTGTTCCCTCGGGACTTGGGTGAAACCGAACATACCCAGTACACACTACGTACTTACACATTTTTAACCACATTCCACCGAATAACTTGGTAATTTGTAATCGATTAGAATTCCTTAGATTCGGTTTGCGGGCCTGTATCGAAGGCATAGTGGCGCCGACCTCGTTGGTCCTGGTAGCAAGGAAGTGAAACTACCGACTATACTCGGGAAACGGAACCCTCTCTCTCTCCTCTCCAATAATAATATAATGTGCTGAACTAAGCGTGGCCCGACACGCTCTTGGCCGGTTTTTTCTGGTACAAACTATACACACACAATTCTTTACTTCAATCGCAATAACTTCCCTTGGTAATTTGTATAGTTATCGGCACGAATCTTGAGCTCTGACCTTCATCTGTGCAGGGTCCCTTTTGTGGTATGAAGTGAGGCGCGGGGGCGGGCTAAAGCGGTGATTGGCCCGCAGTGCATCGCGTCATAGCCGTCACTCGGGATTGGTTCTTTGCTAATAAATCACTTCTGCGCAGATGTAGGTCAGAGCCCAAGATTCGTGCCGGTAACTATAATCGATAAAAATTCCGATGATTCGGTTTGAGAGCCTGTATCGATGGCATAGTGGCGCCGACCTCGTTGGTCCTGGTAGCCAAGGAAGTGAAAGTGTGGTAGTGCCTACGTTTGTCACCGATTTGGGATTGCCGCCCTGAATTTGTGACCTGCCTAAAATTGACACGGTTTTTTTAAGGTCTAAATATTCAAAATTAATTCGGAAATAGATGTGATAACAGTTTACAAAGTTACTTCTGCCAGGTAAACCCGCACCCGGGTAAACAGTAGATTCCTCTATAAATGGGCTATCTAACACTGGTAGAATTTTTCAAATCGGACTAGTAGTTCCTGGGTTTTGATTATTTCGAAAAAAAAAACGTTTTCATTGCTGGTGGTACCTATAATCTCAAAGTCAAAGTTCTTCGTTGGGGTATCCATGTGGATAAAAACCCCTTATATTTTTAAAGTAAAAAAAGAAACGTTTACATACATCTACAAAACATTAGATTTCGTAGTACTTACTTTCGTTTGGATTACAAAAAGGCACTACTTTATAGCAAGCCATATTGGGCCTAAGTTCTAACTGTGTCGATTATAAATTATCTCATTAATATTTTGATGAGGCCAAGGACGAAATATCTAGGGCACCTTAGCGACATACATACATAATTTGTCCTTCCATATTGGCATATTATTAGGTAGATTTAAAAAGAGTAACCATGGAGTTTCTTGCCCGTTCTTCTCCATAGGAAGCTACTTTTGGAATAGGCAACTAGAATCAAACTTAATTATATTTTTGACGTTCATAACTGCTTGTAAAGGCCTAAATGATTTGATTTGATTTGAATGAAGATTGTGAAATGTTCGCACGCAATTTGTTACTGTTTGCTATAGCGAGTACCTACACCAGAAGAAACATTACATATACGCGGAATCTCGCTTTTAAATATACTTCGAAAAGTTAATTTCAAATGTTTTTTTCCTCACACTAATGAATTTATTCATCCCCAAATTCTAGGTCAATACACAGCTGATTCACAAAACATAGACTAACAAATTGAAAGTCTAGTCTCGACATTTTCACCTCTATCTCACTTTTACCGAATTCGTCATACTATTGTATGTAAGTTAACACATGATTATCCACACTCGCACTTTTACAAGCTTTCTTTGTCATTGTTTTTCTAGTGTTTAGTATTGTGACGAGTTTTTTTTTCAGTGTTGTGGTATTTCAATGCTTTGAGGTGATGAATTGATAACGGAAAGTTCTGTCTAAATATTTTGAAGTCTCTACAATGAAAACTGTGGTTTCTTTGATTTAAAAAAAAAACTTTTTTATAAAGTAGCCATTCGATTCTTAAAGATAATTTAAAAATCTCTCATTTCAATAAAAAAAAATAACCAGGACTGTTGTAGACTGACTTTCAGTACTAATTTTCAAGTAAATCAATGGTCTTAAGCAACAGTTTCCTGATGATTTCAGACCTAATTTTGAATAAAAATTATGGGTTCAATAAACCTATTGGCAAATTTTATTCACTGATGTTAATAATAAAATCATTTGTTTTTCTCACCTTGAGAATAATCCATATTCAGTACCACAGGCCCCGCGGTCACAGAGTTCAAACTTAACAACACTTGAAAGAATAACAACGCAAATGTAAAATTTAAACAAATCACTCTGAAATTGTCAACGCATTGGGAGAGAAAACACTTTTTATGTACATCGTCACTTGTTTTGTCACATTTTTCACTCGCACCTTTCTGCGGATGGCTGTAAGGCCACGTGCTTAGAGGGGGACCCATTTTGTCTGTTTGTTTGTTTGTTGCTATGACTGTTGCATGGTTTGTTGGAAATTGATGGTGGGACCTGGAACAAAAAAATGAGGAGTCAGAAAAGTGTTGAAAAATTAAAATATTAAGTTTGAACGTCGGTTTTAGAAGATAGCGTTTTGTAGAAAACGTTATAATAGCTTAACAAACTTTCTTTATTTAAGCTTAATAAAATAAAGATCGAACTGGGACCAAATATTAAGAAATCATTGCATAGTTCCCATCAACATATAAAACTACAATAGATACATAAAACTTTCCCGTATTTACATAAGTTTTCCATCAGAAAAACAGTACTTAAACTACACTATAACTTGACCACTTGAGCATCTTTGTACTGGAAATCATAGCACACTGTTCTTATTTATAAATTCTGCAATTTTCCATATTTATTATTACCAATAAGTCTAATAAGTCTAGTCTGTCCCATCACATGTGAATGTCCGTATGTAAGCTACCAACAAGCTACCTAACAATCTTCCTACACTAAGTAAAGCTCACAAAACCAGCCTACCCTCAACACACTAGTATCACAAACCCGCAGTACGGGTAGTTCAGGAAGCGAGTACAGTTAGCGACAACTCCGCGCAGCCGGCTGGCGCCAGACGAGTTTGTGTTAATATATGTTGGTATCTGTACTAGTTGTGGGTCTTAACTTGTAGGTATCTTAAGGGACAGTTAGTGACAATTAATTTTGCATTTCTGCTAACTAAGCCCATTTGTTCGTGTACATATATATTGTGGAGAAGCTTTGATTGTCCGATGTCAAAAATATTCGTAGTTCAAGTAATGCCGGTTCTACCTGGCAACCCATTCTTGAGTTATAACCCCAAAGTTAGCATCCACAACACAAGCTAACTGTCAAATGTTATTTTTATAAGAATTATTGTAAATGAAAATGTAATAGAGAGTTGTGTTGTTGGGAAGTTTGTCACCGCTTCTTCTTGAAGTGGTGAAAGGGGCGTTTTTGGGGGTGCTGTCAAATGTGATTGACTTGAAAAAGTGCTAATTTACTTAGCCTAATTTGAATATAATCATATTTGTCTTGGACTTTATATACATAGACAATTTTAAAGAATGCGAATACCATCAAATCACTGCCTCTGTGTATGTTGTAGGTCCGAGGTAAGTTCGCTATGCAAATAGAGGGATGGTAAAGTCTACAATCTATGTAGAGTCTAGACGAACCTAAACCTGTTATAAAACTACCAACAAGATAGCTCCTGAACAGGGGTGGTAAACCTTTGGATTGAGACGCCGTGATGACATAGCATAGTAGAGGTAATTTAAAGACTCCGCTAACTTACATACACATTGTAAAAGCTAAAATTACGAACAATTAATTTTAAATTACATTAATAAAAAACATTACATAGGCCATATCTAAAGCTAAAAATATGCCACACTGCGCTCTCCAACACGCATTCAAAACGTTGAATATCTGCAGGTGAGCCAGCAGTCTAGTAGTGGACGTTTTGGAACTGGCTATCAACACTATGCCATTTGTATTTAATAACTAGCAGTTTCACCCACATGCTGAAGGAAACACCAGGTTAAAAGTAACCATGGTTGGCTATGGTTATCACCGTGGAACACCCTATCGTCATATTTTTTTTATTTGGCACTCCAAAGCTTCGCCACTATCATTGAATATTCTTGGCAGTCGTCACTGATAGTCAAAAGCCAGTAAGTCTGACAACCAGTCTTACCAAGGGTATTTATTGGGTTGCCCGGGTAACTGGGTTGAGGAGGTCAGTTAAGCAGTCGCTCCTTGTAAAACACTGCATCATGTACTCAGCTGCATTCGGCTAGACTGGAAGCCGACCCCAACATAGTTGAGAAAAAGGCTCAAAAGATGATGCACCAATTACCATGGGATAACGATTAACCGACCATATGAAAACAACAAAAGAATAAGGTTCGCCAGCCCTGTCCCACACATAGCCAGTAACAAGGAAATGCTTCAGTAATGACTGTGGGCCGCTAGGAAAATAACCGGCCGTTACATGATAGCAGCTATGTCAATTAACAATATATTGTGACTACCGTAAGATGAGCTGGTTTGTTTTAGTTTTTTTATATTTAGATTAGATGTATGTGTTTGGCTTAGTTTAGGATTTTTTCGGGATATTAATTGTAAACAAACTATTTTTTTAACAACTTCCCAAGAAGCAGGTTTTCAATTCGAATGTTTGCGACTTTGTTATTTCATTTTTACTTGACTATTTTTTTAAATATATATTTCTTCTTTTCCTCATTATCTTGCCAATAAGAATTTTTAAGGTTTCCCTTTTTTGTCAGAAAAATAGCTTCTTTTCTTTGTGAATACTCGGAAAACCAGCTTTCTATAAATATCCAGAAAAAAACTTGTAACCGCATTTTACATTTCAACCGTAGCGTAGAAGAATATTATATGTATAGTACAGTTATTTATAAATATCTATACTTTATACATATAATACATGTAGTTTATAATTCATCTCATATATCTTTGAGTAATCTATCATAATCAAGATTACTATAACTTAAAGCCTTACGCAACATCACTGACTTTGACAAATCCATTGCATTTACTACAAGAACATCTATTAATAATAACGGAATTTATATTAAAATGACCCAATTACATGTTAATGTATGTAAACTGAACATTCTTGGGTTATTGTGGTAATTATTTACAATTTATTCATGTTACAAATGAAATAAATTTTGTTACATACAAAAGACATCAACGCGTTTCATTTGCTTAGTTTCAATTATGAAGATCTTATAGTCTTACTACAAAAACTTAAACATCTCTTGAACACATGTCTAAAAAAAGTGTGACTGCAAAACGGACCTTATTTCAACATCATAATCTGCCATTTTTTAGACAAGTGTTCAACAGACATTTAAATTCTTGTGGTACGACAATGGATGTTTATACCAGTCTTGCCAAGGGGTATTGGGTTGCCCGGGTAACTGGGTTGAGAAGGACAGATAGACATCCGCTCTTTGTAAAACACTGGTACTCAGCTGCATTCGGTTAGACTGTAAGCCGACCCCAACATATTTGGGCAAAGGCTCGGCAGATGATGAACTTTTCAGAAAAGTTAAGAAGTGAATGTAGTTATTTAATGAACTATATTGATTTGCTAAAAATTTTTTTGTTTTATTTTTCCTCAAGATTTTAATTAAAAGCTTTCTCTATCATGTAAGTGAAAGAGTGTTGATTGAAATTTTCGATACTTATTTTTGACAAAAGCAGGTCAAAGGAAATGTCGAGACAGACAGACATGTACATATTACATAGTATTTATGTATGTATAAAGTGATTTTCGATGTTACAGCTTGACAATGGTGAAAGTAGTTTGAGTAACTTGTGTTGTATTTAAGTTGGTTTAATGTTCTTTCAACGGTTGATAGGACTTACTTTAAAATGTTTTTTTTTTGTTTGCAAACGGTTAAGCCAAATAATAGGTATATTATTTTTTCATGATGGCACGTTAAAATGGGGGATCCCGGCTGTCATTTGAATATCTTTGGCAGTCGTTACGGGTAGTCAGAAGCCAGAAAGTCTGACAACCAGTCTTAAAATGGGCTCATGCCTTCTCTGAATAAAAGAATATTGAAGAGGTCAGTAAAATCTAGTAAATGAAAAATAATAAACAGGCTTAATATTTTCGAAAACCTTCACGCCATCGCATACATGATCTAGTATGTTTTCAAAATTATGCCCAGTCACATTATAACCATAAACCACAGTCCGTTTTATTTTTTCAATTTTAACACACAACCTTTTTCGCACGTCAACACCAAAGCCCATAGACAATCAGCCCGCCATTAAAAACTTTCACACACATTTCTAACCTTTGCCGAACCGCCTAACGGTTCACTGAGCAGCTGACATACATACCAAACGCATGCGAAACACTCCCTTATGTCTTTAGTAATACGAGCTATATAACTGTATAATTATCTTTGTTTGTAGTAAAAGATGTGTGGGAAAATCGACTTTATTGCCTGGAAAATGGACTTTATTGCTTTATAAATAAGGGTGGTTTTGTAAGTATGTTGTGTGGTGAGATTACTGTGTCACTGTTTGTACTTAATACCTATTTGTTTTATAAGATTAGGTTTAGATTAAGATCCTTTAACTGCCGCATTGATATTGTGGTCGGCTGCTATGGGTCCCGGGTTCGCTTCTTGAGTTGGACCAAATTCGCTTTGTGGTCTTAAGTCTTAAGAGACATTTCCAAAGCAGCGTAGGGTCTGCAAGTTGGTGATTGATACACCCGTACACCGGAGAGCACGTAAATGTCGGTCCTGCGCCTGATCTCTCTCCGGTCGTGTCGGATTGCCGTCCCATCGGGCGCAGAGAGTGAAGGAATAGAGAGTGCACCTGTGTCTGCGCAAATGCTTATCGACGGAGTGGATTCCATATATGTATGTGCTTATAGCAATCATAAAAAAACTTGAAATGAAAGTGGTGTATGTAGCAGGACAATATTATGATCAGATATGGCCGCATCTCCTTTTTCAGAAACCTGCCAAGTGACCCACTAATGTTGGAGAAAGTTTTGTAAACTTCCACTCGCTCAAGTTTTGCGAAAAAGGATTTTAAACGCAATACCACATTCCAACATTGTTCGAAATGTTTAGGTATGTTCCATACAGTGTTTCGGAAAGATGTCCGCTGTCTTCTGTACATCTTTAGCAGTCGTTACGGGTGGGTAACCAGAAGCCAGAAAGTCTGACAACCAGACTCACAGAGGGGTGTTTGGCTGAGTAACTAGGTTGAAGAGAGGTCAGATAGGCAGTCGCTCTATGTAAACCACTCGTATCCAGCTGCAGCCGCTTGCACAAATACACTACAATACATATATAATTGGAAAAAGACTATATAGACCCCTTTTTTAATTCCCCGGATGCAAAAAGAGGGGTGTTGTAAGTTTTACTCCTTCTGTCTGTTTGTCTGCATGTTTTGTAGCATTCATCATCCTCCTGCCATAAGGGCAGGATGCCCTTGCTACATGAATGATGGAATGCTACAAAACAATTTTAATTGGGGTCGAAGCTGCATGTTTTCTCTTTCCATACTCTTCTATCTTCCGTCATCTCACGAGTAACATTCTTGTCTTCATGTTTTGTAGCATCATAGCTTTTTAACGGATGAAGCAATGTCGATGCGATATTTTCTCAGCGGCAGTTTGGACGGTTGGTTTTTTGCCCTTTGAATTTTGAACAGTGAAGGCATAAATATTGAAATTAAGAAAGCCTAGCTTTAGGTACCAGTCTCTCTAATCCTATCTCCAATACAATCAACTATATGCATCCCATAATTCTAAAAGCTCTCGTTTGCAATTATCCAAGGCGATGGCTGAAGCGATAATCACAAGGAAACACAGGTTTAATTGTAGTGTCGCCATTTTGATTTAGAACTAGCCAAGATTTCTAACTAAGATCGAGAGTTTATCTTAATGAATTATCGGAGAAAATACGGAAGGGATAAGAGTATAGAATCGAATGTACTTGTGTCAAGAATTGAGGTAGGTTTTCTATGTAACTATACTAGCTTTCGCCCGCCACTTTGTCAATGTTAATTCTGGATCTATCCCGGTTCCCGTTGTAATAATGGGATAAAATATTGTTTCCATGTGTTTCAAATATCAATTATGTTCAAATTAAATTACATGTGTTTTAATAGAAGCGCTAGTGATGCAGGCTGTGCGTTGATCCGTCTCAGTCCGTCAGCATAAAGGATTTCATTATTATAGATTTTTGGAGTTTGTTTATTATTGAGCATCGGTTCCACCCGCGTCCAGCGGGAAATACTTCCAGCATCCGGATAAAAAGTAGCCTTTAGACTGTTTCAGGCTCTGTATAACATATTTTTTAAATCAGTACGATAGTTTTGGGAAGCAGATATACAGAGTTACTTTCGCATTTATAAGCAATGCTCATTATCAAAGAGGTTAATCAAAAGTTACATACACTTAATTAAATTACCCATTAGAGAACATTCGACATTGAACTGTAAAACCTTAAATATTAAGACGAAATTGATTTGACGACATTTTGTAGGTGAGTTCATTGACCGATCAAAATCATGATTAATGATTTCCGATGATTTTTTGATATTATTTGACGAATTATTTAGCGATATTCTCAATGGATATGAGTCATTCGAGATTTTAACAGTAAGCAAAAGATAACAAGTATAGATAAATCAATTCTCCTTTGAAAGGAGGCAAACTATTGAGTGATATACTTTCTTATTTGGAGCTGATCTTCGTGTGGGATGCAGGTTTAATAACCTGATAAACACAAGATGAAATCTTTGAACACTAGTGGGTTACCACCGATACCAGTTTGTTTGGTTAAGGATATTAACAATTAAACCTATACTTACACTAAAAATACAAAAGACTTAGGTAACGTACCTAGTGCTTTACTAATACATAGATACATATTGTAAGAAGTTTAATTTCTCTGTTTGTTTGAACGCGCTAATCTCGGAAACTATTGGTCCGATTTGAAATATTCTTACAGAGTTAGATAGCCGCATCGTGGAAGGCTATAGGCTACCTTTTATTTGGATGTGGAAAATACCTTTTCCACGAAAAAGAATTCCCACGGAAAGCAGGAAAAACCGTTGTAGGAAGCTAATATATAATAATAAAGTCCGTTCTAAAATTCTGAAAAGGAAACTTCAAATTAATTGGCTTATTATCACGACCATAATCATAGGTTCTCCACAACTGGTTAGTGCGGAAACCGCGAATATTAACCAAACAGATAAACAGTTAACTAAAAGTAGCTACCACACTGCAGACTAAACAGTCGGCCGACCGATTACATATTTTTTTAAAGAAAATCTTGATTCTAATCAAAGTTTACATTACATACCAGCTTACTAGGGCTCGATGGGGCTCGGCTCTGCTAAGTTAATAATGTGAAAATTGGATAACAATTGAATCTCAATAGCAGTTTTAACCTTAGCGGGCATTTTACTGCTAATATAAGACCGTACGTATTCCAATGACATTTCAATGATTTGATATTGGTCTGCCATATGGTCTCTAGATTAGTCTGTTCTAAAATCATATTGCTATCGTAAATCATTTGCAGACAATATGATTTATTATTGAATCACAGAACAGGATAAAAACGTTCATTTAAAAGAAAAAATAGTGGTAGTGCCACATGCGCTTCAATCGTAATCGTGATTGGATCTCAGTTGGATATCAATCGTACGTCGTTTCAAAATAATTAGCAGAATCGTGCCCCTGATCTTTATCCTGTGCGTACTACCATTCATCTTCATACTGATTTATGGCCCCAAACTATCGGCCGACTAAAAGTTTGCAGTGTGCTGGTTCTCTAAAGTGGTGGCTCAAATTGTGAGTAACTGCTAAATTCTCATTGTATTCTAATGCGTGTGTTTATATGCATGATATATAATATAGGTGCGTGTCCGGTCGACGGATTGTAATGATAGGTAGATTTGTGTTGATAAACGTTTTTGATTGTATTGATAAGTTTAAGAAGGTAAAAGCTGTGTATTTGTTATTTTGAGGTAGCTAAAAAGAAGAAGAATATTTAACACGATTCTCCTGTTAACCTGCCCTTTAGTCCCTATGTAACGTATGGATTTTGTACCTATGCACATAGATAAGATATTTACTTGTATGTACCTACTACTTTCACGCTAAAGCTGAGCTTTTTCACCAAATATACAGGGTACTTCTTAACCATGTGCGGGAACTATTTCTCTTGAGATGTGGGTGAAACCGCGGGTGGTTTACTGCCGATTCCTGTTACTTATCTATACGTTGTGTTTCGATTGGATATTGAATTTGATATACATATGTCAAAATATATAAAATTAATATAACATGTCAAAATAATGTCAAATGTCAAAATGAAATCTCTAGTGAGCAAATCAACAGATAGGTTATGGAAATCCGTTACTTATTGCAATAACTTAAAGGGCAGCTTAGGTCGTGTTTGTCAACTGATCTGCGAGGTTAAGCGCCGCTGGCCGTAGTCTTCCACGGTTGGTTGACTATATTAAATACCCTGAGACCCTTCTGTATTCAGTAGGTATGTGTTAAACAGTCAAAGTCCTCATTATCTTATTCATAATAGTATAGGTATGTAAGTATATTTTTTCACAGTTGTTATTCATATGTATTCAGACCTATACTAAAATTATAATGTTGAAAGTTCATTAACGATTTGAAAATAGTTGCATAAAACATTTATCGAGGAAATATATAGTATAGGCTACTTTTTATTAGATACGCGGAGTACCTAGTTCTCCAGCAGTTTTAGATGAAAGACACGTGTGGCACAAGTACCTACTTAAAATAAACTACACCCTGTCTTCCATAATAAAAACAAAATACATTAAACTATCAGAAAACAAAATACTCCGTCACTATGTTTCGTTTTTGAAAAAGAAGATTACCTTAAAGTTGATTTCAGCTTCCTTCGACAGTAGAAAAAAATAAACAATTTAAAAAACTGTACACAACACCTTTACAGAAAATAAGGCTAATTCACATCACTATACGGGACAAGATCACTCATATCAGTAGATCTCCCTTAGTTAGTGCTGTTCTAAATCTCGCTATGATCGCAATCGTAATACGGTATCGACACGCTCTGAATAACGACCAACTGTTACCGCAGTCATTAACGAAACTGATATACCTTCGAAATTATATCGAAACCAACCGTCAGTACCTGCCTAGCCTTTTCCCAACTCTGTTGGGGTCGTCTTCCAGTCTAACCGAATGCAGCTGAGTACCAGTGTTTAACAAGGAGCGACTGCCTATCTGATCTCCTCAACCCAGTTACCCGGGCAACCCTATACCCCTAGGTAAAACTGGAGTATATTTCAAAGTACTACCACTGTATTAACATCGTAATTCTTACCCATAGGCAGCAATTTTTTTAAACTGAAGTTGCGAAACTAAGATGGCCCTGAAAGTTTGAAAATTAATGTATCTTGCAGTACATTGTGAAACGCTAATTTACCAAGATTTAACGTGAGACGTATTTTTGAGATGCTAGTTTTTTTGCACGATTCTGGCAAGTGAAATTACAAACTCTGAGATACCTAGAACTAGCTTCTGTCAGTGGTTTTAGTTTTGGCTGGAAAGCCCAACGGACAGACGCATAGAATTACTTTATTGGTGTCCCAAATTAATTGCACTCAAGTGTAAATCATCAACATATGGTAATAGCAAACAGAAAGGTGATATCCTCCTAGCCGATAGCCACGGCGGCTGTTCTCATATCAGGAGGTCAGCTGCGCAGGACATATTATAGTACACAAGCATTTGCGCAGACACAGGTGCACTCACTATTCCTTTGCGTACATAGAGGTATGATGTAGGTAACTGCAATAGTTACATAAAATATCGATTTCGCTCATAAAATGCAACGTTATGCGGGTGGGACATAACACGGGAAATATCATTGGAAAGTTAAATACTATGTCAATAATATTTTATAGCTGATACATTTTGTATCGCAAAAACTTCGTAATATTAGTTTAGGGCGGAATTTTTGGATAACTTTAAAAGATATATAATATCGACGCTAAGTTTTGATTTGATTTTGGCAAAAAGCACAGCTGACCCGGTGGATCTACATATAGCCTAGAACCTAAAAGGTCCTTATTTTTTTCTATTCTATTCTAGAGTCAAAAAGTTTAATAAATTCATATGATATAATCATCATCATCATAAGGAAACTTTTCGTTTTTAATGAGGTCAAAAAATGCGTATATATTTCCTTCAGATTACCGAAATAATATACCTACTTTATATCAACACAAAAGCTGCAGTTTAAAAACCGAGTTTATACAACTTAAAACATTAAAGTTGCATTCCTTCTTACGCATGCACAATGATATCTCTAAAAAATGTACAAAATAAACCTTATATGGGTTATTTTAAAATACTATATTCAGATAAGTTCATACCTTCCACCGAGGAAAGGCTCAACCAGTGTTAACGACCTTAAAACCTGCTATCTTCGCTTATCTTAAGAAAGTCAATTGAATTCTTGCAAACCGTATAAAACCTTCACAGTGATATTACAGGCTGTATAATTAAACATCGCAGCTTTGTTTTTTTTTAAATTCAAATGACGTTCTTTTTCGTAATGTGGTTCTAAATCTGAATTGTTTGGCGCGAATTACAAGGAAGCATTTGTTTCTTTAATAGTTTTTTTTTTTAATAGTTTTTATTTACGTTTTGTTTTTGCAGAGTAATTACAATATCCAGTTGTTTGATATCCTGTAGGGAGCTACAATTATTTTTTTGTTTGTCTACAATCATAAACTCGTAGTAATGAAAAAACTCATCATCATCTGCCTAGCCTTTACCAAAAATTTGGGGGCGGGTTCCAGTCTTACCGGATGCAGCTGAGTACCCGTGCTTTACAAGGAGCGACTGCCTATCTGACCTTCTCAACTCAGTTATCCTAGCAACCGGGAACTCTATTTAGCTAAAATACTTATTTTAGAACCGCTCTTCAAACTAGTTTAAGAAACCATATTAAAACCTAAAACTAAACAGCCTATTACCCAAAAAAACTTCAACACAATCGCCCATAGATTCCAAAAAGAAAGTAGCCGATATAAAACCTAGTACTAACTAATAATAATAAAAAAGAATGTCATAGTTTCTCGTGGCTACGAAATCGGTCAGCGGCGACGTCGCGGGTCGGAATCCGTACGGGACCGAGTTTCGATCATTTCACTGACCTACATTACGACAACGGAACGCAAAGACGTCACCTTGTCGAGATAACACATTTCTTTGTCCTTGAACACTGGTTAGAGGAGTAACTAAACGCATTTTGGTTTTTGTTAAGCTTAAAAATGTAGATAAATATTTCACAGAGGTATGCAATTTATTGAGGATAATTTATTTTAATACAGAATATCTATCTATAAGGCTGAATGAGAAATACCTTTGCCATACAAGTGCTGAGATAAAAAGTGATTTATAGTTTTGAAACGCGTTTCCTGCGAGCAGTAGTTAGCTACGGTCAAGAGGCTTTCCTTCGATAAACGAGTTGATTTTATTTCTCAAGTACGGAGCGGTAATAGGAAGAGCAACAACCTATGATTGCAGGGCCGTTATTCCCGATCGCCTCGACCGACCACTGATAAAACGTGAAAAAATAGATACTCTTTCAACCAGAACTCCTTTCTCACAAAGGAGTTCACATTTAAAAAAGCAAAGTTCAAATTTCGAATTTGAAATTCCGAACGCGCAAAAACCTTCTAATTAGTATTTTACTGCGGTCGTTGTCGAAAAAAAAAACTCCAAAATTATGGCCGAGAAGTGAAATATTATAAGGGTCATTAGACGCAACGGTGCATTGAAATCAATTTTTTATATTCACCTGTTTAGCGGCCACCAAGACGAACTCTCACAATCACAGCGAACTCATTATCCACCGGCACTGAGGATTTAACAGTTATTCGTACTAAAAGCGATGATTAACAACTAAGACATTCGCTTCAAGCTTTGTTTCAAATAATTAAATAAAAAATAAATAATGTAACTGATTAAAAAAATATAACTGACAGTTTCGCGTGCGCGCGCTTTTTATTGTAACTTTTTTTTGTTGGTCGATGTCAGGCACAGGCGATCGTCGTGCAGCCTTGACCGCTACGCGACTGCGGTCTTACTGAACGAACCGTCTTGGTGCACGGAGCTTGTCCTCTCGAGGGGCCATGTAAACAGCATTGCCATAGAGACACTTACCCACTTACATTGGAGATTTCTAGTTCACACCAATTTGTGGCACATAAACTGGTCCAAAAGCTAAATTCAATATGGCTGCGTGTATGTCTACGTCGTATTTACTTTATAACTGTTTCAATTACCAGCCGGTTGTATAAACTGACCTAACAGGATCTCTTTGCTGAGAAAAAGAAGCAAAAAGGTTGGGACCAGTCTTGTAACTACGCTACAATTATTGAAACCTCCACGGAGGTTTGCTATCACATCTGGCAACACAGCATGTAAATTACTTTCCAACAGTTAGTTTTCGCTCGGGTGCACCGATTCCGGTCAGCTTTTGAGTTTATTTTTTGTCTCTTAGCTTTGAACAGGAAAGAAAGCTTATCTCTTATTGGTAATCTATAATTGGTTGAGAATTTTTAGAATGCACTTGGTGACAAGTAAGTCCTCCTTTTGCATGAACTACATACTTATGTAGAGAAAAAACATCAGCTGATAACCGCGAAAACAAAATACCGTTCTAATTGTTTCTAATTATGAATTACTGGCTTCCGTCAGCCGGTCAGCCGCGGCCTGAGGGAACTACCTACTTCCCACGCTAGGATAAAAAGTACCCTATAAGTTATTCTAGGGTACCTATAAGCTACACTTCTGCCAAGTTTCATCAAAGTCCATTCTGTGTTTTTGCGTGAAAGAGGAAAACACATCCATGTCATCCATACATAAAAACTTTCGCGTTACCTACTAATAGTCCTTATCTAATCAGACTCAACGCCTGCCTGGTTATTCGTAACATAGATGTGACTATAATTTTTTAATTAACACATATTATTTATCATGGTTAAAGAGATAGGTTTAGCCTGGTGGCAAATGAAAGGACGGCCAGGGGAGAACGGAGTTCATATTACCTAATCTAAACCAAAAACAGTCAAATATTTCAAAAGATAAAGCGTTACAAAAAGATAGAATATTACAAGTCTACAGGGGCAAAGTAACTATGTGATGCGATAAATAAATAAAATAAATAAATGTATGTACATACATATTAACCAGATTCCTTGCAAATCTAATTCTAAATCATACTTTAGTATCATACTTAAGAGCTGACAAATTGATACTATTCTGGTTACTGTTGGCAAGGAGGCTGGAAGTAAAGTAGCCCTCATTGACAAATGGCATCCTCCCGGGTGGCCAATTAACTTGCCAAGAGATTTAATTTATAACTATGGAAACTGCTGGCTTGTGGTTTTAGTCAGTGTTTAGTACTTATATAAATTCGAAGATTTTTATTTCCTTTCAAAAAGGGGTTAATTTAATATAAAATAAGAGTTTCGAGTAAAAACAATATTGTAAAGATTATAGTGCTCTTAGGGCTAGTAGGTACACACCAGGATTTTTAAACGCCGTGCTTTTATCTTAAAGAGCAGTTGGTTGCTGTTTGTATCTCTACACACGGGCGTTTATTTTGTCATAGATAGATGTACAAAAGCCCAGTCTTATGTGTCGCTAAAATGCGCGTCAACGTCACACACAGGCGTAAAAAGGTGTGAACAAGCCCTTTCTCTTAGCGATGGCAAATCATCAAATGACCCCTTCCTCTGTTGGTAAGCAGCGGTGAGGGAGTGTCAGACTTACTGACTAAAAATCCATCGTGTTCCTTCGTAGGCCTTTTGTGTACCAGGGCCGCGGTAACTCTTTCGAACGAACAATCCCGCAGCCACGGTGGGCCTTGGCCCTACTGGGCCTCGCGAGTGAACAAGCCCTTTTTCGCATTTTTTACAATCGATGCACGCGCAGGCAGAACTCTTCAATGCATGCGACCTCCTTTGTTTTTCAATAATTTGAATACTGTTCACTGATATGAGGAAAAATACTAATGCCAAAAATACCAATATTCATTTCGCTGAAGGAAAATACATTCTGAAATTAAGTAGGTCAAGTAATAAACCGATTCACACTAAAACCAGAATAAAATTATCGGATATTGAAATGTGTTAGACCGTTATTCCTCCATTCTAATTTAAAATTAGTCTAACAGATTTAGAATTTTTAAACAACTAGCACCATACGAACAACTTTCACAAGTGTCCTTTAGGAAAATAATAGCCTAAAGATTTCTTTAATGAATGGTCAATGTAATATTGCAATTTCCTAGTGCAATGACACGTAGAAAACTTTTTTGATAGAATTGAAAAGTCTGAGGAAGGGCGTAGACGTAACTTTTATTAAAACACCCAAAGTCCTTTATTTTCTGCATTTCACTCGTCGTATTGAATAACCTGCTGCTTAATGCCATAGGCGTTAATGCCTCGATCTTCTATTCTACAGTGTATAGACTTTTCCAGATATATTTACTTTTGAGCACTGAAAGCTTCATCATCTGCCTAGCCTTTATACCTTAGGTATGTGTATGTACAGGCATAACCATTCAAATGTCTAGTAAACAGCTTTTTTACAACCGTTGTCCCTTTACATTACGTTAGTGAAATCTAGGTATAATTTATTTAAACCACTACCAATAATAAAAAGAAACAATACACAAAAAGCGATAAATAATGCCATCTGGTGAGATTGTGGTCAAAAGCAACCCTATCGACAATTTAAGAAATGGCCAGAAGTTGATGGTGTGAACAATGTTTAAAACGCATTTGGTCACCTCTGTTCCGTGTGATGTGCTGTAAAACTACCTTAACTAATTAACTGTCATAACTGTGGAAGCTTGTCATTAGCAATTATTTTATATACTTTGTTAAATAATTGGTGTAATTAGTCTGTAAGCTTTCTTTAAAACTAAATAAATAAGAGATACTATAAAACGTGAGTCATTGACATCCTAATGGGGACATTTTCGTAACATTTCTGTCGAAGAGAAAGATCATAACAAACCTACTCATCTATCTTAAATGTGTATTGGAAGCCGAATGACTCACGAATAACAGAATTATGTCTTTAACACCGTTTCATAACCAAACAGTCATCGTTTAAATATTTAAGGTAGGATACGACTTTTTAATTGCTGTTATTTTTTCCTGTGAAGATAGCAAGTAGAGGCAATACATAGGCAATATGTAACGTCCGCCTCGTTAGTCAAGTGATCAGTGATCGTCAACGTAACTGATTTACGACAACGTAATTTAGGATTAAAAAATTGTTGTAATATTTGTGAAATAAAAGTTTTCATAAGAATTTTGCTCGTCTCTGTAACAAAACAAACCTTAGGAAAGACATGTACCTAATTCGTGGTAATACGGAAACATAATTTGCAAATAATTAAAAAAAATAGTTAAACCTCTGTACCTCTTGAGGCAAACAAGCGTATAATAATTTTATTTTGTTTCTAAACGAAATAACAGCTGTCTGCCATCCGTCATGTCATCTGTCATTCATCAAATTTAGACTGTCAAAAAACAAAACAAATCACAAACAGCAAAAAAATTGCCAGTTTTTCGGAAAACTACAATGAAATAAGTGAAAAACTTACACTAATTTACATAAACAGCGGCTGCTTGTTAAAATATGAAGTACGTATCATATGTATTACTATTAATATTTGAAATCTGTCTTAAAATGTTTGCACGTGTCACAAATTGAAAACCGCATGTTGGATTTCAGTTTTCAGTGCTTATTTACTCAAATAAGTTCGTAATTAAAGATTAAAGTGTAGTTAAGACTACATATAATATTCATTTAAGTTTTTTAACTACACGATAAATTATAACCTAAAAATTGTAAACAAAATATGCACGTGAATTTGTATCTATAGAGCTGAGCTATGGGGTTAGGTTAAACTATAAATAGTAGAAGTTAATTAGTACTTTTATTCACTTATACTTTTGATGCATTTTTTTAATAATATTACTAATTCTTAATAAGTGTACATAATATGTTTAATAGATGTTCTATAAATAATCAATATTTCATTTCTAAACTTAAAATAAAAAAGAAAACATTATAATATATATTTTTTATTTACAGAATGGAAACATCAAAACGTTCAGCGTCACCTAATGCTACAAAACTGAAACGTAAAAGAAAGTCCAAAACCAAATTCACAACTTCGGAACAGAAAAACATTAAACTGGACACTACAGAGACCATAGCTACTATAAATCCATTAAAACCTTCGAAAACTGGACCGAAACCAAAGCCGGTGGAAGAAACCAATGACAATGATAATGAAAAGTATCCAATATTAAATAACAAGGAACTGATCGATAGATTCCTTAAAGTACAGATGACTAATAATCAGAAAGGTATTTTTTCTAATACATATCCATTTCCCATGGTTTCACCCATGTCCGAGGAGGACTTCTTCTCGTACCTGGATACAATATAGCTTATGTTTTTTGGGGATAGTGTAGCTACCCAAAATTTTAAAAGAAATTTTTAAATTTGGTCAGTAGTTTCAGAGCCTTTATGGTACAAACAAACAAAAAAATTTTTCCTCTTTATTATTTTAGTGTAGAAGTATAGATTATAAAGCTAATCTCAGAAACTGCTGGACCAATTTGAAAATTTCTTTCAGTGCTTTTAAATGAATTAATGGAGAAAGACTGCAAGCAACTTTTTATCCGGATGCGTGGAGTAGGTTGGATACCGGTGAAACAACAGGCAGAAGGTTTGATTTCTTACTGAAAGTTTTGTCAAAAAAAAAATAGTTATAAGATAATTAGTGTACGCACATAGCGTAGCAAAGTGAGCCTTTTTCCCAACTACGTTGGGGTCGGTCTCCAGTCTAACCAGATTTAGCTGAGTACCAGTGCTTTACAAGGAGCGACTGCCTATCTGACCTCCTCAACCCAGTTACCCGGGCAATCCAATACCCCTTGTTTAGACAAAGTAATAGCATAGTAATTTCTACATATTCAATGTGTGCCTATTTCTATGACATTTATTTTTCACTGATCATCCCTTAGCCCTGAAATCTGAATAAATCCCTTCCATATCCTCAATAATCTTAAAATAAAATATAGTATTTATATAGTTATCGGCACGGATCTTGAGCTCTCGGCGGAAGAGTGGGGATCGCTTTGCGCACTGTACACATAAGGCAATAAACCAATAAATCGCTTCTGCGCGAGGTGAAGGTCAGGGCTCAATATCCGTGCCGATAACTATACGAATGAATAAATATCATTAACTAATAAAACCATCTGTTACAGGTAGAATCCGTCAAGCCATAAGAGAATCACTTCAAGGTACGTCCAATGTGGTTGTACCAGAAATAATTCACAACAAAATCCAATCGATTCTCAAAGGATCCCCCAATCTCACCGACTCAGAACTGAGACGTATACGCATATTATACAATCTACTTAAAACCGCATTAAAAGAAAAATCCTTGGCCGCTCCGAAAGCAAAGCCGGAAAAGGTAAAGAAAAGTGTTGAAGAAGACACAAAGGCTAAAAAGATTGAGGATAAAGAAAAAGATAGCGTGAAGAAAGAGAAGACGGAGAAAAGAGAGCAGTTGGTTAAGAAAACTAAGGGTCCAAAGAGATATGTTGTGTTTTTAGGGAACTTGCCCCTTGATGTGGATAAGGAAAAGGTGAGCATAGATTCTTTTTTGATACTTCCAGTTCTTATTGTGTTACTGGTTCTTAGTTTGTTCCACCACTTCTTCTTCCCAGCAAAAACACATAGGAAGTGGTGAAGGGCAGGCGTTTTTTTGTAAACTTGACATTCAAAAGTGCTGATTTTCAGCCTACTTTGAATAAATGACTTTTGATTTTGATTTATTAAATAACTTTGTCTCTCTAATTTCATAATTCTTTCCTCCATGTTCCACTATAAATTATGTCAGTTCTGAAACTCTTATGTTCGTAAAGTTAAACTAAGTATATTCTAATCATTTTTTTCTCTTAATTACAGATAATAAACCACTTCTCAGAGATGAATGAACACATCATAGACATTCGCATACCCAAAGCATTGGAAGGCAAGAAGAATGCCATCGCTTATTTGGAGCTTAGCAATGAACCTAGCTACGAGGTAATATATTTTTTTATAGTTACTTATAAAAGTCGCCAGAAGACGCTGGATGCAGGTTGCCTCCAACAGCTATCTGTGGAGATCTAAGGGGGAGACCTATGTTCAGCAGTGGATGTCCTATGGCTGAGATGATGATGATGATGATGATAGTTACTTATAATATCATAAACTAGTTTCCTTCAGTGGTTCAGTCCTATGTTCATCAGTGGTGGTCAGTCCTGTGGGAACTACTCCGCTCAGCCGGATAAAATTAGCCTATAGTCTCTCTTGATAAAAGGACTAATCTATTTTCAAATCTGCATTCTAGTTCCTAAGAATTGCATGTTCAAGCAAACAAACTTTTCAGCTTTGCATTATTAGTATTCACGCGAATATAAGTTGCTGGTTGGTTTGTCACGCTAAAATGGCGGAACAGAATGAAATGTTATTTTGCATAAGGATAGATGGTGCCTGTTTATTGTACCTAATTGCAGAAAATTGCAATGTATCCTATTTATCCAGACAGAAGTGATGGAGGAAATATAATTACTAAATCAATTCTTTATTTTCAGTTTGCATTATCAAAACACCACTCAATGCTGGGTAACAAGCGAATAAATGTATTGTACACGGCACCGAAAAAAGGAAAAGTAACAAAAGCAGGTGCTAAGGTAAGAATCACATTATTTTAATTTTTTTTTTTAATCAAATAATTACATTATTATCACACCCTTAATTATATCTATTAATCCTGAAAAGTAAACTTTAACTAACTTCCCGTAAAATGTATAAAACTAAAATTATCATCTACCTACCTTTTCCTAGCAGTTGACCACCAATGTGCGACTATCTGTCCCTCAACCCAGTGACCGAAAACCGAAATAAAATAACCCATTTTTTTATTACAGAGCAAATCAGCCAAACTAATAGCTCTACAAAAGAAAGGCAAATTAGTTGGCAGCATACCGTTAGCGAAAAAACGCAGCCAACGCCGACTCAAAATGAAGCAAGCTCAAGCGAAATTAGCGGCAGAAAACGCTTAAAATTTAATAAAAATATCAACATTATACTCTCGTATTATAGTACTGTTATAACGGAATTATGAAGATCAATAATTATCTTAGAAACGCTATAATTACTTGTTTCTCAGTATCTGTGTTACGCATGGCTCGATTGATTATCGAAAATAAGAAAGAAAAACGCTCTCGGAATAAAGCAGTTCGAAAAACGAGTTAAAGGTTTTTTTTCTTTAAAAGTATTAAAAAGATGCGGAAATTTTACAGTTTCGTGTTAAGAGTACTGTAATACGAATGAAAATGTTTATATTTTTTTAATAAGCTTTAAAAAATGGTAAAATAATTTTAAGTGTGCAACGCATACTTAAATACAATAAACCTAAAACACAATTTGGCTGTTTTATTTTTTTCCGAAAAGTGAGTCTTTGCAAACTATACCTAATATGATGTCCATGATAATCATGCTTTGAAGGGGACCCTATACTAAGATTCAGAAACTTTTTCTCTTTAAAGTGCGTATAGATGGCGCTGTACTCAAGTGTCATACAACAGTCACGAAATGTATCGAATCCTAAATCGCGCTATCAAAGTTTTCCACAAAGTCAAAACATGTTTAGAATTTTGCGCATTTCAGTCGTACTTGCTTCGGCAGTACATATACTAAAATTGGAACGATACAGAGAAGATTAGCATGGCCCCTGCGCAAGGATGACACGCAAAATCGTGAAGCGTTCCACATTTTTTGGACAACTTTGGTATGAACATAAATTAAATAAAAAAATTCGTTATTTATTTGCGTTTTGTCCCATATCGTCATTGTCGACTTTTTTATTGTTTCTCCGTTGCAGGAAACTGCCCTTTCCCAATTTTGTACTCGAAAAGAGTTGACAGAACGCACCTTTTAGCAACCATCACTAATTAATGATGCAAAATTATGATTTAAGAGTGGCAGACTTCTACTGACTGCTTTATCTGTTAAATGATGGGATTAGTTTCATACTCATCCCTTATCTTTAAACATTTTGATAATCTAACTAGACTCTAGCATGCATCACCCAATTTTATTGATGAAAATTATCCAAATGAAAATTTACAACTTAGAACAGACAAGGGGTGCGCAAGTTTGAAATCTTTCTTGAATTAGTACTACATAGGAAAACCTGGAAACCATTGGTTCCAGAATCTAGATCAATGGGTTTCTGTATTTAGTTCGAGAATTTTCATTCAAGCTTGGCATCATGACTTTTTGTATGTAGGTAAGTTTGCCGGGCGTACCCGCTTAGGCCTTCAAGCGATTATCTTATGGGGTAGGTAGATACAATATAATATGTAGATAACTGATGTAGGTACGCGGATCTTCAGGTATTACGTATCTACTGATATTAATATTAACCCTAGAAGCCTAATCTACGCCTGCGAGACGTACACGCATTCGAATATCGTTTGTTTTTTTCTAACGGTTGAAGCTAGCGCGTGGTTCTCTTCTGTTATCTTCGTGGCCGACGGGAGCTAGAGGATGGTGCCCCTATCGTTGAGGAAAGTCCCGCCATTTTTGATTTATCGAAGTGTTGCACGCCTGCGAGACGTATATTTAGGCTTTGTGTAACTTTTAACTGAGATTGAGTGATTTTACTATTGCTTGTTTTCGTATATTTTGTATCTTTTTTCGGCGTTGTTTCAGGTATAAATATGTCACGGTCTAATGTATTAGACGAAGACGATATTTTTGCAATTTTGAACGAGGAAGACAATCCTTTTCAGGAAGATTCAGATTCCGAAGTTGAGAATAACCAGATTATCGACAACGTTCAAAGCGAGGACGAAAATAATGAAGTGTCTGAGTAAGTTTCGTCTTTACAAGAATCTGGAGCCTCTGAAGAAACCGACCCTACCCTTGTTGCAGAAGCTGGTCCATCATCTGGCGCATGGGGATGCAACTGAAGTACAATAATTTTCTGAGGTTTTTTTTTAGAAATGCGCCATCTAGTGACGGATGCCCCGTAACTTGGGTATTTGTACTTCGTTTTAGTCACTAGATGTCACTGCACCTTAGACCGATATTTCATCGATTTAATAACAAATCTAAAAAAAGTTTTGTGATTAGAAATATTAACAAATATTGTAATTAAATAATTTTATGATTTATTTTTAATTCTTTTTTATCTATGAGGACGTCTTAGTTAATCACAATAATCACACTACTTGAAACCACTTGAAACACTGACGATTGACATTGACAGTCGACCATACTTTTAAATTAAACCGTTTTCCGTTTTCTAACGTGTTGGTTTATTCTGAGTGTTATTTTCTGGTTTTTTTATTACGATTGTTGCGTGTTCCTGGACTCTGATACTGACTGCTTCTGTGATTGACCTGGCTTCGTATTTTGGACCTGTGATCTACTGCATTTTCATTGACCCGGCTTTGTATTTTGGAACCTCGATCGACTGCTTTTACATTGACCCGGCACCGTATTTAGGACTAGAAAATGCGTCCAGTGGATCGTCTTAGGGGCGGAATGCCATCAACGTCAAGATATAAGTGCTACTTTGATTGTGACAATGACGGTAAGTTCAAAACTTTTAACTTTATAATGCACGTAATTTATCTTTTGCTGATAGGCTGCACAATATCCATTATTGTCATCCGTGCAATCTGTGGTCATCATAGTCCTTGAGTCATCAAAATCTAAGATGCACTACCACACACACTCCTGTCCTGACCCTACACAAACAATTGAAACTGCACATTAACTTTTATATCCAATCAAAAGACTCGGAATCTACGTATAAGACAAAGCCCGCTCTAGACGACCCTCTGACCAAATAACTTCATCAGGTTTTAAAACTATGATTTTACAGTGGCGTAGCATGGGATTCCGCCCAGGCAGGTATATTTAGCTGCCGGTCAGTGGGTAGTCTTAGGGGCGAGCCCCCTTATTTAGGTACTTATTTAAATTCAAATGACTACAATTTAATAAAATTCTAAAGATGGTTTTGGCAAGAAAGAATTATTATTGATATCGACTCATGACCAGGTGCGGTCTCAGCCCATGATTTTGGGATTCACTAGGGTGCTGGAAGGAATACTTTCAGAAATTGTTACTGGCTCTCTTTGATATGTAGTGCAGCAGTGTGAAAATTTTAGCATCCTACCTAGGATTTTGTTGATTCATACACTAATGATCTATGTATAACTTTGTCGATTCATACAGCATGCAACAATATTTTTTGCAAACTAGGATATGTTAGATTTTCCTTTAAAGCTCAAAAAACATAAAGCCTTGTGTGGACTAAGCATTTATTGTCAAATTAAACGAAAAACAAGCAGATGTAAAAATTCAAGAGCGAGTCGAAAAATTTAGTACCCTGCCTGCCTGATAGGTTAGATCTTCTTTTAGTAGACAAGAAGTTATTGGGAGGTAGGCTAGAAGTATAGATAGATATCTATCTATCTTGTTGTATTTGTTATGGTGGTGGTGGTGGTATCTATACACACTATGTACACCATAACAAATTACAATTAAAACTTAATAACTAAAAGGGTGTAACAATGGGTGGTCTTATCGCTAAAAGCGATCTTTTACAGACAACCTTTAATGTATAGTGACTCTTCTCAAGAAAATTGTATTATGGGGTGGCATAAATAGGAACTGACAATGTAAAGGCGGCAAAAAATGCCTTTGCCTCTACTGTCAACGCTATCAGCTTCTACTTGGCTTGATGCTGCAGCTAGGCGGCGGTGCCGGCCCCTAGAGTAGCGCCACCCAGGGCCATGGCCCCTCGGCACCCCATGCTATGCTACTGTGATTTTATTTACTTCAACTGTGGTGTTCCTGTTCTAGTACTGCTAGACCTCAGCTATTATTTCTAGTGTTAGATTAATATTCAAGGATGGTATCACAGTACATTACTAAAATTTTATACATATGATGATGATATCTATTACGGTATTTTAATGAGAGTGAGTTGTTCATGTATAAAACTTCTTGATTTCAGGCCCATTGCACCGATTTCCTAAACCTGAATACCCACATTTGGAAAAGTTTAACTCGTGGAAAAAAGTACTAGATAAAGCTTTACAAGAGAAAGGCGACATCTACATTTATAACCAAATTCGATTTTGCGACAGACATTTTGAAGAGTGTTACCGTTCAGCCAGTCACCGACTTACTCCAAATGCAATACCAACTCTAGGTACCTACTATTTAGATGTCTTATGTTATTTAAATCTTAATAGAAACAAAACCACATTTCTTTGCCTTCGCTGTAATAACAAAATTGTTCCTCAAATATTAAATAAAATTTTCTACTGAATAATCTAATCCTAATTAGAAGAAAATAAAATGAATATTATATACCAAAAATAATTGATGCAACATGCTATCTTCTAAGAATTAAATGAATATTGTTCTATATTCTACATAATTATACAGTAACTATAAATAATTTCATCCTTTTGCAGATTTATCTACATTACCAGTTGGTCAAACTCTTGAAGGTCCATCGGGACATGTCGAGGCAGACATGTCGAATTTATTAAACATTTCGCAAGATAAACTTGCTGTCATTGAGCCATCCAGCTCTACCCACTATCATAGTGATGTACAGAATGCATTACAGACAGCTGAACGCCCTAAAGGTAAATATTTTTATTGACAATTGACCTTTGACTTGTAACATTAGGTTTTTCTTTCCATCATCAGGATTCCAATTTGTTTCCACTGTAGGGTCATAAAACTTCTTGCAGAGAGAGAGAGTGGGCATTTAAGCGTACATAGGGAAATAAGGACAGAGAAAGCGACTTTGTTTTATACTATGTAGTGAAGCCTATGTGTTATTACATTTTTTATAAGCTATATTACTGTAAAGTTGAATAAATGACTTTTGATTTTGATTTATTAAATAACTTTGTCTCTCTAATTTCATAATTCTTTCCTCCATGTTCCACTATAAATTATGTCAGTTCTGAAACTCTTATGTTCGTAAAGTTAAACTAAGTATATTCTAATCATTTTTTTCTCTTAATTACAGATAATAAACCACTTCTCAGAGATGAATGAACACATCATAGACATTCGCATACCCAAAGCATTGGAAGGCAAGAAGAATGCCATCGCTTATTTGGAGCTTAGCAATGAACCTAGCTACGAGGTAATATATTTTTTTATAGTTACTTATAAAAGTCGCCAGAAGACGCTGGATGCAGGTTGCCTCCAACAGCTATCTGTGGAGATCTAAGGGGGAGACCTATGTTCAGCAGTGGATGTCCTATGGCTGAGATGATGATGATGATGATGATAGTTACTTATAATATCATAAACTAGTTTCCTTCAGTGGTTCAGTCCTATGTTCATCAGTGGTGGTCAGTCCTGTGGGAACTACTCCGCTCAGCCGGATAAAATTAGCCTATAGTCTCTCTTGATAAAAGGACTAATCTATTTTCAAATCTGCATTCTAGTTCCTAAGAATTGCATGTTCAAGCAAACAAACTTTTCAGCTTTGCATTATTAGTATTCACGCGAATATAAGTTGCTGGTTGGTTTGTCACGCTAAAATGGCGGAACAGAATGAAATGTTATTTTGCATAAGGATAGATGGTGCCTGTTTATTGTACCTAATTGCAGAAAATTGCAATGTATCCTATTTATCCAGACAGAAGTGATGGAGGAAATATAATTACTAAATCAATTCTTTATTTTCAGTTTGCATTATCAAAACACCACTCAATGCTGGGTAACAAGCGAATAAATGTATTGTACACGGCACCGAAAAAAGGAAAAGTAACAAAAGCAGGTGCTAAGGTAAGAATCACATTATTTTAATTTTTTTTTTTAATCAAATAATTACATTATTATCACACCCTTAATTATATCTATTAATCCTGAAAAGTAAACTTTAACTAACTTCCCGTAAAATGTATAAAACTAAAATTATCATCTACCTACCTTTTCCTAGCAGTTGACCACCAATGTGCGACTATCTGTCCCTCAACCCAGTGACCGAAAAACCGAAATAAAATAACCCATTTTTTTTTTCTATTACAGAGCAAATCAGCCAAACTAATAGCTCTACAAAAGAAAGGCAAATTAGTTGGCAGCATACCGTTAGCGAAAAAACGCAGCCAACGCCGACTCAAAATGAAGCAAGCTCAAGCGAAATTAGCGGCAGAAAACGCTTAAAATTTAATAAAAATATCAACATTATACTCTCGTATTATAGTACTGTTATAACGGAATTATGAAGATCAATAATTATCTTAGAAACGCTATAATTACTTGTTTCTCAGTATCTGTGTTACGCATGGCTCGATTGATTATCGAAAATAAGAAAGAAAAACGCTCTCGGAATAAAGCAGTTCGAAAAACGAGTTAAAGGTTTTTTTTTTTCTTTTAAAAGTATTAAAAAGATGCGGAAATTTTACAGTTTCGTGTTAAGAGTACTGTAATACGAATGAAAATGTTTATATTTTTTTAATAAGCTTTAAAAAATGGTAAAATAATTTTAAGTGTGCAACGCATACTTAAATACAATAAACCTAAAACACAATTTGGCTGTTTTATTTTTTTCCGAAAAGTGAGTCTTTGCAAACTATACCTAATATGATGTCCATGATAATCATGCTTTGAAGGGGACCCTATACTAAGATTCAGAAACTTTTTCTCTTTAAAGTGCGTATAGATGGCGCTGTACTCAAGTGTCATACAACAGTCACGAAATGTATCGAATCCTAAATCGCGCTATCAAAGTTTTCCACAAAGTCAAAACATGTTTAGAATTTTGCGCATTTCAGTCGTACTTGCTTCGGCAGTACATATACTAAAATTGGAACGATACAGAGAAGATTAGCATGGCCCTGCGCAAGGATGACACGCAAAATCGTGAAGCGTTCCACATTTTTTGGACAACTTTGGTATGAACATAAATTAAATAAAAAAATTCGTTATTTATTTGCGTTTTGTCCCATATCGTCATTGTCGACTTTTTTATTGTTTCTCCGTTGCAGGAAACTGCCCTTTCCCAATTTTGTACTCGAAAAGAGTTGACAGAACGCACCTTTTAGCAACCATCACTAATTAATGATGCAAAATTATGATTTAAGAGTGGCAGACTTCTACTGACTGCTTTATCTGTTAAATGATGGGATTAGTTTCATACTCATCCCTTATCTTTAAACATTTTGATAATCTAACTAGACTCTAGCATGCATCACCCAATTTTATTGATGAAAATTATCCAAATGAAAATTTACAACTTAGAACAGACAAGGGGTGCGCAAGTTTGAAATCTTTCTTGAATTAGTACTACATAGGAAAACCTGGAAACCATTGGTTCCAGAATCTAGATCAATGGGTTTCTGTATTTAGTTCGAGAATTTTCATTCAAGCTTGGCATCATGACTTTTTGTATGTAGGTAAGTTTGCCGGGCGTACCCGCTTAGGCCTTCAAGCGATTATCTTATGGGGTAGGTAGATACAATATAATATGTAGATAACTGATGTAGGTACGCGGATCTTCAGGTATTACGTATCTACTGATATTAATATTAACCCTAGAAGCCTAATCTACGCCTGCGAGACGTACACGCATTCGAATATCGTTTGTTTTTTTCTAACGGTTGAAGCTAGCGCGTGGTTCTCTTCTGTTATCTTCGTGGCCGACGGGAGCTAGAGGATGGTGCCCCTATCGTTGAGGAAAGTCCCGCCATTTTTGATTTATCGAAGTGTTGCACGCCTGCGAGACGTATATTTAGGCTTTGTGTAACTTTTAACTGAGATTGAGTGATTTTACTATTGCTTGTTTTTCGTATATTTTGTATCTTTTTTCGGCGTTGTTTCAGGTATAAATATGTCACGGTCTAATGTATTAGACGAAGACGATATTTTTGCAATTTTGAACGAGGAAGACAATCCTTTTCAGGAAGATTCAGATTCCGAAGTTGAGAATAACCAGATTATCGACAACGTTCAAAGCGAGGACGAAAATAATGAAGTGTCTGAGTAAGTTTCGTCTTTACAAGAATCTGGAGCCTCTGAAGAAACCGACCCTACCCTTGTTGCAGAAGCTGGTCCATCATCTGGCGCATGGGGATGCAACTGAAGTACAATAATTTTCTGAGGTTTTTTTTTAGAAATGCGCCATCTAGTGACGGATGCCCCGTAACTTGGGTATTTGTACTTCGTTTTAGTCACTAGATGTCACTGCACCTTAGACCGATATTTCATCGATTTAATAACAAATCTAAAAAAAGTTTTGTGATTAGAAATATTAACAAATATTGTAATTAAATAATTTTATGATTTATTTTTAATTCTTTTTTATCTATGAGGACGTCTTAGTTAATCACAATAATCACACTACTTGAAACCACTTGAAACACTGACGATTGACATTGACAGTCGACCATACTTTTAAATTAAACCGTTTTCCGTTTTCTAACGTGTTGGTTTATTCTGAGTGTTATTTTCTGGTTTTTTTATTACGATTGTTGCGTGTTCCTGGACTCTGATACTGACTGCTTCTGTGATTGACCTGGCTTCGTATTTTGGACCTGTGATCTACTGCATTTTCATTGACCCGGCTTTGTATTTTGGAACCTCGATCGACTGCTTTTACATTGACCCGGCACCGTATTTAGGACTAGAAAATGCGTCCAGTGGATCGTCTTAGGGGCGGAATGCCATCAACGTCAAGATATAAGTGCTACTTTGATTGTGACAATGACGGTAAGTTCAAAACTTTTAACTTTATAATGCACGTAATTTATCTTTTGCTGATAGGCTGCACAATATCCATTATTGTCATCCGTGCAATCTGTGGTCATCATAGTCCTTGAGTCATCAAAAATCTAAGATGCACTACCACACACACTCCTGTCCTGACCCTACACAAACAATTGAAACTGCACATTAACTTTTATATCCAATCAAAAGACTCGGAATCTACGTATAAGACAAAGCCCGCTCTAGACGACCCTCTGACCAAATAACTTCATCAGGTTTTAAAACTATGATTTTACAGTGGCGTAGCATGGGATTCCGCCGCCCGGCAGGTATATTTAGCTGCCGGTCAGTGGGTAGTCTTAGGGGCGAGCCCCCTTATTTAGGTACTTATTTAAATTCAAATGACTACAATTTAATAAAATTCTAAAGATGGTTTTGGCAAGAAAGAATTATTATTGATATCGACTCATGACCAGGTGCGGTCTCAGCCCATGATTTTGGGATTCACTAGGGTGCTGGAAGGAATACTTTCAGAAATTGTTACTGGCTCTCTTTGATATGTAGTGCAGCAGTGTGAAAATTTTAGCATCCTACCTAGGATTTTGTTGATTCATACACTAATGATCTATGTATAACTTTGTCGATTCATACAGCATGCAACAATATTTTTTGCAAACTAGGATATGTTAGATTTTCCTTTAAAGCTCAAAAAACATAAAGCCTTGTGTGGACTAAGCATTTATTGTCAAATTAAACGAAAAACAAGCAGATGTAAAAATTCAAGAGCGAGTCGAAAAATTTAGTACCCTGCCTGCCTGATAGGTTAGATCTTCTTTTAGTAGACAAGAAGTTATTGGGAGGTAGGCTAGAAGTATAGATAGATATCTATCTATCTTGTTGTATTTGTTATGGTGGTGGTGGTGGTATCTATACACACTATGTACACCATAACAAATTACAATTAAAACTTAATAACTAAAAGGGTGTAACAATGGGTGGTCTTATCGCTAAAAGCGATCTTTTACAGACAACCTTTAATGTATAGTGACTCTTCTCAAGAAAATTGTATTATGGGGTGGCATAAATAGGAACTGACAATGTAAAGGCGGCAAAAAATGCCTTTGCCTCTACTGTCAACGCTATCAGCTTCTACTTGGCTTGATGCTGCAGCTAGGCGGCGGTGCCGGCCCCTAGAGTAGCGCCACCCAGGGCCATGGCCCCTCGGCACCCCATGCTATGCTACTGTGATTTTATTTACTTCAACTGTGGTGTTCCTGTTCTAGTACTGCTAGACCTCAGCTATTATTTCTAGTGTTAGATTAATATTCAAGGATGGTATCACAGTACATTACTAAAATTTTATACATATGATGATGATATCTATTACGGTATTTTAATGAGAGTGAGTTGTTCATGTATAAAACTTCTTGATTTCAGGCCCATTGCACCGATTTCCTAAACCTGAATACCCACATTTGGAAAAGTTTAACTCGTGGAAAAAAGTACTAGATAAAGCTTTACAAGAGAAAGGCGACATCTACATTTATAACCAAATTCGATTTTGCGACAGACATTTTGAAGAGTGTTACCGTTCAGCCAGTCACCGACTTACTCCAAATGCAATACCAACTCTAGGTACCTACTATTTAGATGTCTTATGTTATTTAAATCTTAATAGAAACAAAACCACATTTCTTTGCCTTCGCTGTAATAACAAAATTGTTCCTCAAATATTAAATAAAATTTTCTACTGAATAATCTAATCCTAATTAGAAGAAAATAAAATGAATATTATATACCAAAAATAATTGATGCAACATGCTATCTTCTAAGAATTAAATGAATATTGTTCTATATTCTACATAATTATACAGTAACTATAAATAATTTCATCCTTTTGCAGATTTATCTACATTACCAGTTGGTCAAACTCTTGAAGGTCCATCGGGACATGTCGAGGCAGACATGTCGAATTTATTAAACATTTCGCAAGATAAACTTGCTGTCATTGAGCCATCCAGCTCTACCCACTATCATAGTGATGTACAGAATGCATTACAGACAGCTGAACGCCCTAAAGGTAAATATTTTTATTGACAATTGACCTTTGACTTGTAACATTAGGTTTTTCTTTCCATCATCAGGATTCCAATTTGTTTCCACTGTAGGGTCATAAAACTTCTTGCAGAGAGAGTGGGCATTTAAGCGTACATAGGGAAATAAGGACAGAGAAAGCGACTTTGTTTTATACTATGTAGTGAAGCCTATGTGTTATTACATTTTTTATAAGCTATATTACTGTAAAGTTTCATCTAAATCCGTTTAGTAGTTTTCGCGGGAAAGAGGAACAAACATCCTCACAACATTTATAATATTAGTACTAGTATAGGATTATTTCATACTAACTGCGTCCCGCGGTTTCACCCGCGTATACCGGAATAAAAAATAGCCTATGTCTAATTCCAGGGTATAAGCTATCTACATACCAAATTTCATCCAAAGCCGTTCAGTAGTTTTTTCGTGAAAGAGTAACAAACATCATCCAAACTTACAAACTTTCGCGTTTATAATTTTAGGTAGGATTATTTCCGCACTTGCAGGAATCAATAAATGTAAGACAATAACAAATCTCCGAACTTGTAAACCTGAATTAAATGGATTAATAATAATAACTTGATATAATCCTACAACTTATGTGTCATAATAATTATTCATCCAAATAGCTAGTTCTAACCATCCATACCATTTTTTTTCGTTGGTAGAAAAGGCCCAAAATGTATGGAGTCTGAATGATCTTCTTTATATCCATTTTGTTTACCCATAAAATCCCCATAAAAAATATTTATCAAGCTTGTATCTGCTGTTGTAGGGAAGTCTCCACTTTTTGTATCTGTTCCTCGAAGCCTACCTATTCCAATCTCTGGTCATAATATAATAACAGAACAATATTATGTAACATATTTTTATCACAATTCTATTAAAACTTTGTGTAACACTATTTCTTTGATCTGAGGTGTAACATAATTTAAATTACAGGTTCTAGGAAAAGAGGGACTTGTCAATATTTAAAACGAGTCGTCACCTCAAAGAGAAGGAGATAATAAAGTTAAAACAGAAAGTATTGAAGCTGAAAAAGAAATATAAGGAACAAAATAACAAGAAACTCTCTGCAAGGAAAATTTCCACATCAAAATCATTTTTGAAAGAGTTAAATAAAATGCCTGCAACAATAAAAATATTTACTTCCCTCCAAATGAAATGGAAAAAGAAACCACGAGGCAGGCGATTTACATTTAACGAAAAATCATGGCATTGACCATTTACAAACAGAGTCAGAAAGCTTACAACCTCATGCGAAAAATGTTTGTCTTGCCATCAAAGCGCAGCCTACAAAAATGTTGAGTAAATTTGAACTGAAACCAGGCTTCAATCCTGATATATTTAAAATTTAAAAGCTACAGTAGCAAAATTGCCGGCAGAAAAAAGTTGGTCAATTTACTGTTTGATGAGGTATCATTGGCTCCGGGTGTTTTTACAACCCTGCCCTAAAACAGATAACTGGTTTTGAAGATTTTGGGCACAGACAAACAAAAACTCGCAGATCATGCCTTGGTCTTTATGATCAAGGGTATAAAAAGCAAAGTGAAACAACCTTTATGCTTTTCATTTTGCCAAGGTGCCACGAAAAGGACGATTTAAAGAAGCTGATCAAAACAATAATAAAAGAAATCTCCAATACTGGATTGATAGTTATTGCCACTATATGTGACCAATCAGCCACAAATATTTCTGTGATAAAAGTCTTCAAGAAGACACAAAACGCAAATATTTACAAGAGGGTAATGAATATAGGACCCAAGCCTTCGAGTTTGAAGACCAAAAGGTCTTCCCATTATTTGATCCTCCACATCTTTTAAAGGGAATGAGAAATAATTTACTCGCCAAACATTTGAAATTTGTACAAGATGGGAAAACAAAGTATGCAAAGTGGGAACATTTGGAGATGCTGTTGAAGTTAGATGTTGGGGATGATGAAATTAGGCTTGTTAATAAATTAACAGAAAACCATGTTAATAAAGAGAAAATTCCAAAAATGAAAGTGAAATATGCTGCACAAGTTTTCAGCCAAAGGGTATCATCAGCATTGAGATTCTTAGCAAGTAAGTATGCTTTTATTGTTCTCATTATTTTCTCTATATTTAAAAAAAATTGCTATTAATTTACTAAATTAGATTTTTATTTTTAATTTACATGTTTTTAACCATCTTCATTCTCCACAGACAAATTAGAAAGTTCATTATTTTTCTTTAAAATAATATTAGATGTCCTGGCTACATTTATAAGTTCAAAAATATTTAAAAACAAACAATTGAGATGCTATTTCTCTCGATAAAATTCAAAATAAAAATACAATTCATATCTAATAATTTATCTAAAATTGGCTATGTCAATATTTAAGATGCATAAGATATATTGTTGGAATAACATTATAAATTGAAATGAAATAATAAATTAAAATTATCATATTGAAATAAAAATTTGAGACATTATGAAACTACAAAATATAGTTTAATGTTGGTTTCTTACTAATTATATTTACACCCACAACTATTTACTGAACCAACTGATAAAGACGCACAGTAAATCGTTACTGCCACTTTAAAGTTTGTAAGTTTGTGCCTTTTCGACACAGCCGTGAGGCACACCGTTTAATTTTTAATTAAATTTTTGTATTTTTGTTTTTTATTGTGTCCCCTAATCTGGGTCGAATAAATGTATTTTCTTTCTTTTTCTTTAATTTCGGTCCACAATAGCAAAAGATTGATATGAACTGTATTCTAGTACTTATTTAATATATTGTTTCAGAACACAACCTTCTTCCGGCGGAGTGCGAAGAAACTGCTGATTTTCTACTCATTATGGACAAACTATTTGATTCTTTCAATGGACATTCATATACAGGTGATCCAAAAATTTTCAAGGGTGTGTAATGAATAATTCTCCTCATTTTAGATTATGGACAGAGGTAGTTCCTATATTGGATTCAATGACTTTTAAAACTATAAAAAAACGGGATGGTACAGAAGAAGTAAGATATGAAAAAGTGCCATCCCTTCAAAATTGGATCCACAATATTAAAACGTTTAAAGAAATGTGGGAGTTTTAAAAATCAAATATAAAGTTACTAGCCTTTTAACCAGAAATTTCAATCAGGACCCTCTTGAAAATTTTTTTTGTAACATTAGAAGTAATGGGATACGAAATGTTAATCCCTCGTGCCTACAATTTATTAATGCGTTCAAAACTTTGTTACTTAATAATTTAAATTCGCCCCATTCTGTAAGTGCCAACTGTGAAAAGATGAAAATAAATCACTGCAATCTTTCAAAGATCTTCTTGCTGAAAAACAAAACAATGAAATTGAATTGGTTAGTGGTGATTTTCCTATTGATTCTTTAATTAATACAATGAACCAAATTAAATGGAATGACTCGATTTTGCATGCCGAATCAAAAAAATATGTAGCAGGATACATTGTAAAAAATCGAAATGTAAAGTGTTCAAAAATGTGGAACATGTACTAATGATATATTAAGAAAGGAAATTGATTTTGAATCATTTAATTATGAAATAGATTATACGAAAAATCCTTATTTAATGCATGTGATGATTTTATAAAATTATTAAATGAAATATATTATATGATTGTTGCATGTTTACGAGATTCACCTGAAATAAAATATCTGAAAGAAAAATGAAATTTTACATCAATTGCCATTGTGATTTTAGTATAATTACTTGTATAGTTCATAAAAATAAATTAATTGATTTTATAATTAATATGTCAATTAATTTAATCATTCACAGTTGGTGCACCGGGGTTAATAGAATAATTAACGGAAAAATAACAAATTTCGATGTAAATGATGAAATTAAGTTACAAGCATTTAAATATTGTAATACACATAAAAAAAGGAAATAAAATATACTTAGCCGATAAATGTACTCTTTATCTTTTGTTTTTTTATTATCTCCCATAATATTATTGACTAGACTAGAAGTTGGAAACTGAAAACTGGAAACTGGAACTGGAAATTGAAATCACTGTTTTAAATTCAATTTACAGTAAATTGAATTTAAAACAGTGATTTCAATTTTCAAATTTAAAAACATATTTAAGAGAACTCTTGAAAAGCGCCATCTACCCTAACCATACATGAAGTAACCACGCCATCTTGTGACGGGGGCCCGTTAACTTTCACGCTAGTAAGTTGTTTTGAACGATGAGTTGCGTATCTATCTCTATATAGTGTATTATCTATGATCTGGCGCAGACCGTGTTTTACCACCTACCAACTCGGAGCGGATTTATAGTGTTCGTAATCGTACTCAGAATGGACATATTTGGTCAACTGTTAAAGCTCAAATCTGATTAGTTGTAATATTTGCTCTAAGAATAGGTATTAGCGTAAAAAAAAATATTTGGTATTCAAAAAAATATATATTTTTTAGCTGATTTTGAAGAAGCTATTTTTTTTTTGTTCCAATTTATGCATATAGTTTTTTTGTTGTAATAAATAACTGTAATTATAGTTATAATTAATAACAGTGTTGTTTTATTTTTAGTTTATATTCCAAATTAAAATTTCTGCTCAATAATAAAAATAATAATTAAATAATTTACCTAAAATCGGGGCTTTTATATGTGTACGCCTCTGAGACGTATGTTAAGGCTTTGTGTACGTTCGAAATAGATTAGGCTTCTAGGGTTAAAAAAGTAGTGAAGTTGAATTTACTGACTATTGCTGATCTCGAGCAATTTACAACTGAATAAATATTTCACTACCTACCTAAATACTTTTTATGAATGTACCCTCAGATCTCGGGTAGGTGTGTACCTAAAATGTAGAGATCAATCACACTAGTAAGAATTATAAAGAGATTAGCTGCATAGGGTAAAAGTTACTGTTAGCAGGGAATACCAAGTGAACCAATAAAATAGCCATATAATCTTAACCGTATATTATTCAAGCGATAGAGCTGGCGTTAGACGCGATACGGGGCCACAGATCCGCGCACTCCTTAGCCACGGGGCCGGTGATGGCCGAGCCTTTCATCTCGCCCTTGTTGTTTACTATGACGCCTGCGTTATCTTCGAAGTATATGAACACCCCATCCCGCCTTCTGAATGGTTTCCGTTGTCTGATCACCACTGCTGGCATTACCTGGGAACAGTTAAGATATGTATTAGTTTTATGTATGCATGTGTAAACCAAGTTCAAGTGGAAAATTTTAACCATGAAATAAGTTACCAATGGGGTTGATTACATCGTTCTTCAATTGTCATTTTAGTGTTTTGTCAACCCCTTTCGGAAATGAATGCTTTGATTAGAATTTTGGCAAACATCTTGGATTGCTGTTTATCGAAATTATAAAAACATAGTTGGTATAACGTTATTGCGAACTACTCATACTATTAAACTCACAAAATCCATGCTTATTATAGCAATTTAAAAAATGCACAAATTGCATTATGAATACAATTTCTGATCAAAATCGCATTCATTATCTTAAGTTCTCTCTCATTAGGGGGTTAGAATACAAAAACTCTAAGGTCTTATGTATTAGGATATTAATTCTTTGTTAGTAATTGGAGTCACTCAGTCAGCCAAGGCATATCAACACTCTGAAATCTCAGTTCAGATGTAAAATGTTAGCGAAACCCTATGGCATATCATCATGGTAACTCCGTAATTATCGCAAAACTAGAACTTCTATTTTATTGATACTTTTGGAGATAATGTAATACTTTTTTATTAGTACAACAAATTGTAAAAAAGCAAGCATTCATGCATTCAGTATCTACTATGTATCTTAAAGCTCTTAAGATTGGTTGGAACCCAGCTTTATAACATTGGAATGTTTTGAGAATACCCCAAAAAGGGTATTATGTCCCTTTTGCTATCTTTTTCTCCCAAATGTAAACGTTACTAAGCTTTCGGTTTGAACAGAGAAAGTTTCAGTTTCTCAGATTTTTCAGCTTTTGGAATCCCAATTCTAAGTTTTGACATTATTTACTTCAACTATCTATCATGTCTAAAATCAAAGAAAATTACAGCATGCCATTCTCAAAACCACAAAATGGTGATAATACCTTTTTCCTTAGTTCAGGTTTGCCTTTCTTGACGGTAGCAACGATCATGTCTCCAGATCCGGCAGCGGGAAGCCTGTTCAGGCGACCCTTGATACCCTGCACGGCGATCACATACAGGTTCTTGGCTCCTGAAAATTATTATAGGCAAATATTTCAGTAAAGAGGTATTGAATTAAAAATTTTGTCATAGACATAGAGGTAAAACATAACTATGAATGAGTTCTTAACTGTTTTTGTATTGCTTTTGGCCTCCTTGGTAGGTAGTATTAAATGTAACCTTATTTGTCTTTGTTTTGGTTTTATTTGCTGCATCTAATGGGCAAACATGTATGAAATTCATGTTTATGAGGTCATGTTTCGAAATGTAGGCATTAGTATTCTGAAACTGGGTTGGATCTATTCATGAACTAATTTCTATCATGATTGTAGCAACAAGGCCCTTCATTGAACTGATACTTTGATAAAAACTTCTTCGTCCTTCAGAAACAAATACGTTAGGGCGGCAATTTGTTATGTTTTACTAACTGAACAACTTCAGACACAGCCAAGGAAGAAATCATTATGATATCAATGCACACAGTGCGTCCGTAAAATATCATCATTAGTGTTCAGTCAAACGTGCCTGAATAGGTTATGTTAGTGTTCTAAAACAAACTCGTGCTAACCTGTGTTGTCTGCGCAGTTGATAACGGCTCCGACAGGGAGACCCAGGGAGATGCGGAACTTCGCTCCCGCGGAACCACCACGTCCTTAAAACAGAAAAACCACACTTCATACATTTTTCATCACAACACTTCTACTCACGAAATACAAAGTGGATAACGAAAATATTTGTGCCTTCTAAACAGATATGATACTAGTTTCGATTCACACATGCTTTCTTATAAATTTTAGCGCGAAATAACACGATCTAAATGGATTTTTATTAAATTCACGAACCTCTTTTAGACATTTTGTTGTGTCAATCTTTTGAGAGGAAATTGAAAGAACGTGAACTTAGCAATACATCATCGAAGTTACGTTTCGTTCAGAAAATTGATGCCGGTGACTAGTATGAAGTTGTATGCAAGTCGCAGAAACGTTTCCAAAATTCAAAATCTAGTTGTAGGTATTTCGGTCAATAATACATTCAACTTATATGAAACATAATGACAAGGTTTTTGGTTAATTACAAGTTGTCATTTTCGCTGTAAATTAATTTCTTTCGGATCATCCCTCTTTGCAAAGTGAAACTTTCTAAACGATTTATTTACGTTCCGTTTTTTAACTTTTTCTTTGTTTATTTACATAATGTTAATACCTAATTTTATCGTAACTTGCATACGAACAGCAATATTATTTAAAAATTATTGATTTTTTCAAAAATATATACGTGAGCCCTATCCTGACAAATAAAAGACAAAATAAAATCAATCAAAATCTTGTTGTGTAACGAAATGTGATCAAAAACTGTTTGTCATTTTCCGTCAAATTCGTTGCGGCTTGTCATTGTGTGCAATTCACTATTTTGTAACAAAAAGTATTTTAGTAGAAAATAAATTAGTATATTATTGATAAAATGGCATTTATGGGCGATATGATGAATCCTGCGCCCTTCTGGCAGAACGGCCCTGCCCCAGGAGCGTTCTATAACTTCCCAGGAAACTCGGCAGGCTTCGGACCCAACACTCACCCTGTTCAGGAATTTAAAGCTCAGTAAGTAGATTTAAACAATATTCTTCTATTTTTGATGTTAAAACAATGATTATTTTCACTCAATACTACGTCCTCTTAATCAATATTAAACTGTAAACTTGCAATTCGTCAGTCATGGTGAGCCAAGTTTTCCAACATACGAGGACAAATTAATTCATTTACACCATAATTTTATCCCACAAGACTAACATGTGACCGTATATCGTCTTTTTTCTACATTTAACTGTTGCATCTCTCTTTTATCAACCCTGAAATATTATCAGAACACACATACCATCGTAACCATCATGAAAATTTACTAAAATAACCTGATCTCTCTTCCAGTTCAGCCACTCCAATCACCACCACAACCACAGTCATCGGAGTCAAGTTTGACAAAGGCTGTGTGATCGCAGCTGACACCCTCGGTTCATACGGCACGTTAGCCAGATTCCGTGACTGTCCTCGTGTCATGAAGGTGAATGATCTGATCCTGCTGGGTAACGGTGGTGATTATGCTGACTACCAGTACTTGAAGGACATTATTGAGCAGAAGATGTAAGTATTATATGGTACCATATAGATATATAGAAAGAGGTTCATTTTAGAATGTGGTTAAACAAATATGTAGTAATTTGCATAGCCTATTTGATATATAAGATTATATGTTGAGGATCTTCTCAAACTGGTTGTCAAAAACTTATTTTCTTCATTTTCATTATTACAGTATTAGAAGCAAGTTAGTAAAAATTTATAATGTTAACAAATTCTGACATTAATTCTGTGAGTCTTTTGTAGTAAAACTACTATCTAAAACCAAAACTACATATTTCTGTTTATAGGAACTTGGGCAGCTTGGCTTTTTTCTAGCCTTTTCATACAAATATTTGGCTTGTTTAGCAATAGTAGAAATTCATTATCTCAAAATTCCCACAGCATCGACGAGCAATGCATCGGTGACGGTCTGCACCTGAAGCCGCGTTCTCTGCACTGCTGGCTGACCCGCGTGCTGTACAACAAACGCAGCAAGATGGACCCCTTGTGGAGCAACTACGTTGTTGCTGGCATGCAGGTCTGTTAAAAACCAAATTTTAAAAGTATTTATTCAAATAACTGCTGAAAAACTGCACTTTTCCAACATCTCATATCCAAAAACGCCACCATTGACCATTTAAATGTTTTTGTTGGAAAGAAGAAGTGGCACAACAAACTCCCCAGCAACATGTGGCTTAGTTGTTTCCAAAACCCAAATCTTTTCAGCATTCTATTTAATATAAAAAAGTGTACATTTGAATCGAGTTCAATTTTAAAAATAAGAGCTTATGTAACTTCACTATCCATCGGTTACCAAGCTGTATATTGCCTTGAACTATTAACAGATGATGTATATCTGTTGCATTAAAAACAACACAATATACTGATACCCAGTATTTAAATAAATATTTAGCAAGGTCCTGTCTCCTTCAAACATCATTATATGCATACGCCTCTTATAACTGATCACTCTTTCTTCCACACAGGACGGAGAGCCCTTCCTAGGCGCAGTAGACAAGCTAGGCACAGCGTACGAAGACGCAGCCATCGCGACCGGTCTCGGCGCGTACATGGCGACTCCTCTGGTGCGCGAGGCTGTTGACAAGGGCAACTTGGATGAGGAGGGTGCTAAGTAAGTTGATGGTCTTCTGTTTCCGTTATTATTGTAAAGAAATATTTTTTCTTGGTTAAAAAAAAAACCGGAATCATCACTCAGGTAATATAGTAGAAGATAAACTTCCCACTGTATATTTTGAAATATGTAGCGTGACAAATAATGGTTACATATGTACTTTGTTCCGGTAAATATACCTTACCTGATGACAGATCTAAATCTCCGACTTCGACCGATTTTCCACCCTTGATCAGACCGAAAGGGCTATGTTTCTAAGAAACTTTCACAAAGCAGCCCATAGTCTAGAAAGTTAGTGGTGATACACCAGTTTCCCAGGAAACACTTTAAGCCCATCAGGCTATGGAAATAGAGAGTGCACTTGTTTCTGCGCAAATGCTTGGCCACTATAATATCATACGCAGATCGCCGTGGCAGGAAATCTGTCTGAACATACATCTATAATTTATTTAATTCGTTACTTTAAACATATTTTTCTCTCTCCCCAGAGCCCTAGTCCGCAAATGCATGGAGGTTCTATTCTACCGCGACGCCCGCGCCTTCCAGCGGTTCCAACTAGGTGTGGTGACGGCTGCCGGGGTGAAGGTGGAAGATGTAGCGGAACTCAAGCACGACTGGTCGCTAGCGCACATGATACACATGAAGTGAATGTGGGGTTTCGAATTAAATATTGTTTTGTAATTTTTTTGTTGTTTTATTTTTAGAGAGCCATCACATGTGTGTAAAAGTATAGGTAGGAACCTAACTCTTTCCTATTAAATATGTCACTGAAAACTGTATGAAAAAGATCAGTGGGTTTTTAGTGTATTGTAATTAGTTTCGGGGAAACTTCTTCCCGTACCCGGATAATATAGCCTATGTTGCTCGGGTCGGTGATAGTCTGGCTTCCCAGCAGTGATATTTTTTTCAAATCGGATTCCGATACGATTAAACAAAAAGATTTTTCCTATCTATTATACATATTAGTGGACATACATAACATCAAATATCTTGGAGAAAAGTATGTGAAAATAAATTCAATAGTTTATGGGTATACTGCGAATAGCGACACTTCATGGTAATTATAATTAGGCAAGGCAGTAAAATTAAACATACTTTAGAAAGAGAAAAGCTGAGCCGGTTCCAACTAGGCGTGGTGACGGCTGCCGGCGTCAAGGTTGAAGATGTGGCGGAACTCAAGCACGACTGGTCGCTAGCGCACATGATACACATGAAGTGAATGTCGGGGATTAAATTAAATATTGTTTTGTAATTATTTTGTTGTTTTATTTTTTAACGTGTATAGGGTGTCGCAAGTGTGTTAAAGTGTAAGTAACGAAGTCTTCCATATCAAATCTCTCACTGAAAACATTACGCGTTCTGGGGGAACTTTTCTTCATGTACTATGCAGATCATTGCCTAATTGCTAGGTGAAATATTTTTTCAAATTGGATTCAGTAGTTTCGAAGCCTTTTGGCATCAAAAGTAAAAATATTTTCTCTTTATTGTTATTAATTATAATTATGCATAAATCTACCACATTTCATCAAATGTCTCGGTTAAGAGGACTACATGAATATAAGTTCATTAATTTATCGCGAACACAGACTTCTTGGTAAGAAAGATAATTGGGAGACTAATTAAAACACAAATTAGAAAGAGAAAAGCTTATATTTAGACAAAATTACATCTAAGTTAATTCAGCGTTACGCAAAGCACTTTATTATTCATATTATTCAACAAATACATAAATGTATGTATTGTACTAAATTATATTAGAATGGTAACAAAATCCCGCCACCTCTATATAATACGGATACTATGAAATATGGTAAAGTATATAATTATTTACTGGGTTCCGTCCGCCCGCGTAAGTTACATCAAAATCCGTTCAGCAGTTTTGCGTGAAATTGGTATAAAGACAAAGTGCAATACATAACTCTGTTCAGACATAATTACAATCACTTATAAACATTGTTTTTTTATTACACCACATAATAATACAAATTACTGAATCTAGTAAATATAATATCTATCTTTGATATAGAAAAAATAGGTATTATATATAGAAGTAATACAATTAAATTATCTTTTACGAAAGAACTTAATACAACTTATTGCAGTTTCGATTCTCATTTCCTTGTGATACAAATGATAACATTACCATAACTAGCTACAGAACTTTACCGTATCGAGGACCAAAATCTCACACACACTAACGCAATTCGGGAAAAAACTCTCGCACAAATAAAAAGCAATGTTTATAAGTAAAGCTTATATATTAAGTTTAGATTCTATCGCCTCTTCTTGTGGCCTTTAGTTGGGCCTTTGACGAAGCACCAGTCCACGGATATCGGCTGGCCCAAGATGTCTGCGCCGTCTAGGGCCTCGCGAGCACTCTGGTGGGACAAACATTTAGATTAAAAACTAGATTCTGCCAGCAGTTTCATCGGTGTTTCCATGGGAACTACTTCAAAATGTATATGACCTGCTTATATGTACATGGGCCATCTAACACTGAAAGATTTTTTCAAATTGAAACAGTACTTATTCCTGAGATTAGCATGTTCAAGCAAACAAACAAACTCTTGTATAGATGAGATCAAGAATGAAGTTAGAAACGGGTGTATCAGGAACTGTCAAAGAATATACTGGCTTTTCTCAACGAGTTGGTGGAGGTTATTTATTATAAAATGCAAGACATAAGTTTCCATGTCATCATTGACAAAATACCTTTATGTCACAAGGGTCAACCATTGACAGACAGACTGGGTCAAACATTTGCGTAACTGTGCTGCTGTTACTCAGCCACATCTGCTATCTATGAGCATATTCTTGTCTACAGGACACTGATTTATTGGCAGAAGAAATGAAAGAACATTGTATAAATCATAGAAATACTTACAGCAGCCTGCTTATAAGTCTCGTACTCCACCAGAGCGTAACCCTTGAGGAAACCGGTACGTCTGTCCAGGTTCAAGTGGATATTTTTGATCTCACCAAATTCTGAGAACTGGTTCTGTAACAAGGACAAGCATTAGTATTACAGTTGTGTAATTTTATCTATTTTATTTTATTATGTGTACTAGCTTCCGCCCACGGCTTTGACCGCGTAGAGTTCGGTTATATCGCATTTCCAAGAGAATTCTTCAAAAGTCCAGGATAAAAACTATCCTATGTTCTTTCTGAAGGTCAACTCTATCTCTGTACCAAATTTTACTGAAATCAAGTCAGTGGTTTAGACGTGAAAGCGTAACAGACAGACAGACAGAGTTACTTTCGCATCTATAATATTAGTAGGGATGTGTACTGGATAGTATAAAAGGTGATGTCTGCTCACAAAATCTAGATTGCTCATACTTAGGGGAACATGATGATTCCTTATATTCACTGCATTTGTTTTGTATTTTTTCGGATTTGAGAGACCACCATTACTCTTTTCTATGTTATGTATTACTAGCTTCTGCCAGCGGTTTCACCCGCATCCCGTGGGAACTACTTCCCGTACCGGGATAAAAAGCCTATAGCCTTCCTCGATAAATGGGCTATCTAACACTGAAAGAAATTTTCAAATCGGACCAGTAGTTCCTGAGATTAGCGCATTCAAACAAACAAACTTTTCAGCTTTATAATATTAGTATAGATATTTAACATTTAAATATGAACAATAGTTACTTAGTATTTAAATATTGAGATCGCAAATTGATTAGGTCAGGAATTTCAATAAAATTGACCCCACATGGTAAATTTTAACATAAGTTATGTCTGATGTTGTCATAAAAAATATCATTCTATTTAATTCTAAAAAAACACCACAATTACCTGTATGTCTTCCTCCTGTGCCTCCTCATGGACATTGCTGACAAACAGGATCCAGCCTTCCACTGACCGCTGTGGACCTGGAGTGTTGCCATCACCTTCGGGTGCCAAGCTATCATACCTAGAAATTAGGAAAGGAGGTTTTACTTCTTGCAGTGGCTGAACATGTATTTCCTTTGCTTCATTGGATAGTCTTATAAAAAGGTTGTTAGCATAGTAGAATAGTCTATGATATGGAATGTAATAAGATATGGCAGGTGTTATTTTTGTTTCAATAAGGCTCTAAGAAAATGCCCAAAAATATTTGGAGTATGAGGAATACTTAGATATTGGCACTAAGGTTGATTTCTAATCTTTGATTTATCCATGCAGAAAAAATCATTGTTATCATCAACAAAATAGATTTTATTGCAAACTGTTTTGCTGATTTTTCTTAGCATAAAATTCTTTTGCGTTTGAATTGAAATAGTTACCTGCCCCTGTTGCCTCTCTCTGAGGCGCCTCCGCTGCCGGTTTCACTGCCAAAACCTCTTCCTTTACGTTTTCGCGCCTTCTCCTTCAAACGAGCGATTCCCTCTGAAAAATACACGAAATACGTTCATAATTCATTGCAGAATATTGACTGAACTATATTAAACGTTGATACATAGCAGGTGCAACGAAATTCCAATCCTAAACTGAGCTAAATTCAGTTCATTCAACTAGAAAGTTAACCTAAAAAAAGTTTGTGTAAACGAATAGTTAATACAGCAAATATAGCATGAGTAACGACAGTAACATTTATAATTGACAAGGGAAATCAAATTAACAGTTAATAACCAGAAGTAATTGACTAATGTTAGTGAAAACTGAGCATCAAAACATTGCTGCTTTACTTACGTTCGCCATCCTCGTCAACCTCAAATTCTTCGGAATTTTCGATATCTAGCACATCTGCCATTTTTGTGTGTTTTTTATGCTCTTAAATTATGTATCTAAAATGTATTTTCGTACAATTATCACATAAATAAACGTGAATTTAATTCGGACAGAATGACGTATTTATTTATCAATGTTGCCAAAAATTGATCGCATCATTGTAGTAGATTTGGTAATTTCCTATAGGCGTTAACTCCGAATGTGTAGGAGGTATGAATTATTAAGATCACATAACATTGAATATTATACATACGATACAACATTGGTTTAAATAAAAAAAACTGGAATGAACTTGTCACACCTTTTGGAAGATATTGTCCTATTCTTTCGGTTACGCAAAAAACGAAATCGTTTTCGTCTCCAAATAAAAACAATGGAACTTTTTATTGCTACAAGTGGTTGGATATGCCACCAAACTTCTTAACGAAAGCTACCAAAAAACAAAATGTCAGGAATACAGTGACATCAGTATTTTACATTGATTTTGTTATATTATTTTTAGGCTCATTGGACGGATCAAAATTTCGAAATGAGTGCATGTAACGTAGGAGAACCGCGAAATACAGTATCTGGAGACTGGACATCTAGATCCACAAAATCGCCAGCAACCACCCGCTCATCATCACCCAGCAGGGGAGAAGCGATTTTCAACAAATACATTGATATAATTAATTCTAAATCTGCTACCTCTGTGGGAGGTAACAAAGCAGAACCTTCTGATCGACCGTTTGATTTTTTTGATGATGAAGAATTTGCTTTTGGTATTAATTTACTCAACAACAATGTGGCGTGTGTCGGCGATAATATGACCAAGCTCATTCAAATGGGTAATATATAAGAATATTTGTTTTAATTTTGGTATAAAATTTGCTAAGGGTTTTGTCAGAGTCAGTCGGAGAATTTACTATAATATTATGTGGAAAGCCCCAGAACTTATTCTTGGCAATTGGCAAATTGGCTTTTATTTCTATTTATTCAAAAACATATACAATGCGAGTAAGCTGCATGTATGTTGTTGTCGTACATCTTTTTATTATTTTTGAGGAATAATAGCTTGGTCGATAAGTTGATGCGCGTGCGTTTCGTTGATATTGAAAAGCTGTTGCTTTTTTACTAAAAGAGTCTGAAATGGCAATGGCAATGGCAACACCTTAAGTTTGTGACAGCTGTCAGTAGTGTCAGCTAAACGTGAAATTGGATTTTCAGAGCATCTATTCAGTATTTTTGACGAAATAATATTATTTTATTTACTTATTGCTTAGTTAATAACTTAAATATCATGCCGGAGTTACATATAACGGATTCTATAATCACTCAACTGAATGGTAAGTTATTTGCTGAGAAATCGTCATTATTTTGGACGAAAGAAAGTTACATAATTTTGTTTGCATTATTGATATTGTTTTGTTTGACACAAATATTTAATTTTAGCACCAAGGTGTCCTAAATAGTGCTATATTACTGGTGTTGCGTCATTTTGGACTTTCGGACACAGTGTAACACAGCTAAAGCTATGAAATTAAGAATCGACGAACCGTTCGAATTTGGTATAATATTCTTGATTTGTGTGTGATTTTGAGTATGTTTTCTGTTAAAAACTGTGTTATTTTTTCTCGTGGTGTGCTTTACGATCCCTTTGTAATCTGCAAGTCGTGTTCCTGATACGTTAAAGTTTGGTGTTTAGTTTTATGTCCATAACCTCACTTTTTAAGTCTTGAAGTTTTATTGTGATAACATAGACATGTTGTGAAAGTGTGCATACGTAACATTCTCATACTCCAATTTGTTTATGTAGAACCTTGTAAGTAAATTGTAATTTTTATCATGTTACTAAGCACTGATGGAAATAATTAAAATCATTTTCTTCCTCAAAAAGTGAAAAATCTATATATTTCTGAAAATATAGGTACATTCTTCCATGACTCTTTTAAAAACTGTATGATTTTCTCCTTGATTAATCAAATTGATCATAGTACTCTAGCTAGTCATTAGTCCTAAAAATCTTGTCATATCCAAAAAAATATATAAATGAAAACAGCACTTTTCTAACATCAAGTTAAACAATCTGAGATACCTACTATGACAAAAAAATTAATTTAAAATAAAAACCAATAGTTCAGTTAAGTAGTAGATTAGTTACATCCACATAATATGATGATTGTCTAGTCTGTCTGACCAATGATGTCATGATGATATCATCATTATTATCACATCAGAGTAATTGTGTAGGATTGCATTACTGTCTTGGCATTCAAGTACTCAAAAGAAGCCAAAGTATGCTGATGACAGATCCTATGGGTATTTTTTTGGCAAGAATCTATCTTTGTATTTGCTACAATTCTTTCGGGATACCATGTTATCCTTGAAAGTTCAAATTTTTCCTTGCCACACATATTACTTTACTGAGATAATTATTTTTATAATAGTTAGTTTATTAACTAAATTAAAACAAACTGAATTGGTAAATCCTGTAAATTGCAATGACTTGATATTTAATTAATTATAAGTGTGTTTCAGTTGACAGTTTTAATTATATGTTAATGTGAAACCCATACACAATTGGGTGTTTTGTTTTTATTTTTCCTTTGTTTATGCCTGTTAGTTGTATTGTTTTGAATGCCACATGTTACACAATGCCATTGTTATCTGGATTTATAAGACTTTGTTTTCATTCTTATTTGAAAGAATCCTAAATATCTTTATCATCATCCTCCAAGCTTTTTTCCAACTATGTTGGGGTCGGCTTCCAGTCTAACCGGATGTCGCTGAGTACCAGTGCTTTACAAGGAGTGACTGCCCTATCTGACCTCCTCAACCCAGTTACCCGGGCTACCAAATAGCCCTTGGTTAGACTGGTGTAAAACTTACTGGCTTCTGACTACCCGTAACGACTGTCAAGGGTGTTCAATGACAGCTGGGACCTACAGTTTAACGTCAATATCTAAAAATAAATCCTAAATATTTTCATCATGTGCATTTGATGTAATCTATCTTTGATATCACCACCACCCTTAGATAGACTAGTATAGAATTCCTAAGGCGTAAGGTCTGCCGTTTTACATTAAGAAAGCATAATAAATAAATAAATCAGTTTAATAATAGCAGCAAACTATCATTTAAACGCATTCAAGAAGTTAACATGCAAAATATTAGTAGTATTCATTGTCCTTTTATCACCGTTGTAATCTAATCACCGTACAATGTATTTCAGCTCAAGAGCCATGGCCGGACAACGTGAAGTTGTTCCAACCTTACGAGGTGGAGCAGATCCTGCTGCCGGACAACGCCAGCTGTCTTGCTGTCCAGGCTTTCTTGAAGGTACGAGTTGCTGAAATGTAGCTAGAGTTTTCTGTACGGGATTGGGGTAGGTTTCAAATTAAATAACTGAGTAATGTGTTTGGTCTTCAGGAGAACTAGCTTTGCTTCCTGGCTTTTTTATTTCTTCTAGCAAAAATGACCAAAATAGCAAATACATATTATAATAGGCCTAATTAAATCAATCAAGCAATTTTTATTCAGCCAGTGCACTTAAACAATAAAAAATATATATTAAATTTATCCAAATATGTTAGTTTTAAACGTTTAAAGATAGTCTCGCTTTTTTACCACTTGCTATCCTTGATAAGAAGAAAAAATGAAGTAAAAGTATAGATGCATCAGCACAGTGCATTTAGATACCCAAGTAGCCCAAGTAGCCAATTTAGGTACCCAACCACCAACTGGTACAACCTATGTTCTATGCAAGGAAATACCTATGCCTCCTCAAACCACCAAAAACATCATAAACCTTTCCACAATACCTCCCCAACCCAAAGCCAGTCAGGAGAAAGGCGCAGACATACCATTAGTGTTACCCTTTCTTCCTTAAAATGTTCTATGCAAATTAAATGTTTCTTTCTTTTTAGATGTGCAACCTCCCCTTCGAGGTAGAAATGCGTTGGAACGCGGAGTTCATGTCACCGTCGGGGCGGGTGCCGTTCATCAAGTGCGGCGCGTTCGTGGTCTCCGAGCTGGAGCCCATCGTCCAGTTCGCGGCCAACAAGGGCGTCACGCTGTGCGGCAAGCTCAGCACGGAGGAGAAGGCTGAGATGAGGGCCTATATGAGCCTCATTACTAATGTGCTCGTTAATGCTGAGGTTGGTAGCGTTGGTAGCATAGACAAATTATTGTTTCAGATTTCTAAGCTTTATTTAGTTTTGGTTACGGTGAGAATGTTGGTTTTGTTTTAATTACTTCTCCTTGATATTATAGGTCTTCGAAATTTTGCATTGCTATTTAGTTCTGATGACGAAGCATTAGGTAACTGAAATATTATAAATGCAGAAGGTAAATCGGTCTATTAGGGCTTTCACGCCAAAACTACTGAATCGTAATGCGCCTCTAAGATGACCCATTGACCACTTGACTGTTGGTACACTATCTTTCCTTCATGTTTCGGAATGTGTTCTGGACTATGTTTGAACATCTTTCACAGTCTTACGGGTATTTAAAAGCCAGAAAGTGTGACATGACAACCGATCTTACCAATGGGTATCGGGTTGTTTAAGTACTGGGTTGAGGAGTTCAGATAGGCAGTAGCACCTTGTAAGGCACTGGTACTCAGCTGGAAGCATCATCCAACATAAATGATATATACTGTAATTTGTTCACCCAGCTGTACATATCGTGGGTGGACAACGAGACGTTCAACGCGGTGACTAAGGTGCGCAACTCGTCCGTCTACCCCTGGCCGCTGGGCTGGCTGCAGACCAGGGCTAAGAGGAACGCTGTCATCAAGCGGTTGAAGGCTCTGCACTGGTATGATAAGACCTTGGACCAGGTTTTGGCTGATGTGAGTATTTCTTAAACAAATGTTTGAAAAAATACACTTCTTATGTACAGACTTTAGCACATAATTTACTCCTATATATTAAATGTTGTCAATGAATATTGAATCTTATTTTGTAGAGATAAAGTTGAAAATCTATTAAATTAATCTAACAGATTATAGAAGCTTGATGTGCTTCATCTGAAAAATACTGAAAAGTAAACCATAGATGGCATTTAGATCCCCTTTGTTAAAAATTCGAGTTGTTAAGATTCGATATTTTTTCTTTGCTAGTTAATGAATATAAAGTTTTAAACTGAAAATATTTAGTTTCATGCTAAATAACATATATACTTATGTAATTTTATTGTAGAACGAACGAGACAGCTTGACTGCTTTTGTCATCCTAATATTTTTCTTATCCTAAACGTTCCCAAATTCTAACTTCTAATATTATTGCGGTTGCAACTACTCACACTAGTCTAGTTCGCAATAACTATGTAGTTTGTTTTAATTATATATGTAAATACCTATAATAATATGCATTTACATATTATTATTACATATATTTTTAAAATATTTTCAGGTGGAGCAATGTTGTAACTCCTTGAGTCAAAGGCTCGGCGATCGAGATTACTTCTTCGGAAACACGTAAGACATTTTTTAAATACTTTTGATACTAACATTTCAAGTTGCTTTACTTGTCCGAAGTTAGCTACTAGTGATTTTAAATTTAAGAACAAAATAATAATGCGTCTAATATCTAACTTCGGACAAGCCAAGTTATTTGTCGGAAACTTTAACGTTTAAGAATAGCTTTATTATTTTAAATAAGATTTTTAAAATCATATATTTTTCTTTAAATTGTCATTCTGCATAATATGTATTCGAACTTTAAAACATAAATTATAATTGAACATAGGTTGACAATCGAATGCTTATTATTTAAGCCTTCAAAATATTTCGGAACCTACTATTTTTTCTTGGTTCTGGTTAGGTAGGCCTTACGTATACCTAATCCTACCTTCAAACTTTCATCCACCTAACTCCAACTCACTGTATCCCTTCCTAAGAATACCATAAAAAAAACAAATATTTTTATCATACTTTCATTACCACCCCCCCTATTCCCACTCCTCACCCCCTCCTCCCCTCCCCGCAGCCCGACCCCCGTAGACGCGCTAGTATACGGTCACACGCGCGCTATACTGATGTCATCCGGCGCCAGAGCCGGGGCGCTCATCAAACTCATCACGGGCTCTCTGCTTAAACACCTGCTGAGGTGCAATAATTTGACGCAGATGACTTTGACGGTATGTTACTTTGGTAGTTACTCGTAGACTTGTATATAATGCTAGGATAAAGCGGTATGGTGTCAGACTTGGCTGCATTTTAAGCAAATAAATTATTTGTATTTGTATGTCTGTCATCAGTGGTAGTGTATCATATGTTGCACCGAGATAGTAAGACACTTGATATTTTTGTGAAGATGTATTTTGTTGTCGCTAGAATAGCGAATAGGTACTGAAAACTAGTTAGTTTTTATTGACCTCAAAAATGACCGCTTCAAATAGTCACAGAATATTGAGAATATTATTACTCAGTTCAAATGTAAATATGTAGTTCTACTCGCATTAAGCCGGTTTCCAAAGTAGCTTCAGATAAAACCACACTTATTTCCCACAGTAAAAAAAACAGCAAACGTCCTATTCCCGTTATCCTTTACTCTTCCCTTCCCGCTCACTAATTCTCAAAAGATTATACAGTTTCGAATCCTTTCCTAACTCCCTCTTCCAACCGTAGACTCAAGAGGAGTATTTAGTATCTCAAGCGTTCCAACTCTCTCGCCGTCGACTGTCACCCGAGCGAACCGCGTCTGAACGCAGCACGAGGACCAAGAAGTCTCGTATGAGCATCAGAATCGCCCGACTCACACTTGTCCTGTTTCCAAAATTAGCTTTAGATAAATCTTCACATATTTCCCAATATCCAGATCCACTAATCCTCAAAAATCTATCCAATTTCTTCCATTCCTAACTCTCCCTCTTCCAATCGTAGACTCAAGAGGAGTATTTAGTATCGCAAGCGTTCCAACTCTCTCGCCGTCGACTGTCCCCCGAGCGGACCGCGTCTGAACGCAGCACGAGGACCAAGAAGTCTCGTATGAGCATCAGAAATAGTAGCAAGGATAATATGATTAATAGGGAAAGGGATATTTTTGGTAAGAATTGTATTTACAGTTTAGTAGATAGCATTTTTTTTATCCAATAGGTTCTTGCGGATTTCACTATAGATATATGTATACCGAAGGAACTATTTCCTCTCTCTCTCGGGAATCTAGATAAAAAGAACATAGTCCATATGTTATTCTGATGTATTAGCTATATGTATTACTGACAAGTTTCATCAAAATCCATTCGGTAGTTTTTTCGTGGAAGGGGCATAAACAGGCATACAACGTATTTGTAGCTGTATTTGGAGTCTTTCAATAAAACAGCTGGCTCTTTGATGAATGCCATTCGATCGCAGGATCTAGTAGCATCCAAAACTCCCATACAAAACACCTTTGCAGAGCAGGATTTGATATGTCTTGAAACTGTTGTCAAAAGTACAGATAATAATTTCAATGCAGGCTTCAAACCTTTTGCTTCTAAGCAAATAATTATAATGACATCCAAGGAAGGCAATCTAACCTGCAAGTATGAGGGCCAAACAGACCCGATTGTCGATGAAGAGAAATACAATTCGGTGGTTGAAATAATCGATGATATTCTCGATAAAGTTGATGAGGTCCTCGACGATTTTGCAGAGAAAATCGATTTGGATAACGAGAAAACTGATCCTTTCGAAGTGATCGCTTTCCCGAATGCGTTGGACGATTCGAAGTATGACTCGGTCGAGGTGAAAGTTAACGAATATTTGGACACGATTGAAGAGAACGATTTGACTGAAACATCGAATTCATTGGAAACTTGTACCCCTGATGATGTTATGATTATTAATGATGACGATTATGCGGACAGTGTGCTGCAAGATAAAGATAAATTAAATATACTTTCTGCAAGAACTTTGATTGTGGAAACGAGGTATTTTTGACCTTTTAAGTTTGTAGTTTTGATAGTTTTCTAAATACGTAGATGATTATGAAACGGTAGCAGATCCACGGATTGACCAATCACCGACCCTTGGTCAATGATCTATAGGTTTTGTCTGTATCTTATATTTACGATGGCCGATTTTTCATATTTTTTTTTAATCTACATTATAGTTTTCTTTTTAATCTTTTTGTTAATTCATACATTTTTTTTCTAATGGTGAACAGCAATCATTCCCAAAAGGAATGCGAACTAGATTTGAGTAGTGACAAAGATTCTACTGAGAATTCGGATAAATCACCGTTTGCTCGCACCCCTACTTCCGCAGGTTATTTTTTATATTTTTTTACTTTTTATTTTGTATATGTTTTCAATCCCCAACATTCAGTCTGTCACTCTGCCTGATTTCATCTAAACGGATCCAACAGTGTGCCAGTGACAGTCATATTTTATCAATATATTATCTACGGAAAATTGAGTGATTAACACAACAGTAAACGCGTTGACGACATATCGTCCAAATAAATGCGTTTCATGGTAGTGAAACTGCGTTTCTGGGCATACTAAAATATATTTTATCGATATTACAGATTCTAAATCCACGCTTAAACTGCCAAGCAATGAGGAAATAAGCGTTGAGAGTCTACTTAACTATTTGCGTCAAAGAAATGCGGCATATAACTATACTGCGGTCGCTGACATTGATTAAAATTGACTACGACAATCCGTTAATACGACGTTGCGTGTTTTTGACAGAACGGAATGGCGTATTGATAGTTTTTGACAGTTAAACGTAACATGTTTTTAAATGTCATTCAGTACAGTTAGGCATGAAATATTTTTTAATGTTTTTATTTCAGAAATTCGCATGTATTTCAAATTACAATAATTTAGTATGTATATCAAATGTTGAATTCATTCATGGTAAAACCTTATTTTTTCTTGACAATTATTTTTAATTGAAATTTTGAGTTTGCACATTTTTCGATTTCCAAATTAATTGGGTGGTGCCATTTTCCGATTCTATGCCTCAGTTAGTTTAGGTATTTTATTGTTTTCAATAAAATTTTTAGTTTATTGTCAATATACTTCGTTTCATTTGTTTATGCAGAATGGCAAATTAAATGTGAGTGTTATGTTTTAATTTATTAATAGCAATATGGTTCTTTATTTTGAGTAGACAATAGTTGATCATACATTAGTTTATTTTTATGCGTCGGTATTATTTTTTTAGATAGCAACGGTAATTTAAATTACGTAAACATGATTTGGTGTAGTTTACTAATTAAAATTTTTAGCAATTTTACTTAATTAATATTACTTTTGTGTAAATGATTTTACTAATACTTAAAATATGTACAGGTACTTTTAACACATGTTTAGTTAAATCATTTTTGTATTCTATTTTATTAATTTACTTTTAGAAATTAATATATCATATATTTACTTTTTACCACCTGGCTAAAATACTCTTTTTTTCCACAGCCCCACAGAACTGGATGCCCTAATCTTCGGCCACGTATTCACAATCATCACCACACGACTTCCTTGCCGCAAATTAGCTGAAACCGTTCGGAAACACGAGTCGCTAGTAGCTCTCGCTAAGCGAGTAGACGAACAGTACTTTAAAAGACCATAGCGTCAGGTTTTCAAGGACATATCGACCTCGTTCACTAGTCCTTGAAACCCCTGTCTTCTTTGTAGAAAATCTTGTAATATAGATGTTCTTTTTTCTAGAAGTTTCGCTTGATTGTCAGCTAAAACATAGGTTTTTACAAGCGTTGTAAGTTAATTATGATTTAAAAGCTCCGATTCTGTAATTTTTCTGCTGTATAAAATATTTTTCTGTTAGGTACATGCATTCAGGTGTACTTATAAGAAAATGCTTCAGCACCACCGCAACATTGTATAATTTTCTCAAAATAATGTAAATATTCAACGTTCAAAATGTATTTGGATGTCTGTAGTTGCCTGTTGTGTGCCTATATTTAAAGTTGCGCTAAAGAAATAATAGCAAATCTTAAACACTGCCTAATGGTAGGTTGTAATCGTTTATATGGTCACAATAATGCATTTAATTGCATTACTTATGTAAATAACTTGCAACTTCGCGAAATCTTCTCAATAGAATTCCTTTAGATTCAATTCACGTACTTATTTTCTGGAAATGAAATCTTTTCAGGGGGTTTTTCTTGGATTTATTTGTGAATGTATTTTATATTATCAAAATAATACACAATTGAGTTGTGAACTTTTTGACATAACAGACTAATAATTTCGAGTCATAGTCAAGATTGTAGGAAATTATTCTAAGTACCTAGTTCGATTTATATTAGAAAAATGTACATCGTGTACCTAATTTGTATAGAAAACTGCACTTAATTTTATTTAGGTAATAATTGTTAGATTTTTAGCGATATTTCTTCAAATAACGAAACAGGAATATCAAAAAATCAATGGCTTCCAGTAAATATACAGATGATGAGAAATAATTTATCAGTATTTGTTAGGTTTCATCAATAATACTTCCAAAGATCCATACATACTTTCCATTCAGTAAATAAATAAGTAATTTTAAATAGTCATGCCCGCAGAAAATGCTTTTGTATGTCGCTAAATATAAAACAATAGAAAATCAATTGTCTTGCGTATTCGCGTTCGAACATACAACGGGTTAAATGTACCTAAAAATTATATTTGTTTGCCGATTAGAATGAATTTTAATGCATGACATAGATGATCATTGTGTACTAGCGCTACTTTGATTAATAATAACTATAGATAATTATGTATAAGAAAAAATATGCGTGCAAAATGTGGGATACGAACTAGGAATTATGTGAGTATTTTAAATAATATTTAGATAGCCTAATCATTAGGTAAAGTGCACAAAAACTAATCTTGTATAGAAATACACTTAATTGTTTAGTCAAAGTATAATAATTTTAATGTTATAGTACTTATTGTAAGATGGTTTGTATGTTTTCTATACTTGTAATATGTTTATTTGCATACTTATGAATTCACAACTTGTTATACTTAAGTAATGTTTCTGCTGGTAATTATGTTAATCTGTATTTTACTATCATGTATTTTTATATAATAATTCTGTAGTATAATGCCTACTTGTAATTAACCGTCAAATCCGTAGCGGACCCCAATCGGGGTCTGAACATCAATGTCACCGTAAGCTCGGTTTAGACCCCAATTGGGGTCTGCGAATCAGTCATATGCTTTCCTAATTATTAACGCTCATATTTATTTTCTTTCCAATCAAACCACATTTGTGAGTACTAAATAAAATAACTAAATAAATTTAAATTATTTTTACGCATTCAAACCTTTCATATTTAGCATCCCGTTAGAAATATATCTTTTTAAAATCCAATCGTAATTACCGGGAATTCTGATCGAACTCGCCATGTTTGTTTACATTAGTTGTTTTTTTTAATTTGAAGACGCATAGACAAGATGGCGACGGTGATAGAAGTTTTGCATCGAATGATCCGATTCGTTAAAATAAAGAATCGATTTAATAATTTTATATTATTTGATATTATAATATTACTAAATTGCACTTTTGTATACTTACCATAATCTGAAAATAAATTAGGAAAAGTAAATTTATTTTGAAAAAAATGCTAGAAAATCAGTGGTAGAAAATACGTTGTAGCCGGAATAAAATAATCTTCGGTTTTTAGGGTTTCTGAAGACGGCAAATGAAGACTTATTTATTTATTCGGGTGTTTTATGTGCAGGATTCCTGTAGACCTGCCAAACTTAATGATTCGTTACTTCCAACTTTTTAACTGAGCGGCAAAGCAATTTGACGAGAGCCGTAGTTAGGTGTAGTTATCGCAAAATTTTATGACGATTTTATTGTTTGAAAGGGCAAATAGTTCGCTGTTCATCGAAAGCTGGTCCAAGAAGGAAAGATGGCCGCCGCCGACTTATTTTTAACCGACTTCCCAAAAAGCGGAGGTTCTCAATTCGACCATTTTTTCGTATGTTTGTTACGCGATTACTCAGCCATTTATTTATCGATTTTGATGATTCTTTTTTTGTTTGATAGCGTATACTTCCGAGGTGGTCCCATTATCATCAGGTCAGGATCTGATGATGGAACCTTGAGAAATCGAGGGCGACTTTCGAAAGTTGCAGAAATACATAGGTTGAAATCTTATCACTCAGGTGTTTGCCTGGTAGCACTATTCAACAGTGAAGGCTTTGAGCTGACCTGATGATGGAGACCAGTGAAGGTCGAGGGAACTCGACAACTGAATATTTAAACTTTCTCGTGTTTGTGCTTATATTATTCGTATTTACGAGGCCTCTGCAACAGTGAAGGAGATGTAGACGAGAGAAGTTCAGTTGTCGAGTTCCCTCGACCTTCTCTGGTCTCCATCATCAGGTCAGCTCCAAACCTTTACTGTTTCATAGTGTTATCAGACATAGATCTGAGTGTCAAGTTATAACCTTATCTATGCTTACAATTTTCGAGAGTTGCCCTCGATTTCTCAAGGTTTCCATCATCAGATCCTGGACCTAATAACAAATATGGGGAATATACCCTTTCGACCAAAAACAAACATCCAAATTGAGAACCACCTCCTTTTTGGGATTCGGTTAAAAATATTTGGCGACTTTAAAATCAATCAATTATTATTATTGTTTCTCATCATCAAATAAGTACATTACTTTGGTAGTTATATTTATTTATTTATTTATTGCATTTATTTATTGCATTATATTTCAGAACACCAGGCTTACCCTCCGCCGAAACAAAAATCTTAGAATTGTTGAGAAATAATATAAGAATAAATTAAAATTCCGTAATAGGTAATAAAAATTCAATTAAAGTTAAAAATTATTACAAATGACGCAACACCAAAATAAATAATACATATAAAAATTTAATGCTAAAAACTTTCATAAAACTTAAATATCTTTTTTCTTAACAACAAAAAAACAAATTGAACCTATAATTTAAAATTAATAAATAAAATTGAAATAAGTTGCTATTAAAAAATAGGTATGTATATATAAAATTGGTATTCGATTATTTATAATAAATATCCGATTTAGGTATATTCGATACCTAAATCGGATATTTAGGTATCGCACACCGCTGATTGAAAAAAAAATACATACTCCATTCCAAAGTCTACTTCTCTTTGATCTTGTAAATTGTTCATTTTTATTGTGTATTTTATGTGCTGATTTTTTAGTTATTGAACATAAATAAGTGCACGAAATGTATTGCAACGGATTGAAAATGTTATAAATATGACGTTTGTGTTGTGTTTGAGAAAGTGATGCGATTATTTATTGGTAAGTTTTCACCAAATTTGAAATGCCTAACTTTTCGATAGACTTAAAAACACCGTAATTATTATCTTTTTCTGAATTAACTGACCCCATTTGACCTTTGCACGTTGTTGTCAAATAAGTGAGCTCTAAAGTTATAGTTAAAATACTTCTGATCAGGCATTACGGACTTAGAATTCATGTGTTGAAAGTTAGTACAAATTTTTGACTTCCATGTCGCGATTCAAAATATCCCGCCGAATCAACGGTAAAGTCATATGTCAAAATCTTGTCGAGCAGAGGGGTTAAAATGTAAAGTTGTATATCCGACATATCGAAGTTACACATAATTTAACACATACATACATATAAGAATTGGCGTATTACGCATTCCGGAATGGCGTAGTCCGAAATACGAAATGGCGTTTTCCGTAATGCGGATTGTCGTATTCACGTGCAGTTTAATTATAATTATGAAAAATTTTAGTTACTGGCTTAATGATTTCTTTGTTGGGTTAAAAATATCCCAGTATTGGACACTAGAAATTGATTGAAATGTATTCATGTGTATTGTAAAAAATTAAACGGCCTTTTTAGAACATTGGTTAGGTACGTCTATGATTTTAGAATATAATCCGATCTAATAAGATTATTTGGATATTTTGCGAAATACGAAACTTCTTGCAATGGTCAACCGTCGATTATTATTAGTTACGAAAGTCAAGAAAGAATATTTTTACATACCTACATACTTAATACACAATATTCAATAACCTACTAAAATAATTTGTACAACGTCTATTGAAAATCATAGAAGACCAGAATTTGAACTTAAAACTTAGTTATATTTCCGAAAACTGGTTATTCATCAAGAAATTGATATTATTTGTATTTTATAATTACTTTATAATAAATGTATTTTACAGAGCATTTAAAGTACACCTTTGTATTATAATAAGCATATTTTTGTTTTTGAGTTGCGTTGTGTTTATATGCATAATTGGTTAATAAGGTTGATTATATTCATTAAATTGTTAATTATTATTATTTGTTGTTTCATTTATTCCTTGTTAAACATTGGTGTTTAGCTGCAAGCCGGTGGTTTAATACATGCTTTTCTGAGGTCACATAATCATCATCATCATCTCAGCCATAGGACGTCCACTGCTGAACATAGGCCTCCCCCTTAGATCTCCACAGATACCTGTTGGAGGCGACCTGCATCCAGCGTCTTCCGGCGACCTTTATTAGAAGTCTGATCTGTTTGTAATGACAAAGTAACAAAAACGTTGCATGCGTAGAAATGCCGAAACAACGCACATTACCGGTCCACGAGGCAAAAGGTCATGGGAGCACATAATTTGGCACTACTTCCTACAACATGTGAATACATAGTACATTATGTTAGATATAGTGAACTATAGGTCAATGCATCACAACATTGTCCGGATAATTGCTACTTATAATGCTATCAGTTCCTTGCGTGGTTCCTTAGTAGGAAAATGTCGTACCTAGTACTTACAGGTGGGTCGACTTATCAAAAGGTAGGCGCGATGTGATAGGCGACAGTGTAGTAGAGTTCCTCCTTTCACGGGAGTCACGTTATGTGGGTCCCTACTGTCATTTGGACATATCTGGTAGTCGTCCGGAAGTTTGGAGGTGTGCGTTCGCGCAGCGGAATGTTGTTGAATTTAAAGATTTTAATTATGCAGATAATTAGTGTAAGACGTCCTATAATTGTGTATGGTAAATAAAAATTTGTGTATGCAGCCATTGTGGAGAAATTCACCAAAAACAGATTCCGCTGGGCGAACGTTGGCGAACGTTGTCCTGGCGGAACTTTTTTTAATCCATAGACTTTAGAAGAAAGAGATGTCCGAAAATTAGTGTGTATTTGTGTATAATTGATTATGTATGAATGCAATCAGTGCATGCATAAACTTCGGAGAAATTCAAGTTTCCGCTACGCGAACGTTTGGCCATTAGCTAGTTTTCATATAAAGCGCTTACGTAGAGAGCTGTAGATTTTTACGTACGTAGTTTTGAATTTGTTTATATTTGTTTAAAAAACAGATTTAGAAAAAGTCGTAGGGTTTAAAAGATAAAAATATAAACGTAAAATACACTTATTAGGTCTTAGTTCTTAAAGTATGCAGTTTGGGGTCTAGCTTTTCACGTTTACACAAACCTTGTAAGTGTCTCCAACATGTTGCCAAGTATCAATGATATTCCGTTAGTAATTAAAAAGTTATAGGATATTTTACCATGAACAGATCACTGTTTACAAAGCAGTCGAATATCACGACGTTCTAAAGTAATTGCATGGTAAAATGTATGCCAATAATTAGTTTAGTCATTCAACTATTCACTTGCAAAATTTCATGTCATTAAATTCAGTAATTAAAGAAAGACAATTATAATACTGACGGAGCATCGAAACCCTACATAATCCGACCAAGTTCGGATAGGTACAAAAAAGCGGCCGTGCCATATGTCTAAGCAACGTTCTTAACTTGGAAGGTTAGTATATTTATTAATATGGTACAGTTGCGTACACAAGAGTTAGGAAAAAATAAAACAATTGCATTTCTTGAATGAAAAATATTTTTTAATAATAACGCCACTATCTACGACATTTTAGTTAAAATACGTAACGTTTATTAAAGTTATTTTTAATCACGTAGTTAAGTAATTTATGTAAGTAATAATAATAAAAATATTTTTGTACACTCATATTTAAATAGAAGTACTTGTTAATTGAAGATTTATTTTTATCGTAGATAGTGGCATTATTATTAAAAAAATGTTTATCAATCAAGACATACAATTGTTTTATTTTTTCCTAACGCTTGTGTACGCAACTGTTCCATATTAATAAATACTAACCTTCCAAGTTAAGAACGTTGCTTAGACATATGGCACGGCCGCTTTTTGGTAGCAATCCGAACTTGGTCGGATTATGTAGGGTTTCGATATTTTAATTGTCTTTCTATAATTACTGAATTTAATGACATGAAATTTTGCAAGTGAATAGTTGAATGATTACACTAATTATTGGCATACATTTTACCATGCAATTCCTTTAGAACGTCGTGATATTCGACTGCTTTGTAAACAGTGATCTGTTCATGTTAAAATATCCTATAACTTTTTAATTACTAATGGAACATCATTGATACTTGGCAACATGTTGGAGACACTTACAAGGTTTGTGTAAACGTGAAAATCTAGACCCCAAACTGCATACTTTAAGAACTAAGACCTAATAAGTGTTTTTTACGTTTATATTTTTATCTTTTAAACCATACGACTTTTTCTAAATCTGTTTTTTAAACAAATATAAACAAATTCAAAACAACGTATGTAAAAATCTACAGCTCTCTATGTAAGCGCTTTATATGAAAACTAGCTAATGGCCAAACGTTCGCGTAGCGGAAACTTGAATTTCTCCAAAGTTTATGCATGCACTAATTTCATTCATTCATAATCAATTATACACAAATACACACTAATTTTCGGACACATCTCTTTTCTTCTAAAGTCTATGGATTAAAAAAAGTTCCGCCAGGACAACGTTCGCCAACGTTCGCCCAGCGGAATCTGTTTTTGGTGAATTTCTCCACAATGGCTGCATACACAAATTTTTATTTACCATACACAATTATAGGACGTCTTACACTAATTATCTGCATAATTAAAATCTTTAAATTCAACAACATTCCGCTGCGCGAACGCACACAGTTTGGAGTGGAGTCTTTAGTACTCTTTAGAGCCCGCATGCATGCAATGCAGAAGCTGCGTGTTGTAATCATTAGTCGCATGCGGATTGTTGGCCTGCTGTGTGTTGACAGAGATAGTATACAATCGGTCAACTTCACTGGTTGTTAGACTTCAGATACGAGCTTAGGTTAATGAGCCTTACTACAAAGGATTAGTGCAATACTTACTTATTCTATGCAAAGATAGTGCAAGAGAAATTCAGGAAAGCGGACCTTAAGGTCCTCGCCCTTATAGGCTGAGGTACATCTCAAAAGAGCATTGGGAAGGACTACACAAACAGAAAATTGAGCGGAATAAAACGCAAAAGAAATCTAGTTGTTCTACTTTATTAATTTTTGATAGTCAAGCGATTATAGCATTTATTACAGCGGGCAACTAGCTAAACAGAGCTTGCAAAATAACTTTTTAATTTAGAAAGCGTTTTTCTATCTATTTTTGTGCAGATATTAAGCACCTCGAAAAAAAGCTGTTATTTTGTCAGCCCTATAAAGTCTGTAAGCTTGAATTTCACCGCTTCGGGATATTAATCTACTCATTCATTTAAAACATCATACGTACCTATTTTATTATCTAGCAGATTTTTTTGGGAGAAGTGAAACTGGCCTCTTTCAGCGTGTTTTTCAACGCAAATCTTATTCATTATTATTTATTTCCGTTGAAGTAAATATCATGAATACGGTGCCATCATCACTGCACATGAGGATAGCAATAGCCAACGTAATAGACCTGTCATGGAGTACTCTCAAAAAAGGATGTTTACAAAACAAGAACTACTGCGTAGCATTCAAAAGTTTTAAAGGCCAGTTCCACTACTGCCGAATACGTTATATCTGAAGATAAATGAATAATTATAACGTCATTTGTTTGTAGTTTTCAGGCAGAAAGCTATCGCGAGGCGGTGAAACCATACATGTAGAAGTAGCAGTTAGTATTATCCTTCGACCGTTAAAATAAAATGCCACAGGAATGTTACTGTCTATTTTTATTTGGTTTCCATCACATAGACAATCGCAAAAATCGTTCCTCACATCCATACTAAACCACACTTAAAATCCGTTCCGAAATTAACTTACTTCCTATGTCTAAAATGTACTAACACATTCGTCCAGAGAAAAAAAAAATAAAAAAAAAGAATAAATTACATTTTTTTCTCACATACATGTTCTTATACCATTTTTTTCGGCCAGAACCCAAATTGGAATTTGCGCGTATCTCACTTTTAAAAAAATATATATTTGACTGTTTGTGTGAGAGAACGCGTTAATGGACAGGGCAGACCGGTGGTTAGAATCTGGCATGTCTGTTGAGCTCTGGCTTGGGGAATAAGTGTCTGGTGTCTAGAATCGTCTGGTTTGGTGGAGGATCATCTGGCGGACGCTGAACGTGGACAAGCCTAGGCCGACGGCGGCGAGCAGTAGCGCAGACCTCGACATCATCTTCTCACGGTTCGCAGGCTGGAACAACGAAAAATATTACATAAGTTATGAACGTAGCTGTGTTTAGAAGGACCAGATGATGGAACAAGAGACCTCAAAATGTTTAAAAAGGTATTTGAAGTTTGCATGGGGTCCCAAAAGGTTCTTTACTTTATCAAACCTTCGACTACATGATATTTGATAGCACCTTCGTCCCATGAGGTCAAAGAGAAAAACTAGAAAAAATTGCAGTCTATTTATAATCTAAAAAAATAAAGCTAGGTTTTCAAATCTTTTTATTTTGCAATTCAATTCAAAATTGCTGGCATATAGATCAAATATTGCCAAGTACTTCGTCTGCTCTTGACAAAGACAAGTCGAGCCGTCCTTCGCAAATTCGCAAAGGTCAGGTGTCAGCACACTCACTAGAGCGCATGTGCAAACTATCACAGATCTATAACGTTATGCAGTTTTAATGAATGAAGAGCTTTATGAATGAATTCATATATGTATCTATCTGCTAATATGTAGGGCATGTTGAAGGTATATAATATCTATGTCTATTCTTAATGAAATTGCATGGCTAAGCCTAGCAAAGTGCGATAATTATTATAGTATCTTCGATTAGACCTTTCTTCGTCAGTAATATTAAAATAGGCTACTAAAAGGACAGCTTTGATTTTATCCCAAAATGAGAGCCAGCCGACTCGCAAATGCACCAAAATTGAATCGAATCAAGCAAACCAATTCAATATCACAATTCAATCGATTTCTTGATCAAAGACCCCTGTATTTTTCGATTATTAACACCCAAAAAACCATAATACGCACTGTTATTCCTCGTTATGTCCAGAGTAAACATACCACAAATAGTTAGCCGTCCGTAGGTCGCAGTCATATGATTTGCCTCACCTATTTATATTCAGAGTTTTGTGATGCTGCCAAATGGCGCTACGGATGGGTATTCTGTCTCTTGTAAATGTGAATGAGATACCAAGTTAGGGATTTCTTAGTGATAATTGTATAAATTAAATAGTTATATTGTTTGTGTTTAGGAAGGCACGTTAATTTGGTGGGTTCTGGCTGTCATTTGAACATGTTTGGCAGTCAGAAGTCTTAAAACATTCAAGTCTAACAGGTAACCGGGTTGAAGAGATTGGATAGTCAGTCGCTCCACGTAAAACACTGGTGCTCAAGTTCATTCTGTTATACTAGCAGCCACAACATAGTTGGGAAACTCAAATGAATCATCGTGTCAATGAATGTGAGTACTTGTTGAATCGTCAGAGATAAGTCTTTCTTTTCCACTTACACTTATATTGAGTACGAATGATGCTGATAAGTAGAACAATCCTTTTTAAATATACCTATATACTTTAAGAGCGTGTACGTCAACCGCGCGCCATTTGGCCTAAAATGGTACTTTTCAAACCACTGTTTCTCAGTAACTACTTATCCTATAACTATGTTATTTTTTAATAACGCAAGGTAATTTCACTGTCTATATAGTTAATTGAACATAAATTTCAATTTGTGTAGTTTAAATACTTAAAACCCCTATAACGTAACAGATGTTTTATAAAATTCCCGTTCAGCGTCTATTTCGAAGCTTAAATTCATGTGAAAACAGTGGCAAATCTAATCATATTTATTTTGTTACTCATAGACGAAATCCCCATGCCTATAGTTAGTTGAAAACATTTTTTGATTTAGGTCTCTATCTTTCAGAAAAAAATATTTTAACAATGTGAAAAATTGTGAATTTCAAATGCTTTTTTTACCTATCTATCTTACTTAATTTAATATAACAATTATTTACTATAGTAATATAACTCTTTCTTTAAAACATAAACTTTATATTATAATTTAATCTCTCGTTTTTATTTTTTTATAAATTATTTAAAAACTACTATAAAACGCTGCACGCGAGTCAACTCAAACCAGACCGCCGCAAGGCTTCACAGAGAGAGGACGTGTCGCTCCGTCACATCGCGTAGGGTGAATAACCTCTGCCGTGGATACCGAGAATAGAGTACATTTCAAGCGCGACCAACAAATCTTGATACATTACTATTTTATTTAAAGCTCAATTTTGAAGCATATTTTTTTATCGATTGAGTTGAAATTTTGTTTGAATGTTCAGTTTTAATGACAATGTGTACGGTTTACGTACAGGCATTTTTTTTGCTAACGTCGCGCGACCTACTTTCGCGAGTCGATTTAATTATTTGTGTATTATTTAGTGTTCAGTTGATTAGAACTATACCCACGATTAGCATCCCACGGAACTAGTGTAACTTGCACAATAAACTATTGAACGGGAAATCAGTGGTCTTTTTCAACTCAATACAAACTAACGACGCCTGAGGTCCATACATCAAGAAATGGTCCTTCGAGCCGGATCCAGAGTGTGAACGTGTCTCTATTTGTCGATAGCGAATCGGTCTAGCCGGTCTCCCAGAAGCGGGTCGCCCCGGTTGGATTGAGAAGGCGCATATATCGCTGTAGAGTGCGAAAACACTGTGGGTCCGAAATAACAATCACAAAACCGTCGTGATACTATTGAACCGCCTACGGAAGTGCGATACTGCCATATCCAAGGCCAGAACGAACAAACAAGATGACTCAGAGCGTCCAAGAACTTATCAGCCGTCAAGAGGCTACTTTTAACAACTTAAAGCAGATTTGCATTAACTACAAGAAGGACAGCCCCACCAGAAAGAATGCAGAATACCTCGAGGAGCGTCTTTCTCGTCTGAACACGACATGGGAGAAGTTCGTGTACAATCATCAACTTCTAGAAGAGTTTGAAGCAACAGACCTTCAATACTTTACTGACGATGTTTACGGCTGCACTAAAAGGATGTATGAAGATGTTTTGCAAGACATATTGAAACGGAAGGCGGAATTACCCACTTCAGCTCCGAGCAAGACGGAAACGTCACCGTCCGCTTCAACAACAAAAGGTAAAAGCTCTGCCGTATTCAGTTTCGATGACATTAAATTTCATGTACCTCCACGCGAAACTACTGAGACGTCCGAAAAGCAACAAGATCTATTACGCAAGCAATACTGCAACTTTAGAGCGTTTGAACGAACTGTGGAAAAGATTGACTTAGCCGCATCCGCTGATAAATGGGAGCTAGAAGATAACTTGAGCATGTTGAAGACTAAGTGGGAACAGATCGAAAAGGCGAACTGGGAACTGGACTACCTCTGGCAAGACGAAGATTCCATCTATAAACAAAAATATGACGCCGCGGAACACCTTTATGATAATGTTCGGAAAAGCTTGCAACAAAAAATATGGAACAACGCTCACTATGAGAAGTCCACGCCGAAAATTGCGATTCCGGAATTTTCCGGAGACTACACTCAATGGCTTACCTTCAAGGACCTCTTCCTCGAGAGTGTGCATAACAACCCGGCCCTTTCCAAGGCCCAAAAAATGCAGCACCTAAAAACTAAGCTCAAGGGAGAGGCAGAAAAGTTAGTTCAACATCTCGGCATCAGTGCGGAAAATTATACATCTTGCTGGGAACTGCTTACGCATCGCTACGACAACAACCGGCTTCTATTTATAACTTACACGAATACGTTGATAAACCAGCCCCCCATTCAAGAAGCAAGCGCCACCAACATAAGAAAACTACATGACGTCATGTTGGAATGCTTGAATGGACTCAAGAACATAGGGCAGGATATCACTAACTGGGGTCCGCTAGTTGCACATTTACTATCCCAAAAACTTGATAGTGCAACTCACAGCGATTACATGAGAGATCTAAAGGATCCGCGAGGTTTTCCGGACCTCGAGGAGTTTACCGAGTTTCTTGAAGCCAAATTCATGGCCTTAGAAGCATTACAAGGAAGCAGCTCCAAGATGTCCCTTTCCAACAAATCATGGAGAACAAACAAGCAGTCATTCCACAAAGAAGTATATCAAAACAATTACAAATACAATACTCGGAGGTCAATGCACCATAACAAGCCAATAACTACGCCTAAAGTCTTCGTCGCAACAGCAAAAATTTGCCCGATATGCAAAACGGATCACGTTTTAATGAAATGTGACAAATTTGTTGCTATGAACGCAAAGGAACGTGACGACACCGTTCGCAAGTTGCAAGTCTGCAAAAATTGTCTGTACAGTCATGGCGAAAAACAATGTTTCTCCCGCAAAAGGTGCAGAGTTTGTCGTAAACCACATCATACACTTTTACATTATGATGAAACTCTGCAAACCAGTAATAATCAAGCTAACAACATAACTACGAGCACGCTAGCAACACCTTCTTCATCTCACGCTGTCAACAATGTAACTAACGAAGAGAGAGAAGTACTACTGACGACTTTACGATTGGAAGTCAAAACTGTAGATGGAAACTACATTCAATTACGAGGCTTACTTGATCAAGGCTCACAAGTCAGTCTCATAACAGAAAACGCAGCGCAGCGACTTAGGCTACCGCGAAGAAAACTGAGCGCTGTGGTATCGGGTATCGGATCGCTAAGCGGTAACTGCAAGGGATCAATGACCCTAGAATGCAAATCAATTCACTCTGATTATCGCTTCAACTTGGAAACACTTATCATGAAAAAACTTACAAACAACTTACCAACAACATCCTTTTCAACAAAAAATTGGAGTTATCTGGAAAACTTAAAGTTAGCGGACCCTCACTTCAATATCTCAGGTCCGATCGATCTACTCTTAGGAGCTGACACTTACTCGGAACTTATACTAAACGGAATAATGAGAAGTGATAGCAGCTACCCCGTTGCGCAACAAACCAGAGTAGGCTGGATTCTGTGCGGAAACGTAAAAACATTTAACTGCTTTGTAACTCTCAACAACTTGGAAGACATGGCAAGGTTTTGGGAAACGGAAGAATGTGGCGACACTTCAACTATAACTAGCGAAGAGGAGCACTGCGAAGAATACTACAACTCGACCACTTCGAGAATGGAAAATGGGCAATATGTCGTGCAAATGCCCATGAAGCCTAACTATGAAGCTAACCTAATCGACACAAAGTCCCAAGCAATAGCGCAGTTTCTGCAACTCGAACGAAAAATGCTGACAAACAAAAACCTACAACACGAGTACAAACGCTTTATGGAAGAATATATTACTATGGGTCACATGAAACCTGTAATCACAGAAAATAAACCTAGAGTCTATCTGCCTCATCATGGCGTACTGAGGGCAGAGTCAACCACGACCAAGTTAAGAGTTGTCTTCAACGCGTCGTACAAAACGAAAAATAGCAGCAGCCTCAATGATAACATGTACTGCGGTCCTAACCTACAGAAAGACATGTTTACCCTTCTCACCAGTTGGAGAACTTACAGATATGTCTTCACAGCAGATGTAGAGAAACTCTACCGTTTCATCTGGCTTCATGCAGAACAGCAACATCTGCAAACTATAATTTGGAGATCTCACCCAAAAGAACCGCTACAAGAGTGGGAACTGAGCACTGTAACGTATGGAATGAAATGTGCCCCCTATCTTGCAATGCGCACTCTACATAAACTCGCGCAAGACGAACAGGATAATTATCCCGAGGCCTCAAAGGTACTCAGAAGCTCGTTCTACATGGATGATTTGGTCCACGGAAAAGACACAATTGAAGCATCGAAAGAACTAGTAGCCCAGCTTATCGAATTACTGAAAAAAGGAGGCTTTAACTTACGCAAGTGGAAAAGTAACGAAACGACGATCTTAGCCGACCTACGAGATGATCAAAGAAGCAGCGACGCTCACATTAACTTCAGCCCGGAACAAACGACAAACCAAACAACAAAGATGTTGGGTATGAGGTGGAACCAATCGAGTGACTGTTTCACGTACAGCTGGAACTTATCTGAAAAGAAAACCCTAACTAAGCGAACATTACTTAGTGAAATAAGCAAGTTGTACGATCCGCTGGGCTTCCTATCACCTTTTATTATAAAAACAAAACTATTATTTCAAAAGATCTGGATCAGCAAAATCAGCTGGGACGAACGCCTATGTGATGAACTAACTAACGAGTGGGAAACATTGAGGAAAGAAATCCCTTTGTTATGCCAAATAGCAATGCCAAGATGGCTACAGTGCCATGGCACAGATATTGAGATACACGGATTCTGCGATGCCAGTGAAAAGGCATATGCGTGTGTCCTATACAGCCGCGTCCGAAATCTGAACGGCGAGTATGTCACCACGCTAGTAACAGCAAAAACTAAAGTTGCGCCGCTCAACAAAAGGATAACTCTACCTAGGATGGAGCTATGTGGAGCATTACTACTCGCTAAACTGATAGAAAAGGTCAAACAAACACTCGTCGAGAAAAAGCTTCAGATAAGGTGCTGGAGCGACTCTAAAGTCGTGCTAGCATGGTTGCAAGGAGATATAAACAGATGGGAAAATATGTAGCGAACAGAGTGGCTCAAATAAACAACGTTATCCCTGCGACTCATTGGAACTATGTCAGATCAGAAGAAAACCCAGCTGACTGCGCAAGCCGAGGACTTCTGCCTTCCAAACTGCTAGAATTTAAGCTTTGGTGGGAGGGCCCAAGTTGGTTAAAGACATATGATTCTAAAAATAGCCAAGACAATTATTGTTTGACCTACATAACAAACAATGAACAAATACATAACAAACCAGCAAAATGCTGCGTTTCGACTTACAAAACATGCGACATCATTAAAAACTTGCTAAATAAATATAGCAGTTTTAAACGTGTAATTCGAGTACTTGGCTGGATATTAAGAACTTTCAACATGAAAAATAAGAAGGTAATTCGCTCTAATAATAACTTAACTGACTGCGAAGGAAAAAAGGCAGTTATGTGTTTATCAACGCAAGAAATTAAAGCGGCTACAGAGTTGGTGGTCAAAAATGTCCAAAGGGAGTATTTCAGCGACGAAATGGAGCGTTTGGAAAAGAAACTGCCAATATCATCAAAGAGCCCACTGCTGAAGTTGTCTCCATTTCTTGATGAAAACGGGTTATTGCGTGCAAAAGGGCGATTAATGAATTCAACACTGCCTCCGGAATCAAAACAACCTCTAATTATACCCGCTACAGGAAGATTAACGGAACTCATTATTCAAGAGGCGCACCACGACACTCTCCATGGAGGCGCCAGGCTCACCTTAGCCTATGTGCGACTTAAGTTCTGGATCATTGGGGGCAACAGGACTGTAAAAAGGGAGCTACGACAGTGTGTGAAGTGTCACCGGTTCAAACCTCATCGGAACGTTCAACTGATGGCAGACTTGCCCAAGGAGCGGGTAACTCAATCCAGACCCTTTACGAACACTGGCGTTGATTACACCGGACACGTTGACGTAAAAATAAACAAAGGGAGAGGAGTGAAAACATGCAAGGCTTACATAGCTATTTTCATATGCCTGGCAACTAAGGCGGTACATTTGGAACTAGTGTCGGATATGACCACGCAAACATTCCTCGCCGCCTTCAAACGACTGTGTGCCCGCAGAGGCACACCCCGGCACATGTACTCGGATAACGGAACAAATTTTGTGGGCGCAGCAAAACTGTTAAAAGAAGACTTTGAAAAACATGACACATTTAAGACATCCGAATTCTTCAATGAGATGAGCCACCTACAAGTGGAATGGCATTTCAACGCTCCCCTATGGCCAACAGCTGGGGGTCTGTGGGAAGCTGCCGTGAAAGCAATGAAATACCACTTAAATCGAGTGCTAGGGGAACAGAAGCTCACTTTTGAGCAATTTACCACGCTGCTAACTCAAATCGAAGCATGTCTAAACTCACGTCCGTTGTGCCCATTAACTGAAGATATAGAGGATCTCGAATACTTAACTCCTGGGCACTTCCTTACTGGTGGGCCCCTAATGGGCCCAGCACAAGAGGAACACGACTTCGCCGAGCACGATTTAAGAAATAGATGGAGACTAGTCGAACAACTCAACATACAAATCTGGAAGCGTTGGTCGAATGAATATCTGCATCAACTGCAAGTAAGAAGCAAATGGCAGCAATCTCAAGACAATCTAAAAGAAGGAAGCCTAGTACTCGTAAAAGATGAATACCTTCCTCCAGGACGATGGGCTCTCGGAAGGGTAAATGAGGTTCACCCGGGAACAGACGGAAGAGTCCGAGTGGTTACTTTAAAAACGAAGAAAGGCTCTGTAAAACGACCCATTACCAAGCTGGCGCCGTTACCATTGCGAAGTACCGACGAGAATCAAGCCAAGACACAGCCTTCGAGCCCGGAACCGAAAAAACGAGGTCCAACAGGAGCAAATAAGAATGCACTATCTCTCATTCTTATGTCTATATTAACTATGACGACGTTAACGCAATCCACGCCCATAACAAATAATTTGCAAGTGACACCGATTGTAAACAATCATCCCGTTTACTTTGATGAAGCTGGCAAATTACAACTGATTCATGACGAATGGACACTGCTCATCTACTATAACCTAACATCATACTGGCAAGCCACCGACAAGATCAGCGCATACATCGATCAAATTGACACCTTGTGCCACAGGATCTCACACGAGTATCCGCCTTGCGAAATAGTTGTCAGCCATTTACGTCATGAACTGGAACACCTTGCAGAATACAATTCAATTCTGTTGTCGCAACATTCCAGACAAAGACGTGGCTACTTTAATGGAATTGGCAAGTTATCGAGAACGTTATTTGGGACCCTTGATGTGGAATTTGCAAACAAATACGAAAAGGATATACAAAACATGCAATTAAACGATAATTATTTATTACAACTAATGAAGAATCAAACTTTGATCATAGAAGCAGAAAACAATGTTGTCAAAAGAAACGCTGAGTTCATGGAAAAACAACTCCAAGCAATTAAAACATACATGAATAGATCATGCAACGTCATCACAAAAATCGAGAACCGCGCGCAAATGTTGTTTACAATAAATGATATCCATTCTGCTGCGGTGACATCAACTTTAATTTTCGAGGAGCTGAACAGGATTCTAGAAATGCTAATGAATGCCTTAAGTAACATCAACAAAGGTCATTTAGACACTCACCTGTTTCCAGCCTCCCAACTGATCGAACAACTTAATATCATATCGGGAAGATTACCCCAAGGACTGTCGTTGCCTGTGAAAGATATTCAAAAGGATTTCCTAAACATCTACGATCTAACTCACGTCAAGGCTCGAATAACAAACAACTTCTTTTTATTTGAACTTCACATCCCGTTACTAAGTGACGAAGATTATAAAATATATCGAGTCATACCGATACCATTTTTACAACAAGGGCACTTAAAACTTCTACAACCTGGCTCCAATTTTATTGCTATTAACTTCGTGAAGAACTCCTACATAACTATGGAAGAGCAAGACATACGTCAATGTACTGCGTACGGAGAAGATGAATTTATCTGCATATCGCACCAACCAGTCTACAGCTTACACGATGAGGCTGCGCCTTGTGAAGCTAAGGTGTTCAGCCAACAGACGTCATTATCGTGCATTATCCATGACGTAACCTGCAAAGAAACCTGGACAAAATTACATAAGCCCAACTTGTGGCTGTTTACGTTGTGCGACAAACAGCTGATGCGCGCCATATGTAGCGATCAAGTTACGCCGACGGTCATTGACGGAACTGGAATAATTTCATTACAACCTAAGTGCATACTACAGAAAAAGGACGCCACGATAGTTACCTACAATCACTTAGGTAGTAATGTTTATATGAAACCGGATATTGAAGTACCAACGATAAACTCAACCATAAACCATATATTCGGTCTCGGATGGAAAAATGCACAACTAAACATAATGGAACATGACACTGAGACAGCAAGTGAGGTGACAAGACTTAACCAACAGCTGGAAGACATAAAGCACCAGGAAGTATTACCGAAAACATCCGACATCTCGAGTCACGACATATATCACTATTCAATAACTTCGCTTCTGTTGGGAGGACTGGCAGTACTTGCCATATATTTTTTGTGGAAACGATGCCGTAAGATAACTACGGCCACGGAGAAGACTGTGAAACCAAAAGGAGACCACAACGTTGCCGTTGGAGAAGAAATCGAGCTGCAAGAAGTACGCCACCCGAGATCAGCGGCACCAGTTCACAGCGGACAAGGCCCGCAGAAGAAGATGTTCAACTTTGAGGAACTTATTTAATAATTATACTTTTATTTACACTTTATTTTACTATGATTTGTTTGCATATTACTGCTATATTTGTTTTTACATTTTTATACTTTGCTTTGTAAGGGATGCTCATCGTACTTTTTTCCCTCGGGAGCATGTACGGTTTACGTACAGGCATTTTTTTTGCTAACGTCGCGCGACCTACTTTCGCGAGTCGATTTAATTATTTGTGTATTATTTAGTGTTCAGTTGATTAGAACTATACCCACGATTAGCATCCCACGGAACTAGTGTAACTTGCACAATAAACTATTGAACGGGAAATCAGTGGTCTTTTTCAACTCAATACAAACTAACGACGCCTGAGGTCCATACACAATGTATGATTCTATATCCAATATGGCGGTATACCCAAGATGGAGAAAAAAATGTTTTTAATGCATTCCTACGATATGGGTATCAAATGAAAGGGCTTGCTATGAATAACTCGAAAAAAAATGTGTCGCGAGTCTAAATCCAATATGGCGGACTCCTTAGGCTAGAAATCACTTATTGCAGATGTCTGTTACCAATCGAGCTATAATTTTTTTTTTCTTTTCATTTTGGATGTACCCAAATTTTGACTTTTGATCTCGAATAACTTTTGAAGCATATAGGATAGATAACTTAAAACTTTATTTGCAATGGTAAGCCCAAGCTCTTCACCAATATTTGGCTTTCCGGCAATTGTTGTTATTTGACCACAATTTTTCGGTCTGGATAGACTGGACCATTCATATAAACAATCAATTTTTCAAATCGGTCCAGGCGTCTTTGAGAAATCGAGAACAATCAAATTGAGAACAATCACAAAACAATCTAATTGAAACCTCCTCCTTTCTTTTTTTGAAATCGGTTAAAATACAGAAACTCTTAACATTGTCATTAATCAGTCGACTATTTAGTACTGTTGAAAATTGTATGTAATATACAGAAAGTCCTCAAAACCAAGGTTTTCATAGGTGCCCGATTTTTTTGCAAAAGAGTGTAAGTATTAACGACTTATTTTCATGCTTTTATATTTTAGACATCCATAGACTTACACTATTTTCCCGCTATTAACTATTTACTAAATAATATATTTTTTGTTCTACCAATTTCACTCGAAAGGATCAAAATGGTTTGTGTGACTATACGTGAAGTATGATAGGCACGCACACAGCCGCGACGCTAGTCTGCGCGGTTTTTTGCGTTGAATTACCTAAAGTTGACATCGCGCGCCGAGCGTACACGCTCTTAAGGAACGAATTATAGATTTGCTGTGTCCTACGATCATTACATGTAGAAGAGACTGAAATAATGTGATCCTTTTCAAAACACAATTTCCTCTGCACAAATGCATATGACAGCGAGACAAAGGATATGGGACGTCCCACGACCGTTTCAAATGACCAAGGTTCTGTCAGTATCCTTCTGTCGGCCTTCTATCGTTTAAACTGAATCCACTTCTAACCAGATTTGGTTAACCTTTAAAGCAAAGATAACTAACTGTACCACATAGGTATAGAGCGATTTCTGCTGTCTGACTCATCATCTTCCGAGCCTTTTTTCCAACTATGTTAGGGTAGGCTTCCAGACTAACCGGATGTAGCTGAGTACCAGTGCTTTACAAGAAGCGACTGTCCTGCCTGACCTCAACCCAGTTACCCGGGCAACCCAATACCCCTTGGTTAGACTGGTGTCTGTCTACCATTCGGCAAACAAAATACGTACTTGGCTATAAGTACTCGTAACGTTACTTTAAATTCTGCTTCAAAATATTTCCAATGCAGAAATTAACGTTAGTGCAACAGAGATAGAATGATGTTTGAGCAGTCTTCAAAATTGAGAAGCGTTTCAGTGTACGGTGGAACGTCTATCAATTAGTCTTTTGTTACATAACGAATCCTACGGAATAGCTGTTACATAAAACGTCAATAAATCATTACGACAACTATTCTAATAGTATTCTAAAACATTCCTATATATGCCAAACCGACTACATAAGACAGATAATTCCGTTACATAACAAACTTGGCAGTGCTAAGCGGCCGGTAATTAGTAAAATCTTATGTATTCTTACTATGTGTTATGTAGGTCAGGAATATTTTTATGGGCTGGTCTCGATCTTTCTAGAAAACTCATTCATTGTAGGTATTATCTTTACAAATTATAATGGCTCCGAAAGTACTGAGCCGATTTGAAAAATTCTTTCACTCTTATAAAGCTACACTCTTAACGAGTAACTCACGGGACGCGGGTGAAAACGGGGGAAAACGGCTAGTTGAAAATATTGGGAAGGAATAGAGAGTGCATCTGTGTCTGCGCAAATGCTTGTGCACTATAGTGTGTAAAACATATACTAAGATAGTGACTGATAGCATATGCTAAAAGAATTTGAAAAAATAATGCAGAAAAATGAGATATAAATACCAAGATATAAGGACTTTAACATTGACACATTATAATGTTTATCATTCCGTATGAAATGAGGGTATCGGAAGGTAAATACGTAAATTATATTATTAGCAATAAAAATAATAGTTATATTAACGTGAGTAATGGTCCCACGCTCATAACTTGATAAGATTGGATTGACCCCTTGGTTATAATTTACAATGTTTCTTTGATAAATCCGATACTTTATTTAGATTTGCAAGAATTTATTGTTAGAAGAGTAAAGAGCCATTCCATGAGTTTTTAAGAGTGTATATCCTCTCAAGTATCGAAAAGAAGAAGAAGAGCCTTTGCCTCTATCGATTCTTCTTCTTTTTTTTTATTATTATTTTTGTTATGCATAGTTTGGTTTAGTTTAATTTAAGTTATTTTTAATTAGAACGTTGTGCGCACCTGTAATGAACATATTTACGCAGGACTTATTACAATTGTAAACTTATATATGTGAAAGTATTTGTAAATAAGTTGTTGGTGTGCCTAAATAAATAAATAAGAGGAAGATCGAAAAATGTTTTCACCCTTATAAATGTCAAAGTTACTATCTTCCGGCCATCGTGCCAAAACTACAGAAACAACTAAATATAGACCTAGTTAGTCTTTCAAAGCCACACAAAGATCATAAGCTACTTTGTATTCGGGTGCGCGGAGTACTTTCGAGGGAACTCGAGTTCAACCGCTGGCAGAAGCTACTAATTTAATAAAATCTAGTTACCATCAATCATTTTATACCTGACACTGGAGTGTATGAACAAATTGACGTAGAAAAAATTGTATGCAATTAAAAAATCTCAGTAGCATTTATCTTTTTAGTTTTATTACAATAATTAACTCAAACAAGACAGACAATTTACTTACTTATCACATTTTATCTGAGTGACATAAAAAGTTAGTTAGTTAGTTACAGCCTATTTATCGTCCCACTGCTGGGCACAGGCCTCCTCTCACACATAAAAAGACAAAAATATAATAATAACTGGATATTTATTTACGCAGTGCAGTATCCCTATATTTAGCTTGGAACTGAAATATTCAAAATGGCTGCCAAAATAATGTAATTGTTTGTTTTGGAGCGAAAAGCGTAAATAATATTTGGCTTCAGGTATTAGCTTGGAAAGTGGAGTTTCTCAAGGGCAAAACTATATTAAGTATATTATAATATAATCTTCCTCGTCCTCCGAGCCTTTTCCCAATCATGTTGGGGTCGGCTTCCAGTCTAACCGGATTCAGCTGAGTTGCTTTACAAGAAGCGACTGCCTATCTGACCTCCTCAACCCAGTTACCCGGGCAACCCGATACCCCTTGGTTAGACTGGTGTCAGACTCACTGGCTTCTGACTACCCGTAACGACTGACAAGGATGTTCAATGACAGCCGGGGCCTACAGTTTAACGTGCCATCCGAAACACAGTCAATGTTAAACTAATATTATAATATAATTTGTATAAATTCTAATTCTTCTGTCGCGATTTCACTGTAAAAATTACTGAACCGATTGAAAGTAGGTACCTAAAGACCATGGGCTACTTTTCATCCAGGTGCTAGAAAAAGTTGCCTCAAGACATAAGTACACTGTCGCGACTGCGGGATTGTTCGCGCGAGTTACCGCGGCCCTGGTACCTACACAAAGGGCTCTAGAAGGAACATGGTGGGTTTTAGTCAGTAAGAGTCTGATACTCCCCCTCACGCTGTACCCACAGCGGGAGGGATCATTTGATGATTTCCCACCAAAAAATGGTTTCTTGTAGAACCGCGAAAGTAGTAATTCATATAAGAAAGTACTTTATAAGGTCATCGTTGTATGTGATGTCTTCCTATGACTTAGCAACTGGTATATACATAGTTGACAGTATGTACCGTCCGGGGTCATACTTATCAGACCTAAGATAGTTTCTATGCATGATAAACGTAAAGGTGAATATATCTAGTCATGATAATTAATTTAATTAGGCTATCATCGCAAGAACACGTAAGATGATATAGCATAGCTGGTAGCTTAAGATTAAGATAGGTCATAGTTATCTATACTGACATTCATAGACCATCAGTTTAAATCCTGATTAATATATAAATTCATTCGTGTTTCGATTTTAGTTAACACACAGGGGCAGAACAATTTCACAGACAGTTTTCTGAAAACGACTGTTTACTATGAATTTTGTATTAATAAAAGTTTATGTTGTCAATTCACTTAGCCTTAATTGAAATGAATGACGATTGTTCCAAAAGGATCCTAATTGTGATAAAAATTCTGTAAGCTAAGAGAAACTACATACCAGTCAATGATTGTATTGGAAATCAAATCAGAAGTCAGAAATTTACAAAAGACGCCCATCCTTCACCACTTCCTATGTGTGTTTGCTGGGAAGATGAAGTGGCGCAACAAACTCCCCAGCAACACAAGTAAACATTAAAGCTACGTTTTGAAAGCGAGATGCCGACAGCACGTGCCGAAGCTGCAATACTGATTTGTATGTATTAAAGCGGCAGCAGCACGTGCAATCGCCCTAAGATATCGACCGATTTCATGCAATCGCTGCACGTGGGGTCGGCCGTTGCAGCCGGCAGCTCGGTTCCAAAATGTATCTTTAAAGTACCCAAATCTGAGGCCACAGAAATAAAATTGCACAGAATAGCTTGGATGATATCCAAATACAACGAATCCCGGATTTAAAACATTTGGATGTTGACACCAATTTCTAGGTAAAAATATAGATTTTTCAAGACCGCTATGATTAAAAATTTAGATATTTGCAAGGTTATAATTTGATCTAGACACGTTTTAAACGAAAGTTAATAAAATAGAAGATGGATGTGCTGTAGTCATTGGAAGATAAATGGGTATACTTCAGTTTAGTTAGAAAGTAACATACATGCCAGAGATGAAATATCGCAAAACAAACAATGACTTAAGTTGATACTCCAAAATCCCAAGATTCTAGAAGAGTTGAATCGCTTTTGAAGAACAACAAGACATTCGCTGCATATTATGTTTTTTCAGGACCTGGTAACTATTCGAGACATAATTTTTCAAAACACGGTGTTAAATGGACAATGCGTGTTTTCAGAACATGGAATCAAATTGACAATACAGAATTGTACACATATAGGTGTACGGTGAAGTATTCATTTTCAAAAATAATATTAGATTATTAGGCAGTTTAAATATAAATGTTTGTTAAATGGGCATACGCCGCGTGCCCTCTCGCTCTCCGATAGGTTAAATAATATGTATGATGCAGGCAGTAGGTAAAAGTTGTAAAGCTGATAGCTGCGCGATCCTCAGCATATTAGGAGAGGCATAAAGACCTCTTAACTAGCAGTTTACCTACTAGTATCATATTGGTTTAAGATAATGATGAAGAAAACAATTTACTCAACACCAATAAAAACAAAATTCTTTGCATAGCGTTTTCCGAACTATGTTGAGGTCAGCTTCCAGTCTAACCGGTTGCAGCTGGGTACATTGTTTCACAAGGAGCGACTACCTATCTGACCTCCTCAATCCAGTTACGTGGGCAACAGAATAATACCCCTAGGTAAGACTGGCTGTCAGACTTACTGGCTTCTGACTATCCATAACAGTTAGATGCTCAAATGACAGCCGAGACCTACAGTTTCTAAAACAAAATACACGTGTAATTTTAATGTCTGCGGCGAGAAAAGCAATTTCTCCATTTCAATTGAGCCGACAATAACAAAATGCAAGCATGCGTACACGACGCATCCTGCTTTTCTTTTCCTGCTATTGTGCATTTTATTTTACCCGTGTGAAGATTTTTCATCTCATAACATGGATACATTATGTCAATGTTTCGAATAAAGTAGAAATTGTTTTGGATTGGTATATCCGTTTACATGTTTGGCTTTGTTTTATCAGATAGCGATAAAAACTAAAATAGAATGCATCTGTGCACTATCTTTTCACGTTTTTCATTGATTTTTAGCCATAGAGTATGATCATAATTTTATTGATGTCTAGCCGTTTTGCCGCGGTTTTAATCGAATCCCGTGGGACCTACTGCCCATATTTTGATAAAATTTAGATTATATTAGTGTCGCTTTGGAACAAAAATTGGGAACGCACCAAAAATGATTCCTCTTTATTACATTAGTATAGAAGAACTCGTCTGAAACTGATAGTATTATTCCAAATACTTCGGTATAAAACAAAAGTTTCCATACGATTAGCATTTCAATATCCTTTTAGGAATGCTAAGAGAGTTCAATAAACTACCGGTCGGTGATAACATGACGGTATAAAAACCTTGGCCGGTACACGGTGGGAATCGTGATCAAATGATTTCCTACTACTGAATGCCAATTTCTATAATCAAGCCGTTGTTTTGAGAAAAGAGATTGAAGGTGTAATTTATGTGGAAGTTATGTCAAAATTCAATATTTATTGTCATATAAAAGGATGGATAGGTTGTAGAAAATAATCATAAATGAAGTAGAAGTGAAGTTACATGTGGAGTATGATATATTATAGGTAGATCAGTCATAGGGGACAATAGAGGTCCTACAGAGTCTATCAAGCATGCACTATTATCAAATAAAGTTGAATTGCAGGAAAGACTAAATATTTTCTTATTCAAGAGATTGCAATCTTTATGGCAAACAAGATTTGTTGCCGGCCTCAAAGACCTTCGCCTAGGACTCGAATCGAGAGGAGGTCGTAGAACCTAATATCATTGGGAGAGGAAGGCTAGGCAGATGATGATCTTAATAAATGTTTGCCACCTGTAGGACTTTCCCGAACATTCCTTACTATCCATATTTGGGGTGATTCTGGCTCGCTTTCAAAATGTGGAGAGTGATAAAAGTTATTTACGAACAATTTGTGATGATTAATGTTTTCTTTATCGGGGTTTCCTGACCTTATTATCGGCACCATTTGCTTATTGTTTAGGAAATACTTGGGACACTATATAACTTTTATCTAATGTCACAATAGAAACAGACATGAAAGTTATATTACTACCTACGTGGATACAGACAGACATAAGTATTTGTGTAGACAAAGTACTGTGTCTTTAGACTTTATTCTGTTACCAGAAGAAAACGATACAGTTAATCACGTTACGGTAGTAAATGTAGTGTCAGTATGACTAGTGACAGGGGAAAATGGTAGAGGATGACATATTTCGCCGACCCCAAATAAAATTGGGGACAGGGCAGGAGGAAGAAGGAAGAAGAGGTAGTAAATGTAGAACCTGCTGCATACTTAGTTCGTATTCACATGCAATTAAAACTACATATTACTCAAACCTTGAATTCCTGAATACTAAGATCCATAAGACATGTAATGAGACTGGTTTTCAGTCGCTCCGCTCTGTCGACTGCCCGTAACAACACAAGGTATGTCGCCAAGATTATGATAGTAAATTGGCACGCTACTTTCAATTTATCAGATAATTACATAAACAACGAAGGAGTTAATATGTCTGCTAATAATTTTGTGTACATCGAACTTGGAGATTAGATATTCTATGTAACCGATATCGGGATTAGTGCATTTGTTCCAAATTAAGGGCGGTACTTGGTGTATCGGGGCGCTTTGTGATAAAACAGTAGATGATAAGGCAACGAATAATTCAGAAGTTATTATTTTATGAGCTGGTACAATCATTATTTGAAACAGTTTTGCTTTCGTATTAGTTAGCAGAAATGTGTATAATCATATTAGACTAGCAAAAGTAGATCGTACCTAGGCAGTCGGGTAAGAAAACCAATGTCATAAGTATGGACTATTCAAAAGCAGAGTTCGCATTCAAAAACTAAAATTGATAAGTAATATGACAAAAGAAAATCATAACTGAATGATAATGTACACAAAGAAGACTGATACAAACGCTCCTGAAATCCAATCGAAACGATAAACAAAGCTTAGTAAAGACTACACGAACAAGCAACAAATGAAACAAAAGACGAACAAAAAGATATAAAGCAACAAGAAAAATTATAAGACAACTTTCTTTTGGAAATCATCACGACCCCTCCCGCTGTTAGCAGCGTGAGGGAGTATCAGACTCTTACTGACTAAAACCCATCATGTTCCTTCTAAAGCCCTTTATGTACCAGGGCCGCGGTAACTCTTTCGAACAATCCCGCAGCCCATGACAAACAAAGAATTGGCATTGACACAAGTCTTTTAATAATCTCAGTTGACTACAAGGCGCCAACTGTTATCGTACGCATACTTCATAGGCTGGTGATTGAAGAGTCGATAAAGATATTGCAAAATGTATGGTAATCTTTGGACGGTATAAATTTTCTCTTTATCAGGTGATAAGTGGTTGAGGAATTTGAATGGGAGGCTAGACTGATTGCTGAAGATGATAATAATGGTTGGGGGTTTAGAATATTCAGTTTCAATTTTGGCCAAGCTAATCTTAGAACTTTTACTTTAGAATTTTACGTCAACGATGAAGAGTTTATTTGTTTGAACGAGCTAATTTCAAGCGATGTCTAATTATTCCAGTGTTAAATAGCTTGGGTATCTATCGTGAAAGTCTGTCGTATCGCATCTACATTTAAACCGGTTTACGAAGTAGTTCCCGCGGAACACAAGTGAAACCACTGGCGGAAGCTAGCGTGTGGGTAATGTTTTCCTGGAGTTCATAGTTGGTGGATTGTCTTTTCATCAACAGGCTAAAAATATCAACATCATTGCAATTTACGACATGAATGACGAACAGATAACTATTTTTGCTTTTTTTATGTTTCAGATTAACGCAATTGTTTTGGCATTTATCCATTGCTTGACGACCTTCAAGGAGCAAAACAAACCGTAATATTTCGCATTTCATTCAAATAACTACAGCTTTTCCTTTCTTTTGATAATATAAATCTATTTTAACTTGCCTTACACGAGGCTCATTACGGAAAATAAATATTTACGCTGTGCCTCAAAAGTAACTCATCAACGGGTGATTCATTAAGTATTATGTAAAAGTCTGTAATAAGAATTTCTCCAACATCATTTATCATTTTAATCTGTGAGTTGGCAGACGCTTCATCCACAGATGGACATAGAATATCTTAATAGTACATCGGAGAGCAGGTTATTATCGGTCCTGCGCCTGATTTCTCTCCGGTCGTGCCGGATTGCCGTCCCACAGGCTACGAGAGTGAAGGAATAGTGAGTGCACTTGTGTCTGCGCAAATGCTTGTGCACTACAATATGTCTTGAACAGCTGGCTTATCTCTTTGTTTGGGAATAGCCGCTGTGGTTCACAATCGGAACCATTATTAATTTGAAGACTTTTAATATTCCTGTCAACCCTGTAAATTTACATTTTTAACTTCAAAATGGCGATCCTTAGCATCGGTCACAGCGTCTACATCAGATAGTAAATGTCTCGATCAATCTGCGTTATCAACTCGTGCGCAGGTCGCGGTATCGTTACATTGACTCCTGCTATCTTTAGCTATTCGCGTGGTAAACAATGTGTATGTTCCTCATTTGTTATAATGAGTGTGTCTACTGCGTAGAATTTTAGAATTGCGAGCTTTGCAGATTCGAAGAAGTTTTATCTACATGATATAGAAAAGCTTGGGAACTATATAAAAATGAAAAATGGATTTAGCGACTTAAGAAGTAAAACGAGGAAATTAAGACTTGTTTTTCAAGACTGACGAATTGAAATACTGCAATTTTAATAACAAAAAGTATAGTTTCAGGATCTTCGATGTCCGACAGCGATGTCATAGATAGAGCGAAGTGGAGAAGAAAAATTAGGAAAGCTGACCACACATATGAAACAGAGGGATAGTTTAGGGATCTCATGTGTGTGGATCAGCAGTGTCATGTATTCCATCATAATACATCAAAAGCCTAACCGATATTTAACCTGTTTAAATCTGGCGCCAATATTGTCACAAACATGACACATTTCGAAAACCACTTGTTTCATGCTTCTACGCATCGAACCAGTTTGAGACGTCTGCAAAAGAGTCTAAATAATCTACAAACAACCAGCCTCGTTCTGATAATTGAATATAGAGGATCTATGGCAACAGATCCGCAAATTAGGTGATTCAAAAGCCTTGACAATGACACTAAATGGTATGATAACATGTTAAAACGTAATGGCGCCAATTACGCATCACGTTGGGTAGCACGCCTCCTATTTAATAGAGGAGCTATTTCAGTTTGTATGAATGGCGTAGTTAGTAAACATAATACAATGATAGAAAGGTATTTGATAAAACTATAAATACTGAAAAATTTGGTCTTTGGAAAGAGTTGTGGGTGCTTTAGAACATTTTAGAGCTTGGCTGTAGCTTTGTCAAAATTTTCGGATATGTAGTTAATTTTGTTATGTTACAGGCTGAATAGTTTCTTAGGTGGCAAAATATAACGTGGACGTGGTAGACGGGGTTAGTGTCCCACGTCTCAGAGATCTGAGCTTAATTGGAAAGCCTGACAACAGATCAGCTGAATATTTACGCGTTCACTCTTATTTCACGTTGTAAGAAACTTTTTGACAGGACTCTCTTTTCACGTCTACCCACGCTTGTCGTTCAAGGAGTACAAAAATAAAACTATTGTTTTCAATGACGTCTACGCTCAAGTGTTTCTAATTTAAAAACAAGAGTAAATGACGCGCGTGCCTCTGATCACCGTCATTAAATGGTGCATCAATTATTTACATTCGCTGTTGATTGGTGAAGAAAAATATTTTGTATGAAAACAGATGTTGAATGTTGCAACAAGTATACATTACAGGCATAGTAAGCTGAATATTTAGAAAAGAATAATTAAAAGACTTTGAAATACATTACGTTTGTCCGTATACATATAGTTCTTGAGACGGACACATATGATAAATCATCTGCATAAACGCATTTTAACCAACAACTTGACAGTGACATGACAACAGAAATAATTTTGGCAAGACGCCATTATGTCAGAGACAAGCCCCACCTCATTATTATCATAAACACTAAAAGCTATTGCAGTGTATTTCTGGACGACATTTTGTTCGGAAATATCTTTCGTTTTTGGATTCAGTGACCCTTTGTGACCTTTGAGAAGTGTAATATTAGTAAGATTCAAATGTAGTCATTGTGTTCAATTATGAGTAAGTAGTTGTTCCCAGCGGTTTTTCTCACGTCCCGGGAGATCCAGTTCCCGAAAGTGGGTTAAAAGTAGCCTATGTTCTAAGCTCCCTAGGCTATACATATAGATATACTATATGTGTACCAACATTTAAATCGGTTCAGTAGTTTTTGCGAGTAAGTGCAACAGGAGTTACTTTCCCATTTTTACTTTCCCATTTTTGTTTTATTAACAGATTTGTCTAGATCCAATAAAGATCCGGGACAACTGTTAAATTAAAAAAATTGGTGCCCAAGATTATTTCTATAACACTTTTTTACGCAGAAATCTAATTGAAAACAATTCCAGAGCCAAGATGTTTTCATGTTTTTATCTATAAATTCCTGAGCGGATCCAAGGCCGTTTAGATCACTTTCCTTTGCAAAATTCTAAATTAAACTCAGCTGTTCTAGTATAGGAAGTAGGAAGTTTCGTGCATAATTTCTGATGCAGTATCAGGAAATGGCCATGACAGTATATTCTTTGTTCTATGGTGTAGCAATCTCTCTAACTTCTGAATGAGGTAATCCTTTACTACTTGTACTATAAATCAGAAAGCTTGAAAATTTAAATGACATTTGGTACCCCATATACCTGAGAAAGGACAGAGGCTACTTTTTAACCCGGTACGAGAAGTAGTTCCTTGACAGTCCTTTCGGGTAGTCAGAAACCAGTAAGTCTGACACCAGTGTAATCAAGGGGTATTGGGTTGCCCGGGTAACTGGGTTGAGGAGGTCAGATAGGGCAGTCGCGCCTTGTAAAACACTGGTACTCAGCTGAATACGGTTAGACTGGAAGCCGACCTCAACATAGTTGGGAAAAGGCTCGGAGGAGGAGGGGGGAAGTAGTTCTTTCAGGGCGTATGTGGAACATCTATCATCATCTGCCTAGCCTTTTCCTAATTGCGCTGGGGTCGGCTTCCAGTCTGGCAGAATATAGCTGAGTACCATTGTTTTTACTTGGGGTGTCAGAGCACCTAGTGTTTATTTAATAAATTAATTGGAGAAATCTATGCCATGCCACCAGACTTCTTGGACAAAAGATATTGCGCCATTGAAAACGTGTCGAAGTTTTACTAAACGTGACTTGAACTTCCCAACTCATTTAGTATGGCTTCGAAACCTTTGAATTAATATATTTATTTTTCCCGTTATTTACATAAACAACTGTGATTTACCTGTATTTTATCAGGGCCCATATGTTTTTAATAATTTTGAGTTTTTCTACGGTGTCAATTTTTTTTCAGAACAGATCACGATCATATTATGGCGATAGATTGAAACCTAGAACAGTCCATAGCTGATGGGGCCACTTAAGACCAAAGCCTGGGGTGTTATTTAATTCGAGTTCAAATATAAATAGAAACATAGCAGGAAAAAATCATCAGAATGTTATCAATGAGGAAAATTCAAATATTTCAATTTATCTATAGCATAGAGACTTAAAACCGTCTTTGGCAGTCGTTACGAGTAGTCAGAAGCCAGTAAATCTGACAACCAGTCTTACCTAGGGGTTTTGGGTTGCCCGGGTAACTGGGCTGAGGAAGTCAGATAGGCAGATGCTCCTAGTAAAACACTGGTACTCAACTACATCCGGTTAGACTGGAAGCTGACCCCAACATAGTTGGGAAAAGGTTCGGCAGATGGTGAGAGACTTAAAACCTTTTTCGTGCGAACGTAGAATGTAGGTAACATTCTACGTTCAAATCTACGTCAGAAAGCGCGGGAAACAGCAGCTGACGTATTATGACGTAGTTATAACCTTTATCAATATCGTATCGTAGGCTAACGTTATTTCATGATTACGTTACCTATAAGTAACCGTTATTCATGCGGTTATTTAATCAACTGTTGTTTTGTAATCTAGGTATTCAGGCGTTAGGTATGGTCTGAAATTCAGTTAATTTTGTTTAAGTCTGAATCAGTTATACTTGGAGCAGTTTCTTCAATATTAACTACCTACAATAAAATCTATTGCATGCATGTGGGTTAAAATAATTATATCATTACTTGACCTCAGGTACTGGTGTAGATATGTGTGGATTCCCTTACATGCCATATTTTTTTATTTTTTTCAAAATAAATTCTGAGAAAACTTTGAAAGCATAAAGAAACAAAAGATTCCAATTATTTTGGCAATTATTAAGTGTATATCAGTTATTTTGAAACATCCACGAGGTGGAAGTCAATGACCCACGATATTTTTAGAGACAGTACGATTATTATTGAAAAAGATTTAGTTCACTATCAATGAAATATGTAGCAAGATAGATAACAAGCCAATTGGAGAATCAAAACAAAGAAAAATAGGAGCAAGCTACCTTATAACAAAAATATAGGAGAAAACTGCACGCAGGCAAATTCAAATTCTATGAAATAAGACAGAACAAAATAAAAAGTGATTTAGGGTCCATGAACTTTGATAATTCTTAGTATACCTAATGCCACTGCCGGTAGCACAAAAAAACTATTGACAACATCAGAATAACATATGCGCTACTTCATATAAAGGCTACAGGAAGAAGTTCCCTCGGGAAGCGGATGAACTGCAGGCGGATAGTATGCCATATATTATAACACATAAGCTCAATACACGAAGCCTCTGCGTGCCAATACTCCTCTCACTAGCAAAAACTGCCGTAGCAACGGGTTTTAGAATGCCAACACTCGACCTTGAAGATAAACTTTAGCAAAAAGCTATTACATAGTGTCTGTTACCTGAGCGAATAATTGACAACCAGTATTAACTAGTACATATAATGTAATTGACTATGTAGTACATGAACCGGCTGTTCTTCACGGTTCAATCCATGTCCTGAGGGAAATACCTCTCGCTCCAGGATATTAAGTAGCGTATGTCATTTTTCAGGTACTAGCTAGAGTATCTGTGTACCAAATTTTATTTAAATCGGTTAAGTATTTTTAGCGTGGAAGATCGACAGGCAGAGAAGATTAAGGATAAAATGTTCATCATCATCATCATCATCATCATCATCTTAGCCATAGGACGTCTACTGCTGAACATAGGCCTCCCCCTTAGATCTCCACAGATACCTGTGGGAAGTGTGTTGGACTCGACCTGCATCCAGCGTCATCCGGCGACCTTTATAAGATCGTCTGTCCACCTTATTGGTGGTCGTCCTACGCTTACGCTTGCTAGTCCGTGGTCGTAGATAAAATGTTGACGCCATTTAATCATCCCAAAAATGATGAATGACCGGTATTTCCTGATAATGATTCAAGGCAAAGGAATTGCAAGTAAATAACATTTTTGGCTTATACCCAAAATCTATACAAACTCTTCTATAACTGTAAAACGTAATGTTGTTAATGTCCCAATTCTTGGTATTTCTATATTAGCATTGACACCGGAAAGTGAGTCAACTGTTGCTATGGAAACTAGAAATGCGATAGTTTCTATGTAAATTATATAAAGATGCCAAAACTGGTCACTGAGAGAAAAAATACTAAAACTACTACGGCAGATAGAAGAGTATAGCTCTTCTAGATAGAAGAGTATAGCTCTTCTATCTGCCGTGATCTCACACGCAACATTTTTCTAGCCATGTGCACTTTCACACAATCCATCCATCGTTTCTTTTGTCTTTCCCTTCCTCTATATCTATCCATGTTCATGCAAAAAACCTCAATCCCGTATTACCAAAATTGCGTAACCAATTAATCAACGCCTAATCAGATTTGACTGAACGCGTAATACTTTTCGGTCGATCAAGTAAAACAAAACCATGTAAGTGAGTTACGAAATAGCAGCCTTTAAATCTATTTTTAGCCTGACAACTTACTGATAAGAATGTTTATTTTTTGTGTGGTTGTTACATAAATAACCTTAATAAAGGGCATGGTATGATTATCATTCGTTGTAGTAATGTAATGTCGGTTATCAGAGGTCAAATTGTTGCTACTCTTGTAATAATTAATGAGGTGCAAATGGAAATGCAGTCATACCATAGAAATGCACGAATCATCTGCTTATCACTCATCGACTTGTAGCAAGAATTTTAGCATCAGGTAAATGAACAATTCCCATTTCTAACACGACATATACCACCAATCTGTTTATGTATCTCACCACTGGGCTTAAGACATTAAAGACAAGGCACAATGATTGAACGACACGCCTGATTAGCTGAAGCAGGCAATTCATTCCTAAATTACTTCACGACTTTTTTTTGCCTTTTCTGTAAATCAGTAGGAATTAAGACTTTCCTTAGTTTTTAGGATCATGTACCTAACCAATCCGCTTATGTATCTCACTGTTGTATATAAGACATTTCTTATAGAAGTTACAGCGGATTAGCGATATCAGACCATTAATTCCTAAATTACTTCCGGACTTTTTCCTTTACTGTTAGTCAGTGAAGACTTCCCTTAATTTTGTAAGCCTAAGCACGCGACAAACCCACATGCAACGGATTGCACTAATGCAATTGCCGTGAACGTGACAAATCTGAGCACGTGTGTAACGAGCATGTGCTAGTGCATCCTTATAGTGCAGGCTGCTATTTATAGATTTTACTGAGGTTCCTCACTCAATTGGTGGTAATAAATCAATTTTAGTGGATTTGTGTTGCTGCGGATGATTTTATGGGAAATAATTTGTCAGAATTCCAAGATATTAGAAAAAGTGTGTCATATATTATTTAACAATGATTTTTATAAATGGGGCTTAAGTTGGGCCATTTTTTAAGTAAAGTATGCTGTACACGTATACAAACTTAAATTAAACATAATGAATGGGGTTGAAAATGATACCCTGTGGCAGCCCTTTCTCTGTTGTTTATATTTAATGTAAATTAGTGAACCTTATGTCAAAGTATTTAAAAGCTTTAATATAGATAAAGATAAAGAAAGTTTTGCAGAACATCTTTTGTTATAATTTTAAAATAAAATAATGAAATCTCAATCAATGCGTTGAAGTAAGTCTTACGCTTGTGATAAAAATTTTAAAATACATAAGGAAGTCAAAATTGTTCAAGTTGATTTGTAAATTAAGTCAGTAGCATAATGACACAACCAGGAAGTGAAAACAGACACAAATGACACATTAAATAAACAAATTCATTGAGCTCGAACTGAAACAATGCAATTATATGATAGACGTCTTACAATGAAAATAGATCAGACTTTGTGATCAATGCGTACATTCAATTTGTGTTTACTAACAAACAATTGTATTGAGATTAATAAGCTATTTTATTATTTAATGAGCATCTGTAAGGGGTCTAACCATGTCTCATGGTAACTACTGCACACCTGGATAAAAAGTAGAGCTCTTTTTTATAGACTTTCATTAAGCAAAACTGATTACAGTTTTTATCAATTGTAATTGATAAATCACTTGAATCGATTCACATTTTTCCCTATCATTTTATTTATGTAAATAGCAGTAGAGTTCAGATTCATAGTTATTGGCATATAATTACTACATATCCACTACTATACGAGTATGTAGGGATTCATATTTTAATTGGGAAGGAATGTCAACTTTTTGTAAAAATAAGTACTTATCAATTAGATATTGCTTTCATAAAACATCCATAATCATTGGGCATGTATAGAAAGTAAATCTGTATTGTTTTACTACTCCTTCATTTAATATTTGAGGAATTTTGGCCCATTGTTAGTAACAGACAAATTATTTTTTCCTTTGTTCTAAACAAATAAAGGCAATATTTCTTTGCAATAGTCATGAAATCTAATGAAGCAGAAAATGATTTAGCACTAGTAATTAATATCCAATTACTAGAATTGCACTTCATTTTGTAATACCTCATTAAACTGTAATAACTTCATAATTTTCAAGGATGTAAGTATTTATACAACTTATCTACAATCTGAGAAGTACTTGAAATATCTAATCTGCCGAGTCTTTTCCCAACTATGTTGGGGTTGACTTCCAGCTCACTGGATGCAGCTGAGTACCAGTGCTTTACAAGGAGCGACTGGCTATCTGACCTCTTCAATCCAGTTACCCGGGCAACCCAATACCCCTAATAGGAATAAATCCCAAAAGGACTAAGCTACTATAACAGAAAAACTACAGAAGAAACTATATACCGTATTGGTTAAATTTTGACACTACAAAGGAAATTGATGAACCAAAATATAAACAAGAGGGTTTGGTGGCTTGCTTGAGAGTAACAAAAACAGATTTTTGAAGTCTTTTATGATTTTTTCTTATCAGAAATAGACAATAGTGGGTATTTTTAAAGGTAGGAGAGACAATAATTCATGTTATAAATGTAAAGGATTGTCATAAACAGTAGAATACATAACAACAGGCCTTGGGACTTAGCTAATAAACTGATCTCTTATATGGCATAAGGATCTACCAGATTTGCTAAATAGGAACAAAAAGGGGGGAAAGCCCTTTCGATCTGCATTAAACGCATAGGTAATATAACAAAATAAAAAGAAATTCGCTTACCTGCGAATATGTGAGTCTTAAAGCGTACTGGGCAATTTGTGTCGTTCTCATTGTGTCCAAACCAGTGTGTGTGCTGTAAAACAAATAACTAATTCATAATCACGAAAAAATCACACTTTTACGCAAACTATTCTTTTACATAACCTATGTCATTTTAAATTTCAAACATCACCCGCGAAATTTTTGTCACAGATATTTGAAAATTAACGTATGTGGGTTTAATCGATGTTTCGGAAGTTTTAACGCGGTATTCTAAGAGAAAAATAATGAAAACAGATTTACGTACATGCACCCGCTGACTACCGCGAATGAAAGAAGAATCTAGACGTCACTTCAGCTAAAACTTGATTGGATAATGTTTGACAGTTGGATGCAGTGTTACCACTGCTAGTCGTTGGAAACTACTAACTGAAACCTTTCAAAACAAAATTCTGGCACACCTCCAAGATTCCTACATGTTATTTATTATAGCACTAAATTTTCATGTTCACGTTTGTAATACCTACCACCTAACCGATAAATAACTTTAAAACAAAAACAAAAACTGAATGAACATGAATCGCAACACTAGGTACAATAAAAAAAATTTAATCAGAATTTGAGGTATATTTAAAATAACAGGTCAAAACATAACAAGAGTTTACTCCATTTAAGTAGGCACTTAAATTAAAACAAAACTTATTTTGATATGTTTTTTTTAACTCAGTTTAAAGATAAAATCCGTGCAAAAATGAGTGTTAATACAATAACGACAATTACTTCATCAATGGACTCATTATTTTAGAAGTAGTTTAGTTTAAATTTTTTATCTTTAAAACTACGTGTTGTTTCATAGATACTGTTTACCTGTTGGTGGTTAAAATTCCACTAAACAGAAACTTTCTTTTAGAATGGCAACACTTATTCATGGTTCAGTTGCAATACTAATTAATCTTGGAAACCGTTTTTTAATCACACCATAAAAAATACTTACGTTAATTTTACATAAATATTATATAGATAATAGTTTTAAAATAATTAAGAACGTAAAGTATTTTCTATTTAAAAAGTAGATGGTTTGAATTGTCAGATTTAAATTACTTTTTTCAGTACCGATAGATGGCGCTCTGCTAAAGAACAAGTTACTTTTGAAAATATTATGACTGATTTGAAATGTAGTTTTAAGTTTTTGAAAAAACACTGATTATTATAAAACATTTAGAATCATTTGAGAACAGTAAATATACGAACCCACATTGGGCAAGCGAGTGCGGGACGAGACGAGGCCTGTGCCCAGCATGACGAGTATCGCGACAGAGTTCTACTAGGCACGGGCAAGTGCCCCAGCTTGCCCCAGTGTGGCTACGCCCATGGACATGATGCTGCCAAACAGAAATGAAAAAGATATCTTTTTATAAAGATATCTAGTCAATTTAGTTCTTTGATCAATGACGAAAACAGTATGCTCCATTCCTAGAACTACCTATTTGCGTAATATTACGCAAAGGTGGGAATTAAATCACTCTTACAGCCATATTTTAATCATCTACACTGATTTTCTTCATTATCTTGTCTATGTACCATTCGTTACGCACCTTTTGAACACTTCACTCTAAAAACAACCTTAAACTTGCGCGATAAAGTTCAAAATAAATTGCATATTTTACATGACAGCGACAATTTAAAATTTCAACTCTATGTCTTTAGATATAAGGTTGAAAATGAATATGAAAGTGATATCTAAGGCGGTTTTAATTCTTGATGCTGCGTAAACAAGGTAAGTTTACTTTTAAGGTGTATCTTAAGAGATAAATGATAACAATTTGATAAGGAACGGGGACATGATAAGAAGTAGCGAGTCTAACGTGTTGGAGACTTTACAATATTTTTTTAACCATCTCATCTGCCTAGCTTTTTAGAATGTTGGGATCGGCTTCCAGTCTTACTAGATGCAGCTGAGAACCAGTGCGCTACATGGAGCGACTGCTTATCTGACTTTCCTAAACCCAGTTACGCGGGAAGTCCCTCTTGGTAAGACCGGTTGTCAGACTTTCTGGCTTCTGACTATGTAACGACTGCCAAAGATGTTCCAATGACAGCCGGGTCCGACCAATTTCTGCGCCTTTTGAAATACTAAGTAGGTAGTAAAATAAGAATTTGTAGAGCTCGCGATGTATTACTTTTTAAATAATACATGATAGGTATCTACCTACTAGTTTCCGCAAGTGGCTTCACCTGTATCCTTCGGGAACTACTCGGCACATCTAGATAAATAGTAGTCTATTGCCTTCTTCGGTAATTTGGGTAGGTTAAAAATTAAACCAAACAAACTTTCCAGCTCTTCATTATTAGCATTTCATTAGATAAGTAGCTATAAGATTATCTAGAAGTCATCCATCTCGATAGTGACATAAGCTTACCTATATCAATGTGTATCCTGTGAAAGCTTACTTCACCTAATTCCCTCCATTTTACGATGCATTCCGTTAATCGACGAGATAATCTTGAGAGGTTGGTGCTCTACCCTTTGGGCCACCACGCCCTGGGGCCTGGGGTTATTTCCCTTCCCTTCCCATGGTAGAACTGGTACCTAGGTACATCGAGCACCCGACAGTTTGAGTAAATAAGATCAGCCTGAAAGAAGACGCAATTAGCTCTAGGTACGTAGAGCAGCATTTCATACTATCCAAAAAAATAAGCTAGTCTATCGTCTAATTTCAATACCTAAGTATAACATATAACAATAAATGTTCTTCATTTATTTTATACATAACGTATGTATAGGAAACTAAAGAACATACACATTATTGTAAACTACATAGGTACCTACTAGGAAAACGAACTTGAGTAATGATAAATTATTAACAATAAAACTTCTTACTTTAAAAAAGCTCTGAACCATAAAATACCACAGAGCAAAGCTGAATGAATGAAATATATTTTCTGTCACATATGTGTAAACTTTGTATAGTTGCTCCCGACTTGTCCGGAAGTCAGTTAACTATGAGAAGTGCTAAACAGTTGGTTTTTAAACAACGGGTCTGTTTAAATGAGACTAAACTACAAAAAGTTCCGCTATTATAATGTAGACTCTTTGGTATGCAACTAGCGATCGTGGACTATGAGATGGAGTAACAATTTGAATTGGACATTTTAAGGTTTTAAAAGTTAAAAATGGCAAATGAATTCCTTACTTAGGTACCTATGCTCATGTAACTTTGTCTGTCTAGTCTGTCTCATCTGTCTGTTAGATACAGATTATTACATTGGACGGAAGAACTAAGTTTTCTTTCTATATGGACTTATTTCCTACCTAGATATATCTGGGTTACTTAGCTTAAATACCTAAATCTTATTCATCTTGGCCTTTTCCTAATTTTAATTGATAACAACGTGGGCGCAGTATGCTTGACATTTCCATTCTTCACTGTCATTTGTCATACTGTGGTCATACTTACACATTTACTCCGTTCGTATCATTAATTCTTAAGACGTAGCCTAAAATATCAATTAACAAGGATATATAGAATACCAGGGGCCCGATTCTCCTAATTTTACTTAAGCGACCTTCTATTGACGTTCGACTCGATTCGACTGAGATCCGATCCCGACTCGATTACTATTGAAGCGTATGTGGCATTCCGCTATTTTTTCTTTGAAATAAACGTTTTTATCCTTTTCTGTCATTCAATAATGAATCATTTTGTCTGCAAATGATTTACGATTGCAAAATAATTGTACAGCAAACTACTGTATAGACCAAAATCATCAAAATAGCAGACCAATCGCACACCAATCAAATGTCAATCGAATACGATTGGTCTTTTATTAGTAGCAGAATGCCCGATATGGTTAAAACTGCTATTACGATCATATTGCGATTCGATTTTGACATTATTAACTTAGGAGAATCGGGGCCCAGATAAACTATGTTTCAGCCATGTGGAAATTGGAAATCCATGTGAGAGTTCAATTGAAGATATCTTCAATCTATCCTAAGGTCTAATAAGTCCTATAAAGCCTAACTTGAAATAATTACCGACAGAGCTGAAAAATTATCGACATTGTTCACAGAGGCTTCTGAAAAAAATAATTTTATTTCGTAAGGAAACATTAAGTTCAGAATAATTAAACCTAAACCAACCACGTTCTCAGTATTATTTATTCCTAAAAAAAATATGTACCTACCATCAAACTGTAACTCCTAACAGATTTCTCTTGAAAACATCACAATAAGAGGCACGATTCGTAAGACATATTACGTAATAACTATGCAAATATACTTGTAAGTTATAAACTTAACTTAAGCTTAGTTCTGTACAACAATGGTAAGAAAATTGAAAGTCACTAAAACTGTGTTTCTTGAAGCCCGTGCCCGTTTTCCCGATAAGAATATTATATAAAGCTGACTTCATACGGACTAAGTTATGACCTACTCATTTCTCGAGCGACGACTTGCGACTTCAGGTAGCGACATTACGTAAAGAAAAGCGTTCGGGAAAATTGAAAATGACTTATGTGGTTGATTTATTTACTTAAGCAGGTATCTATTTATTTACCTAAGTTAAGATGTACTTAAGCAGATATCTATTTATTTAGATAAGGATGTATTTGCTAAGTATTTATTAACTTAGGTAAGTAGGTATAAAAAATTGTGCAGTCAATTCCTAGCTATTTGCTGTGTCTGAAAATATGATCTTCACTCACTTAAGTTTCTTTAAGTACTGACTGAAAATCAAAGGCGAATTTTTTGCGATTTTTAATGTGTAAAGCTCAGTTAAAAGTCGACTTGACACATTAAAAATTTTACCTACTTAAAAATACCTGTCGACAACTTTAATGTAGTATTTATTATTCAATTCCTATTAAATATATTTATAAGTACCTAGATATTCCGTACCTAGGTACCTTTATTTATATAATCTTGTAATCTAAACCTTCTCAGACGTCTGTAAAACCCAACGCACCGTCAGAAAAATCGTTCGAAAAATAATCGTCAGTGTACACACGGCCTATCACCGTGTCCTAGCCACAGGTATGACGTAACAGGTACACTTGTATAAAACACTCGACAACTTTACATCGGCGCCATTTTCTTCTTGCCGCCAACAGTGCTACTTTCAAAATCAGTTCACGTTACCTTAAACTGTAATTAACACTAAAATTAGTTCGTAGTTAAACTAAAACGCTCGAAAATTAACTATTTGAATAATTACGTTTTTTAATTTAACTAATTTTTAGTATTTTTTTTAACGTGTTAACTAATTTTGAAGTCATAGAGTGGAGAGTCAATTGAGTGTTTTTTTTTGTCAATTTTGAGCGGGAAATATGGTTTATACAGTATTTGTAATATCTTTATTGATAATGCGATTTGATTGGATTGTTTTATCGCGTATAGATAACAATTAACGTTTAGCTGGGTTGTGATTGGTCACATGACGGGTGGTAGGGCGTCGAGACGATGGAAGTTAATGAGATAGACATGTGATTCAAAATGGCGGATCATTTCAGAGGGAATCTTGCCGTGGAAGATTTTCATTGCGGGTAAGGAACTTTTAACATTTTGTTTTTTACTCACTAACTATTCAATAATATTTAGAAAGAATAAATCATGTTCAAATAAATTATAAATACCTACTTCTAAAATTAATAATTTATAGTCCTTGAATTAAAGAAGATGATAATTTTAACTATTCGTCAAAATCGCTTCAAAATCAACCATAAATTAATTAAGTACGCCCATTCAGAAACAAGCGTCGTAAGATTAAAAGGTTTAACTTCGGACCTTTAGTAAATAAACCTTTAAGAGATTGATGAATATTTAACTTAATTTTAGATCATAAAATACGTAGAATAACATATTAATTAAATCTTAAGAATAATTTAAAATTGTTCACCATAGACTACAAAATTCGCATAGAACGACCTCTTTACAAAATTCCTTTTTAAAAAGTTCCTACATTTCATTCATTACTTTATTTTTCATTAATTTATTTACTTTACAACTAGCAACTTTATCAGTCCAATTAACGTTTTTAAACTAATATTAGCTTAGGAACTAACGCCATGCAGTATTGCTAGTTCAAATAAGGCCCGTATCTAAGATTATAAGAGCAGTAAACTCAAGAAGATAAGGTTGTTATCAACTGTTCTGTATAACACTATTTACTTAGTTTTTAAGTGGATTTTTATGATGACATGCTTATTTCCTATTTTTGATTGTGGTTCTTACGTAGGTATGAACTTTAGTCTATCGGGTTCGAAGCCAGGATACCTATTTAGAAGTGTTAATTCTTAAGTAGATTAGACAGAATCTGTCTGTCAGTTTTTATCTCGAATGAAAATCTGAGGAGTTCCCTTGCCTCCCTTTTACATCATCAATTCAGATCCAAACTTTCAGTTTTGTAGTATCAACCTACCCGATGGATGCCTTAAATTTTTGAGAGTTACCCTTGATTTCTCAGGGTTTTCAAAGAAGGATTATCACAATCGGTTTATGAACTATAATAGGTAGGTACAGTCAACTTCAGGTCAGTGGTAACAGTTTTATAGGAAAATCGTACTTATTACTATTGAGTTAAGGTGCATGACAGTTACCACTGATGTGCGGTCTACTGTACTACATACGCGGAAAAGCATGACTCGGTTAAAAATCGGAAAAGTAGGAGCTATCTATATTGATCTGATTTGATCTACACACACTGATCAATCTAATTTTATACAGTTTTATTTAAACAGATAATTTTAAGTTGGATAACTAAAACTTTGGCATTCATTTTGAACACAAACACTTTTACATTTTTTTAATCGATTAGGTACAAACCAACTCGATTCGACAGTTAGCATCAATTTCGATCAAAACCACTATAGATAAGAGAGCTTATCAAGATTCTTATCGCTGTGATAACATGAACGTGATAGATATACGTAATGGTGCGATTGTCAGTCTCTACTACTTACTGCAGGGTATCAAGTGATTTATAGTCTGGGTTTCGAAGACATTGAGGCTTTTTGTCAAGGGTATCTTGATGTTTGGATAATTGGCGCCTACATCTCATGTACACAACTGCCAAACTAACTTTTAACATGTTCGAAACTTCGACAGTCCCTAGGATCTTCTACATCTTATCCGGCTTTGTTCTTACCCGACTGCCAAGAAGGGAACATTATTGCTTATAAACGAGCTCTGCAGGATTTCTAATTATTTTAAAAAGTCGTAGTCCAGTGTCCAAACTTTCCTGATGGTCTCTGACCCTACTCTTACATGAAACTGTAACAACGATTGATATCAAAGTAGCTTCAGGAGGCTGGCAACTCCGCAAATTACCTTACTTCAGGCGGCTTTTTGATATTTTTAAAACTTTCTACGTGCTTTCTGGCTGGACTTGTAACTGCCATAAGCCATTCATGATCAATGAGGCAATTTTCCAGTTTTCATTTTGCAATACCTAAATATTAAATTTTAGGTCCGAATTGACTATTTCGCCCGCTTTTCCCAACTACGTTGGGGTCGGCTTCCAATCTAGCAGGATGCAACTGAGTACGCTAGTTTACAAGGACAGACTGCCTATCTGACCTCCTCAACCCAGTTACCCGGGCAACCCAATACCCGTTGGTCCAAATTGACAATACGAACATCAATTTCAATATGGCGGTCAAACGGTGACCATAATGCAATGTTTATGTAATAAATATAAACTAGCGAAGCCTCCGTTTTAGTAAATATATTCGATATTTTGTAACGCAACTTATGAAATGTGGTTTGCACGTTGTTAATAATTGGTTTTACAAATAAGTTTGTTGGGTACAAGCCTATTTTGGTACGCTATATTGCCTGCTTTGAGTTTGGTGGATATTTAAAATGAAAATGAGGGAAATACCTACTAGATGTTTTCCGACATTTCATTAGAATTCTGAAGGAACTATTTTCAATCTGTCTTCGTGATAAATTTCATCCAAATCGATACAGCGTTTTACCTCGATATCATAAATTCCATTTTTAGCGAAGCGAAGTAGGTAGTCTACCGTTCTTGTCTGAAGATTTAAAAGAGCATAAAATATAACTCAATGCATATACTCTTGGAACTACAGTCATATTACCAGGAATTCTACTGTTTCATCCACTAACAATGACCATATTAAATCCACAAAAACTTGAATCATTCATATCGTTTAAAATTCCTAAATAAACCCTCTATTTATTCAGCAGTCTATGACATGCACCGTTTCCGAGCTATTGTATTTTAGACTTTATTTCTTAGAACTTAAGGTTTATTTTCGTGTGTTATTGTCTATCAGCTGTTTAAATATGAACTCGAAATGTCGGGTCTTTTGGAGTTCATTTGTTTTTTTTTTCGAAATACACAGTTGAAAAGGCTTTATAAAAAAAAAATACCTTCATCATCTGTCTAGCTTCTCAACTATGTTGGGACCGGCTTCCAGTCTAACTGGATTCAGCTGAGTACCAGTGCTTTACGAGGAGCGACTGCCTATCTGATCTCCTCAACCCAGTTACACGGGCAACCAATACCTCTAGGTGAGACTGGTTATCTTTAAAAATGATTACAAACCTTTAGAAAAATCATCTTCAGCATTTTTATCGTTCCACTGCTGGACACAGGCCTCCTCTGACACAGAGAAGGATTGAGCGTTGAAGTTTTTATTTTTTTCAAATTAAATATTTTTTCAGACTTCATGAAAATCAAACAGTTATTACTTTTGTTTGCAAATTATCAGTGTAACATGTTACATTACTTACACGTTATCAGTTATTCGTGACTTAAGTACTAAAAACAATAAACTGTAAGACACGCTTGACGCTGTAGGGCATCTAGCTGATATAATTGAAAACCTACCAAGAAAAGTAACAACTTGGCCATAGCTTCAGACTAAAACCTCTTTATAACCAATTGAAACTTATATAAAATCGACAAAAAATAGGTCCTTATCGCTTCTTCTTCTTCTTCTTTCGAGTCGATGACATGTCATATGAGACTACACTATGTCAGCCCAATATTCCGCCACAGCGAGAGGTCCTTATCGCTGTCGCTTGGTTATGTACCTAGGTACCCAAAAGACTGACAGCATTACCACGTTGGATGGCAAATATGTTAAAACTATTTAAAACAATCAGACGGCACTTTAAAAAAAGAACGTCAACCTTTCAAATATGCATGGAAAAAAGAAACCTTTTCAAAAAAGGGCGCTAGAAAAAAGCCATTTAAAAACGACCGTCCAACTTATAAAATTAGTAACACCACAAGACAACATTGAAAACTAAAATATCCTTTTAAATAGGTCACATATAGTTGCATAAGGCATTATGAATTCCTTTCTTTGCTTCACAAACGTTAACTGTCATGTCGGACAATGAATTCGAACAAAAACTATGCAAATGGCGGCAAGGCAAGATGGCGGCGATTTCTATGTAATTTGCGTCACAAAGGACGAAATATGCTTTTAACTTTAAGACTACCGTTTAGAAGTGGATATTGAATTTTGTTTGTTGTTTTAAATAGAGAAAACTGGTTTATGAGAGCTTATTTTTTGAGTTTAGGTAACTTGTCTTTGAAAATGTTTAGGTTAGATTGTCTTCTAAAGCGGTCATCCCTATCGGCATACTCAGTTTCTCTATTAAACTCGTGTTTCTAGGCCTAGAGCCTCGAGCCTAGGTCCGTTGTTTTGACGAAAAACAGCGTTTCCGGGGACCTATTCTTGGGGAAGTTTTCAGTTATTAGTTAGGTAACAATTAAGAATCTTCGAAGCTCGTCTTAATCGGTTTACCTACCATTTGTTGGCTGGCCTTAGCTTTATAGACTGACTAGCTTCCATCTGCGGTTTCACCCATGTCCCGTGGCACTCATAAAATTAGCCAGTCTTCCTCAATAAATGGGCTATCTGACACTGACAGTTTTTTTTTCAAGTTGGTCAATAAGTTCATGAAATTAGCGTATTCAAGCAAAACAAACTCTTCAGCTTCATAAGTATTAGAGTAAATCACATTCGTCTTCATCAATAAATGGGCTATCTAAGGCTGAAGAATTTGTGTAATCGGTCTAATAGTTCATGATATAAGCGCGATCAACAAAACAAGGAAACTCTTCACCTTTAGGTAGGTATATCAGGTATATCTAATATTAGAGCCAATTAGGTGCATTTTCTAAAGCCTAGAACAAAATCTATCACCCCAAAAAGTCTCTAGACTGCCACACTATAACCTCGAAGTAACGGTTTCTTGAGCAAGTCCGCCAATCAAATTAGTCGTCGTGAGGCACCACTTGACACGGTTCGGCGTGCCGAGATAATTCACGCCTTATGCCTACACACTTCAAATGTCGCTTAGGAAGATATGGTTCTATTAACATGTGGGTTTTATATTTTAGATTGTACCTATGTGACAAATTGGTTTTTGGATGTCAAAAATTAAGCAACTTACCTACGCTTTATCTGTCCAATTCGTATAGTTTTTGTTTGTTCATAAAGGCTCCGAAACTGTTGAATTGATTTGAAAAATGGTTTCACTGTTGGAAAGCTACACTATGCTCGAGTAACATAGGCTAGCTATATTTTATCCCGCAACAGGCAGTTTTTTCTATGAGACACGGGTTTAACCGCTGAAAAACAGCTAAAAATGATAATAAAGGTATCTAGTTACCAAACCTTTTTGAGACGGAAAGTCATCAGACGAAGACAGAGAGTCAGACTTACTGATTAAAACCCACCTTCTGGAGCCCTTTGTGTACCGAAGCAGCTGTATCACTTTGGAACTATTTAACTTCAAAATGTCTGCCCCGTTTGATCTAAAGATTCATATATACTTATAAGCTAGAATAACCTTTACCACCAAGAATCTCCAACATTCCTAAGTCTAGACACAAACTAAACTTTCGCTTAACTTCTACACATTGTTGCAACTACAACGTGAAGATAGTTAATTAGTTAGCCGTACTTAGCGTACATTCAATCATTAATGAGTTACCGACAGACGTTGCCTTGAGTTTCAGTTGCAGACACATCTGTTATATTTAGTCATGTATTTAAAATTTCAGTTCTTTTGCAGTTATTTCATCATTATCGTGAATATTTGGACGTGGGGATGAGTGGATATTTGTTACTCTTTCACGCAGAAAATTCTGAACGGATTAAAGAAAACTGTATAGTAATGTAAACAGCTTGTGGCTAAGTTACCACTTGGCCTGTGGATGGGTCATTTGGATCTTGTCATTACGAGCTCCTCCGTGTTTCGGAAGTAAGAAGGCTCTTTGAACATTCGTTGGTCCCGGTCCAGATAGGTAGTTGCTCCATGTAATACAGTATATAGAGTAAAAGATGACCCCAGTATAACTCGGGAAATGGCTAGGCCGAACACACTATAGCCTTAGTTTTCAGAACTTAATTCCAACACCAATGCTAATAGAATGAAGCTTAATCATGTAAAGTTTTTATAAGCCCAAGCTAAGATGAACACAGATGGGTGCATGATTTTCCTATAGAAAGAGAAAATAGGTTGTATCACATCTATTTATAATGCCATACAATGTCATAGACTTACATAAAATACGAAAGGAATGGATCTTAAGACAAAAGGTGTAAAACAATTGAATATAAATTAACTTCACGACTGACAGACAGAATCTTTGTTATAACACGGTTATATAAAAGGCTGGAACTCATCTGCGTGTTAAGACAGGTAAAATATACAAGACTAGCTGTTGTCTCGCGATTTTACTCACGTCTCTGGGGCACTTATTCCCGTATCCGGATAAAATATAGCCTATGTCACTCGGGAATAGTGTAGCTTCCTAACAGTGAAAGAATTTTTTAAATCGGTTCCTTCAGTTTCAGGGTTCTGTAGTTTCGGAGTCTTTAGAGAACAAAAAAAAAATATCCTCTTCATCATTACGGATAGTACCCATAGATTAAGAGATTCTCTGTGGTTTAATTTGCACCCTATTTTTTATTTATCATCGTTCAAGTATGTCCTAATAGTACCTACATGATGGTGTTGTTATGAATTGCGCAATCAATCTCATAATATAGGTACATTTTAGTAAGTGCAATAGAAAGTGGTATCAGGGATCAATTTTCAAAACGGTCAAGGGCCTGTGTGGGAACACAGTTAAATGTTTTGTCAAATAATCAAACTAGACCGAGATGGCCGCTTGCAGTTCAAAGGTTTAGGGTTGACAAGCAGCAAAATTAACTATAAAGTAATTGGTTTAATTATTTTGATGATGTCCAAAATTATTTTAAAGTTTTTTTTGAACAATATTTGTTGACGTCTTCTATAGGAACTCTATTTTTTTGAGAAGACTGCAGGGTTCCTACATGAATAAATACAGATAAATGATCGAGTAACGCATGCCGTCAATGCTTACTCTTGCCATGTGTGTGACAAATCTAAAACAAAACCACAGGGTTTAAAAACAATCCCGAAGTTTTCAGACTGCACCTAAGTTAGTTACGTCTAAAGGGCATACCTTTAGACGTTTGCCTTGTCACCTTATTACGCAAAAAACTGCACGATTTTCCATACTTATAGGAACCTTTATCTTTACTACCAGCTCAGATTACTTAACAGTCACAGCCCTGAACCACAGTTATCCAGTAACAAGTCGTACAATGTTCAGCAAACAGTAGCCGCTCCAACTCCGTGGTGTAGCACTTAGCACCTCCGTGCCGAGACCTATATGTCATCCGCAATGTTGCCGCCAAATTGTGTAGTTGAAGTTAGGTTAAATTGTAGGAAAAGCTAGTTTAGGTACTTACTTTAAGTGTATTTTTCAGAATTTTATGAAATGCTTTGTTTCAGCAGACATTCATAGTAGCCAGCATGACAAGTTGATATAATTTCTTCTTGTTATTTTATTTTCTTATATTAAATTATTATTCTCCATCCTATTATCCTCCATCTTAATTCTGTCTGGAACAGTTGGCTCTTAGATATATATAAGAGCGCCCATTATGTCACCAACTTTAATTAGTTCTAAGATCAAAAATGTAAAAAAAATGGTGTACCTACCTAATAAAATATCTATGTCTTTACCTATCTATTATATACCTACCTACCTGCCTTAGCCGTAGATAGAATTAGTTTGTATTAAGTAGTCCAATAAAACCAAGGAGAATCAACGTGAGAAGACTTCTGGAAGTAAGAAGAAGCCCATGATCTGTTAATGAAGAGAGCTATCCGTCGACAGTATTGCCATTAAACACTGTCATGGAGTTGCTCTCTTTATGAACGGTCGCCGGCTCTACGAGAAGAGAAGAGAAGAGAATCCGGACAAGAAGATTCAGAAGATTTTTATATCTGTTTTATATTTTCTTATAAGATTACGCTGAAAGTTGTCAATGTTCGAAGAAATGTTAACTTACGAACACATGTCACCAGGTTTAAACCACAGTCCCGAGTCCCGAACAAAGACAAAGTTAGTGGACTAAACCTATTGCTGAAGTGGATATATACTTCTTAAAACCACGTTTTATAATAAGGTGGTTACGGCCTATCCGATTCGATATAAATTAATTTTGGGCATATAATCATCATCCTTTATCCCAATTTTATTTGGGGTCGGCGCAGCATGTTTTCTCCTTCCATACTCTTCTATCTGCCGTCATCTCACAAGTAATTTTGATCATATAAGTTCTGTGAATAATAGGGACGTAAGTGTGTTGAATCAGCAATAATACATAGCTTACCTATTAAGTATTTAACTGTCGTAATGCAAAAATTGTCAACATTGTCAAGACAATACATAAGTGTAATTATGTTTTAACTACTCATCTTGTTATGTAATTTTCTCTTTCCATGTCCTTATCCTAATTTATTATTTGTTGAATTTAATCTTAGCATGTCTTCTTCTTAATTCATATTTTTCTTACAAGTGTTTTTCACAGAGGTACCTACATACCTACCTAAGTGTTAATATTGTGTTTTATATACTCATCTTGTTATGTAATTTTCTCTTTTCCTGTTCTTATCCCAATTTCTTATGTGTTTAATTTAATCTTAGCATGCCTTCTTCTTCCATATTTCTCTTACAAGTGTTTTTCAGCAATTGTATGTACCATGTACCATGTGTACATATATTTAACGCAGTTGCTAAATACTTATTTGTACTCAGATAAATGATAATGTCAGTCTTATGTCTGTCTCATATCTTTATGATACGAAATTATTAAGACTATGTTGACTCGATCTCATTTGTAAAGTCAACAACAGTTTGGCTTTTCATATTTTCTTACTGTTTACGCAATCCTAATGTTATAAATGCTAAGAAGAGTGTTATCATTTTTTTTTCAGCAGCTACATGTGTTTCCTCTAGTTTTTTTCCTACCTATATTGTTTTTCTTTATGTGATAGCTAAGAGCAGACGGATCGCCTGATGGAATCCGATTATTGTCGCCCAATAACACCCACTACACCAGAAGAGTCGCAAATGCGTTGAAGACTTTTTTATAAGGAGTAGGTAGATACCTTATTAAAAAAAAACTTAAAAATCAACCTGACCATCAGTTCATCATTATCAGCCCACTGCTGATCACAGGCCTCTTCTCATATAGAGAAGTGGTCCAACAATTCACTTTGCAGAAGCTAGGCTAAAACTATATTTCCTAGATCCGCAAGAACTTATTACGATTCCAAAACCTCTTTTTTGGGAAGTCGGTTAAAAATGTACCCTATCTAACCCAAATTCACGACAAAATCTTACGCCATTAAAAAGATCCGTCAGCAAACAGTTTCTATCTTCTCACTACTTTATATTGCGGTGTGTGCTCACAACATTCTTGTAGTTATCAGAGATAAGAGCTAGATAACTGATGATAGTGCAGACAAACATACCTGTTCATGTGATCATAGGGGTTTGTAATGAGGTCATAGTTTTTTGAGGAGGAAAGACTACTTAGTTTAAAAGATCGTGGCCTAGTGGGGAAAGGACCAAAACTACTTTCTAAGTATATCTTAGACACCAATGACTGTGTTTCGGATGGCACGTTAAACTGTAGGTCCCGGCTGTCATTGAACATCCTTGGCAGTCGTTACGGGTAATCAGAAGCCAGTTAGTCTGACACCAGTCTAACCAAGGGGTTGCCCTGATAACTGGGTTGAGGGGATCAGATAGGCAGTCGCTCCTTGTAAAGAACTGGTACTCAGCTACATCCGGTTAGATTGGAAGCCGACCCCAATATAATTGGGAAAAAGGACTCTGAGGATGATGATTGGAGTTTGAATATCACGTTCCGGGCAGTGATTTTTCTGTTCATTCTATATCTGCGATTCCAGGCGTTGTATGTAGCTGCGGGATTGTTCGCGTGAGTTAATGCGGCCCTGGAACATAAGGGGTTTAAGAAGGAACATGGTGGGTTTTAGTTAGGAGGAGTCTGACACTCCCTCACGCCGCACTCAGCAGGAGGGATTTGATAATTTCCCATAAAACAGGCTTTGTAGGTACTTGTGCACCTGGTTATAAAAAAATAGTAGGTATTATAGATGGCACATGGCGTTTTAGTATATAATTTTATTTTTTCACATACATATATGTAAAATATCTGAATGTTTTTTTTTAATGCATGTTTTTAGGTTCACCAGTAGGTATACCACTGTGGTATACATAATAAAAAGTTTATATTTAATAAAAAGTTCGACTTTTGTTTGTGGTTTTATTTCTACACCTTTTAACTGCCATTGGTCGCATAGCGCTGCTGAGCACGAGGTCTCGGGTTCGATTCCCGGGTCAGGCTGAAATCGCATTGTGGGTTTTGACACTTTTACAAAACAAATTGGTACCTAGTTGGTTATTGATGCACCCGTACAATACCTACCAATCCTAGGGTCGACAGACCCGTGTCACCTTTGTCATAAAGAGCAGATAATGAAGTAGATACTAACTAGCCTTTTCTTCTTCCTCCTGCCTTGTTCCCAAATTTATTTGGGGTCGGCGCAATATGTCATCCTCTTCCATTTTCCCCTGTCACTCGTCACACTGACACAAGTACTAGCTTGCCTATTTACCCTTTAAAGTAATTTTGAATGTTCACCCAATTTGTTGATAGTCTACGATAAATTGATAAGCTATCGAATAATACTGATAAAGCAGGGACTTCCTAAAAGAGCCGGCTACAACTTGAAAAAGATAAAACACGATTATAATTTAAACAACAAAACCTACATTACTTTGAAACTTCCTTTCTTCAGCCACCTGTAACAACTTGTAGCCCCAGCCTTGAATCTTATTCATTCTGGCCTTCTGGCTTCGGCTGTAAAAACAGACAGAGTGTCAGACTTTACTGGCTAAAACCTACCTTCATTCCTTCTGGAGCTCTTTGTGTACCAGGGCTTCGCCAGGATATTTGCTAAGCTAAAAGCCTTGCTGACAAAAATATGTAGGCAATACATTACGGACCGATCGCATACGGAATACCGTGATACGTTCCAGAACAGGGCCGATTCTCCTAAGTTAATAATGTCAAAATCGAATAGAAATCGAATCGCAATATGATCGCAATAGCAGTTTTGACCGTATCGGGCATTCTGCTACTAATATAAGACCAATCGTATACTCAATACTCAATAACTTTATTGCATTCCATAATGTGTACAGGCTGGTGGGTAAAATTAAAAGAAACAATTATGGACCCTGTCGGGCACAGCAAAGTTAGTTTTTTAGAGGAGAGGACGAAGAGCGCTTTTTAAACATATTAATATTGAATTAAATGTAGAAAATCTTATTATATTTAGATATTTGAGTAGGTATTATTTCTGTGTAGATTTATTTACATTTTACTTAATATTATTTATTAAATTTATATTCGTTTATTTATATATTATTAATTTATATTATAAATATTCTATATTATGTATTAATCGTTATTAATTATTTTATTTATTTATAAATTAGCTGTAGTTTTTTTTTTTTATTTATGACTCTATAGTAAGAATCTAATTAAAGGTATTGCACGGTAAGTAAGGTAAATAAATTGATATATTAAGTACTGCTTGTTTATTCTAGTTATCCTAGTTTCCCTAGTTGGTATTTGTCTTTGAAATATTCGTCAATTGTGTAGTAGCTTTTATCTAAGAGAAATCGTTTTAGTTTATTGGTAAATATATTATTTGATTCAGTGTTTTTTATGTATTCTGGTAATTTATTGTAGATTTTAATGGACGTAACAAACGCACTAGAGGAATGCATATTTAATCGTGAGGTTGGTAGATTGAGTCTATTTCCATGTCTAAGTTTGTGTTTTGTTTGGATGTCTGCTCTTTTACTGTAGAATTGTGGGTGCTTCCTTACAAATTTGCAAATTTCAAATATATAGAGGCAGGGTAGTGTTAAGATGTTTAGTTTTTTGAAATGTGGTTTACATGAGTCGGTGTCTTCAATGTTGGTTAATATTCTTATAAGTTTCTTCTGTATTGTAAATAGTGATGGTGCGTCTGTACTGTTACCCCACAATATTAATCCATATTTAAGCCAAGCGAATGGAATATGTATTGCAACGACATTCGATTGGTTTGCGATTGGTCTGCTATTTTGGTGATTTTGGTCTTTACGGTAATTTGCAATAGTTAATCATTTGCAGACAAAATGATTCATTATTGAATGACAGAAAAGGATAAAAACGTTTATTTCAAAGAAAAATAGCGGAATGCCATACGTGTCAATCGTAATCGATTCGGGATTGGATCGCAGTCGAACGTGAATCGTATGTTGCTTAAGTAAAATTAGGAGAATCGGGCCCCTGGACTCATTGATGTAGGCCAAAAGACGGCAACATTAAATTAGAACTGGGCTGGACACTGCAGCCGAATGCATCCAAAGAGTTTTTAATATTTTTTTTGTATTCACACTATTATTAATTTATATTCATTGAAATTTTTAACACTGTTTTCTTAATTTAAATTCATTAAAATTTATTTCCTATTTTTTAGTTCGTTTTTCTATAAAAAGCGTGTTTTTTAGTTTTTTTAAACTATTATTTATTTTCTACTTTTTAGTTTGTTTTCAAACTATTATTTGTTTTGTAGAATTAAAATTCTCTTTAGTATACAAAAATTTGTCAATATTAGAGAAAACGGCTAAAGATAATTATTGGAAATAAAAATTAACATCGAGTCCTGCCTTATCGACTGTAGAGAAAAATTCTAGAAAATTTTAATTAATTTTCTTACCTTATCGACTATAGATGAAAATTATATAAATTAACAGAGATCATATTTTGCAAATTGAAAATCCTAGAAGTCGGTGTCTAATGGATGTTACTAAGTTAATTTTGCCACCGACTTCTAGGCCGATGCACCTAAAATTAGTTTTTTTTTTGCTTTTTAGTGTTTTGGGAACTCGGTTTAATTTTTTTGTAAAAAGGTTATTTATTTAAAGCTTTTCAGTGATACGAATAGTTGTCACTATCCATACAAGTGGGAAGTTCTCATCAATACAAAGAATATAAGTCCAAACGAGGTATTTTACATATTCAGTTGTCGAGTTCCCTTGACTTTCTCTGGTCTCCATCATCAGGTCAGCTCCAAACCTTCACTGTTGCATAGGTCTTGTCAATACGAATAATTTAAGCCCAAACACGAGGTAGTTTACATATTCAGTTGTCTAGTTCCCTCCATTTTCTCTGGTCTCCATCATCAGGTCAGCTCCAAACCTTCACTGTTGCAAAGGTCTTGTCAATACAAATAATTTAAGCCCAAACACGAGGTAGTTTACATATTCAGTTGTCGAGTTCCCTCGACCCTCTTTGGTCTCCATCATCAGGTCAGCTCCAAATCTTCACAGTTGAATAGTGCTTTTAGGCGTACACCTAAGTGTCAAGTTTTTACCCTATGTATGCCTACAAGTTTTGAAGGTTGCCCTCGATTTCTCAGGGTTTCCATCATCAGATCCTGACCTGATGAATATGGGACCAACTGGCAGCTATTCCAAGTCGAACAAAAAAAGAATCACGTAAATCGGTCTATAAACCTCGGAGTAATCGATGTGTATGTGTAACCTCCTCCTTTTTGGGAAGTCGGTTAAAATGGAATAATTTTATCAAATTAGTGTATTGTCATCGGTCCTCAATAAATCTACAAAGTTTGAACGAAATCTGGCCGTTTAAAGTGGGTCAAAATCGCGCCCAAAGAAGTCGGTTACAAACAAACATACAAACATACAAACCTACAAACATACAAACATGTAGTAGACCCACATCGTCGAGACCGGTGGACTCGGTCGAAGGATCGGGAAGTATGGAAACGAGATGGGGAGGCCTTTGTCCAGGACATTATAGACTATTAATAGTAATAATATCTATTTTCATGAAAGGACACTACCGATTTTTTATCAACACGTCATAACTTCCTTTAACTTGCAGATTATCTGTCTGATAATTACAATAATAAGTATATTTCTAGATAACATTGTTCACACAAATCAGTGCGATGTTTGCTGACAATCAAAATGGCTGATTTTAAGTTATTTTTAGTAGTTATTTCGTGTTCTTTGTTTTATTTTGTGGGAAGTAATGATGTGTTGTGTGAACCTGGATTCTGTAGGGTAAGTTATTCAATACGTAGTTAGAAATATCTCATTTTGTCACAGTTCTTTAAAAGTCTAACTGCAAATCATTACAATGTTATTGAATTTCCGGATGCTTAGTGACAATGAATGACTAATTAGTCACAATGGAATTCCGCATACTTACCTACTGATTCGTCAGATTATTGCAATAATGAAGTAAACTGAAAGCAGCTTTTCGTTTTTGGTTAAAAGATTGAATGCATTCATGATTGCTCAGAGAATAGCTTCAGGGAAAATTTTAAGAATTCATGACAAGTACTTGTCACTAACTAACTTAGGCTTCATGGTAGAAAAATATAAAAGTATGAAAGACGGATTTAATAATATTTAGGTATGTGGAGGTGACCTATACCAATGTGATGCTATGTTGATTCTTGGCCACTAACAGTTCGCTACTCTGACGGCTGATGCAGTGATGTGCGGTAGTGAAGAGCCAGAGAACTAGAAAAAGCAGATGATATGGAAGTGTAAATATAGTTCCGTAGGTGACGAGAAAATCTTGAAACCTTTCTCAGATAATACACACGATATTCTGAAAATCATCACATATCCCTCCACTGAGGGTGTGAGTGCAGCGTGATTGAGTGTCAGACTCTTACTGATTAATTCTCACCCTTATTTCTTCTGAGCCCTTTGTGTACCATCACCGCGGTAACTCTTTCGAACAATCCTGCAGCTCCGACAGTACTTTAGTCAACATCAATATAGTTCGATAAAAGGATATTCAGATGATCATGTTTAGCAAAACTGCAGAGCATCATCATTGTGTCCAACTTGTAAAATGGTTACGATTTCTTATTGTTTTAAATAAAGTACCAGCCCGGTACAAGAATGCTTACCTACTCTTAGTTCCTGCATATAAAACTCTTCCCCAGACGTACCGGTTTGAGGAAGGCTGTGCAGAGCCGGCGATACACTGCAATGTGAACAACGCGACGCACAGGGGTTTGAGGATGCGATCACCCACCATATGCAACTGTTGTGACTACTGCCTCGTTTTCTATGGTAATGTATTGTAATTAAATTGCAAGTTGAAACGATAGTATAAAGTAAAAAACAAATGCTATATAAGCTATTGCGACTGGTAGAAATCTTCTGGTAAGCTGCATAACGAACTCTTTCTGGTTGAATTATATTTATTCCAGTTCTTTGAATGCCTCAAAAAGCACATTTTTGTCTTTATTATCGCATTAATATCATAGATTTTGAAGCAGATAATCTGCTAATCTGGGTTAGGGCTACTGTACTGTAATCTACATAGGTACAGCAACTGGTTATAATCAAACGAGTCTTAGCTCTTATAAAATATGGCCATTGAGCTGTACCTATAGATCTACTAGTAGCCTCTACTACCTACAACCTAACTAACTAAAACCAATATCCTATGATGTTTCAGGGGAAGGTGAGCACTGCTCAACGGGAGGCCCCGGCATGGGCACCACGATAGGAAGATGTGGAGACGGCCTAACCTGCACTGCTGATGAAGACTCCTGGACCACTTGTACTAGAAGTAAGTTTTGTTAAACATCTTTTACTTTGTGGTAATGGAAAGAGACGTCTGACTTGAATTGCCTACGAAAAATAATGATGGCTGGGCAAAATAAGCTCAGTAAATTGCTTATGTGGCCCACACACAATCCTCCGTTATCTTTGAAAGCTACTGACAACCAAAAATGGGTCTCTGCGCAATGTTCCATGACGACAAAAAGTTTAGCGAGATAGTACCTACAACTTAAACTGGTATAGCATAGTTTGAATAAACTAGAGTTAGACCATTGTTTAATCCAAACAATGGTAAAATGTAGAAGATGAGTCATTTTATAAAACTATATAGCCTAATCTCTCTCTCAGAACTCACAGATTAAATACATTCCCAAAGGAATTTCCAATCTCCTCTTCGTTACTAAACATGTTACATTCTATTTGCAGTGAAGTCAGAATGCCATACCGCGCAAGACACCTACGATGACAGGGAGGAAAAAGGTCTGATAGGATCCCTGGAGCAGAGGCCGCACTGTGATGGAAGAGGGATGTTCGCTCCTTACGAGTGCATACCTGCACACACGTGAGTAGAAGCTAGTTTCAAGTCTTTCCATTAATCTAACTAAGGGGTATTAGGTTGTCCGGGTAAATGGGTTGACGAGGTCAGATAGGCAGTCGCTCCTTGTTAAACACTGGTACGCAGCTGCATCCGCTCAGACCCCAACATAGTTGGGAAAAGGCTCGGCAGATTATGATCGTCGGTATTTATTAATAGCACATCATGTGTTATTGTAAGTAAATAAAGGACAAATAGAGCTAAGATAAAGATACATTATGTTCATCTACTCCATTTGCGTCTAGTTGCCCCAGACTTCCTCATTAAATTTCTATTTACTTTCACTTTAAATTCGTCGTTTCAGATGTTTCTGCCAATCCGAAGAAGGACACAGAATATTTGGTGAAGTGCTGAACTTAGGAGCTATCACGATTCGGAATTTGGAATGCGGTCAGTATCCATTTTTAAGGTTGCCTTCTTGAAATTCAACAGAAGTTTCAAGTTTACTGCCAATCAACAAGTAATCGAGCCAAGATGGGATAGTTGGCGGTATATTGGTACTCAGCCACCTCTCTCACCTCTGATTAAACTGGAAGCCTATACCAATACATGTGTAGTTAGAAAATGCTAGACAGATGATGCTTTCATTAGTTCAGGTTAACACTATGTTTGGGTTAAGCCATTTAAGCCAGTTAGCTTATAAGAACACTATGGCTGGACAGGTCAACTTTCACGACATAACTACCATTCCATCCCCAGGATGTTCCCGTTTCCACGAGCGCCTAAAGCAGCGAATATCCCCAGGAGTGCCGACACCGGTGGTTGGGCCCCGCTGCACATCAGACGGCAACTTCTTCCCGATCCAGTGCATCGGCAGGACTTGCTACTGTGTCAATAAACAGACTGGTGTCATTGTGGATGCTAGCGAGAGTATTGATCTTGATACGCATCCGATTTCCGAATTGCCTTGCTGTGAGTAACTTTCTTTGTGAGATAATAACGGGGTATATACTGTGCCTAAAAACGAAAGCTTTTCGTATTCAATGAAAAGGTGAAGTTTGATCTTACTTAGGTACCTTAAATGTGGGTTGCACAATAATAGTCAGCTTTTATCTGTAATACATGGAAATCAGGAAAATACCTAAATAGCCTACTTAATAACAACTTGTGAAACGTGGATGTAGACTATAAGATTCTGCTTAAAAAAATCAGGTAAAACTTCTTCTTCTTGCCTTCTTGCCATGTACAAGGTATATAGGTTGAGTGGAAGATATTTTCTGCTTCCATCTTCTGTATCACCAGCAGTCATACTATCGCGGCTTTCTTTAAAAAAATCCGTAACATTTCTGAAATAAAGATGATTTTAATGCTCTTTTTACTTTACAATCTTCAGACGACAGAGAAACAGACTTATTCCCGCAATACTCAGAAGGCGAACCTCCGTATAACTTCACGACTCCTTGCTTGGAAGACATGCAGGAGAAGATAGCTCTCATCCTCAAGAGTGAAGAGGAAGGGTACAATGTGGACTATCACAATACCTTCCCTGAGTGCCTGCCTGATGGGACCTTTACTAGGATTGCTATGACGAGGACTGGCTCGTAAGTAGTAGTGTTACGGCTAATTCTAATTAGATATAGTTAAGCTAAAGCTAAGTCTAGTCGCACCTCGGGCTTGAGCTATAACAATAATGTTATATTTGTTATTCTTATTATCAAGATAAGAAAACGAGTACAAGCTAAAAAATATTCGTACCTAGAAAAAATATTTTGATTTCGCCGATTGAAAATCCATTGGTCATGTATCGCGTTCTCGGTTCTTCTAAGAAAAAGACTTTCGTGGTTATTTTGAAAATACATGTTTAATTTATTTCCAGAAAAATCTGTATCGACGAGCGTGGTCACCAAATTGAGGACTATGAAGCATTGCCCACATCAAGCGATTTTGATACTATGAATTGCAGTAAGTTTAATTTCATTTTCAAAATACCTTATCCGTGTGTGGGAAGTGCCTACTCATTCCTTCTACTACTTTCTTGAGGCGAAAACAAAACTACCTACTGTATTGCGACCCTGCTGTTAATTTAAAGTCTATGATCGCAAATATAATTTTATCAGGCTCTTTACGGATATGCTTAATCCTGGTTTGCATACAAACAATATGGTAGTTTGTATACTTTGTTACAAAGGTTGTTGTCTTGGCTGTTAAGAATAATAATTACAAGCAAGTTTCCGTTAAAATAATAATTGCAAGCTATATTTTAACTTTGTTTTACAGATTGTGCTCAAACAGCAAACATAATGAGGACGTCGCCAGAAAGGCCAGTTTGTTGCAAGAACGGTAATTTCAGGAGGATACAATGTCGCCGAGGTATGTGCCGCTGTGTGGATGAATATGGAAGACAAACTGCTCAAGAACAAGCTGATGTCACGAAGTTGGAGTGCTACACAGATGACTGGAGAACTTGCTAGGATATGTTCATATTTATTGTAAACAAATAATATGTATAATGTTATAAAAGCAATAAACCTTTTTATATTTTATTTTTTTCTTTTTAATAGTAGAAATTTCATTTGCGAGAGCTGGTAACATTTTGCTCGCCCTGTTACACGAAATGAAATAATATTGTCTCACTTCTACCAACATAAGAAAAATAATATAATATACGAATTTCTAAACGATTTCAAAATATTATGTACGATATTTTATCAAAATGAAATACAATACTGAGTTCCTTTTGACTTCTGCATGATACACCTTAATCCCTTGTCCTCACTTCTTAATTATTTGAAGTTCAAGGTAACATACGGTATTGCGTAACTGGCTATACAAAAGTGAAAACTTTCAGTAGTGTTGGAGAAACATGTGAAAGAAAGTACTGAAAATACTCTGCTATAGCTATCAATATGCACTTATGACCCATTTTATTATTTGCGTAAAGACAACAGTCTGTAAACATGTTAATTGCCATCCATTTTTCTTATAATAATGTGTACTTTCTCCTTGATAAACAGTCAACGCTAATGTCATATCGCGTCGCGATATATTTTATCTGTGGATGATTGTTGAAAGTAAATGTTTTTTTCTTGAATTTTATTTGTTCAGTAGTTCTTGCGGTGGATTTTGCAAATAATACTGAATCGAAAACAACTAGTGGATATGTGATTTGCCATTTTAACAAATAGCCGATTAATTAACTTTTATATTTTTGTAATGGTCCCGAATCGGCGTTAGGTATAGGTTATAATACATTCGTCATCAACTATCACCTGGTTATGCCAAACTTATTTTTAGCTTCTAAAAACGCTAAAACGAGGCTGTGTTAAGAGTTAAAAGTGATCTATATTAAATTCACCTGATATTTGAAGTAAAGAAGTCAAGAAAATGGGCCTGATCATATCAAGATTTCGCGTAAGTAAATTTTGGTTTGATTGATTTTTGCATATGTTTTGTGTTAGAGCCAAAACTATTTCGAAACGTTTGGAATATTCTTTTGGCGGCAACTCAAATGTTTGTCCGTGACCTGAGGGTTTTATAAATGGGTCTAATCAGGCATCTTAGCGTTCCTAGGCATAACTGTGCCCTATTATTTTGTTGTACCTTTCTCTTTCCTCTGTGTCGGCTTTTCGTGAAAATTTAGACTTCTGTTCTTGAAAAATTGCTGCTGAAAATGGGTTTTCTTATAGACAACTCCTATGAACAACAGATGTCGGTAAAATTGTGCCTGTAAACTAGTCTCCTAACAAGTTTTCAAGTTTGAAAAGTTTCATTTTAAAATATTCATTCTCATTCATATTTTTATATTAGGAATTTGTGATGACTATGACTTAATTAACGCATTACTCACTGACAAAGTGAAATATTATAATTAATATTTCATCATAATATCATAAACATCTTTTAATAACACTAACAAACTTTTATTTGCAATATTTTTACATAAATTGAAAACTTCAAGATAAATGAATTGATTTATGAACATTATCATTGAAAATATTTTCAATTGGTTTTACAAACTTTAAACTTAATTGCTAACATTAATTTATCTGCTGATATTTATTATACCGCTTAATTAATAATACAATATTCATTATCAATGTCAATACCATTTGAGGAGCCACTTAACTAAAGATAAACAATCTTGATATGACTTTTTATTTAAAAACTCAGTTTAAAAATAAATTGTGGGGCTTAAAAGCAATGTAAATATATTTAAATAAAACTAGTTTTATGGATTTTGTCAAGGTTATATTAATATTGTTTAATCCTGATATTTCGGATCCTATACAGCTCCAATATTTGCAGAAGTGTCAGAAATCAATAATGTAAAGACAATAATAACAATTACTTAAATTAATTGAATCATTATTTTAAGCGCTAATTTTTTTTTTGTGTAAAAAACCTTTAGTTTTGTGTCTGCTCAAATAAAGTATAAATACATTAAAATGTCTAAATAATATTGAATACATTCATAACTACAAACATGAACATGTATTTTTTGCCTAAATCCTAATGAAATTCTAACATAGTATTATCTATCCTGTGTCAGTAACTGGGTGCTGAGTTTTCATCAGTGTCCCAAATAAACTACTTCACACAGTTAGAAAGTATTCAATAGCTTCTTCCTCCTGCCCTGTTCCCAATTTTATTTGTGGTCGGCGCAATATGTCATTCTCTTCCGTTTTCCCCTGTCACTTGTAGAAAGTATTCAATAGCAATCCTCGATAAATGGGTTTTCAACATTTTTTTATTTAGGCCTTCTATTGAACAGTACAGTATTATTAACATATCTCCATTTTTTATTATCTGTTTGCCACGTGGCAAAGGCCTCCTCCAACCTTCTCCATTCCCACCTTTCTAATCTTTCTATGGCCACTCTACCCCATGTTGTCCTTTCCTTTAGGGTTCCTTGATAAATGGGCTTCCTACTAAGAGAGATTATTTTTTAAATTGATTGTAACCAGTTTGTAGAATCTAGTTACCTAATAAGGAAGTAAAAACTGAAATTTCATATCCTAAGCTAAAACAAAGCAAAATTAAGAGCTTGTGTATCAGTTTATTTTAGTAATGTCCTTACATTAGATTATCATATTACTCTCCATTCACTTTTTGGCACTATTAAATTACCTCTTAAACAAAGGGATTTTAAACCAGAAGCTAATTAACTCTGTGTTTTGAAGCCAATAAAATTTGAAGTACTCTATGGCTATGTTTTGAATTTTGAGATCTAATGTACTAGCTCTCAAGTTAGGTATATCAGATTTTGGCTTCTTGGTGTTATTTTAATCTACATTATGCTATGAAGAAGACTATACCATGCATAATTAAATGCTGGTTGTTTCTCCCGCATCCGATCATCCTCCTGCCCTTATACCAATTTTATTTGTGGGTGGCGCAGCATGTTTTCTCCTTCCATACTCTTCCATCTGCAGTCATCTCATGAGTAACATTCTTTCTTACCATATTGACTTTCACACAATACATTTTTCCTATTGCTATACTCAGTATAGTTTAAATATAATCAATGTCACCCTATGATCAGTCACCTCAAGGTAAGCCAGGACTCGTCAACCTGGTCTAAGTCGACGATCAATCAGATGTACCAACTTTCATTGGTGGTAACATGTCTGCGTGATAAAACTGAGCTTAGAAACGTATAAAACTGTTGTAGCTAACTTCATCATGAGTAGACATCATCATATTGAGCTCCTTCACAAACTATGCTGAATCATCAAAATCAGTACTTTTTGAACATCAAAAAAAACAATACCTAAAGACGCTTCCTATGTGTCATTGCTAGGAAGAAATTACGCATACGCAACAGACTCTTCTGCAACACATGTCTGTCTATTTGATCATCAATTTGATCATTCCTTAGTTCAAAACACACCCGTTTTAATTTACCAACAGTCAAGGATATTGTCGCTTACGAAAACAATGCATAATCAACGCGCTTCGTTTACAATACCACATTGTTCAACTCATATTTATTTATTATTGAATATTGATAAACATTTGATGTATATTGTAGTGTGTTACTCAACTTTTCACTGACTTACGCTCCATTTTGGTATCTGATAAAATTGAGGTAGCTTCCGTCACCGGTCTACTTGCCTCTCATGTGAACTACTTCTCGATAATGTAGTCTATACATTTCCTTCCTCAATAAATGGGCTATCAAACACTGAAATATGTTTTCAAACCAGACAACTGGTTCCTGAGATTGTGAACATATACTTAACTTCTTAAAAAGAGTGTCCATGAAGTTTCTTGCCGGCTCTTCTCCATGAGACCAACTTTTTGGAACCGTGCAACTAGTATGACGTTTCATAAGAGCCTGTGAAGGCCTATTTAGCTTCTAAATGGTGTTCAAACAAAAAAATCTTCAGCTCTATAATGTTAGATTAAATATTAGGTAAGCTCTTCAAAATCCGTCTAACCGTGACCTTTTGAAACAATAAATTAGTCTTCTAAGGCCTCTTGACGTCTGCCCTAATAATCCCTAAAGTTAATCGCCTTTCAGATTTATTACCTGTGTAGCTTATTAAGGCCTACTTGGTATTAGAATGGTCTAGCGTAGGCTGGAACTAGGCTAGACCATTCTACTACGAAATAGTCCGTTATTGAAGGGTTGCTGCGAACTGTCATATCATCTGACTACTTTTCCCAACTATGTTGAGGTCGACTTCCAGTCTAATCTGATGCAGCTGAGTATCAGTGCTACTGCCTATCTGACCCCCTTCTACCCAGTTACCCAGGCAACATGATACCCCTCGGTAAGACTGCTGTAATAACGCCTAAAATTACACCAGTTTTGCCACTTCTGAAATAAGAATTATCTTATTAATCAGAATTGCAATTATTGTTATCCAATTATCTGGCTGATCCAGTACAAAGTACAAACATTTGGAAAGTTACTTCCACTGGCTATCGGTCAATTCTAAATGATATATCTACAAAGAAATTGTTCCTAATTATAACATTTACTGGTTTCTCTGACATCCAGCAGGAACTTGAAGGGTTTTCAAGGACCAGGGTCAACTTTATCATTATCAGCCTTTCTATTGTCTTACTGCTGGGCACAGACCTCCTGATCTTCTGATATGGAGAAGGAATAAGCATCACGCCTGCTCTAGGAGGATTTCAGACTTTAAAATCCAGGTTTTCTTCACCTTTCCTCATTTTTTTCTGTCAGGTTTAGGTGGCTCATTTGTCTAAACTTACATCCTAATTAGTTCCGTTTTTCCACCATTTCAATACAATGACAGCAAAACATTAAATCCGAAAGAAAACCCTCATACATTCTGAAACAATAAAACCTCAAATAGTACATTTTTATGATTCATATCGTGATTTGTGATCTCGTGAAGGTGTTGATTACCGAGATGGCCACCACGTACCGCGGACCTTATCGTGTTACATAGCTTCAATGCCAGATGAGTTAGATAAAATGGGCATGAAACTGAGTCTAGTAAACGGTTTTGGAAAGATTGTTTAGAGGCGTATTTGTATAGGTCGGAACTGCTTTGTGAATATTTCTAAAACCTGCAGCTCTCTTGATAAGAAGAAGATTGACGGCAAAGGCAAGGGGGTAAATTAAACACGTGTGCCAGGATCATTGCAGTTTATGTCGGGGCTGCGGGATTGTTCGAAAGAGTAACCGCGGCCCTGGTACATTAAAGGACTACGACAGTTTTTACACACGACACGACGGTTTTTAGTCAGTAAGAGTCTGACACTCCTTCACCGCTGCTAACCCACAGCGGGAGGGGTCATTTCATGATTTTTGACGTCGTTAAAAAAAAAGGTTCCCTACAGCCAGAATCCATCTATTTAACGTGCCTTCGAAAACGCGGAGGAACTCTTCATGACAAGACGGTCGCCCATCCACGGAACAAACACGCCATGTGTTGTTTAACCTCAATCAATCGATCTCTACAGCCTTTCCGGAATGAGCGCTTTTAAGCAAACAAACTTTTCAACTGTATTTTTACTCTGAGTCAGCTGTCTATCATCTGTAACTGTCATCATACGAAGCTCAAAGCCTTTCATGCAGAATTCAGTTTACACTCTCACTTTCTAAGCCTTTTGTCTGAGGTAACGCTGCCTCTTCCATCATTATCAGACCATTTTGAACTTTATTCCCATCTCCTAAGGTCCATATTCGGGTACACCGTTGCTGCCAAATTTTGATGATGAAGGTGTTATACTTTGATGCTTATTAGCATAGGTTTAAGGTTCATAATAGTTTGTAGTGTAAGTTAGACATGCTCCAATTGTTTTTCAACTTCTAACTCTCAAGGAAAGTGAATGTTTTTGGTAGTCCGCATCAAATTTTGCTAATGTAATAACACGCTAGTTTTCAGGGTTTTTGGTTGAGTTTTTGGTTAGTTAATTGCTTTTGAGAGCGTTTTCAGACCTTCGGATTTTCTACAGTTTTTCGGATCCGCTATGTACTCGTACTTTCCATACGTTATATATAGGGCTTTCAATACCGGTATTACGGGATCCCGTAATACCGTGATCACGGATATATTTCGGTCTTTTTTCAATACCGGTATTGACGAGCCAATACCGTGATTACGGTATTACATCTTTTTATAATTTTAATTATTGTGGTTTGTTGTAATAAGCAGCAGGAAGTTGTATTAAATAAGATAAATAACTACGACTCGTAAGATGTATGTACTGGTAATATTATTCTCACACTTCACACTTGTGTATTAAGCGCCAACTTTTATCTCCAGCATACCCGCCCGCACGCACCTTTCTTAAACAACGTTATTGTTTTGTTAGACAGTAGTAAAGAGACATCTCATCACTAGGATGTAACGTTAATCTACTTGACAACGCTGCAAGGACTCCAGAACAGACCAGATTTCAACCGACTCAAAGGCCTTCTCATAGTACACAAATGCTAGACACAGGGGCTGATTATACTCTTCGGTCTTCTGTATAATCTGCCGCACTGTGTGGTGCCGTATCCGCTCCGAAACCCAGCCTGCTCCGGTGGTTGGAATTCGTCGAGTCTTCGCGCAAGTCGGTTCGTGATCACTCTTGACAACAGCTTATAGACGTGGCTTAGGAGGGAAATGGGTCGATAGTTCTTCAGCTGGGTTTTGTCTCCCTTTTTGAAGAACAGGACGACAACACTCCTACTCCACGCCTCTGGAGTTCTCCCTTCAAACAGGACGGCGTTAAAAAGTTTCTGGAGCTCCCCCAGTACGGGCTTAACTCCTGCTTTTAATAGCTCAGCGATCTCGATTTCTCTAGAATCCTCATTTCCGGGATCAGGTCGAGATGCATGTGATGCGTATAGCCGGCCATAGAAGTTTTCCACTTCCGAAAGGACTGCCGGCACCGAAGAAATGACTTCTCCACTTGTTGTGATCAGCTTCATCAAGTGGCTTCTTCCAAGAGATTGTACGAACACCTTTGACCCCTGATTCAGCTCAATTGCTCTTTCAATGTCAAGAGTATTGGAGCACCGAAGGTCGCGTTGTATGTGCTTGTTGATTACTTGGTTTAGAACCCGCTTAGCTGACGAATTGACGGGCGGGTTTTCACGTCGTTTCTTCATAAGCCCTAATGTCTCTTCCGAAAGCTTTGATTTCTTGCCCTTACGCTGCATGTTACAGAATCTCGAACCTTCCTCCCTGAGGATCTGAACCACATATTCGTGGTTCTGGTTAACGTCTGTTGTGGTTTCCACGGTGGCAAATCGGTTCTCCAAATTTGACTGAAAAGTTTCAGATCCTGAAATGGTTTGGAGCAGTGTTGGTCGGAGCCTGGCCTTCATCAGACGGAAACGTTCGGCCTTGAAGTTGATATTCAGAGAGCCTCGGATAAGTCGGTGATCGCTACCGGTATTAAACCTATTGATCACGGAGACGTCTCTGACTATGTGCTTCTTGTTCGTCATGATGAAGTCAATCTCATTTTTGGTCATAGTGTCGGGGCTATGATTGGACGCTTTTTGATACTAAAGGATTGTGTTTTAAAGGTTTTAATCGATCTTAAATTAAACTCCGATTTCAAATTAGACGAATTCGATTTGACAATATTAAAAAATATTTACAACAGCATTTCTGTAGTCAAAGTAACTGTATTAAAATTTGCATGACCGACAATACCGTGATCACGTGATCACGGTATTGAAATTTCTAATACCGGTATTGATACCGGAATTGAAAAAATCCGGTATTTGAAAGCCCTAGTTATATACCTACCAACAATTACTTGACAGCTACCGGTTCTAATGATACTAGGAGCCGCTCGATCGAATTTTTGCCGCACGTAGAAAATCCGCTAGTTTGAAAGCGCTCTTACCTTAGTTGGGGAGAATTTCAATACCCAATAATGGAAGAATGCTGTTGATTGATCGATAAGCCAACCATTATTTTTTATCGCAGTTTAACATAAGTATGATATAACCTTTATTATCATAATGTTCTTCCTCGATATTTATTTATAAAAAACATTTTAATTTTGTTTTTCTAAATCATCTCCCGAGCCTTTTTCCCTAACTAGTTGGGTTTCCAGTCATACTGGCTGCAGCTGAGTACTAGTGTTTTACAAGGAGCGACTGCCTATCTGATCTCATCAACCCAGTAACCTGGGCAATCTGATACCCAGACTGGACTTTTAGTCAGACTTACTGGCTTCTGACTACCCGTAACGACTGCCAAAGATGTTTTCTAAACCATCTAAAGCTTCACTAATACCGTACTTTATTTCAAACCATTATTGTTACTGTTACGACGCCCACCTAACTTTCTAACCTCCTACAGACAATTTCTATAGCTAGTTTTCAAACTAGTCTAGCCGTTTGAAATCTATTAGAATTTACTTGCATCTCGAACAAAGTCTCGAATGATGATTTTGCATGAAACAGTATATTTCGTGCAAATAATTTGAGCTGCCACTTTCGTTTTTCATGATGTTATAAAAATAGGGGACAGTTTTGTATGCAGTTTTTGTTGGTTTTGTCGACGGTTTTTTTTGTGGAATTACTATATATAAACGAATTTTTTGTAGTAATAAGAGTTTTTTTTTAACAACTTTTTCGACAACTATTCTGTGACCTCATTCTCAGCCTACTTCAAAACATGGTCTTTTTCTATACTGATATCTACATAAAATTCTTTACTCTTCCCGAGTAACATAGGCTATATTTTAACCCGGTAAGGACAGTAGTTCCCCCGGGTGGCGGGTGAAACCGCGGGATCGTTACTACAAACCATATTGTCACATTCCAATTATGTGTTACACATATGATATAAATAAGGAAAGTCGCACCTAATCGCGTGTCCACTGTGCCCTGAAACTTGCTCGCGGGAGGATATAATGAGCGCATCCCGCCGTGCTCTCGCTGTGGCGGCATATTGGGCTGACATAGTGTAGTCTCAATATATGACATGTCATCGACACGAAAGAAGAAGAATAAGGAAAGTCAAAAATAAATATCCTGTCTTTGCAAAAGTTAATTCCAGTGACCAGGAAAATTGTACCACTCATTAATATTACACCCACAAGTGCAACGCCCGTATATGATAATGAAACTCGTGCGCATAGCCAATTAACGTTAACTTGTATGCAGGATAACTAACGAATTCTGCAGTGAATGCATCATCGTTGGACCGTGACGCATATTGAGTAATTTGTGGACCATGCAGTTTGTAATACGTCATTTGATGTTGCTAGGGAACCATTTAAGCTACAGGCTTTCGATAGATTTTGTGATTAGAATTTGTAATATAATAAAAATGTGCGAAAATTAGAACACCATAAGAGAGTTAGTCATTATAAACAACGGAAATTCTGTCTTGAAAACTGACAGCTGTCAACTGATCAAAACATTCGATACTCCTAACTTTATCTCTGCTTTACATAATGATGTTGTAAATTATGAAAACGAAAAAGACTCCTGCGGCTAAACCACCGAATGGATTAGGTATTTTTTTTACAATCGCCATAGAATATCATACAGTATATGCGATAGGATTTAATTTGATTGTGAACGACACACCCTGTAGGATTCTGACGTTATTATCTAACCTTACCTAAATATTTCTTTTACAGCGCAAGAAAACAACAATAGAAATTCTAGATCGACTCGAAACCGACATTAAAGGCATAGAGCGCGATGGCCAATACAAGGAACAGACCCACAAACGGGTCATAGGCTACATCATGGCGTACTCCGTGGGGCTATACGTACTCTTTGCTATATTGTACTACTACATGTATGTGGGGAGGAGTCAGCATTGGATGTATTCGCTGCTCTATGCCTCGCCGTTGCTTGTTCTGCCTATTTTGTAAGTATATTTTTTTTTATGTCATGAATACCAGAGTTAAAGAATATCATCTCCCGAGCCTTTTCCCAACTATGTTGGGGTCGGCTTCCAGTGTAACCGGATGCACCTGGGTACCAGTGTTTAACAAGGAGCGGCTGCCTATCTGACCTCCTCAACCCAGTTACCCGGGCAACCCAATACAACAGGGTTAAAGAATAGTGATTCTAATTTGTCCGTGGGCGCGCTGGCTAGTATAAAGAACAGACCCACAAACGTGTCATAGGCTATATCATGGCGTACTCCGTGGGGCTATACGTACTCTTTGCTATACTGTACTACTACATGTATGTGGGGCGGAGTCAGCATTGGATGTATTCGCTGCTCTATGCCTCGCCGTTGCTTGTTCTGCCTATTTTGTAAGTATAGATAGATCATCTAAAATATTTCATCTTTGACTTCGTCTGCGTCTGGTACCCAGGTAAAAAAGCTTATTTCAGTCTCCTGTATCTGTGAAAAATGTAATTCCAATCGGGTTAGCCATTTTTGCGAGAAAATATAGTACAACATACTTAAACATAATAAAATAATTTGCAACATAGTTAAAACTTCCGCCCTAGGGCACCAAGAAACAAATAAAAAAATGATTCCTCTTTACTATTATATACTGGTAAAGATTAACTGTTCCTCGCGGTACCATCCGCATCCCGAGGGAACTACTTACTGAGTGAAGGAACTCAGATAAAAATTAGCCAAGTTCATGCATGACCAGATAGCGAAACAGATAGACAGAGTTACTTTCGCATTCATAACATTAGTATGTGCATATTTCTGTCGGTTTTAAAGTATTTCATTTAATATTTTGTTTCAGAGTAATATTCCTAAGATCAGGTATATCTTGGTACTACAACTGGACTATAAACAAGAATAGGCTCAAACTAAGCAAGATGAGAGCTGAGAAGAAAAAGATTCTCGAAGAAGTCATGAATACTGAGACATATAAGGTAAGTCTTCTGCCTAGCCTTTTCCGAACTATGTTGGGGTCGGCTTCCAGTCTAACCTGACGCAGCTGAGTACCAGTGTACCATCGAACAACCGCCTATTCCCAACTATGTTGGGGACAGCTTCCAGTCTTAACCAGATGCAGCTGAGTACCAGTGTTTTACATGGAGCGACTGCCTATCTGATCTCCTTAACCCAGTTACCTTGGCAACCCAATACCCTTGGGTAAGATTGGTTGTCGGACTTTCTGGTTTCTGTCTGCATGTAACTGCCAGATATGGTCAAATGGCAGCCCAAACACACCAATTTATTTTGTGCCTTCAGTAACACTTTTGAATTCGTTCTGAAAGAGATGGTCGCTAGTCACTATACGGACCTTAAGATCAATCAATCCTTGAGTCTGTTACTTGGTCACGATCTTTATTCGTATAATATGTTATTTATTCTTATCTCGTTCCAAGTAGGTACCTTTAAGAGTATCATCGGTCAAAATAAGGAAAAAGTTGCAACAAAATGAAAATAATGAAAAAGTGTTTTTACACACTTCATTTTAATATCTCTGTTTACACCACTGACCATCATAGTCTTAGACAGCGCCATTTTTTATAATTAAAATGCTTAACATGTTTGAGAAAAATCGTGCCATATCTATACCGGGTACCGGCTCACGGCTGGTATACGCTTGAAAACTACTACGAATATTTCGATAAATCTACGAACCGTATACATATCATCTAACTGTGTATTTCAATCTATGCCTGACTACGGATTTCAATAGGTATCCATCCACTGATTAGCGATTGGATATTGAAATTTTGACTTTATTTATATGAAGCTAATGTAAATCTCGATTTGCAAAACAGATAGATCGGTAATTGAAGCCCGCAGAAAGTCTGATCTCTAGCTATAATCGGTTCTTAATATTATTTTATAACCATTACAGGTGGCAAAGGAGATTCTAGACAAATACGGGACTCCAGAAGATCAGTCCAAAGCGTTGAAACCCTTCGTGCCGTCGACGAACGTGCCCGGTAATGCTTCTAGCACGACGCCCCCAGGTAGTCATCCTGTGTACATATGTCCCGACTTTAGTTATCCCGGGTTTTCTTTGGTAATATATAAATTATATGTGTGCCTCTGTTTTGACCCCTATTAGGTTAGATGCACTGATCTTGAGAAAAAATTCCTTAATTTCACACTGGGTATCGTAAAGAGCGGGATAAAATACACACTCTAGGGGAGACCGTTTTTTAAATAAAAATCATTTATTCAAAGTAGACTAAAAATCAGCACTTTTTGAAGGTCATATTTACAAAAGACAGCCCCCAAAACGCCCCCCCTTCACCAATAGACCTTGATCCATAACTTTTTATTTAGAAACTCATTATAAAGTGTAAAGCGTTGAAACCCTTCGTGCCGTCGACGAACGTGCCCGGTAATCTCTAGCACGACGCCCCAGGTAGTCATCCTGTGTACATATGTCCCGTCTTTAGTTATCCGGGCTTTCTTTGGTAATATACTTAAATATAAGTATGCATCAGTTTTGACCCCTATTAGGTTAGATGCACTGATCTTGAGAAAAAATCCCTTAATTTTACACTGGGTACCGTAAACGGCATGCTAAAATATACACTCTAAGGGAGGCCGTTTTTGAAATAAAAATCATTTATTCAAAGTAGGCTGAAAATCAGCACTTTTTGAAGGTCAAATTTACAAAAGACAGTCCCCAAAATGCCCCCTCTTCACCAATAGACTTTGGACCCTTACTTTTTATTTAGAAACTCATTATAAAGTGTAAAGCGTTGAAACCCTTCGTGCCGTCGACGAACGTGCCCGGTAATGCTACTAGCACGACGCCCCCAGGTAGTCATCCTGTGTACATATGTCCCGACTTTAGTTATCCTGGGTTTTCTTTGGTAATATACACATGTATATGTATGCATCAGTTTTGACCCCTACTAGGTTAGATGCACTGACCATGAGAATATTTTTGAATGAAAAATTCCCTTAATTTCACACTGGGTACTGTAAAGAGCAGGATAAAATACACACTCTAAGGGATACCGTTTTTAAAATAAAAATCATTTATTCAAAGTACACTGAAAATCAGCACTTTTTGAAGGTCAAATTTACAAAAGACAGCCCCCAAAATGCCCCCCTTCACCAACAGACCTTTGCTTTTTATTTAGAAACTCATTATAAAGTGTAAAGCGTTGAAACCCTTCGTGCCGTCGACGAACGTGCCCGGTAATGCTTCTAGCACGACGCCCCCAGGTAGTCATCCTGTGTACATATGTCCCGTCTTTAGTTATCCTGGGTTTTACTTTGGTAATATACATAAAGTATAAATATGCATCAGTTTTGACCCCTATAAGGTTAGATGCACACTCCATGAGAATGTTTTTTAATGAAAAAAATCCCTTAATCTTACACTGGGTACCGTAAAGAGCAGGATAAAATACACACTCTAAGGGAGACCGTTTTTTACATAAAAATCATTTATTCAAAGTAGGCTGAAAATCAGCACTTTTTGAAGGTCAAATTTACAAAAGACAGTCCCCAAAACGCCCCCCTTTCACCAATAGACCTAGAGCCATTACTTTTTATTTAGAAACTCATTATAAAGTGTAAAGCGTTGAAAGCCTTCGTGCCGTCGACGAACGTGCCCGGTAATGCTTCTAGCACGACGCCCCCAGGTAGTCATCCTGTGTACATATGTCCCGACTTTAGTTATCCCGGGTTTTCTTTGGTAATATATAAATTATATGTGTGCCTCTGTTTTGACCCCTATTAGGTTAGATGCACTGATCTTGAGAAAAAATTCCTTAATTTCACACTGGGTATCGTAAAGAGCGGGATAAAATACACACTCTAGGGGAGACCGTTTTTTAAATAAAAATCATTTATTCAAAGTAGACTAAAAATCAGCACTTTTTGAAGGTCATATTTACAAAAGACAGCCCCCAAAACGCCCCCCCTTCACCAATAGACCTTGATCCATAACTTTTTATTTAGAAACTCATTATAAAGTGTAAAGCGTTGAAACCCTTCGTGCCGTCGACGAACGTGCCCGGTAATGCTCCTAGCACGACGCCCCCAGGTAGTCATCCTGTGTACATATGTCCCGTCTTTAGTTATCCCGGGCTTTCTTTGGTAATATACTTAAATATAAGTATGCATCAGTTTTGACCCCTATTAGGTTAGATGCACTGATCTTGAGAAAAAATCCCTTAATTTTACACTGGGTACCGTAAACGGCATGCTAAAATATACACTCTAAGGGAGGCCGTTTTTGAAATAAAAATCATTTATTCAAAGTAGGCTGAAAATCAGCACTTTTTGAAGGTCAAATTTACAAAAGACAGTCCCCAAAATGCCCCCTCTTCACCAATAGACTTTGGACCCTTACTTTTTATTTAGAAACTCATTATAAAGTGTAAAGCGTTGAAACCCTTCGTGCCGTCGACGAACGTGCCCGGTAATGCTACTAGCACGACGCCCCCAGGTAGTCATCCTGTGTACATATGTCCCGACTTTAGTTATCCTGGGTTTTCTTTGGTAATATACACATGTATATGTATGCATCAGTTTTGACCCCTACTAGGTTAGATGCACTGACCATGAGAATATTTTTGAATGAAAAATTCCCTTAATTTCACACTGGGTACTGTAAAGAGCAGGATAAAATACACACTCTAAGGGATACCGTTTTTAAAATAAAAATCATTTATTCAAAGTACACTGAAAATCAGCACTTTTTGAAGGTCAAATTTACAAAAGACAGCCCCCAAAATGCCCCCCTTCACCAACAGACCTTTGCTTTTTATTTAGAAACTCATTATAAAGTCCAAAGCGTTGAAACCCTTCGTGCCGTCGACGAACGTGCCCGGTAATGCTTCTAGCACGACGCCCCCAGGTAGTCATCCTGTGTACATATGTCCCGTCTTTAGTTATCCTGGGTTTTACTTTGGTAATATACATAAAGTATAAATATGCATCAGTTTTGACCCCTATAAGGTTAGATGCACACTCCATGAGAATGTTTTTTAATGAAAAAAATCCCTTAATTTTACACTGGGTACCGTAAAGAGCAGGATAAAATACACACTCTAAGGGAGACCGTTTTTTACATAAAAATCATTTATTCAAAGTAGGCTGAAAATCAGCACTTTTTGAAGGTCAAATTTACAAAAGACAGTCCCCAAAACGCCCCCCTTTCACCAATAGACCTAGAGCCATTACTTTTTATTTAGAAACTCATTATAAAGTGTAAAGCGTTGAAAGCCTTCGTGCCGTCGACGAACGTGCCCGGTAATGCTACTAGCACGACGCCCCCAGGTAGTCATCCTGTGTACATATGTCCCGTCTTTAGTTATCCTGGGTGTTCTTTGGTAATATACATATGTTTAAGTATGCATCAGTTTTGACCTCTATTAGGTTAGATGCACTGAACTTGAGAAAAAATCCCTTCATTTTACACTGGGTACCGTAAAGAGCAGGATAAAATACACACTCTAAGTTGGACCGTTTTTTAATCAATAAAGATAAAAATCATTTATTCAAAGTAGGCTGAAAATCAGCACTTTTTGAAGGTCAAATTTACAAAAGACTGCCCCCAAAACGCCCCCCCTTCACCAACAGGCCTTGAGCCATTACTTTTTCTTTAGAAACTCATTATAAAGTGTAAAGCGTTGAAACCCTTCGTGCCGTCGACGAACGTGCCCGGTAATGCTAGCACGACGCCCCCAGGTAGTCATCCTGTGTACATATGTCCCGACTTTAGTTATCCTGAGTTTTATTTTGGTAATATACAGAAATATAAGTTTTGACCCCTAGTAGATTAAAATGCACTGATCATAAGAAGATTTGTGAATGAAAAATCCCCTTTATTTTACACTGGGTACCGTAAAGGGCAGGATAAAATATACACTCTAAGGGAGACCGTTTTTAAATAAAACTCATTCTTTCAAAGTAGACTGAAAATCAGCACTTTTTGAAGGTCAAATTTACAAAAGACAGCCCCCAAAACGCCCCCCCCTTCACCAACAGGCCTTGAGCTCTTACTTTTTATTTAGAAACTCATTATAAAGTGTAAAGCGTTGAAACCCTTCGTGCCGTCGACGAACGTGCCCGGTAATGCTTCTAGCACGACGCCCCCAGGTAGTCATCCTGTGTACATATGTCCCGACTTTAGTTATCCTGGGTTTTCTTTGGTAATATACATGAAAATAAGTATGCATCAGTTTTGACCCCTATTAGGTTAAAATGCACCGATCTTGAGAAAAATCCCCTTAATTTTACACTGGGTACCATAAAGAGCAGGATAAAATACACACTCTAAGGAAGACCGATTTTAAATAAAAATCAAGATAAAATCATTTATTCAAAGTAGACTAAAAATCAGCACTTTTTGAAGGTCAAATTTACAAAAGACTGCCCCCAAAGCGCCCCCCTTTCACCAATAGACCTTGACCCTTTACTTTTTATTTAGAAACTCATTATAAAGTGCAAAGCGTTGAAACCCTTCGTGCCGTCGACGAACGTGCCCGGTAATGCTTCTAGCACGACGCCCCCAGGTAGTCATCCTGTGTACATATGTCCCGTCTTTAGTTATCCTGAGTTTTACTTTGGTAATATACATATACATAAAGTATATATATATGTATGCATCAGTTGTGACCCTTTTAGGTTAGATGCACAGATCTTGAGAACATTTTTGTATGAAAATTCCCTTAATTTTACGCTAGGTACCGTAAACGGCATGCTAAAATACACACTCTAAAGGAGACCGTTTTTTAAATAAAAATCCTTACTTAGAGTAGACTGAAAATCAGCACCTTTTGAAGGTCAAGTTTACAAAAGATAGCCCCCAAAATGCCCCCCCTTTCACCAATAGACCTTGAGCCCTAACTTTTTATTTAGAAACTCATTTTAAAGTGTAAAGCGTTGAAACCCTTCGTGCCGTCGACGAACGTGCCCGGTAATGCTCCTAGCACGACGCTCCCAGGTAGTCATCCTGTGTACATATGTCCCGTCTTTAGTTATCCTGAGTTTTTCTTTGGTAATATACAGAAATGTAAGTTTTGACCCCTGGTAGATTAAAATGCACTCATCTTTAAAAAAAACTTGAAAGAGCAGGATAAAATACACACTCTAAGGAGGACCGTTTTTTAAAATAAAAATCATTTATTCAAAATAGACTGAAAATCAGCACTTTTTGAAGGTCAAATTTACAAAAGACAGTCCCCAAAACGCCCCCCTTTCACCAACAGACCCTTACTTTTATTTAGAAACTCATTAAAAAGTGTAAAGCGTTAAAACCCTTCGTGCCGTCGACGAACGTGCCCGGTAATGCTAGCACGACGCCCCCAGGTAGTCATCCTGTGTACATATGTCCCGTCTTTAGTTATCCTGAGTTTTCTTTGGTAATATACATGTATATAAGTTTTTACCCCTGGTAGATTAAAATGCACTAATCATAAGAAGATTTGTGAATGAAAACTTCCCTTTATTTTACACTGGGTACCTTAAACGGCATACTAAAATACACTCTGAGGGAAACCGCTTTTTCAATAAAAATCAAGATAAAAATCATTTATTCAAAGTAGGCTAAAAATCAGCACTTTTTGAAGGTCAAATTTACAAAAGACAACCCCCAAAACGCCCCCCCCCCCTTCACCAACAGGCCTTGAGCTCTTACTTTTTATTTAGAAACTCATTATAAAGTGTAAAGCGTTGAAACCCTTCGTGCCGTCGACGAACGTGCCCGGTAATGCTTCTAGCACGACGCCCCCAGGTAGTCATCCTGTGTACATATGTCCCGTCTTTAGTTATCCTGGGTTTTACTTTGGTAAAAGTATATATATATAAATGTATGTATGCATCAGTTTTGATCCCTATTAGGTTAGATGCACTGACCATGAGAAGATTTTTGGATGAAAAATTCCCTTAATTTCACACGAGGTACCGTAAAGGGCATGCTAAAATACACATGCTAAAGGAGACCGTTTTTTAAATAAAAATCATTTATTCAAAGTAGGCTGAAAATCAGCAAAAAAGAAGGTCAAATTTACAAAAGACAGTCCCCAAAACGCCCCCCCTTCACCAATAGACCTTGAGCCCTAACTTTTTATATAGAAACTCATTATAAAGTGTAAAGCGCTGAAACCCTTCGTGCCGTCGACGAACGTGCCCGGTAATGCTTCTAGCACGACGCCCCCAGGTAGTCATCCTGTGTACATATGTCCCGGCTTTAGTTATCCCGGGTTTTCTTTGGTAATATACATATATTTAAGTATGCATCAGCTTTGACCCCTGGTAGATTAAAATGCACCGATCTTGAGAAAAATCCCCTTAATTTTACACTGGGTACCGTGAAGGGCAGGATAAAATACACACTCTAAGGGAGACAGTTTTTTAAGTAAAAATCATTTATTCAAAGCAGGCTGAAAATCAACACTGTTTGAAGGTGAAATTTACAAAAGACATCCCCAAAACGCCCCCCCTTCACCAATAGACTTTGAGCCATTACTTTTTATTTAGAAACTCATTATAAAGTGTAAAGCGTTGAAACCCTTCGTGCCGTCGACGAACGTGCCCGGTAATGCTTCTAGCACGACGCCCCCAGGTAGTCATCCTGTGTATATATGTCCCGTCTTTAGTTATCCTGGGTTTTCTTTGGTAATATACATATACATAAAGTATATATACCTATATGTATGCATCAGTTTTGACCCCTATTAGGTTAGATGCACTGATCATAAGAAGATTTGTGAATGAAAAATCCCCTTTATTTTACACTTGGTACCGTAAACGGCATGCTAAAATACACACTCTAACGGAGACCGTTTTTTAAATAAAATTATTTATTGAAAGTAGGCTGAAAATCAGCACTTTTTGAAGGTCAAATTTACACAAGACAGTCCCCAAAACACCCCCCCTTCACCAACAGGCCTTGAGCCATAACTTTTTATTTAGAAACTCATTATAAAGTGTAAAGCGTTGAAACCCTTCGTGCCGTCGACGAACGTGCCCGGTAATGCTCCTAGCACGACGCCCCCAGGTAGTCATCCTGTGTACATATGTCCCGTCTTTAGTTATCCTGGGTTTTTCTTTGGTAATATATGTGTATATAAGTATGCATCAGTTTTGACCCCTAGTAGGTTAGATGCACTGATCTTGAGAAAATTCCCTTAATTTCACACTGGGTATCGTAAAGAGCAGGATAAAATACACACTCTAAGGGAGACCGTTTTTTAAATAAAATTATTTATTGAAAGTAGGCTGAAAATCAGCACTTTTTGAAGGTCAAATTTACACAAGACAGTCCCCAAAACGCCCCCCTTCACCAATAGACCTTGAGCCCTAACTTTTTATTTAGAAACTCATTATAAAGTGTAAAGCGTTGAAACCCTTCGTGCCGTCGACGAACGTGCCCGGTAATGCTCCTAGCTCGACGCCCCCAGGTAGTCATCCTGTGTACATATGTCCCGTCTTTAGTTATCCTGGGTTTTCTTGGGTAATATACACACACATGAATAGGTATGCATCAGTTTTGAGCCCCATTAGGTTAGGTGCACTCATCTTGAAAAAAAATATCCCCTTAATTTTACACTGGGTACCGTAAAGGGCAGGATAAAATATACACTCTAAGGGAGACCGTTTTTTAAATAAAAATCATTTCTTCAAAGTAGACTGCAAATCAGCACTTTTTGAAGGTCAAATTTACAAAAGACAGCCCCCAAAACGCCCCCCCTTCACTAATAGACCTTGAGCTCTTAATTTTTATTTAGAAACTCATAATAAAGTGTAAAGCGCTGAAACCCTTCGTGCCGTCGACGAACGTGCCCGGTAATGCTTCTAGCACGACGCCCCCAGGTAGTCATCCTGTGTACATATGTCCCGTCTTTAGTTATCCTGGGTTTTCTTTGGTAATATACTTATATATAAGTATGCATCAGTTTTGACCCCTGGTAGGTTAGATGCACTGATCTTGAGAACATTTAGAATGAAACACTTACATTATTTTTCACTGAGCACTCCCTATCCATCATTTGACTTTTTTTAAGGCTTATGTTTAACTGATCACCAGATATAGTAACAAACAGCAGACAAAAATAGTAAATGATCACCAAAATGAAACTCGCATTTTAATGTAAAACTAACACCAAAGTTTTAACACTTTGCTATCCTATTTAAGTGAAATTACTCCAAAATAAATCATGCGTAAGCCAAAAATAGTAAATGATCACCAAAATTAAACCACCATTTAAAGTAAGATTATAACCAAAGTTTTTAAATTCTGCTATCCTATTTAAGCAAAATGAGTCCAAAAAAATCATTGTTATCCCAAAAGTAGTAAATGATCACCAAAAGTAGTAAATGATCATCAAAAAAGTTTTTACATCTTGCTATCCTGTTTAAGTAAACTGACTCCAAAAAAATAAGTTCGGCCTGATAAAATAAATGTAATAACATTATGGGGACCCTTTTCCTGCACTAGCGTGGAAAATAGTCTATTGCATGCCTCTAAACAGTGCGATAAGAGTGTATTGAGAAACACATTCTTCTTCTTCTTTCTCCTGCCCTGTTCCCAATTTTACTTGGCGTCGGCGCAATATGTCATTTTCTTCCATTTTCCCCTGTCACTCGTCATACTGACACTCACGCATGCATTGCAAGCCGGACACATAACTTAATATGGCATCCTAATACTTTATTTGGTAATAAGCCTACATTTTATGGCAATCACAGTGACTTATTTAGGCAAAAATAATACATTAATTTGGTCGTCAAGAGTTGGTGATCATTTACTAAATTTGGTGGTCGAATACAATTTAAAGTGAAGTCGTGACTAAAATAGCTGGTACTATTACATTTTTAGACTTTATTTTTCTGGTGTTCAGTAGATATTTCTGGTTGCAAAACTTAGGGTATCAAAGCATTTTATGGTGGTCATTATGGTGGTCATTATATTTGTTCCCTTTTTTTAATATACGCGGTTAAAAATCAATTTAAACACAAAAAATATATTTTACAAAATTTCTTAAACGATGGAATCATTATTTTAAGTAGTAGTTTATTATCTCATGAAATGGAAGAAAAAACTAACGTACACAAATTTTACATTTATTTGCCCAGATATTTTTTAAGATAACTATTACTAGACTTATTCATGAGTTTTCTCTCAGTCAGTGACGGGCCTGACGGGCTCTTTTTTAAAGGGCCCAGAGGTCCAAATTCAAAGACTACTCGCCTAGAATGTGTATTTTATCCTGCGCTTACAAACCTCTCACTGCTTCTCAGCACTGCCTTGCCAGCAATGAACCTGGTTGATTTTCTTACACTGTTTTACCCTGTCTTGGCCCCTGTTACCATCTCCTTAAATCATTAACTCATATATAAAACGGTGAACGTCATTTAAGATTTCTAAAAGGCATCATAGATTATAACCATAGAAAACATTAGAACCCGGCCTATACATAAAGGTCCCCATCAAACGGCTCACAAATATAAAGCTACATGATTTAAAGTAAATACAGATAATTATTGATGTATTTATAATATAAAAATATGTGTGTGTTATAAATATTGTCAGCCACCCCAGGCCAGTTGCGCCAAAGACAGCAGATGGCAATGCAAACATCTACGCCTATCAACAACAACAGGATGCTGGTGCCTATTGGAAACACTCCCAACCCTGGCTTCAGAGGTGCTAGGCTTAGGGTAAGTTAAATAATATTAATGTCTTCCTAACATTTTCTCTACTATGTTGTGGTCGGCTTCCAGTCCCACTGGATCTAGGTGAGTGCCAGTGTGCTACATGGAGCGACTGTCTATCTGACCTCCTCAATCCAGTTACCAAGGTTACCTAGCACCACTAGGTAAGATTGGTTGTCAGACTTACTGCCTTTTGAACTTCTGACTACCCGTACTGCCAAAGATGGTCAATAACAGCTGGACCTATAGTTTCAATTAAAACGCTTGTCAAAACCTATATTTAAAAAAAAGGTTTTAACAAAACCTCGTGTTTTATTTATTTAAAAAGTCTTATTATTTTTAGCTTTTTTAGTTGGTTACCTTCTTCCCTAGTGCTCGAGTAGGTACCATACCAAAAACCGCATCAAAATCAGTTCAACCAAAACGTGGGATGATTGCGCACAAATACATACATAGCACAGGTCATAATGAGGACCTCCTTTTTTGAAGTCGGTTAAAAATATTTTCATGTGGTTTTTCAGTCGGAACAGCTACCGCGGCCGCTTCCCGAAAGGAACCGTTCGGCACTAGACCGAGTGGTGGACTTTCTGCTGAAGGACGGACCCCACAATCGCATGGCGCTCATCTGTTCTGAGTGCTCGGCGCATAATGGTGAGATTTTAATAAAAATATATTTAAAAGGAATCTGTATTATATGTTTATGCTGTGCAAGCTAGTTCAATCTGTCTGACTTTCTTTATGTGATTTCCAACTTTATCTCTAAAGTTTAAAGTTGGAGTAGCTTATGTTGGCGTTTGAATATTTTGTATGTTTGGCATAATGCCAAAATTATCAAACATGTTGGAGAGTAGCGAAGAAAAAAAATATATTTGTCAATCAAGTTGGCCTATGTTAAGTAGTTCACGAAAGTAATTAGTAATTGGACAAAATAAATTGGGAAAATTCGTACTAAAACAGAAAGAAAAGTTTAACAAGAACAAGCAATTTTAGATAAAATGAAATGACATAGATGATGAAGCAAAAGTGAAAATGTATATCCAATGCAATAGCCTATACTATCCTATGTCCTGTTAATCGCATGTGATAATTTTGAGTTCGCATGAGCTTTCGTCACCAAATAAGGCAGTGTTTTTGTGTTCCCAATCATAATGTTTTCGCATTTGTGTTTGGATTATTACTAAAACTACTCATATACTGTAGGTATATACATATATAAAATAAAAATAATTTGAGCATCGAAATTATGTATTATAGGTTCATCTCTGTATAACCCCTTTGTAAATAAAAAATATAATTTAAATCCCTTTTTCCAGGAATGGCAATGACAGAAGAATTCGACTACGTATCGTACGTATGTGCTTACTGCGGCCGTTTCAACCCGGCGCGTAAGCAGAAGCCGGCGGCGCCACTGTTGGCTGCCAGGCCTTTCCCCGCGCTGACCAACAATGCCATGCCTGGTGAGTAGACCGTGGTCTTTTTGTTAGTAGTTCATGGTCTTTTTGTTAGTAGACCGCAGTCTTTTGTTAGTAGACAGTGGTATTTTCGTAGTAGACGGTGGTCTTTTATCAGTGGACCGTTGGAAAATATTGCTTTTGTCTAGACTGTTCTATTATCCTGTCTGTTAAGGTTCTTTATCATGTTTGTAGAACGCTAGATTTATATGTTATGTTTATTTTTATGTGAACAGTCCAAATCTGAATAAGTATTTTAGGAGGTAGATGGGAGTGATTAGTTATTTAATACTTTTGTATAGTAGGCCAGAATTTGCAATTTTTTGGTTTGTCTGGTGAGTAAACAGTTCGGTTCGCTGGTCTTTTTATGTTACAGCATGATTGAGACATTGAATGTTTTCCTTTCTCTCATGTATAGTCATGTAATCATAAAACAAAAGCCATGCAACTACATATTTATGTATAAACATAGCAGCAGATTACCCTCGATAGTTAAGATAGACCATTTCCATCGCTAACAAATCTTATTGTAACTGTGTACCTCAGACCATATAAATTAACTCATACACTAGTACCACATTAACATCCCACATACAAACAATCATTTCACAGGTAGCGGCGACGACTCGTCCCTACCGAGTTCGGCCAGCGAGAGTGACGACGATAAGCCGGCGGGCGATGCTTGTAGGAAACACGGTAAATATAATAATACCTATGTGGATTTTATAGTTCTCGTCACACTTTTTGACGTCAAGGAGCATCTAGACTTCTAGAGAGTCGCTGAAGCCATTTTTACAAGCATTGGGATATATTTCGATGAGATTATGGGGATGCATTTGCGTATCCTAAGAGCACGTCATTCGCAAATCTCGAACTGTCATTAAAAGATTTGCTAAAACTTCTCATCGTCTGCATATTTTGGGGTCCGCTGCAGCTGAGTACCAGTGTGCCACATGGAGCGACTGCTTATCTGACTTCTTCAACCCAGTTTCATGGGCGACCTGTTATCTCTTTGTAAGACTGGTTTTCAGACTTCACTGGCTTCAGACTACACGTAACAACAGTCAAAGATATTCAAATTTCAGCCGAGACTCAACAATTAAACGTGCCTTCCGAAACACCCTCCCACGAACCGATCAAGCCAAGTATTGCTTAGCTTTATGATCGATGGATCCGCGCTGCTATTACTAAGCCAATAGTATTTTCTAAATAACCATTAAAAAAATCTAAATTAATATTATCTTTCCCAGGATCAGAAGGCGATTCAGATCGGCCCCCTTCGGCGGAAGGAACGCCGAAATCCAATCAGGATAAGAAAGAAGACTGAGTCATATTGTCAATTTAGAACTTATATTAACGAACTTACCTTCCAATGTGCAAGGTAACTATTACCTGTTGTGTTTGACAGGGATTTTGAACCTTATAAAGTACTAATAATGCTTAATTTTCAGTGGCGTTAAACTACTAGAGTCTTAAACGAAAATGAAGGCATTTGATTGGTCGAAACTAATTTTAGGGAGTGTTCAACACCTTTGCACTTGAGTGATGTTATAGTGATGTCAAACAAGTTATCGATAGTTAAAGTGATGTTGCACATTTTGAAGGTTTTTATCGATGTTGCTTTGAAGGTGTTTTATGTGTATATCGATTTGTTGACTATTATACAGAGTAATTAAGACACTTGAAACTTATTGGCAATGTTTGAACGAAAAGCTGATTTAAAAAAAGTTGAATTTAATTACCAAAAAGAATACACCGATTAAGTAGGCCCCAAAAATTAATTATAGTGGAAGATCTAAGTCAAAATCGGAATTTCTTAAAACCACCAAAATTGTCATCGAAATTGTGTCGTAATATCGACTTTAATGCCTTCAACATAAGGTATATTATTTCCTGTCAAACATAACTACTAACTATCAAATGAGTGGCGGAATGGGTATACAGTTTTATTTAATTTCTATTTATTTATTTAACATTACGTTTGTCGAAGTCTCGATCTAGCAAACGATGTTCAAATTCAGTCTTAGAACTCAATAAAATAGTCTAATTTCTACTATTTACTTCCAATCACCACATGAAAACATAATGTATCGATAAAAGATATCGATAATAGGCAAGAGAAATATCGATAATAGTCACGAAAAACATCGATAAAAGGCAAGAAAAATATCGATAAAAGGCAAGAAAAATATCGATATAATATCGATGTTTATCGATATTTTTGGAATTATCGATATCTCGTTTACTCGATAGAGACTAGTTCGATCTCGATTGGTCCTTATTTTGACGACTGACAATAAATTTGTTAATTATATTGTCATTTTTGGTGTTGTGGATAAACTCTATAATATTAATTGAAATGGGTGACCATAATATCAAAATTATAATAAATTGATATTTATTGATTGTAAATATCAATATCCTTGTTTTTTTGCTGACGATGGAAATTAGCAACAATTACATTTTATCTTTCTCTTTCACTAAGTATATTTAATACGACATAAATGTGGGTTATGCTTAATGTATTTATACAAGATCTATTTATGTATTTGCCAAGTTTCATCGAAATATGTTTAGTATTTCTTGCTTAACCTTTTCACCGCCACGCCATATCGGTATTCCTATGCCCTGTACGCCAAGCCCGAAAATCTTAATTAAATATCTACTAAAAAATACATAAAAGTAATGATTTAATAGGTTTATTTTGTATTTTTCTGCGACCTGTTTTTTGTCGAGTATAGCCGTTGTTGGCGCACAGGGCACGCTTGCTCATGTCGGCTATAGCCGACATTGGCGTTCAAAAGGTTAAAGGAGTGAAAGACATGTACATTTTCTATTAACAGTGTTTTAAGAAATGATCTATAATATTGTCAATTATGGTCACCTATCTCAGTTTAAACAAACGAAAAAACAAAATAATAAGCTTTTTACAAACAAAACAAATATAATAAGTTTAAAATAACAATTTACGTGCCTTAAAAGTAATAAATTATTATTCAATTTTTATTTGGAACCATAGATATAAAAAACCATAGATTCGAACTGCCCCATTCATAGATTCGCTTTAGAAAGTTTAGATACCATCATGTAGTTTCATCATTATTGGTTTAGGCGTTTCGTAGTTTAAATAGAAAGCGCGTGTTTTAGCTGAGAGTCTTTGTGCTATCGATGAATGTAATTTTTTGAAGAAATAATCAGGTTTCTTGTATTGATATTTAATCCTACAAAATTTAATAGAATAGGACATTCAAAATTAAATACAATATTAAAATATTTTATATGACATTCTAATAATTTATGATTTATTTCAATTTGACATTAATTTGAGAATAAAACTGAAATAAAATTAACCATAAAGGAACGTTTAACCATAAACTGATTATGTCTTCAAAAATAAAATATATATTGTGCTATTAAATATTTATGGAAGAGGGTTAGAATTACCTTTTAATAGATAAATATAACACACGATATCTATATCTAAGTAGATATATCTGTTAAAAGGCAAATTCTATAAAATATCTTCCATTTAACAGGTTGGTTGAATACATTCCAAGAAATCCGAAAAAGTTACAAAAAAATATGTATATTTAGTTCCATCAATATCAATCAGTAAAAACTGAAGTAGTTTCTAAAAAGATCAAGATAGTAGCTATATCTTTCGAATTTCGGAATTCCGAATGTATTTAGCCAACTTACAAAAACCTTACTAATATTATAAATGCGAAAGTAACTCTGCTTTTCTGTCTCGCTTTTCCGCCAATTTAAAAGAGATTTTCGAAAGAAAAGCGTGCTCTTGGAGAGGCCTATGTCCAGCAGTGGACTGCGATAGGCTGATGATGATGATGAAAAGAAATTTTCTACACAGAAAGTATACACCCTAAGAAAGTATATGAGGTACTTTTTACCCAGTTGCGGGAAGTGAGTGAAACTGCTGGGAACAGCTAGTAAATAAATAATTTATGTAAGTTCTCGAATCTTCATAGAGCTAACCAGACATTTGTTGCGTTAAAGTTGGCTGGTACTTAATATAAGTAGGCATAGTTTTATTTATTTTACTAACTACCACCCAGGGACGTATTCAGGTTTATTATAGCTGTATAAAATAGAATAAATCAAAATAACTACTATATATTCTGTTCCTATCTCATTATTTAAGTGGACTGTGTACCATGTACTTTTTCTTCCAAACCATTTTTATAAGCCGTATGAAAAAAGTGCCAAATTCATTATTTATTTTGAAATTCTTCCAGATATTTATTGAAAATTTACTATAAACTATAATTTCACCTAAATACGTCCCTGGCATAATGCCTTCCAATAACCACATATTTAAGAACAAAACGCATTACTAATAAGTCCATATACGTCCGTACTGTGCGGTGTATAATCTACGAATGACAAATTGAAGGTCAAAAACTGTTCGACCAATGAACGCATAGCAAACATTTTGTTACTAAATCAGTCCATATATTAAGGGCCGATTTTCTTAATCGCTAGATAACTTATATCTGAAGAATATGTTTGGTGTTTTGACACTTTGTACGCGATACGTAAGCCATACGCTACGTATAAAGTCCACCATTTTGCTACAAAAAATGTGATACATGAAGAACCGCTCGACCGATTTTGTGAAAACTTCACCTAAACCATCTACTAAATAGTCGGAAAAAAGCCCATTTCGTTTGGATAGGTAAGATCGTTCTTCAAATATAAAATTACACCGAATAGTGGCATTCATTTTTATATACATAGATATGTCAAATCGCCATATTTGTTCCTCGGATAGATGTTTACTATTGATTGAAAAATATGCCCCAAAAGGCGTAAGATATACAGGGTTATTGGTAAATGGTAATATTAGTAATATGGTCCTGAGAGGTTGTTAGTGTTTTATCTATAACCCTGTATACATGCAACGGATGGACGTATAATAAACTGCAACTTTAACACATGGCCTTATTTTATATTATTATTAATACTTGGCCAAGAACAACTGCGTATTTTACAAAAAAAAAATGTCTGTATGCCTCGCTCCAATTTTTTTGACAGATTAATTGCGTCCCGAGGCCGTTAATTTCAGATGTTTTTTTTTTAATAATAAAATATGCAATAATTAACTAATTAATCCCCAATACTAAAAGTTAAGTTTTTAAACGATTTATTATTTTTCTTTTTAAAAACAATTGTACAGTTTTTAAGAGATATGATTTTTCTTTATTTTGTTTCTTGTAACTTGGTAAGGGTTTTTGTTTGATTTATTATAAATTACTCTTTGTTTACATTTAATGTGTTCTTTATAAAACATTTCCAGTTTATTTATTAACATAACTAACATTTTCTTTGGTTGGTCACTTTGGATATAGCGGTTTTAGTCATCGAAAAAAAAAATCTGAAAGTATTGTCTTTAGAATTCAATAGGTAATGTGTCAGAGAGAAAAATGTCTTCAACTTTAAAAAACATGTAGTTTTTTTCGTAATAAATTGTTATTATACCGCTTTGACGACCTGGATGGCGCAATGGTCACCATGCCGGACTGCCGAACCGGTCCCGGGTTCGATTCCCGGCTCGGTCGACATTTGTGTGATAAGCATGCTTGTTAGCCGTGGTCTGGGTGTTACAATATGTAATAATAAATATCTAGCTATATGTATGTAGTTTATCAGTTGTGTTAGCACCCATAACACAAGTTAATTAATAACTTACCATGGGGCTAACCGACCGTGTGTGAAAAGGTGTCTCGACATTATATTTTACCGCTAAATTCGAAGTGCCGACGTTATTAGGAAAGCGTATACTCAAAATGCTTTTTTTTCTAGTCAAAATACTAATTTGCGTTTCAAAATCAAAGATAATGGTTGCATTTATCCTTGAAGATGTTTGTCAAACGTCATTGTGACGCCATGTTTAATTTCGTGTCAGATTGACGTCAGAAAAATTCAGTTTCGGATCAAGTGTTGATAGTTTTTTTCTCCAAAAATAAAGATACCCTTTTCTATATGAAGTCATTTTTATGAAATTTTAATGTGGCAATACCAGGAATATGAAAGCAAAAAGCGATGGAATAGTTTGGTTAATAAAATAAGCACAATTTGTGACATTCTTCTTAAGATTTTGTAAAAAAATGACTTTTTATAATCGTGAACTTTTTGGAACTATGACATTTTAGATAACTTAAATTGTAGTCTTTTCGAAAGGAATGTGTTTCTTTAGTTTATAAATATTTATAATAGATTTAAAGTTTGTTTATACCCTAGACATTCCTAAATTAACATTTTCGGCATTGATAGCGTAACATAGCTTAAAATAGTTTATATCCATGGAGTTTTTATATTTTGTAAATTAGTCATTAGAAAATAACAATGTTACAACATGAACGGTTCTTATTATTGATAATACAAATTTTGCACGCATAGTAACAGGTTACTGTTACATTTGAGAAATGGCTACTTCTAAATAACAATAATTTTGCAACAAAATATAATAAAAATACATATTACAAAGTGGCTATTTTACAAATAAAAAGTAGGTTGTTGAAAAAAGTTTTGTAATTCCGACTCTAACCATAGTGGAACTCCTTGGTTACTGGAAATTGGCGGGAAATAGATAAAAAAGTAAAAAAAAGTCGTTAGGTATGTGAAGAATTCTCATAATATTGTAAATAATGTGAGTCAAGTGAATAGTGTTGTTGAATTTGTTATTTATTGCTTGTATCGTTGATTAGCTATTTTATAATGGAACTAATATACAAGTACCCAGTTATAATCTTGTTTTATTTGACTTTCTTTACCCAGCTTTGATGAGTTCCTAACACCAGTGTTTTAAATAGAGCGACTGGCTTTAGACAACTAGATAAGGAATCAGGCATCATCGTCTTTACGTTGTTGGTGGTCGCTCAAGAAAGTTACAGTTACAACCTTTTTTTTTTGTCATCCCACTGCTGGGCACAGGCCTCCTCTCACAATGAGAAGGATTGAGCATTAATCACCACGCTTGCTCAATGCGGGTTGGTGATTTCAGACTATAGTCAGTCAGTCCAAGTTTCCTCAAGATGTTTTCCTTCACCTTTTTATCAGCCATTGGTGTCTAAGATATACTTAGAAAGTACATACAAACTTAGAAATGTTGCATTGGTACTTGCCTGACTTGGATTCGAACCCGCGCCCTCATTTTCGAGAGGTTGGTTCTTTGCCCACTAGGCCACCACGACTACTCCACGACTGGAACGTCGTAATAACTTAAGCATAGTAGATATTCAAACTGGCACGACTTGTGATTGAAATGCTCATTCCCAGCAAATATTGGCGCAGATATAAATCCTCCTTTATGTGGGCAGGGCTGGCGTCTTAGGTAGCGTGAAGAACAGCTAATAAAAAATGCGTTTATAACAGAAGGCCCAAGCATATCACTCAACAGAACTGGATAAGAAAATAAGCTTATGAATGTGCTCAGATAAATACAATGTGTCCCGGGGATAAGTGACCGCCCGAAATTTTTTGAATATTTGTACAAAATTAAGGATAATTTCCTTTATATTTGGGACTTACCGAGTTTGGTTTTTTTTAATGATTTTTAGTAAATACTGTGACGTGCTGCAGTTTTTTTTTAAGATATTTCCTAAGTTTTTACATCTTTTTAAATTCTTTTTTCTTTATTGACTAGCCGATATCATAGTTTATCAATTAAAATTATCAAACATAACAAAAATGTAATAAAACATTTATTAAAAAAAAAATTCAAAGAAAATAACGCCTTTTTTTCAGTTTTTTCAAAATAAGTCCAATAAATGCCCCCTTAATATCACTTTCTTTTAATTTATTAATAAACTACATGATATTTCCTACAATAGCTCACAACAATGTTTGCTGCTATTTCAAACA